>NC_086320.1:97805718-100306552 GCF_036172605.1 Pelobates fuscus
AAGGACATACATCTTTTCACAACTGAGCACTTTTTGACTGAAAATGTATTAATGTAGCATTTATTTTGATCAAGTGATGCATAACTAGCATATAAACCTAACACAACAGTTAGTCTACAGATTGATTTGCAGACAAACCTAAAAATTCAAACTATGTAAATTTACATAATTTTTAAATTTTCACTTATTCATTCACCCTTTATAAAGCTTTTTGGTAAATTAAAAAACCTTAGACAGTATACAGTGCCCTTTATCTTGCAATATTTCCCACATGATCTGAAATGTTAAAGAAAAGCAAATCTGTTTTTTCCAAAATACAGCAGGTGTAATAAAAATGGACACATATTATATTTATTTATGCATGGCAATAAAATGTGGTGTTTTTTTTTTTTAAAAAATTATAATAATTCTTCTTTTTTCGGGATTACGGAATTTCGGCTATAAGTCTGCTCAGCGTAGGATAATTTTGGTGCCAAAAAATTGATGCAGGATTTTGTAGTACACTGATAGAAATTGCATGTTGTTGCAGGACTGTATTTTTTTATACTTTTGGTAAGAAAGAACCACTTTGCCCGTAGTTCATATATTAGTGCATTGAAGGGAGCATTTCCCGCTATTTGGTTCACAAATCAAGTGAGAAAAAGTAACAAATAAAAGGAAAAAGTGGCAAAGTAGTAAAATAAATATACATATAGTAATATTGTATTTATTTTACTACTTTGCCACTTTTTCCTTTTATATATATATATATATATATATATATATATATATATATATATATATATATATATATATATATGCTGTGCTTTAGACTCGAGAAGGTGAGGTTCTGTTTTTTACATCTACATCACTGGACTAATACAGCTACAACCTCTAATATATATATATATATTATTATTATTATTATTATTATTATTTATATTATGTATATATATATATATATATATATATATATTACTGCAATATTTATTAATTGCCAATCAATTCACTTCTTCCCCACTCCCTAACTGTAAGAATGATATCATCAATTGCAACTTCCTGTTCTGATTGGAATCAGTGGGTGTGCTTGTATTTTCAGCAAACATGCAGGCACTATATCAGTGACTAGTGGCTTCTGACACATAATTTTTTTCCGCTACAGGCTGGAAATAATTTTTGTTGTATACATGAGGGTGAGTGAGGCTTTATGGATTACATTCTGTATTGCAAAATGCATGAGAATAAAAATGTTTTCACTCAATTTTGGCAGTGAAGGGTTAAAGATTGTCATTAGTGAATGATTGGATTTTCAGGAATCACGTGAAATGTTGCTGATTCGATAGAACAAGAATATTTGTTTCACAGGGTTAATATATATACTGAATGTAACCTAAGCGAGAAGAGAGATGAACAAGTAATATAAATGTGATTGTAGTAGGGGGGGAGGGGGGGGAAGGTTAATAGAACATGTTGTGGTCTAAAACAATTTAGAGACTCAAGGATATAAATGGATTTGAGTAAAAATAACTGACTTTAAGCACAAAATTTACAGAAGCCATAGGATTATTTTATTTTTTTTCAGGTGGAAAGGTGATAGAGTGGCTATTTTGTCTTAGACCGGGTAGGACAGGTAGAGGAGTTGGATATAAACAAGGTGAGGAAAGACCCAAATATATTTTGGCTAGACAAATTAGGGATGATGAGGACCATATATGGAATAAAAGAATAGTAAATAAAAGAGGAGGCAAATACCTAATAAAGTGTACCACACTTTATAATGGACAGACATATGTTATCACAATAATAATATAATGGGAATGTAGGCACAATCCTTTATTATAACGATCTATATGTCACTTCCATACAGAAATGCTGCTATATCATATTTGACAAACAAAAACAATTTAATATTGTTGGATACGCTTTCTAAATTATTTAATCATTTTGGATACACCTTTAAAATGATTTAATATTATGAAAAAAAGTTTTATTTTGCAATGTTTTTATTTTGTTTATATATTCATATAGCTTTAGAAGTTTATCCAAAAATATTAAATAATTGTGAAAAGGCACCCAACAATATTAAAACAGGGCCAAAGTTAAGAAGGAAAAGACACATTAGAGCACAGCATTCATGATTCACCAAATGGCCTGGAGGCATGACTGGCTATCAAACCAAAACAAATTGAATTATTCATCAAATCTGTCACCCCTTACTCTGAAGCATTCCTACTAGGAGTCATGATATGCCTGTACTCCAACATCTGACACATCTGCTACTGTTGTCATTATAGCTGCAGCAATTGTTGCTAACTCCTAAGTCATTGCACTAACAGTTCATCATTCACTCGAACAGAACATTTGGATATATGTCACAACTGCAAGCATTCGTCTACTGTATACACAAATGGATGTGAGACATTGAAATTTTCAACATGTCTGTGTTTGAGGTTATATTCCACATCAGCAAACATCAAACGCAAACATAATCTTTCACATTTCCCAAATAGCCATCATGTAACTATAATTATTTATTATATTATGTTTCTTTATATATTCTTCTACACACACACACACACACACACACACACACACACACACACACACACACACACACACACACACACACACATTTAAAGCTTTCACTGGTGACAAACTGTATCTTTGATTTGTGCTGTGTTGTACTTCTAAATAATCCCTTCCTTCAAGCTGAAAGAAGAGATTATTATGAAGCACAACATGACAGAGGTCAGAAACACAGATAGCAGTTTCCAGTGGATAAGATGATTAATAAGGATGATCCATGTGACAAACATGCCATTTGTCTAAAATCCATAAATATACACACACAATTTCAGTTTTAACATAATTTGTATGTTGTATATTAACTATCCCAAGTTTCAGTTCAAAACAATTAAAGGAACATGATAGGCACTGTAACTGTTTCATCTCATTGAAGTGGTTATAGCATCTGGAGTCCCCTGGCACTGTCCTTCCATTCAGTATTAAAACCGTTTTTAATGTTAATGATTTATTGTAATGCTAATCACTCTAATGAGGAACCATTAGCCTGAGCAGCAATGAGCGAATGGGATTAGCTGAGTGTCAGCTGACAGCATCAGCTATGACTACAAGGAAGTAGTTAATCTCTTAATATATATTTATTTTATTTATTTCTTCTGATATCCTATATCATTTCTAAATAAGTGTGAGGTAGTCTAGCACTACTTAACTTGAGGCTACCTCAGCATTTGATTTTAGTGGCAGGCTGAGAAAGACTTACAATATTAATATGGAAGGCTGGGCCTGTAGTTGTGGTAGGGGCATGATTTCCCTACTTAAGGATCGCCAGACCTCTCATCATTACCGTTGGCGATTTGCAAACCTGAACTTCTGGCTCCAGCAGATTGCCATTTTGCTTACCTTTCATTGTGGATACCTTACCTGCTCTTAGAGTGTCTGTTCGTTCCTGGTTCAAGTTTTTCAGCTGTCCAAGGCCTTCAGGATATTTCCCTTCTCCTCCGGTCGCTACCGCTAACTGTCTCAAAGCAGCAGTAACAGTGAGATGGTTGACCTTCGCAGGCCTGTAGCAGTCGCACAGCGTCATCATGGGCCAACTCTATTCTCATACTTACCTCTATTTCGTATGCCTTTCGTGTAGTCTTTCATTAACTTCCATACGAACGTATGGTTCGGTAGTTTGTCTAGTTAATTTACTGCTTGTCGGTACGTATACATTGGCTTTCGTGAGCTTGCGCTCACCTGTTCGGACTTCAGTTCGTATGCACGAACATTATTTACAATTCGTACGACATGTCTGTTTTAGTGTTCGGTTATACTGGAGCGTTCGGTTGTTATACGGCTTTTTGCTCCTCTTTGGGGCCGTTCGTATAATTACAGCCAAATGCCCTATTATAGTAATAGGTATTCCTTGAGTCCATGCGAACATTCGCATAATTGTATGTATATGCTTGATTGGCTACTGGCCCCTAGAGGCCATAGGGGAGTACTGCACATTTTAAATTTCTGATCAAATACGTTCTGTTTAAATTTAATTGAGCAGCACATTGTTGCGAGATTTTGCCTATTAGATATGTTGTAACAAGATGTTTTATAGGCTGCCGGGCTTGTACCTTCTTTTGGCTGTGCCTCTGAGGTTTTTTCAAGTCACATAGGTTCTGCTTGACTCAGTTTCAATTGTCCAAATTGCTTTAGATTGAAGTCACTCTGCCATTTTACTATCATCTCCTCTCTTTCGATTTCTACAATTTCACATTGGTTAGTGGTTTAGACTTGCCTTGGGGATCCATGATCTGACCATCACTGCCCAGATAACCTTATTGTTCCTTTTTATGTTATTAGGCACTAGGCCCTACTGGTTATACTATCACTTACGCTTTGCCTGGTTCATTTTAGGCCTAGTCTATTGGCTGGTAGGTAACCCATATTATTATTATGTTTTTGCTATTTAACAGTCACGGTATGGGTACTACAACATTGCTATTACGCTCATAGGTATTGTTTTGGGTTTCATCTACTCTGTCCTACTCTATATCCATCTGATATGACAGGTATGAGAACCCCCTCCTCATCCTGCAACTGACAATAGGGTAAGACTTTGTCTACTGGCTAATAGGTTTCAGAGTCCGCTAATTTAGTTTTTCTGTCCTAATTGCCTTGTCTTAGTGGTCCCGCGAGGCCAACACCCATCCTCATACTCGGAGGTAATCTCACCTAATTTGCCACCTCATAGTTAGTCGCCTCGCATGGTAGTATAGAGAGGGCCTTCCCCTGTCACTCCCATGCTATCTTTTGCTTTACTGGTTACCGAGAGGACACCACCCCGCCACATTTTCGGTGGCCACAAAATCCCCTCGGGCCAACACATAGCTAGAGCCTCTCATGCCACTTGGCAATTAGTAGGGCGTCCCTCTCCATTATTAGATAATTTCTTTGCCACTTGGCATTAAATAAGCTAGCCAGAACAATATCATCACTTTGGTTACTCATTAATTTTTATCCTATCCTAGCATGTCTGAACTACCAGAAGCTATTAAGATTTGTCAATTCCCAGCACTCCTGCAAGGACCATATCTCCATCTCATGTAGAGGACAACGTCAGCCTGTCTTCCTTCAGGTCTTGGACCATACCTAGCATCAAGGCCGAATAAAGGTGTGGGAATATTCCCTAGCCTGCCATTGCCAGTAAGGCTGAACTTTATAAACTGCTCAATACCAACACGGATAAACCTGGGAAGGTGATTAAGGACAAGCTTGGTTGTAATATTGTTTTACTGAGTAAATCCTAGATTTGCAATAACTTTAATACTGATTTGTTTCACCAACTTATTACATAACCATCCCTCACCCCACTTGGTGGAGTTTTTGGTGACTGGATTCATGCAAAGGGTTCCATACGGGAATCATTTACATGCCATTCGGCATGGTAGAATGTAAGAACATACTGTCCGCCCTTGCCAATCAAATAGTGGTTAACAATCTGTAAGAGATTGAATTGGACCAAGGTTTCCTATTTGGGCCATTTAGTTCCCCACCTTTCTCAGTATGGAGAACAAACTGTCAGGATTACAAGTTGATCCAGCACACAGTACTGTGTCACACCAAGGACTAAGGATAACGTATAACCGGACCTTAGAATGGCCGGACTTTACATCTCCAAGAATAGTCAAAATACTTGCCGAGGTCAGGGACACAGAATCAGACACAAAGATGGGGGAAAGCCAAAAGTCAAGGATACCAGATATCAGGGAAGTCAAAACAAAGCCAAAGTCAAATACCAGAAAATCAACATCAGGAACGCACTCTAGGATAAACATAGTCATTAAAACCACGACAGGGCACTGAGCAAGAGGAGAATTGGGCCTAAATACCCCTCCTGTGCATCCGATTGGCTGTAACTGGCTTTTGACCCCTTAGGCAATTACCAGGTTTCCATTTGCATAATTGCTGCTCAGCACAAACCCTCCTGTGGATTTGATTGCTGCTCAGCACAACTTTTCCTGTCAGGACAGTAATGTTGCTCGGCGCAACTTTTCCTGTCAGGACAGTAATTGCCATTAAGCACATTTTTATGTGCGGATGAATACGTGACACTAACCCTATAGGGATGGTCTCTGGTAAAAGTTCAGCCAAGCAAAGGTTGATTTTCGACCTCTCTGCTCCCCAATCTTCCATAACCCACAGTCTGAACTCTCTCATTCCTTCAGAGGAATTCTCCCTTTAGCGTGCTACCATTGATAATGCCATTGACACAATTATGACAGCAGGGAAGGGGGCATGGCTCAGTAAGACTGACATTATTAACGCCTTCATGCTCCTCCCAATCAATCCTTCTTTGTGGCATCTACATGGTGTTAAGTGGCAGGGTTCTTACTATTTTTTCACTCGTCTCACTTTTGGTGCAAAAAGTAGCCCCAGGATTTTTGATACCTTCACTGTAACTTTATGCTGGCTACTGCTCAATGTCTGTAGATGTCCCACAGTTATTCACTATTTAGATGACTTCTTGACTATTGAGAGTAAATTATATCGACCCAGTAGCCTGAGAACCACGATCCAGCTTTTCCAATACCTGGGGGTCCTCGTCTTCCCTAAAAAGACAGAAGGACCCGACACGTTTATTAATTTCCTGGGTATCACGCTGGATTTGGTTAATATGCATGCCAGTTTGCCTAGAGATAAGATTGAGCACATCCTATCCAGCATCTATCTATATCTCTCTGTGGGATCTTGTAATCGTACAGAATTACAGTCTCTACTAGACTCCCTCAACTTTGCCTGAAAATTATCCCACAGGGCAGGGCTTTTATATCTAGACTGCACAATCTTTTTCCCGCTTTCAGTCTGATATTTCCCACATTTTGACTGGACATTCCAGCTACCTTGGATTTACACATGTGGCAGGAATTTCTCATAAGATGGAATGGGAAAAGCATGTTTATCCCTTTACTTGCCTCTGACTCCCTTACTATTTTTACAGACACCGCTGCCACTCCAGGCTTTGCATCTATTTTTGTTGATAATTGGCTTTGGAGGGTTTGGCCTATTGAAGTTTACAATGTACCTGGTTTTTCTACCATTTCTGCCCTGTTCAAGCTCTATCCTATTGTAGCTGCTGCAGTAGCGTGGGGAACAGCATGGTCAGGTCAGGCGGTGAGATTTTTTTTAGGACAACTTAGCCACCTGCCATATAATTAATAAAGGTTGTTCTAAATCTTTGCTCATCATGAGCTTTCTGAGGAAATTGACTTGGCTGGCGGCTAACTATAATTTATTTTTGGTATGTGTGCATATTCCTGGCATTCAGAACATAGCAACTGATCATTTGTCTTGCTCTCAATTTCAGGAATTCCACAAAGTGTTACCGACGGCAGCCCTGGTGGCTACCCTGGCTCTGTCATGGCATTACATGACATTGGATTCTGAGTTTTGTTAACTCATGGCAGACTCCTTTCACAATTAGCTTTGTCTGACAATACTAGAAAATCATACAACAGGGCATTCCGTGTTTATAACAGATTCTTGTTTGAATTTCAGGTTGTAAATAAATATTCAATGGAAACTATTCTAGCTTTCACTTATTTTTGCCACCTAAATTAAAATGATCATACCCGCCCCCCATCAACCCCCTCCACACACACACACACACACACACACAGAAGTTCACTCACTAGCACATACACAAAGCACACAGCACACAGGTCTTCCTTCGGCCGCCGGCAGAGTAATTGCAGCCGCAGCAGCCCCCAGCTCCTCCCTCATTACTCCCCTCGGACTGACACAGGCTGACACAGTCCAAGGGAAAAATTATTTAAAGGACATGCGCCTCATGATTAGGGCTGTCTGCCTGGCCCCAGGTGCCGTGGCCCACCGGGACATTTCCCGGTATCCCGGTGGGCCAGTCCGGCCCTGCCTAAGGGTGTCTGAACTTAACATGAAAGAAAGACACCAACAGGTGTAATCTAACTAAATAAAACAGCAGATAAACTACAGTCAGCTTTCCTATGCAAAATGCCACCTAAATATTGTGATATTGTGCCATGGTAACCTTTAGCAGGCTACTACTGGAATAGCTCATTAATGAAGCAAAAGGCCTTCAGTATTAGGCAGGTTAAAAAAAAAAATCTAAAATATCTGCATTTTGTTGGTCAGAAGTTAAAAGCGGACTGAAAATGTACTTTTATGTTGAACTATGTAGGATCCTTTGGATTCGTATATGTTTTAATATATCTATTTTATTTGCATCATCTTTTGTAAATATATAGCAGTAAAGGCATAATTTACCTACAAATTTCTGTTGCATCCCAAAATTATGCACATGAAATTCCATAGTACAATTTAAATAATCTGCACTATATCTAAAATCTGGATATCGGATAATCTTGCCTGTAAGTGAAGACTAGATTATTTTGTATTCTCTGTACAACTGAAATCTTCATGCTAACAAATGTTTAATTACTTCAGCTAAGTAAGTCCAAATACAGCTGGAATACAAATCATGCTTAGTGACCAGAAAATCCACAAAAAAAGACAAACACTAAGAACAGTTTATATTGCTTTAGCTATTGCAGAAATGATTGATTTTGTTAACATTAGATTGTATTTAAAACATGGGATGTTCACTTATCAGTCACAACATTAAATCACCTCTGACACATTGAGGCATGGACTCCACAAGACCTCTGAATGTGCCCTGTCATATCTGGCACCAAGACATTAGCAGCAAAAGTGGTTAAATTAAGGACAACCAGTGAACCAGGGTCATGGGTGGCCAAGACACATTGAAGCACATGGAAAGCAAAGCTAGTCATCTGGTCCGATCAAACAGAAGAGCTACAAAAGCAAAATTTGCTGAAAAACTGAATTCTGGGAGCATCAAAACTGGACCATGGAACAATAGTAGAAGGTTGGCTAGTCTGATGAATCATGTTTTCTGGGTTTACCTGGGGATACACTATGGAAAGAAGGCAGGCCAGTGGAGGTGGTGGTATACTCTGGGCAATGCTCTACAGGAAAACATTGGGTGGATGTTGCACATATACAGATAGACACATACAAGCTGACACACATACAGATACACATACACTCAGACATACTTACAAATACACAGACACTCACTGATACCCATACAGATACAAACACTAATAGACATACAGATACACAGAAACAGATATTATCAATGACACACATGCAGACATACAGATACAAACAGTGACAGACATACAGACACAAAGAAACACACACAGACACCCATGCTGATATACAGACACACACTGACAGGCATACAGACACAGGCCCATGGAAACACACACACACAGACACACACAGACAGACAGACATACAGACACACACACACACACACACACAGAAGCACACATAGACACACATGTTGGTCAAAATTCCTGTTTCCTAACTTTCCGGTGCAAGAACTTGGTTTCTATTATCTGAGGCTTTTCGGAGTGAGAACCTGGCTGCAGTTTTTTGTGCCCTTTCCTCTGTGCCATCTCCTCCTCATGTCTGCTCCCCCTACCTGATCTGTTATGTGGGAGGAAGTGACTGGCTATCACTTTCTCTGAGGCTGCTGGTATGAAAACACCAAGACATGCTGTTAATATACTTCAGCGCACAACTGGGCCCATGAAGATTCCTGCCCATTGGGTGTCCCTAATTGCATAGGTCAATCGATGGGTCTCTTCAGCATTTGAGCCCCAGGGCAGTCACACCAGGTGCGCCAGCGTTAGTTCCGTCGCTGGTTCATATAATATGATTTGTCTTGAACTGTACAACCTGATTAGAGATATTACCCTCTGTAAGTACTGCTGCCAGTGGTGGGCATTTAAGGGAAGAGGCATGCGGGCAATTGTAAACCCAGGTCACAAGCATTAATAAGTGTTGGGCAGCAGTCTCATTCCACAATTGTTCTGCTCATTAAACACTCATTAAATTCTGGGCTGCCTATTGACACAGTGTAACAAGAGAACCAACAAGCAGGATTGCTCAAGATCAGAATTACAAGGCCAAAATTCTACAGATTTACCTTCCACGGATTTGGTGGCTCAAAAATTATAAAAGGGGGTGTAGTGAAAGCAACACTAAGAGAAAAAAATGTTCCATAATATATACAACCAAGAAACATATCACCAAAAAAAAAAATCTAAAAAGAACAAATCTAGAAAAAAAATACAGTCAAAGACCGGATGTTATCAAATTATCAAATTCAGAATCTGGTCAACATGTCCATAATATATTTATTTAACAACCACATATAAACACGCAATCATCTTAACTCATCAAGTCATCTCTCAGTCTCTGAAAACAGAGACAAAACAATTGAGAAATACCACTGTGTGTTGTCAAACAGTGAAATCAATAGTTCAAATGCATTATATAATGTATAATTGGTCAAAGAGTGTTCTGTTTGATTCCATTATGGCACAACTAAAGTAAAGAAATGTATTCAATATATAGGGTTGTCCTTTAAATAATTCTTCTGTTCAGCAGTATTTGAGATTTTCATCACTTAGAAACAAAGCTTTTGCTTTAAATACTAAGCTACATTTACACAATGATCGATAAAACACTTGATTTCTCTCTTTTACAGACTGCTAGTTTAGATATAAATATTAATTTTAGAAAATTTTAGAAAAGCATTTTCATAATATTGTAAAAATGTAATATTGATCAATACATATTTTTAAACGGGGTTACAGAACAGCGATGTTATAATTTGGCAGCTTGAAATATATTTTAATGCCAAGAAAAATCATAGAGAATAACTTTAGTAAATATTTCAAATACCAAGATCAGGCAATCAATAACGGGAAACATTAGTCTAATGATGAAATGAGATTGCTGCAAGGTTTATATTTCAATGTTCTTACAATAAGTTATATACAGTTAAACACAATGAGCTCTATTTATTAGAACCCAACAGGTTATATTTTTGGCATCACAAGAAGCCACGTTTCATAGAAGGAAGACACCTCATGCAGTACAAAAATAGAATGGAAGGGGGGGCTGGGCCTCTTGCCACTTAGACCTACTAATTGGCTAAAACCAGTCACAATAATGCTGGGAGCAGTCCAGAACATCCAACAAACTACAGTATATACTCGAGTATAAGCCGACCCGAATATAAGCCGAGGCCCCTAATTTTATCCCCAAAAACTGGGAAAACTTATTGACTCGAGTATAAGACTAGGGTGGGAAATGCAGCAGCTACTGGTAAATTTCTAAATAAAATTAGATCCTAAAAAAAATATATTAATTGAATATTTATTTACAGTGTGTGTATAATGAATGCAGTGTGTGTGTGCATGAATGCAGTGTGTGTGTGCATGAATGCAGTGTGTGTGTGCATGAATGCAGTGTGTGTGTGCATGAATGCAGTGTGTGTGTGCATGAATGCAGTGTGTGTGTGCATGAATGCAGTGTGTGAATGCAGTGTGTGCAGGGCCGGTGCAAGGATATTTGCCGCCGTAGGCAAAACATTTTTTGCCGCCCCCTCCCCCCCCCATATGTCCTGACTTCCCCTCCTCCTCCCTCAGTGGTCCTTACCTCCCCACCCCCGTGTTCCTTCACTTCCCCCCCCCCAGTGGTCCTTACCCTCCCCTCCCCTAGTGGTCCTTACCCTCCCCTCCCCTAGTGGCCCTTACTTCCCCCTCCCCTCCCATAGTGGTCCTTATCCCACCCCCTCCCTCTCATAGTGGTCCTTATCCCCCTTCTCCCTCCCATAGTGTTCCTTATCCCCCCTCCCTCCCATAGCGGTCCTTATACCCCCCTCCCTCCCATAGTGGTCCTTATACCCCCCCCCTCCCATAGTGGTCCTTAACCCACCCCCTCCCATAGTGGTCCTTATACCCCCCCCCTCCCATAGTGGTCCTTATACCCCCCCCCTCCCATAGTGGTCCTTATACCCCCCCCTCCCATAGTGGTCCTTATACCCCTTTTTTTTGTTATTATTAAAAAAAAAATTATTATTATTTTTTTTTATTATTATTATTTTTTTATTATTATTTCTTATTTTATTTATATATTTTTTTTTCGTCCCCCCTCCCTGCTTGATATATGGCAGGGAGGGGGGCTCTCCTTCCCTGGTGGTCCAGTGGCAGTTCAGTGGGGGGGGAGAGGGGGGCTGGCAGAGCTGTAACTTACCTGTTCTGCAGCTCCTGTCAGCTCTCTCCTCCTCTGCGCCGTCCGTTCTGCTCTTCTGTCAGCTTACACTGTAAGTCTCGCGAGAGCCGCGGCTCTCGCGAGATTTACACTGGGAGCTGACCGAGGTGCTGAACGGACGGCGCGGAGGAGGAGAGAGCTGACAGGAGCTGCAGAACAGGTAAGTTACAGCTCTGCCAGCCCCCCTCTCCCCCCAGTCTGTATTATGGCAATGCAAATTGCCATAATACAGTTTATGACTCGAGTATAAGCCGAGTTGGGGTTTTTCAGCCCAAAAAATGGGCTGAAAAACTCGGCTTATACTCGAGTATATACGGTAACTACTTAGCGGTGAACATATTACTAGCCCTGAAAACCTCTGCTCTGGCACATAATCTGTCCGTTCAGACCTGCGGCCTACAGAGACAGCTGACTTACTGGTTGGGGGAGGTGGCTGTGGCCCCAGCGACTTCTTCATGGGGTATTTTACGGTTTCCACTAGGGAAACTTACCGCTCTGCTACACTCGAACTCTACCTAATCTGCAACCTTGAGGTGAGTCCAAGATGGCCACGGAACAGGAGCATCTTCTAAGTCATTCATGCCCAGAAGGCCAGAATTGGAGAGAGAACTTTGAGGCTTGATTCGAGAAGCTGTGTCAGGAGTGTTGGCATCGTGTGAACTGCTGACCAAATATTCATACCTCACCTGTCCCACCGCTGACTCCAGAGGCCACTACAGCTCACTGTTCCTTCGTCCAAACCATTGTACACAAGCCCAAGGGGCATCCCGAAGTCTGAAGTCTATGGGGGCTCGCAATCCTTCTACTGGGACAAAGAGGATTCCGGGACACAGGCTCCTATTAAAGCCTGAGTCAGAGGTGGTGTGCATAAAGTACTGTCTGTGTTAATAATACTCTAGGCTTGCATACTCATGCAGCAAGGGGTTAAGGCGAGGGGAGAATAAGCAGATCCTGATACTGAACTGTCCTAGCTAATCTGGCCTACAAATGGCATAAACTGACTGACCTGGGCAGAAACTATTCCAATTCATGTTACTTTTTTGTTGTTGTTGTTGCTATGCAGAGATCTAGTTTGTTTATTTTATGTTGTTTGTACCAAGTGGCTTTATACCCATGCATAGTTGATCTATACTGATTACGTTATTGTTGTTTAATCATGCATACCAAGCTTGTTCACTTATATCTAGCCTGATGCCTTATATCTTGTTTTATTTCTTAAAACAAAATGTGCAGCTCATCTTGACAGTCAGTTTCATGTTTCTCTACACTGCCCACAATAATAAGTTATTGCTAACTTGTGTTTATGCCACTGCACATCATAAATATAGTATGTAAAAAAAAACAAAATATGATGCCTTTATTTAGTGTTATACATTTTCAGCTGGGACAAAGTAAGGTGGGAGCTCTGAGCCAACAATGCCTATGCATTCCATGCCTTAACAGCACTTGCCATTTACTAACTGGCATAACTTAGATGTGACACCAGTTATTAAAGAGATCTAGCTGAAGCACAATCAATCTATCTGAAACCATAGGAACAGCAACATTTTGCTATTCATGAAAGTGACATTGTGGTCTCGCCGGTTTAAATAAGCTCATTAAATGGCATAGATGTTTTACCTAGTTAAGACATCCGTAAGGTCTCACTAGGCCACTAATAAATCTTTTCCAGTAGAATGAACCCTTCCAGTGCCACATGGGGCAGCGGCAGTTTAAAACTAAATAAGGATTCATGGCAACCTACAGCCTGGTCCCTACTGGAGGTATGTTTGCAGTGTAAGCAGAGTTTACGCACTTCCTGCTACCCATAGCAATTCATACCAGCAATGGGCTGTTTTCATCCTACCATAGCCACTCCTTGCTGCAAAGGTTAATTCTCCCTCATTAGCTTGTGCCCCACAAAGGGGATGTTTAGTATTAAATGTTTAAAAAGGTTTAACACTGAATGGAAGGATAGCGACACTATAACCACTTCAATGAGATGAAGCAGATATAGTGCCTACAGTGTCCCTTTAAGGCCAAATAAGAGCCCAGCAGCATACTCTTTTTTTTATTAAGGAGGTCTTTGGGGAACCCATGTTTTTTGTTTTGTTTTTTTACTGATTTTATGTTAACATAAAGAGTCCTGATTAGCTCTCTCAGTGTGAGAGAACGGATTAGGTCTCTCTTATGACATGCCAAGGTCCTTTTTTACATTTCTTAATTAATTATAGCTGCACACAGTGACATTGTTTATAGGCATAATTTATAGGTGTATGCCTGCTATTTCTCTTGTGTTGTGTTTTCCTAGCACTTACATAGGGGAAATAGATCTGCTGTTTGAGCTCAGCTATGCTCGCACGTCAGCCTGCCAGCCATGGATCTTTAAACTGAATTCTGAGCGAGTGTAATTTAATTCAGCAGCAGACCGGGTATGTACACCATCTAGTAAATCGACCAGAATATTTATTCCTGAATCTAAGCATTTTAAGAAAAGTAGAAAACATACTTGTAAGGTTTTTTTACTCCTTAAAACACATTAGTATTATAAGAATTTATATTGTGTCTACATATTCAATAGCACTCAAAAACGGGCTCCCCCTGTGTCAGCTGGGGCCAGAACTAGTGAACCATGGTGACCGATGAGCGGGGTGCGGTGCTCAAAGTGCCAGCTATCAATGAGTTTCCTGGAATATTAACAGATAAATTACTTCTAATTGCATAATTCGTGATAATGTAACTTTAATGAACCAAAAGAACTGAGAAAGAAAATAAGATACTATAAACTTTGAAATAAATCGGTAAAATAAAGGCTGTACAATAAAGCGCAACATATACT
Organism: Pelobates fuscus; assembly: GCF_036172605.1. NCBI lineage: Eukaryota > Metazoa > Chordata > Amphibia > Anura > Pelobatidae > Pelobates > Pelobates fuscus. Next base: position 97,820,708 of record NC_086320.1, read on the forward strand.
GCATGACTTACACTGTGATGTCTGCTTTTGAAAATGGTATTGTGGATTAATTGTAGAATTTAAACAGTGAAACTGCCACAATGCCTAGAATTATATACAGGTTAATTAAATATATAAACATTCTACCTGTAATAACTAAAAATGGTCAGGTTTAGTTACGTAGACATATATTGGGGATATTGTTGTAATCAAATGATGTAGCTGAACACAATTTTTTTTTTGTTTTGTTTTTTGTTTTTACAGGACTAGCACACATCATGTTTAGGAAACACAAAATAAAAAACCCTTATGTATCTTAGATAAATACCCTGTGATGTCTGCTTTATATAAATATATACTTATTTGAGGTATCTTTGTTTTCTGTGATGGTTATTAAATGTACAAGATAAACATACTTAATTATGAAATCATTCCACTTTGAAATTGTATTTTACTATGTGTATTTTGTGACCTATATATATATATATCAAACACAGACTCGAATCCTAGAAATATGATGTACTATGTAAATCAGGACAAATAAATTAATTTATTTTGAATTACTTATCTTTAGCTGCACTAATTACGTAGACATTATTATCGCTAACCACAAAAAATAAATAATCATAAAAAATATGAACAAAAATTTATTGCAATTATGATGTTTCATCTAGTTTCCTATATCTGCACTTCAACTGTCAAAAGCCAAGTTAGCAAACATAATGTCACCACAGTGACAGTGAATAAACATTTGCACTGTAAATATCACTTGAACAAAACAGAATGTTAAAATAATGTATCACCATGTATTTTTAAATTGTAGTTGGCAATGTTGAAAATGTTTATTTTTTTTTGTAAGTAAATTTGTGCAATTCTGAAAATGTCAGTTCTCTATTTGATTAGTAAAGAACTACACGCATTAAATACAAACATTTGGTAATCATTTGCTTCCCCTAAATGCTTTATTTTTATTTACCGTATATACTCGAGTATAAGCCGAGTTTTTCAGCCCATTTTTTGGGCTGAAAAACCCCAACTCGGCTTATACTCGAGTCATGGTCTGTATTATGGCAATTTGCATTGCCATAATACAGACTGGGGGAGAGGGGGGCTGGCAGAGCTGTACTTACCTTTCCTGCAGCTCCTGTCAGCTCTCTCCTCCTCTGCGCCGTCCGGTCAGCACCTCGGTCAGCTCCCAGTGTAAATCTCGCTATCGCGAGACTTACAGTGTAAGCTGACAGAAGAGCAGAACGGACGGCGCAGAGGAGGAGAGAGCTGACAGGAGCTGCAGGAAAGGTAAGTACAGCTCTTCCAGCACCCCTCTCCCCCCCACTGAACCGCCACTGGACCACCAGGGAAGGAGAGCCCCCCTAAGAAATAATAATACAAAAATAATAATAATAAAAAAATAATAATAATAAAAAAAATTAATAATAACAAAAAAAAGGGGTATAAGGACCACTATGGGAGGGAGGGGGGGATAAGGACCACTATGGGAGGGAGGGGGGGATAAGGACCACTATGGGAGGGAGGGGGGGGATAAGGACCACTATGGGAGGGAGGGGGGGGATAAGGACCACTATGGGAGAGAGGGGGGGGATAAGGACCACTATTGGAGGGAGGGGGGTATAAGGACCACTATGGGAGGGAGGGGGGTATAAGGACCACTATGGGAGGGAGGGGGGGTATAAGGACCACTATGGGAGGGAGGGGGGGTATAAGGACCACTATGGGAGGGAGGGGGGGGGTATATGGACCACTATGGGAGGGAGGGGGGGGTATATGGACCACTATGGGAGGGATGGGGGGGATAAGGACCACTATGGGAGGGATGGGGGGGGATAAGGACCACTATGGGAGGGGAGGGGGAAGTAAGGACCACTAGGGGAGGGGAGGGTAAGGACCACTAGGGGAGGGGTGAGTCAGGACCACGGGGGGGGGGGTGAAGGAACACGGGGGTGGGGAGGTAAGGGCCACTGAGGGAGGAGGAGGGGAAGTCAGGACATATGGGGGGGGGGGAGGGGGCGGCAAAAAATGTTTTGCCTACGGCGGCAAATATCCTTGCACCGGCCCTGCACACACTGCATTCACACACTGCATTCATGCACACACACACTGCATTCATGCACACACACACTGCACTCATGCACACACACTGCATTCATTATACACACACTGTAAATAAATATTCAATTAATATATTTTTTTTAGGATCTAATTTTATTTAGAAATTTACCAGTAGCTGCTGCATTTCCCACCCTAGTCTTATACTCGAGTCAATAAGTTTTCCCAGTTTTTTGGGATAAAATTAGGGGCCTCGGCTTATATTCGGGTCGGCTTATACTCGAGTATATACGGTATGTATTTATTATTATTATTATTATTATTATTATTATTATTATTATTATTTAAATGGCATTTTATACCATTTAATTTTACTTTTGCCTGCTAACACAATGGCATGAATCAACGAATATTCAGAAATAGGAAACAATAACTCACTGAACAAAGTATAGCATAATATGCTATTTCAACATAATATCTATTGGTATACTACTTTAAGTGGGTCATATACTATGATTTCTGCATGGGGTCCTGTTATCAAAGCAACATTGTGACAACTTGGCAGTTGACTTCTAGAGATGAAAAACATTTATGGAACAGTCTCTTGTGTGTACTGGATCAATTTCATGGGATCCATCTCATACTTGTTGCTACAGAAACCTGGGTAGGGATGCTAAAGAGGATGAAACTCCCTTTTCATTGTGTTCATGGTCACAGGTCAATGTAGGAATACGTTCTATAAAACATGACTGTCAATGTTACACCAGCAAAGTAGGCAGCCGGTCAGCAGCAGGGAGGTGTGAGAGAGCACTGTAAATATCTATCAGAAATGCTGCTTCACCTTTCCCATCTCTGTCTGGTCACATGGCTCTGGCAGGTGCAAACCACAGCAGTGGAACCCCACCCCCAGCATCAAACTAACCTTTCACACAGGAGAGTAATCTCACTGCCTTCAGAGTCTTAACTGCCAGTGAAAGGTAATTGTAGATTTGCCAAGCAGCCAATGAATGATAGTGATTGTGTGTGTAAGTTAACTAGTCTGTAATGTGTGTGTTAGTGAGCTTGTCTGTAGTTAGCTTGTGTTGTTGTGAGCTTGTCTGCAGTGAGCTTGTGTATGTGTCAGTGAGCATGTGTCAAATACTTTTTTCTTGCAAACAGATAAAATCTTTCAATATGCAAAATAATTTTCTTCCTACGCAAACAGTTTATAAACAATTGAAAGAACAATTTACCAAAAAACTTCAAGCAATAACAGAAATCCAGACCCTTCAATTATTTGTCATAATTTCTTACATGTGCTAAAACATGCCATTTCAACTTAATATAATTTCCAATAGTAAATAGCAGTTACTGTATGCAGTATTATGATGCACTAATATTACCGACCTTATCTCAACCGAATTAGTTAAAATCTATTATGAAAGATTTATAGATTTTTCCACATCCTTAGGTTTGGTGTAAGCTCCTCTTTTTTCATCAGAGGACCTTGTCTGTAGTAAGCTTGTGTGTGTCTGTGTCAGTAAGCTTGTCTGTAATGACCTTGTATGTGTTTGGATCAGTGACCTTGTCTGCTGTGAGCTTGTGTGTGTGTGTCGGTGAGCATGTGTGTAAGTAAGTGTTTCTGCTTTTGTCATAAAACTTGTCTGTAATGAGCTTGTCTGTGGTTAAATTGTGTGTCATTGAGCTTTTCTGCAATGAGCTTGTGCATGTTTTAGTGAGCTTGTCTGTAGTGTGTGCTCTTGTGTGTTAGCAACCTTATCTGTGTCTGTGTGTCAGTGAGCTTGTCTGTGGTGAGCTTGGGTCTTTGTTAGTGATCCTTGTTTGTAGTGAGCTTGTGTGTATGTTAGTGAGCTTCTTTGTAGTGAGTTTATGTGTGTAATTGATATAGTCTGTAATGACCTTATGTGTGTTTGCATCAGTAAACTTGTCTGTGTGAGTGAGCTTGTCTCTAGTGAGCTTATGTGTGTCGGTGTGTCAGTAAGCTTGTCTGTAGTGTACTTGCATGTCTGTGAGCTTGTTTGTAGTGAGTTTGTGTATGTCTGTGTGTCAGTGAGCATGTCTGTAGTGAGCTTGTGTATTTGTATTTGCAAGCCTGTCAATAAGCTTGTCTGTAGTGTACTTGCATGTCTGTGAGCTTATTTGTAGTGAGTTTGTGTAAGTCTTTGTAGCAGTGAGCTTGTTTGTTGTGAGCTTGTGTGTGTCAGTAAGCATTTGTGTGTCAGTAAGCCTGTCTGCAGTGAGCTTGTCTGTACTGATCTAGTGTAAGTCTGTGAGCATGTGTGTGTCAGTCAGCGTTTGTGCATCAGTAAGCCTTTCTGCAGTGAGCTTGTGTGTATATGTCAGTGAGCTTGTCTGTAGTGAGCATGTGTGAATGTGTGTCCCACAGATTGTGTGCGTTTTCCAATAAGTCTGTCTGTAGTAAGCTTGTGTGTGTCAGAGACATTGTCTGTAGTATGTGTTTGTGCCAGGGAGTTTGTGAATGTCAGTGATCTTGTGTGATTTACTCATGAGGAACATATTTTTTAAATATATATAAATACACATGTGACAAATGCTGGTATAACAGCTACCTGTTAATTTATTTCCTCCTGAACTGCCTGAGCCTGAATGATTATAGCTTGCAGTTCGGGTGCTGAGTCGAACGATTCTCCCTACGAATGACAGTCTCCCAAGTAGATTCTCACAGTAAAGTAGACAGGTACCAAAACATCAGCTGAAACTAGATGAAGGGTGTAACAGGAATGATTTTAATGGGTGCCACACTGGCTTTATGCAAATCCCCATGCAAGGGGCACTCCCAAGGGGGACAGGGATGCAAAGTATTCCTCCAATAACAATACAGTGAAAAGCTGTGACATTCCCAATACAAACAGATTATTCCCTCCTCTCTGCCTGGAGATAGTTGAGTCAGATACTGTAATAACTTAATTACCTCCAGGCAGAAAAAAAACAATTTCCACAAAACTTGAAAAGTACCCCAAAACACAACATACCCAAAAATCACCCAGATTAGTTCAGGGTTTTATAATTTTATGAAAGTCCAATTTTAACCGACCGCACACGAAGCTCCTGCCCAGAAACAGTTCCATGAGTTTAGGCTGTGCGGCCGGTCTATTTCGACAAGTCTTAGAAACGAACAAATGCATGAACTGCACCCCCTGGCTCATAGTAGCGATTGTTCCCCTGGTTTGTGGGAACCAAACTACCGAACAGCGCTCTCCTGGCTGTTCGGGAAAAGAAAGAAGGCATTAGTACAATTTGACCAGTGTTCGGGAAGTCGAGTGTCCGATTTTAGTTCCAGACTCAACGACTAAGTCCCCCTGCCTCCTTTCGTGTGAACAAGATGGCAGCCGTTTTCTCCTGCATGTGGCGTTCGACTGTACGAACGGCGGCAACACAGAGAGAGCACTTAATCGACTGTTCTCTTTGAAGGTAATGAGCCAGAGGGGTGATCGGTGTTCAGTAGTTACAGCTACTAAATGGAAAAAAGTAAAATAAACAAAATAACTCTGTAATTTCTTCACAAAACACACCTTACAGATACACATATGCACACTATGTGACACAATCAATAAAAGGTCTGGAATATTTTGCTTTGTGTTACCAGCCTGGCCCTGTCAAAAAGGGATACAGTATATGGATATTCAAGTATAAGTCATGTTGATAATACATGTTTATTGAAGTAGTTTGAGTTTGAGTTTTAAACTGCACTGATATGAATATTAAATAGTCAGTCTTGCCGATGACATCACAAAGACTCTGTTCCTACATAAACAGCAATACTGAAAAAGCAAAGCTATTTGTCAGATGTAACAAGAGGAATAATGATTTGTGGGGAAGAAAATAAAACATGAACAAAAAATATGATTTTACAGGCAGCTCATTAGGTAAAAAAACATCCAAAAAGATATGTTTAGATTTTGTATTAATTTTCTCTTCTAATGTCAACCTAAATTAAAGTTGGCCCCAAAGGAGGAATTTAATGGTTTATAAGATGCAGAATTAGACATATAAGTGACTATCTGGATGTAACTGAAGCGTAGTCTGTAGAAATAAATATATTAACAATTGTAAGCATACATGAAAACACATAATTGGTCCTTTACTGTATTACTTAGTACAGATGAAGCTAGGGAACTGTGTACATTAACCCCTTATTGCATTGTGCTTCCAGTTATAAAAAGGCAGCAGTAGATATGAATATTTACTGCTTTGATTATCTTTGGCACAAAGTGAATTATAAGGATACACACTCATGATCTAAAATATTGTTTTAGGGAGATAAACATTATCTCTCGTTATTTAATGTAATCATATTTGTTGTTGAAACTTGCTAAAGGTGACAAGATGTCAAGTCACATTTGCTGGGAGATATAAAAAATATAGTCTTTTTGACTTTAGATTAACAGTATCTTTTTGCATTTCTTCCTGAAATCTACTCTTTAGCATTAAAATCACACAGGTATTACGATCAATGGTTCTGTTCTTGTGAGGTCACTTATCCGGCTTCAGATCTCACACAGTGTTATAGGTGATGGTAGTTAAAGGAACACATCAGACACCATAACAAACCAATTAGACTAAAGTTATTATGGTGCTTGGAGGTATGGGAGCCGGCTTACCTTTAGGGGTTAAACTGTTCACGCATGGTTTAACCCCAAAGTCTTGAATCCAGCGCCGTTTAGCTCTGTCTTTGCCTTACTGCTTCTCTCTGATTCTTGAAATTGGAAGCATCTGACAGGGTTGCCACTGATTGGTTGAGAGCATCAGCTAATGCTCTAAGTCAATAAATAACTTTCCATTTATAAAGAAGGCTTGTGAAAATGTGTATGTTTCTCAGCCAATCAGTAGCACCCCTGTCCATAAAGGTTTCCGGAGTCTGAGAAGATGGGAGTAGTTTGCCTTGCCATGGAACCTCCTCCTTATCTGTATCCTCTATATGTTGTTGTCTCAGGCATTCTTCTAGCAATTCACCTGTGGAAGCTATCTTCGTGATGTACTAGTGAATGCTCTGTGTTTCATCCTCTACTGTGGCCTTTACACATTAACCCCTGACTTCCTTCCTTCTGGTGTACAATCTCTAGATCAGGGGTAGGCAACCTACGGCACTAGTGCCATGCACGGCACTCGAGGTGTCTTTCCACGGCACTCAAGGCTGCTAGAGCCAAACAGGGTCTGGCCTATCAGGAGTCTCAGTGAAACTTCAGATATCTGCTAATACAAAGAGGTAGTGAAGGACAATCCTCAATTTATGCATTGCAGCACTTGTGAATGGGAATCCACACTGTAGTAGAGCAGCCCACAGCTGATGTTGCAGCTCCTGTCCTTGACCTGTACCTGCCCAGGCTGGTCCCCACTGGAACCCAGGGAAGCCACCCACACTGCTAGATATACACAAACCTGCAGAATAAGCCTCCCCTGATACAAATAATACGAACAGCCCACACACAAACATACACACAATCCCCACAAACGCAACACCACTAACAATCTACATACATGCACACAATCCCACATGCAGCCTCTCACGTGCAAAACCCCAAACAGCCCCCATACACTATCTAACACACAATGTGACATATCCATCTACACACAATTCCACAAGCAGCCCTCATACACAGCCCACATTCATATGTATCATACACGATACCATAAACTACTCATGAACATATACAATATAATCGCTCATATACGCACAAATACAACGATACAAAGCAATTACAGTATAAATAACACAAGCAGAATACGGCAGCACACACCTCAATTTAAAAAAATAGGATCGGCAGGGCCGTTTGAAGGAATTTGGGGGCCCAGTTTAAGTTCACCCACACTTTTTATATAACTAAAAAAGGTTTACAGTGCAAATACTGCTGTTGCATATAATGTGCATAAAACTTGAACATTTTCAACAATTGAAAATTCCCTGTGTTCTCCTCATCTCCCCTTCTTCTCACCCCCTCCCTGTGTTCTCCTCACCCCCCCCCGTGTTCTCCTCACCCCCCCCTCCCTGTGTTCTCCTCACCCCCTCCCTGTGTTCTCCTCACCCCCCTCCCTGTGTTCTCCTCATCTCCCCTTTTCCTCACCCACCTCCCTGTGTTCTCCTCATCTCCCCTTCTCCTCACCCCCCCTCCCTGTGTCCTTCTCATCTCCCCTTCTCCTCACCCCCTCCCTGTGTTCTCATCTCCCCTTCTCCTCACCCCCCCTCCCTGTGTTCTCCTCATCTCCCCTTCTCCTCACCCCCCCCTCCCTGTGTTCTCATCTCCCCTTCTCCTCATCTCCCCTTCTCCTCACCCCCCTCCCTGTGTTCTCCTCATCTCCCCTTCTCCTCACCCCCCTCCCTGTGTTCTCCTCATCTCCCCTTCTCCTCACCCCCCTCCCTGTGTTCTCTTCATCTCCCCTTCTCACCCCCCCCTCCCTGTGTTCTCCTCATCTCCCCTTCTCCTCAACCCCCTCATCTCCCCTTCTCCTCACCCCCTCCCTGTGTTCTCCTCATCTCCCCTTCTCCTCACCCCCTCCCTGTGTTCTCCTCATCTCCCCTTCTCCACCCCCTCCCTGTGTTCTCCTCATCCCCCCCTTCTCCTCACCCCCTCCCTGTGTTCTCCTCATCTCCCCTTCTCCTCACCCCCTCCCTGTATTCTCTTTTTATCTCCCCTTCTCCTCACCCCCCTCCCTGTGTTCTCCTAATCTCCCCTTCTCCTCACCTCCCCCTCCCTGTGTTCTCCTAATCTCCACTTCTCCTCACCCCCCCCTGTGTTCTCCTCATCTCCTCACCCACCCTGTGTTCTTCTTACTCCTCCCCCTCCGTGTTCTTCTGCCCCATGTTCTTCTTACTCCTCCCCCTCCCTATGTTCTTCTTACTACTCTCCCCCTCCCATGTTCTTCTTACTCCCCTCCCCCTCCCCATGTTCTTCTTACTCCCCTCCCTGTGTCCTTCTTATTCCCCTCCCTCCCTCCCTGTGTCCTTCTTATTCCCCTCCCCCTGTGTCCTTCTTATTCCCCTCCCCCTGTGTCCTTCTTATTCCCCTCCCCCTGTGTCCTTCTTATTCCCCTCCCCCTGTGTCCTTCTTATTCCCCTCCCATGGGTCCTTCTTATTCCCCTCCCCCTGTGTCCTTCTTACTCCCCTCCCCATGTCCTTTTTACTCCCCTCCCCCGTGTCCTTCTTACTCCCCCACCTATGTTCTTTTTACTCCCCCCCCCCTCCCTCCCTATGTTCTTGTCACCTCCCCTTCCCTGTAGCGTGGCCGAGCTCAGGGTGCACTTCCTGTCAGTCTGGCAGGGAACAGGAAACTAAATCTCCTGTACCGCGTGGTACCCAGCCGGACTGACAGGAGGAAGAGGAGCTCGGCCACGCTACAGGGAAGGGGAGATGACAAGAGAGGCAGTGCTGCAGCCGCCTGAGGCTCTCTATAGAGCGCTCAGGCGGCTGCAGCCTTATAGAAATGGCCGGCCCTGCTTGGGGGCCTAGGCCAGCTCGGGGCCCCAAGCAATTGCTTGGTTAGCTTGCCTGGTAGTGACGGGCCTGAGGATCGGCACGCTACGGGACATCACAATCCTATATCGGCACAGTGCTGCTAAAAGGTTGCCTACCCCTGCTCTAGATGCTTGATTTTGAGTGGAAGGTTGTGTTCTTTGTAATGGGTTTCTCAGTTTTAACATCCATGGTATCCAGCTCCCCTCTTGGTCATGTTTTTATCCTTCCTGAGTAATTAAATGACTGGTAACTCTTATGTATGTATGGGGTGGATCTTCTTCTTTCCACTAAGTTTGGACCTCCATGGACTCTGTGGAGCTACATGGAGGTTACTGGATTCCTTGCCTTTTTTCATTTATTGGCTTGATAGAGCAGTGGTAATGTCATTACCTTGAAATTGAGAAACCCAGATTCAAATCCCAGTCACGGTCATTCACTAAACACAGGATTTTGTCTGAATGGCAAAATCCAGTATAAATAACTGAATTCGGACTGGAATGGCAATTCTCATATATACTAAAGCTAATTCTGGTCAAAATTTGGCCAACCCAACCAAATTTGCACCAACTGGATAGAAGCATTGTTTAAACAGCTGTGTTTTCACATCCAAACCATATAAGAAATTTTAAATATTTAAAAAGCAGTGATTTTAAAAAAGAAAGAAAAAAAGATCAGGACCGAATGCATCCAGTAGGATGCACGTTCACAAATTACCTTGGCAACATGATGGCTTGTCGGTAAAACTTGGTGGTATGCGATGTCCTGTTGCCACATTAAATAGTTAAAAATATATATAAATAAGCCTATGGTGATCAATATGAAACCCTTATTACTATAAGGGAGTTTACTAATATCCCATATGCCTTCACCCACTGTTCATTGTAAATAAAAACTAGAAAGTCACCATCCCATTTTGAGAGGGACTGTAAAATAACAGAAGGACCTGGCACCACATTTTAGAATATATATAAAAGAGAGATAAAACAACTGAGGACGGAGTAGACAGGTTCACACTATGGATATTACTGAAGGAAGAAGCTTGCAATTCCCAAAAGCACACTGAATTCTAAGTCAGTGAATCAAAACAAATTTGCAAACCACCAGTGTTAAAGTGATCAGTGCAAACAAAATTATTTTAAACAACACATCTTCCCACGGTCACCTCCCAGTTGGTAACCATATGACATAGATATATACAGAATAGGGTGTTTAGGGATTTCACTGATGTGCTTAAAATAAAGGACAAAAATATGTAGTGCAATATTGTCTGGAATCAATTATAAAACAAAATATTCCATTACACTCACAAATTCCAAGTGTTAAAAGCGTGCTAGAGGTGCCTCCCCACGATGTAGATGGGGGGTAATTATGAATCCTCCTTCAATGATGGATAAGGGGCACTGACACTAGTAGATAGGCTAGAGGAACTTTTTATTTATTTATTTTCTTAAATTCCCCCCCATTTTTTTCATAGCTCACCAGTTGATGTGGAGTGTGACTGTTCCTGTCCATCCTGTGTCTGTCAACAACAGGCTATCCTCACTATCTCCCCCGCTCTTCCTAGGGGTGGTGAATGATTGTACTAGTGGAAGAGGTTGTATTGGTGGCAGATGGTGACAACTGCACAGAGCCAAATACAGAACCAGTGAGCCTGCTGACTTCCCTTGTACTTTTTTGATCTTTGCAGATGTTGTGTCATATCGGCACTAGTGAGACCTCTACTCACTTGTTTTGCTGCACAATCAGCTTTCTTGGAGGCACCAACAGTAATCAAAAGTTTGCTTTGTTGTAACAAAACTGATAAATGTTTGATTAATGCTAATGGAAATGTTGATGATACTGCTACAGATTGTGGTATTGATGGCGGTTATAGTAGTAGCATTTTGTAGTACCATTGACAGTGGATGAGCAACAGCAGATACAGATGGACTTGGAGATAGTAGAAAAGATGCAGGAGGTGAGGGCACATTAGCAGCTGGAGAAAATACTGGGTCGCTGCCTGTCCTTTTCACACTCTCCTTCTCTAATTCATCTGGATTATCATACTCATAGTCAAGTAGCTCCTGGGCCAGAGGTAAAAGTGCTATGTCTGCATTGGTAGGGGAAAGAGAATTATCATCACCAGATGCATCACTGTTGCTAATACCAGATGTTGAGGACACTACTTTGGTACTCTGGGCTATGTCCTAACTAAAGAGTGGCTCTGATGACCCCAAAAAGTAGACTATGCTACAATCTCCCTATGTTGCTTCTTGGGGGGTGGACCCCAACAAGGTATACAATGTGAATTAGCTCTGGTAGAAGGAGTTGCAGTATCAGTGGAAGTGATAGCACATGTTGTTCCAGCATGTAGAGAATTGAAAAAAAAAAATGCTTCCTGGGTGATGAAACAACTGTAAATGACATGCTGCTAAATGAGGCTGAATATTACTAATAGTGTTGGAAAGGCAGTAGTGGGGGAGGCTTCATCTGTTTCATGGTCGTGCAGTTCCAAGTTTTAAAAAGCTGTGACACTACTACTAATGGTAAATTGGGGAACAGGTCCCATTTCCCAACCCTCCTTCATTTTTTGTTTGACAGTAGTAAATTACCATTGCTGGGTTTAATGTTAAGAAACATTACACAGTGCTCATACACATACACAAGACACATGATCAGAAAACAAAATATGATTTTCTTTCTCCAAACTGTTAAAGAAAAAAAGAAAAAGAAAATAATTACTTTTAACAACTGTATATTGGTACGCTAATTTCACAAGGTTAAACAAAAGGATGTTTTATTTTCTAACGCCACAGTCCCCAAAATTAGGATTTTATTTCCTCCCAACAGTTAACAAAAAAAAACAAAAAAAACAAATGAAAATTGGTAAAATAATTTTACATTAGTATGAATGACACAATGTCTGCAAAGTGCCTGTCTTCTATCTCCCACTCCGTTTTCTCTAGTGCACCTGGCAGTACCAGCTGCTAGTTTTAGCATAAAGCTAAAGTTTGGCTATTAGCCAAGCTATCTACTACTCCAACACAGGCATAGCAAGGGCAACCACATAGGATTGCTGCTGGTCTGTCTCTCTCATTAAATTCAGCCAAAGTGTCTGGAAAAATCCTGTTTGGATGTATAGTTTTATTGTTACACATTTGCCCCCCTTTATTGGTCACTTCATTTGATCTGTGAATAAAAATCAACATTTACTGGCTGTTCCCTAACATCGAGCAAGAGATCCAGCTCATGGCAGACCTCTTGTCAACCATGGGAAACTAAACTTATTTGCCTCAAATACAAAAAATAAAACAAAAAGAAGAGCCTCTTATCTATCCCATCTCTTTTTTTAATGGTGCCAGGAAATGTACTCTAAGTCATAAATTAAAAGGAGCATGTTCCTCATGATTCCCCTCATGATTCAGGCATGTGGCTAATTGGAAAGTGAAAATTCTTCCAATCAGTAATACAGTAAATTGCATTTGGAAACAAACTAAAAGCAAGCACATTGTGATGGTAGACAAGGAATAGAAGACTACAGTGGTGGTGGGTGTTGCAATACCCAGTGGCCAAGATAACACCAAGAAGAGGGAACATGAGAAGGTGGTCAAATACCAAGGACTGGTTATTAAGGTTTAAAATTACAGGTTTTTCCTGATTAACCTGGTTAAGATAGCTGGTGAGCACAATATGTATAAAAAAATTATCATTCTTTTATTACAGTACAATTATTTCAAAAAGTTAAATAGATGTGCTATGTAGGATATCTTAATCTATATTGAGAGCTGGGCTGCTATACAAGTAGACTGATGCCACAGATTTTAATACAACCAGAATGCAGTGTTTTTTTCCTTCAGTAGTTTCCTTCAGCAGTTGGATACTTTATAAAGGTCCAATAATATTTACTGTGTACCTGTACAGTGCATACTTTTAACAATGTAAGCCAGTAAGCCACTGGATAGCACAAGAGTAAGATCCTTAATATAAATTCTGTTAAATTCAAGACTTTTATCTACCAGTTTTACTACTGGGTTTATATATACAACACAAAAGAAAGAATGGTAATCTTGTTCCTTCTACATTAGGTGTGATGACACCTAGCAGTTTGACGACTTGGTGCCTATTTTTTTTTTTTTTTTTAGCCGACTGAACCTTCCACCTTCCAGCTGAGCTTTCTATTGTTAATGACCACATTTTAACAGAACAGCTACCATCGTCCTATTTTACACAGGTGAATGTCGAATCCTGACAAGCTTTCTAGAGCACAGTGTTCTATGGATTATATTGCCATGAGAGGTAGTGATTTTAGCTTACTAAAGGGTAATATAAGGATGTTGTAAAGTAGAAAATAATAATGTAGTATGGGTAAAAGGTAGTGATAGAGTATGGGTTGAATGTGTCAATTTAGTATCGGTAGCAGATGGTGATTTAGGCTGGGTAAAAGGTGGTAATGTAGAATGAGTAGAATGTGATGATGCCCCTGAACAATCTGAATAGAATTTTATTTCACCAACAGTGCATTTGCCAAGCCTTGTCTTATAACTTAGGAAGCATGTCTAAACCCTACTTACACTGAAGAATTGAAGATGATGTTGAATCACACAGACGATGTACACAAAATTATAGAAACTGTACTGCTGACAAGTTTAACCCCTTAAGGACCAAACTTCTGGAATAAAAGGGAATCATGACAGGTCACACATGTCATGTGTCCTTAAGGGGTTAAATCATTGATAGTCAACCTTGACTCTCGCCTTCTAAATGCACTACAAAGATCTGCTTTTCTGTCTTTTTTTTGGCAGAAAAAAAAAGTTAATTTTGTACACCCTCATACATGATATAAACTATAGTGTTCCATTTTGGGTTTGTAAACTATAGTTATATGAAACAAGCTAAATTGACCCCTGTAATGGGTTATCTTTTACAATCTGTAGAGTAAAATAGAAATTAATTTGGCTTGTATGGATCTATGAACTTACCACTAGATATGAGGAACTATTAATGTACTTATTTTGTGATGTATCCTTTGTGTTATCCTTAGTATTAGAAATACAATAGATGTTTCACTGAAAAGAATAAAGCACCAGTATAAGCAATGACCAAGTTTTAGTAATGGCAACCTGCCAAAAAAGCTTTGCTGCAGAATTGCTACTTCAAATTTCAGATCTTCAGTGCCAATATATGCAGTTTTTGATGATGGGTTGAAGTGTGCATGAAATAATTAAAGAACACCAGCTTCTACTGGAAAATTAACAACTTGGACCTTGTGCTGTTTTTTTAAATCTTAACTATTGAGAGGATTACACTTCTTGGATAAAATGTTTTAATTGTGGATTTAGATAACTAAAGATGTCAAACTGATGGTTCATGCCAATGATGCATAGTTTAAAAATAGTTTGTGTTCCAGCTGACACTTTCTCAAATTGACATTTTTTGAGCAATCCTTGCTTAAAGATAAAAATCCTTACAACTGCCAGTTATAAAGTAAAGAGCACTTCATGAAGTTTTACATTTTCCTGGGCTACCATACGGTCTCAAAAGGCAACATAACCAATCTGGCAAATTTCAAAGTGAAAAAAATTAAAAGCAAGCTTTATATTTGACTCTCTAACTTTCCAAAACACCATAAAAAAACTGTATGTCAGGGTACCTGAGGTCTCTACCTTTGAAAAGGGTAGAGACTTAGTTGTTTATCCCTCTAGACACGCCATATCTGCCGTTCCTCGCGGTCATTCCAGTCATTCTAACGCTGGCCGCAAGGGATCCGCTTCCTTTTCTAACACGACGCTCGATACATGACGTCTTCACGCTATCCCGAGCGACCTGCCACTCTATTGGCTTTATCCTATCAGCACCCAGCTGAGGCGTGTCTACTCTCTGGACTCAGGGTATTTAAGCTTGCTTCTCTCGTCAGCTCATTGCCCTGTCGTGGTTCTAGCTTGTCTAGTCACTCAGTGCTCTTGTATTCTAGTATTCTCTTTGGTTTTGACCCGGCTTGTTGTACTATTCTGCTTATCTCTGTTATCCCTCTGACCCGGCTTGTCTCTCGCTTACCTGTCTTCTCGTTCCCTCGACCTCGGCTTGTCTCTGACTATTCTCTGTCACTCTATGTACGTTAGTCCGGCCATTCTAAGGCCCGGTATACGTACCTTTCTACTGTTTGTACTCTGCGTGTTGGATCCCTGTCCCGATCCTGACATTACGACAGGGCCAATGGATCCTGCAGGTACAAACAGTCAGCTTGGTTCTTCCGACCCCAGGTTTGACGCCATGGAACACAGGATGGATCAGATGGCCCTAGCACTACAGGCGCTATTGTCTCGTGCTAGTAACCCACCAGAGGAGACACGTACTCCTTCGATCTCTCCTGTAAGTTCAGGTCTAGAAGTAGCTACTGTTGGTGCTTCTTCTCGTATTACTCCACCAGTACGTTATGGCGGTTCTCCTGAGAAGTGTCGTGGCTTTTTGAACCAGATCAGCATCCATTTCGAATTACAACCCCGTTCCTATCCTACAGATAGAGCGAAGGTTGGATTTATTGTTACGTTACTCATTGAGAAGGCTCTGCGATGGGCTAATCCTTTATGGGAGAATGATAACCCGTTAGTCTACAACTATAATGCCTTTGTAGCTGCTTTTAAAAGAACTTTTGACCCCCCTGGTAGGAAGGTCAATGCAGCTAGGTTACTGTTGCGCCTTAGACAGGAAAATCGAACACTTGTGGATTATGCACTAGAGTTCAGATCCTTGGCGGCAGAGGTTAAGTGGAACGAACAGGCTTATATAGATGTATTTTTAAATGGGTTATCAGATGTAATCCTTGACGAGGTCGCTACTAGAGAGCTCCCTGAGAATTTGGAGGATCTAATTTCTTTTATCTCTCGCATTGATGAACGCTTAAGAGAGAGGCAGAACACTCGAGATAGAACTCGTAGACCCTCCTTTAAACTAGCTCCTGCATTTCGAAATTCTGAGATCGAAACCTCACGTTTTCCTGAGCCTATGCAGATAGGTAATACTCACCTCACAGAGGAGGAGAGACTGTACAGGAGAAGGGAGGGTTTATGTATGTACTGTGGAGACAGAGGTCATCTACGCCTAAATTGTCCCAATCGTTCGGGAAACGCTCGCACCTAAGTTTCTCTAGAGGACAGGCCTTGGGTGTATCTATTTTGTCCTCTGTTCACAATTATAAAGATCACAGGCTTCTGCTACCCGTTTCTTTGACTTGGGAGAAGGGAGTAGTAAAAACTATGGCTTTGATTGATTCTGGAGCTGCTGAGAGCTTTATCGATCAAGTTTTTGTTAACAAGCATACTATCCCATCCCAGTTAAGGGAGACACCTCTGGCCGTTGAGGCCATAGATGGTAGACCTTTACTTGAGCCTGTTATTTTCCGTGAGACCATACCTGTTAATTTAACTGTTGGTATCTTGCATGAGGAAGACCTATCCCTCTTGATCATTTCCTCTCCTTCTATTCCCATAGTCCTGGGGTACTCCTGGTTAAAGAGACACAACCCTATCATTAATTGGGAGTTAGGGGAGATAATTTCATGGGGTCAGAATTGTCAAGAGAAATGTTTGCGGAAGGTCTCGCCCCTTTGCCTGGCGAACACGTCGGCTAACTCCTCTAATCTTACAGAGACTCAAATACCGCCTCAGTACCTGGATATAAAGGCAGTATTTGATAAAAGGAGAGCCGATACCTTACCTCCACACAGATCCTTTGATTGCAAGATTAACCTACTCCCTGGTACCATGCCTCCCAGGGGACATGTATACCCGTTATCTACTAAAGAGAATTCAGTTCTAGAGGAGTATATTCACGAGAATTTAGACAAGGGATTCATTAGGAGATCCTCCTCCCCTGCCGGGGCTGGATTTTTTTTTGTTAAAAAGAAGGATGGTTCGCTTAGGCCTTGTATTGATTATCGAGGTTTAAACAAGATAACCATTAGGAATGCTTATCCCATTCCTTTGATTACCGAACTCTTTGATCGTTTAAAGGCTTCTACCATTTTCACCAAGTTAGATCTCAGAGGGGCATATAACTTGGTGAGAGTCCAGCAGGGACACGAGTGGATGACGGCATTCAATACTCGCTACGGTCACTATGAATATACAGTTATGCCTTTTGGGTTATGTAATGCACCGGCTGTATTCCAGGATCTGATAAATGAGGTTCTTAGGGAATTTCAGCAGGAGTGTGTTATTGTATACCTGGACGATATACTCATACATTCCAGAGAGATTGAGACTCACCACGAACAGGTCAGAAGGGTTTTGCACAAACTTCTTCAACATGGTCTGTACTGCAAATTGGAGAAATGTAGTTTCGATCAATCCCAAGTAAATTTCCTCGGTTATGTGATCTCTGGGGAGGGATTTAAGATGGACCCGGATAAACTCCAGTCCATTCTGGATTGGCCTCTACCCAAGGGTCTCAAGGCCGTTCAGAGATTTATTGGGTTCTCCAATTACTATAGGCGCTTTATTAAGGGTTATTCTTATATTATTGCGCCCATCACCAATATGACCAAACAGGGGGTTGATACTAAGAATTGGTCTACGGAAGCTCTCCTTGCTTTCAAAACTCTCAAGGAGCTTTTTGCTTCCGCCCCAATTTTAGTTCACCCTAATACCACTCTCCCTTTCCTACTTGAGGTAGACGCCTCGGAGACTGGCGTAGGTGCTATCCTATCCCAAAGGTTAGGTGTGGATAAACCATTACATCCATGTGGATTTTTCTCTAAAAAATTGTCTGGTGCTGAGAGCAGATATGACATTGGTGACAGAGAACTACTAGCTGTTATCAAGGCTTTAAAAGAATGGAGACATTTATTGGAAGGGACATTACATCCTGTTACTATTTTAACGGATCACAAGAACTTGTCCTATATTGGTGAGGCCAAGCGATTGTCTTCTAGGCAAGCTCGTTGGTCGTTATTCCTCACCCATTTCAATTACGTTCTTACTTATAGGCCTGGTTCAAAGAATTCTAAAGCCGATGCTCTATCTCGCCAATATGAACCTTTGGCTTCTTCTGAACCGGTTCTGTCCTCTATAGTACCCCAATGCAATATTATTGCTAACACTACTCTCAAAATCCATTCTCCGTTGCTTGCCCAGATCTTGAACCTACAGCATCTGGCACCTGGACAGACTCCTGAGGGTAGAAAATTTGTCCCTTCTGAACTCCAACTGGAGCTCTTACAGTGTTTCCACGAAAGCAAGGTGGCTGGTCATCCTGGCATTCGCAAGACTTATTCCCTGATCTCCAAGGATTTCTGGTGGCCTTCCTTACGAAAGGATATTAAGGAGTTCGTCGGAGCTTGCGAGACTTGTACCAGGACTAAACAGCCTCACGCATCTCCTTGTGGTTTGTTGCTCCCCTTGGACATTCCTGAGAAACCATGGTCCTGTTTGGCCATGGACTTTATTGTGGATTTACCTGCTTCCAAGAGACAGACTGTTATTCTCACGGTGGTGGATAGATTCACTAAGATGGCTCATTTTGTGACGTTGCCTAAACTCCCCACGTCTCCTGAATTGGCGGAGATTTTTGCGAGAGAAGTTTTTCGCCTACATGGGATACCTTCTGAAATCGTTTCTGATAGAGGCTCTCAATTTGTCTCACGATTCTGGAGATCCTTCTGTTCTCAATTAGGTATCAAGTTGAACTTTTCCTCTGCATATCACCCTCAGTCTAACGGAGCCGCTGAGCGTACTAATCAAAAGATTGAACAATATCTGAGCTGCTTTGTTTCCGAACACCAGGATGATTGGGTCGGTTTGATTCCTTGGGCAGAGTTCGCACACAATAATCTCGTTTGTGATTCTACTCGTTCCAGCCCCTTCTTCATGAACTATGGCTTTCATCCCTCCATTTTTCCTTCGGTCTCTTCTTCCCAAGGAGTACCGTCGGTTGATGATCATGTCGCCAATCTGAAGAAGTTGTGGGATCAGACTCGTCAAATTCTCCTGCATAATTCGATGTTGTTCAAAAAACACGCTGATAAACACAGAAGGGCGGCTCCAGTTTTTGTTCCTGGGGATAGAGTATGGCTGAGTACTAAGAACATTCGTTTAAAAGTTCCCTCTATGAAATTTGCACCTCGGTACATAGGCCCTTACAGGGTTTTGTCTCGTATCAACCCGGTTGCGTATCGCCTAGCTCTGCCATCGGCCTTACGCATTCCCAACTCCTTTCATGTGTCCTTGCTGAAACCACTGATTTGCAACAGATTCTCCTCTACGGTTTCCTCACCTCGTTCGGTTCAGGTGGACGGTCAGGAGGAGTACGAGGTCAACTCCATTATCAATTCCCGATTTTCCCGGGGTAGATTACAGTATCTGGTCAACTGGAAGGGATATGGTCCCGAGGAGAGGAGTTGGGTACCTCAGGAGGACGTTCATGCTCCTCGTCTCCGCAGGGCGTTTCACTCCCGCTTCCCATCTCGTCCCGGTTCCTTCCGCCCGGTGGGCGTATCTGAGAGGGGGGGTACTGTCAGGGTACCTGAGGTCTCTACCTTTGAAAAGGGTAGAGACTTAGTTGTTTATCCCTCTAGACACGCCATATCTGCCGTTCCTCGCGGTCATTCCAGTCATTCTAACGCTGGCCGCAAGGGATCCGCTTCCTTTTCTAACACGACGCTCGATACATGACGTCTTCACGCTATCCCGAGCGACCTGCCACTCTATTGGCTTTATCCTATCAGCACCCAGCTGAGGCGTGTCTACTCTCTGGACTCAGGGTATTTAAGCTTGCTTCTCTCGTCAGCTCATTGCCCTGTCGTGGTTCTAGCTTGTCTAGTCACTCAGTGCTCTTGTATTCTAGTATTCTCTTTGGTTTTGACCCGGCTTGTTGTACTATTCTGCTTATCTCTGTTATCCCTCTGACCCGGCTTGTCTCTCGCTTACCTGTCTTCTCGTTCCCTCGACCTCGGCTTGTCTCTGACTATTCTCTGTTACTCTATGTACGTTAGTCCGGCCATTCTAAGGCCCGGTATACGTACCTTTCTACTGTTTGTACTCTGCGTGTTGGATCCCTGTCCCGATCCTGACACTGTACATGGGAGGTACTGTTATACTTGGGAGACTTCACTGAACACAAAAATAAGTGTTTTAAAACAGTAAAACATATTACAACAATAATATCGTCAGTAAAAGTGATATATATACATATACATACATACATATACATTTATTTTATTTTAAAACATGTTTAATTATTTTTTTTTTACTTTCCCACCAGCAGGGGGACTGTCTGACATTTCAGACAGTCCCCCTGCTGGCAGATCCACAGCCAACTATAGGGGGGCATGTGATCGCTCTATGAGAGCGATCACATGGCCCCCGGGGGCCTGATTTGCCATGGGAGGGCTGCCTGGGCTGTCAGGCAGTCCTCCCAAAGAGGATCGCGGTGGAGGTAAGTAAATTTTACCTCCTGGGGGCTTAAGCCGTTACGGCGTCTATGCCGCCGCAACGGCTTTAAAGCCCATTTATTTTACACAAAAATCTATGCTACTGAAAAGCAGTTCTTGACCATTAAATCTATATTCCGTGGCATAAGTTTGGATTGTTAATATTATACATAATGTTGAGAAAAAAGATTTTTTACCTTGATTACATTGCATTACTAATGTGTTTGAAGCTATTGTTCTTATTCTTGGTTCTCGGGAAGCAGATATATTAAGGCAGAACAGTTCCAGTAGGCTATTACAGATCAAAACACAAAGCAGATACTTTCATGTCATTTTAAATATGTTGAAGCAAGTCGACACAGAGTCCATCTATAAACTGTAGTGCACAATCCAAATATTCAAGTCAATAATTTAATGCTATTGGGAAAATTGTGGTTTGCCAAGCCAATCTCCATGTGCATAATGTTGTTATTGAAGCTGTTGTTTAGCTGCATATATTCAACAAAACATCTTCATGATGAATAGATGTGAGGAACAAATAAGGCACTTCGGTGAACTGTCAAGATATATAAATCAAGAATCCTTTCTTACAGCACAGCAAACAGATGGAAAAAAGAAACTGTCTTCTGGCACAGTGCACAATGATAGAAAATACGATTTTTAATATTTGAATTGTAATGTATTGAACACAATATTACAATAAAATACTATAGTTATATAGAACTAATTCATGTTCTAACTTATTAATCAGATCATACACCCTGCAGCCCTGGGAATTTCTGTCTAATAAACCCGATACAGAAGGAAAGTGAAATTATATGATGTTTTATGAAAATAAATGGTCTTTATAGGTTTGTAAATTATTTCACCAGGAAGAATACCTTGAAATTTCTCTAGTTTTTAATAAATGTGCCCTGGAGATCACATACAAATACAGTCACCATATGATATGAGAGATGTAAAGTACAATTATAAATACACTTTCATGCATATAACAGACATACAGTACAATTATAAATTAACCAATGATTGAAGGTAGATGGATGCAGATGTTTTCGGGACTGGTAGTAGATTTAATATTCTCTGACAAGGTATTCTACAAATGTAGAGCTCTAAAGCAGGGCTGCCCAATCAGTAGATCCCTAGATGTTGTAGAACTACAACTGCCATGATGCTTTGCATGCCATTAGAATGTAAAACATTATGGTAGTTGTAGTTCTACCACACCTATTGGGTAGCCCTGCTCTAAAAGGATAAAGCTGCTTGATTGAACTCGATTTGACATAGGAGTGATAGCATCAGGAGTAAACCATTTTTCCAAAAAATATTAAATAATTTTTAAAGTTTACCTAAAAAGATGTGTTAGTGGTGCATATATTACAAATCCACAGTCTGTGATTGGGATTAACATTTGCTTCCTAATCATAATGGGAAGATCCAAGCAGACTTTATTTCTGTACATAGCTCCATGTCTGGAATCAAGTTTGGATAACAGTTAAAGGTCTATGGCTAGAGTACAAGTAAGACCTTTTCATAAAGCGTAATTGCATATTAGTATAAAATGTACCTTTCGTGGTACACACAAGTTTTGATTAAACTAAAAAGAGAATTTATAGTTTGCAAGCAGAAACAATACCAAATGTGTAAATGTTAATTAAGTGATGTTGAGAACTCTAAACCCATGCAGCACCTGTCAATTAATCGTCAGTGACATGTATTCAGGAGCTCCTCACCTTATCAAGTCAAAAGCATTAACAACGCATTAGACTTCATAAAGAGAGAACCTCCCGAATGCTCATCACTACAAATTTCTGTTATCCAAACAAAGAAGGTGTTACAAGAAACTGCAATACTTCATTATTTTGCATCTACATTACTGGACTGATTCAGCAACATGTTAAGTCTAATTAAGCTTTAATTAATTAATTAATTAATTAAGCCTTAGCACAGACATTATACCAGTGACATACAGATCTAAGCAGAGTGCTGACCACAAAAGCAATAGAAACCTCATACAAGCTTAGATAAGTAAAGGTGAATATGTGTTGGAAGCAAGGGTAATGCAATAAGAGAGATTCCTTTTAATATGCATCACTGAATTGGGAGGGGTAAGAATAAGGGTTTATAAAAATACAAAACATGAATAGGTTAAAAAATAATAATCTAGTTGCACGCAGAGTCAAAAGTAGGGAAGTCAATAGTCGTGTCGGCATACCTTATAAAGTTTTGAGTACCTTTACATGTGAGGCGCTATTTCTGTTGTCCATTTTTCTCTGTCCTAACTCTACTACTACTAAGTAATGACAGATATTTTAATAGCAATTCACATGGTTATTCAGTAAATTCAGCATTTTACCACATTAAGGCCTTGATTTAATATTTTTGTGAGAGATTTTCAAATCATTTAATATTTTTGGGTAAGCTTTTAAAATGATTTCATATTTTGAAAAATATTTTAAATATTTCCAAAAAATGTTAAATATTGATTTATTTTTTTACCTATGATCTATTTTTTGATATTGCAATATTTAGAAAATGTATTTTCAAAGTTTATCCAAACATGTTAAATCATATGAGAAGCTTGTCAAAAACATTTAATCAAGGCCTAAATCCAAATGGAAAATGTGATACAAAAACAAAAAGAATGATCTAGAAAAAATCTCCATCCCAGCCATAATCCCAACACGGTTAGGTTTGCCTCTATTTTGACATTTGTACTTAATTCACAAAAAAAAAATAACCTTGTCAATTTACCTATTAGCATTCTCAATCTGCTCAATACTGCTTATAATCATTACCTGCTTTTTTAACTCTTAACAGCTCTAGGTTCACGGTTTTCCAGGAAAACCATAGGTCAGGAATCTGTGAAATGAACTCTAGACTTTGATAAGTCAACTGGAACAAAGATCTACAGTGACTCTACATCATGAGTGCTCTCATGATTAATGTAGCTCAATTAGCTCAACATTTGTCAAATGACTTTCCTTCAAAAGCAATTTGACAAGTCTAATTTTTATTTATGTGGTACAGTTATCATGGTTTACTAAGTATTCCAATGTGAGTAAACCAAAACCTAATTTTAAGAATTAAGGATTTTACATTGAGTTCTTGGCTGTATTCAGAAAAAAATATCATTAGGAAACATTTTAATATTTGGGAACATTTTATACGAGATATAAATATATATTTTTATATATTTACTCCCTCAAAGTCAACTGATTTGATTAAACCTCTAATGCTTTAAATGTATTATTTAAATGTACCAAATAAAACATTTTAAAGAACATTTAATGCATTAAAAGTAAATGCTATAGAGAAGGTCAATGCTGGTGTGGTGGTAAATATCAGATTAAGAGCCTTAATGATAATGTATATAGTTATGTAATTCTAAAATGTAAGCCCGTTTAATCCAACTGGTATATTGGATAAGCTTTCTCCCCTGAACCCCTCTCTTCGATTAAAAAAGGTGTAAAACTCACCTTTTTCCAATGGAGCACCGGTCTGCTTGTGGCTGACTCCACCTCTTTGGTTGAGATCATCAAATTTGACAATCTCAGCTAATCCAATGCTTTCCCATAGGCATGTGAGGCAATGGGGAGAATTCAGCGTTTACACACAGAGCATGGAGGCGCTGAACCTCACTGCTCAGGAAGCACCTCTAGTGGCCATATGAGTGACTGCCACTAGAGGTGTTCCTTTACACCAATGTAAGCACTTCTTTATGTATTGTTCTTTTATTGATACCCAAAAAAACAGGTAGTGATTCTGTTTCCTCCCAAGGTTTGTACAGACCAAAACAATTATCTGTGTTTGTGCACAGCACACTGCATTAAGGAGCATTAAGTCATTTTGTTATTTTATTTTCATGATTTATTTGTCTGAAATAAGTAAAGATTATATCCCTATTAACAACCCCATTTATCATCTGGCAATTCAGTTAATTCCATGGGTTTGTACTAAGCACTTTGAATTCCCTTTGGAGCATGGCAATAAAGATGTTATAAAAGTAATTATATTTATATTAATCACACATACACATTCATGATCTTCACTGCAGATCACTACTGTGATTCTTTCTCCCCCCAACCCCCCATCTCCCTCTATATTTTTGCTTGGTCTACTTCTGTCTGTTTTTATGATTTGGACCTCACAACCCCCTATATTTTCAGTATGTCTACCTCAATGGATGTTTTCTGCATTTCCAAATACACTTTTTATTTAAGTCATAGAAAGCTCTTACCCTTTATATTCTTAGATTTACACACCTGGTTACAGAATGGGGCACTTCCAATCCAATCCACTTCAGACAAAGTGGAAAAAAAAAACCTAAAAGTATATACAGCAGGATTATTTTTTCTAAAATGCTATATATGTAGTTTAACATTAATTATTGCTAAAATATCCCTCCAACACTTTCTTGTTGGATCAACGTCATGTTAGCTTTTTTTTCTGGAGAAATTTAGATCCTTATGGAGGACTTCATGATGGCACTATGCAGATTTCTCATCTGTTAAACCAAACATTTAATTTTTAAATATGTAGGCAGCTTTATTTTATCCTTTAAACCCCTGGTACGTGCCTAAAGCTCTACCCTAGATATTTTACTTTACATTCCTTCCTGTGTAAAATGTACTTCCAATTTTACTATATGTTTGTTACTTTGTATATTATAAGAGATATCTGGCAGTCAACTGCCTAATGTAGAATGAACTGGAGTCTGAACACAGACATACAATATTATATGGCATTAAGAGTTGGTATTAATCAGGTCTAAATTTAACTCTCTTCTTAATTACCAAATGCAACAGTGCATTCTACAATCCAAAACAGAATTTTATGAACATGTTAAATAATGTGGTCATCTACGGGTCTACACTATTAAACACCGAGCTCAAAGTATATTTATTGATATAGAAAAAATTAACATAGATCAAGAATTATTGTATCAGGCTGAATTCTCATGCTATTTTATGACAGCAATCTTTCATTAGCTTGGCAAACGAAATCTGCAGACATCATCTACCTTCCAACTCATCTTTATTGAAAGGTAACTTGTTCTGTATCAACATTCAACCTTAGTTGAGGAGATCATTGCATTCCTTTATTTCCTGCTCACTAGGGCTATCCTTATGCCCCTGCAGATTTGTTTAAACCCTTTCTTCTCTCCCATCCACTGAGCTGAATAAGAAAATCCTAATGAGAGTGCGGCCATTGCCGCATTTGTGCATTAGGTCTTCCCTGCCGGCTGACATCGGTGGGGGAGAAGCGTGGGCAGCGCCTGACCAAGCCAAGAGGGACATCGGCGTTGGATTCTGGTAAATGACTGAAGGGGTTTAAACCTCTTCAATGCTGTGGGAGGTGTGGGGGAGGTGTAAGAGAGGGAGGCACTGTAGACTTTGTTTTACTGGCACTATAGAATCCCTTTAAAAAAAACTGTGTTAAAAAAAAAGATGAATAGATCAGTTTCCTGTTACTTGTTACATTTTGTTGAAATAGTGAAATGTTGTAGACCCTCACACTGTTATGTCTCCACTTTTCATGGTTCCCAATAGTCTAAATATTTGGCTGTACAGGGCCCATATTTGATGCCATACTTAACCTCTCTCTTTTCAGATTACAACAAAGAACTTTTATGTTAATGCAAGTGCATTTCCTGTACAAAATATATGTTCATTTTACAAGATTCAAGACAACTGCCATCAGAAAATACTGCAGTGCTTTTGGTAATGCCTTCTTAGCAGTGAGAAATATGCACCTCAAATACTTTTTTCTTGCAAACAGATACACTCTTTCTCTATGCAAAATGGCTTTCTTCCTACGCAAACACTTTAGAAACAATTCAAACAACAATTTACTTAAATAACTTCAAGCAATAACAGAACAGAATTCCAGATCCTTCAATTATTTGTCATAATTTCTGATATGTTCTAAAATATGTTATTTCAACTCAATAGAAAAAAACAATATTACATGGCAGTTACTGTATGCAAAATTATGATGCACTAATATTAGCTGACTTATCTCAATGTAATTAGTCAAGGTCACTTATGAAATATTTATTTATCTTCATCCCTATGTTTGCTGTAAGTTTATTTGTTTTTCATCAAAGGGCTTAGTGTCTTACTTTATATCAAATTGATTGATCAAATTATTTTTGTAGGAGTCAAAATGCAGGACTGGACTGGCCCACCCGAATACCAGAACATTTCATAGTGGGCCTTTGCAAGGTCCGGACAGTGCATCACATTGTATGTAACTGTAAATATCAATTTATTTTTCCCATCCTCAGACTGTGTTGAGAGGGTTGGGGGCTGGTACAGTGCAGACAGTTAAATAGATTACTGCATTGAGGCTGCCAGTGGACATTACACCAGAAAAGTAGGCAGTTGGTCCGCAGCAGGGAGGCGTGAGAGAGTCCTGTAAACCTCTCTCAGAAATGGTAGTTCACCTTTTCCAGCTTTGCATGGCTATGTAGCTCAGGTAGGGGCCAGCCACAGCAGTGGAGCTCTGCACCAAGCCTTAACCAGCTGACCTTTCACACAAGAAGAGTAAGATATAACCTCACTGCCTCAGAGTCCTAACTGCCAATGAAAGATACTGTTTTACCCAGCAGTCCATGACTGATATTGTGTGTGTGTGTATTAGTGAGCTTGTCTACAGTGAGCTTGTGCTGGTCTCTGTTAGTGAGCTTGGGTGTGTGTGTGTGTCAGTGAGCCTGTCTGTAGTGATCTTGAGTGTGTGTTAGTGAGCATGTCTGCATGGAGCTTGTGTGCCAATGAGCATGTGTGTCAGTAAGCTTGTTTGTATTGAGCTTGTGTGTGTTAATGAGCTTGTCTGTAGTGAGCTTGTGTGTATGTCAGTGACATGTGTGTCAGTAAGGTTGTCGGTTGTCTGCAGTGAGCTTGTTTACAGTGAGCTTTTGCATGCCTGTAATGAGATTGTCAGTAGTGAGCTTGTGTGTATGTGTCAGTGAGCTTATCTATAGTGAATAATTGAATAATATAGTGAATAGTTAATAAGTAAAGGGGTGTATATAAAAAATACCCCTTTCTGTCTCATTAGAGATATATTTGCCAGAAGCTCAAGGAAGCAGGCTGAAGGGTCAGTGTTAGGACCCGCTTAGGGGGGTCTGCCTTGACGTTGGCAGGCGGGCATCCCTCCAATGGCCATTGGAGCAACTAAATGACCTCCATTTGTCTAAATATACATAGGGATTAAGGAGAAAGCGCAAGTAACATTTTCTTTTCTTTGGTTTTTATCTATAGTGAGCTTATCTATAGTGAGCTTGTGTGTGTCAGTAAGCTTGTCTGTAGTAAGCTTGTGTGTGTCAGTGAACTTGTTTGTAGTGAGCTTGTGTGTGTCAGTGAGCTTGTGTGTGTCAGTGAGCTTGTATGCATGGATCTTATGTGTCAATGAGCATGTGTGTATCAGTAAGCTTGTCTATAGTGAGCTTGTGTGTACATGTTAGTGAGCTTGTCTGTAGTGAG
Source organism: Pelobates fuscus (assembly GCF_036172605.1). NCBI lineage: Eukaryota > Metazoa > Chordata > Amphibia > Anura > Pelobatidae > Pelobates > Pelobates fuscus. The sequence continues at coordinate 97,849,114 of NC_086320.1, forward strand.
GTTGTGTGTATGTGTTAGTGAGTTTGTCTGTAGAGAGCTTGTATGTCAGTAAGAATGTCTGAAGAGAGCTCGCGTGTGTTTGTGTATGTGAGCTTGTCTGTAGTGAGCTTGTGTGTGTCAGTGGGTTTGTGTGTATCAGAGAGCTTGTGTGTTTGTGATAGTGAGCTTGTCTGTTGTGAGCTTGTATGTTAGTGAGCTTGTCTGTAAGGAGCATGTGTGTGCCAGTAAGATTGTCTGTAGTAAGCTTGTGTGTGCTAGAGAACTTGTCTGTATTAGTTTATCTGTAATGAGATTTTTTCCAATATATATATTTAGAAGTTTTTATTGAATTAATTGTTTTTCATAATTACAAAAATTACATGAATAAGAATTCTTCCATTACCAATCTTATACATTCAAAACATTACTAAAGGACAAAAAACAGCAATTATTCACACAAAGAAAAACAAATTGTTACATTGTAATGAGATTTTGTGTATGTGTTAGTGAGTTTGTGTGGCTCAGAGATCGTCTATGTGTCAGTGAGCTTGTCTGTAATCATCTTATGTGAGTATACCATTGAGTTTGTATTCAACTTGTGAGAGCTTGTCTGCAGTATGTGTGTCAGGGAGCTTGTCTGTGTGCGTCAGTGAGCCTGTGTGTTAGTGAGATTGTATTTTGGGAGCTTATGTGTGTGTCAGTGAGCTTATCTGAGATGAGATTTTATGTATATGTCAGTGAGTGTGTGTGAATCAGAGAGCTTCTGTGTGTCAGTGAGCTTGTCTGTAGTCAGCTTGTTTGTTTATACCATTGAGTTTGTCTGTAGCCAACTTGTGTGTGTTAGAGAGCTTGTCTGCAGTACATTTGTGTGAGTGCCAGGGAGCTTGTCTGTCGGTTTCAGTGAGCTTGTGTATTTTATTTATGTATAACAGGTTTCTTAATATACCAGTATTAAGTTTAATAACAGGACTTTCCATTGTCATGGCATCACACTTAGTTTAGAAAACAATACCCTGCTCTAGAGACTCTTCTACCTGTGGAAGACTGTGGCAAGTGTAAGGAAACCTGGAAATAATAATGTATTTTCCCAATTCTCCTAAGTCTTACACCCAGCATTCCTACGCATGTGCTACTTTCTACTGAAAATGTTTTCAACAATTCAATTTTATCCTTTAATATATTTGAAAGCTTGTTCTCTTTTTGATTTCACTTCTTTGCATTTTGTTGTCCATGGTGTACATGTTAAGATGTTTAAGGCTAACCCAGTGGATTTTGTTACATGTTTATCGTTCAAATGATTCAGTAATGCTTTTAAAGGATCAATACTAACTATGTGAGTGTGATACTCTGTATCAAACATGTCTGGCTCGATGATGCAGATTATGATGGATTAACTGCAATAGGTAAGAGAGCACACAATGCAGTGGGCAGAAGAAAGTGGTCACATGTAAATTTAGGTTTATGGTACTAGTAAGGTATTAACTGTAATCCATTACTTATGTAATTCTATTGATTTATGATCTTTTTTGGCAGTTTAAATATTTCAAAATGCAGGTCTTGTTCTTGTAGTTTGCAACATTTCTAACGTGCCCTAGATGAGGATTATTCACTAAACTCCAAATGTCAACGGAATGGCAGTTGAATGCCAATGCATTGCCAGAATGTTTTTTTTTTTTTTTTTACCAGCCACTTTCAAATTGTGATTTCTTTTTTTTAAAGCTACATTTTCTATTCTCTAAAGCTGCCATCCAGTTGTCTGCAATAAGCTGAATCTCAACATCACTTAACTTCTTTTTATTTGAGTGATTTAACCAGGGCCAGATTAAGAGCCTATTGGCTCTGCTGCTGACAAATATGATGTGCCTAATTACAGAATATTATCGACAGATAAAACTAAAACAGGTATACCTCCCAAGCGTCATGAATCTGGTGGTGTTGGAGGGCGTCCGCAGGGAGGGCAAGTGGGTGCCCTTGCCCCCCCTGGATTTTTCAGCTTGTGCCGATATTTTTCATTAGAGATTGATAATACACTGCAATACCAGCGCTGTGTGTGGAGAAAGGCAGGGATAGGAAGCTACATCTTATCCCTGCTTCGCTCTCCTGACTGAATCTGCAGGGGAGCAGCACATGCAGCCAGCAACCCCCAGACTGCCTACAGATCCGGTAACTGTGGGATGGGGGGCAGCCTACAGATCAGGTAAGTGAGGGATGGGGGCAGGGCCGGACTGGGGATACAAAGCAGCCCTGGAAAAAAAATCTATGCCAGCCCCATAAGTCATTGCGCTATATATTGTCGCATGTAATATGTAAGGCTATGTCTTGCCACCCCAGATGATATCTATATATATATGTTTATATATTGCTTTTTCTAATATTAAATATTGGTCCTTTCAGAGTAAAATGTTTAATTATACAGTAAGCATACTCACATGCAGATACAGACAGACAACCTCACTGACACACACACGCTCATTGGTACACAGCCTCATAGACAAACAGTCTCACTGATGTACATAAGCTCATTGACATAAAAACACAAGCTCACTCACTAGCAGGCACACACACACACACGCAAGCAAGCTCACTCACTAGCAGGCGCACACACACACACAGCTTAATGTAGTGGTTCTGGTGTCTATAGCCTGTCCCTGCAGGCTTTTCAATGTAAACGCTGACTTTTCAGAGAAAAGGCAGTGTTTACATTGCTTCCTAGTGACACCACTAGTGACAGTCACTCAGACGGTCACTAGAGGTGCTTCCTGTGTCAGTGCGGCACAGTGTGCAGCACCTTCATTCAGAGCCTCCACGCTCTGGAGGCGCTGAACATTCCCCATAGAGATACATTGATTCAATGCATCTCTATGAGGAGATGCTGATTGGTGAAGTCATAGAGGCAGGGCCAGTCGAGTGAGTAAAAACAAATACACACATACACCATGACAGACACAGAAACACACACATACCATGACAGACACATAAACACACCATGACACAGACATAAACACATACACACACACCACGACACACACTATGACAAACACACACACTCACACTGACAGACTGACACAGCACAGCTCTCCCTGCGGCTGCCATCACAGCTCACCCTGCGGCGGCCATCACAGCTCACCCTGCGGTGGCCATTACAGCTCACCCTGCGGCCCGCTATCACAGACAGCTGTCTGCCCGGCCCCTGGTGCCGATGGCCCACCGGGAAATTTCCCAGTCCAGCCCTGGATGGGGAGGGAGCCTACAGATCAGGTAAGTTAGGTATGGAGGGGCAGCCTACAGATCAGGTAAGAGGAATGGGTGGATCCACCTACAGATCATGTAAGTGAGGGATGGGGGGAGACAGCCTATAGATCAGGTAAGTGAGGGATTGGGTGGCAGCCTACAGATCGGGTAAGTGAGGGATGGGGAAGACCACCTAAAGCAGTGGTAGTCAACCTTTTTCTACCTACCGGCCACTAATGCATCTTACTTGATGGAAAAATTTCCTTACTGCCCACCAGTTTTCGCGCAAGTGCAGAATATTTTTTTAGAAAGGAGGGTGTTTTAACAAAAATAAATGTACGTACATTTATCTTTTTATTTCTACTTTATGCATGTTTATAATGTTTTTAACTTCATAAAGTTTAATGAGAAAACAAAGTAAATTTAAATTACCTTTACTAGTGATTAATGAGATCCTTGAGGTTGATGCTGCGAGACTAAATATTTGATATCTGGTTCGATTTTAATAAGGAACAAACAAAGGTCTCCTCTTTTGGTGATATTCAGACGATTTCTCTGTTTGCTCATAATATGATTTCTCATCTGTGCATCAGCTCCCCTCCTCTCCCTCTTCAATTCCCCTGCCAACTTTTTTTTTCTTCCTTTTTTCTATTTTTTTTAACCTTCCTTATAGCAATGCCCAGTAGGAAGGCTGAGCTACGCAGCCCACTTACTATTATTAGCCAACAACAATTCTCTCCTTTTCCTTTTTATTTTCCTTCTTTCTCCTTTTTTACAAGTACTCTACTCCTTCTTTCTCCTATTCTACAAGTACTCTGCGCCTTCTTTCTCCTTTTTACAAATACTCTGCTCCTTCTTTCTTCTATTCTACAAGTACTCTGCTCACAGACAAACACACACACACACACTCACTCACACATAAACTTACAGACACACACACTCACAGACAAACACACACACATACACTTACAGACACACACACTCACAGACAAACACTCACACATACACTTACAGACACACACACGCTCACAGAGAAATACATACACACAGACAAACATACACACACTCACTCACACATACACTTACAGACACACACACACTCACAGAGAAACACATACACACAGACAAACTTACACACACTCGCACATACACTTACAGACACTCACACATACACTTACAGACACTCACACACTCACAGAGAAACACATACACACAGACAAACTTACACACACTCACACATAGACTTACAGACACTCACACATACACTTACAGACACACACACACTCACAGAGAAACACATACACACAGACACACAACACACATACACACATATACTTACAGACACACACACACACACATACACATACACTTACATACACACACTTACATGCACACAAATTATTAATATTAAATGTCCACCCAGCCTCCCTACCTGGAGAGCTGGTGTGGATCTGTCCCTGGGGTCCAGTCGGGCTTCACTTCGGCGTGCGGCAGAGTTCTAATCCGAGGCGCGAGGGAGCTCTACCCTCTCTGCTCTGCTCCCTCGCGGGCTGTCTACTGATGCCGGGAGCCGAAATATGATGTCATATTCCGGCTCCCGCGGCATCAGAAAACATTGTGCGAGGGAGCAGAGAGGTTAGAGCTCCCTCGCCGCGTCTGATCTTACCACTGCCGCATGCCATGCCAGGGGGTCCAGAAGGTGGCCTGGTAGGAGGGAGCGCTTCCCTCCTGCCGGTCACTGTAATCTTGTGCCTGCATAGCCGCTCGCGTCCGCCCGCCCAAAAGGAGCAATCCTTTAAAAAATAGGATTTAGCCGCTGAAATCCCTGTCGCCCACCTGGAATCCTGAAACGCCCATTGGTGGGCGGTAGGGACCAGGTTGACGACCCATTGCCTACAGGAAGGGTCAGCAAGGTGCAGGAAGGTAAAGTAAGAGAAGGAGCATAAAGGAGAAAGGACAGAAATGAGCAGGAAGGGACATCAAGGAGTGCAGAGGTAAAGTAGGAGAAGGAACAGAAAGGAATAGAAATGAGCAGAAAGGATCTGCAAGGAGCACAAAGGTGAAGGAGCAGAAAGAATCAGAAGGAGCACAAAGGTAAAGTAGGAGAAGGAGCAGAAAGAAACAGGAAGGGACAGCAAGGAGCAGAAAGGGCAGTAAAGAGCAGAAAGGAGCTGGAAGGGGCAGAAGAGCACAACGGTAAAGTAGGAGAAGGTGCAGAACGGGGCAGCAAGGAGCAGAAAGGAGCTGAAAAGGGAAGCAAGGAGCAGGAAGGAACAGAAGGAGCACAAAGGTAAAGTAGGATAAGGAGCAGAAATAAGCAGGAAGTAGCAGAAAGGAGAACGAACATAAATGAGCAGCAAAGGACATCAAGGAGTAGAAAGGAGAAGGAACAGAAACAAACAGGAAGTGATATCAAGGAGCAGAAATGATGTTTAATGGTGTTTAATGTGTTCACTTTTATTTACTGTGTGTCAGGAAGCACAGAGTGCCACTGGGTAGGGGTGCCGCTGATTGGCTAGAGCGGTCAGATGGCACTCTAAGCCAATCAGTAGCTCCCCATTCATAACAAAGCAAAACATTTTTATGAACTAAGAACTAGCGATTGGCTCAGAGCGTCAGCTGACCACTCTAGCCAATCTGCGACACCCATGCCTGATGTCAATCTGCACTTCCTGACACTCTGTTTCAGAAGCCGAATACCACTGAGCGACCTGGAGGTGGAGGAAGCCTTTGGGGTTAAATCATTTGAGAGCGGTTTAACCCCTTAAAGGAAAGAGAGCGCCCAGGGTCCTCCTGGCATTATAGCATTTTCATTTAGAGGAAGTTGTTATGGTAACCAGATGTTCCTTTAATTTGTTTAAAGGAACACTATAGTGTCAGTAATACAAACATGTACCATAGTTGTGAAAACGCTATTCACTCTGGCTTTATGTGATAATGACTATGCCCCTCCCATTCATAACACTGTCAAAAAGGGACCAAGCATGGATGTCATTACAATTATGCCCCCCCTCCAGAATAATTCCTGCAGACGCCCATACTCACAGGGTATAGCTATAATAAAACACATACCCTATGCTAATCTCTCGCTTTCATCTTTCAAGTAAATCCATAGCCCCTAACAGCAGTGTCCGGTGAAGCAGGATTTTGGTTTAAAAATGTTTCAAGATAAAAGGGTGGGCCACTGATGTGAATCAAGTAACCAGAACCACCTAAAGGGACAAACATGCACAAAGAATTAGATGGTCAGCCTGGTGCGAATGCACTTCAGGCTGCCTACTAATCATGCAGGATGACCAACCAAAAGCATAATGTGTAGACAGCAAATGCATCTAATGATTTGCTAACTCTACGCTTTCTAAAGACTGTCCCCTAGCACTTGCTGGTCCACTCCTCTCATAACCGTCTTACTAGATATCAGAAGCTCCTGTTATACAGTCCGGGACAGAGAAAAAGTGTATGTAGTGAGTGAGAAGAAATGGAACATGCCACAGTTTTAGAGAGACCGAAGCAGCAAGAGCATTTGCATTGTGCGCAAAGTCAGCTTTACCTTAACTAATTTCATTGTCAGCCCATCCACACCATTTTTTCCCTACATCCTTCTTAAGTGTGAAAAGTGGTTAAAAAAAAAAAGGTTTTTTTTAAATCAATGGGCCTATTCCATAGGCATGGGCCACTACCTGCAGGTCCATCACAGCCTATGTTAATCTAACCCTGGACTTAACTCCCCTAAAACAGACCAAGAAATAGCATCTATAAATATGTGGTTTTGCTGACTATTCATACAGTTTTAATATAAAATCCTATTTTAGAGATTGATTTTAAACGTCACTTCTGATTGGTTGCTAAAAATCTACATATTATGACAAAATTTCCCAAGATTTGTTTATGATTTTTAACATAAAAGAATCTATGTCTAACAAATATTTGTGTAATGGGCACATGACATTGTAATTCTTGGAACAGATGCCAGCAGGTAACACAGGGCAGACGCGCTTGTAATTATATTATCATTTACCGCAAACCAACAGGAACAACTATGCATCAGTAGGGTATTTGTGGATTTAGGGCTTTTTGCCGCCTGTAATAATTCAGGTCTCTTGTCACTGACATACTGTTCATTGCAGAATGCAAGTTTGTCACAAGAAAATATATATTTACACAAAGCAATTAAATATTGTTTGCACTGCAATAGTAGCACAATTGAATGCCAAGATGAAATCTTACAGTCTGTGTACAAAAACGTTTTTATCCTGAGTGCAATCGCAGTGAATCGTCTAGCATTCATTTTAATTTCTACCTTTAAGTAGAACCAAAACTGTTCTAAATTTTTTTTTCAAATCCATGAATACTTCTGCAAAATATGTAAACCTGCACCACTCTCACAGAGAGAAGAGATCTGTGTACACATGGAAAGACAAAATAAAATGTTAGCCCTAATTAATTCTGAGGTTATTTCCTACTAATGACAAAGTGTTAAATTCTAAATTAACTTATAAATGCCTTTATGTTGTAAACAGTGATAAGAATGATTTTATATACCTAACAAAGATAAAAGGTAAAATTTAGTTAATTGAAATTCCACTTGGGAACCTTCGGCTCTCCGGAGTTAGAAGTGAAGGCGAAGAGTGACACCCTGCAGACCTCAAGGAAGAAGTCTATGTAAAAAACACTAAAGAAAAAATATTTGGAGCAAAATCAATCTAAAGTCTGCACTTGAATGGGTATTTAAATGGTTATTCTGTCGGATAACAATATAGTTTCTGTTAAAATTATTGTTCCTACAAAGGAGTAACGTTTTTGTGGAGCAAATAGGATGAGAAGTGTCTGCTTCCCACACAGTGTCAAACATTTTGCTTCATGTTCAGACACTGATCACTATAGTGCATTTACACCTGGATTGCATATAAAGGCATTTTATATATGTGTCTTAATAAGACATATTTTAATCTCAGACCTTTTCATAGGAATAAACACACAAACATTATATACAGTAATTTTCCTTTCAAACCTTATTATGCGTGGTGAGTAATGTCACACTATACTTTCCAACCATAATGCACAATGTGACTGTAAATATGTAGTGTAAACACTTACTCTCAGGGCTGAACCAATCCATTCAAGTCTTAGCCTGTCCAAGATATGTTATTCTTCTGGGCAGAAACTGAATTTTGTAGCTTCCTAAGTCTCTCTCCTAAAATCCCTGGAACATAGCTGAGGGAGGTGGAGACCATGAAGTGCTCTCTCCTCAGGTCCTCTTAACTGAAAAGACCACTATTACTGTGCTATGTCTGATTATGTCCTTCAAGTGCTCCATTCTACCGGTTTGGAATTTTGCTTTGGCCAACTTTATTTACAGTTCAAGAAGCCAATTAAATAACAAAATAACAATTCAATTTACCATATAGCCTTTCACATTTCCTAACAATGCTGTTTTGTCATGGTTGCGAGAATCATGCATACTTAATTTCTATTTTTAATCAATGACTGCCTTTAATTATATATTTGAACATGCATGCTTCATAAATTTTATATAAAGGTCCGTTATAAGCATTAGGAAAGTGGTTTTATTTTGGACCCCCTTTCTGACATCTATTTGTAGAACTAAGAAGTGCAACAGTAGCCAGCATCGATTATTTTACCTACTTTACATAATCCATGCATCTCGGGATAGTTAAGTGCCATTTCACTGATCTCATCCAATGTCCATTTGACATTTACAGTCTATAGGATAAAAATTTCCATTGAGTGCTCTTCATATGACCTTGAACATATTGGTATATAAACAAACCTAGCTCTTTACCTACAGTAATACTTGCAATACCTGTATTCTTCTTTGAATTATTTGCAATTTAATGATTCATTCTTAAGATACAGTGTCCAAACTGAACTCCAAATTCAAGGTACAATGCTCAAGTGTTCCCATTAGTGAGGTCGCGAACATAACATTTTCCGTTCACGAACGGCGAACGCGAACTTCCGCAAATATTCGTGTACGGGCGAACCGGACGAACCGCCATAGACTTCAATAGGCAGGCGAATTTTAAAACCCACAGGGACTCTTTATGGCCACAATAGTGATGGAAAAGTTGTTTCAAGAGGACTAACACCTGGACTGTGGCATGCCGGAGGGGGATCCATGGCAAAACTCCCATGGAAAATTACATAGTTGATGCAGAGTCTGGTTTTAATCCATAAAGGGCATAAATCACCTAACATTTCTAAATTGTTTGGAATAACGTGCTTTAAAACATCAGGTATGATGTTGTATCGATCAGGTAGTGTAAGGGTTACGCCCGCTTCACAGTGACAGACCAAACTCCCCGTTTAACGCACCGCAAACAACAGCAAACAGTCCATTTGCACAACCGCAAACTCCCCATTTGCACAAGGTTGGATACCAAGCTAGCCATGTCCCGTTCCTTGTCCTCACTGATGTCATTGAAGGTCTCTTCCTCCACCCAGCCACGTACAACACCTAGGGTCCCTGAAAGGTGACAAAAAGCCCCCTGTATTTTTTTTTTAAATGAACCCTACTGTTATATGTATGTAAACCTGCACCACTCTCACAGAGAGAAGAGATCTGTGTACACATGGAAAGACAAAATAAAATGTTAGCCCTAATTAATTCTGAGGTTATTTCCTACTAATGACAAAGTGTTAAATATCTAAATTAACTTATAAATGCCTTTATGTTGTAAACAGTGATAAGAATGATTGTATATACCTAACAAAGATAAAAGGTAAAATTTAGTTAATTGAAATTCCACTTGGGAACCTTCGGCTCTCCGGAGTTAGAAGTGAAGGCGTTTTTTTTTTTTTTTAATGTACACTACTGTTACACCAGTTATGAGCTGCACTGGTGTGACACTGTGCCCTGGCTCCTACATGACCGACCCGACATGCTTAATAGCATCAGCAACTCGACAGAGTCTTACTTACCTCCGCGTGGCAAGTGTGGCCTTGTGCTCACCGGGCGGGAAAGGCGGACGATCTCCCGATTCTGGGATGCCCAAGAGCAGCTACTTCCCGGCAGGAGCTCCGTTACCCCCCCCCCCCTCCTTCGGACCGGTGGGGGATATCCCGGTCCACCCCTGAGAGGCTGTCTGGAGCTAATGGACACACAGAGCACAGCCGCCCAGGCTGACATACCCATCTGTGACTCTCCCAATATGGCGGCAGCCGCGTGTCCTCCTGGTACCAGCAAGCAAATAACAAGCAGGAAGACCCAACAAGCTCCACCGCAGCTAAGCAAAGCACTCCCCATTAAAATCCACCATCAAAGACGGGACCGGAGGCACAAACAGAAATGCAGAGCCTGCCCCACGTCAAGCACTCGCCTCCACCTTAAGCCACCACAATCCCGCACCGGACGTGAAGCACCACTGGGACAGATCCAACCACCCGACAAAACAAGCTTCCACCACCTCAAGCCATGAACCCGGCACTCAGCCAGAGACTTGCCTTTGTTGGTCCAGGTATCAAGGACTCCCAGGGTCTGCACCTGGCGCCCAGAAGGGATCGGATGAGCACAAGCAGTAAACAGCAGCCTGCCAAGCATGTCCCACTATAGCCGATCCTCCACACCATGCCTTTGAACACATGAACTGCTCTCTGCACATTAACTAATCGTAAAGTAGCAAGCGTTTAAACATGTCATTATTTCACCTCCTAAAGAGTTTATTGTCGTAGTTCCTTGCATGCCTTTACCTTAACCGTTCATGTATTATGTTATTCACTAGTCTCATCTCATGGGGCGACTCACACTTGATTTATAACTAGTGGTGGAGCTGCTGATATAAATACACAGTTGATAATGTGCAAGCTACACCCTAAACATGACAGCCATCTTTCACAACAATGTACTGCTATATACTCATACTATCAGTGCAACTAGCCATGATATACGCACGTTCAGCCTAGCATGCTCAAATATAACACACTTCTGTCTAAAAAAAATAAAAAAAAAGAATATAAAAAAAAAGAATGCTGCTTCAGAATTAATCTAAATTGTATGCTGTCTAGGAGGTGGGAGGGTCTGGGAGGGAGGGTCTGCTGCTGATTGGCTGGAATGTGTCTGCTGACTGTGAGGTACAGGGTCAAAGTTTACTCAATGATGACGAATAGGGGGCGGACCGAACATCGCATATGTTCACCATCCGTGGCGAACGGGAACAAGCTATGTTCGCCAGGAACTATTCGCCAGCGAACTGTTCGGGATATCACTAGTTCCCATAAGACTTGACACTACTGAATAAATTTGCAGAGGGATATATTGTTCCTGGTATCTTATTTATCCCTACTAAAAACACGATTTTATCTTTAGAAAAATGATTAGTAGAAAATAATGAAGTGGCTTCATAAATTAAACATTTTATTAAACTATTGTAGCTTGTCCATGGATGGTTTATAACTTTGGAAAATGTAGTGTCATTTGCAATTACGGAAATATCAATCAAGTTCAAATTCAATCTAAAAATATAAATAAATCGGTTTAAAAAAATAAAGCTACAGTAAGCTGTAAGTACAGAGTGATACATTTGTTAAATTGCACCTACCTGACTAGATTTTAATTGTATTTAGACAATATTATGCACAGCTTAGAATATTGTCTTCAGTGAATCTTTCCTTGCGGTCAATTAAGGTGGTAATTTACTTGCAGAATCTAAACTAAAATAGCACAAGATAAAAATTAGGGCTAAATTGGAAACATTTTATATTGCTCATTCCTGAATGAAAATCACTGTTTAATGAATTATGCTGTAAACTTTCTGTTGCGTAATATTAAAAGCCTTAAAATAATTTTCCATCAGTTTTCAGTAATGTTAAGTTACATATTAAACTATGTCTTTAGATTATATTGCTATTTATTTGAAACTGAAGTTTGTTCAAAGGTACTTATATAATGCTATCTTATCTAACTTTGTCTTTTGTATAATTTTTTAAAAGGCAAAAACGGGCAAAGCGAACTTTATAGTAAGCCCTCCCACTGCCTTGAGTGGACAAAGAACAACTGAAAATGTAATACGAGGGAATTTGCACAAAAGAGATAATTTTAAAGTTAATATCTGTATTATAATTTATTATACTGGATTGGCTATTTTAGGAGTCTGGGAAATGTTTTTAAATATCATAATCATAAACAAGTTAACCTTAAAATACAAATATATTTGAGACACTTAACAAAAAGTAATGTTTTTAACCATTCTTAAACAAATACAGTTTTATGAACCTTTTTTATTATTAATTAGGATTTTTTTAAAACGTTTAAACTCATAATTTAGGCAATGCTAAGTTAAATTCAATTTTTATACCAGTTCATAGCTTTGAAGAGTATAACTGTATAGTAAATATAAAATACTTCTGCCGTACTAACCAGAAAAGAACATAAAAGTCTCATTACCATATGAATGAGGCCAGCTGTTGCAGCTGAAACATGTTCTCAAAATGTGTACCCTAAATAGTCGTTGCCTCTTGTGTACCTTCCCCTGTAGTTTTTCCATATGACATGGATCCTTATCCATTAGCAACATTTTTTATTCTTTACCCTTGGATAATTTTGAGATCTGAATATTTCTTTGTAATATATCTGTCAACATTCAACTCAAAACCAAAATAAAAAACATAAAAAAATAAATTAATAAATTAATAAAAAAAAACATTCACTTTTCATTGTCTTTAGTTTACTACAATTGCTTTTAGGCTTTGCCATTCTAAAGGATAACAAAGCACCATGGCAGTCGCATATAGAAAAACATATTGGACCTTTAGGTACCCCTGCGTTAGACTAATATCCACTGAATTATTTAGTAAACTGGGAGTGGTCTAATGTGACATGGGCATTTTAGAATTTGGTCCAAAATAGAATAACTTGGCAATTTTTTGTCCAGTAATGCTATGCTTGGCCTAATCAATAGCCTAGAACATGGGAGCTATAAAATGTATTCTAAGATTAAACACCAAAATAGAACAACAATAAAACAAGTGAAAAAAGGCGCTTTTAATAATATTTTTAAATATTTTTAATATAGGAAGAGGAAGAGAAGAGATGAAATGGGTTTATGAATTAGAATTACTCTATATGAATTACTCTAGAGCCAAAAGGACTCAACATAGAATTTGACCTTTTTAACTTTTTATAAGTATTTTCTACTATTTTTATGGTAATTATATTTTTATTATCTTTCCTGAGCAGGTTAAATATCTTCAAATATGAGGTATTGTTTCTTTCTTTTTTAGTACATGATATTTCTTATAATGTATTTTGAACATGCATCTGGGATGTTCTCTGTAATACAGTTGTTATGGTTAATATATTGTGTCTGTCACTTTAAGAGGAGGGGATTATGTAGTTTTTCAGTTCTTTTTGTTCCTATATGGAATGTTCTCCTTTTTTATGCAGTGCATTGTCACTTTAAATAAAAATTTTATAATGTTATAATATGGCATTTTTAGATGTTGGGATAATAATATATTATATATGAACATATAGGGAGCCTATAGAGGCTAATTGTTTGAATTGTATGAACAGCAGCAATGCTGAAAATATTGTTCGTTTTATTTCTATTTTTTATGTTTTAATAGCTAATAAAGTAATAATTGTGTAATGAATTATGCCCAGATGGGCGGTATAAAAAGACTGCTAAACTAGGAAAGAGGCAGATCTGAAGAAGCCGACCTCTCGGCGAAACGCGTTATCTGATTGGCCACGTGACGTCATCACGTACGCCACGCCTCCCTGAAGTGCCCTGCAGACTTTGCCGATCATGAGGGCGCACGGACTGACTACCTAGCCAGCGGATGTAAGAACCCACAACAGGACAGTCTTGCACAGGGATCCGGAATGAATGCTGTATTTTAATCTGAAAATAAATCGTTTTACTTTATTGGCTGCAGTGGATTTTTCTGCACTTGGAGCTGTCAATAGTAGAGCAGAATCATCTGCTCTCTGCTTGTTAGTGGAACTTTTACACATATGTTATATTACTGTAAATAGCAATACTTCACTATATATGTTTTGTATATTTATTTTTATGTAACAACACTTGAAACCAAGGAACCAAGCATATAATTTTAGTAAGTGTACCTAATTTGATTTGAATATACCAGGTCACTTCACTAACAAAGGAGTTTTTTTATATTGCACTGAATAAGAGTGTTATAAGTCTTTTGCATGCAGCATTTGTATATTTGCACTAAAGTGGTATTAACTACTTGCACTGCTTTGCACTAAAGTGGTATTAACTGCTTGCACTGCTTTGCACTAAAGTGGTATTAACTACTTGCACTGCTTTGCACTAAAGTGGTATTAACTGCTTGCACTGCTTTGCACTAAAGTGGTATTAACTGCTTGCACTGCTTTGCACTAAAGTTGTATTAACTGCTTGCACTTTTTGATAGAGTGAGTTCAATCTGCAACTATAGATCTTCAATCTATAAATATTTAGTGCACTTATTTTTTTGGTTTGGATTTTAAGATTAAACACCAACTAACTGCCACCATTTTAATACAAAACATTAAAATTGCAAAAAAGTTTCATTGCATATAAAAAAAAATCCTGCTAGTTAACTGCGCTTTTTATTTGCATTAAGTTTTTTTATATTTTTTTTATCATTCATCCTTTATTAAAAGAATGAGTGTAGTACATATATACAAGCCTATATACCAGTGCAGGGTATCCAAGTCATTCAATAAAGCATTAACAAATGAGAACACAACAAATGCGATAAATGCCATGCTAACAGTAAGAAAAGAAAAATAATAATTACAAAAACTTATACCATATGGCTGGATAATTCGTATATAACCAGAGGTGGCTGTTCACTGCATATAATAAAAAGTATGCCTCTTCGACCCATAAGGAAACTGGAAGAAGAACTGAGAGAGTCAAATCAGTGCATTAGAAGAGAGAAAAAAAAGGAAGAAAGAGTTGAGTTAGCCAGATCTATTTGCATTATTTTATCACATCTCCAGGTCCAATAATGTGTCTGATTTCTTTTAAATGGCATTTTTCTTGCATAATACATTTTAGTATGTCCTAAAAGTGCAATTGATCCGAAAATGTTACTTGTTTTAATTACATGAGCAGATAATTTTAAAAGCATATTTCTTGGAGAAATAATATATCATTTACATTAAAAGGGACATCTCTAATACATTTTATACTAGGATGTCAAATGATAGGAAATGTTGAAATAAGTATGCAAAGATTTTTTTTTTTTTAACACATATATATCTCACCAGATAACTTAAAATACACTTGAGACACTATTATTACACCATTTTTGGCATAGTATATAGATGGCAAGGCCAGAATTTGGCTTAAACAACACAATCCATAACACAATGGTGCTTTGTATCATTAGTTAAGGTTGGTAGAGGTGGTGTACTGGTTTGGGTAATATTTTCTTGGCACATATTAAGCCCCTTAATATCAACTTATCATTGTCAACAACAGGCTAGTCTCACTTCATGAGACTCTCACTCACTGATGAGGATTTCTTAGATGATAAATTGAAGCACTTTATATCTGTAACACTAGCAGCAAGTGGACAAAAAGTACTTCAACATACTGTTTGCTTGCAAAAAGCAAGTGAATGACCATTTGCGAACGTGCATTCTGCTAGTGCCATTCCATTCCAATTTTTTAATTATTATAATTATTATTATTTTTAAATCTGCAGTTTATAATCATTCCAAATCATATATTTCATAAAAGGCTTGAATTAAAAAATCACAGATTTTAATTTGGATACCAAATGCATACAGACAATTGTTGCAGATTCAGTCTGGTTGGCAGAATTCTGACCGAAATAAGCTACAGTAAAAATGAGTATCTATCCTGGAACTTGGACTTTTTCACCACATTTTGTCTATCTAGACCAGGGGTAGGCAACCTTCGGCTCTACAGATGTTGTGGACTACATCTCCCTTGATGCTTTGCCAGCAATATGGCTGTAAAAGCATTATGGGAGATGTAGTCCAAAACATCTGTAGAGCCGAAGGTTGCCTACCCCTGATCTAGACAAAAGCTGGTGTCTAGTGAATCATTATGTCACTATAAGTTAAAATGATGGAATTTAAAGTACATTTGTGGCTAATTTGGCCTAAAATTTGAGATTACTTTGGATTCCTGGCAACTCACACTTTAAGGATTACTCTTGTGTGTGTTTCACCCTACTCCACCACTTCCATAATGTAATAGAGCAGCAGGAAATGCTAGCAGAATGCTTGGTTTTATAGGGAGAGGTATTAGCAGAAGAAAGAGGGAAGTGCTCATGCCATTGTACAGAACATTGGAGAGACCTAATTTGGAGTATTGTACACAGTACTGGAGACCATCTTGAGAAGGATATTGATACTTTGGAAAAAAATAAAAAAAGGCTACTAAACTGGTTTATGGATTACATGCTAAAACTTACCAGGAAAGGTTAAATGAACTTAACATTAATAGCTTGGAGGAAAAATGAGACAGGGGGGATATGATAGAAACATTTAAAAAAATAAAGGGAATCAACACAATAAAGGAGGAGACCATATTTAAAAGAAGAAAAACTACCACAACAAGAGCACATAGTCTTAAATTAGAGGGGCCCCGGTTTAAAAATAATATCCGGAAGTATTACTTTACTGAGAGGGTAGTGGATACATGGAATAGCCTTCCAGCTGAAGTGGTAGAGGTTAACACAGTAAAGGAGTTTAAGCATGCATGGGATAGGCATAAGGCCACCCTAACTATAAGATAAGGCCATCGACTAATGAAAGTATTTTAAAAATTGGGCAGACTAGATGGGCCAAATGGTTCTTATCTGCCGTCACATTCTATGTTTCTATGTTTCCCTGGCATTTTAGTACTGTGAGGGGACAATATTAAGAGTGTCACACTTGCAGACAGTGGCATCTGTTTGAGGTTGCTGTCATTAACCCCTTAAGGACACATGACGTGTGAGACACGTCATGATTCCCTTTTATTCCAGAAGTTTGGTCCTTAAGGGGTTAAAGCAGTCCCTCTATGCTGGGATGAGAGATTTAGAGAAGCACACTATATATCTTTCACAGCTGTCTGTCAGTAATTCAAGATGGACTAACTTAAGGATGACACACAGCAAACTTCCCAAGCATGGTGAGATAGGCATGTCCTATTGTTGCATTGGAATTAGAGGATACGCTTTGCACAGTGTGAAACGTGTCATATCTATATTTGTTTTATCGCAATGTCCGTGCAAAATGAGATTTGATAATGTAATCAGCCTGTTGAACTATCAAGCAATAGAATATAAAGTTATGAATTGAATATCCACACATGCACTTCACAGAATTTAGTGATTCATTATACTTGAAAAATGTATCTTCATTTTCTTATTAGATATTTCTTTGGTGTGGCCATTGTATACATTGTAATGCAACTAAATATATATAAATATTGCAAATAAAATGTCAGCCTCAGCCTACCACGTAGATTTACTGTGTATTGGAAATAAAATAATTAAGGTATGATTAGTGCAAAATATTAACAATGCAAAAACAACTAATGCTCTGCTTAAATAAGAAAAACTTTCATCTGTAATAGGGACTCCAATGTTCAGTAATTACTGTAATCTTTTAATACTGCTGTTTTTTGAATGTTATGTAAACAGCCACGGATAATCCCATCAAATAATACACAAAAATAAACACACTCCGTTAATTTTCGGTCGAGCTCTTGAGAGATGTGATTTTCTAGGCTGGGGCATAGCTGTGCCCTATATCAACATCTTAACACGCATAAAAATAAAAATGCATCCAGAGAAATCGCATGCTGTAAATAAATCTATTTTAAAGTGCAGAATTGGCTAGAGGTCTCATATATTAGAAATATAGGAAGAATTATTACAATTTTCTCTGTAAGTTAGCAATATCAATAAATGATTTGAGGGCATTTTTCAAGCAAAGGCGACCTAAAGGCTATATTCCTCATTAATTTCCATGTTTTCTTATACATTCTACAATAAATAATTACTTTTTTCCCTAATAGTTTCATGTTCCTTCCTCTCTCTGAATTTGTTCTTCTTTCCTTATCTTTCTCTCTCTTTAACCAGTTAAGGACGGAGGCAACTGTGCATGTCTCATCAAAACAAAACCTAGCATTTGAGCTATATGTCCGGTCAATCATGATTTACCTCTTTCATATTAAGCACACCCACACTTATTATATATAATTTTGTTCAGTAGAAATATGGCTTTCATTTCCCATAAAATATTTATATACAACACTATTTAATATGAATACAATCTAAAAAAAAAGTATGAGCAATTAAGAAATGTTATATTCTTAGTACTGGATGGTATTTTAACTGTGAATTTCATAATACTATTAGCTTTTTCTGGAATAAAACACACATGTGTATGCTGTGGTGTCTCACAAGTACACAATGCCCTCCATTTAGAGGTTTTATGGTGTTTTAGAAAGTCAAATAAAACGCTTGCTCATTTCAGTTTTTACACATTGAAATTTATCAGATTGATTTGCTGAGCCTTTGAGACCATATAGCAGCCAGGAATGAAAATGACCCTCCTCATGACACACCATGTGTAAAAGTAGGCAACCCAGGGAACTCAAAATTGGGTATGTCCAGTCTGTTCAAGAACCCACTTAGATAGAAACCCTGGCCAAATATAGTATTAATATTTGTTTTGTTTTTTTCACAAAACAATGGCCTTTTCACCAATGATATCAATGTCATTACACATTTTACTGCTCTACACCACTCATTTTTGTGTTCATTGATGTTTCACAAGTGTAACAGTAGCAGCCCAGGAATGAGATATAGAATTTTAGCATAACATTTGCAAAGGGCAACCAAGGGTATTCAAAATGTCTAGTCTTTTTTTTAATTTTTTTTATTCTGTATTCTATGTAAATAAAGCACTTTATTATCACCTAATTTAACTCTGTGTTTATTTACAATAAACTACTTTTCATTCAATATATACACCCAGTCATTTCTATACTCACCTCTCATCCAGTTTTCTTTGCTGCTGTTCCAGGTCCACATGTATCTCTAGGTGGGGATTGTTCCACCTAAAGTTCTACACACTATAGCAGGTCATTGCTCTAGTTGATGTAAGTAGGTTTATCCTTTTTCCATTTATTGTTTACCTACATACTATAAAATTGGGTTTATTTTTTTCTATTTATATATGATGACCTCTATCCACTTGAGAGCCAGGCAGTGTGGATATCCACAAAGAAATCCATAGATGGGGATTATTCCATCCAGCCTCAAGAAATAGAGCTTATATAGCTCTGCAAAGTGTGAGTGTTCCTTTGGCACTATAGAAATATCTGCACTATTGTTATTATATATTGCACTATTATTGTGTCCATTTAATTTTAAGGTATACATCTTTGGATTTTGCTCTCTCCTTTTTAAGTACATAATCTATATATTCAGTGCTGTTCACCTAATTGTTTTTATCTGATTTGGGGAAAGTAAGTGTACCATGCCGGGGGGTTGCCATAACAGCGTTAAAGCTACCCTTCTTCAGAACCGCATAGTATGCCGCAACAGTGTTAAGGAGTTAAAACATCTCAGAGTAGTGACTACTTTATCTTATATATTTTTCCTATGCTTGACCCTAAGGCAAGCTTCACTACCTTTGTCAAGTATATTTTTTCCACAGTACTCACCTTTACCGTAACTTGATCCTTTGTAATTTTGTGAATTAACCTCTCTTTTATCCTGAGATCATGGGAATGGGCATGTACGAAATTAGAGACAAAGAGGGAATGAAAGAGGAGTATGAAGACATAACTGCCAGGCGTTTTAAGATGTTGCCAGATGGGAACAAGAGGAGGGTTTTTAGAGGTATGAACAAGAGACCTGAGCCGAAAACAAACATGGTGTGGGAGAAGGTTTGATAGAGTGCAATAAAAAAACATAACAAAAAAAAAAACATTTTAAAAAATGATTATCCATGACTGAACTGCTTTAACTAACATATTTTTTAGATTTGTAGCTCTGTTCTCTCCTATGGAGAAAAATTTTAATGGCAGATCAATGATACCCAAGAATTTATCCACCCATAAATGTGCTCTTTTGTTCATAATATAAATGTACTTTTCTACATCAATCTCCTTACTTTTATACAGGTGATATGTTTTTGCAACTTAACCCATTCTCTATCATATACCTACATATTCTACTTCTCATGCACTGCCCATGATGTTGCTACTTGTTTCAAGGGCACAACTGATGCCATCATGAGTGACTTTCCCTCTAGGCAACTTCCAGATATGGACTAGATCTTCCATAATGCTTGTATTCCACAACATCTGGAGTGCCAAATGTTGCCTACACCTGCGTATAAAAACATTGTGTGCCTTCAACACTTTACACAATTCTTAATTTTCCTACTGCTCCTAAAGAAGTACCTTCTCCTTTTGACCCTATCCCAGACTGCCTCATTAATTTCCCTCTTATCCATATCAAACCTCTCTCTAGGTTTATATTTAACCAATCTCTTCTACACAGAGATTGAAATCCGTACTGTAATGTAATAGAAAAAAAAATATTTAAAATTGAAAGTAAACCTAGGAAACAATAATTATAACTCAAAAGCATTGCTACAACAAATTTTTGCCAATATTTAAAATAATATCAGCCAGTTGACAAACTTTATTTAATTTATTATTAACTTTGAATTTTATTAAAGACACGGAGGCTCCTATTATGCTTCTCTTTCTTTAATTCTCCCTCAGCAGCGAAGAGAGATATATGCAAAAGAGATAAAAAAAGAACAAATAACATAAGCATATTGACAGTGCTATCATGGGTATCCACCCCCTTAGTATATAAGGTGTAGCACTTCCTGTTTCTTCCTCTTTCTTCGCTGCTCCCTCAGATAAGTACACTCTATTTTTATTTATGGTGTGCTCAAGTGGGTTTTTTAGCTTGTGACATCTTGTATTGACTTAATATACTGTTGGGATATTCTTTTCCCGTTTTCCCTTTATCCCACCTTTACATAATTTTACTTGTTTATTTCATTTATTATTTCATTTATTATTATTTACCAAGGTATTTTATTGTGCTGCTACCTTTCACTGTGTGACCGGGCTGCCCTCAGTTCGCCCTCTGGGCTCTGCCGTTTTTTCTTTCCCCTCGCCCCCCCTCTGGGTGGGGCTCTCCCCCCGGTCACACACTACCGGGTTTCGCCGGCGGGGCTCGTCTAACACCCCCGCGGCGCTTCCCGGCACTATTTACGTTGCCGCCGGCCGGATCTACTTTATCCGCGCGGCGGTTTCATTTCCCGCCGCTCGCGAGTGGCGCGCATGCGCAGTTTGCTCGCGGCGGCCATTTTTTCGGTTTCCGCCGCCGATTAAGGCGACGGCCATTTTCTGTAGCGTGTTTCACGGATTTTGTTCCTCTCACACGCTGGTTTTCGTTGCTCTCTCATCCTCAGACGGGTATTGTCTTTTCCTACCCTCTCTACCTTGAAATTACCCTCCATCTCACTATCCTTCCCATCCTGTATCTGGGTTAATCAATCCTGATACTGCCTGTCACTCATATTTCGTTTATTATTTTTCTTACTTGCACTCATTACCCACCATGCAATCTGGTGATAAGTTCCCTGGCAAACTTAGCCCACCTATGGCCAATACTAATCCTGACCCCCAGGTTGACCCTGGACTGATGGGCTCAGAGGAATTTCAATGCCTCCTGGACACCACCATGTCCAACTCTATCTCAAAGGCCATATCATCGGCCATGGGCGCTATGTCCTCTACCATATCAGACTCCATTGCACTTGCACTCAGGCAAGTACAGCCTCAATCTGCCCCGGCCTTGGCCCAGGCCCCCCCTGTAGGGACACTACCGGGGCGCAAATCATTGGGCAAACGCAAACACTCACAGGACCCCCCCCCCACGCAGGTTGAACCTGCTCTGATTGACATGCCTCAGGCTGTCCAAGATGGCGCGCAACAACCGCGCAGTAGAGCTTCTGGGAGAGCTACGGCTACCAGAGACTGGAAACGGGCAAGAGCCCAAGATATAATGTCTGACTCAGACGAGGAGGGGGATGAGGGGTCTGACGTCCCGTACTCAGACCCGTACGAGGACGAGCTCTCAGAGGGTGAAAGCCTCCAGGGAAAACAATTCCCTTTAACGCCAACACGTGCCTTGACACATTCAGGGACGACCGGGGCAGATACTGAACACGAACCTAAAGAGGTTCCGCTTTTCGACCCAGACAACCTGAGACACCCACGCTCTGCTGAGTGGGAACCCTCCGAACATATCGCCCGATATTTGGCCCTCAGGGTGCGTAAGTCCCTCTCTCAAGAGGGCCGTAATAAATTGAGAGCAGAATGCCCCCGACCCATAATTCCTGATGCTGTGGCAAAAACCCCAGTAGTGGACCCCCAGATAGCCCAGTTTCTGGCCAAGACAGGGTGGAAACCTAAGAGGGGACTAGACTATTCCCTCCGTAACTGTCAGGACAAGTTCCTCGACACCCTGGGTCCCGTTACGAAACTTTATGAGATGCTGGAGGCAGCTCAGTCGGGTGAGGCATCATTAGACTTTGAGGTGGCATTTGGCTGGCTCCAACGCCTGGTCTGCATGATCGGCAACGCCAATACCGCCATGTCCACGGAGCGCAGGAAGGCTATCCTGCTGAAAATTGAGCCTAAACTGGCTAGCATGGCCTCCTCTGAACCAGGGGCCGCAGCTAAGGGTCTGCTATTTGGCGACTCCTTCGTCAAGGATCTGGGCTCCTATGTAAAAACCTTCACAGCCCTTGACAAAGCCCAGTCATCTATAAAGAGGGTCTTCCACCAAAAGGTTTTCGGTGGGGCCGGGAGAGGTAGGAGCCGTCTACCCGGCCGCAACCCCCGAGGTTTCTCCAGACCGGGCAGAGGCTCCTTCAACACACAGAGGCAAAGCCAGGAGCGTTCCTATACACCATTCTTCCCCTCTCGAGGAAGGGCTTGGAATGCCCGCGGCGGCAGAGGTACAACCCCAGGAAAACGCCCTTATGGTGAGTACGATTTTTCCCCATTTTTCCCATATAAATGTGGGGGGCAGGTTGGCTTTGTTCACACAGACTTGGGCCACTATCACATCCGACAGCTGGGTGTTACAGACTGTAGAGGGTTACCACCTAGAACTGACGGGTCTTCCCTTTCAGGACTCCCCTCCAAGGGTACCACACATGCCACAGTCACACCGCGACCTCATCTCCGCAGAGATAGAGGTCCTTCACAACAAAAATGCCATAGAGGAAATCCCTCTAGATACCCCAGGTTTTATAAGCAACCTGTTTTTGGTACCAAAGAAAGGCGGGGGTGTCCGCCCGGTTATCAACCTAAGACCCCTCAATGCCTTTATCCGATACCATCATTTCAAAATGGAGGGCATACACTGCCTCCGAGACCTCCTTCTCCCAGGAGACTGGATGGTGAAACTCGATCTGCAAGATGCGTATCTTACGATCCCGATAACTCCTACACACAGGAACCTATTACAATTCCAATGGGACACAAGGAAGTGGCGCTTCCGCTGCCTTCCCTTTGGTCTATCCTCCGCCCCCTGGTGCTTTACGAAAGTATTGAAACCAGTGGTTACATTCCTCAGATTACACGGAATTCGTCTCATCATCTACCTAGACGATATCCTCATACTGTCAGAAACGAGATCCCTTCTACTATCACATCTGTCGTGGACTCTGCACCTCCTACAGAACCTCGGCTTCCTAGTGAATTGGGAGAAATCGGTACTACAACCATCTCAGCAGATGGAATTCCTGGGATTCCGAGTCGATTCGGTACAACAAATTCTATGTCTCCCTGCGGACAAGATGTCCAGCATCAAGAAGGAGATCAGGAAGATAAGACACCGTCCAAATATCTCCCTGAGACAACTAGCCCGAGTAATCGGATTACTAGCGGCCTCCATACAGGCGATCTTCCCGGGACCACTCCACTATCGGGCGTTACAGCGCCTGAAAGCTTCTTGCCTACGGAACGGGCAGTCGTACGAGTCCAACATCACTCTAGACGAGGAATCCAAGGAGGAGTTGGACTGGTGGTTGACCCACATGGAAGCATGGAACGGACGAGCGATCTTCGGTTCCACTCCGGATATAATAATAGAGTCGGATGCGAGCTTACATGGCTGGGGCGCGCGCTGCGGCTCCATCTCCACAGGAGGCAGATGGTCAGTAGACGAATCCTTCCTCCACATAAACTCACTGGAACTACTGGCAGCCTCATTTGCCATACGCAGCCTCACTCCCAGGAGCGTCTCTTGCTCAATCCTCCTCAAGTTGGACAATATCTCGGCGGTCAGGTACATAAACCATCTGGGAGGTACACAATCACGCATCCTGGCGGTTTTAGCTCGAGACTTCTGGCATTACTGCTTACAAAACAATGTGTCGGTGACCGCGGAGCACATACCAGGCCTAGACAATTACGCCGCGGACTGGAACTCCAGATACCTGAGGGATCTGGGGGATTGGAGACTTCAACCGAAGGTCTTTTCCAAGATCGCACGGCTATGGGGTCCATTGAGTGTGGATCTCTTTGCATCCAGACTGAACACACAACTTCCTCAATTTTTCAGCTGGCGACCGGATCCGGAAGCCTTGGCAACAGATGCCTTTCTTCAAGACTGGACCGGGGGACGAGCATACGCCTTTCCCCCGTTCAACCTGATTGCTCGGACTCTGGCGTACATCCGACGGTTCAAAGCAACAGTAGTTTTGATAACACCATGCTGGAGATCTCAACCCTGGTTCCCTCACCTTCTGGAAATGGCAACCGATTTCCCACATCTACTGCCGGATCACACGTCCCTGTTAACCAATCCGGATGGGGAGAACCACGACCTGATAGAACGGGGAATACTCCGTCTCATGGCATGGCTCCTTTCAGGGGACCCTGGGAAATCACGGAAGTTTCGAGAACAACTACCCAACTCTTGGCGAACGCATGGGCACCAGGAACTCGGCGCACATATGCTGCGGCATGGAGAGTTTGGTCCGATTGGTGCCTGGAAAAATCAGTGGATCCCATATCAGCTCCTGTGAAGACAGTACTAGACTTTCTCACTCATTTATTCGAATCGGGCAAGGCGTTCCGTACAGTCAACATCTACAGATCGGCTATCTCGGCTGGTCACGATAATGTAGACGGAAGTCCTCTCGGACAGAACCCCCTGATCTGTCGCCTGCTCAAAGGCATACGTTTTGCACGGCCTCCAAAATCCAGATACAGGTCCTTTTGGGATGTCAACATTGTGTTCAAATTCTTAGAAGAGTGGCCCGACAACTCGGCACTATCACTTAAACATTTGTCTGCTAAATTGCTCATGATTTTATGCTTACTATCCTGTAAACGAGTATCAGATGTACGAGCCTTAGACTGGCAAGCCCGCACATTCACCCCGGAGGGGGTGTCATTTGATATTTCACGAAGAACTAAATCAGCGACTAAGCATGTTTTCTATCCACGCCTCCCGAACCAACAGAAGCTGTGCCCAGTACTGTGCTTGAAAGAATACGAATCCCGTACTTCTTCCCTCCGACCACCAAACGAAGGCCCATTGTTTATTTCTCTGAAGAGACCGCACCTCCCGGTATCTACACCTACGCTTGCCCGTTGGGCCAAGTGGTTATTAGCTTCAGCAGGGATAGACGTAACTGTTTTCTCGGCCCACTCGGTGAGAGGCGCTATGGCTTCTAAAGCATCGACGATAGGATGTCGATTAGAGGATATCCTGAAGGCCGCAGACTGGTCTACGGAATCCACATTCCGGAATTTCTACTTTAAACCAATCCAACATTTTTCGGAAAGAGTTATTGCTCAGCTTTGAAAGAGCATAATAGGAGCCTCCGTGTCTTTAATACAATTCCTAGATTTTACTATTAACATGACGTAAAGTCATGATTTTATTAAAGACACGGAGGCGAGTATTATTCCCTTCCCGCCCTCCCTGGGTGGAGGGATTGGATTTGCAAGGATATCGACCTCAAGCGGATGTAACCGTAAGTTCAACTGCCTTTTACAGGTTTTCCTACATCCTTCAGGTAAGTGGCTCTACGTGCTACTGTGGACATAATCTGATAGATATCTTATGTTTGACGTCATGACGATAATGCTGTACACATTAATTATAACTGTTGTGGGGGTATATGATACAACCAGTCATCAACCGAATATTACCATATTTTCTCCTTTCATTTTAGCCTGAATTATACTGTCATGGTGTTGAAGTACCGTTACTAAGTTCTACAGTCCATCATCAAAGAATGGAATTTTGACTACCGCCCACTGTTCCTGTTCGGGCCAAGTTTATCGTTCAGTTATGGATCTGGTCTTCGGATCGCAGAAGAAAGAGGAAGAAACAGGAAGTGCTACACCTTATATACTAAGGGGGTGGATACCCATGATAGCACTGTCAATATGCTTATGTTATTTGTTCTTTTTTTATCTCTTTTGCATATATCTCTCTTCGCTGCTGAGGGAGAATTAAAGAAAGAGAAGCATAATACTCGCCTCCGTGTCTTTAATAAAATCATGACTTTACGTCATGTTAATAGTAAAATCTAGGAATTTGTGCTTAATATGTATGGGTGGCAAAACCGTATTAGGTCTAGTCCGTTCCCGTATCATTTTTCATTGTATAATCTGTACAGTAATGAGGGATATTTTTCATTTGTTCTTGATGGAAAATGTTATGGCTAATTAGGTAAGGCCCCTTAAAATGAAAACTGTCATTATTCTTAATATCACTTAAAATAAAATATTACCTTTTTTTTTTCTATAGGCCCGGTGTGAATAAATTACTAATGTACACAGTTAAGTGAATACCTCTTTTCACTGCATATCCTGGCTTATCATTGATAAGTAGAGGCAACCATATTCACGCCTTGTCATGTTATTATATGGTCACCAGTTATCCTCCAAGAACAAGCACAATTTAAATGGTTGAAACTGGGTAAGGGCACATTTTTGATGTCAGGATTTGTCAATGTGCACTAGTTGTTTACCTGCATGGGCTTATGTGAAATTAGAAAAGGATCTGATCAAAGAGGATTCAATGGCCACCCTCATGGAGCAAGTGTAAGCCAGGATATGAAACAGAGAAAAAGCACCTAATCACATAAGAGTGAGAAGATGCCACCTGGACATGCTTAACAGTATGATGATAATTGTAGGATTTATCTGATAAATGATACAATAGTAGCAACCTAAAGATCACTCATCAAAAGTAACAAGTGTTAACAAATGTTAACATAAAAATAAAAATACAAGCCTTATATGGCTTCTCCTAGACCTGTAATATAATCAGTAAAAGCAAGGGACAAATATATAGGTAGACAGTAGTGAGCAACAAAGGCTTTATCATATATCACAATGATGGGACTGACAACTCTATAATGGTCACTCAAGCTGGCACCACCCATGCTCTACACACCATGGACGAAGAAGATACCTTTCTGCAGCAACTGGGACTACCCGCTTCACCAGCAACTCTGGGACAGACCAAAAGCTCCTGGGATCCGGCCATGGTTGCACCCTTTGTCCCACGCACCAGAGAAGCACCTCCACCGGTTCCATGAAGCGGCAAGATAAGGACCGCCACACCGCCACAAACTTTGACACTAGCGGCCTTATCCCCAGCGACACAACTGGATAAAAGTTAAAGTTACCCGAGACTGGTTCTAACTTTTTGTTTATTTAATTCTATTTTGTTTCCATTGTTTTCAATATCACTCTCGTTACTTGTGACGAACCCACTACCATAAATGCCAGACAGGAATAAGAAACACACTGCACTCACACTTAATACAGAGCGTCTCAACCTGAAGCGTACCCGCTCCAAGGGCACAAGCCCGAAACATTGCTTTACCTGGCGTAATGACTACCTCACCTCCCATATCCTCCCTCCCTTGGTTAAGGGCTGCACATCCACCCGCATCATCTCCCACGACATACCGCCTTCAGGGCGGTAAGACCACTGACGTCTCACCACTACGAACTCCTCATATGATGTGACTGGTACTCATCTTGTATACGAGCATGACCCCCTCATACCTGCACAGGTCGATGACCACCAGACCCACTGAACACATAATGACTCAACCCACATTGACCAACTAACAAATCTCACTACAGGGCTACCGTAACACTGTACTCTACCCGTTTGATCGGCTGACACTCTAACTAAACAGTAATTTGGTTTCCCTTTTTAACTTGGACTCCTGTTGAACAAAAAAAAATTATAGTGCTTACTGTCAAAAACATAAGATCTATACATACCTTGCTAAGCATTGTACGAATATTAAATGTTTGCCTTGTAACCATACTGCACTACTAAAATAAAGAATGTAAAAATATATTTTGGAGAGTAAAGCGATCTTTACATATATAAGAGTAAAGGGTTATCTTAAAGAGCATTTACTCAAGGATTGATCCAACACACAAGTAATAATTGAACAAATAATTAAAAATCTAAATATTGTTAAAAAAACTTGTTTCAAAATGATTTGAGCTATTTGAAAAAGAACCAGAAAATATAATCAGTCTGGTAATAAGTAAATGGAAAGAGGATATTGGTATTAATATAAGTATGAGGAAAAGAAACACTGAATACGGTCTCAAAGAATATACACTGCCTTAATCTAGTAGAAATACAGTATAAAATAATGAATCGGTGGTACTTAACACCAAATAAAATAGCTAAAATGTATACAGGTGTTTCAGACAAATGCTGGCGATGTGAAGTTCAAGCAGTGGGAATGTTACATATATGGTGGGAATGTGGACCAATCTTTCTTTACTGGAAAATTATTGCTTGTAAGATAAATGTGTTGACTAATAAAAAGATTGATCCAGACCCGGGTACCTATTTGTTGCAATTGCATCTAGCCAAAAACTTTGGGCAATATTCCATACTGATTATACACATTTTGCTAGCAGCTAAAATATTGGTCGCTAGTATGGGAGGCAGTTAAAGAACAAGTGATATATTGAAATATATTGAAATGAGATTGAAATGGAAATGGGTATAGATAGAGAGAGAACTATATTGAAAGAATGGATCAGTGAGTTACAACAGACTTAAAGAACATATTAATACATTTAGTGAAAGCATGTAGTTACCCTTCTTACATCAGTAATAATAAATATGAAAAGACGTATATAGATCTAAAACTGTAAGAGAAATTTCCTCCATTTTCTTATCTCTATCGCAGGAACCTGTGTTTTAATGTTGCATCTTATGTATGTTATGTTACATTGGACAAGCGAAATAGTCGACAAATAAATTAATGAGATGTATAAATCAGAATGAGACATGGTAATAAGTTATATATATGGAGACTTATATTTGTGCATCTCAATATGTTGTGAAATATTGTAACATTTTATGTTTGTGATGAAGTATGTTATCTTTTCAAAATAAAAGAAAAATCAAATATAATATTTTTATATCTATCTATATATATATATATATATATATATATATATATATATATATCACAATGTCAATCATACGTCAATCTAATGCCCTTGCTTATGAACAGTAATATACTTACAGTACGGGCAATATACAGGGAGTAGAGAGTAAATAGAAAGCCTGTATAGTGTCTCTTAGACCTAAATCAATGCATCAAATATCAATTAACTATTAGGAATAAATAGACAGATGCCAGTTAGAGTAAGCCTCTCTCCCTGTAAAACTAGCTAGAAAGGTAAAAGACAATAGGTAGCAAAGAAAAGGTTAAATTAAATCTTAATACGCAAGTCAAAAATATCACCAAGTGTATCAAACAAAAAATGAAGTGCACATAAAAAACAGAAAAAGCCAGGTTATGCACTGAAAAAATGATATTCACTTTTATACATGCAATACAGATTTACACATTCAGAGGCTCTAATAAATGTGTAAATAATTTGTGTAAATAATAATGTGTAAAATAAATAATGTGTTATTTGAGATAACAAAAAATATTATATTGTTGTTATTTATAAAGCTGCAACATTTTCTGTAGTGCTCTTTGGTGGATTCCCAAGAAATACAAATTAATTCAACAATATTGATTTACAAGAACTAGGGGTAATAAGTCATATTTAAACAAATTTACAATCTAAATTATTACAATCTGATAATGGAAGTTTTCAGTGTAGGTATCATAGCATCATCAAGCAATATAACCTATCTACTTTAAATCAAGATCATGATTCTTAATTTCCAATAGCTTAGATCAGGGGTTCCCAATTATTTTTTCCCGTGGAACCCTTTGACATAGTGTATCAACATCGTGGTACCCCCCCCCCCCCCACCCCAATAAACAAAAAAAAAAATTGCGCCGTTGCATAAACCTTTTTTTGTATGTGCTGGTGTGTGTCTGTGTATCAAGGTGTGTGTATCTGTGTTTGTATGTGCCAATGTAGGTAACTGTGTGTCTGTGTGTGCATCTGACACGCAGATGCACACTGGCACATAGTGTCACACATATACACACACCTTGACACAAATACACACCTTGACACACAGTGTGTATGTATGTATCTGTGTGTCAAGGTGTGTGTATCTGTATGTATGTGCCGTGTGTGTCTGTGTCAGTGTGTATGTATCTGACACACAGATACACACAGATACACACACCTTGACAAACAGTGTATATCTGTGTGTATATATCTGTGTGTCAGTGTGTGTGTATCTGTGTTTGTATGTGCTGGTGTGTGTCAAGGTATGTGTATGTGTGTTTGTATGTGCCAGTGTGTTTATCTGTGTGTATGTATCTGACTCACAGATACACATTCCTTGACACACAGTGTGTACCTGTGTGTGTATGTATCTGTGTGCCACTATGTGCCAGTGTATGTGCATGTGTGTGCATGTATCTGTGTGTCAAGGTGTGTGTATCTGTGTGTATGTATCTGACACACAGATACACACCTTGACACACAGTGTGTACCGGTGTGTATGTATGCATCTGTGTGTCAAGGTGTGTGTATCTGTGTGTAAAAGTGTGTGTTTCTGTATTTGTATGTGCCGGTGTGTGTCAAGGTGTGTGTATGTGTGTTTGTATGTGCAAGTGTGTGTATCTGACACACAGATACACACAGTGTGTATCTGTGTGTGTATGTATCTGTGTGTCAAGGTGTGAAGGTGTGTATATCTGTGTTTGTATTTGCCAGTGTGCGTGTGTGTGTGTGTGTGTGTGTGTGTGTGTGTGTGTGTATATCTGTGTGTCAGTGTGTCAGTGTGTGTGTGTTTGTGTATCTGACACACAGATACACACTGGCACATAGTGGCACACAGATACACGCCTTGACACACAGATACACACACACACACTGGCACATACACTGACACACATATATACCTTGATACACAGATAAACAAACTGGCACATGCACACACAGATTCCCACACAATGGCAGATACATGCACTGACCCAGATACACATACACACAGGCACATACACATGTTTAATTACAAATTACTGCAGAACCCCAATTATGTTCTTGCGGAACCCTAGGATTCCGCGGAACACTATTTGGGAAATGCTGGCTTAGACCAACACTTTACTAGTATTGGTTGATAAAACTGATATATTACCACACTAAAATATGATAGTCATACTATAGTAGGAATTAATCACAGACAATAAACAAAACAATTTACCCAATTTCATTAATAACAACATAGTGATAATTATGCTGAAGGACAATCAAAAGAGATAAAATTCCATGGTTGAAAAGTCCCATTTAATCTCTAATTATTTCTTATCAAATACAATTTTGTTCAGACTTACTTTAATTAATTCAGGGGATTACAAGCTTATGCCACCTAACATTACACAACATAAAATATTCTAGACTTCATCACACCAGTTATACTTCTAGTTTTTATCTTTTCTTTCCTTTTTTTTTTTAAAGATACACATTCTTATTCTGCAACATATCAAGGTGATGTATCCATAAAACAGATTTTGTACAGTTCACCACTGTTGCTAAATTTAAGCATACTTCATTTCATGTGTGGAAAATTCTGATGTTCCCAGAAGAGATGTGCCATAGGGGATATAACTCTTATCTACAACCTCTCTGTGTTCCTGTGTTTAAATAGTGCACACCAGTATCAGCTAAACATGTTTGCAGCTAGGCACAGCTCTCCTACTTTCTCAGTAGACTAATTCATCATCCCATAGTCCCCTAGCATAAATGAAAAAAGCCAAGTATCTAATAAATAGACTATTCCTTCCTGCACTGTAACATAAAATAGCAAGACAGAAGACCCAAGCACTTGAATCTACACATGATGTGTCAATATTAGCCTCTAAACCACTAGAACCATCCAGGTACAAGACTTGAGTGGGCACAGCTAAGGATAGGAGGATCTTGTAATTGTCAATAATTGACAAGTGCTAAAACCTCCTAAGTGATTCTTAATAGGAGTGACTTTTTGATTCTAAAATTCAAAGAAGTTTTCTTGTTCTCGTACTTTACAGTAGACTTCTGCATTCGGTTTCGGCTAAATTGCATTTTTTTTTAAATTTAGATGGATCAGTGGTTCAACCGAATTCCATATCTTTAATGTGCTATATGGATATATAACAAATCGAATGAATAGCTGAATATGTCATTTTGCATATAGCTTCTGAGTTCTACCTATGGTGCACCCTCTCCTCCCCCAGTAATTGATAAGAAAAAAAAAATGTTTTTAGTTTTTTACATTTTTTGCACAGCTCCTTCACATTTTCCTTCTGTTGGTTAGTTTTTCTCACTTTCCAATGTGAACCAAATGGTTCACAGGAACAGTGTAGAGCAGTGTACAGCAAAATATATAACTTTTCTTGAATAGGCAGAGATTACACAGCCTACCATACAGGCTATATCTGTCTCTGGGATAATTTGTGACTTTGTAGGCAACAAATCTTATTTCATTAGGGATCCAGCAGATTTTACTATTTGTGAGCCAATGCAATAAAGCTCATTTTATCTACTTATTTTCTAACCCCCTTCTGAGTTGTTGCCTATCTATAGGCATAGGAACTTACCTTACGAGGTGGTTATTTGCTTTTTTCTTTTGGTGTATTTTACATTAGTGAAATTTTTTTTCATTTCTTACTGCAGTACTCCTACCACCATACTCTATATCACTACAGATGTATCCAGGTGATACAGTGATTCTCATTCTGTTCTCTGATTAGAATCTCTGTACAATTTTCTTTTCTTGTTTTGTTGCACTTGATAACCTGGTCACTGTGCTAACAAACAGTCACAATCAAAAAGTCTCAGAGAGGGACACCACTGATAGGATGAGAGCTTCAGCCTATCAGTAGCTGCCCATTCATAAAACAGCTTGAGAAGAATGCAGGTAGCATGAGGAAGTCAGCTAAAGCTCTCAGTCTATCAGTGGTGCCCCTCTATGAGACTTCCTGACTCAGGGCTCAGAATGTGGCGAATGATCTTGGGCAGAGCAATTGGGAACCTGTTTTAACAATTTAGTGTAAACTGTTCATTAATGGTTTAACCTTTTTAGGTATGCCGGCACCCAGGGACTTCCTCACACTATAAAAACTGAATTCTGATAAAGTTGTTATGATGCTCAGAGTGTTCAGAAGGATTATTCCAGTAGTTACTCCAGATCAGAAAATGTCAACTAGTGATTCAATAAGCACCAATATCTATATTAATATCCATGGGTGCATGCAATCTGATCTCACATCTACTTTTAGTTTTAATGCAAAGCTTTCTCATTTTCACTGAATAGATTTGCATCATCCCTTTTGGCTTTAACACAACCTTCACTTGTCTTAAGTCTCTATTTTCATACAAACTGAAAAAAAAAATAGTTTAAGCAATCGACTATTTATTGCTTTTCATTTACATATGCTCAATCTCTGGCGTCCAGTCTTCCTTTACTTTAAATCATTCTTTCATTATATAATGTTTTATTTTACAGACTTATGTATTATTCTACTTTTTTACACTTTTATTTTTACACTGTTTCATTTATCTTTTTTTAGAATTTTACTTTTAATGTGTTATTGATAACTTATGAAGAAATGCAAATGATAGCTCATTAAGTAGTACTATTACATTAGAGAGAGAGAGAGACAGAGAGAATGAAAGAGACAGAGACAGACAGACAGAATTAAAGAGAGTGAGAAACAGGCAGAGAGAATGAAAGAGTCATAGAGACAGGGGACAGAGAGAATACATCTTCTATTAAAAACAGTGTAACATAGTTTTCAGTATGAATTAGAAGTTTTTTACAGGAGTCTATTTCTCAAGTTAAATCCTGTGAATGTTGCCATGGCTACCTCACATTGCTAAAATGATATAACATTGTATTTTAATCACCAGAGGATTTTGTAATTCATAACCTACTTGAGCTCCTGTGGGTCACCATGGCACACCTGGTACTATAACCAAAACAGCACACGATTGTGGTCATGGTTTTTTGTAGTGTTCCATTAGCAACATGAGCTTCTGTATTACATGTTATTCTATTTCTTTTAACATTGTTTGCATTCTCAGCCCTAATTAAAAATATTTTTTTTAACACAGTTTTAGCATTACCTATTGCATGTGCAATCTACTACCCTGTCATTATAGTCTATTCATTATAGTCTATTATATTCATTACAGTCTATACATTATAGTCTATTCTTTTTCACAGTAGCAAAAAGCACACAAAAGGTGAGTAGATCCTAAT
Organism: Pelobates fuscus; assembly: GCF_036172605.1. Lineage (NCBI taxonomy): Eukaryota > Metazoa > Chordata > Amphibia > Anura > Pelobatidae > Pelobates > Pelobates fuscus. The sequence goes on from NC_086320.1 coordinate 97,884,052, forward strand.
GCAATCTCCTTCAACTCAAGTTGCAGGAAAAGTTGAGGATTATTTGCCAGAGAACCCATATCTTATACCACTGCACAAAGTAAGTGTGCCAAGGTTTTTATTTGACAGCAAAGACGTTATCACTGCTTTCACACGCTTTCCATGTAGCCTACCTTTTTAAATGTCTTGTTTGCCAGGGAACCGACTCTTCCCAGGAATTGTATCATTAGCCCTAACAATCTTGTCGCAGAATACTTGACAACAATGCTACATTTCCACTATAAGCAAAACCTATTCATTTTTGACAAAAAAGTCATCAAAAAATTACTCTAAATCACATATTAAGTCCACAAAGACCATATAGCCAACTTGAAATAGTGTGGAAAGTTCAGACTTAAAAGCATTGAGGATACAAAAGCTGTGCTTTTTACAACAAACTCTAAACTAAGTTATACGTTACACAAATGTAACAAATATTACATTTAATAAATAAACATTTCAAAAAAATAGAAAATGTTGAATAATGTGTTTCACTGCTGTAACATCTGCGCCAGTGTGGATTCAAAATTGTTAAAACAGACCTAGCATTGCCCAGCCGCAAGTTGAATTTTTGGGATATATTTTAGCTCAAGGACTTTGCAAATTATCTTCAGAAAGGATGGATGCTATCTCTAAAATGCCGCTGGCAAAGAAAGAACTGCAAGCCTTTCTGAAAAATGCCAGATTCTAGATTCATTCAGAATAAAAGGAGGGATTAAAGGGTTATTCATGTTAAGATGAATCACAACACTGACATAGTCTAATTCTTTGCACTTGACCACCTTTTTAGCCCCCTTCTTGGAAGTCCCTATCTACCACATGCCCACTAGATAAATGTAAGATCAATGAATGGTTATATGCCCATTTCATACTGTTTGCACGGGCTTGTTTATGCTGTTAGTTAATAATTGTCAATATTTTATTGGTAATTATTAATACTCCCCCTAATTTAGTTTGCCTTATATGCTTTGATCTGTGTAATAAACAGTGGGCATTTTCTGAACTGACTCCTTCTTTTGGTCTCTCATTGAGTGTCACCTAAGTACGTGGGGCATGGTATGATCTGGATAGAACTTTAAGTCCATGGTATTTGAGGTCTGGTATTTGAGGTCTGGTCGGGGCAGTTCCATCAGCCTACCTAGTAATTAACTTGCTTATTCTTACTTCATTTTTTTGGTCCACTGTGCATATACAGGTAACCATATTTGGTAGCACATGAAACAGTATGCAAAATCTTTTTACTCTGAGCCAAGATGTACTCAAATCATGACCAAAATGTGCAATGGCAGAGTATGCCGCCAGAGAAATGACTGAAGAGAGAGAAAAAAAAAAGATTGATGACTAGGAAACACTAACAGGGTTATTTACTAAAGTGAGAATACAAAGTAACTTTATAAATTAAAGCGATGCTATAATCACCAAAGCAACGTTAGCTTAATAAAGTCGTTTTGGTGTATAGATCATGCCCCATGACATTGCAGGAGTCTCCTGTATATAATTAAGTTCATTTTACAGAGCAGGAGCTAAAAACTTTGAAAGTAAGTTACATCTGTTTGAAAATGAAACCATTTAGTTCTCATGGAGGCTGTGTCAGTCACAGCAAGGGGAGGTGTGGCTAGGGCTGCATAAACAGAAACAAAAGTGATTTAACTCCTAAATGGCAATTACTTAAACAGCGTGACTTATGCACACAAACTGCTTCATTAAGCTAAAGTTGTTTGGGTGATTATACCTTTAAGGCCAAGGTAGCTGAACTGAATGCATAGCTGACTTATAATTTTTTTTAGAGCAATTGTTACTTTACATCTGAAATTCACTTAGAATTTTCACTTGACTGAATAACCCTGTAAATATTGATTATATTCACAGATCAAGTGAGAGGTGACCAATAGAGGGGAGGGGAGGGGGGGGGATTGGGTATCTGTAAAAAAAAAAAAAAAATCTGTATTTATTATATATTTAATAATTATAGAATATATGGATGTGTATATATATATATATATATATATATATATATATATATATATATATATATAATTCCTTATGTTTTTCTGCTGTTGGCTACTTACTTGATTGGTGGCGAACCAAATGGCGGTAAAATGCTCCAAACAGTGTAGTACAAATATATAGGATATTATCTTATGCAGTACACTGAACTATTTTAACACACTTTTCATTCATCTCATTCTTTCCCCAAATCAGTTTTTGGTACAAAAATTCTTCACAGCCAGACCAACTTTCATCGGAAATTTGGATTCACAAATAATTTCCTGAATTCAGGAAAAATGGTTCAGCTAAGACATATGCTATCGCTGTGCACAAATTTAATTAACACTATCTGATCATAATTGATAATGATCACACCTTGCTGTACTACATAGTGTGCTCTGGTACACATGCAAAGCATAACAACTTGCTCTATGCTCAATATTTCTCCCTGTTTTCAAGAAATGTTTCTGTATCCTCTTCCTCCAAATTTGGTGGTAAATTCTTACTGCAAAATGTTGCAGAATGCAGTATGTTGTCACAGTTTTCAGTTAAAGAGTTATATTCCTACTTATTCTTGCCGCTATAAATCTTTATTCAGGAACATCATGAGTAGGAGCACAGATAACACTTTATTTAGATTCTGTTGCAGAGGATAATAATATAAATTGGTTTTACCTTTATGTAGAAGTTCCTTAAAGGGACAATATAGTCAGCAGACAAGACCGGCACAGCGTGGAGAAAAAGGTGAGTAAAAAGCACCTTTCCCATGCAATCGGAGTGGTCACCTAAATACTTACATGACACTATAATGTTCCTTTAAAGAAAATATATATTCTTGCATGCAGAAAGTCTTAAAGACACATTTTGCATAAAATTATACACACAGAAATAGAAAGTGGGGCTAAGAATCTACACTCCAGATGTTTGCAATTTGGGAGAGGGCCACACTGGAAACACTAAATCACGTTTCCACAAATCTCTCTGTGATTCTCTGCTTAACATGCAAATGAACACAGGCAGGCATTATGTTTCAGATCTCATTCTGCATTTCTGCAGTGACGCTTAATAATGCAGCATTGTTTTAAACACAGAATATTAAACCAAAGCATGAGCGTGATACACAACATGTATGCTGATGAGTTTCAAAAGGTTGAAACTGTACAGTCCATTGGTTGGCTTCTGGTCGTTTGCAGAAGCATGGTTAATAGGAAGTACTGTGCCAAAGGCGGACTTTTCCCAGAGTCCTACTTTCAAAACACCACTAATTTTTGTGAAGGAAGCAAGAAAGTGTAAATTGGCACTTTCAGGAATTTAAAAATAAACTGCTTTATTGCCTTTTAACCACTGAAACCAAGTTTTTGCAAACAAACAGCCCTAGAATACAGTATTTTTGGTGTCCTGGAAAGTAATATTTAAATACGTATGTGCATGAGAGTGTGTGTCTGGCAGTAAGGATCTTTGATCCGTTTGCTTTTGTGAGTGTTTATCTGCATTTATGCATATTTGTGACTGTGTCTGAAATGTGTATGTGTGTGTCAGTGGCGACTCTCTGAACAATATATGGGGGGACACATAAGATACCACCGTACAAACTGGGGGGCCACTAATAATTTTCACTATGGGTGGGATAACGTGCCATCATTGGCTGTCTGGCGTCAGCATGCTATGTATGCAGGTGTCAAACAACAAATTGGCACAGAATTTGCATTAGCCACCTGGAATTCTTGTTCTTGACTGGGTAATGACCTCTTAATTTTTGAAATTTCAGATGTTTAGTTGCCAACTCCTTTATGTGCTATCTTTATGTGAGATTGTCATATTTAAAGGGAAACTTTACTGCAGGTCCCTTCTCCCTCCCACCCCCAAATCCCTGGTTGCTGAAGGGGTGAAAACGCCTTCAGTCACTTACCAGAGGCAGCGACGATGTCCCACGTCGCTGCTTTTTCCTCCGTCGCGGCTCCTCTCTGTGATTGCATCGGCCAGTGGGCCGCGAATGTGCATTAGCGCTCCCCGTAGGAAAGCATTGAAAATGCTTTTCAATGCTTTCCTATGGGGAAATGAGTGACGCTGGAGGTCCTCACACAGCGTGAGGACATCCAGTGACGCTCTAGCACAGGTTTCCTGTGCAACTGACACGGAAGTACCCTCTAGTGGCTGTCTAGTAGACAGCCACTAGAGGTGGAATTAACCCTGCAAGGTAATTATTGCTGTTTATAAAAAAAAACTGCAATAATTACACTTGCAGGGTTAAGAGTAGTGGGAGTTGGCACCCAGACCACTCCAATGGGCAGAAGTGGTCTGGGTGCCTGGAGTGTCCCTTTAAGGATGCCAAATTAGGGAGCTATCAACTAAACACATACACATTTTCATGGACACACAATCATATGCACACATAACCAAATACATACACACACATACATAATCATAGATATACATGCACACATAACCACATACATACACACATATAAATAAAAATGGATGGGGGGAGGGTCTAAAACCTAAAGATGATTTATGTTTGAAAGGGATAGTAATGCACCATCTATAGACCAGCTGTTTAAGAACTAAATAATGCACTGTAATATTAGGTTTCCATTATATAACTTATTAGTCCATTTCAGCCGTGTCAAATTCAGATCTCTTTGTGGGTCAGGGAGAGCGGGAACAATAGTGCACAGAGCTGTCTCGAGTGGATGGAAGATCTGACTATGTAACATGTCTCGTAAGCTGGCTTTATATATTTCGTTTTTTTTTCCTTCCAATAGGGGACAGCAGGAGCCAGCACAAACTACAAGTGATTGATATATTGTTGGGTTATTATACTGTAGGACAAGTACTGGTCCCTACCTCAGGTGAGATTCTGCACGTAGGGTGGCGGCTGGAGCCACATTCACTTTTAACATACTGCACAAATAGAGTGTATTATGGTTTCCTTCCTTAGCCGAGTATATGCAAGGATTATAACCGCAAGGATACATTGAACTTCACATGAATAACGCAGTGGGCAGCTATATATGCCCTACAGCAAGGTGAGGGTACAGCTAGAGGCAATATTAGGTGGAAGCTCACTACACAGACTAAATTGTGCAATTTGGATCTTTATGTGTTTATAGATTTCAGCTTTCCTCTTAAAGGAACAGACTTCTCTTTTTGATGCAGGATTAGCAGTTGGGATTTTTGAAGGAATCCATTCAGAATGGCATCGGAGTGCAAAAGAAGGTTTTTAAAACTCCTACATTTATTCATTATCTTCAAAAGGAAGTTGTTTGTACATATATACTGTGGATAAGTGTGATGACTCATAATTTTAAATATGTTTGTATTTCTGACACTATTGTGTTCCTTTAACCCTCAGTTACTTCACATTTGGAGAATCAGGGTAACATTATTTGTAAATCTCTTTAGATGTTTTATAAAATGTCACATTTGGAGTAATAAGTAGCTCACACATTTTCTTTCCACTTCAGAAGGTTATATTCTAAGAACCCCTTTAGCTCTCTATAACCAATGACCTTTGTTCTACTTGTTACCTATAATTACTCTAAGCACACCCAATACAGCTTTAACTATCTGCAGAATGTTGTAAATGGAGGGGTGGAAGTAGATTAGCATAAACCGAGCATACTACCTACCATGTAAACTAGACTAGTTAATGACAACATGCATTGGAACAGAGAACCCTCATATTTAATGCATTAAGACAATCAAAAATCATGAAACTAATAATAAATGATACATATGAAAAAAAAAATGCAGTTCTGAGAGGAAAGTGGCAGCCTATTCTTGCCCTACCTAGCATTTAAGGGATACTGTGATGCCAGGAATACAAAGCTGTATTCCTAGAAACATAGAAACATAGAATGTGACGGCAGATAAGAACCATTCGGCCCATCTAGTCTGCCCAGTTTTCTAAATACTTTCATTAGTCCCTGACATTATCTTATAGTTAGGATAGCCTTATGCCTATCCCACGCATGCTTAAACTCCTTGTTCAAATCACTGGCAGACATTTATCGGTGATTCCTGGCACTAGCGATCCCTCTGCATCCCCACTCCCTCGCGCCCCCTCCTACCTGGTAAATAAAGAGTTAAAAAAAAACTTTACTTACTTACCTGATCCCATCTCCGATGTCCCTCGGGGCTGGGTCAAAGCCAGCGTGGTCTAATGTGAATGCGCGGCAAATTGAATCAATGCTTTCCTATGGGGAAAAAATCTGACGCTGGACCAAAAGATAATGGACCAAAAGTCCGTTACGATTCCGAAAGCGTCCCCAGTGGCTGTCTGGTAGACAGCCACTGAGAGCCGACTTAGTGCTGCAATGTAAACATTGTAGCACAAGGTACAAAAGGGACACAGCATCCAGTCAATGAGCTGAAGTGGTCTGGGTGCCTACAGTGTACCTTTAACATTGTTTTCAGCCTGAGAATATATTTATAACTTGGTTTATAATATAAATAATCCAACCCAAAGTAGATTTAAAGTGAAAATACATAAACGCTACTATGTAAGTTTGAAGAATTCACTATGTGTCTGCAAAATAGTACTGTTCATGTTTTTCAAACCATGCTTAGACTACAGAAAGTGCTCAGTAATAGGAAATATCCCATGCATAATATTAGGGATATAAAATACACATCATGTACATTTTAGATGTCACTTGACATTTCTTGTAAATGTGATACAAACAGAGGGATACGCAGATATACAAAATGTAAAAAAAAAATTTCTCCTAACAGTATATAAGCCATTTCAATTATCTACCCAACCTTGCATAATCCTGGAAAGTGAGAACACATCGATTTACTTACTAACAGCTTTAAGCCAGTATTACCACAGTTTGTGAGCAAAGCTTGTTCAAATCACTGGCAGACATTTATCGGTGATAAAAATAGCTTTTGATACTTTATATTTTGTTAAATATAAATAAATAAAAAAAGTCTTAGATAACTATCATCAAGTGATATTTCAAAGTAATTTCATTTCTGGCTTAACTTAGCATTTCAATTACTATTTAATAATCTATATTTCATAAATGTACAGTTTGGAACCAGAAACCAATAGCTTGGATGTTTTCCAACCTATTCTTTCTACAATATGATGCAAAAAAAAATAAAATTAAAAATAATAAAAAATAAATAAAATAAAAAAAATTATATATATATATATATATATATATATATATATATATATATATATATATATATATATATATATATATATATATATATATATTAAGAATAAGCATTTGATAGAGAGGAAACATAATATGTATAACCAAAAAGTGAATGTTGGATCTAAAATGAATCGATTGAACAGATTGCAGCTGCACAAATAACTGCATATTCTTATAACATTGTTTATTCAATTACTTCCTTTTATACAACCTCCTCTACTTTTGCATACTGATAACTTCACATTATACCAATATTATTTTTTTCACTATTCATTCTTACCAGACTGATTTGAGCTGAAAGAGATGAAATGGTTTGTTTTTGTTCTAAAAATAAGTCAAGTAATTGTAGAAGGAATTTTAAGCCAAGGAACAAGAAGGGCATATTTTCTAATCTCTATTAATAGCTAAGCATCTGTGGGGCAGCCAGCTCTCTGAGTGTATCTGTTTTTGCCTACTAATGGCTCTTATTAGAATAATTACCTAAATGATCAAACCGAGTTTTGAAACCATTGCATCTAGGGGGGAAATATGATAAAAACAGTATTGATTAACAACACCCCGTACTCACAAGCAACCAAGCTCTGCAGAATCATCTAAGCAGAGAGTGGGCACCGAAAAACAGCATTGATTAACTACTCCAAGTACACACAAGCTTCCAAGCCCTGCAGCATCTTCTAAACAGAGAGTGGGCCCCTAAAAACAGCATTGATTAACTAAACCCAGTACTCACAAGCAACCAAGTCCTGCAGAATCTTCTAAGAAGAGGTATCGTCTCTGGAAGATCTATTCAAGAAATGACTGTACTACTTATTGTTTCCTTTTATTTCTTAATTTAAAATTGTGTTCTATTCCACCTCCCACCTTTTTATTTTATGTTCATTCTTTATGACTTTTTGTTAATTGTTTGTTTAGCTATGTTCACTGTTTATGACTTTCACCTATCTGATCACATATTTTTATCCCAAATGTTATCTCTCTGGTTTAACGAATAAGAACCAGGCGGCGGACGGCTCAGCGGTGTTCGTGCAAATAAGTGTCCGTTTTTAGATCCATGGTGTAAGCGCTGAACACCGCTGGCCGCTCGGGACTTTTAAAATGGCCGCCGCCACGTGTTCGGTAAACAAACAAAGACCACCCTGTATTCGTCAATTAAGCTGCGGTTAACCGCAGCTTCTGGGAGGTAAATTGGCGGCGCACTCCAGCTCCCAGGTGGTCGCTCCTTCGGCAGTTTGTTCCGTAGATAAAATCTACCGAACACCCCGGCAGAAAGGCACAAATAAGCCTTTCTGCAGGGAAAATAAAGTATTTTAAAGTCTGATCCATAGTCCAAAGGCAGCAGGCGGGCAACCAGGCTTCTCCAATGCAATGTGGCGAGATTGCTCTCATCACAATCACTATATACTTTCTCTACAAACCTCTAAAACGAAACTACTCATCCATCCGCTATACCACTTTATCCCACCTAGAACTAGTGCCCAGTTAAAATACTTGACTCTTACTTACCCACACTCAGTCATGCCACACACATTTCACCACTACTCTCACTGAATCCCTCTGACTACGGCTAAATTCATCTTCTACATCAGAACACTACTCCTAAGATTGGGTTGTATCCATGTCTCGGGTCTTTCATTTAGAATAGGGGCAGCTTCGGTCTCCTTCAACACTGACACTCCAGTGCATATTATTAAAAGATGGGGCAGATGGAAATCCTCAGTCTACAACCGATATATTCCTCATCCCGAGAAAGAAATGAGGAAAGATTTTAAAAGTTTGGCTTTGTAAATTTGATGCAATAAGTGTGTTTTTCTTTAATACCTTTTCACCCTCTTTGCATATATTACTAATATGTTTCTGAACATATATATTATATTATTCACTCACTCACTCACTCACTCACTCTCTGGGCCGGCCTAAGACATCATGCTGCCTAGGTCCAACCAGGGCCGGTGCTTGGATTTTTAGGTACATACGCGAAGATGCATTTTTCCGCCCCCCCGAAAAAAAATCTTCACCTATGTGCCTCTTAACCAGCCCCTCTGCCCTCCCCAACCATTAGTGGTCCCTTCCCTGTCCCTTAGTGTTCTTCTCCCCTGCCCCCTCTTTTCCCTGTCTCTTGGTGTTTCTCTCCCATTCCCTCCCTGTCCCTTGGTGCACCCCACACCCCTTTAGTGGTCACACTCCCCTTCCTGGTGTGCCTCCTACCTCTATTGTTGCATTGCTGAGCGGAGCAGATCCCCTAAAGGAGCTTCACTCACAGACAGACACTGTCACTCACAGACACACACGCTGTCACTCACAGACAGACTCTGTCACTCACAGACACACACGCTGTCACTAACAGACACACACGCTGTCACTCACAGACACACACTCTGTCACTCACAGACACACACTCTGTCACTCACAGACACACACACTGTCACTCACAGACAGACACTCACACACAGACACACGCTGTCACTCACAGACACACACGCTGTCACTCACAGACACACGCGGTCACTCACAGACACACACGCTGTCACTCACAGACACACATGCTGTCACTCACAGACAAATGCTGTCACTCACAGACACACACACTGTCACTCACAGACACACACACTGTCACTCACAGACACAGACACTCACACACAGACACATGATATACATTCACTAATTATTTTAATAAATAAATATTTTCCACCCAGCCTCCCTACCTGGAGAGCTGGTGTGGATGATGGATCATTCCTTGTGGTCCACTGGGGCTGCTGGGTGGCGTGCGGCAGTGCTGTGATCAGGCACAGCGAGGGAGCTCTAATCTCACCGCTCTGCTCCCTCGCGGGCTGTCTGCTGATACCGCGGGAGCCGGAATATGACGTCATATTCCGACTCCCGCGACATCAGCAGACAGCGCGCGAGGGAGCGGAGCGGTGAGATTAGAGCTCCCTCGCCACGCCTTATTACATCACAGCACTGCCGCGCCGGGGTCAAGATGGTCGCCGGCAGGAGGGAGAGCTTCCCTCCTGCTGACCATTGAAATATTGCGCCCCCAGAGCCCGTGCGCCCAAGGCGGCCGCCTGTGCCGCCTTATGGACGCACCGGCCCTGGGTCCAACGATAAATGACTATGGGGGATAATGTATAATAAACACAGGTTACTGGTTATGGGGGGATAATGTATAATAAACACAGGTTACTGGCTATGGGGGGGATAATGTATAATAAGCACAGGTTACTGGCTATGGAGGATAATGTATAATAAACACAGGTTACTGGCTATGGGATGGATAATGTATAATAAACACAGGTTACTGGCTATGGGGGGTAATGTATAATAAACACAGGTTACTGGCTATGGAGGATAATGTATAATAAACACAACCATTAGTGGTCCCTTCCCTGTCCCTTAGTGTTCTTCTCCCCTCCCCCCTCTTTTCCCTGTCTCTTGGTGTTTCTCTCCCATTCCCTCCCTGTCCCTTGGTGCACCCCACACCCCTTTAGTGGTCACACTCCCCTTCCTGGTGTGCCTCCTACCTCTATTGTTGCATTGCTGAGCGGAGCAGATCCCCTAAAGGAGCTTCACTCACAGACAGACACTGTCACTCACAGACACACACGCTGTCACTCACAGACAGACTCTGTCACTCACAGACACACACGCTGTCACTAACAGACACACACGCTGTCACTCACAGACACACACTCTGTCACTCACAGACACACACTCTGTCACTCACAGACACACACACTGTCACTCACAGACAGACACTCACACACAGACACACGCTGTCACTCACAGACACACACGCTGTCACTCACAGACACACGCGGTAACTCACAGACACACACGCTGTCACTCACAGACACACATGCTGTCACTCACAGACAAATGCTGTCACTCACAGACACACACACTGTCACTCACAGACACACACACTGTCACTCACAGACACAGACACTCACACACAGACACATGATATACATTCACTAATTATTTTAATAAATAAATATTTTCCACCCAGCCTCCCTACCTGGAGAGCTGGTGTGGATGATGGATCATTCCCTGTGGTCCACTGGGGCTGCTGGGTGGCGTGCGGCAGTGCTGTGATCAGGCACAGCGAGGGAGCTCTAATCTCACCGCTCTGCTCCCTCGCGGGCTGTCTGCTGATACCGCGGGAGCCGGAATATGACGTCATATTCCGACTCCCGCGACATCAGCAGACAGCGCGCGAGGGAGCGGAGCGGTGAGATTAGAGCTCCCTCGCCACGCCTTATCACATCACAGCACTGCCGCGCCGGGGTCAAGATGGTGGCCGGCAGGAGGGAGAGCTTCCCTCCTGCTAACCATTGAAATATTGCGCCCCCAGAGCCCGTGCGCCCAAGGCGGCCGCCTGTGCCGCCTTATGGACGCACCGGCCCTGGGTCCAACGATAAATGACTATGGGGGATAATGTATAATAAACACAGGTTACTGGTTATGGGGGGATAATGTATAATAAACACAGGTTACTGGCTATGGGGGGGATAATGTATAATAAGCACAGGTTACTGGCTATGGAGGATAATGTATAATAAACACAGGTTACTGGCTATGGGATGGATAATGTATAATAAACACAGGTTACTGGCTATGGGGGGTAATGTATAATAAACACAGGTTACTGGCTATGGAGGATAATGTATAATAAACACAAACACAAAAAAAAAAAAGAATGCAGCTTCAGAATTAATCTAAATTGTATGCTGTCTAGGAGGTGGGTGGGTCTGGGAGGGAGGGTCTGCTGCTGATTGGCTGGAATGTGTCTGCTGACTGTGAGGTACAGGGTCAAAGTTTACTCAATGATGACAAATAGGGGGCGGACCGAACATCGCATATGTTTGCCATCCGTGGCGAACACGAACATGCAATGTTCACCGGGAACTATTTGCCAGTGAACCGTTCTGGACATCACTACTCCCCACCCATAATGGTGTGTTTCTTTCTTTTTTTTTTTTCTAACCCCGACTTTATATTTCAGACTGGGCCCATAAAAACAGCATTGATTAACTAGAAAAGCTACAATTTCTAGGGAAATTGTGTGAAGTGTTTTTGCCTCCACCAGTAGTCTACAACTGGAGTGGCCGGAGTAACTGTTATTATTTATTTATATATAGCACGTTTAATTGCAACATCGTTACCCAAAGTGCTTCACAGTTACATTAAAACATACATTAGCAGGTGTACAAAAGGCCCTGTCTATGACATCACTTGCTGCTCCAGCCTGGCACAGGTCAGAGTATTTTGGCGGTTGCCATCTTCAAAACTATGCATCCTACAGCGAAGAGCTTTATATTGTGAGAATCACAAGACCCTACATTTTGATGCATAGTATGTCTCTGAAGTATTAAAAATAAAGGCACAGTCGCAGTTTAGAAATTGCCCTTCAAATTTGAGCTGGCTAGAGTGAAGTTTCAATGAATGTCAATAGATGGCGTGAGTTGCAAACAAATGGTCATATTGTGAAAACTATCAGGACTATGGCTTAGCCGTGGACATTTCTAGTGGCAGTAGGGATAGCTGAACGTTTTGATATAAGATTTGTGTAGGTGGGCTTGAAAATGAAGGAGTGGTGGCAGTTTAGAAATCATGTCCTGATTTTTCAGCTTTTGCCAGCTCCCACTCTAGTTTGGAACATTTTGCCATTCATTCCTACGGGACCAATTTCGCCACAAGAACGACGATATTCCGTGAACCATTTGGCGAAACGTTCCACAAAGTAATAGCAATCCAATCGGGAACAATCCGCAATGTGAGATAACATTAAGTGGTCTTGCTATGCAAGAACACTTAATAATAATATATATGTGAGATAACATTAAGTGGTCTTGCTATGCAAGAACACTTAACTACATCCAGTACTCACAAGCAACCAAGGCCTGCAGACTCTTCTAAATACAGGTTTCATCTCTGAAAGGCTACCCTCACTACCCCACGGTCATTACCATACTTATAAATAGTGCAGATCAGCTGGTTTTCAAGACAACCCAATCAAGTCACTAAACCTCTCCTCATCTGAAAACTTTATGTTAACAAACTGCACCCTTAACCATGGTTTAATCACTCAAAGGTATATGATCTAATTAACCCACCTTTGACCTCAGCAGCCTCTAAACTACTTTCACTTACTTCCTCTCTCGGGCTAAGATTATATACGTGCAAATGTACAATTTTCATATCTATAAAACAAAACACATTTTCTCTAAATAATGTTCTCCCTTCTATTTTTCACTTTTGCACTAACTTCACTCAATACTAAAATATCCATATCCTTCTGCTCACCTGTCCCTGGCAACACCATCTTTATTACTTCCAGTACTCCCCTCCCCTCTCTACTCATCCCATGCACTCTCCATATACCTTTCCAGCCTATCTCCTCTAACTCCTCCCAAATCCTCTATATACATACACTCCTAAAAAACTTTCAAATCCTACTCCTACCTTCACTTCATCCACCTGGAGGAGGGCACGCCCCCAACCGTGGCATACTAAATCAACATGCTACCTGCAAAAATGCTCCCGTTGTGCTGAACGCTCCTGGAGGAAGTCTCACACCCAGTCAGACTTTCTCTATTATAGATTCATATTGTGTTCATACAGCCCTTGACACCTGATGACACCCAGATATATCTCTCCTCCCTGGACCTCTCTCCTGCCGTCCTGCAATGTGTCACTGCTTGCCTTTCTTCCATCTCTGACTGGATGTCCTCCCGCTTTCTAAAACTCAATCTCTCTAAAACTAAGCTCATTGTCTTTCCTCCTCCTAATACTCATCCTACTTTTTCCATCTCCCTTCAAATTAGTGGTATCCACATAAATCCATCCTTGCAAGCACACTGTCTGGGCGTCATACTTGATTCTGGCCTCATCTTTGAGCCTCACATCCAGTATGTTGCCAAACCCTGTAGATTCCTTCTTAAAAACATAGTCCGCATCCGTGACTTTCTTACGCTAGATGCTACCAAGGAGCTTGTCCATGCTCTAGTAATTTCCCGCATGGATTATTGTAACCCTCTCCCAATTGGTCTTCCCAAAAGCCGTATTGCCCCGCTACAGTCTGTAATGAATGCTGCAGCCAGATTGATTTTCCTCTCTAGTCGGTCCTCTCACACCTCAACCATCTGTCAGTCCTTATATTGGCTTCTTGTATCTTATAGGAGTCAATTCAAAATGCTAACCCATACCTATAAAGCACTGAACAATTCTAGCCCCTCTTATATGTCCTCACAGATCTTTAGGTATGCCCATTCACGGTCTGTCTGCTCTACCTGTCTGCTGCATGCACCCATACAGCCAACTCACGATTGCAGGACTTCTCGCGGGCAGCTCCCTTTCTATGGAATAGCCTGCCTACCGCCATCAGACTCTCCCCTAATCTTCAATCGTTTAAGAAGTGCCTTAAAACCCATCTCTTTAGTAAAGCTTATGGCCTCCCAGAGTAACCTCTACCTTACATACCTGTCTCTTGCTCTCTCCTAAAGGGCAGCACTCTACTCTCTCCTCCAGCTCTGCTTCACTCCCACCTTATTTGATTGCTATTTCCTGTCCTAATGTGTTTTATACCCCACTTCCTATAGACTGTGGGGACTCCTCTTCAACCTATCGTTCCTGTAAGTTTTCTTTTAATTGTCCTATTTATAGTTAAATCCCCCCTCCCATAATATTCTAAAGCGCTACGGAATCTGTTGGCGCTACATAAATGGCAATAATAACAATAATAATACTTGAAAAGGAAACCATATTTTGAAAGAAGAATTGTTTTTCCACAACAATAATAGTTAACGAATAGTTGGTTGCAGTATTTTCTGTTTAACAATAAAAATGGTTGAAAAGGGATGCCCAAACACGCATTTCTCTGCACATTCCTGTCTGTGGATCGGTGTTCTCTGAGCATCATAGTGGAGATGGAATTGTCCTGGATGGGAAAGTACTGTTGAGATGTGTATGTGTTTTGTTTTTTTTCCACTGCTGCATTCCTCGCCCAAGTACTTGCCTCAATAGCATTTACACAGTGAGTGAATTAATAACTATCACTACCAAAGAGTGACATTTAAGATTTATGTTGTTAACAAACTGTCAGTGTTCTGAGTAGTGCCAGAACAAAGGTAGTACAAACCAACTACTTTAATTAACACACTTAAAATATACAGAATGTTTAATGTGTTACCTTTTTTGTACTATATATAAAGTGCAAGCATTGGACATTAGGCCTCAATCATGCATTTAGGCCTCAATCATGCACATATGAAAAAAGTCATCTGAAGCAAGCCCCCACTTTACTACTGCACTAATTCCACTATTCGCTGTGGCTTGATAAGTGTTCATTTAGAGCTGAAACATTGCTATACTTGATAGAAGAACACAATAAACTGAATATTTTTTTTTTTACAGAGGTTGCAACCTTCTGTTTCTATTAATCGTGCTTATAGCCCCATATTAAGTCAACACGTAATGGGTTATTGCCTTCCTTACATTTATGTTAGTGTCACTATGGTAACAATCACTAGGACAATACCTAATGTCCTGTATTTAAAAAAAATACTGTCATGTCACAATACATTCACTCTAATTTCTGCCTTGTACTAACACATTGACTCTGTCACTTCCTGTCATGTGATGAAGCAAGAATGTTGTGTCAATGTGGTGTTATACGCATGAACAAGGCCTAACAGTCAAAATGTTGTTCTTTTTGTGAGGTGCCATAAAGGATCCATGTTTTTGCATGTTTGTATATCATGGACTATTATGGGCCTTAAATGAAAGCTCTAGCAATGGTGGAAATAATAATTAGCTGCATGCAGTGTAATAAAATGAAAATGCACTCATTTATTTTAATTGTCGATTGTCAATCAGATTTGTTAATTTTAATTGTAAATTAAATATAAACAAAAATATAATGGCTATTCCCTATATTTCATGGGACATGGGACATAGGACAAAATAATACTTATACTTGTAGAGCACCTGAAAAATAATATGAGTAAAAAATGGGCATGGTTCAGTAGGACACAATAATAATTTTCCTACTTGTATAGCAGTCTAGTATAAATCCAAAAGATGTCTCATATTTCTAAGTACTGTACTTTTATTGTTTATGGAAAAACTCCCAGAGTATGGCGATCTTAGTGTCACAATTTTTAATTGAACCAGGTACAATTATTTTGTACTTCACAGCAATCTACAAGGTAGCTGGCAACTATAGTCAGGCATTTGCTTATGTAAATTGAGGATATATGTTTCAATAAAGTTTATCATAGGATAATATACTACTTTAAAAAATGCAGTTTTGTTAACAAAAAACAAAGCCAATGCAAACGATTATTTTTAGTAAAGCACTTTGCCAAATTCCCCCTCCGTTCCAATCAGAGATAGAAAATCTGATAAAAGTGACACATAGCTTAAAAAATGTCTACGCACCACTGCCTTACAATATTAGACACAAGCCCAATAAATAAACTTTTTGCTAGCTAAAAGTGGTTAGAAAAAACTAAAATACAAAAACTCAGAATATGACTTTCTATCTGCTACAGCCTGGCATCCAGAACAAATAAAATATATCCCATTATTTTCTGCAAGTAACTTGTGAAAGGGCATGTAAGTAAAGAATTAGGATTGACAAATATTTACAGTTATTGTCGCTTTTCAGTGAAAGTCAATGGCACTAATCTCTCTAAAAGACCTAAAAGAATAAGTATGTTTATGTTGGCTCTGCGACACACAGGTTAAACAGAAGTTACTGTCACCAACAAAATGATAAAGTTTTAAAGAAAAAGAATCTTCAGTTACATAATAACTTTGTCGAAAAAGACTTTTCAAAACCCATGTTTACGTCTTGATAACATGCATCAAGCATTCGTTTGTTAACTGGATTGAGACAGTTGACATTGAACATTTTCAGTGGTGCTATATTAAACCTGTATGCATTTAATTACCGTATTTATCGGCGTATAACATGCACTTTTTCTCCCTGAAAATAGGGGGAAAATCGTGGGTGCGTGTTATACGCCGATATCCCATAATTACTTACCTGTCTTGAAGCGTGGGCCAGTGTTCAGCGGACACCGCGGTACTGGAACTTCAATTTCAGGTTCCGGTTTCCGGCGGGACTGAAAGGAAGTGTGCACACTTGTGCACACTTCCTTTCAGTCCCGCCGGAAACCGGAACCTGAAATTGAAGTTCCTGTACCGCGGTGCGCGCTGTGAAGCCGGCCCACGCTTCAAGACAGGTAAGTAATTATGGGACAAGGGAAAGTGCACTAGGGGACACTATGAGGGGGGGGGGAGAATACTATGGGAGGGGGGAGAATACTATGGGGGGGAGAATACTATGGGAGGGGGGGGAGAATACTATGGGGGGAGAATACTATGGGGGGGAGAATACTATGGGGGGCGAATACTATGGGAGGGGGGTGAGAATACTATGGGAGGGGGGGAGAATACTATGGGAGGGGGGGGAGAATACTATGGAAGGGGGGAGAATACTATGGGAGGGGGGGAGAATACTATGGAAAGGGGGGAGAATACTATGGAAAGGGGGGGACACTATGGGATGAGGGGGGGAACACTATGGGATGAGGGAGGGGAACGCTATGGGATGAAGGGGGGAACACTATGGGAGGGGGTGGAGAATACTATGGGAGGGGGGAGAATACTATGGAAAGGGGGGAGAATACTATGGAAAGGGGGGGACACTATGGGATGAGGGGGGGAACACTATGGGATGAGCGGGGGAACACTATGGGAGGGGGTGGAGAATACTATGGGAGGGGGGGAGAATACTATGGAAAGGGGGGGACACTATGTGATGAGGGGGGGAATACTATGGGAGGTGGGGGACATTTCCTGGAATTTCCTTCTTAAAATGAGGTGCGTGTTATACGCCGGTGCGTGTTATACGCCGATAAATACGGTAGCTACGGAATTTGTGTAAATCAAATGATCACCACTTTTAAAATCTATTATATTTTCCTTACTACTGCTAATAAATGCTAATAGTTACTACTGCTAACAAGTCTCAGTATCTGACAACTCATATAGGCTAGGGAAACATAGGATACCATTTACTTGTTCCCTCATGAAAGTCAACAAGATCTTTTAACATTAGCAACGCACAATATTTTCAAGTCATTTAAAAAGAGCTCTCTTCAGAAGCCATTTAGCAGCACAAAGTATGGTTTCAAGATGATTCATGATTCTCTCTCTCTCTCGCTCTCTATCTATCTTATAGATATATATAGGCATATGCAAATAAGTTCAACAAAGAATCACATTTCTGCCTCATTCCATTTTAAACATGGATTCATTTGAGTCTGTGTTTGCTGTATACAACAACTTTGAAACACAATTTAGGACAAGATACAAAGCCAGTGAACCACTCATGGACAGCTATTTCATTGTTAATGTCCATGTCTAAAATGGAATGAGGCAAAAATTTGATTTTTTGTTGAACTAATGTGCATATGCCCAACCAGAATCCTTTGCGGTAGTAACATCACTGCAAATTTGTGATTTCTGTGGTAAAGGCAAGTCTTATGGTTTGACTGGTGCGCAGATTTTTGTTTAACATTGTATTAACTATCCACAGACTTGAGGTGGAAAGGGTTTTCAATAACAAATTTTTCCTTACCATAACTGTGTTGGTTGTTGCACACGCACACACAAAGACTATTATTATTATGTTATTTTTATTATTTTTATTTTTAAATGTATTTTTTTTTTTTTTTTTTATATACAAACACATTTTTATCCTAATGCTTCATATCAACTTTGGAAAATACCACAATCCACATACATGTCTTTGAGACCCATAAAATATGATGAAAATCCATATGAATATTTTTACAGAAAAGCATCTGATAATTATTTGAATAACAGGAAAACGATAGATAATTTGAGCACGCAAGCCTTGACACTAACGTATGCCAAGTTCAGAAGTCTATATTAGTCTTAAACCTGGCAGAAAATCTTTGCACTACTTGTTAACAGAACCTGCATTTACAGGCACGGTAGACATATCTCATTTCACATTAAAAGTGTTATGTGGAGTTTTTATAATATCAAGATGCATTAGGCCATATTTTTATTTATTTATTTAAGTTGTAGATCACCAAAATACATGCTTTAATGGTATAATATATATTCATTCTTATAGTATACAAATCCCTCCTCAATATTCCTTACAGTTACATGGAAATTCCCTTAGCAACCACATATGCTCCTCATTCTTGTTTATACATCTATCCTCCTCCTTTATTAACCTCTGTAAGCCTTATTTACTTCTGCTTTAAGTAGTGGTCAAGGTGGTAAAAGTCTGTATGTGTAGCATTTCTGCCTAAAACATTGCACATACAGAGATATTTGCACTTCTGTGCCGGGGGCTAGTTACACCACCAGTATGCATGACTTAGGCTGCCTGGAATGCTGTCCTGGGCTGCCCAAAATTAAATCTGTGCAAAAGTGACATCTGTCGTAAGCATGTACAGTGCATTGGCGACAGACATGTTGTTTTCTCTCTTGCAAGCAGTACACCTGCCAAGAAAAGCTTGACCTCCCCTCTCTCCCAGCCCTTCATGTCTCCCTCTGTTTTGTGCAAAGTATTTTAATTTTATTTTTATTTTAATACTGTCCTCCCCTATCCCTTGCTCATCCCTCAATCTCTCTACTCTCCAGCTCAGAGCACACACCTGGCTTATTTCCAGTAAATAAGGTCCAATTGAAGCATTTTGATAGAACCACACGAGGGAGGCTATGATGTCAGACAAGGCATGAAAATGAGTGCTAGGAAATTTGCCGGGTGCTGGATTCCAGGTAAGATTAATCCAATTCCTTGGATTCAGGTCTAGGGAACGGGCGGGCCAGTCTATAGCATCAATGCCTTCGTCTTGCAGGAGCTGCTGACACACTCCAGCCACATGAGGTCTAGCATTGTCTTGCATTAGTCTGAGGATCTCATCTCAGTACCTAATGGCAGTCAGGCTACCTCTAGCGAGCACATGGAGGGCTGTGCAGCCCCCCAAAGAAATGCCACCCCACACCATTACTGACCCACTGCCAAACCGGTCATCCTGGATGATGTTGCAGGCAACAGAACGTTCTCCATGGCATCTCCAGACTCTGTCACGTCTGTCACATGTGCTCAGTGTGAACCTGCTTTCATATGTGAAGAGCACAGGGCGCCAGTGGAGAATTTGCCAATCTTGGTGTTCTCTGGCAAATGCCAAATGTCCTGCACGGTGTTGGGCTGTAAGCACAGACCCCACCTGTGGACGTCGGGCCCTCATACCACCCTCATCGAGTCTGTTTCTGACCGTTTGAGCAGACACTTGCACATTTGTGGCCTGCTGGAGGTAATTTTGCAGGGCTCTGGCAGTGCTCCTCCTGTTCCTCGTTTCACAAAGGCGGAAGTAGCGGTCCTGCTGCTGGGTTGTTGCCCTCCTACGGCCTCCTCCACGTCTTCTGATGTACTGGCCTGTCTCCTGGTAGCACCTCCATGCTCTGGACACTACGCTGACAGACACAGAAAACCTTCTTGCCACAGCTCGCATTGATGTGCCATCCTGGATGAGATGCACTACCTGAGCCACTTGTGTGGGTTGTAGACTCTCAGACGTCTCATGCCACCACTAGAGTGAAAGCACCGCCAGCATTCAAAAGTGACCAAAACATCAGCCAGGAAGCATAGGAACTGAGAAGTGGTCTGTGGTCACCACCTGCAAAACCACTCTTTTATTGGGGGTGTCTTGCTAATTGCCTATAATTTCCACCAGTTGTCTATCCCATTTGCACAACAGCATGTGAAATTGATTGTCACTCAGTGTTGCTTCCTAAGTGGACAGTTTGATTTCACAGAAGTGTGATTGACTTGGAGTTACATTGTGTTGTTTAAGTGTTCCCTTTATTTTTTTGAGCAGTGTATATATATATATATATATATATATATATATATATATATATATATATATATATATATATATATATATAGCACAGGGTAGTTTCTTATCTTCTATTCTTTTATCCTCACTTGACAAAGGCTTTCAAGAGAAACTTTGGGGGGTTTCCTGATTTGGTATCCTCTCTCTCTCACACACAAAAAAATCTTTTTTGTTCATTGCTTTTTGGTATATATGTAGGCTTCTTATACTCATGCAGCATATTACCATTCATTGATGGTTACATGTTTTTGCTGTGTTTAAGTTTTTATTGGTTGTGCTCCTCATTTATTAGTTAGTATTTATACCAGCTCAGTTTGATGCAAGTGGATTCTAAGCTTTTGTGATCAGTTATATTTTAGGATATTTTAAGTACTCGAAAATGTTACCTTTCATTATAAAGGATTTAAATGACTGGATTATTATAATCTGTGTCATATCTCTATGAAAGTGTGCTTTAAATAGATATATCTGATTTTTTTTTTTAACATACATTTCTTCATCTTTTGTAACCGAATAAAGGAAATGCCAAAATTGCCTACTGCAATATTCTAAACATTTAGTGTAAATGTTTACTCATACATTATGCTAAAAAAAAACAGAGAAATATATTATTATTATTATTTTATTATTTATATAGCGCCATCACATTCCGTAGCGCTGTACATTGGGTGGACTAACAGACATGTAATTTTAACCAGACAATTGGACGTACAGGAACAGAGAGGTGGAGGGCCCTGCTCAATGAGCTTACATTCTAGAGGTGTGTATATATATATATATATATATATATATATATATATAGTATTAAACCTTTGTTGCATCTACAA
The DNA here is from genome assembly GCF_036172605.1 of Pelobates fuscus. NCBI lineage: Eukaryota > Metazoa > Chordata > Amphibia > Anura > Pelobatidae > Pelobates > Pelobates fuscus. The sequence continues at coordinate 97,906,009 of NC_086320.1, forward strand.
GTATAGCATTGCCATAACATGGTGTACCATTTAAGATTGACAATTACAATTTAATGTGTTTTATATCCCAAGGATATACTGAATATGAGTAACATAAATAACCAGTCACTAAAATGCAAAAAAAAAAAAAAACCTGTAATAAAGCAACATTAGAAGACAATTTAACAAGTGTGTGGAGCTCAATAGGCTGCCGTGTACTCACTTAGCTCCGAGTGGCATTTATACAAGTCTGGATTCTCAATTCTGGAAGGCATGCTTGTGTCAAGAGAAAGTAGACCATTGAGAACCTATTTGTAAAATAAACTCAGGAAGAAGCTTTTATTAAAAATAATCTTTTATTATATTGTGTAAAAAGAGTGCACAAAATATTAAATAGGGTAATAAATTGTATATATATATATATATATATATATGTATATATATATATATATATATATATATATATAAACAATACACAAGATACAGCGCACTCTCCTATCTCCTAAACAGCAACTTCAATGTTGACAGATTTTATTAGTTTTTAAAAGTTTTTTTTTAAAAACACCTTATCTAGGCAAAAAATAATGGGGATTTAGTTACATTATATGATCATACATTGCATAAGCCTGCCACAACGTCAATGTACCCCATCTTTGGCAGGTCCTACTCTCACAGTCTAATGTCTGCTCTTATGAGATTAACCCACTTACTTGGGGATCTCAGGTCCCTATTTAGTCTTGTACTGCAGAGAGCCTCAGATGGAATTTTTTTCCCCAAGTAAGTGGGTTAATCTCATAAGAGCAGACATTAGACTGTGAGAGTAGGACCTGCCAAAGATGGGGTACATTGACGTTGTGGCAGGCTTATGCAATGTATGATCATATAATGTAACTAAATCCCCATAATTTTTTGCCTAGATATGGTGTTTTTTAAAAAAAAAACCTTTTAAAAACTAATAAAATCTGTCAACATTGAAGTTGCTGTTTAGTAGATAGGAGAGTGTGCTGGATCTTGTGTATTGTTTATTGTATAATATGGCCCACAGCAGCACCCCATTTAAGCATGTTCAGGTGAGTGCAACCCCCCCTCCCCCCCCATGTTCCATATATATATATATATATATATATATATATATATATATGTTATAATGTGACTGTAATACCCACTTCCTACAACCCTACAATTCTATATTCACCCCATAAGAAGTAAACCCAAGAAAGGAAAAAAAAAGAAAAAAAAATCATTATCAGATTGACCCCTTTACACCAGAACTCATATATACTTGATTCCAGAGGCAATTGCCTCGTACATTTGTTTACTACAAGTGAATCCCATTTGCAAATTATCCCCTAAAAACAGCCTGACAACTGCAGTGCGACTACAACAGGAGCCATGGTGCTGCAAGCATCCGAGACCTGCATAGAGAAAGACAAGCCATCCGTATGCATCTCCCCTCTGTTCCAGGGCTGCTGTAGTCTGCGGAGGGTAGAGGGTTGCAGCTCATAAGCTTCGGTCCAGGGTAAGAGGGGAGAGAAGGTAGCAGCTCTTTCTCTCCTCACCCTGTATTCACAGTGAGTATTGAGAGGATGTGATATAACATCACTTCCTCCAGTGCTCTCAGCTGTAGTTTGTGGTCAGATGAACAGCTACCCTACCTCACAGAGAAGAAGATAATTGAAAGGTGGCTGAAAAGGAGCTGACAGAGGAGACAGTGCAGTTGTGCTTAGAGACTGAAAGAAGTCATCAGACAATCTGTCAGCACACAGATTTCTCTGCTTCATCACAATGTGAAGCTACACTTCACATTACAATGGAGTATGGTAGCAGCAAGTGCTGAGAGACTATCTGATGGCTGAAACTGCTGTTAGAGAACACTATTATGACCACACCACTAGGGTAAAGTGTATGGGGGAAAAGAGGGTGTCACCCATCAATTGTTATAGGGATAGATGTATATTTTGATATATGTCTGTCAGTGTATTTTGGAGTTTAGAGATTATGCTGAATGAGGCATGGAGATCAGTGCTAAGCGCTACGGCTGGCATAACTTCTTACAGGTTTTAAGGGACCTACTAATAATGCCCATTGGGGCATTGTAAATAACAACAACTGATTAGTGCCAAAAAGGGTTGGAGTAACCCTTTCAACACAAGTGTAAACATGTATTATTGAAGTTGCATAAGAGGGTAAGCAGCACCGTTTTATATGTAAAGAAATTTGTATGTCCCGTAATAATAAAATGAACATCAGAAGAGGCAGAGAGGCATTTTGTTGCACTAGCCTCTCAATGCTTTTCTTTTGGGAAAGCATTGGGTTGGTGGGGATCGTAATGATCTCAGCCAAGGAAAGTGTGTCTGTCAGTGAATGTGCATCTGTCACTGTGTGTCAAATCAGTACAAATGTGTCAGTGAGTGTGTCTGTCAGTGTGTGTCAAATCAGTGAGTGTGTTTGGCAGTGAGTGTGTCTGACTGTTTCTTCTGTGTGTAAAAGTGTGTGTCAGTGTCCTCTGTGTGCAAATGTGTGTGTGTCAGTGTCGTGTGTGTGCGTGTGTGTATCAGTGTCCTGTTTGTGTCAATGTGCTATGTGTGTCAATGTGTGAATGCATGTGTACGTGTCTGTAATGGTGTCTGTCAGTGAGTGTGTCCTCTGTGTGTAAGTGTGTGTCATTGTCCTCTGTGTGGAAATGTGTGTGGGTGTGTGTGTGTGTCAGCATCCTCTGTGTGTAACTATTATTTATAGTTCATAAACTCCCTTTTACATACATAATATTCACATTATGTCATATTTATTTTAAAAATATTATTTACTACCTTTAATCAAGCTTATTTTCCAATATGGGATTAACTTAAATATCCGTGACTACTGATTTCATTTAGATTTTTAAATCAATCCAAATTATTTTCTTGAGGCAGGGGTACTTAGGAAAATGTTTTAGACCTGCAGGGGTACTTCTCTGTAGAAGGTTGAAAAACACTGCTTTTAGTTATAGGCCACATTAACCACTGACAATAAATATTCTTTTCAATATTGTTTAAATGTTTTTATGTTTCAGATTTTTTTAATTTCTTTTTTTATTGAAAATGTGTTGGAACACGGAAGAAGTATAATACCACAAAGGAATGCACTTTCTCCCATTGGAAAAATGAACATGTCTAAGTCCTCTCTCTTGCTCTCTTTGGAGCAAGGAATATCCTAAAAAACACATACAAACATTATTTCATACTGTGTTACTCTTACTCTAGTATTCCGATTAATCATCAGTATTTTATTTATAAAATATTTTACCAGGATACATTGAGATTTCTCTTGTGTCCTGGGTCCAAAAAACATTGGATTGTTACAATAGGATACAATATTACAAAAAAATACAATATACAAATGATATATATATATTTGAAGGCTTGGCCTGTAGTTGTGGGAGGGGCTTGGTTTCCCTTTTAAAGGGCTGCCAATCCACTCCCACCTTACCGTTAATGGTCTGGCGAGTCTGAAACGTTTACTTGCGGTTCAGACCGCCATCTTGGATTTTTTCTTACCTGTTCCTCGTGGTCTCCTGGTCCAGTGCTCTCCTGGGTGGTCCAGTGCTCTCCTGGCTCTCCTTCCCGCCGCCAGCGTCCGCACAGCTTGTTCGTTACTTGCCGCCGCAAAAAACGTAAGTTAGGCCCGCCGTAAAGCAACCGCTGCAAACTTCCCGGCTTTACACGGCGGAGCCCCGTTCGTATAAAACCCACGTTCGGTACTTTTCATTTAAACACAGCACGCCGCTCGGCTAAATTCCCTTAGCCACTCGCAAATGTTCATATCACTTAAACTAACAAACGCATTCGGTTATACACATAGCAATTTCTTTTCGGTTCAAATTACAATTAAATGTATCTATTCGGATGTATCTATACTCCATCTAGTTCGTGCAACTACTCACGAAATAAGCACGATTTTCAACCAGTTCTCCAGGGGAATTTCGCCCCTACTGATCACAAACGATATTACAATCACTCATAAATTCTACTACAAACGTATATAACTGTTCTAACCTAGATTGGTGTCCTGATTTCCCTGACATTTTCCCACAGGTTTTCCTTACCTGGGAGTTGTACTAGGATTTGTGAATTCTGACCTCTGTATCAATTGTATTTACTTTGTCTGTTTTTATGGACAGACGCGGCAGCAAATACAGGATTTGCAGCCATCTGGGGAGACCGATGGCTTTGGGGGCCATGGCCAACCGAGGTTAAATCACTTCCAAAATTCACAGAGACCTCAGCTTTATTTGAATTGTACCCCATCGTGGCGGCGGCCATTACCTGGGGACCACATTGGTTAGGTGCTATTCTGATAATATGGCTACTTGCCATATTGTCAACAAAGGCCGGTCAGCATCCTTGGTAATTATGAGACTCTTAAGACAAATCACATGGGTAGCAGCCACCTGTCAATTCTTTATCACATGTATTCACGTTCCAGGGTGCACAAACATCAGTGCTGATCACTTGTCTCGATTTCGTTTTCAGGATTTCTTCACGATACTACCCACTGCCTCCAGACTGGCAACCCCAGCCCCACTTTTCCAAGACATGATAATGGATTAAAAGCTTTGTTAGATCACGCACGTCACATTTCTCACCTGGCACTTTCTGTAAATACTAGGAACACTTACGATAGGGCATTTCACATATTCAAGAAATTCATCACTGAATTCCACACCCACGACATGTTCACGTTAGAATCAATATTGGGTTTCACTTCCTTTTGCCACATTAACCTTAAACTATAATTTAACACGATAAAACTATACCTTACATCTGCTAATCCCATACCCCCCGCACATCATCAAGACAATGGGACGCTGGAAATCCTCAGCTTACACTCTCTACATACCCAATCCTGTAAAAGAATTAAGACTAGCTTTCTGTGACTTATCTAAATAAAAAATATTGGTCACCGTATTATGTCTTATGGTATTTTATTTTTGCCCACTTTTATTACAGGCCTACTGCTCTGTCGGTTTTGGCACACCACAACCGACTGGTTCCAACTCATTGATATTATGGTTATTATATGCTAGATTTCTGTATACAGCTATATTGCCCCGACTACAAATACGCCACCATACGCACCACTGAACCATTACTGTCACTGTACAATACTGTCCTTACCACAGGTGAGTTCATGCACTATATAGCCAAGATATCCCCGCACACGTTAAAGACACGGGGCCGCTCGGAATCATAGGCTTATGCGACGTACATACCACAGCCGATTCAGGAATCAGGAAGCTTTCATTAAAATGTCTACCCGATGGTTAACAAATGCACTATGATCCTGTATAATGTTTTGCATTAATATTTCTCTTTTTGCCCACTTTTTACCGGCCTACAGCATACGTCGGTTTCGGCACACCTCAACCGATTATTCCTAAAGCTACATCGCTACAACCATTTTATTCTATATCATATGAGAATGCCCCGAACACAAATTGGAAGGCATGGCCTGAAGTTGTGGGAGGGGCTATAGACCTACAAAAGGGACTCCCCCCTTTCCCTACTTACCTTTGTGGGTCAGACGAATAGCCCCACCCTCCACTCCCATTGTTCATATTTCCTCTATGTAAGCCCACTTTTTACCGGCCTACAGCATGCGTCGGTTTCGGCACACCTCAACCGATTATTCCTAAAGCTACATCGCTACAACCATTTTATTCTATATCATATGAGAATGCCCTGAACACAAATATATATATATATATATATATATATATATATATATATACATAAACACACACATATATACATTTAACACATAACAGGTGATAAATATATTCAACCATGACAGGTGCATTCTGTGCTGAGGTATACTGCCATAGATCTCTTAAAAGATTTTAGATTAAATTAAGATTTGACTGCGTCTCTGAGATTATTCCATAATGCGGTGCTCTGTAGGAAAATGATGATCGAGACACTTTATTTTTGTATTGTGGTCTACTAAACATTGTGCTAGTACTGGATCAGAGGTTATAGGAGGTGGGAACAGCTGAGGAGAGTATTCTACTCAGGTAGGGTGGAAGCTTCCCAGAAATGTTTTCATGCACAAGGCTGGAAAGATAAAGAGTGCGTCGGGATTCCAGTTTAGTTGTTTTAACATGTCACGATGGTGGGTAAAGTAATTACATTCTAGTACAAAGCGGCAGAATGAATTTTATAATGAGATTGAGTTTATTAAGGTGGGTTTGCAATGCGGGTGCATACATGACATTCCCATAATCAATTACCGGCATTAGCATCTGTTTCCTTACTGTAGAGCTTAGGCAGGATTTGTTTGTGTACATGGTACTTCGTTTTGGGTAAAGTTTTGAAGATATTTTTTCAATGTGAAGGCCAAAGGATAGATTGGGGTCTAGCAACATACCTAGATATTTGAAAGAACAGACTGCTGTCAGTATGCTATTTGAATTTGATCTGATAAATAGTTGTTGATTTTGTAGTTTACCTAATTTAGGTATTAGGTGTTTAGGAAGAGTTTGTTAACCGCTATCCACCTTTCTACCTCTTTGAATTGGTTTTGGAGCACAGCCTCAAGCTGCAGTAGATTGGGGTTTGCTAACATAGATTACAGTGTCATCTGCACCCATGTGTACAGTTGAGAATTTGCAGACATTAGGCAGATCATTTATAATTAATAGGAAGAGCAGTGGACCAAGTATGGAGCCTTGGGGATCATCACACATGACTGGAAGAGGGAGGGAGTGGCTGTAACGGACCGTTTCAGCATATGAGGGGTTAAAATCTGTTTAGGCGATAATCCCCTTTTCTCAGAAAGGCACAGCTACTGCAGAACATCAAAACTCACGAATTGGATATAGGCGAATGCATCAAACTCCCGAACTGCATACCAGGGAATAAGATAGCACTCCAAGCTGGAACCTCACGAATAGCTGCTAGCAGACGAATAGGAAAAGCAGACATCAGCTTACACTCCTAGCAATCAATCTCCAACAGCATACAGTGAATCCCCCCAAGAACGAGACAAGGCTCCGTGTTGAATGTCAAGCAGTGGTCTGAGGTGCTGGGGCACCCAGCCTGGTTTTTATTACATGAGTACACATACAGGCCACACCCAGGGGGAGGCATAAAATAACCAATGACATAGATGTTACATCCCACACATCCCCTCCCCTTAGTGTGACACATAATCCCATTATGTATACAGTTTAAAATATACTTTTACACAACTTTCATAACTTTAAAACCATACATCGCATCCACATACAAATCACATATTCAGACTCAGCATACTTTAAACATAAACACTCTCAAAAATCATACCAATCCCTTCTGTAAATAAAAAGTTACACGGAAGTCCTTTTATGACCGACCGCAAGCACCTTTCCTTGCCCAAAACAGTTCCATGGATTTGGGCTGTGCGGTCGGTCACTTTCTAGCATAAAAACGGCTAAGTCCCATTCGAAGTGTGGCCGGTATTCGAATTGTCGAAGTGGAGTTGATGTTAAGGGTTGGCGGTGTTCGAAGTTAAAATGGCCGCCGCCACGTGGTCCTTTGTCCGATGCCGGCCACTTCGACGACTTCGACAACTTCGGTAACTTCGGCACTTCGACAGCTTCGACAGCTTCGACAACTTCGACAGCTTCGACAACTTCGACAGCTTCGACAGCTTCGACTGTGTCCGAAGTGTCATATACAAAAGTACCAATCCTTCCCCAAAGTATTTAAAGAGCTAGGGACAGTATAATACAATCCACCTGCCCAAAAGTAGTTCTTAAAGGGTCAGTACATTATGGTAGAAGTCCATAAGCCCCAATTCAGTCCCTTAAAGGGCAATATCTCCCAGGGACCATAATCACTGGGCAGGAGGCTAGCAACCAGGCTTCTCCAGTTCTCAGTGGTAAGGTTGGTTCCGTCACAGTGGCTATCAGAAATGTAAACATATTGCAATCGGTCTGAAACATATGATTGAAACCAGGTTAGCGGACAATCACCAATGCTTGAGTTTTTACATTTTTGGAAAAGAATGCTATGGTCTACTGTGTCAAAAGCCTTGCAAAAGCAAGGAAAATAGCTCTAGTTAAGTTTCCTTGTTCCATGCCAATTTTGATATCATTGCAAACTTTTAAGAGGGCAGTCGAAGTTGAGTGATTTGGACGAAAGACTAATTTATCAGGGGTCAGATAATTTGATTGTTGATAATATTCACATAGTTGCGCGTGGACGCAATGTTTTGACAATACCGGGAGCAATGTTATTGAGCGATAGTTAGATACCAAAGTATTGCCACCACTTTTATGGATAGGTACTACTTTTGCAGTCTTCCAAAGTTTGGGAAGGTATCCTGACACCAGGGATTCATTGATAAGGGTAGTGACAGGTTTAACAGTTGCTGGCGCACTGAGCTTCAGCAACATTGCTGAGATTCGATCTGGTCCACACTGGTTTTTCATTTTTAAATGATTAAGATGTTTATTAACGACACTAACAGACACAGGTCTAAAATTGTATTTCTCTATAAGAGGATTTTGAAGATTTGGCAGGGCCTGATCTTTATTTTTGGTCTGAAAATGAGTGCATTTATCTTAGCAACCAGGGTGGTAGCATATCAAACAAAGTCATTATTAAAGGCATTTGCTTCATCTAGGGGGTTTTGCAGTGTTTAGTTGTCCATTTTGACAGTGGAGGGTTGGGAGTGGATTGTGGGGGTTTGTATGCTATTTATGATTTTCCAAAAGTTTCTTGGGTTTGATATGTTATTGTTCAAATTTTCACAGAAATATTGGGCCTTTGCCATTTTTGTTTGTTTTGTGCATGCATTTCGCCAGGGTTTGTAGGCACAGTGATCATTCATGGAGCCAATATGCTTGAACTTTGACCACAGTGAATCTCTAAACTGGTACATTTGAATGAGGTCAGCTGTAACCCAGGGCAGGTGTGTTCCTTCTAGACACCAACTGATGCGTATATACCTTTTGAATAACAAGTAGTTTCTCAACTAAATTATTATTTTTTAATACGAATTTAAGAGTTATTTTTTTTAATATAAGGCTTTATTATTTAATGTTGGTAACATTTATTTATGGAGGAAAATATTTTAGATAATGCTGGTCAGTGGTCTCTGCAAAAAGCATGGATATATTTTGATAGACAAACATATGAGGTGTTTGAGTCATCTTGAATCATTTATGTCTTACAAGAGAGAGAGTATAATGCTTATCAATACAATGTGTTCACCTGCTAATTCATATTCCATCTGCAACTTTTCAAAGCAAAAGAGAATTAGATGTTGCTACACAACACTGAGACATGTAAACCATAACAAGTAAAGCTAAAAGGATCATTCAAACGTCCACCCTTTACCACTGGAGGCTGGCTGAGCTTATAGAAAATGTAGCATACACAGATCAAATCACAGCACTTCAAGTGTTTGTGGACTATTTAAGAGACAAGTTGTTGTTGTTTTTTTCATAGTTTGTTTGTATATTTTCTATGCAGCATTCATATAATTCATTTAAAATGGGAGTGAACTGCAGTTCTGAGCAGCTATTCTATTGTTAAAGTATATGATTATAAAAAAAGAACAAGATTTTGTCTCTCACAAGTCTACAAACCATTTTGCGGATGGTACTAGGATGGTCAGAGTTCTTCAATAGGAGACAGCAGTAATGATTTGCTTCATTAGTACAAACTTATCTGGCACTTTTCGTATGGTTTTACACGTGTTAAGCGACAGAACCTCAGAATTTATATAACTCTTTCTAATACTACCCATTAGGACTGGAGTGTTATGGATGACTACTGTGGAGTTTTATGAAAGCTGTGGCAGGGGATATAATATTGTGGAAATATTCTATCTAGTCCTTAGAATTATTTGAATTACTTTATAATTTTTGCAAATGTTTGCATAGAGTTTATTGTACTATCATTTTTTCTGTTTTTCAGTTCTTCCAAGATTTAATTCAATTCTATTCAAGTAAATGACATACACAATGCCCTTTTGCTGACCCATAAAATGCTTAGTCTTAAAATAATTATAATCACTATTCGCAAAATATATGTACAAATAAAATAACAGTAATAATGGATAACACAATGGTAATTATAAAGAATGAAGGTGTACATTTCTATTTATAATAACTGCAGAATAAATGTGCAGGCTGCAATTAGAGGTTTTTATGCAGAATACATTCATTAAGCATATCATTACTTTGCAAGTTTAAGTACCGATAACCTTTAAAATTTAAATCTCTAAAGAAAAAATTGCTTGTGTGTAATATAGGGAGCATGCATACTGTAGGGATATTACATTAGTGTCAATCAGCTGCGGCCAAACATGAGCAACATGGAATCTAGTTTATTGCTAGCTAGATAAATATGGCCCACTGTATCAGCAATGCAATATAACAACCTCCATCCAAGCATATATTTCTATTAATTAGACCATTAATCATTGTGTCTTTTATACTATATATAGCAGTCTCAGTGTAAATGACAATCACGTGTTGATACATACATTCATATCGCTAAACAGTCATACTTACATTGTCTAATCTGTCATGTTATCTGTTTGACATGCATCCTTTCAGTGTCTCTGCATGTCAAGTTGTTACATATTGTGTCGTTCTGGCATCGTAAATAACGAAGACCCCACTGCTCACAATTATACACTGAATGACGCTGGCCCTGCATCATTTCTGTGACACCGATAGCATAGATTTAGGTGTTGCTCAGATGTCACTGGACTATAGGAATGACACACTCCCTATTTAAGCTCAATCCTTCAGAACCTTGTCCTGTCATGGCCTATCATACCAGAAAGTGCATCAATAAGGCTGTATGTACATACATACAATTGTACACACACTTTACTATCCATCGAGACATGATGTGGCCAAAATAACATTTACACACACATATATATTATATATACAGGTGGTCCTCACTTTGCGACCTACCTGTTTTGTGACGGCTCGCGCTTATGACCAGCTCTCTAGCGTGGGGATTCAAGGCATTCTCTGCATTAGAAAGCTAGTCTATGTTCTGTGAAATTTCACCCGAACATAGACAATCGCAACAGAGCAGAGAATCCCTCTAATCTATGCTCGGGGAAATTTCCCCGAACATAGAAAAATGCACAAGAGCAGGCAATCCATCTAATCTATGTACGGGGAACGTTCCCTGAACATAGATTTGAGGGATTCCCTGCTCTGCTGCGCTTGTCTATCTTCAGGAAAATTTCTCCGAACATAGCCCTGCACTGGTGTGCATGCGCCTCACATACCAACCAATTCGTTTTACAACCGGGTCATAAGAATGGAACCCGGTCGGTCAGTGAGGAGCATCTGTATATATATATATATATATATATATATATATATATATATATTCATATTTAACACATCGTTAAACACAAATCTGCATACCAGTCAAGCTATAAGACTTGCTTTTCCCACAGAAATCTCAAATTTGCAGTGATGTTACTACTGCAAGGGATTTTGGGTGGGCATATGCAAATTAGTTCAACAAAGAATCACATTTTTGCCTCATTATTAAATTTTTAACATGAATTCCTTGGAGTTTATGTTTGCTATATACAACAGCTTTAAAACACAACTCAGGAAGAGGTGCAAAGCCAGTGAACCACAATGAAGCAGCTGTCCATGAGTGGTTCACTGGCTTTGCATCTCTTCCTGAATGCATTATCTCTGTGAGTGCAACTGCTTATTTGTGGGCAACCTTAGTGTGGGTATATGTGTTTGTGTATACAGTATCCATATGTCATGTGAGTGCTATATCTGTGTGAGCAATGCACATATCTTCTGAGAACCGATCCCCCATTTCCCTCATTAAACTCCATCCTACCCATTCCCTTGTAACATTGCTGAGTGCGATATTGGTCGAAAGCAGTCATTTATCTCTGCCTAATCTCCTAAAACTGTGAAGTTCTGGTGTTTGTTGAGCCATAGAGAAGCAAGTACGTAATCTCCAGCTCCTTCTAATGTAGTAAAAGATGGAGCCATTTAACGTAGATTGTCATCATGGCAGTCAGTGGATGGATTGCCACTCATTCTATCATCTCCTCACCATGTCACCAGGGTCTGGGAGACCAATCCATGACATGGACATATTACAAAGCACTCTGTACTGTATAATCTGAGAAATCTCTCTGACAGACATATGCCAGGAAAACACACACATACAAACCCACAAAACAAAAACCAACATATAAACAACTGTTTTCTAAAAATCCTTTGTGTGCAAAACACAAAGAAAATATTCAGTTGTTATTATATATAAGAGTCCATTTTCCATTAACTTTACCAATAAATAGTTGGAATCTGATGGCGCTATATAAATAATAAAATAATAATAATAATTAACATATTACTCTATAAGTGTATTGTTTATCTCTCCCCTGCCCCTCTTAACATCACATGTACATTGTATGAGTGATGGCCACACTGAAAATCAAGAGCAATTTTAATCATTTTACTAATCCACAAAAATGATTAGCTATAAATGACACTTTTTAGCACAGTCTTATTGTGTTCATTACAGTTGCAAGAAAAAGTATGTGAACCCTTTGGAAAGATATGGATTTCTGCACAAATTGGTCATAAAACGTGATCTGATCTTCATCTAAGTTACAACAATAGACAATCACAGTCTGCTTAAACTAATAACACACAAAGAATTAAATGTTGCCATATTTTTATTGAACACACCATGTAAACATTCACAGTGCAGGTGGGAAAAGTATGTGAACTCCTAGACTAATGACATCTCCAAGAGCTAATTGGAGTGATATGTTAGCCAACTGGAGTCCAATCAATGAGATGAGATTGAAGGTGTTGGTTACAGCTGCCCTATAAAAAACACACACCAGTTCTGGGTTTGCTTGATTGCCTGATGTGAATGATACCTCGCACAAAAGAGCCCTCAGAAGACCTACGATTAAGAATTGTTGACTTGCATAAAGCTGGAAAGGGTTATAAAAGTATCTCCAAAAGCCTTGCTGTTCATCAGTCCACGGTAAGACAAATTGTCTGTAAATGGAGAAAGTTCAGCACTGCTACTACTCTCCCTAGGAGTGGCCATCCTGTAAAGATGACTGCAAGAGCACAGCGCAGACTGCTCAATGAGGTGAAGAAGAATCCTAGATTGTCAGCTAAAGACTTACAAAAGTCACTGGCAAATGCTACCATCCCTGTTAGCGAATCTACAATACGTAAAACACTGAACAAGAATGGATTTCATGGGAGGATACCACAGAGGAAGCCACTGCTGTCCAAACAAAACATTGCTGCACGTTTACAGTTTGCACAAGAGCACCTGGATGTTCCACAGCGGTAATGGCAAAATATTCTGTGGACAGATGAAACCAAAGTTGAGTTGTTTGGAAGACACACACAACACTATGTGTGGCGGAAAAAAAGGCACAACACACCAACATCAAAACCTCATCCCAACTGTGAAGTATGGTGGTGGGGGCATCATGGTTTGAGGCTGCTTTGCTGCGTCAGGGCCTGGACGGATTGCTATCATCGAAGGAAAAATGAATTCCCAAGTTTATCAAGACATTTTGCAGGAGAACTTAAGGCCATCTGTCTACCAGCTGAAGCTCAACAGAAGATGGGTGTTGCAACAGGACAATGACCCAAAGCATAGAAGTAAATCAACAACAGAATGGCTTAAACAGAAGAAAATACGCCTTCTGAAGTGGCCCAGTCAGAGTCCTGACCTCAACCCGATTGAGATGCTGTGGCATGACCTCAAGAAAGCGATTCACACCAGACATCCCAAGAATATTGCTGAACTGAAACAGTTCTGTAAAGAGGAATGGTCAAGAATTACTCCTGACCGTTGTGCACCGATCTGCAACTACAGGAAACGTTTGGTTGAAGTTATTGCTGCCAAAGGAGGTTCAACCAGTTATTAAATCCAAGGGTTCACATACTTTTTCCACCTGCACTGTGAATGTTTACATGGTGTGTTCAATAAAAACATGGCAACATTTCATTCTTTGTGTGTTATTAGTTTAAGCAGACTGTGATTGTCTATTGTTGTGACTTAGATGATGATCAGATCACATTTAATGACCAGTTTGTGCAGAAATCCATATCATTCCAAAGGGGTCACATACTTTTTCTTGCAACTGTATATAGAAAACCTGTTTTTTCTGAAAATAAATTTGGAAAAAAATACTAAACTAGCAAAAAAAAATAACATTTTACACCAGTTAGATGTCATTATTATTATTATTATTATTGCCATTTAAATAGCGCCAACAGATTCCATAGCGCTTTAAAATATTATGAGAGGGGGATTTAACTATAAATAGGAGAATTACAAAAAAACTTACAGGAACAATAGGTTGAAGAGGACCCTGCTCAATCGAGCTTACATTCTATAGGTCATGAAACCGCACCCTTCAACAGCAAATACCAGGTACACTAACAATATGATAGTGACATTCTTTCATAGTTGTTCTGGAAAAAGCTAATTAATGTTATAGCTTTTTGATTTGTCTACATTATGATGCTGATCAATGGAAACGTTGCTGGATTGACAGGGACGTGCGAGCTATCTCTGAATCTTACTAAAATAAAACTTATATTTTCCAAAAAAACTACATTTTACAAGGAAAATAAAAAGCACAATCTCTGTCCTCTACAGAAAAAAAGCAAACAAAACAAAAAAATACCCCACCATGAAAAAGCAATTGTTCAGGCTGTGAAATTGTCTCAAGGGAACCATGTTTTTTTTGTGAAGCATAAAGCTCTTATTCTTATTGTTCACATTACTGTCTCCCTATTATCCTGGACTTGAGCAAAGTGACTTGAACAACAATGTTATAAGACTATTTAAACCATACATTGATCACATAGGGATTCACGTGAGGTAATTTCAGAGGGAGCTGCTACCCTTCCCTGATCCTCCCTGAGAGAGGAGCTACCTTCCTGAGTTCTGAGAAAGGAATTATTATCTTAATAAAGTTGGTAAAGCCTTTTTAAACCGGCGTCCTGTAGACCACTAAGGTAACATAACCTGGGGGTAGTAGAGGCAAGAAAGAAATTATATATTTTAATTTTTCCTATAATGCAAGAGAGTGGAGAAAAAAATGGACAACGGGTCCTATGCAGCGTTCTCTTCGGTTTATATAGCCACATATAAATCTGAGGCAAGTAACTGCCCATAAGACCCACCTCCAAGTTCACCCATATCCTCTCCCCCGGAGGGTTATACAAGAGAATCATAGGTGACAACGGTGCATCCTTAGTGTATAGAAGAAGATTCAACTCAGAATATTCAGCAGTTAAACATACCTCTAATATCAAAACCCTAAACACTCCCATAAAAACCAAACAGTGAATGAATCTGTGCTGTGTCCACAGCCGACATGTCAAGGGGCATAGCGCTTATTTTTTTTTTTTTTACTGACACAGTACTAAATGCTGATAAAAACTCAAGTAAAGAGGGAAGAGTTGCCAATGGAGCTGCCAACATAACAAGACCATCAGTATATGCAGAAAACATATAACTAAAATCCAGAACAGCTAAACCCTAGATAGGGGGGATAAGATCAAACCAGCTATAAAAGAGTCTTGAACAATAATGTAGAAAGCAGGGGGAAAAGTGGACACACCTGTCTAATTCCATTATGTGACGAGAAAGTAGAAGGCTCAGAGTCCAGTACCAGCAGTTGAGCTTGTGGACTAGTGTAGAACAGGTGAACAGCTTGCATAAATTCCAATTGTCCAAAATACATATAAATATGTGCAATAATGCTACTTTAAAAAAAAATAAAAAATATATTATTATTATTATTTAGGATTAAGTCTTTTTTTGTTATTCTTAATAGTTTTCACTGTGTGCTTTGGGTCCAGGTTACAGTTTATATTTCAGTTCCTAACATTGGTCACAACAGACTGCATACTTTACTTTACAGCTGTAATTTTATTTATTTTTTGTAGGGGGTATAATAATTTTGTACCATACATAACAATTTCAATTCTATCAGTTTTGTCAAACTTACATATTTTTTGCCATTTATTTAAAAAAAAAAAAAAAAATCACAAGTCATTTTATACATCACAGTTTTAATTAGCATTACAATTGGGACAGAAGAGAAATGTTACTTTCTGAATATTCACATACGGCTGACACCTTTGACACTATTCTCATAATGATTCAAGAAGCCTGAGGCTATGCTTCAGTCATAGAAAAGGCTCTTGACTTGAGGGAAAGGATTCTGTTTGTGGAATGCATTTTGTTTCAAAAGTACTTGGATATTATGTTCTCCAGAGGTGTCAGTTAAATAAATATATTATTAAACAAAGTGGGCAAACATGGCTTTAGTCATTGGACATTTATTATACTAAAAAAAAAAAAGAAAACACGTTAGGAATACTCAGGCCAACAGTACGTTGTGGCAGTTCAATGTTAATTTCTGAATATTGAACAGATTTATCAAATTTGCTTTGAGGGGAAACGTTTTTTTTTTCTTATTTTCTGGGGACAAAACTAGATTTTCATAATGACATTGTTAAGGAACAACTCTTAACTTCAAAGGTTATTTGACTAATAAGTATTGCATGTTTAAAAAGAGTTGTGTCTATAAGCAAAACAAAAAAATCCAGCAATTAAAATTAAAAAAAACAATTTGTTACATAAGACATTTTCCCCCAAGATCTTCTTCAGAAAAGAAGTTCTGTGCAATTTGTGATTCTTGAAACATTCGGTCACTGATGATGAGATTAATCAGGAATTCTGTGCATTACATTTTTTAGGCCAAAATAGGCAAGGTGGGCATACAAGTGACTTGAAAATGTTTTCCAATATCCAATTTTGACCTAACCTGAACATTTCTTTGAATTTACATTGAATTCACAGAAAATCACACTTTAGCGAATAACTCTGCTTGTTTTTGTCTTCTCGTTTTCCTCCATGTGCTTTTTTATTATTTGTCTTTGCAGTCATTGATTGAAAACTGTCTTTATGCCTTTGATAAGCATTTGCATATATGGACATTTTATAAAATATATTTCATGACAAAGGTTATATCTCAGAATCATATCACATATTCATAGTTAATTGATTGCTGTTTTCTCATGGGATTAATCCTAATCCATAGATCACCTTTAAATTAAGTAAAACTGCTGTAACAAATTGATGCCTGGACCATCTCAAACAAACACATTATTCTGTAGAGTTCCTTTGGTTAAACAAAAGTGGGCTTATGTTTTTTTATTTTTTTTTATGGATGCCTATATGTAGGCTGTATGTATATGTATGTTGATTATGCTGAATTTTATACGTATTAACTTATTTTAATTTCTACAGGACAAGTTAATGGAGGTCATCTGACTATGCCCCACATGTTTAGGGACTCCATTGCATAATATGCTGTGGACTCCCTCTCCAATAATGTTCTTACAACCATAATGCTATCAAAGTATCTAAGAAGATGCAGTCCACAACATCTGGTGTTCTGAAGGTTGCCTACCACTGATTTAGAATTTATGGTAGGCCTTATATTTTTAAATGCAAATGTTTATGTTATTAAAATTCAAGGAATGGGCACAAAAGACCAATAGACTGAGTTGTCTTGTTTGTTCTCTGCCATAGAATTAGGTTGTGTCTTGTATAATGTAGAAATGTTTTATATTGTGCTTATGCATATTTTTTATAATATATTGTTAACATTGATGTGTTTTGTTTTTTTTGTTGCAGCAAACAAAACTCTTGCTTACTATCATAATGTGTGCATGTTAGTGTGGTCAAATTAAACAGCATAGCAGGCTAAGAGTATCATTGTAATATTAAAAAAAAAATAGAATTCTAGAACAAAGTTATTTTATGCTTTCTAAAATCACAAAACCATTGGTGATTGGATTCACAACAACTAATCACATTTATATGTGGATCATATTGATCTTGTAGTCCAAGCCCACTGGAGCATGAAGGGGACACAAAAATAAGAAAAAAGAAAAAGAAAAACAAGATAGAGAATAGAGTTGGGAGAAAATCCCACCTCAGAAACTGATAAATAGATGAAAATGTACTTTTTGCCAACATCTGAAACTCTTATGAACATAGAAAAATACAATTTAATTTCTTGGTGGAAAAGTTTGAGGGTTTTTTTTTTTCATCAATTTTTTATCAGTTTTTATTATTAAGTCCAAAAAAATGCATATATATTTTGTAAAAAAAAATCAGCACCAGCATTTTCCAAGATCATGATCATCATTTGTTGAAAATTCACTCACTGAGCTCCACAGATTTTTTTATTGTAAAATTTCAGAACTATGCAAAGATACAAAGATTAACCCAAGCAGAAAACAGGTGTTCTCATCCATCTTTATTTGCTATAGGGCAGAAAAAACATTCCCATAAAAAAATAAAAAATAAAGAAAATGGGCAGAAAGAGCAGATTCATGCATAGACAGTATGAGACTCTGTGAGGATAAGAACCTTGGGTATGGGTAGACCATCAAATGGGAGAAAAGTATATGCCATGTCTAGCTGCTCACCCCATGAAACTGTACAATCATGTAATAAATATTTTCATTTATTTTATATTTTTATGAGCTTTTCAAGATCTACCAGAATTAGTCTCCCTCGTCATGCAACGTGAAATTGTTTTTTAATTAGAGTTATGCTTATTGGATATATAGGGATTACTAATGCCAAATTACAAGCATATTCAGCACACTCTAGTTATTATATACCGTTATGTTATAATCAAATTATTTCATTTTGTTGGCATGATTCTTGATTTTAACTTTCAGAATTTTCTAACATGAGTGACTAACTTGTTACCTATCAGCCTAAAGCTTTAAATGGATATGTAATGCAATCGTAGTATGAAAGTTTCTGATGGTAACAGGTTTTAATAACATATATAACCATAGAGAATGTGGGAGGCTGTGTCTATATGCTACAGCACACTAATCAACATGACTGTGGGAATTGTATGTGCAATCAAATGTAAATGGCAGCAAATGTCCACACACCGATGCATGTTTATTATACAAAGACACAAATCAGACATATTTTGCATCCCCCAAGAAACAATTATAATTAAGTGTATTTCATTTATTTTAGACACCCAGAATATCGGTTGCTGTATTTGTAAAATGCAGGAGAGCTCACCAGTTCTCTGTGCCATAATAATATGTGGCAAATTCTAAGAAATTCAATATAGTTCATTTGAATGATTGATGATCCTGCCCTGCTGCTGTTCTTACATTTGTAGTGCACATTAATAAAAATAACACGGTTGTTTCTTCTGCATGAACGATGAATGAAGGTCTGTACAATTAAATATAAACACAATGATGTGAATAAAACATGCGTTTGATAAGAATATTATAAACGAAAATAAAAAAGATATAATTAATTTCAATTCCTCTGGATCTCTTAGTGAAAAAGACTATTTGGCATATCAGATCTCCCTTGGGGATACTGCAGAGAGCAAAAAGTAAATTATCTTTGAACAAGCTGTATTGATATTTGTTGGGTTTTTCTCCCTTTCAAGAAGATAAAAAATGCTCTGGATTTGAGTACAGGAAGAAATTCTAAAACTGGTCATATGAGCATATCAGTGAAATATTGAGTTACTTTGGAATTAGTAATTAGCAAATCTGTTCCCTGGGTTATCATTTATCAAATCCAATGCTGGCAATATTTAATTTGTCTTACTGTGAATTCACATTTCCCTTTTTTTAATAGATTTAATTCCTTTTCATTAGCCTATTCACCCTTAATAAACGCTAAAAGAAGTGAATAAATACAAGTCCCAACGTTCAAACCATTTCATGAAATCTTTAAGCATCTCAAGTAAATTTTCTGAGCCAACAGGGGAACCATTCACATATTCTCCAAAACAAGAATATTGTGTGTGTCTGTGAGTCAGAGCTTCGGTGGAGATTCCATGGCTGTGAAACACAATGATCTATATACATTTTCTCCATCAATCCACCATTGGTATTCATTCTGGAACATGCTGCTAAACATCATCTATTTCTATGCATTCTACATGACTAATAATGAAATGATCCTACTGAATTATATTTCATGTAATAACAGACATATCTTTTATAGAACACTCCAAGCAATTAGCCCAATATGAACATAATATAGAAAAAATACACATTCAATATATATATAAATGGAAGAAAAAAAAAACATGTTTTATCCCCATGAACTATCATGTGTAGTGCATAACAGCTATTCAAAGAGAAATCATTGTCAAAGTTTATGCAACCTCTAGGAGCCACCAGCACTCCTCACACCTCCTACACAGAAATGATTGGAATTGATCAGCCTCTTAGTATAATGTCACTGCTGCACTATAAATTTGGATAACTGCTTTCCTCCTCTGTTATAATGTCTTCAACTGAATATTTATCAACGATGAAGAACATGGACATAAGCATGTTAAGACTTGTGAATAATAACACACACTACTTGGTACATTTAAATTGCATTTTAGATGTGACATCTTTGAACTTATTACTCTGCAGATGAAGAATGAAAAAAAAAAAGTAATATAGAATTGTGACCTGATTTAAATGTGGGCTGAAACACAAGCTTTTATTTTATTTTAGAACAAAAACTTTGTTGGGGCATTGGCATATCATGGAGTAACATGTGGGATCCTTAAAGAGCTAATATTGTATGTTTGCATCTATGCTTAGAGTATGGGATTTAAATGCAATACATATCTGGGCTAAAATGATCTATTAGTGGATGGTAATACATTTCATATGGTACTGAGTTGCTAACAGCTCAGCAGCATACAGCAATATTCCCAGCTGAGCATCAGTCAAAAAGAAAGCTATACCGTAGGAGAGAATGAAGTATGTATCACTCTCTGCATCTGAATGGGATCTGCATTCTAAAGCATGGTTTGCGAATATTCTACACACACTTAATAAAGTCAGCAGCATCAAACCATATTAACAATGACAAAAAAAACAAACAAAAAAAATCAATCTAAACCAGTTCTTAATCCGCTAAATACATTTTTTTTTTTTTTTTTTAAAAAGCGCAGCTTGAAAAGTCACTAGCATTGATGGAAAATGACTATAATCACAAGCACTTACCAGACAAATGCACTAGGTGATAAATTTGACCAATCCTTGAATTCAGGTGAAATCTTACACTCCTATAGCCGGGAAAATCTAATTCCAAAACATAGTCAGTTGTTTTCTGTGCCTTGCTCAATGCTTGCTTTATCCTGATTATCCATGTTCATTAAAGCTGTAGCCTCTGCAGCCGTTCTCCCTATCACTTGTTTGTTGGAAGTTGCAATTCTATTCACAGGAGAATGGTCTTAGCCCATTCAAAGATCCAGCCTGAGGATTGCAGCTGCAGAACCTCTATGCCCATTTCATTGCCCTGTATTTAAGAGCGATTCTTCTACAGCATCACATAGCAAAATCATCAGCACCAGCTCAGCTCCACACTGTGGCAATTCAGCTCTACACAGCTGCAATTCTCCTTGCTGCCTGAACTCTCCATCTACAGACATACACGCCTCTTATTAGAATCCACAAAATATGGCATGGACCATGACATTGAAAGGAAGCTAGATCCATCCTTCATCTGGGTGGCTTTATAAATGATCACACACATTTCCTTGTATTTTTTTGGAGTGAAAGGAACTTTTGGGAAAAAAAAAAAGATAAAATATTAATTTTGTTTGTAAATAATGTACAAATATATTTAAATCACATGTTTATAATATATTTCACATTGCATAGAGCAGGGGTGCCTAAAAGGTAGATTCCCAGGTGTTGTAGAACTACAACTCCCATGATGCTCTGCGTGCTTTTAGAATGTCAAAGCATAATGGAAGCTCTAGTTTTAAAACATCTGGGGATTTACCTTTTGGGCACCCCTGACATAGGGAATATATGTGAAAGATAATCTGGGTAAATAGGCATATAGTGAAAGAGTGCTGTCATCTTTGAGCAGGCGACAATTCTGCTTTTCTTGTCTAATAAATACTATTAAGGGGAATGGTGAATTAAAGCGTAAACCACACACACACTTCTGCTGCACCTTCAGGTTATGTTACCAACATTTTTTCATTATGCTGTCATTCGTGCACTGTATGCATATATTTGTATCATCACTGAACACCGCAAATTATATCTGTGCCAAGCTGTGCCAGGCTGTGCCATGTCAATTTTGCAAAACTAGCTTAACCCACAGAATATATAAGTAAGTGATTTGATTGTGCACACGTGAAATGATTTTAAGTCCTTTCTCGAGTAACTGAATATTCATTTTAAAGTGTGTATCAGAAGTGTGTAAAGAAATGAATAGTAATAGGACACAGGAAAAGTACAATGTTGCAGGTAACCAGGACATAGACATGCTACTGTTGCATTTCAAGTGCTTTAGTTTATCATATAACTAACCTATAGAAACTGTCTTCTAATTTATTTAGCGGATTAAGAACTGGTTTAGGTTGATTTCTTTTGTTTTGTTTTGTTTTTTTGTCATTGTTATTATGACTTGATGCTGCTGACTTTATTAAGTGTGTGTAGAATGTTCGCAAACCATACTTTAGAATAAAGAATAACTCAGTTCTTATTTGCAAAACAGAATGTAGCTCTGCGAATTATGTGAATAAATTGATCAAAAAAGATAATTTCTAGTGAGATTGCCATCTCAATTTTTATTGCACTTATTCCCGAGAACAGGTTTAAACATTTAGAATTGCATGGATCTGGACCAGTTTTTTGCCATAGCCATAATATTTGAAATGCCTTACCTACCCAATCAATTAAAACATGTATAAATACATTTTAAAAGAAATTACTGTATGAATAAATAATATATTGTAAGTGTTTTTTACTGTGGGTTCCATGCAAACCAGAGAAGATGTGCCTGAAGTCCTTGCTCTAACAGCAGCATTGGTAATATTTATTTATTATCTATTTATTTATTTCTAAAATATTTTACCAGAAAAGACACATTCAGATTTCTCTTGTATCTTATCTTTTCAAGTAGGTCCTGGGTCCACAAAACATTGCATTGATACAACAGGGTACAATAAAATACAAAAACAATATTTTTTTTTTTTCAATGTATACTTTTTATTGATTTTGTCAAATAAAAACAGGAAATAACAGAAAAAGGAAAAAAGGATAGAGAAAGAGGTACATCCAAATTGTTAGATAAATGCAATCTGTGACATGAATTTTACATCTTTGAGTAGAAAGATATAAGACACATACAATTACGGTGAGTAATACTGTTAATAACATTGGCTTTAACGTTACACATTTTATAGGTTATCATAACTTCATTGCCTATATACAATGAGTAATACTGTCAATAATATTGGCTTTAATAATACACATTTTAAGGGTTGTCATACCTTCATTGCTTATGTCCAAAACACTTCTGCTTGCTCATGTTACAGGTTGCGTGGATGTGAGCGATCTCGTCTAAGTTTATGTACATACTAGTAAATATGAACGATTTGACATAAGATTCATAAAGTTACGCTATGGTTGTGCAGATTCGCCAAGCGGCAGAATGTCTTAATTCCGTAAATGCTTACTAACTACTTGGATGTTTGCTTAAGGTAGCGTCCTGTACTTCTAGTCCATGGTATGTATGGAGGGGAGAGGGGGAGACCTGGAAGGAATGTAAGAATACCATAGAGGTAGTTGGTCCAGACCTTTAGTGTAAATGGACGTGTGGAATAGCTGCATCCTCTACTCATTAGGCCTTTGAGGTGTGCAAACGTTATACAAACGTTATGTCTGCTCACTTAGTGTAGGAACCATAGAAAGACTCCCAGTTGTACCAGTTAGTGTTGAATTTGGTTGCGTTGCCTTTTGTGGCCCATACCTTTTCATGGTTGTACGTGGAGTCAACATTAGATAGCACTTCTGAAATATCTGGGCAATGGGTGCTTTTCCAGTGTGCTGCGATGCGGGTCTTCGCTGCCACCAAAATATTGAGTACCGCATCCCTTGCTGGAATGTTATGCAGGTTGGGTACTAGGTGTAGAATATAGTTGCTCGGTGTAAGAGGGAGTGAGAGCTTGCATAGCATGAATATCGAGTTCTGTACGGATTGCCAGAATGTTTGTAAGTAGGTGCAATCCCAAAAGATGTGTTCTAGAGAGCCTACTTCTTTGTTGCATCTCCAACAAAGTGGGGATAAAGTAGTATAAATTTTGTGTAGTCTGGATGGGACCATATACCAGCGCATGAGAATTTTAAAATAGGCTTCCCATAGCGTGACACAATTGGAGGATTGTTTAGTGAATTTAATAGCCATTTCCCATTCCTCCAAAGTATATTCCATACCTAGAATGTTTTCCCATTTAAGCATATATGGTAGTTTGTTTGATGCCTTAGGGTCTGCCTGTGCTATATAACATGTTGAGAGAAATTTCCACGATGGGTGGAATTTCGTTGTTGTGAGCCATTTTTGTCCTAACTTACTAAGTGATAGGGGGTTCATATATGATATCGATTTGGATACCAGAATATGTTTGACTCTTAGATATAGGAATATGTCCCGAGAGGGTAATTTGAACGAAGCCTGCAGCTCTTGGAAGGGCCGAAGACCATCTTTAGTGAGCATATGATGGACATGTGTGATACCCATATCTGACCACCTTTGTGTGGGCAGATCAGGAGAGAACTGCGAGAGGGTTGAGAGAGGTGCAAGGTATAGTAGCTCCTCAGAGGGCCAGACTGATTTGTTCCAGGTTTTCCAAGAGTTTATCAGGAATTTTGTGGCTGGTAGTGTAGCAGTTCTTGGGAGGGAGGATGAGGACCATAACGCATTCACCAGGGACGGTGTTTGGCTACACGCTGATTCGAGTTTGAGCCATAGGGGATTTGTCCTGCCTGTCAATATGTCTAGGCTTTGTGCCAGTGTCGTTGCTCTGTAGTAGTGTTGGATGTTTGGTATACTGAGGCCTCCCTGAGTTAATGGGCGCCACATCGATTGGAAAGATACTCTTGGGGGCTTTTTTTTCCAAATATGGGCATTGATGGCAGATTGAAAACGTTTGATGAGTTTATTAGGGAGAGCAATTGGAATTGTTCTAAAGAGATATAAGATATGGGGTAGGATCATCATTTTTACAGAGTTGATTTTCCCAAGCCATGACATATGAAGTTTATCCCAAGAGCTCATCTGTTTAGATAATGCGGATAATACCTTTTCATGGTTTTCCTTGACTATGAGTGAATTTGAAAGGGTAATTTTAACTCCGAGGTAGGATAGTGACGTGGTTTTCCAGTCGAATGGATAACTATTTTTCAAGGTACCTACTAGTTGTGACGTTAAATTAATAGGAAGTATTTGGGTCTTACTGATATTATTCTTGTAATAAGATATAGAGCCATAGGATGATAAGACCTCGGTTAGTCTTGGGATTGAGTTATCGGGGTTTGCCAGAAAAACTATGATATCATCTGCAAATAATGCGATTTTCTTTTCTCCTGCAGGAGTGGACAACCCGGGAAGTGATGGGTCTAGTTTGATATGTTGTACCAGAGGTTCCAGGCAGAGAATGAAGATCAGGGGCGACAGGGGGCACCCCTGCCTTGTACCGTTGGTGATACAAAAATCTCTGGATGTGAACCCCGTATTGAAAACTTTGGCAGAGGGTGAGGAGTAAAGGGCTAATATAGTTTTTATGAAAGCCCTTGAGAGACCAAAGGCTGACAGTGTTGCTTCCATATAATCCCAATTCAGGCGATCAAACGCCTTTTCGGCATCCAAGGCCATGAGAACCCCACTCTGTTTGCTATCGTTTGCCCAATCTACCATGTCCATACAGTATCTGGTGTTATCGCCCACTTGCTTTCCTTGTACAAAACCGGCTTGTTCCTCTGAGACTAGGTTGGGTATAAGGGGCTTGAGCCTGTTTGCAATTAGCTTTGCATACAGTTTCACATCTGCATTTAGCAGAGAAATGGGTCTTAGATTACTGCAAATTGTTGGGGGCTTATTTGGTTTTGGTAGCGTTATTATGTAAGCCTCCAGCATTTCCCGTGGGAACACGCCAGAGTTTTTGATCTTATTAAACAGCTTAGTTATGTGAGGAGTAATTTGGGACATCAGTTTTATATAATAGTAATTGGAGAGTCCATCCGGACCAGGAGCTTTGTGTTTGGGAATAGATCTTATGGCCTGAGTTATTTCATCCTCTGTGAACGGGGCGTCTAAAATTATATTTTGTTCTCTCGTGGTTTGTGGTAGTTTGATGTGCGAAAGATATGCAGATATCTCCAAGTTATTGGGTACATGAGTTGTTTTGTCGTTTTTAAGATTATATAACTCTTCATAGAAGAAAGCCAGTTCATCTACAATGTTATGGGGGTTGTATATTTTGACACCATTTTTGGAGGTGATATATGGTATTTTGGTTTGTAGATAATTAGATTTTAGTTGGTTAGCTAGTAGTTTACCTGCCTTATTGCCCATATGATAGAATCTTTGCTTGGTTTTCATCACCTGTTTGGTATACTGTTGAGTTTGAATTTTCTGAATGTTTTTTTGTATTTTAGTAATTTGAGTCGATACAGCTTTAGAGGGGGCTCGTTTGTTGGATTGCTCTAAATTATCAAGTTCCTGCCGTAATGCTGTATCCATAGCCTGGCGTCGCTTTTTAGCGGCGGAGCCTAGTTTAATAAATTCACCTCTAATCACTGCCTTGTGGGCTAGCCATTGGGTTTCGACGGAGGTGTCGTCGGTTGTGTTGAGTGCAAAATAGTGGGATAATGTGGAGGTTATCTTTTGCAGGTTTATGGGGTCATCTAATAGGGATTCATTTAGTCTCCATTTACCCCGGCCTGTCGTGGGGTAAGGTACTTTGAATGTGATGGTGATTGGGGCATGATCCGACCATGTTCTTTGTCCCATTGATTGATCTAAAAGGTGGGGCAAAGTTGCTTTGTCTACAAGGCACATATCGATCCTCGAGTATGTCGTATGTACTCGTGAAAAATATGTGAAGTCAGACATTGAGGGGAAGAGACTTCTCCATGTGTCATATAAATCCTGACAATGTAATAAATTGGAAAAGAGTTTTGCATTTTGGGTGGTCAGTTTATTGGGTGGTTTATTGTCTTTACGTTTTATATCAAGTGAGGGGTTGAGGATGCAGTTGCAGTCGCCACATATAAAAATGTGACCTTGTGCCATGCGTTTTATTTTTTTAATTGTTTTATTCAGGAAAGAAAACTGCGCCTCATTAGGGGCATATATTGAGGCTACTGTCAGTGATATGCCATTCAAGTCACCTACTAGGATAAGCGTTCTGCCGTTCTTATCTGCAAATTGTTTGTGTACCGTGAATATCCAGTCTTTATGGAAAATTATCGCTACTCCTTTAGATTTGTTCGGGGCGTTGGCGTAGTAAGCTACGGGATATTTTGTTGATCGGATTTGGGAGGGTTTTTTCAAGCTAAAATGGGTTTCTTGGACGCATACAATTGCTGCATCGGAGTCATGCATAGTGTTTATGAGTTGCCTTCTTTTAAAGGGGCTGTTTAATCCTCTTGCGTTAATCGAGAGGACTTTCATCGTATTTGGCGTCATGGGTGAATATTACTAAGGGCATTGCTACAGGGATACCATTTAATCCATATAAGTAGTCTAATTGATCCCCTGGCAGTTAACACAAGGAATCTTAACGACATTGTATAGGCTGGCCTAATGGCGGTTTGGGCCCATCTCCTATGTAGTTTAATTTGTGCATTTTTAACGTCTGGACCTACGGGAAAGGGGGAGGTACGGGTATGAAAGAAAAAAGAAGAATAGTACGAACAAAAGTATTTACACTCATCTTCCTGGGTTGGAAGAAACACAATGATCATCCTTGGGTGGGAGCTAGAGTCTCCTCCCAGGGTGACAGAGGGAGGCTGAGAGCACCTCCCGACCTGAAATGATAACATAACAACATTGCATATCAAATAATACACGAGAAATAAACATAATTAATGAATTAACCACCAACTAGCTATGATTACCACTAATAAGACAAGGTGCTATACCTGTTAATCATTCAAAAACGCTTTAGAGGTAGGGTGTGTTAACACGGCAGTAGTCAATTGAGCCTGCACGTACTCTGTTTAAGTGATACGTTCCGTGTCAGGGACTTTAGTGGAGCGAGGTTTAACTTGGACGTATACCCATTTACAGAGGCCTTACATTTAAATTCTCTGTTGGTTTTAACCCAGAGAAGGCAACTAAATTTGCAGCAAAGTAACGTGGTATAAAGTAAAAGGTTGGCTAGCAGCAGACTGCTAGAGACCGGTATAAATACGGGAAAATAAACGGTTAAACGTAAACATTTTTGAGAAGACACCGCATAGGGTGTACGTTACATATGGCAAAATACTAAGCAGACAGTTCTGTATATAAAGCATGGTCAACGTATTTAAATGTATACCAGGGCGACCTCCATGTCAATACGATCAGCAAGAGAGTTCATGGAACCTTGGGTGGAGATCTTGCCATTTGCCAATCTCCTTGAATTCTTCGGGGAGATGCTGGCTCGACCGCAGCTTGATGATTAGGAGAGCCATTCCAGAGGCCCCACGTGGTGATCATCTTCATGCCTTCCGCTGAGTTGTTCGCAATATAGTTTCTGCCTTGTCGCCAGATAATCAACTTAGTGGGATATCCCCATCTGTACATCACCTTGTTATTACGAAGAGTTTTGGTGACTGTGATAAATTCTTTCCGTTTTTCCATCGTGGCCGCCGAAAGATCTGCAAATAATGCGACCTGCTGATGTGGCTCAGGAAGTGTTTGAAGTTTTCTTGCTGCCATCAGTAAAGATTCTTTGTGCGCATAGTAGTGGAATCTTACTATAACGTCCCTCGGGACATCGGCAGGCAGACGTGAGGGTCTCGGTAGTCTGTGCATACGGTCGTATGCCCATGCAGAGTCGGGCAGGCTTGGGACTAAGGCTTGACATATAGAAAGCACGTGTGCTGGAAGAGCATCTTGGGGGATGTCGTCCGGAATGCCACGAAACCGTACGTTTTGCCTCCTCGACCTATCCTCCATATCGGCAAGCTTAGTTTTAAGAAATGTATTTTCTTCCGACAGTTTCTGAAGTTTGTCAACTACCTCATTGTGGGCCCCACACAGTTCGTCGGTTTTATTCTCCAGGTGGCTAGTCCTGTCGCCAATACTGGTAATTTCCTTTCTCAGGTCCCCGTTGATGCGGTGGAAATCAGCAGTGATCGTTGCTCTGAGCTCTTGCAGCATCCTATGCAGGCTGCGTTCTGTTATGGGAGTTTCAGAGTACTTAGAGGAGCTGGTTTCATAGTCGGACTGTCCGTCTGAAAAGTTAGAGGCCTCGTCGCCATCTTGGATTTCTCTGCGTCGACCAGATTTTTTCTGTTTGGCTGTCTCGGACAGCTTAATTTGCTTCGAAGGAGACATTAAGTAACCCTGTCCCTTCTGGTATAGGTAGAACACGGTGTTAGGGTGCTTTAGTTGTTAGTCGCTGTGTAAAAGTCGCTTTTTGGTCGGGAAGACGGCGGAGCTCCTATGCCATGCGACTGCTCACACCGGAAGCTGGGCACGCCCCCATCTACAAAAACAATATTAAAGGAGCACTGTAGTGCCAGGAAAACAAACCCGTTTTCCCATAGGAAAGCATTACTCAATGCCTTCCAATAGGGATTTGAACTCATGCTGCGTGAGTTCAATGCGGTTTTCACACTGAGAATTGTGGAAGCTGCCTCTAGTGGCTGTCAGTGAGTGTGTATCTGTCAGTTAGTATATGTGTGTCTCAGTGTGTGTGTTTCTGACACTGAGTGAGTGTGCTAAATGTAGAAAATAGTCCAGGCACTCCAACAAATTCCAAAATGTAGGCAATTTTATTTAGAACCAGGAGCTACATAGCAACGTTTTCGACCCCTTAGTGTGCGTCTGTCAGTGAGTATGTATGCATTTCTGTCAGTGTGTGTGTATGCATTTTTGTCAGTGTGTCTGTCAGTGAGTGTGCATGTGTGTCTTGTCAGTGAGTGTGTATGTGTATATGTCAGTGAATGTGTGTGTGTGCAACTGTGAGTAAGTGTAACTGTGAATGAGTGAGTGTGTGTCTGTGAATGTGTATGTTTCAGTGAAAGTGTGTGTTGGTTAAACAGTGTGTGTGACAATGACTGTGTATTTGTCAGTGCATGCATCAGTGAGGGTGTGTGTCTGTCAGGAAGAGAAATTTGGAAAGGGCTGGGGTGCGTGCATTTTGTCATGCCTAGGGCAGCACAAAATCAAAATACACCACTGGCATCAGCTGTTATTTGTACATGTGATCTTGCTGTTGCGAATACATATCTTGACCTTGACGAAAACAATGTACATGTATAATTGTACATAAGCAAGACAAAATCAACACACGTAATTTTTTGAAGCCGTAAAAATAGAATAAAGTTCTTCTAATATTTGTACCTGTTCATGCCAGTTGCCTCCCCTTACTACCTACCCATGTTTATGTTAAATGCTTGTTTTTGAACTTCAAGGCCCATGTTATATTGTTCAAACATTTGTGTGGATTAATCTCTGCTGTACAACATGTTTTTAAAAGTTTACAGATTTTGTTGGAGGTATCAATAAATATAAGCTTAATTTTATTGATAAAAACAGAAAATCCAGCGCACTCCATTATCCCCTAAACAGCAACTTCAGTGCTTAAAGATTTAGTTAGTTTGTTTTAAGAAAACATAATCCAGGCAAAAAATAATGGGGGATTAGTTACATTATATTATCATTAGAGATGTCCCGAATAGTTCGCAGGCGAATAGTTCCTGGCGAACATAGCTTGTTCGCGTTCGCCACGGATGGCGAACATATGCGATGTTCAGTCCGCCCTCTATTCGTCATCATTGAGTAAACTTTTACCCTGTACCTCACAGTCAGCAGACACATTCCAGCCAATCAGCAGCAGACCCTCCCTCCCAGACTCTCCCACCTCCTGGACAGCATCCATTTTAGATTCATTCGGAAGCTGCATTCTGCATTCTTTTTTTTTTGTATTTTTTTTTGTAATTTTTTTTAGACAGAAGTGTGTTAAATTTGAGCATGCTAGGCTGAACGTGCGTATATCATGGCTAGTTGCACTGAGGGTATGAGTATATAGCAGTACATTGTTGTGAAAGATGGCTGTCATGTTTAGGGTGTAGCTTGCACGTTATCAACTGTGTATTTATATCAGCAGCTCCACCACTAGTTATAAATCAAGTGTGAGTTGCCCCATGAGATGAGACTAGTGAATGACATAATACATGAACGGTTAAAGTAACGGCATGTAAGGAACTACGACAGTAAACTCTTTAGGAGGTGAAATAATGACATGTTTAAACGCTTGCTACTTTATGATTAGTTAATGTGCAGAGAGCAGTTCATGTGATCAAAGGCATGGTGTGGAGGATCGGCTATAGTGGGACATGCTTGGCAGGCTGCTGTTTACTGCTTGTGCTCATCCAATCTATTCTGGGCGCCAGGTGCAGACCCTGGGAGTCCCTGATACCAACAAAGGCAAGTCTCTGGCTGAGTGCCGGGTTCGCGGCTTGAGGTGGTGGAAGCTTGTTTTGTTGGGTGGTCGGATCTGTCCCGGTGGTGCTTCACGTCCGGTGCGGGATTGTGGTGGCTTAAGGTGGAGGCGAGTGCTTGACGTGGGGCAGGCTCTGCATTTCTGTTTGTGCCTCCGGTCCCGTCTTCGATTTTAATGGGGACTGCTTCGCTTAGCTGTGGTGGAGCTTGTTGGGGCTGTGGTGGAGCTTGTTGGGGATTCCTGCTTGTTATTTGCTTCCAAAATTGATTAAAGAGTCTGTCCAGCTTAGACTCAATATCCTGCCATGCTTTGCTGGTACCAGGAGGACACGCGGCTGCCGCCATATTGGGAGAGTCGCAGATGAGTATGTCAGCCTGGGCGGCTGTGCTCTGTGCGTCCATTAACTCCAGACAACCTCTCAGGGGTGGACCGGGATAACCCCCACCGGTCCGAGGGGGGGTAACAGAGCTCCTGCCGGGAAGTAGCTGCTCCTGGGCACCCCAGGATTGGGAGATCGGCCGCCTCTCCCGCCCGGTGAGCACCAGGCCACACTTGCCACGCGGAGGTAAGTAAGACTCTGTCGAGTTGCTGACCGCTTTTAAGCATGTCGGGTCGGTCAGGTAGGAGCAACATTGCTGGGTCATCCCCTTCTGGGGTGAAATTCGCTTGTTGATAGCTGCTTAAAGTGAGATATTGAGGGAGCTCACACGAAGTGCGTCTTTCCTCCATGACAGCCAGCCCCGCCCCTCGGAAGCTGCATTCTTAGTGAGAAGAGGGACAGTGTAGCTGCTGCTGATTTAATAGGGAAATCAATAGCTAGGCTAGTGTATTCAGTGTCCACTATTGTCCTGAAGGACTCATCTTATCTCTGCTGTAAAGACAGCACCCCAAAAAGCCCTTTTTAGGGCTAGAACATCAGTCTGCTTTTTTTTTTATCTGTGTAATTTAATTGCAGTTGCCTGCCTGCCAGCGTGTGTGTCAGGCTCACAGCGTATACTGTGCCCACTTGCCCAGTGCCTCCACTCATATCTGGTGTCACAATAGCTTGCATTTAAAAAAAAAAAAAAAAACTTTTTTGACTGTAATATAATAGCAGTCAGTTTCCTTCACACGTGTGCGTTTCAGGGCCTGCCAGGGCCAGTGGCGTACTAAGGGGGGGGGGGCGGAGGGGGCGGTCCGCCCCGGGTGTGCCATGAGCTTGTTCTTGGAGCTGGAGGGGGCTGTGTGAGCTGTGGCCGCACAGTGCCCCATGGTAGTTAGGGTGCAGAACAGCTCACACACACTAAGAGCTGCTTAACTGGCCGCACGGATGGAAAGTGGGGGCGGGGCTAAGCCGAATAGGGGGCGGAGCCAAACCGACAGTGGGCGCAGGGCTTAATACGGCCCTTATCCGCTGCTGTTACTGCAGCACATGGAGGTGCAGCAAGAAGACATCCCTGCCTCTCCTAACCTAACAGGCTCCAGGAGGACAGTGAATCCACTCCTCCTCCAGCGTGTAATAGTGTGTGTGTGACTGTGTCTGTAAAACTGTCTTCTGT
Source organism: Pelobates fuscus (assembly GCF_036172605.1). Lineage (NCBI taxonomy): Eukaryota > Metazoa > Chordata > Amphibia > Anura > Pelobatidae > Pelobates > Pelobates fuscus. Next base: position 97,939,092 of record NC_086320.1, read on the forward strand.
AACTGTGTGTGTCTGCATGCCTGTAACTGTGTGTGTGTGTGTGTGTCTGCATGCCTGTAACTGTGTTTGTGTGTGTGTGTCTGCATGCCTGTAACTGTGTGTGTGTGTGTGTCTGCATGCCTGTAACTGATTGTGTGTGTGTGTGTCTGTATGCCTGTAACTGTGTTTGTGTGTGTGTATGTCTGCATGCCTGTAACTGTGTTTGTGTGTGTGTGTCTGCATGCCTGTAACTGTGTTTGTGTGTGTATGTCTGCATGCCTGTAACTGTGTGTGTGTGTGTGTGTCTGCATGCCTGTAACTGTTTGTGTGTGTGTGTGTCTGCATGCCTGTAACTGTGTTTGTGTGTGTGTATGTCTGCATGCCTGTAACTGTGTTTGTGTGTGTATGTCCGCATGCCTGTAACTGTGTGTGTGTGTCTGCATGCCTGTTACTGTTTGTGTGTGTGTGTGTGTGTCTGCATGCCTGTAACTGTGTTTGTGTGTGTGTCTGCATGCCTTTAACTGTTTGTGTGTGTGTGTGTCTGCATGCCTGTAACTGTGTTTGTGTGTGTGTCTGCATGCCTGTAGCTGTGTTTGTGTGTGTGTCTGCATGCCTGTAACGGTGTATGTATGTATGTGTGTGTGTCTGTGTGTGTGTCTGCATGCCTGTAACTGTGTTTGTGTGTGTGTTTGCATGCCTGTAGCTGTGTTTGTGTATGTGTCTGCATGCCTGTAACGGTGTATGTATGTGTGTCTGCATGCCTGTAACGGTGTATGTATGTATGTGTGTGTGTCTGTGTGTGTGTCTGCATGCCTGTAACTGTGTTTGTGTGTGTGTTTGCATGCCTGTAGCTGTGTCTGTGTGTGTGTCTGCATGCCTTTAACTGTTTGTGTGTGTGTGTGTGTGTGTGTCTGCATGCCTGTAACTGTGTTTGTGTGTGTGTCTGCATGCCTGTAGCTGTGTTTGTGTGTGTGTCTGCATGCCTGTAACGGTGTATGTATGTATGTGTGTGTGTCTGTGTGTGTGTGTCTGCATGCCTGTAACTGCCAAGCCCAGGATCCGCCCCGGGTGCCAAATGCTCTAGGTACGCCCCTGGCCAGGGCACAGTGTCACACCAGTGCAACTCATATCTGGTGTAACAGTAGTGTACATAAAAAAAAAAAACTAGAAATTTGACTGTGAAATAATAGCAGTCAGTTTCCTTCACACGTGTGCGTTTCAGGGCCTGCCAGGGCACAGTGTCACACCAGTGCAACTCATATCTGGTGTAACAGTAGTGTACATTTAAAAAATATATACAATTTTGACTGTAATAGATTGAATAGCAGTTAGTTGTCTGCAAGCGTGTGTGTCAGGCCTACAGCGTCTACTCAGCCAACTTCTGCCAGTGCACAGTGCCACTCATATCTGTTGTCACAGTAGCTTGCATGCATAGTACCACTAATCGAAAAAAAAATGACAGGCAGAGGCAGGCCACCCCGCAGGGGCCGTCGTGGTCATGGTGCTGTGATTCCATTTGGCCCTAGAATAATGCCCAGTGTTCAGAGGCCACGTACCCTGAACTTGAAAAGTTCTGAGGACATAGTTGACTGGCTAACACAGGACACCCAATCTTCTACAGCTTCTGCTCAGAACCTTGACGCACCATCCTCCTCCAGCTTAGCTTCGGGCACCTCTCAAGTTACCACTCGCCCGCCTGTCGCCACCACCAACACTGGCACCACAACCGCTTCACTTGATCTGTCAGAGGAGTTATTTACACATCAGTTGGAAGAAATGAGTGATGCGCAAGCATTATTGCCAGAGGATGTAGATAACAGGGATATGTCTCAGTCAGGCAGCATTACACACATGGACGTACTGTGTGATGATGATGATGTTGTACCCGCTGCTGCTTCCTTTGCTGAGTTGTCAGATACAAGTGAAGCGGTTGATGATGGCGATGCCTCCGTGGATTTCACGTGGGTGCCCGCTAGAAGAGAAGAAGAACAGGGGGAAAGTTCAGATGGGGAGACAGAGAGGAGGAGGAGACAAGTTGGAAGTAGGGGGAGGTCGTCGCAAGGAGCTAGTGGCACAGTCAGACAGCATGCATCGGCACCCGGGGTCAGCCAGACAGCACGCCAATCAACGCATGCTGTTGCCACCACCAGAATGCCGTCATTGCAGAGCTCAGCAGTTTTTTTGGTGTGTCTGCCTCTGACAACAGTTTGCGGTGTTTGCGGTGCGTTAAACGGGGAGTTTGGTCTGTCACTGTGAAGCGGGCGTAACCCTTACACTACCTGATCGATACAACATCATACCTGATGTTTTAAAGCACGTTATTCCAAACAATTTAGGAATGTTAGGTGATTTATGCCCTTTATGGATTAAAACCAGACTCTGCATCAACTATGTAATTTTCCATGGGAGTTTTGCCATGGATCCCCATCCAGCATGCCACAGTCCAGGTGCTAGTCCCCTTGAAACAACTTTTCCATCACTATTGTGGCCAGAAAGAGTCCCTGTGGGTTTTAAAATTCGCCTGCCCATTGAAGTCTATGGCGGTTTGCCCGGTTCGCCCGTTCGCGAACATTTGCGGAAATTTGCGTTCGCCGTTCGCGAACGGAAATTTTTATGTTTGCGACATCTCTAATTATCATACATTGCATAAGCCTGCCACAACATCAATGTACCCCATCTTTGGCAGGTCCTACACTACCAGCCTAGTGTCTGCTTCATGAGCTACTTACTTGGGGAAAAAATTCCATCTTGAGTTCTCTACAGTACATGGCTAAATAGGGCCCTGATATGAGGCACTTGTGACAGGGAGGGGTGCAAAACCAAGGAGTTTGCAAGACTCCCAAATATATATATGAGAAAACAGGGGGCTTACTGCACTCAGCTGAATATGCATAAGTAGGAGTTAAGGATGTTCTGTTTTAATTGTATAAACTGGCTCTCAGCAGCACCCTACTTATGCATATTCAGGTGAGTGCAGCCAGCCCCCTGTTTTCTTAATTTTATTGATAGTTGACATTTTGAGTGGGTGTGTGGACCCTGTGCACTGCTTTGCTCGGGGGTCTTTATTGCTTTTAAGACAATGCTGGCTGCATAAATGGTTCGAATATATCATTTCTGCATACAAAATGTTTGCCTAGATTTTTGTTCCCATGAACTGATACCGAACTTGTTGATACAGCACTGACTCACAATAGAAAAAAAAAAGCATTGTTAGCAATAAATGACTTGGAAAATAATACAAATGTATTATGGCCTTCATTGCCAAGTGATTTATTAAAAATATAAAAAAGTAAACCGCTTTTTCTGTGTTCTGAAAGGGAATATTATTTTTGTATCTATCTATAGTACATCTATTTAATCACAAAATAATACAGTTTGCTATTCTTGTTTATTAATAGGAAACAAATAAAAGCGAATAGTATCTTAATCAAATCAAATTATATTATTCTGGTCTTTCCTCCCTCAAGTGTTGCTACTCCTGTGCCTGTCTCCCTCCAAGTCAACGGTGCCACCATCAGCTCCACCACGCAGGCTCACTGCCTAGGTGTTCTGTTTGACTCCGACCTCTCCTTCACGCCTCATGTTCAGTTTATCGCCAAATCCTGCCGCTTCCATCTCAAAAACATTGCGCGCATCCGACCCTACTTAACGACAGATGCGACTAAGGTGCTGGGTCATTCCACTGTCCTTTCTCGCCGTTCTGTAATATGCTTCTCAGTGGTCTTACGTGCTCCCAACTTGCGCCGTTACAGTCCATAATGAATGCGGCGGGGAGGCTCATCCTCCTGTCCACCCATGCCTCACCCTTCTGTCAGTCCCTACATTGGCTTCCTGTAAGATATAGGGCTCAATTTCAAATTCTGGTTCTTGCTTCAAATCTCTACATAATGCGTCTAGGCCCTTACGCTCTGCTGAAGTCTTACGTTTATCTGTGTCCATACTTCCAACTCTGATGCTCACCTTCGAGACTTCTCAAGGGCTTCTTCTGTGGAACTCACTTCCCTCCTGTAGCGGTACTTACCTTATCCGGGGGCCGGCCGCGGTCCTCTCTTCAAGCCGCGCGCGGTCCTGCGGCTGCACGAGCCGCGCGCGGCTCATCCGACTGCTCAAACAGGAAGGCGGGCAGTGACCGCGAGAAGCGGTCACGTGTCCCGCCTGCAGCTAAGAGCGCGCCGCGAATCTCGGGCGCGCTCTTAAAGAGACAGTGGGAGCCTAAATTGCAAAAAGGCTCCCATTGGCTCCTGTCATGCCAATCACCCCATACACTTACCTGTTGGGGGAGTGGAAGTGACAGGAGCCAATCACGTTAGTTTGAAGGCTACTTATACTTACCCTTTTCCCTTAGTTTCTTGCCCTATCGTGGTTTCTGCTACAGTTCCCTTTAGTGCTTGTTGTATTCAGTTGTGTTTCTCCGTACTTGACCTTGGCTTTGTATTCTGACTTCGTTTTTGCTTTATCCTTGTCTGTACTGTTTGCCGGCTTGCTGATTCCTGTGTACCAGACCCCGGCTAGTTCTCGTTTACGCTGTCTCTTTGTGCCCTTGACCTCGGATCGCTCCTGACTCTGTACTTCTCCTTTACGTCGAGTCCGGCCACTCTAAGGTCCGGTAGACGTATCTCTCCTCTGTGCTGTCTTCTGTTTGGCTGGATCCTGCGTGTAGCGGTATATACTCGTTACATTATGATAGGGCCATGGACCCCGCAGATGTAGCTCAACAGATGGCGACCCATGAGGCTAGATTTGTAGAGCAGGATCACCGTATGGATCAAATAGCTCAGGCTCTCCAGACGCTCTTAGCTAGAACCATTCCAGCAACCGCACCTAACCCTCCTACACCCCTGCTTCCTGAAGTATCGATTATGCCTAATGCTGCAGCACATTTAACGCCTCCTCCTAGGTATGGAGGGGATTCTAAGACATGCAGAGGGTTCATTAACCAAATAGAGTTTCATTTTGAAATGTATCCACGTTCATTTCCCACAGAGAGGTCCAAAGTTGGGTTCTTTATGCACCAACTTACCGACAAAGCACTTAAATGGGCAAACCCTATTTGGGAGGCTAATGGACCTATGGTGCATAACTTTCACAGTTTCCTAACAGCTTTTCGCAGAACTTTTGACACTATGAAAAGGTCTAAGAATGCCGCTAGAGCATTAATGAGGGTTAAACAGGGTTCTAGGTCTGTGGCTGATTACGCTATACAGTTTCGTACCCTTGCCTCACAGGTCGATTGGACCAATAATGGGTTAACTACTGCCTTCATGGAAGGCTTATCAGATTCTATATTGGATGAGGTAGCGGCTAAGGAACTTCCTGTTGCCTTAGAGGACCTTATTGACTACCTCATCGATATAGATAATAGGATTCGGGACAGGCTCTATACCAAGAACAGGAATAGACGTTTTGTTACGCCTATTCACCCCAGAGTTAATCCACCGGAGAGTGTAAAAGTATCTGAAGAGGAGCCAATGCAATTAGGGGTTGCCAAACTCTCTGATAATGAAAAATTACATAGGAGAAGAGAGGGACTCTGCCTATATTGTGGTAGGAGAGAACATATGGTAAAGGAGTGTCCTCTGCTCCCGGAAAACTCTCGCACCTAAGACCTTATAGGGGACTGGCCTTGGGTGTGATTTCTAAGTCTCCTACATTGCCTCCTAACTGACTGCTTCTCCCTGTTTCTTTACATATGGGAGAGAGTTGTATAGTTGAAAACATATACACCCTGGTTGACTCTGGGGCAGCTGAGAATTTTATAGACTCTGGTTTTGTAAAGAAAAACAATATTCCCATCAGGGAGAAGGAGATACCCTTGGCCGTTGAGGCCATAGATGGTAGACCATTGATATCTCCAGTTGTTACTCACGAGACTGCACCGCTACACATGTACACAGGGGTTCTACACTATGAAACCATTCGGTTCCAGGTCATCACCTCTCCCTCTTCACAGTTGGTATTAGGGTATCCATGGTTACGTGCCCACAATCCCATTTTTGACTGGGAGACAGGGCAGATAAAATCATGGAGTGAAGCCTGCCATGAGTCATGTACTATTGAAGTCACGCCTGTGAATTCTATTAACGTTCCTACTGTTCCTCCTTTATCTACGGCTATACCCTCTCAGTATTTAACTTTAAAGACTGTCTTTGATAAAAGAGAGGCTGACAAATTACCGCCTCACAGACCCTACGATTGTGCTATTGATTTGTTGCCTGGTACTATACCTCCCAAGGGCAGGGTGTACCCCCTATCGGTTCAAGAAAACCGTGTCATGGAGGAGTACATTAAAGAATCATTAGAAAAGGGATTTATTAGGAGATCCTCTTCTCCGGCTGGAGCGGGGTTCTTCTTTGTATCAAAGAAAGAAGGTGATTTAAGACCTTGCATTGATTATAGAGGTCTTAATAAAATCACCATCAAAAATGCTTACCCTATACCGTTAATAACAGAATTGTTTGACAGGCTCAAACATGCTACGGTATTCACCAAATTAGATCTTAGAGGAGCATACAATTTGATACGTATAAAAAAGGACCACGAATGGAAGACAGCCTTTAACACTCGGTCAGGTCATTATGAGTATACCGTCATGCCATTTGGGCTTTGCAATGCCCCAGCAGTGTTCCAAGAATTTATTAATGATGTCTTAAGGGACTTTATTCACTCATTTGTTATTGTGTACTTGGATGACATTTTAATATATTCTACAGACATTCACACTCATCACAGACATGTTACGACAGTTCTGAAGACCCTTCTTGCTAATGGTCTTTATTGCAAATTAGAAAAATGTCTATTCGACCAATCCGAGGTCCAGTTTTTAGGGTATTTGATTTCCGCTGAGGGTTTTCGGATGGATCCCCAGAAGCTCGCTGCGGTCATAGAATGGCCTCTGCCGCAAGGTCTGAAAGCCATCCAGCGTTTTCTGAGTTTCTCTAATTATTATAGACGTTTTATCAAAGGTTTTTCGTCTATAGTAGCGCCTATTACTCGTATGACTAAAAAGGATGGCAATACACGTGTCTGGTCTACTGAGGCACTTCAGGCTTTTGACTTTCTTAAGACTACGTTCGCCTCTGCCCCTATTTTACAGCATCCTGTCCCCTCATTGCCATATATACTTGAGGTTGATGCTTCCGATATAGGGGTAGGTGCTGTCTTATCCCAAAGAGAGTCTCCTGACAAGCCATTGCATCCTTGTGGCTTCTTTTCTAAACAAATGTCCAAAGCAGAAAGGAATTATGATGTGGGTAATCGCGAACTCCTTGCTATCATTTTAGCACTCAAAGAATGGAGACATTTGTTAGAAGGCACTAAGGATCCCATCCTCATATTTACGGATCATAAGAACCTGTCCTACCTTAGCGAAGCTAAAAGATTGTCTTCCAGGCAGGCTAGGTGGTCACTGTTCTTGTCTCATTTTAATTATATAATAACCTATAGGCCAGGTGACCGGAACACTAAAGCGGACGCTCTGTCCAGACAATTCGAGACTATTGACAAACAGGAGATTGATGTCACTCCTGTCATTCCCCCAGACAGGATAATAGCAACTACTATATTGTCTATTTCCTCGTCCCTCTTGCAGGCCATACAAGCGAAACAGAGCATGGCACCTAGCGAGAGGCCTAATGATAAATTGTTCGTTGACGTTCCCGAGAGACGGGATATTCTGTCACTGTATCACGATACTAAGACTGCTGGACATCCTGGTATTTCCAAAACAGTGTCAGCCGTTTCTCTGTATTTCTGGTGGGATACCTTACGTAAGGATGTTACTGACTATATAAGTGCTTGTTCTACTTGTGCATGTATGAAAACCTCTCGTAGAGTTCCTTGTGGGCTGTTGCATCCGTTACCCGTTCCCGAGAGACCTTGGTCTAATCTATCAATGGATTTTATTGTTGAATTACCCCCTTCGAATGGTAACACAGTCATCCTAATGATAGTAGATCGGTTTTCCAAAATGGCTCACTTTGTGTCTCTTCGCAAGTTGCCCACTTCCAAGGAACTGGCTCTTATCTTCGCTAAAGAAGTGTTTCGATTACATGGTATTCCCTTATCTATTGTATCCGATAGGGGTAGCCAATTTATTTCCAGGTTCTGGAAAGCCTTTTGTTCGGAGATGGGTATTTCCCTCTCATTTTCTTCCGCTTACCATCCCCAGTCTAATGGAGCTGCTGAACGTGCCAACCAGTCTCTGGAGCAGTACCTCCGTTGTTTTGTGTCTCACCATCAGGACAATTGGTCTGACCTGCTTCCTTGGGCTGAATTTGCTCGGAATAATGCCACTCATGATTCTTCCGGCAAAAGCCCTTTTTACGTTGTCTATGGCCAGCATCCCGTTGTTCTTCCGGCTGCATTCTCCTCACAGGGCATGCCAGTTCTGGATGAGCATTTGGCTGGTTTGCGTAATACTTGGGAGCAGGTTCAGCGTTCTTTGGTGGACTCTGCTGCCCGCCAGAAGGCTCAGGCTGACAAGCATCGCAGAGCGGCTCCTTCCTATGTTGTGGGGGACAGGGTTTTGCTTTCCACACGGAATATTCGCCTCCGGGTGCCTTCTATGAAATTGGCTCCCCGCTTCATTGGTCCTTATCGCATTATACATAAGGTTAATCCCGTTTCTTATGCCTTGGGTCTGCCTAAGAATCTGCGTATACCCAATGTATTTCACACCTCGTTGTTGAAGCCTTACGTACGCAACCGCTATACCCGGCATACTCCCCCTCCCCCTCCTGTCTCTGTGGAGGGTCATGAGGAGTTCGAAGTGTCTGCTGTTATTGACTCTCGTTTCCTCAGGGGTCGGCTTCAGTACTTGGTACATTGGAAGGGTTATGGGCCTGAGGAGCGCAGTTGGATTTCTGCGGATGCTGTTCATGCTCCCCGCCTTGTACGTTCTTTCCATTCGCGTTTTCCTGCCAGGCCTGGTCCTGCCCGCCCGGAGGGCGTGTCCTCAGGGGGGGGTACTGTAGCGGTACTTACCTTATCCGGGGGCCGGCCGCGGTCCTCTCTTCAAGCCGCGCGCGGTCCTGCGGCTGCACGAGCCGCGCGAGGCTCATCCGACTGCTCAAACAGGAAGGCGGGCAGTGACCGCGAGAAGCGGTCACGTGTCCCGCCTGCAGCTAAGAGCGCGCCGCGAATCTCGGGCGCGCTCTTAAAGAGACAGTGGGAGCCTAAATTGCAAAAAGGCTCCCATTGGCTCCTGTCATGCCAATCACCCCATACACTTACCTGTTGGGGGAGTGGAAGTGACAGGAGCCAATCACGTTAGTTTGAAGGCTACTTATACTTACCCTTTTCCCTTAGTTCCTTGCCCTATCGTGGTTTCTGCTACAGTTCCCTTTAGTGCTTGTTGTATTCAGTTGTGTTTCTCCGTACTTGACCTTGGCTTTGTATTCTGACTTCGTTTTCACTTTATCCTTGTCTGTACTGTTTGCCGGCTTGCTGATTCCTGTGTACCAGACCCCGGCTAGTTCTCGTTTACGCTGTCTCTTTGTGCCCTTGACCTCGGATCGCTCCTGACTCTGTACTTCTCCTTTACGTCGAGTCCGGCCACTCTAAGGTCCGGTAGACGTATCTCTCCTCTGTGCTGTCTTCTGTTTGGCTGGATCCTGCGTGTAGGGGTATAAAAACAATATTTACAAGAAGGTAGACCTAGGTGGATAAGAGGAACCTCCTCATCCCCACACTAAGTCGACCCAATAGGAGACCCCTCCCTTCGGTAATGCTTCGCTATAAAACTTAACGTTTATTATAATTAATTAAAATAATTGATTGATTAAAGTATATAAGTGCAAATACCAATACAGAACAAAAAGGTGAAAAAAAGGTAGAAAAAAGTATAAAATAATAATGGGGAGAGCCACAGAATTAATAACTGAGGGTATGGACCACAATCTATAATATATGTAGTCCTACCAAAAGGCACCCCAGATAGAATTCCAGCAAATAGGTTCAATAGCCAGATAGGGTGAGATGTAAAGAGAGGAGCTCCAAGTAGGTATAAAGACCCAGTGTACTAGATAACCACTATAGTAGCAAATAGAGTCTAGTATACATTGTTGCTAAATTACTCTTAGATCCCTGTGTGGGATGTTGTATCAAATACACATGGTTCCTCAATTGCTTCTTGAATCCCTGTATTGTGGGATGTTAAACATGAATCTTGTTGCCACTAAGAGGCAATAGAGCTAGATTGATAAACAGGTTATAGAAAGCTAAACGATCGAGCTAGAACAAAGGAGGCCCCTTGTCTCAAGGGATTCCCCTCCCAAACCCCCAGACCACAGGAACAGAGTAAAGCATACAAAACTCCTCTCTATGCAATTCACATTCTCAGTCCCCAGATTGCTAAAACTGTTTCTCGCTGGAATCTAAATTCCGTGGCTGCTCCTGACTAAATTAACCTAACGCGCGTTTCAGCGACTTTATGCGCCTTCGTCAGAGGTATAGTGTCCGCCAGTCCCTCGTGCGGCTCTTTTATACAGGTATACCGGGTCCAAGAACAGTGGGTGTGTCCAAACTGTTCGCGCCAAAAAATCCCGTTCAAGTAAACGCCGCCCCCTTGTGAACGTCACCGGATGATTGACAGGAGTTCTAAGGACCTCCCAGGTGCGCTATCAACTAAACATTCAATTGATTTTGAACAAAGTAATGATCTGTGTCCATATTTGATCAAATGGATCAGACTAAAGTTAGTCTGTATCCATTCTTCGTCTAGCCGATCCAGCTAATTATCCTTTTTATGCAGACTTAATGTAACTTTACTGATTAGGGGAGATAGTCCCTTTGTCTGTACACTTATGTACATTACTGAAGTATCAGTGGTAAAAAAGTATATGTATACATATATTTGCAAGTGTGGTACATAAGTAACAGATGGATTTGCATGGTCCAAGTCCTTCTTTAAAGGGGCAGGACCTAAAGATCTATGCACACTTGTCTAAATATACGTATGTAGGAGTGATTTGGGGATCCATGTTATGCTTGTCTAGGAGTTATAAAACTAAGTCCTGGTTACTTAAAGGGACAGGGCCTGAAAAAACCTACTGTACATACTAATCTATGTATGTATATGTATATATAGATGTACAGAAGGTCAAATTTATTCCTTAGCATAGTTTCCCTACATATTTAACCACTTGTGCATTCATGTGATTAGGGGGGCCGAGGGACATTTAAAAAACAAATTTAAGCACGCAAATAACAAAAGTATTTACACAAATTATTATATATATATATACAGTTTTAAGTAGTTTTGCATTACTACTGATGTTGAATATTATCTACTGTGAAACTCATTTTTATTTTTCAATGAAGGGCGTGAATGTAAACCCTTCATTTAATCCATTAGGGGCCAGTGTATTGAATTTATAAATCCAATAGCATTCTCTTTTGAGAAGAGTACGGTCCAGGTCGCCACCTCTGCGCCCCAACTGGACCTTCTCGATACCTGCAAACTTGATCCCTCGTGTGTCACCCTGATGTTCATTTCTAACATGTCTAGAGACTGGGGTATCTCGGAAATTCTTAACTGAATGTATGTGTTCCATAACTCGCCTCTTAAAGGGGCGAATAGTTTTCCCCACATATCTGAGGCCACACACACATATCAGTAGGTATATAATCCCCTTCGTATTACAATTGAAAAATTGTTTAATCTGACATGTTGATTGGTCGATCAAGTCTGGGAGAACTTTAGAGTCTTTTGACATGTATGGGCAGGCCACACACCTACCACATTGGTAAGTACCCTGTACTGAAAGCCAGTTTGCGTTGCCCCTTTTTGTTGATAGATGACTCGGGACCAACACTTCCTTTAGATTTTTGCCTCTTCGTGCAGTAAGGGAGACAAAAGGAGTCACCACTCCCTTAAGTTGAGGATCTTGGGAAATCAAAGGCCAGAATCTACCTAGTATTCGTTTGGTCTGGTCCCATCCAGAGTCAAACGTAGCCACACAGCGAATAGGTTCCTGCTTTGTTGGTGCTACCTTGTCTTGTAGGAGATCTTCTCTAGCGCTCAACAATGCCCTTTGATACGCTTTTTTAAGGCAGCGATTGGGGTATCCCCTCTCTTTAAACCTAGCTCTGAGGAGTTTAGCTTGGTTGATAAATTCATCCATAGTCGAACAATTCCTCCTCAGGCGTAGGTACTGACCAACCGGGATACCTTTTTTCAAAGTTATCGGGTGGTGACTTTCCCATCTCAGCATCGTATTTGTTGAGGTGGCCTTTCTAAACAGAGTGGTGTCAATTCTTGACTCTTTGGAGATATTAACGGTACAATCTAGGAAATTAAGTGTAGAGCCACCAATTTCCATTGTGAGTTTTAAGTTCAGCTCATTGGTGTTCAGTTTCTCTACAAATGACCTAAAGGAGTCCTCCGTGCCCGTCCAGACAACGAGGACATCATCCATATACCGCTTCCAAAGGAAGATGTGTCTTGTGAACTCTGCATTGGTCTCAGAGAAAACCACATTCTCTTCCCACCACCCCAGGTGCAGGTTAGCATATGATGGAGCACAAGACGTGCCCATAGCTGTGCCCTGCACCTGGTGGTAGAGTTGACCATTAAAGAGAAAGAAGTTGTGGGTTAGCACAAAACTCAATAACTCTATTACAAATCGCGTGTGGCGCTCATGTCTCAGTCCCCGTGTATCTAGGTAGCATTTAGTGTGTGCCAGTCCCAAGGTGTGGGGTATTGATGAATATAGGGCCTCTACATCAAGGCTACATAAAAGTGCACCTCTAGGTAAATTGAGGGACGTTAGGCACTTCAATGTGTCCTTTGTATCCCTCAAGTAGGAGGGTAGTCTTTCCACGAATGGTCTAAGTATTTTATCAAGATAAAGACTAGCCCTACTTGTTAGATTGTTTGACCCTGACACAATTGGTCTAGCTGTTAATTGAGTGTAATTTTTGTGCACCTTGGGTAGGCAGTAGAACGTGGACACAACTGGATTTTTAATATAAATGTATGCATGTTCTTTCCTACCCAATATGCCTTCATCAAATGCTGAGTCCAAGACACATTTAAGATCTGACAGAAATTTGATGGAGGGATCAGAACTTAGTGTACGGTAGGTAGTATCATCCTGGAGTATGTTGTTTGCGAGCTGAATATAATGTGCTCTGTTTAAAACAACAATGTTCCCCCCTTTGTCTGCCGGTTTGATAATGATGTCCTCGTTGTCCTGTAGGACACGGAGGGCACGCCACTCATCTCTTGAAAGGTTACTATGAGGTCGAGGTTCTAGGGAGTCTGTTTTGAGTTTTTCTACCATTTTGCATACTGATTCCACAAACATATCTATGTTTTTGAAGTCCTTGATGTTTGGAGTAAATTTGCTTCTAGGGCATAAGTCTGTGTAGGGGTATGGGGAGGTGTCATCATTATCTTCCAACAGAGATACAAGGTCATTCAGGCATTGAAATTCTCTGACACTAAAGCCCAATTCTCGGGCTCTTTTTTCGTTAATGGTAAGAAAGTATTTATGTAGGGCAAGACGTCTGCCAAACAAATGGATATCCTTTATCCAATCAAATTTGTTGAAGGGGGGTACCGGGACAAACGATAAACCCTTTCTCAAGACCTGATATTGTGGTTCAGTGAGTGTAGTATCAGAGAGATTGAGGACCTTTGTGTTGGTGTCTAGTATCTTTTCCGTGCCCTCCCCCTGTATCTTGTCTGTCTGTATTGTGATGGCATCTCCCCCTCTCGGGGGCTCTGCCCTAAAAAAGTAACCCCTTTCTTCAGAATACCTTTTGATTGTTCGTTTGCACGGGATACAGAGGCGGTGTTAGTATCCTCATTGTCTGTATCTGAGGTCTCGTACTCAGATGTGGTATTTTGGTCAGATTCCACATGTGTAACCTTTCTGAATTTCCTATATACACGATCATTTTTATAGTCGTGGTGGTCCCTTAGGAATTTCCTATGTTTCCGATTTTTTATAGAATCCCTATATTTATTCAAATTCTGTTGAAGACTGGCTTCCTGGGTGTTAAAGTTAGGGTCTTCTTTGAACTGTTGTGTGGCTTCCACTGCCTCATTTACTTTATCATTAACTTCTGTAAGTTTTTTATTTTCGAATCTGCATATTATATCCATAAAGGTTCGGGAACAAAGGTTTGCCGCCTCTTCCCATTCTTTAAGGAGGGTGGCCTCGTTTATATTGGTATTAGGCATAATTTGTACCCTGAGACCCCTTGGTATCATCGATTTATTAAGGTAATTTTGAAGGGATGAAATTTCCCAACCCATTCTAATCTGTTGTTTACAGAAATTCGATAGTTGTCTAAATTTTGATTCTATGTTCATGTCTGTAGATAGAAATGCACATTCTTTGTCTGAGAATACTTTTTCAGCATCCAAGCACCATTGACTTGGGTCCTTTAATTGATTAAGGAAACTGGCCATATTTGTGAGTTTGCACAGTAGTAGGGAATAAGACACACTTATAAGGGTACTAAAACCCGTTTGGAATAACTTAAGTCAAAAGAAAGGAGAAAAGAAGTCAGTGACAAAGTCAACCGGCCTCCAAGTGTGTCAGGGGGATCCAAGAAAGGGGGTAACCCTTACATACGTGAGAGAAAAACAATATTTACAAGAAGGTAGACCTAGGTGGATAAGAGGAACCTCCTCATCCCCACACTAAGTCGACCCAATAGGAGACCCCTCCCTTCGGTAATGCTTCGCTATAAAACTTAACGTTTATTATAATTAATTAAAATAATTGATTGATTAAAGTATATAAGTGCAAATACCAATACAGAACAAAAAGGTGAAAAAAAGGTAGAAAAAAGTATAAAATAATAATGGGGAGAGCCACAGAATTAATAACTGAGGGTATGGACCACAATCTATAATATATGTAGTCCTACCAAAAGGCACCCCAGATAGAATTCCAGCAAATAGGTTCAATAGCCAGATAGGGTGAGATGTAAAGAGAGGAGCTCCAAGTAGGTATAAAGACCCAGTGTACTAGATAACCACTATAGTAGCAAATAGAGTCTAGTATACATTGTTGCTAAATTACTCTTAGATCCCTGTGTGGGATGTTGTATCAAATACACATGGTTCCTCAATTGCTTCTTGAATCCCTGTATTGTGGGATGTTAAACATGAATCTTGTTGCCACTAAGAGGCAATAGAGCTAGATTGATAAACAGGTTATAGAAAGCTAAACGATCGAGCTAGAACAAAGGAGGCCCCTTGTCTCAAGGGATTCCCCTCCCAAACCCCCAGACCACAGGAACAGAGTAAAGCATACAAAACTCCTCTCTATGCAATTCACATTCTCAGTCCCCAGATTGCTAAAACTGTTTCTCGCTGGAATCTAAATTCCGTGGCTGCTCCTGACTAAATTAACCTAACGCGCGTTTCAGCGACTTTATGCGCCTTCGTCAGAGGTATAGTGTCCGCCAGTCCCTCGTGCGGCTCTTTTATACAGGTATACCGGGTCCGAGAACAGTGGGTGTGTCCAAACTGTTCGCGCCAAAAAATCCCGTTCAAGTAAACGCCGCCCCCTTGTGAACGTCACCGGATGATTGACAGGAGTTCTAAGGACCTCCCAGGTGCGCTATCAACTAAACATTCAATTGATTTTGAACAAAGTAATGATCTGTGTCCATATTTGATCAAATGGATCAGACTAAAGTTAGTCTGTATCCATTCTTCGTCTAGCCGATCCAGCTAATTATCCTTTTTATGCAGACTTAATGTAACTTTACTGATTAGGGGAGATAGTCCCTTTGTCTGTACACTTATGTACATTACTGAAGTATCAGTGGTAAAAAAGTATATGTATACATATATTTGCAAGTGTGGTACATAAGTAACAGATGGATTTGTATGTACAGTAGGTTTTTTCAGGCCCTGTCCCTTTAAGTAACCAGGACTTAGTTTTATAACTCCTAGACAAGCATAACATGGATCCCCAAATCACTCCTACATACGTATATTTAGACAAGTGTGCATAGATCTTTAGGTCCTGCCCCTTTAAAGAAGGACTTGGACCATGCAAATCCATCTGTTACTTATGTACCACACTTGCAAATATATGTATACATATACTTTTTTACCACTGATACTTCAGTAATGTACATAAGTGTACAGACAAAGGGACTATCTCCCCTAATCAGTAAAGTTACATTAAGTCTGCATAAAAAGGATAATTAGCTGGATCGGCTAGACGAAGAATGGATACAGACTAACTTTAGTCTGATCCATTTGATCAAATATGGACACAGATCATTACTTTGTTCAAAATCAATTGAATGTTTAGTTGATAGCGCACCTGGGAGGTCCTTAGAACTCCTGTCAATCATCCGGTGACGTTCACAAGGGGGCGGCGTTTACTTGAACGGGATTTTTTGGCGCGAACAGTTTGGACACACCCACTGTTCTTGGACCCGGTATACCTGTATAAAAGAGCCGCACGAGGGACTGGCGGACACTATACCTCTGACGAAGGCGCATAAAGTCGCTGAAACGCGCGTTAGGTTAATTTAGTCAGGAGCAGCCACGGAATTTAGATTCCAGCGAGAAACAGTTTTAGCAATCTGGGGACTGAGAATGTGAATTGCATAGAGAGGAGTTTTGTATGCTTTACTCTGTTCCTGTGGTCTGGGGGTTTGGGAGGGGAATCCCTTGAGACAAGGGGCCTCCTTTGTTCTAGCTCGATCGTTTAGCTTTCTATAACCTGTTTATCAATCTAGCTCTATTGCCTCTTAGTGGCAACAAGATTCATGTTTAACATCCCACAATACAGGGATTCAAGAAGCAATTGAGGAACCATGTGTATTTGATACAATATCCCACACAGGGATCTAAGAGTAATTTAGCAACAATGTATACTAGACTCTATTTGCTACTATAGTGGTTATCTAGTACACTGGGTCTTTATACCTACTTGGAGCTCCTCTCTTTACATCTCACCCTATCTGGCTATTGAACCTATTTGCTGGAATTCTATCTGGGGTGCCTTTTGGTAGGACTACATATATTATAGATTGTGGTCCATACCCTCAGTTATTAATTCTGTGGCTCTCCCCATTATTATTTTATACTTTTTTCTACCTTTTTTTCACCTTTTTGTTCTGTATTGGTATTTGCACTTATATACTTTAATCAATCAATTATTTTAATTAATTATAATAAACGTTAAGTTTTATAGCGAAGCATTACCGAAGGGAGGGGTCTCCTATTGGGTCGACTTAGTGTGGGGATGAGGAGGTTCCTCTTATCCACCTAGGTCTACCTTCTTGTAAATATTGTTTTTCTCTCACGTATGTAAGGGTTACCCCCTTTCTTGGATCCCCCTGACACACTTGGAGGCCGGTTGACTTTGTCACTGACTTCTTTTCTCCTTTCTTTTGACTTGTGTAGGGGTATATACTCGTTACACCTCCTCCATTAGATGCTCACCCAGTCTCCACTCCTTCAAAAAAATCATTAAAAAAACCCTTCTTCATAAAAGCATATCAATAAAACTGTTAATATCTCCCAACTGATTCCTCTCTTGCAACTGTCATTAGTCTAATACTATCCTTACCTTTTGTGTCACTTTACCCCACTCCACCTAGCATGTAAGCTCATTGAGCAGGGCCCTCAACCCCTCTGTTCCTGTGTGTCCAACTTGTCTGGTTAGAACTACATGTTTGTTCGTCCACCCATTGTAAAGCACTGTGGAATTTGTAGGCGCTTTTTAAATCATAACATAATAATAATATTAAGTTATTTAATACTTATTAAAATTATTCTTTTTGAATATGTAATATTTTGCCATGCTCCAGTTCTCCTAGTGAATTTTAAAGTCCATCTGATTAAATTTTCTAAGAAATTATCTCACCTTATTGACCCCAACTTGACATGTTATCCTTATCATCACATTATCCTTTTTTCACAAGGTTCCTCTGTTTTGTGACATTATTTTATATCTTTACGTTACCCATATTTGTCCATAAGAAACAAACAACATTTGAAAGTTTCACAATGATATATACATCATTATTATTATTATTATTGAAGGGAAACAATGGCTGATATTTAATCTGGTCTGCAGTTGTTTACTTCATGAAATAAAAAAACTGTAATCCTAATCCCATAGTCTCCCTCTGCCTCCGCACCGTTCCTCCCCCTGATAAATAGAGGGTTAAAACTCTTTTTTCTAGTTACTTGATTCAAGCGCCAAGGTTGTCTAGCGCTGGATTGAGCTGCTTCTTTGCCGACGTTACAGTGATCTGGAAACCTAAAGACCATGAAGAACATTAGGCCTTCCCAATAGGAAAGCATTGAATCAATGCTTTCCTATGTTTTTTTTCAAAATACTGGGCATCCTCATACACGGCGTGAGGACGTCCAACAACGTTTCCTAGAGTTAAGCTCCACATCAAACTGCAGGAAGCACCTCTAGTGGCTGTCTGGGAGAGTTTCTCTAAAACTGGAATATTTTATATTGCAGGGTTAAGGGGACAGGGATACTGCACCCAGACCACTTTAATGAGCTGAAGAGGTCTAGGTGCGTATAGTGTCCCTTTAAAAAAAAAAAAAGGAAATACAAAATAATAATAAAAACATTTAAATGGTTCAGTCAGTCCTAGTCTTTCAATAGATTTCAGTTAAAGCTGTGCGCAAAGCCTATACATAAAGACACACATGCAAGCACACAGACATGTAGACACACACACACATACAGCCACACACATACATGCAAACACACATACATACACACACACACACAGAGACACATGCATACAGACACATACATAGAGACACATACACAAATAAAAACAAACAGACACACACATATACACAGACAGACACATACACACACATACACACAGACACACACACCCAGACAAACATACATACAGACAGAGACACATACATACACACAAACACATGCACACACATACACTAACACACACACATGCAAAATGTTTAAGTCACCTTCTTGTTTCCTACCTTTTAGGTGCAGGAGGGTGACTTTACCTGGGTTCCAGTGGCTCAGGCTGATGGGAGTTCCACTCTGACTCCCTCCTCTCCTTCCTCCCATGCGGCTTCCAGTGGTTGCTGGGAGGAGTGAACGGGGCAGTCACTTACTCCCAGCGTGGCAGCATCTGACATCATGATAGGAGGTCCGATCATGCTGTGAAAGCGCAGCACAGACCGTGCCCCCTGGAAATTCATATCCATCGGGTGGCCCTAACAGCATGGGCCACACGATGGGCCTCTGAACACGCAGCCCGGCGGTTACACCGTGCGGGCCAGGGCCGCTACACATGGCTGCAGGCACCCAGTCACAGGGGTTTGCAGGGCGACTGGGCCCCCTGGAGTGACGGCCTGGTTTGCAGCTGCGACCCTTGCGACCGCGGTAGTTCTGCCACTAACTGCATCTGTATTGTAAGTATCATGCATGAGCAGGGAAATGTCAGCTTTTCCTAAAATATTACAAAGTGTACATGTGGGTCAAGAGGCTCGTATTGCTTCAGTAGTAGATACATATAGCTCATTGCATTATATATAGAGATGTCCCGAATGGTTCGCTGGCGAATTGTTCCTGGCGAACATAGCTAGTTCGCGTTCGCCACGGATGGCGAACATATGCAATGTTCGGTCCGGGTCCGCCCCCTATTCATCATCATTGAGTAAACTTTGACCCTGTACCTCACATTCAGCAGACACATTCCAGCCAATCAGCAACAGACCCTCCCTCCCAGACCCTCCCAACTCCTGGACAGCATCCATTTTAGATTCATTCTGAAGCTGCATTATTTTTTTTTATTTATTTTTTTTAGAAAGAAGTATGTTATATTTGAGCATGCTAGGCTGAACGTGCGTATATCATGGCTAGTTGCACTGAGGGTATGAGTATATAGCAGTACATTGTTGTGAAAGATGGCTGTCATGTTTAGGGTGTAGCTCCTTGCACGTTATCAACTGTGTATTTATATCAGCAGCTCCACCACTAGTTATAAATCAAGTGTGATTTGCCCCATGAGTTGAGACTAGTGAATAACATAATACATGAACGGTCAAGGTAAAGGCATGTAAGGAACTACGACAATAAACTCTTTAGGAGGTGAAATAATGACATGTTTAAACGCTTGCTACTTTACGATTAGTTAATGTGCAGAGAGCAGTTCATGTGATCAAAGGCATGGTATGGAGGATCGGCTATAGTGGGACATGCTTGGCAGGCTGCTGTTTACTGCTTGTGCTCATCCAATCCCTTCTGGGCACCAGGTGCAGACCCTGGGAGTCCCTGATACCTGGAACAACAAAGGCAAGTCTCTGGCTGAGTGCCGGGTTTGCGGCTTGAGGTGGTGGAAGCTTGTTTTGTCGGGTGGTCGGATCTGTCCCGGTGGTGCTTCACGTCCGGTGCGGGATTGGGGTGGCTTAAGGTGGAGGCGAGTGCTTGACGTGGGGCAGGCTCTGCATTTCTGTTTGTGCCTCCGGTCCCGTCTTCGACGCCTTTTGCGTTGGTGGATTTTAATGGGGACTGCTTCGCTTAGCTGTGGTGGAGCTTGTTGGGGCTGTGATGGAGCCTGCTGGGGCTTCCTGCTTGTTATTTGCTTCCAAAATTGATTAAAGAGTCTTTCCAGCTTAGACTCAATATCCTGCCATGCTTTGCTGGTACCAGGAGGACTCTATTGGTAGAGTCGCAGATGAGTATGTCAGCCTGAGCGGCTGTGCTCTGTGCATCCATTAGCTCAAGACAGCCTCTCAGGGGTGGACCGGGATAACCCCCACCGGTCCGAGGGGGGGTAACGGAGCTCCTGCCGGGAAGTAGCTGCTCCTGGGCATCCCAGGATCGGGAGATCGGCCGCCTCTCCCGCCCGGTGAGCACCAGGCCACACTTGCCACGCGGAGGTAAGTAAGACTCTGTCGAGTTGCTAACCGCTATTAAGCATGTCGGGTCGGTCAGGTAGGAGCAACATTGCTGGGTCATCCCCTTCTGGGGTGAAATTCGCTTGTTGATAGCTGCTTAAAGTGAGATATTGAGGGAGCTCACACGAAGTGCGTCTTTCCTCCATGACAGCTAGGCCCCGCCCCCCCCCCCGAAGCTGCATTCTTAGTGAGAGGATGGACAGTGTAGCTGCTGCTGATTTAATAGGGAAATCGATAGCTAGGCTAGTGTATTCAGTGTCCACTACAGTCCTGAAGGACTCATCTGATCTCTGCTGTAAGGACAGCACCCCAAAAAGCCCTTTTTAGGGCTAGAACATCAGTCTGCTTTTTTCTTCTTTTTTTTCTGTGTAATCTAATTGCAGTTGCCTTCCTGCCAGCGTGTGTGTCAGGCTCACAGCATATACTGTGCCCACTTGCCCAGTGCCACCACTCATATCTGGTGTCACAATAGCTTGCATTTAAAAAAATCAAAACTTTTTTGACTGTAATATAATAGCAGTCAGTTTCCTTCACACGTGTGCATTTCAGGGCCTGCCAGGGCACAGTGTCACAACAGTGCAACTCATATCTGGTGTAACAGTAGTGTACATTAAAAAAAAAAAACTAGAAATTTGACTGTGAAATAATAGCAGTCAGTTTCCTTCACACGTGTGCGTCTCTGGGCCTGCCAGGGCAACTCATATCTGGTGTAACAGTAGTGTACATTTAAAAAAAAAAAACAGGGGGCTTGTTGTCACCTTTCGGGGACCCTTGGTGTTGTACGTGGCTGGGTGGAGGAAGAGACCTTCAATGACATCAGTGAGGACAAGGAACGGGACATGGCTAGCTTGGTATCCAACCTTGTGCAAATGGGGAGTTTGCGGTTGTGCAAATGGACTGTTTGCGGTTGTTTGCGGTGCGTTAAATGGGGAGTTTGGTATGTCACTGTGAAGCGGGCGTAACCCTTACACTACCTGATCGATACAACATCATACCTGATGTTTTAAAGCAGGTTATTCCAAACAATTTAGGAATGTTAGGTGATTTATGCCCTTTATGGATTAAAACCAGACTCTGCATCAACTATGTAATTTTCCATGGGAGTTTTGCCATGGATCCCCGTCCGGCATGCCACAGTCCAGGTGTTAGTCCCCTTGAAACAACTTTTCCATCACTATTGTGGCCAGAAAGAGTCCCTGTGGGTTTTAATTTGCCTATCTATTGAAGTCTATGGCGGTTCGCCCGGTTCGCCTGTTCGCAAACATTTGCGGAAGTTCACGTTCACCGTTCGCGAACGTAAACTTTTATGTTCGCGACATCTCTAATCATATATTGTACAAAGAGCATAGTCAATTGTGGTTGGAGTATATTTATAAGAGGTAGATTGATTTTCTCATTCAGAACTGAGTTTTATTAATTTTAAAGTGAAAATCTAACACTACCATAACCACTACATCAGTACTTAAGCATCCAAGAGTGGCCTGTCACTCCCACCCTGCATTGTAATTATTCAATAGTCAAACCATTTTAGAATGGCTTGATTTCTTACTTGGGGTCCATTTAGAAGCTCTCTGTGATGCAGAGCTTAGTTAGCTGAGAGCAATCATCCGATCAAGAGACCTAACAGTATCTTCTGCTAAGTAGCTTCCAGTTCGTAGCCATCAGTAGTGCAGGTGGGGAAGAATGCCCGGGGGACCTCAGGTTAGAAGTCAATTTGTTCTAAAACTGTTATGAGCTGCAGTGGGTATGGTGCTTGGAATGCTCCTCTAACTTACACTGATCAGCCACAACATTAAAAGCACTGACAGGTGAAGTGAATACCATTGATCATATAGTTACAATTACACCTGTCCAGCAGTGGTATCAATTAGGCAGCAAGTGAACAGTCAGTTTTTGAATTCCATGTATGGGAAGCAGAAAAAAATCTGAGTGACTGACAAGGATCAAATCGTGATGGCTAAATGATTGGGTCAGAACATCTCCAAAAAGGCAAGTCTTGTGGGGTTCCCAGTATTCAGTAGTTAGCACCTACCAAAAGTGATGCAAGGAAGAACAACCAGTGAACTGGCGTCAGGTTAACG
Source organism: Pelobates fuscus (assembly GCF_036172605.1). Classification (NCBI taxonomy): domain Eukaryota; kingdom Metazoa; phylum Chordata; class Amphibia; order Anura; family Pelobatidae; genus Pelobates; species Pelobates fuscus. Next base: position 97,962,045 of record NC_086320.1, read on the forward strand.
GGCTCCTAAGGCTCATTGATGCATATGGGAAGCAAAAGTTAACCCATCTGGTCTGAATAGAAAAAAATATTTTTGAAGTACCTGATCGATACAACATCATACCTGATGTTCTAAAGCATGTTATTCCAAACAATTTAGGAATGTTAGGTGATTTATGCCCTTTATGGATTAAAACCAGACTCTGCATCAACTATGTAATTTTCCATGGGAGTTTTGCCATGGATCCCCGTCCGGCATGCCACAGTCCAGGTGTTAGTCCCCTTGAAACAACTTTTCCATCACTATTGTGGCCAGAAAGAGTCCCTGTGGGTTTTAAAATTTGCCTATCTATTGAAGTCTATGGCGGTTCGCCCGGTTCGCCTGTTCGCGAACATTTGTGGAAGTTCGCGTTCACCGTTCGCTAACGTAAACTTTTATGTTCGCGACATCTCTAATCATATATTGTACAAAGAGCATAGTCAATTGTGGTTGGAGTATATTTATAAGAGGTAGATTGATTTTCTCATTCAGAACTGAGTTTTATTAATTTTAAAGTGAAAATCTAACACTACCATAACCACTACATCAGTACTTAAGCATCCAAGAGTGGCCTGTCACTCCCACCCTGCATTGTAATTATTCAATAGTCAAACCATTTTAGAATGGCTTGATTTCTTACTTGGGGTCCATTTAGAAGCTCTCTGTGATGCAGAGCTTAGTTAGCTGAGAGCAATCATTCGATCAAGAGACCTAACAGTATCTTCTGCTAAGTAGCTTCCAGTTCGTAGCCATCAGTAGTGCAGGTGGGGAAGAATGCCCGGTGGACCTCAGGTTAGAAGTCAATTTGTTCTAAAACTGTTATGAGCTGCAGTGGGTATGGTGCTTGGAATGCTCCTCTAACTTACACTGATCAGCCACAACATTAAAAGCACTGACAGGTGAAGTGAATACCATTGATCATATAGTTACAATTACACCTGTCCAGCAGTGGTATCAATTAGGCAGCAAGTGAACAGTCAGTTTTTGAATTCCATGTATTGGAAGCAGAAAAAAATCTGAGTGACTGACAAGGGTCAAATAGTGATGGCTAAATGATTGGGTCAGAACATCTCCAAAAAGGCAAGTCTTGTGGGCTTCCCAGTATTCAGTAGTTAGCACCTACCAAAAGTGATGCAAGGAAGAACAATCAGTGAACTGGCGTCAGGTTAACGGGCTCCTAAGGCTCATTGATGCATATGGGAAGCAAAAGTTAACTCATCTGGTCTGAATAAAAAAAAATATTTTTGAAGTTCAAATTTCTGAGCAAACTTATTAATGATCATGATAGAAAGGTATCAGACACAGTGCATCATCATTTTTTTGCTTATGCTGCTGCGTAACTGCAGACTGGTCACAGTGCTCATGATGACCCCAAAAATGCCTTCAATAGGGACACGAGCATCAGAACTGCACCATGAAGGAATAGAAGAAGGTTGCTTGATCTGATGAATCACATTTTCTTTTAGATCAGTGTAACGGATCGCCTGGCACCCCGACTTGGTACCTCCGTTAATGGATGCTCCTAGCGCTTCCTGAGGACTCCAAGCACTCTGGCAGACACCACAATCACCGAATCTGAGAAACCTTTAAATTCTCCCAAGCATATGAATGCTGTAGACCATTGAATAGGAACCATACGAATAGGCTTGTACTCCTAGCAGTCAAGTGGAACAGCATGCAATAAATCCTTCCCCCAATAATGAGACGACACATCACTTTGAGGGTAAAACAGGAACTCTGGACTGGCACATCCAGCCTGGCTTTTATTTCCATCTTACACATTTAAGCCTGCCCACAGGGGAGGTGTAAAATATCCAATAGCATAGATGTTACCTCCCACACATCTCCTCCCCTTAGATTAACACTTAACCCAATTACACATACAGTTAAAACATACTTTCTACCCAACTTTCATAACTCTAAAACCATACATCACATTCACATAAAAATACATATCCACAGTCAATCCATTCAGGGGAACAACATATTAAAAAATGGCATGAATCAGACCAGGGGTTCAAAAGTTAGTAATAGTATCTTTTAAAACCCCTGTCAGCATGACTTTCCAGCTCAGACCGGTTACCTCCCACAATGCCTCACAATCCCTCCCCTCTGGCCTGGAGATAAATGAGGAAGGAATCTAATTATCTCCAAGGACTGAGGCAAAACTCCATTACCCACATGGCAGACAAAAAGACAGTAAAAGACATAAAATACTTTAAAATACAGAAAGTTACTTTTTATCCATAACACACAGACAATTCACATATCCCCAGATAGCTGGGATCTGAGCGCACAAAACTACCGAATAGCGCGCAGATCCTATTCACACATTACAATTGCCATGGAGCTAAAGTCTTTCCCATAGTCTTTCATTATATGAATAGGCTCCATGGTATAGCTATCTGGGGTATCACCGCTCACACAGGGCCATAATCACTGGGCAGGAGGCTAGCAACCAGGCTTCTCCAGTTCTCAGTGGCGAGGTTGGTTCCGCCACAATCAGGTATATGGCCGGGTGCATGTACGTCATTTACCTGGGGAAGAGATGGCAGCAGGATGCACTATGGGAACAGGGCAGAACGGTGGATGCAGTGTTATGCTCTGGATAATGTTCTGCTGGGAAATCCTGGGTCCTGACATTCGTGTGGATGTTACTTTGACACGTAACGCCTACCTAGAGATTGTTGCTGACCATGTACACCCAGTCATGGCAGTGGTGTTCACTGTTGGCAGTGACCCTTTTTAGCATGATGATGCACCCTGCCACACTGCACAAATTGGAATGGTTTGAGAAGCATGGCAAAGGTATTGCCTTGGCCTAACAAATTCCCCAGATCTCAATATAATGGAGCACCTGTAGGATGTACAGGAACAACAAATTTGATGCATCTGATGCCCTACTTTGCAACTAGAGGATCTGCTGCTAATGTCTTGATGTGACATACCACAGAACACATTTAGAGGCCTTGTGGAGTCCATGCCTCAAAGCATCAGATTTGGACCTACACGATATTAGACAGGTTAAAGTTGTTGCTAATCAGTGTAATAAATAACAATCGTCCAATCTTACATGACAGCATACTAATGATTATGCAATTTTATCCAATATGCATATATAATGCTAAATAATTACAGAAAAAAACATGATAATGGATATTTTTATTCCATCAGGCATGATGAATTAGAATTCATTATTTAGATTTTAATTTATAACTTAAGTGCACCACCTCAAATATATTGTTAATTAAAACAGAAGACTTGAATTTGGGTCTATTAACACAATGAAAGTAACAACATTTTAAAACAAAATGTCATTATGTACACAAACTACTGAGTATGATCACTTATTCTAAGTTAATTATTTTTCTTAAAGAGACAATTTAAGGTAAAATATATGTGCTATATAAACCAGTTAAATGCATGCATGAGTACCATAGGCACTGGATGTGCAGTAAATTAATCTGTGAGATGCTGAACATATATAGGGCAATATATCCAGGAAGTAAAGTAAAAAAACACTATGGTGGGATAATAATCAAAGAAATTGATAGTATACAGTTGTGCTTAAAAGTTTGCTTCCCCTTCAGAAATTGTGATATTTTGGCATTAAATTTGGAAAATATGACTCATCGTGCAAACAAATGTGAACATACGTAAGTTAATCCTTTTTGCTCTTTGGGCAGCAACACACCCCTTGATCTAAAAGGTGTTCCTCCAGAGATATAGAACAAGAAAGAAACAAGCCAGATGTGTAGTACTGTATGGAATATAAATATGATGTTGGTGGTAATGGTTGTGCTCACCTTAATAAGAGCCTTGAATTCCCGGCTCTGAGGTTGATTAACAGTGTGCCGATTTTTAATACATTTTAATATACATAAAACATGCAGAAAATGTATATAAAAACATTATCAGTGAAACTTAATTTCATGGTCAATGTAATTTGCACATGGTTATGTTTTTTTGTAATAGAAATATTCGCTCACAGATGAAGTGTATGTGGTTTTGCATGCCTTCCTTACTTCAGAAGACAGACGTCGTATGTCCTTTATGTGCCTGAAAGGCTTGATCCCAGTCATGTTTTGTGATTGTGCCACCTATGTCTGACTGCCAGGCCAATTTAAAGTCAGCCTGTTCTTCTGTGTCTGCGCACGTTAATAGGGTGTATATTCGGGATATTGTTTTTTGGGGTATTTTGGCCGCCAGGCAAAGTTGTTCCAGGGTGTTGATGTTTGGTGTGACTGGGTTCGTGGCCCTCAGGTGTGTGGATACGAAGGATTTTAGCTGGAGGTATGGGAATATTTGTTTAGCTGATAAAGAGTGTCTGGCTTGTATTTCAGGGAATGGCAGTATTTTGTCTCCCTCGCATAACTGTTTGAGGTGAGTACATCCTCCCTCCATCCACGGGGTGTGGTCGAAGGTCGGGATGCTCGCCGAGACATTCGCCATAGTCATGTTTCCCAGGGACGTCTCAACTGCTCCTAGCGAGGTTCTAACCCTCTCCCACATCTTGAGCATCACCACCGTGGGAGGTAGCATATCTGCATATTTGGGGCGTATTAGGCGTGGCATTCGTGGGAGGTGGTGTAGCCCCTGTCTGCAAGCCCAGTGTGCCTCTATATGTACCCACTGTGGGGGATCTTCCACCGAGCTGGCCGCTGCTAAGGCCGCCAGCAGTGTGGCTTTATAGTAGTTTTTGACGTTAGGCAGCCCCAGCCCCCCGTCTTTGATCGGCTTTTGCAAAAGTCTGGTGGCTACCCGCACCTTACTATTTGCCCATATAAACTGAACCAACAGTTTTTGGATATTCGTTAGGTATTGTCTAGGCAGGTGAATGGGGATCGTACGTAGGAGGTATTGGAGTTTGGGGAGTAACGTCATTTTGATAGCCGCCATCCTACCCAGCCATGAAAGATATTTTCCCTCCCATGATTGTAGCGTGTTTGTAAATGTCCCAATTAGTTTGGCAAAATTTAGTTTGAACAGGCGGGGGAGATGGGGGGGTATGAGGACTCCGAGGAATGTAATATGGTCTGATCGCCAATCGAACAAGAAAGTTTTACTGAGGTGGGCCAGGTGATTTTGATGGATTTGTATGCCCATTGCTTGGGATTTGGTGATGTTCAATTTATAATATGAGTTGAGGCCGTATTCCTTAATAGTTTCCATGAGGTTTGGAAGTGAAATTTGGGGCTGGGTAAGTGTCAGCAGGATATCGTCCGCAAATAGGTTGATTTTGTATTCCCTGTCACCGATTGGCACTCCATGTATGGAGCGATGCGCTCTGATCATTTCTGCCAGTGGCTCCAGGGCCAGTACATAAAGCAGCGGGGAGAGTGGGCAGCCCTGCCTTGTGCCATTTGTAATGTTAAATGGGTCCGAGGTGAAGCCCACCGTGACCACCTGTGCCATCGGCTTGCTGTACAGGGCCCCGACCGCTGAGCGGAAGGTCTCCGGCATCCCGAATTTACGGAGCACCGCTTCTATAAACCTCCAGCCCAGGCGGTCAAAGGCCTTCTCTGCATCCAGCGAGAGGACCACACATTTAGATTGTTATTTGTACACGCTGTAGATAATGTCCAGGACCTTTCTCGTGTTGTCCCCCCCCTGGCGGCCCTTTACAAACCCGACTTGGTCATTTTTGATAACTTGTGAGAGTATGTCTCCTAGCCTGGTGGTGTATATTTTTGCAAAGAGTTTTGTGTCTGTGTTCAGCAAAGAGATAGGGCGAAAGTTTTGTGGGTGGGTAGGCGGTTTGCCTGGCTTAGGCAGTGTGATAATGTGTGCCTTTAAGGCTTCCTGGGGCAGCATCCGTCTCTCTACCGCTTCGTTGAAGGCACTCGCGAGGTGTGGGGCTAGGGTTAGTTGGAAACGTTTGTAGTAATTGTTCGCAAACCCATCTCGGCCTGGGGCTTTGTCTGCCGGCATGGAGGCGATAGCCTTCAATACCTCCGCCTCTGTAATCGGTGCAGATAGGCGCTCTTGTTGAGCGAGAGTGAGTGTTGGCAGGGTGACTTTATCTAAAAAAGTGGAAATCTTGGAATCTTGTGGTTGGGGCATGTTAGGGTCATTTCTTAAGTTGTATAGGCCTTCGTAGTATTTGGCGAACACGTTACTGATGTCCTTTGGTGCTACTATTTTTTGTCCATTTGGAGATACCATGTATGCTATTTTTTGGGCTGCTAGTTGTGTCTTGAGCCTTAGGGCCAACATTTTACTCGCTTTGTTGCCCTGCATGTAGCTTTGCGCTTTAAGTTTTTTCAAGTGGTATCCCACCTGGTCTAGGGATATTTGATGTATGCGCCATGTGAGTTGTGTGATTTGGTCTCGCAGTTCTCGTGTGAGTGTGAGTTGGTTTTGTTTCGTGGCTCTCTGGAGGTCTGTTTAGTATGTTAGGAGTTGGGATCGAGATTGTTTTTTGAGATACGAAGCACGCCTTATCAGGTGTCCTCTAATCACGGATTTGTGAGCTTGCCATAGTGTGTTGCGTGTGGTGTCTGTGGTATCGTTGTCATGGAAGTAGTGTATGAGTTCCTTATATAGTTCTTCGGTGAATTTGTTGTCTGCCAGTAGGGCGGTGTTAAGGCGCCACGGGCTCCTGTGTGTTGGGTCGTATAGGTTTTTGAGTGTCAGCTCAACTGGGGCGTGATCAGACCACACGATTTGGCCTATTGTGCATTGGGCTACCTGATTCATCCCTGCTCCATGTATGAGGTATCCGTCGATGCAGGAGTATGTGTTGTGTACGGAAGAGAAGAATGTGTATCCCCTCTCCCCGACATGGGTGGCTCTCCACACATCGTAATAATGGGATTCGTGCACAAGCTTTCGCAGTGCCCTGCTTTGTTTCTTGAGTGGCATGGTGCGTGCCTTGGCTGGTGCTAGTGTCGTGTCTATTTTGGGGTCTAACACGTGATTGAAGTCCCCACATATGATCGTGGTGCCTTGTTGTATGTCTTTTAGTTTTTGTATTATTTTATGCAGGAAATTGCTTTGGTTTGTATTCGGGGCGTATACATTTGCTATGGTGTACGACATATCATTGAGTGTACCTACAATAATGGCATATCTGCCTTCTAAGTCTATATGTTGTGACTTTAGGGTGAAGGCTACATTTTTACTGATTAATATTGAGGCACCCTTGGTCCGGTTCGCGGCTGTAGCATGGAATTGGGTCGGGTAATCTCGCTGTAGTATGCTGGGGTGTGCGCCTGTCATGAAGTGCGTCTCCTGGAGGCACAACACATCCACTTGTTTGTATTTTATCTCTTTGTACAAGAGGTTTCTTTTTACTGGGATGTTGAGTCCCCTAACGTTATGTGAATAAATCTTCACGGTGGTTGGTGTGCGTGGAATTGTGTGTTCGTGCATGTGTGTATATTACTTGTGGGGGGTCCCCTCTGTCCCAGTTCGAACTCAGGGGGCTTCCCCATGTTACCTGGCGGCGTCGTATGTTGTGAGGAGGCCTGCGGGGGGGGGGGGGGGGGGCGTTGCTGGGCCATCTGGTTTACCCTTGGTGTGTGCTGGGCAGAGCAAGATCTGTTGAGATTAGACAGCATTACATACATAAACATATACAAGTTAACACATAACATAACAGAAATTAACAACCAATAACATGAAATCAATTTTGCCGGGTGTCCGGCTATGCACCTGGGTGTGGTGCTGTGGGGGTGGGAGCAAGTGTCTCCCGTTATGGCTACGGATCTGTGGCCACGGCCTATGTTTCCTTATTTTTAAGTGTGGTGACCTATTCCCGGGTGGTTTGGTGTAGACGGCCTGTGGTATGGACCGTGGGGGGGTTGCCTTGTGCACTTTGGTATTGGCTCGGGCCAGTAAAGGTGGCCATCTTTTTTTTTTTTTAATTAATTTTATTTTATTATCTTCTCTCCTCCTACTCACTCTCCTGTATAGCTTGGTGACACGTGCTGTTTGGATTTCAGGGCGGGGGGGAGAGGGGGCAAGTATCCCCTGCACCCAACATGGTCTGCGTTAGCACGGGCCGCATATCTCTGGTCTCAGGTAGACTGCTCCCAGCATCCTCTCTCCTTCCAGGCCCAAAGAGCCAGGGGCGGCGGGCGGAACGCCATCCCGCTCCCCCCTCCCCATCTCCCCCCTCCCCACACCCGATGCCGGCATCCCTAGTACATTAGTTGGCTATCTTTACATAAATCTACACGTCTAACACCAATACAGCCATATTAAAGACATAAGTAATACGAAGGCAATTCTATCACGGTTGTCATACAAGCCTGAGCTTAGTAGCGGGGTTTTTCACTCCCCGGCCGGTCTGCACAGCGCCGTCACCTGGGGAACAGCCTAGCGTTTGGCCTTCCTCCATGATGGAGGGAGTCTCTGAGTCTCTTTTTTCTTGTTTAGGTTTTCGATTCCCCAGCTGCTGAGGGTTTTCTCTCCTTCTTCCGGCGTCGATAGGATGGTTGTTTTCCCGTTCCTCTGCACCACTAGTTTCACCGGGTAACCCCATCTGTAGGGGAGGTGGTGTTGGCGAAGTTGCGTGGTAACTTCTGTAAAATCTTTTCGGCGTCGAAGAGTGTATGCGGAGATGTCAGCATAGATCGAGATAGCGTGGTACATTGTCGGCAGGTCTGACTTGCTTCTGGTTCTGTTCGCTCTCAGGATGTCTTCCTTTATGTGGAAGTAATGCATTCTCAGTATAACATCTCTGGGCGTCTCTTGCGGCAGGAAGGAGGGTTTTGGCACTCTATGGGCCCTGTCCATCAGGAACATGTCTTGGGGCACCGCCGGGGTCAGGGCTTTAAACAGGCCCACCAGGTATGCCATAAGATCTGTCTGACTCATAGTTTCAGCAATGCCTCTGATGCGTAGGTTATTCCTCCTGCCCCTGTCTTCCATATCTGCCAGTTTCCCTTCCTGTGTTTCCAGTTTGGTCATAAGGCAGTCTATTTTTGCCGCCATTGCGTTGTGTGCTTCCTCATATTCCGCCATTTTGTCCTCTAGCGCGGACGTTCTATCTCCCAGCTCAGTAATGTCGGTGCGCAGAGTCTGCAATACACTTTGGAGTGTGTGCTGCAGCCTGTCTGACATGGCGTCCAGCATTGTCTGCAGGATCCCCTGTGTGACAGGCAAGTCGGCTGCCGCCGTTGTTTGGGGTGAGTTTTCCTCACCGCCATCTTGTGTGTCTCCGTGCTGCAAAGGGCCTCGCGCCTGGCTCGTTTTGACGCCGAAGAAGTTGCTTTTTTCGCCTCTCTATTTCTTGCGCCTCTGCTTAGTTTGGGACATGTTGTAGCTTCGTGTTTCCCCGGTATTTGGTCACCGTTTGTGGGTATTGTAGGCCTTAGCAGCGCGGAGCTCCGGCTACATGCGACCGCTCGCTCCGGAGTCCAGGACACGCCCCCTACAAAATAATTTTAATGTTTTACTTTATTAAACAGAAAAGGGATAAGGAAACAGTGTTTTCACACATTTTTAAATACACCAGCTTATATCCAAATTCTGGCAACCCAACTAGTAAGCATAAAAAAGTGTACTATATGCTGTGAAATGTCCTTTATCAGAGGAATACCTAGGTTATATGGCATTCAGAATGGAAATGCACCACTCCCCCGAACTGGAAAAATAAATATGGGGGGTTTCCCTCTGCACCACTTCAAATCTCCTTTTGTTAGGGAAATCATGCAAATATTCATATACACATACATATTCACACTTACTGATATTCATGCACAAGTATAGATATATATATATATATATATATATATATATATATATATATATATATATATATATATATTCCCATGCACCCATTTTTATTTGTGTATGTCTTGTTTACTCCCCTCCAGTTTGGGGATACTCTTTATGTTATAAACGGTATCAGTCACACCTTCTGCCTCAGCTAGTGTCCATCGAGCCATTAGCACCTGTAGGCATTAGTACCTAGTGACTCATTACCAGTTTGTTTTTGTATTTATTAATAAAGTATTTATTGTTCCCTTTTCATTGCAATATTGGGACAGATTTCTTAGTACCATTCTGGGACAGATTCGTTTTGTTTTTCTTATATATACATATATATAGATATAGATATGCCCATGGGTGAATATACACAGACACACACATTGATGTACTTACAATAAACAAACACGGACACATAAACACATGGACTCAAAGAGATATTCATATATAGATATACAAACAGAGGCGTACCTAGAATCCACGGGGCCCCATTGTGAAAATTGCCCTAGGGCCGCCTGCAGGGCTGCCGGCCCCCTGGAGTGATAGGCCTGGTCACAGCTGCGACCCCTGCGGCTGCGGCAGTTCCGCCACTGTATACAAACGTAGACATATATGCACAGATACACATTGCTATTCATACACAGACTTATACACTGACAAATAAACACACATACAGACTCACACATACACACAAACACACACACACACATATTCACAAATGGACTCATACACATTCATATGTATACTCAGAATTATATACACACACATTTTTAATTCACTAAATAATTCATTGTATTTTGTTCTTCCCATTGTCCCTATTGCTACATTGACATGGAGAGCTGGAGTGGAACCTAATTCTCCTTTGTCATTGACAGCTCATTTTACTGCTTCTCAGTACTGTTGCCAAGGCTGGGATGATTTCATATCCTGACTCCAGTACAGGGCCGGATTAAGAGCCCAGTGGGCCTGGTGCTGATAATTATGATGGGCCTAATTACAAAATCTTATTGATCAAAAACACTAAAACAGTCCTACCTCCTAAGCGTCATGTATCTGATGGAGATGATGCTGTAGGGAAACTCATAGGATGCAACTATGAGAAAACACATACCCTTTGCTAATCTCATGCTTTCATCTTTCAAGTAAAACCAGGAAGTCTATGGATGCGGTAAAAGGGTGGGCTACTGACACAAATCACATAACCAGAACGTCCGAAAGGGCGAACATACACAAAAAGGGGGAATGTCTGTGTCCCTATGTCTCCCAGTCCCTTAGTGTTTGTGTCCTCATGTCTCCCAGTGTCCCCATATCACTATGGGACATTGAGAGACATTGGGACACTGGGAGACATGGGGACACAGATACTAGGGAACACTGGGAGACCTGGGAAATCTGAGACTCTTGGGGACACTGGGTGACAGACATGAGGGGACACAGGGAGACATGGGGCACTGAGATACTGTGATATATAGGGGACACTGGAGACTTGATAAAAACCTGGGTACAGGTCAAAATGTTGTGGTGTCCAATAAACCTGCTTAAAGCTATCACAGTGAGTGCCTGAGATTTTTTTCTTTTATACTAGGGGACACTGAGACACTACGGGCACAGAGACACTACGGGCACAGAGACACTACGGGCACAGAGACACTATGGGCACTGAGAGACCTGGGGCACTGAGACACTGATACATAGGGGACACTGATACATAGGGGACATTGGAGACTTGATAAAGACCTGGGTACAGGTCGAAACGTTGCGGTGTCCAATAAACCTGCCTAAATCTATCACATTGAGTGCCTGAGATTTTTTCTTTTATACTAGGGGACACTGAGACACTAGGAGACATGGGGACACAGAGACATTGGGAGACTAGGGGACTTTGGGAGTCTAGGGAACACTGAGACACTAGGGACACTGGCACACTACAGACACTGAGAGACACCAGGGACACATGGCGATACTGAGATACTAGGGACACTGGCTGGGAGACATGGGAACACTGCCATGTCTCCTATGTCTCAGTCGCCCAGTGTCCCCATGTCTCCCTGTGTCTCCATGCCTCTCAGTGTCCCCATGTCGCCCAGTGTCCCCTAGTGTTTGTATCCCCATGTCTCCCAGTGTCCCTTAGAGTCTGTGTCCTCATGTCTCCATGTGTCCTGATGTCACTAGGACACTAGGGGACACTTAGAGACATGGGGACACTGGGAGACATGGGGACACTGAGACACTGGGGACAGTGGCTGGGAGACATGGGGACACAGACTAGGGGCCACTGGGAGACATGGGGCCACTGTGTCCCTAGTGTCTCAGGGTCATGGGCATCCGAATGGGGGGGTAAAGGGGGTACTTGGCCCCCCCGGATTTTTCAGCTTGTGCTGCTATTTTTCGTTTTAGTGTGAGAATACAGTGCAATACCAGCGCTGGCCAGTAGGTGGCGCTGTGAATGGAGAAAGGCAGGAAGCTACAGCTTATCCCTGCCTCTCTCTCATGACTGAAACCGCAGGGGAGCAGCACAGAGGCAGCCTACAGAGCAGGTAAGTGAGGGATGGGGGGTGGGGGAGACCGCATAGAGGAAGGTAAAGTAGAAGGAGCAGAAAGGTTCTGCAAGGGGCAGGAGGGGCCAGCAAGGAATAGAAAGGGGCAGCAAGAAGCAGGAAGGGGTCGAAAGGTTTTCAAGGAGCAGGAGGGTAAAGTAGAAGGAGCAGCAAGGAGCAGGAGGGGTCAGCAAGGAGCAGAAAGGGTCTGCAAGAGGCAGGAGGGGTCAGCAAGGAATAGGAAGGGGCAGCAGGAAGGGGTAGGGATGGTCTGCAAGGAGTAGGAAGGGTCTGCAAGGAGCAAGAGGGGTCAGCAAGGAGTAGGAAGAGGCAGCAAGGAGTAGGAAGAGGCAGCAAGGAGCAGGAAGGGGCAGCAAGGAGCAGGAAGGGACAGCAAGGAGCAAGAAGGGGCAGCAAGGAGCAGGAAGGGGCAGCAAGGAGCAGGAAGGGGCAGCAAGGAGTAGGAAGAGGCAGCAAGGAGTAGGAAGAGGGAGCAGGGAGGGTCTGCAAGGAGCAGGAAGGGGCAGCAAGGACCAGGAAGGGGCAGAAAGAATCAGAAGGAACAGAAAGGATCAGCAAGGGGCTGCAAGAAGCTGGAAGGGGCAGAAAGAAGCAGGAAGGGCAGTAAGAAGCAGGAAGGGTATGCAAGAAGCAGGAAGGGCCATCAAGAAGCAGGAAGGGCCATCAAGGAGCAGAAAGGGATCAGAAAGAGAGCAGAAGGGCGCAAAATAAGCAGAAAGTAGCAGAAAGGTAAAGGAGCAGAAGGAGCCTCAGAAGGCAAAGAAGGAGAAGAAAATGAGATTGGAGCACTTCATTCTGGACACCACATCATTAGGCGTTGGTACCTGGGCCTGGCAGGGAAACTTTGGACCTTCTCATCTCCCCAGGTAAAAACAAACAATATCAGTGTTAATGTGTTCACTTTTATTTACTGAGTGTCAGGAAACACAGAGGGCCGCTGGGTAGGGGTGCCGCTGATTGGCTAGATGGGTCAGCTTGCACTCTAAGCCAATCAGTAGCTCCCCATTCATAAAAACGTAAAACATTTTTATGAATCGGGAACTAGCGATTGGCTTAGAGGGTCAGCTGACCACTCTAGCCAATCTGCAGCACCCATGCCTGACGTCAATCTGCACTTCCTGACACTCTGTTTCAGAAGTTGAATACCACTGAGCGACCTGGAGATCTGGAGCTGAAGGAAGCCTTTGGGGGTAAACCATTTGAGAGCGGTTTCACCCCTTCAAAGAAAGAGCACCCAGGGGCCTCCTTGCATCACATCATTTTCATTTAGATAAAGTTGTTATGGTGACCAGAATGTTCCTGTAATTTGATGAAAGGAACACTATAGTGTAAGGAATACAAACATATATTCCTGACACCATAGTTGTGAAAACGCTATTCACCCTGGCTTTATGTGAAAATGACTATGCTCCTTCCCTTTCATGACACTGTCAAAAAGGGGCCAAGCATGGATGTCATTACAATTATGTCCCCCCTCCCCCCGGAAAAATTCCTGCGGACGTCCATGCTCAGGGTCCCCATGTTACCCAGTGCCCAATGTCTCAGCGTCCCCATGTCTCGGAGCTGCTGTCTGGACTCTCTGTGCAGAACTGGTCCCCGCGGATCAGTGAGTAGAGAGAGGCAGGGAGGGAGATGCCGTAATTCTTATCACTGCCTCTCTCCACACAAACAGCGACCCCTACTGGCCGGCGCTGGTATTGCAGAATAAACTATGTTTATACTGAGACAGACATTTGTATTGCCGGTATTACTGCAATACCGGCACCGGCTAGGCAGCCTCAAATACCTGAGAAATACTTCTGAGAAATACCTGGCAACCCTAAGAAATACATGAGAAATACCTGGCAACCCTAAGAGTAGTGTGTAAAAAAAAAAAAAAAAAAAATGTAAAAAAAAAAAATTTTTTTTTTTTTTTTTTTTTTTAAACCAATGGGCCTATTCCATGGGCCTGGGTCTGGAGCTGCAGCTCCATCAGCCCCTATGTTAATCCGGCCCTGCTCCAGTAGCAGTACAGAGTGCAAGAGGGACCTGTGAAATCAAAATAGAGAGTTCCATCAACACCACACCACTGCAGCATGACAGCCCCAAAGCAGACTACTGCCATGCGGAAGCCCTGCAAGCAATATGCCGGTAGGTAAGTGCCTGCTCAGATGGGAAGGGGATGCACTGTGCAGACACCTGTCACCCAAGGCAGACCATCCCTTTGTCATTGATTTGCATGATATGCCCTGATATACCACTGAGATTCTCAGCATGAAAAAGCAGGAAGGAACATGAAAAGCCCAGCTCCTTTTTGTCTACGGACACTTCACAGTTTGTTGCTACAAGATTATCATAATTTGCCGTATAAACCTATGCATCTACGAAAACACATACAAACATGCTCACACACGTGTGCACATGCGCACGAACACCCCCCCCCCAAACAATTAACAAATTATTTATGTTAAGCAAAAATATAAAGAATACACTTTAAAATTAAATAAAGGCACAGAGAATATTGTGAAAATGGATGGCAAGATGAATGCATCATGTTATCACAAAATACTGTCAGACAATTTGCATTCTTCTGCACGATGGTTGCGCATGGGAAGCTCTTTGACTTTCCAGCATGACAATGACCCTAAGCACAAGGCCAAGTTGACCCTCCAGTGGTTACAGCAGAAAAAGGTGAAGGTTCTGGAGTGGCCATCACAGTTTCCTGACCTATAATTCCCACAATAGCAAAATCTAGCTAGACAAAAATAAATAAATGATTGTAGCCCTCTACATGATGTGAGCAAATAGCATGCTAACAATAAGGACTGAATAGGTAGAGACTGAAGGACACAGCTAAAATTGAGAAAGGGGTTGAGAACTACAATAGGATAGAGCAAGTGTACTATAAGATAGATGAAAAAAAAAAAAACTTAATTTTTTCTGGCCCCTATGATATATGATGAGAATATTATTCAGTATGCGCAATTGAAAATGCTCCAGCAAGTTTTCTGTATTATTTGGACCACCTTGTTTTTAAAAAGCTTGTGAAGATGTGAATTTTCTGGAATGTTCATACTTAACAAGGCAAGGCAATAGATGACTTATCAGAAGTTCTACCTGTTTTCCATGTTGCTCAGCATATTTCATTAGGGAGGGCATTATTTTCCAATTGTACTTTTTATTTTATGTAATGTGACTATTTTGTATAATTCATTTGCCTCTGGCAGGTGCAGATCAATGTTAAAGTTCCTACCAGCCTGGGACTGTAAAAGAGCACACAGAGTGATCTGCACCTGCCAGAGATGCTGACCACAAACTCCCTAAAATCTCTTCCTAAAATAAAAGTGGTACATGGCCAGTCAGGGGGATCAGTTGGAAATAGATGCAATGGAAGCAACAGTACCACTTTGTGAGTTCTCTAGCATGCCATTATCTCTACTGCATTGTCATGTTATCTTAAATTCATTAAAAACACTTTATAACATCAGAAGAAAATTTCATCAGCAGCCAAAATATTTTGGTCAGATTCTGCTTTGCAGACACAAGTAGTTACACGGCATCGCAATGATTCACGCAATCTCTCCAGGGACCTGCAACAGTGGATAGAATAAGTAAAATGTGTGTAATGGAAAGGCTGTCATCCATGCCTCTAGATAAAAGAAAACAATTTGATAGGATTTGGTCCCCTGGTACAGTCATAATATCAGGAAACACTTTTGGTCTGCATACATGTTTTAAAAACCTTTGAAATAAAACACATCTTTTCTGTTCCACTTACTTTTGTTAATTGGAATGACAGCTAAAATATATTTTTTATCCTTGATATTTATGTGTATGCATTTATATAATTTTAAAGTGTATTCTTTATATTTTTGCTTAACATAAATAATTTGTTAATTGTTTGGGGGGGTCGGGATGTTCATGTGCATGTGCACATGTGTGTGAGCATGTTTGTATGTGTTTTCGTAGATGTATAGGTTTATATGGCAAATCAGGGCCGCCACCAGAAATTTTGGGGCCCCTAACTCAGCTCAGGGTCTGGGCCCCCTGGGGCCCACCTCCAAATATGCCCACTGGGTCAGTGGCAGATCCAGAGCCTGATCTCGGGAGGGGCACTTGTAGATTATTAACTAAATAATCCAGACACAATAACCACTACAGCTCAGTGTAGTGGTTATGGTGCCAATAGTGCCGGGACCCCCTCCCAGAGTAAGTAGTCAAACCATTTAATAACAGTTTGACAACTTATCTGAGGTCTGCTGGGAAATGGGGCTGTCATAGGGCATAGGAGCAGTGGTGTGTGTGAGTGGTGCAATGTGTGAGGGGTGCAGTGTGTGTGTGTGTGAGGGGGACAGTGTGTGAAGGTTGCAGTGTGTGAGTGAGGGCGGCAGTGTATGTCAGGGGTGCAGTGTGTGTGTGTGTGTTAGGGGGCAGTGTATGTGTGTGTCAGTATGTGTGTGTGACAGTTGCAGTGTATGTGAGTATGGAGGGGGGGCAATGTGTGTATGGGGGGCAGTGTATGTGTGTCTGGGGCAGTGTGTGT
Source organism: Pelobates fuscus (assembly GCF_036172605.1). Classification (NCBI taxonomy): domain Eukaryota; kingdom Metazoa; phylum Chordata; class Amphibia; order Anura; family Pelobatidae; genus Pelobates; species Pelobates fuscus. The sequence goes on from NC_086320.1 coordinate 97,978,860, forward strand.
GTATGGGGGCAGTGTATGTGTGTATGGGGCAGTGTGTGTGTATGGGGAGCAGTTTGTGTGTATGGGGGGCAGTATGTGTATAGGGGCAGTATGTGTATAGGGTCAGTGTGTCTATGGGGGGCAGTGTGTGTGTATAGGGGGCAGTATGTGTGTATAGGGGGCAGTATGTGTGTATAGGGGCAGTGTATGTGTATGGGGGGCAGTGTGTGAATGGGGGGCAGTGTGTGTGAATGAGGGGGCAGTGTGTGTGAATGGGGGGGCAGTATATGTGTGGGAGGGGCAATGTGTGTGTAGGGTGTGAGAGTGTGTTATAAGGCATGGGGGGCTTTTTTATAATATGCTTTTTTTAACATTTATTTAATTAAAATAAATATTAATTATGTCCCCCCTCCCTTCTTACCTTTACTGGGAGGAGGGGGGACATTTCTAGATCCATGGTGGTCCCAGTGGGATTCATTGGTGGTTCCAGTGGGGAGAGTGAACTCTAGCCCGTAGCTCCAGGGCTAGAGTTCACTCTCGCGAGATTTGGAGCGTTGCCGTGGTAACACAGACACAAACACACACACTGATACAAAAGGACACAGATACATACTAAAAGACACACATACTGAAACAGACATACACGCATACAGGCATACATACTGACACACACATACTGGGACATACACACAGGCATGCATAGTGACAGACAGACACATACTAACATACATACAGACACACATGCACGAGGACATAAAGACACATAAATACAGACACCGACATACATACATACACACACATACATTCATACATGCAGACATACTGACAGACATACAGACACTGACATCCATACACACATACATTCATAATGGCACACAGACATACACAGACATACATTCATAATGGCATTCAGACTGACATACATGCATATATACAGACATACTGACAGACATACATGCATACAGACATCCATATACACATACACACAGACATACGTTCATAATAATATGCAGACATGCATTCATGCTGACTTACAGACATACATATATACATATATTTTTTTTCAATGTCTAAGTTTTTATTGTGTTTTTTGCATGTTATTCATAAGCAACAGGGTACAGAAGGGAAAAGAGGGAAGGGGAAACAAATCACGGCATTGACATGTGATATCTTTACATTTAGCAGACATAAGTTGACAAATATTTGCTGTTGTTGCGAACCCAAACCTGGCACTGTATTGCCCAGAAAACCTTTTAATGACCAAAGTCGCCAACTACTATGCTGGGCTACACTGGGCTAAACTCAGCCCTAGTATTACTCTTAGATTCAGATGGGTTGTGGTGTTGGGTCTACGGAAGGGTGATTAATCAGATAGGTGACCCGGACTGGTAGCGTTAAACACCACACAGGTCGGAGCCGGGTTATTCAGCCAGCTATGCCATAAACGTGAGTGTTTACCCACTTGGCCCTTGAGATTGTATGCCATCTTTTCAAACCCACATGTCACATGGACCCTATCCTTCACCTCCTGGATATTTGGAGAGGACGTTTTCTTCCATCTGCTAGCTATACCGGATTTAGCGGCCATGAGTATATGACAGATAACCACCTTGTGTTGTGAAGTTAATATCCCAGCGTGTATGTGTAGAAGGCAGCATTCTGGACGGTGTGGGATATCAACTGCAGTTACATTTAGGATCAGTTCCCTTACTTGTTGCCAATAACGCTTTATACTCGTACATTCCCAGAATATATGCAATAAGGTGCCCTCACCACCCCCGCATCTCCAACAAGAACGGGAGGAGGATGGATACATCTGAGCTAATCTTGTGGGAACTAGATACCACCTCATCAGCATTTTGCAGTATGCCTCCCAGTGGGCTAAGTTATGAGAGGACGAGCGCGTAATTTGCAACGAATGCAACCACATGGGGAGTGGAAATGTGGTGTGTACATCCGTTTCCCATAGTAACATGTAGGGGTGTTTTTTAGAGCTGTCAACATCGTTAATTGCATTGTAGCATAGTGACAGTGGTTTTCGTGTACTACTAGGGTGGAGACATTGCTTGCCGAATGCTGACAGCTGGTCGGCATCGCAGTGTCGTAACTTCAACGAATTTAGGATATGTTTGATCCGCAGATAAGAGAATATTTCCTTGGTGGGAAGTGCGTATTCTGTAATTAGCTCAGGGAATGGTTTTATACCCCGTGAAGTGATTAGGTCGCCTATGGTGGTAATCCCGCCCTCGATCCACGCCCCCAGCGCTAGATCGCTGGTGAGGTCCAGCAGGTGGGTGAGAGGAGCAAAGATGAGTGGATGAGCGGGTCCTATCAAGGCCCCTGCCCATCGCTTCCAGCTTGTAAGCAGGAAGGTGGTATTGGGAAGGCCGGGCGCAACTGATTTCTTTGGTACAGTTGAGGACCACAGGTTATTGCATATTGTGTCAGGTTTAATGCATGCATTTTCTAAAGGCAGCCATACTGGTGATTGTGGTCGTGTCAGAACCTCTAGACCTTGTGCTAATACTGATGCTTTAAAGTAGGTTTTAATGTCTGGGATACCCAGACCCCCCTTTGTCGGTGAGAGCCATGTAAATCTGCGTGGGATTCTGGGGGGTTTTTTCTTCCAGATGTATGAGTTGAACATAGATTGGAATTGTTTGAGAAGGGTATCTGGTAGAGCAATAGGAAGTGTTCGAAACAGGTATAGGATGTGTGGGAGAGCCATCATTTTAATAGTCTGAACCCGTCCCAACCATGAAATTTCTAGAGGGTGCCACTTATCCAGTTGCGTCTGCAGTTTGTGCTTTAGAGGTAGGTGGTTTTCCTTAGTTAATTTAGAATAGGAAGCTGTCAGATTAACCCCCAGGTATTTTATCGACGATTTCCTCCAGTCAAACGGGTAGTTAACCTTCAGTTGTTGTACTATCGAGTTAGTTAGGTTGATTGGAAGCACCTGTGTTTTGTTGACGTTGTTCTTATAATAGGATACCTGGCCATATTGATTTAGTAAATCAATCAGAGCAGGAATTGATTTGTCTGGGTGCGTGAGAAATAATATGATATCGTCCGCGAATAGGGCTAATTTTTGCGTACCCGCCGGTGTGTTTAGTCCTAATATACCTGTATTTTTGTTAATGCTGTGAATCAACGGTTCTAGGCAAAGGATGAAAAGTAAAGGTGACAATGGGCACCCCTGCCTTGTACCATTGCTTATTTCGAAGGATTCCGAGAGGAATCCTGTGTTAAATATTTTGGCCGTAGGGGCTCGATACAATGCCATGATTGCCCTCAAAAATGAGTTTGGGAATCCCATCCTCAGCAGGGTAGCCTCCAGGTAATCCCAGTTTAGACGATCGAACGCCTTCTCGGCGTCTAGTCCTAGAAGCACACCCCGCTGGAGTGAGGAATTCGCCCAGCTGACCCAATTCATACAGTGCCTTGTATTATCTCCCGCTTGTCTCCCTGGGACAAACCCGGCTTGTTCAGCCGAGATTAAGTGTGTGAGGAGAGGTTTTATACGGGATGCTATGAGTTTGGCGTACAGCTTGATATCCGCATTAAGCAGTGATATAGGCCTTAAATTTTCACATTTTGAGGGTGGTTTGCCCGGTTTGGGGAGTGTTATCACATGGGCTTCTAGCATTTCCTTCGGCACAATCCCAGTTGTTTTGAAGGTGTTAAACAGCTTAGTGAGGAAGGGTGTCAGAGTGCTCATTAGTTTTAAGTAGTAGTAGTTTGAAAATCCGTCTGGCCCGGGGGCCTTGTGTTTCGGAAGAGAAAGTATGGCCTTGGATACTTCTTCTTCAGTGAATGGACTATCCAAAGATTCCTTCTGTGTTTGGGATAGATGTGGTAGATCTATATTGTCAAGAAATTGTTTTATAGAGTCGTGCGTTGGTTGGGGCGTCGCGGAGTCATCTTTCAAGTTGTATAATTTTGTGTAGTAATTGGCTAGCGTGTTTACTATGTCCGTAGGGTTATAGATTTTTGTATTTTGTGGTGAGTCTATATATGGGATTTTCGACTGTAGTCTTTGGGCCTTCAGTCTACCTGCCAGTAGTTTGCCTGCCTTATTGCCCTGTGTGTAATATGTCAGTTTTAAGGCCCTCATTCTTCTCTCTACAACCTGGAGCGCGAGTGCGTTCAGGTCGTTTTGTGTGCGTGCAATGAGTTTTGTTATTTTAGTGGATGGGTTATCTTTGTTTCGCTCCTCTAGAACTGTGAGTTCACGAGTTAAGCGAGCTGTTTCTTCGTTGTATTTTTTTTTAACGCGGGACCCTAGCTGGATTAGAACCCCCCTGATTACCGACTTGTGTGCAACCCATTGGGATTGTAAGGTAATGTCTTCTGTTGCGTTTTCTGTAAAGTAATCTGTCGCAGACTGAAGAATTTTTTGGAATGTCACATCGTTATCTAGTAGCTCCTCATTTAGTCTCCATTTCCCCCTACCTCTCGCAGGGTATAAACTATTGAAAGTGGCTGTGATTGGTGCGTGGTCTGACCAGGTCCGTAGACCTATATCTGCTTCAGCTAAGTTCGTAAGGGTGAGTTTGTCTACCATGATCATGTCGATGCGAGAGTACGTGGAGTGTGTCGGTGAAAAGTACGTATAGTCTCTACCTGATGGAAATTTATTTCGCCAAGTGTCATAAAAATCTAGTTCGAATGCTAAAGAGGTCAGTGAATTACTATGCCCGCACGCGACAGCAGTGGGATTTTTGTGTTGTTCGCGCTTGATATCCAAACTAGGGTCTAGACTGCTGTTAAAGTCCCCCCCAATGATAACATGGCCTTGTTTTAATGCATCTATTTTCCTGAGCGCTTTCCTGAGAAAGCTTATTTGCCCATCATTCGGAGCGTATAGGGACGCTATTGTCATGATTATGCCATTTAGTTTGCCCACCAGAATTAGAAGTCGCCCTGCATCGTCGGCATATTGCAAGTCAAGCTGAAATACCCAATCCGCGTGGAAAAGTATTGATACCCCTTTTGTTTTGGTTTGGGAGTAGGCGTGATACGCTTGAGGATATTTCCTGGAGGTTATCTTTGGGGGCTTTTGGGCGCACAGATGAGTCTCCTGAAAGCAGACTACTGCAGCTCGTGATTTATGCATGTCTCTAACAGCTAGGCTCCGTTTGTGTGGGCTGTTCAAGCCTTTGACGTTTAGGGATAGAACCTTAAATGATGATTGTGCCATAATAAGTTTTGTGTTTGTGACTGCGTGAGGGCAATTTGTAAATTGCTCTTATGACGGGAGCCTGAAGTCTTATAATTGTGGTGCCCAGAATAGGTCCATGTGTCTGAAGTTTAGGTTTAATGTGCATCCAATGAACTGGTGTCTGTGACGTGAAATGTCGTGGGGGAAGTAAGGGGGGAGGGAAAAGGAATAACTGGGGATCCCACAGAACTTGGGATATTAACGAACTGTCTCTACTTCTAGTAGAGCGTACTGCCGAGACAATAGTGAGGCACATCCTCACACAGGCTCGGAACGAGAGGTGTGGAGTGAACCCCACCAGTATGTAGCCGAAGTCTCCCTTTTGTTTTTTGTTTTTCCCTAACTGACTAATATGTGGGTAAAAGATTCTCCTAATTTTCTTGTCAGAGATAGTTATGGGAATTACCAAGTACTAGGGCATAGATCATGAAAGCTGTTTTAATATTCCCCTCAGATACTGATCATGCCACCCGGGGTACCTCGACCTAGTCTTGAGGCTGCGGAAGTAGGGGGGATTTTTATTCTTCGGTGATACGCCTTTGATGACGGCGACCGACTGGTTCTACTCTAAATACATGATATCTAAAATACCACTAGTAGATATGTGTATATATATTTTTTTCCCCTTTAAATTTTTATGTTTTATTTTATTTATTTCAATAATATTTTTTTTTTTTTTTTTTTTTTTTTTTTTTTTTTTTTATTATTATTTTTTTTTTTTATTTTTTTTTTTTTTTTGCCTCTTTATTTTTGTTGTTTTTCTGTTTTATTTATTTCCAGTTTGTTTTGTATTTTTCCCTTGTCTTTGCTAGCTACTCAACTTTAGGAAATTGTCATATAATATTATATTTTATTATATTTGGGTGCTTATTGGGTGGTCCGCTCCTGATAATAGGTAGAGGGATGAGAGGGTCGTGAAGCCGCCTGTCCCTTCTTGCCTGCTTCCAGAATCTCTACTAGCATCTCACATGCGGAGTGGAGTGTGGATGACTTCTACTCTTGCGTCGGTACTGGGGGCTGGTATGCACCGGATGACCCTCCCAGTGACCTCCTCCCAAGGCTGGTCACCACTCCTCCTTTCTCCAACAGGTTTTCCCCCGCTAGGTAGCAGACTTACTTACAGTAACCCCCACACCAACCCCTACCTAAGCATTAAAACAACAATAAACCTATAGCAAAAATTTAGCTAACAAAATATAGAATACGCCGGGGCGGACTGTGCGAGGACCCTGACCTTTAGGCCCAACTGAGCCTTTGTATTAATAGTCGGATATTCCGAACTCAGGTGTATTTAGCCCATCCAAGGCTTTGGGCGCTACTCGGTGCGTGGGTTACCTCTTTGAGGGCGGCCATACTGTCAGAGCTTGTTGGGCTGATAGGGCCTGTCTACAGGAGCCCATCCAGGCTGACCAACTAATTTGCATTAGCCCCACACAGTCTCCCCATTAGTACTCTTATGGTATCTTTACTTCAACTGCATAGTGCAACAAACCCGTCTAAGTCGGCTTACTTAGCATCCCTCCCCCCCTCCGCAATACATAAAACATGAATAATACAGAAAAAACGTGCTACTATCATAATACTCAAGTGATCGGTCATTAGGTGTTCCCGGGTATGCCATATTCTAGTCCCGTGGGGTGGGTTCTTTGGCGGTCCCTGCCATCCTCCACTCCGGTTGCAGTTTCAGCGGGGATGAGCGAACAGGAAAGGCCTGGCCTTGAGCATGATGTAGGCCCCACTCCTTCAGTTTCGCCAGCCCCACCTCTGGTTCCAGAATCTGCACAGTCTTTCCCCGGTGCCAAACCAGCAGCTTTGTTGGGTACCCCCATCGGTACGAAATGTTGTTATTTCTCAGGGTTTTGGTGACATCCACAAATTCCCTTCTTCTGGCCATCGTTGCTGCAGATAGATCCGCATAGATCTGGACATTTCGGTACGTATCTGGGAGGCTGGTGAGTTTCCTCGCCGCCGTGAGCAGTAGTTCCTTGGAGCTGTAGTAATGGAACCTGGCTATAGTGTCCTTGGGCGTATCCGCAGTGAAGCGAGCCGGCCGCGGTAGCCTGTGGATCCGATCCAGCTCCCATGCGGAGTCTTCCAAATTCGGGACCAGTGATTTGCAAAGAGACTTAATGTATATAGGGAGTTCTTCTGTGCTAACAGAGTCGCTGATACCTCTGAAGCGAAGGTTGTTGCGGCGTGAGCGGTCCTCTATGTCCGCCAGCTTATGTTTTAGGGCTGTTTGGTCCTCTTCAAGCCTCTGCAGCTTGTCAACCACATCGTTATGAGCCACACACAATTCCTCCGTCTTGGTTTCCAGACGGCTGGTCCTTCCCCCGATCTCCACTATCTCCTTTTTCAATTCAGTAGTGATCTGACGAAAGTCTGAGCGTAGGGACGTTTTCAGGTCTTGGAGCATAGTGTGCAGACTTTTGTTTGTGACCGGAGCATCATCTAGTGCCTGCAGTTCCCTGTCCGTGTCGCATTCCGGTGAAGAAGGCCTATCCACATGGCCGTCGCCATCTTGGAACAGTTTGACACGGTCTTTTTTACTGTGGCGGACCGGGTCGGTAAGCTTCGTTTGCTTAGGGGGTGCCATCAGGAGGTTGGGAGAACTTCCACCCGATTTCTGTCTTTTTTTTCGGGAAATAAACCGCTCAATTGTCGCTGTTGGGCCTGGTGGGTTGCGGACAACTTACAGCATGCGACTGTTCCCTTCAGCGGTTGGCCACGCCCCCCCATATATACATATATAATGACATACAGACATACATATATACATACATACATAGACATACCTACAGACAGACATACTTGCATACAGACATACATACATACATCCATAGACATACATACACACACAGACATACATACAGACATATATAGTTACATAGTTACATAGCTGAAAAGAGACTTGCGTCCATCAAGTTCAGCCTTCCTCACATATGTTTTTTGCTGTTGATCCAAAAGAAGGCAAAAAAACCCAGTCTGAAGCACTTCCAATTTTGCAACAAGCTAGGAAAAAAATTCCTTCTTGACCCCAGAATGGCAGTCAGATTTATCCTTGGATCAAGCAGTTATTACCCTACATTGAAAGATTATATCCTTGAATATTCTGTTTTTGCAAGTATGCATCTAGTAGCTGTTTGAACATCTGTATGGACTCTGATAAAACCACTTCTTCAGGCAGAGAATTCCACATCCTGATTGTTCTTACAGTAAAAAAACCTTTCCTTTGCCTTAGATGCAATCTTCTTTCTTCTAGTCTAAACGCATGACCTTGTGTCCTATGTAAAGTCCGGTTTGTGAATAGATTTCCACACAATGGTTTGTATTGGCCTCGAATATATTTGTATAATGTTATCATATCCCCTCTCAGGCGACGTTTTTCTAAACTAAATAGGTTTAAATTTGTTAACCTTTCTTCATAGCTGATATGTTCCATTCCTTTTATTAATTTTGTAGCCCGCCTCTGCACTTTTTCTAGTGCCATAATATCCTTCTTTAGAACAGGTGCCCAAAATTGCACAGCATATTCAATGTGTGGTCTTACCAGTGATTTATAAAGAGGCAAAATGATATTCTCGTCCCGAGAATGAATGCCCTTTTTCATGCATGACAATACCCTACTGGCCTTGGCCACTGCTGATTGACATTGCACATTGTTGCATAGTTTGTTGTCTATAACAATTCCCAAGTCCTTTTCGTGTGTTGTTATCCCTAATTCGCTTCCATTAAGGGTATACGTTGCTTGTGTATTCTTTACGCCGAAGTGCATAACTTTGCATTTTTCAACATTAAATTTCATCTGCCATTTGAGTGCCCAGTCCTCCAGTCTATCTAAATCCCTCTGCAGCAAAGTAATATCTTGCTCACATTGTATTATTTTACAAAGTTTTGTTACATCTGCAAACACTGAAACATGACTTTCAATGCTGTCTTCAAGATACATACGTAGACATAAATGCATGCATACAGTCAGACAGACATACATACACACATACACACAGACATGCATGCATACAGACATACATACATACATACATACATACAGACAGACATACATGCATACAGACATACATGCATGCATACAGACATACATGCATACAGACAGACATAGACATACATACATACAGACAGACATACTGACATACATACAGACAGGCTTACATACACAGACAGACATACATGCATTCATACACAGACATACATACATACATACAGACATACATACATACATGCATGCATACAGACAGCCATACACATACAGACGGACATACATAGACAGACATAGCTCATTTTCCATTCACCCTCCTGTCTCTTACCTTTTCTTTGCAGGAGGGTGGCTGGGGATGATGGGAGTCGGCACGGCTGCCTCTTCACTGCCTGGCTCTCCCTCTTCACTGGCACGCATGCGCTCCTCCCACGCGGAGTGTGCTGGGAGGAAGTGACCACTTCCTCCCAGCAGCACTTGCGGCTGTTTTTTTTTTTTTAAAAGGGGCCCTATACAACGGCCACATCGCTGACCGGGCCCCTGAAGATATAGGGCCCATCGGGTGGCCCTAAGTGTGTGGGACACCCAATGGGCCCCACATGTGGGGCCCGGGAGGCCGGGCCCCCCAGGGCCGCCGGGCCCGTAACAACCGTTATGGTTGTCACCCCCTGATGGCGGCCCTGCAGGAAATTATGATAATCTTGTAGCAACAAACTGTGAAGTGTCCGTAGACAAAAAGGAGCTGGGCTTTTCATGTTCCTTCCTGATTTTTCATACTGAGAATAATGAATCTCAGTGGTATATCAGGGCATATCATGCAAATCAATGACAAAGGGATGGTCTGCCTTGGGTGACAGGTGTCAGTGCACAGTGCAACCCCTTCATATCTGAGCAGGCACTTACCTACCGGCAAAAACAAAAAGTGGCGTATACCGCGCCTAGTGATTTATATATATGCAGAAAAATACATACATGTATCCTTGAATATTCTGATAGATCATAACCTCAAAAGAGAATTAAGATAAAAAATCATAGTGCAATACAGTACATGTTATTATAAAGACAGGTAGTTATATGGCTTTGTACAGTCCACTCACATTTAATTGAGCTATAACAGAGCTCTGCTGTGAAGCGCTTGGACGGTACAATCCCCGTCTCTGGATTTGTAGTGGTTGTCACAGATGTTTTCAAAGTGCAATTTGCTTGGTAGATATAAAAAACAAAGATAGCAGCAATATGGTGAAGTAAGTACTAATATTGTATTAAGTGATGAATAGTATTGTACTTACACTTTCTAGAGCAAATGACCTGCTCTAGTATAAACAGCATAGGTGGTATGATCCCCACCAAGGATATACAGGATCCAGGAAACCAAAAAAATTTTGAAACTATAAAAGTAACTTTAAAAAAGTATACTTTAATATAACAAACAAAATAGTATATGATAGAATATATAAAATATAAAATAAGTTCCACTTAACGCGTTTCGCCTGATAGGCTTCTTCAGGAGTGTGGTTAAATGTCCCAACAGTCCGTTTTTATATCCTTGCTGATGAGGAGATGGTTTCCTGGTGTGTCTGCTTCCTGGTTCCGGCTTGCTGCTGACACGCACGCGTCATACCGGAAATGACGCGGCACCCACGTCGTGCCGGAAATGACGCGTAACTAGCGTCGAAACCGGAAATGATCGCGGCATCGTAGTGAAAGAGAAATGGAGTAATTTGGCGCCTTGGAACGCACGCTGCACCAATAGATGGTGTGCGTTGCGTTCCGAGCGTCACCCGCCCCAATGTGGAACGGGGTGAAATATAGGAATCACATGGAGCAAAATAGGGCATGTCAGCCATCTTTAGTGTGGGCAAACGTGCAAATATACAATAAAGTAAAGCAAAAAATACGGAAAATGATAATAAATATAAATGTTAGAAATATAGACAGCGAAGAGTAAGCTGTACTCCCAATAGGTACAACTTAATCTTTAAAAGAAAAATATGCAGGAATATATATAAGCAAAAAAGAACATTTCCAAAGGTAAATCTATAGTACATAGAAGCAATATATCCATGGTGAATCTGTGGCACATTAAAGCAATATATACAATATATACACAGCACTATCAAAGGGAGAATAACTCCATGGTAGATCTATAGTGCATTAAAGCAGTATATGCATAGTTAATTTTGGCACATAAAAGCAATATATACAGAACAAGTTGTACCTATTGGGAGTACAGCTTACTCTTCGCTGTCTATATTTCTAACATTTATATTTATTATAATTTTCCGTATTTTTTGCTTTACTTTATTGTATATTTGCAAGTTTGCCCACACTAAAGATGGCTGACATGCCCTATTTTGCTCCATGTGATTCCTATATTTCACCCCGTTCCACATAGGGGCGGGTGACGCTCGGAACGCAACGCACACCATCTATTGGTGCAGCGTGCGTTCCAAGGCGCCAAATTACTCCATTTCTCTTTCACTACGATGCCGAGATCATTTCCGGTTTCGACGCTAGTTACGCGTCATTTCCGGCACGACGCGGGTGCCGCGTCATTTCCGGTATGACGCGTGCGTGTCAGCAGCAAGCCGGAACCAGGAAGCAGACACACCAGGAAACCATCTCCTCATCAGCAAGGATATAAAAACGGACTGTTGGGACATTTAACCACACTCCTGAAGAAGCCTATCAGGCGAAACGCGTTAAGTGGAACTTATTTTATATTTTATATATTCTATCATATACTATTTTGTTTGTTATATTAAAGTATACTTTTTTAAAGTTACTTTTATAGTTTCAAAATTTTTTTGGTTTCCTGGATCCTGTATATCCTTGGTGGGGATCATACCACCTATGCTGTTTATACTAGAGCAGGTCATTTGCTCTAGAAAGTGTAAGTACAATACTATTCATCACTTAATACAATATTAGTACTTACTTCACCATATTGCTGCTATCTTTGTTTTTTATATCTACCAAGCAAATTGCACTTTGAAAACATCTGTGACAACCACTACAAATCCAGAGACGGGGATTGTACCGTCCAAGCGCTTCACAGCAGAGCTCTGTTATAGCTCAATTAAATGTGAGTGGACTGTACAAAGCCATATAACTACCTGTCTTTATAATAACATGTACTGTATTGCACTATGATTTTTTATCTTAATTCTCTTTTGAGGTTATGATCTATCAGAATATTCAAGGATACATGTATGTATTTTTCTGCATATATATAAATCACTAGGCGCGGTATACGCCACTTTTTGTTTTTTCTATTACTCATTCACAAGGTTGGGGAATCCTTGTTTGGTATACTGCTGCCCGATTACTATAGTGAGCGCCTATTATTTCTTTTCACTTACCTACCGGCATATTGCTTGCAGGGGTTCCGCATGGCAGTAGTCTGCTTTGGGGCTGTCATGCTGCAGTGGTGTGGTGTTGATGGAACTCTCTATTTTGATTTCACAGGTCCCTCTTGCACTCTGTACTGCTACTGGAGTCAGGATATGAAATCATCCCAGCCTTGGCAACAATACTGAGAAGCAGTAAAATGAGCTGTCAATGACAAAGGAGAATGAGGTTCCACTCCAGCTCTCCATGTCAATGTAGCAATAGGGACAATGGGAAGAAAAAAATACAATTGAATTATTTAGTGAATTAAAAATGTGTGTGTATATAATTATGAGTATACATATGAATGTGTATGAGTCCATTTGTGAATATGTGAGTGTGTGTGTGTGTGTGTTTGTGTGTATGTGTGAGTCTGTATGTGTGTTTATTTGTCAGTGTATAAGTCTGTGTATGAATAGCAATGTGTGTCTGTGCATATATGTCTAAGTTTTTATACAGTGGCGGAACTACCGCAGCCGCAGGGGTCGCAGATGTGACCGAGCCCACACTCCAGGGGGCCGGCAGCCCTGCAGGGGGCCCTAGGGCAATTTTCGCAATGGGGCCCCATGGATTCTAGTTACGCCTCTGTTTGTATATCTATATATGAATATCCATGTGTTTATGTGTCCGTGTTTGTTTATTGTAAGTACATCAATGTGTGTGTCTGTATATATGCAGCCATGGGCATCTCTCTCTCTCTCTCTCTCTCTCTCTCTCTCTCTCTCTCTCTCTATATATATATATATATATATATATATATATATATATATATATATAAATATACTTGTGCATGAATATCAGTAAGTGTGAATATGTATGTGTATATGAATATTTGCATAATTTCCCTAACAAAAGGAGATTTGAAGTGGTGCAGAGGGAATCCCCCCATATTTATTTTTCCAGTTCGGGGGAGTGGTGCATTCCCATTCTGAATGCCATATAACCTAGGTATTCCTCTGATAAAGGACATTTCACAGCATATAGTACACTTTTTTATGCTTACTAGCTGGGTTGCCTGAATTTGGATATAAGCTGGTGCATGTGAAAATGTGTGAAAACATTGTTTCTTTATCCCTTTTCTGTTTAATAAAGTAAAACATTAAAATTATTTTGTACTGTTTTACCCTAAGGAAGCGTGCATTAAATCTCCCACAAACCCAGAATATATGAAAACTGGCAACTTTTGTCTTCTGAAGTAAGGAAGGCATGCAAAACCACATACACTTCATCTGTGAGCGAATATTTCTATTACAAAAAAACATAACCATGTGCAAATTACATTGACCATGAAATTAAGTTTAACTGATAATGTTTTTATATACATTTTCTGCATGTTTTATGTACATTAATATGTATTAAACATGCTTATTTGTAGAAGGAAATATGTTTAAAGGGTTACTTTGAGCACTATAACCACTCATCACATTAAAGTGGTTATAGAAGAGGGCCAATGAATGAGAGCCCCTAGTATTCCTTAGGCTAGCACCTCTTGGAGTTTTTTCTAACTTGGATATTATATTCAATTTTAGCCATTTCAATTCATACCAGCAATAGAAATCTGTTACATACTGAGAACAGCATGTCACCCTTAGCTGCTTGGGATAATGCACAATTCTTAGTGTAGAAGTCACTTAAGAGGTTTTGCCTTGACGTAGCAGATGAGCTTACACTTAAATGGCCATTGAAATGATACTAAAAACCTTCAGTTATTTAAGAGTGCATAGGGATTTGGGATAGTGTGCAAGTAACATTTTTATATGTTTTTTATTGTATGTATTGGAACTGTTGTGTACTATAGTCATTGCTGCCACCCAGGAGAAGTGGAAGTTTGAATGCACAACTTAGTTCAGTATAATTGTAAGTAAACACGTTTACAACCTTGGCACACTAAGCTAAACCGTGACCTCCAAAAATGCTCCAGAAATTCTGAAAGCTGCTTGAGAAAGTCTCATTCTGCGTCTGACTTTCTCTACTATAAATTTATGCTACACTCGTGCAGTTTGGCTCTTTCTTCTGCAAAAAACTACTTCAATACTCCCATAACTTATTTCTCCTGAGAACCCAAACACCTCTTTCATACTTTGAATTCTCTACTTTGCCCTTTCGCTGCTCCTCCTCCCACGGATTTGACCACTAAAAAGTTGCTATTTACTTCACTGAGAACATTTCTTAGATCAGAGAAGATCTCCCTCCAACCCCTACCAATACTTCTCCCAACCTCCCATCTCTGTTCTATGCTCACTGGCATCTGCTATGCCAGAAGACATTTTTGCTCTTGTTCAGTCCTCCAGTCCCACCACTTGTTCCCTAGATCTGACTCCCTCACATCTCACTTGCGTTTTGTACTCTTCTCTTGCTCTGCCCCTCGCTAAAATATTCAATATCTCCTCTGGGATATATCCTTCACCCTTCTAGTATGCAACAACCACCCCAATTCTAAAAAAGATAAACTTTGACCCTAACTACCTATCCAACTACCGCCCTATCTCGATACTACCTTTTTCCTTCAAGATCACAAGAGTTATGTACGCTAGATTGACAGGCTTCTATGAATCCAACTCTCTGCTCGCTTGACCCACTTCAGTCTGGATTCTGCACTTGTCAATGTATCCAATGATTGAATTGCTTCTTAATTCAGTGGTTGCTACTCTCTTCTAATTTTCCTTGATCTTACTGCTGCTTTTGACACTGCTGATCACCATCAACTTCTTCTCTTCCTCTGTAATCTCAGTGTATGAGACTGTCCTTTCCTGGTTTTCCTCCTACCTCTCCAGGAGCTCTTCCAGTGTTTCTTTTCTGGATCTTCTCTGAAACTCCTCAGTGTCGGTGTTCCCCAAGGTCCTATTCTGGTGCTTGCTTAAATTCTCTACAAATCTCCTACCTACCTATCCTCACTAATAAACACTTGTGTCCCAGTCAGACCCATACACTGTTCCAAAGAGCTGTGTCTATCCTCTGTTTGTATTTGCACCTCTGATGCCCACCTTCAAGACTTCTCTAGGACTGTGCTGTTACTACGGAACTCCATTCCCTGCTCCGACTCTCACACAGTCTCAGTTCCTTCAGAAAATTATTTATTAAAGCATATCATTTAAGCTGTTAATAGCTTTCCCTCCCTACACCTTGGTAACCCACCTTGCTTCCTCTCATACAATTGTGTCATCCAAAAAAACTAACCCTTTATTGACAATTATTCTAGTAACCTACTTTTTCAAATGTATGAAATACATCCTAACCTACATCTTGTGCCACTTTACCCCAGTCACTCTAGAATGTAAGCTTATTTGAGCAGGCCCCTCAACACCCTCTGTTCCTGTGTGTCCAACTCATCATGTTACAATTAGTTGTCAGGTAGTCCATCCATTGTACAGCGCTGCAGAATTTGTTAGTGCTTTATAAATAATAATAATAATAATAATAATGTTCAGTATACTACCAAATAAAATATATTTTAAACTAAACAATGCCCTCCACTTTATGACAGTAGGACAAAAAATGAACTTTTATCTAGAGGTTCAGCTTTCATTCTATGATAAAGTACTGATTTTCTAATAATTGAACATTTAGACATCTAGGCCTAAGTTTACAATCTTGTCAGTAAATGGCAGTTGCCAGATGTCACTAAAATTAACATCTGGTAGCTTGTAAAGGCTACATATTATCACTAGGTTTAAGATGTTTGTGTCACATGTTCATCCTCAATTTGTGGTGTTCGTGGTGGCAAGTACCTTCCTGGCATTGACGGATATGCTAATCAGCAGCCCTGTGCCGGTGTATTTGACTCCTGCGGCTTGTTGAAAGACGCCTGCCGCTGCAGATCCATACCAATTCCTAACCCCACGTCAACCCACGGTATTGACAATGTCAAGGACGCGCACGCACGTCCTGGGGTCAAAGGCCGCGTATGGCCAATCAGATCTAAAGGAGACTTATTTAAACTCCTTTTTGCTTTTTCTCATTGCCCTGTCGTGGTTTCCCTTTGTAGGATATCTGAGAGTGTGTTCCTGAGCGTTTATTTCTTTATTTCTGGTTATTGACTTTGGCTTCATTTGACTTCCCTGTATTCTGGTATCCTTGACTTTTGGCTTTCCCTCATCGTTGTGTCTCATTCTGTGTCCCTGACCTCGGCAAGTATTCTGACTATTCTTTGGTACTTTAAGTCCGGCCATTCTAAGGCCCGGTAAGACGTTACCTTTAATCCTAGGTGTGATACAGTTCTGTGTGCTGGATCAACTAGTATCCTGACAGTTTGGTGCTGTGGCCTCTTTTTGTTGTTTTCCAGCAGAGGATGGTAACATACCCCATGTCCTCACCCAAGTATATGCTCTGATTATCTTAAGATTTGCATATTTCTTTCAACCTAGTTATGTGGCATGCAGTTTTTCAATTTTGGGCACAACTCACGTTGGGAGAGATGATAACAAAATTGCAAAAGTCATTAAAAAAAAAAGCAAGATTGGAATAAATCTTTATTTTGTTTTCAGTTTTGTTATTCTTCCAAGTTCAGAAAATTGCTTAAATTATTTATTGAATTTCTAGTTACCTCTGTTTTGCTCAAAATTAATCATACATTTTGTGACATTATACATTTGTGTAAACTAAATGTTTATATCAAATTTCATTTTTTTTCAATGTATCTAGCCAACTGTAATATATTATCACCTCTAATATTTTACTCTGTCAGAAAAAATATAAACAGCAATTTAATGTTAGCAGTTCATACAGTGCCAAATATACTTCCTAGCTTCCCAACTGCCAGATGTCTATATAGATAGATGTCTAAAAATGCAGATTTTTTTTTCCAATACTAGTTAAACATGTTTTGAAAATTCTCATTTCAATACTGTCTATAAAAGTCAAGTCTAAAACAACTAAAGAAAAAAATATATATACTGAAGAAATAAAATAACTTCTACATATTAGTTCCCATAAACTTACTTTTTAATTAAGAAATTATCAACTCAAAATTAAATTCTATGATATTTTCCTGCTCTTGCAGTCTGAAAATAATGAATTCGGGATCCTGTATCCTGTGCCTATATACCATTTTTTCTGTTAGTGTGAATTAATCCAGTGGTCAGCCAAGACATTGCCACAGCAATACAGTATCTAAACCTTCTCACATTTTCACATGTTTCTAAGGCAACCAAAACAATAGAGGTGTCTGAGATGACCCCAGTATAACTGTAGAAGCAATTGTAGCACTGAAATGCATAGAAAGTGAGCTGGAGATTATCAGCAGTGACTGATTAATTTTCAAGATGGTGGGGCACTAGACTATGCTGTCCGAATCTTAAATGGCCTCCTGACTTGTTGACCCGTTGAGACATAATTATCCGTTCAACATCATAAGTTGTAGAGGCTCATCCATGTGTGTGTGTCAAAATACATTTAAAAAAAATAAGAATCAGCATATCTTTAATTATATAATAGGGACCAGCTCTGCAGGGTCCATCCTCTCTTATTAGTTGCTGCCCAGGCATGTCAAAAACATGGGACAAGTTTGAAATCTGTCCCATTTGCATTTAAAAATAAATTTGAGGGGTCTCCCATTGAGTTGCCATTTGAGCAACAGATCCAGCTGCCCATTAGTGGATGCATGCTATTTCTATATCCATTTGGGGCAATAATTCACTCATATTAACAGGGGATAGGGTTACAGTGTCGACAGGAGAGAGAACAAAGCAACTGTCTTGAAAAGAACAGATAAGTAGCAAGAGAGCACAGCATTATTATTATTATTATTATTATTATTATTATTATTATGCTATTTATATAGCGCCATCAAATTCCGAAGTGCTTTACAATGGGTGGACGAACAGACATGTAGTTGTAACCAGACAAGTTGGACACACAGGAACAGCATCAACAGCTCCTGACCCTATTGCAATGTGAGTATATATATATATATATATATATATATATATATATATATATATATATATAGTAACAACCCCCTGGATGTTGGGCTAAGGTAACATCCCCAGGATGTACTTGAAAACCAGAGTAATCTGAATGTACCTTTTCCTGGTTAAATACTTGACTTAAGACCTGATCTGTATTGCTTCACATATGAGAGGAAAACTCTCGAAAGCTTGTCTTTGAAATACTATGTTAGTCCAATAAAAAGTTATCATTGCATACTGCAATACTCTGGTATTTTGGCATCTTGTCTACTGGACTAATACGGCTAATCCAATCTACACTATGTATATAAATTTGCAGAGGTAATAGTGAGTCAGTAAAAGCTAACATGCTTCATAACAGCAGCAGTATGTAGAAAGTTAAAGTTGGCAGACGTAACTCACTCATAAAACTACTGAAAATAAGATCAGTATAGATAGAGTTAGAGACTCAAAGGGCTATAAAGCCAACTAGAGCTGGTGTTACCATTCTGTGTATCCATCAAAGTGACACTGGCTGCATGGAATAGTTTTGGGTATATCCTTATTGTGTTTAACACTGTGTATTGTATCTGTATATTACACTCGGTCATGTCTGTTGTGTGTGTGTGTCTTTGTATTGAGTCTAGTTACGTGTATTGAATGGGTAACTGCATTAGGCTCAGTTCCTTGTGCTGTATGGGCATCTCTGCATTTCACTTAGTTCTTTGTATTGTAGGATACCTCTGTATAGTACTATGAATTGTATAGGTATCTCTATATTGAACCTAGATCTGAGTTTAGTATGGTAGACTTGGAGATTTGTTTTGAGCAGTATTCGGGACAATATTGTAATCATCCAAAATTCTTTCTAAACTGCCACATGCAGGGAATCTGGCTCACGGAATCCCAAACATGCTTGTCTTGATTCATTATTAAAAGTAAGTTTCTTGGCACCAGAAAAAAAGGTAGATGGAATGAAGAAGCAGCACAGTTTGGGTGCTATTTTCTTTAACTGAAGGATGGTCAGTGACTCTACAGAAGCTACATTCTTGTCAGAAAGGAAGGGGTAAGTGGGTGGTCAATTGCCTACTAACTTTTTTCTTTTGATTCTGGATGGATTTTGTATTTTTAACGTAAAATGACTCCTGCACTCCATTTTTCACAATACATGATAGAAAAATAAAAAAAATATTGCAATCAATTATTCTAAAAGTGTGTTCTCTCACTTCATATTTTTTAAATCCAGATATATAATTGTAATGGAGCTCTCTGTACCTCGACTGGGTACCTACGCCAAGGACCGCGTCCTAGCTGGAACAGGGGACAAACAGCAGCACTTCTGTCCACAGTCACCGTGGCTTGACTGGGGCCCTGGAGCCGCTCCTTCCTGGACCTGAATGGGGATTTAGCTCTAGTCCTTACAAGGACTTTCCCCATTGAATCCCCTGCAAGCTGGAACAGCAGACACAGGAGTAAATCTTCTTTCCCTCCAATAATAGCACGACACACATTTTTGGAGTGTAAGCTGGCACACTGGCCTTTTATGCAAGTTTCAAAACAAAGGTGATACACACAACAAAGACACACACACAACAGGTGTACCTTTTTGGGCACAAAATGAACAAAACAATAAAAACAGAGTCATACAGTGAGACACTCCCATACACAAACAATAGAATCCCTCCTCTGTGCTTGGGAGATAATTGAATCAGGAACTGTACTAATCTAACCCAATTATCTTCAAACACAGAAAAACATTAAATTTTATGAAACCCCAAAAAGTACCTTAAAAACACATAATAAACATCACCTGATAGCCCTGATCTGGGTGAACAACATATCCAAAAATCACCCAGATCTGTTCAGGGTTTCAGGAATTTCCCGGAAGTCATAGTTTTAACTAACCGTGCACATGGTCCTATGCCCAACACAGTTCCAGGGAAATCAGTGCTAACAGTCGGTCAAGTTAGGTAGTCTTTTACAGGTTTCCCTGCAAGGCCCATAGTCTGTGGGCAGGAGGCTGACAAGCAGGCTCTTCTGAACGACAGATGCCCTTTGCCACACCGGACCCTCTGACGGGACCACATCAGCCATTCGATGGCTCTGCTCCCAACAGTAAAATGACTTGAAAGTCCTTCCGGCAGACATACATAAAGTATGGGCAGCTGCTCTGGTGCTTATTAAAACTGAACAAACAGAACAGGCGAGAACCTCTGAGCAGAACATTATAAATATCCAGAACGATCTTACAGCAGTAAAAGACACAGTGAAACAATTCCAGACCCACCAGATGGCCTTATTTCTTCAAATGACTACCATTGAAGACTGATAACGCCGCAACAACTTTAAAATCTGCGGGATCCCAACTGCCATTTCATCAGAAGAGCTACCTTACTAAGATCGTTCTTACTATATCAGGAGGCTACTAGCAACAATATTACCGCACACGGCCGCCAAAAAAACATAACAGTTGATGGTGTCTACTGCGTTGCAAGCCCAGTCAAATCATCACCTGATCTAATCCAAAACTTTATCCTCCATTACATGGCCTCCCAAGACAATAGCAAAATCTTGCTAGCCTTACAGGGCAAAACCCTGTTGACCTTTAACCCCTTAAGGACCGGACTGTTTTTGTGATGTTGTACATTTGCGACCAGGCATCTTTTTACACTTTTGTGGTGTTTGTGTTTAGCTGTATTTTTACGCTCTCTCATTTACTGTTCCCATACAAATTATATATTGTTTTTTTTCAGGACAAAAGAGGCTTTCTTTACATACCATTATTTATATAATCTCATGTAATTTAATTAAAAAAAATGAAAAAATATGATGAAAAATTGAAAAAAATACATGTTTTTTGACTTTTATGTGAAAAATCTTTTACTCATCTACAAAAGCGAATGAAAAAAACTGCTAAATAGATTCACAATTTTGTCCTGAGTTTCAAAATACCCAGTGTTTACATGCTTTTTGCTATTTTTTTGCATGTTATAGGGCTATAAGTACAAGCAGGATTTTGCGGTTTAAAAACATAAATTTTTAAAATGTATCAATAGTGACATTGTAACACTATTATCTGTCATAAATCGCTGAATAACACCCCATATGTACATATTTTTTTTAAAGTAGACAACTCAGGGTATTCAATATGGAGTATGTCCAGACTTTTTTTAGTAGCCACTTAGTCGCAAACGCTGGCCAAAGTTAGCGTTCATATTTGTTTGTGTGTGAAAAAAAGTAAAAAACTAAATTGAACGCTAACTTTGGCCAGTGTTTGTGACTAAGTGGTTACTAAAAAAGACTGGACATACCCCATTTGCAATACCTTGGGTTGTCTTCTTTTGCAAATGATATGCCATCATGGGGGTAATTCTCATTCCTGGGCTACCATACGCTCTCAAAGGCAACGTAACCAACCTGGCCATTTTCAATGTAAAAATATTTGACCCATATATTTGACCCTGTAACTTTCAAAAACGCTATAAAACCTGTACATGGGGGGTACTGTTATACTCAGGAGACTTTGCTGAACACAAATAGTAGTGTTTTAAAACTGGAAAATGTATCACAACAATTATATCATCAGTAAAAGTGATGTTTGTGTGTGAAAAATGCAAAAAAGTCACTTTCACTGACAATATCATCGCTGTGATATGTTTTACTGTTTTGAATCACTAATATTTGTGTTCAGCGAATTCTCCCGAGTAAAACAGTACCCCCCATGTACAGGTTTTAGGGTGTCGTAGAACGTTACAGGGTAAAATACAGTGATAGCAAATTAAATTCTCTGGACTTTCGGCCTGGGTTGGCAGGCAGGTCCCTTAAATTGCAAAAGATAAAATAACTTAATAATGTAAAAAGCAAAAAGAAGAGATGAGAACTAAAATAGAGAAAACAGTCCCACTCAGTGGGTGTAATCCAATCTCGTTCTCAGTTATATACCTCCAATTATGAGTGTCACATGTAGAGAGGGGGGGGGGGAAGGTTTTTAGTTTGAACCTTTATTTAGTACAACAAATAAGTATAATAAAAATCGGCAAATAGTTTACCAATGAGTAGTAAACCCTAGAAGGTGGGTAGGTAGAGCATAATCAACATATTACTGTTCATGGAGTAACAAGTGTGTCCAGGATACAAATGCCTGGATAGGTAGTGGATGGGAGGAAAGATACTAAGAGGGGAGAGGGAAAGGGGGTATCTATATGCCGAAGTATAGGAAGATGCCTGGTAGAGGTAAAGGTAGCACAGGGAGTTGCTATAAAAGGCAAAACTAAATGGTGCACTTGTCCTGAGGGGATGTGGAGCATATATATGTAGGAAAAAATCCCTTAGTGTTCTCTAGTATTCCTGCATACGATTTGTGCAGGTTAGAGGGTATTGCTCCAATATCAAGGGGTGTTCCAGCTTAGTATTGCAAAGCAGTAACCCTTTCCTCACGTAAGTGCCACACCAAAATCCTAAGTATGCCCTGGACTAGCTATCTAACTCACATCAGTGAGAGAGGAATTAATCTGCTACTTCAAGGCAGCCTCAACCTTTCCCTATCTCCCCATAGAGTTATCAAACCAAAGTGTTAGATGGAAGTATTCCCCATCCACTCAGCAGACAATGCATGAACAGAAAGTAAAAAATGACAACCCAACCAAAAAGAAATGTGGATTAAATCAAAACAGAAAAGTGAAAATAAATTGCATCGGCTCAAAATTTGCTCGACGCGCGTTTCGGCGTTTCAATACGCCTTTGTCAAGAGCTGGACAGTGACTCGACTGATTGCCGGTTATAAAGGGTAGAAAGACCTCCCATTGCGGGACAGCCACCAATCTGCATGCAGGGGCTGTTCCCGGAGACCACGAGGGGCTCGTGGGCTCCTCCCATATAGTGCCGTCCAATCAGAGGGGGGAAGGGGAGTGGTCACCCTTTGTGTGCCGCACTGTAAGATCGTAACCCATTGCGGGTAAGAATGTAAGTGGCAACAGCATCGGTTTTCATATTGTATAGAGGAGCTATACAGGTATACGACACATCAATATGGTTGTATTGATTTCCCCCCAACAGAAATATACATAAAGGCATGATAGGCTAAAATATTGGAAATAAAGTATTTGTATAACTCCTTTTCCGTCAGTCAAGGGTTTTAATACACGCAAAGACCCATAGTAGGTTAGTTATATCGCTCAAAGGGTAGCATATAGGGGTCTATTGATGCAAGTTGATTATATACAGTATGTGCAATACGTATATTGTTTGATAGACCGAGGGAGGAGAGATATATAAGTTATACTGGAATACAGATTGGTAGCCCTATGCACTGACGGTGAGAAATTGTACGGACATTGTATCACCAAATAATAAATAAACTATTAGTTATGTTTTTATATTTTATTTGTTTTTGTTTATTATTTATTATTTTTTATTTCATATTTTTTATACATTTTAATTTTTAATTTTTAATTTTATATTTTTTACCTTTATTTGTTGTTTGTTGTTTTATATTCAATATATTGTGATTGTTCTAAAAGGTGAAAAATATTCTCAAAATATGGGAGTAGGGGGCCAAGTGGGCAGGGTCAGTCATCAGTTCACTGAAAAGGAAAAGGGGGGGTGTAAAAGGAACCCCCCAAGAATAATGTGTACATAAATTCACATAAGTACTCAATATACGTTAGTTTGACGGGTATTCTGTATTACATGAAATACAGAATAAACAAGAATAGGAAGAAAAATATAGGTAGAGAGTAGAGTGTCTATGTCAAATAGGCATGGGCTCATCACTTCAACAGAGTAAGGTATTATATCTTCAATGCAACCATTCAATTAGAGATGGAGTGGGGGATATCAATTACCGAGTGATGAAGTAAATTAGTATTGTGTACATTCAATGCGCAGGACTAGTTTAGGTAGCAGAGGACATATACAGTGGGGGACTTATCATTCAGATAAAAGGGGAAAATGAGAAACCCTCATTGAGACCCTTAGGATTTAGGGTCTTTAATTTGTGAATCCACCTGCATTCCTTTTGACGCAGGATTTTGTCAAAATTCCCCCGTCTCTGTTCGCGTTTAACCAGTTCTAACCCGCAGAACCGTATATCCCTGGATACACCACCATGTTTTTCTTTGAGATGTCTAGAGATGGGTGTCTCCATACGGTTTCTCGTGCATCTCGCATGTTCTTTTATGCGCTCCTTGAAAGCTCGGAAGGTCTTACCCACATACATTAGTTTGCAGCTACATGTGAGAAGATAGATCACACCCGTGGAGTTGCAATTAAAAAAGTGCTTTATTGTAAAGGACTGCTTTCCCTCACTGTCCTGGACTGTCTTAGAATTCCTCAAGATAAGCTTACAGGCTACACACCTACCACATTTGTATGTGCCGACTGGGATCGTGCCACTCAGCCATGTGGATTGAGGATTTTGTTTGGCTACAAAGTGGCTAGGGACCAGGATGTCACGTAGGTTTTTCCCCCTTCGGGCCGTAATTGTGACCTGTGGAGACAGTACTGTTTTTAGGTGAGTATCTTTAAGTAAAATGGGCCAGAATTTTTGAATGGACCCTTTTACTTCGTCCCAACCGGTATCGAACGTTCCAATCATTCTGATGGTTTTATTCGGGGTGGTTATAGAGTCAGACGATTCTGAGAGGAGATCCTCCCTGTTCGTGAGAAGGGCCCATTTATAGGCCTTTTTCAGGCATTTGTTCGGGTATCCCTTCTCTTTAAATTGTGATCTCAGGAGTTTAGCTTTTAATTGGAAATCCTGTAAATCAGAGCAATTTCGTCAGAGTCTAAGGTATTGGCCGGTTGGGATTCCTTGCTTTAGAGCTCTAGGGTGGTGACTCTCCCATTTGAGGAGGGAATTTGATGCTGATGGCTTCCTAAACAGGGTTGTTTTGAGTGAGCCGTCCTTGCAGATTGAGATGGTTAGGTCCAGGAAATTTAGGGAGCTGCCACCAAATTCGGCGGTGAATCTGAGGTTCTCCTCGTTATTATTGAGGAGAGAGACAAATTGGTCAAACTCATTCCTGTCCCCTTCCCAGACCAGGATGACATCGTCGATGTATCTATACCAGGATGTACGGGGGAACGTGGTAGTAATGGATGTAGCTAAGTATGAGAGGATGGTCCAAGATGTTCTGGACAATAGAGACACATACACGGTACTACAGTCGGATCCCACCAACACGTTCCTGGGTGGATATAAGGAGATCCTTGATGAGGGCCGCAGTAGAGGGTTGCTATCTAATGAGGAATACTCCTTTATCCTCAACCCTTGCCCAAGAATAGCAACCTTCTACTGCCTGCCGAAAGTCCACAAGAGTATGGGGGATCCACCTGGTCGTCCCATAGTATCTGGGATCGATAACTTGACCCAGAATGGGAGTCTTTATATTGACCAGATCCTCAGACCATTTGTGGAAAACCTTCCCTCGTACATTAGAGATACCAAACAGGCTCTGCATCTCCTTTCGAACCTTCACATCCAGCCTGCATCCAACTTATGTAGTTTGGATGTGGAGGCCCTGTATTCTTCTATCCCGCATCAAAGGGGAACCGACCATATCCAGTTCTTTTTGACCAAAAGAGGCATTAAATACCAGGCACATACCAATTTCACGATCAAACTATTGAGATTTATACTATCACATAATTTCTTCCTATTTCATAACAAATTCTACCACCAGGTGAGAGGGACGGCTATGGGCACGGCGTGTGCGCCATCATATGCCAACCTCCACCTGGGTTGGTGGGAGGAACAAATTAAGACATGTGATCTATTAGCGCCTTTTATGTCCAAGATTACATCCTGGTATAGATACATCGACGATGTCATTCTGGTCTGGGAAGGGGACAGGAATGAGTTTGACCAATTTGTCTCTCTCCTCAATAATAACGAGGAGAACCTCAGATTCACCGCCGAATTTGGTGGCAGCTCCCTAAATTTCCTGGACCTAACCATCTCAATCTGCAAGGACGGCTCACTCAAAACAACCCTGTTTAGGAAGCCATCAGCATCAAAT
Source organism: Pelobates fuscus (assembly GCF_036172605.1). Taxonomy (NCBI): domain Eukaryota; kingdom Metazoa; phylum Chordata; class Amphibia; order Anura; family Pelobatidae; genus Pelobates; species Pelobates fuscus. The sequence goes on from NC_086320.1 coordinate 98,005,344, forward strand.
TCCCTCCTCAAATGGGAGAGTCACCACCCTAGAGCTCTAAAGCAAGGAATCCCAACCGGCCAATACCTTAGACTCTGACGAAATTGCTCTGATTTACAGGATTTCCAATTAAAAGCTAAACTCCTGAGATCACAATTTAAAGAGAAGGGATACCCGAACAAATGCCTGAAAAAGGCCTATAAATGGGCCCTTCTCACGAACAGGGAGGATCTCCTCTCAGAATCGTCTGACTCTATAACCACCCCGAATAAAACCATCAGAATGATTGGAACGTTCGATACCGGTTGGGACGAAGTAAAAGGGTCCTTTCAAAAATTCTGGCCCATTTTACTTAAAGATACTCACCTAAAAACAGTACTGTCTCCACAGGTCACAATTACGGCCCGAAGGGGGAAAAACCTACGTGACATCCTGGTCCCTAGCCACTTTGTAGCCAAACAAAATCCTCAATCCACATGGCTGAGTGGCACGATCCCAGTCGGCACATACAAATGTGGTAGGTGTGTAGCCTGTAAGCTTCTCTTGAGGAATTCTAAGACAGTCCAGGACAGTGAGGGAAAGCAGTCCTTTACAATAAAGCACTTTTTTAATTGCAACTCCACGGGTGTGATCTATCTTCTCACATGTAGCTGCAAACTAATGTATGTGGGTAAGACCTTCCGAGCTTTCAAGGAGCGCATAAAAGAACATGCGAGATGCACGAGAAACCGTATGGAGACACCCATCTCTAGACATCTCAAAGAAAAACATGGTGGTGTATCCAGGGATATACGGTTCTGCGGGTTAGAACTGGTTAAACGCGAACAGAGACGGGGGGATTTTGACAAAATCCTGCGTCAAAAGGAATGCAGGTGGATTCACAAATTGAAGACCCTCAATCCTAAGGGTCTCAATGAGGGTTTCTCATTTTCCCCTTTTATCTGAATGATAAGTCCCCCACTGTATATGTCCTCTGCTACCTAAACTAGTCCTGCGCATTGAATGTACACAATACTAATTTACTTCATCACTCGGTAATTGATATCCCCCACTCCATCTCTAATTGAATGGTTGCATTGAAGATATAATACCTTACTCTGTTGAAGTGATGAGCCCATGCCTATTTGACATAGACACTCTACTCTCTACCTATATTTTTCTTCCTATTCTTGTTTATTCTGTATTTCATGTAATACAGAATACCCGTCAAACTAACGTATATTGAGTACTTATGTGAATTTATGTACACATTATTCTTGGGGGGTTCCTTTTACACCCCCCCTTTTCCTTTTCAGTGAACTGATGACTGACCCTGCCCACTTGGCCCCCTACTCCCATATTTTGAGAATATTTTTCACCTTTTAGAACACTCACAATATATTGAATATAAAACAACAAACAACAAATAAAGGTAAAAAATATAAAATTAAAAATTAAAAATTAAAATGTATAAAAAATATGAAATAAAAAATAATAAATAATAAACAAAAACAAATAAAATATAAAAACATAACTAATAGTTTATTTATTATTTGGTGATACAATGTCCGTACAATTTCTCACCGTCAGTGCATAGGGCTACCAATCTGTATTCCAGTATAACTTATATATCTCTCCTCCCTCGGTCTATCAAACAATATACGTATTGCACATACTGTATATAATCAACTTGCATCAATAGACCCCTATATGCTACCCTTTGAGCGATATAACTAACCTACTATGGGTCTTTGCGTGTATTAAAACCCTTGACTGACGGAAAAGGAGTTATACAAATACTTTATTTCCAATATTTTAGCCTATCATGCCTTTATGTATATTTCTGTTGGGGGGAAATCAATACAACCATATTGATGTGTCGTATACCTGTATAGCTCCTCTATACAATATGAAAACCGATGCTGTTGCCACTTACATTCTTACCCGCAATGGGTTACGATCTTACAGTGCGGCACACAAAGGGTGACCACTCCCCTTCCCCCCTCTGATTGGACGGCACTATATGGGAGGAGCCCACGAGCCCCTCGTGGTCTCCGGGAACAGCCCCTGCATGCAGATTGGTGGCTGTCCCGCAATGGGAGGTCTTTCTACCCTTTATAACCGGCAATCAGTCGAGTCACTGTCCAGCTCTTGACAAAGGCGTATTGAAACGCCGAAACGCGCGTCGAGCAAATTTTGAGCCGATGCAATTTATTTTCACTTTTCTGTTTTGATTTAATCCACATTTCTTTTTGGTTGGGTTGTCATTTTTTACTTTCTGTTCATGCATTGTCTGCTGAGTGGATGGGGAATACTTCCATCTAACACTTTGGTTTGATAACTCTATGGGGAGATAGGGAAAGGTTGAGGCTGCCTTGAAGTAGCAGATTAATTCCTCTCTCACTGATGTGAGTTAGATAGCTAGTCCAGGGCATACTTAGGATTTTGGTGTGGCACTTACGTGAGGAAAGGGTTACTGCTTTGCAATACTAAGCTGGAACACCCCTTGATATTGGAGCAATACCCTCTAACCTGCACAAATCGTATGCAGGAATACTAGAGAACACTAAGGGATTTTTTTCCTACATATATATGCTCCACATCCCCTCAGGACAAGTGCACCATTTAGTTTTGCCTTTTATAGCGACTCCCTGTGCTACCTTTACCTCTACCAGGCATCTTCCTATACTTCGGCATATAGATACCCCCTTTCCCTCTCCCCTCTTAGTATCTTTCCTCCCATCCACTACCTATCCAGGCATTTGTATCCTGGACACACTTGTTACTCCATGAACAGTAATATGTTGATTATGCTCTACCTACCCACCTTCTAGGGTTTACTACTCATTGGTAAACTATTTGCCAATTTTTATTATACTTATTTGTTGTACTAAATAAAGGTTCAAACTAAAAACCTTCCCCCCCCCCCCCCTCTACATGTGACACTCATAATTGGAGGTATATAACTGAGAACGAGATTGGATTACACCCACTGAGTGGGACTGTTTTCTCTATTTTAGTTCTCATCTCTTCTTTTTGCTTTTGACTTTATTTGGGGTTAAGCCCCTTTATACCTCTGGTAACCTACCTGGAGTCTGTGAAGCTAGCTAGCCTACTTCCACTCCCTCCTTCTCTTTATCTAATAATGTAAAAATATGACATAAATACGCACGTAGAATTTAAATATATATGCATATTTATATATTTGAAGTCTACGTGTATATTTATATAATTATTTATGTAATTTTGTATATGGACATATGAATAGTTCGTATTCTTTTTATTTATTTATATATACATAGATATATATACAATTTCATTCTACGTGTATTTTGATATAAATATATATATATTAATATCAAAATACAGTTAGAATAAAATTTCGTATAAATATATATATATTTTTTAAATTTTTATTATTATTTTTACATGTTTAATTTAATTTAAATTACTTATTATTTGTATTTTATAATAATATATATATACAATATATATAGTTATTATATATATTATATATACGTGTGTAATTTAATTATAAGTGTATTTTTATATTAATATATGTACATATTAATATAAAAATACACTTAGCATGACATATATATGATATATAGACATATATTATATAGGTATAATATATGTCTATATATCATATATATATATACACATATATAATAATATTTTTTTTTTAATTAACTTTAACTTAATTTTTTTTAATGATTTTACAGATGCAGGGAGACTGCCTGTCAGCACAGACAGTCCCCCTGCAGGCAGACACATGGACACCTATTGTGACCATGTGGTCTCCCTGTTGAGCGATCACATGGCCCCAGGGGTCCTAATTCACCATGGGGAGACTGTCTGGGCTGCAGGCAGTCTCCCCACAATGGGAGCACCGCCGATCGCCGCCGGGGGAACGACGGCGATCGGGTAAGTAACTAAGACCGTTAGGACGGTTCAGGACCGTCGGCGGTGGGCAATGCAAAAATGCCGATGATGGTCCTGAACCGTCCTCGGTCCTTAAGGGGTTAAAGGCTCCTCTCTATCCTTCTTTCAAGACCTCACTTTGGCCACTCTCCTTTGGCAGAAGTCCCTAGGGCCAATCACCTACCAATTAAGAGCTGCAGAGGTGTCCTACAGATGGGGATCACCTTGATGGGGTCACCTTGATGGGAACGCACAATGGTGCTACCCACACGCTCGCCTCAGCGGAGAGGCACATACCTTCCTCACCTCTCTGGGGCTGGCTGTCAACAATGCAAGCTCATCCGCGGGGACCTCCATGGGAGCCTGGGATCTAGCAAACATCATCCCATTCATCCCTAGAACTGGAGTATTGCAAGCCTCAGGGATCTGACTGCACTGGGAGACAGTGCTACTCCAATACTGTTGGTCGAGAGATGTATACATCCGAACTGTCAATATCACCCCCTCCTCCCCCCGCTGGCCCCTTGGTTGAAGGCGGGGTTAATTTTCCACGCACCCATAATGGTCAATATGCTACTAGGCATCTACTAGCCCATGTCAGACCTGCAAGCGTATATCTATCCCATTTCTGGATTTACCTGAGAGCACACTCTCACTTAGACATTTTCTTTATGATGCAGAACTCTCAACTGAACCTAGTTTGAAACAACTTTATCATTTAAAAACAAAAATAGTGTAGGTCATTACTTTGTACAAAACTTAGTTTTACGCTTCACTGCTCAATGTTTACATATTGTCTACTATGTATGCAGTCATGCACTACAAAAAGTCAGGCTTAGTCAGGCTTAGTCAGGCAAATGAAAGTCAGGCTTAGATTACTGGTTTGGAGATAGGGCAGGGTCTGTGTCCATCTCACAATTTTCTTCTCAATCAAGATCTGCTGTGATTGACAAGGAATGCTTGGCGTGTAGATACAGGTAGTGTTACTAAGTTACCTGCATCTGCTTAGCATTTCTCTGTATGTGAAAGTGACTGAATGCTGAAAAATGCACCTATGAGCATTTATCCAGTCATCACAGTGCAAACAGCAGCACTGTTTTCATTTAAGCCCATTGACGTATAGATATGTCACTGGTCCTTGGGGACCAGATTTTTATGACATTATAATGTTCATCCAATACAAATATGATGGTGAAAGGCTTAATGTAGATAAAGCACTTCTTATAAAATATTTATCTTATTTATTTTTGTTGTTGCATGGCTTGCCGTGATGTTAATATACAGTATATATATATATATATTATAATTCTTCTGTGTGTCAACTACAAACATCAACCTGTATCAGACGTTTTTGCTTTCTTTAGGTTTATTCTGTTTACAATTACTAAATATAATATATATAATAAAATAACAAAGGGTGTTACAGGATGATGGATGTTAATTGCTGGGCAATTTAATTTAAGTATGTAAATGCAAGAGCACTAAACTTGTGATAATTGATTTTCATGTCATGTTAAGAAAGAAAAAAATATCAATGACATTGAGATATCATGTTCAAATATTGACTTTACTGATCACTAAACATGTAGTCATTTGAAGCAGTAAAAAATCTGAGGTCATGCAGCTGCACCAAGCTATTCTATAAAGCAAACATGTTTTGTCTTCAAAGGGATTTATTTACTAAAAACATAAGTCAAGTGAATTATAAACCAACTAATAATAATAACAAAGAATTTAACCAGGAAAGGTACATTCAGATTACTCTGGTTTTCAAGTACGACCTGGGGTTGTTGCTATTACTCAATTAAATGGTACTCATTTTATCTACCTGCTGGGATGTGAACCTGTGAACCAAGGGTTGAACAGATTCTGTTGATGATGCATTAGCCCATTGCTATCTCACCAGCAAATAGCATAATGTAAGTTAAAACAGCTAAGCAGCGATTGCCGCTGACTTGGGGAATATTTATAAATATGCCCTTTTAGCCTAAATATTGAAATATGGCTTCTAAATCCCTATACTTTGTTGAATAAATGAATAATTCAGGCTAGCCACGTCTGATGCGGGCACATTTTGGACAGAAAGGGCGCTCTAGAGACAACTTTTCAGGGATATATATTATGTGGGGGTGCACTGGTATTATTTGCCCTCTTATTTGATGAATGTGTTGGGGAATTGTTGTTTTATATTGTACTCTTTTTATCCGGGAGATAATTCGTTTAAACAAGAGCTGACTCAATTATCTTGCAGTCACAGAGGTGCCTTGGCTGGCGTGGGCTGTGTGGAATGGAGACCCCATGCTGGGGGTCTTTGTATATAATCCTGTGCCTTTTTCCTTTGCCTTTTCCCGGTAAATCCTGTTCATTTTCACCCTTAACTAACTCTTAACTAATGATTGGGTGAGACAGAGATACCCTCTGCAAGAGAGTATAGTAACTCTGGAGCTTCTACACAAGGGAAGGGGACAACCCAGTTGGTAGTAACACAGCTACTCATGGGTATACCGCCACAAGAAACATTAGAGGCGCTTCTCCAGCACTGACCAAGTAAAACTTTGTCACATGATGCAGAAGCCCCCAAAGGATAGCATTGATTTAATGATTTGAGGGGGCTTGGATGTGAATGCGGCATATGAGCATCAGGTCCCCAGTGTTCCTCTATGAGTAGTATTGGATCGACTAACTATGGAGAAGACCTTGCCTCCTCCAAGTCGTTGTGAGAGATAAACAGCACCAAGAGCATCAGCACTAGGAAAAGGTGCGTAAATCTTTAATTCTCTTAATTTTTTTTCACAAACATGAGGGACCTGTATATTTGTAGGTACAGGGACACTAAAGCATTATGAATACAGGTTTATATTTCTAGAGCTTTATTGTTCCTTTAAATGTAAGTTTTTTAAACAAGATTTTGTGTCATTAACTAAAAACTTAGAACATATTTTTGATACTCTTTACTTAGTTTTTGCCAAATGTCAAAGGAAAACAAACAGAATTGTAGGTTTATCTATTTTACAAAAACATAATTGCAGGTTTACATAATGAAGTATTTTTTGTTGGATATTCAAAGTGAATTAAATTCCAAACAATTTACACTCTAGTGAATAATCCTGCAAATGTTAATTAGTCTAAATAATTTTATGCACGATTGACAGTTTCACTCATGCCAATATAAGTAATTAAGGCATTAATAAAAAAAAAAAAAACATTAGAACATTGACCATATATAATAAACAGTGTTTTTTTTTGTTTGTTTGTTTTTTTACAAAAAAAGGGTTTCACAACAGTAAAATGAAATTGGAGTTTCTCATGTCATAGTCTATCATATACAATGTTTCTTGACCAATGTTTATTTGCACAATGTTTAATGACTGCCAAATGTATCTGCAACTGATCTATAATATTCCTAATAAAGACTGCTTTAATGAAGAAAATAAAAATAAACACTGAACATAAAGTCTAACTCTTATCAAATGCCAGTAATAATAACATTCCTGTAAATTTTGTATATCTCCACATTCCTGGGCAAGTCTTCCAAACCAACCACTAGCAGTGTTTTATACTGAAAACTAAAGGTGGGCAAGGCCTTTATAAAGTCTTCTGCTGTCTTAAAGGATGTATTTAAAATTATTTTGCAAATTGAATTATTTTAATAAGCCATGATGTGTAATAATGCATTTTTATTTGCCCAATTTTTATTTAGGCTACCTCACATTAATTAGTGTGCAAAAGATCTTATCTGATGAGAGGAACCGATACATGAACCTAACCTGCATTGCTCATAAGTCCCTCCCTTGACAGGTAAATTTGAAGTAAAATTACACCCCATAAATCAGAATAAGAGGTTCACGAATGATAAAGCTTCTTTCTTGACTGGGAATATAGTCTTGCCTAAGCATCAGCAGTAACAACAGGTACATTGAAGGTGACTAGGTGAGTATCTTTTCTTTTTTGCATTTTTTTCCAATGCACTCTATAAAACTGGAAGTCGTGTTCCTTAGAGCAGTATCACTTTTATCGCGAGCAAGATAAAATGATTCCTGCTGCTTAGAAACTTCAAAACCTGTCTCTCATTGAAGTTTAGCAAAAAAACATTTTTTTAGCAACATTATTTATTTAATATAAACATTTTTAAATAAAGTCTAGCGTGAGAAAGAAAAAACAAAAAAATGAAGAAAAATGTACGCACGTCCAAATAATTGATCTTTCATCTTTTCTCAAGTAAGATATCCAGCTTATGAAAGTTCTAGCAATCTATTTGAAAAATACAGTTTTTGACCTACTTGTCATTGATTGAACTTTACTTGTGCCTTGAGGTAGTTTACCAGGATGTTGACTTCTATCCCATGACGGTAGCTTTGACATAAGTAATGCTCTGCATGATCGATATGAGGCCTCTAACCTTTTTCATATTTGTTAGCTCAATGAACAAAACAGTAATATTTTCCTTGCAAGAACATCTAGATGGAAATGGACATGGTAGTACTATGTTTTTCAGAGATAAAAAGCAGTTAGTATTTATTGTCCCCCAATTAAACTGATGGTAACTTGTGTCACCTAGACGTTTTTTTTAAATATTTCATGTCCCTAAATGAATGACAATTAGTGAGCACAAATGCAAGATCAAAATGCCACAGTTATGCTGATGGTAGATAAATATGTACATGAAGTTATTTTATAAATTCACGCAATATTAATAATTTCAAAATGACCCATTAAGCAAGGCTTGACAAAGACGCAGCTAGGGTTGAAAATTTGACAGCTATATCGATTGAATAAAAGAACAATGGCTTTTGTTTACAGTTGTAATAATTTATGTTATTGGTTGTGGCATCTACGGGTTAATAATCCTATCTGAAACACATATTCTATTTGGGAACCTACTGTCACGTTCTGTTCCTGGTTGCGGATCATTCTGGTAATGGCTTCTGGTATCCAGTACTACTCTTGCTATTCTTGTTTAATATTTCTTGGTTTTTGGTTTTCTATTCTGTGTCTGGTTTTCTTTATGCTGGGATTTCTGGGTTCATTCCTATAGTTCGTCCCTGGATTTCCCAGTCTCCAGGTTTCCTTTAAATGTTTGTTTTATGTGCCACACCCTTATGTTTCCAGCTTTCATTATGTGTTGGAGTTCCTGCAGGCAGCGGCTCAAAGCTTCTGTCCTTTCTTGCAGGTAAGTGCTATATATGTGTTCTTAATCTGTGGTTGTTTTAGCATACATTAGGCAGTGTAGGACCTGCCAGATATGGGGTACATTGGCGTTGTTGGCAGGCTTATGCAATGTATGATCATATAGTGTGACTAAACCCCCATGATTTCCATATGTAGTACTTAGTTATTTCTCCTCTTGTTTTGCCTATGTTATCTTGTCGTGTCTTAGTTTGTATATACCTGTCCATGTTCAGCCCTGTCCCGTCATGCCCATGTTTAGTTAATGTTCCCTTATGTATTGTGTCATGTTCTGGGTTTAGCTTCCTATCCTTCTCTGGTTCTGGGTTCTACTAGTTATGTCTTGTTTTCATGTTTGGTGCCTGTTCTAGCTTTGTCTTGTTTCTAGTACTGGATACACCCTTGCTGCAGAGCCTCCCTATACAGCTCCTGGGAGGTCTGCTTATTTCCTAGCTCCTAGTTCCTTGGATCCGCAAAAGCTGAATCAGGGTTCTGGTTGTGGCTGCACAAACGCTGGTGCTCAACACCAGGGGGCGTGCGGTTACCCTGCACCAGACCCTGCTAATCCACCTCCACGCTGAAGACTCCCACTTCAGCAGGCATTATGGGTCCCGGTCCATGCCCCGCCACCTGGACATTGTGTCTGGGTTCCGGGCACCGGACTACCACCCTGACATATGGCCGTAAGTACAATGGAGTTCGTGGAGTGGACCCTGCAGCTTTCCTGACCTGTTCTGTCTGTGTCATGTCTTGCCTGGATTTCGCAGCATCAAGAGTACCTGTATCCGCAGTGGTTGTCTTGCCCTGCTTTCCTGGCCTGGCCTGACTGTATCCTGTTCAGTCTGGATTATGCAGCATTCAAGGGTACCTGTATCGGCAGGTTTCATCTTGCCCTGCTTTTCTGGACTATGCAGCTTTCAAGGGTACCTGTATCTGCAGGTTTCATCTTGTTCTGCTTTTGTTCCTGTTTTTCCGGCATGCAAGAGATTCTGTATCTGGACCAGTCTGCTGGAGATGACTTCCTCATTCCTGTTTTCTGTTTTGGAGGGGGTCGATCTGCTAAGCTGTTCGTTGGTCGATTCTGGTGTTCTCTTGTGATGCCTCGTTCCTGTTTGCTGACATACTCCTTTTCTGGTGGTGATCTTCATTCATTGCTGGAGGCTCTTTTGCAGGAGGCCTTTCCGGTGGGGGATGCTTGCCTCCGTGGAAGTCAAGAGGACTTCGTTGCAGTATCCGCTCACCATTCCTGGTCTCTGCCTGAGAGCTGTTGGGAGCATCCGGACATTCCTTTCTGGTGGTTCCTATGCAGGAGACCTTTTGGTTGGGGGATCCTTGCCTTCGTGGAAGTCAAGAGGACTTCGTTGCAGGATCCGCTTTTGTTCTTGGTCTCTGCCTGGGAGCTGTTTGGAGCGTCCGGAGTTCGCTCCTTAAGAGGGGAGTTATGTCACGTTCTGTTCCTGGTTGCGGATCATTCTGGTAATGGCTTCTGGTATCCAGTACTACTCTTGCTATTCTTGTTTAATATTTCTTGGTTTTTGGTTTTCTATTCTGTGTCTGGTTTTCTTTATGCTGGGATTTCTGGGTTCATTCCTATAGTTCGTCCCTGGATTTCCCAGTCTCCAGGTTTCCTTTAAATGTTTGTTTTATGTGCCACACCCTTATGTTTCCAGCTTTCATTATGTGTTGGAGTTCCTGCAGGCAGCGGCTCAAAGCTTCTGTCCTTTCTTGCAGGTAAGTGCTATATATGTGTTCTTAATCTGTGGTTGTTTTAGCATACATTAGGCAGTGTAGGACCTGCCAGATATGGGGTACATTGGCGTTGTTGGCAGGCTTATGCAATGTATGATCATATAGTGTGACTAAACCCCCATGATTTCCATATGTAGTACTTAGTTATTTCTCCTCTTGTTTTGCCTATGTTATCTTATCGTGTCTTAGTTTGTATATACCTGTCCATGTTCAGCCCTGTCCCGTCATGCCCATGTTTAGTTAATGTTCCCTTATGTATTGTGTCATGTTCTGGGTTTAGCTTCCTATCCTTCTCTGGTTCTGGGTTCTACTAGTTATGTCTTGTTTTCATGTTTGGTGCCTGTTCTAGCTTTGTCTTGTTTCTAGTACTGGATACACCCTTGCTGCAGAGCCTCCCTATACAGCTCCTGGGAGGTCTGCTTATTTCCTAGCTCCTAGTTCCTTGGATCCGCAAAAGCTGAATCAGGGTTCTGGTTGTGGCTGCACAAACGCTGGTGCTCAACACCAGGGGGCGTGCGGTTACCCTGCACCAGACCCTGCTAATCCACCTCCACGCTGAAGACTCCCACTTCATCAGGCATTATGGGTCCCGGTCCATGCCCCGCCACCTGGACACTGTGTCTGGGTTCCGGGCACCGGACTACCACCCTGACACCTACTCTGTTATTAGTTTTATTTTAAATTATATAAACATTAATAAAGAGAGATTTGTTTACAGTAGGTTACACTTTACACGTCTGCACATGGACGACAAATACATACATACTACGGAAGACTGAGTGTTAGTGGAAAATGAGTGGATTGTACTAGAGTAGAGCAGTAGCAGAATATTGAAAGAAGGGATGAGAAAATATAGAAACTAAGAATGAAAGAGAGAGAACCTATGGGAGGTAGCCATTTTATGGAAAGTGAAGGTAAGTCCAAGAGAAGACTTTTAGGCAGAAATATTGTACAGAGGGATAAGGGTAGGAAGCACAGCACAAAACATTTGAATGAAAGAACACACTAGAATAGATGAAGCAATGAAGATCTCAATGTCCAACAGTCTAGCCATGTGACCACCAAGTGGAGCCTTGTTTTGGTTTAGTATAACTGTGTTGTGTCCAAAGCAGTTATTCTTGAGAAGAATGTGACTTTCTCTGTTTAATAACCTCGGTCCGAATATTATAAAAATAAATCTGCACTATGTGACTTCTAGAAAAAAGCTAGTGTTAGAACAGCGAATAATGGTTATGAAGAATAATACTTGCACTTGCCCAACTTATGTTTGCATTATCTTCCATTTCATTTTGGCAGAGCTACATCTTTAAGTTTATTCTATAAAACCAACCTACGTTGTTATCACTGTTAGAACGTGTTGTGTCCAAAGCAGTTATTCTTGAGAAGAATGTGACTTTCTCTGTTTCATAACCTCAGACCGAATATTATAAAAAATGTATCAAGAAATCTGCACTATGTGACTATCATCTAAAAAAAAAATGATTATGAAGGAAGGCAATGGTATCTCTGCTGTTTGATGTGACATTGCAATTTATTTATTGGTTGTATTATATAGGAAAGGTCACGCCTATGCTCTTGAAAAAGGCATTATTGCTCTGTGCAGGGATACATTGATGAGATGTGACATAGTGTGAAATTATGTAATTTTTAAAACAAATCCACAAATAGTTTAGGCAGTAGAAGGCACCAGTGTGTGGTGATATTGAAGCCACAGTAATTGCTAATAGTCACAGTGAGCTAAAACTATTGTGAATGGTTTGTCTGTGTACACAGCAGTAAAGCAGAGCCTCAATTTAAAGTAAATGAAATTCATATCCTAATATAGAAATGTAAAGCATATTTTCTTCTGGGAAACTGACATAATGTTAAACAAACTATCCATTACGTATGTGGCCTCATTTCCATTAAAGGGACAATAGTGTTTGCATTCTTATGCATATTAATATACACACAATTTGTATATACCTGCCTGTATAGAAGCCCCAAGTGGATAAGAAGTCCAGACTGTGTAGTCAAAAATAAAATGAAAATCCATGGTATGAGGGGCTTGTAAATAAACTAAACATAGCCATGGTACAAAAGTGAGGATTCCTGGATTGTTTGACACAAGTTCCATCTGGCTTTTTAACTTTAACTGTTTCTAAAATTAGTAGCCATTCCCCAGGCAGTAGAAAGGTGTTTTAAGTATAATACTCAGTATTTTAACTGCCTTTTCCTCCCTCTTCTTGCATTCACATGCCGTGTGGTTCTCTATCTGCACACCCCACCGAAGACGCAGTCAGACCCTCTGCCTCATCCAGCAGCACAGGAGGACTGTCTGGATGTTTCCTCATTTGCTACAGACCGAAAAAACGCTTACCTTTGGGTTGTTCTAATCGTTAATGAGAGGATTTCTAACTTCAAGATTTGGTGAGATCAAACCATAAACCATAAAGCATTGAAGAGACATTTATATACTACCATCAGTGTGTACACACTTGGACTGTAAATATATTCTTTTTTCCTTTTTCCTTTTTTTTCTCTTTTTTTGCTGTTTTTCTTCTTTTTTTCTTTTTTCATATTTTTGGATATATCCTTTTTTTCAAATACACACATTTTCCAATATTGTTCTGCTGATGGACTTCTGTATATATTTTTTACAGTGGATAGAGGGCTCTCTACCATTCAGTGCCTTTTTGCACGCTCTTTACTGTCGGATTGTATTGGGGTTTTATTGTGGTATTGTTTAGTATATTCATTGTTATTAAGGTGTTCATGGTGAGATTTGAGGTATACATTATCCATGATAGGAAACTATTTCTGAGATATTTATTATCTCTACAATTTAATAAATTCATATTTGCTAGTATTTGCCTTACATTACTAATTCTTGTCATAGAGTGCGGTATCATTTGTTGTTATCTCTATCTGCACAAAAAGAAAGTATCCTAAATTTACTAGTCAGTATATGTTTGCTAAATTCTGGCTTGCTCCGTTAGTTAATGGAATTTTCTAAATTCTGCCTTTTGTTTTACATTTTGATAATTTGGGTAATGCATTGGACTCTTGTTAAGGGAACTGTTCATTGGCTAAGAGTATGATGCTGACAACTCTCACTGCAGGGTTTAGTTTAGGGCAGAGATAGGCAACCTTCGGCACTCCGGATGTTTTGGACTACATCTCCCATAATGCTCTGACAGCTATAATGCTGGCAAAGCATCAAGGGAGTTGTAGTCCACAACATCTGGGGTGCTGAAGGTTGTCTATCCCTGGTTTAGGAGATCTAGAGAAAATTCATGCTCCAGAGGGAGGAGCAGTGCTCGGCACCTCCAGGTAAGAAGTCAAACCAGTGAAAAGTGGTTTGACGGCTTACAATCGAGGCTTGCCTGGGCACTCCTGGCACCATAACCACAACAGTGAGGTAGGAGTGTGCCTTTAATCTAATATTTATTGACAGAACATGTTCATATTTACTTAAAAATATGCTATTTTCTTTGTAGTATAGTGTTCTAGACAAGGGTTGACAAAATTATTCTTGTTATTGTCAAAAATATATTTTTTGGCAATACATTTTAGGATATATATTTTTTTCAGCTATTATGCAGCAATATAAAGTTTTTTACACAATACCACTAGCTTGACCTAAACATTTTGAACATAGTTTTACTTTTCAAATCTTTATGAAATTTGCTTGGGTTCAAAAAGCAAATAAAGTGAAATGTGTTCCAAACTATATATATATTTTTTTACAAAAAAAAATTGCGAATGAATTACCATTATTGTTGAGGTGCATTTTTTTTAAACAGACTATCCTGAAAAGATTGTGGACTTAACAGCTACTTTTTTTTCTCTCAAGAGAGAATTATCAATGATAACTTAAGCTTTGAATTCTTTTTATTACATCGTAAATTGCTTTTTGTATGGTAGGGAATTCAGGAGTTATATCTACCATCAAACAACACCTTTCAGAGATAGAATAAAGATCCACACTATAATTTGAAAAGAAAAAAATAATCCTGAAGTAATTTTATCTTTCTGTTTTTCTAGTTTCAGGTTGGTAACTCAAATTTATCAAAGCTCCCTTGGTTAATAGAAGTCAGAATGTGTTCAAGCTAGCTTTCTCAAGATCACAAACAGTAGTTAGAGGACATAAGCAGCGATTATTATATATATATTTTTTTGGAGAGGCTTGTATTTTATTTCTATCACTAAACTCTTATAAATGATTGCTCCGAGGATACAGATTGTCTTTTTATGTCTATTAAAATGTGTTAACTGTCACACAGTTCATTTACCTTATATTAGCTCGATAAATGTAAGGTTGAAAGTAGCATTAGAAAATAGTTTCTATATTAGAATGTAATTAGAACATTACATTAAAAGTGTTTTTTTGTTTTTTCTTTTTTCTTTTTTTTAAAAATGTTTACAACAGTTTTTATTAATGCAAGCCTTTTCTTTCTCCCAGGTCACTGACACTTTGTATAGAACACAAAGTGGTGGATTGAGCTAAGGTTATATTCTGTTTATTCTAGAACACACAGCTATGTGATGTGGATCATGGTAGAGCTCAGATGATTATAGCTGCATTGAGGCTCAGGTTCTCGGTAATATACAGCTAAGAATCCCCCGGGAACGCAAGGGTTTGAGCAGCACATCGCTTCTTTGGATTTGTGAGTTAATTTCACAGTTATTGAATAAATGAGTTTTATAAAATAATTTTTATGTCTTTTGCTTTCTCTATATTTGTATTTGTTTCCCCTTTAACCCCTTAAGGACCAAACTACTGGAATAAAAGGGAATCATGACGTGTCACACATGTCATGTGTCCTTAAGGGGTTAAATCAGGTTATTCTGAAAATAATGGTTACATCTATACCATATACATTATTTTTTATTCTAACTTTAGAACACCATTTTATCATCTGAGATCATTTGGGTATAATTTCAATGCAAGGTACATGTGATTGTAACCCATTTTCCCTTTTGCCATCATGTTTTGCCATCCTTCTGTTCTCACTAGTTCCATTTACCTGAAATATAAATGTTTGGACAACCGTATCAACTTTATAAATATGTCTGTGCACAGTATACACTATAAATATGTAAATAAATAGAGTTGTACGTGTATCTTCTGATATTACAATGGTTTGCCTAAATAGTAGATATAACTAGACAAATGCCCTAGATTACATCTAAGTTACGTATTTTCCAATTCATACTCAAATGGTTACTACGACTTTTATTCAATACTGGTTTATGATAATTTGACCTTGTGCTTTCAGGTTAATAATATGCCAGAACAAGATTTGTTGAAGAGAAAGTTACATTGTCTCCATCTGCCTTTACTTCCTTCTCCTGGAATGTTAGTAAACTACTGTTTTGTGCAGGCTAGACCAGCGTTTCCCAATGTGTCAGATTCATACACGCTGGCACATACAAACACAGATACACACACCTTGATACACAGACACATAAAAACACACAATGTTGATACACTATGTCAAAAGTTTCCATAGGAAAAATTAATTGGGAACCCATCTTTTTCCTGTTCCTCTGTAGTACCAATACGTTCCCTGAGATGCTGAAAACACTTCCTGGCACAGAAAATATGTGAGGTTGAATGGAGAAGAAACAGTTTATTTGTTTTTTTTAAATTGGTATGGGCTAATGAGCAGCATAACATCACATATCCAGTCACACATGTTGAGAAAAAAAATGAATAAAGTAGATAAGATACTTTGAGATGAGGTTCTTCATTAATCTCCACTTGTGCTAAATTTGCAGATTACTCTAGTAAATTACTTTGAATCAGAAACACACACACAAAAAAAGACTTTGGTAGTTTATAAAATAAATAAATAAAAGCGTAAAGACAAATATGGGGTTAAGAGTACTCCTAAACTTTTAAACAGACCGGGCTCACTAAGTCAGAAAATCAGTCCAAAAATATATGGAGTGTTACAGAGGGTAATCTAGAATGCCAGGAGTCATATACAGAGAGAGAATCTTGCCCGAGAACATGATCAGGTGTACTAGCCGAACATCAATGATCCAAAAGGAGGGGAGTTTTGGGTGCCTTTTCCATGGTCAGAGACAAGATAATCAGTCTGTAAGAGAGTATTTCTGCAAAACCGTTCTGAGTCAGGTGTGGAACAATAGAAGAAGTTAGTTGGGACTTTTCCAGAAGAGTAGTCAAATTAGTTAATCTAAAGGTCGGAGAGTTGCAGGTGAATAGAAATACAGTTCAGGTTCTCAACTCCATCAGACGGGAACAGATGCTAAGGGAGAGAATGGATAATAGGCAATGCAAAAGACTCGATAATTGAGCCCTGATCCAAGCGAGTATCCTGTTTAAATAGAGGATAAATTATTACAATAATTAGTGCAAAATTATTGCATTGCACTAAATCCTTAAAGTAATAGCAACTTTAGGGCTGCACCTTTCCTGTGGAATTCCCTTCCATTTTCTGTTAGACTTTGACCGAATCTTCATTCCTTCAAAAAACAAAAATAATTGAAAACTCAGCATATCAATGAACCCCTTAAGGACAGAGCTTCAGAAGCTTGTCTTTCACTTAATGACAACGGCATTTTTTGCATTTTTTGCTATTTGCGTTCAACTGCAATTTGCATTTTACTAATTTATTGCACCGACACATATTATATACCATTTTTTAAAGGACAGAAAGGGCTTTAATTTGATGTAACACACACATATATATATATATATATATATATATATATATATATATATATATATATATATATACATATATATATATAAATGCTTATTTATTATAAAAAAATACAGAAATATGCAAAAAAAATGAATTTTTGTGTTTTTTTACAGTTTTTGCAATAATAATGTGTACATAATTAGTGCAGGTTAAGGAAAGTAATTAAAAATAAATTCATTTAGTTGTTCTGAATTACAGAATATATAATGTGTCTGGGATTTTAAGTTTTTTTTGGTAGTTACAGGTCACAAAGCACTAGGAGTAAAATAAACTTTTTATGTGGAGCGATTTTAGAATTTGGTATGTTTGTCTTGTAAGCCTAATAGCCATAAAAGAAAACAAAATTGCCACACAAAAGTATATATTTATATAAAGTAGACACCACAGGCTATTTACCTAAGGTTGTTTTGACACTTTCTACGTAGCCATTTTACCGCCAACCTCTGCTAAATATTGGAGTAAAATTGTGTTTTTTGGGGGTTTTCGCACACAAACTTATAACAAAGAACTTCTCATGTGTATTTTGTAAAGTTGGTGTGTGCTATTCCTGTACAAAGTTTTATAATGTGTTCAGTTACTTCTGCTGAGTACAACGGTACCCCCATTGTATGTCTTTGGCACTATTTCGTGAAGCTACAGTGCCATATAGGAGACCTGTCCTTTTCAGTATTCACAGTAGAATTTTGAGAGACGGATTTAATGAGCCTATGCTTCCATTTGGGGTATTATAGTAGTTTGACTGTTCAAAAAAAACCCACAAAGGCCTACCATTTGTAAAAGACACTCCAGGGTATCTCATAAGGTGCATATTGTGCCTTAACATGCCCCCATTTTTTTACCATTACATGCCAAAGTATGTGGTAAAAAATAATTTTGTACATTTTTTACATACGGATTGCATTTTTGCTGGGCATTTTGTATATTTCAGTGAATACTATTTTCCTGGCTAATCATGGCAGCATATACACATGGGTTAGCTCCTCCCCTACAGCCGATAGGACAGGAAAACCACCAGGGTTTTAAAAGGAGGCTCCATCCCTAAGGTCCTCAGTCGATTTTCCTGTCCTACAGCCCTTAGGACGTGAGCAATTTGCTCCCTTTACTTATGGACATGTATGTTTTTTTTATCTTCATTACTTTATTTGCCTGTTTTACTGTAGTACTTTATGCAGTTGTGCTTTTATGCTGTGATGCATTTAAACTTTGATATATTTAACTCCTTAAGGACACATGACATGTCTGACATGTCATGATTCCCTTTTATTCCAGAAGTTTGGTCCTTAAGGGGTTAAACTAGTGCATTATACAGCTGTACCTTATTTTTAAGATTGTGGTACATTATGCGGTTGTGCTTTACTAGGAAGCATTTAAGCTGTGTTGCATTTAACCCCTTAAGGACACATGACATGTGTGACATGCCATGATTCCATTTTACTCCAGAAGTTTGGTCCTTAAGGGGTTAAGCTGTGTGGCATTTAAAACTGTTTCATTTAAATTTGCATTTAATACTGTTGCATGTAATACCGCAAGTCATTGGAAACTGCAGTGCATTTGAAGACTGATATATTTTAAAAACTGTGATACATTTTGGAAACTGTGTTACCTTTTATACCTTGAGGCCTTTAGACTGTGGTGCCTTTAAACTTAGATTGTTTTGCACCTGGTTGCCTTTTAAACTTCCTTGCAGGCACTTTTGTTATCTATTTTGCTGCCCCTCGGTCCCAGTGATTTATTCCCGGTTCCCTGGGTGTTAAGGGGCCATGTAGGCTTCAGACAGAGTCCTCTCCCTGGTGTCTAAACAGCAATAACACTCGGAATAGGCCCACATGTGTGAAGTTTGTGCCTCATTGGGCCTAATACAGATGACTTGCATTGTGGGATTACAAGTTGTGGCAGCCATCTTGGATAAGGGCAATTGCCAGAAAGTTCCTAAAATAAAGGGAAAATTACAGTAAACATACCACACTTATTTGGTAAGTATTTGCAGGGTCTCCAGACATGGATAAGTGCTGTCTTCAGCCTGTTTTAAAGCTGTTTCGCTGGTTTCTTATAGAATTTTACAGTGCACTTTTTTTTTTCTTAATACTTTACCACAGGTAATATTTAGTTATTATTATTTGTCAAATGTCTGATTCTTCACCAGGATCTGGTTATGAGGAGAAAACAGTGGAAGGAATCGGTTATGCACTGATTTCCTCCAGAAGGTTGTCGCTTCAGCATGACCTATTACTGTGCAGTCTCATGATATGCGGGCAGGGCTTACAAAGTAAGTTCCAGAGGCCTTAGGGGTATGAAAAGAGACCAGGCTTTACCCTGTGGAGGAAGTTATTTCCAACCCCAGAACTACACTACCTAAGTTGCACACTTATGGATCATAGGTGGACGCAGACCTGTCCAAAATTTTACCCCTACCATTGCAGGAGGCCAGCCAGCTGTGACTTCCGCTGCTGTTTCTACAAACATGAAATATGTGATTAAAGATCTAAAGGCTACTATGGAGAGAGATATCAAAAGCCAAGATTGAAGAGGCAGTCTGAAGTCTTCAGGTTACAACTGACTTCTTCACAGAAACTTCCCTAGATGTAACTAGGATATTCTCTGGATCAAATGGCTTTGTCTATAGCAGCTAAGAAAGCATTATGGTTCTGTTTCTGGGATGATGACTCATGCTCCTAGTCTGCCCTCTACACCATTCTATTTGAAAGGGTGGTGCTGTTTGGGAAACTTTGGATAATTCCATTGAAAAGGCGAATGAGGGCTGCAAGATATTGGTACCTCAGGACGGAAGTTCCAAAGAACCCAGCTCCTCATAGTCTGACCGGAGAACCTCCTGTGACCAGTATTTCTGAGATACATGGAGCTACTGGCCCTGCAGGGAATACTCCAGAGGTAACCCATGGCAGTTGGTAAACCTGCCTTTCAAGGTTCTAATGGAGCTATAAAGCAGTTGTTTTGCTCTTCAGCAATGAACATATCTCCTCCAATAGTAGGAGCCTAATTTTTCTGATCACACATACCAGGGCTCATCATATTCTGGAGGCTTGAGTGGTATTCATGGTCCAGATATATATAGACTGGAGTTTTTTTCTTCAGGCACAGGAGTCTCCATACCAACAGGAGTATTTAGACCACTGAATCAAAAGGTAAAGCACTGAAGGAAGAAGCCTTCTGGACTAAGAGGTGATTTTTTTTTTTAGGTCCCAGAACAAGAGCAGTTCCAGGGACAAGTTTCGCCTCTCTTCTGGTGCTAAGAGGAAAAGCACATGAAAGCCTACACTGGACCTAAGAGGGGCCAACAAGAGGCTGAATGTCAGTCTTCGGGATGGAGTCAATCAGATCCACATCTAACGCAATCTGGAATTTCCTTACCTTTATATATCTCAAAGATGCTTACTTTTAGTCCAA
This sequence comes from Pelobates fuscus, assembly GCF_036172605.1. Lineage (NCBI taxonomy): Eukaryota > Metazoa > Chordata > Amphibia > Anura > Pelobatidae > Pelobates > Pelobates fuscus. The sequence continues at coordinate 98,026,262 of NC_086320.1, forward strand.
TCTGCAGAGATCTTCGGCATTGGCTCAGAAGAGAACTTCCATGTTAGTACCCTACCATTTGGCCTCAATGCGGCCCCAAGAATCTTTATATGTGCTTATAGTGTTATTGAGAGTCCAGAACTCCACCTGGTTCCATTATCTGGAGGATCTACTTCTGATAGCCTTAGACCCTCAGAAGGCAGGCACACAGAGGTATATAGTTCTTTCATAACTCCTAAAGTTTGGCTGCTTGATGAATATCAAGAAAAGCAGTTTCAGACTAGCTCAGTGGTTGACATTCCCGAGTGGAAAATTCTATGCTCTGCTTTTTCCTATCTTGGGAACAGTTCCACAGATTGTAAAGGTTTTCTCTCCCAGTTTCTTCATTTCTGCTTGGTAACAGCAAGAAAATAGATGCAACTACTAGGAATCCTGGCTTCCACCAGCAGACTTGTCAGATGGGCCCAATGGCATCTCTGGATTCCTTACAGATCCTTCCTATCTTGGTCTAACAAGAGAAAGATTATTGGAGCCAGCCACTTACTATGTCCCTATCAGTGGAGTTACACCTTACCCTGGTAGCTGAAAGAGGGATTAGATCTGAGTTTCCAGTGAACAGAACCTCATTGGTCAATTATTAGCTCGAATTCCAGTTTTTATAAGATTGGTTGCAGTGTTTGGACCATGTTGCACAATATTTCCAGTCATTTGTATGGAATTAAGTCATTTTCAAGGCTCTTCTTCACTTCAGAGGCTTGCTGAAGAACAAGTGGGTCCAAATTTGCTCAAATATCAATGCAACTGTATCCTATATCTATCAAGATGGGTCTCACAGATATGTATTGATGGAATTCCAGCCCATAATGATCAGGGCACAGAAGAACAACCAGGGGCTGAGAATACAATGGCTGTTTGCTGGAGCCGAATAACTGTGGACAAGGTGGATTGGCAACCATGTCCTGACTTATACTCGGGGTTGACGCAGATTGTCTGATACCCTACATAGATCTGATGGCCATTTCTTGGAACTACCAGGTCCAGACGTATTTTTTTTTACATGCTAGGACCAGAATGCTCTGGTTCAGGATACACTGACTCAAATTTAGAATTTTAGTCTGATGTACATTTTTTCCTGTTTTTGACTTTTCTAAAAAGGCAATGCCAAAGGTGACCGTGGAAGACCGTGTCGACTCTAATTCCTATGATGAATAAGATGATTCTGGAACCTCCAAGCGAAATTCCAGTACGTCCAGACCTATTACAAGGCCCCATGACACACCAGGATCCTCAAGTTCTGGTCATGATGTGGGAGTCCATCTTTGTATAGGCATCCCTGAGACGGTCATTGAGATCTTCTTACAATCCTATGCAGGCTTTACTAAGCTTGACATGCTTTTGTCTGAATTACTCCTCGTTCAGGCCTTGAAAGGTTCTGTGTTATAACACTCTAGAGGAGAACTTAGCTGCACTTTGCTTCATATATGCATTGATTGAAATCATGCCTCCACTGGGTGTGGTGAAGCCAATATGTGACATACCACTGGTCTCACGGGCCCTGACTGAACCATTATTCCAACCTCTAGAAGGAGCTTCCATGGTGGTAACCCAGCAAGGAAAATGGGTGAACTCCAGGCTTGATCCTGTGAACCCCCTTTTCACTACTTTTCAACAGATATGGTCGTCTTGCATTTGGCACCTGAAGATCCTGCCTATGGTGAATTCTTATCTATGTAATTTTTCTACCTGTATTGAAGGGTACCGATTGAGCATTGATGCCCCTGGTGCTTTGCTTCATGTAAGCAACAATTTAACTCAAGCCTCCGCTGAGGGTGTTGAAACCAATATGTGACGTACCACTGGTCTCACAGACTCTGACTGAACTTCTAGCAGGAGCTTCCATGATGTTAGCCCAGACGTTGCTGATGCCGGTGACTGGTACCTCAGCAAGGTGAATGTGTGCACTTAGCTGCACTTTGCTTCATATAGGCATTGATTGAAATCATGCCTCCACTGAGTGTGGTGAAGCCAATATGTGACGTACCACTGGTCTCACGGGCCCTGACTGAACCATTATTCAAACCTCTAGAAGGAGCTTCCATGGTGGTAGCACAGAAAGGGCTGGTGGCTGGTACCCCAGCAAGGAAAATGGGTGAACTCCAGGCTTGATCCTGTGTACCCCCATTCACTGAATTTCGACAGGATATGGTTGTCTTGCTGGAAGCACTAAAGATCCTGCCTAAAGTGAAAGCCTTTCAATGCCATTCTCTACCTGTACCAAAGGATTTGGGGCATTCTCTACTAGTGCTGTTACAGCATCTCGTGGGCTTCCATGGCAATGGTCTCTGCTGAAACTTTGTAAAGTTGGCATTTGGACCTCTTTGAACTAGTTTGTCCTCCATTACATATTGGACATTGAAGCAATTAATGAGGCACAATTTGGACGTCACGTCCGTTCTCTACCTGTGTTGGAGGGTATCAGGGCACTCTCCTCTCATGCTGTTGCAGCATCATGGGTTGCCATGGCAATGGTTTCTGCTAACACTTTTTGTAAGCTAGCATTTGTACCTCTTTAGACACATTTGTCTGGCATTTCATACTGTTCGTTAAAACAGTCTATGATGCACAATTTGGTACTCAAGTACTTAACTCAGTTAATTCTTCTATCTATGTTGAATTATTCTGATTATTTGATTGGCTATTCTGTCCCTCCCTTTGTAAGCTTGGGTATTCCCCATGTGTATATGCTGCCATGATTAGCCAGGAAAGTGGAAAATGTATTCATACTTACCTTAATTTTCTTTTCCTGGCTATTATTCATGGCAGCATATACTTCCCACCCATTAATGTCTCTATTTATGTACTGTAGAGCTTGTAAACTGACTGAGGACCTTAGGGATGGAGCCTCCTTTTAAAACCTGGGTGGTTTTCCTGTCCTATCGGCTGTAGGGGAGGAGCTAACCCATGTGTATATGCTGCCATGAATAATAGCCAGGAAAAGAAAATTACGGTAAGTATGAATAAATTTTCCACTATATCAATCTAAATTTCTAACCTACCCTTACTCTTTTTGTCACTCTAACCCACTCATTCTAACATATAAGCCCATTTGAGTACCCTCAGCACCCTCTGTTCCTGTGTGTCCAATTCGTCTGGTTACAAATACGTGTCTGTTACTTAACCCACTGTACAAAGCTGCAGAAATTGTTTAACGCTTTATAAATAATAATAATAATCATTAATAATAATAATATATACCTGTTAGAGATATGACACTTAGCTTGCCACGATGGACAATCACGTGGGCTGGATATTCTATCCAAGCAAGAGGTGGAAAACAAAAGATGACTGATGGTTAGGGGAAGGCCAGTACGTGTTTTTATTTTATTCACAAATCAAGTGACAACTGACCAGCAGAGGGAAACAAAGAAGGAGCAGTAAAACAATGTATGCATCCAAGCAGGATTCTTCCTGATACTTTGACTGCATCTATGGATGGACACCTTGCGGTCTTGTGGAGTCCATTCCTCAACGCATCAGAGCTGTTTTGGAAGCATGAGGGGGACTTAGATCATTTTAGATAGGTGGTTTTCATGATGTGGCTGTTCAGTGCATAACAATGGGGATAATCGGTAGCCTTCACAGGTTCCGGTAGTTATAGAGAGGGGCTTGGATAGGAAGCCAGAATTTAAGACCCTAGCAAAGTGATTGCTATAGATCTTTCTTGTCACATGTAGGAAGCTATTGGGAAAATCTAATTTATGCATGACTGCCTCAAGAAACCGCCAATTTAGAAAAGTGAACACCTTTTTAGTGTCCAAAGATATGAAAATTCCTTCCTCCTGTAATTGGTGAAGACTATGTAGGATATTGAGCACTTTCCTAGTGTTGTCTGCTCCCTTTCTGACTATTACAAAAAACACCTAATCAGCATGGATAATATTTATTTTATTTTTATTTATAAAATATTTTACCAGGAAAGATACATTGAGATTTCTCTCGTTTTCAAGTATGTCCTGGGTCCATAAATCATTGCATTGTTACAGTTAGTGTACAATAAAATACAAATACAATATTAATATACAATATATACAAAATTTAACATAGAACAGGTAGGAAATATGTAATCAACCATGACAGGTGCATTCTGTTTTGAGGTATGTAGAGAGGGATCTTAAAGGACTTTAAGCTTAAGGAAGATTTTAATTTGTGCGGGAGGTCGTTCCATAATTGTGGCGCTCTGTAGGAGAAGGAGGATCGGGCTGCTTTCTTTTTGTATTGAGGTAGACTAAGTAAAGTGTTGGTACCATAGGCGTGCGCAGCCTATTGCATTAGGGTGTGCACCCTCAAGCACAAGCACACGCGGCGTGTGTGTATATTTTTATATATATATATATATATATATATATATACACACATACACACAAAGCTGTGTGTGTGCTGTGTGAGGGTGCTGTTAGTGTGATGTGTGTGTGTGTGCTGGTAGTGTACTATGTGGGTGAGGGTGTTTGTGTGTGCGTGCTTGTGAGGGTGCTGTGAATGTACTGTGTGTCAGGGTGCTGTTTGTGTGTGTGTGTGTGCACTTGTGAGGGTGCTGTAAATGTACTGTGTGTCAGGGTGCTGTTTGTGTGTGAGGGTACTGGTAGTGTTTTGTGTGTGTGTGTTAGGGTCCTGTTTGTGAGGGTGCTGTGTGTGTGTGTGGGTGCTGTGTATGTCTGTGGGTGTGCTGTGTGTGGGTGTGCTGTGTATGTGTGTGGGTGTGCTGTGTATGTCTGTGGGTGTGCTGTGTGTGGGTGCTGTGTATGTCTGTGGGTGCTGTGTGTGTGTGTGTGTGTGCTGTGTGTGCTGTGTATGTATGTGTGTGGGTGATTGTGGGGGTACATTATTTAATATCCCCCCTCCCTTCTTACTTTATGTGGGGAGGGGGGATTCTTGTTCCTTGTCCCTGGTGGTCCAGTGGAGGTGGGGCAGATCCGTTATCCCCCCTCCCTTGTTACCTTATGCCTGGGAGGGGGGATCCTGCTGCTGCTGCCATCCTTCCCTGGTGGTCCAGAGGAGAGTGAAGCGGCAACGCTCAGATCTCGCGAGAGGAACCCGGCGGAGCTGCTGGCAATAGCTCCGCCGGTCCTCTCCTGCCTCCCTCCCTGCATGTGAGCCGGGGAGGGGAGGCTGAGAGCAGAGCCGGCGCTCGGATAGCGCCGGCTCTGCATGAGCCGGCAGGGGGGATCCTGAGATCTCCCCTGCCTGTCTCAATACATAGGCGTGCCGCGGGGATTAGGGTGTGCCCAGGCACACCCGGCACACCCCGTGCGCATGCCTATGGTTGGTACTGGAATATGAGGGAGAATACCATCTAATCTGTCCCCCCATAGGTTTGCAAATAATTTTTCATCCATATTTATTAAGGAAATTGGTCCATTAGTGGTCCTTTACCCGGTTTTGGCAAAGTGACCACATGTGCTAGCAGGAGTTCTAATGGAAAGCTACCACGCTCCATCACAGACTTATAACACTTAACAAAGTGGGGAGTCAATACAGGTGCAAACTTTCTATAAAATGCATTTGAAAATCTGTCTAGTCACAGAGCTTTATTTTGTGGGAGGGATGTAATAATGCAAGTGATTTTTTTTCTACAGATATTGGGATGAGAATATTTTGTTTATGTTCTTGAGTGATAGTGGGAAGTGAAAAGGAATCTAAATACTTACAAATGCCCTCCATGTAGTTTTGGGGTATACAGAGTCATCATTCAAATTATATAATTTGACATAGTACTGAGGAAATGCGTCACATATATCATGTAGGATCATCACTGTTTGGCCAGAGAAACAATATTTGCTTGCTGCTCTCTGATTCAACAGGGACCCTATAAAGGAGTTTGCCCCCACTAAGTAGCTACATTATTTTTTAAATTATATCCAACCTTATGCACATTTACCTCATTTATTTTCCTCTGTATAGTAGTTATTTGGGCATGCAAACAAGGAGAAGGAGACAATTTTTTTTTCTGCTTAGATCATAGAGTTGTTTTATAAGGAGACCAGTGATGACTGGTTTATGTACCATCCATAAAGTGGAAAGGTACAGGTCTGGGGAGCTGTTTAAAGAAAAATACTTAACTATTTCATTACCCAGTTCTTTGACATATTCTGGATTGCTTAGTAAAGACTAATTTAGCCTGAGAGGGACTACATCCTTGTAATCATACTGATTTTGTACAGTCATCAAGAAAGGTACATTGTCGGATCACACAGCCAGATCAATTCAACAATCCCTTATTTGATTTAGATATGAGCTGTACATTAAGAAACCATAAATACAGGAATATGAGTTATGAACCTGTGAAAAATAAGAGTATTCTCTCATATTAGGGTATAGAATTTGCCAAACATTATCAAGATTGCAGGACATTAACATTGTGTTAATTGCTTTACATTGAGTTGCAAGAATTCCAAATCTGGGGGCATGGGACCATATAAAGGAGTCTAAGACTGGATCTGATTGAAAATTCCACATACTAGTGCAATACCTTGAATGGAGCGTTGTGGTGTAAGAAATTCCATTGTTCTGTACTGGGGAAACAGCTTGACAAGACCTCATTAGAGGTTTAAATGATTTTGCTATTCATGTTCTGATTTTCCAATAAATCTGGTAGTTTATGTATCCTGAGTGCATGGATCATACTACCTTTACGACATATGTATTTGGTCTTCCAGCCCTCCCTCTCCCTTTGAAATAATACTGTATTGGGGGAATTTACATTTCCTATTTTGTAAATTATATTGTTGACATAACACATTAAAGTTAAACATTTGCTTTGTGTAGGGCTTCTTTAACAGAGCTTGAACACTACATCATCATCTAGCTTGAGGTCAAGTCATGCCCCCAGCTCCCCATTTTTCATTAATGCAAGACAGCAAAAGGAAAATGATTACAATGATTCATTATTCAACAAAGTTCTGCATTTTACTATTTTTTTTTAACCAATAATATAATAATCTAATTTTGCCAACTTAGAATTGGCATTGCAGAAGGCTCGGCAATTGGACAATATTGTAGCCACTTTTGACATTATTATTATTATTATTTTTTTTTAAACATCTGGTTGTCTAACATTTGACTGGTCATGCATATAGAGTGGCACAGCTAATCTACACTGTCATTGATTTAGCAAAAATATCAAACTGTGGGGTAGACTGGGAGAAAATACTTCAGCTCATTTAGACTGACAAACCTCAATCACTAATCTTGAAAGGCTTATGAGGGCACTCCAAGTTAGATATGACTCATTCTTTTTAAATGCATTTTAAGGAAAATGCATAAAAAATGCAAAAAAACACCAATTTATCCTAATAAAATTCATAAAATATAAATGTAATGTTCCTCTGTTTTGTGCAAGACCACACAATTTACATAATTATCATTCAGCTTTGCCCATTGTAAGAATAGACTAAATATCACACTTCAAAGCGTTTTGGCAAACCGCCTGGTGTCTGAGATTTGTAGTTTGGTTATTAGCTTTCTACTTGTGTAAGCTATTAGCTGTACTGCGTCTACCAAAACACTGTGTCATGATTTTTGGTAACATGCATAGCTATGTTATTGGATAGTGTGCTTTGGAGGGAGGGACAGAGATGGAGTTGTGATATCATGTACAGCCAACATCAAGAAGAAATATTTTAGAATTGGAGAGGTGAGCAATAGAAATTGCATGTGCAAAAATTGTAAAATACATAAAGGTTGCCTTAGCACCTGAAGTATCCCATTCAAATGAGGAAGATGACTTAGGCCTCAATTAAATTTTACCCAATTGGATTGATTTTCTTAGAGCAGTTACACACGTATCGAAGCTGATAAATATTGATTTAAATATTCAATTGAAAGCCTCTACATTATATTGAAAATGTCTGATATATTTCAATTCAGTTTAATGGGTGCATAGCATTTGTTAAATGGGCTTATACTATTTGGCAGCTCAAAGCTGTTGATTTTTTTTTTTCTATTTTTGTGGTGCTTTGAAGTAACAACATGGATGTAGTGACATTTTGACAATTCCAAGATTAGTATGTGAGAAACATTATACATCAATATTTCAGCACCATTTTGTAATAATATAGTATGAATAGAACGGACATGTCTAAGCGTGTGTTAAAATAAATACAGAGGAGTTTATATCTGAAATAGATATGGAGATTAGAGTTAGGATTAGTAAATTAGTTTGTGTAGCAGAAGATAGTTTAATACTCGAGTAGAGAGAGTTGAGGATGGTAGGAAGGGCAGAGCGCCCAAGAGAACACATTTCTGCTTTACTGACAAGTAAAAGATTAGAGTTTCGCCCTGGATGCCCCCATTCTCATGCAAAATGTTAGAGATGCCCATCAGTAATAAAAAGCCTACATGTTACAATTAAAGTGGATCATACATTTGGTTAGGGCATGATGAACAGTTGCAGCCAATCACTTTCAGAGTTACTGGACAGTCCCGCTTTGGCCTGATCTCCAGTGTGCTCCACATCTCCAGGGTCATCCAGAGAGGTGCTCTTTAATCAGGGTGATACTTGCCTAGTGGTGGTGTTGGTGCCTCCCTGTGTGTGCTGACCTTCTGGGTCTCTGTCCAAGCGGGATTGTTAGCGTCACGGTCTCCTGGCGTGTGATGCTCTGCAGCCACCCATCCAGGCTGCCTCAACTGTTGCCACCTTTCCCAGGTACACTCTTCAAATGGAGCTGACCGAGAGCTCCAGAGTGACGCAGGCGTCAGCCCAGCATGTCCAGAAAATGTCAAAGTGAGGCACCCGAGCTGGCAGGTGAGTTCTCTGCTGTCTGCTGGCCATGAGGTATTTGCCATTTTAGAGAGAGCTTCTGTTCAGTGCTGGGTTACAGTAGTGATTATGAGGTGCAGGAGGGCCCCCAAGGCGAGGACTGGGATATACCCCACCGGTCCAATGGGGGGGGGGGGGGGGAACAAGACTAGGCCACTACTTGCCAAAGGTACAGATTATAACCGCCAGGCAGGATAGATGGGAGGCGGCCGTTCACCCCACATACCACTCAATTAGGCCTCAGCTTCCACAGGGCTAAGGCGCCCCCACATGGCCAGGTTTCATTGTGGGGTCGTAGCGTGTGTATCAGCACCACTGGTTTTGTGCTTTAAGTCTATAAATCAGCAAGAGCCGATCGTCCATGCGACCATTCAGCTTGGTGGTCCAGCCACGCCCCGATAAATGTTTTTATTATCTCTAGTGCTATTGCTGTCAGTGGATGAATAGTAAAAAAAAAAAAAGCCTACAGGGACCCTATTAGTATAAGGGAGGTTTGCAACCTCCCTTGTGTCCCCCACTTGCCATGTCATGTGTAGGGGCATGTGCACTAAAACGTGAGCAAAAACCACCTTCTCAATGTAATGGAAGACTCCACAGTCACTAATATCATACAGGGGGGACTTTACACTGATCACTGTTCACCCCCTTTACCCCCACCAATTACAAGCAGGTGTTGCTCTTACATTTTGAAAAGTTTTTTTTTTTTTTAAATATATAGAGTTCCATAAAGAAAGATAATAGTAGATTACCAAATCTAAGGTCTGTATTCATAATGGCTGTATTGCTATGGCCAAAGTAACAATTTGAACGTGAACAATGTTTGATAAAACCTTAAAGATACCTTATAAACCAAGAGGATCATTAAAGAAAATAGGAAACTGATTGAATGCTCTTGCTGAATTTTAAATCCACCTTACTTCCTTCTAATAATAATGATAAACTGTATAAAACCTGACATTTTTAACTAACAGTTCATTTATAGCACTCCAGCAGTGTGGAAGAATCTTTACTCTTTCGAATCACAAAGGGTACTTCCTGTGCATAGCTGTAATCATTTAAATATATACACGCATGTGCCAGTTTGTATTACTCTTGCTGGAACAACAATTTTAAGATGAATAATAATCATAATAAAAATGTCCATGGTTTGACATTATAAGATATTCAAATTGTTTCACTATGTGAGAAACCATTTAATAATTTAAGAAGAAACACTTTGGTACATCATTAAATGGAATGAAATGATGGATTGAGTTTCCTTAATAAATGTAGAGATTCAGTTTATTCAAATATTTATATTATTGAAAGTATAGTTCATATATATTATATTTTATTAACATTTCATAGAAGGAAAAATATTCATATTTGTTCAGCATGATGTTACATCCCTTTCACTTCTATAAAGTAATCTTTCATGCTTGCTTGTTCTTTAAGCTTTGAGATTATAATTTTATTTATATATCATAACAGTTCAACCTGGGGACTAAAATGTCATTGAACTATCAACATAAAACCTGTATTATTTGTTTCTTGGTAGTTTTTACTTTTGCACATAATATATCTTAAAATGATATCAACAGATAATGCAATTCCATTGCCCAGACAATGAAAGATACACACAAAAATAATTAAATGAAACAATCTAGGCACAATAACCACCTCATCTAAATGAAGTGGTTATGGTGCCCAGAGTCGTCTTTTCCCTTCTTACCTATATTATTGGACACTGAATGGGAGCCTCCTAGATGTCCTACTTCCTTTCTGGAACTGCTTGGCAAATATGGAATTCGTTCTTCAAGGAGCAGTGATAGGTTGAGAATGTCAGTTGATGCTTTCATTGGCCGCCTATTTTGATTAATGTTTCAAAAGTTTCAAGTTCATTTTTAATTACTTGCTATAAGTGGCCAGTGATTTAATGTTCACAGCTGCTTGAGCAAATGCTTTAGAATTTGTCAAGTGGTTCTAGAGAAAATGACGGACAGGCGCTGGGAGGACTCCACTTCAGTGTTACAAAAATTGTTTAACACTTGAAGGTAAGAAGGCACCAGGGCACTCTGGGCTCCATAACTGCCTCATTGTCATTGTGCTTGAAAACAATAGAGTTTGGTTAGGGTCTGTGTTAAGAACGCTGGTATGTCAGATACCCGTTTGCTTCCGGTTTCTCCCGAACTGCTAGAGGCATAGTGATTATAGCTCACAGTTCGGGTGTTGATTCAGACGTTCTCCAGAAGGCAATGCAGCATTCAGGAGTTTCTACAAGTAAGCTGACACATATACAAACCTCAACTAGATGAAGTGTACGACGGGAATTATTTTATTCAGGCCAACTGGCCTTATTTGCAGGTCACCATGCAAGGGGCACTACCCTCTGGACCTGAGAGTAGACTACTGTAAAAACATACACACAATCACAAAAAAATCTCAGGACACTCCCATACAAGGACACTCCCATACAAAATACAAAATAGGTAAATCCCTCCATTGAGATAATTGAGTCAGCACTGTATTAAACTCAATTATCTTCAGGCACAAAAATACATATATTTTTACAAAAAAACCAAAATACATTCAAACACACAAAATCCCCACAAAAATTGCATCCCCTGATAGCCCCGATCTGGGTGACCAACATATTCCAAAATCACCCAGATCGGTTCAGGGGTTCAAGAATTTCCTGGAAGTCATAATTTGTTTGTTCCCCTAATTCGGTGTAACAAAATTACCGAATAGCGCTCTCCTGGCTGGTCGATGAAAAGAATCAGGCGTTCACCTATATGAGCGGCGGCCACACAGTGAGAGCACTTACTCCTGCGGTTTCCTTTGTAGTTAATGAGCCAGGGGGGTGGTCGGTGTTCGGTAGTTTTATCTACCAAACAGAAAAAAAATCTAATTTAATGAACCAAACGGGGTAGTTTCTTCAGTCTGTAATTGTACTTTGCCACTATGTCAGACTAAACATCATATGACAGCTCTCAGCCAATCAGTGGTGCCCCTGCCCGGTGGCACTCTGCGTTTATTTAATCTTAAAATACATAAGCCGGATGTAGAATTCCCTACAGTGGACATCACCACTGAAAGGGAACATTGGGGTTAAACCAGAAAATGGTCCCTTGAGGTAAGAGTGCCTCTGTGGTCCTTCTGGCACCATAACGACTGCATTTAGATTAAGTTGTTTTGGTGCCTGGTGTGTCCCTTTAACTCACTTATCCTGAAAAATCCTGCACTGCTTTAGCATTAAGCTCACCTAACATGTCTATATCACATACAAACTCTGTTTCGGTGTTGGCATCTTACTATTCATCTTGTGATACAAAAATGTGGGTTGAACAACCACAATTGTAGAGCTCCAAAAATGTAAAAGAATACTGGTCATCAATCTATAGTCCCTGCATACAACTATCTTTTTTTGTATTTCTGTTATGGTACTTTTTAGCAGTAAACCAAAATGTTTAAATGTCTATCTGTTCCTGTCCAAATTAAGAAAATTGAATTGCGTATATACGCTGAAGTAATTCAGTCTGACACACGGAGTTCAGGTTAAAATAACTTAGAGAAAATTTATTGGCAAGTGAAGAAAAGCGGGCGCGCAGGCCCTTTTAAGAGGCATTTTGCGTCATCATTGATTATCAGGATATCAGTAAATACACATCATTAATTGGATTAATTGTTAAGTGTCTGGATTAGTGTCCACCTATCAATATAATTAATGTGCTCAAAAACTAAGTGGTTAGCTATGTGTCCACCCACCGAGAGGTGGTATTGTTTGGACACGGGTGGGGACAAGGGGCTCAAGCGCCATTTCCCTGAGCATGAGGTTTACTCGGTGGAAAGGGGGGCTTGAGCGTCATTTTACACGGTCAGTGATGTCAGGTCTGTGGTCAGGTGCAAGGTCTCTCATGAATAGAACATTTCATTACTACAGTGTTCTCATGGCCTTCAATTTATACTATGTTGCGAGTTAGGGGAAATTCAGCAGTTCCTGAGTTAGTCATGTCTTTATAGAAAATACAGTCTTTGTCCATTGTGTTAGATGTGCTGGGAAATTCTGTCATGTAATGTAGTTTTAACACGAAGAAGTTAGGTTATGAGGACAAAATGGAGGATTTGTCACAGTATGAAGTTAAAATGCAATAATTCAATACAAGTTCAATAAAGATTTTTAATAATTCTACATCAGTCCCCCCTATGAAATGTTAGATTCTAAGAGAGAAAACTTTATTTGTTAGTACCAGAAGACGTGTTAACCCAAAGGCACAGAAACCCCGTGGCCGCTAGCTAGGTGTTAATGCAAAGTGCAAGTCTGTCCCTAGATCTGACCCTAATAGGCTAACTCATCGTCAGTATGGCTCTCGAACACTTCACTCCCATGGGTGGCCCATGGTGGCTTGCCCACCACTTCTCCACACGGGGTCTTTACCATTCACTGACAGATGCTGTCCCTAAGCTGGTCCCTTCCTAGAATTCTCGCACTTTATCAACAAAAGGGATAGTTTGCAGCGGTAAACAGGGTGAGTTGAGATCTTGGAAATCTTGGTCATCAACTTCGAGATGTGTGAAAGTGGGTGCCGCTTGGTCAACAGTCTTCATGAGGGATTTTCTCAGACAAGGGAGGACACAACAAAAGAGAAGAGCAAAGATAAAAAGAAAAATTAGTATTGCCATACCAATATGCATTAAAGCCTTTTGCCATCCTGTCATCCAACCAAACCATCTCTCCCAGGGATCTTTTATCCCAGAATTCCTTTTTAACTCTTCAGAAAGTTCATTTAATTTTTCTATGGCTAATGTAACTTTACCATTAGGGCCTGTATTTTCTGGGATGTAGGTACAACATGTCATGGTGTCGGGCAAAATTTTACATACTCCTCCTTTTTCAGCTAGAATCATATCTAAGGCCATTCTATTCTGGAAGGCCATTTGGGATGTGGCCTGCAACTGTTTGGCCAATCCCTGGAGGGCATCTCTGGTATAATTAACAAAACGCTGTTGGTTATAATAAATGTAATTTATCGAATTTAAATTCTTGTTTGCGGTAACTATGGTAAAAAGTGATTCAAATCCTGCAGCAACCTCATCTCTTGCTTTAAATTCATTGGGCACCCCCCTAGGCACCCCAACGGCATCAATATAAACATGAGGATCAAAGCTTCCTTTCACTGGGGCTTCGCGCTTAACCTTAGTGTGTCTGGACTCATGGATGTTGAGGTGTGTGTCAGAGATGATGTGTATGGGCATAATGGCTTTAGCCAAAGTACACTCCCCCCACCACTCCTTGTCCATTCTGGATCTTAGCTGTAAATCCCCACACAACCAGTAAATATCCCCTAATGACCTAGTGTGAAACTGCAACAAGTTCATGGAGACATTTCTGTAGGTAGCACAATACCCCTTAGAGAAGTTACCCAAGAATTTACCAATTCCATCATAATTAGCATAACAAGTGTAATTACCTTTATATACTGTAATACCATCTGGGGGTTTGACATCCTTGGTTAGGAGAGGATACTCTAATGTCCATGCTTTACATATGGACCTGTTGAAATCGTAGTGATAGGCAAAAAGGCTCAAAGCACATTCTTCTATATCTACTGGCAGGGTTAAAGGCACAGTGCCCAGGTGAGGCCGGGCACCGCCACACACATAGCATGCAGTCTTATTATGCTTATTAGCATTATATTTCATCCATTCTAACCATAGATTAACATCATTAAAACCTGTTTCAGCGGCCATGGTATCTTCAAAGGTGGGGTTAGCAATGGCCATCATGTCTTGAAAGGTCTGGATGTGTGGTTTTAATGGGTTAGGGACCATATGAGTGGCCCCTTGCCACTCAGAAGAGTTACACATATCTTTGAGGTAGAAATGCCCTAACTTGTGGTAGGAACCCTTTTTCCAATACATTCCCATCACATATTGGTCTGCATCTGTTGGACTTGGATGCTCAATATTAAGGATTAATTTCATTGGTGTACCCCCCCCCAGGCTTTCTCAAAGTCATTCTCTGGAGAAGGGATCTACCATGATCATCTACTTTAGATAAGGCACTTTTTGGTTTGTAACCCCAGGCAGGCCCGGCATTCCATCCCGCCGCCCCCCAATGGTCACAATTGTGCCCCCATTGTTTGTCAACTACACAAACATATGGGTCTTTTGCATGAGGGATGTCTCTATAGATATTCTGAATTTGTGATGTAGGGAATGGGCATTCTACGATGTCACAATAATCAAAGGTATAAGTAGCCACATGGGTGCATGATGAGTTATACCAGAAGGTGTACCCACTAACATCTTTGGTGATGGCTACTTGCTGAGCCTTAATTAGGCTAATTAAGGAGATAATGTACCAGAGGTACATGCTTGTGCGGTATCTGCTTCCTCTGGGGCAGGAGACTTATTGCAGTGGGAAGCGTGGATCCAATGTGGCCTGCCAGCCAGTTTGACGGAGGTTGCGGTGATCAGGAGAACTTGGAATGGACCGTCAAATCTTGGTTCCAGGGTATTTTTCCGCACAAATTTCTTAACCAGAACCCAATCTCCGGGAAGCAGGTTGTGGGTACCTGTATCCAAATCGGGATCTGGAATTGAAGAGAAAACTTGGGCATGTATTTTGTTTAAGGCACTTGCAAGTTCAGTTACATAGTCTACTAAAACATCTGATTGGAGCTGTAACTGTTGCGGATAATAACAACCTAGTCTGGGTGCTGTTCCAAATAGAATCTCATATGGGGATAATGAGTGCTTCCCTCTAGGTGTGTGCCTAACGCTGAATAAAGCTATTGACAGGCTTTCTGGCCAGGGCATCTTTGTTTCTTGTGACATTTTTAACATTCTGGCTTTTAAAGTGCCATTCATGCGCTCTACTTTACCACTACTTTGTGGGTGGTAAGGGGTGTGGAAGGCTAGGGTCACCCCCAGAGCAGTCCAAATTTCTTTAGTCACTGTTGCTGTAAAAGCTGGGCCTTGATCACTTTCAATGACTTCTGGAAGTCCGAATCTACATACTATCTCTGTAAGTAGGCGTCTTGCGGTTGTTTTTGCAGTGATATTGGCCACTGGGTAGGCTTCTGGCCAGCCTGAGAACATGTCCACTATTACTAGTGCATATTCATGAGGCCCACTCTTGGGCATTTGGATGTGGTCAATTTCAATTCTCTGGAATGGGTACATGGGTTTTGCCAGGTGCTTTGAAGGCACTTTGATTGGTTTTCCTGGATTGCATTTTGCACAAATGACACAGGCCCTACAGAAGCTGTTGATCAATGTTGTGATTCCAGGTGCTTCATAATACTTTTGTATGAAGGCGGCCATTAAGTCTTTTGACAGGTGTGCAGGCCCATGTGCCCATTGGACAACTGCTGGATATAAATTTCTTGGAAGGCAGAATTTAAAGTTGTTGTAATATATTCCGTCCTTTAGGATGGCTCCTTTCTTTTTCCATTTCTGGATTTCTTCAGGGGTGATTGCAGCTTGCTGTTCTCGCAAAATTCTTAAATCCGTAGGAAGGGTTTGCAGAGCAAAAACAGGAACTTCTTCTTCTTGTCCGGACACTTCTTCATCCATTAGTTCCTTGATTGCAGAGCTGTGTTTGACTGGTGTACCGGCGGTGGTAAGAAATCCTCTTGTCTTCCAAATGAGGCCGAAGTCATGTGCCACACCCAGAGCATATCTTGAATCTGTATAGATGTTGGCACGTTTTCCTTCGGAAATTTTGCATGCTGAAGTCAGGGCTTGTAATTCAGCTTCTTGCGCAGACATTGCTGGCGGTAAAGATGATGATTTGATAACTTCATCTGTTGTGGTTACGGCATATCCTGTATGGTATTTTCCTTCTTCATCAGCATATCTTGAACCGTCCACAAACAGGGTAAAATCTGGATCTGGTAATGGATTCTCATGCACGGTTGGTAAGTGCACTGTCTCCATTTTCATCTGTTCAAAACAGTCATGAGGTGTTTCTGGGTCATAATCATTCACTATGACCAGATCTTGAAATTCCTTTTCCAGGAAATGGCGTGGCCATGCTTCCAGAAGGTCAGTTGTTGGGTATTTGGCAATACCATTTTCCTGTAGCTGTGTTTCATCCATGGTGGCCCATAACTTTGCCATGGGCCCAAGATCATTCCATGACCTTGTTTTCAACTTGGTAACAGGAATATGTGGGATAGCAGTATCCCAATGACGGTACAGGTAATTGAGTTCTGGAGGTAATTGGATCAGAACCATGCTATTGCCTTCAGAGTCACAATAGAAATCTTGAGCAGTGAGCTTCACATCCATCCAGTGGTAAAGCTCATCTTCGTAGCAAGGTTCAGGAGTAATGTTCGGCTTGTACCACATGGTACAGAAGGCGTAATCCGGGCCTTCACAAAGAGGTGTCTCATCTTCGTAAAATGTTAAATGTGGATGCATGATTTTCTTGATACATCCACAGAGCAGGTAGATGTAGGTTTCATCCGTGATAAATCCATAGTAGGTACCCCCCTCAGGGAGTGGAAGAAGAGTGGATGGATTAAGAACTTGACATCTTTGTATGGAAATGTTGTCAGGCAGAAGAAGATGACATTGGAGGCGTAGGTGTCTGGCTGGAGACACGTGCTTGAGCTGGACTTGGTTGATGATGGCAGAAATGTCATGAGGGGCCAAAACAACCAGAGGGTGGCCAAGGACCAGGTCTGCAGTTCGTTCAATGAGTTCTCTTGCAGCAAAAACAGCCCGGAGGCAGGAAGGAGTCCCTCTGGCCACAATGTCCAGTTGACATGAGAAATATCCAATAGGCCTTTGGCGGCCTCTTAAGTCATTAGTTTGGGTAAGAACTCCTGTAGCATGGCCTTGTCTTTCAGAGACAAATAATTTGAAAGGTTTGGTATAGTCTGGTAGGCCCAAGGCAGGAGCAGAAGCAATGGCACGTTTAAGAGATTTGAAGTTATCAGGAAATGAGGCCTAAGAAGGCATGAAGAGATTTTGAAGTCCTTGGAGGTGGGATATCCAGTACTGCTCTTACCCGGTCCCGAGTAAGATGTCTGGTACCTTGAGATAGGCAATGTCCAAGGAAAATTACTGAAGGTTGGCATAATTGCAGCTTGAGAAGTGAAGCTTTGCATCCTTGTTCTGCAAAATAGCAAAGGAGACTAATTGAACACTTTTCAGTAGTGGGTATATCATCTCCACAGAGCAGTAAATCATCCACATACTGGAGCAAAACAACTTCTGGGTGTTCAGCTTGCCATGGGTCAAGAATGGTGCCCATGGCTCTTGCAAATTGACTTGGAGAATTTTGTGCCCCTTGGGGCATGACAGTCCAGGTATACTGTTGCATTTCATGGGTGAAAGCAAACAGGTATTGACAGGATGGGTCCAGTGGAACACTGAAAAAGGCATTAGCCAGGTCAATGACTGTGAAATACTTTGCAGATGGTGGGACTCCAGAGAGCAGAGTGTGAGGATTTGGTACAAGAGGGGTGTCCAGGACAGTAGCTTCATTGACGGCACGGAGATCCTGAACCATCCTGTACTTCTCTGGCTCACCTTTTGGAGTTTTCTTCTTCACAGGAAATAGTGGAGTATTACATTCTGATTTACATTTCACTAGAGCACCCTTCTCCAAGAGTGCTTTGATTTGGATAGAAATGGCTGCAGCCTGTGCTGGTTTTAAAGGATATTGTGGTTTTCTTGGCAACTTAGCTCCTGGAATAAGCTTTACCACCACAGGCGGGACATTTAGGTGACCTATGTCCTCTGGGCCTGAGGACCATAATTTAGCAGGCACCTGTGTTTTTAACACTTCTGGGAAATTGGACCTCGGTTCTGCTGCTTCCCCACGGGGTCCTTCTAAATGCAGCATCAGAGGTAGGGAGCACAAGGCTGAGGTGTCTGATTCAGATAGAGGTGTAGACATTTCTACTTGTCCATCTGGAGTGAAGGTGATAGATGCCTGCAGGCGTGAGAGAACATCAGCGCCTAACAGGTTAATTGGGCATGTGGAGGATACCACAAAGCGAGCAAGCAGGCTAGTGCCAACTCGTAGTGGAGTTGTTAAAGGGCTGTGTCTTGGCTGGCCATCCACTCCAACACAAGAGACATCAATATTTGACAGAAAAGATAGGTCTGGCAGGTCTTGTTCTCGCAGAACACTACGGGCTGCACCTGTGTCAACAAGAAATGTGGTTGGTTGGCCCTCAATGGGTAAAGTCACTGTAGCAAGTGGCCCCCCCTATCCCCTGTAGACACTGCCATGACAGGGGTTAATGACACAGGCTTGCCAATTTCCTAATCATCTGGTTCCTCAACTATTGGAACAGTTTTAGTGGCTTTGGGAGCCGGGGCAGGCTTGGGCAGCCTCTTAGGTTCTTTCTTGGGTTCGGGGCAATCACTTCTAAAGTGTCCCTTGGCCCCGCAATTAAAGCAATGTCCATCCTCAGGTTTGGTGCCTTTTGGGACAGGGGTGGAGCGGGACACCATGAGAGGAGTTGAGGTGGGTCTTCTTGGGGTCTGGGCAGATTCCAGACCTCTAGCAACTAAAAGTAAAGTATCCAGAGGAACAACCTTATATTCAGGGCGTGCAGCAATGATACCCTTGCGTATGGAATCTTTAACACCTTGGACAAATGCACCAGACAGCATTTGTGAATGGATCTTATCAGTAAGATCAAACCCCAAATCTGTAAACATTTGATACAGTCTTGCATGAAACCTTTCCACTGATTCTCCTTTATCTTGTATAACATCAGTAAGGCCAGCAGCCTGATCTGCAAGTTTGTCCTTAGCCCATTCTCTTAATCGGTTGCAAAAAGTTACTCCGGAGGGGTAATCAACATCACTGGTGAGCAGATCCGTACTGAGGTGGCGGGCCATGCTGGGCCAATATGCATCCCCTGCTTTAATAGCACAAATGCTCAGTAAATCACGCCATGCGGCGGAATAAGTCTTTTGAATTTGAACTATCCCTCGGTAAAAAGGCATAGGCTGTTTTTCTGGGTCAGGGAGTGATTTCATTAAAGCACTAGCTTGAGTGGGGTTAAAGGCAACATATTTAGGAGGGGCCCGTTCTCCCCGACCCTTGTGTCCAAAGGGATCATCGATGGAACGATGAGCTGAGGCTCCCGCAGCCTCCAATGAGTCCTGGGATACCCTGTCATCCTCTTCTTCATCTATTTCTACGATTTGGGCCCTCCTGCATGAGGGGCCCGCTTGAGGTGTCAGGACCGGTGGGTGAGAGGGAGTCCCAGATGCGGGGGTGGCTTGCGGGTCATAATCTTGGGATAAGTAGTCACCGGGAAGTACCGGCATCAGGGGTGCTGAATGACTGGGGGCCGCCATATTGGGGGCGGGAAAGGAAGCTGCATTGGGGTTAAGGGAAGAAGAGGCGGCCATGTTGGATGTGGGCACATCCGGGGCAGACTGTGCCGTACTGGGCATGACCGGAACCTGGGGAGTGGCTTGGGGAAGGGGGTATGGATAATTTGGATAGGGCAGGGCCATGGGATATGGGAAAGGGTATGGCCAGGCTGGGGAGGGCAGGAGAGTTGGGTGGGGATTTGGGAAGGAGGTGGGATATTGGGCCGGGGTGGGGGCGGTTACGGGAGAGGACGGAGAGGGATTGGTAGGGATGGGTGTAGAAGGAGGAGCCGGAGCAAGGGAGGAGTGGGTAGTTAGCTGGGCGGATGCAGATGGGAGGGTAGGGTTATCAACGGAGAGAGAGTGTAGAGAAGAAATGGCAGATGAAATGCTAGGATTAGGTACAGAAGGTGGTGTAGGGATGGATGAGGGTGATGGGAATGTTAGAGACGGGGAAGGGGAAAAGAAAGATCCATCAGAATTCAGGACCGGGAAGACAGGGGAGGTGATGGGATGGGCTTCGGGAGGATTGGGAGTGGGGAGCATAGTCAGCTGGCTATCACCTATTGCTGACTGAACCTTGGGAATAGACATCCCCTGGGCGCCATTTTGGGGCGCTGGCTGAGGGAATACCCCAGCAACACAATTATTATGATACACAAACAATTTCACACCTTTGTGATTCATTTCTTCCTCAACCCAACCTTCCTGCTGAATAGCCTTCGCTACTCTGTACCATGCTTCAGCAGTCTTTAATAAATCGTTATCTGTGAGCTTGCCTTTCTTCTCTGTCAGTAATCTACGCCAGCTTTCTGGTTGTAATCTACCACATGAAGGCACAGCAATTTTACACACTTTAGCAATTCTTTCAACACCTTTAACCATTTCCTCTCCCTCTCTGTCTTCAACTAAATCACATGCGAGCCAGCCCCTACCGGGCTTACTCAATTCCTGCCCCATATTCCCCCTCCCCCTACACCAGCGTCCTAGATATAGGGAAAGAAAAGGAAAAAGGAACAAGAACGTCTACAATGCTCGACTGCCACTCGAGGATAGGGTGGGTCCCCCTCAAGTGCGTCTTCCCAAAACGTAGACTAGTCACTGAATCCGCCTACCCGGGGTGGTAGACACGGATTGGAGCGAGGTGAGAAGTGTGTGACCAATCACTTCTCTATCAAGAGAAATAGGAGTGGATAGAGTAATAATATAGGAAGTGTAGAGAAGGTAAAAAGGTAAGGAGAAATCCTTAGAGACAGACCACAGGAGTTTGAATGACTCCTAATTAAACAAACAAGACAACAATACAATTGAAATACAGTGCATGCATCACAGTTCAAATAAAATCAACAGTAAACCTTTCCTTTACTCGCGTGACCTAAGTCACCTCCCTCAACCTCGTAGTGTCCCCGCTCGGAGAACGACTTCCTCAAGTCTCACTACCAGCGGCCACAGGAAACAGCAATCCTCTCCGACCCGAATCCTGTCTAGCCTCCCTCGTTACAGCAGTCCACTAACAGTGGCCACCTCTATCCTCACTCCCGTAGTGCCCCTATGAAACCCACTCATAAGTCTCACTACCACGTGGTGCTGGAGACAAGCAATGCCTGCTTGAATCCGCCCGCCACAAATAAAAGAAAATTGGAATTCCACCAGCCTCAGCGCTCGAAGCTGTGGGTTACCACCTCTCTGCAAGCAGAGTTACGTGCACAATGGAGCTAGCTAGGCTGTCAAAGTGACACAAGAAGGATCACAGGAAATTATGAGTCTACACAAAATCCACAGTTCCAACACTCCTCTTTTTCCATACAGCCACAGCCACGAGGCTCCTAAAAGAGGTAAACAGGCAAAGAAGACCCCCAGGAAAACTTCCACAGGTCAACCCCCCTTTTTCCCTACAGCCACAGCCACGTGGCTCCTAAAAGGAGTAAACAGGCAACAGGACTCCAGGCAAATCCCCCGGGTCCACCCCCCCTTTAACCCAAAAGGGGTAAACTAGCAAACAGGCGAACAGAGGACCCCAGGCAAAACCCCCGCAGGTCCACCCCCCTTTATCCCAAAAAGGGGAAAACAGGCAAACAAAGGACCCCAGGCAAAACCCCCGCAGGTCCACCCCCCTTATCCCAAAAGGGGAAACAGGCAAACAATTCAAACACACCCAGGCAACAGATAGACTACATGCAGGTAAACAAGTGAGTAACGAGACTCCGGGCAAGATATTACCTGTCTTTGATGTCCTCCCGGGAAGCAGTCACAGACACGTGGACGGGTCAATCAAAGGGGCCGGAACATACCGGTGGCTCTGCAGAAGTCTCTACCGTGTACCTGGAGGTGATCAATCTCCTTTCCTTCCCCCCGGATTCCTCCGTCCAACAGCGTCTTCCTTAGGACGGCTCACCGGCCAGACATAGCCCGGAGCCCCACGTTGGGCGCCAAAGTTGTTATGGTACTTTTTAGCAGTAAACCAAAATGTTTAAATGTCTATCTGTTCCTGTCCAAATTAAGAAAATTGAATTGCGTATATACGCTGAAGTAATTCAGTCTGACACACGGAGTTCAGGTTAAAATAACTTAGAGAAAATTTATTGGCAAGTGAAGAAAAGCGGGCGCGCAGGCCCTTTTAAGAGGCATTTTGCGTCATCATTGATTATCAGGATATCAGTAAATACACATCATTAATTGGATTAATTGTTAAGTGTCTGGATTAGTGTCCACCTATCAATATAATTAATGTGCTCAAAAACTAAGTGGTTAGCTATGTGTCCACCCACCGAGAGGTGGTATTGTTTGGACACGGGTGGGGACAAGGGGCTCAAGCGCCATTTCCCTTAGCATGAGGTTTACTCGGTGGAAAGGGGGGCTTGAGCGTCATTTTACACGGTCAGTGATGTCAGGTCTGTGGTCAGGTGCAAGGTCTCTCATGAATAGAACATTTCATTACTACAGTGTTCTCATGGCCTTCAATTTATACTATGTTGCGAGTTAGGGGAAATTCAGCAGTTCCTGAGTTAGTCATGTCTTTATAGAAAATACAGTCTTTGTCCATTGTGTTAGATGTGCTGGGAAATTCTGTCATGTAATGTAGTTTTAAAATGAAGAAGTCAGGTTATGAGGACAAAATGGAGGATTTGTCACAGTATGAAGTTAAAATGCAATAATTCAATACAAGTTCAATAAAGATTTTTAATAATTCTACATCATTTCCACCAGTCAAAATGCAGCTTCAGTTTTTGTTGGTGTGAATTAACATAGAAACATAGAATGTGATGGCAGATAAGAACCATTCGCTCATCTAGTCTGCCCAATTTTCTATTACTCTCATCAGTCCCTGGCTTTATCTTATAGCTATACCTTATGCCTATCCTACACATGATTAAACTCCTTCACTGTGTTAACCTCTACCACTTCAGCTGGAAAGCTATAACATGCATCCACTACCCTCTCAGTAAAGTAATTATTTCTGGTATTATTTTTAAACCTTTGCCCCTCTAATTTAAGACTATGTCCTCTTGTTGTGGTACTTTTTCTTCTTTTAAACATAGTCTCCTCCTTTACTGTGTTGATTCCCTTTATGTATTTAAATGTTTCTATCATATCCCCCCATGTCTCGTCTTTCCTCCAAGCTGTACATGTTAAGATCCTTTAACCTTTCCTGGTAAGTTTTATCCTGCAATCCATGAACCAGTTTACTAGCCCTTCTCTGAACTCTTTCCGAAGTATCAATATCCTTCTGAAGATACGGTCTCCAGTGCTGCGTACAAAACTCCAAGTGGGGTCTCACCAATGTTCTGTACAATGGCATGAGCACTTCTCTCTTTCTACTGCTAATGCCTCTCCCTTTACAACCAAGCATAATGCTAGCATTTCCTGCTGCTCTATCACATTGTCTTCCTACCTTTAAGTCATCTGAAAGAATCACTCCTAAATCCCTTTCCTCAGATGTTGAGGTTAGGACTCTATCAAATATTTTATAATCTGCCTTTGTGTTTTTACATCCAAGATGCATTGTATATATGGACATGGTTGCAAGGACATACTTTAAAACAAGAAAAATCTCAATGTATTCTTTCTGTAAAGTACATATCTTCAGAGTAGCGGTGGGGAAGAAAGTGTGGATGAAAACCCCTTCCACCTGAAGTAAGTAAATAGTTAAAACATTGCTAAACACAAATACACACAGCAGTCAAGCCATAAGGCTTGCTTT
Source organism: Pelobates fuscus (assembly GCF_036172605.1). Taxonomy (NCBI): domain Eukaryota; kingdom Metazoa; phylum Chordata; class Amphibia; order Anura; family Pelobatidae; genus Pelobates; species Pelobates fuscus. Next base: position 98,050,591 of record NC_086320.1, read on the forward strand.
TCCCACAGAAATCTCACTTTAACAGTGCACTTACTACTGCAAGGGATTCTGGGTAGGCATATGCAAATGAGTTCAACAAAGAACCAAATTTTTGCCTCATTATTCCACTTTTGGCTTGACTGGTGTGTGTATTTGTGTTTAGCAATGTATTAACTATCCACTGCATTCTTTTTGATAAGTCATATTGTAAATTACAACATCAATGATTAGATATATAAATATATAGATTGAAACATGTTTGTTTGTTAAATTTGGTTAATTTACCTTGTTGGACTCTTAGAGTCATAATAACAAATGGTTAAACGTTTGTTATGTCACTATCATAAAGTTTGTGAAATCTATGCAATATATTATTTTCTTTCTTTGTGCCATTATCTGTTTTAGGAAGTTTGAGTCCTGGAGCTGGTGATATCTGAGTGACTGAGTTGTCCGATCTATATTACATTCAAACGATACGATTTAAGTGGAAGAAATTATTCTGTAAGGCAAAAAAATAACAGGAATGCAAATATATAATTATGAGCGGGTTACTTAGGAAACAACCTTTGTTGAATTGTAGAAGAAAAATATCGAGAAGGTAATTGAATTTAATAGTCTATTGACTTGTGGTTTTTGTACCATACTGTCATGCAATTCTAAAAGATTTGCAAGAAATCATCTTTGGTAGGTACCTGGACAAACTAAAATGTGCTTCATTAGTTTCAAGAAAGGTAAATATACATAACAGATTAAGGAACAGGAACCACACAATTATATATTTTTTTAATTTTCCAAGGCTACTTAGAAGCATATTAACAAACAAATATGTACATTTTACATTTACACCATATAGCCATATAGTGTTAAGTCTTCCACTATGTCACAGTACCCCAAAATCGGTGGGTTGATTAATAAATTGAAATTGGAAGATAAACATACTAACTGTAGTACTTAATGCTTAAACTCCTTCCAGAGACTCTTGTGTATGTATGGTTTCCTGTGATCACCTCCAAAGGGGCTGTAATAAACTTTAATGACAAGCAAAGGTAATTATTCTGTAAGGCAAGAACAGGAATGTAAGTATATAGTTATTGTCAGGTTCATTAGGTTTCTTAGGTAACAAGCTGTTTTATCTTTGTAGAAAGAATGTAACTACAAGGTAATTGAATTTAATACTCTTCTTCTATGGACTTATGGTTCTTGTACTCTCCTATACTGTCATGCAAATGTAAAAGATATGCTAGAATTCACCTCAGCAGTTCATCTACTATGAGACAAGTATTTTTAAATTAACAGTAACACATGTGGGAATCCACTTTCACAGATGTGGAAACATACCTGTACATCAATATTTACTGAATTAATGACTCAAGTGGATAGCTTCATCACCTTCCTTTAAAAATTGCCCAATTCTTCTGGGAATACGTTGTCCATGTAAAACTTATCAAATATGATCGTATTACCGAGAGCGTTGTGTAGCTGTTACTGGTCCTTTTGGTCTTAAATTTGGACATTGAATTATGCCTGAATATGTATGCTAATAAAGTATATAGAAAGATAATTTAGTTCATGTTTTCTTATCACTCAGGTTCTGCCTGGACAACAAGACAGAAAAACATGATCAGGTTGCTCAGTGTCTTGCTGTCGGCAAGAATTCCAGGCATTGAGGCCAACTGATGCTAAAAAGCACTCAATATGGTGGACTTGGACGTGTTCATGGTTCTGCACTTGTCAATGGATAGATCACCAACAGCTCAGATTAGAGTAAGTGGGATCTGTATGTATTCCTTTGGGATTTCCAACAGAATTAGACAGGTATGCACTCTCTCCCATATGTTCTTTGTAATTAGAATGGACTCCATTCTGTTATAATCTGTTTTTCTTTAACATCTCTGCCTTTAAAAGACCACTCAGATGAAAGGCATTCTGCAAGATAGCTTTACTCAATCTGTATCACAGGCAGTGAATTAGAAATTTCCTGATAACGTTTAAATGCCTAGTGATCCCCTTCATAGGTAACCCTATTTTAACTTGGGAAATTGGATTGCATTATACAAATCATATTCCTAGTATCAGATGCTGCAAAAAAGTGATGGATTTTTTATGAATATTTATGGGTGATGGATTATGTATTAGTTATCATCTTTGATAGATTATTTCACCATCAATTATTACATTGCATCACTGTACAACCCCCTGTCATTACAAACATGTTTTCATTTAAGAGTTCCCTCTAGAGTCTAGACAAAACCTTTAATATATCATTTAAGTATATGCAATAGACACTCTTTACTACCTTCTTGTTTGGCGCACTGGGAAGATGATCTCCATATCACGCTGACAACGATTTGGGGTAAATATAGAACAATACTTATCACTGCTCAGCATAAAAATGTAAATGACTGACTAGATAATACTATAATACCATTCAACACTTCAGAAGAAGTTGGATGATGAGTACTGGTGATGCGAGAAAAAGATGGGAGCTTATTAAACTTACGGTGGGATTACATCAAATTGATGTTTGCATCAATATTGTAAGAAGGAGCATAACAAACTCTCCTGTTTTACAGAAGCTAGTTTCCTTTTACATTGGCTCTGATTCACCTACATCCACTAAATCTAACATGAACATATAGGAAGTCATTGAGTATTCAACTTCTAAATTATGCCATATGATTTTTTTTTTCCTATTTGGGGTAGTGGCACATATCTCTCCTTTGTTTTATCACATGAAAACAACCCTTGACTTTGAGGGATCAGTTACATTAAAGGGGCACTATAGTCACCAGAGCAACTACAGCTTATTGAATTAGTTCTGGCGAGCCTTCAGGCTTTTTGCTGTAAACACTGTCTTTTCAGAGAAAATGCTGTGTTTACATTAAGGTCTAGTGATAACTTCACTGGCCACTCCTTAGATGGCTGTTAGAGATCCTTCTGGGGTCATGGCTGCCTAAAATGCATCCAAACATTCAGTATCTCCTCACTCTGCATGCAGACACTGAACTTTCCTCATAGAGATTCATTGATTCAATTCATCTCTATGAGGAGATGCTGATTTGGCCAGGGCTGTGTTTGAATTGCTGGCTCTGTCCCTGATCTCCTGGTCAGTCTCAGCCAATCCTATGGGTAAGCATTGTGATTGGATCAGGCTACCGCTCCTGCTAATGTCAGCAGACAGCTTGTTTTTCTGAGGCAAACAGCATGCAGAGTTACAGCCTCGGGCTTGAATAAAAGTAAGATTTTACTATTTTTAAGAAGGCATGAGGGGCCCAGGGTGGCTAGATGGTGGTTTTAACCCTATAGGGTCAGGAATACATGTTTGTGTTCCTGACCCTGTAGTGCTCCTTTAATTAAGCCCTTGAGGAATCCCTGAACTCTTCAGTTCAATTGAAGGGATCCTAACTGGCAACGTGGACACTGTAGATGGCATTTACAGCTTACCTGGAATCAAAATAATTGTTTAGTTAAAGAGTACATGCATTGTAATATTTGTATTACTATGTATACTACAACTGAGCTGTGAAGAAATTCCTTCTCGCCCAGAAAAAATATTTTACAGATAATTTAAACTGCTATTAAACACTAAAACAATGCTTCATATAAAACAGTAAGCGCATAAACACAGGGCACAATTTGCCTGTACCCCACACTCCAGGGCTTGAAACCCCCACACTCACTCCAGGAGTGGATAACCCAATGTTTCTGGGTGTCTTTAGTTACCCGATATTACAGACAAACAAACTACAGAAGAAACTACAAACAAATTAAGAAAACCCAGCCAAATTTCAGCAAGATGTCAGATAAAATACTATAAGTCAGAACAGGTCCGCCATCAGAAATGTTGGGGCCTCCAAGCCTGCCCCCCGGGCCCGCCTCAAATTCGCCCACAGGACTCAACTCCAAATCCACACAAAAAGGAAGTTTGTAGAGTGCATACAGGGTGTGTGTTTTGTGGATGCAGTGTGTGTTTGTGTATTGGCTGCAGTGTGTGTTAGTGCATGTGTAGTGGATGCACTGTGTGTATAAATATATATATACACACACACACACACAAACAATTTGTGTTTGAATGTAAGCATGTTTTTGTATGGAGTATGTGTGTAAATGTTGGTGTTTGAATGCAGGTGTACACTTCCACACACACTGATACTCAGACACATACACTGGCACACATGCAAAGACACAGACACACAGATACACACACTGACACACAGACACACACACAGGACCGGTGCTAGGATTTTTAGTTACACAGGCGAAGATGCATTTTGGTGCCCCCCACCCTCGTTTAAAATAAGGTTCATACAAACACAGAAATAATCATACAGAGACATACAGACACAGACATACATGCAGGCATATAGACATACATACAGAGGCATACCGTCATACAGACACATACATACATACATACATACATACATACATACATACATAGACAGACATACAGAAACATACATACAGAGACATCCAGGCATACAGAGACATACCGTCATACAGACACATACATATATACAGGTATACAGAGACATACAGACACATACATAGACAGACATACAGAAACATACATACAGAGACATCCAGGCATACAGAGACATACCGTCATACAGACACATACATATATACAGGTATACAGAGACATACAGACACATACGTACAAAGACATACAGGCATACAGACACATACATTTGTACATACAGAGACATACAGGCATACGGACACATACATTTGTACATACAGAGACATACAGGTATACAGAAACATACAGACACATACATGCATACAGAAACAGGCATACAGAGACATACATACATACATACATACAGAGACATACACACATACAGAGACATACACAATTACATACTTACATCAGTTCAATCTTGTCCCCTGGATGCATGCTGTCTGGCTCCTTGGAGTCCTGTCCTGCAGCCCAGCCCCATCACAGGGCGCCAGCCGCACTGTGTGGTACACAGGGAGCAGGGATATGATGTCATTCATATCCTCGCCCCCTCCAACACATGGCGGCGGGCACCTGGTCGCAGGGGTTGCAGGGCTGTGAACCCTGCGACCGCGGTATGTACGCCAGTGCATGCAGATGCACACACAATTAAAGGACCACTACAGACACCCAGATCACATCAGCTCAATGAAGTGGTCTGGGTGTCAGGTCCCTCTAGTTTTTAACCCTGCAGCTGAAAACATAGCAGTTTCAGAGAAACTGCTATGTTTCACCGAGGGTTAATCCAGCCTCTAGTGGATGTCTCACTGACAGCCGCTAGAGGAGCTTCCGCTATTCTAAAACACTGAACGTCCATAGGAAAGCATTGAGTAATGCTTTCCTATGGGCGGTTTGAATGCGTGCGCGGCAAGAGTATTCGGAGCTGAGAGGCGGAGGGATCCCCAGCGCCAAGGGAGTCCGGCGCTAGAGAAAGGTAAGTGCTGAAGACACACACACTCTCACGAACAGATGCATACACACCAGCTAACAGACACACACATTTACTGACAGACACACTCAGCGACAGACATACATACACACTCACTTACAAAACATACACTCTCACTGACAAACACACACTCACTAACAGACATCAAACAGACTCACTAATACACACACAAACACACTCAGTAAGAGACACACAGTAACACACTTACTGACACTCACTAGCAGACACACTCACTGACACACTAGCAGACACACTCACTGACACACTAGCAGACACACACTGACACTCACTAGCAGACACTCACTAGCAGACACACTCACTGACACTAGCAGACACACTCACTGACACACTAGCAGACACACACTGACACTCACTAGCAGACACTCACTAGCAGACACACTCACTGACACTAGCAGACACACTCACTGACACTAGCAAACACACTCACTGACACTCACTAGCAAACACACACACTGACACTCACTAGCAGACACACACACTGACACTCACTAGCAGACACTCACTGACACTCACTAGCAGACACACACACACACACACACACTAACACTCACACTAACACATGTTTTTTTTTAATTTAATCCCTCAGCCTCCTTACCTTTTTGGAGTGCTGAAGGGATTCCCTGGGGTCCAGTGGTGCTGCTGGGCTCCTGGGCTGGCTCCCTCCCTGGCTGGCTAGCTGGCTGGCTGACTTGCTGACTGGCTCCCGGGCGGGCGCGAGGGAGCACTCTCCCATGTGTGCTTCCTCTTCAGCTCCCTCGCACACCGCGTAGGGATGCCGGCGCCGGAAGATGACGTCATTTTCTGGCTCCGGTATCAGTATGCGGCGCGCGAGGGAGCTGAAGAGGAAGCACACATGGGAGAGTGCTCCCTCGCGCGCCCGCAGAACCGGGCGCTCGGCCACGCTACAACAGGTCGTCGGTTGGAGGGGAGCGCAGTGCGCTTCCCTCCTTCCGGTCAGCCTGATTTTGCGCCCCCAGGGCCGGTGCGCCCTAAGGCGGCCGCCTGGGCCGCCTTATGGTAGCGCCGGCCCTGCACACACATACACAGACACTCGAACATGGACACATAATACACATACATACACAAACACACACACTCTGAAAACAAAAGGACACAGATACACACACACACAAAGATACATACATACATACTGACACACACGTACATACTGAAACATACATTTTATTATTTTATTATTATTATTGCCATTTATATAGCGCCAACAGATTCCGTAGCGCTTTACAATATTATGAGAGGGGATTTAACTATAGATAGGACCATTACAAATAAACTTACGGGAACAATAAGTTGAAGAGGACCCTGCTCAATCAAGCTTACATTCAGGCATACATATTGACACACATACTGAAACAGACATATACAGACACACAGACATACATAGTGACACACAGACACATACTAACATACATACAGACACACACACATGCATAATGACATGCAGACACATATACATATATACAAACTGACATACATACACATGCATAAGGACATACTGATACACACATACATACTGACATACATATAGACACATAGAAACATACTGACATGCATACATACACACACATACATACTGACATACATACAGACACATGCATATTGACATAAATCAACACACATACATACTGACATCCATACAGATAGATACATACATACTGACATACATACAAACACATACATATACATAGATACTGACATACATACAGGCACATACATACAAACATGCATATTGACATACACATACATACATACATACTCATACATACATACATATTGACACATGTATATATACATACATACAGACATACATACAGACATGCATACTGACATATATACATGCAGACACACACATACATAATGACATACATACACACATACATACATATATACTGACATGCATACAGACACATACATACTGACACACACACAAAAATATACATACATACTGACAAACATACAGACACATACATACATACATACATACATACATGTATACTGATATACAAAATGGCATGCATACATACATACACATACATACACATGCATAAGGACATACAGACATACACATACATACTGACATACATACAGACACATACATACTGACACATGTATACATACATACAGTCACATACATACTGTCAGGATATTCTGGAACCTGGACACACAGAATCACTAAAAGAGAATCCATATACTGGTCCATAGAATGGCCGGGTTAACGAACAAGTGGAGTCAGTAACAAGCAGAGGTCAAAATGAGAAGCGAAGACAGGAATATTTTATAATCAAACCTAGGACAAAAGGAGTACAGAAGACAGGATAGACGTAAGACAAGATCCAGAAATATATCACCAGAATATAACAAAAGGAATGCACTATTGGGCTACTAAAAACCACAACAGTGCAACAGGGAATGGGAGAGGTAAGTATAAATAGGCATCACTTAATTTTGATTGGTTAAAAAAAAAGATTTTGATTGACGACTATTCGTGGAAGGTAATTGACCTTCCTAATGTGATCTCTGAAATCGTTTATGTGCGCCGAATTGGGTCTACTGAATTCCCCGTTTGGTTTAGCACACGCCGAATTCAGTAGTTTGTTCAGTCGCTCATATATATATATGAGCAGAATGCCTGACACATACATACATATAGACACATACATACATATAGACACATACATACATATAGACACATACATACATATAGACACATACATACATATAGACACATACATACATATAGACGCATACATACATATAGACGCATACATACATACATACATACAGACATGCATACATACAGACACACACATACATACTGACATACAGACACACAAAATCATACATACGCCTCATTTTTCAGCCACCCTCCTGTTTCTTACCTTTTTGTTGCTGTAGGGTGGCTGGGGCACATAATCTTTGGCTCTCTGGTTTAAACAAACTTGCTTAATTAGCCAGTTATAAATCGGGTAGCTCTAGGGAGCTCAGCTTAACAATGCTATCTTCCTCAGTCACAAACTGTGCCCCTGTAACCTATACACTTCTTTATTTAAATGTTAATATTTTATGTTAACTATTTGAAGATGTGATTTCCTCTGATTTAAATTATTATTATTAACCAATTCTGCAGTGCTGTAATATAGGTGAACTAACAAACCGGTAATTGTAACAAGATGAGTTGGACGCACAAGAACAGAGTGGTTAAGGGCCCTGCTTAATGAGCTTACATGCCGGAGGGAGTGGGTTAGAGTGACACAAGGGTAGGGTAGAAAAGTAAGGTGGTAGAATAGTATTCACTGATGACTTAGTGCTTTGATGACAGTTGCAGGAGAGGAATCAGTGTGCAGGGTGGCTGGAGGGTCTATTCACAGTTTAATTGATACGCTTTCCTAAAGAAATTAGCTTTCTGTGATTTTTTTTTGAAGGAGTGGAAACTGTGTGTATGTCTAAAGGAGAAGGGAGTTCCACAATAATGGTGCAGCCCTAGATAAGTCTTGAAGGTGAGCATCAGAGGTAGGCACGAACAGAAGATGGATGTGTTTCTTTGGCAGTGCGTAGGGGCCTTGGTGGGACATACTTGTGTATTAGGGAGAGTAAGTAGACTGGAGCAGTAATGTGTAGAGATTTGTAAGCAAGAACCAAAATTTTAAATTGAGCCCTATATTTTGAAACAGGAAGTCAATGCAGGGACTGACAGAGGGGTGAGGCGTTCAAGGTGCGGGTGGACAGGAAGATGAGCCTTGCTGCCTCATTCATTAGAATGTAATGGGGCAAGTTGGTATAATATGCCTATAAGTCATCATGTACCAACTTCAATAAACATTGACATAAAAAACTATATATACAATTGCTTCTATCTTAAAAGTAATGTACAGTCCTGCCAAGCCACAACATTCAACTTACTTTGTATTTAATTTGTTGTATACAATTCCATTTTTGAAGTATATTCTCTTATTCTTTTTACATTTCATTTATATTTTTATCCATTTAATATTTGAATAACTGTACAGTTAATTAGAAACGTTAGCAAAATTCTATTCATTCTAATAATGCTTTGCAGTTAAACTGTTTGTTCATTTTCAGTTTTAATTTATTCACTATTTTATGAGGTTAGATTAAATCCCAGCGAGTGCTGTGATTTTTGAAGAGTAGCAGCTTTTTTCAACATGGATGCTCTGTGTGCAATTATTGTATAATGTGATAAGGGACATTGTTTACCTTCTATTGCTGGATTCCATTATTTAATTTAATGAAAAGACTGATAATTAGTTGAAATATTTACATAAATACATATTTTGCGTTTTATGCAGCATACAATACAGTGTTTGTTTTTGCATAACGTCTGTTAGTTTTAAAGATGGCTGAAGATGTGATTATTTGAGGAGTGAATTAAATACTAGAGATGATATAATTTAGAGAAGTTTATTGAAATTTCAGTACTGAGAAATGTGATCAGTATAAACAGACATGGATTTTTTTTGTTGTCTTAAAATAATCTTAATTAATATATTTAATGAAAGTTTAATTTTGTTTACTTTTTGACTTGTTTGTTTTGATTCTTTAGTAATAGGTTTCTTTTTGTTTTAACCAGTTGCTATTGAAACATATACTAGGCATTAATGTATAAATTGTTACTGCTCTAAAGTTGATTTCCTGGTAGCACATATAATTAGGTTAGGTTTGCCCACACAAAGCAGATGGAACAGAAAAAGAACACTAGCAGTGTGGCTGGATTTCCTGAAGGTCCAGTGGGGACTTTGCTGACCAGGTCTAGGTCAAGGGCAGGTGCTGTGATCGCTGCCCCAGGCAGCTCTATTCCAGGGAAAATTCACAAGTGTGGGGATAAAGGGATCTGCCATTACTTCCTCTAAGTGCTGAAATGCGTAAACTAAGGATTGTTTCTCACCACCACCAGAGCAAAAACAAAATGGGGCGCAAGAGAATACCATCTTGGTTTGCACTAGCAGATATCTGAAGTCCCACTGGGACGTCTCATAGGCCAGAACCTGTTTGGCTCTGGCAACCTTGAGTGCCATGCAAGGGTACCTTGAGTGCAATGCCATAGGTTGCTGATCCCTGCACTATATAACATCTCTTCATCATATGACCTCCAGCTTTTTTTTTCCTGCACTGCAGAGCAGTTAGGAAGAATTATGTTTTAGCACAATTTTATGCTTGTAGGCTATTACTTTTTACAGACATGGCTATTATTTTTACAGCCTTTTTTCCCTGCAGTCCCAGTAACCATCTATGTAAACGTTACTACCTGGGTATACCTCTGCTAGTGGCTAGAGTACTGATGTCAACTCTGTCCCTGAGACAATAACAATGGTGTGATGTGTACATAAGGAAGCCTCCAGTTGTAGCCAATAAGACTCTCCATCCATCAGCATTTATCCCAGCCTCTTGTTTTCCTGTTTCAGGTAAGGGTATCAGGAATTCAGATTAGTGGGTAGTGTAAATATGGATTACTTCTGGTTTTTCAGCTCAAAAACTCCTTTAAAAAAATGGGTCACATTTAAGGAGTTATTGGTGAGTACTTAGGTAAGATGTATACATCTGTTCTTAGATTTAAATGAGAGTGCTGTAAATGGGTAGACATCATGGGCAGTCTGTCTGTATATCACAAAACTGAAGACAAGGAGAGATAATACCAGAGCTAGAAAATATATTTCAGGTGACTAATTAAAGTGTGTACCTGCCAGAAAGTGATGGTAAGGCACAACATACATGGCATCTACTTACCAACAAATTACAGGCTTCCCATATGAATAATTATTTTGCCACATACATGGTTAGAGGACAGCCTTTAAATGTTGATTTTATTCACAGTTTAAGTGAGAAGTAACCAAATGAATTAAAAAAGGAGGATCAGTAAAAAATCTAAATATTTCCAATCATGATTCTTCCAGACACATCAAAAGCTCCTAATAGTGGTGCCATCCTGTCTGGCTGTATCATATGATGTGACTACACCTGCAGACACAAATTGCCTTAAATTTTTAAATCTGTTTTGTTTGTAAAATTTTAAATGTGTGTCACCTTTAGAGTATGTGTCTAGCATACACACATTCATCTGCATAAATGTTAACTCTGGCACTTTGCAAAGCGGGACACACCGGTGGAAGGGGCAAAAAGGAGGCATGACAGTGACACAATTCATTTCACTTGCTCTTCCCATATGGGTAGACCCACTGTAGAATTGACAGGCCAGCCTGCCATGAATGCATGCCACGCTACTTGACGATCAAGTAGACCAGCCCACTGAAGCTGACCCTGCAGAGAGCACTGTTTTAGTGGTCTCTGCGGGGTCTTTGGATCCTGAACATAGAGCAACCACATCTGTCAGCAAACTTGCAGGCATTCTATCAGTGATTAATGGTGTCTGGCTGAGAAATGTTTTTATTTACATGCTTCTAATACATTCCTAGATTGTAAAAGAAGATGCATGAGACTCTGTGAACTAAATCTTATACGGCTAAATCTATGAAAGGAAAAATGTACATACTCATTGGTATAGCAGATCATTTATTTTGATATTGGAATAAAGTATCTCTACATACTTATTTTTGAGAGTAAAGTATTATGCAATAAATCATTGATAACTTCATCCAAATCCCCCCAAAACACATAACTTAATGAAAAAAGCCATGAGCCCCTTAAAAAGGTTGATTACTGGTTTAATTTAACATGCATATGAAATACAATGTGAGGGTGCTGAAAAATAAAAAACAATACTTTTTAATCACAGTAAAAGTGATTTAATTAAGGCCTTAATGAATTGCAAAAATGCTGGTTCTACAAGATGGAACATTACTCTGGTATAGTATATTTGTGCATTTGTGTGTTCACACTGCCCAGTCTATTCTATTATGTACAGTAAAAAGAATATTTGGCTATTTAAGCTAGGGATCCTGACTTTTTGATATCTTGAAGTTGAAGTTATCTGTTGAGGTGCAATACATAACATCTATTGAGCATAAATCATGTCAAATTGGATTACTTTTGTCCTTTCTAAGTCAGATTATGTAATTATGCCCCCCTCTCCCAACATTATTAGTTACCACTAGAAATATTTACATCAGTCACCCCTAGAATTATTAAAATGACTGATTAATGCTCTTGTCATTTAACTGCCTGTTTGTTTATGATATGATGTTAAAAAAATGTTTTGCCTATCGATACATGGTTTGAGTAGTGTTTAGAATTACAAGGTATTGCAATGTATCTATTTCTAACACTGTAACTTTGTCTCACTATCAATGAGAATTGGAGAAAGGAGTCATTATTAAGTTTAGCACCTGGTAAATAAAGAGTTTAGTAAATCCCCATGAAAAAAATGCAATTTGTGCAGTTAGATGCTAATGGCAGTCACCGATTGTGAAAATGCATTGGCACATCAAGTCTATCTTAGTAAACTGAAATCTCTAGATTAGGCAGTCGTGTACAAAACGCCAAAAACGAGTGCTCAACATAATGACGAAAAAAGTATTTACTATAAGCACCGACTATGAACAACACAGGGGGAAGAGCAAAATAACTGCTTATGCTTTTCGGATTAAATGGTCTTAGTCATTGGAGCCTCCTTGCCTGGCACATTTCACAGATGTGGGTGGGCAAAGCATTATCTCCCTTTATTTCACGGTGATATTTATTTATTTTTGCTCTGGATGTACAAGTGTCTTTTTATAATCTATATGCCTCCATGTTTTCTTTTTGGGTGCATCCATTTCTACTTAAACTCAAATCTCTACCTAACTCAGAATGGTATTTTATTCTGTGATGTAATAAATAAGTATGTGGGGTAAATTCTTATTAGGAACTTCTGTATTTAAAGTATGATAATCTAAAATGAATGTCTAACATCATATACAATTTATAGCATAATACATTTTATTACCTGGTTTCTTCACATTAAAGAACAATCTGTTTTTGAAATAGTTGTAGAATTCTACCTTTCTCAAAGGTATTATTTTCATAAGATGCTTCACAAAATGTGGATTCTTATAATTAGCATGGGTCCAATTCACTATATGAGCTACGAGGTGTGTGGCGAATCCATTATAGAAATAATTAGCTTTCTGTAATAAAATGTTTTCTACAAAAGGCTTCACTCCACGGTAACATTTTGTAAACAATGAATGCAGAAATGACAGCTGGTCGCAAATTATTTTTAATTGACAACAATGCACAGAGAATTTGCACAGTCTTTGTCATATCATTTTGTCCCTCATTGAAACAGACCATAATACATTTAGGTATATACACTGCTACCTATAATTGTTTTTATTAATATTTATGATCCCAAAAGCTATTGTTTGCAATACAAAACTCTATCATAGATTCTTCACATATAACTTTAGAAATTGTATTTTTATGTTTAACTACAGAAAACCAGAATATGTTTTAACAAGTATGTTTCAGAATTGAAATGGATAAGGAATCAGTGGAAATGTTTATTTTACCCTCTATGGAGCTAAGGACTACACAACATTAGAGATGTCCCGAACAGTTCGCCGGTGAACATAGCTTGTTCGCCACGGCGGGCGAACATATGCGATGTTCGGTCCGCCCCCTATTCGACATGGAGGTGGGAGGGTCTGGGAGGGAGGGTCTGCTGCTGATTGGCTGGAATGTGTCTGCTGACTGTGAGGTACAGGGTCAAAGTTTACTCCATGATGACGAATAGGGGGCGGACCAAACATCGCATATGTTCGCCCGCCGCGGCGACCGCGAACAAGCTATGTTCGCCGGCGAACAGTTCCCAGCAAACTGTTCGGGACATCTCTACACAACATTATTTTTAATATCATTTGTTTCAAACATGCTAATTGCTGAAAGCTGGAACCTCTGGCTCGTTAAAAGATACTAACAGTCTTTATCACAGTCAAATAATGTTATGTCCTTAAGAACACAAAGAACCACAGGAAAGGTTCTGTAATGCTCCAATATAGTGCTTGGAAAAAAATATAACTTTTGCCTTACTTAAAGGTTATCTAGTATCAAGTGTGATTATCATGGATTGGAGGCAACCATGAACGTCCAATGATAGTAGTTCATTATCCAACATTCCAGCATAAAATCCATGATGCAAAACAGGAAAGATATTTTAGAAAATATGGTTTAGCAGGTTTAGGGAAACTGAGCTTATTTCATATTTGAAGATCTTTTTGTTTGACCACTGTCCTGGGATCTGGAATAACTGACATACCCTAAAATCATCAGTTATATATATTTTGTTAAACTTGACCAGGTAAATTAAATGTGGACCTATTTTTATTGCTGGAAAAAGATTATGAAAATAATAAATTAATAAAAGACCGTTATAAAATCAGATGCACCCTACTAATCCTTCACTGTTGAAAAACCCCAAAATTAGAAAAAGTGGTCAAAGGAAGGAACCGGATAGAACAAAAAAAATGTAGATTAAAGGTATATTTAGTAAGATTAGTTAAACTGAGCATTAAACAATACCTTGTTATATTGATGCGACTAATATAGAGAGGGTCCAGTTAACAGAAACTTGTTTTGGACCCCCGTCTAACAGAAGGGTGGCCAAAAAGTAGATTCTAACTGAGCTTCCTGTACACTGGTTGGGTACCTCTGCCGCCGGATGCTCCAAGTGCGCACCAGAGGAATCCGAGCACTCCTCCAGACACCATAAGCACTGCAGACCCCACAACCGCCGCAGCTTGGTTGGGGTCTTGCCGTCTCCTACCCACCCTGGACCTACGACAAGGCTTCAGGTTCCATTGGGTGAACCTCTCTTCCTCCAGAGAGTCAAGCAGGAATAGCTCTTACAAGAGTTCAGAGAATCCAAGGGAGTATAATGATTATAGAAATCCTTTGTAGTGATATAGATGTCCCCTCCACACAAGAGACAAGACTCAAGTTGAGGGTGAAGAGGAACTGAATTTTAATGGTGCCACACTGGCCTTTTATGCAAGTTTCTCAACAAGGGTGACACCCACGTGGACCTTGTTAGGCACAGGGACACAAGTTAACAAACCAATAAAAACAGTGTTATACAGTTAAACACTCCCATACAGTTTACACAATCCCTCCCCTTTGCCTGGGAGATAATTAAGGCAGATAATGCATTAACTTAATTATCTCCAGGCAGGAAAAATATTTTTTTTATAAAGTCCCATAAGTACCTCAAAACACAACATATCCCCATACATGTTACAACCCCTGATAGCCCTGATCTGGGTGGTGAACAACATATCCAAAAATCCCCCAGATCAGATCAGGGGTTCAGAAATTTTATGGAAGTCATAGTTTTGCCCAGGCGCAGGCATGGTCCCATGCCCAAAACAGTTCCATAGAATCGCTGCTAAGTGCCGCTGGAGGACCGACCAGGAACTGTGAGGTTTTCATGTCAAAAATAGTTCCAGGGCATTCGCAGCTAAGTCCCATTGAAGTCTATTCACGGTTTTGGTCCATGCCATCAAGATGGCCGCCTTGAAAGATCGAACTGTGGCCATAAAAATTCAAAAAGGCACAAACAGTGATTTAAACCAAGTTTTATCACAGGGGCCATAGTCACAGAGAAGGAGGCTGGCAAGTATGCCCCTCCAAGAACCAGTGGCGAAGTTGCTTTCGTCACATAGATCCTCAACTGTATTTCAACTCTCATGATGCTTTTCCGACTGGGGATATACCCCATGTGCATCTTTGCAAAGTGGTATTTGTCAGCAGTGTTTTTATGCTTGAATGTAACCATATTTTTAAGGTGTGTGTTTGCATGTAGGGGTGTATTTGTTTGTAGTGTTGGCCTTTGAATGCAGTTGTTTGTTTGTGGGTATTGTTGCCATTGCAGTGGTGTATTTGTGTACAACGTACAGGTGTGTTTGTATGTAAAATTGATGTTTGAATGAAGGTGTGCATTTGTGTGTAGTGGTGGCATTTGAATGCTGGTGTAGGTTTTTATATAATGTTGCTATTTAAATACAGGGGTATGTTTGTATGCGGTGGCGGCTCTAGACTTGGTGAGGCCTTAGGCGAAACTCATACATGAGGCCCCCACTAACACCATTATTGAAGAAAATAGCAGTTGACTTGTGTGTGTATAAGAAGCTGTAGATATATTGAAGGGGGAGCTTGCAGCACTGGATATAGAGAGCTAGTCATCGTTGCATTGTCTGCCTGAGAGTGTGTGTCTGGCAGTGAGTATCCTTGTATCTGTCTGTATGTTTCTCTGAGAATGTGTATGTTTGTGTACTGCCTGTGGCCTTTGGCATTGAGTTTATGGTGAAGCTATGTTTTATGACTGTGTGTATAATGATTGCCTTCATGGGGTGTCAGCGTGAGTTAAGGGGTATCTGTGGCAGGGTGAGTGTAAAAGAGCAGGAGGGTGCCAGAGTGTTGAGGGTTGACAGTGTGTAGGGAGGTGCCAGATTGCGCAGAGTGCTCTTGTGTGCGGAGAGTGGTGCCCGTGTGTATGGAGGGGGGTGACAATGTGTATGGAGAGGTGTCAGTGTGTGCGGAGAGAGGTGACAGAGTGTGCGGGGAGGGTGACAGAGTGTGAGAGGGAGGGTGACAGAGTGAAAGGGGGTTGTCCTAGTGTGTGAGTGGGAGTGACCTAGTGTGAGAGGGGGGTGACTTAGTGTGAGAGACCTAGTGTGACCTAGTGTGAGAGGGGGTGACTTAGTGTGAGAGACCTAGAGAGACCTGAACCATTCAATAAAATGTATATAAAGAACTTACGTCATATGTCACACCATATGGTGTGAGTTCCAGCTGTTTGCCTAATGAGATAAGAGGTGCTATCATAAAATACCTTTGATTACAGTGTTGTGATAAGTATTCCCCAGTGCTTGTATAACTATTTGTTTGCTCCATGAGTGAACCTGTGTTCAAGCATATTTTCTGTTTTCATTTGTATGCTAAACCCCTGGCAATGAGTATGAAATATATACCACTTTTGTAAACGTATTATTTTAAGGTTTGCACTCTTAATCTACTAAATCTAACAATCTAATGTTGTGTCACTTATTCGATCCTTATCCAATATTATAAACTATTCATCTGGAGCTGCATAAAAAAATAATATGCTGTGATTTATTACGCATATTTCACTGGAAATTAAGTTAATGATTCAGATTAACGGAATGTCCATATATGAAACTCACTATGTGCTTTGAAGTCACAGTTGGCATCATCTTAAAGATGCCTGAATATTTCATACTGGTCAGATCTTGCATCATCATCTGTTTATGCCCAAGCTTTGTGTTTAGTAGAATGTTTAAACATAATGCCTTAGGGCTATATTTTGAATGAAGGCACCATCTATCCAACACAGCACCCTGCTGCTGCTAACATAGGCCGATTCCATATTTCATTCGAACTCTCTGCCAAAGCTTTGAATATTAATGCTACACTGCATTTTCACCCAACTGTGTTTTAATATGCAGAATACTCATATTTACTTTTTTAAGCCATACATCATGTCATCCTTCATCACACTGAGCGATATTTATGACTCTCAAATAACAAATTATGATCAAGTGTTGGAAGTTGACGTATAAAATGTGTCTGTCTTAGAAGAAGTTGTGTCTATGTTTTAGTTTGGTTTTATATTTGTTTGAATTATGGTGATAATACTTGTAATTTTAATATTTATGTTAACAATATCTTTATAAACGTGGCATCTGAAAATTGCACTTTGCATTTTTCCTAATAACTTTGGAGATTATAAATCAGCACATTTGACAGCCTTCGGGATAGAAATTGTATATTTCTAGATCAAATCCATTGGATAGAATAAAAATCATATTAGACTTCAACAAACACAATCAGCAAGCAATGATGAAAAGCAAAGATAGGTATTGAGGAATTATTGCATTATTACTTAATTTGTGTATAGGGAAATGTACTTGAAATTTTGGTGAATAACCAGGTTGGTTGGGAGGAAGGGAGGCATTATCAGACTGCATTTGAGCAAAATGATCACACAAAGTCCTCCCAGATTTGTAATGCAATTTCCATATTACCAAAACCAACCAACTTCATCACCACCTTATGAAGGAGTGGACAGGTAAAACAATGTAGAGTAATTAATAAAACAAAACATAAAGTAGTGTGAGATCAGATGGAAATGTCATCACCTCACCTCACCACCTTGGTAGGAGTAAAAGATGTCTAGAGGGCAAACTCATTGTCCTATGAATTTAGAAGGAAATGTGTGGTCATCAAACAGGAGTGGTTATAAAAAAGAATAGTCTCTAATACATAAGGAATTTAGTTGTGGAATATTGTATTTATTTTGCAAATAGTGTAGTCAAGTGATATTAGCATACTGGGAACATACTAAATACTAATTATTAAATTATTAAAGTCAGACAGGTGGTAATGAATTATACAAAGACGTATGTACAAAGAAAAGGCTGGTTATGCCATTATGTCATTGAATAATATTAGGGACCATTGAATAATATTAGGGACCTATAGAATGCCACTGTCATCTTACAATAGGTGCCTACATCACAAATATAATATAATATATATATATATGTAACGGCTACCCAGTTAGTAAGAGGGTATCAGCCGTTGGAGACGTCCTTTTTCCCGGCAAGTCGCTGTGTAGTAGTGGAGTTGCTTATTCCCATTCACTGGATCCAAGTAAAGAGTCAGGTAGAGCTCTTAAAAGAGCCAGGTGATTATGCAGTAATTCCCCTTTTAAGAACGAGACAAGGCTACGTTTTGAAGGGTCAAGAACTGAATTTTAATGGCATGCACTCTCCTTTTATATGATGCTGCCCATGCAAGGGAGACACCTACATAATTAACACAGTAACATATAATATATAAGGTACAGCCCACACAACTCCTCCCCTCAGATAAACCTTTAACATAATTAACAAAGATACATTTTTCCCCCAGTTTTGGATGTACCCCAAATATGTGGGGTACATTCATAAAGCCAGTATACCCAGATAGCCCTAATCTGGGGGAGCAACATATTTAAAAATCATCCCGTTCGGGTACCGGGTTCGGGAGTTATGGAGCTTTAAAGTTTTGACCGACCGCACAGGCACAATAGCCGAAAATAGTTCCATAAGTTTTGGCCTTGCAGTCGGTCCTTGTTTGTGCATTAAAAAGTCCCGAAAGGCTTGCCATCCGTGAGTATCTTGATGTTCGCCCATATGCTACTTACTCTTTCTACCGAATGGCAGAGCGTTCGGTAGTTTTGGCATGAATTTCCGGTACTATGGAGGTCTCAAACACCGCTGTTCGGGAGTTAAGATGGCCGTGGCCATGTGTAAAAGTTCAGAAACGGCGGCCACGCAGGGACTTAAACAAAGCGTTCGTGTGTTTCCCAGGAAGATAGGATTCGGCGATCTGGGAGGTAAATTACCACACAATTAGGTAGCAAGGTGGTCCGGTGTTCGGTAGTTTGCATTCGTATGATGAATGCTGGGTCCATACCGTCTGTGTCTCACAATTAAGCGAATGCTTTAAAAGTCCCGAACTGCTTTAAAGAAAAATTCCCACAAAAGCAGGTAAGAACCTTCAATTTATATCCAGCTTAATGTCCTTTACTGAATAAAAAGTATATATTTATAATCCGAGGTTTCTGTTCCTGTGTATGTGCCCGGCTAGCTCTTAAAGGGCCGGTAATAGCAAATGTTCCCAGGCACAGGGTAGGGATTTGTTACAATATATAAATATAATCATGTCAAAAAAGAGAGAAAACACTCACAGGACAACTTCATAAATATGCTGCTTTTTTTGAAGCAGACTTTGTGCAAATACAAATGAAGATTGACGTTTCAGTCCGACACTGGACTCTTATCAAGATCTTTATTTTTCTCGCCATTAAATGGTCTTTCTAAAAATATACCATTATTTTCATCATATCATATAATGTATTATAAATTTATTTATAAAATATGGTAAAATGTTTTAAAAAAAACACACTTTTTCTAACTTTGACCCCCAAAATCTTACTCATCTACAACCGCCAAAAAACACCTAAGCTAAATACTTTCTACATTTTGTCCTGAATTTAGAAATACCCAATGTTAACATTTTCTTAGCTTTTTTTTCAAGCTATAGAGCTATAAGTACAAGTAGGACATTGCTGTTTCAAAATATATATTTAAAAAATGTATCAATAGTGACTTTGTAACACTGTTATCTGTCATAAATCTCTGAATCACACCTCACATGTACATAATTTTTTTTAAGTAGACAACCCAGGGTAGTCAATATGGGGTATATCCAATTTATCTTAGTAGCCACTTAGTCACAAACACAGGTCAAAGTTAGCATTTAAATATGTGTGTGTGTTAAAAATGAAAAAAATTATTATGAACGCTAACTTTGGCCAGTGTTTGTGACTAAGTGGCTACTAAAAATGACTAAACATAACCCATTTGCAATAACTTGGGTTGTCTTCTTTTGCAAATGGTATGCCATCATGGGAGTAATTCTCATTAATGGGCTACCATATCCTCTCAAATGCAACATAACAAATCTGGCAAATTTTAATGTGAAAAAACATAAATCCAAGCCTTATATTTCAAAAAATACTATAAAACCTGTACATGGGGGTACTGGTCTACTCGGGAGACTTCGCTGAACACAAATATTAGTGTTTCAAAACAGTAAAACGTATCACAACAATGATGTCATCAGTGAAAGTGCCGTTTGTGTGTAAAAAAATGCATAAAACGTCACCTTCACTGACTATACCATCACTTTGATATATTTTACGGTTTTAAAAATGCTAATATTTGTTTTCAATGAAGTTTCCTGAGTAAAACAGTACCCCCCATGTACAGGTTTTAGGATGTCATAGAAAGTTACAGGGTTATATACAGTGCTAGTAAATTAAATTCTCTGGACTTTTTGCCTGGGTTGTCAGGCAGGTCCCTCAAATTGCAATCAATAAAATTACTTAATTATATAAAAATATTACATAAATATGCATATAGAATTTAAATATATAAATATGTTTATATATTTTAAGTTTACATGTATATTTATGAAATTTTTTATGATATATATATATATATATATACACACAAATTGAGACAGGAGCACTCACTTGGATTTTCCAATAGTGTATTAAAACATCTTCATCAATCTACATCAACGTTTCAACCCTTCAGGGTCTTTATCAAGATATTGATAAAGACCCTGAAGGGTCGAAACGTGGATGTAGATTGATGAAGATGTTTTAATACACTATTGGAAAATCCAAGTGAGTTCTCCTGTCTCAATTTGTGTACCTATTGGCCTGGAGGCACCTGGGTAAAATATTTTAGATTTTTCATTTTGGGGTTGAGTGCCAGAGCCTGGACTTTTATATATATCGTATTGTTTTTATTTATATATAAATACAATATATATATAGTTATTATATATATTATATATGTACATGTGTAATCTAATTAAAAGTGTATTTTTTTAAATATATGTATATATTAATATAATATACACTTATTATATGTATATATAGATATAATATATGTACAAATATCTCATATATATATATATATATATATATATATTTGTTTATTTATTTTTTATTTTATTTATTAACATTTTTATTTTTTATTTTAACAGAAGCAGGGAGATGGCCTGTCAGTTTGAGCAGTTCCCCTGAGGCAGCACTATGGACGCCTATTGCGGCCATTTCAATGTGATCACATGGCCCGCGGGAGCCTAATTTGCAGAGGGGGGACTGGGCAGTCAAGCAGTCCCCCTAGACCGGGAGCAACACTGGTCGCCAACGACGGCAATCTGGTAAGCAATATTTTATCCTTAAGGACCGTTTTTGTCCGACGTACCTAGTTCGCGGTCCTTAAGGAGTTACATAGTTACATAGCTGAAAAGAGACTTGTGTCCATCAAGTTCAGCCTTCTTCACATATGCTTTTGCTGTTGATCCAAAATAAGGCAAAAAACCCAGTCTGAAGTGCTTACAATTTTGCAATAGACTAGGAAAAAATGTAATAGTAGTTTTTGTATATAAATCATTCCTCTGAAGTCTCACTGCTCAATTTTATGCCAGTTAGGAGTTAAATCACTTTTATTTATTTTTATGCAGCCCAAGCCACACCTCTCTTGGCTGTGACTCACACAGCGTGCATGAAAAAAAATTATTTCATTTTCAATCACATGTTAACTTACTTTAAACGTTTTTATCTCCTGCTCTATAAATTGAACTTTAACCCCTTAAGGACTGAGCCAAATGTACACGTTGTGAACAAAACAAAACGTAAACAAAACCTGGCATTTGCGCTATATGTCTGTCCAACCGTAATTCACCTCTTTCATATTAAATGCAACCCCCCTTATTATATATCATTTTATTCAGGGGAAACAGGGCTTTCATTTAATATCAAATATTTAGCTATGAAACATAATTTAATATGAAAAGAATGGGAGAAAATAAGAAATGTTATTTTTTTAGTTCTACATGACATTTTAACTGTCAATGTCATAATACTGTTTGCTTTTACTGCAATAAAATACACATATTTGTATTCAGCAAAGTCTCACGTGTAAAACAGTACCCCCTATGTACAGGTTTTATGGTGTTTTGGGAAGTTACAGGGTCAAATATAGCACGTTACATATGAAATTTGAAATTGAAATTTGCCAGATTGGTTATGTTGCCTTTGGGACTGTAAAGTAGCCCAGGAATAAAATTACACCCATAATGGCATACCATTTGCAATAGTAGACAACCCAAGGTATTGCAAATGGGGTATGTCCAGTCTTTTCTAGTAGCCATTTGGTCACAAACACTGGCCAAAGTTAGCGTTAGTATTTGTTTGTGTGTGAAAAATGCAAAAGTGTTTGTGACTAAGTGGCTACTAAAAAAGACTGGACATACCCCGTTTGCAATACCTTGGGTTGTCTACTATTGCAAATGGTATGCCATTATGGGTGTGAATTTTATTCCTGGGCTACCATACAGTCCCAAAGACAACGTAACCAATCTGGCGAATTTTAATGTGAAAAAAATGAAACACAAGCCTTATATTTGACGCTGTAACTTTTGAAAACACCATAAAACCTGTACATGAGGGGTACTGTTGTACTAGGGAGACTTCGCTGAACACAAATATTTGTGTTTCAAAACAGTAAAAAGTATCGCAGCAATAATATCATCCGTGTAAGTGCTGTTTGTGCGTGAAAAATGCAAAAAATTTCACTTTTACTGGCGATATCATCGTTGTAATACATTTTACTGTTTTGAAACACTAATATTTGTGTTCAGCAAAGTCTCCCGAGTAGAACAGTACCCCCCATGTACAGGTTTTATGGTGTCTTGGAAATTTATAGGGTTAAATATAGTGCTAGCAAATTAAATTCCCTCTACTTTCGGCATGGGTTGTCAGGCAGGTCCCTCTAATTGTAATTAATTAAGATAACCTAATTATGTAAAAATATTACATAAATATATGTGTAGAATTAATATATGTATATATATATATATATATATATACGTATGTGTATATATATATATATATATGTATATATACATAATTTTTTTTAAATATTTTTATTTATATATAGGTATATATATATATATATATATAGTGATATATACGTATATATTTATGTATATAGATATATATATTATTTCGTTCTACGTGTATTTTGATATAAATATATATATATATATATATATATATATATCACAAAACAGTTAGAACGAAATAACACACATCTATATATTTGTAATTATTCATTTTTAATTTAATTTTTTTTTTTTTTTTACGTATTTACATATTTTTTACATTATATATATTTAATCAGTATCAGTCTACGTGTAATTTGATATTAATATATATATAAATAATTATATTCATATATTAATAGTAAAATACACCTAGACAGTGTATGTGTGTGTATGTATATGTGTATATATATACTTAAATTGTCCCTCCAACTGCATTCGCCGGCGTGGGATCGCCGGCGACTGGGTAAGTAAAAAAAAAACGGAGGGCGTACTATTACACCGGCGGCATTTAGAGACGCTTAAAAAAGGTGGTAATAGTACGCCCTCCGGTCTTAAAGGGTTAAAGAATCACTATAGTGTCAGGAAAACAAAGCGGTTTTCCTGAGGCTATAATGCCCTGAGGGTGCCCCCACCCTCAGGGACCCCTTCCCGTTGCGCTGAAAGGGTTAAAACCCCTTCAGCAGCTTACCTTATTCCACCTCTCCTCCCCCGCCAATGTCAGTTCCCGAGTGGAGCAGAATGCGCATTCAAGCTGTCAATAGGAAAGCATTTCTCAATGCTTTCCTATGGACGCTCTGTGCGATGGATGCGAAATTCACATCCAGTGTTGCAGATGCGCCTCTAGCAGCTGTCAGGAAGACAGCCACTAGAGGTTGGCTTCAGGGCCAGATTAAGAGCCCAGTGGGCCTGGAGCTGACAATTATGATGGGCCTTATTACAGAATCTTATCAACCAAAAACACTAGAAAAACCATACCTCCCAAGCGTCATGTATCTGATGGAGATGGTGTTGGAGGGAAACTCAAAGGATGCAGCTATACGAAAACACATACTCTATGCTAATCTCTCTCTAATTTATGCTTTCATCTTTCAAGTAAATCCAGAACCCCTAACAGCAGTGTCCAATGAAGCAGGAAATCAAAGGGAAGGGTAAAAGGGTGTGCCACTGACGCGAATCACGTGACCAGACCTGCCAAAAGGGGTGAACATGCCCAAAAAGGGGGCATGTATGTCCAAAAAATTGGAAGACCAGCCTGACATGAATGCATGTCAGGCTGCCTGCCAATCATGCATGCTGTCCAACTAAGGGCATACTATGCGGCTTAACCTCTAATGTAAACATAGCAGTTTCTCTGAAACTGATATGTTTACATGTGAGGGGTTAAAACCTGAGGGACATTGCACCCAGACCACTTCATTGAGCTGAAGTGATCTGTGTGACTATAGTGTCCCTTTAATCACACACAGGAGCCTCTTGCAAGGTCTAGCAAGCTATTATCGGTGCAGGAGATAAGAAATTGAAGATTAAACAGAATTTGCAATAAAGGAAATGTAGACATTAGATGTCTCTTTACAGAAAGTGTTTAGAAAGGATGTGCTAGTCACATGCAAGGAGGTGTGACTTGGACTGTACAAACATAGTGATTTGACTCCTAAATGAAAGGGAATTGACAATGAGACTGCAGGAGCATAATCTATATACCAAAACTGCTTTAATAATTTAAAGTTGGTTTGTTGACTATAGTGTCTCTTTAAAGTTGTACAGAGTTTAAATACTCCAGTACTGAATGCAGACCAGTAGGTACCCACCTGATTGTAAAGGAATACTTACAAATATGATACAGGGAGACATCATCCTTGATAGGCTAGATCTCCTACAATAGCTTATGTATTTAATCAGGAAGAGATGGATGATGGTCAGAATTCTGTATAAATTCTGAAAAGATTATGTAACGAAATTCATTGAGTTTGCTACCCGTTAATAATTGCGGTTGGGAGAGTTTGCTGGCAAGATCCTATTTTGAGAAGAGATGGAGGAAAACGCAGAGAAAGGGAAAAAGGACAATACTCAATGGTCACGACTGGAGCAATATCTGATTCTGAAGGAGTGTATTCTGTTTGGACTGAAGGTTTACTGGCTTAGTGAGGCCAATATGTGTTTATAACACTTTCTTTTTCTTGTGTGCATTTATACTTGTGAGTGTATTTCTTTGTTTCAATTATTGTTTTATAATAAATACTCAGAGGTATTACTACCTGTTGCTTATGTCCCCATTTACAGTAGATGTTGACAATTGTTGAAGAAAGTGCCTTTATATAGGTGTTAATAATTGATAACAGTGTTTGCTGATTTTTGGTTTATTCACTGGACTTTTATTTAATTTATCCATTTATTGAGTGTTGCACAAAAGTAAGCGCTGTGCCACTATTATCTTTTGGTTTTATCACATAAATATTAGCTCTGCAAAAGTGAACCATGGAAAATTCAAAGGATAGAGTTTTATAACATGAGGTGAGGTGGTGAGCTATCAGATAGTTACATAATAACAAACAAAAAGACAGAGCAGCAGCATCCACAACTGAGCAGAGATGGCATCATTGGAATGCAAATTGGTTGAAGACATTGAAGAATGTATAAACAAAGGAGAAAATATGCTGAAGTTTGGAAAATACATCAGATATAGCATGATCTATCTATGATGCATGTAGACACTGGTTTATGTTCAAACAACAATTTTAAGAACATCTTATTCCACAACTGTAAACTGGATTCTGCATTGTTGGATTGACAGTGCCAAGTGGAAGTTCAGACTTCTGACCATGATATAAATGTTACAACTAAGCATCAGTTCAGATAACAAGTAGCACTTAATAATAAGAAAACCATATTCATGATAACAGCCTAACATGGTCTCTGATTGTAGGGAGGATAAAGTTTAAAACCTAAAACATAAATGGGAAAATCTATATACTCTTTATTTATTTAGAATTCTCACCTGCAGCCTCGATTCCCCTGTTATGAATATTAGACCCCCCCCCCCCCCCCATTTCCCCCTATCTCCAAAAGGTTTGGTCTCTAAAATAGATCCACTGTTACCAATTTAAAGTTTAACTTTATATTGTATGTATTATTCATTATTGTCAAGGCATATCCCAAATCTATCATTAATGCTTTTCATGGCTAGATTTGTTTAAACTTCTGCAGCTATGTGGTGTGCAGCAGTAGTGGGATTTCTCCAGATGTAAATTATGCCAATAAAGCCATGTGTTAAAACAACAGCAGAATTTTAAATATTCTTAGTTACCTTCTGTCTGCTATGCTTACAAGCGTGAGAAAGAGCAAATTGTGGAGAGTTATTAATGCAAGCTTATAAAAGCAATTAACTAGAGTTAGAAAAATATCACCAGAACAGCAAAAAAAAAAAAAAAAAAAAACCAGAACAGCAAAAAAGAAGCTTAAAAGACTAATTTAGCAGAGGGAGAGGGGGGAAGGAGGAGGGGGGGGGGGGGACTGAGATTCATGGTGGTCAGATGCATTTTGAGAGAGCTCCTCATCCAGCTCTTGAATTAATCAAGTTTATCGATTCCCTCTCTCCTGTCCTGGGTAGTATACTCTGGAGCAAGGGGACAACGTGCCTGCTGTTGTACATTATGGTGGATTTAGTGGGGCCTAGCAAAAATGCTGGGTGGGAGAGGCGGCCGCTCTCCCAGTCCACAAAGGTCTGGAACTTCACAGAATCCTTCTGCTGCCCCGTCCCCCCCCCCCCCCGTTCCTCCCCTCTCTGGGCCGGTAGGGGTCATCCCGGTCCACATTAAGGAGGCCTTATTGCCAAATCTATCTGCTGACAAGGGCTGATCCTCCTGAGAGCCTGTGTGACGATGTAATGGCAGCTGCCATGTGCTCCCCAGTCCTTACTGGCGCGCACACCCTCACTGACCTACATTTTATCTCTGCGACTTCTGGAGACAGCTGTACAATCCCATGCCCAGCCCTCAGCAAGAGCCGACAGGCATATTGCCTCAGCAGATGCGGAATGCGGTGTTGGAGGGGCCAGCAATTACAGTCCTCAAAGGGGCCCAGCAATGGTGGTGGAACCAAGCATCTCCCCAGAAGGACAAGGCTACATCCAGACAACCTTCCAACCAGGATCCTCGGGGACATTATATAGGACTGGATAAGTTGCCTGTAATATCGGAGGGCCTCTTTAGGCAGCCACTAGGCACACCACACAACCAAGTAGGGTCACAACTCACTACCCTATATTTTCCCCTTTATTTTGTCTCATTAATTCCCAGACAGTATTTCAAAGTTCTACATTAGTTAATCTTAATATCTCCCTAAAATCACCAATTGTCTTTATTCATCAAATGTCTTTCCTACATCAGCTTTTATATTCTCCCCATCTTTCATCTTTCTGATTAAACTCATATTCCCTCCGTTATCATTCCACTTCTGCTCGTACATCATTCATCTCATGTCTACTCCTGCTTAATTTCATCTCTCCTACAATTGATGTAAGTTCTTCCCTCATTTCACTTTTCTCTTAAATTTGGTTTTACCTTTTTATCCACAAGCTGATTCTCAAACCTACCTTTTCATCCATTTCTACAGAACCTCTTTTAAGACCCGAACAATCCACCCAGCTGTCTTCCAGTGTAAGAGCCATATTTCTCTTATTTTCTCTTTCAAGTAGTTTTACACATAGAATGTAGTGCAGTGTCCAGAGGCACATCAGCTGATTTCAAAGGTAAAAGCCAAAATGTACCTGTTCATGCCAGCGCACAACCTTGGAACCTAAAGAAAGATGGATAAACAGCAGCTCTTGCTTTTTAAAAAAAAATATTTTCTGCTATGTGATAGTTTGTATTTTAAAAAGTGCACAATTTAATAGTTTAGACATGTTTGTTCATCATTATTACATTGTTAAATATCACCTTATTATTTACCATTATGTTTAATTATATTTAAGTGTATTCCACGCTCCCTGACTCTTACCTCTGGCAGGGTGAGGGGCCCTACATTCTCTGGTGCTCAAGTGCCACCGTGCAAGCTGGCTTGTATAGTGAAGAGGGTGCCCAGGAGACTCCATCTTGCACTTCTGGCTGGTCCTTTCCCTTTCCTGCAAGCCCCTTTACTGTACTGTGTTGCAGCATTGCTGTGTTAACCAGAGGCAATGCTCTGACAGCCAGGGTTCTCTTGGAGTTGGAGAGGACCTGCTGGAGGTGGAAGTGGGAGTCTCCTGGGCAGTCTCTAAAAGACAGTAGTGGCCCAAGGGTACACGGGTGCATATATTTATAGTGATACTTGCTACACATTTATGCACATTGGGAGTATAGGGCCCGGACCCAGTACAGCTGTATCAGCTGTACCCCCTTAATGGCAGCCCTGTTGGTATTATATATATATATATATATATATATATATATATATATATATATATATATATATATATATCTGTTAAATGTAATAAATGCCAGCATCATCTCATGCATCCATGAGGCAGCGCAGAGAAGCAGATGAGTATATTTAAGTTTTTTTAAAACCAAATGACAGATTTATAAGTAATGAATTATTTCAACTTATTCTTTAGATTCAGGTAATATATTAGTAAATCCCTAGGTATCTTTATTTCTCTGATTACAGTATATTAAGTTCAATAAAAAGTAAGTTAAACTCTTCTCAACATTACAATTAAGCTAGCCGTCATTTTTGGTTGTAAAATATCAGCAGTAACAATGATCTGTTTCAGGACTGTGGCGAGCTAAAATTTCAGAGCTCAATCACATCTTTATGCAAGTAATAAATTAGTTGAAAATAAACAAATTAAGCAAATTAGGACATGCATTAAACAGAAATCATATTGTACTTTTTAAATGTTGAAATATAATTACGTGAAATTTTGTTGCCAGATTATTTTTTATGAACCCAATTTTGAACAGTGTTTTGAAAGACTAGAGATGTTATTCTTTGTATTTGAATTACTTTTTGATTCATAATTGAGCATGGTGCAAATATTGCATTTATTTCCCATTAAATTAACACACAGAAAATAGTTTGTTTGTTTTTTATCAACGCTGAAAATATTGACATCAAATTATTGAATGACTAAGTCTAGTAAAGGTAATTGATGTTTTCATTGCTACCAAAAAACAACAAGTTAATTGCTAAATTAATCTATGGATTTGTTAAAAAAAAACATGTTTAAATCTGTACTCGTTTTTCATTTTTATTTTAGTATTTGTCATTAATTATTTTATTATTTGCTTGCTGATGTAAAAGTTCTTTTGACTGAACATCTAGAACGCATAAATATTCATGTGCACCAAATGAATTGCAGATGGTAGGAATGGCTATGCATTCTAATTGGAGATATTGAGAATTTCTTTTGGCAGTATTATCAAGCATTTTATTTTCTTGTACAAGCAGGTAATGTTAATATAGTTTTGCATTAGTTTTCTTTATTTTGAATAAAACCAGTTCCCAGTACTGAATAAAAAGGCATACGTTTTACCAAAAAAATCAATGAATAAAGCAATACCACTGAGACTGAAATCTCATCATGCATGGTGCATATATTTAAACCTTTTTTTTTTTCTTCCTTTTCAGTAACAAGTGCTTTCTAAGCAGGAATACATATTACAATTTGTCATTATCTAAAAAGATCAAACTGCTATTAAATCTCAAGAATTTCTTCATCTGTTATGATAACACATTGCATGGTAATCAGAAAGATAGAGGTAGGTCTCTGAATGCCCAACACCTAGTGAAGTTTATCAATTACTCTGGTTTTATGTTTGCCTGCTATTTCACTGTCTCTATGTGACCATATTCAATAAATATTAGACTTGATCTGAACTGCAATTTGGCTGCAATTGGGCAGATTGGGTGATTGGTTTTAACTCTAAACCGAAATGTACCCGAATCACGAACCAACCAAAAAGCACTATGGCCAAAAATGAGATGATTGATGTGAAAGAAAGATGATTGAGGGGACATTCACTAAATGTTGATATGCATTCAAAGATTAAAGCCTTGATTTAATATTTTTGTATAAACTTTTAAAATTAGTTATTCGGCATATTAAAATATCAAAAAATTTATGATGTGGAATTACGGAAATTGGACTGAAATGATGTATTCTGCATAACTAATGCAGAAGTGTTTCATTCTACATATTGGGTAAGTCCACTCAGTACATTCATTTGTGGAATTTTATATATTAGGCTGGAGTTTTCAGCACCTTGGCATTTAACCCCTTAAGGACACATGACGTGTGAGACACGTCATGATTCCCTTTTATTCCAGAAGTTTGGTCCTTAAGGGGTTAAAGGAAACAGTAGGAGTTTCTTGGAGAACTGGTGTACTGTGGTTGGTATTAGTTAATATCAAATGACTCTGCTAAAAGTGAAAAAGCAGGTTTATTTTTTTTTTCATTTATTTAAAAAAAATTCCATCTTTTTATAGATATATTTTTAATCTTTTCTGATTTTATTTAAAACGTTGTCCCTTTTTTATTTATATTTTTCTCCTTGCTGTTTTAATTTAAAAACTTGTTTCACTTTTTCTTATATATATTTTTATTTAGTTGCTGTTTTTATTTACAACTTTCACTATTTTTTTCTCTCTTGCTGTTTTTATTCCCCTCCTTGTGTGTGCTGCTGCTGAACTAATTAGGGGGAGTGTCCCTTAATTTCCACCTGTGTGGGATTTGTATTACCAATATAAACCCACTATTGACTCACAGAGCTTGCTCACTGGAGTTTGCTTGAAAGTAGGCTATTTAAAGTACCGTATATACTCGAGTATAAGCCGAGTTTTTCAGCACATTTTTTGCTTATACTCGAGTCAATAGTCTGTATTATGGCAATTTGCATTGCCATAATACAGACAGGGGCTGTAGGGGCTGTCAGAGCTGTAACTTACCTCTCCTGCAGCTCCTGTCAGCTCCCTCCTCCTCCGCGCCGTCCGTTCAGCACCTCGGTCAGCTCCCAGTGTAAATCTCGCGAGAGCCGCGGCTTTCGCGAGACTTCCAGTGGGAGCTGACAGAAGAGCTGACCGGACGGCGCGGAGGAGGAGAGAGCTGACAGGAGCTGCAGGAGAGGTAAGTTACAGCTCTGACAGCCCCCTTGTCCCCCCCACTGAACTGCCAATGCCACTGGACCACCAGGGAAGGAGAGCCCCCCTCCCTGCCATGTATCAAGCAGGGTGGGGGGACAAAAAAATATATAATAATAATAATAATAATAATAATAAAGTAATAATAATTAAATTAAATTAAAAATAATAAGAAATAATAATATTAAAAAATTAAAATAATTAAAAAATAATAATAAAATTGCCCACCCCCCACCAAGGCTCTGCAACATACACACACTGCACTCATACACATACACACACTGCACTCATACACATACACACACTGCATTCATACACACACTGCATTCATACACACACACTGCACTCATACACACACTGCACTCATACACACACTGCATTCATACACACACACACACTGCACTCATACACACAAACTGCACTCATACACACACACTGCATTCATACACACACTGCATTCATACACACACGCTGCACTCATACGCACACGCTGCATTCATACACACACACTGCATTCATACACACACACTGCATTCATTATACACACACTGTAAATAAATATTCAATGAATATATTTTTTTTAGGATCTAATTTTATTTAGAAATTTACCAGTAGCTGCTGCATTTCCCACCCTAGTCTTATACTTGAGTCAATACGTTTTCCCAGTTTTTTGGGGTCAAATTAGGGGCCTCGGCTTATATTCGTGTCGGCTTATACTCGAGTATATACGGTAGTATTTGAAACAACTGGAGTTTTTAAACTATAAGCAAGTTTAAACTAAATATTGTTTTGCTCACTTGTGTTTTTGGTAACTGGGGATGAGTGCTAGCAAGATTGTGAGTTTTACTCAGTGCACATCCTGCTGCATGTATGCATGCCTCGATGAATCTGTCCACAGGGCCGGTGCAAGGATTTTTGCCGCCCTAGGCAAAAAAAATGTTGCCCCCCCCCCTCCCCCCCATATGTCCGGCCCACCATGTGACATCACAATGCCCCGCCCATATGCTCTGCCATATGGGCCAACGCCAGTCTTCACAAAGTGTCTTATCTGAAAAGACAGTGTGTTTACATTAAAAAGCCTACAGGCACAGGTTATAGACACCAGAACCACTACATTATGCTGTAGTGCTTCTGGTGACTATAGTATCCATTTAATGTGAGGTAAATTAGAAATTAGTGCCACTAATAATATATTGGATTGCCTACTTACCACCAGATGAGGACAAGAGGCTGATGATGGGCTCAGTCTGGCTCCACAGGTCTGGTGTAGAAGAGGCTCTCTGGAGACTGTTTTTAACAGTGCTCACAACAATTAACGAACAGGAAACAGCTCCATTTTTTAGGGCCCCTTACACAGCTCAAGGTCTGGGCCCCCAGAGCTTGACCATGAGTATGCCTACAATGCCCACCCATAAATCCACCTACATGGCCCATCCATGAGTTGGGGATGTTTTATGTGTGTAATTTGTGTAAGGGATGTAGTGTGTGTTTGCGTATAAGGAATGCATTGTATGTTTCTGTGTGTGTGTGTGTGTGTGTGTGTAAGGGGTGCAAAGTTTGTTTCTGTGTATGTAATGTAGTTTCTGTGTCTAAGAGAATGAGTGTTTGTGTGAACGTAAGGGATGCATTGTGTGTTTCGGATGTGTCTGTGTGTGAGTAGGAATGCATTGTATGTTTCTGTGTGTGTGTGTGTGTGTGTATGTGTATGTGGAGGGATGTAGTGTAAAAGAGAGGGTTTGTGGGGTAGGATAGGGACTGAGAGGGGAGCAGCTCTTTATTTATTTATTTTTAAAATTCATAGTGCTCTCCCCTCCGGTCAATTATTGATTTCCCCTTCCCTTCTGTCCCTCCATGTTCTCCCCTTCTGCCCCTTAGTGCTCTCCCTTGGCCCCCTGTCCCTCTGCAGTTCCCTCTTGGTGGTCTTCTCACTCCCACCTCCCCCTCCCCTAGTGGTCCTTACCCCCCTCGTGGTCCTTACCCCCCCTTAGTGGTCCTTATACCCCCTCTCTCCCCCCTAGTGGTCCTTATCCCCCCTCCCACCCCTAGTGGTCCTTATCCCCCCCTCCCCTAGTGGTCCTTATCCCCCCCTCCCCTAGTGGTCCTTATCCCCCCCTCCCCTAGTGGTCCTTATCCCCCCCTCCCCTAGTGGTCCTTATCCCCCCCTCCCCTAGTGGTCCTTATCCCCCCCTCCCCTAGTGGTCCTTACCCCCCTCCCCTAGTGGTCCTTACCCTCCCTCGTGGTCCTTACCCCCCCTAGTGGTCCTTATCCCCCTCCTCCCATAGTGGTCCTTACCCTCCCTCGTGGTCCTTACCCCACCTAGTGGTCCTTATCCCCCTCCTCTCCTAGTGGTCCTTATCTCCCCTCCTCCCCTAGTGGTCCTTATACCCCCTCTCTCCCCCCTAGTGGTCCTTATACCCCCCTCTCTCCCACCCCTAGTGGTCCTTATACCCCTCCCTCCCTCCCACCCCTAGTGGTCCTTTCCCCCCCTCCAACCCCTAGTGGTCCTTTTCCCCCCTCCCTCCCACCCCTAGTGGTCCTTTTCCCCCCTCCCTCCCACCCCTAGTGGTCCTTCCCCCCCTCCCTACCACCCCCAGTGGTCCTTCCCCCCCCTCCCTCCCACCCCTAGTGGTCCATTCCCCCCTCCCTCCCACCCCTAGTGGTCCTTTCCCCCCCCCCTCACACCCCTAGTGGTCCTTTCCCCCCCCTCCCTCCCACCCCTAGCGTCCTTTCCCCCCCTCCCTCCCACCCCTAGGGTCCTTTTTCCCCCCTTCTCACCCCTAGTGGTCCTTCCCCCCCCTCCCACCCCTAGTGGTCCTTTCCCCCCCTAGTGGTCCTTTTCCCCCCCTCCCACCCCTAGTGGTCCTTACCCTCCCCTCCTGCCTTTGTAGCGTGGCCAGGTGGCGCGGAACGCGGGACAGGAACCTTTGTTTCCTGTACCCGGCCGCCGGCGGACTGAAGGGAAGCGCTCACTGAGTGAGCACTTCCTGTCAGTCCGCCGGCGGCCGGGTACAGGAAACAAAGGTTCCTGTCCCGCGTTCCGCGCCGCCCGGCCACGCTACATGGAGAGACCGGCAGGAGGGAGCGCTCTGCGCTTCCCTCCTGCCGGTAACTCAAACCCGGCGGCCCTCCATGCTGCAGTGCTGCGCCGCCTGAGGCTTGCAAGAGCGCTCAGGCGGCGCAGCATGAGGAGCGACACCAGGTGCAGGGATCCGGCGCCCCCTGGTAAGTTGCGCCCTAGGCGGCTGACTAGGTCACCGTACTGGTGGCGCCAGCCCTGTCTGTCCAGGGTCC
The DNA here is from genome assembly GCF_036172605.1 of Pelobates fuscus. Classification (NCBI taxonomy): domain Eukaryota; kingdom Metazoa; phylum Chordata; class Amphibia; order Anura; family Pelobatidae; genus Pelobates; species Pelobates fuscus. Next base: position 98,085,946 of record NC_086320.1, read on the forward strand.
ATACCTCTGTGGCGGGTGTGAGCGAGTGGCTTTTCTGGAAGCTTGGAGATCTGGAGAGGCAAATTGCAACACTGAGGGAGATTGACAATCTTGAGAGGTGTCTACTGCTCACTGAGCAGAGTTTGGTGTGGGCAGGTAGTGGGGTGGGGGAGATGAGACAGTTGATGAACAGGCACATAGCTGGGTAATAGTGGGGTGAGGAAGCAGGGGGGGAGGGAAGAGGAAAGGTTTAGCTAGTCCTGATCTTGTGCAGCCTAACAGATTTGCCAGTTTGAGTTAAGATGTTGGGCGCATCAGCTCAAGAGTAGCTGGACTGCAGGAAGCTGTTCCTTCTAACAGCCATGGAAACAGCCCCTCTAGTACAGGTGGGGTTGAGAGTGTAAGAAAGGCTAGAAAGGTTGTGGTGGTGGGGCACTCTATTATTAAGAGAGTAGATAGGGTAATCTGCCACTCTGCTCGTCTCAACCGGACAGTTTGCTGTCTCCCGGGTTCTCCAGTCCGGCATGTTGCTGACAGAGTGGAGGGTTTGATGGGAGGGGCTGATGATGACCCAGTTATCATGGTCCAGATTGGTACTAATGACAAAGTCAGAGGAAAATGGTAGGTCCTAAAGAATAAATTCAGGGAACTAGGAAGTAAGCTAGAGAAAAGGATCTCAAAGGTAATATTTTCAGAAATATTTGCCGTGTGCTACAGCAGAAAGGCAGCGAGAGATGAGAGAGGATAACGCGTGGCTGAAGTCTTGGTGCAGAAAAGAGGATTTGGGGTTTTTAGAGCACTGGACCGATTTTGCGCTTGGGTACAACATGTATAGCTGTGATGGATTGCACCTAAATGGAAGAGAGTCTGCTGTGCTGGGGGATAGGATGGCAACATGGTTAGAGGAGATTTTAAACTAGTAGTAGGGGGGTGGGTCATAGCAATCTAGAAAATTGAGATAGGATAGAAAGGAGCTTTAGCTCAGTATAAGGGGGTGGAGGGGTAAGCTCAGAACAGAGGAGCTCTGTAATATTGGTACAAATTCACAGAAAGTACAAATGACTCGTGATAATATCATATGTATGCTTACTAATGCGAGGGTGCAAAATGGGGGAACTATAGGCAATAACATACACTAAACAATATGATATAATAGGCTAAAGAGAAATATGGTGGGATGAGACAAATGACTGGGCAGTTAACTTAAATGGGTACATGTTATTTAGGAATTATAGGGAAAACAAGAAGAGTGGTGGGGTATGTTTGTATGTCAACCATGAGTTAAAGTCAAATCTTAGGCATGTGGAGTGTGATGAGGAAAATGTGGAGGCTTTATGGGTAGATATCTGCTTGGGGCAAACAAGGGAAATCAATTATTGGTTGGGATATGTTATAAACCACCTAATGTAAATATTAACGAGGAAGAACAGCTGTTAGAGCAAATTGGGAAAGCTGCAAATCTGAGTAACATGGTAATTATTTTAGATTTTAATTACCCAGACATAAATTGGGATAGAGGGACTAGTACTTCAGCAAGGGGAATTAGGTTTTTGAATGTGTTAACTCACACCTTCATGTCACAATTGGTACAAGCACCAACTAGAAAGGATGCTTGTCTGGATCTACTTATAACAAACAATGTTGATCTTTTGACCAACATTCAAGTATGGGAGCATTTGGGAAATAGTGATCACAATATGGTAATTTTTTAAATAAACTCAAAATTGCAAAAGCATGTGGAGTATACTAAAACGTATAATTAAAAAAAAAAGCCAATTTCAATAAGATTAGGGCAGTTCTACAACATATCGACTGGTATACACCTTAGTGAAAAAAACCACTGAAGATAAATGGAAGCTCTTCAAACAAATATTAGAAAGGTACATTTCTCAGTATGTACCATTGGGTAATAAATATAAAAGAAACAAATTGAAACCAATGTGGCTTAGTAGAGACGTAAACAAGAGAATAAAAATAAGAAAAGGGCATTTAAAGCATTTAAACCGGACAAATCAGAGGCATCTTGTATAAGATATAAGGAAGTCAATAATGCTTAGAAAAAGATAATTAAAGTGGCTAAACTAGAAAGTGAGAAATTGATACCCAAAGAATGCAAAACCAACCCCAAAATATTTTAAGTACATCAATTCTAAAAAAAACAAAAACAGAAAGTTTAGGGACACTGGAAACAGATAGGTCTGTTAGTTAATGAAGACCAGGAAAAGGCAGAAATTTTAACCCCTTAACGCCGTTACGGCGTTCTATGCCGTTGCGGCTTTAAAGGGCTTTAAAGCCGTTGCGGCGGCATAGAACGCCGTAACGGCTTGCAGCCCTGGAAGTCCGGCGGTACTCACCTCCGCCGCGATCCTCTTCTGGGTGGCTGCCTGAGAGCCCAGGCAGCCCCCCTCCGGCAAATGAGGCCCCCGGGGGCCATGTGATCGCTCTCAAAGAGCGATCACATGCCCCCTATAGCTGGCTGTGGATCTGCCAGCAGGGGGACTGTCTGAAATATTACAGTCCCCCTGCTGGTAGGTAGTGTATAAAAAAAATTATTAACATGTTATAAAATAAATTAAATGCCTTTTTATATATATAATATATATACATATTATATATTTGTAACGTCATACGTAATGTATTTTAATATTAATATTAGTATATATATGAATATTAAAATACACTTAGAATGACGTTACATATATATATAATATGTATATATATTATATATATAATAGATCTACATATATATATTATATATACGTATAATTACAATAATAAATAAATAAAATAATTAAATAAATAAATAAAATATTGAAACAAAATTTAAAATAAATTATATATTCATATGTAATTTCATTCTAACTGTATTTTGTTATTAATATATATATATATATATATATTGGAAACAGAATACACTTAGAATAACATTCTATATATATATCTATCTATATATAAAATACAAATAACCGCAAGTATATATATAGAGATAAATACATATAATTACATAAAAGATTGGTATACACGTAGAATTTAAATACCTATAAATGCATATATATTAAAATTCTACGTGTATATTTAAGTAATTTTTTAACATAATTATGTCATTTGATTAATTAAAATTTGATTGACATGCCTGACAACACAGGGAGAAAGTGCAGATAATTTAATTCACAAGCACTATATTTGACCCTGTAACTCTCCAAGACACACTAAAACCTGTACATAGGGGGTACTGTTTTACTCGGGAGACTTCGCTGAACTCAAATATTAGTGTTTAAAACTGGTAAATTGTATTACAACGATGATATTTTAAGTAAAAGTGACGTTTTTTGCATTTTTTACAAACAAACAGCACTTTTATGGACTATATTATTGTTGTAATATGTTTTACTGTTTTAAAACACTAATATTTGTGTTTAGTGAAATCTCCCAAGAATAACAGTACCCCCCATGTACAGGTTTTATGGTGTTTGGGAAAGTTAGAGAGTCATATATAAGGCTTGCATTTCATTTTTTTGACGTTGAAATTTGCCAGATTAGTTATGTTGCCTTTGAGACCGTATGGTAGCCCAGGAATAAGAATTACCCCCATTATGGCATACCATTTGCAAAAGTAGACAACCCAAGGTATTGCAAATGGGGTATGTCCAGTCATTTTTAGTAGCCACTTAGTCACAAACACTGGCCAAATATTAGTTTTTTGCTTTTTTCACACAAAAACAAATATGAACGCTAACTTTGGCCAGTGTTTGTGACTAAGTGACTACTAAAAAAGACTAAACATATCCCACATTCAATACCTTGGGTTGTCTACTTTTTCAAATGGTATGCCATTATGGGGGTAATTCTCATTCCTGGGCTACCACACCGTCTCAAAGGTAACATTACTAATCTGGCAAATTTCAATTTGAAAATGGAACGTTCTATATTTGACTCTGTAACTTTCCAAAACACCATAAAACCTGTTAATGGGGGGTACTGTTCTACTCATGAGACATCGCTGATTACAAATATGTGCATTTTGTTGCAGTAAAACCTAACAGTATTATGACATTTACAGCTAAAATGTGAAGCGGAACTACAAATTTAAAAAAAAAAAACAGTTTTTTTTATTTTATTCATAATAAATTATGTTTCATATATAAATATTTTATATGAAATGAAAGCCCTGTTTCTCCTGAACAAAATGATATATAATAAGTGTGGGTGCATTTAATATGAAAGAGGTGAATTACGGTTGAACAGACATATAGTGCAAATTCCAGTTTTTGTTTAAGTTTTGTTTTGATCAGAACGTGTACTATTGACTCCGTCCTGAAGGGGTTAAATAACTACATATTAATGGGGATCCTAATGCAAAAGATATGCAAATGATTGCTGCAAAAAACTTGCAGATAACCTGTGATTGTATGATTTGAGCCAAGGTGCTACAGCAGTTAAAGAAAATTAATGTAAATACAGCCCTGGGGCCTGACGGTATTCACCCACAAGTACTTAAGGTGCTCAGTGGGGAAATAAGTAAACCTCTCTATTTAATCTTTCAAGATTTTTTGGTTTTAGGTATTGTACTGGAGGATTGGAGGAAGGCAGATTTTGTTCCTATATTTAAAAAGGGTTCAAAATCCTTGCCTGGAAATTATAGACCAGTAAGCTTAACTTCTGTGACTGGGCAAATATTTGAAGGGCTATTAAGGGATAATATTCAGGAATTCTTTGAGAATAACTTTGTAATTAGCAATAATCAGCATGGTTTTATGAAACATACTGTAGGTCATGTCAAACTAACCTAATTGCATTATACGAAGAAATAAGTAGAAGTATAGATCAGGGTGTTGCAGTGGATGTGATCTACTTGGATTTTTCCAAGGCATTTGATACAGTTTCTCACAATAGGTTGGTCTTCCAACTAAAAGGTTGGTTTAGATGAATATTCTTGTTCTTGGGTAGAACATTGTCTTAAGGATAGAGTACAACGAGTTGTCATTAATGGTACATTTTAATGGTACATTTTCATGCTGGACAAAAGTGGTAAGTGGTGTGTCCCTCAGGGTTCTGTTTTGGATCCGCTTCTATTTAACATATTTATAATTGATCTTGCAATAAGCATTGGAAGTCATATTTTAGTGTTTTCAGATGACACAAAACTTTGTAAAGTAATAAAATGTGAGCAGGATATTGCTTTGCTGCAGAAGGATATAGATAGATTGGGGAACTGGGCACTAAAATGGCAGATGGAATTTAATATAGAGAAATGCAAAGTTATGCACTTCGGGGTCAAGAATGCACAAGCAACTTACACCCTAAATGGTAGTAAATTAGGGATAACAAGACACTAGAAGGATTTGGGAATTGTTATAGACAACAAATTAGGCACCAACCTGCAGTTGCTAAGGCCAGTAAGGTTTTGTCATGTATAAATAGGGGCATAAATTCTTGGGATGAAAATATAATTTTGCCTCTTTATAAATCACTGGTAAGACCACACCTTGAATATGCTGTGCAATTTTGGGCACCTGTTCTAAAGAAGGATATCATGGTAGTAGAAAAAGGGCAGAGACGAGCTACAACATTGATAAAAGGAATGGAACATTTTAGTTACGAAGAAAGGTTAAAAAATGTAAATCTCTTTAGTTTGGAAAAACGGTGCCTCAGAGGGGATATGATAACATTATACAAATATATTCGGGGGCCAGTACAAACCATTATCTGGAAATCAATTGATAAACAGGGCTATACATAGGACATGCGGTCACACATTAGGCTGGAAATTACAAAATTGAAAGTGCTTCAGACTGGGTTTTTTGCCTTCTTTTGGATCAACAGCAAAAATATATGTGACAAAGGCTGAACTTTTTTTTTTTTTTTTTTTAATTCTTTATTTTTCTTGTGCACAGATCAACATTAAGCGTGAAGTGTCACAATCGCATCAACAAGCTAGACCAGAACATTACAGGTTGTGGCAGATTAGCTGGCACTTTTTTTTTTTTTTTGGAAAACATGAAAATATCAGACAGGTAGGCGTCATATAAACATACATTATGCAAGAATAATAACCAAGCAGAGTCAAGTTCACAATGAGACAGTACATATGCTGTGAGTTAATGAGGACATGTAGATTGACAAAAGCTGCACAGGTATTTTACATTAAGCATGCATAAGTAGATCTTGCCGGTGGTTGTTTGAACAGGAGAGGAAGGAATACACATGAATTGCACACTGGTTGAGAAGGCAGAGTGAAATAAAATGCATACAAACAAAGTAAACTATAGGCTTAGAATAACCACTGGGTATTGAGAATATGCTATCAGCAGGAAAGTCGTATAACACCTAGCCAATATAGGTAGAGGTAGAGGGACCCAGTTTTCCCCACAGATAGTCTCTTCAATGGGAAGTCTCTTCTGGGCACGGACCCTGAGAAAGTCCAGGTGGCATTTTTCAGAATGGGATCCCTGTTTTCGTCGGGGACTAGCCCCTGCGGTTTTCCTTTCTTGCTCACCCGGTATCCAGATCGGCGGGCCCCTGGGTCAGGACTTTCTCGCTGGTTCTGAGGTGGGTGGCATCCCTGCGAGAGCTGTATAGGAGTGTGGATGCGAGGGGGTAACTTGCGTGATATGTGGAGTCGTACCGCAGTGCAGTTCCCTGCTCGGGGGAGCCGTCGGCGGGCTCGTCGGCAAGCATGTCGCTTTGTTGTGCGCCTTTCGGGCTGAGTAGCCGCCGCTTCAATCTTCTTCCCTTGCGTGGTAGGTGTAGCTGGGTAGGCTGTGTTGTATACTGTGCGCCTCCAGAAGTTCCGGCATATGAGGTCAGTAAAATGCTTTCTCCAAGCCTGCGTTTCCAGACTGCCGTGAGGTTGCAGGGTTTGGTGCTTGGAGGCCATCTTGGGCCCGACATGCGGTCTGCAGTACGGGCGGGAGACGTCAGGGTGCAGGCTTGTCAATTTGGTCCTCGAGGGTGTAGACCGGGATCACCCCCCCGGTCCAGAGGGGGGGGAACGGGGCCGGTATCCCCGCGGGTCCGACTCTAAGCCCCGAGCAGTAAGCGGCAGGGCAGCGGCCGTCCGCCCCGCTCGCCTCTGGAGTAGGCCTTGAGACAGTCGGGTAGAATTCCTCCACCAGGGGACTGTAGCCAGTTGGGCCAGCCTCACCCTGGGTCCCAGGGCTCTCTGCCCGGCGAGGGCCACCGTTGCCGGCAGGTTTTGTGCTAAAATTTGTGGAGATATAGCTGTTTCTGAGTTTAGGCTGCAGGAGCTGGTCTCACATGCGACCAGCCAGCTCGGCGGTCCGGCCCCGCCCCCCGACAAAGGCTGAACTTGATGGACTCAAGTCTCTTTTCAGCTATGTAACTATGTAACTATAGTTATCATAACCACTACAACATAATGTAGTTGTTTTGGTGTCTATAGCAAGTCCCTGCAGTCTTAGCACTATAAACACTGACTTTTCAGAGAAAATGTAGTGTTTACATTGCTGCCTAGTAACACCACTAGTGGCAGTAACTCAGACTGGATGTTTCATAGTCCAGTGCTGTACTGTGTGCAGCACTGGTGTCCATTGTCTCCAGGCTCTAGATGGAAATGTAAACAAAAAGCAGACATACACTGTCCTATGCTAGAGATAAATCATAAAACAGAACTTTTAATAGTAGGTAATAATAAAAAACACACATATACTAAACAATGTGTACAAAAAAATAAAGTGAGGGAACGTGAGTTAAATAATAAAGTCAGTAATCACTTATGGAACCTATATATTTAGGACACACCTGCAATGAGTATAGGTTTATAAGCTCTACATGGAAATGTTGTATGGAAAAGTATTGGATTGGCTGAAATCATTAAGATTGATGATCTCAGTGATGGAGGCGAGAACAGGTGGGGACAGCCACAACAAGAAAAAGGTACCAGTACATTTTTAAACCATTAATCTCCACAGAGAGCAGGGCCAGATACCTAAACATCGATTCCAGCACATGTTTGTATTCCTGACACTATAGTGTTTCTTTCAATATTGTATGTATATATATATATATATATATTCAATGTTGAAAGAAACACTATAGTGTCAGGAATACAAACACTATAGTGTCAGGAATATATATATAACCAAACAATATCAGGGGTGCACTCACAGGTCTTGTGAAAAAAAGTGTGGTTTAATGAAACGAAAAACTTTAGTTACATCTGTAATATAGTATATTTTTTTTGCTTCATTAAACCACGATTTAGTATATTTTTTGTGTCATTAAACCACAATTTTTTTTTCACAAGACCTGTGAGTGCACCCCCGATATTATTTGGTTACATGTTTTAATGCGGGTAAAGCACCTAGGGAATGATTACCTATATTGATTCAGCAACCAGGAGAGTGCCAAGCTGCATTTGTTTTATTTATTTATATATATATATATATATATATATATATATACACACAAAAAAAAGTCATGCGCTCAAACTCCCACTGCTCTTGGCAGCAGCAATGACCATAGACCACATCAGCCCCAATACATACAGTAACAAAAAAAAAGTTACCTGCGCTCTTCCCAAATCCCTATGTATATTTAAACAAATTGAGCTTATTTAGTTACTCCAATGACCATGAGAGGGGATGCCAACCTGCCACGTAAAGGCAAACCTCTTAGGCCGGTCCTACACTCACTATACACCATTAATCTTTGCCAGAAGCTCAAGGAAGCATGGTGAATAGTCAGTGTAGGGCCCACCTAAGAGGTTTGACTTGACATGGCAGGTGGGCATACCCTCTCATGGCAATTGGAGAAACTAAATAACCTCCATTTGTTTAAATATGCATAGGGATTTGGAAAGAGCACAGGTAACTTTTTTTCTTTACTTTGGTTTTTAATATATCTATCTATCTATCTATCTATCTATCTATCTATATATATCTATATCTATCTATATATATCTATATCTATCTATATATATATATATATATATATATATATATATATAGTATTGCTCCTCCTGTTTTTTTCCTCTAATAGATATGCTTTATCACTTGATCTTTGAACCAAATGAAGGGAAAATACTCCTATTAGTGTACTCCCAAGCACCTCAGACCGGACCCCAGGAAAGCCACTCTCCTGCATCCAAAAAGTAGGAATCAGGAGTGTTTCTCATTAAGTGTAAATTTTGGCAAGCATGTGGGTCTGTAAGTGTCAGTGCATGTGTATATATGTGTGCACCTCTGTGTTTGTGTATCGGAGTGTGTGTATCTGTGTATCTGTAAGTGTGCCAGTGTGTGTGCATCTGTATGTGTATTAGTAAGTACACCTGTGTGTCTGTGGATCTGTATGTGTGTCAGTGGGAGCACCATTGTGTCTGTGCATCTGTATGTGTATCAGTCTGTATTTGTCTGTGTATATGTATGAGTGCCGGTGTGTATCTGTGCGTCTGTGTATCTCTGTGAGGGTCAGTGTGGGTATCTGTATGTGTGTCTCAGTGTGTATGTCTGTGTACCTTTATATGTGTCAGTGTGTGTACGTCTGTGTATCTGCATGTCTCTCAGTGCGTGCACCTGTATGTCTGCGTATCTTCATGTGTGCACCTGTATGTCTGCGTATCTTCATGTGTGCACCTGTATGTCTGTGTATCTCTTTGTGTATCAGTGTGTGTATCTGTGTATCATTGTGGGCATCACATCACCTAAATCCAATACATACTGTTATCACTTGCATCCTGGAGTGCTGCTGTTTCTTTCTTACCAGTGTGTATCTGTGTGTTTGTGTATATGCATGTGTGTCTGCTGAGATGCACATATACACTGCCACACACATACTGATACACATACACACACATTTAAATACCAACTCTACACACAAAAACAGCCCTGCATTCAAGAGTCAACAACACACAGACACACTACACGCAATTAAACCTCTGCTTTTAAATAGCAAAACTACATAAAAGCACTTAACACAACACCGCACACAAATACACCCCTATATTCTCACACATATACTCCATACAAAAACATATTTACATTCAAACAAACAAACAAACAGTGCTCAGTGCTATATGAAATACTACAAGGATGAACAAATGGTAGATCAGATTGAATAGCATTTCTGGATTGTATGACAGACGGAGATCTACCTTTTGGCTATCCTTGCGATAGGGGGCACAAACAAATTCTTGCATGAGGTCCCTTTCTATGTTGGTTCCACCACTGTGGAGAAGCAGTGGATTTAATGCTTTTCCAACAGAAAAAGTTGATTGTCACATTTGAGACATGCTCTTCTCTCTTCTGTTATCTAAGGTTTGAAGGTTTATGTGAAAAACCATTAAAAATGTGGCACTCGTTAAAGTGAGAACTGTACCCAATTTTCAAGGAAGTTAAACAAATACTTGGAAATCACTTTTAAATGTAGCTAACAAAAACATCAATCAATTATATTATGGAACATGGGTAATAATACAAAGAAGGCAATACATGGAATAAATACTGTCACAAAATGCATGCCTTTGTAAACTAATTGTAGGGATACAGCAGTGATACAGCAGTGATCTCTATTGGCATCAGATTTGTATGAACAAGATCATTTATCACACTCAGTTGGCCTTTTGGTCACTGTTTTGTTACGTTATGTTACTTTCTGGCTAAGTCGCTGTCACCTTTATTTGGAAAAGGTCATGAATATGGGATCCTTGTCTAATTGTATTTCAACTAGACAGATATGTAAAATGGCTAGTTATTTAGAATTTTACACCATATTTTTAATATAAGATATAAACAATGCATTAGAAATATATGACCAAAAAAGAAAGTTTAAAAAAACAACAACAAAACAAACAAAACATTTACTCACTTACAAAGGGTCCCTCAATGAACTGCTTAGTGCATCTGCTGGCAGCCATAAGCAGATCCAGCTAACGCCAAAATGATATACTCCAATTAGGAATTTCTAATCCTGGTCTATGGGGACTGATCTTATCCCATAATGCTTTGCCCATTAATGGATTGTGAGATAAGTATACAGAATGACTGGAAGCACTCAATATACTGATATTAACCACCCTGCAACTTATACACTGTTTATACAGTTTATACTGCTCTGCGTTTTAGAGCCATGGACTATTCATGCCCAATCAATGTCTTGACTTTCTCTCTGGGGAGTAGACAAAGCTATCCCCATTATGTGTAAAGTAAGCTAGGTAGCAGTGTAGCCTGAGTGGGGAGCAAAACCCACACACCACCAGCCTTAGCAACACATGGCCTGGGGAAGTCGGATAAGTGCAATCCATCAATACGATACGCAGGTACGAGTATCAGTGCCAGATGGTGAGAGTCAGGTTTCAATCAGTGCCAAGAGGTTGAAAGGGACACCATAGTCACAAAAACAACTACAGCATATTGTATTTGTTCTGGTGAGTATAACCATTCCCTTTAGGCTTTTTGCCTGATGGCTACTAGAAGTGCTTCCTATGGCAGTGCTACACAGTGTGCAGCACTGTCATTCAGTGTCTCCACCCTCTGCATGGAGACACAGAACTTGCATTTATTCAATGCATATCTATGTGGAGATGCTGATTGCCAGGGCTGTGTTTGGCTTGTGCTGGCTATGATCTGCCTCCTTGACGGTCTCCACTTCTGATGATGTCAGCCAAGAAGGCAGATCATGGGCAGAGCCAGAAGCGACAGACTGGAATGAAAGCAAGGGAGATCAGGGGGGCTAGATGGTGTTTTTAACACTATAGGGTCATGTTTGTGTTCCTGAAAATATAGTATCCCCTTAAGGAGCAGGAGATGAGGAGAATGTGAATGGTAAGTGTTTTTATGGTCTTACAGATTGAGTGTATTCCAAAGGGAATGGGATGGGACGTGGGTATGATTAGAAGATGCATCCACAGCTGCTAAAAGCAAAAGGATGGCCAGAAAAAAAATGTGGGGATGGGACTTGAATAGAGGGAGGGGAGGACGAGCAGATGTGTTAAAAAAATGCATGAGCATGAAACAAGGACTGAAGGAAGGCTGATTGAGTTTCATATAGGTGGTAGGTAGAAGGAAAAGTGTACTTTTTTGAAAAATAGAAACAATAGAAAGGGAAAGAAGTAAGAATTAGAAAATGCAATTAGCAACTTTATATAGACTGGGGGTGGAGGAGTTAGGTAGACATACTGCTGTATGTCAGCAAAGCAGGAATAGTTTAGAATAAAAGATGGGGAATAATCAACGTGGGATCTTGTACGAATGCTGTCTGCAGAGATGAGCTAAGAGCTGATGACCATCATTGAGTAATTAATGGAGAAAGTATATTAAAACAGGACCTCAGGGAGGGAGGCAGGGAAGAGAGTGTGTTGTTGCCAGGCTTGTTTGCAAGAGACTAAGGCTGTAAAAGAGAAGAGATTAAATGGCGAAATAGGAGCAAATTTGGAAGAAGCCAGCAGTGGGAATTAATGGTCCATAGAGTTGACAAGGCACAGATATATCTACTGATATATTCTTTCGGTAAGCACACAACATAGAATTCTAGTACAAAAAAATACAAAAAAGAATAAATAACCATTATCAAACAGAATACAGCAGATATTGGAGGAGCTCGTAGGGTAATCTCTGAAATGCTTATTGGGTGCTTAAGTCTTGATAACTGATGTTCTCAGGAGCCCCTCTGAGAGTCTGTAAACTACCAAGTCCTCACAAGAATAAAGATAGTTAATATGACAAGTACAAGAGAAAGTTTGAGAATTTGATTTCAGTTTGAGAAGTTGTATGGTTGTGCTGTAACTAAAGTTACTGCAACTAGAGTGATATATAGCTACCCTAACTTTATCGTTAGACTGCTGCTCTGTATCTAGAATATTATAAACAACAAATGTTAGGAAGTGTCAGCTTTACTGAATCATACATAAGATATTTTTCATGTTGGAATTGACACTAGCTAAGAGTGGAGTAGTGCATCTCTACTAAAAATAACATACTTTTATCTCAGGGAAAGAGATAGGGAATGCTAAAATATAGAACACATTTGTGTATGAAGATTTCCCTTTAGTGGACTTATTTCACTAACAAAGAAGTAGAAAATTGTTCTACATGTTATTTAGTTATTTATTTAGCCATTATTTCTGATCATATATGTGATGAATTTTATATTTTTATTTATTTATTGTCTTCTGTTTCTGCCTATTTTTTTCTTTATGAAAGTTTGTTTCTCTCCAGTTCACAATAATATATTTCAAGTATGTAGTATAAAAAAGTGAGTGGATGAATAAATAAAATAATCGTACACTGTTGGAATGTATACTCAGGAACAAATTTAACACTTTTTTTTAATCTCTTCTTGGGTTTTTATAACCAATATTAAAAGTTGACTTTTACACTCTGTTTGGGGTTTATAGTAAAGTTGTATACTTTCCCCTTCAACTTACCCTTTTACATTTACCCTTACTTAATATCAATATCTAACACTAAAAATGTAAACAAAAAAAACAATTGAATTTTCCAGATATATTAAAAAATAATATTAAAATAATTAAATAATAATGTAAATCCTGCAGTTCTAAGAAAATGAACAAAAACCAGCGTTAGATAAGTGATATTTATATATTTTGCATCTCAAGGCTTTTACTTTGACTTAGTAAAGATTATTTTTTATTATTTTGAAGACATTTGGTGAGAAATTCCTTTCATTTTTCACACAGGCACAAAGATACAAATACAAATAGTGCAAGCACTATACCCACAAATGCTGCTATTTATACACTATTTATAACAAACACACTCATATATACAGAGCATAAACCTGTGATATAATCTTTGTTATATCATGTGTCAAATAACTTAATGTGGTACACGGTACTCCAAATGTTATTCTGTATATCTTCTTGTTCATTTTGTATCAGTAATCTCTTTCTGGTCTAAAACACCTTGCTCGGTACTATAAATAGCTACTAAACATGTATGGTCTCTTGTGCTGTAGACTCATAACTTTTAAGGCACTACAATTTTAATTAAAAACTTTCTATCTATTTTATCGTATTTCAGTTACTGCTGTCTTTAAGCTTCAACTTAAGCTTCAACTGTTTCACTCATTTAAATGCATGCTTGAAGCTGTTTTAATGAGGGAATATTTCAAAGACTTTAAAAGTAGATTACAGTGCTACTGTATAAAATGAATTATACATTTTCATCTTTTTTTGGCAGAATACAAAAAAAGCTATCTACCGCTAAGTGAAAAGGTTTTAAAACAAATTATGCATTATTTCACTAAAAATATATAAATATGAAGATTCCGCTTGATTATCTATTATGTCTACATTCCAGCTACTGTGTTGAACACAATACATTTTTATTATTGAACTATATGAATAGTTGGTATAAACATTTTGTACCAAAGAAAATAGTCTTTCATTGCTGAAATTATTAGTTTCATCTTTCTTTTTATAAAGTGATGACAAATTCTGCAGAATAAAATGCAATGTGCAGAGATTGTATAACAAAAATATTAGTCTCTCTATAGGTTTGAATTTTGTCTGGAATTCCTAATTTGGAACCTCTCCCCAGAGCCGGTGCTTCCTATAGGCGAGTTAGGCAGTTACCTAGGGCGGATTGTGAAAGGGGGCGCTTGGCAACCGCACTAGCGTGGCTATACTCTATGTGCCCTGGTTGCGGCGCCTCTTGTCCTGCCTCCTATGTGCTGTCATGCTGCAGCCGCAAGGCGCCTACCAGACCATCAGGGATCCATGCATTCGGGGCCACCTGATGCCCTGATGCCACCTGTGCCATGAGAGGCCTGGCGATCTGCTGTGGAGCTTTAACAGTGCACAAGGGCCACTTCTTATCTGCAGGGATTGCTATGAGTGAGTAAGGGCCAGTTCCTTCCTCCCAGATGACACAGACCCAGCTACGTGGGAGGGAATTCAAGAGGGTGCTGGACTGAGAGAGAAGCAAGCCCCAAACTCGCAACAGCCCGAGTCATCAAAAGCCAAAAGTCAAATTTTGACCTGAGTGTGTGTAGGTGTCTGCACCTGTATGTATGTAGTGTTTGTATCTGTATGTGTACCTGCATGTCTGTGTGTGTCTGTGTGTGTCTGTGTGTGTCAATGTGTGCATCTGTGTGTGTATATGTGTGTGTGACAGTGTTTGTATCTGTGTGTCTCTGTATCTGTATGTGTATGTGTATCTGTGTCAATGTGTGTATCTGCATGTGTGTCAGTGTGTGTTTCTGTATGTCTGAGTATATATGTGTGTAATTGTTTGTATCTATGTATCTGTATATGTGTCAGTATGTGTATCTGTGTGTCTGTGTATCTATATTTGTGACAGTGTGTGTGTCTGTGTATCTGCATGTGTGGTTCATTGTGTATCTGAATGTGTGTCAGTGTTTTTATTGGTGTGTCTATGTATCTGCATGTATATGTATCTGTGTGCTTCTGTATGTCTGTATCTTTGTGTGTGCCATTGTTTTTATATGTGTACCTGTGTATCTGAATGTGTGGCAGTGTTTGTATCTGTGTGTCTATATATCTGTATGTGTGACAGCATTTGTATCTGTGTAACTGCATGTGTAGCGGTGTTTGTATTTGTGTGTCTGTGCATCTGCATATGTGTCAGTGTTTGTTTCTGTATCTGTGTTTGTATCTGTGTGTCTTAGTTTGATTTGGTGTGTGTCTGTATCTCTATGTATGTCAGTGTTTCTGTGTTTGTGCATCTGTGTGTCTAAATGTGTTTCATAATGAATCAAAGCTTTTGAACTCCCACTTCTGTACCAAAATAAATGACCTGGTGCTCTGTAACACATAATTATAGTTCCCTATAGATACCAGCACTCCAAGGGTTTCCAAGTATTTCAGCTTTATTGCTCAAACTCCATCAAGGTCAGCATTTCAGTTCCCTGCACTTTCATCAGGACAGCATAAAAAGGCTGGGGCAGAAAAGAATCGGGGTAGCCTAGGGCAGAGAAAAGGGAGAGATGGGGCATAGAAAAACCATATAAATTAGAAATAACAGCAACTAAATTAATTGCAACATTTTGCTAATATAAGGGGTACAATTTATGGAAATGGGCAGCCAAGGGGTACACAGATGAAAAAAGGTGGGAACCACTGCACTTGTGGGTTACTGTAAGATCTGTACTAGGGCAAGGAGTAAGACCCAAAAGTGCATTAAAGTTCAGTAAGCGGTGAGGTAGATGAAGGCTATTTTCTGAAAAGTACGATTAGGATACTGGATATTTTGTTAGAAGGACACTCCAGCCAAAGTCAGAGGATGGGGATGTGGAAGATGAGAGTTTTTTTTTTAATTTATTTTTTATTATAGGCACAGTATTACATTTCATTATATATATAAATTTTGAGAACCGACTTTCATAAAATGATTTAAAACAAACAATAAAACAGATATATATAGTGCCCTATAGTGCCCATTCCCTCATGCCCCCGACCCCTGTGGTGCAGAAAAAGCTAAAATCCTTCTGTCACTTACCTAATTCCAGTGCTGAGGTCCGTTGGCACTGGTTCAGGCACAACTGATGCTCCTCCTACGCAAACATCAGTGGAAATGAGTGTTAGCAAGATTCCTGGTCTGACTAAGTGCACATCTTGTAGCATGTATGCATGCATCCATCCAGGGTCCATACCTCTCTGACAGGTGTGTGCGAGTAGCGATCTGGAGAAGCTAATTGCGGCACTGAGGGATATCAACAATCTTGAGAGGGATCTGTTGCTCATTGAGTTTAGTTTAGTAGGGGCAGGTAGTGGAGTGGGAGCAGATAAGGTAGCTAGTGAACAGGCACCTAGCTGGGTGATAGTTGGGCTAAATAGCAGAGGGGAGGGAATAGGAAAGGGCTAGCTTGTCTTGACTTTGTGCAAGTTAGCAGATTTGCCCATTTGAATGAAGATGTTGGGAGCATCAGCTCAGGAGTACCTGTACTAGAGGAAGCTGTTCCTTCTAACAGCCAAAGACACAGCCCCTCTAGTACGGGTGGGGATGACAATGTAAAAAAGGCTAGACAGGCTGTGATGGTAGAGATCTCTATTATTTAGACAGTGGATAGGGTAATCTGCCCCTCTGATCGTCTCAATTGGACAGTTTGCTGTCTCCCAGGTGCTTAGGTCTGGCACATTGCTGACAGAATTAATGGATTATGGTTGAATGAGACACATGACTGGGCAACTAACTTAAATGGTTACACAATATTTAGGAAGTAGCAATATTTGGGCAAAAGAAGGGAAATCAATTATTGAGTGGGATATGCTATAAACCACCTAATGTTAATATTGATGAGAAAGAACAGCTGTTTGGTCAAATTGGGAAAACTGAAAATCTGGGCAACGTGTTAATTATTGGAGATTTTAATTACCTGGACAATTACCCTGGGACAGAGGGTCTAGTATGTCAGCAAAAGTAATCAAGTTTTTGAACTTGTTAAATGACACCTTCATCTCACAACTGGTACAAGCACCAACTAGAAAGGACACTTGTCTGGATCTGGTTATAACAAACAATGTTGATCTTTTGACCAATATTCAAATAGGGGAGCACAATTTAGTGTCCATTGAGATAAACTCAAAAAAAACAAATGCACATGGATATATTAAAACTAGTGATGTCGCGAACATAAAATGTTCAGTTCGCGAACTTCCGCAAATGTTCGCGAAGGGGCGAACCGGGCGAACCGCCATAGACTTCAATAGGCAGGCGAATTTTAAAACCCACAGGGACTCTTTCTGGCCACAATAGTGATGGAAAAGTTGTTTCAAGGGGACTAACACCTGGACTGTGGCATGCCGGAGGGGGATCCATGGCAAAACTCCCATGGAAAATTACATAGTTGATGCTTTTAATCCATAAAGGGCATAAATCACCTAACATTCCTAAATTGTTTGGAATAACGTGCTTTAAAACATCAGGTATGATGTTGTATCGATCAGGTAGTATAAGGGTTACGCCCGCTTCACAGTGACAGACCAAACTCCCCGTTTAACGCACCGCAAACAACCCATTTGCACAACCGCAAACTCCCCATTTGCACAAAGTTGGATACCGATCGATGGTTCGCTATTCTGAGCTCTCTCTGATTTACTGTACACGTCTATTCGATATTCCCACAAATTTTATATAGCATTTTATGTTTGTTTGAGACCACCTGAAAAATATTGGATATCGCTAAAAATCATGATCACTATATACTTTCTCTACAAACCTCTAAAACGAACCAAACTACTCATCCATCCGCTATACCACTTTATCCCACCTAGAACTAGTGCCCAGTTAAAATACTTGACTCTTACTTACCCACACTCAGTCATGCCACACACATTTCACCACTACTCTCACTGAATCACTCTGACTACGGCTAAATTCATCTTCTACATCAGAACACTACTCCTAAGATTGGGTTGTATCCATGTCTCGGGTCTTTCATTTAGAATAGGGGCAGCTTCGGTCTCTTTCAACACTGACACTCCAGTGCATATTATTAAAAGATTGGGCAGATGGAAATCCTCAGTCTACAACCGATATATTCCTCATCCCGAGAAAGAAATGAAGAAAGCTTTTAAAAGCTTTTAAAAGTTTGGCTTTGTAATTTGATGCAATACGTGTGTTTTTCTTTAATACCTTTTCACTCTCTTTGCATGAACCCGATTTACATATATTACTAATATGTTTCTGAACATATATATTATATTATTCACTCACTCACTCACTCACTCACTCACTCACTCACTCACTCTCTGGGCCGGCCTAAGACATCATGCTGCCTAGGTCCAATGATAAATGACTATGGGGGATAATGTATAATAAACACAGGTTACTGGCTATGAGGGGATAATGTATAATAAACACAGGTTACTGGCTATGGGAGGGATAATGTATAATAAACACAGGTTACTGGCTATGGGAGGATACTGTATAATAAGTACAGGTTACTGGCTATGGGGGGATAATGTATAATAAACACAGGTTACTGGCTATGGGAGGATAATGTATAATAAACACAGGTTACTGGCTATGGGGGGGATAATGTATAATAAACACAGGCTACTGGCTATGGGAGAGATAATGTATAATAAACACAGGTTACTGTCTATGGGAGGATAATGTATAATAAACATAGGTTACTGGCTATGGGGGGATAATGTATAATAAACACAGGTTACTGGCTATGGGGGATAATGTATAATAAACACAGGTTACTGGCTATGGAGGGATAATGTATAATAAACACAGGTTACTGGCTATGGGAGGATAATGTATAATAAACACAGGTTACTGGCTATGGGAGGATAACGTATAATAAACACAGGTTACTGGCTATGGGGAGGATAATGTATAATAAACACAGGTTACTGGATATGGGGGATAATTTTTAATAAACACAGGTTACTGGCTAAGGGGGGATTATAATAAACACAGGTTGCTAGCTATGGGGGGATAATATATAATAAACACAGGTTACTGGCTATGGGGGATAATGTATAATAAACACACAAAAAAAAATGAATGCAGCTTCAGAATTAATCTAAATTGTATGATGTCTAGGAGGTGGGAGGGTCTGGGAGGGAGGGTCTGCTGCTGATTGACTGGAATGTGTCTGCTGACTGTGAGGTACAGGGTCAAAGTTTCAATGATGGCGAATAGTGGGCGGACCGAACATCGCATATGTTCGCCATCCGTGGTGAACGCGAACATGCGATGTTCGCCAGGAACTATTCGCCAGCGATCCGTTTGGGACATCACTAATTAAAACATTTAATTTTAAAAAGGCCAATTTCAACAAGATCAGGGCAGTTTTACTATATATTGACTGGTATAAATTCTTTAGTGAAAAAAATACCACTGAGGAATAGGTTCAAACAAATATTAGAAATGTACATTTCTCAGTATGTACCATTTGGTAATAAATATAAAATATACAAATTGAAACCAATGGGGTTTAGTGGGAAAATACAACAAGAAGTTAAAAATAAGAAAAGGTAATTTAAAGTATTTAAATTGGATAAATCAGAGGCATCCTATAAAAGATATAAGGCAGCCAATAAAGCATGCAAAAAGGAGATTAGCTTTACTACAAAATGAATAAGTGATAGTCAAAGACAGCAAAATTAACCACAAAGTATTTTTTAAGTACATAACTTCTAAAAAAAACAAAAATAAAAATGTAGGTACACTGAAACCAGGATAGGGGTGAAAAGGAAGACATTTTAAACAACTATTTCTCCTCAGTATATATTAAGGAAGAAGAAAAATTGTGATTGGATGACCCAAGACAAGGTGCTGCAGCAACTAAAGAAAGTATATTTATATATATTTACTAATATCACTTATATCAGTTACACATATGGTGTATTACATTACTTTTTGGGTATCTGTACTATATAAATTGGATTTAAAGGTTTTTAACAATTAATAAATTGTGCTGTTCACTTTTACTAATGTAACTGCTAAAACTATCTGTGACATTACATGTACAATAAAAAAGAGAATGCTATAAAAAAAGTAAATGTTTGTCATCGCCTTCTAGCAGACGGAGTAGAGGTTCACAGAGTATATAAACTCAACTTTTGTTTTTGAGATGAACAGTCTAATTCTAAATCAATATCTAGTTTGTAGTTTAGATAATCTAAATGTCATTCAATAATCATTTTAATGAGTTTAAATTAAAGGAACACTCCAGTGCCAGGAAAACAATCCGTTTTCCTGGCACTGCAGGTCCCCTCTCCCTCCCACCCCCCCATCCCCGGTTGCTGAAGGGGTTAAAAAAAAAACCTACAGTCACTTACCTGAGACCCCCGCCGATGTCCCTCAGCGGTGGTCTCGGGTCGCTGAGGAGACCTAATGCACATGCATGGCAATGCCGCGCACGCGCATTAGTGCTCTCCATAGGAAAGCATTGAAAATGGTTTCAATGCTTTCCTATGAGGAATTGAGCGACGCTGGAGGTCCTTACACAGCGTGAGAACGTCCAGCGACGCTCTAGCACAGAAAACCTGTGCTATGGACCAGGAAGTGCCCTCTAGTGGCTGTCTAGTAGACAGCCACTAGAGGAGGACTTAACCCTGCAAGGTAATTATTGCAGTTTATAAAAAACTGCAATAATTACACTTGCAGGGTTAAGGGTAGTGGGAGTTGTCACCCAGACCACTCCAATGGGCAGAAGTGGTCTGGGTGCCTACAGTGTCCCTTTAAATAAAAACCTGATGCATTTCACATGCAATCAGTAACACAGTGACTTAAACAAAGCATTTTGTTTTAAAACAATAGCTATGAATAAATCTCAATAAACAAATAAACAAAACTCCATTTAGGAATAAATTATTTATAAAAAACACATTTCATTGGGGTGGCTTTTGGATTCAAAAACAAGATATGTGTATCATTTATTATAGCTTTCCTCTGTAACACTGATAATTTATTTTATGTTGAGTAGGTTAATATTAATATGTACTCATCTCATTAAGGATTTTAAAATGAATTGTACCGCTGTTATTTTGTATTTTATAGGACCACTAAATGCATCCAGACCACTTTATTTCATTGTAAAACATGGGTGCTTTGTAGAAATTGCAATGATTGTATTGTAGGTTTAAAGGGACACTATAGTCACCAAAACAACTTTAGCTTAATGAAGCAGGTATAGTGTATGTATCATGCCCCTGTAGTCTCACTGCTCAATTCTCTGCTATTTAGGAGTTAAATCACGTTTGTTTCTATTTATGCAGCCCTAGCCACACCTTCCCTGGCTGTGACACACAGTCTGCCTTAAAAAAAAAAAAAAATAAAAGGTTACACTTTCAATCAAATGTAACTTACTTTAAAACATTTTATCTCCTGCTTTGTAAATTGAACTCTAGTTACATACAGGAGGCTCCTACAAGGACTAGCAAGCTATTAACAGAGCAGGAGATAAAAAATTCTAAATTAAATATAATTTGCAATAAAGGAAGTGTAGACATTAGATGACTCTTTACACAAAGTGCTTTGGAAGTCTGTGCACGTTACTTGCAGGGAGGTGTGACTAGGGCTGAATAAACAAAGTGATTTCACTCCTAAATGGCAGAGAATTGAGCAGTAATACTAAAGGGACATGATCTATACACCAAAACTGCTTCATTAAGCTAAATTTGTTTTGGTGACTAAAGTGTCCCTTTAAACAAATCTCTAGTGTATGTCTTCTAGTAAGACACTTAAGGCGTTGACTCACAACCAACTGAAACTCAGTCAAGTAACTAAATGCAGCTCATAGAAAACAAATTAATTAAAATCAATCTTCCTGTCCACCTACACATCCCATGCCTTACCCTTCTGTCAGTCCCTACATTGGCTTCCTGTCAGATATAGGGCTCAATTTAAAATTCTGGTTCTTGCTTTCAAATCTCTACATAATGCTGCTCCCACCTATCTATCCTCCCTAATACACAAGTATGTCCCGTCTAGGGCCTTACGCTCTGCTGAAGACTTACGTTTATATTCTGTCCGTACTCCCACCTCTGAGGGCTGCACTGTTTCTGTGGAACTCACTTCCCTCCTCCATTAGATGCTCACCCAGTCTCCACTCCTTCAAAAAAACATTAAAACCCCACTTTTTCATAAAAGCGTATCAATTAAACTGTTAATAGCTCCCGACTGATTCCTCTCTTGATACTGTAATTAATCTAATACTATCCTTACCTTTTGTGTCACTTTACCCCACTCCCTCTAGCATGTAAGCTCATTGAGCAGGGCCCTCAACCAGTCTGTTCCTGTGTGTCCAACTTGTCTGGTTACAACTACATGTTTGTTCATCAACCCACTGTAAAGCGCTGCAGAATTTGTTGGTGCTATATAAATAATAACATAATAATAATAATGAAAACTCATTACCAGTGCTCCTCTATGAGGAGCTTTGGATATGATGTTCATCGCCTAAGAGACGCCTCCACAATGACATCATGGGAGGCGAAGCAGGCAGTAGCACTGAGGGAGTCACTGCTCTTAAAAACAAGGTAATCTATTTTTTCAGCTTAAAAGGGGGAGAGGAGCTGAATCTAAATGTGCACTAGGACACTTTTGCCGTAATAATAATGGTTTGAATTCCTATTTCTTTAAGTAAGAAAAAGTTCATTAATCAAATGGATGTAGATTACATTTAATCACTTAAGCATACAAAGTGAATATACACAATGATATGCAAATTCTGCTTTTTTTTCTAATCTAATCTAAAGTTTTCTTATTTTGGAATATAATGCCCAGTTTACCAACATTTTGTGGTTCATATGACGTGGTTATATGCGTTTGTAGAATTATTCCAAAATTACGAGATTAGCTTTGAGTTCCACTAAATGGGTTAACTGCAAATTTAAACATTTCCTTGAATAACCTTTTATATAAAATGATTATTTATAACCATGGTCAGCATTTCTGTAAGTCACTTATATGTAATTTTGCTGCAAAACTTTTATAATTATTATGATTATTAAGTCAATTCTAATGTACTGAAAATGCACATTACTCTGCATGACATACAAACGAATTCAATCTTGGAGAATGTAATGGCAAAGAAAAATATTGCAATAAGAGGAATAGAACAAAAATAGAATTTCCTAAATCCTCTCACTACATCTAGCGAGAATGTAGTCTTTGTCTACCTTAGTGAGCTCCGACTTTCATGGCAGTTTCTCATATACTTCTCTGCAGGTGACAGTTTGCTTTTCCAACCCTAACTTTATTTAAAGAGACATTCTATTAACTATGCCCACTACCATCCAATTTGTGTCAAACCATTTGTGAATGCCTCGACATTAAAAGGAGGTTTGTCTGGCGTTTGATACAGTTCCTCACAATAGGTTAGTCTTCAAACTAAAAGAAATTGGTCTAGATGATTATTCTTGTTCTTGGGTAGAACATTGGCTTAAGGATAGAGTACAACGAGTTGTCATTAATGGTAAATTTTCAGGCTGGACAAAAGTAGTACGTGGTGTCCCTCAGGGTTCTGTTTTGGGACCGTTTCTTTTTAACATATTTATAAATGATCTTGAAATAGGCATTGAAAGCCATGTTTCGGTGTTTGCAGATGACACAAAACTTTGTAAAGTAATAAAACGTGAGCAGGATATTGCTTTGCTGCAGAGGGATTTGGATAGATTGGGAGATTGGGCACTAAAATGGCAGATGAAATTTAACATAGAGAAATGCAAAGTTATGCACTTAGGGGGCAAGAATGTACAAGCAACTTACACCCTAAATGGTAGTGATTTAGGGATAACCACACACGAGAAGGATTTGGGAATTGTTATAGACAACAAATTAGGCAGCAATATGCAATGTCAATCTGCAGTTGCTAAGGCCAGTAAGGTTTTGTCATGTATAAATAGGGGCATAACTTCTCGGGATGAAAATATAATTTTGCCTCTTTATAAATCGCTGGTAAGACCACACCTTGAATATGCTGTGCAATTTTGGGCACCTGTTCTAAAGAAGGACATAATGGCACTAGAAAAAGTGCAGAGACAAGCTACAAAATTGATAAAAGGAATGGAGCATTTTAGTTACGAAGAAAGGTTAAAAAACTTAAATCTCTTTAGTTTGGAAAAACGGCGCCTTACAGGGGATATGATAACATTATACAAATATAATGGGCCAGTACAAACCATTATCTGGAAATCTATTTATAAACAGGGCTATACATAGGACATGAGGTCACACATTTAGGCTGGAAGAAAGGAGATTTCATGTAAGGCAAAGAAAAGGTTTTTTTTTACAGTAAGAGTAATAAGGATATGGAAT
This sequence comes from Pelobates fuscus, assembly GCF_036172605.1. Taxonomy (NCBI): domain Eukaryota; kingdom Metazoa; phylum Chordata; class Amphibia; order Anura; family Pelobatidae; genus Pelobates; species Pelobates fuscus. The sequence continues at coordinate 98,110,644 of NC_086320.1, forward strand.
TCCTTGCCTGAAGAGGTGGTTTTGTCAGAGTCCATACAGATGTTTAAACTAAAATTAGATAAATACTTGCAAAAACATAACATACAGGGATACAATTTCTAATTAGTGGGGTAATAGCTGCTTGATCCAAGGAGACATCTGACTGCTATTTTGGGGTCAAGAAGGATTTTTTTCCTAGTTTGTTGCAAAATTGGAAGCGCTACAGACTAGGTTTTTCACCTTCTTTTGGATCAACAGCAAAAACATATGTGAGGAAGGCTGAACTTGATGGACGCAAGTGTCTTTTCAGCTATGTAACTATAACTAAAATAAACAATTGTGAAGGAGGGATGGATTTTCAATTCTAAAATGACTAACATTTGAACTTAAAGGTTTCAATGTCGATTTCGATTTGGTATGTTTTTTATAATATATATATATATATATATATATATATATATATATATATATATATATATATATATATATATATATATATATATATATAGTTTTTCTCCATTCCTCTCTCCTTCTCAGCGTCATTCATTTCACCACCCCATACAGTATCCCATCTATGTGTTTCTTTTGAAAAAATAGGGATATGGCTATTTGTGTCCACTTTTTGGGATATTTTGTGTTCACTTTTCTGCATAAGTTAAGTGTAATTTTTCACTTTTTTAAATATTATTAGTTTATATTGTTAACTTATATAAATTTTAGGGGGTTTGTGGTTTATACTTATTCTTTTGATCTTTATACACTTTTATTAGCAAGTAATTTGTATCTCTTATTTGTATGCTGAATTTTCCTATATTTGTGTTTTTTCCTATTATTTATGGACGTATGGACTATTATTGGAATATTAATAAACAAGCACCATACTACATGGAACATTTTTGGACCTCATACATTCACCCACTGTGAAAAGATAGGATTCTCAACCAGAAGCAACAAGCTTTTACCTAGTTGTAACGCAGACGTATTACACTAAAGATCCGATGAACTAGCACGGACATAAAACCTAAATGGGAAGGTACAAATGTGGAATGTAGAAACGTTCCACAAGATCGTACAGATGGAGGAAATAGCGAAAGTGCAGTGCGAGTGTGTTCCACCGAGCTAGAAAAGGAAATTACTTAAGTGGAAAGCATATGCATTCCACTGAATCTGGAAGACAGAACTTTCTGGCGCGAGTTTCAATTGTCCACCAACCAAGACAGGTAAACAAACAATTTTTGGATTGGCTGATGGCGATCTAAGTGGGAAGCTAATTGGGTATATATTATGTGTGTCCTATGTTTTGTATTATGCTGCATATGTGTTCCCCTGAGGAAGTGTTGCTGGTAAAGAGGAAACGTGTAGGGTTTTATACTACCATATGCTGTACTGTCTATTATTTTACTGTATCCTGTTACATTTATGCTGAGGTGGTTAAGGAATCCCTGGTATCCTGTTACGGACTCTACGGATTTTTGCTGATGGGCTTTTAAACCTTTCACTTTTTGTAAGTGCAATATAAATAAAGTAATGATTTTCATTTTAACAGTACTGCACTATGGTTTTAATTACTTATTTTATCAGGTACTCCTGATTACCAAGAGGATCTTATTGAAGAGAGAACACCATTGCTTGATGTGTCTGTACACTCATGCACTTTTGTGAGTTGAACCTTGAATTTTCACTTTTTTTAAGTGTAATGAGTTGCTTATTGGGCGATTTATTAGTACTGTGACATCATAATTGTCTTTGACTTTATGAAACACTGCATTGCACACATCACACAGTGAATTACACATTGCTTACATACTTGCACAGCCCACACTGGACTGGACACACTCCCCCACCCCCAAAGAAAAGGATTTACTTTCTAGAAACAGTCAAATAAACTGTCAAACTCTCAATCAGTCAATCAAAGTGATTGCAAGTGGCAGCAGCAAGACACAGCACTAACCAGTAACCACCAGTCTCACTCTAGTCTAGTATCAATTAAACTATTAACATGATATATCTATCTCAAAATCAAAGCTTTGTAAGTGTCACTATGCCACTGCTAGGGGCTGAGCACAGCAATAACATCGGGGACTAGTTTTATTCCCAAATACAATTCATTCATATTTGAGTTTACCGGGTGACTGGTCGAATTCCAAACTGTGAGACGAAATGTAGCGAAATTACCTTTGCAGAGTTACAGAAGCCAGATACTGATCTCGCTGGACAATGCTCCCTCTATGCATGGAATATGCACAGAATTGACATAAGCTAAACTGGAAGTCTTCACCTCCACATACAGACTCCAAAACAATGAGTGGGTCAAGGTGCTTGAGCTTTACAGATATCAAACTGTTGAGCTTGGCTGGTGTATATACAGATATCATAGATAGACTAATGTGAGAGGATTCTCAAGTCAGGTGAACTTAAATGAAAGCTAACCACTTAAATACCCAAACCAAGCATACATTTTTTTTTTTTATTTTCATGTATTTTGCAGTATGAAATCATGGTTCATAAAGCCTTTGTAACCCTCCTGTATACTCTGTTTAGGATTATCAGTCTGTAGAGCAGGGCTGCCAATAGGTAGATTCCCAGATATTGTAGAACTTCTACTCCTATGAAACATTGTCATTCTAAATGCATTCTTAAGGCATGCAAAGCATCACGGGAGTTGTAGTTCTACAACATATAGGGATCTACCTATTGGGCAGCCCTGCTGTAGAGGAATGCATTTCTCTGCCAGAAGCTACTAGTCACTGATATAATGCCTGTAAAGTTGCTGAAAATGTGAGCTCATCCTTTTCTACTATTTTTTCTAGCTTTCTACCGTTTCACTGTCAGTATTACATTAGCAGTCCGGAGATTGCTAAAGATTGCTATAGCAGTTTTAAATACCTGAGATCAATTTTAATTATATATTTTTGTCTACTACTGTGTGTGAGAAAAAAATATTTTTTGCTTTTATACAAACATTTCAGACCCTGTGTGAAATATTGAAAGGTAACTGGCACTTTATATTACCTGAAGCGTTTTATTTTCCAAATTTTTTTACAAAAAAAAAATGAATAAGTAAAAAAAATAAAAATTGTGTAAATTTACATAATTTGCTTTTTTAAATTTGTCTGCAAAGAAGTATATACGCACATTTTTTTTGTTATTATATGTTTAGATGCCATCTACGCATCCCTTGCTTCAAATGAACGTTATGTTAGTATTTTTTTTTCAATCAAGAAGTGATTGGCAGTGAAGAGGTTCAATAATACTTTTTTTCATTGAATAGTTGTTTTGAGTTGACATTTAGGTAGCTAAAATTTGTCCAAAACAAGTAAGACCTCGGTTTAACATTTTAATTATATTTTATAGTTCACAAAATTAATTTTAAAAGCTTATCCAAAAATATTAAATCAAGGCCTGATTTAGAAAAGAATCTCTTTTCCTGGATCCCACAATACATCCCAGGATCAACATATATAGCAAGATCACAATTGTATTGGACTCAAGATAGTTAAATCCCAAAAGCATCCAGCACTACTTTGGAAGCACAAAAATATTACTTTATAATATAACAATATATAATATATATATATATATATATATATATATATATATATATATATATATATAATAATTTATAATATTATTTTAATATAACCAGGATAATGATACACAAAATATAGGCAACCAGAATTGGGTGATTTTTGCTACAATGTTCTTTCAGAGTTGTTACATTGTTACTTACCTGCAGGCCCTCACTTTACATGATCCATTGGTGCTACAATGCTGTAATACCCAACTTCCATTCCACCCCCTGTCTATTGTGATTGGCCCTGCTTGGGGAAACTTCCTCCAACATCAGCATATCAACATCAATGCGTCAATGTTATCAGTGTACAAATGAATATATTAAAAAGCATGTTCCTCTTGAATATATTACACAAGCTCACGGACAAACACAAACATACTGCAGACAAGCTTTCTGACACACACACATTGGCAAAAATACAGGCAAATACAATGGTATACGCAAACAAGCAGACTATAGGCAAGCTCATTTACACACACAAATGTTCACTACAGACAAGCTCACTGATACACACGGAAGCTCTCTGACCAACAGAATCACACTGGCATACACACTAGCTCATTACAGACAGGCTCATTGATACACACAGGCACACTTATACACACACGTGCACTACAGACAAGCTCACTAACAAACACACAAGCTCACTAACACACACACAATTGCACTACAGACAAGCTTGCTGACACAAATGCACAAGCTCACTAAATACAGTTATCAAACACATACAAGCTCACAGCAGACAAGCTCACTGGCACACACAAGTTCACACACTGTCTATTAGGGACTATAGAAGCTCACTAACAGACACACACAAGTTCACTACAGACAAGCTCACTAACAAACGCACAAGCTCACTAACACACACACAATTGCACTACAGACAAGCTTGCTGACACAAATGCACAAGCTCACTAAATACAGTTATCAGACACATACAAGCTCACAGCAGACAAGCTCACTGGCACACACAAGTTCACACACTGTCTATTAGGGACTATAGAAGCTCACTAACAGACACACACAAGTTCACTACAGACATGCTTACTATAGACAAGCTCACTGACACACATAAGAGAGCTCACTGACACACACACAAGCTCACTACAAACAAGCTCACTGACACACACACACACAAGCTCTCTGACCAACACAATCTCCCTGACACACACACACACACAAAAGCATACTACAGAGAAGCTCACTGGTAAGCACACACACACACAGTTACTATTAGTCATGATCTGCTGGGCAAGTGGTAAGCCTATATGTACGTGTCACTGGGGACTCTAAGGGCAGTGATGTTTCTTCATATTTGAGATTTAACCTCTTACTGTCTGCAAGGTCAGTTTGCTGAGGCTGGTTTCGTAGCTTCAGTGTGGGGGTTGGCTTCTGCCAGAGCCACATAAAAAGTGCACCTTTTTCTAGCCATGCTGTGCTGCAAACAGCAAAGGGGCATTTGTGAAAGAGACTTTGCTGTCTCATTCCTCTCTGCTGCTCCTCCCTCTGCTGGTGTAAAGACCCTTTGCAACCTCACGTCCATGCGGCCACCTATGTTGGCTGTCCCAGCCCCCCTATGCACAGTTCAAGGAGGGGAAAATGTATGAATATAAAATGTTTTATCTGGCCCTGGTAAGACTGTTAGGAGGTTCTCAGTCTGTTTTTGCTGCAAATGCCCTGTACCGAATTGGGCAAAACCATCTGGCTGCATTCAGATGGCAAAATCTGGACATATGTTCTGGATTTCAGCTGGACCAAACACTGAAATTCAGACTGAATGTTTCAAATCCGAACTGGATTTTAAAAAAATCTGACCTATTTGCCCGTTGTATAAAAATCCTTAGTGGTGTGAGGAATGATTATGTGGCGAGTGGCCAACACTGTCTAGGCAGCCACCACATTAAAAAAGTAAATAAAATATTAATCCTTATGAGGGTCAATAAAATATGAATCCTGATGAGGGTCAATATTACTATGAGAGAGAGAGATTTTAATTTGGACATCAATGGCATCTGGGGAATTGCTGCAGATTTGCTCACTCCAAACAAATTCCGAATTTATTTGGCTTTAGTAAATATGAGAATTGTCACTGTGGATGGAATGTGGTCATTTACATCATATTTTGTCCATCTGGGCAAAATCCACTGTTTAGTAACTAACCCCATTAGACGTGTGCATTTGCCCATTCAGTTCCTGATTATTTCTGCCTTACACAGTGTTGCAAGATCCCAGGATGGGTGAGGCTGAGATATGCGTATTGTTATATATTGGGGACATCGTTGTAAGCCTGTTAGAACTGTCTGAAAATTTTCAGTTCTTTTGCATCTTCCATTAGCTTGTCAGGGATAAACATGTGTCACAATAAGCAAAGACAGGCAAGTAGGAGAGGGAATCATATGATAATAATTATATGAGATTAAGACACATAGAAGGAACGTTGGAAGACAAATTCAAAGGGACTTGGGGACACTTGATATAGATGTCAAGGCATTAGAGAATAAATAATGGTTCAGGCACTCCGGGATAACAAAAACATAGCAGCTGTACTGGTGTAAAAACAGCAACGTTTCGACCCCACAGGGTCTTTATCAAGCGGTATCCAGTACGTCTCTACTAAGGTATCAGATAAGACATGTTGAGAGGACAGTTGATGCACATAAAGAAAGAAAGACTGTATAATAATGTAATATGAGAGAAAGAGAAAACTAGAAAATAAAGGAACTACAATATTACCATGAAATTGTGGAAGGGTATAGGACGGTTAGGCTCTAAATAGTTCCAGAAGTTTAGTAACTACTTAGGAATTCAAGCTAAATTTCTAATTTTAGCTTAACTAAAGACGTAGCTAACTCGGAGAATGTTTTTTTTTTTTTCCAATTTACATACTTTTCATCAAAATGTGAAATTTTTTGAATTCCTAACATTTTGCACTTTAGTCATACAAGAGATGAAAGTGTAGACTGATGGACAAACAAAAACTAGGACAGCGTGCCGTCAAATACGAGGAACATACAGTTATGATTGAGAGTAACAGAAAGATAGAGAAAGAAAGAGAGAAGGAGATAAAATGAGTGAGGAAAATAAAGAAGATGAAAGAATGGGTAAAATGGAGAGAAGGAGAGAAAAAGCGAATATGGACTGTCTCTGGTTCTGTGTCTCATTTTTTTTTTTTTAAATCTTATGTCTTCTTATCTTATGTGTACATCCATAACAAATAATAAACATACTGTAAATGCCCTGCTTTAAAAGCAAATGTAACTCAGAGCAATATGTTTCTCAAGCCCTTGTCACTTAAAGAGTTAATATGAAAACCAATATATAACAACTGTGTTCTAGCAGTATGACTTCTCGGCAATTGATCTCTATTTAAAATAAAATTTATTTTCATATTTCAGGGTATGTTCATCTTCCACTGATGGGAATGATACATTTATAATGATTTATATAAATGCAGTTTGTACTCATAATTGCTTAGGTCTCTGAGGAAATTTGACACACAGATATAGGAGAGAAAAATTTATTTTCCATTGTAGCATATATTGTATAGTGGGCTACTTAATCTGATCTCGCCTTAGGCATACTATTTAAATTACAACATATATTTTTCCTATTAAACATGAAATGCCTTATGTACTAACCATGGTCACAAGAATATGAACATAATAATAGTTTATATTATTCTGATGCCTACTGCTTCTGGCAATGTCTTTTTACTGTGAGTGTATGTAGTATAATAACTGCTTAAAGTGGATGCTTTCAGAGACATAGCACGACAGACTCATAGACTCTACACCCACTTAAAACCTAATTTTAAGTAGCATGGTTTAATATTGTGTTGATGTATGCTTGAATTCAGTAACATTTGTTTTTACTATTTCTCTGTAGCAGACTTTGCAACTCCCCTCCTACTGCTTTGCAACTTGTGGCAAGCTGTAAATGAAAAATAAAGTCTGCATGGGAATGCACGTTTCATGCTGGAGTCTAAACCATCCAAGTCAAACTTGAAGTTGCTATAAGCAGGTGAACTGCACTGACACTGTCTCGGCTGAGGAAATCCCTCTTGTCGAGTCAACAGAGGTCCTTTGCTAATAAATACATCGGGGGTTTGAAAAGGCTGCATTGGGTTGTGTGTGGCATTGCCTTTGACATACAGAAACGTGAGAGAGAAAAAAGTAAGTGACCCCCTTCATAACCAATTATATCTATAAATACATCACTTGTGAAAGTGCATTGAAGATCCATTGTACATTGTGCACTAAAATTGCAACAGTAATCACAGGTAAAATTGATGCTAACTGATCTGGAGCAGCTGCATTAGTATTAATTCACATAGTATTTAGGTGAACACAAGGGGGGTAATACTGGGTCTTTGCACCAAAACTACTGCATTAAATTGAGTGGTTTTGGTGCTCATTGTCCCTTTAGGAATAACATATACATTTACTTTAACCCCCCAGATAACAATCAGCTGCATCTATGAAGTAAGATAATACCCTCCATGTATAATTGATCCAGGCTACTGTGAATTATAAGATCAAATATACTACTTAATTTTTATGTTTTCAGCTTGCTACTTGTTAAGTTATTTAATGCAGTAACAATGTACCACCATACTGACCAGCATCAATCGAATTACTGACCAACTAACTAACGTTGCAAATGTAATAAATAAATAAATACAAATCTGATCCAATCGTAGGTTTTCGGGTTTGGCCAAAAGAAATCCGAGACAACAAAAACTTAAGAATATTTTTAATTTTTATAAATTTACCAAATTTAAATATCCATCATATAAAGCAACTGTACTAGGTCTTCTTAAATTATGCATTTTCTTTAAACATTGTAATAGGGTTTAGTTCGGTTGTTCTGCAGTTGCTTATTCCTTCATTCATAATAAGTGGCACTTAAATCTGCACATAGGAAAGTTCCTTCTCTGTAATTAAATCTCAGTAAGAGATAATTAGATAAACAGGTTTTATATTGAGCATATGGAAAATTAACAAGTGATTGGAAGTCTGTATTTTGGAAACATTTAATTACAAGTCCAATTTGTATTATTAAAACATTTTCTAAATATAAAACGTTTCAAATATGCGTTTATAAGTAAAATAATAAATTAATCAACAAAGCCACTGCACAATGTTATCACCAAGGAGTTAACATCTCACTAGTTAACAACTTTGATGTCAATAAAAAGCCAACATGAATGTCAAATTATTTTCTTCTATCATCTTTGCCAGCTAACAAGAAAACCCTTAATAGGTTATCACCAAGTTATTCCATTGTGATGCAGATGCCCAATGCATATCCACAAATATCCCTTTGAGCTCAGTGATAGCAACTAGACCATGCTAATGCTGCACTTACAGCAACAACAGCCTCCTTAATGGCTGCACCAAAGATTAAATTGCTATGGCACCATGTCACAGTGTCACATGGGCCACAGACTGTTGCATGCAGCCATTTCGAAGTCCTGGTGCATTGAGGAACTCCTGAGACATGCCAATTGCAGTATGTATTAAGGTACTGTTGGATGTCTTTGGACATTAAGCAGTCCATCAATGCTTTGTCTGAGGATGGCCTCAGTGACCTCAGATACCTCAGCTCATGTCACATCAACTAAATGTCTGTCATGCTGCAGAGCTCGAGGCAACTTCTATACCTAATAGGATTATCATGTATGTAGCACAGACACTTTTCATACCTCTTTACAATTATACAGTGGGATTATTTAACAAAAACTAACTCTATACACAAAAACATTAACAGACATGTTAAGATGTGAAGAAAGCCCTGCTTAAACTAGCTTACAATCTAGGGGTAGGATTTGTGCTAGAAGTCAGGGCAAAGTTTTAAATGATAGTTAGTATTACTGGTGAAGATCAGCATTAGGTTTAAGATTAAAACGGGAACAGGGTTGGAGTCCAGACCTGTCCCGCTATGTAGTTCACCCTTTCTCTTCTGTTACCAGGGACCACCAGCACCTTTCATGCAAGTATCGACTCCTCTGCCTGCGCTCCTCCTTCTAGGCAGGTATCGACCCCTCTGCCTGCACTCCTCCTTCCAGGTAGGTATTGACTCCTCTGTATGCACTCCTCCTTCCAGGCAGGTTTCGACCCCTCTGCCTGCGCTATGTCCAAATGTGTCTCACAGGCCCATTTCTTGGTTTAAAGGTCCATGGTACCAGGGAATAATGCAACTAGAAAGCAGGGTCTAAGACTCTGCTATTCCCTGAAAATCACTGAAAGAACCAGGCAGGACTCACAGTTTATGGAACTAACAACCAGTACTTTATTACCACTCAGGACTTGCCCCTATCAAAAATACATTCGAGTTATAGTGAGACACTTAATCTATAACATAAAATCAAGTCATATAGGAATTATATAGACAACCACATAACACAATAAATTATAACTAACTATACTATTATGTTACCATTACAATCATGAGCAAATAAATACAAAATACATTCAAACACATTGGTGACTATGAACATATAAGCAATGGATTGTGCTATCACATGCAATGGTCCTGTGGGTGGTTGTGGTTCCATTACAGTGGTGTTCAACCAACAAATGGAGCTGTGCCACAAAATGTCCCTGTGGATGGATGGAGTTCTTTTACTTCTCTTTCAGTGTTCAAGTTAAAAATAATAATAATAATATTAGAGTTGCAACTATAGTGAGTGTGACAAACGCTCCTTCCCACGTACGTTTGTCACAGACTCCTGGAGAAGTGTGGAAGCCAGCCTCCTGCCCACTGACTATGGTCCAGGTCTGGGACAGCATTTGGGAGCTACCCTGCCAAGCTGTCGTTAGTAGCTTTCCCTAGGTGCTCCTGGTTTGGCACTTTCCCTTCTTGCGAATTGAACTGAACGCTAGCTCTCTGGCGGCCGTTCGTATGAACCACACCCAGGAATAGTCCCAGCGGTACTTAGCCACGACTGCTATGGAACTATTTTTGGCATGAGAACTTTGTGGTTTCACGGTCACCTCAGCGGGACTTAGCCACGAATGTTATGGAACTGTTTTTGGCATGAGATGACCGTGCGGTTTCTAGACAACTTGGTTCGAGGTTTTGAACCACTTTGAAATTCGCCAGGAGAGCGCTTTTTGGAGGGAAGGTGTCGGAGACTAAGGGGAACAAACTCTACCAGAGACCCAGATGGAGCACACTGTATTGCGGCTGCAGGAGCTCCCGAAAGTTGACTTTAACATGGTGACGTTCCCCTACATTGCATGGATCTGAGCGCTATTTGGACAACTTAGGCGCTCAGATCAAGGCTATTTGGGGATGTATTATTTGAGGGGTTATTATATATTTTTATGATGTTTTTCAGTATTTTTGTTTGTTTGCCTCTCTGTTTCCCAGGCACATAGATCTTTGGGAGGGGCTTGCATTGTATTGTGTGGGGAACCTGTCCTTGGGGTTGTGTATATAAGCTGGCAACTTGGCCATAATTAACCAGTGCCTTTACACCCTTCACTCATTCTGGGGTAGTGTTTGGATGGATCAACTATACTCTCTGCAGGAGAGCTTAATCACTTGAAGCTTTACCCAGGACAAGGTTCCAGGGTGGAAAGTGACAGAGAGACCCCAGCGAAGCTGCAGTGGCTAGAGGCTGAATCACTCCTGTGTCCCAGAGGAGACATAGGAAGTGAGCTTGACGGGGGTACCCATTCGGGGTGCCAGGTGGTCCGTCACAGTTAGAGTTTGAATTAAGATTAGAGAACATAGAGTTTGGTTAAGTTAAAGCACTATTGTGCAGGCTTGTCAACTGCAGTTATAATTATTTGATATTTGTATTGTGGTTTCCACTTGAAATTAGCCTTTAAATATTTATTGGAAAGTGACAGAGAGACCCCAGTGAAGCTGCAGTGGCTAGAGGCTGAAGCACTCCTGTGTCCCAGAGGAGACATAGGAAGTGAGCTTGACGGGGGTACCCATTCGGGGTGCCAGGTGGTCCGTCACAGTTAGAGTTTGAATTAAGATTAGAGAACATAGAGTTTGGTTAAGTTAAAGCACTATTGTGCAGGCTTGTCAACTGCAGTTATAATTATTTGATATTTGTATTGTGGTTTCCACTTGAAATTAGCCTTTAAATATCTATTGGTCAAAGTATACACCCAATGATGCACTGAATCCGTAGCTATCTAATGCACATTCAGTCCTGATAATTTGTGAATGAAAGTTAGCATTCTTGCATGTGTTCACAGAGTTGTATTACCCATACACATGGGAAATAAGAAGTATGGGAAAGAGAGTCATGGGATTCTGAAGCGTGGGAGAGGGAATATGTTTATCTGGAAGTGTGGAAGGGTTATATTGGCAGAGTATGCAGGATGGGATAGGGGGATAAGAGCAGAGTGGCAAATGTGGGGGGAGAGCGGGTATGGTGTTTTGTTGTATTTTTTATAAGGTTCAATAATGCAGGATGTGACACCAATTGAGTAGGTGAAAAATAAAGGTTTTCTTACATAGACCAATTTTATCATTAAAGAACATTTACAAAAGTTAAGGATAACATAGTATAATCTTTCTAACTACAAGGATTACAAGGAAAATCAATATATAAGCTTGCACCAGGAGTCACTCATAATCTGGCTCTGCTTGTTCAACTGTAAAATTCAAGCAAGCAGATTCTCAAAATTCTGTGTTTCTATATGTGAAAAAGAAAATGGAAAAGTTGTCAAGGAAGACAGTTTTGGCATATTATAGATCTACCTAGGTTACTTATATTGTGCATTATACTGATTAATTATGGAAATTAGCAATAGAGCTTTTGCCGATTTTACACATAAGCAGTTTCTTTGCAAAATGCATATTGCACATATCAATTTTATTTTATGTAGGAAGGGCTGTAGATCTTATGTATGTGGAGAGTGGACAGACTGGTATGAGAATGCATTAAGAGGACAAAAAAATATATCATCAATGGTACAGGATATTCTTGCCTTTCAATGCCTGTTAAAGACTGTTAGACTCACAGCACTTGCGGACACCATCTTTATCAATATTTTCTAGATGTTGGATTATGCTGTACCAATAATTTATGTAGCGTTTGATTGCCAACTCAGTAGCTTGGATAGATTAGGCTGAGTCTGTTTAGCCTCTTCCAATCTGGTAACTCTTATAGTTGGCTTCTTGACCCCGAGAAGATCTAGTTTAGCTTACATGCTGCTAATAAAACATATTAAAGTACAGTTCCTGACTGTATGGCAAAACTGGCAATATGTCATGTTTTGTGGTGAAGTTGCCATATTAGGCTTTATGTTTGGCAAGACCTAAACTGCTGGGGTAATACAGTATATACAGGTAAAAGTTGAATGGTATGCTTCTGTGGGATGAAGAGTAGTCTTTTGTCTATTATTATCAACACTTGGGCCTGGTGACTATGATTACCCTATGTGATAATAATATTCCATATTTATTAAGAATGATTGATCACTATTGAGCAAATTAAACTATTATAGATAGTTAAGATGGCACTGGTCTTAAACTGTGTTGCTCTAAGAAAAACAAGATGACACAGCATAGAATGTACTATTACATGTCTGGCCAATATCCAAGGTGGCCTACGTGCTTGAAATTAAGACTTGGTGCCAGCAATGTCTAGAAATACTGAGTATAGGGGCATTGCAGAGAAAAGGTACCGTACGTGTTTGGCATCTGTCTTGGGTGATTATTACTGGCCTGATCAACCGTAAAGATTAGTGAATGCACATGACATATACATGCTGAGCTGTATTGATAAGAAAACTTGGTGGAAAAGTACAGACTATCCATATCATTGGTAAAAAGGTATAAAAGAAGGTGAAACTTGGCCCTCACTTGAGAACTACCCACCTGTAATACGAACGTGTGTTTCCGTTCTTTGCTGTTCCCAGTAGAGAGAGTCCTTCCAAGTCTGACTGCCTGAGTTCCCCCAGTCATGCAGCGGAGTGACACCCAAGCTTCTCTAATGGTGATGTATACTTAAGTTGATATCTAGATAACTAAGCTGTTCCCTTAAGCTGAATGTGCACTATAGATTGAATATTGTTACTTATTAATTAAGACTCTGTTAGTCAATAAAAGTTGATATTGATTTTTACAAGTACTTCGTGTCAATTTCTTTCTCTTTCTCAAATACTCAGTTCACTCATCCGGAATAGGGTTTTGGTGACTGCCAATATCTTTGAAGACCTTAGGGTAATTGATTATTACTTTTTGATATTGGTGATTTATGAATTTTATGATTAGGCACAACACCTTAGAATAGTCCTAGTGTTTGTAAGAGAGCACACTGTAAGCATTTTTCATCCTCGGAATCCAGGCCATCCTGAGATAGCATTTGAAATAAATTAATCTGATCTATTTATATATGGTACTATCTATGAGAATATGTATATTAGGCAGCTGAATGCCTGTTTCAAAGTAAGAATTAAATCCTTGCAATAGCAACCATTAGAAATGTGGTTTAAAATATTACCCACTTTATACATTTTCTCATATGCCAATATCAGGTCATCTGGTAACGATATCATTTTTGTACTTGCTGCGTTTAATGTGATATTTCTTCTTGCCCTTGTTTTTACATACATACATTATAATTATCAGTATATTTAATTGATTAAATATTCCAAATGGGGAAGGGGTGAGGAAGGTCCTTTCATGAAGCATTTTATACGTATTTAGCTAGAATTTGATTTAAAAAAAAAGCAGAGAGGGAACAATTGACGACATTGAAGCTATTCAGACGATGACCAACCTCAGTGTTTAGGTAGCATCAATACTGACTAACACTAATAATTGGAGTTGTTTAAGGGAAATAGTTCTGGATTGGGCTTTATGGTAGGTGGCGATTTGACTTGTGAAATAATTCCTTGGCAGAAAAAAAAAATTGGAAGTAGATTACTTGCCACAGTAATGTATTTGTCCAACGATCTTATAAGGGTGGGAAGAACGAACTGTGGATAAGTGTAAGGGCTAGATACTATCAGATGAAATAAGCTTATCTCTTCTAACAGAATGACATTTTCCACATAGGAGACAAACGTAATATTGCTCTTCAATTACGACGGTACACTTATCTGTTCTTATAGAATCTAGTCTTAAGAATGAAGGGGTAAGCAAGGCTGGAATATCAGAATGTTGATACTGATGTACTGTAATTTTATTGCCTATAGAACAGTGATGATTCAATAGAACTAGGCAAAATCGACTGTACACTTAGCTGAAAATGATGATATTATTAAAAGATATTGTGTCCAATACATGTCTATGGAATAAGTGCGTAACAAGAGCATATCTCTAAAGAAAACTTTTAAGGAGATGATGTTTGCTTTTAGCATTTTTCACATATGTTTGTGGGAAAGTATTGGGAGACAATAATACATATATCCCACAATATCCCTAGATTTCATCCTTGTTTCTGAAGAGCTTTTTTAATGTATGTATACAATCTCGGTGACTATTGCACAATTTCCCTTCCTGACTGTATAACTGAAAAAATTGCATGCATAATTTACAGTAATTATTGTATTATATAGTGACATCCTGAAATTTGAATGACGAACGCATGCATGAATTCTATTTATTGTATGCAAATAAGTTAGCGAGTGGTAATATTCTGAAAAAAGCATGCATGGCTACATCCTTACAAGTCTTATTTTATCATAACTCTTGCAACACAGTAGCTTTATCAAAGCAGATGAACCTTATCGCTAGATTAATTCATTTATTTTAATTATTTATTACTGGTATTTAGAAAGTGAGAACATATTCCGCAGCGCTGTACAATAAGGGGAGAACATACAATATGCACAGACCAATACTAAAGGTAAAGTAGGCTCTGGCCATGAGCTAAGAAATAGATATATAATAGTTATAAAGCTACTGTGAGAAAGCTACTCATGAGAAAAATACCCTGTGTTTGTTCTGTGCAGTGCAAACAAATGTTATTACATGCGTGGGCTGTGTTTGCTTGTGACTTGTCTCTTCTTTCTCCACAAGTAGGATACCAGAGGATTATACGGCAAGGAAAGCGTATTGTGCATATGTTTGGATGCTGCTTGTGTGACCGTGTGTGTGTAGAGTGAGCTGTTTGTGCTCTGGTGTTTTGTGAAAATAGGTCAATTTCAGTTGTGTTTGTTGTGTAAAATGCATGGCTAGCGGTTGAAGAGATGGAGAGAGTATGTGTACAGGGGACATAGTGTGTATAGGGGAAGTAACAAATGTGTGCATATGGGGCTATAGTGTATTTGCGTAGGGGATGTAGTGTATGTAGTGGTTGTATAGTGTGTGTTTAGAGAATGTAGTGTGTGTGTTTGCATGCAGGGGATCTAGTGTGTGCAAAGGGGATCAAGAGTGTGCATGTCAGGTATACAATGAAAAACCCACAGGTAAACTCAGGAGAAAGAGAGACTGCACTCTCTGGATCCCCTGTGCACACACTAGATTCCCTGCATGCAAACGCAAACACTACATTCTCTAAACACACACTATACAACCCCTACATACACTACATCACCTACACACATACACTGTAGCCCCTATGCACACATTTGTTACTTCCCCTATGTGTGTGTGTAGGTGGTGCAGTATGTATCTATAGGGGATCATTGTTCTATTGTATGTGTAGAGGATCATTTGTGTGTACAGGTGATCTAGTGTGTGTGTGTGTGTAGAGAATCCAGAGTGTGTATAGGGGATCCAGAGGAATGTATTCTGTTTAAGTAGTGTAGTGTGAATAAGGGATATTGTGTGTGTATCTGTAATGTAGTGCGTGGATGGGTGCACTGTGGGGGTGTGAGGGGTTCACTGTGTGTGACTGAGGGGTGCAATGTGTATGAGTGAGGGGTGTAATGTGTGTGATGCTGGTGCAATGTCTGTGTGTGAGGGGTGCAATGTCTGTGTGAGGGGTGCAATGTGTGTGTTGGGGGTACAATGTGTATGTGAGGGTTACAATGTGTGTGGGGGTTGCAATGCGTGTGTGCGAGGGGGTGCAATGTGTGTTTATGTTGGGGCTGCAGTGTGTGTGTGGGGGTTGCAATGTGTGTGTGTGAGCGGTGCAGTGTGTGTGGGGGAGTGCAATATGTGTGTGAGGTGTGCAGTATGTGGCTGTGTGGAGCTGGAATAGGCAAATTTTATATATATATATATATATATATATATATATATATATATATATATATATATATATATATTTATATAATATATATATATATATATATATTTATATAATATATATATATATATATATATATATATATACATATACAGGCATACCCCACTTTTAAGTACACAATGGGACCAGAGCATGTATGTAAAACGAAAATGTACTTAAAGTGAAGCAATGCCTTTTTACACTGCCCAATGCATGTACTGCATTGCAAACATCATTTACAGGCATAACTGATACTGCAACTGCAGATTTCCAGTGATTTTATCTCCAGTGATTTATTTAATGATTTCCAGTGGGCTTTTATTCAATTAAAACAAACAGTAAAAAGAAAAATCTCATTCCAGATTGTACCATTTATCTTTAATGTTATACTCATCTGACAACCTTAAACTGGGAGGAAAAGTAAAATAAACCTGCCCACTGGGCCATTTCCTGTCAATACAGTGCCAATTTGTATTTGTTAGCAGCTTATTTGCACACTTTGTTTAGAAACACCTCTTCAGCATTTATGGTTTAATTCTCAGAATTGTGGCTAATGCAGCTAAGATGTTAAGTAATAGTTGTAGAAAATGGCAGGGTAAACCCTTTCACTGGATGGCAGCCGATTGCAGAATATGGACAATGTAGGGGCAGAAAAAAATATATATGTTCAGCTATGAGTAGGCATTTTAAATTTGAGATGATTAACCTGTGCCATGTCAGAAGGTGTGAAAAATTATTGCCCCAATGACACTGAACTGAGCTGCTCCGGGCGAGAATAGATTCTTCCATTTACTGTTCACTCATGGACAGAAGAGGCACAGGGATGTCTGTACTCATGAGGTACCTTTACGTACACTCAGGGGTATGTCTGTACTCGCGAGTGTACTTAAAGTGAGTGTATGTAAAGCGGGTATTGCTTCCAAGCCCTGGTTGTCCAGTGGGGAGTGAATTCCAGCCTGCAAGATAAAAAGTGTATCCTTCCACATATACATTTTTTCAAATAGTGCGCTTGTTTTGCCTGAAAGATAACAATATAAATAATAATATAAATATAAAATAACTCAAAATTTGTTATTATTTAGTCTATATCATGACTAACAATTTAAACTTGGTTTTAATTCATTTTTTTTTTTTTATTATAAATTCTTTATTTTTAATTTTTCAGTTGTATCAGGGTTAGGGTACAGAAAGTAAAACTTGGGAGCAAGGTTTGTTTTACAGAGTTCATATATCGTAATTACATTGTCTGTAACAGTCGTAGATAAAGAGCAGTTACATGGCAGTTTATTTTTTGTTACAGTAGCGGTCGTTTGCTGGTACAGTTTGACTCTGTTCCTGTTAGGGGGAGGATTCCGAAACGTAACTATTGGGGGACGACGACATTATTTTGCATTATAACGGTTTGTAACATCATCAACGAGGTTACTGTTGATTTGTATGTTGTGTTGTTGTGTTCATAGTGTGTCAGTTTTCCTAAAATTTGGTCGATATATATTTGTGAGGCTACATTCGGAGAGAGTTTGGGGTACCAGAGGAGGTGGGAACGGGAAGTAAGGGAAGGGGGGGATAGTCAGGTAGGAGTGATGGTCCTTATGCCGAGTGTGTTGACCCTATGTCGCGTGGTGTCGTATGTCAGGTCATGGGCATTCCAGGTGATTGTTCCTTCAGGATTAGATGGTGTTGATTCAAGGTCATCCGTTGCCCTTCATATGGTCTTTGTGGGTGTCCCTGAATGTGCTGCCACCTAAGAGAGGGCATTTTGGTTAAGGCCTCGTTGGGTGGTTCGTGTTCAATGTGTTGTGGGTAGTGGTCTGCTGGTTTCGGCTCCGTTGTGTGTGGTCGTTAGCTCTTTAGTTCTAGAGTTGTTGCCCTTGTCAGGGACGTTTTGTGTTTGCGTCCCGCTTGTTGTTCCTTTGTGTTGCGGCAGTTGCGGTGGGCGTTCCCATGACCCTGTGTAGAGTAATGGTCTGGATTGTGTTAGCTCAGGTCGGAGCTCGTGTTCGCGTTGTTTGATTTTCTGGTATGTCTCTGTGTGGTTGGTGCCTGCGGTCTTATGTTGGTAGAGTTAGAGCGACCTGTGGGGGTTGTCGTTTCTAGTGCAGCGGGGGGATGTGTGTGTGGTGGAATGTGTATGGAAGAGTGTTACTGTCTGGTGTGGCTGAGGTGAGCGGTTGTGGTGTCTCATGTTAGGCATGTGGGGGAGGTACAGAGAGAGGGGCGGCCCGGTTGGTAAGGTGTGGGGACTGGAGTGGGAACGCACTCCCGCCTGGTCTGTCCTGCGGAGGGGAGTGTCCGGTAGGGTTGGAAATTCGAAGATCCATGGCTCCCATATTTTGTCAAAGTGTTTGATGGTTTCGTGTACGAGAGCGGTAAGTTTATCCATTATCATAGCTTCGTTAATTTTCCGTTTTATGAGTGTTATAGGTGGGGTATCTGGGCTCCCCCATTTCTCTGCGATTGCTCACATGGTGGCTAGTGCTAGTTTGGCTATCAGTTTGTTTTGCGCCCTTGGGGTGTCTCTGAGGAGTCTGGATAGGAGCAATAGCAATGTGTCCATCGGCATAGTGGTGTGTAGTGCCTGTGTTGCTAGTTGCGCTATTTGTTGCCAGAGTATGGCTACCCGGGGGCACTCCCACCACGTGTGTATGAATGTTCCCCTGTTCCCACACCCTTTCCAGCAGAGATCATTGTCTGTTTGTCTCATTTGTTTCAGGCGTAGTGGGGTGAGTTAACATCTGAGGAGGGTCTTGTACGCTTGCTCTTTGTGATTGACACAAATCGATATAGTTGCTGTGGCTTTCCAGATGTCTGCCCAGTTGCCTTGATCCCCGATGGGGCCCAGGTCCCTCTCCCAGGCTGCCATATAGGACATAGAGCCTTCCCGTGTGTTTCTACTTAGTAGGGAATATATTGTTGCTATTTGTCCCTTGTGCAGTGGTTGCTACACGCTTTTTCTAGCGGGGTGAGGGGGTGGTACTTGCTTTCTGTAGGGCAGGTTTGTCGACGAAGCTGTGGATTTGTATGTATCGAAAGAAGTCTCGGGTTGTGAGAGGGGTCTGTTGGGGAAGTTCCGCGAAAGGTATGATATGTTGATTTTTGTAGAATTGGTGAATGCGGGTCAGATCATTGTCTTCAAAATGTGTGAAGTCCTTCGGGGACATACCTGGTGTGAATTTTGTATTCCGGAGAATGGGCATTAACGGGGAGGGATGGGTAATGAGATCGTGTTTTTCCGTAATTTTATCCCATATTTTGATCGTGGTAAGGACTGCTGGGGAGGTAGAGGGTGCTGGTGGTCTGGCGTCCTTCGGGAGCCAGATGTATAGGGAGGGGAAATCAAATCCAAATATGTTGTGTTCCAAGTTTACCCATCGTTTATCGTGGAGTTGGATTGTTTGCGATATTTGTGCTGCGTGGAAGTATTGAGTGAAATTGGGAAGTCCTAGTCCTCCCAATCTGTTTGGTATATACAGTGTTGGGGGCCAATCCGTGCTCTTTTACCGTCCCATATGAACTTGTCTATTTTGGTCTGCAATTTTTTTAAATCGGAGGCGAGTATCGGGATTGGGAGGGTTGGAAAAAGGTATAAGAACCTCGAGAGGAGATTCATTTTTATTGAGGTCATTCGGCCTACCCATGAGATTGACATGTCTTTCCATTTTTCTAGGTCTTGTGTGGCAGTGTTAAGTAGGGGTGTGTAGTTTAGGCTGTAGGTTTGTGTTAGGTCTGCTGGGAGAGTGGTGCCCAGGTATTTGATGGCTGTAGACTGGTACGTGAACGGGTGTCGTGCTTGGAGGGTTTGGAGGGTGGATTGGTCCACTTGGATCAGGAGGGCTTCGGTTTGAGTTTGTAACCGGAGATGTTTGCGTATTTTGTTAGCTCTGTGGACAGGGGTGGGAGAGAGTTCAGCGGGTCCGTGATTGTCAAAAGAACATCGTCCGCGTACGCAGCGATCTTATAAATTTCATCCCTCATATGTACTCCGTGTATGTCATTGTGATTTCGAAGAACTTGGAGTAGTGGTACGAGGGATGTGGCGAATAAAATTGGGGAGAGTGGGCATCCCTGTCGTGTGCCATTCTTAATTTGGAAAGAGGGGGTGTAGTTGAGTGCAGGAGAAGGGTGGCTGTGGGGGAGGAATATAGGGTTCTCAGTGCGTTGATAAAGGGTATGTCAGGGTACTCACCTGTGAGACAGACGGCCAGACGTGGTCGCCTCTGGAATTCCCAACAGGGGACTTGAACCGGGGTACTTATCTATCCCAGTCCTGCTCTCTGCCTCTGAGCCACAGCAGCTTTACCTGAGACTTCTGTTTCCGGTCTTGTTCACCCTGGCTTGGCTACTACACCGGGGGCTGCACCTTGACTTGTCTGTATCGCACCTGACTCTGATCTTCATCAGCAGGGTATTTAAACCCAGCCTCGCCCTGCACTCATTGTCAAGTCTTTGATCTTTGTTCCTGTGTCGTACCAGTGTTCCTGTTTATTCTGCTTCGTGTATTTGACCTCGGCTTGTGACTACGTTTATTCTACCTCTGGCATCCTTTGACCTCGGCTATCCCTCGACTATCCTGCTGGTTCTGTCCTTGCCTGTCCTGCGAATTTGGTACTGCATCCTGCACAGCCCCCGTGCACAGACCCACAGGCCAGGTGAATTCTTACCTGACCACCTCGGCCTGTGGCTATCTGCAAGGGTGAGCGTCATATCTGCGCTACAGACTCCCAACTCAGGTAAGACCCTGACAAAAGACTTGACCAATATGGAGTCCGCAGAAATGTGCTCACCCTCACTCCAGCAAGTGTCCAGCCTGGCCCAGATTGTTTCGGAGTTGCAGCAGGAACTTTTTTCTCTTAAAGGCGCAGTACATCCAGCTCCGGAACCCTTTGTCATCATGCCCGACAGATTTGATGGTAACTACACGTCCTTCCAGTCATTCAGGATGGATTGCGAGGTATTGTTCTCTTTAAAGCCTCGAACTTACGCCACGGATTTCATCAGGGTCAGAGCGGCTATCAACCTGTTGTCGGGACGCATTAAAGCTTGGTCTTACCAAATGTTGCAGAGGAAGAGTCCTGTCCTTGTCAGCTGGGAGTCCTTTATTATTGCTTTGGACTCACAGTGCAGGATCACTAAGCTCAAGCCAGCTCCAACTACTAAAAAATCGCGGAGTCTACGTCACCACACCCCAGTGATACCCTCTTATGATCCAGTTCCCAGGAGAACTCCAGAGGTATCCTGTGTTCAACTTGACCCTGAGGAACCTATGCAAATTGGACGTGTCCACTGCAAAGTCACACCGGGAGAGAGGGACCGAAGGAGAAGCCATGGTCTGTGCTTTTACTGTGGAGAGGGTGGACACTTCATCACGCTTTGTCCTGTTCGCCCTCCTAGACCTCCTGCTCCAGAGTCGTCTGCCTTTACTACCAAAGTTGCTTCCTGTATTACCACCACTACTTCCTGCCCACTTGAAAAGGATTTACCTAAGGATTGTGTCATTGCTTCTAATGGCACTACGGTCTGTAAAAAAGACTTGGAAGTGTTCGAAAAAGCACTGCTAGCTGCGAGCACTGTCCCTCCCGAAGTTGTGGAAGTTTTTGTCACCCCTACCCGGAACCTAGACCGATCGTCAGCTGTACCAGAAGCTGGTACTGGGAAATCCCGAGCTAATCAGGGATCCCATACTGAGGACTTTCACTATGGGGACTCGACGGATTCTGAGAGTGACTCTGGAGAGACGGATTGTTTCAATGAGGAGCCTACCTACGCCCAGAGGTCGTTTTTGAAGGGGGAGGTACTGTCAGGGTACTCACCTGTGAGACAGACGGCCAGACGTGGTCGCCTCTGGAATTCCCAACAGGGGACTTGAACCGGGGTACTTATCTATCCCAGTCCTGCTCTCTGCCTCTGAGCCACAGCAGCTTTACCTGAGACTTCTGTTTCCGGTCTTGTTCACCCTGGCTTGGCTACTACACCGGGGGCTGCACCTTGACTTGTCTGTATTGCACCTGACTCTGATCTTCATCAGCAGGGTATTTAAACCCAGCCTCGCCCTGCACTCATTGTCAAGTCTTTGATCTTTGTTCCTGTGTCGTACCAGTGTTCCTGTTTATTCTGCTTCGTGTATTTGACCTCGGCTTGTGACTACGTTTATTCTACCTCTGGCATCCTTTGACCTCGGCTATCCCTCGACTATCCTGCTGGTTCTGTCCTTGCCTGTCCTGCGAATTTGGTACTGCATCCTGCACAGCCCCCGTGCACAGACCCACAGGCCAGGTGAATTCTTACCTGACCACCTCGGCCTGTGGCTATCTGCAAGGGTGAGCGTCATATCTGCGCTACAGACTCCCAACTCAGGTAAGACCCTGACAGGGTAATGAGAAACCAAATTTCTGATGAAGAGTAGTCCTTTGTCTATTATTATCAACACTTGGGCCTGGTGACTATGATTACCCTATGTGATAATAATATTCCATATTTATTATGAATGATTGATCACTATTGAGCAAATTAAACTATTATAGATAGTTAAGATGGCACTGGTCTTAAACTGTGTTGCTCTAAGAAAAACAAGATGACACAGCATAGAATGTACTATTACATGTCTGGCCAATATCCAAGGTGGCCTACGTGCTTGAAATTAAGACTTGGTGCCAGCAATGTCTAGAAATACTGAGTATAGGGGCATTGCAGAGAAAAGGTACCGTACGTGTTTGGCATCTGTCTTGGGTGATTATAACTGGCCTGATCAACCGTAAAGATTAGTGAATGCACATGACATATACATGCTGAGCTGTATTGATAAGAAAACTTGGTGGAAAAGTACAGACTATCCATGTCATTGGTAAAAAGGTATAAAAGAAGGTGAAACTTGGCCCTCACTTGAGAACTACCCACCTGTAATACGAACGTGTGTTTCCGTTCTTTGCTGTTCCCAGTAGAGAGAGTCCTTCCAAGTCTGACTGCCTGAGTTCCCCCAGTCATGCAGCGGAGTGACACCCAAGCTTCTCTAATGGTGATGTATACTTAAGTTGATATCTAGATAACTAAGCTGTTCCCTTAAGCTGAATGTGCACTATAGATTGAATATTGTTACTTATTAATTAAGACTCTGTTAGTCAATAAAAGTTGATATTGATTTTTACAAGTACTTCGTGTCAATTTCTTTCTCTTTCTCAAATACTCAGTTCACTCATCCGGAATAGGGTTTTGGTGACTGCCAATATCTTTGAAGACCTTAGGGTAATTGATTATTACTTTTTGATATTGGTGATTTATGAATTTTATGATTAGGCACAACACCTTAGAATAGTCCTAGTGTTTGTAAGAGAGCACACTGTAAGCATTTTTCATCCTCGGAATCCAGGCCATCCTGAGATAGCATTTGAAATAAATTAATCTGATCTATTTATATATGGTACTATCTATGAGAATATGTATATTAGGCAGCTGAATGCCTGTTTCAAAGTAAGAATTAAATCCTTGCAATAGCAACCATTAGAAATGTGGTTTAAAATATTACCCACTTTATACATTTTCTCATATGCCAATATCAGGTCATCTGGTAACGATATCATTTTTGTACTTGCTGCGTTTAATGTGATATTTCTTCTTTCCCTTGTTTTTACATACATACATTATAATTATCAGTATATTTAATTGATTAAATATTCCAAGTGAGGAAGGTCCTTTCATGAAGCATTTTATACGTATTTAGCTAGAATTTGATTTAAAAAAAAGCAGAGAGGGAACAATTGACGACATTGAAGCTATTCAGACGATGACCAACCTCAGTGTTTAGGTAGCATCAATACTGACTAACACTAATAATTGGAGTTGTTTAAGGGAAATAGTTCTGGATTGGGCTTTATGGTAGGTGGCGATTTGACTTGTGAAATAATTCCTTGGCAGAAAAAAAAAATTGGAAGTAGATTACTTGCCACAGTAATGTATTTGTCCAACGATCTTATAAGGGTGGGAAGAACGAACTGTGGATAAGTGTAAGGGCTAGATACTATCAGATGAAATAAGCTTATCTCTTCTAACAGAATGACATTTTCCACATAGGAGACAAACGTAATATTGCTCTTCAATTACGACGGTACACTTATCTGTTCTTATAGAATCTAGTCTTAAGAATGAAGGGGTAAGCAAGGCTGGAATATCAGAATGTTGATACTGATGTACTGTAATTTTATTGCCTATAGAACAGTGATGATTCAATAGAACTAGGCAAAATCGACTGTACACTTAGCTGAAAATGATGATATTGTTAAAAGATATTGTGTCCAATACATGTCTATGGAATAAGTGCGTAACAAGAGCATATCTCTAAAGAAAACTTTTAAGGAGATGATGTTTGCTTTTAGCATTTTTCACATATGTTTGTGGGAAAGTATTGGGAGACAATAATACATATATCCCACAATATCCCTAGATTTCATCCTTGTTTCTGAAGAGCTTTTTTAATGTATGTATACAATCTCGGTGACTATTGCACAATTTCCCTTCCTGACTGTATAACTGAAAAAATTGCATGCATAATTTACAGTAATTATTGTATTATATAGTGACATCCTGAAATTTGAATGACGAACGCATGCATGAATTCTATTTATTGTATGCAAATAAGTTAGCGAGTGGTAATATTCTGAAAAAAGCATGCATGGCTACATCCTTACAAGTCTTATTTTATCATAACTCTTGCAACACAGTAGCTTTATCAAAGCAGATGAACCTTATCGCTAGATTAATTCATTTATTTTAATTATTTATTACTGGTATTTAGAAAGTGAGAACATATTCCGCAGCGCTGTACAATTAGGGGAGAACATACAATATGCACAGACCAATACTAAAGGTAAAGTAGGCTCTGGCCATGAGCTAAGAAATAGATATATAATAGTTATAAAGCTACTGTGAGAAAGCTACTCATGAGAAAAATACCCTG
Source organism: Pelobates fuscus (assembly GCF_036172605.1). NCBI lineage: Eukaryota > Metazoa > Chordata > Amphibia > Anura > Pelobatidae > Pelobates > Pelobates fuscus. The sequence continues at coordinate 98,136,294 of NC_086320.1, forward strand.
TGTTTGTTCTGTGCAGTGCAAACAAATGTTATTACATGCGTGGGCTGTGTTTGCTTGTGACTTGTCTCTTCTTTCTCTACAAGTAGGATACCAGAGGATTATACGGCAAGGAAAGCGTATTGTGCATATGTTTGGATGCTGCTTGTGTGACTGTGTGTGTAGAGTGAGCTGTTTGTGCTCTGGTGTTTTGTGAAAATAGGTCAATTTCAGTTGTGTTTGTTGTGTAAAATGCATGGCTAGCGGTTGAAGAGATGGAGAGAGTATGTGTACAGGGGACATAGTGTGTATAGGGGAAGTAACAAATGTGTGCATATGGGGCTATAGTGTATTTGCGTAGGGGATGTAGTGTATGTAGTGGTTGTATAGTGTGTGTTTAGAGAATGTAGTGTGTGTGTTTGCATGCAGGGGATCTAGTGTGTGCAAAGGGGATCCAGAGTGTGCATGTCAGGAATATAATGAAAAACCCACAGGTAACCTCAGGAGAAAGAGAGACTGCACTCTCTGGATCCCCTGTGCACACACTAGATTCCCTGCATGCAAACACAAACACTACATTCTCTAAACACACACTATACAACCCCTACATACACTATATCACCTACACACATACACTGTAGCCCCTATGCACACATTTGTTACTTCCCCTATGTGTGTGTGTAGGTGGTGCAGTATGTATCTATAGGGGATCTATTGTTCTATTGTATGTGTAGAGGATCATTTGTGTGTACAGGTGATCTAGTGTGTGTGTGTGTGTAGAGAATCCAGAGTGTGTATAGGGGATCCAGAGGAATGTATTCTGTTTAAGTAGTGTAGTGTGAATAAGGGATATTGTGTGTGTATCTGTAATGTAGTGCGTGGATGGGTGCACTGTGGGGGTGTGAGGGGTTCACTGTGTGTGACTGAGGGGTGCAATGTGTATGAGTGAGGGGTGTAATGTGTGTGATGCTGGTGCAATGTCTGTGTGTGAGGGGTGCAATGTCTGTGTGTGAGGGGTGCAATGTGTGTGTTGGGGGTACAATGTGTATGTGAGGGTTACAATGTGTGTGGGGGTTGCAATGCGTGTGTGCGAGGGGGTGCAATGTGTGTTTATGTTGGGGCTGCAGTGTGTGTGTGGGGGTTGCAATGTGTGTGTGTGTGAGCGGTGCAGTGTGTGTGGGGGAGTGCAATATGTGTGTGAGGTGTGCAGTATGTGGCTGTGTGGAGCTGGAATAGGCAAATTTTATATATATATATATATATATATATATATATATATATATATATATATACAGGCATACCCCACTTTTAAGTACACAATGGGACCAGAGCATGTATGTAAAACGAAAATGTACTTAAAGTGAAGCAATGCCTTTTTTCACTGCCCAATGCATGTACTGCATTGCAAACATCATTTACAGGCATAACTGATACTGCAACTGCAGATTTCCAGTGATTTTATCTCCAGTGATTTATTTAATGATTTCCAGTGGGCTTTTATTCAATTAAAACAAACAGTAAAAAGAAAAATCTCATTCCAGATTGTCTTTAATGTTTTACTCATCTGACAACCTAATACTGGGAGGTAAAGTAAAATAAACCTGCACACTGGGCCATTTCCTGTCAATACAGTGCCAATTTGTATTTGTTAGCAGCTTATTTGCACACTTTGTTTAGAAACACCTCTTCAGCATTTATGGTTTAATTCTCAGAATTGTGGCTAATGCAGCTAAGATGTTAAGTAATAGTTGTAGAAAATGGCAGGGTAAACCCTTTCACTGGATGGCAGCCGATTGCAGAATATGGACAATGTAGGGGCAGAAAAAAATATATATGTTCAGCTATGAGTAGGCATTTTAAATTTGAGATGATTAACCTGTGCCATGTCAGAAGGTGTGAAAAATTATTGCCCCAATGACACTGAACTGAGCTGCTCCGGGCGAGAATAGATTCTTCCATTTACTGTTCACTCATGGACAGAAGAGGCACAGGGATGTCTGTACTCATGAGGTACCTTTACGTACACTCAGGGGTATGTCTGTACTTGCGAGTGTACTTAAAGTGAGTGTATGTAAAGCGGGTATTGCTTCCAAGCCCTGGTTGTCCAGTGGGGAGTGAATTCCAGCCTGCAAGATAAAAAGTGTATCCTTCCACATATAAATTTTTTCCAAATAGTGCGCTTGTTTTGCCTGAAAGATAACAATATAAATACTAATATAAATATAAAATAACTCAAAATGTGTTATTATTTAGTCTATATCATGACTAACAATTTAAACTTGGTTTTAATTCATTTTTTTTTTTTTTTATAAATTCTTTATTTTTAATTTTTCCGTTGTATCAGGGTTAGGGTACAGAAAGTAAAACTTGGGAGCAAGGTTTGTTTTACAGAGTTCATATATCGTAATTACATTGTCTGTAACAGTCGTAGATAAAGAGCAGTTACATGGCAGTTTATTTTTTGTTACAGTAGCGGTCGTTTGCTGGTACAGTTTGACTCTGTTCCTGTTAGGGGGAGGATTCCGAAACGTAACTATTGGGGGGGGGGGGCATTACTTTGCATTATAACGGTTTGTAACATCATCAACGAGGTTACTGTTGATTTGTATGTTGTGTTCATAGTGTGTCAGTTTTCCTAAAATTTGGTCGATATATATTTGTGAGGCTACATTCGGAGAGAGTTTGGGGTACCAGAGGAGGTGGGAACGGGAAGTAAGGGAAGGGGGGGTAGTCAGGTAGGAGTGATGGTCCTTATGCCGAGTGTGTTGACCCTATGTCGTGTGGTGTCGTATGTCAGGTCATGGGCGTTCCAGGTGATTGTTCCTTCAGGATTAGGTGGTGTTGATTCAAGGTCATCCGTTGCCCTTCATATGGTCTTTGTGTGTGTCCCTGAATGGGCTGCCACCTAAGAAGGGCATTTTGGTTAAGGCCTCGTTGGGTGGTTCGTGTTCAATGTGTTGTGGGTAGTGGTCCGCCGGTTTCGGCTCCGTTGTGTGTGGTCGTTAGCTCTTTAGTTCTAGAGTTGTTGCCCTTGTCAGGGACGTTGTGTGTTTGCGTCCCGCTTGTTGTTCCTTTGTGTTGCGGCAGTTGCGGTGGGCGTGCCCATGACCCTGTATAGAGTAATGGTCTGGATTGTGTTAGCTCAGGTCGGAGCTCGTGTTCGCGTTGTTTGATTTTCTGGTATGTCTCTGTGTGGTTGGTGCCTGCGGTCTTATGTTGGTAGAGTTAGAGCGACCTGTGGGGGTCGTCGTTTCTAGTGCAGCGGGGGGATGTGTGTGTGGTGGAATGTGTATGGAATAGTGTGAGTGTTACTGTCTGGTGTGGCTGAGGTGAGCGGTTGTGGTGTCTCATGTTAGGCATGTGGGGGGGGTACAGAGAGAGGGGCGGCCCGGTTGGTAAGGTGTGGGGACTGGAGTGGGAAGGAACTCCCGCCTGGTCTGTTCTGCGGAGGGGAGTGTCTGGTAGGGTTGGAAATTCGAAGATCCATGGCTCCCATATTTTGTCAAAGTGTTTGATGGTTTCGTGTACGAGAGCGGTAAGTTTATCCATTATCATAGCTTTGTTAATTTTCCGTTTTATGAGTGTTATAGGTGGGGTATCTGGGCTCCCCCATTTCTCTGCGATTGCTCACATGGTGGCTAGTGCTAGTTTGGCTATCAGTTTGTTTTGCGCCCTTGGGGTGTCTCTGAGGAGTCTGGATAGGAGCAATAGCAATGGGTCCATCGGCATAGTGGTGTGTAGTGCCTGTGTTGCTAGTTGCGCTATTTGTTGCCAGAGTATGGCTACCCGGGGGCACTCCCACCACGTGTGTATGAATGTTCCCCTGTTCCCACACCCTTTCCAGCAGAGATCATTGTCTGTTTGTCTCATTTGTTTCAGGCGTAGTGGGGTGAGATAACATCTGAGGAGGGTCTTGTACGCTTGCTCTTTGTGATTGACACAAATCGATATAGTTGCTGTGGCTTTCCAGATGTCTGCCCAGTTGCCTTGATCCCCGATGGGGCCCAGGTCCCTCTCCCAGGCTGCCATATAGGACATAGAGCCTTCCCGTGTGTTTCTACTTAGTAGGGAATATATTGTTGATATTTGTCCCTTGTGCAGTGGTTGCTACACGCTTTTTCTAGTGGGGTGAGGGGGTGGTACTTGCTTTCTGTAGGGCAGGTTTGTCAACGAAGCTGTGGATTTGTATGTATCGAAAGAAGTCTCGGGTTGTGAGAGGGGTCTGTTGGGGAAGTTCCGCGAAAGGTATGATACGTTGATTTTTGTAGAATTGGTGAATGCGGGTCAGATCATTGTCTTCAAAATGGGTGAAGTCCTTCGGGGACATACCTGGTGTGAATTTTGTATTCCGGAGAATGGGCATTAACGGGGAGGGATGGGTAATGAGATCGTGTTTTTCCGTAATTTTATCCCATATTTTGATCGTGGTAAGGACTGCTGGGGAGGTAGAGGGTGCTGGTGGTCTGGCGTCCTTCGGGAGCCAGATGTATAGGGAGGGGAAATCAAATCCAAATATGTTGTGTTCCAAGTTTACCCATCGTTTATCGTGGAGTTGGATTGTTTGCGCTATTTGTGCTGCGTGGAAGTATTGAGTGAAATTGGGAAGTCCTAGTCCTCCCAATCTGTTTGGTATATACAGTGTTGGCGGCCAATCCGTGCTCGTTTACCGGCCCATATGAACTTGTCTATTTTGGTCTGCAATTTTTTTAAATCGGAGGCGAGTTTCGGGATTGGGAGGGTTGGAAAAAGGTATAAGAACCTCGAGAGGAGATTCATTTTTATTGAGGTCATTCGGCCTACCCATGAGATTGACATGTCTTTCCATTTTTCTAGGTCTTGTGTGGCAGTGTTAAGTAGGGGTGTGTAGTTTAGGCTGTAGGTTTGTGTTAGGTCTGCTGGGAGAGTGGTGCCCAGGTATTTGATGGCTGTAGACTGGTACGTGAACGAGTGTCGTGCTTGGAGGGTTTGGAGGGTGGATTGGTCCACTTGGATCAGGAGGGCTTCGGTTTTTCCCAGGTTGAGTTTGTAACCGGAGATGTTTGCGTATTTTGTTAGCTCCGTGGACAGGGGTGGGAGAGAGTTCAGCGGGTCCGTGATTGTCAAAAGAACATCGTCCGCGTACGCAGCGATCTTATAAATTTCATCCCTGATATGTACTCTGTGTATGTCATTGTGGTTTCGAAGAACTTGGAGTAGTGGTATGAGGGATATGGCGAATAAAATTGGGGAGAGTGGGCATCCCTGTCGTGTGCCATTCTTAATTTGGAAAGAGGGGGTGTAGTTGAGTGCAGGAGAAGGGTGGCTGTGGGGGAGGAATATAGGGTTCTCAGTGCGTTGATAAAGGGTAATGGGAAACCAAATTTCTGTAACGTTGCGAATAGAAAGGGCCAAAGCAATCTGTCAAATGTTTTTTCCGTGTCGAGGGATAAGATCAGGGTTGGAATGCGTCTGCGGTCAGCGTACCAGATGAGGTCGAAGCTGCATCTAGTGTTGTCACTGGCCTGTCTGTTCGGGATGAATCCTACTTGGTCTGGGTGAATGAGTCGGGACAGGAGGGGGTTAAGTCTTTCTGCCATTACCTTCGTGAATAGCTTAACATCTACATTTAGCAGGGAAATTGGTCTGTAATGTCCGGGATCGAGATGGGATTTGCCGGGTTTTGGTAGGAGGCATATGTTCGCCTGCAGCATGTCTGGGGGAAGAGGATCCCCGTGTAGCAGTGAGCTGAAGAGTTCACTGAGTTGCGGGAGTAGGGCTGATGTGAAGGTTTTATAGTATAGACCCGAGTATAGGGCCCGGGAATTTGTTTGGTTTCAGAGTTTTGAGTGTGTTAGCTATTTCTTCTGGCGTGATTGCTTCTGACAGTCGGCTAGCTCCTTCAGGTGAGGGTAGGGTGGTAGAGTCAAGGTATTCGTTGATTTTGGTTGTTAGTAGTGTGGGGTCATGTCTGTGTTGAGGGCTATGGTCGTATAGCTCCGAGAAGTATTCTTGGAATACTGTTGCTATTTGATCTGGTGACTCCTGTGGCTTTCCGTCTCTCGAGTGGATTTTAGTGATCTTTTTGAGGGTAGCTCTGCGGTTAAGTTTACGGGCAAGTAAAGTATCTGCTTTGTTAGACTTCTCATAAAAGAGCTGGCGGGTCCATTGGAGGGCCTTGGCTATGTCCGTGGACATGAAGTCTTTTATAGCTGCCTGGCGTTGTTGTATTTTAGCCTTTAGGTCTGGCGTGGGTTGTTTTTTGAAGGCGATTTCTAGCAAGCGGAGTTCTTTCAGATTCTGTTCGAGTTTTGCTAGGCGTTGTTTTTTGTGGTAGGTGGCCTGGCTTATCAAGGTGCCTCTAATTACCGTTTTGTGTGCCGCCCATAGAATACCCGGTGAGGTGACGGAGTGTTTGTTTAGGGAGAAATAGTCTGTGATGGCCTGGGAAGTGGACTCTTGGATTGCAGGGTTATGTAGCAGTGCAGGGTTCAGGCGCGTCAGGACCATCGGCGGGTTGCGTTTGGTGGGTCAAGAGTGAGTGAGATTTCAGCGTGGTCCGACCACGTTATTAATCCGATAGATGTGGATTTGATCATAGGTATCACTGATGGGGAGGTCAGCAATATGCGCGAGTGGGATTGGTGTGGATGGGAGTAAAATGTGTAGTCCCGGGAGGCTGGATGTTGGGCCCTCCATACGTCTATGAGCCGAGTTCATGTGAAAAAGGATTGGAGAAGTTTATCGGATTTTGCTGTGTTACCGAAGGAATTTGTTTGGAATCCTGCTCTATGCCTGGCCATTGCTGGGGATGGAGTGGCATTGCAGTCTCCCCCTATTACCAGGTGGTGTGAGGAGAACAGCGCCAGATGTGCTTGTTGTGTCTGCCAAAAGGAGGCTGAAGGGGCGTTAGGAGCGTAAATCGAGGAGAAGGCGTATTTTTGAGCGCCAATCTTCCCTGCCACTGTTACATATCTCTCTTGTGGGTCTGCGTCAATTTTTTCCACTGTGAGGGGACATGCTTTATGTAATAAGATCGCCACTCCGTTTTGTTTGCCAGTCAGTGAGTTAGCTAGGAAGTGTCTGTTGAAGTTTCGGTTTTGTAATGGGAATGTCCTGTTGTCACATACAAAGAAATAGAATATAAGTGGAGCACTGAAATACCTGTACAAACGAATACTAGATATATGTTGATGGAACCGTTATTACAATGTCCTGTAAATAATAAACAACCAAATAATTTAATCAAATCATCAGATATTTGTAATATGATGTGAAACAGAGTAAAAAACCATATGAATTTCAAACTCACAAAAATAGAGCCAAAAGGTCACCTGGCTCTAGTGGTAAGCACCTTGGGATCTTTTAAAGGGGATCCACTGCCCTTTCTTCTTCTCCTCCTGGTCTCCTCCACTCCCAATGATTAAGTAGAGATGTAGATAGGAAGATTCCCAAATGATTGAGAAGTAATTTATTGGGTGAAATAAAAAATCACATTAAAAATAACTTAAAAGATTCTATTGAATCAAAATAACATAAAATAAGTCCTTCAAGTAAGTTCAAAACACATTTCGCCAGTAACTGGCTTCCTCAGTTGGTGTAAATACTCGAATGCAGCCATCTCCTCTTTTATGTGGCTGTAATCATTCAATTGCCGGCATCTGTGAGGGCGGACATACAGTCTGTGAGACGCATAAGTGGCACGCACGTCCTTACCAGCATCTGTATATGCGGAAGTCCGGTCCGTGGAACGCACACGTGACCGAATGACGCGCATGTCTGTGCGTCAATCACATGGTTGGCATTCTGTTTAATCTTCCAGGTTCTGGAAGAATTGTAACTGGTGCCCCTGGTGTGTCGGTGGTTTTGTGCGGGCTGCAGCCATCAGTTTTTCCTTGGTGGTGAAAAGTAGTAATTTCACGATCACATCCCTTGGCACGGCCGGGTTAGGTGTGGGAGGCCATAGAGGCCTATGAGCTCTCTCTATCGTGAGGTAGTGGTCAGAGGCTTCTGGCAAGAGATTGAGGAAGATCTCTTTGACGGTGGTGAGAATGGCCTCCGGTGGAACTATTTCAGGTAGGCCTCGGATCCTGATATTATTCCTGCGGGATCTGTTGTTGAGATCTTCTAGGCCATCTTCCAGTTGCACTATCCTGTCCTGCATGGTGAGGATTTCTTGGTGTAAGGTTTGGGTTGTTTGGGTCAGGCCCGCGATGTCTTGTTCGGCCTGCGTTGTGCGCGCTGTGAGTGCGTCTATGTCGCTTCTGAGGCCCGACATTTGATTTTCGAGCTCCGCCGCCGTGTATGCCTTGATGTCTGAGGACGTTTCCCTGAGTAATTTCCTCAGGTTGCCCATCGTAAGGGGAGCAGTGGTGTTGTCTGGCATCTCGCTATCGTCGGAGTCTGAGACGGAGTTCTGTGTGTTCTGGGCCGAAGATGGCCGCCCTTGCTCTGAGGCGCGAAACAGCGTGGTCACTGACGGAGTTTGTTCTCTCCGTTTTTTGTTGCCTCCCATGGTGGATTTGTGGTGAGGCCTGTGGTAGCGATGCGTGGTGCTCGTGTTCTGAGATGGATGGCTTCTTGGAGTCGCTGATGAAAGCTGATTTTGTGCTCGGGGGTGAGGGAGCTCAGGGATCACACGCCCATCTTCATCAGTGGTCATGCTCCGCCCCCATAATTCATTTTTAAAAAAGAATATGCTGGTTTATTATTATACTCCCCATCATTCCAATTAACTTTTAACTGTTACACTACTCCTTTCAATGTATGTTTTAGGATTTTTGTTTTCTCTTCCTTGTTTAGCTTAACTGCCTAAATCTTCAATTTGAGTCCATTTGTACAATAATTATATGTTATCCATTAGCCATGTTCCATGTACAATTATTACATGTTATCCATGAGCCATACTTTTCTGCTTGTCATCGTCAAAATGTGATATACATTGAAGCAATGTAGGGTCATTCAGAAATATATTGCAATCGCTAAGACTCAAGGCATAAACTTTCCCTATTTTATTATCTAATACAGATTTTTTTTTAACCCTGTAGGGGATTTGGGGGAATTCATCATTCTTAATGAAACGTTATAAACAAATATACAGAAAAGTACATAGGACTCTGACATATGTATCAGAATAAAAAGGTATTCTTTAAGCCACAAGAATTTGTGATGTACTGAGAAGTTTGAGGACGTTTGCAAAGTAAATCACAACAAAATAATAATTTATAGACAAATACATGTACAATTGTGCCAAAAGTTTGCATACCCTTTCACAATTGGTAATATATGTACCATTTTTAAAGAAAACATGAGTGAGCAGGCAAAACACATTTCTTTTGTTTCTTATGGTATTCATATTCAACTGTAGGTTATAACAAAATGGCACAATCATAAAACAAAACATGGCAACATAGAAAAAATTCAATGACCCCTGTTCAAAAGTCTGCATACTCTTAGTTTTTTTTTTTTTTTTTAAATTCTTTATTTTTGAAGTGCATAGGTTTACAACATTCGCTTGTGAGGTACCCCAAAGGCAGTCCTCTAGCGCAGTAAAAACATTTGAACGCATAGGTACTTGGTAGGTCAGGCACATTTTTGAATGGCTATAAACAATATAGATTAACTTTGCATAGGTGTTTTCTTAACATAACATAAATTAACATCGCTGAAAGGTACACGTTTAGAGTATCGAGTGGGTTACTAGACATATAGAATTTGCTAGACAATGCATATTTCCCGACAAAGTAGGCTTATAGTTAAGATTATGTGCAGGTACCATATTCTGTTCGCTGTGTACTTGATGCATGCTTGAAGTACCTGCACTAATGACATGTCTAAGTGATCGGGATAGCTGCAATGTGGTGATAAAAATAAAATAAAATAAAATGCTAGGTACACATGTCTGCATAATTAGGGCATGCATGGAAGAGAACATGCTGAGTAAATGCGTTAGCTTCACATTTTTAGGCAATAGGCAGCTGAACAGGTGACGATATTTAAACTTTGTTACTTTCAACTGCGCTATATATTGGCATGCATTGGCTAGACAGTGGTCTAAACATTGAAAGCTTTGATAAAAAAGAAATAAAAATAAAATAAAATAAAATAAAACGTTTTTGGTCTATGCTTAGGGTTACAGGTAGGCTAGGGCCAAACCAGACTGCGAGGAAAGAAAGTAAAGAGAAGCAAGGTATTTACATATAACATCAGTTCTTGGTAGTGCTCCAATACCACACCACGGCATGGCCCCCTCTCTTGTATGAGCTGGGAATGGTAAGCTGAAACAACGGGGGTGCTGTACAGCTCAGTCCTTATGTCCCAATTCATCCGATACCCGCTATGGGTAAAACCCGGGTCAGCACTGCTGAGTGAGTCTTCAGGCCAGCAAGCCGTGGAGGGTGGTGGGAGAGGACATACGCCTGGATCTGGACTTCTTGTGATGTCTTCCTTGTTTCTGGAGGGCCTGCTGTGGGTCGCTGTCGTTTGCTGTGTTGAGGTGTAATGCGTTTCGGTGGGCTTACCCTTCCGACCTGCTGCCAAGTTTGGACCTTTTGCACAGGGATCCGGACTTGATATGCTTCCCTCTTTTCTTGAGGCTCTGGTGTGGGTCGCTGCTGTTTGCTGTGCGGAGGTGCCGTGCGTTTCAGTGGGTTTCCCCTTCTGACCTGCCGCCATGTTTGGGCCTTCCGTACAGGGAGCTCTGGTGGCTGCCGGCTTACATGTATTGCTGGCTGGTGTTGTGGGGGACCACTGGGCTGTATTCGGGCATTTTGGCGCATTCTTCGTTCCAGCTTCTGCCAGAAAGCTTCGAAGAGTCTGTCCAGCCTGTTTTCAATGTCGCTTGAGGTAGGGCAACACGTGGCCTCCGCCATGTTTGGTGAGTTGCCGTGGACCCCACCATTGTGCCGCGCTTCACCCCACTCTCCTTCTGGGTCTTGATTGCCCTCCAGGGGCGGACCGGGATCACCCCCGCCGGTCCAGAGGGGGGGGCGACAGGGCTCGTGGTCTGCAGTGGTTCCGTCTTTGCACTTCCGAGCCAGGAGAGCGGCCGCCTCTCCCGCCCGGTGCGCTGTAGGCCTCATGCGTTCTGGAGGATTGTGTGAGTCTGCAAGGAGCCCCATACTGATTCCAGGAGTGTCGAGAAAATCGGGGGATATGAATCTCTCCAAGGGTCGGTGAGTTACGAACCAGGACGGTCACAATAAGTCATGTATAGCAAGCTTATGGAGGAGCTCGGTAGAGATGCAACCTTCCTCCATTACAGTCAGGCCCCGCCCCCCCTCTTAGTTTTTAATACTGTGTACTGCCCCCTTTAGCATGAATGACAGCCTGCAGTATTTTGTAGTAGTTGTTGTGAAGAAATCACTCATTTGTTTGTTCATTTCTTCTATTTCGGTTCGGTAGCTGTAACTACCGAACAGAGACCATCCCCCCTTCCTCGTTAACCTCAAAGTGTACTTCAATTAAGCCCTCTCCCTCTGTGGCCTTATTTGTGCAAAGAAAGGCAGCGGGACTTGGTCGTCGAGTGTCTGGAACTAAAATCGGACACTCGACTTCCTGACACTCTACTTCCTGAACACCGGTCCCAAACATACGAACGCTGGATCTTTGTTTCCCGAACAGCTGGGAGAGTGCCGTTCGGTACTTTTGTTCATTTGTATGAGGAAAACAATTGCTGCTAGGAGCCAGGGGAACCCTTTGAGGTTTTTTTTCTTCATTTTTTTCAACTTTACGAAATAGACCGGCAAAACCACCCAAACTCGTGGCACTGTTTTAGGCAGGAGCCTCGCGGTTAGCCGGTCACATAAGACTTCCATAGAATTCGAAAACCCCTGAACTGATCTGGGTGATTTTTGGATATGTTGGTCACCCAGATAAGGGCTATCGGGGGATATGACTTTTGTGGTGATACCTTATGTTTTAAGGGGTGTTCTGAAAGTTGGTCAAAATTTAACTTTTTCTGCCTGGAGATAATGAAGTTACTACTTTATCAGACGTAATTATCTCCAGGACTAGGGGAGGGAATTATATGTTTGTATTGGGAGTATTTAACTTTTTCTCTGTTTATGGTTATTAGTGATGTCCCGAACGTTTCGCCAGCGAGTAGTTCCTGGCGAACATCGCTTGTTCGCGTTCGCAACGGACGGCGAACACATGCGCTGTTCGGTCTGCCCCTATTCGTCATCATTGAGTAAACTTTGACCCTGGCCTGTACCTCACAGTCAGCAGACACATTCCAGCCATTCAGCAGCAGACCCTCCCTCCCAGACCCTACCACCTCCTGGACATTCATTGTGAAGCTGCATTCTTAGTGAGAGTAGGGACAGTGTAGCTGCTGCTGATTTAATAGGGACATTGATAGCTAGGCTAGTGTATTCAGTGTCCACTACAGTCCTAAAGGACTCATATGATCTCTGCTGTAAGGACAGCACCCCAAAAAGCCCAAAAAGCCCAAAAAGAACATCAGTCTGCATTTTTTTTCTGTGTAATGTTATTGCAGTTGCCTGCCTTCCAGCCAGCCTGTGTGTCAGGCTCACCGCATATACTGTGCCCACTTGCCCAGTGCCACCACTCACTCACTGGTGTCACAATAGCTTGCATTTAAACAAAAAAAAACTTTTTTTAATGTAGTATAATAGTCAGTTTCCTTCACTAGTGTTCGTTTCAGGGCCTGCCCAGTGCCACCACTCACTCACTGGTGTCACAATAGCTTGCATTTAACAGAAAAAAACTTTTAGGACTTTAATATAATAGCAGTCACTTTCCTTCACTAGTGTGCGTTTCAGGGTCTGCCAGGGCACAGTGTCACACGAGTGCAACTCATATCTGGTGTAACAGTAGTGTACATTTTTAAAAAAAACATTTTTTGACTGTAATAGATTGAATAGCAGTTAGTTGTCTGCCAGAGTGTGTGTCAGGCTCACAGCGTATACTGTGCCCACTTGCCCAGTGCCACCACTCACTCACTGGTGTCACAATAGCTTGCATTTAACAAAAAACTTTTTGGACTGTAATATAATAGCAGTCAGTTTCCTTCACTAGTGTGCTTTTCAGGGTCTGACAGGGCACAGTGTCACACCAGTGCAACTCATATCTGGTGTAACAGTAGTGTACATTTAAAAAAAAAATAAAAAATTTTGACTGTAATAGATTGAATAGCAGTTAGTTGTCTGCCAGTGTGTGTGTCAGGCTCGCAGCGTATACTGTGCCCACTTCCCCAGTGCCACCACTCATATCTGGTGTCACAATAGCTTGCATTTAACAAAAAAACCTTTTTTGGACTGTAATATAATAGCAGTCAGTTTCCTTCATGAGTGTGCGTTTCAGGGCCTGCCCAGTGCCACCACTCACTCATATCTGGTGTCCCAATAGCTTGCATTTAACAAAAAAACCTTTTTTGGACTGTAATATAATAGTAGTCAGTTTCCTTCACAAGTGTGCATTTCAGGGCCTGTCAGGGCACAGTGTCACACCAGTGCAACTCATATCTGGTGTAACAGTAGTGTACATTTAAAAAAAAAAATACAATTTTGACTGTAATAGATTGAATAGCAGTTAGTTGTCTGCCAGCGTGTGTGTCAGGCTCACAGCGTATACTGTGCCCATTTGCCCAGTGCCACCACTCACTCACTGGTGTCCCAATAGCTTGCATTTTAAAAAAAACTAAACTTTTTTGACTGTAATATAATAGCAGTCAGTTTCCTTCACTAGTGTGCGTTTCAGGGCCTGCCCAGTGCCACCACTCACTCACTGGTGTCACAATAGCTTGCATTTAACAAAAAACAAAACTTTTTGGACTTTAATATAATAGCAGTCAGTTTCCTTCACGAGTGTGCGTTTCAGGGCCTGCCAGGGCACAGTGTCACACAAGTGCAACTCATATCTGGTTTAACAGTAGTGTACATTTGTTTAAAAAAATAAAATTTTGACTGTAATAGATAGAATAGCAGTTAGTTGTCTGCCAGCGTGTGTGTCAGGCTTGCAGCGTATACTGTGCCCACTTGCCCAGTGCCACCACTCATATCTGGTTTCACAATAGCTTGCATTTAACAAAAAAAAACTTTTTGGACTGTAATATAATAGCAGTCAGTTTCCTTCACGAGTGTGCGTTTCAGGGCCTGCCCAGTGCCACCACTCACTCATATCTGGTGTCCCAATAGCTTGCATTTAATAAAAAATAAACTTTTTGGACTGTAATATAATAGCAGTCAGTTTCCTTCATGAGTGTGCGTTTCAGGGCCTGCCAGGGCACAGTGTCACACCAGTGCCACTCATATGTGTTGTCACAGTAGCTTGCACGCATAGTACCACTATGACAGGCAGAGGCAGGCCACCCCGCAGGGGCCGTCGTGGTCGTGGTTCTGTGATTCCCTTTGGCCCTATAATAATGCCCAGTGTTCAGAGGCCACGTACCCTGTACTTGAAAAGTTCTGAGGACATAGTTGACTGGCTAACACAGGACACCCAATCTTCTACAGCTTCCGCTCAGAACATCGACGCACCATCCTCCTCCAGCTTAGCTTCGGGCACCTCTAAAGTTACCACTCGCCCGCCTGCCGCCACCACCAACACTAGCACCACAGCCGCTTCACTTGGTATGTCAGAGGAGTTATTTACACATCAGTTGGAAGAAATGAGTGATGCGCAACCATTATTGCCAGAGGATGTAGATAACAGGGATATGTCTCAGTCAGGCAGCATTACACATGTACGGTGTGATGATGATGATGTTGAACCCACTGCTGCTTCCTTTGCTGAGTTGTCAGATACAAGTGAAGCGGTTGATGATGACGATGCGTCCATGGATGTCACGTTGGTGCCCGCTAGAAGATAAGAAGAACAGGGGGAAAGTTCAGATTGGGAGACAGAGAGGAGGAGGAGGAGATGAGTTGGAAGCAGGGGGAGGTCGTCGCAAGGAGCTAGTGGCACAGTCTGACAGCATGCATCGGCACCCGGGGTCAGCCAGACAGCACGCCAATCAATGCATGCTGTTGCCACCACTGGAATGCCATCATTGCAACCTGTGCCAAAAGAAACTGAGTCGTGGGAAGTCCAACACCCACCTAGGTAAAACTGCTTTGCGAAGGCACATGATCGCACATCACAAACGCCTATGGGATCAACACATGAGTACAAGCAGCACACAAACTCAAAGCCGCCATCCTTCTCCTGGTCCAGCATCTTCAGCCACGTTTACCACTGCTGTCCTCCTTGCCCCCTCTCAACCATCCGCCACTCCGTCTCTTGCCTTGAGCAGTTCCTGCTCATCTGCCCACAGTCAGGTGTCTGTCAAGGACATGTTTGAGCGTAAGAAGCCAATGTCACAAAGTCACCCCCTTGCCCGGCGACTGACAGCTGGCTTGACTGAACTCTTAGCCCGCCAGCTTTTACCATACAAGCTGGTGGAGTCTGAGGCGTTCAAAAAAATTGTAGCTATTGGGACACTGCAGTGGAAGGTACTCGGACGAAATTTCTTTGCACAAAAGACAATCCCCAACCTGTACTCGATTGTGCAAAAGGAAGTAATGGCATGTCTGGCACACAGTGTTGGGGCAAGGGTCCATCTGACCACTGATACCTGGTCTGCAAAGCATGGTCACCTACACTGCGCATTGGGTAAACCTGCTGACGGCTTCCAAGCATGGAATGCGTGGCTCTGCAGAGGAGTTACTGTCACCTCCTCTACTCCTCCTACTCCATCCTCTTCCATAACCTCCTCGGCTGAGTCCTCTTCTGCTGCTGCGTCTTGCTCCACATCAACGGCAACCCCCAGCTCCCCAGGTACTGTTCCACATCCCGGATATGGCAGTGTCACGCCGTCTTGGGATTGACTTGCCTGAAAGCAGAGAGTCACACCGGACCAGCACTCCTGTCCACCCTGAACGCACAGGTGGATCAGTGGCTGTCTCCGCACCAACTGGAGATCGGCAAAGTGGTTTGTGACAACGGAAGACATTTGTTGGCGGCATTGCATTTGGGCAAGTTTACACATGTGCCGTGCATGGCACATGTGTGTAATCTGATCGTACAACGCTTTGTGCATAAGTACCCAGGCTTACAGGACATCCTTAAGCAGGCCAGGAAGGTGTGTGGTCATTTCAGGCGTTCCTACACGGCCATGGTGCACTTTTCCGATATCCAGCGGCGAAACAACATGCCAGTGAGGCGCTTGATTTGCGACAGCCCTACACGTTGGAAATCAACACTACTAATGTTCGACCGCCTGCTCCAACAAGAAAAAGCCATTAACGAGTATTTGTATGACCGGGGTGCTAGGACAGCCATTGCGGAGCTGGGAATTTTTTTGCCACGTTACTGGACACTCATGCGCAATGCCTGTAGGCTCATGCGTCCTTTCGAGGAGGTGACAAACCTAGTCAGTCGCACCGAAGGCACCATCAGCGACATCATACCATTTGTTTTCTTCCTGGAGCGTACCCTGCGAAGAGTGCTGGATCAGGCCATAGATGAGCGTGAAGAGGAAGAGTTGTGGTCACCATCACCACCAGAAACAGCCTTATCAGCATCACTTGCTGGACCTGCGGCAACGCTGGAAGAGGATTGTGAGGAAGAGGAGTCAGAGGAGGAATGTGGCTTTGAGGAGGAGGAGGAAGACCAACCACAACAGGCATCCCAGGGTGATCATTGTCACCTATCTGGTACCTGTGGTGTTGTACGTGGCTGGGGGGAAGAACATACCTTCAGAGAGATCACTGAGGACGAGGAACAGGACATAAGTAGCATCCAACCTTGTGCAAATGGAGTCTTTCATTCTGTCGTGCCTGTTGAGGGACCCTCGTATAAAAAGGCTGAAGGAGAACGACCTGTACTGGGTGTCCACACTACTAGACCCCCGGTATAAGCAGAAAGTGCCTGAAATGTTACCGAATTACGGCAAGTCAGAAAGGATGCAGCAGTTCCAAAATCAATTAAAAAGTATGCTTTACACAGCATATAAGGGTGATGTCACAGCACAACGGGAATCTAGCAGGGGAAGATGTGAAAGTAATCCTCCTCCTCCCACGACCACGCCGGCAAGGACAGGACGCTTTACAGACGTGTTGTTAATGGAGGACATGCAGAGCTTTTTAAGTCCTGCGCATCGCCAAAGCCCTTTGGGGTCCACCCTCAGAGAACGACTCGACTGACAGGTAGCAGACTACCTCGCCTTAACTGCAGGTATCGACACTCTGAGGAGCGATGAACCCCTTGACTACTGGGTGTGCAGGCTTGACCTGTGGCCTGAGCTATCCTAATTTGCGATAGAACTTCTGGCCTGCCCCGCTTCAAGTGTCCTGTCAGAAAGGACCTTCAGTGCAGCAGGAGGTATTGTCACTGAGAAGAGAAGTCGCCTAGGTCAAAAAAGTCTAGATTACCTCACCTTTATTAAGATGAATGAGGGATGGATCCCAAAGGGACTGACAGTGGGCAATACATTGGACAAAAAAGGACTGATGAGGGGGACTACTTAACACACCACTCCTATCTGGTGGCACATTAGATTGCACGTGCAGTGCCCCAAATTTGAAGTAGGAGGACCGACCAAGCATGTTTTTCCATCTCCCGCTTCCTAAAATCGATGCCTTATATACACGTCCCCTGATAGGGGACGTAACAGGGATTGAACTAATAAGAATATTACTACTTAAAACACCACTCCTATCTGGTGGCACATTAGATTGCACGCGCAGTGCCCCAAATTTGAAATAGGAGGACCGACCAAGCATGTTTTTTCATCTCCCGCTTCCTAAAATCGATGCCTTATATACAAGTCCCCTGATAGGGGACGTAACAGGGATTAAACTGATAGGAATAGTACTACTTAACACACCACTCCTATCTGGTGGCACATTAGATTGCACGCGCAGTGCCCCAAAGTTGAAGTAGGAGGACCGACCAAGCATCTTTTTCCATCTCCCGCTTCCTAAAATCGATGCCTTATATACACGTCCCCTGATAGGGGACGTAACAGGGATTGAACTGATAAGAATAGTGTAACGGAATGCAGTATATTAGTCCACGATATCCGTTGGTATCCTCAGGAAATCCACAGTCAGAATAGAAAGCACGGCAATATTCCCCATCCTCCCAATAACCGGACGAAACACAGTTTGGGAGTCAACTAACTCAGTTTATTCGCAAGCTGGCATATTTAAGCAGTTCCCCATGCAAGGGGTTTCCTTCCAGATAATCCAGGGGATTTCTCCCAACATGCATTGTTACTTTCCCAACAGGCATTGCTGCACGAGAAGGATACTCCCACTAAAATGGACGATTAAGTGGATTATCCCCTCGTGCAGCAAAACTGACAATTCACTTTAAAATACATATTTTACCCAATATTCGGTACTTTGAGATGACTGAACGTTCGGTAGATAGCTGGGGTCGAAGCGCACACTTCGTGGGAATACCGCTCTGATCCCAGCTGAATTGACCGAACGCCGCACAGAATACATTCAAACATTGAGGTCGGTTTAAAAGTACCGAACAAGTATGGTGAACATAATGTACCGAACGCGGAACTCCCGAACGCTCTGAAGTCCAGCGGTGTTCGGATCATTGAGTAGCCGTTTTCAGTTCCAGGCTCTCGACGACCGAACACCGCTGCAGAGACAAAGGATCCAAGATGGCCGACCGCCGCATGGTCGGTAGCCGAACGGCGGCCACCTAGGAGAGCCCTTAATTAGCGATTGCAACATTGTTGCAATCGGTTAATTGGTGCCACACGACTTGTGAATGTGTGGTCTACCTGGGGAGCCCGCATTCGTATGGTGAACGGCCGGGATAGCCGTGTTTCGTCAAACGAATGCTTGGTATGCTGGCAGCGTACGGCTGCCAGCATGCGAACGGCCATAATACAGCACATATACAGTAAAGATACACATTATGCGTTCAGCCTATGGACAACCTAAAATAACTATAGTCCAGAAGTGGCTAGGTTTGCCACAAATAGTACTACTTAAAACACCACTCCTATCTGGTGGCACATTAGATTGCACGCGCAGTGCCCCAAATTTGAAATAGGAGGACTGTCCAAGCATCTTTTTCCATCTCCCGCTTCCTGAAATCGATGTCTTATATACACGTCCCCTGATATGGGACGTAACAGGGATTAAACTGATAGGAATAGTACTACTTAACACACCACTCCTATCTGGTGGCACATTAGATTGCACGCGCAGTGCCCCAAAGTTGAAGTAGCAGGACTGTCCAAGAATCTTTTTCCATCTCCCGCTTCCGAAAATCGATGCCTTATATACACGTCCCCTGATATGGGACGTAACAGGGATTAAACTGATAGGAGTGGTGTGTTAAGTAGTACTATTCCTATCAGTTCAATCCCTGTTACGTCCCCTATCAGGGGAAGTGTATATAAGGCAACGATTTTAGGAAGCGGGAGATGGAAAAACATGCTTGGTCGGTCCTCCTACTTCAAATTTGGGATACTGCGCGTGCATTCTAATGTGCCACCAGATAGGAGTGGTGTGTTAAGTAGTACTATTCCTATCAGTTCAATCCCTGTTACGTCCCCTATCAGGGGAAGTGTATATAAGGCAACGATTTTAGGAAGCGGGAGATGGAAAAAGATGCTTGGACAGTCCTGCTACTTCAAATTTGGGGCACTGCGCGTGCAATCTAATGTGCCACCAGATAGGAGTGGTGTGTTAAGTAGTACTATTCCTATCTGGTGGCACATTAGATTGCACGCGCAGTGCCCCAAATTTGAAGTAGCAGGACTGTCCAAGCATCTTTTTCCATCTCCCGCTTCCTAAAATCGATGTCTTATATACACGTCCCCTGATATGGGACGTAACAGGGATTGAGCTGATAGGAATAGTACTACTTAACACACCACTCCTATCTGGTGGCACATTAGATTGCAGCGCAGTGCCCCAAATTTGAAGTAGCAGGACTGTCCAAGCATATTTTTCCATCTCCCGCTTCCTAAAATCGATGCCTTATATACACGTCCCCTGATATGGGACGTAACAGGGATTAAACTGATAGGAATAGTACTACTTAACACACCACTCCTATCTGGTGGCACAGTAGATTGCACGCGCAGTGCCCCAAAGTTGAAGTAGCAGGACTGTCCAAGAAACTTTTTCCATCTCCCGCTTCCTAAAATCGATGCCTTATATACACGTCCCCTGATATGGGACGTAACAGGGATTAAACTGATAGGAATAGTACTAGTTAACACACCACTCCTATCTGGTGGCACATTAGATTGCACGCGCAGTGCCCCAAATTTGAAGTAGGAGGACCGACCAAGCATGTTTTTCCATCTCCCGCTTCCTAAAATCGTTGCCTTATATACACTTCCCCTGATAGGGGACATAAAAGGGATTAAACTGATAAGAATAGTACTACTTAACACACCACTCCTATCTGGTGGCACATTAGATTGCAAGCGCAGTGCCCCAAATTTGAGGTAGGAGGACCGACCAAGCATCTTTTTCCATCTCCCGCTTCCTAAAATCGATGCCTTATATACACGTCCCCTGATAGGGGACGTAACAGGGATTGAACTGATAAGAATAGTACTACTTAAAACCCCACTCCTATCTGGTGGCACATTAGATTGCACGCGCAGTGCCCCAAATTTGAAATAGGAGGACCGACCAAGCATGTTTTTCCATCTCCCGCTTCCTAAAATCGATGCCTTATATACAAGTCCCCTGATAGCTAGGGGACGCAACAGGGATTAAACTGATAGGAATAGTACTACTTAACACACCACTCCTATCTGGTGGCACATAAGATTGCACGCGCAGTGCCCCAAAGTTGAAGTAGGAGGACCGACCAAGCATCTTTTTCCATCTCCCGCTTCCTAAAATTGATGCCTTATATACACGTCCCCTGATAGCTAGGGGACGTAACAGGGATTAAACTGATAAGAATAGTACTACTTAACACACCACTCCTATCTGGTTGCACATTAGTTTGCATGCGCAGTGCCCCAAATTTGAAGTAGGAGGAAAGACCAAGCATGTTTTTCCATCTCCCGCTTCCTAAAATCGATGCCTTATATACAAGTCCCCTGATAGGGGACGCAACAGGGATTAAACTGATAAGAATAGTACTACTTAACACACCACTCCTATCTGGTGGCACATTAGAATGCACGCGCAGTATCCCAAATTTGAAGTAGGAGGACCGACCAAGCATGTTTTTCCATCTCCCGCTTCCTAAAATCGTTGCCTTATATACACTTCCCCTGATAGGGGACGTAACAGGGATTGAACTGATAGGAGTGGTGTGTTAAGTAGTACTATTCCTATCAGTTCAATCCCTGTTACGTCCCCTATCAGGGGAAGTGTATATAAGGCAACGATTTTAGGAAGCGGGAGATGGAAAAAGATGCTTGGTCGGTCCTCCTACTTCAACTTTGGGGCACTGCGCGTGCAATCTTATGTGCCACCAGATAGGACTGGTGTGTTAAGTAGTACTATTCCTATCAGTTTAATCCCTGTTGCGTCCCCTATCAGGGGACTTGTATATAAGGCATCGATTTTAGGAAGCGGGAGATGGAAAAACATGCTTGGTCGGTCCTCCTACTTAAACTTTGGGGCACTGCCCGTGCAATCTAATGTGCCATCAGATAGGAGTGGTGTGTTAAGTAGTACTATTCCTATCAGGGGACGTGTATATAAGGCATCGATTTTAGGAAGCGGGAGATGGAAAAAGATGCTTGGACAGTCCTGCTACTTCAAATTTGGGGCACTGTGCGTGCAATCTAATGTGCCACCAGATAGGAGTGGTGTTTTAAGTAGTACTGGAAAAGTACTACTGTACTACTGTTACAATCTAATGTGCCACCAGATAGGAGTGGTGTGTTAAGTAGTACTGGAAAAGTACTACTGTACTACTGTTAAGTAGTAGATGGAAAAACATGCTTGGTCTTTCCTCCTACTTCAAATTTGGGGCACTGCGCATGCAATCTAATGTGCAACCAGATAGGAGTGGTGTGTTAAGTAGTACTATTCTTATCAGTTTAATCCCTGTTACGTCCCCTAGCTATCAGGGGACGTGTATATAAGGCATTGATTTTAGGAAGCGGGAGATGGAAAAAGATGCTTGGTCGGTCCTCCTACTTCAACTTTGGGGCACTGCGCGTGCAATCTTATGTGCCACCAGATAGGAGTGGTGTGTTAAGTAGTACTATTCCTATCTGGTGGCACATAAGATTGCACGCGCAGTGCCCCAAAGTTGAAGTAGGAGGACCGACCTAGCATCTTTTTCCATCTCCCGCTTCCTAAAATCGATGCCTTATATACACGTCCCCTGATAGGGGACGTAACAGGGATTAAACTGATAGGAATAGTACTACTTAACACACCTTATCATAACGCAGAGAGAGGCAATGCAGAGAGAGGAGTCTGAAGAAGAGGAGTCAGAGGAGGAAGGTGGCTTTTAGGAGGTGGAAGACCAAACACAGCAGGCATTCCAGGGGGCTTGTTGTCACCTTTCGGGGACCCTTGGTGTTGTACGTGGCTGGGTGGAGGAAGAGACCTTCAATGAGGACAAGGAATGGGACATGGCTAGCTTGGTATCCAACCTTGTGCAAATGGGGAGTTTGCGGTTGTGCAAATGGACTGTTTTCGGTTGTTTGCGGTGCGTTAAACGGGGAGTTTGGTCTGTCACTGTGAAGCGGGCGTAACCCTTACACTACCTGATCGATACAACATCATACCCGATGTTTTAAAGCAGGTTATTCCAAACAATTTAGGAATGTTAGATGATTTATGCCCTTTATGGATTAAAACCAGACTCTGCATCAACTATGTAATTTTCCATGGGAGTTTTGCAATGGATCCCCCTCCGGCATGCCACAGTCCAGGTGTTAGTCCCCTTGAAACAACTTTTCCATCACTATTGTGGCCAGAAAGAGTCCCTGTGGGTTTTAAAATTCGCCTGCCCATTGAAGTCTATGGCGGTTCGAACCGAAAATGTTATGTTCGTGACATTACTATTGGTTATATGATTTATGCCTTGTGGGAGGTCCCCTTGCACGGGGACTTGCATAAAAGCCAGTGTGGCATCATTAAAGCTCAGTTCTGTTTTACCCTTCTTCTAGACTTTGGCTGATGTTTGGGTATCTGTCTGCTTTACTAAGGAAATCTACTAGGGAAGCAGTTGTTCGTATGGGAATCGCTTATTTTATTTGCCGAACGGAGAGTTATAGTCACTGACACTCTGGCTGTTCAGGCGGAAACTATCGAATGGGTATTGGATATACCAGGTTTCCTTACAACTGGTGGCAAACGGTGGGATTCGAATCCCGAATGGACGTCCTGAACCAAGAAAGGGAATGAATGGCTCAGCAATACCAGCTACTAAAAAGATCCACACTAAAAGATTTACTGGAAGCTCGAGGCATAGTGGCAAGTAACAAGACAAAAGCCACGTTAATTGCGGAATTGTAACAGAGCGACGGAACCAGTAATACAGAAATGGAGCATGTGGAAGAAACTGAGATGCAGAAAGATATCAGATGGATGCTCAGTATGTTGGGGTCCAATCCATCAACAGAGGCGGCTCTGCAGGTCATGGCATAAGCCAGACAATCATAAAAAGAACGAGAGGATCGAGACAGACTTTTACTAGGAGATTTGCTGGCATCTCCAGGAAGCACAAATGGACTACCAAAGAAGGTGAATTTTGCTGCTTTTAAAGCAAACAACTTGAAGGGTTGTGCTATATTTTGGCTCAACAGAGCCTTAATCATGAGGCATTTGATGATATTAAGGTCAGGAGACTGTGATGGCCACTCAAGAACCTTCACCTTTTTTGGCTGTAACCAATGGAGGGTCAACTTGGCATTGTGCTTAGGGTCATTGTCATGCTGGAAGGGTGTTGAGGTTGCACAAGAGTGTCCCATGCACAACCTTCGTGCAGAAGAAAGCAAATTGTCTGCTAGTATTTTCTGATAACATGGCATTCATCTTGCCATCAATTTTCACTAGATTCCTCGTGCCTTTAGAGCTCAAACACCCCCAAAACATCAGTGAACCACCACTATGATTCAAGGTGGGGATTGAATTCTTATCACTTTAGGCCTTGTTAACACCTTTCCAGACATAGCACACATGGTTGTGACCATAAAGCTCTATCTTGGTTTCATCACTTTACAGTGTGCCAGAAGCTGTGAGGCGTGTCAAGGTGTTGTCGGGCATATTGTAACCAGGCTTTTTTGTGGCAACTCTACCATGTAGCTAATTTTTGTTTAACCCCTTAAGGACCAAACTTCTGGAATAAAAGGGAATCATGACATGTCACACATGTCATGTGTCCTTAAGGGGTTAAGTATCGTCATATTGTGCTCCTTGAAACAACCACACCATTTTTTTTCCAGAACAGCCTCTATTTATCCTGAGGTTACCTGCAGGTTTTTCTTTGTATCCCAAACAATTCTTCTGGATCCTGTGGTTGAAATCTTTCTTGGTCTACTTGACCTTGGTTTGGTATCAAGAGATCCCTGAATTTTCCACTTCTTAAAAAGTGATTGAACAGTACTAACTGCCATTTTCAAGGCTTTAGATATCTTTTTATATCCTTTTCCATCTTTATAAAGTTCCATTACCTTGCTACGCAGGTCTTTTGACAGTTGTTTTCTGCTCCCTGTGGCTCACTATCTAGTCTGCATCCACATGAGAGCTAACAAACTCATTGACTATTTATACACAAACACTAAATGCAATTTAAAAAGCCACAGGTGTGAGAAATTAACCTTTAATTGCCATTTTAACCTGTATCTGTCACCTTGTGTGTCTGTAACAAGGCCAAACATTCAAGGGTATGTAAACCTTTGATCAGGGCTATTTGGGTGATTTCTGCTATCATTATGATTTAAAAATGAGCCAAACAACAATGTGATAATAAATGGCATCATATGATCACTATCCTACAATAAAATAAATATTTTTGCATGATCAGTCATATTTTTAAAATTGATGCCAACATTTTACAATTTCTGCCAGGGTATGCAGTAACACTTTTTACCACAAGATGGCAGCATACATTTTAATGGGACATTGTATAGGATCATAGATTAACATGATCAAATTGGTAATTCAAGAGAAGTAGCAATAATACACAAATTAAGTATGAATATACCTGAGGTATCTGCTTAGATTCAGGTAATTTCATTAAATTATTAAATCCAGTGTGTTATATATTTTATCACACGTATGTCCTTCTTCAAGTAACTAGTAGAATATGCAATTGTGTAACAGGGTTAATTAGATCTCGATTAGTCACAGATACATTAACAAATTAACTAACATAATACAAGAAAAGCATTTTTTGATATGACAATATCATTTTATCTGGTTTCTAACTGCAGTTAAAAAAAAAGATAATTTGCCCAGCTAGTAAACATTCCTAAACTATGTAATTACAACCCATTCAACACTTAACACTCATGATTGAACAGATAATTGCAACACAATTACATAAAAAACTTGACGCATGAAAACTGGTATGTTACTCCTGTGTGATAATATATAAATGAGTCGAGTAAAATTAAAAGGCCTTGATGCAGGGATGGCTGATGATTTGGAGCTAAGGAAGAGAGATAAAACAGTTATTTAAAAGGAATTTACAGCTGGGAGTGGGCCAACCAAAACTCTAACAGCAAGATTATTAACTACATATAACATCAAGTACAAAATATTAGAGAAGTAAACTATATGTAACAATGAAAGTATCATTATAGTAAAGTAATAATCTAGTAACAAAATTAAAGAAATATGGTTGAATATCTTCTCCATCTCAGTCCGTATTTTACAGCTGCAGTGTTCAAAATTATAAGTCCTTGATGCAGGGATGGATGATGTTTTGGGGCTTACAGCTGCAGTGTTCTTCACTTGGGCATGCTTCACATTATCAAACATAATTTGAAAGGCCTGCATAATCTGATGAAAAGAAGATCTGCTGTACAATATTATATTTCTCGGGGTGTCAATATCGCTTTCCTACTGGAATCTAATTTCTCATAAGGCTCGATAACTGAGTTTTGGAACATGTGTTTATCCACTGTTTACCATGTGTAACGGACCGTTTCAGCAGACAAGGGGTTAAAATCGTTTAGGCGATAATCCCCTTTTCACAGACAGGCACAGCTACTGTAGAATCACCAAAACTCACGAATTGGATATAAGTGAATGCACCAAACTCCCGAACTGCATACAAGGGAAAAAGGTAGCACTCCAAACTCCCGAACTGGAACCTCACGAATAGCTGCTAGTAGACGAACAGGAAAAGCTCCCAAGCGGCTTACACTCCTGGCAGTCAGTCCCTATCAGCATACAGTGAATCTCCCCAAGAACGAGACAAGGCTCCGTGTTGAGGGTCAAGCAGTGGTCTGTTTATTGAGGGCTACCTGACCCTGTATTTATGCAGGTCTCCCACCTGGTGGACACTCCCCTAGGGGACCAGATGGAAGACTGTAACAACGGACAGACAAGTACCAATTACAGACATACAGCAGTAAAACATCCCCACAATGCATCCTGGCTTCCTCCCCTCTGCCCTGGAGAAGTAATTCAATTATCTCCCAGGACAAAGGCAAAACTCCATTACACACGTGGGGACACAAAGACAGACTATCACTTTAAAATACACAAAGACACATTTTATACATAAAACACAGACATGTCACATATCCCCAGATAGCTCAGGTCGGAGTGCACATTATTAGGTGAATGGCACTCAGACCACACAAATACAGTTTAATTGCCATGGAGCCAAAGTCTTTAATTACACGAATTGGCTCCATGGCTGTGCTATCTGGGTTAACATTCACATATACAAACTACCGAATTTACATGTATTCGGTTAAATATACACGAATTAGAACCAGGGTCTGGAAGTTCAGCGGTGCCTGCACGTAAAAGTGTCCGGGTTTGGTGCATGAAAGCTGGGCAGAAAAGCGCTGGCTGCCCGGGGAGCTCCAGAACACCGCCACCTAGCGGCACTAAGTGTAACCGCGGCCACCCAATAACAGTCAATTAACCGCAGCTTCAGGGAGGTAAATTGGCAGCACACTCTAGCTCCTGGGTGGCCAATTAACGGCGCCGGCCGGCTTCCCGCGGCTCTGGGGAGGTTGCAAACAGGCTGTTTGTTCGGTAGATAGAATCTACCGAACGGCTGTGCAGAAAGGCAGAAATAAATCCTTCTGCACAGTAAAATTAACCCTTTAGCTGCCGGTCCATAATCCAAAGGCAGCAGGCGGGCGACCAGGCTCCTCCAATGCAATGTGGCGAGATTGGTCTCGTCACACCATGCTTGTGCTATCTCCAAACATACCAGAGCTTTGGTTCTTGTGACATTAAAACACTACATACTGTGGGAATATTATGTTCTAACATTTGTGTTTTATGTGTTATTTTAAGTGTAATTTAATCAATAATGCTTGATTTAGTTAGTGCTGATAGACACTCTGCCATCAGGGCTGGGTATAATGTAATCAAATCTGTTATTGCTATTCGTTATTTTCCCAGTCCTGTCACTGTCCTGTTATTGGTTGTTATGTTTTATCCTACCTTTGTGTTTCCCAATATAAACAAATGTGCCCCTCCAATAAGAAACACATTGTTTTTCCCTTCACTAAGTCTTGTTTGGTGTTTGCGAAGAGATGCATGGATCCTGACATTATTTATCCTGTACTTTACCTTGGTACATTGACCGAATTATAATGACCTCCTAACCAAGTAATTCTCAGGGTGCTCTTTTGTTTTCATTAGCTAGATAGTTTATTAGGCACTCTTGACAGTTCAGGTGCCCTCAAAGGCACAGTTTAGTTATAGGTGTCTGGTTACTTATTTCCAGTGTTTAACTTAATATAATCTTTCACTGTGTCTTCACCCTGGACTACATTTTTTATTGATGTATGTATTTAGGATTTCTCTTCTTTTCCCTATTTTCTTCGGGGGCTATTTAAACATTGCTAGCATGCAGTTGTTAAAACAGATCAGTAGCATCTCTATTGTCCATGACACATATGCTCCAGACCCACTACAGGGTTTAGAACTGTTAATATAAAACACAGTTTAGTTATTAATCCTTCTTTTTTGAAAAAAATGAGTTTTTCTTTCAGTAAAACTTTTTCACCCTCAAGGGTTTACTGTAAGATAATGTGCTAGAAACACTGTTGCTCTGTTATGACTTTGGATATTATGCAGCTATCCTGTGCTTTACAGCTAATGGTGTTTTTTGACGTGAATCTGTAGTATATGTTAGAGTGCACTTTTATCTCTACATATACTTGTAGATACTTTATTGGATTTTATGTTTGTTTTTTCTTTTCTCACCCTGTTTCTTTGGAAACCTTCTGTATGTTTGCTTTATTTTATATGCAAATTATTAAAAGGTAAGTGTTATCTCAATCTGTAATAGTACCTGTTTTTCCTTTCCCTTATTTCTATTGTAGGACAGAAACGTGCAATTGGACCACTTATATCATGCAATTTTGGAGGTGTTTGTTGGAGTTACAATCACTTTAATTATTTTTTTCCCTTTAGTTTCTTACAATATCTCAAATAAATTGGTCGGTATGCAATACAAGTTTCAAATGTATCTTAACTTTGTATGACATGATCAACTCATCTTTTATTATTTCTGAATATTCTAGCAACTGGAACATCTTTAGAGCCCTTAGGGGAACATATTCTATTCAAGTGGAGAAAGCATTATCAACTTATTGCCCAGAGATCAATCATGGTAACATGATTCTGACATTGCGCCTCTCAAAATTTGTATTATTAATATTTTGAAACTAGAATCAGGTTAAAGTGAGAACGTGTGATGCGAATAAAAAAAAAGAATGGTAAATCATAACTGACAGCTCAGAGGTGAACTAATGATATTTGTCATGTGTAAGGTGTTAGTCAAACTGAACAGGAGATATTATGTGATAACCAGCTGCTTTTGGGGTACAACTGAAGCCGAGTTAAGAACTCGTTTTCTGCTCCAGTTACCATGAGAGATTTATAAGACCCAAATATCTTGTATGATCAGTTTGCTGTTCGGTGTCAGAAATTATAAAATCACAACTGTCTGTAGCAAGCATTTCCAGCGTACATTCCTGTGAGGCAGAAAAAAATAAATGGTATGAACCAATTAAACTGTAGCTTTGATTCAGCAAGAGAGATATAGTGAACAAGAGTAGAATGTAGGTTATATGATTGCAGAGTATGACACAAGAAGAATGATCTGTTTATGACAATATTTTCATTTGAAAAATAATAGATGGGACAAGAGATGTGTTGACACTTTAGTGCTCTCTTTACACGACAGTCTGATGGGCAGCTCCAATTTAAAACTGATTGGTTTATAATGATTTTTTTTTTTCAAGCTATTTTGAAATGATGCAAGGGACTTCATGTTAGCTCTGTTATATGTGAAGCAAATATTTAACACAACAGTAGGGAAAAGTCACTTTATTTAGATATATAAACAATGGTAAAATCGAGATAGGTCAGGACATGATACATTGGTGTTTGTGACATGACATTTTTGAAGTTGGCCAGCGTCGTCAATTAAAGAAAAGAAACACAACATTATCTAAAAATTGCAAGTTGCAATAAGAGTTACTCTTAAAGGGGACTGTAGATTTACTGGAATAAACATTATTGGAAAAAAAAAACATTTAAAAACATTTATAACTTGTGTTAACCTTTTGTTCGTGAAAATGCTCTGTTTATTTAATTTCTACAGGGAGTGCAGAATTATTAGGCAAGTTGTATTTTTGAGGATTAATGTTATTATTGAACAACAACCATGTTCTCAATGAACCCAAAAAAACTCATTAATATCAAAGCTGAATATTTTTGGAAGTAGTTTTTAGTTTGTTTTTAGTTATAGCTATTTTAGGGGGATATCTGTGTGTGCAGGTGACTATTACTGTGCATAATTATTAGGCAACTTAACAAAAAACAAATATATACCCATTTCAATTATTTATTTTTACCAGTGAAACCAATATAACATCTCAACATTCACAAATATACATTTCTGACATTCAAAAACATAACAAAAACAAATCAGTGACCAATATAGCCACCTTTCTTTGCAAGGACACGCAAAAGCCTGCCATCCATGGATTCTGTCAGTGTTTTGATCTGTTCACCATCAACATTGCGTGCAGCAGCAACCACAGCCTCCCAGACACTGTTCAGAGAGGTGTACTGTTTTCCATCCTTGTAAATCTCACATTTGATGATGGACCACAGGTTCTCAATGGGGTTCAGATCAGGTGAACAAGGAGGCCATGTCATTAGATTTTCTTCTTTTATACCCTTTCTTGCCAGCCACGCTGTGGAGTACTTGGACGCGTGTGATGGAGCATTGTCCTGCATGAAAATCATGTTTTTCTTGAAGGATGCAGACTTCTTCCTGTACCACTGCTTGAAGAAGGTGTCTTCCAGAAACTGGCAGTAGGACTGGGAGTTGAGCTTGACTCCATCCTCAACCCGAAAAGGCCCCACAAGCTCATCTTTGATGATACCAGCCCAAACCAGTACTCCACCTCCACCTTGCTGGCGTCTGAGTCGGACTGGAGCTCTCTGCCCTTTACCAATCCAGCCACGGGCCCATCCATCTGGCCCATCATTTCATCAGTCCATAAAACCTTAGAAAAATCAGTCTTGAGATATTTCTTGGCCCAGTCTTGATGTTTCAGCTTGTGTGTCTTGTTCAGTGGTGGTCGTCTTTCAGCCTTTCTTACCTTGGCCATGTCTCTGAGTATTGCACACCTTGTGCTTTTGGGCACTCCAGTGATGTTGCAGCTCTGAAATATGGCCAAACTGGTGGCAAGTGGCATCTTGGCAGCTGCACGCTTGACTTTTCTCAGTTCATGGGCAGTTATTTTGCGCCTTGGTTTCTCCATACGCTTCTTGCGACCCTGTTGACTATTTTGAATGAAACGCTTGATTGTTCTATGATCACGCTTCAGAAGCTTTGCAATTTTAAGAGTGCTGCATCCCTCTGCAAGATATCTCACTATTTTTGACTTTTCTGAGCCTGTCAAGTCCTTCTTTTGACCCATTTTGCCAAAGGAAAGGAAGTTGCCTAATAATTATGCACACCTGATACAGGGTGTTGATGTCATTAGACCACACCCCTTCTCATTACAGAGATGCACATCACTGAATATGCTTAATTGGTAGTAGGCTTTCGAGCCTATACAGCTTGGAGTAAGACAACATGCATAAAGAGGATGATGTGGTCAAAATACTCATTTGCCTAATAATTCTGCACTCCCTGTATTACAGTTTTAGCAAATTATTTCGTAATCCAGTTCAGATAAAGAAAAGTCAGTTAAACATTGCAAATGAAAAGAAGAAATAGAAATAGAAACCTTGCTTTATTTCTCCTTTTCACCATATGCATTCTCTGTGCTGACTGCCAGATGCAAAGGACAGAGTTCGTAACAATAATTGACAGGAATGAAAGAGGCTCCCAGTTGCAGGATAAAGAGGTGTGTATTTCCTCATTTGCTTTCATATTTTTACATCTCACAAATATGTCATTGTTAAATATAGTGATTAGTAAACATAATAATTGAAAACCTATTTAACCTTGAAATGGGAAGCAATAGAAACATGGAGATACCATGGCTACAGATGAATAGTCACATAGAAGCTATCATGGTACAGAACTGTTACAAAAAAAACAGCCACTAAAATAAACTAAAAGTCTCACTGTAAGTAAAGGAAAATAACACAAAATGGATGCTCTACACACAAGCAAGCCGGAAAACGAAAAGTAATGATCTAGAATTTATAGGGAAACAAGATACCACTAGAAGCTTTTAATGACCAAAAGGGAAAACAATATGGAACGTGAATTCTCTTTTTTTTTTATATAAAGAAGTGAAAAAAACATTGAAAAGTGCCTTAAAGGGACACTATAGTCACCTGAACAACTTTAGCTTAATGAAGCAGTTTTGGTGTATAGAACATGCCCCTGCAGCCTCACTGCTCAATCCTCTGCCATTTAGGAGTGAAATCCCTTTGTTTATGAACCCTAGTCACACCTCCCTGCATGTGACTTGCACAGCCTTCCATAAACACTTCCTGTAAAGAGAGCCCTTTTTAGGCTTTCTTTATTGCAAGTTCTGTTTAATTAAGATTTTCTTATCCCCTGCTATGTTAATAGCTTGCTAGACCATGCAAGAGCCTCCTGTATGTGATTAAAGTTCAATTTAGAGATTGAGATACAATTATTTAAGGTAAATTACATCTGTTTGAAAGTGAAACCAGTTTTTTTTTTTTCATGCAGGCTCTGTCAATCATAGCCAGGGGAGGTGTGGCTAGGGCTGCATAAACAGAAACAAAGTGATTTAACTCATAAATGACAGTGAATTGAGAAGTGAAATTGGAGGGGAATGATCTATACACTAAAACTGCTTTATTTAGCTAAAGTAATTTAGGTGACTATAGTGTTCCTTTAACCTTGAGGACTTTAGATGATTTAACAACTGCTTGCATAAAATTCCACTTATTTATTAAGAGATGTATATAGCTGTACTCTGCTAAAATAAGCTACAAGTGGGTTTAAAAATCAATTCTATTCCTGCATTACAGGTTGGCTTCCAAGTGTAACTGAGGTTGGAAAGCATAACCCTAGGGAATCAGCAGTCCTAATCCTATCAGCTATAGCTGTAAACGGGAAACTTTTTACAATGTTAACAGCTACAAATTGCATTTTTTTTTTTTTTTTTTTAAAGACAAGCTAAGGTCTCACAGACAAAGTTGGCTCTCCCCATAATCAAAGGGGTGCAGAGTAATGAAAAAAGACATGGAAGATATACAGTCGCCTGGGCCCTATAACCTTTATGATTTCATAAAGGGTCCATTAGATGCTCAATCTTATGGTCTCTACAAATAATCACATAAGGGCCCAGAAAATGCTTAGTGTCCAGGGCCATATAGATGTAATAGCTGTAACCTTTAAAACTCAAATAAAGCAATAAGTAAATAAGTATAAGCTGTATAGGTTCCCAGGGGGTCCCTTTCAAATTTAAGGCCTTTATTGGTGTTTTCCCACGTTTAGTTTTCAGTAGGAGCATTTTGATTGATTGGTTTGCAAGCCAACCAGTTAAAATGCTCTGATGGGAATGTGTCAATTCACGCTTATATGCATCTATACACATCACCAGAAAAAAAACAATACTATCCATTTAAAAGTTCCAAATACAAAAAAAAGTTGTTTTATTTTAATGTTATAGCGGAAATTGTATAATAAGTAGGATTTGTAAAAACTAATTTTATACTACTGTATGATCTCACGATTAATGCAAGCACATAGGATACGCTTTTCATATAAGACTCATCTGTGATTACAGATGCATGTGGTTACATGCCAGCTTTTTGTTTCAGACATTCTCCTCAAAAAGACACTGGTTGCACTTTGTGACCCAGAGTAGGATATTAAGGAACGATGCTTGGTATAATATAATTATTATATAATAAATAATAATTACTGGGGTTAGGTTTAAAAACACAGACGATCTAGTTGGAAAGCATAAACTGTCAAAATTAGCTAATAACAACTTCCTGACATTAGAACGTTCCATGCCATCCTAACAATAGTGGGCTTTAATGTCACTGAGACAACATGGAACATCCTGCAAGTTTGATGCAAGCAGGGTTAAATCCCTGCTTCTACGTGGAAGACACAGGTATTAATTCATTTCTGGAGCATCACCCTGTCAATTGTGGCCAAAATTAGTTACCCTAGACTCACAGATGAGCTTTAAGTTGCATTCAAAGTGAGCCTTTAAATCCACTCAAATCATTGCTGCTGAGTGATCATATTTAGCTGCAGCGATTCCACCTCTGGGGTCTCCCTGTATTCCCCCTGCTGACAGTGATCAATGGTTGGTATAGGGTTATCGGTTGGGTTTAAATAGGTTTAGAATTAGAGAGATGCTATAGTCACGAGAACAACTACAGCTTATTGTATTTGTTCTGGTGAGTATAATCAGTCCCTTTAGTCTTTTTGCAGTAAACATTGTTTTTTTCAGAGAAAAGGCAGTGTTTACATTACAGCATAGGGACACCTCCAGTGGCCACTCCTAAGATATCTGCTAGATATGTTTCCTGGGGCAGTGCTGCACAATGTGCAGCATTGACATTCAGTGTCTTCACACTCTGCATGAAGAATCTGAACTTTCCTCATAGAGATGCATCTTTATGAGGAGATGCTGATTTCCTAGGGCTGTTTATTTTCTGCTGGCTCTGCCCCTGATCTGCCTCCTTAACAAGCTCAGCCAATCCAATGCTTTCCTATGGGATAGCATTGTGGTTGGCTCAAAACACCACTTCCAATAATGTCAGGCAAACAGGCAGATCAGGGGCAGAGCCAGCAGCAGCAGACTGGAATAAAGGTAAGATTATACTATATTTAGGGAGGCAAGGGAGACAACAGGGGTTAGATGGTGTTTTTAACACTATAGTATCAGAAATGCATGTTGGTGTTCCGGACCCAAATTGTGTTCCTTTAACTACTAACAATATATCTTAGAAATGAGGCATTTAAAAAGGACTGACATGTGAATCATATTGGAGTTCTTTTTCTTTAGTTTAGCACTTGAAGCTTAAAAATTATTATAAGCAAAACTGTGAAATTTGTGTTAATTGTTTTTTTATTTATCTATTTTAAAAATGTATTCATACTTAATTTGTGTTTGATATACTTATAGGATATTAAAGGCACAATTTCTAGGTTTTGTTTTGATTTATAATTTGAGCAATTGCTTCTGTCCTTAAGGAATTAGCAAAGTAAAGAATGTTACTAAATTATAGAGAAAATGCATTTGTTAAATATAAACTACTCATTTGGGCCCATAAAATCTAGAATTTAAAGATTACTTTAGTATTATATCATTAATCATTTTTAACCTGACATTAGACCACTCATAGCCTGTAAATGCAAATTTTGATATTCACTAGATGTGCATTTTGATGGCCAGTAGGTGCACATTTTATTGGAACTAAGAAGATTTTTTGCCATTATTTCAGTGATTTTCAGAATTGACATTCCTATAGTTTTCAGTGGAAACTCAGTGAGCCAAAATTGACTTGTTATAGTTTTACTAGAATAAATAAGTTAAATATAAACTTACAGACCTTCAACAGTATTGTCCCATACATTGATCCAACAGCAATAATGTTTTAATCGCTTTCTTGTGCACCTGCATCTCTATTACCCAAATGCAAACATTGCTCTACTGTTTTGTTTTGTTTTTTCTATTTTTTTTTTTCCATTAACCTTTTTCTATACAAACCTAATAAAATAATATATTAACTATGGCGTATGTGTTAAATAACATAAACCCTCCTCCCCTCCTATTGTCACAAACATGATAATTTACAGTTAGGTCTTGTTTCTGTGTCTCTCGATATTTCACCAACTGGGAAACCAGAGATAAATTGCACTTGTCATTGTTTCAAACAGAAAAATAATGAACATGACAAACATTTGTCTTTTTCTCAACCTTCATAATTATGTTATATGTCATTGATTCTTACTTCTCCAACAGGTTTTGTAAAATGTGAAATTTATTGTTGCTATCCTCAAACGTTGGTTTAATAAAATATTAAGAGAATAAACAATCTTGGTATTTTTCCATGTACATATTCTAAAACTGCATCTGCAATTTATTCTTGCTGTGTTTTAATTAAATACATTTTCCTTGGTGAGTTTTTATAGTGACTGTATTGCTCTTCAGGTAATAAGCAAATATGGAAAAAAGCAAACTGTGCTTAAGTAGGGACATGCAAAATGTAAGCAAATCTAAATGACATGCCCCTATACTATTAACATTTATTAATATTCCAGATCCTCATTGTATAGCAATCTTAGGTTGTCAAATATTAAACACATATCACCTTTCATTTTTGAGAGCACAAATATTTACCCAAGATACCAAAAATATTTTTCAACTTCAAATATATTAACTTGTTAGTTCTTTTATGACATGTTATTATTTTAAGGTTGAAGTTAATAATACAGATATATTATGATCATTATTTGGATTGATTTGTAACCAGATGTGAATACATTAAAATGCAAACTTATTCTGGCCACTTCTAGCCATTTCATTATTATCTATCTACTGTAGGGATAGGCAACCTTCGGCACTCATGCAGGCAAAGCATCATGGGAGGTGTAGTCCAAAACATCTGCAGTGCCGAAGGTTGCCTATGCCTGATCTACTGCCTATAACCACAGGTCTGTGCATAAGGAATTATGACAAAAACAATTCCCAGTGCACTTACGTGTGTTACACATGTCAAACATGAAATAGTGTTGGTCTTTCAGAAATATAGTGAGGTTAAGCAAGGTTTATACTTACCTCTGCTTCACATTTCACACCATTAAATGCATAAATAGCATTTACCAGGTTGGACAAAAGAGGTAGTCAGAAATGGTAAGGTGACAGTTACATAACATATTGATGTAATATATAGTATACAACTGTGGCTGTTCATAAAACAGCGATAGGGTTATTCGATAACCCTTTCTTCCAAATTATGATGAATTTAATCTGAATTGTAAAATCAAGGCTAAAATAGGCAAGATGTGACTAGAGTCGAATTGGTGGATTTTTGAAGTTACTGTAGACACAATTGTTCAATTTGTATTTAATTTGCTAACATTTAGTGTTTATTGAATAACCATGTACATGTATGACAAATGCATAGGCTAAAGAAAGTGATTAAAAAAGAAAAAAAAGAAAATCTAATTTGCAGGTAAATCTGTCTGTCCATTTGACTGTCCATCCATCCATTCCCTCTACTTAACATGCTTCTCTGTTTGATCATTAGTGTACAGGCCCATGTACATAATAAACTCTGTTCTTTTCTTGAAATTAATTTCTAACAGAGTTCACAATTTCTGTTTCCCCAAGCATTCTTCAATAATTGGCCTTATATTTGCTTTTTTCAAATCTACAGATTAAAGTATTGTGCAGTATATGCACTCAATTTACTTCCAGCTTTTGAATAGCTTTACCAAACATAACATTTTCATGGGTAAAGGGAGGGGTGACATCTACAAGCGTAACTGATTTTCAACATGTAATAACACCTTCAAGAAATGATAGCAATCACTTCTATATCTACGGATTATAGCACATTACCATATGTTTGCCATTATATTTGCTTTGCCACAATTGTCTTATTTTGCATGCTGAGTGCAAAATGCAAGAGAAAGGGTTTTCTTTTTAGCTAATATATTTGATAGCTGTCCATTTATGTTGATTGTACAGCAATCATTTCTCACCTTTTGTACTGCTTGTTGTTTATTCTCTCTCAAAATATCTAATGTGTAGGTTTATACTCATAAATTGCTCCTACATCTCCATATGCATTACACAATTCTACTTGTCATCAATCATTCTAGTCACATTGTCAGTTTGTGAACCCATCTACAGTTGCAGAATGTAATAAACTGCACTGTAAGCTTTGCAGAGGTAACACACAAGTGAAACAAGTAAGGTAGCAGTCACATCAAACACTCATGAGGTCTGATCCATGCTGGTTAAAGATTGCATTTGAAGTGCTAATTTGTATGAATCAAGGGTATTCATTAAAACAAATTCAGGACTTATTTTCATCATCTTAGAAGCTATATATGAAGTCACACAGAAGCCAGTCACAGAGAAAAACAATTAGCGCTTCAATTCTTGAGCACTCAAGCAATGGTGACCTTGCTCTAGGAACAATGAATGCTGTAAATAGGTGTACGACTCCATAATGGGAATTTCAAAAGAATGAATTGGGCAGCAAAAAGGAAATCCAGAGAAAACATGAATGTAATATGATAATATTACTAATTTATTATTAATATTATTATTATTATTACAACTCCTGCATATTTTACAGCACATTACAATTATACAATGGAGATGTACTACAATAATTGACAAAAAAAAAAAATATTGTCAAGCACGGGGTAAAAGAAAGACTAGTCAAATGATATTACAATCCAGGAGGAATTGGTGTAAAGGAACACAAAGGAACGAACAACTTGTCAGAGGGGAGGAGAGGTTGACAGGTTTAATGACTGCATCTAGTTAAACTTGTGAGGGAACATGGTGGTGTGTGGGAGAGCTGTAGAATGGAATGTGAAAGTGGATGGAAGGCTTGGTGTAAATGGAAAGGTTATGTCAGAATATAATACAGCACTCACAAAAGTAACAAATGAGAAAAAGAGAGAATTTCTGCTTTGAAAACATTCTACATTTAATACTATTTTTTGTAAAGAGACAAAGTAAAAAAAAACAAAAAACACACAGGAATACCTTCCAATAAACATAAATCGAATGTGTGGAGATCGGGGTAGGAAAATTAGGTCCCCCATATAAAATTAGTTGCCCCACCAAATGGCCAGTTGCAATTTTTAATGGATAAGGGCCTTTCTAGCGAATGGACATGAATGGCAGCCCACTCACTAGTTTTAAAAATTGTGATTATTATTTGTGCACATTACTTTTAAAACAAAGTGCTTTTTGTCAAGATAATTTGGCAAGCATGTTTTAAAGTCTAACATTCTAACACAGAATAAATATCTTCAAATCTACAAATGTTACCTTTCTTGAGTATCTGTAGTATGATTTTGGACATGCTGTAATTAGTAATACATGCAAAATAAAATTATTATTGTTTTATGCATTTCCCTCTACTGTGCCAAATGTGTTATATAATAATATCACCGCTTAACCATGTTTGCCATTGCAGCAGATGTATGTGTTAAAATGCTATTTACTAATTGGTGCAATAACAAATGGTAAAATGCTAAATCACTCCATAGAAAATTACATAAGTTACCACTCATTTTCTATTAACTAACGGACATTAGCATGCCACACATGTAAATGAGCCCAATTGCATATGCTATGCTTCCTGATGAATTTCAACTAACTTAAACGTACGTAGAAGGCATGGGGTAAACTTTCCAGAAGCCATGGTTTTCCATCTTTGAAGCCATCATTCATGAAGAAACATTCAGAGATCCAAAAAGACAGGCAGACATTGCAGGGACAAAACTGTAAGCCAATATGTCCAACTTTGGGCAAATTGTGCTGT
This sequence comes from Pelobates fuscus, assembly GCF_036172605.1. Lineage (NCBI taxonomy): Eukaryota > Metazoa > Chordata > Amphibia > Anura > Pelobatidae > Pelobates > Pelobates fuscus. The sequence continues at coordinate 98,175,347 of NC_086320.1, forward strand.
TTACACAATGACACAAATTTACTTTTGAGTTTTACTAGTATGTATCAGCAGCAAGGGGAACCTCCATTTACACTTCCAATGCAGAGAAGGAGAGGGACAGAATGGAGACCTGTCTGATTTTTTTTAATTATTTTTTATAGATATGAAAGGTAAAGTAGTACTTGAGAAAATGGGAAGGTTGATGGTCAAGGACACTTTACAGGAGGATTTAGGTGTTGAATTTGGAGAAGGGACTTTACTTTTGATTCTTGGTAAGGGGTTGCTACAATTCAGTGTTCCCGCTCCCGTCTTTCTCTGAAATTTATTTCCTATTGCACACATATGAAGAGGGCAGGATTCCCCATAGATCAACTCCCAACGCTCTTGTATCCGTTGGGGTTATACTTTGAATGGAAGGGAAGCAGGGAAATTTATCATGGTTTCTTTAATATATTGCTCACTGGATAGGAGCTTATCAATCAATTAATGTTATTTTTGAGACTGCATGTTTTCAATGTTGCAATCTCTGTTTTATAATTGGCATTATGTACTCTATTATACTGCTTTTGTGTCAGAAACCTGCAAGTCTTACTTTTTTCTCTTTATTGTATCCTGTAAAAAGAAAAAAATAATCTCTGAATAAACATAGATTTTCACACAAAAAATAATATCAAGGACATAATATCAAAGGGTCTCCAGCATAGTTTCAAATATTTTCTGAATATATCTATCAGCAATCCCATAATGCATCAGTGGAGATGTAGTCCACAATGTCTTGAATGGCGAAGGTTGACTACACCTGTCCTAAAGCACGTATAGTAGGATACTACACCATTTTCAAGACAAAAACTGTACAGTTCATTGGGGGAAGGAGGAAATAAACACTGCTTTGCATTTTGCACTGACACTACAATGCTCCAGGCAGGTATAAGTGAAAGGGTTAATGCTGTAATGGACTCAATTCCCCTCGATTCTGGTTCTCTCGGTCACCATTATCAACGTTGATGGAGAATCATTGTCAGCAATAAGACACGGACAAAATATGCTTTGACAAGACTCTCAAATGCTTTACTGTGTAATGAGTATTTATGCAAATTAAGTTACTTGAGTCATGAGATATGCCATACAGAATATAAGATTGATTACTTCCTTAAATATCACATGTTATTCTGACTGATAAGATAAGACCTTCTTTGAATATGTCTGCAATGTATATCCTGGACCAGACATCCTGAAATGTCGTATTTCCTATGGAATTGTATAGGTCTGTCACACTCAATCATCCTATACAATTGTATACTAAGCATAGTATCACATTGTCAGACATCCTAAAAGGAAAAATGTCATTGTCCAAGTTTTTTGCCACACTCAGCATATCTATGACGTACATCAAATTTAGCATACAAAGCAAAAAGTAGTTTAACAAGTCAGCAATAATGATAATACATCTTATAAAATGATATGAGAAATTAACTAATATTTCTTACATTTCCCCTCTTTGAGCAAAAATAAAATTTGCTCATGTTATTGATAAAAATCTTACCAGGACAGAGAAACCTCCACATGGTATTTTCAGGGGTGCTAGTCACTCCCTGCGGGACTTTAATTAATTTCTTCACCTCGATTCCCATGTGGTAATTCCTAAGGCCCAGTTTTAAAGATGGGTTGATACCCTCCAGTGGCATAGAGGAGAATTTCCAATTGTTTCTGTTCTGCATTATGAATTAATTTCTGTATTCTCTTCCTCAATGTACAAATAAGGTGGCAGTTATAAAAATTCATACACAATAAAATCAGGGCTACAATAACAAGAGGATAGAAGAATGATTTCATTATCTGGGATCCAGTAGGGGATCAACCAGTAAAGCATTGTACCAATGCTGGGCTAAATCATTCTAAATTTGTGAACTCACCTTAAGGAGTTGTCCTTTTAGGATATGTGTGGCTACCTGTGTGTGTTATCTTTGGGAAAAATATCGTCCCCTGTGTATGTGGGTGCCCACCAGGTTAAATTCATGGCAAAGAGATCATAAACTGGTACTGGTAATGTGTTAAATTGACAAGCTAATTTAACATCCTTTGATGATGCATGATATAATGTAAAATAGCAAAAGCATGAAAAATATGAAACATTACCAGTTAACCATTGATTGCATTTAGTGGATTGGGGTTTTAGAAGTAACCATTCATTATCTGTGTGGTTAAGCATTCTTCTAATCTTCTATAATTTAAGAATCATTAGTGTGTTTTCTAATGCCAATCCTTGTTGTTGCATCCATAAATACCTGATGGCACAAATACTCCAGTTACTTAGACCTGTTCTGAATTTCATAGTTGCAACAGTTAAATTATCTAAATAATTATACATTGATTTATCTAAATCCAATTCTGTAACCTGTGATTTAACAATAGTTGGAGCCCAGTTTGCAGTAGCATGGAAACCAGTCCCTATATGCATACTGGCTGTGTTTAACTTATTCTTGAGGGTCTCCATATCTATAACTATTTCGTATACCCATAGTGGTTCCAGCACCTCCTAACAGTGTGTCATACCATTCCGTTTTCTGCCTTTTGTTTGCTGTGTTACATAATGTCACAAAAAGGAGTAGTGATTTTTAATGACACATGTACAGCTTGTAAGAAGACAGTTGTATTAATACATGTGGATGGAATAGGTGTGTGTGTGTCGTTCATAATAACTAACATTTGTCCCTTTCTCCAATTAATGGTACCAGTTATATAATCATTATTAAAAGTAATAAGGCCTGTCTGTTTATATTGATATGCAACCTTATTAATTTTCTTATAATATATATCTATATCCCAAAACCTGTTTTTCTTCTTACCATCAGAACTTCTATTAAATAATGTGACACCGATATTAGTGTAATTAGCAACCTTAACTATGCACATTTCTGCGTTATAAAATCTAACAATATTCCGTGAACCTTCAAACAAACAGAATGCATCGGTTTCATTAGCTATGGACACATTCCATATGGGTAACTGGTACTTATAAGGGTTACTATTTGTCCAATTCATCCAAATGCGTTCAGTGAATGAATGATTGCATATTACATGCTGATAGAAAGGTGGTGGAGAAAAGTTCTTGAGGGAGCGTGTGTGACGAAAGCTAGATGAGGGGCTAAGGCCTAATTGGGCTGGGGGTATTGAAGAATTGTTCATCGTGTCAGAGTCTTTTCTCCAGAAACAAACAGGTTTTAAACTTGCCATTGACTTGTACTCATAATGGCATTCAAGGAACAATATCAGAGGGAGTATAACAACTCCAGAAAGCATAGCGCACAACATAATCTTGGTCTCAGGTACGTATGATCCTCTCAATCTACGATACGGTGTGAAAGCCATGATGCTTCACTAAGGGGAACTTCTTCTGTTTCCGAGCGAGGAGTGGTGTTGTCTTCCTTGGCTCCCCTCTTTGGACACAGCTTCATTCGGGATGCGTGAATCCAGATGTCATCGGAATCTGTGAGGACAGCGGTTCTGGTTACAGCAATCACAGTAGCAGGTGGTCCAAAAGGGTATCCTCCTTCCTTGGTCCTGTTCAGCTGATGGATATACACCTTGTCACCGGGCTGGTATGGATGAGTAGCTTCCTGTGAAGGTAATGGAAAACTACGAAGAAACTTTGTCATACATACCATTCAGTCTTATCAACAATTCCTGTACATATTCTTGTATTAGCTGTAAATCCCCAGACATTATAACAAGTGGTTCCCTGGCCCAGGGTGTGGGAAAAGGTCATCCCATCAAAATCTCAAATGGAGATAATTTAGTCACCTTGTGGGGAGTCATTCTAATATCAGCTAAAATAGTAGATAGATATCTATTCCAATTTACCCATGTTCCTGGGTAAATTATGGGCTTTTCCTTAATAGTCCTATTCATCCTTTCAACTACCCCTGTACACTGTGGATGATAAGGTATATGAAACTTCCAGGTAACTTGCAAGAATTTAGCAAGTTCTTTGGTAACCTTACTGGCAAAAACCGAGCCATTATGAGAGCCAATACTGCAGAGAGCCGCCATACCTGGGAATAATTTCAGCAACAATAATCTTCACTACAGTCCTAGCATCTTCCCTAGATGTCACAAAGGCCATCATGCCATCTACTAAACTGATCAACTATGACCAGTAAGTATTCTTACCAATTTTGGATACATGAATAAAATCAATCTGTAAGTGTGTAAAAAGAGCAGCTGGAGGGGGCAAATGTTCGTGCTGTGATTCGTGTGGAATATTAGGATGTGTTCTCATACATGGTTCACACTATCTTACAAAAGACTGTTTGCTTCAATTATGCCTATTCTCACCTATTCTCCCCTCTTTAGAGAACAGATCATTCTGATCTTTCTCTAAACCTTGTTTAATCCAAACATTATGGCTGCAACTTACTTTTGCCACTTTGTCAGCCAAGGCATTTCCTCTGGAAATGTCATCACTAATTATGAGGCTTAGATGGTATAGACAGAGTCAGAAGCAGAAATGAGAATAGCATGCAAAACAAACAGGACCAGAATTAACAAGACTATAGACAATAGACAGATTCTGGGTATTAAGAAAAAGAATCTCATAACCACTTAAGCGCTGGGCTGTCATGTGTTGTGTAGTGAGATTTGTTATCAGCTGAGTGACCTGGTGACTGGCATGAAGTTTTGTAGGATGCCTTAGTGTGATAGTAGTAGCAGTTTCAACAGCCATTGCACATGCTGTCAATGCTCTGAGACAACCGGCATACCCTGTGCTCAAGCTACTTTGGAAAAGAATGCTATGGGAATGCTATTGCTCTTATGCACAGACCGCGGCCATGGTTTTACAGTTTGTCCTGAGCATACAAATAAAATGATTTACAATAGACAGGTAGTCCTAAAGCCGGGGCTTGTACAATAGCAACCTTGAGGGCAATATATGCAGCTATCATGTCTGGTGACCAACAGACATTTTCAGGGCTGTCAGAACGTACAGCCTGCCTTAGGATTGAGTCATAATGGGAGCATTCAAGGATCCATTGGCAGCAGTAATTAATCATGCCGAGGAAGGTGAGCAACTCCTTCCGAGTAGTGGGTGTAGGAATCCTCTGAATGACCTCAATACGTTTTGGACTCAATTGTCTGGTGCCTGAAGCCAGAACAAAACCTAAGTATTCAACCTTTGATTTACACAATTGCATTTTGTGTTTAACAACCTTGTGACCCACAGTTGCTGACAGTATCCACAGTGCTTGCCTCATAGCTAGGGCTACGTAACAAAAATCATCAACATTTTGCAAAAGGACGGAACCAAGACCGGGGTCCATGTTTTTTAGAGTATGTTGGAGTACCAACGAATAAACAGCTGGGGAATCCACATAGCCTTGGGTAAGCGTGTCCAGGTAAACTGACAGCCTTCAAAAATTAAAATAAAAACCATAAGTAGCTGTGTCTCTTGATCAATAGGTATAGAAAAAATGCATTACTTAAATCAATGACAGTGAAGCAAGTGGCATCATGTGAAATGGCTGTAATGAGGGATGTCACATCAGGGACAATGGGTGCAATGGGCACAATTAAACCATTCAGGGCTCTAAAGTCCTGAACTAAGCGATATGCTGGCCAGTGGTGTTGGGAGTGGGTCTGGTGTTATTCTTATCTACCGGGCATATTTTGAGAATTGTGGGGTTGTTGGGGTATCTGGGGTTTCCTGGGGTGTGGACACTCATTCCTCCAGTGGCCATACTGGCCACAGTTAAAACAAGTGTTCCTTTCTATTCCTCCTTGGTTACCCCTGCCCCTATAACCCTGATTTCCCTGTCTCCATCCCCTTGCCCCTCTTTGACCACCCCATCCACGGGCGTTATGTGCTCCATCCCATGTTCGCTCTCAGCCTGTGTAGGTGGACAGTGTTGCAATCCCTGAGCATAATAAGCAACCTTACTTCCTAAAAACCTTTTCTTAAGTCAAAACAACCTGCATTTTCCTTTTCTATAACCTTGGTAAGAAAATCTTAGCCACCCAAATTGGCCCAGTCTGAAATCAATTATTTCACAAGCAAAGAATACTGTGGCAACATATTACCAAGGCATGACTGCATTTTAAGGAGATCCATATCATCTCCAGACTTCAAACCTGCCTCATCCTTCCAACACAAATCATATTACCAATCTCTTCCTTTGCATCTTGCTTATATGCCAAAACAGTGAATATAGACTGCTTATTCTTCCAACATTTCAACTTCCACCTCATTCCACATTTTAGCACATCCTGCTGAAGTACTAAGCTCATAAACAACAATTAATTTCAAACCATATAACAGTATCTTTGTAGAAACACATAATGGGTACCCAGCAGATATGCCAATACAGAAATCACATTTATGGGCACGCAACTACACACTCTGTCTCCCTCCTAGGAAACACGGATAGACACAATATAAAAGCAATCTTAAACTAATCTCAAAATCTCCATTCCCATATAGCTATAACAGACCACAACTCTAACTATACTCAGCCAAAACGCTAGTATTCAACAGCTAATAAAACAGTTATTTGCTAGGTTATTTAGCTGTCATTCTTATCAGTATCACTAGACTGTAACAAACTGATTCACATATAATTTTAAAACAATACAGCAACATATAAATTAAACCACTTTCCAGTTAAACTTCACACTGCACACATTATCACAATCACCATTTACACAGAATAAACCATTAACAGCTGTAATCACAACATATTTTTATGGTATACCAATATTAGATTAGATTCATTTTAGGGATTCTTATGTATACATTTTCTTAATTAACTTCATTACTTTACTCTACTATAGTATTGTATATAAAGAAAGGATCCATTTATATAGCGCGCTCATAACTCAACTATTTGTATAAAACTTCCATTAACTAATCTGAGATGCTTCTGCATCAACTTAAATCTTATAGAAATTGAACAAACATCTGGATCAGATTACACAGACATGGTTTCACCAGAATCTTTCAGAACTCTCAGAGACTTAAAAAATTTATTCTATACCATGTTTAAAAGGCATGGCAAACCTTAGACCGGTCAGTCTCCAAGAGCCTTAGTACAACAGGTAGAAACCTTTGTCAATGATTTCTGATCCAGGCTATATACCACAATTTAAAATAACACATAATGTGAGACATAGAAGACACAAGCAGTAGTTATTGTACTGGATCATCTAAGGCATCTGTAGCAATAAAAAGGTTAGCTTACAGCACAAAATAAAGCATGTGTTGGACCGCTGAAAATTTAAAACGTTACTCTGTTATTTTCAAACAAAAATCATATTTAGTATGGATCCTTTGCAACAAACACACAGGGCAGGGAAGATGTGCTGATTGGTGTTCTATACAATTAATCCCATATGGGGAATTAACTTTCAAATACTAATGAAGTGTCTCTTTTTTGTCTCAGTATAAAATATACTGAGCTCATCATTTAAACAATTTAACACTTTTACACGTATCCCACTCTCATAGAAAGTGTAGTGGGCTTATGGTATTTAAAGCAACAATCATACCAGGCACACAGATCCCATGTGAAATAACTTACAATAAAACTTATACTTCTATGCGACAGAAAGAATAAAGCAAAAAGATTTAAGTAGGTCTATCAGGTACAACCTGTGAGTCATTTCTTTTCTAATACACAGTACTGCTATCTTGCAAAAATATAAGTCTTGCGCTCACTCCCATCACTACTGGGCAGCAGCAAGGACTACAATACACATCAGCCCCAATATATCATAAAAACCAAAGAAAAACAAGTTACCTGCGTTCTCTCCTTAATCCCTATGTATTTTAAAAACCTCCATTTGTTTAAAAGTACTGCTATCTTATATATACACATATATATATATACACATCTATACATATATACACACATATATACATACATACATACATATATACATACACACACATATACATGTACACATATTGGTCACTCAGGACCTGAACTCACATTTCCCATACTCAGAGTGGGGACACTACTAACTTACCAAAGTGTGTCCCCAATATAGACAAACAATCACCCACAAAGAACACTTAAGACAAACAAAGGTGACCGGGAGAAAGAGAAGTTTGGGTTATACTTATAGATCTATAAACCGTGCTCCTCAGAACACCTATAGTCTTAATAAACCGGAGACCTCTTATGGTCTCAAAAACCTGTATCTACCTGAGATACCCTGTATCTATCTTAGATACTAACCTGGGTTACCAAAACCCTATATATTTAGACCAAATGTCTAATAAACCGGAGACCTCTTATAGTCTCAATATAAACTGGAGACCTCTCATGGTCTCAATATAACTAGAGTCCTTACACCTTTCCTACTGGATACAGTCTTACTAAACCAAAGGGAATCATAGACAATCAGTGTCAATTAAGACACAAAAAGGCTACTTACCCAATGGTTTTGCTGTTTGCTGATCCCACTTCTAGACACCAAGCTGAAAGGGTTAATGCTGTAATGGACTCAATTCCCCTCGATTCTGGTTCTCTCGGTCACCATTATCAACGTTGATGGAGAATCATTGTCAGCAATAAGACACGGACAAAATATGCTTTGACAAGACTCTCAAATGCTTTACTGTGTAATGAGTATTTATGCAAATTAAGTTACTTGAGTCATGAGATATGCCATACAGAATATAAGATTGATTACTTCCTTAAATATCACATGTTATTCTGACTGATAAGATAAGACCTTCTTTGAATATGTCTGCAATGTATATCCTGGACCAGACATCCTGAAATGTCGTATTTCCTATGGAATTGTATAGGTCTGTCACACTCAATCATCCTATACAATTGTATACTAAGCATAGTATCACATTGTCAGACATCCTAAAAGGAAAAATGTCATTGTCCAAGTTTTTTGCCACACTCAGCATATCTATGACGTACATCAAATTTAGCATACAAAGCAAAAAGTAGTTTAACAAGTCAGCAATAATGATAATACATCTTATAAAATGATATGAGAAATTAACTAATATTTCTTACAATAAGTCACAACAATATTATATCGACTTCAACTGCCTGAATGATAAACTTCTGAAAAGAATATTTGGCTCTAAAAGACATCAAAAGCGTTATGAAACAAACTGAATTTTAAAAATAATTGTAACTCAGTAAAGATATGTATGAACATCTCCCTACAACATAACATGTGGTAATTATCTGCAATTTTCCATGCTACCTTTCTTTAGCTTGAAATTAGACAAATTGTAATTAATGTTATATTGAAAGCAATGTGCTCTGTTTTAGGAATATTCCCCCGCTGTACAAATATACTTTAACTATTTTTTACAAGAAAAATATGTATTCTAAGGGGAATAATTTCTTTGTGAACCAAAAGAAAAGTTTGATGTTAAAAATATTATAATTTATACAGAATATAGAATGCACACCATAACAATATCAAAAATCTTGATAAAGGCAGCCAGTTGGGGCCGAAACGTTGGGGGGGTTTGGTGACTCGTGTTTCTGTCTGAAGCTTGTAAGGATTTTTGTGGTAATTTATTACTATTATTTTACTGTATCTGCCTTTACTTCTGTTAATTTGTTTATATTCATTTTTTCTCATATGTTTTCATTCTGGTACTTTTTTGTACATAATAAAATTTAAACAAGAACAAAGAGAGAGAACACTGTCCTAAAGAATGAAAACACAATAGTGAATATTGGTATCACAAGGGACGTTCCCAACGTCAAGTGTCACAATTATTCAAAATAATGTGCTCTAGAATATAAAACGTTTAAAAATCAATATTTTAATGAGTAACAGAAAAACGTTCGTAAGGTAAACTGTCCCCAGTGTATTTAATCCAGTGTATCGTGGCTAACTAGTAGCTGGTAGCCAGAGTAATGGATATAACACCTATGGAGGCGTGTACCTAGGGGGTGAGGTGGGAAACAGAAAAACGAATGGGGGAGGGTTGGGAGGACAAAAAGACACAAAGGGTAGCAGAAGATGTGTTGCCACGATAAGTGTGATCCACTACACCAATACTCCCATAATAGTTAAATCTCTCACTAAAATGGTAAGCTTGTAGTGACAACCATTCAAATAATTTGTCGGTTCCAGTTACAGGTAGTCTGGATGGACCGGGATGAGGATATACCTCTGAGAATCCCTGTGGTCCAGACCTTATAGCCAAACTATTAGCCAGTGTCAAAGCCTCAGTAGGAAATCACTTAGTGAATCTCTAACGCTACAGGAAGTGTCCAAGCCTCAGTAGGAAATCACTTAGTGAATCTCTAGCGCTACAGGAAGTTAACCAAGTTATCCTGAGGTGGTCACTGTAATAATGTATCGTTATAGATACTGTGTTACAATGGGGATGATCCGTACAAGTGAGTCTAGCGGGTCTCTAGACATTCCGACAAAGCTCTTAGTACTTTCGTCAAGATACTCATCTATGACTGCCTCCTGGGTTTTTGAGCAAACCAATTTGTTCGCATTACTGACCGTGGTACCGGGAAGGTAGTACAGTGACGAGTAGTATTGAGTGCTATTCCGACCGAGGTTGTATATACATACACACTTTTACTAAGCTCTCTGCACTTTCGTCAGCATACTTACCTGATGGTAGTAAGTGACGAGCAGTATTGAGCTCCATACCGTTTGTGGTGCCAACCATCTGGTACTATAGCCACTCTCTGCCAGTACTCACTTTTTATACCAGCAAGTTCTTTCAAACCCTTTCTAAACCTCTCTTTCCTATGACTAAATGCCCATAAAGGCATTTTTTCCTACTTTGTAGCAATCCTAAGGCTTTGATTTGTATCTCTATGGTGCTCTCTCAGCTATCACCCTATGCTGGACTAGATATTACCACACTCCGTATCTAGCCAACAAAACTTCTGTAGCATTGAGAACTATCAGGATCAATAGGATTTCTATGATCCGTGCAATAGTTATCCCTCTATACGGACCCCCCAAAGTATCTTGGTGTGGTGCCAAGGGCTACACTGCTTACCGTAGCACCTGTGAAATTGCTGAGACCGCTAGACTCACTTGTACGGATCATCCCCATTGTAACACAGTATCTATAACAATACATTATTACAGTGACCACCTCAGGATAACTTGGTTAACTTCCTGTAGCGCTAGAGATTCACTAAGTGATTTCCTACTGAGGCTTGGACACTTCCTGTAGCGCTAGAGATTCACTAAGTGATTTCCTACTGAGGCTTTGACACTGGCTAATAGTTTGGCTATAAAGTCTGGACCACAGGGATTCTCAGAGGTATATCCTCATCCCGGTCCATCCAGACTACCTGTACTGGAACCGACAAATTATTTGAATGGTTGTTACTACAAGCTTACCATTTTAGTGAGAGATTTAACTATTATGGGAGTATTGGTGTAGTGGATCACACTTATCGTGGCAACACATCTTCTGCTACCCTTTGTGTCTTTTTGTCCTCCCAACCCTCCCCCATTCGTTTTCCTGTTTCCCACCTCACCCCCTAGGTACACGCCTCCATAGGTGTTATATCCATTACTCTGGCTACCAGCTACTAGTTAGCCACGATACACTGGATTAAATACACTGGGGACAGTTTACCTTACGAACGTTTTTCTGTTACTCATTAAAATATTGATTTTTAAACGTTTTATATTCTAGAGCACATTATTTTGAATAATTGTGACACTTGACATTGGGAACGTCCCTTGTGATACCAATATTCACTATTGTGTTTTCATTCTTTAGGACAGTGTTCTCTCTCTTTGTTCTTCTTCAAACTTTTGAGGGTTACCCCCTCTCTGTCCAGTTACATTATAATTATCGTATGGGCCAACCCATTTTCCTATAATAAAATTTAAATATTTTTTTGAGATTGTTATGGTGTGCATTCTATATTCTATATACATTTGAATATTTAAAGCACTTGAGGGAGCGCTTATATGGTTTGCACCTGGCTGTTCTTATATTGTTTTGTCTCTCCATGTGCTGTTGTTTTGAGAAAAATATTATGATAAATATAAATTTATTTTCCTGCAACTAATTAAATGTATATATTGTGCTAACCCAATAGCAAGCAAGCTTACAGATGAGCAAATCAAGAAACAAATTAGTTGTTATACCATACCATTGCTATTGTCCATTGCTAGCCACATAGATGTTCAGCTGGTACCTAAAGCAAAGTAATAATATTTAATTTACTGCAAAGCTTTCTATACACCTGGGACTATACAGGTTTTGATATGCATGCAGGTAAACAATGCAAGACACCTATATGTCTTTGGAGCTTGTTTAAATACTTCTCAGAGTTCCCAGGTGGGGCTATTCAAAGTACTTTTAATATCCCTCCAGTTGGGGTGTCTAATGAAAGATGAAACTTGTAGGTAGTCATAATTTGAATGTACTCGTGTAGAAAAGATATACTGTGAAGATCCCCAGAAATTGGTTAGCCTTGGTAGCCGTAACTGCTGGGCATTCAGTGACTCAATTAGAAATGACCTATATTTTGGTTTGCTCTATTGCTAAATATTAAACTAAATTAGTAGTCATTAATGTCATTAGGTCTTAAATATTTAAGCTTCTGGACCAGTGAACTCAAATATATTAATTGGAAAGAACACTCGTACATTAAGTTTAAAGAAACTACAAGATGCACCATAAATGCATCTGCTTCTTGCATATGTCCAAGTGCAAAGAGGTTCCCTGTCAATGGAAGACTCTATAACCCCATTGTACAGCGCTACGGAATTTGTTGGCGCTATATAAATAATAAAATAATAATAAATAATAATAACTACAGCAATTTGAAAAAACAAAAATCCAATTATAAGATCTTTCTCCACTCAAAGACATCATAGAAGGAAGCTCTTAGCTTTGACTTTGCATGTACTTGTCAGGTGCATACCCTCTGCTCTTCCACAACTTACTTATGGGTTCTACTGCATATTTAGAGATACGTTCTCTTTGGCTCCCTTTAACTTCATGGTAATACTTCAGATGTTTACCCATCTAGACTGTGACATATTGACTAGCTACCTTAATTTCATCAGTCTCCACTTCCCTTATTTTTCACAGAGAAGTTAGTTTTGTTTCCATTCTATTTGTTACATTTCCTTATCTAATGGACTGTGTCTTTCATAGTTACATTTTGTTAGCTCAACTTTACTGCAATCAGTATATATTATTTTTAAGGAAAGTGGCACAATTTTGAGGATTGGATGAATCATATTTAATTAAACTCATTAACAACAAGTATAGAAATGCAAAAGGTTACACGTAATTGTATAACTCACAAAGATTCATGTGAAAACTGTGGATAGAAGCATTCATTTGAATGTTTCATCCAGGCAGGAACTGAACGCACTGCTCCCCAGCCATTTAGGACCTAGTCTAATGAGAATCTGCCATCCATTCAACTAGCAAAGTGTCTTGAGAAATATAATGTATTTGAATGTTTGTGTTACTAGTAAAATGTAAGATGTAAGGTCATAAAGCATAAGAATGTTTATTTTTCATAAAAAAATATATATATATATATAAATAGAAAGAATTGGTCATAAGCTGACTCTAGAAATAATAACCTTAATATATTATTGATAGAATATTAGCACAGTAAAGGGACACTATAGGCACCAAAATAACTTTGGATTAATGAGGCAGTTTTGGTGTATAGATCAAGTCCCTGCAGTCTCACAGTTTCGTTACCTGCCATTTAATATATAGATCACTTTGTTTATGCAGCCCTTGAATGTGACTTATACAGCTTTTTCCAAAACTTCCAGATAGATCTAATGTTTAAACTTTCTTTGTTGCACAAAAAGTGTTATTAGAATTTCTAATCTCCTGCTCTGTTAATGGTCTGCTAGAATCTGCAGGAGCCTCATTGCGGGATTAAAGTTCAATTAACAGAGCATGAGGTAAAAATGTATTCTTCAATGGTGCTGTACCCTGACTGCAACACTACTACTGTCACACTCAGTGCAAGTAGGGTCAACCTATACAGCAAACTGCAACCACACACACTGTATTGCAATTTGTAAAGCACACACAGTTGCATTGAGCACATTAAAAAGCTTCTACCAACCAGGCAGGGTGAAAACGTTACAGTGAAAGGCATTTGAAAACATGGCAACCAGCACCAGATTTTAGAATACTTTCTTAGTTAAATAAAATACCTGACACATTCAGTGCAGACAAGGTTCCTGTGTGCAGTGGAAATACCATGTATTGTTGTATAATACAGAGGAAAGAACATGACATTTCTAAAGCACAAGCAGTGGCACTGAAGCACACTACAAAACAAATAATCTGTACCTTAGTAGAAATATATAAAAAAGAAAACAAATCACAGATTTGTGAAACAATTCTAAATTTGTTACTCAGAGTTGGTGTTTTTGGCACTGCCAGCAGCAGCTAGAAAAAAAGGAAGTTTTACTTTTTTTTTTTAATTCACTGGGTGAGGAGGGGTTTGACAGCACTTTTCCTTTTTAATGCTTGAACTACTTATGGTAGACAGAGTTGCAGTACCAGTAGAAATGGCAGCCGAAATTATTGCAGCATAAAAAGGCTGAGATTTTTAATTTTTTTAATTTTGTTTTTGAATCAGATGTAATGGACATGCTACTAATCCCACTAACCTGTTACTAATAGCAGTAATTGCACTAATGGTAGTGATGTAGAAGGCAGTGGTTTAGGAGGTGTCAACAGTTCTGATGGCTGAGAAAAATTTGTTTACAGTTCAGAGGCCATGGCACAACTGTTGATTGTGATTTGAGAAACACAGCCCCTATCCTCTCCCAATTTCTTCTTAGGATTAGGAGGCAACATTGATGGTGGAATATCAATAAACAGCGGAGTGCTGTTTGACCTTTGAAGTGCTATATTAGTGCAACTGGTGTACAATAAAATACATTAAAACACTTAATTGTTTTATGTTTTGTCTTTAACAATTAGGTGTGTATACCTTTAAATTGATAAAAAGGTACAATAATGTAAAATCTTAAAACATGTTATCAGCAACTACGGTACTAATGGAAGACTCACATAATCTAGAGCTACTGAACCTAGCCGTTTTGCGGCTTTCTCAATCAATCGCATTTCTGGAACTATTACAAGGACTCCGCATTTCCTTCAGTATAATTACCATATACACATTGCACATTTCCTTCATCCTGAGATATCCTAGGAGTAAAGCGTTAACCCTTGAAATTCCTGCACAGAAGAGATGAGTCGTCGCCCACAATGGACTAAAAAGTTCAACACACAAGAGCTATGTTGATTAGCTCTGGATTATGTGAGTGTTTTATTAGCACCTTAGTTTCTAATAACATGTTTTAAGGTTTTACACGAGTGTACCTTATTTTGCATTTAAAGGTATATACGCCTATTTGTTAAAGACAAAACAAAAAACAGTTAAGTGTTTGGATTTATTTTGCTGTACACCAGTTGCACTGTAAAGGTCATACAGCGCTTCACTGTTTATTGATCTTTCACATGGTTGTTGTTTTTTTTAGGATTACACATACAGCGTGGTAGCAGCTATAAATGCACAGTATTTAAATAGAGATTTTTAAAATTGTTTTTAAACACTGCTTTTCGACAACACTTTGATTAATGATGATTTTTTTTTAAACTCTTTATTTAGTTGTTTTTGGTTTTTATTTTTTTATAAAAGACATAAGCATGTGCTACCACGCCTTTATGGCATTTTGCAGTTACAATTATATTGAAGTAATGTTACAAGGTAACAATAACAGGAGATGAAAAACAGAAAATGGTACCAGAAATTAACAAAAGTTTATAAAAATAACTATCTATTCGGTCTTTGCTTATGCACGTGGTTTCCGTATATGACGGGTTATCGTGTACTTTGTGGTGATCTTCACAAATATACATTTTGGGTTGTATATGGGTATTAAGAGGACATTTACATATAGTAGAGTAGATTAGAAATGATGAACATATCACGCACATGTATTATAAGTTCACCACAAGTTTTTAGAGGGCAGAGGTGTAGTTATGGCACATTTTTGTGTGCAGTCAAGGCTTGCTGGTTTGTTATATTTTTTGTTTTTGTTATTTAAAAAGGTTCTGGTGTTTCCCTCTACTGCTCAACATTTCTAAGGCGAGAGCAAGAATCATTGTGGGAGGCTCTTATCAGGTGAGTGGTAGATGTGCTGTGGGCAGGTTCCCGGGGGTCAGGTCTCCGGGTTTGATTAATAAAAGTCAGTGGGACTGGGGTCCCAAGTTTACTAAGATGTGTGTGTCTCTTAGTTGAGGGGAAGAGAGGAGGGGGGAAAAGGGGGTTAATTAGACTGAGGGGGGCATAGAGGAGGTAGAGGATGGGGGGTAAAGCCAGTTGTTCGTAAGGGGTGGGGGGGTGGTCCTCCGCCCGTCTCAGTGACCAGGCCCCCCCTATGCAGGTAGTTAGAAGTCCATAGTCTACGGGTGCCATATTTTGTTATAATGTTTTGTGGTGTCATGAATCAGGTCAGACAGATAATTCATTTTTTTTTGTTTCTTCCATTTTCTTTTTGACTGTATATAGGGAAATTAGGTCAGGAGAGTCCCACTTTTTGGCCATTGGGTATCTCATGGTTAGTGCTAGTTGGGCTATTAATTTGTTTTGTGCTCTGGGGGTGTCTTTATGTGGTCTGGAGAAGACCCATATCCACGGGTCTATTGGAATATCCGTATGTAGTATCCTCGATGCTAATTGGGTGACTTGGCCCCAGAGGTGGGTGAAGTGTACATTCCCACCATATGTGCCCTTAATCCTGCAACCCTTCTAGAAGGTCTGTGTCCGATTTAAGCATTTGTTTCAAGCAGAGAAGGGTCAGGTACCACCGCATCAGGGTCTTGTAGGCTTGTTGTTTGTGGTTAACACAAATGGAGATAGAAGCTGTGGCCTCCCATATACCTCCCCAGTCTGAGGGTTCTGTAAGAGGGCCAGATCCCTCTCCCAAGCCAACAAATAGGATAGAGAGTCATCAGTGAATGTTTGGGTGATGTGCGAGTAGATAATGGAGATTTGGCCCTACTGGATGGGGCAATGTACGCATGATTTCTCGAAGGGGATGAGAGGGGTGGTGCCAGTTTTGGATGTATCGGAAATAATCGAAAGGTGTTAAGGGGAGTGGTCCTCGGAAGGTCTGTGAAAGCGATGAGTTGTTGGTCATGAAAGAAGTGGTGTAGTCTGAACAGGTCATTGTCTTCGAATTGTGCGAAGTCCGCGGGAGACATTCCTGGGGTGAAATGTAGGTTACGTAATATTGGGGTCATCGGTGAAGGATCCGACCCACCTTTTCAAACCTATAGGGGCGTGCTGATTTTGAACTTGTGCCGCATGGAAGTAGTGAGTGAGGTGAGGTAAGCCCAATCCTCCATTTCTGTGTGGGACGTATAGTGTAGCCCTTTTGACCCTAACCCATTTGTTGGCCCATATGAACTTGTCTATTTGTGCTTGTAGCAGTTTAAAGATTGCCAATGATATGGGGATGGGGAGAGCTTGAAATAAATGGAGAAATCTGGGCAGCAGGTTCATCTTTATGGATGCTAGTCTTCCCAGCCATGAGATGGAGAGTCCAGTCCATGTAGTAAGGTCTTGTGATGCTTTTGAAAGGAGAGGTATATAGTTGAATAAGTGTGTCTGGGAGATTTGCTGAGAGATGTGTGTCTAAGTATTGTATGCTAGTGGTTTGGAAGGTGAAAGGGTATGTTTGTTGAAGAGTAGATAGGATAGTGGGTTCTATATGGATAGCAAGGACTTCTGCTTTTTCGATGTTGAGCTTGAATCCGGAGATAGTGGCATATTCATCTAATGCTAGGAGTAGGTTCAGCAGGGATTGTAATAGAAAGGAGTAAGTTGTCTACATACGCTGCTGTTTTGTAAACCTCTCCACAGATTCAAATGCCTTTGATCATTTGGGCATTGCATAGGGTTTGTATGAGGGGTTCCAGTGATAGTGCGAATAGTATTAAGTTCTGTTGTATATGTGAAAGGAAGGGGGGTGGGTGAGAGGGAGTAGTAGGTTTGCTGTGGAGGTAGGAAGTACACCCAGAGCGTCCATTATGTTTTGTGGGAAGCCAAATTTGTGGAGGGTAGCGAAAAGAAAAGGCCAGAGTAAATGGTCAAATGCCTTTTCAGCGTTCATGGAAAGAAATAGTGTGGGCATGTGGCGGTGGTGTACTGTCCATAGGAGGTCGAAAGTGCATCTTGTGTTGTCACTGGCCTGTCGGAAGGGGATGAAACCAACTTGGTCTGGGTGTATAAGTTTGGGGAAGAAGGGGTTTAGTCTGTCTGCTATGAGTTTCGTGAACAATTTTATGTCCACATTGAGCAGTGAGATAGGGCGGAAGTGTCCGGGTTCTGTGAGGGTCTTGTGAGGTTTGAGAAGTAGGCATATATTTGCCTGTAGCATATCACGTGGGAGTGCTTCTCCCTGGAGAATGGTGTTGAAGAGAATGCATAGATTTGGGAGGAGTGTGTTAGTGTAGGTTTTATAATAAAGCCCCGAGAAGCCATCTGGTCCCGGGCATTTGTTTGGTTTTATTGTTTTAAGGGTTTTGCTCAATTCTTCCTCAGTGATAGGTTTAGATAGCAGAGAGGCTGCCTCAGGTTTTAGGGAGGGTAGGGTGATAGAATTGAGGTATTGGTCGGTTAGGTCTGCAACTGTATTGGGGTTGGCACGAGCTTGAGGGTTATGGTAATAAAGACTTTATGACCAACGATTCTATAAAAGCTGAAGTTTTCCTGGAAGACTACAGCTATTTGGTTTGGTTGGACTCTAATTTTCCCCTCTTGGTCTGTGATTCTGTCTATGTGCTTATGTGCAGTACGTTATTTAATCTGCAGGCTAATAGAGTGTCTGCTTTATTTGAGTTTTCATAGAAAAGTTGTTTCGTCCATTACAAGGCTTTTATAGAGACGTTGGGGATCAGGGAGGGGATTAAGGGAGGGAAAAGAAAAGGAAGAAGAGGAAAGAGATAAAAGGAGGGGGGAAAGTGAGAAGAGTGGAGTGTGTACCTGGTCTTATATAGGCAATGCCAGGTTATAAGTGGGTGGAGAGTGTCCCTTCCAATAGGAGGGGTATAAGCCCCCCTCGATCTGTAGGAGGAGGGTCGGTGCAGGTGGGGAGTTGTAGTATGAATGTGGGAATGGATTTCGGAAAGGTGTGAGCGTCTTCCTACGAGAATCCTCTACCCTGAGCGTAGCCTTTTGGAGTTAGTGAGTAGGTTGAGGTATTGATATTGTAGTTGTGAGCCAGGGTGCTTTTAATGGAGTCAGTCATAGTACGAGAAAATTGTATCAACAATAATCAAATGCATACTAAAGTTAATAAAGGGTAAAACTGGGAATATTGAGTGCATAATATGTGGGTGTGGTAGGCCGACCCCAGCTTTGCCTTCCGAGGGTCCTCAGAGTGTCGATGGTCCCTGTCTCGTTTCCAGACCTAGTATAGTCTCTGAGGGAGACTTGTGATGTAATGGGGATGGTCCCTCCCTCTGGTGAAGATGGTTCAGTGCCTTGGGGCTGGGTATGGGAGCTGGTTGAAGTGTTGCTGTGCTCCTGGTGCATCTTGATTCCTGTGTATTCTGGTGGGCCATTTTTTCAGTGGTGTTTTGGACTCCTGTAGGGGGGTTTGAGGGGGAATTTATGGACCTTGTGGATGGAGGAAATTTCAGTGCATTTTTCGTGCCTGCTGGGGTGTATTGAGGTTTTGAGCTCAAGGGGTGGTAGTGGACTTATGGATATAGAGGACTGAACAGTAGGCCTTGAAGGGGTTGTGAGGGCTGGGACAGTTGTGGATGTGGTAATTAAAGGACCACTATAGTGCCAGGTAAACAAACTTGTTTTCCTGGCACTATAATGCCCTGAGGGTGCCCCCACCCTCAGGGTCTCACTCCCACCTGGCTAAACGGGGAGGAAGGGGGTTAAACTCTCACCTTTCTCCAGCGCCGGGCTCCCTCTGCGCTGGGGACTCTCCTCCTCCTTTGGTCGTCATCGGCTGAATGTGCATGTGCGGCAAGAGCCACGCCCACATTCAGCCAGTCCATAGGAAAGCATTCTCAATGCTTTCCTATGGACGCTGACGTTTTCTTACTGTGAAAATCACAGTGAGAAGCGTGGAAGCGCCTCTAGCGGCTGTCAATGAGACAGCCACTAGAGGCTGGATTAACCCATATATAAACGTATCAGTTTCTCATAAACTGCTATGTTTACAGCAGGCAGGGTTAATCCTAGATGGACCTGGCACCCAGACCACTTCATTAAGCTGAAGTGGTCTGGGTGCCTATAGTGGTCCTTTAAAGGATTTATTTGGGGTCCAATAGTGTAGTTAAATAACAAGAAAAAGAACAAGAATTTACCCTCTGGGCGGTCTTTATATAAGACATCCCTTTTTGGGTTTTTTTCTTCCTTTTTTCTACAATAGTGTAGTTATACCTTGGCATATTAGTACAGTACAGTACATTGCATGCAAACCTTTAAAACCTTTTCACAATGAAATTACAAAAGCAAAACATCATAGAGGATAGTGATGAGATTTACACAAATTGTGTTAGTAATTCTGTTTTGTAAGTCAGAGTTACATATAGGGATGGTATCGTGGTGGGGGGGAGTCTTGCTGGTGCTAGTGGTTAATTAAACTGTAAGCTCTAGGCTTGGTTGCAGACTTAGAGGTAATGTGGCACTTCAACTAGTGGGGGTCTCAAATGGGGGTAGACGGACATTCTGGGGGGGTAATGGGTAGTGTCAAGGTCTAGGAGGTCTTAAAGTTGCTCTTTGGGTCTGACCCATTTCTCCTTGATACCTTTGGTGTTACCTATGGGGGGTTGTGTCGAGGGGTGTTTTCCCCATATCTCTTCTGACAGGTGGGAAATCATCCCATGTAATGGGGGATGGGGGATGCATGTGCCTCTAATAGAGAGGGAATAGTAGTTTAGCCTCCCATACAGGGGATGGGTTTAGTGGGTTCCCGTGAGGGATACCTTTGGGAATCACTTAAGGGGCATGCAATACATTAAATCATATTCTTTTCAACAGGGACTTAGCCCCATAACCTTGGGATGAGGAGCAGGATTCATTATCCCAAAGGTAAGTCCGTGATGCTGGGCCAGAAGCTTCAAGTGTTTGCCGTCAGGTAACTCATAGTAGCAGGAATAGGTCTCTTGCGTTGTTGTTGGTGGGGAGGTAAAGGTACTTCCTGTGGTTCACCATCTCGGCGGGCCTGCAGTCCCGCTCTAGCTGCAGCTTGCGGCTTGAAGAGTGAAAGGACCAGATGATCAGCGAAGACCTGCATCTCGTTGATGTGGTAAAGGGTGAGAGATTGCTTGTCCTTTCATGCAGTTAGGAGAAAAGGGTGTCCTCACATGTATTGTCAGCCCTGTTGGACTAGGGCAGCAGTAAGGGGTTTGAGTTCCCTTCTCGTCCTAATGGTAGAGGGGGGCCAAGTCCTAGTAGAGCTGTAGAGTGTGGCCTTTGATGGTTGGAGGGTTGTTTCTTGTGATCCTCATCAATTTTTCCTTAGTGGTGAAATAGAAAAGATTCACGATGACAGCTCTTGGGTTGGAGGCATTGGGCATTGGAGAGCGCAGGGCCCACTGGGCGCAATTTATTGTGAGCTCTGGTGTGGAGACCTCAAGTAGGAGAGACTGAAAACTTTCCCCAATTGTGGGGAGATTTGCGTTGGTTGCCATAGATTATGCCATGCCCCTAATGCAGATATTATTCCTGTGTGATCTGGTGTTAAGATCCTCCATGCAATCCGCTAGCTGTATGATTTTTCCATGCAGTGCTGTAATGTCTTGGCTTTGTGTTGTCGTTTTGGTGAGGAGGCCAGTGACGTGGGTTTCAGTCTGACTTGTTCTGGAGGTAAGTGCGTCTAAGTCAGCCTTTAGGCCTACAATGTGTTTTTCCAGCTCCACTGCCATATAAGACTTAATATCCTCTGTCGCCTCTTTAAGCAGCCACTGGAGGTTGTGTCTGGTAAGTGGGGTCTTGGTTTCAGTTGTGGAGTCACTGTCTTCAGACTATGAGCCAGAGTCTGCTAGGCCTTGAGGGGAAGTTGGCCGCCATTGGTCTTGTGGCATTCAAAACAGGGAAGCCACGTATGGGGTCTGTTGTTTGACTTTTTTCAACCCCCCCATAGTTGTGAGGCTGGCTGGGGATAATCTCCACAAGGTGGTGTGGGTAGCTTGGCTCGATGGACTGATAAAGATGCTGATTAAAGAGGATTGCTAGCTTGGGGGAGAGAGAGCAAACAGCTCACACGTCTATCTCCATGAGAGGTCAAGCTCCGCCCCTCATGATGATGTTTTTTTTTTTTTATTACAATAAATTTGAGATATGAATGATTAGTGCTTGTTGGATTTACTACTGTAATATTAATGTGTTTGTGTTTTGGAAAACACAACACAAGTGCATGCTAACTTACACAACAAACACTGGACTGCAAAATTAAGTAAAAATTATTTTCTTTCTACAAACACCTAACACAAAAAAATGTCAAATAAAAAAATTGGGGATTCCAAGTTGGTGTTAAGTTGCATTGGCTGTCTACTAGCAGTAGTCACAGCAATAACCATAACCACCAGTCTCATACTAGGATGAATAAAACAGGTTTGTGAGTCAATGTGGCAATATGGACTTCGTTTTTAAAAACTTTTTACTGGAAAATTGTTTTTGCTACAAACACATAAAAAAAAAAGTAAAGTAAAAAAATGTCAAACTGCAAATTGGTGATGAAAAGTTATGTTAAGTGGCAGTGGCTAGCCGTTGACACGGCACTAAACTAAACAACAGTCTCACATTAGGATCAATGACACAGCATATCTCCTACCTCTTAATCAAAGTTGCTTTAAGTTCAAAATGCAGTTGCTAGCTAGGTAGATACAACAGTAACAAAAACCTAGTCTCACTCTAGGATCAATGAGACAAGGTATCTACCACTCCCATAATAGTTAAACACACAAATAACTGATGGTCTGCCTCCCTCAATAGCTGCAGTCAAGGTGTCTGGATGAATCATACCTAAAAGTTTAGTTTTTTTCACTGCTCATTTGTTTTTCCCTCACTGTCACTTCATCTGTACATTTAGTGGCTGTCCTCTAGTTATCAATATTTTTTCCATCTTTTGACAAAACAGGAGATACAGCCACATGGCAAAGTCTTGTCCATCATGGCAAATTAAACTGCTTATTTGCCCAAATTCCTCCTGCCTAGAAACAGCTCCTATGCCAGTCTACCCAATTTTCTGGTGATAGGAACATAAATCTGAATCATGAATCAAAATAAACATATTTGTCTGTTGTGTAAGTAGTTTTTTTTTTTTTTTTTTTTTTTTTGTGATTACTCTATATGGTGACTCAGAAATTGAACATTTGTATTATCACCCAATCATCCCAAATTCATATGAATAACAGGTCAGAATAAAATGACTTCAAGTGTAGCGTCAAGAGTAAAAAAAAAAAAATCCTTTTCTCTAATTCCTTCTTATTTGTTCTATTTCCACACATGTTAATTGTGGATTGCTAATGTGGAATGTATATTGTAATAAGGTTTTTTTTTATTATTATTATTTTATTCCTTGACAATGGATAAAATGCCTCATTTTAATTACAGTGATTTTTGCCAAACAAACCTTGAATTAGATACTATGTTTCAGTAACCAGGCCCTCCTCTGCCCACCTAATCTTGCTATATAATTCTTTTTCATTGTGTATTTTTTCATGGGTTCTTAATTATCCATTTGTGCTGGGAACAAGTGGAAGGTGCTGAAAATATGTAAATGCTCAAAAGGATATATGTGCATTATCCTGGCTGGATAACAACATAAGGCTGAAAACATAATTAAATAATGTTTAAATCTATGCTTACACATGCCATTTCAATTGCATGTTACTGGTATTACAAGGAGTATGTTTTGGAGAGGGTGGGATATAATCACTTAAAGACTATATAAAGAGAATTCATGTTTTGTTTGATTGACATTATGAGCAATAGATCATGTATGATTTAATTCATTCACTTTTTATTTTAAATTCTTTATTTTGTCAGTGTTGAAGTTTAACAAGCCAATTTGCCCTGTCACAACGGCAGGTGCAAACCATAATTCATTCACTTTTATTGGAAAAAGAGACAAAAAAAAACCCTGTTCAGATTAATGCTTTGGTTATGTTACAAAACCTTTTAATAGCATACCACACAACTAATGTCTGTGTATAAATTGCAGACCAATAGGTAGAGGTTATGTGGATCAGTTTCATATATGGTAGCAACAAAATATTGACTTTGAAATAATAAGCCAATATATATATATTGCCATAATACAAGAATAGAAAAATCAGTATTCGCCTAAAACATGTAAACAAAAAAAGAAATGTAAATAATATATTATAAAAACGTAACTGTCATGGCCTTTAAGAACTTCTACTACCTGACTCTTGGAGTCCTCGTGGTGACTAGAAGTGTGGATGTTCCTTACATTGTGTAGGAGCATAATACTCAATGCAGTTACATTGAGTTTGTAGACCAACTATTATTGGAGCTAGAAGGGAAACACTGTTTGGGATTAAGGAAACAAAAAGGTTGGTAAACAAGCATTATAAATGTGCCTGTCTGGAGTACTCCAATTGTTACCACCTCATCTGGCAACAGGGTCACAGAATTCTAATAAGAATCTACTAAATAGAATGTTAACTAATTATTTTAATCAATTTCAGTCAATTTTTCTGTAAACCAAATTACATTGTCTCCGTTACTTAATTTATTACTAAAGAATAACACTCAATGACATTGATCTTAGATGTGTGTTTGAATTTGTGGTTATCAATGTGGCTATGTTATATCCAAAAGAATTAAAATAGCTTTAAATCATCTAAATTTAATTAATGTAAACTATTTCAAACAATTACAAAAACAGTTATATGGGTAGGTTTCTTAAGGTGGCCTTAATTCCCATTTCACATTATTTTATATGAGTGACTTCCTCTTTTGTGAACAGCCTAGTCTATTACAGGGCAGTATTTTACAAACTGTGGATTAGTTATGTTTATGAATATCAAAACAAAATTGATAGTTTGGGCAATTTAAACATAATGTTAATACATGTAAAAGTTATAGAGAGAACCTCATACATATATTTAAGGGCATGGTGTGCAAGTGGAGGTAGGAAATTTCACTGTGGGAGCTTATGCCATGACACATGGGAACACCACTCTCACAGTGATGAGGAGGGTGGGGGGGGGGGGGAGGCGATCCACACTAATAGTACTGTTTGGAACTAGGCATTCCCCTGGCAATCTTTGGATGGGGGTGGCACTAATTTGGACCTAGACATCCATTTAAAGTGGCCATTACTGTCACAGCACTCTGATTGGTTGGCTTGAAATCCACCAATCAGAGTGCTCTGTGTCATTTTACACAGCTTGGGAACTAAAATATGACTTGTGAAATTAAGGCTAGCATAGCCAAACTGTAACTGTAGTTGCGGTTTAGAATTTTTCAAGTTTTGCTATTTTTGCTTTACATTTGATATTCAGATTTTAATTCTATGCAATTTAGAGATTATTTGTATAACCCTGAAAATGTTAGATATTATTCTCTGTTCCCCTGGTTTATGCAAATCAAATAATCCATTCCTATTTAACCTACCTACAACACATTCAGGGACATTCGTAATCCAATAAAGCATGAGATAGCAATGATGTATACGACACAAATTGTGTTGCTTTCTGAGTCTTAATACTTTGATTTACACGCCATGACACTGTAACTGTTGGAAGATGAGTGTAGCTCACAGCTGCAGCACCAGTTGTGATCCCTAAAGCTTAAATATTATAAAGGGCAATCCTTTCACCATTCCTCTACACTAAATAAACCTTTTTCATGAAAAACCACAGCTGATCACTGATCTGCTAGAATGGAGATTAATAAAATGGAAACGGCAAAGCTTCTACGTGGAAGCAGCGAATATATAATTCAGCTCAAATACAATCTTTGAATGAGATACCATGGTGGTAATTTTATGAGAACGTGCTTGACATTCCTTAAAACCACTTATAAGAAATGTGTGTCTGCCAAATGACGATGCTTTGGTGAGTTTATCTTTGAAAAACACCTGTTTTAATTAGATGAGCATGAGAAATGTTTACATTATAATACAATGGATGATTACTTTATATTTGATTAGCTGGACATAAGCCAGTTAGGCTTTCTGCATTTGTGATATGTACTGTAGTTTCTATAAGTGTATGCATATTTGGCATTCTTTTCACAGAATCTAATTTCAATTTCACATATACCATATGTATAGTAAGTATAAAGTAATACATTTTCACAAATTTCCTAATTGATGTGTATGGACCTGTCCGGTAAATAATAACCTATTGTTTGTTGAGAACCAATTTAAAAACAATGTAGATCAAAATAACAGAGGTTGAAAAGTCCAAGCTGACCTAGAGATTGTTTCCCATAATGCTGTTTAGCTTACATTAAATTATCTTGAATTTACACAACTGAAACATTAAAAATCACCTACAAATTGTTTCAGGAGATGTTCTATTTTCATTTAAATGTCAATTGAAGATTTAGCAGATCCATTGCAGACAAGACACAACTAAGGAAAACATTTCAAATGAATAGGAAAATAGAACCATAGTTTCATTTCTTCTCTTCTCTGTAGGCTTTCTCTACGCTGACTGCCAAGTGCAAATGACAGAGCATGTAAATTGAAATAACATAATCTGAGTGCAGTGGTCAATTCCTTTTAATCCTGCAATGTAAAACTTTGTGTTTTTTTTTTAGAAACTACAATGTTTACATTGCAGGGTTAAATCCATCTCTGGTGGCTGTCTGTCACACTGGCACCCACTAGAGGTGCTTTCACAGCAATGACAGAGTAAAACTATCACATGATGTGGACATTCATAGAAAATCATTGATTACAAAGCTTTCCTATGTGGAATCTTGAATGTGCATGGTGCTTATCATGGATGCACATCAGGTTCCCAACACTCCTCTATGAGGAGCATTGGATTGGACCACCACCAGAGAAGACCATGCCTCCTCGATGATGTTGCAGGATGTGGAGAGGTGCGCAGCTGGAGAAAGGTAAGTAAAACTTTTATTAGTTTTTAATTCAAACTTAGGTAGGGAACCTATGTATAACTAGGGACATGAGCCCTATTATGGTTGGAATACAAGTGTATTTTTTCTAACACTATAGTGTTCCTTTGAGCAAGTCAACTCCCGTCTCATGACAAGTTGCTGTTTAATCAATACACTCCATATATTTCATATAAAGTTGAGATTGTCCTGATAGAAATGTTTCCTATGTCTGATTTGAGAAAATGAGAAAACTGTAGAAAAAAGAGAAAACAGTTTTACGTTACCTTAACTTGCATTACATATGTTCCCGAAAAAGATAGCAAAGCATTCAGAGAAGAAAGGAACAAAGAGAATCTAACTACCATGCACTCTGAACGAACAGAGGTCTTTTTTTTTTTTTTTTTTTTAAATAATACCAAAAAAATCAAACAGAATAGAGATGCATGAAAAGGAAATTGGATTTTAACCATATTAAATAATAGGTATGTTTAAATAATAATAAAAAAAAAATTAAAACTGTTTATTCCATTATTCAAGGAAAAAGAGTGCCTTTGCATTTTTGACTAATTTGCCCCCAAATGGACATTATAGTCACCAGAACAACTATAGCTTATTGTATTTGTTTTAGTGAGTACAATCATTACCTTCAGGCTTTTTGCGGCAAACACTGTTTTTTTCTAAGAAAAGACAGTGTTTACATTACAGCCTAGGGCAGGCATAGGCAACCTTCGGCACTCCACATGTTTTGGACTACACCTCCCATGATGTTTTGCCAGCATTATGGATGTAAGAGCATTATGGGGGATGTAGTCCACAACATCTGGAGTGCTGAAGGTTGCCCATCCCTGGCCTAGGGATACATCCACTGGTCACTCCTCAGATGGCTACTAAAGGTACTTCCTAGGGCAGTGCTGCACACTCCATTCAGTGTTTCCACCCTCTGCATGGACACACTGAACTTTCCTCATAGAGATGCATTGATTCAATACATTTCTATGAGGAGATGCTGATTGGCCAGGGCAGTATTTGGCTTGTGCTGACTCTGCCACCGATCTGCCTCCTTGACAAATTCAGCCAGTCTAATGTTTTTTAATGGGAAAGCATTGTGATTGGCTAAGATCAACACTTCTGATGATATCAGCCAAAGAGCCAAATCAGAGGCAAAGCCAGCAGCAGCAGTCTGGAATAAAGGTAAGATTTTACTATATTTAGAGGGCAGGGGGGGCTAAATATTCCTGCCCCTATAGTGTTCCTTTAATCATAGGCAAAGCAATGCTAAGAGTGGACATGGGTATATACTATTGTGGCTTTGAAAAAATGTTTCACTAAGCAAAATGATTGAATTGAATTAAAGTGGACCTAAGCTTTGAATTGGCTGGAGCAAATCTTTAGCCAATGTTGTGAAAGAGTTAAATTAGTCTAATTAATCTAATTGTGGTCTTATCCCATTCTTAGCAGGAAACATAATTGTTTCAGGCAAAATTATCTTTTAGTGTCTCAATGCTAACATATCAAAGTAAGAAAAGTCTACCATAAAAATAAAAATAAAAAAAAATAGTAATTAGCATCTGTTATCTTATTTTTAGAGTGCATATAGGAAATAATGTGAAAAAGAGAGAACATTTGGGAGGTTGGTTGTCAATGAAAGGACAATTAGTATTCATGATTAATGGAAACTTACTTTTGTATTATAAGCATGTGATCTTTTATAAACAATAAAATAGGAAAACAGAACAAATCAAAAGAAAAGCAAATACGTTACATGAAAAAAAAAAAACATAGATTTAGCCAAGAAGTTTTTGAAATTACACAAAGGTAGAAAATAGATGCATATATGCATGGTCCTTTGAAAAACACAAATGCTTATGTTGGCTGAACCCTCAACTTTTACCGTGTGAGAAAAGTTAACAAACAGCTGCTTGCGAGCATAAGAATACAGACGGTGGAGAGGGTTCACTTGACCTCACTGGAATGAAGGCATACTTGTAGTTAGAGTGAACCCAGAGTTCAGAAAAAATGAGACCGGAGATATCATAGAGCTATACGACTAGTGCATAATAAGGACACCTATACGCTGTGCATGTTAACGTGGTTGTGTTGCTCAGCTCTGCGCTGATTATTTTAAGTTTCACTGATTTCTAAACTCACTATACTAAAATATCTACCTGTGGATACAGCTATGCTGTAATCAAACACAACTGCAACATTAAAAAATTGAATCAAACACTATGCTTGAAATCACCGATGTATATTTTACTATATAAAGTGTAAATTGTTGTGAAATAATAATGAGTTTTGATTTTAGGACAAAATAGCTGAATTGGAAAAATGATCCATTGTCAGCCATCTTCAGCTATTTTGGCAAAAAAAAATTAATTCACTTGAAATCCACAATGCTTCTTTCTTTTTTGAATAACTCAGTCTAGTTTAAGTTTAAAGGGATACTCTACACACCAAAACTATTTCAGCTTTTAGAAGGTAAATAACTTTTGTTTGTGTTTATGCAGCCTAGCCATATCTCCCCAATCAGATGTGACAGCACAGTTGTCTGATTTCAAAGTTTTTATCTCCTGCTTTATAATTGAACTTAACCCCTTCAGGACGGAGTCAATAGTGCACGTTCTGATCAAAACAAAATGTAAACAAAACCTGGAATTTGCGCTATATGTCTGTTCACCCGTAGTTCACCTCTTTCATATTAAGTGCACCCACACTTATTATATATCATTTTGTTCGTGAGAAACAGGGCTTTGGGGGTGGAGCCTAGCATCCAAGCTGAGCTGTTGTGCTGAACCTCAGCTCCCGCTTAATCAGGCACTTTTCGGGGGTAATCCCCCCAAAAACACAGCACAATCGCACACTGGAGATAAGCTGTCATGACGGGGACACCCAGGGGAGCCACCCGATACCGAAATCAAGCCTGTAACCCCCCCTCCCAGGACCCAACAACATACCATGAGGCCTACCGGAGATCGAGCAGTGGGGAGACGGCCGCTCCCCATGCTGACTGACCTGGACATAGACCCCTTGGAGCTCTCACCTCCAACCCCCCCACCCCGGAACGATGGGGGTCATCTAGGTCCACATTAAGCGACTGTAGAAGCGACCACAGGCTGAACACACAGCTCGGCGAACCGCAGCACCGGGGCAGCTGAGCACATGGCCTACTCAAAATGGCGGCGGCAAGCACATCAGGCGAGACACCAGAATGCCACACGACAGTGCTGGACTACTCAGCCAGGCTTAATGCTATCTTTGCAGCCTTCTGGTCAAAGCTGGAGAACCGGGCACGGCAGTTCAAACCAAGCGCCCACATGAGTACCGAGAAACGCAAGCAACCTAGCCGCAAGCGAATTACTCCTCAACTACACAGCGCCATAAGATGGCGCCGCAGAAGGAAATGTCCTCCGCCTGTAAGCAAACACACGAGAGGGAAACTACCACCAGCGAAAAGCCACAGGGTTCTGCGAACCCTCCACGCACCCAGCAACCAACCTCACTCTTCTTCCGAGCTGGGAGCTCACCTGGAGGTAGCTCTTCACCACCACCCATACACCCAGGGAGATAGCCGGGACCCGGTGGAACCCTGGGCTCACGACCCTGATGATGGGGTCAATGGACATGTGGTACGGGCCCCACCAAAGCCTCGGGTCGAAGACACATGACACTAGAGCGACCTGGACCAGGGAGGAAAATCGCAGCACGGTGGGCCAAGCGACCGGCTGGTCAGAGCAGGCATACAGGAGAAGCAGGGCAGGCCCCAACCAAGAGCGAGATCAAGGAGGTCTCCCCCCACATCCTGGGGATCCAGAGGGCTTCCCCCCACAACCTGATGGACTGGCTCTCATTTCTTGCAACGCCATTCCACCCTGTGGTGTAGGCTGATGGCCCAAGTGGACAACTGAAATGCCCATCACCCTGGACTCCTACTAATCACTGCAAGTGTTATAACCTTTCCACACTGGTGCTAGATTTGCAAATGTCATGTCATGCCTTAGCCTCATCGCATAATACTTAGCAAAGCTTTAATAATTGTATGTTTCCTCAGTTACCCACTTACGTATAACCTATGATAAATAACATGTGACTCTATAACAATCTCTTACACCAAGCCTGTTCACAGAGAGTCTGACACCGTGTGGCATTCCTGGGGAAGGTCATAACAGTGAAAGGGGCTAGTATGGTTAACCTAATTCTCAACTGTTTAGCAAACATGTCACTAGACAAAGCTACTTTAGCGTACTCCTACTGATCACTGCAAGTGTTACAACCTTTACCAACTGGTGCTAGATTTGCAAATGTCATGTCATGCCTTAGCCTCATCACATAATACTTAGCAAAGTTTTAATAATTGTATGTTTCCTCAGTCAACCACTTACGTATAACCTATGATAAATAACATGTGACTCTATAACAATCTCTTACACCAAGCCTGTTCACAGAGAGTCTGACACCTTGTGACCTTCCTGGGGAATGTCATAACAGTGAGATGGGCTGGTATGGTTAACCTAATTCTCAAACTGTTTAGCAAACTTGTCACTAGATGCAGCTAGAAACGCTAGATCTGACATAGACACAAGCACCGCACGATAGACTTCACATATGAATACTCACTGCATTTATGTTATTAGGCTGAGCTGGAAAGATAGGCTGAGCTATCTTTATTAGGCTGAGCTGGAAAGATGTGCTCTACCACATTACACTACAAGGTACACTGTTCCTCATGTTACATGCCTGTTATAACCTCGCTTGTTGCTCTGCTTATGCCAAACTACACTTACTGCTATTTTACTGAACTAGCTAGCACTATTATTGAACGTATAATTAGTATAAAATTAGGCTGTTACTCAAGGGAAAGGTTGTATAATGTTATCGTACTCCCAATCTGTATGAAAAACAAACAACCCCTCTTCTTCATTCTGTATCCTATTTACCTAATACCTCAATAAAATAAAGATTGACAAGAAACAGGGCTTTAATTTATCATTAACTATTCATATATGGAACATAATTTATTGTGAATAAAATTGAAAAAAATGTGAGAAAATAATTTTTTTTTTACATTTGTATTTCCGTCTGACATTTTAGCTGTGAATGTCATAATACTGTTATTATGCAAAAAAATGCACGTTTGTAATCAGCGATGTCTCACGAGTACAACAGTACCCCCCATTAACAGGTTTTATGGTGTTTTGGAAAGTCACAGGATCAAATATAGAACATTCCATTTTCAAATTGAAATTTGCCAGATTAGTAATGTTACCTTTGAGACGGTGTGGTAGCCCAGGAATGAGAATTACCCCCATAATGGCATACAATTTGAAAAAGTAGACAACCCAAGATATTGAAAGTGGGGTATGTTTAGTCTCTTTTAGTAGCCACTTAGTCACAAACACTGGCCAAAGTTAGCGTTCATATTTGTTTTTGTGTGAAAAAATCAAAAATCTAATATTTGGCCAGTGTTTGTGACTAAGTGGCTACTAAGAAAGACTGGACATACCCTACTTGCAATACCTTGAGTTGTCTACTTTTGCAAATGGTATGCCATCATGGGGGTAATTCTCATTATTTCTATTTTAATTTTACACATGTCTAACAATTTTTTTTTTTACACTTCCCACCAGCAGGGGGACTGTCTGACATTTTAGACAGTCCCCCTGCTGGCAGATCCCCAGCCAGCTATAGGGGGGTTAATTTGCCGGGGGGGGCTGCCTGGGCTGTCAGGCAGCCCTCCAGAAGAGGATCGCGGTGGAGGTAAGTCCACCAGACCTCCAGGGACAGAAAGCCATTATGGCGTTCTATACCGCCGCAACGGCTTTAAAGCCCTTTAAATGCGGGACGGCATAGAACGCTGTAACGGCATTAAGGGGTTAATTATTCACACACATGAGGCTCCTGCAGGCTAGCAGGCTATTAACAGAGCAAGAAATAGGACATTTTAATTTGAACAGACTGAGCAATAAAGAAAGTTTAAACATCAGATCTTTCTTTGCAGGAAATGTTTTTGGAGACCGTCTAGATCACATGGAGGGGAGGTATGACTAGGGCTGCATTAACAAAGTGATTTAGCTCCTAAATGGCAGAACATTGATCAGTTAGACTGCAGGAAGATAATCTGTACACCAAAACCACTCCATTAAGCTAAACATATTTTGGTGCCTATAGTGTCCCTTTAAGCACCGTTATTTCAAATACAACAAAGGGTCGGGTACAGGTAATGTTCTTCCTGTAGCATAAAAAAGAAATATAGAGGTAGTAATCAGGAAACCAATACTACAAGTCTCTTGCAGTGAAGAGACTCTTGTATCTGGCCAGTCTACAGAGCAGTAGTGTTGCAGTGATGGTAGCTCTTCGGTAAGTTTCTCATATCTCCACACATGCTCTCTGAAGCACACCCTGAGCAACCATCAGGTTCTTGATCACCACTTTTACCAAAGTCCTTTTCTCAGATTGCTCTGTTTGGTCAGACGGCCAACTGAAAGATCAGTACTGGTTCATCTTCCATTTATGAACTTTGGAAGCCACTGTGCTCTTGGGAACCTTCAATCTGAAATTATTTTAGCCTTCCCCAGATCTATGCCTCAACACAATAGTGTCTCTGAGCTCTGCAGGCAGTCCCTTTGTTCTCATGCCTTGGTCTTTGCTCTGCTATGTATTTAGAGCTGAGAGACCTTATACAGAGAGGTGTAAGCAGTTCCAAATCATGTCTGATCTATTGAAATATCCACAGGTGGACTCCAATCAAAGTATAGAAGCATCTCAAATATCGGCCAGAGAAAAAGAAATGGATCTGAGCTAAATGTCATATGTCATAAGAAAGGGTCTGGATAATTATATCCAGGGACATTTTTAGATTCCAGAAAGTGGAGCTTAAGCGCAAAGCAGACTAAATTACCTCTGAACAAACAGAAAGGTGGGGGTATGTTTTGAACCGACCTTTCTACCCAGGGAACAGCATGCTCCAGATGAAAACATCTGCTACCCAGCCAGGAAGCCACTGTGACCCCACCATGCTACTTAACTAATAAAGGGGTGTGCAGAAAAGTTCTCTTTCCCTAATGCCTTTTATCAGCAGACATTACAACCCACTCCTCCTTAGTAGCCTTCCAGAGCACAATACAATCGATCTTCCATTTTATATCAGGAGACTCCCTTGAGAAGCAACTACCAGATTTAAAATAAAAAAAGTAAAACACTAATATCTTCCAGTACCCTCTTCTACCTGTAGTGATCTGGGCCCTCAGCTCCCAACCCCACTCCACCCCCCATCAACATCTATGTTTATGCAATGTGATATTTCAGCCTTTCATTTTTAGTGATTTTGCAAAGGTTTTCAAAAATCAGTTTTGTACTTTATCATTAATGGGTACTGAGTCTATGCGAAATGTGAAAGAAAATATAAACCACTGTAGTAAAAGGATGAAACATAAAAAATGTGAAAAAAAAATTAAGGCACTTTTAATACAATTGTGAACCACCACCTTGTTGCAAGCTTCTTGATGTTCTAGAAAGAGAATTTACATAATTATAGTTTGAGTTTAAAGCTTAGTATAATTTTCCTTTGAACATATTTGATACTTTAAATCCAGTATGCTTTATAACGACAAAAGGTTTTTTGAAAGTTTCTGAAATTGCTTATTACTCAAATTTCTTCAATAGGAAAATCAAGTGCCATCCTGGAATGTTACCATTTTTTATTCTTTTAAGCATTAAAACTCAGTTAATCTACTTTTCATTAACAAGTTTCCATTCATGTTTTAGTGACTATGATGAAAATCCACTACTGCTCAATAAATCTTTTGTAAAGCACCCATACAGAATGGTATATCTCAGTTCTAATAATTCAAATACAAATTTGAAATATTAACCTACAAAACATTGAGCTTAATTGGCTCATTGGCTCATTGGTTTAAACTTCAGTTTCAGCCTAACACAGCTTTTGCCAAGTCCAATCAAATTTAGTTTAATTTGACATGAGTCAGATGTCACAGATATAACACATGGTGATGCCCACAAAACTAGCACAAGAATAATTAAATGGGCTAAACTCCAAAATAAACAAAAACGACAAAGAAAGCAAGCTATACCAGAGAAGTACATTTATCCTGAAAAAAAAAAAAATTTCAATACTGTTTTCTTCAGAATACAGCAAGGAGGAGCCTATCGGCAAATGTGGAAGTCACTTTTATAGGTGCTTTACAGAAACATGTGATAAAGCAATCAAATAAACTAAATCCGAGTCACAATTTTTTTCATCCACAAATAGATGGGAGCTTAGTATAGAAGTAGCCAAACTGCAGTCGTTATTCTTCCAGGATTCATTTCTTTTGGGAAATGTACCAGAGGATTAAAGAATAGCATATCTGGTATCCATATATAAAAAGAATTGTGCTTAAAGAGGCAGTCAAAGCACCTTATCCAATAAATACTAAAACTGTTATCAAATAGTTTGACAATTATTTGGGTACCTTAAGGGCATTCTGCAAATGCATTCTTGTTTTGTTTTCCAAATAGGGAAAAATTTATATATCTAAACCAGAACAGGAAACTTCAACTTAAGATATATGTTGGAAATAGAGGCTAAACTGTATTCTTTGGAGGACTTAGCTCAGGTGAGCTAACATAATTCTGTTTAGGAGCTTCCTGCTCACCTGTGTAAGGAGGAAGGAAGTGGTGGATTCTAGGTAAGAGGTAAAACCATTCAAGAACAGTTTGACTACTAACAATAGGGGAAAAGGGATTATTTATGTATAAAATATTTTACCAGGAAGGATACATTGAGATTTCTCTCGTTTTCAAGTATGTCCTGGGTCCACAAAACATTGCATTGATACAACAGGGTACAATAAAAAACAAAAACAATATTAATACACAATATTGATCCCCAAGACACCACTGGCAATACAGCCACTACAGAGAGATAAGTCTCATTATAATTTCAAAATTTCCTGAATAACATAAAACTAACTATACGAGTTATTCATATCCTAGAAACGTTAAACATTTGCATTTCTGCCTAAGCGCTGCTTAAGGCACTTTAGTTTAATTAGAACTAGGAGTTCAAGTGCCCTATTATAAACTGTATGGATTTTAATAGGAAAGCAACACCTTTAAAATAAATAAATTAAAATAGCATTGAACACAGCAGTAAACTTCCTATGTAATGAGAAAATAGTTTCTACAAAGTAGAGAATCAGCAGGTAACCAGAAACCATTCTACTGATTAAAATAATGGATCCGTTGGTATGGTTTGATTTACCTTTAAGAATTGTTGCATTTAATGCAATTATACTACTCTTAACAAGCTCCCACAAAAATTCTTTGAATTCAAGATAGATAAAGGTCTTTAAGAAAAATCAATGGAAATACATTTTTCGACACTGTATATATTGTTGCACAAAAGCTCTCTGTAATTGAATAAAGCATTATACATATGTGGATAAGTAACAAACATCCAAGAGTACAATTTAATCTCATAAGGATGGTGTCTAAATTGAAATTGCAGTACAATTTTAAAATCATATGCTAGAAGGTCAGTAAATATGCCATCTGTGCCCTTCAGCAAACACATTCACAATGTCATAAACATTGTATTTAATAGAGCAGGTTTTCATCTTAAAGGTAAAATGTTTTATACATAAATGGGGATGTCAAGAATTCACACAGAGGTACATTTAAAGGCTGTTTGATGTCATCTCAACCTTTACTCATTTTTCGAAATTAAAGGGAGGGAAATTATTTTTAGCTTGAAGCAAAAAAGATAAATAAATGCATTTTATTTTGTTTCCCAAAACACATGTATGGTTCTCTCAAGTTTGAGAACATATATTGAAATTTGAAATTATAATATATTGATTATTTTGCTTTGCGATTAATCTTACTAATGACACCACAGGAAAAGAACAGGGAATACAACAATAATGTATTTTTACATAACTGAAAGGCACTAATAGATTTTGAGGAAGTGAAATTATAATTTGTTTCTGTGCAGGGATTTATTTTTCGATGTTAGTTAACATTACTACACTGAACAAAATTATAAATGGAGCACTTTTGTTTTTGCCCCCATTTTTCATGAACTGAACTCAAAGATCTAAGACTTTTTCTAGGTACACAAAAGGCCTATTTCTCTCGAGTATTGCTCACAAATCTGTCTAAATCTGTGTTACTGAGCACTTCTCCTTTGCCAAGATAATCAATCCACCTCACAGGTATGGCATATCAAGATGCTGATTAGACAGCATGATTATTGCAAAGGTGTGCCTTAGGCTGGCCACAATAAAAGGCCACTCTAAAATGTGCAAAAAGAGCGGTTTACGTGAATTGAATGTTCATTTCTCACCATAAGTGTTTATAATTTTGTTCAGTGTAAATATCCATTGAAATCAAGCCACTGACCCTTTTATTTTATTTAATAAAAAAAAAATTGGGGGCATATGTTCCAGATATTTTTGGGATATTTTAAAATTTAGCTCATTCTAGAATACGAGTGTGTATTGTACATTTGAATACATACAAGCTTCATAAATGTAACTCTGAACTTGCGCCATTGTTTTATATTGGTAAATGAGCTTACTATGCCAGAGTGCATTTTTTTGCTTTGATATTAAACATGTTAACTATATAAAGGAAACTATAGACTAGATATATTTGACACAGAAACTGATGGCTTGAAATTTACTAAAAAGATTATTAGAAAAATGTTTTTTCCAAACATTATAGGACTTTATAAAATACAAAATTGATAAACTGATTCAATAATTATGTGTTGCTAATTATCAGTATTAGTGCTTCCAGGTGTCTACAAAATATCATCACCACCTTGTGATAGGATAGAAAAAGAGTCTAAGAAATAACTATTGTTCCAGTTCAGTAATAGCAAATCGTATCACCACATGTGAACTAAATGACCTACAATGGCCATCTAACGATAGAGCAAACCTGTGTCATAACAATGTTATCCATCACTGTCCTAGTCTCAATAAAGTACTCTATATAATATAGTAGAATATAAAATATTGCTCATACTTACCAACCTTATTGATCCACCAAGTCATACCAAGTGATATGGTGATTTTTTTTAACATGTAATTACTTAAATTCTAAACACTGTTGCTTTTCACAATTTTTTTTCTTCCAATCCTCACTTTTGCTTACAGTGTTTTATTGAGAGATACCTTTATTTTTTACTGCCATACTTTCAGGAACAGCCATACATTTCTAATGCATTATATGATTCTCTGCTGTCATTGGTTTCTGTATTTTAAGCAGTAATTTTTACAGAGAAACACAACACACAGCCAGGGCTGGCGATACCATAAGGCAGCCCAGGTGGCCACCTTAGGGCGCACCGGCCCTAGGGGTGCAATGTCAGGCTGTCCGGCAGGCGAGAAGCAATCTGCGCTCCCCTCCAGCCGGTTACTTTATGAAGTGTGGCCGAGCGCAAGTGCCTCCCCTCAGTGCAGCCCAGTCTCTTACTGCTGCCCGAGGAGCCTCCTACACTGGTGTCTGCCACAAGCTGTGTGGAGGGGGCGGAATATGAATGACATCATATCCCTGTGTGGCTGGAGCCCTGTGATGAGGCTGGGCTGCAAGACAGGACTCCACAGAGCCAGACTGCATGCACCCCACGGACCTGTATGTACAATAGATATGTAATTGTGACTGTCTCTGTATGTATGTATGTCTCTGTGTGCCTGTCTGTATGTATGTCTCTGTGTGCATGTATGTCTCTGTATATATGTATGTCTCTGTATATATGTATGTCTCTGTATATATGTATGTCTCTGTGTGCATGTATGTCTGTATGCATGTCTCAATATGTATGTATGTCTCTGTATGCCTGTATATATGTATGTATGTATGTATGTCTCTGTATGTATGTCTCTGTACGCATGTCTAACTAACTCATAGAACTAACTCAAATAAAAACAGTTATTATACAAAAATAATACAAAATAAAACATGAATATATAATTAGCGCATAGCGCTGGTAAAATGTCTTTATTGTGTTGTGTTTTAAGGGCATTCATTATCATGTATTGCTTATTTATTTGTAAAATGCATATTAATAAATCCAATGTAAGACAAACATTTTTTAAATCTACTATAGTTATTTTTTTTTGCTATGAATTAAAGATTAACTGTCAAGCCTAAAATATATATTTTTGTTACTGTTTTATAGTAGGAGATCTGATTATGACAGGTGTCTCTGAAGATGAATGACACATTAAGGAGAAGTAATAAGAAACAAATCTCCATCCATGGAAGAGAAGGTCATGGAGATTACAGTAGATATGTCAAACTAAACCAGGGGACTTTCTGTGTTTCTAAAATAGGACAGAAGTGAACAGAAAATTATTCACCAGAAATTCATTTTAATCATAGTATAGACAATAGCTAGAGGGAATCCAAGACACTAGACTACTGAACTGCAGGAACAATTTGACATTGATATAAAACACAGATGCCATTTTGTGCTATTTGAGATGCTATAAAGAGTGAATGCAATGAAGCAAGACTGGATACATGGGTTTCTATGTAACACAAACTTAATGTACAATTTCAATACAAAGTTCTTGGAGCCCAATGCAGATTGAAGGCTATCTAGACTGAGAACCATTAGCAACTAGCAATCATATAAAAATAAACAACAAAGTATTGGCCAGATAGCTTAATTTGGGAATTTTGAACAAGACAGCAATGTTTTTGTTTAGTTATGTTTTAGTAAAATTTGAAACTTTAGGCAAAAGCCTAAATTGTAATATATCTGGACAAGAGATATTACCCAGCTCACCTATATCTGTAGTACCAAGAGGGATGAAAGCCTGAGCTGAACTTAACTGAAAAAGATCTTTAGTAACTATGGTCTATAGAAGCTTGATACGTGCATTAACATTACTCAATTTTATCAATGGAAATCAATTTTAATCAGGATAAGTTCCAGATATTTTATGCATATTTATAAAGTTAGTTGTCTTATTCTAGAGTATAACATAGTATTGCACATTTAAAGGTGGAACTTGATTGACTCTACTCTTTTTTTCAACTTAGATTACTATGTAACTATTTGTATTTGAACACATATATGCTTCATAAAAGTAATTCCTGTGCCCACATACCCAAACTAATACCATCCACGTAAAGCTTTCTTTTTAATGCCCACTCTGTTCAAATATCACTCACATCAGAGGTGTCAGGTGTTATCTGGAGATGAAATTTTCAATGGGCAGCTACAGTCCTCTGATCCGGCATAGAGTTCTACAGCGCTGGGTAGAAATCCCGGTCACCTAAAATTATGTCACTATCGGAACATGAAACTCCCTCAAGTCCCTAATATCGATCATGCCTCGCCACCTCTTTTGTCACCCCTCCAAATAGCACACTAATACGTGCTTCTGGGAACCCCTCCAAATAGCGCTTTAATATGTGCCTCTGAGTGCTCTCGAAAAGTGTCTCTGAGTGCTCTCTACAAAGTTTTACCAGACTGAAAATTTTGCAATCCGATCAAGAGTTCCAGAGAATTTGTGAGTTGCTCCAGGCCAGACAGACTGTGTCTCTGTGTTTCCTGGCAGTCCTGTGATGACTTCTGGGCCATGGAAAAGGGGAGCTGGGCTTGGAAGCATGGTCTGGATGGGTAAATGTGGTGATTATAGTCCTTTTTTGGAAGGAGGTGGTGGTTTGGAGATATATACCAGACGTAGTTGACCAGGTGGTCTGTCACAACCATAATAATAATAATAATAATAATAATTTCTGTGCATGTAACAAATTTACAGCATGAGATCTCTTAGTGGAAATTACAAAATGCCAAAAATAATAAGTTTGGATCCTTTCTTCATCCAAACACCTCATTCCAGTCAAGTTGAGAATGTTAGCTCAATATGTTTTAGAATAAGCTAAAAAGACTGTTAACAGTCATCCTGCCATCTTTGCAACCTTCAGGGATGCAAAAGTAATGGTTGTGCAGTCTCTATGTATATGTACACTGTGTACACTGTTTGCTGAGAGCTAATGTTGAGTCAGAAGTAGCTGACATGGTTGGAGTCTATCAGTATCCTGATGCTTTAAAGGAGCACTATTGTGTCTGGAATACCACCAGAAAAAAAAATGGTTGGAAACCATCCCAAAAGGCCAATTAACAAGAATAAGCCAAAATTGTACAAAAAGATTATCAAGAACAGGCTAAACACTTGAAGAACAATTTTTTAACAAAAAAATATGAATCAGCATCATTAGAAAGGGAAATCAAGGAAATTGAAAAGAAGGAGAGAAGAGGATTGATGATATCCAAACCAAAAAAAGAAATCAAAAAAGATTATAAGTCTTAATATCTTAACATGAATTGAAGCATACTAAGAAAGGAAGATCGAACAAAACAATCAGTCCCAGCCACTTCCGGGTTTCGGCAGTGGAACGCACGCTGGAACGCTTACGTCATCGGACGGTGTGCGTGATGACATCTGAGAAAGATTATTGAACTTTGTGGACATTAGGGGAGGCATTGTGATGTAATTCCAGTAAAATACAAGTTTAGCAGGCTAAGATTGCCACAAGGCATATGTATGTATATGTGTTTGTAGTATCAGTTGGTTAATTACACGTAGCTAAGATACTGTCATCACTGTACTGACCAGGTGCAGGAATGTAAGAACTGGAATTACGCGTCCCTCTCCTTTGTATCAGATGAGCCACGTGGTTAGACCGGATGGATGAGTTTAGACTCTATTCATTAAATAGGTTAAGGGTATGTGTGGGTGTAGTTAATTGTGGGAGGAGCTACAGTGCTATATAAGGAATGTACTCTATGTATTCAGTACTCAGACTTTGCTGTATTTTGGTGACGCTAGTCCCTCTGAGTCCCGATCGGTGATCCAATAAAGAATCTCTTCCTTCCTGAAGAAACCTGTGTCCATCTCTCTGTGCTTGGCTACCGTCAGTTTCTCCGGTATCATTTGGTGCATTGGCCGGGAAGCTCATCGTTCAACGGTAGCTGAGAGGCAGAGGCGTGAGACGGTCTATCTTTGCCCACGTTCTCTACGGCTGCACCCCTGAACTTCTGCGTGGACCTCCCTTCGTCTCGGCGCCACTGGTCTGTTGTCCAGGAGATCATCGGCCTCTACGTGAGAAGTGCTGGGGTGTCCCCGTCGATGAGTGTGAACTCAGGTTCAGGAACGAGGAGGTAAGATAACTGCTGTTTTAGACGGCAGGACCCGCTAGGGGTATACCGATTGTGCGGTAGGCCCAAAGGGGTTTTTGAATCTGTATCTGCCCCCTCTGTCGGAGGGAAGGAGCGAAGGCGCACCGCTCGATCGAACGCTCTTTAGTCAGACCGTTTGATTTGGTTAGTCAGGCGGGGTCCTGGTGTAAGATAGCCCTAGCCGGACACCGGTGTCTTGTCTAGACTAGCGTTCTAGGGTGTATATTACGTTCGCTAGGTCGGAGGGACCGGGAGACTAAGCGGCGCCTGTGTAAATTCGGTTCGCTAGTTCTCATCCTATCTGGGCTAAGTGGGAAGGCGTGTAAATTTGGAACCCACTAGACTTTTGATAGTACGACTAAGAGGCGCCTGTGTAAATTCGGATCTCTAGCTCGTTGTATAGTGCGACTAAGAGGCGCCTGTGTAAATTCGGATCTCTAGCTCGCTATGTATATGTGGTGATTGGGCAGTGTGGCTAACCAAAACGGGTGTATATAGTTTTAGGTAGTCCATTCAAGGTACTGGCCAATAGTTTAGTTGGGAATTGTAAATGTGTT
This sequence comes from Pelobates fuscus, assembly GCF_036172605.1. NCBI lineage: Eukaryota > Metazoa > Chordata > Amphibia > Anura > Pelobatidae > Pelobates > Pelobates fuscus. Next base: position 98,218,186 of record NC_086320.1, read on the forward strand.
AACGATTGTTTAGTAAAGTGTATATCTTGTTAGATAGCGCGAGCTCAGCCGTCTAGCGAGAGTGTTAATAGTGTGTTGCTGTATTATAGTGCACGGTACCATAACCCTGTATATTTACTGACATTGTATAATAAGTACTAATCATTGTCGTCCATTGCATGTTTAACACCATAACCACTAATAATTGTATTGTGACCTTAACTTGTGCTTTGACCTATGCTAACCGTACTGTAACCGCTATTTGTAAAAGACGATGTTACTGGGGTGTGTTATAGACGGGTAATTCGTATATAGAGAATTATAGCGTGGGTGACTGTGTAGTTACGCCAAAGGGCATAATATTGATTATATAGTGACTGGTGTAGCAGCTGTGTGTGTACGGGAATTCCCTGAGTGTTTATTGTTATTGTGTACGTTTCACTTGGTAACCGTACCACGTGGTGCTGTTGCCAGAGGAAACGGGTGTGACTGTTGAATAGTACGCGTGTATAGTAATCGTTGTCGACGACGTTCCACTGTTAAATATGGGTGCGTCGCAGTCAACGATTCCGGATCCCTTAGGATGTATGGTTAAGAATTTTAAAAAGGGATTCAAAGTTTGTGATTTTGGGGTTAAGATGTCCCCTGTACGTTTGGTCACTTTGTGCACTAGGGAGTGGCCTACTTTGGTTGCGGCATGGCCGCCACGTGGCAGTTTGGATCCAACTCTGGTACAGCGCTTACACGTGGCTGTATCAGGTAGGCCTGAACTTTACGGCCAGTTTCCTTATATTGATTGTTGGAGACAGGCCGTAAATGACTCGCCAAAATGGCTCCGGACATGCCACGAGGAACAGTGTCGCCTCATGGTAGCTAGGACTTGTTCGTCCACTAGGGCTGGTGTTAGGCCCATTTTGGACACGCCCCCTGAGTCCGAGATCCCTTTGCCGCCCCCTTACTTTCCGGTAAGAGGAAGTGACGCAAATACAGGAAGTCCTGTAACCCTTCCCTCATTACCCTCATCCACTTCCGCTTCCTCCTCCAGTACAGGATCCACCCCCCCTCGTACTAAATCTCCCCTTCCGGAACCAGAACCCACCCCCATTAGAAACGAATATCCTGATTTGGCGCCACTTCAGACTTCCGGTCAAGCTTCATCTAGCTCGGCCCGAAGTGTTCTATTCACTACCTTTTCCCAAAACCAACCTCCCACATCCCCATACCCTATATCTCCCCGACCGGAACCCATGACTGACGCTTCCCTACGTAGCCCCATCCAAACCCGACAGTTGACTGGTGCCCAACAATTAAAGCACTATCAGATGCCTCTTCGCTTAAATCCCGGGTCAGCTTATATCGATGCCGCAGGTCAAATGGCACACGCTGACCCTGTCTTCGTATATGTCCCTTTCACCACTACCGACCTTTTAAACTGGAAGACCCATAATTCCTCGTATACTGAGAAACCACAAGCCATGACTGATCTGTTCACCTCAATAGTACAGACACATAATCCGACATGGGCTGATTGCCAGCAGTTATTAATGACTTTATTTAACAATGAGGAAAGGACAAGAATAAATCAAGCAGCCATTAAAGCATTAGAGGATAGAGCCCGTGCTTTGAACCAAGCTAATCCAGCAGCATGGGCCGCAACACATTATCCCAACACTGATCCCGATTGGAACGTAAATGGTGCTGATATGGTTCAACTCAGAGCCTATAGAGACGCTATAATTGCTGGCATGAAAGCCGGAGGAAAGAAAGCCATTAACATGTCGAAGACAGTTGAGGTGATCCAGAAAAGCGATGAAGCGCCCAGTGTCTTTTATGACCGATTATTGGAGGCGTACCGCTTGTACACCCCCTTTAATCCGGAAGACGCAGACAATTCCCGAATGGTTAACTCCGCCTTTGTCAGCCAAGCTTACGGAGATATTAAGCGCAAGCTACAAAAGTTAGAAGGGTTTGCAGGTATGTCAATCTCCCAACTAATGGAGGTAGCTAATAAGGTCTATATGAATAGGGAAACAGAAAGCAAGAAAGAGGAGGAGCGCAAGATGCGTAAAAAGGCTGATATGCTAGCGGTAGCGATCGCAGGCGTAGATAAACGGGGCCCAGATAGAGGCAATAATAGATGGAGTAGGGAGCCTTTGAGTAGGGATCAGTGTGCGTATTGCAAGGAAGAAGGGCATTGGAGGAACGAATGTCCGCAAAGAGAGCAGTACGAGAGAGACCAACCCAGGGCAGGCTACGGAAACTTTAGAGGCAGAGCGAGAGGTAGAGGAGGTCCCGGAGGGAGTAATGGTTATAGAGGGAGTAATGGGAACAGAGGAAGTGTTAGGGAAGACAGGTATATTCCAGCAGCGCAAAGGTCTCGCGATAGAGAAGGTAGGGACTTTGTAGGATTGGCTGACACGGTCATGGAGGACTATTGATACCGACCGGGCTCCATCCCCCTTGGTCGAGCGGAGCCTATGGTCGATGTATCAATAGGGGGGAAAAGGAGTGCGTTCATGATCGACACTGGTGCTGAACATTCAGTGGTGACTAATCTAGTTGCTCCTCCATCTGGAAGGACTATTACTGTGATAGGAGCAACTGGAAGAAGTGCTGAAAGACCGGTTCTTAAAAGTCGACTCTGTACATTGGGAGGCCACGTAGTAAAACACCAATTCCTTTATATGCCTGAATGTCCAGTCCAATTGCTGGGACGTGATATGCTATCCAAATTACAAGCGCAGATTACGTTCCTACCAGATGGAACAACATCTTTAAAGTTTAATGGACCTTCAGGTATTATGACTTTATCCGTACCAAAGGAAGAAGAGTGGCGACTTTATACAGTGTTGACTAGCCAAAACCCTAGGAGTGATGAGACATTGTTTAACATACCAGGAGTTTGGGCAGAGAACAACCCACCAGGACTGGCCCGCAATATTCCACCAATAAAAATTGAACTGAAACATGGGGTTTATCCAGTGAGCCTAAGACAATATCACATTCCGCAGAAGGCTAAGAAGAACATCCAATCCTATCTGGATAAGTTCATACGGTATGGTATCCTAAAATTCTGTACTTCCCCCTGGAACACCCCATTGCTGCCTGTTCAAAAGCCCGGCACAGATGAGTATCGACCTGTGCAGGACTTAAGAGCAGTCAATGATGCGGTTGTTAGCATACATCCAGTTGTACCCAATCCATATAACCTGCTTGCTTTAATTCCGGGCGGGGCTACTTACTTCACAGTCTTAGATCTCAAAGATGCCTTCTTTTGCCTCCGAATTGCCGCAGAAAGTCAATGTATTTTCGCTTTCCAATGGGAGAACGCTGTAACGGGCTCAAAACGCCAAATGACTTGGACAAGACTGCCCCAAGGGTTTAAAAATTCACCTACCCTATTTGGTTCAGCCCTAAGTCAAGATCTATTGGATTTCGAGTCCATCCCAGGAGAGTGTGTATTGTTACAATATGTAGATGACTTGTTGATAGCAGCAGTTACAAAAGAAATCTGTCAGCAAGCAACGCACGATCTACTACACATTCTCTGGAAGGCAGGATACAAGGTGTCTAGAAAGAAGGCTCAGTTGTGTTTGCCAACTGTCAAGTATCTAGGATTCCATATCTCTGAAGGTCAAAGAATTATGGGGCCAGAGAGAAAAGAAGCTGTCTGCCAAATACCAATACCCAAGAATAGAAGACAAGTGCGAGAATTCTTGGGGGCAGCAGGCTTCTGTAGGATATGGATTCCCAGCTATGCGATACTGGCAAAACCTCTGTACGCAGCTATCAAAGGTACAGAGCACGACCCCTTCTTATGGACCCAAGAACAGCAAACGGCATTTGAAGATGTGAAGAAGGCTTTGATGAGTGCCCCAGCATTAGGTCTACCTGATCACACACGACCATTCTACCTGTATGTACACGAGCAAAGAAGAATGGCTGTGGGAGTATTGACACAGTACTTGGGATCATGGCAAAGACCTGTTGCCTACATGTCTAAACAATTGGATGCAGTGGCCAGCGGACTTCCACCTTGTCTAAGAGCCGTAGCTGCAGCCGCCCTGCTAGTAGCTGAAGCCGATAAACTCACTCTGGGTCAAGAACTTTATGTACGAGTCCCACATGCAGTACAGACGTTGTTGGATTACAAAGGAAATCATTGGTTTAGTAATAGCCGTATGACCAAGTATCAAGCAATGTTGTGTGAAAACCCAAGAGTGCATTTAGAGACTGTAAACACCTTAAATCCAGCTACCCTTTTGCCACAACCTACTGAAAGTCAACATGATTGTTTGGAAGTAATGGATGAAGTATTCTCAAGTAGACCAGATCTTCGTGATTTTCCCATCCAGAACCCCGATGTTCAATATTACACCGACGGCAGTAGTTATGTGAAAGAAGGGATCCGCTATGCAGGATATGCAGTGACAACAATAGACAAGGTGATAGAAGCTCGGCCACTGGCGAAAGGAACATCAGCACAAAAGGCAGAATTAATAGCACTAACACGAGCGTTACAATTGGCTGAAGGTTTAAGAGTAAATATCTATACGGACTCTAAGTATGCGTTTTTAACCACTCATGCCCACGGAGCTTTGTATAAAGAAAGAGGACTACTGAATTCAGAAGGCAAAGAAATCAAGTACGCAGCTGAAATCCTACAACTATTGGAAGCAGTGTGGGAGCCGAAAGAAGTCGGTATCATACATTGTCGAGCGCATCTGAGAGGAGATGGTGATGTAACCAAGGGAAATCGGATGGCAGATAGTGCAGCTAAGCGTGCTGCTGAATCAGGAAGACAGGAGTATGTAGGGCATATAGCTGCTCTTATACCAACTCCACTGTCCCAATGGACTCCAGTTTATACAGCTCAAGAAGAGGAGTGGTTAAAGACTGAACCGGGAAAGTATCTGGAGAACAAGTGGTATCAGCTAGAAGATGGAAGAATAGTTATACCAGCATCGCTAGCGGTAGAAATTGTCCAAAATTATCACAACGGGACACATTCTGGGAGAGACAGTACTGAAGAATCTCTTAGAAAACATTTCTACATACCAAGATTGTCCAACTTGACTCAGGCCATTGTACGCAGATGTGTAACGTGTGCTAAGAATAATGCAAGACAAGGACCAGTAAAGCCACCAGGAGTTCAGTTTATGGGGGGACTCCCCATGTCCGATCTACAAATAGACTTTACAGTGATGCCTAAATCGGGTGGACATCGTTACCTGCTGGTAATTGTGTGCACCTATTCAGGCTGGGTAGAAGCATGTCCTACTCGTACAGAGAAAGCAGGAGAAGTTGTGAGATTCCTGCTACGAGAAATAATACCCCGATATGGACTACCCTGTTCTATAGGATCGGACAATGGTCCAGCTTTTGTTTACCAGTGCCTACAACAACTGACTCATATGCTTGGTATAAAGTGGAGGCTTCATACTGCATATAGACCCCAGAGTTCTGGTAAGGTAGAGAGAATGAATAGAACTATAAAGAACCAGTTGGCTAAAATGTGTCAGGAAACCCAACTTAAGTGGAACGTTCTCTTACCCATAGCTTTATTGCGAATCCGCAGTACCCCTACCAGAAGGATGGGCCTCTCTCCTTTTGAAATCATGTATGGGCGACCACCTCCCGTACTTGGTAACTTAAGGGGGGACTTGAGTCAGTTGGGAGAAGGAATTACCCGGCAGCAGGTTGTAGAGTTGGGTAAGACTATGGAGGAGGTACAGAAATGGGTACAAGATAGATTACCTGTGAATATTTATCCCCCTGTTCATAGTTATCATCCAGGAGATCAAGTGTGGATTAAAGAGTGGAATAATGTACCGTTAGGGCCCAAGTGGAGAGGTCCTTATGTTGTTCTTTTGTCTACCCCTACAGCAATAAAAGTAGCAGAAGTGACTCCGTGGATACATCACTCCAGGGTTAAACCAGCAGCAGTCGATTCTTGGCAAGTTACAGCAGATCCAGAGAATCCCTGCAAGATCCGGTTAAAACGCACTACTCAGTCGGAGTAACGAGGAATTATTGTGGATTACAAATTTTATTGTTACAGGTGTGAGTGAGAAGGCCATAATAAAGCCTGTCCGCTTACCATCACATAGTGTATAAGCCAGGAAAGTCTCGAAGGGACACCTGTGAAGATGAGCAGAACTCCATTCCCTGCAGCCCCTCACATCCTGGAAGCTGAGGCGCCATCGCACGGACGAAGACTGAGGATGACGGCGAAAGATGTGCTTTTGATAGTGTTTATTTATATGTGTTTTTATATTCAGGAAGGTAGAGGTACCGACACTCCTAGCTGTGAGGTATGCATTAAGACTACGAGAACAGGTAACCATATTTCCCAAACCCTAATTTGGCATTCACAATACGAATGTAAAGGAGATGTATCGAGATGTAGATACTTAAATATAGATTATAGTGTGTGCCATTTAGGAGTAGGAGAACCTAAGTGCTTCAGTCCGGAGTATCAGCCTCGTACAATTTGGTTGACTCTCAGGAATGGAGATCCTCAGGGGACCCTAATTAATAAAACGGTGTTAGAATCCGTACATTCTTCGGGTGTTCTGCTATTTGATGCGTGTAAAGCGATATCGAGTGGTAGAAAGCCGTGGAATGTATGTGGGGATCTTAGATGGGAGAGGACGTATGGGTCTAACGATAAATATATTTGTCCCAGTAGCAAAAATAAATATGTAAGTCCTAGATGCCCAAATAGAGATTATAACTTTTGCCCATATTGGTCTTGTGTGGGGTGGGCAACTTGGGGACAGACAGTAGACAAAGACATGATAGTGACTAAGTTGCCGACTAGCCCTTATTGTAAGTCTATGGAATGCAACCCAGTCCATATACTCATTAATAACCCCGACAAGTTCTTAGATAAGTATGGAAATTTATTTGGGTTTCAAATATACGGGACGGGTTTAGATCCTGGGACATTATTGTTTATAGGAATAGAGACTGATACGGTATCCTCCCAGACTCATCAAGTATACCATTCCTTTTACGAAGAGATGAGTATAGATAATAAGATCCCCCATAATGCTAAAAACCTGTTCATCGATTTAGCTGAAAGTATTGCCGGTAGTCTTAATGTTACCAACTGCTATGTGTGTGGAGGTACTAACATGGGAGACCAATGGCCTTAGGAAGCAAAGGAGGTAATGTCCGGTTCTGAGGCAGTTGACCAATTAATATCTACACAAGCCGATTATCATATGAGTGTTAGAGGTAAATCTGAGTGGAGATTAAAGACCTCCATCATAGGTTATGTTTGCATAGCAAGGAAAGGAATAATGTATAATACTTCTGTAGGAGAATTAACTTGTCTAGGGCAAAAAGCTTATGATGATGATACAAAGAATACAACTTGGTGGTCGGCTTCAAATGTCTCAGAACCATCTAACCCGTTTGCTAGATATGCCAATTTAAAGGATGTGTGGTTTGATCTATCCATCACATCTACTTGGAGAGCCCCAGCAAATTTGTACTGGATCTGTGGTAAGAAAGCCTATTCGGAGCTGCCACAGGACTGGGAAGTGGCATGTGTGTTGGGTATGCTCAAACCATCCTTCTTCTTGTTACCGATTGAAACAGGTGAGACTTTAGGTGTTAAAGTGTATGATGTGAATCATAGGAAGAAAAGGGGACCCATAGAGATAGGCGCCTGGGAAGATGATGAATGGTCTCCCCAGCGTATTATAGATTACTATGGGCCAGCCACGTGGGCTGAGGATGGTACCTTTGGTTATAGAACCCCTATTTATATGCTCAACCGTATTATAAGATTACAGGCGGTGGTTGAGATTATCACAAATGAGACATCACAAGCGCTCAATCTTCTAGCGAAGCATAACACCAGGATGAGGACAGCAGTCTACCAAAATAGATTAGCCTTGGATTACCTTTTGGCAGTAGAGGGAGGTGTATGTGGGAAGTTTAACCTAAGTAATTGCTGTCTTCAAATAGATGACGAAGGGCAAGCAATAGCTGAGCTTACTAGCCATATGGTTAAACTAGCGCATGTGCCTACTCAGGTATGGAAAGGGTACAATCCAAGTAGTTGGTTTGGTAGCTGGTATGAGTGGTTTGGAGGGCTTAAGGCAGTGGTAGGTGGAGTCCTACTGATTTTACTGTTGTGTCTACTCCTACCGTGTCTTATACCCTTAGTAGTTAGGTCTGTGCAAAGCCTGATAGGAAGTATAGCAGAGAGGAAGGCTGCTGCACAGATAATGGCGATATATAAGTATAAGGCTCTAGATCAGGGAGAACCAATGCAAGAAGATGAATGTTGAAGATTCACATCATAAGATAAGTCTGGTCTGGTTCATGGTAACCTGAGGTATATGCAAACCAAGGTTAAGTGATGCCTCAAGTAATTGTGAAATATCAGAGGCATCAAAGGGGGGAATGTGATGTAATTCCAGTAAAATACAAGTTTAGCAGGCTAAGATTGCCACAAGGCATATGTATGTATATGTGTTTGTAGTATCAGTTGGTTAATTACACGTAGCTAAGATACTGTCATCACTGTACTGACCAGGTGCAGGAATGTAAGAACTGGAATTACGCGTCCCTCTCCTTTGTATCAGATGAGCCACGTGGTTAGACCGGATGGATGAGTTTAGACTCTATTCATTAAATAGGTTAAGGGTATGTGTGGGTGTAGTTAATTGTGGGAGGAGCTACAGTGCTATATAAGGAATGTACTCTATGTATTCAGTACTCAGACTTTGCTGTATTTTGGTGACGCTAGTCCCTCTGAGTCCCGATCGGTGATCCAATAAAGAATCTCTTCCTTCCTGAAGAAACCTGTGTCCATCTCTCTGTGCTTGGCTACCGTCAGTTTCTCCGGTATCAGCATAAAGGACTGGGGATGGAGAGGGGTCTTATTATTCATTTGAATCCTGTTACTGCTCACTACCAAAGTCCTTTACACAGAGGAAATGCGTAGGACCCCTGGTGGTGACTCAGAGATACTACACCTTTTGTTTTTAGCCTTGATGTAAGTGATTAAATTGATTTTTTACTACACTCTTGAATGTGCACTACAATTTTATTATTTTTTCTCTCTTGAGCACAAATACTCCAGCCAATCCATGGTGATTTAAACACAGATGGAAGATTGAATTCTTGGAAGGAATTTATACTTAAGGCTCTTTCTGTTGTTGTGGTTCCTAATAAAGTACCTGTCTTGAAACAAGGGGCGCCTCAACCTCTATTACTTTATTAATTTTTGGAAATCTGGTGTTTGATTCCGGTTCAGTGAGCAGATTTATGGGAGTGAGTGCAGTTCCACACAGACTACTAAAAATCAAAATCAATTTCGCAGATTCAGAGTGTATGTGTGCCCTCTGAGCTGGTGAGGGGAGGGAAGGAGAGATGTGGGTAAATGAAGTAAGGGAAGGAGACAGGGACTTTGTTTAAAAACACCAACTGAGGGTATAGGGAGATATGGAGTGCTGCATTAACCCCTTAAGGACCAAACTTCTGGAATGAAAGGGAATCATGACATGTCACACATGTCATGTGTCCTTAAGGGGTTAAAGGAGGGGGAGGGGGAAGCTTATTGCATCTGTAGACAGCTCATTGTGTACAATGTTGACATATGTATTTTTTCCCAAGATTTCATATTAGACAGCCCAGAACAGAGTTCTGGACTGCCTACCTAAGTCACATGTGCTGTGGGTTTAACCCCTTAAGGACCAATCTTCTGGAATAAAAGGGAATCATGACATGTCACATATGTCATGTGTCCTTAAGGGGTTAACTGACCCTGGTAAAAAAGGTTAAATATCTCTGAATGTGCAGCATTTCAAATAAAAATGATGCACATACTGGTACTGATAAATGATTGGAGTAACGCTCTAAGTTCTTAAAAATAAGACACAGATGCTAAGTGTACAAGTACAAATTTCATTGCATGAACTCAGTCACTCGAAGGTATAATAATATTGACCCTAATGAACATTATGTTAAAATCTTAGAAACATCGTAACATATTGTTCAATAAAGCTTGTGAAGAGAAAGAAAATCACAGGAACTAAAATTTCCCAAAGGACCTACACAAATAATGTTCCCTTACTTGTCCAGATGCATTCATTTTAAAAACAGAATTTTAATGGGAACTTTTATCATAGAATTAATATGTCAGTTTATCTTTAAGACGTCATCAATCAAATACTACTCAGTACAGCTATTGACTCTTCTTGAATCTTATAATTCATTATGTTGTATCAATAATGTATGCAACAATGACTTTAGATTTCTGATCTCTACGTTTTATAGAAATAATAAATATTATATCCTTTGGACTTTATGTGGAATGAGCAATTGTTGAGAAAACATCGAGAAATGCAGAAATCAGCAGGAATAAAACACTGGCTTCCAAGGTTTTGCGCTACATGTAGAACTGTTCCACAAAATCTATTAATAAATTACAAGACTTTTGCAGGGAAATAAATTAAAACAATTTTGGATCAATAGAATTTAGTTTAGTTAACCATTCTTTTTGGCCCAATTTTGGTGATATTCGGAAAGCACAAAACAGTAGCAAGAAAAGAGACTATGACTGTGCTGACATGCAAAAATGACCACACTATTACCTGGCCTAATCGCTGCGCAATACTAGCCAATGACAATTCAGAGTTAACAATATTAGATTATTTTTATATGTATGGAGTTTAAAAAAGAAATAAAATACGACAGAGCTTTTTTTAGTTTTAGAATGATTGATCTTTGGACTTTTGCTATTTTGCATTAATGAGAAATGTGGAGCAGTACTAATTTCAAGTTCAAAATTAGGGATTTACCCAACAATGAAAGTCAGTGGGCAATGTGCCACCCATTCACCCCTCCCATCCTGACAAGAACAAAGCTTTTCACACATCTAGTTTGTAGTTTCAGTAACAGCCCTTCAGTTTGGAGAAATCACAGTGCTCTAGTCGGAGCCATTTAATGAGAAAAAGAGCGGATTAAAAAAAAATAAAAAATTATGGAATGGGAGAGCTTGCCAACTCACTTTAAAAAAAAAAAAAAAAAAAACTTTTTTTTAAATATCCCGTGTTTTCAAATTAAATAACTCCTGTTGCAGCTGCTCTGCCTTTTTTTTTAACCCCTTTAGGACAGAGCTTCGGAAGCTTGTCTTTCACTTTATGACAACGGCATTTTTTGCATTTTTTGCTGTTTGCGTTCAACTGCAATTTGCATTTGACTAATTTATTGCACCGACGCATATTATATACCGTTTTTTAAAGGACAGAAAGGGCTTTCATTTGATGTAACATATATGTATATACATGCTTATTTATTATAAAAAAATACAGAAAAATGCAAAAAAAAAGACAAATTTAGATTTTTTTTTACAGTTTTTGCAATAATAATGTGTGCCTAATTAGTGCAGGTTAAGGAAAGTAATTAAAAATAAATTCATTTAGTTGTTCTGATTTACAGAATATATAATGTGTCTGGGATTTGAAGGTTTTTTTTTGGTAGTTACAGGTCACAAAGCACAAGGAGTAAAATAAACTTTTAATGTGGAGCGATTTTAGAATTTGGTATGTTTGTCTTGTAAGCTTAATAGCCATAAAAGAAAACAAAATTGCCACACAAAAGTATATATTTATATAAAGTAGATACCACAGGCTATTTACCTAAGGTTGTTTTGACACTTTCTACATAGCCATTTTACCGCCAACCTCTGCTAAATATTGGAGTAAAATTGTGTTTTTTGGGGGTTTTCGCACACAAACTTATAACAAAGAACTTCTCATGTGTATTTTGTAAAGTTGGTGTGTGCTATTCCTGTACAAAGTTTTATTATGTGTTCAGTTACTTCTGCTGAGTACAACGGTACCCCCATTGTATGTCTTTGGCACTATTTCGTGAAGCTACAGTGCCATATAGGAGACCTGTCCTTTTCAGTATTCACAGTAGAATTTTGAGAGACGGATTTAATGAGCCTATGCTTCCATTTGGGGTATTATAACAAAGGCCTACCATTTGTAAAAGTAGACATTCCAGGGTATCTCATAAGGTGCATATTGTGCCTTAACATGCCCCCATTTTTTTTACCATTACATGCCAAAGTATGTGGTAAAAAATAATTTTGTGCATTTTTTACATACGGATTGCATTTTTGCTGGGCATTTTGTATATTTCATATGTGCCACTAAGTTCAAACCCCCCAAATTATGCTCAGCTAAGTCTTCTGAGTAAAAGGACACCCCCATTGTATGTCTATGGCACTATTTTGTGAAGCTACAGTGCCATATAGGAGACCAAGCCATATCAGTTTTTACCGAACTTTGAATTTTGACGCCGGGCCTATGTGCAATTTCCAAGCATCTTCGCAGGTTTTAAATTCAAACTACCCCACAAAGGCCTACCATTTCTTAAAGTAGACACCGCAGGGTATTTTAAAAGGCATATTTTGAACCTTAGCGTGGGATCATTTTTCCGCTAGCGTGTACCAGGTGTAGTGGTAATAAGCGTTTTTTTCTGCCTTTTTGACACACAAAGTGAGTTTGCACAGTATATTTTGCAAACCATATGTGTACTACCACTGTATAATACTTCATATGTTGCTCAGCTATGTCTGCTGAGTACAAAAATACCCCCGTATGTACCTTTGCCAGGTATATATGGACATCGGAGGGGCACATTTGGGACACAGCCATTCCATTTTTTTTCAAACTTTGAATTTTTACGCTGTGCCCATGTCCCATTTTAGATTATTTTACCAGGCTATATAAACCAAATACCCCATAAAGCCATACCATTTCTTAAAGAAGACATCCCAGGGTATTTCAAAAGGCAAATTTTGAACCTTAGCGTGGGATCATTTTTTTTTAGCTAGTATTTTTTTACTTTCTAAAACTTTTTTTACTTTTTAAAACTATTTTTTAAACTTTTGTTTTGCTTATTAATTTTTTTAAAGTTTCCTAAACTTTCATAAAACTTTTTTTTACAGATTTAACATTTTTCTAAGCTTTTTTTTTACGTTAACCCCTAACTAGCAGTAAGCAGCACCCACCCACCCCAGCTAGCAAAATATTTAATTATACAATATTTAAATTAGTTAATTAAATAAATTTAACCCCTGAGGGTTAAAAAATAAATAAAAGTTAATCGTCAGGGGTTAAAAAAAAATTAGATCACAGTATAATACTGTGATCTGTATTTTGATCACTGTAGGCAGTGATCGACTGGCAGGGAAGGGGTTAATTTTTATTTGGACTGGGTAAAGGGTTTATTTTTTTAAATTTTTTACTTAAACGTTATTAAAACTTTTTTTTAACTTAATTTTTAACTTTTTAAAGCTTATTTTTAAACTTTTTTTAACGTTAACCCCTAGTTAGCCTAATACTAAATCCCCCAATTCCCCACTAACTTCTACCCTCCCCAGCTTGCTAAATTTATAATTTTAAAATATTTAAATTAATTAATAAAATATATTTAACCCCTGAGGGTTAAAAAAAAATAATAATTAACCCTCAGGGGTTAAAAAAAAAATCAGATCATAGTAAAATGTAATACCTGCCAATTGATCACTCTAGTCAGTGATCAATTGGCAGGGAAGGGGTTAAAATGGGTAAAGGGGGGGCAAAGGGGGGTGGGATTTTAAATACACTTTATTTTTTTCTCACCAGGGGGCAGGATCAACACTGATCCGTCTCCCTGCACTTCACACTGAACCCGGAAGTGCAGGGAGGCGGAGGTGAGTATAGAGAGCACATGTGCCCGCTCACACATGCTGTCAGAGCCGGCACATGTACTGGGGCAGCCGGATCCGGTGCTCCCGGTCTGCCTCTAATGCAGAGGCAGACCGGAGCACCATTAACCCCACGATCGCCGCGATTGCGGCGATCTGGGCTTAATTTTAACGGGTGACGGACGAGGTCCGTCACTCGTCATTAACGCATTCCCCTGAGTGACGGACCTCGTCCGTCACTCGTCGTTAAGGGGTTAAATGTCTTTCATTGTTGTGGTTTCACCCTGCCTGGCTGAGTCTTTCGATATAGAGAAGTTGATAGGGTAATGCATTTTTCCACACTGAAGGACAGTCAGTCACTGATGCTACTGACTGGATATGTGGGAAGGGTAAGTGGGTGATCAGTTGCCCAGTGCCAATGCACTGGGCAGTGCCCACTCCTTCCAACTGCATATGCAGAGGTACAGGCACCTCAAGACTTAGTCAGTCACGGCATGTCAAAATACTCAGTATTCACCCGATTACCATTTTTTCTACAAAGAGTTAAAACAATGAGATGCCATACTCAGATTAGAAAGGGTTCACTTGTGCAATAAACTGGAGCCCCACACTGTGTAAATTGTATATATAATGTGGGAAAAGAAGCACACTGAATCCTAAATTATTTGATGGGATTCAAACCTATTGCAACACAAGCCTGTACACCAGCACTTGGTTGATTAATGCTAATGGGAATGTTGATACAGGTGCCGGTACAGGTTATGCTAGTGGTAGCAGGTGCAGCTGAAGTCTCAACTGTCTCCATTAGATGATACAGATGAACTTGGAGATGATGATCAAGATGCAGAAGGAGTGCACACTAGCTGACGGCCAAAATACTGGGCTGTTTCTTGCCCTCGTTACACTCCTCTTGTAACTCCTCATGCCTGTCATACTTATAGTTGAGCAGCATCTGGGCTAGAGGCAAAAGTGCTATGTCTGCAGTGGCAGGGAAAATAGAAGGTATGAATGGATCTTATGACTCCCACAAAGTAGACTCTGCTGTGCTCTTACTTGGTTTTCCCATGGTAGAAGCATGTGCCAGTATAAATGGAAGCTTCAGGTTGGTGCAGCATGAAAAGAACGGGAAAAAAATTGATTCCTTGATGTTGAAGAGGATGTAGTGGACATGTTACTAATCCCAATCCTGAGGCTGAATCTACTGACAGTGATGGTGGCAAAGGCAGTAGTGTTGGTGGTGCCAGCAGTCCTCATGGATGACTCTCATGGTGGCACAAGACCCTTACTCAGTTTTAGCTTGGTAGTAGTATGTGACAACTTTCTCAGCAAAAATAGGTGTTTTGTGTTGCAAAATGGGTTAATGATTGGTGGATTTACTGCTGTAATTCTGTTGTGTTTTACATTGAGAAACACTGCATGGTGCTCACACGCTTGCACAGCACACCCTGGACTGAATTATTCCTACAGAAAAAATAAAATAAAAATTCCTTCAAACAGTTAACAAAAAACTAAAAACTTTTCACAGCTCCCTTTTATCGTCCATGGCCCAGGATAAGCAAAAGTATTATTTTTCCTTACACCATAGCCAACAAAAAAATATCTTTCTTCTTCCAAACAGTTAACAAATCAATTGAAAAGAACAAAAACAATTTTAACAACTGTGTATGGGTAAACTAGTCCCAAACTAGGATCAATAATAAAATGCCTGCCAACCTAAGAGCCAATCTCATATCTCCCGCTCAAAGTTTTCTCCCAAAAAATAAAAATAAAACTGCCTCTTCCGCATTCCATTCCCATTTTTTTTCTAGTGTCAAGCACTGAGAATAAGGAACCAAACATATCCAGGCTCACACAAGTCTGTTCACCTGAGATTCTTCCATGTGGCGATTCTAAAATCAGAGATTCTTCCAATCACCCGATTCTTTCTAAATTCAGCCAAAATCGCAGCTCGGTACAAAGCAAATCTCCAAGTCTATAAATAACCATTTAAAGTTACTTGGAGAAGGGGTATGCATATCAAGCTATACCCGCTACTGGAAAACCAGAACCTGCTCTATCAGAATAATGTTCACAAGAATAGACCTGAACTGATTTCTATCTGTATTAGCTAGGGACAGACATGAGAGGAGCAAAAAGTGATAGATAACAATAAACCAATAAATATCTAATAAAAAGTGTTCGATAACAAACCCAATAGAAAAATAATTAGGGCCTGGTATAACCTTCTTGGTGTATATAACCCCCAAATTAACAACAGGGCTTTAGTGAGATGTGGCAGGGATCTAAATAATAACATAATGAACAATCAATGGCAAGAAAGCTGGATTCAAATATAAAAAAATATTTATTGCCTTACCATTCATAAACTTTACTTTAAAATGGCTCATTATTATTATTATAGCTTATTATAGCGCCATCAAATTACACAGCGCTTTACAATGGGTGGACGAACAAACATGTAGTTGTAACCAGACAAGTTGGACACACAGGAACAGAGGGGTTGAGGGCCCTGCTCAATGAGCTTACATGCTAGAGGGAGTGGGGTAAAATAACATAAAAAGGTAAGGGTAGTGTTAGACTAGTGACAGTTGCAGATTTGTGATGGACAAAGGAAAAGAATAATAAGTGGAAACTAAATATTTTGTGTTTGCCTTTTCCCAATAATATGAATTTTACACCTTGATATTTATATATATAATTATGGAATGCACTTGAATTTTAATTACATTTTTTTCCTGAATTTTCTTTAATATAAAATAGTGATTTTAATAATTTATTGCTAGTGGGTTTAGATGGTTTTTTTTCTTCATTTTTTTTTTTTTTTGGATGCTGAATTAATTTAATATCTGAATGGTTAAGTTGTATTACTAAATGGCTAATTTACATTTGCAAGGTTTTTATATTAGATTTCTTGACTTTTTTTTTGGCTATTTGGATTGGTTTGCATTTACAACTGCTTTTTGGGCACAACAATTTCATGTCTGCCATCTGTTTTCCTTTCCTTTCCAACATCTCATTTGCTGTAATTAGTTCATTATGGGATCAATTCTGTCCCATGCTATAGGGACTGGAGGTCACATTGAATGATATCTTCCTTTTAATCAACTTGTTTAGCATGCTACTGCAGTTCAAGTTTAATTTTTATTTAACTAAAAAAATTACCAATTTGTATAGGGATAATTTATGTTATAAATCTGAATAGTATTTGTCTCTAATGTCATACTGCAGATTTGAAGCAAATACCTACTTTAAAGTAAATCAAAGAGGATTACTCTACCTACTGCTTATAACGTGCTTGATTAAAAAAAAGCACAACATAATCCAACAAGTTCTATGCTTAAAATTAAAATGATATTACTATTATTATTATTATTGCCTTCAAACTCATATATAAATATTTCTGGTTGAGGGCAATATTGGCGTAATGGTTAGATAACACATAAATAGTAGTAAAAAACATAGTTTTAAAAACACCCGTCGGTTGTGGTGTGCCGGAACCAACAATGCAGTAGACCTGTAATAAAAGAGGGCAAAAAGAAGTGTACCATACAAAATTTTATTTGTTCTACAATGCATCAATCATTTGGATAAGTCTTGAAAAGCCTGATGAATCTCTTTAACCAGTTCAGGGATATATAAGGTATAAGTGGATGATTTCCAGCGTCCCATTACCTTGATGATATGTGCTGGGATGTTATTAGAGGAGGCAGATGAGGCTACCCCTATGCGGAAAGAGTGGCCTGAATAGTGATTCGTATTAAAGGACCACTATAGTGCCAGGAAAACATACTCGTTTCCTGGCACTATAGTGCCCTGAGGGTGCCTCCACCCTCAGGGTCCCACTCCCGCTGGGCTGAAGGGGGAGGAAGGGGTTAAACCCTTACCTTTTTTCCAGCGCCGGGCTCCCTCGGCGCTGGGACTCTCCTCCCTCTTCCAGCGTCCCTGGCTGAATGCGCATGCGCGGCAAGAGCCGCGAGCGCATTCAGCCAGTCCATAGGAAAGCATTCTCAATGCTTTCCTATGGACACTGGCGTCTTCTCACTGTGAAAATCACAGTGAGAAGCGCGGAAGCGCCTCTAGCGGCTGTCAATGAGACAGCCACTAGAGGCTGGATTTACCCATTTGTAAACATAGCAGTTTCTCTGAAACTGCTATGTTTACAGCAAAAAGGGTTAAACCTAGCTGGACCTTGCACCCAGACCACTTCATTAAGCTGAAGTGGTCTGGGTGCCTATAGTGGTCCTTTAACCCCTTAAGGACCAAACTTCTGGAATAAAAGGGAATCATGACATGTCACACATGTCATGTGCCCTTAAGGGGTTAAGGCCAAGCCTAGTTAATAGCATGCAAATGTATAGCATAAATTTGGACTTAGTGAATGTGGAACCATGTAGTTCTTGAAATGGTTGGCGACATAGTTGTCTAATACCTGAACTGGGCACCATTTGTTATAGTTAGGATAGAAGGTATATTGACCAGGCATCCTATCTGGCTTGTTTTAGAGTGGTTAAGTGAAAGGATGTAGTGATCCATGGTTTTACTTATATTTCTAGTTGCAAGGTAGATTGATAGAGGTGAATTCCCTTGGTCTTAGGAAACCATAAAAAACTAGGAATATTGCAGTTTTGATTACCATATTGGTAATTGGTTCGAAAGGAGATGTGTCTAATAAATTGGATAGAGATTGGAACAGTTTACCTTGGATGGGTAGTCTCTTAGGGGGAAATATTGTGTTGGATTTCTGTATTCAGTTAGGTTTTAATTTGGTAAGAGGATAGGAATCCTGTTTTGTTAGGATGTAGCACCAGCATGTGATGTTGAATGCCTGTTAAGTAGAGTTTGATAGTGTTATAAGATAATTTTAGCTTAAGGTGGCAAAAAGAAGTGTACCCTAATAAAAATATATCCCAAAAAATGACTGCACTCAAAGAACTTCAAAGATAAGAAAGTGTGTATAAATAATACTTAACTCTTATTAATTCATAAAAAAAAAGAGTCAACGTTTCAGTCCTACCAAGGGGACTTTCATCAGGACAAACAAAATGCACAGAGTGGACCAAAACAAAATTCAGAGAAGGATTTGACAGGTAAATAACTTATTTGTTAGTAGTTACATTTTTTTGTTGCAGGTACATATTAAAACTTGGGAGTCTTGGGAGATTCATCATGGGTAATTTCACAAAGGAAGAACATGTATAATTAGTGGAATTTTATTTTTAAATCTGAAACAACTGTTTGATAAGTGGATCATTTCATGAAATTCACAGATTAATTTGCTGCTACATTGATCTGACCTTTCAGCTCTCGATTAATTCCTGCGGGGATATCTGCAGGAGTGGCTTGAGCAGCTGAAGAAGAATATCCATACTGAAGTTTGAGCGCAAAAGCCTTAAACATTAACTAGTGTTATAAACAATGCAACAGACCCCGATTTTGTGAGGTGGCAAATGGAGATTGTTTGAAAGATGTCATCTTCTGTACCTAGTCAAACAAATCTCCATACGTTAAGCATTCAGGGTATGTAATACCATTGAAATATATGTATATATTCGTACTTGAAAATCTCTGCACACAAGCTCAAATATCCCTTAAATCGCTGGGTGCCAAAAGCCTGGGCCCCAAAATGTATACAAGTCCATAAAAGTGGCTGCACTCCGTTCTTTATAAAATCCAATACTCATTCGAAGTAAATCAAATTTAAAAGATCGATGTTTCAGTCCCCCTGGGACTTTCATCCGGATCAAAACAAACAATCCATATATATTTTATATATATAAAACCAAGAGGGCCGCACTCACCTGAACATGCATACTTGTAAGGGTGCTGCTGGGCAATTTATACAACATACAAGATCGAGTTCCCTCTCTCATTCACTAAACAGCAATTCTAAGTCTCACAGAATGTAATAGTTTTACTTAAAAACACCTCACCTAGGCTAAAATAATGGGTGTTTAGTTACAGTATATGATCATACATTGCATAAACCTGAAACACCAATGTACCCCATTCTTGGCAGGTTCTTCTCTAACAGCCTAATGCCTGTTCTTACATTTATAAATATAAATTGATTTTCTCTTCCCTCCTGGGCGGTATATGTGTGTGTTCTATAATGTTGTTCTATATTTCTCTGCCTCTTGTAACATAATTAAAATGATTATGATGCACAGAGAATCCTTTTGGTATCTAGTAATTATTAGGGTTTTATTTGCATGATTTTGACAATTTACAATATTACATTCCTTTTTAATGCAGCTCATTTCCCTTCTACATACTGTGGTAACAAAATGTGTATATGATAGATTCATTATCAATTATTAAAGAAATACTACAAGCACCATATCCTTGCACTGTGGTGTAAGTAATCAAATCCCTTTAAAATGGTTTGACTTCTTACCTGGGGTCCACTGGGAACCATTCCATGCCTCCAATATTTCCATCAGAGAGCCTTGGGCTCTATGAGTTCAGTCTAGCCAAGTCCTGCCACCATAACCACTACAGCTAGCTCACCTCTGGTACTGCTCACCTCTGGTCCTATGTGTTGGTAGATTGGCAGGTTTCCAAGCTTGCAATTACAATAAACATTGCTTTGCAAATGGTCTTTTAATGCACAGTGTAATTAACTTTTATATCAAATGAGGGAATATTTTGCATGAAGCATTCTTTTTTTATGAACAATTACCCCTTACTTTTTTTTTTATCACACTACGGCAGTTGGCAGTGATATAAAGCATATCACTGATAAAATAGTTCCATCAACTTAATTTTCCAGATTATTAACCATGGCATCAATCACTCTCACAGCAGGAAGGGCAGGGAACAATACAGAAAAAAAATGACCACAAGAAAAGAATCACCAAAACACAAAAGTGTACCTATCACAATGCAAACACAACATTATGTAACATTTATTTATAGAAATATATTGCCAGGAAGAATAGATTAAGATTTCTCTCGTTTTCAAGTATGTCAAAGGCCCACAAACATTATAGATAGTAAATGATACTAGCATCGAAGAGACCTTTACTTATGTAAAAATTTAAGAATAATGTTGTATAATTACATCTGTCTTATAGAAATCAGCCATTACCTTAGGATTATTGGTTTAGAAAAGTTAGAATAATGAATTCACTGTCATAAAAGCAATGGCCAGTGTTAAAATAAGATAAACTCACAGTTACTTATTTCAGAAATGTAAGAAGTTACTGTTTTGTTACTTGGAAACCACCTTAAAGGGCCACTATAGGCACCCAGACCACTTCAGCTTAATGAAGTGGTCTGGGTGCCAGGTCCATCTAGGATTAACCCTTTCTGCTGTAAACATAGCAGTTTCAGAGAAACTGCTATGTTTACTTTAGAACAAAAGACAACAAATACAGGGTGCGCTAAATAAAATAAAGGGAGATGAAAAAGTCTTTAGGTACAATGTGGACCTTGAGTGAGTGTTCTTAGGTTCTTTCTTTGGGATCTCAGTAGTCGAATATGGAATACAAAAGCAGAGAGGGGAGACCAATAGTGCAAAACCGTAATGCGAAAAGGATCACGAACAACACAGACGTGGAGAAGTGCCAACTTACAATTTAAAGAGCTAAGCCCAGCTCTAGGTAAAACAGCATGCAGTGGTATTTAGTACTCCCCACATGTAGAATATTACTGGACAATTGGAGGTGTCTTCACAAGATTCTTTACACCATCCCAGACAGACGTCAGCATATAAAATATATAAAAGATGGAAAAACCCAATGGTGCAATAACTTTGGTAATACTGCAACAACAGACAACACTGAGGTCCTAAGATTGCCAACTTACAATTTAAAGAGCTATGACCAGCTCTGAGTAAAACAGCATACAGTGGTATTTTAACTCCCCACGTGTAGGATATTCCTCTAATGATGCTTGCAGTGCCGGTCTTATGAAAATAAAATCACAAGAGAGGGCCCATAGTGTTTTCCATATATAAAATGACAGTGGAATAAAAAAGAAACATACTTACAGTGTTCAGAGCAGCCACACTGCTCTATGAACCAAGTGTGGGTGGAATAATCTCCACCAGGGATTTCTTTTGAAGTACTGGATCTTGTTTAAAAAAAATCAGCCAGGATAAAACAGCAACATATAAAGTAAATGTACTAACCAAAGATAAGTGGTAGTCACAAAATACTTTAATTAAAAACAAAGTAAAAATACACAACGCGTCACTTGAAAAAGACTACTGTTTGGCGAAACGCGTTGTGTATTTTTACTTTGTTTTTAATTAAAGTATTTTGTGACTACCACTTATCTTTGGTTAGTACATTTACTTTATATGTTGCTGTTTTATCCTGGCTGATTTTTTTTAAACAAGATCCAGTACTTCAAAAGAAATCCCTGGTGGGGATTATTCCACCCACGCTTGGTTCATAGAGCAGTGTGGCTGCTCTGAACACTGTAAGTACGTTTCTTTTTTATTCCACTGTCATTTTATATATGGAAAACACTATGGGCCCTCTCTTGTGATTTTATTTTCATAAGACCGGCACTGCAAGCATCATTAGAGGAATATCCTACACATGGGGAGTTAAAATACCACTGTATGCTGTTTTACTCAGAGCTGGTCATAGCTCTTTAAATTGTAAGTTGGCACTCTTAGGACCTCAGTGTTGTCTGTTGTTGCAGTATTACCAAAGTTATTGCACCATTGGGTTTTTCCATCTTTTATATATTTTATATGCTGACGTCTGTCTGGGGTGGTGTAAAGAATCTTGTGAAGACACCTCCAATTGTCCAGTAATATCCTACATGTGGGGAGTACTAAATACCACTGCATGCTGTTTTACCTAGAGCTGGGCTTAGCTCTAAAAATTGTAAGTTGGCACTTCTCCACGTCTGTGTTGTTCGTGATCCTTTCCGCATTACGGTTTTGCACTATTGGTCTCCCCTCTCTGCTTTTGTATTCCATATTCGACTACTGAGATCCCAAAGAAAGAACCTAAGAACACTCACTCAAGGTCCACATTGTACCTAAAGACTTTTTCATCTCCCTTTATTTTATTTAGCGCACCCTGTATTTGTTGTCTTTTGTTCTCTCCATTCTTTGAAGGGTTTGAGGGTTACCCTTCCTTTCAGGTGTGCAGCTCTATCCCCCCTTGTGATCAGTACTGTAGCGCTGTTCCCCTCCCTTTCTTTTTACTATGTTTACTTTAGGGTTAATCCTGCCTCTAATGGCTGTCTCATTGAAAGCCGCTAGAGGCACTTCCGGGCTTATCACTGTGATTTTCACAGTGAGAAGACGCCAGCGTCCATAGGAAAGCATTGAGAACGCATTCCTATGGACTGGCTGAATGCGCGCACGGCTCTTGCCGCGCATGCGCATTCAGCCAATGACAGCTAAAAAGAGGAGGGAGCCCGGTGGGGGAAACAGGTAAGATTTAACCCCTTCCACCCTCTAGAGCCAGGCAGGAGGGGGGCCCTAAGGGTGGGGGTAGGGGGGACCTAGAGACCCTATAGTGCCAGGATTCCCAAACCAGGAATGGTCCTTATCTCCCCTTTTTTGTTGACATGAAAGTGTATTAGGTTAGGTGATTAGATTTATTGTTACCTTAATTGTTCTTTAATACAAAAATGTAAACATTTATAGCTTATTAGATTATTACTCCTTCAAAAAAGTGTAAGCAACATACATAATAATACCAATATACCTTTAATCATTTAATGTAATCTAATAAAAATTAATTGTCCTTTTTAATATACTGTTTGCTATATCTATATCAATTGTGTGAAGAGCTTAACCTACTGAAATACATTCAGTTAAGAGGAGCGATTTAGACGATTTACATTTTGTACATATGTGTGTTTCATTACTATCTTGACAGCTGGCCCCTGAGGAAATCTCTGTGTGTTAAAATGCACAGGGATCCCTGTCTTTTAATTTAAAATCATATTGCTGCTCATCCTGTCAGTATTCCTCTCCAAATACTTTTATATCAGGAAATCTTTCTCCCGCAGTACCATAATGGGAGACAGTTAAGTTCCAGACTGACGAGAGAAAGATTATATTATTTTCAATGCTGCTTTTTTTTAAAATTCATCTTTATATTGTTTTTTTTTTTTACAATATAAATCACTTTGATAAATGCATGTTGTAGTTTTTTTTCCTACATTTGAGAGGTATTATCTAACAAACACATAACAGCAAAGATTATTAAATATATTAAATCATAGTCATTATTATTACAATTAAAAAGAAAATTCTTGGCAACTTCGCAATATTAGATGTATATGTAATTTGGTTAGCATGCATCACATCTTATCTCCATGCCATATGTTCAGCTTTTCAAATGTCTCTTCATGAATAATTATGAATTTAAGATCTGCATTTACAAGCTAAAACATTCAGTGATGCCACATGCACTGTGTATTACGTGCAACAAATAGTGCTTTTCAGACCATTTTATATATACATATATCAAATAATAACATACAATGGCAAGAAAAAGTATGTGAACTCTTTAGAAATGACTGCATTTATGTATAAATATGTCTTAAAATCTTGTTTGATGTTCAACTAAGTTACGGTAATCAACAAACACAATCTGTTTTAACTAATAACATATATTGTTTTGTTCTTGCACATATTGAATATATCGTTTAAATATATCATTTTTAATATTCACAGTATAGGTTAGAAAATGTATGTGAAGCCCTAGGCTAATGATTTCAACATAAGCAAATTAGAGTTGGAAATTTGCAAACCTGGTGTCCAATTAGTGAAACGAGATTGCAGGTGTGGTTTAGAGCTACTTTGAATTATGAGAAGCATTTTCAGGTTGCTATTCACAAAAAGCATCTGTTAAACCATAACAGAGACTGTGAGAACACTGAGAATGTGCAAAAGCTTTGAGAAACTCGGTAGCTCGCCCTTCAGTTAGTCCCTGTGCAGATATAAATTTTTTTTTTGCTCCCCGGACGATCATTTCAACCTTCTTTCATCGGCAAAGTGTAGCTGATACCGCTCTAGGCAATGTGAACATAGAGTCCACATCTGGATTACCATTTTAACTTAGGGAGAGCCTAAGCCAATGCATTGCAACAAAAACAGAGAATATGAGAACACTGAGAACTAGCAAAAGCTTAAAGAAACCCATTCACTTGCCCTTCGGCTAGTCCCTGCTCAGATCTCAAATTTTTTTTAGCTCACTTGTGTCATCACAAAGAGATCCTATACCATTTGCATACATGAGTGATGTCACCCGTAAGAGCAGGCTAGTGTAACGAAAATATACCCCAACACGCAGGATTCAACTCAACCGAAGACAACACAGAGGGGAGATACGTCTACCGGACCTTAGAATGGCCGGACTCGACGTAAATAAAGAGGAGTACAGAGTCAGGAGCGATCCGAGGTCAAGGGCACAAAGAGACAGCGTAAACTAGGACTAGCCGGGGTCTGGTACACGGTAAACATTAAGCCGGCAAACAGAACAGATAAGGATAAAGAGAAAACGTAGTCAGAAACAAAGCCAAGGTCATGTACGAAGCAACACAACTGAACACAACAAGCGCTAAAGGGAACTGAAACAGAAACCACGATAGGTTAGACCAAGGTCTCTCGGGAATGGGTAACGGATGCAACAGCCCACAAGGAACTCTACGAGAAGATTTCATACAGGCACAAGTAGTACAAGCACCTATATAGTCGGTGACATCCTTGCGTAAGGAATCCCACCAAAAGTACCGAGAAACAGCTGACACCGTTTTGGAAATACCAGGATGTCCAGCAGTTTTAGTGTCATGATACAACAACAGAACATCCCGTCTCTCGAGAACATCAACGAATAGTTTGTCAGTAGGCCTCTCGCTAGGTGCCATGCTTTGTTTCGCTTGTATGGCCTGCAAGAGGGACGAGGAAATAGATAAAATAGTAGTAGCTATTATCCTGTCTGGGGGAATGACAGGAGTAATATCAATCTCCTGTTTGTCAGCAGTTTCGAACTGTCTGGACAGAGCGTCTGCTTTAGTATTGCGATCACCTGGCCTATAGGTGATAATAGAATTGAAATGAGACAAAAACAGTGACCACCTAGCCTGCCTAGAAGACAATCTTTTAGCCTCACTAAGGTAGGATAGGTTCTTGTGATCCGTAAATATGAGGATGGGATCCTTAGTTCCTTCTAACAAATGTCTCCATTCTTTAAGTGCTAAAATAATAGCAAGGAGTTCGCGATTACCCACATCATAATTATTTTCTGCTTTGGACATTTGTTTGGAAAAGAAGCCACAAGGATGCAATGGCTTTTCAGGCGACTCTCTTTGGGATAAGACAGCACCTACCCCGATATCGGAAGCATCAACTTCAAGAATATAGGGCAGTGAGGGGACAGGATGCTGTAAAATAGGTGCAGAGGTGAACGTAGTTTTAAGAAATTCAAAAGCCTGAAGTGCCTCGGGAGACCAGACACGAGTATTACCATCCTTTTTTGTCTTACGGGTGATAGGCGCTACAATAGAGGAAAAACCTTTAATAAAGTGTCTATAATAGTGAGAGAAACCAAGAAAACACTGAATGGCTTTCAAACCTTGTGGTAGAGGCCATTCTATGACAGCAGAAAGCTTCTGGGCTATCTGATCCATACCGTGATCCTGCTCTTCAAATCTAGCCTCATGAGAAGCCATCTGCTGAGCTAAATCTGTGGGGTCCATGGCCCTATCGTAATGTAACGAAAATATACCCCAACACGCAGGATTCAACTCAACAGAAGACAACACAGAGGGGAGATACGTCTACCGGACCTTAGAATGGCCGGACTCGACGTATATGAGAAGAGTACAGAGTCAGGAGCGATCCGAGGTCAAGGGCACAAAGAGACAGCGTAAACTTGGACTAGCCGGGGTCTGGTACACGGTAAACAGTAAGCCGGCAAACAGAACAAATAAGGATAAAGAGAAAACGTAGTCAGAAACAAAGCCAAGGTCAAGTACGAAGGAACACAACTGAACACAACAAGCGCTAAAGGGAACTGAAACAGAAACCACGATAGGGCAAGGAACTAAGGGAAAAAGGTGAGTATAAATACCTTAACATCTATTTTGAGTTGCCCCTGTCACATCCACGCCCCCAAAAGGTAAGTGTATGGAGATTGTGGCATGACAGGGACCAATGGGAGGCCTTTGCCAATTTAGGCTCCCACTGTTCCTTTAAGAGCGCGCCCGAGACCCGTGGCGCGCTCTTAGATTCAGGCGGGACATGTGACCGCTTCTTGCGGTCACTGCCCGCCTTTCTGTTGCAGCCGTCGGATGAGCCGCGTGCGGCTCGTGCAGCAGCAGGACCGCACAAGGCTTGAACAGAGGACCCCGGCCGGCCCCTGGAAAGGGTAAGTACTGCTACAGCTAGAACCAAAATGCTGGCAACTCCTCTCTGTAGAAGAGATATAGCAACCCAGATGATTATTTTGGTCTTCTTTGGGCCTTGGTGAGGTGTAGCTGATACCTCTCTAGTGCCCTTATCGGCAGGATCAATCTGATAACTACCATTATGGGTGGAATCAGAATGATGTGAATGGTATAGGTTATCTTTGTAAATAAGGCAATTATGAAAAAAACATTTTTGAGACGAAACTTACCAAAGGGCAAGATAATTCAAACGATGACCCTTTTATATTCTGCACTTACCAAATACTTAAATTTACACATTGGACACCAACAAATAGCAAAAGAAAACTTTTAAAAAATGCATGTATTAATGGATTATATAGATAATGCATGAGCAATATGTGAAAACTAACTTGAATTTTGTATTCATTCTTTTGATGTAATGTCTATCCCCTTCAATATTTCTGTGCGTTCTGAGTCATAAAAAGTGGTCTACAGAAGATCTGTTTGTCCATTTAATTATTAATTACAACCATTTCTCATACTGGAAGTATGCTAAGAACTATGTTTAGCAAATTGGGATAGTTACTAATCTGGTGTTAGACTCCAATATTCATGGACATGGAATTTGATGTGAGAACAAAATATGAGTATTAATAAGTGCAACTTGAGATCACACTTGTAAATTAGTTTTGAATTGTGTCTGCTAAACAAATATCCCAGAAAGGGTCCAAATTCTACATAAACAGAACACCAAACTGGTTTTTAATATTTTAAGGTTTCTGCACACCTTTAGTATTCTGTGACTATGCATTCTGGGCTTCAAAATATTACATATATTTAAAAAGGGTCGTCCTACCCCTAGACATTAAATTCTGCATAGCTTCTTGTCAGATATTTCTGTATATATAGTCTCAGCATGATAAGTATGTCTATTTTACAAGGAATTCTGTTCCTGTTCACTCATCCTATGCCTACATATATTTAGGGGAATTAGAAGTAGGGATATTCTAATTTTTAATAATACTTTCAGCTGAATAGGACAATCACAGCATAGGTGGGGCGGGTGGGGGGGAGGTAGTCACGATTTTAATGAAAATGACAGTATAGCATTCTTACTATGCTGGGGAATAAGGCAACAACCGGCATTGTATGGCAGGGGTATTATACCATTATTGTATCAGCAGGTAGGATTCTTTGGGAAGTGGCAAGTGGACATAGAAAAACATATTCATCAAATTAGAAGCAACAGTGTATTTACCTTTTCGGTTACCCTTGGCCATTCAAGGTTTTGTGTTCCCTCCCCATTTTCTGTACTGCCCTCACATAAACATACATATACAACTAACCACTCACCTGAGAACACAATCATTCATACATAAATAGACACACAATTACACGCAGAGTCGCATAAATACACTGACGTAAAATATATTTCTGAGAAGGCGGACCATATTGATAGACTCCATCTAGCTATTGTACGATACACTTGTTATATATTTATTTAATATAGACAAATTGTGAAATTTCTTGTAGCTTCATCTTGCTATATTTGATTTTGTTTGGCTCATTAAGGGGACTTTAAGACTATTTCAGATGGGTGGGTTTATTTCAGCCATTTCAGATAGCTTTGTATGGGTTCCTGCATGCTGAAAATGTACATACAAAAGTATCAAGTATAGGTATAGCAAAAAATATCTTACTTATTAGGCCTAAAACAGTGATTTGACCGTACGAAAGTGCGCAGATGACATCTTACAATTAAAGTGTAGTTCAGTAATATAATTACACAGATACCAAGTAAAAATAAATGATAACAGATGGCCAAATTGTAAGTAAAAATACACAAGGGGATGCACTAAACTACTAGGCTGTTTATTACAATTTGAATTGAGACATGTAAACAATTTCAAGCTAAACAGAATCTTCCCATGGGTATAAGTGCAACAAACTGTTCTAGTTTTGCCAAACATAAAACAGCAGGCTGCTTTGCAATATAACTATAAATGTATTTATGCAAGAGAATGCCAATTAAAAAAAAGAAAAAAAAGAAATGATATCTTAAACGGTGACTTTGTTGGTTTAAAATGTATCCTGTTTTGGTTAAAATTTATATTACTCAATGAGTTATTAAATAACAAAAATAGTTATCTTGGTCTATTAAAGGAAATCTTTTTGTTTATTGCTAGCTTAATGAAAATCTGTAAAACGACCATATGGCCCTGCATCTCTGGCACTAAAGGTGTGCCAGTTCAGTCCTGCTATCGTCTGTGGGTTTCTTTGCCTAACCTGCACCGCTAACTGCTCAACTAAGCCCCAAGATTAAATTTGCTTGGTAGCGGACTCACCGGCAACTCAGGATATACTGTGGTTGTATGTTCTTTCTGTTACAGAGTATACTGACTTGCTTGTTCCCCTGGCAATACACTTCACTGAATAGGATTCCTTAGCATGACTTAGATCCCAATCAAGACCTCAGAAAGGGACAAGACACACGCTTCTTGCTGACAGCTTGTTGAACTTCACTTTAACCTGGATCTCCCAACTTTCTTCACAGCACACCAATGAGTGTATGAGCACACAGATAGAGATCCATAAATTATGGCACTATGTATTACTTGTCAATACCCATGTGGCATGGGAGACCTGACTGAAGGATGTGAATTAGATTGAGCTAATTATTGGTAGGGATCCTTTGTTCTTATCACAGAACACAATAACTTATATAATTGGATACTCCAATGGAACTAGTTCTCCCCCCAGATGTTGAATTCTATGGATTTTTCTTAGGGAATACAATGCAGCTGAGACTATAACTAATAAATATGCCAAAGTAACATGTTACATAGGCAATTATGCTACAAATACCTTAATTTGTAATATTTTGTAAATAATATATATAGGTTAATGACTTCTTATTGCATCTTCTGGTTTACCATTGCTCTATGGGGGGCAGCCATATTTAGTTATATTTGGTCAGAAGGTCACATACTTGCTAAGGTCTCCCCCAAACTTGAAGTACTACATTTGTTCCAAAGTGCAATATTGATATGCCCATAGCTTGGGCAGAATGCAGTTGGCCAACTGTATAGAGCAAGGGTAAGCCAGTTGATGCACAGGGAAGACATTTACACTTTATGTACACATTACGAAACATTGCATACAGTGGTTGTAACGCATGGTTTTTCTTTAAGAGTGTTTTCTGACTTTTCAGAAATGTGGAGACCAAACCACATTTTCATTTTGCGTACACTATTTTGTAATGCTATAACACAATGTATCTGAGAGTAAAACCTGAGAACATCAATAAACCATTGTAACTTCAGAAACCAAATATAGTATTATAATATGTAACATGTCATAATAGAAAATATTCTAAAAGTTAAGAGGTTAAACTCAAACTGAAATTAAAAATCAAATGAGTTTTCTTACGATCTTAATTGGTTAACGTAACAGAATTATTTTCCTTTTTACTAAAGTAAGAATACAAAGTTATTCCTAAGTGAATTTCAAATTTAAAGGACCACTCTAGTGCCAGGAAAACATACTCGTTTTCCTGGCACTAGAGTGCCCTGAGGGTGCCCCCACCCTCAGGGACCCACTCCCGCCGGGCTCTGGGGGGAGGAAGGGGTTAAACTTACCTCTTTCTCCAGCGCCGGGCGGGGAACTCTACTCCTCCTCTCCTTCTTCCTTGCGACGTCATCGGCTGAATGCGCATGCGCGGCAGGAGCCGCGCTCGCATTCAGCTGGTCGCATAGGAAAGCATTTATATTGCTTTCCTATGGACGCTTGCGTGCTCTCACTGTGATTTTCACAGTGAGAAGCACGCAAGCACCTCTAGCGGCTGTCAATGAGACAGCCACTAGAGGTTTTGGAGGCTGGATTAACCCTCAGTATAAACATAGCAGTTTCTCTGAAACTGCTATGTTTATACAAAAAGGGTTAATCCTAGAGGGACCTGGCACCCAGACCACTTCATTAAGCTGATGTGGTCTGGGTGCCTAGAGTGGTCCTTTAAGGCAATATATATATATATATATATAATGGAAAATTCCTTCATACTTACCGTAATTTTCTTTTCCTGATAATTATACATGGCAGCATTTACTCTTGGGTAGCTCCTCCCCTCACAGCAGAAAGGACAGGAAACAGAACTCTGAAACTGGTATATATAGATCCTCCCCCTACCCATCAGGCAGTCTTTGTAACTAGCTTCACCTCCTATAGTATATGGGTGGGACCGTAATGCTGCCATGTATAATTATCAGGAAAAGAAAATTACGGTAAGTATGAAGGAATTTTCCATTTTCCTGACCAATTCTACATGGCAGCATTTACTCTTGGGGAATACCCAAGCAATACATAGAGGGAGGGACAGAGTTCAAAAACAGCCAATAGCTATAAAACCATTATTGAGCTGTATAAAATCGTAGAAGACTTTACAAAGCCAAACAAGAATCAATAGGAAATTGTCATAAAAATCTGCTCAGACAAGACAAATTTCCCCTAGAGGCTGCAAGGTCAGCAACCTCCTGGCATTCAATACCAGAAATATCCTGAATAGATATAGAGTCAGATAGGAATTAAGGCCATAAAAGCATAAACTAGAGAAGAGAAATGTTACTGATATAAAACCGAATTGATATCATCAAATCAAAACCTCAACAAAGGCATAACTTCCAGTGATCATACTGTAACACGCAGATAAATGTTGGATGAGAACGGAGACCCCATGTTATTAAACATGGGGAGAATAACACTGAGAATCTTACTACTTTCTGGATGTATTCAAAAAAGACGATTCACACCGCTTCTTCTTGCCTCGTGAACTACTTACCTGAAGCAACAGGAACAAATCAATACCTGCCTGTCAGAAAGGGGCAGAGCCTAGTAGAGAAATAAGAGTCGGTCATTAAAACACTGCAACAATTACCCGATGTTGCTAAATTCAGATTCACAACCTCACACAGTGGACGAATTGATACAGCAATGATCAGCCACAGGAGATAAACTAATCACATTACTAGGCAAAAGGCAAGAAGAACCATATACAGATTAGTTGAGGAAAATAAAGAAATATCGGTATGAACCATAGAATTTGTGGCAACTAATAATCAATAAGGAGGCTAACCATGTCAGTACCTATATTTGTAAAATAGTACAGGTTATGCCAAACAGTTTAATCACATTTACTAGAGACTGTTGTGCAACATAAGTAAGATATACATGGTAATAGAAAATATACACACACATATTAGGCAAGATACTGATGGGAAGGTGGTAATCAGAGGCACATTAAACATTGTGGCAACAGACACACAATAAGCAGGGCAGTAGAAGATATTCAATTATCCCTAGGAGAACAACCACATACTTCCTCTTACCTTATCCTCAGACAGTGAAGAAGGACTTATGGCAGAGCCTATGGTGATAATAAGCAGCTTGTTATATCTGCAAGATATCAACCCCAATCCAAACATATGATCCACAGGTTGGTCGCGATTACAGAACCTGTTTAGGGATTTCCACTATTGTTCAGGTAGCAGGTGAATTTTTACCTAAAATAGAAAACCTGGTAGGAAGGACTGGGGACTGGAAAGACCTTAAAATACATGCAATTCACAGCATCAAAGTTACCTGAGCATATGAGCCTAAAATAATACCATTATTGCAGAAAGGAATTTATAATGTTCCCCTTCACAACAGGGGAGTTGGTCAGAAGATTCTGATCATTAACACATTAAGAACCAGAAGCATGACACTCCTGACATATACGAAAGGGATTGCCAAACTTTCAGGACCCCAAGGGATAAAAGTTAAGATTTATGCTTTAAGGAAATGAATTCAGATTTAAAGACTAAAAGGTTATGACCAGGTGAGAGAAAAAAACAATATTAACAGCTTTTAAATCAGGTAATGGCTTCAGCGTTACCTACTTGTGAGATCAATTAGCCCAATTTGTACTCTTGCAACTAGTATGATCTACTAAGCTGTGAATTAGTAATCAGCATATATCTAAAGGTAAAACACTGTCACCAATTAAAAAAACATTCCCTATCTTGGACAGAGAGGAGAGGATACCTGGTAATAGAAAATCTATTGTCTCATGAATAATTACATAGATGTGCACCCACAAAAAAAAAAAAAATAATTAACATTGATTCTGTGAAACAGTACCATGCTTCATTTTGGAAAATCAGGTCTCCTTCTCTCCTGGGAGAGGCACTCAGACAGGTTCAGTAACACCTGCAATCTACCTGAAGTGATAAAAATGTGTTAATTGCTTATCCTGAAACACCTGTGGGAGAAGGAATCTAATACAAAGCCAACAGCAGTATGTTCCCTTATATACTTCATTTAAAAAATTGAAATAGAAAATCCACAGTAGGCAATAATTACTTACCCAGTATACTAGCACATTAGTATTTGCTAGAACTGGGCAGTGCTACATTTCAGCGCAAAACAGACCTTAGATCATTCGTATATACTAAATCTACCAATGCCGTATATAAATTGGGGTTATATAATAATACCAACCTGCATACAGATTATATGAATCACATACATTGTGAGAGTTACTAACAGCACCTTATGCACAGATATATCAGTTACATATACGGAGTCTGTTTAAACAGAAATCATACATGGCCTACCTCTGCTATATACAGTGACCCTATGCCTGTACACATATTAAGATTATATGAATGAGCTAAATTGAGGCTGTGTTCTAACCGAACTTCATGCACATATTACACCAGTCATATATACTGAGGTTGCGACTCACAACCGACATAGAACCAGTATTAGCTTGGATTCATATAGCGGATGTCACACATATTGTGTTTCCACTAATACATCAATCACATAGGGAACAGATACACTGAAGCAATGTCTCATATAGAGCATGTAGAGGACATATACTGAGGCTGAGTTTTCACAGCGACTTAGAGCATATAAAGAACACACACTGAGGCAGAGTCTTCAGATCAACTCATACACAGCCAATATAGTGGGTACAAATACTAAGGCTGTGTCCCCACAGCAACTCACACACAGAGCATCTTTATAGTAACTCACACAGAGCCTATAGTGGGTACATATACCTAGGCTGTGCTCGCACAGCAACTAACACATAGAGCAGGCATAGGCAACCCTCGGCACCCCAGCCATCCCGGACCACACCCTCCACGATGCTCTGCCAGCATTATGGGTGTAAGAGCACTATGGGGGATGCAGTCCACAACACCCGGAGCGCCGAAGGCCGCCTACCCCTGACATAGAGCATATAGTGGATACATACACTGATGCCGTGCCTATACTGAGGCTGTGTACACACAGTAACTCATACATAGAGCATATAGTGGATACATATACTTAGGCTGTGTTCTAATAGTAACGCATACATAGAGCATATAGAGGATACATATACTTAGGCTGTGTTCTAATAGTAACTCATACATAGAGCATATAGAGGATACATACACTGAGGCCATGTTCTCATAGTAACTCATACATAGAGCATATAGTGGATACATACACTGAGGCTGTGTTCTCACAGTAACTCATACATAGAGCATATAGTGGATACATACACCGAGGCTGTGTTCTCATAGTAACTCCTATAGAGAGCATATAGTGGATAAATATACTGAGAGTGTCCTCACAGTAACTCATACATAGAGCATATAGTGGATAAATATACTGAGGCAGTGTCCTCACAGTAACTCATACATAGAGCATATAGTGGATAAATATACTGAGGCAGTGTCCTCACAGTAACTCACACACAGAGCATATAGCGGACACCTACACTGAGGCTATGTCCCAACAGTAACCCATACCTAGAGCATATAGTGGATACAAATACTGAGGCCGTGTCCTCATAGCAACTCATACCTAGAGCATATACCGGACACACACTGTTCATACATTAGAGCATGTAGTGGAAACATACCGATGCTGTATCACCACCAGTTCATGTACAGATACTGAGGCCCGGTGGTCTCCTGTGCAGCATATTCTTCCAATGTCTGCAAAGGCCTGCTTATTTGTGATAATGCACAGATAACAGCAATCAATGCCACATACCTTGACAGAAACAAGTGTGTGTGTGTGGCCTTGGAGCTAGGTTTTTCAAAACCTGTCATATACATATGTGTACTTCAAACAGACACCCAGGAAGGTTCTCTTACCTTGGATATTCCTCTGACCCCAGGCTGTGGAATTCCAGCAGACTTTGTACAGCCAGGATATCCATTATTAGCACTCTTTTTCATAGCGTCTCATTGCATTATCAGCACTCCTTTGCACAATGCCTCCTTGTATTATCAGCACTTTTTGCATTATCAGCACTACTTTGCCCAATGCATACTTGTATCATCAGCACTCTTTTGGGTACATATACCTGCACCAAACAATATAAACTTACCTAAAATGCTCACCACACAAATCTCCTAAATGTGACCTATTTGTTAGAAGGAAGCCTAAAATAAGCAGCTGGGAGGGACTGAAAGAACAGAGACCCAGGTGCCTATACTAGTTTTAATCCAAACTACTAATGCACTCACCTGAACCGTTGCAGGACTGAGTTTCAGTGGAAAAAATGGGGATTTGAACAACTGACAGCCTAAACTGTTTAAACTATAGGCTTCCATCTGTACCCCATATGCCATTCATCATCACCATACAAGGTGAAACACAAATAATAGGTATACCCCGGCAGTCACAACTCTGTTGGGCCTCATGTAAGCAGTGTACCGCTGTCAACCCTTCAGGGAGAGTTATGGGTTAGACTCCTGATTGCTGAAGGAGGTACCCAGGCTGGTAACTCCTACACATGTACCGTTTGCTGGGTCTTCAGGGATAAAAGCTTAGACTCAACTGGGCCTCATATATGCAGTGGACAACTGTCATTACTTCCAAGAGACAGACCCCTGGATGCTGAAGCAAGTACCCAGGCTGGAAACTCTTACCGGTATGCTGTTTGCTGGGCTTCATGCATACAGTAGATCACATACATCCCTTTAGGGGGTACCCAAGCTGGCCTGTTGCTGGGTCTTCAGGGATAAGAGGCTGAACCCTGGCATGCAGTGGACCATTTTCATCCCCTTCAGGGAGAGTTTGGGTCCAACCCCCGGTCACTAAAGGGGGTACCCAGGGTAGCAGCTTTTCATCTTAGTGCGTATTGCTGGGTCTTCAGGGCTTAGAGGCTGAACCCTGGCATGGCTACAAAAATATAGCCTGGTGAGCATAAAAGAAAACCTTGGCCTGCAGAAGCAGACTCCTTCCAAACTGCTTGTGAAGGACAGGAAAAAAGACTGCCTGATGGGTAGGGGGAGGATCTATATATACCAGTTTCAGAGTTCTGTTTCCTGTCCTTTCTGCTGTGAGGGGAGGAGCTACCCAAGAGTAAATGCTGCCATGTAGAATTGGTCAGGAAATATATATATATATATATATATATATATATATTGTTTATAGTTGTTTATTAAGCATTTTTTTAACACATTATATAATTCATAACTTAGTGCTCAGATTTTATACATAGGTAGATTAAATCAGTATAAATGCTTATTATTTTTGTGAAAATCATGATAAATTTAAAGTTAATATTAAATTAGATAATTATATAATCTGATAAATACAAACAGAAATTAATTAATACTTCATTCGTACATGGGCTCTTGGGAGAGCGTTAGAATAATTGTTTCCATTTATCTAAACTTAAAGGACCACTCTAGGCACCCAGACCACTTCAGCTTAATGAAGTGGTCTGGGTGCCAGGTCCTTCTAGGGTTAACCCATTTTTTCAGAAACATAGCAGTTTCAGAGAAACTGCTATGTTTATGAATGGGTTAAGCCTTCCCCCTATGTCCTCTAGTGGCTGTCTCATTGACAGCCGCTAGAGGCGCTTGCGTGCTTCTCACTGTGATTTTCACAGTGAGAGCACGCCAGCGTCCATAGGAAAGCATTGTGAATGCTTTCCTATGTGACCGGGGAGGAGAAGAGGAGGATCGGAGGAGGAGAGCAGGAGGAGATCTCTCCGCCCAGCGCTGGAAAAAGGTAAGTTTTTACCCCTTTCCCCTTTCCAGAGCCGGGCGGGAGGGGGTCCCTGAGGGTGGGGGCACCCTCAGGGCACTCTAGTGCCAGGAAAACGAGTATGCTTTCCTGGCACTAGAGTGGTCCTTTAATTAAAACTTAGTAGTTAGAGGAAACTTTCAAACTTTCAGGAACATGAGTCTCGCTGCCACATTCATTATAGACTGTAACAGATCAAGTAGGGAATACGTAAGACCACTGAAAAGTGGATTGCAGCAGTCAAGGTGAGAGAGGACAGTGGCATTGACAAGCACCTTAGCTGCATCAGGCATTAAATAGGGGCGGATGTGCACTTTGTTTTTGAGATGGAAGTGGTAAGATTTGGCGAATGACTGAACATGAGAGGTGAAGGAGACAAAGAGAACACCTAGGCAGCGAGTCTGCAATGTAGCACTATTGACTTGGAGGGAAACAGACAAGGGAGTAGCAACACTTGAGGGATGGAAGACCAGATGTTCTGTTTTGGACAGGTTACATTTAAGGATATGAGCAGCCATCCAGTTGGAAATAGCAGAGAGGCAGTCAGCGACATGAGTCAAGAGGTGTGGTGAGAAATCAGGGGAGGACAGGTAGATTTGCATGTCATTCGCATAGAAATTATATTGGAAGCTGAAGGAGCTGATGGATTTACCAAGGGAGGCTTTGTAGATGCAGAACAGTAGGGGACCAAGGACAGGCCTTTGGGGAACAACAACAGAGAGGGAAGAGGCAGAGCCAGAGAAAGAAACACTGAAAGTGTGCTGGGAGAGGTAGGAAGAGCAAGAGGATAGAGTGGTATCTCGTAGACCGAGATTATGGAGGATGAGAAGAAACTGTTTATAAGAACAGTGTCAAAAGCTGCAGAAAGATCATGGAGAATTAGGATAGAGTAGTGGAAAATGGATTTTGTGATAAGATCATTGGATACTTTGGTTACAGCTGTTTCAACAGAGTGACAAGTGCAGAATCCAGATTGAAGTGGGTCAAGCAGACAGCTGGATTCGAGGAAGTCTGTCACTCTCAAATACACAACTCTCTCAAAGGTTCTTGGAGTCAAACGGCAGTAGAGATATAGGATGGTAGTTGGACGGGGAATTAGGGTCAAGGTTGGGCTTTTTCAGAATCGTAGTTACTGTTGAATGTTTGAAGGTTAGAGGAAATATGTAGAGGAGAGGGAGAGATTGAAAATTTTAGTGAGAGGCAGAGCAAGAGAAGGAGACAAAGTGGGGATGAGATATGAGGGAATAGAATCGAGGGAACTGGTGGTGGGGTGGGAGGGCCGGAGCAAAGCAGAAAACAATTGGGTGCAAATGAGCATAGGACAGCAGAGGGAGTGGGGTTGGTGATGCCAATTCTTAAAGGAGTGGGTTAACCCACCTTCATGTTTTCCTTTTTAGCTTTCCTTGTATATATATATATATTTTTTTTAATGTATTTTTTTTCTTTTCTTTTGTGATCTCTACATTTACTTTGTGGGCATTATTATGCCCAACACACATGGTATTCTTTCTATACAACGTATCATGGTTACATTACAGTTGATGTCTCTCAATGTCTGGGACTTAAGCACTATATTCCTTAAGGAGTTCCATATAACAAGGGAGTATGTTTGCTTTCTACAGGAGACTCTTTTCCAAATGCTCCTTCTCTCAAGTCTAAATATATATCCTAATCACACTATAGATTAGATATGGCCTTTATATTGCACTGATTTCTTGTTGAGTGGCCTTCATAGATAATAGTATTGGTGAGATCAAGCTCTGGTATACATTGCTTTTGAATTTTCTAATGTATCTCCACCCTCCCCTAGTTTAGATTAAATTAATCTCTCTTGAACAACCGCAAGGTGCGTGAGAAGGTGGATACAGCTTTAGAGTGTTTTAAGACCAGTGGCACAGGAGATTTTTCTAAACCCTGTGAATGGAAAGCACATAAGGATTATGATGCTGGATTATGATTAAAATCAGAGCCTGTCTGAAAAAATAGAGAATAGCTTTAAACAATTCCCTATGCCTAAATCTTCACAAACTAGAACAAGCCATGAAACAAGCCCCTTTAGACAACTTATTTCTAAAAGTTGATTGGCCTAAGGATGAAGCTCAAAATATATTGAACATAGAAGCTCAGAGAACTATTCTAGTGTCTCGATGTACCTTTTACTCATGTGGTAATAAGTTTAGAAAACTATTAGCTAGAGCCTTCAAACAATGGCATTAAGCCTTCTGTATTTATAGAATTGTGGGCTCTGATGGGAATTACCATGTCACTACAGATATATAGTTTTAGATTATATCAAGTCCAATCTCTGCCAAGTAATCCCCCCTGAGACTTCCACTGCCTTAAAGTAACCGTTTGCCACATAAAAATGTGTTTAATGGCATTTACTGTCCTGACAGGAAAAGTTTTGCCGAGCAACATTATGCACATGGAAACCTGGGAATTAATTTTGGGGTAAAAGGCCAGTCATTGCCAATCAAATCCACAGGAGGGTTTGAGCTGAGCATCAATCATGCACATGGAAACCTGGTAATTGCTTTTGGGGTCAAAGGCCGGTTACAGCCAATCGGATCCACAGGAAGGGTATTTAAACCCAATTCTCCTCTTGCTCATTGCTCTGTCGTGGTTTCATCTTGATGGTAATCTGAGAGTGCGTTTCTGATCTTGATTTTCTGGTATTTGACTTTAGCTTCGTTTTGACTTCCCTGAATTCTGGTGTCCTTTACCTTTGGCTTTCCCTCATCATTGTGTCTGATTCTGTGTTCCTGACCTCGGCAAGTAGTTTGGCTATTCTTGGATACATTAAGTCCGGCCATTCTAAGGTCCGGTTATACATTATCCTTAGTCCTGGGTATTACACAGTTCTGCGTGCTGGATCAACTTGGAATCCTGACACCATTTACTGCAGAGAAACTCTTAGCAGCACTTAAGCCTACTCTTGTACATTAAAGCCATACTTTAGGGTCATGGGAAAGGAGGGTTTCACCACCCAGGATTATAGGACTTTTCTTCCTCATTTGGGCTCTCGTTTCTAAAAACTCTTTCAACTCTCTCTTACCCTTGGTAAATTAGCACCTATTGCACTGAGAGCCTCTATTGCTGTCATCCCCAAACCAGGCAAGGATACCACATGTTGTGGGAATTATTGGCCCATTTCACTTATCAACAATGATATTAAATTATTCTCTGAAATGGTAGCGCCTCTCCTCAGGCCCCTTTTACTTGGACTGGTCCACTCTGATCAAGTGGGCTTTGTTTCTGGTAGAGAAGCAAGGGACAACATAAAAAAATGGTTAACTTAATCCATGGGGCAGCTATATCCAGGACACCCACTGTATTGCTCTCAATTGATGCCAAAAAGGTCTTTGGCTGCAGGGGCAGGCTGGGACGGGGGGCAGGGAGGCAATCCCTCCAGGCCACCCTAAATCTTGGGTGCAGGGCCGTCTTTAACAAGGGGCAAACTGGGAAGCTGCCCCGGGCCCAGTTACTTCTGACCCTCTTCACCGGATTCTTCTCCATCCTTTGAAAAGATATGAGAAGAAGCTCTAAACATTTAAAAAAAAACAAGGTATTTCAATCCTCTCCCAGCTTTCTTTTACAAGAGAGCAGGGGGAAGAGTCAGCGCTAAATAACAGAATAATAAGCAGCAACCCAAAAAGGGAATCCCTTGAGACCCTTATTAAGACAAGTTAGAAGTGGTGAAGGGGGTATGGGCTGCGCTAAGAGCTAAAAGCAGTAGTCTATAACAATAGATACCAGACCAAATGGTCTAAATGGATATACAACAACAAGTAGGCCTATATAGATGATAACAATTCTCACTTAAAACAACAGAATAAAAATAAAGTCCATCCGAATAATAAAATATATTGAATCTGGTTTCTATTGTTATAGACTACTGCTTTTAGCTCTTACCACAGCCCTTACCCCCTTCACCACTTCTTTTACAAGAGGCCTCCTATAACGTAATCTCTAGGTTGTACAGAACACCCTTGCTGCTACACTCTTTTTAACACTTCTGAAAAACATTTGTTAGTAAAAGGATGCTGAGGGCAGGGTTTTTAATAACAACTGACAGGGAATTATGTAAAATGTGCCGCACTTGCAGGAAAAAGGGTGTGCATGTCTACATTTTGTTTTTCACACCTCACAAATACAGATTTGATAGCTATAGATATCAGTAAACATATTATTAAATATCAATAGAATTGACAATTCTACTTTAAGCATTTTGC
This sequence comes from Pelobates fuscus, assembly GCF_036172605.1. Taxonomy (NCBI): domain Eukaryota; kingdom Metazoa; phylum Chordata; class Amphibia; order Anura; family Pelobatidae; genus Pelobates; species Pelobates fuscus. Next base: position 98,259,541 of record NC_086320.1, read on the forward strand.
CCATAATTGTTTAATACATTTTCACAGACTTTTGTTTTTTTCCTGCAGGGTTGTCACATATTTTCATATTTTTAACACAGTAAAGATCAAAATAATTTTATTGGAAATGCTTTTCTATGTGTTACATCACCCTTAACCCATCTTAAATAAAAGTACAACAGATGGACTGCTTGACTTGGTTCTACAATATGTAAGAAACAAATCCAACACATATCTTTAAAAATGCAACATATAATAATCAGATTTACAATGTTCCTTTTGCAAGAGCAAGACTGCAACATCTTTAATTTATGCAATTATACTTGCAGGTTTATCTCTTACTGTTCACACGGGGAACTTAAATTGTAAATGGGAAACACATCCTAAATTTAAGATACCACTGGCACTTACTAATGCAAGTCAATGAGAGACTATTTTAACATTTAATGAGGTTCTGTTATATTTAATGCAGCAGAAATCCAAGATCAAAGAATCATCCCTGTGCAAATCACTGCATTGCAGTTTAATTCCCAAAGCAAGCTACCAACTTATTGGTTGGTTCTTCTGAATCCTGAAGCAGCATTTCCTAATTATTCCTTCTCATTCTTTCCGTCAGTGACTGTAAATAAAAAAAAATAACAGTGTGTGTACTAGTATACAAACAGTGCAGCTTAAACATGTAATGAAGTCTCCTTTACAAAAAAAACAGACAATTTCACCATATCTGCCACTAAGCCAGCAAGGCCTAGGCCTAAAGCTATAGCCAAGAGAGAGTGGCAATCTTTAACTCCATTGATTTTTTTTGTTAACCTTAGCGGCTATCACTTCTCACTGTAGAAACTCTGGTGTACCCTCCCGTCTCTCCAGCAAGTCCTTACCAATTTCCAACATCTTCTCCCCTAACCCTAGGACCTCCTCATTTCTCTCATGCATCTCTCTAGTGTCTCCTCCTCTCCTCTTCCAGTTGAGCAGTTGGGCTAACTTACTTTACCACGTTTTCCAACAATCGTATTTAGATTAACCCCTGTCAATGTAAATTCAGCCATATTTAACCCAATTGCTGCTGCAGCAACAATAAAGTTCAGCCACAGCCAACCCTAACCTTTTGGTGGTCGAACTATCTGGATAGCTGGTACAGTGAACCTGAATGGTGATTGCAGCTTATTATTGCAAACAGCACACACATTCTCACAAATTAGCATGTTTGGGTATTATTGCATACTCTTGTTTAACCTCTTTTTTCCAAAGGAAAACAGATTTTTTGCTATTTGTCTGTTCCACTGTAATTTAACGGTTTCTCTTAAAGTGCAATCATACACATTATATATTGAATTCTAAAGGACAGAAATTACTTTCTTTTAACTATATGCATAGGTAACACAATATTAAAGAGAAACTCCATTGCCCAAATAAAAAATAAATACATATGCATACATACAGGTATACCCAAAATTAAAATGATGTATTTTTTCACTGGGGATATACCTAAAATCAGCTAGCAAAACCTGCATATCTGTTGTCTGCTGCCTTTGCAAGCTGCATATCTGTTGTCTGCTGTAACCTCGCCTAGACTTTCTGTGGCGGTCCAATCACAGACTTCCCAATACAGGTCAATGAAAAATGTCTTGTAAGTCAGGTGCTCTAGACAGTCAGCTGCATTGAGCTAATGAAACCAGGAAGTAACATTATCTGTTGTCTGCTTGAAGGCCAAGAGGAAGTATCCAGGTTAATTTATAAAATTGTCAAATTCTATTGAAATCTGAACTTTTTGCCAAATAACAAAAGGACACTATTCACACATAAAGCTTTTCAGCAAGCTTTAACAACAAGAGTTGTTTAGGGGTCTGGAGTGACCCTTTAAGTGTGAATCACTAACCCTTACCTTACCCTAACGCTACACTACTAGTTACTATTACGATTACTATAAGTAGTGGTGGTGGGGATGGTGGTGGAGGCAGCAGTGGTGGAGTTGTCAGCAGTCCTCATGGTTAAAGAAGAGGTGTTCAGAGGCCATAATACTACTGCTGATTGGGGAACACCCCTTCCCCTAACCCTCCTCAATTTCCTTACGTATTACAATAAATTAAGATAAGAATGATTGTTTATTGTGCAAACTAACACAACTTTACAAAGTAGAGTTTGTGTGATAAAACACACTCTAAAATCTATGATAAAATAAAAACAGCCTCTTCTCTATTCCATCTCCATTTTCCTATGCTGCCAGGAACAGCACTCTAAATCAAAAAGAAAACAAGCATGTTTTGAGCTTGTGTAAGAGGCAGTGGCGTCTCTAGGATTCATTTTTAGGGGGGGCACATGGTGGGCCAGGGACAAAAGTAGGGGGGCACATTTAACCTCGCCCTCGCCGCAGTTTGACCCCGCCCCTGCCGCATGTTAAGCCCCGCCCCTGACACAATGTGTGTTTTTTTTTTTTTAATAATCCCTGGTGGAGGATTCATTATTTTCCACCAGGGATTATTAAGAAAACAAACATTTCCCTTGATATAGTGCCATAGTTGCCAACATTTGAGAAATTGGGACATCAAGCGCTCCCTGTACAGTGCTGCTCTCTGTATAATACATGGCTGTGTGTATAATATCCTGGGACAGTCAGTGCTCCCTGTATAGTGTTGCTCTCTGTATAATACATGGCTGTGTGTATAATATCCTGGGACAGTCAGTGCTCCCTGTATAGTGCTGCTCTCTGTAAATACAGATCTGTTTGTGTATAATATCCCAAGACAGAGAGCAGCACTATACAGGGAACACTGATTGTCCCAGGATATTATACAGACACAGACCTGTATTATACAGAGAACAGCACTATAGTATTATACAGATAGCTGAGCATATACCCCATGTCCCAATCTCTAGACTACAAGTACATGTCAACAGCAGCTCCCAGATGCGTGTAACAGGGCTAAAGTGTGCGGCAGCTCATACAGATGAATCAGCGGTAAAGCGCACTCGCTGGCAGAGCCAAACTGGAAAGCAGCCCTGGAAAAAAATGTATGCCATTCCTACAGGGCAATATATATATACATACAGTGAGCTGGTATAAACACAAGGCTCACTACAAAAAAGTTCAGGGCACACACATGCTCAATTAATAGAAGCTCACTGACACACACAAGCAGTACCATCCTAACAGTGTTAAGGGCCCCCGGGCAAAGCAGTGCACTGGGGCCCTTCCTACACAACAACTCACAGGAATAAAATTTTTAATTATTGATAGACTGCTGAGTATATACACACAGTACACAGATACGAACACCGAGAGACTTCTGAATACACACACACAGATGTTGAGTCCATACACACACAGACTGCTGAGTCCTAGACACAGACACACACAGACTGCTGAGTCCATACACACACACAGACTGCTGAGTCCATACACACATACAGATTGCTGAGTCCATACACACATACAGACTGCTGAGTCCATTCACACAGACACACACACAGACTGCTGAGTCCATACACACACACAGATACACAGACTGCTAAGTCCATACACACACACACACACACACAGACTGCTGAGTCCATACACATACACAGACACACAGACTGCTGAGTCCATACACACAAAGACTGCTGAGTCCATACACACACATTTACTGCTGAGTACACACACACACACAGAGTGCTGAGTCCATACACACACACACACACACACAAACACAGACTGCTGAATCCATACATACACACACAGACTGCTGAGTCCATACACACAGACACACACACACACAGACTGCTGAGTCCATACACACACAGAAACACACACACACAGACACACACACAGAGACTGCTGAGTCCACACACACACACACACACACACACACACACACACACACACACAGACTGCTGAGTCCATACACACACAGACACACAGACTGCTGAGTCCATACACACAGACACACACACACACACACAGACTGATGAGTCCATACACACACAGACACACACACACACACAGAGACTGCTGAGTCCACACACACACAGACTGCTGAGTCCACACACACACAGACTGCTGAGTCCATACACACACAGACACACACACAGAGACTGCTGAGTCCATACACACACACACACAAACATACTTCTGAGTCCACACACAGACAGACTGCTGAGTCCATACACACACACACACACGCAGACTGCTGAGTCCTTACACACACACACACACACACTTCTGAGTCCACACACAGACAGACTGCTGAGTCCATACACACAGACACACAAGCTTCCTCACTAGCAGACAGACAGACACACACACACACAAACACACAGACACAAGCACATTAAGCCTACCTGTCACTGGAGCCTGTTGCTGGGGGTCAGGCAGCCATCTTCCATGCTTTCCAGCAGCAGCATGGGCTGCTGCTTAACGTCGGGGCTTGTGTTCGGGAGGCGGGGCTTCGTTTGGGGGTGGGGCCTGTGCCGGGGAGCCTGTCAGTGCTCCCTCCGGCCCCAGACAGCCCCCAGCCCTGTTCCAGCTGCTCTGCCCTGAATTCCCTCGGGCTGTAACAGGCTAACAGACACAGTCACACACACAGACAGTCACAGTCACACACAGGCAGACAGTCACACACACAGACAGTCACACACACACAGACAGTCACACACACAGACCGTCACACAGACACAGACCGTCACACAGACACAGTCACACACAGGCAGACAGTCACACACACACAGTCACAAACACAGGCAGACAGTCACACACACACAGTCACAAACACAGGCAGACAGTCACACACACAGGCAGACAGTCAAACACATAGACACATACAAGCAGACAATCACATAGTTACCTCTCTTCCTTGTGGAGGCAGACAGGCAGTGCAGCTCCTGGATTCTGGTCGTGGGGGGAAGCAGGGACTCCTTCGCAAATATATATATATATATATATTTTCTGCCATGTGTGAGCTGTGCGGCCGCAGGGCGCCCCCTGCTCCATGGCGCCCTGTGCGGCCGCACAGCTCGCACACCCCTAAGGCCGGCCCTGGTTACAACCACACCTACTTCACTCCTTTAACTGACTCATATTAACTATACAGACCAGACTACTTTAGGTGAATTAAAGGGACTCTACAGGCACCCAGACTGTGATGGGATTTCAGCTAGGCTCAAAATTTAGTAGGCCTAAAATCTCCATGAGGCATATACAAGTACAGGTATCTATTAGTTAGTTACATGTAGCTAAGATACTGTCATCAATGTACTGAGCATGTGCAAGAACTGAAACCACATTCCATTCTCATCAAGGGCCATGTTGCCTGTCCATATAAGGTAATCCTGTGTATCTTGTTTGCTGATTGGTGTAAGGGTAAAGATGGGGGACGCATGGCTTATAAAAAGCCTCTACTCCATGTGCTTAGGGCTCAGATCTTTTGAACAGGAGTTCAGCTGAGACCCGGTTGGTGAACATAAAGAACCTTTACTTCCTGAAATGACCTGTGTCCGGACTCTCTATGCGTGGCTTTTTCAGTGTTACTCAGTAACATATCCACTTCACCTCAATGGTGCTATTCGACTATCATTTTAACGCGGCAACTTAAACCATTGCTGTTTTACAGGAACATAAATGTTTACAGTGCAGGGTTAACATGCATCTAGTGGCTGTCATCATGGCAGACACTATAGCTGCTTCTGCCCCATTAGTCGAGGAAAACTCAACTATTAAATCAGATGGTATCATAGAGACCATTTAATTGGTGCAGTGTTTTGCTGCGCATATGCATTTGCCTCCCAATGTTTTATCAATCTAGCTGGACTCTGCTGTAGATTTGGCACTTCAGCACAAAGACAAGCACACTGCAGGATATAAGGTCAGAGAATCATACCTTGGGGGGACGACACTGCATAAGTAGGGAAACACTATAGCATTACGATTACAAGTTTGCGTTCCTAATGCTATAGTGTTCCTTTAAGTCAAGCCCATACTATACTACTCCTGAAACCAGGTAAAAACCTAGAGTTTGCTGACTCCTATCACATAACTTAATCAAGATTTGAAACAGCAAACTATTGGCTGAAGATTCTAAATGTTTTTGTCAGATATTTTACATCCTCAAATGTTGGAATTGATAAGGGGCAGACAGTTTTTTTTGTTGTTTTTTTTTTTTTTAAAGGTGTTTGGGCAGCTGTGTCAGCAGCAGTGGTAACAAGGTTTTTTTTTTTCAGTACCTGGTGGCTCTCTGCTCTTATTTCTAAATGCTCAAAGGGCTTTTGCTTAAGTCTCCTGGTTCTACATGTTTTGGATTTCTAAATTCCGATTTTTCAGTATTCCATTCTTTCATTTTAACACAAAACCTGTATAATTCCTCCGAGTCCTCAACATAAATAGCAATTAACAGTCTTTACTCGTCTCCGATCCTTATGGAACGAGGGGGCCTTCCTGGATCTCTATTCTCTCCCTTTATTTTCAGTTTCTCCTTAATCCCCTTAATCTGTATCTTACATTATCTTAATACATCCCCTGGCATTTCTATTGATGCAAGTAGAAAAGGTATCACAGCATTAGCGATGTCCCGAATAGTTCGCTGGCGAATAGTTCCTGGCGAACATAGCTTGTTCGCGTTCGCCACGGCGGGCGAACATATGCAATGTTCGGTCCGCCCCCTATTCGTCATCATTGAGTAAACTTTGACCCTGTACCTCACAGTAAGCAGACACATTCCAGCCAATCAGCAGCAGACCCTCCATCCCAGACCATCCCACCTCCTGGACAGCATCCATTTTAGATTCATTCGGAAGCTGCATTCTTAGTGAGAGGAGGGACAGTGTAGCTGCTGTTGATTTAATAGGGAAATCGATAGCTAGGCTAGTGTATTCAGTGTCCACTACAGTCCTGAAGGACTCATCTGATCTCTGCTGTAAGGACAGCACCCCAAAAAGCCTTTTTTAGGGCTAGAACATCAGTCTGCTTTTTTTTTTTTCCTGTGTAATCTAATTGCAGTTGCCTGCATGCCAGCGTGTGTGTCAGGCTCACAGCGTATACTGTGCCCACTTGCCCAGTGCCACCACTCATATCTGGTGTCACAATAGCTTGCATTTAAAAAAAACAAAAAACTTTTTTGACTGTGAAATAATAGCAGTCAGTTTCCTTCACACGTGTCCGTTTCAGGGCCTGCCAGGGCACAGTGTCACACCAGTGCAACTCATATCTGGTGTAACAGTAGTGTACATTTAAAAAAAAAAAACACTTTTTTGACTGTGAAATAATAGCAGTCAGTTTCCTTCACGCGTGTGCGTTTCAGGGCCTGCCAGGGCACAGTGTCACACCAGTGCAACTCATATCTGGTGTAACAGTAGTGTACATTTTAAAAAAAAAACTACAATTTTGACTGTAATAGATTGAATAGCAGTTAGTTGTCTGCAAGCGTGTGTGTCAGGCCTACAGCGTCTACTCTGCCAACGTCTGCCAGTGCACAGTGCCACTCATATCTGTTGTCACAGTAGCTTGCACGCATAGTACCACTAATCGAAAAAAAATGACAGGCAGAGGCAGGCCATCCCGCAGGGGCCGTCGTGGTCGTGGTGCTGTGATTCCCTTTGGCCCTAGAATAATGCCCAGTGTTCAGAGGCCACGTACCCTGAACTCGAAAAGTTCTGAGGACATAGTTGACTGGCTAACACAGGACACCTAATCTTCTACAGCTTCCGCTCGGAACCTTGATGCACCATCCTCCTCCAGCTTAGCTTCGGGCACCTCTCAAGTTACGCCCGCCTGCCGCCACCACCAACACTAGCACCACAGCCGCTTCACATGATCTGTCAGAGGAGTTATTTACACATCAGTTGGAACAAATGAGTGATGTGCAACCATTATTGCCAGAGGATGTAGATAACAGGGATATGTCTCAGTCAGGCAGCATTACACACATGGACGTATGGTGTGATGATGATGATGATGTTGTACCTGCTGCTGCTTCCATTGCTAAGTTGTCAGATACAAGTGAAGCGGTTGATGATGACGATGCGTCCGTGGATGTCACGTGGGTGCATGCTAGAAGAGAAGAAGAACAGGGGGAAAGTTCAGATGGGGAGACAGAGAGGAGGAGGAGGAGACGAGTTGGAAGCAGGGGGAGGTCGTCGGAAGGAGCTAGTGGCACAGTCAGACAGCATGCATCGGCACCCAGGGTCAGCCCGACAGCACGCCAATCAATGCATGCTGTGTCCACCACCAGAATCCCGTCATTGCAGAGCTCAGCAGTGTGGCATTTTTTTTGTGTGTCTGCCTCTGACTACAGAGATGCCATTTGCAACCTTTGCCAAAATAAACTGAGTCGTGGGAAGTCCAACACCCACCTAGGTACAAATGCTTTGCGTAGGCACATGATCGCACATCACAAACGCCTATGGGATCAACAAATGAGTACAAGCAGCACACAAACTCAAAGCTGCCATCCTCCTCCTGGCCCAGTATCTTCAGCCACGTCAACCACTGCTGTCCTCCTTGCCCCCTCTCAGCCATCCGCCACTCCTTCTCTTGCCTTGAGCAGTTCCTGCTCATCTGCCCACAGTCAGGTGTCTGTCAAGGACATGTTTGTGCGTAAGAAGCCAATGTCACAAAGTCACCCCCTTGCCCGGCATCTGACAGCTGGCTTGTCTGAACTTTTAGCCCGCCAGCTTTTACCATACAAGCTGGTGGAGTCTGAGGTGTTCCAAAAATTTGTAGCTATTGGGACACCGCAGTGGAATGTACCCGGACGGAAATTCTTTGCACAAAAGGCAATCCCCAACCTGTACTCGATTGTGCAACAGTAAGTAATGGCATGTCTGGCACACAGTGTTGGGGCAAGGGTCCATCTGACCACTGATACCTGGTCTGCAAAGCATGGTCAGGGCAGGTATATCACCTACACTGCGCATTGGGTAAACCTGCTGACGGCTGCCAAGCATGGAATGCGTGGCTCTGCAGAGGAGTTGGTGACACCGCCACAACTTGCAGGCAGGCCTGCTGCCACCTCATCTACTCCTCCTACTCCATCCTCTTCCATAGTCTCCTCGGCTGAGTTCTCTTCTGCTGCTGCGTCTTGCTCCACATCAACGGCACCCCCCAGCTCCCCAGGTACTATTCCACATCCCGGATATGGCAGTGTCACGCCGTCTTGGGGTTGACTTGCCTGAAAGCAGAGAGTCACAATGGACCAGCACTCCTGTCCGCCCTGAGTGCACAGGTGGATCAGTGGCTGACTCCGCACCAACTGGAGATCGGCAAAGTGGTTTGTGACAACGGAAGAAATTTGTTGGCGGCATTGAATTTGGGCAAGTTGACACATGTGCCGTGCATGGCACATGTGTGTAATCTGATCGTACAACGCTTTGTGCATAAGTACCCAGGCTTACAGGACGTCCTGAAGCAGACCAGGAAGGTGTGTGGCCATTTCAGGCGTTCCTACACGGCCATGGCGCACTTTTCAGATATCCAGCGGCGAAACAACATGCCAGTGAGGCACTTGATTTGCGACAGCCCGACACGTTGGAATTCAACACTCCTAATGTTCGACCGCCTGCTCCAACAAGAAAAAGCCGTTAACGACTATTTGTATGACCGGGGTGCTAGGACAGCCTCTGCGGAGCTCGGAATTTTTTTGCCATGTTACTGGACGCTCATGCGCAATGCCTGTTGGCTCATGCATCCTTTTGAGGAGGTGACAAACCTAGTCAGTCTCACCGAAGGCACCATCAGCGACATCATACCATTTGTTTTCTTCCTGGAGCGTGCCCTGTGAAGAGTGCTGGATCAGGCCGTAGATGAGCGTGAAGAGGAAGAGGAAGAGTTGTGGTCACCATCACCACCAGAAACAGCCTTATCAGCATCGCTTGCTGGACCTGCGGCAACGCTGGAAGAGGATTGTGAGGAAGAGGAGTCAGAGGAGGAATGTGGCTTTGAGGAGGAGGAGGAAGACCAACCACAACAGGCATCCCAGGGTGCTCGTTGTCACCTATCTGGTACCCGTGGTGTTGTACGTGGCTGGGGGGAAGAACATACCTTCAGTGAGATCACTGAGGACGAGGAACGGGACACGAGTAGCTCGGCATCCAACCTTGTGCAAATGGGGTCTTTCATGCTGTCGTGCCTGTTGAGGGACCCTCATATAGAAAGGCTGAAGGAGAACGACCTGTACTGGGTGTCCACACTACTAGACCCCCGGTATAAGCAGAAAGTGCCTGAAATGTTACCGAATTACCGCAAGTCGGAAAGGATGCAGCAGTTCCAAAATCAATTAAAAAGTATGCTTTACACAGCGTGTAAGGGTGATGTCACAGCACAATGGGAATCTAACAGGGGAAGAGGTGAAAGTAATCCTCCTCCTCCCATGACCACGCCGGCAAGGACAGGACGCTTTACAGACGTGTTGTCGATGGAGGACATGCGGAGCTTTTTAAGTCCTACGCATCGCCACAGCCCTTCGGGGTCCACCCTCAGAGAACGACTCGACCGACAGGTAGCAGACTACCTCGCCTTAACTGCAGATATTGACACTCTGAGGAGCGATGAACCCCTTGGCTACTGGGTGTTCAGGCTTGACCTGTGGCCTGAGCTATCCCAATTTGCGATAGAACTTCTGGCCTGCCCTGCTTCAAGTGTCCTGTCAGAAAGGACCTTCAGTGCAGCAGGAGGTATTGTCACTGAGAAGAGAAGTCGCCTAGGTCAAAAAAGTCTAGATTACCTCACCTTTATTAAGATGAATGAGGGATGGATCCCGAAGGGACTGACAGTGGGTGATACATTTGACTAAAAAAGGCCTGATGAGGGGGACGTAACAGGGATTAAACTGATAAGAACAGTGCTACTTAACACACCACTCCTATCTGGTGGCACATTAGATTGCACGCGCAGTGCCCCAATTTTGAAGTAGGAGGACCGACCAAGCATCTTTTTCCATCTTTCGGTTCCTAAAATCGATGCCATATACACGTCCCCTGATAGGGGACGTAACAGGGATTAAACTGATAGGAATAGTACTACTTAACACACCTTATAATAACGCAGAGAGAGGCAATGCAGAGAGAGGAGTCTGAAGAAGAGGAGTCAGAGGAGGAAGGTGGCTTTGAGGAGGTGGAAGACCAAACACAGCAGGTGGGCTTGTTGTCACCTTTCAGGGACCCTTGGTGTTTTACGTGGCTGGGTGGAGGAAGAGACCTCCAATGACATCAGTGAGGACAAGGAACGGGACATGGCTAGCTTGGTATCCAACCTTGTACAAATGGGGAGTTTGGGGTTGTTCAAATGGACTGTTTGCGGTTGTTTGCGGTACATTAAATGGGGAGTTTGGTCTGTCACTGTGAAGCGGGCATAACCCTTACACTACCTGATCGATACAGCAGGTTATTCCAAACAATTTAGGAATGTTAGGTGATTTATGCCCTGTATGGATTAAAACCAGACTCTGCATCAACTATGTAATTTTCCATGGGAGTTTTGCCATGGATCCCCCTCCGGCATGCCACAGTCCAGGTGTTAGCCCCTTGAAACAACTTTCCCATCACTATTGTGGCCAGAAAGAGTCCCTGTGGGTTTTAAAATTCACCTGCCTATTGAAGTCTATGGCGGTTCGCCCGGTTCGCCCGTTCGCGAACATTTGCGGAAATTCGCGTTCACCATTCGCGAACGGAAAATTTTATGTTCGCGACATCTCTACACAGCATTTCTGGACTATATCTTGCTCTATATAAATGACTCAAACACTTGTCTCCCAATTCTTATGCAAGATGATCCTTTTTGGTCCCATTATATGCTATCACATTGTTATGAGTGAGGCCCGATTCTAGCTTTTTTAATTAAAGGGACACTATAGTCACCAGAACAACTACAGCTTATTTTAATTGTTCTGGTGAGTATAATAGCTCCCTTCAGGCATTTTCATGTAAACGCTGCCTTTTCAGGGACACCTCCAAGTGGCCACTCCTCAGATGACCACTGGAGGGGCTTCCTGACTCAGGGATGCACTGTAAGCAGCCTTGCCGTTCAGCGTCCCCACGCTATGCATGGAGACGCTGAATTTTCCTCATAGAGATGCATTAATGCAATGCATCTCTATGAGGAGGTCCTGATTGGCCAAAATGGCAACTGGCCCCGCCCCCATGCTGACTTTAGACAATCCAATGCTTTCCCTGTTGGAAAGCATTGGATTGGCTAAAAATCAGCCATTTTGATGATGTCACAAAGGGGGCTGAACCAGCGTCGGTGGACCCGCGCAGAGCTGGAAATAAGGTGAGTTTTAAACTTTTATTTGGGGGCTAAAGGGGGGTAAGCCACTATAGTGGGTTAAACACTATAGGGTCAGGAATACATGTTTGTGTTTCTGACCCTATAGTGATCCTTTAAGGGAATAAGGGAACCTTAATAACAAAAATAACATTAATTTCATCTCTATACACTTTCTGTATGTCCAACATGTCTGGTTACAACTACATGTCGGTTCGTCCACCCATTGTAAAGCGCTGCGGAATTTGACGGCACTCTATAAATATCATAATAATAATAATAATAATAATATCTTTATATACGTTATATAATATTAAGTATTCCAGTCAATTATGCGGTAAGTAATGCTAGAAGCTGTTGTAATCTGTAAAAAAATTATCTACTAAAAATGATATTACAAAACAATATTATCATAGCGCATTATAATTATGCAATGATAACGATATGACTAACAATGATAACAATAACTAAACACTTTCCTTTAGATACAGTTACTCCTTAATAATTAAAGGTTTGTGGTCTCTGGCACATACTGTCACAGTTCTCACCGTGACATCCAGGCGGCCAAACATGGCCATCCCAGAAGTGCTCAACAGGGGATTTGAACCTGAGTCCTTCATGTCATGGGCCTGCTATACTGCCACTAATTCACAGCAGATTCTGTTCATTTGAATAAGTTCTATCCTTGTTATTGCTAGCTTTGTCTGCAGCACTAGGGGGCTCGACTTAATCTGTGGCTGATACCTGTGCTTCACCTGAGGCAGATCGCTTATGAAGAGGGTATTTAAGCAATGCCTTGCCCTGGGAACTTTGTTAGTTCTTTGATTCTGGTGATCGTGATGTTCCTGTTTTGTCTCTTAAACTAGTTCTCGAGATCGACCCCGGCTCCTTACCTTGGCTTCTATCCTCGTTTATCTTGATCTCTGGCATCCTCTGACTTTGGCTTATGCTCGACTATCTTCCTGAGGTGGAAATCCAGTAGGCAAAGATGTATGCTCACTCTTGCAGATAAACACAGTCCAAGGTGATCAGGTAAGAAAACACGAGGACTGTGAATCTGTGTACTGGGGCTGTGCAGGAATGATGCTCCAGACAAGGACACAAGGAACATCTTTCCTGCACAGCATACATCTCTGCCTACCAGATTCCCACCTCAGGTTCCTGACACATACGCAGCTCTGGATGAAGTCCTCTGGTTAGGTTCACATTCAATCCTGGAAAGTTTTTTTCAGGCTTCCATGGCTTTGGAATCAAGTCTTCTCAGCTCCTGCATCAATATCCATTTTTTAAGTCCAGCACATGTCTCTAGGCCCATGCCTGTTACAAAGATCCATAATTACTTTCACGGACCAAGAGTCTTAGAGCTTTGCAAAGGTCTACTCCGTCACTGAAGTCTTGCATAGGCCTATGTTTTTTTGCCTTGCCCAGGCTATTTGTCCTCCACACTCTGAGCATGCCATTTTTTTTTATTTTACATGTTTTTTTTCTCTATAGTACTCATATTGCCATAAAAAAGCTGTACAGCAACAGTAGCTGTAAATCTCAACTGCTAATTTTAGTGCACAATTTGTAAGCATGAACATTTATTTAAAATATCAGTTAGTCTATGTATGTTATAACTAAGTCAGCTCACAACCAAGCATTTTCGTTCACACTAATTCATACCTGTTAACTTATAGGAAAAATAGTTAATTCTAGAGAACCATTTTTTTTTCACAACTACTCTGTAAAAATATACAATTTTTGCACAATGACAGAGCACGTTTGCACGCCACGTGCACGTTCTGAGGTGGGGGCAGACAGATACCAAGGCAGGGATAAAAGTCAGCGAACAACGCTGAAACCCTGCTGACTTGGAGGATGCCAACGGTGGAGGGTCCCAGGAAAAAGGGAATGCGCAAAGAGCACAGCTGACTGGGTGAAGAGACTGAGGCTACTGTGGTCGCCTAGAAGAGAGAGAGAAGGGAGAAAAAAAACTTGATCTCTCCAGAAACTTTCAGCCAGAAGAAGAAGAAAAAAATCTAAAGCAGAAAAAAAAGGAAGCAGGTTACAGCCAACGAAATATGAGGTCCAAAAAACAAGCTAAGTACTTCTATATTTCTCTTAGTCACACATAAATTGCTGTATGCCCAATACTGTGCACAAAATAATATATATAGGGGGCGGAGTCTAGTAGCCGAGCTGAACAGTCGCACAGCAAAAGAGCTCTGGCTTTTTCAGGCCACAATCAGACTAACTACCACTATTACCCACATATTGGGCTCCCCAAAGGAACAGTAAGCAGCAAGGAATACAATGGGACGCAAAACCAAAAAAATAAAGCAGGAGAAATCGCGGTCAGGACCAAATATTGTGGATCTCCTACAGCAGACGCGTGAAACCACCAGGCCCAAGATGGCCGCCTACCTGGACAACTACTCGGAGATGTCAGATGACTTCTCCTCGTGAGAAGAGGCGGTAGACCTCACCCCTGTGCAAAGGCAGAAACCGGCCACCCAGACAGCGGACGCCTCTCCAGTGACTACGGCGGTACTGAAGGCGCTCCTCACAGACCTTCAGAAAAACATCCAAGCCGACGTCGCCACGCTCCGCAATGACATACAAGGCCTGACAGGCCGCATAGGAGCATTGGAGACTGCCTCCGGCGCCTGCTCGGACCAACTGACCTCTCTCCAGCAAGTGGTCCAGGAGCTCCAAAGGCAGAACAAGGCACACGAACACCGCTTTGCGGCCCTGGAGGACGCACGCCGGGCCAACAATGTAAAGATCAGGGGCATCCCAGAGGCAACTCAAGGCCAGTAAGGTATTGTCATGCATGAAAAAGGGCATTCATTCTCGGGACGAGAATATCATTTTGCCTCTCTATAAATCACTGGTAAGACCACATATTGAATATGCTGTGCAATTTTGGTCACCTGTTCTAAAGAAGGATATCATGGCACTAGAAAAAGTGCAGAGGCGGGCTACAAAATTAATAAAAGGAATGGAACATATCAGCTATGAAGAAAGGTTAACAAATTTAAACCTATTTAGTTTAGAAAAACGTCGCCTGAGAGGGGATATGATAACATTATACAAATATATTCGGGGCCAATACAAACCATTGTGTGGAAATCTATTCACAAACCGGACTTTACATAGGACACGAGGCCATGTGTTTAGACTGGAAGAAAGAAGATTTCGTCTAAGGCAAAGGAAAGGTTTTTTTACTGTAAGAACAATCAGGATGTGGAATTCTCTGCCTGAAGAAGTGGTTTTATCAGAGTCCATACAGATGTTCAAACAGCTACTAGATGCATACTTGCAAAGACAGAATATTCAAGGATATAATCTTTTAATGTAGGGTAATAACTGCTTGATTCAAGGATAAATCTGACTGCCATTCTGGGGTCAAGAAGGAATTTTTTGTCCTAGCTTGTTGCAAAATTGTGCTTCAAACTGGGTTTTTTTTTTTTTGTTTTGTTTTTTTTTTGCCTTTTGGATCAACAGCAAAAAACAGGTGTGAGGAAGGCTGAACTTGATGGACGCAAGTCTCTTTTCAGCTATCTAACTATGTAACTATGTAACAGGCCGAGATACCGCACCTGCTAAGACGCCTTCTGATGGCTTTCTACCGACAAGGCAGGCCAAGGCAGTTGCCCTGGATTGCTTCTTCCGAGCCCTGAAACCGGCCTCGGCAGCAGCCACAGCACCACGAGACCTCATTGTGAGGTTCCAGCACCACTCGACCAAAACCGCAGTACTAACAGTGACCAGAGACTGTTCCCCATTTACATTTGAAGAGATGGAATTGTCTTTTTACACTGACCTCACTGTGGGCACACTGGCATGACGGAGGTCGCTTAGACCTCTCACAACGCTGCTATAGAAACGCGGACTAACTTACAAATGGCACCAAACCCGCACCCTGAGGATACTGCAAGGATAGACTGAGCACAAGGTACGAGACCTTCAAGAAGCCAAAGCTTTATTACCCACACTGGGACTCTCCCTGGACGCTCTGACTACCGAGGAGCCCCAGGGAGTGAGCAAGCCGCAGAGCAGATGGAACCCTGACAGGGTAACACCTTTTGTCCCCCGAAAACCCACAGTGAACATGAATGGGACTGAGCCCACCTGAAGCTCCCTGACTGCTTCAGCATAACACACCATAACTTTTTAGCACAAAGTTTACTAGTTTCAAAGTTGTATTATTTAACACGTTACTTGCTGTTCTCTGCAGGAAAGGTCTATAGACCGCACTACCTCCCCCATTCCCCCACCCCCCGCCCGCACTAGCCTCACATAGTGTTTAGGCATAACCCAGACACGCTCAGGCGTGCTCACTAGTGGCAATAAATATATCTAGCCCTAATCAGTAAGCCTGGGGGGCACAGCACGGCTAAACACATAGGGCCTCCGTTCTGCCATTTTTTTTTCTTTTCTTTTCTTTTCTTTTCTTTTCTTCTTTTTTTTTTTTTTTTCTTTTTCCGCCAGACCAGGAATCAGCACATACACATATAAACAGGCCTAGGTGAGCAACCTACCCAATTTAAGCTTCCAAGCGGATCTCAACTGTTTTATATTAGCACTCTAACTAGTCGACCAAAGAAAACAAAATAGGGCAACCCATACCGAGACTAGAATACACAACATTAAAAATGTGCAGAGTATTTTTAATAAGCATGATTTCACAATGTCTATTACCTTGGTCAATAGTTCTGTCAATGTAACACTCGTTTTGATTGCACTTGTTAGCAATGTTATTATATGTTTGTGAATTAACCTGCCTAGTGTTCGCATCCCTCGGCCTCTCATGCTGCACTAGATCACCCACTTAAAACGGCCTTAACTTGTAATGAGCACTTCATTAGAGTTATGTTTATCGTTACAACCGACCTAGCTAGGTACCTGCAACACAGCGACATAGACTTCAATGGCCTATATCATAACCTTGCACGCTTAGCAGCGCTCACACATCTTATTACACACAATTCACTTGCAAGCACGGAACTAACTCAGGATGCACCCCCTTCACAAAAAAGCACAGATTAAGCCAGTAAATATTGTTGTAATGAGTAACCAATACTGATCCAAGATCTGTTTATGCATCTATACATAAAAAATGTGCACTGTTTAAATGCCATAATTGTAAAATTAACGTGATATGTTCAGGCTTACAAACGCTATTGTGGTGAGGTAAGCTGTCTTGTTTCATTCATGCACTCAAAAATAAAGAATTCAAAATAATATATAGAGCAAAGAAAAGAAAACTGTCTCTAAAGATAATGAAAATGGAATAGGAGAGGCAGAGTAACAAAGGGAACGAAGAAGGGAGGAGAAGAAAGGAAGAAAGAAAGAGGAAAGAGAGAGGAAAGGGGGAAGAAGAAAGGGGGAGACATAGTTATACCACAAGCTATAATATGATCACTAAACAAAGTGCCTCCCGACCCGATAACAGGCATTATATGATTAGCAGCAATATAAAGTTGTGAGGTCTCCCTGAAGAGCTACCCATCCCTTTATCTAACCTACTTAACCAAAGTTGAACAACATACTTTACACAGTCAATATCACTAATTGCTGGGTACGTACTCCCTTTGCCCTAACTCTGGGACCTCCTGACTGTCTGTTTGTCTCTGTTTTTTTTTTCTATTGTTTTCCTATTTCTCCGTTGTGTGTTTTCTTCTTTTTAATATCCAATCTTCTATTCTCTTTAGTAGAACTGTGCATTGTCACTGGTGTGTATGCTTTTGTCTTTTTATGTGAATTCTCTTTGTCAATGTAAAATCATTAAATAAAAATAATGTAACAAAATAAAGAAATAAATACAAAGATAACATTCTATTGAGTTATACATTTTAAGTTCTAATACAAGCATATGTGTACATAAGCTCAGAGATAGATAGATAGACAGACATACAGATGTATGTAACATACAAATAATCGGAAATACTGCACTCTTGATAAGAACTTGTAATTAACTGTTATTTCCCCATGCTAGGAAACTAGAATTTGTAAAACTGTTAGACACTCTTACATTTGTTTGGGATTCCTAGTAAATTTATCTATTAGAATTCAAGGACTGTGTATTGACCAATAGTACAGTTTTATATCAAGTAACATTTTAGAATAGGTATCACAACTGTGTATTGACTGTATATTGACCACTGAGTCAATAGTAAAGTTTTATATCAAATAACATTTTAGAAGAGGTATCACAGCATTTAGGGATAATATCCACATGGCACGTTAGGTGCAATAAGGAAGAACCTTTATTTCAAGCATAAATGCCCTTTAGATAGTGTGGTTTAGTTTTTCACTCTCATGCAACAAATAAAACATTTCCAATTAAGGATTTTATTAACTGAAGTACTGAGACATGCCATGTACCCTGCTCTCCTTTTTGAAATATCGTCAGCAGTGTGTTGGCAGAACAGAAAGGCTTCTAAGGGAACACATAGTCATGAGGGAGCAAATAAATTACATTATATTTGGAAACATGTCGTTATTAGTTGACATTTTTATATTGTGCTGCCAAAATTACAAGATTATGTGGTTTTTCAAGGTATCAAGGTAGTTATAGCATCTGCAAGACAACAGGGATTTATTCTAACTTTTGTGCCTAAGGGAAGAGCTTGGATGTTTTATTTGTGTTTTAGATCCCTTCTGGGGTGATTTTTAAATATTATGTTACTCATTACTCCAGTTTTGTTTTTTCGTTATTTTTTTTTCTACATGATTTTTAAAGCGACACTATAGTGTCAGAAACACAAACATGTATGACCTGCTGCAAACGAGATGCATAGCCAAACATCAGCTTATGGCAGCGTTCCTATGGAATCTTGGCCCACGGGGATCATTGTCTTGTTGGAAAGTCCAATAATGCTCAAACTTCAGTTTCCTCACAGATGGCATGAAGTTTTCTTCTAGAATTTCCTGATACTTCAATGAATTAATCTTGCCTTCCACATGCTGCAGGTTTCCAGTGTAAGAGGATGCAAAGCAGCCCCAGAGCATCACCAGGCCACCACCATGCTTAACTGTAGGCAGAATGTATATGCTTCATTCTTCTTCCTCCAGACATAACGAGAGCCGCACGCGCATTCAGTCAGTCCATAGGAAAGCATTTCTCAATGCTTTTCTATGGACGCTGGCGTCTTCTCATTGTGAAAATCACAGTGAGAAGTGCGGAAGCGCCTCTAGCGGCTGTCAATGAGACAGCCACTAGAGGCTGGATTAACCCTAGTGTAAACATAGCAGTTTCCCTGTTTACAGCAGGCAGGTTTAAACCTAGATGGACCTGGCACCCAGACCACTTCATTAAGTTAAGGTGGTCTTGGTGCCTATAGTGGTCCTTTAAATGATTTTAGACATCTGGAGTGTCCCTTTAATCTAACACATGTGAGTGTTTGAGGAGAATAGGAGTACTAAGCTGAAGTATTTATGAAACCGAAGGTTTATAAAGGAAGGAAATTGAGATTAATTGTGGAGAGTGAGTAAAGAGATATTGAG
The DNA here is from genome assembly GCF_036172605.1 of Pelobates fuscus. Lineage (NCBI taxonomy): Eukaryota > Metazoa > Chordata > Amphibia > Anura > Pelobatidae > Pelobates > Pelobates fuscus. The sequence continues at coordinate 98,279,240 of NC_086320.1, forward strand.
AAGGTAGGATGGGGAAAAAGTAGGTTCTGATAGATGGAATAAAGGTTGAATAGAGATTGGGGTTGTGTTAAGATACAAAAGAGACAACCCTGAAAAATCTTAACAATATCTTGCATTTATAAATATGTACGCAAAAGAATACATAATTCTTATAACTGCACTTTCATAATGGGTAATTTTATAAAGTTACAGTGAATGGGAAAAAAATAAATAATATATTTCCATAAAAAAAAGATGAGAATAATTATGTTTATGGCATTTATACTGTGTTTCATAAGATAATCGGATGAATTGTAAAGTTACAGATGGATCAATTATGCGACAAAACTGAAAAATGCAGAATATCCATTTTCATTCAAAATAACCTCTTGTGTATTCTGAATTTAGATTAAGCAGCAGCAGCAGACAATACCTTTCCTCATTTGCAACTGTTTTGTTAAAATGCTCTTTCACGTCACAGATTTTAGCCTAGGAAACCATATGCGTTTGCAAATACCCCTTTCTGAAGTGCACATGAATAATTCATTTGCTTAAAAATGGACTATAAATACATTAGCCACTAAATTCTTCCTTTCTGTGTAATTGTAACAGATTAGTAAGGTTAGAGCTGATGAGATTTTTCTCAGTTTCCGTATATTATGTAGACATGTTCAATGTAGCACTTAAGACCTGGACATAAGTTTATCGATTCTATAGTACTTTATAAAACAATAATGCAACAAAAACAAACTTTCTAGTACAAATGCCAAAAAGTGAATATTCAGTGAATTCAGTATTTTGAAAGACGTAAAAAAAAAAAGGCCAACTTCAGATGCTTTAGACCGCTCCCTAAAGTTTACGGTAGATAACATAATATATTTAAAACCCATAATTTTATCTTAAAAAAAATATTTTAGGATAGGATAAAAAATAGACAAATATAAGTTAATGTGAGCTAACATATTTTAGAAAGCAACAAGAGCTCCTCTGGAATAGTTCAATCTGTTTTATTATTTCTCAAAATATTTTTAATATTAAGTAAGATTAGTGACTATCAAGGAAATAAAAAGTTACCTGCGCTCTTCCCAATTCCTTTGCATATTTAAGCAAATTTATGTAGTTATGTAGTTATGTAGGTTATGTAGTTACTCTAATGCCCATTAGAGGGATGCCCACCTGCCACATGAAGGCAAGCCTCTTAGGTGGGTCGTAAACTGACTATTCACCTTGCTTCTTTGAGTTTTTGGCAAATATATTTCTAAGGTCCAAGGTGATGTAACTAGGTTAATTTAAAAAGTGTCAATGCTTATTGAAATCTGCACATTTTGTGAAATGAAAAAATAGGACATGAAAAAATAGGACAAACTAATATTCCTGGCACTATAGAGTCTTTAGGTTCCCCCCACCCCCTAACCCCCCAAAAAAACAGAGACAGAGAGTGGTAATTTTTATAAACCACTATATGCTTATTAACCCTTAGTGCTTATTAACCCTTAATAGAGGAGACACGGTGTGGACGGCAGCATTGTAACCTACCAAAGTGAATACAAATACACAAAAACAAGTCCCTTGCACAAACTCCCACTGCTCTTGGGTGGCAGCAACGACCATAGTACACATCAGCCCCAATATATAGTTACCTGTGCTCCTCCCAAATCCCTATGCATATTTGAACAAATGGAAGTTATTTATTTACTCCAATGGCCTTGCCCAAGTCATTTTCCACTCTCTCACCATTTCATCTTTGCCACATACGACTTGTGGGAAGACCTGTTAGGAGAGAGTTACAATAATCCATGCAAGAGATTAGTAGCATCTTGCGTAAGACAGGGGTGGATGCGGGCTATGTTTTTAAGGTGGAATCTACAGGATTTGGTAACAGACTGGATGTGAGTCTCAAATGGGACCATGTGCATGGTTGGGCAAAAATAAGACTTCCAGGAAATTCCTGAGCCCCTGAACCGATCTGGGTGATTTTTGGATAGTTGTTCACACAGATCAGGGCTATCAGGGATGTGAGTGTTACAGTAATAATTATTGTTCCTATTGGTTTGTGTCCCTTTTGTCCCTGTGTTCCATCAGGTCCAGGGGGTGTGCCTCTGGCCTGAAAATGCCTTTGTGCTCAATAAACCAGACCTTCTTTACCCTCAACTCGCAGCCTGTTCCATCCACATACAGTCAGCAAGTCCACCCCTTTGCCTGTGATATAATTAACAAAGACAATGGACTAACTCAATTAACTCTAAGCAGAAAAAAACATACATTTTTACAAACCCCCAAAAATACCCCAAAATACAACATATCCCCTGTTAGCCCCAAACTGGGTGAACAACATATCCAAAAATCATCCAGATCAGTTCAGGGGTTCAGGAATTTCCTGGAAGTCTTATTTTTGCCCCACCGTGCACATGGTCCCATACCCTAAACAGTTCCATACACTCGACGACAAAACACTGCTGGACAATTTAAGATGGCCGCCGCTACATGTTTGAATCTGTTCCAGTTAAAAGTCCAAGGGGCAGAAACAGTACTTTTGAACATAGGTTATCACAGGGCCCATAGTCGCAGGGTAGGAGGCTGGCAATCAGGCCCCTCCAAACGCCAGTGGCAAAGTGCAGTTTGTCACAGTGCTGTATGATATAAGTGGGCTTATTTTTGATGTTGTCAGTGAGTGAAAATAAACTCAAATTTTTAAGACGCTTTTCTTTAGACTTGAGCTCTAAACTTCAGCACTTCTGTGTCTTTAAGGTAGACAGCAATACCCCTCTTATAGTTTGGATCTCTTTCTGTTCCTCTCCATGGTATATATAGAAGAGGGAACAAATAGAAAATCTCTAGGTGTAGTATATCAAATCACAAAGTGTATTGATCCGAAATATAGTAGAAGATGAGTGCTCACCTTTTTTTTAGAGCCTTTTGGTAACTGGCTCTAATTGTGCTGGCTTTGTGTCAAATTGCAGGGTGACACTACCCTTACCGGAACCAGGTACAATGTGCAGATTGAGGTAAATAACAAATTTTTTAAATGTATATTAAAATTTAAACATTAAAATATAACCTATGAAAAAAAATAGTAAAATATATGAATAATATAGAAGTATTCCTCTTATCGCCAAGACGCGTTTCACCTCATTTGAGGAAAAACGAGGCGAAACAGGTCTTGGCGATAAGCGGAATAGTTGTTCATATTATATATTCATATCTTTTTTTTTTTCATATGTTATATTTTAACAAAGGCAGAAGTCTAGAAGAATTAGTATGGAATAGTGCCCTTTGGATTTAGCTGTGATTAGGTCGTTAGTGACTTTAATAAGAGCAGTCTCAGTAGAGTGGAGGGGCGGAAGCCAGACTGAAGAGGGTCAAAGAGAGAGTTGGAATTGAGTCAGATGTGTAAAGACCAGTCTTTCCAGAAGCTTTGAGCAAAAAGGAGCAGGCATGTGGGACGATAGTTAGAAAGTGAGGACGGGTTTAGAGATTTTTTTTTAAGATGGGTACTACAGTAGCATGTTTAAGGGCAGCAGGGTTAACACCAGAAGAGAGAGATCAGTTGAAGATGTGTGCTAAGGAAGGCACAAGACAAGAGGAGAGAGATCTGATGAGGTGAGACGGGACAGGATCAAGCGGGCAAGTGGTGGGGTGAGAGGAAAGGAGAAGCGCAGCCACCTTGTTCAGTAGCCTGGGAGAAAGTCTGAACGGTAGGAAAGGCATGATCCAGGTGTGGTTGAGAAATCGAGGGGCAACGTGGTTAGAATTATTTTCTTAGCTGTTTAATCTTGCTGGTAAAGTAGCATGCAAAGCTATCGGCTGTAAGGTTAGCTTGGGGGATGGCAACAGCAAGGCAAAGAAGGGAGTTAAAGGTATTAAAAAGATGCCTGGGATTGTGGGAGCATGTGCTAATGAGGGAGGAAAAGTTTGACTGTTTGGCAAGGGCTGTGCTCTATGAACGCAACATGAATTTGTAGTGGAGGAAGTCTGACTGGGTGCGTGACCTCCTCCATCAGCGTTCAGCATAACGGGAGCATCTCTGCAGCTAGCGTGTTGATTTAGTCTGCCACAGTTGGGGGAGTGTTCTCCTCAAGGTGCATGTTTGGAGCAGGCCTGTAGCGTCCAGGGCAGAGGTAGTGTTATATGAGAAAATTACCAGTGAGGGACAGGAGAAAATAGGGATGTATAGAAGTTGAGAATCAATATTAGCTGATAGGTGCTGGAGGGCAATATAATTCAGATTTCTTCTTAGTTGAGGGGGATAGGTTGAGGATGATAGGGTAAGGGGCTATTGAGAGCAAATGATAAGAGGTGGTGATCTGAAAGAGGAAATGGAGTGCTGCAGAGATTAGAGATTGTACATTGATGAGAGAAAATAAGATCAAGGGTATTGCCAGTTACATGGGTGGGGGACTTAGCCCAATGCGATAGCCCAAGGGAGGAGGTCATTGAAAATAGTTTTGAGGCTACTGAGGACAAGGGCAGGTTAATGGGAATGTTGAAGTCACCGAGAATTAGGGATGGAATATTAAAGGAGAGGAAGTAGGGAAGCCAAGCAGCAAAGTGGTCAAGGAAGAGGAGAGGGAAACCAGGTGGACGATAGATAACAGCAATGTTAGTAAAGATGGGTTTGTAAAGGCGAATTGAATGAATTACAAATGATGTGAAATAGAGGGAAGGGGGGATGGGTGGAGGTTTGAAGGAGTAATGAGGTGAGAGCAGAAACCCTAAACCACCACCTTTGCTTTCAGAGTGTCTTGGGTTGTGAGAAAATTGAAGACCACCAAAGGATAGAGAGGCAAGGGTGTCAGAGAGAAAGAGAGCCTTGTTTCAGCTAAGGCTAGTAAGTCTAGGGAACGAGAGATGAAAAGGTTGTGCACAGCAGTGGATTTAGTAACACTGCAAACAGAGCGTGCATTCCAGAGGGCAGAATGGAAGGAGGATTTAAAGGAAGGGTGACATGAGATTATTGTGATTCTTGGAGTTAGCACATGGTGAACTAGTGGAGGTGGAACCGGGATTTGGAGAGACATCACCAGCTGCTAGGAGCAGAAGGATAGAAAGTAAGAGAAGGTGGGAGTAGGATTTAAAGGTTTTGTTCATGTATGTTTGTATTCATATAACATACTATTCATTTATGTGAGTATGTTTTCATTTTTCATTGTATGCAAATTGTAGGTCTAACTAGTAGCTTCTACTTGAAAATGTGAGCCTGAATCTATGGTATGATTATGTTACCTATACTATATTCATAAATATTAATAGAATGTCAATATATCCATTAAAGATATGCAGAATAAATAACGGTTCAGGCACTCCTGGATAACAAAAAATAGCAGATTTATTTATGCAAAAACAGCAATGTTTCAACCCTACAGGGTCCTTTTCAATCACCTGGGTTACTTGGTGAGTGCTGTATCCAGTGCGTCTCTAATATATCCATTATAGCCATACAGAAGTTGTCAGATTTATAATTAACATTGCACATTGTAAAGTTGATCAACTCATAGACACAGATTGGTATTGTGACTGGCTGCCGTACAATCATCAATATTTAGAGAGTTGCTGTCACTCCTCTGAAATGTACACTATTGAATAAAACACTGAAAAGCCCCAATAACGTGTAACAACTTTTTCACACGTGATGCTCTATTTTCTTTTAAATGCATTTTAAATATTTAGCAAAATGCATCAAAATTAAGCAAAAATACAAATAGAAATATTTTTAATTTATCTTCTCCTGGGTATGCTGTCTCTATGCTTACTGACAGGTGCAGTTAGCAGAGCTGATGGCATGATTGACAGAGGGGTAAGATGGAGGTGCCCAGCTGCACGATAAAGAGGTGTGGATTTCTACATATAATTTTATTTTTCATATCTCTCAAATACATATTTGTTAAATATAGGAAGAGTAAACATAAAATTAATTAATCCTGGAAACTGAACGTTCCTTTTTAAAGAAAACAGAATTATTAAATAAATGCACGACGAATGCATTTGAAAAAAGTGACTTTGATCTTGAGCTTCTGAAACATCAAGTCTCCATTTTCACTTTGAAATATTTGATCTTTATAAATGCAAGGTGTCTGAGTTCTCTTACTGTTCTCTCTCCATCATAGTTTTTGGGGGCTGACACTGAATAAATATGTGTTAAGACAATGTGAAATGCTTCTTTGTATCAGCAACACAGAAACAAGTGTTTGTGATTGTTTGTCAGTGACAAAGTTACTATGAAGTATATATATAAATAGTACATATTGCAATAGAGTTTTAGTAGCAGCTGAGACAGGATTTTTTTTCCTGCAATTTCTTTTCCAAGTATTTGGCTCATTGATCATTTTTGTTTCACTTACAGTATCTACGTGATGTGCATTAATGGCCCCAGCTACATTCCGGCTCGGAGATGTTATGTACATTCTAAAATTGAACTGTTTGTTGGTAAAACAGAATGCGTGCATCTTCTAGAAGCTGAAAAGCATTGATTTTCTTACTATAATACACTCATGATTTTCGTGTAGGATATCGCTAGGTTTTTATAAACAGAGTTGTTGGGTAAACATTCTAATTTTTAGCTGTGTTTGATGAAAACAAATAGGATTACATCAGTCACATTTTTTTTATATTAAGACACTTTCTAAAGTAAGATGGCTGTTTTTCCTTTCATTTTTATGTATAACTTTAACTTATAATGCAAAAAAATACAGCAATGAAGACAGTAATATTTTCATATATTAATTGCAATAGGACTTAAGATGGTGAGATATTTAATACTACAATTAAAGTAGCATTCCAAGCTTTTTATAATGAATAATAACAATAATAAGAATTATACTCACATTTAAAGTTACTGTATTCGTAAGAAATTCTTAGGTATTACAGATCCTGCACAGAGCACTACCAAGACCAGTAACTGATCGAACAAGCAGGATGCTCTAGTAACTTTCTATTACAGGTACTAACCTTATTCCATAACCTACTGCAACTTATTATAGCACATAATATGCCATGAGTGTCTCTTTAAAGCAGCTCTGTCAACAGACATAAGCATCATCTAATCACCCTGAAGGTGCTGCTTCCCTGTACCCTTTCCATCATCTAATCTGCTTTTATTTAGCTCTGTGGCTGAATTCTCTTTTATTTATTTTCCTGAGTGCTCTAGTTTTCAGGAAATGTAATGCAGTCAAGTTGACAAACTTTGGCAATAAGTGGCGCTTAAATCAAGGTTCTGATTCAGTTGCCAATCAAATTTACCCATTCTCCATTAGTAGAATCAATCCCACATGAAGACATACAGCAGAGATCATGGACAGAGGAAAACAAAATGGCTGCACCATGGTTTTGAGATCCAGTACCAGGAAGAATAGACAATATATAAAAATATAGGCAAGTGGCAAGGGAGGGAGTATAAACATTAAAGGGAAACTCCAGTGCCAGAAAAACGATCCGTTTTTCTGGCACTGGAGGGTCCCTCTCCCTCCCACCCCCCAATCCCCGGTTACTAAAGGGGTGAAAACCCCTTCAGTCACTTACCTGGGACAGCGGCGATGTCCCTCGCCGCTGTCTCCGCCTCCGCGACGCTCCTCCTGGTGATTACGTTGGCCGGTGGGCGAGACTAATCTCGCTCACCGGCCGAGGAGACCTAATGCGCATGCGCGGAAATGCCGCGCATGCGCATTACGTCTCCCCATAGGAAAGCATTGAAAAATAATTTCAATGCTTTCCTATGGGGAATAGAGCGACGCTGGAGGTCCTCACACAGCGTGAGGACGTCCAGCGACGCTCTAGCACAGGAAACCTGTGCTAGAAACAAGGAAGTGACCTCTAGTGGCTGTCTAGTAGACAGCCACTAGAGGTGGAGTTAACCCTGCAATGTAATTATTGCAGTTTATGAAAAACTGCAATAATTACACTTGCAGGGTTAAGGGTAGTGGGAGTTGGCACCCAGACCACTCCAATGGGCAGAAGTGGTCTGGGTGCCTACAGTGTCCCTTTAAGGTACAAGAGGCATAAGGAAATGACTGAGTCACTTTAAGCCTTTCAGCAGACAGTGGGGGAGAATATGACAATCAGTTATCAGTTAACAACTGTGGGTACAGGTGCCCTAGTGGTGCTTTCTTGTGGTTTATCCGCCTTATTGCCCATGCTGTATACCCCTGAGCTGTGATATTATGTACAGCTGTTGCACTGCAGCACAGTAACCAGCAAGAAGGACATTTTAGAATTGAGACAAGTGGGACATTGAGACAGTGTTAAAATACTAATTTTAGGGGGGCGGAGCTTGCTAGCTAACGGAGCGGTCGCATGCACCCTGAGCTCCGACGCCGAAAACGACTGAATACCCACATTACCCCGATCGGAATAACGGATATACGCTCCCAAAACATTACCCGAAGCAGGAGAACATGGGCAAACACTCCCGCAAATCTCGGGGCTCGGGTGAGCACAACACCCGAGATATTAGCTTTTTACTCACCCAGACACCCAGGCCTAAAATGGCGGACCGCAGGGCAGAAACACCTCACGGCTCCACATCGGCCTCCGAGGAGGAAGATCCTGAACTGGAAGAGACTCAGCTGCACACCCGAAGTGGCAGAGTTGCCCCCCAGAGGCAATCCGACCCGCAACTGGCTACAAAAAACGACATAGCCGCGATGGTGGCGGAACTCAAAACGTACATAGCCTCTGAAATGGCGGTCCTGAAAACGGACCTCAGCACTCTAGCAGGCAGGATACAATCCACAGAGGAAAATGTCCGCGGCCTCGGGGTTAAACAAGACATCACTGCATCCCAATTGCAGGGAGTAACCCTCGCATGTGCAGAGCTGACAGCGAAGGTGGGACAGCTGGAAGATGCGGCAAGACAGCGCAACCTCAAAATTAGAGGGATCCCAAACAACATTGACGCTGGAGAGCTCCCACAGTACGTCAGGAGATTACTCTCCACTACACTGACACCCAAGCAGGCTAAAGGTATGCAGCTTGACGGGATATACCGCCTCCCGGGTAGCCTCACAACCAAACCCTCGGGGTCAAGGGATGTCATTGTTTGCTTTCGAACACGAACCGACAAGGACATATTCATGGCGCAAACTAAAGGCCAATCACCATTCCTCTTTGAACAGCACGCACTGTGCTTTTTCCAGGACCTCAGCAGATCTACACTGCAGTGGCGCGCCACATTCAAGGAGGTGACGACTCAACTGCGTACAGCAGGACTTCCGTACCGGTGGGGGACCCCACGGGCACTTGTGGTAGAGAGAAGTGGCAAAAAACACAGACTCACCTCACTGTCCGACGCTAATAACTTTCTGCACTCCCTGGGACTGACTGCTACCACCACCACCAGTCAGAACGGCTCAACACACGTGTGGGATGTCGACAACGTAGCGGTCTTTACGCCCGCCAACTCGAAGGCCCCAGGATGAGGCGCCTCATGGACAGACTCTCTTTTTGCTGACACACAGCCTACAGTTATGCTTGCGTTATGCATTGTTATACTCATGCAACTGGTTTTGTTTATGTTTATGTTCTTTTCTTTTTTTTTTTTTTTCTCCTTTTACGCTCCGACTCACCTAACCGTAGATAAGTCCCACGGGACAAGCGGCCCTACGAGGGTAGTTCATGCCTTTGTGCAAAGCGCTATAACCAGCAAGCGCTCCTGAAATGCACCCCCCCCCCCACAGGCTCCGGGGATATGGAGCTTACTTAACTCCCCACCGGGCTCAATCCGCTTCCGCTGTTTATGTGCACAACACAGCCCTTACAAGCTGACAGGACACCGTTATGTCCATTAAACACCCGCATTGGGGTTCCTGGGAACCAAAACTTTCGGTTACCCACCTGCCACTAAGTTCTCCCTTCCATGCCTTGGCGTGGCTCATTCACCGAACCAAAATTTGGCAGTCTCACTGACTAAAATGTCCCTCCCGGCAACCCACCTTGCGGCCGGCTATCGGTGGCAAACGTACAAATGCATACACAGTGATAGCCCTAGCATGTTCCTCACGTTCTAGCTGGCCTTCCCTATGTGAAGGGCAGTAATAGACTGCAACCACACTAATATCACGACACTCTTCAACATTACTGTGCAATGTACAGTTTTCCATCAAAGCAACATGTTATTATCATAAAAGGTGCCTTATCGCTGACATATGTTGATACCCTAAAGTTATCCTTAACTTATATTTTATGTATAGCACTAATTGTCTTTATATGCTTGTTACCCATCTTGGCACTACAAAAATAAAGAATTTAAAAAAAAAAAAAAAAAAAAAAAAAAAAAAAATACTAATTTTAAAACCTATTCTTATATGAGAATGCAAAAATACAACTAATAATGGACAAAAAGAAAAGAAACGTAAAAGTTGGGTCAATGCCTAGACTGGTGTCTTCTTAATGTATACATTGCGACAGGAAATAATTTACAGTAGTCTGTTGTTCAGTTGCTACTGTTAATAAGAACAAGTGCAAAGAAAAGTAGATTCTATTTTAGTATGCCTAACATCTACAAATTTGAGTGTGACAAGGTTTACTTTTCCGTGAATAACAAACTGCAATTTACATCTTATACTGCAATGATTGCCAGCGAAATGTACCGATTAAAGATTGAGCATAACCGAAACTTAGTTCCTTGACATGGGACTCACCAAGCTGAAACCATGCATGTATACCAATCCCCTAATGATCTGTGAACCATGGGAAACATTTCATCTTTTTTTTTTTATGAAAATACATAAAATCTACAGCCATAAACGTTAACTGAGATTAATTTACTTTACTCAAGAATGCATTGCAAGCTTAGGCTGCATGAGGACAGACAAGGAACAAAATGTGCCTCACTTGTTTTGAGTTCTACAGCTCCATCTTTTACCTCCCTGATGGAGGACAGATTCTCCCAAAATATTTTTTGTTTCACTTATTCTGCTCGCCAAGACCAATGAAGGCATCCAACACCATCCCTTCTGCTGGTTCCACCATAAATCTTTGGCTTGCATTACACGTCTGTCTTTACTTGCAAAAAAACTTTTTATCTTATTGAATTATTTGGGGAAAAATAATTCTTAATAATTCTAAATAATTTGTCAGTATTTTGGCCTAATTACCTTATATAGAGTACACATATGGGGGTGTGGATTTGGATATGAAAAAGTGTCCTTCAAAAAGCCTCACTCCATATACATTTGAAATAGGGATTTCATGTGGGGGACAATATCTAAACAGACCCTGTAGTGCTGATATATCATTCCATCCACTTGGAAAGTGGGCTAGTGATCTCTGTTCAAAATCTAGTTCAGTAATTTGAGTAAACAAAATAAAAAAAGTAACTTTTATTTTTAGACTTTATTGGTTTGATGGGTATTGGGAAAATGGTATATTTATATAAGGATTCAGAATTGCTGGCAAAACTGTCTGCTTTCAATTATTTGTTAAACTTTTAAACTCATTATTAAAAAACGCAGATATGAAATATTGTTCACAGAGAGGAATTTATGTAATGAACTTAATAATTATCTATCAATCTTATATCCCTTGATACAATATGCAGCTTTTACTTTCTTAGGCTTATAGACTGTGTATATTATTGTTAATACTGGAGCCCCAGGACCCATTTAATTTCTTTCAGGATTATCCTGGGGTTTCACCAACCCAATTTACATTTTATTCTGTAACATTATTTTTCCATTTCAGCACCATAGAAAAGAGTATGGCTCTCTGCTGTGATACTGGCCATTGGGTAGACTCACTGACATTATATGGATAATAGAAACTTAAATGTGATTTGTTACTTGTTTTACTTGTACATGTTACTTGTATTAACCTTCCTTTTAGCTTATTAGCATTGTTTATACAAATCTAGAATGGACTTGAAAGAACACAAAAACATGCAAATTGTGTCTCAATGCTATTAAACAATAATACTATGGATCGTAAACAGATATATCCCAATTACCAATAGAGCTGCTCCCACACTTCATGTGTACTTTCACTACAGGGTTATACTATCAATTTAGATTATCAGGCTGCCCAGCCAGTAATAAATAAGATTTACATACATTAATTTCCCCCTGTGTGTCTGTCTCACCATGGCCATACTGCCTCCGCTGGGTGAGATCATAGAGATGCATTAACTCAATACATCACTTTGGGGTGCGTTCTGTGTCCCTATGCAGAATGTTGAGATGTCGAACATCGGTCCTGCAATCTTTGCAGGACCTCGTCCACGGTGTTCCTCTGGTGGCTGTGCAAATGATAGTCAGTAGGTAGCATTAGGCAGTGGTGTAAACATTGCATTTTCTCAAAAAAGGCAATGCTTACACTACTCAGCCTGCAGTGACATTAAGTTGTAGTGGTTATGATGTCTCAAGTGTCCATATAACAGCTATTATTAACATTAAAGCGACACTCCACTAACAAAACACAAAAAAGTGACATTATAGTCACCAAAAAAACATTAGTTTAATGATGCAGTTTTGGTGTATAGATCATATCATACCCCTGCAGTCTCACTGCTTAATTGACTGCCATTTAAGAGTTCAATAAGTTTGTTTATACAGCCCTAGTCACATCTCCCTGCATGTGACTTACAGAGCCTTCCTAAACACTTCCTACAAAGAGTCATCTAATGTTTATACTTCCTTTATTGCACATTTTTATCTCCTGCTCTGTTAGAAACTTTTTGGACCCTACAGGAGCCTCCTGTGTGTTATTAAAGTTCAATTACAGAGCAGGAGATACAAACTTATGAAGTAAGTAGCATCTTATTGAATATGAACCCATGTTTTCCCATGCAGACTATGTCAGTCACTGCCAGGAGAGGTGTGGCTAGGGCTGCAGAAACAAAAGTGAATTAACTCCTAAATGGCAGAGATTTGAGCAGTGATACTGCAGGGGCATGATATATGCACTAAAACTGCTTAATTAGGCTAAAGTTGTTTTGGTGTCTAGTCCTTTAAGTTACATTGTTTTTCACTAAGCTTGACCTTATCTCATTAATTGGGCTCACATTCAGACAAACATTGCTGAAAAAGAATGACACAGAGGACAGGAGTATTTTCAGAAATAATAATAATAATAATAATAATAATAATGTGTTTAACCCCTTAAGGACAGAGCTTCAGAAGCTTGACTTTCACTTAATGACACAAGCATTTTTTGCATTTTTTTGCTGTTTGCGTTCAACTGCAATTTGCATTTGAATAATTTATTGCACCGACGCATATTATATACCGTTTTTTAAAGGACAGAAAGGGCTTTAATTTGATGTAACATATATTTACATAAATGCTTATTTATTACTAAAAAATACCGAAAAATGCAAAAAAAATGAAAAATCTTGATTTTTTTTAACAGTTTTTGCAATAATAATGTGTGCACAATTAGTGCAGGTTAAGGAAAGTAATTAAAAATAAATTCATTTAGTTGTTCTGATTTACAGAATATATAATGTGTCTGGGATTTTACGTTTTTTTTTGGTAGTTACAGGTCACAAAGCACAAGGAGTAAAATAAACTTTTAATGTGGAGCGATTTTAGAATTTGGTATGTTTGTCTTGTAAGCTTAATAGCCATGAAAGAAAACAAAATTGCGACACAAAAGTATATATTTATATAAAGTAGACACCACAGGCTATTTACCTAAGGTTGTTTTGACACTTTCTACGTAGCCATTTTACCGCCAACCTCTGCTAAATATTGGAGTAAAATTGTGTTTTTGGGGGGTTTTGGCACACAAATTTATAACAAAGAACTTCTCATGTGTATTTTGTAAAGTTGGTGTGTGCTATTCCTGTACAAAGTTTTATTATGTGTTCAGTTACTTCTGCTGAGTACAACGGTACCCCCATTGTATGTCTTTGGCACTATTTTGTGAAGCTACAGTGCCATATAGGAGACCTGTCCTTTTCAGTATTCACAGTAGAATTTTGAGAGACGGATTTAATAAGCCTATGCTTTTATTTGGGGTATTATAACAGTTTGACTGTTCAAAAAAACCCCACAAAGGCCTACCATTTGTAAAAGTAGACACTCCAGGGTATCTCATAAGGTGCATATTGTGCCTTAACATGACTCAATTTTTTACCATTACATGCCAAAGTATGTGGTAAAAAATTATTTTGTGCATTTTTTACATACGGATTGCATTTTTGCTGGGCATTTTGTATATTTCATATGTGCTACTAAATTCAAACCCCCCAAATTATGCTCAGCTAAGTCGTCTGAGTAAAAGGACACCCCCATTGTATGTATATGGCACTATTTCGTGAAGCTACAGTGCCATACAGGAGACCTGTCCTTTTCAGTATTCACAGTAGAATTTTGAGAGACGGATTTAATGAGCCTATGCTTCCATTTGGGGTATTATAACAGTTTGACTGTTCAAAAAACCCCACAAAGGCCTACCATTTGTAAAAGTAGACGCTCCAGGGTATCTCATAAGGTGCATATTGTGCCTTAACATGCCCCCATTTTTTTACCATTACATGCCAAAGTATGTGGTAAAAAATTATTTTGTGCATTTTTTACATACGGATTGCATTTTTGCTGGGCATTTTGTATATTTCATATGTGCCACTAAGTTCAAACCCCCCAAATTATGCTCAGCTAAGTCTTCTGAGTAAAAGGACACCCCCATTGTATGTCTATGGCACTATTTTGTGAAGCTACAGTGCCATACAGGAGACCTGTCCTTTTCAGTATTCACAGTAGAATTTTGAGAGACGGATTTAATGAGCCTATGCTTCCATTTGGGGTATTATAACAGTTTGACTGTTCAAAAAAACCCCACAAAGGCCTACCATTTGTAAAAGTAGACGCTCCAGGGTATCTCATAAGGTGCATATTGTGCCTTAACATGCCCCCATTTTTTTACCATTACATGCCAAAGTATGTGGTAAAAAATTATTTTGTGCATTTTTTACATACGGATTGCATTTTTGCTGGGCATTTTGTATATTTCATATGTGCCACTAAGTTCAAAACCTCCAAATTATGCTCAGCTAAGTCTTCTGAGTAATAAGACATCCCCAATTAATGTCTTTGGCACTATTTTGTGGAGCTACAGTGCCATATTGGAGACCAAGCCATATCAGTTTTTACAGAACTTTGGATTTTGACGCTGGGCCTATGTGCAATTTCCAAGCATCTTCGCAGGTTTTAAATTCAAACTACCCCACAAAGGCCTATCATTTCTTAAAGTAGACACCCCAGGGTATTTCAAAAGGCATATTTTGAACCTTAGCGTGGGATAATTTTTCCGCTAGCTTGTACCAGGTGTAGTGGTCATAAGCGTTTTTCTGCCTTTTTGACACACAAAGTGAGTTTGCACAGTATATTTTGCAAACCTTATGTGTGCTACGACTGTATAATACTTCATATGTTGCTCAGCTATGTCAGCTGAGTACAAAAATACCCCCGTATGTACCTTTGCCAGGTATATGTGGACATCAGAGGGGCACATTTGGGACATAGTCATTCCAGTTTTTTTCAAACTTTACATTTTTACGCTGTGCCCATGTCCCATTTTAGAGTATTTTACCAGGCTATATAATTCCAACTACCCCACAGAGGCATACCATTTCTTAAAGAAGACATCCCAGGGTATTTCAAAAGGCATATTTTGAACCTTAGCGTGGGATCATTTTTCCGCTAGCTTGTACCAGGTGTAGTGGTAATAAGCGTTTTTTTCTGCCTTTTTGACACACAAAGTGAGTTTGCACAGTATATTTTGCAAACCTTATGTGTACCACCACTCCATAATACTTTATATGTTGCTGAGCTATGTCGGCTGAGTACAAAAATACCCCCGTATGTACCTTTGCCAGGTAAATGTGGACATCGGAGGGGTACATTTGGGACACAGCCATTCCATTTTTTTTCAAACTTTACATTTTTACGCTGTGCCCATGCGATTGCGGCGATCTGGGGTTAATTTTACCGCGTGACGGACGAGGTCCGTCACCCGTCGTTAAGGGTATCCCCTGGATGACGGACCTCGTCCGTCACCCGTCCTGAAGGGGTTAACCAGGTACCATATATTTGCTTTAATATAGTAAGTAGCTAACATTTCAGTGAGAATGATGCTATTTAGGACACCCTATGCTATAAATGACCCTTCTTTGATAACATACCATTATTTTTATCTGTTATTTTTTTACGTATATAAATATAATGTTTTCTTATAAATGAACAATAATGTATAAACATATGAGTTTTAATCTTAGCACGCAATGATAAAAGCCATGTGCTTATTATGTAATAAAAAAATGAGCGGGGGGGGCGGGGCCAAGCCAGCAAGCTGAGAAGTCGCAGAAAAGCTGGGCTCCCGCTGTATTTGCCAATTTCTTGTTAAAAGCTCACTAAATTGAAGCCTAAAGAATCCAGGATAAGCCACCTACAACAGGGGTGACCCGGTAGCAAACCTGAAACCCTTATTGAGTGCTCGACGGATCAGACACCCAGAATGGAAAGCCGCGGCCTGCGGGGGATGGGAACGGGGAGAGGCGGTGGCTCTCCTCGCCCAGACACTGGAGGCACGGCCCAACAGATGCCCTGCTCCCCCCCCCCCCAGGACCGGCGGGGGTTATCCCGGTCCAACGCAAAGAAGCAACCTACCCACAACTGCGCCAGCTGAGACGCATGGCGAGCAGCGGAGCGACATGAAGCGAGACAACATGGCCGCCGGCACGTGCACCTGGCCCTCAAGGAATGCGGAGCTTGAAGCTAAACTGGACGAGCTGTTCGCCAAGTTCTGGATAAAGCTGGCGTCCAGGGAGCAACTGGCAGGCACAAACATACCTGCAAAGCAGCTGACACTCACCAGCACAGAGCTGGCACCACCGCGAGCTCCAGCGACACACAAGGTGAGCCACAGCCAGCAGACACGTGGAGTCTACTGCCAACAACAGTGGCAAACCACAAAACCCACCCGGCGAACTCTACTCAACGTCCAAAGCACCCACAGATGATGCCGAGGAGACAGCACACCATCACAGACAGGAATGGGAGGCGGCTGAAGCTACCTGCACGGGCCGCGCCAAAACCCATATGCCGACTAGGAGCAGAGGCAAGGGCCTATCCGGGCACACTCCTGTGCAAATCCCGGGCTATCCGCCCGATGCACCTCACCGCACGGGGAGACCACACCATTACCAGGCCCGTGCACACTTCTTCCGAGCTGGGGGTTCACCTGGAGGTGACCCTCCCACGCCACCCATACACCCGAGGGGACAGCCGAACTCCGGCGGATCCTTGGGCCCTCGACCCTGTTGATGGGGTCAATGGACATGTGGCAAGGGCCCCTACTAAGGCCTCGGGCCGAAGACACACGGCACCTGGACGACGGGCACCCAGGAAGTACGGGGGGAGAGCTGCAACGCGGGGAGCAGGGCGCCTGGCGGGCCCGGACAGACACAACGATAAGGTCACCACGATGGGCCAGGGAACAGTCAAACACACTAGTGGCATCGGGTGAAGTGCCCCTGCAACCCACATCTAGGCTCCCAGCCTAGACACCACGCAGGACTTGGGACACTCTCACACTCATGTAACTATATATTCGCCTAGTGCTACAAATGCCACCACTCATGTAACTTAGCTTAACCATATACTTAGTCTTGCTAGCGGCAATACACAGCGGCAGCTCTTAAGGCTTGCTTTCCCTTTATGGGCTACTTGCTATGTTAGCAAAAGGTACTGGGCCGCCTGAGCCAAAAGTTAACCTAACCTGTCAGCGTATGCCTATCTTGTATCATGCAGGCGCAGGGTACCCACTAGCTCCATCATATATATGCTGCCTACTACCATAGCATGCATCCTTTAGACACAGTAGCACTGAATATACAAACCATAATCTCACGAGACAGTAAGCTAGTGGTTAGATTGAATACACCACAAAAATCTACTACATGTTTGCCCTATAAACATTAATAGTGCTAAACATAATTCTGCTGAGCTTGATTGATTTGTTTAATTTGATGCTGTTTGGTAATCACATGTTAGTACCAGCTGGTACCGCTCAACCTATTTGCTCGAAGGGAAACACCTACAGTGGATAGGTCTCACTCGTTCAGTAGCAACCTAATTCAATACACGTTTACGTTAAGCGACTAACATAAATTAAAAAATGAGGCATTGACAAACTGGAAATGTAAAAAACAATGTTTTCATTACACCAATCTACGTTGTGAAATACCCATGCATTTCCCACTCTCTATTCTGTACCCCATATATGTGCCTTAATAAAATAAAGATTGACAAAAAAAATGAGCAAATTTTAATTTCAAAAAGATCAAAGATCAAAGATCAAATAGAGTATCATGCAAAATTAACAAATCAACAATATTATACAAATGTATCAAAGTTAATAAACAGAATCACTTGTTTTGGAAATTAAATATCATTATAAAATACCTAATTTTATTAAAGACACGGAGGCTCCTATTATGCTTCTCTTTATTTAATTCTCCCTCAGCAGCGAAGAGAGATATATGGAAAAGAGAGAAAAAACAATATAACATTAGCATATTGACAGTGCTATCATTGGTATCCACTCCCTTAGTATATAAGGTGTAGCACTCCATGCTTCTTCTTCTTTCTTCGCTGCTCCCTCAGACCAGATAAATACACTCTCCTTTTACCAATAGTGTGCTCTGGTGGGATTGTATTTTCCTTATTTGTTCTGTTTATTTACTCTTATTATTGGGATGTTCTTTATTATTTACTCCCTTCCCACTGCATTTGATTACCTATCTGTTTTTACTGTGCATTACTTTTTTGTGTGACCGATTTTTATGCCCCCAGGTTTTTCCCTTTGGGCATTTCTGTTTCCCTCCCCTCCCTCTTCCTCGGGTTGGGTGCTCCCTTCACCAGTTCCGCTGCTCGCGAGCGGCGCTTGCGCGGTGACTCGCGGCGGCCATTTTTTTGGCTTTTTGTCGCCTATTAAGGCGGCGGCCATTTTATAGTACTGGTACATCGTGGGATTTCCTCTCACACGATCGGAGACTCGATATTTTCTCTCTCCAGATGGGTATAGTTAAATTATAGCTAAATACTTTGGAGCTATCCTCCATCTCCCTGTACCTTTTCTTCATCCTGTACCTGGGTTAATCAATCCTCATACTCTGTCTTTTCAATTTGTTGTTTTCTTACCTGCACTCAGTTATCTACCATGCAGTCTGGTGATAATTTCTCTGGCAAACTTAGTCCCTCTATGGCCACTACTAACCCTGACCCCCAGGCTGACCCTGGGCTCATGGGCTCTGAAGAATTCCAAACCCTTCTGGACACCACCATGTCCAACTCTATTTCTAAGGCCATATCATCAGCCATGGGTGCTATGTCCTCTACCATCTTGAACTCCATTACACAGGCTCTCAGGCAAGTCCACCCTCAAGCTACCCCTGCCTTGACCCCTACCCCTCCTGAAGGGACACTACCAGGGCGCAAAGCGGTAGGCAAGCGCAAACACTCTCAAGACCCACCCATGCAGGTTAACCCTGCTCTGATTGACACGCCTCAGGCTGTCCATGATGGCGCGCAACAACCGCGCAATAGAGCTTCTGGGCGAGCTTTGGCTACCAGAGACTGGAAACAGGCAAGAGCCCAGGATATACTGTCTGACTCAGACGAGGAGGGGGATGAGGGGTCAGACATCCCGTACTCTGATCCGTACGAGGACGAGCTATCGGAGGGCAAGAGCCTCCAGGGAAAACAATTCCCTTCAGCACCGACACGTGCCTCGACACAATCAGGGGCGCTCGGGGCAGAAGCAGCCCGCGACTCTAAAGACCATTATTTGACCCTGATAACTTAAGGCACCCACGCTCTGCTGAGTGGGAACCCTCTGAACACATCGCCCAATACCTGGCCCTCAGGGTACGTAAGTCCCTCTCCCAAGAGGGCCGTAATAAGTTGAGAGCGGAATGCCCCCGACCCATAATACCAGATGCTGTGGCAAAAACCCCAGAAGTGGACCCTCAGATAGCCCAGTTTCTAGCCAAAACCGGCTGGAAACCTAAGAGGGGACTAGACTATTCCCTCCGCAACTGTCAGGACAAGTTCCTAGGCACACTGGGTCCCGTCACTAAACTGTATGAACTGCTGGAATCAGCTCAGTCGGGTGAGGCACCATTGGATTTTGACGTGGCGTTTGGCTGGCTCCAACGCTTGGTCTGCATGATCGGCAACGCCAAAACAGCCATGTCAACGGAACGCAGGAAAGCTATCCTGCTGAAGATTGAACCCAAACTGGCTAGCATGGCCTCCTCTGAACCAGGGGCCTCGGATAAGGGTCTGTTATTCGGCGAATCCTTCGTCAAAGATCTGGGTTCCTATGTCAAAACCTTCACGGCTCTGGATAAAGCCCAATCGTCCATTAAAAGAGTCTTCCATCAAAAGGTTTTCGGTGGGGCCGGTAGAGGTAGGAGCCGTCTACCCGGCTTTAATCCCCAAGGTTTCTCCAGACCGGACAGAGGCTCCTTCAACACTCAGAGGCAAAACCAGGAACGTTCCTACTCTCCATTCTTCCCCTCTCGAAGAAGACCTTGGAATGCCCGCAGCGGCAGAGGAACAACCCCAGGAAAACGCCCTTATGGTGAGTACAATTTTTCCCATATAAATGTGGGGGGCAGATTGGCTTTGTTCTCTCAGACTTGGGCCACAATCACATCCGACAGCTGGGTGTTACAGACTATAGAGGGTTACTACCTAGAACTGATGGGTCTTCCCTTTCAGGATTCCCTTCCATGTGTGCCACACATGCCAAAGTCTCACCGCGACCTCATCTTAACGGGGATCGAGGTCCTGCGAAACAAAAATGCTATAGAGGAAATCCCTCTAGATACCCCAGGTTTTGTGAGCAACCTATTTTTAGTGCCGAAGAAAGGCGGGGTTGTCCGCCTGGTTATCAACCTAAGACCCCTCAATGCCTTCATCCAATATCGGCATTTCAAAATGGAGGGCATACACTGCCTCCGAGACCTCCTCCTCCCAGGAGACTGGATGGTGAAACTCGATCTACAAGATGCGTATCTCACGATCCCGATAACACCGACTCACAGGAATCTACTACAATTCCAGTGGGGCACAAAGAAATGGCGTTTCTGCTGCCTTCCTTTCGGTCTATCCTCCGCTCCCTGGTGCTTCACGAAAGTGTTGAAACCAGTGGTCGCATTCCTCAGGTTACACGGAATTCGTCTTATTATCTACCTGGACGATATCCTCATACTATCAGGGACACGATCCCTTCTGTTGTCGCACCTGTCGTGGACCCTTCATCTCCTACAGAACCTCGGTTTCCTGGTGAACTGGGAGAAATCGGTGCTAAAACCCTCTCAACAGATGGAATTCCTAGGATTCCGAGTCGACTCCGTCCAACAAATTCTGTGCCTCCCGGCGGACAAGATGTCCAACATCAAAAAGGAGATAAGTAGGTTAATGAACCGCCCAGACATTTCTCTGAGACAACTGGCTTGGGTAATCGGCTTACTAGTGGCCTCCATCCAGGCGATCTTCCCGGGACCACTTCACTATCGGGTGTTGCAACGTCTGAAAGCATCTTGCCTGAGGAACAGTCAGTCGTACGAGACCAACGTCACTTTGGACGAAGAATCCAAGGAGGAGCTGAACTGGTGGTTAACCCACATGGAAGAGTGGAATGGACGGGCGATTTTCGGTTCCACTCCAGATATAGTAATAGAGTCGGACGCAAGCTTACATGGCTGGGGCGCGCGCTGCGGCTCCATATCCACAGGAGGCAGATGGTCAGTAAACGAATCGTTTCTACACATAAACTCACTGGAGCTACTGGCGGCCTCGTTTGCCATCCACAGCCTCTCACCCAGGGGCATTTCTTGTTCAATTCTCCTCAAGTTGAACAACATCTCGGCGGTCAGGTACATAAACCATCTAGGAGGTACCAAATCACGCATCTTGACCGCGGAACACATACCAGGCCTAGACAATTACACCGCGGACTGGAACTCCCGATACCTGAGGGATTGAAGGGATTGGAGACTTCAACCGAAGGTATTCTCGAAGATCGCACAACTATGGGGACCCTTGCGTGTGGATCTCTTTGCGTCCAGACTGAACACACAACTTCCTCAATTTTTCAGCTGGCGACCGGACCCGGAGGTCCCCGGCAACAGATGCCTTTCTTCAGGACTGGACCAGGGGACGAGCATATGCCTTCCCTCCGTTCAACCTGATTGCCCGGACTCTGGCGCACATTCAACGCTACAGGACCATATTGGTCTTGATAACACCATGCTGGAGATCTCAACCTTGGTTCCCTCACCTTCTGGAAATGGCGATCGATTTCCCACAGTTACTGCCGAATCACACCTTTGTGATTAACCAACCCGGATGGGGAGAACCACAACCTGATAGAATGGGGAATCCTCTGGCTCATGGCATGGCTCCTTTCCGGGGATCCTGGGAAATCACAGAAGTTTCGAGAACAACTACCCAACTCTTGGCGAACGCCTGGGCACCAGGAACACTGCGCACATATGCTGCGGCATGAGGAGTTTGGTACGATTGGTGCCTGGAGAAATCAGTGGATCCCGAATCAGCTTCTGTAAAGACGGTACGAGACTTCCTCACACAACTATTCGAATCGGGCAAAGCTTTCCGTACAGTCAACATCTACAGATCAGCTATCTCGGCAGGTCATGATACTGTGGACGGAATTCCTCTCGGACAAAACCCCTTGGTCTGTCGCCTACTCAAAGGCATACGTTTCTCACGCCCTCCAAAATCCAGATATGGATCCTTTTGGGATGTCAACATAGTGTTCAAATTCCTAGAGGAATGGCCCGACAACATGGCACTGTCACTTAAACAATTGTCGGCAAAATTACCTATGATATTCTGTTTACTATCCTGTAAACGAGTGTCAGATGTAAGGGCTTTGGACTGGCAAGCCCGTATGTTCGCTCCGGAAGGAGTGTCGTTTGATATTTCATGGAGAACGAAATCGGCAACTAAGCAAGTCTTCTACCCACGACTTCCAAATCAACCAAATCTGTGCCCGATACTGTACTTAAAAGAATACGAATCCCGTACTTCTCCCCTACGATCATCAAACGACGGTCCTTTGTTTATTTCACTGAAGAAACCGCACCTTCCAGTAACTACACCTACTCTCGCTCGTTGGGCCAAACGGTTATTAGCTTCGGCCGGGGTAGACGTCACAGTCTTTTCAGCCCACTCGGTCAGAGGCGCTATGGCTTCTAAAGCATCAACAATAGGATGTCGATTGGAAGACATCCTGAAGGCCGCAGACTGGTCTACGGAATCCACATTCCGGAATTTCTATTTTAAACCAATCCAACATTTCTCGGAAAGAGTTATAGCTCAGCTTTAAAAGAGCATAATAGGAGCCTCCGTGTCTTTAATAAAATTCCTACATTTTACTATTAACATGACGTAAAGTCATGATTTTATTAAAGACACGGAGGCGAGTATTATTCCCTCCCGGCCTCCCTGGATGGAGGGATTGGATTTCACATGGGTATCAACCACGGATTGGGTGTGTCTTTATGATCAAGTTACCATATTAGAATGTTTCCCGTACGTCACACAGGTAAGTGACTATAATTTGATGTAGTAGACATATCTTAATTATAAATAGCATATGTTCTGACAGCATGACAACAATTTGTCCATACTAAGTTAAAAACCTATGTTGAAGTATATGATACAACCAGTTACCATCCAAATATTACCATACTTTCTCTTCTCATTTTAGCCTGAATAATTCTATCAAGGTGTTGAAGTTTCGAAGGAAGGTTCTACAGTCCATCCATAAAGAATGGACATTTGTCTATTGCCCACCGTTCCTATTCGGGCCCAGTTTATCGTTTTGGTTATTGATCTGGTCTTCGGATCGCTACAGAAAGAAGAAGAAGCATGGAGTGCTACACCTTATATACTAAGGGAGTGGATACTTTTTAATAGCACTGTCAATATGCTAATGTTATATTGTTTTTTCTCTCTTTTGCATATATCTCTCTTTGCTGCTGAGGGAGAATTAAAGAAAGAGAAGCATAATACTCGCCTACGTGTCTTTAATAAAATCATGACTTTACGTCATGTTAATAGTAAAATCTAGGAATTATGTAGTATAATGGACCATCCTACATAGTGATTTAAAGGTAGCATGTTTCGAGTCACACTGATCACTGTACACCAAAATAGATATATCAATCTTGACTCTGAAACATAATGTTTGTTATGACATTTTTTGGATTAAACAATTCATCAAACCTCAGGCTTACATGATTGTAGAAATACTCCACAAAATAAATTTATTGTATATTATTGTTTTAATGGGATTCAATTAACTTTTAAAAATGCTGATACTTTTAATTTGTAATTTGCTTTTCAATGGTAAGAAATAACATTTTGAACAATTTGGTGAAATTTAGAAATGTTATTATTTATTTAAGTATAACAAATGTGGAAAGACTGTATAGACAAACCAGAGTAGTAAATATTCATTTTAAATGGAACAGCACAAATATAGTTTCTAAAATTAGAAAAATTAAAGAAATAAGATACATTTATTTTTACTTCTCTTTTGCATTACACAATCATGTTACCGTGCTGTCGCCCACCCTATGTAGTCCCTATTAAGGGTAAATAAGTGTAGAGATTTAGATAACACCCGTCCCTGTCTCATTAGAAATGTTACCTTTTATATGAAAGCAGCAATGTGATTTGTTAATGTAGGACTCACCTACAAGGTTTTGCCTTAACATGGCAGGTGAGCTAACATATTTTTTTACAATTTCAAATATAAAGTTTGAACTTTCAGGTAATGAAAGTCCCTTTGATATAAATTTGAAGATCATGAACATCATGTACGGGAAGATCAAAGTCAAGAGATGTATTTCCATACAAACAGGGTTAATCAGGTGTGAATGTGCCTCAAATTTTCAAATGTGAGGAAGGCTGTGAAAATCCAATTTGAGTATTCAGTACATGTAACTTCGGGTCACATTTGGAAATTGCCCTAAAATTGCACAATGGATGAATTTAATTTTATATATAAAAAGTTAATCCAGATCATTATTAAACTCCGAATTCCCCTAAACCTGAATTTGTACATTTGTGTGCATATCCAAATATTTCTTCACAGTTGGTTTTTGCAAGAGTAATAGCAGACATGTCCTGGTTGCAATTTAAGAATACACGCAGACTGCATATTTAAAGGTTTTTAATGCATAAATTAAAAATAATAATAATAATAAAAATATATATATAAATATTTATATATATATATATTTTTTTTTATCTGGGCCTCCTCCCCTATGAATACTCAAGTATTAGTAACTAACTCATCATTATGGCTTCCTGGTGCTTCGTACAATGGGCTGAAATGGGCTGAATTAATTTAATAATAAGGCGAATGTGTCTCAAAACATGCCAGCAGATTCCTATAAAATATTGATAACCAGAGCATTTGAACATGTCATATACATATCAGCCCACCAGTTGTATATCAGAGGGACTGCAAGGCCAGAACTTTAGTGTAATCCTTAATATAATATACAACTTCTCCAAAATGTATTATCACAAGATGAACAAGTAAATGAAATATTAAAATTCCATAAAAGTAGAGAATTATAAATGTCTCTAGTTATCCATGAACAGCATAAATGTTATACAAAATATTCGTGTTTTACCCTCATAGTATGTGTTAAGTCTGTGTCCCGTGTTTCAAATAAATATTTAATTTGCTTTCCCAAAAGAAAAGAGTGGTGAACAGGTTAAATCTAGTATAATTGTAATGTATTAAATTGACATTTGTTAATATGAAATAACTTTTACCAACTTGTTCTGCAAGAAAATGCTGTTCTCTCTAAATGAGAGTCTCTTGTGAACTCAAATACTTTCCAACTCACTATTTATAGAGCAAAATTGAGTTGAGAAGATGGTACTGTAGGCTATATATTAGCACTCATATATTACACAGCATGGGGATTTTAAGAAAAATGAAAAGGTAAAATACTTTGGCAAGTTACACTTTGAAATTGTACTTTAGTTTGAATTAAAATATTAAACATAGTTGTATTTGGTCCATCAGAAAAATTATTAGAGCCTAGGCTTTTTTTTTCTTCCACTATATATATGGATATGTAGTGGTAACATATTATATTAGATATGAACAGGTTTATTTAAAAAAAAAAAAAAAAAAACACATCTCATTATGCATTCCCTGTTTGAAGAATTACGGTTATTTTTGTTCAAATTGTAAAGTGCTCTGAATAAGATATCTATAAAGGGATTAATGAATAAATAAATTCATTTTAATGTTTGTATTGCTGAATTTGTCTTCTCTGCATTAAAATTGGATTGTTTCAGACATTAAAGACAAAATAACTGCAATGTAAGAAACCACTTACTACCTGCACCTAAAATTGAAACCTCATCAGATGGCTTGCCTTTTTATTCTTGTCTATTAAACTTTTTTAAACAATACACTATTTTCATCAAGAATACATAATACTGAGTTCTACAGAGTAAAACAAATCCCACTTTTAGAGGTTAGAGGTGCGGACTTGAAGTTGGTACTATGACACATATATTTTGGGATTGCAAAACATTAACACAGTTCTGGAACATGATTAACGAGTTGGTGAAAGAGAGATGCAATACAACTATTGTGTTCTGTCCAGAGATGTGCTTTCTACATACGATTCCTAAGATACATGAAAACCCCAACAAAATAGTCATACTAAACCTACTCACAATAGCCAAATCATGCACAGCATCTCACTGGAAAAGTGTACGAGTTCTAAGAGTGAGCTTTTAAATAAACTGGAAATTACATATCAATATGAAAAAATTGCTAGCAACGTGGCAGGCACCAAGAGCAAACACACAAAACTCTGGAGCAGTTGGAAAGATGTCTGAACTCTGTGTGAAGCAGTGCCAGAGAACCACTACAAAAAGGAAAAAAAATGGTTGAACGTATAGGTCAACAAAAAGGTGTTTGATGATAGTAACTATGCATTGGGTGACAGTGCGGTGGGCGTAGGCAGGCCCTTTCCTGGTCAAGCACAACAACTGAGGAAGCCATTTCCTGGAACGAGCCTCATAACATGGAATATGATATACCTAGTTAACCTTTACCCCTCCAAACTTATATTATTTCCTTTGTCCTAGTCTTTATGATTTCCCTTCCCTCCCCGAGCTCTGCTCAGCTCTTCTCACCTATCTCCCCTATCTCCTCCGATATATGGATACATATACAATGAATAAATGGCTCACAGGGGCAGCTTCAAGTAGATCTCTTTAGATGTACCCAGAATCAGCTGCTACCTGCAAAGTGCCTCCATTGCACTCTGTTGTAGTAAAGAGTGATGTACTAAATCTTGCAGCGTGAAAGCTTGTTAGATCAAGACTGTACAAGATAAAATGCAGCAATGTAATCGACCTATATTATACAGAATATTGTGCACATGTCTACCTCTTTTGACTTATTGTTTCCACACTGCCAACGTTGATGTAGACATGCCAGTCTAGCTTGATTAAACATAATAACATATGTGCATTCTATATGTGCCAGTCAAAATCTTTGTTGTTTAATCTCTGAGTGCTGTTGTGGCACTTCACCTATGCCTGTAATCTACTTGCACAGAAAAAAATTAAGATTTAAAAAAAAAGAAAAATACTGTACAGGATAGCACTCAGTCATTGGCGTGATAAATGTATGTATGCTAAATGTTACAATTGTTACCACTGTTCTAATGTTAAATGAGATATCATGCGGCATGATTCATTCCACTAAACTGTCAAATGTTATGTATCCATGTATAATCTTTCAATAAAAAATATACATTGAAAAAAGAGCAGTATATCAATCATTGGCTGAGATTGTCAGTTAAGCAACCTCAGCCAATGACTGCTGACAAACATTGTTCCAAAGTGACATCCAGGCTGGACTGAGGAAAGTTGTCAAACTGGGATGGTGCCACAGCATGCCTGGCACCATAACCACTAAATTAGACTGTATCAGTTATTATACCTGGAGCGCTCTTCTACATGTTATGAGACAAAAGCTTGAAATTCATGGAATAGCTTTAATATTGTGTTCATCAATATTTTACTGTTTTTTTTTGTACTTTCAATAAACTCTTATTTGTGCTCAAGATTTTTTTCATTGACAGGAAGCTGGAAGGCTAATCAAAGTGCTGTCTCTTGAAATGCAAGCTTTCAAGTCAGAAAAAAAACAAAACACATAGTCAATGTTTTATTTTATGTTTGTGCATTCAAGAAATTTCCTTGTTTTTATATATCTTATTGCACTGGACTATTTTATAATCTTTTAGTCTAGCTGAAGTCTTTGAGCATTATTAATTTTGACAAATACTTTTTTTGACCCTACTGAAAAAAGATCACTATGATAAGTGAGCCTAAGAAAATAATTCTAAGATTGGGTTTTCTAAAATTACACATTTGGCCGAACCCCAAAATATGTTGTCGAACTACATTAGAAATATAAAAAAATATATCGTCTGTGTGATGGATATTCATCTTCAAGCTATTTTTACTGGAATATGTAACATATCTTGACATTTGATATCTATAACTACTCAGACAGGCATGTATTGTAGATACTTCTCTCTACGACAAGAAGTTGAATAAGAACATAGTTGTTTTAATGAAGCAAATTATTGTTTTCAATAGCTGGAGTGTTTCTAATGTTCTGTTTATTGTGTTTAGTAACTTTGTAATGTTGTAAAATATGGAATTCATTGTGGTAGCTGCGTAAGTAAAATACATTTTAACACAAACATTTATAAAAGGCTTATGCTCCTTTGTTGCTGAAATGCAAATTGGGTACAGTTGAGAAACAAAATCATTTAGCTCTGCATAACATTCAAGTTTAAATTCTGTGAATATATTGAATCAAATGAATTAAGATGTAAGTAATGAATGCAACGATACGCAATTACACACTCTACAACATGAAAAGCATAAAAAGCAATATGTATTCAGTTCTGTGTCTGTCCTTCTCTAAATATAATGTATAGCACTCAAGTAAAACCCTTAGAATCTCACCATAAAATCCTTTATTTTCTGCCTTTATTTTTTATTTGCCTACCTTTAAAGGATTTTAACAATTTACTACGAATGGTAAAACTAAAGTTGCGCAGATGATCAATGTACTCTGATATTACTTTAGACTTTCTGACACGATCTCATTTTAAAGCAACAATCAAGCAGGCTCATAAATGTCAAATTGCTACTGACACATCACTTTTATGATTGAAGTACCACCTTTGCATGAGCATTGTTGTGTTGCATTGAAATTGCCTTTACATCCTGTGGCAATTTAGTTATCTCTAGTGGTGTGTATGTTTTTGCAATAAATAGTCTTCTGAAGTCATAATGCTTTCTAAAATACGGCCCCTAGGCGTGATTAAAACCCAGAACACACTTTAGCATTTGAACTTCACAATAGCGAGAGCAACATTTTCTGCTTAACTCGGATTTTATTTAAATGCTTCTTACTATTTTAACTGAAGTTCTGGTGCTGTTATAACAAAACAGAAAAACACAGACAGAGAAAAGAAAAAGACTCTGTATTCCAAGATAGCACATTCTATCAAGATTCAAACCACTAAAATGGCATTAAATCACAAATGTCATAAGTAATCCAATTCTATTACTTTAAACAATAGAACAAGTCCTTGGATTCTCTGTTCCGGCATTGTTTTTTTTTTTTTTTTTAATTTGTTAAATAGATTGCTTTTTCTGGATATAACACAAAGTCTTGATTCATTGTATGTTAGGCAATTATTTGACAAAGCTCTGACGGTACGAGAAAGCTCTGCAAGACTGGTTGGACAGACCATATGTACATTTGTACGTAATGTATCTTTTATTAGATTTGTTCTTAAGATATTTTATCAAAAAGTGCATTTTTTTATTCTGTTTTTACTTTTGTGACTCATTATTATTAGTTTTCATACACAGCCACTTTTTATTTTTAATGCACTTTTAATCAGTGAAAATTGTAAATGGTTCTTGCATTATACTAGTACAAGAATAATGTACCAAAGCCTCTTGATTATCTCTCATGCATGAATTAATTTTTTTTTCCTTATTAAAATAATTCATTATAATTAATTGATGTTAAATCATAATATCCATAATAAAATATTTTGTCAAATACTGAGTAACGTTATTTGAGTACACTCAGCATCTGTGAGTTGAGAACAGGCAACAGAACAGAAGGAGAGTATCATGCCAACTTACTTACAGGGTTATTCACTTAAAGGAACAATATAGTCACCTAAATTACTTTAGCTAAATAAAGCAGTTTTAGTGTATAGATCATTCCCCTGCAATTTCACTGCTCAATTCACTGTCATTTAGGAGTTAAAACACTTTGTTTCTGTTTATGTAGCCCTAGCCACACCTCCCCTGGCTATGATTGACAGAGCCTGCATGAAAAAAAAAAACTGGTTTCACTTTCAAACAGATGTAATTTACCTTAAATAATTGTATCTCAATCTCTAAATTAAACTTTAATCACATACAAGAGGCTCTTGCAGGGTCTAGCGAGCTATTAACATAGCTCGCTAGAGGGGATAAGAAAATCTTAATTAAACAGAACTTGCAATAAAGAAAGCCTACATACAGGAAGTGTTTATGGAAGGCTGTGCAAGTCACATGCAGGGAGGAGTGACTAGGGTTCATAAACAAAGGGATTTAACTCCTAGATGGCAGAGGATTGAGCAGTGAGGCTGCAGGGGCATGTTCTATACACCAAAACTGCTTCATTAAACTAAAGTTGTTCAGGTGACTATAGTGTCCCTTTAAGTGATCATTAATGGGAAGTTAATTTCAAATTTAAGGTCAAAGTATCTGAACTGGACACATAATTGACTTTTTCCAGTTCAGCAATTCTTGTTACATTTATAATTCACTTTGAATTTCCGACAATTCTCAGTTCAATGAATAACCCTATAAGTCAGTTTACTGAGTGTCACAGTGCCCAATCGGCACCACAGTGTGGCCGTGCCTGATTGGCGTGGTCGCACTAAAGGAGGGAGAGGTTACTTACGTTCTGGGGGCATGGGACCCAAATTAGCCAATAGCAGGATTTACTGGGTTATTTAAACCCAAACCTGCAGTTGCTCAGTGCCCTGTCGTGGATCCCATCCTTTTGGTTATCTGAGAGCGCGTTCTGATTATTGGTTTTTGATCTTTGCTTGGTTTAACTTGGGTTGACTTCCTGTATTTCTGGTATCCCTAACCCTTTGGCTTTGTTCTTTACGTATTTGTTACTTTCTGTATTCCTGACCATGGCTTGTTACTGTTTATTCTATTAAGTTCATTCCGGCCATTCTAAGGCCCGGTAATACGTTGTTACTGTTTGTATTTGTTACGTGTTTTACTTAATTCTGCGTGTTAGGCCACTGGTCCATTCTGACACTGAGTAAAGATCTGTACTTATGTTAAAAAAAATTATTCTCAAAAGTTAAAGGAACACTGTAGTCACCTAAATTACTTTAGCTAAATAAAGTAGTTTTAGTGTATAGATCATTCCCCTGCAATTTCACTGCTCAATTCACTGTCATTTAGGAGTTAAATCACTTTGTTTCTGTTTATGCAGCCCTAGCCACACCTCCCCTGGCTATGATTGACAGAGCCTGCATGAAAAAAAAAACTGGTTTCACTTTCAAACAGATGTAATTTACCTTAAATAATTGTATCTCAATCTCTAAATTGAACTTTAATCACATACAGGAGGCTCTTGCAGGGTCTAGCAAGCTATTAACATAGCAGGGGATAAGAAAATCTTAATCAAAAATAACTTGCAATAAAGAAAGCCTAAATAGGGCTCTCGTTACAGGAAGTGTTTATGAAAGGCTGTGCAAGTCACATGCAGGGAGGTGTGACTAGGGTTCATAAACAAAGGGATTTAACTCCTAAATGAGCAGTGAGGCTGCAGGGCGTGTTCTATACACCAAAAATGCTTCATTAAGCTAAAGTTGTTCAGGTGACTATAGTGTCCCTTTAAAGATATTCACTATTACAGCTTGCCATATGACTTACGATCGTAACTGAGCTCAGCCAGTTGATCTATTTTACCACCTTATGTGCAGGCTTTGCAGGATGTGGAAAAATTATTTGCATAAGCTTGTTAATTATAGCTGTTTGACTGTTTGCAACTATAAATAGTAAAACGTATAAAAAATATATATATACAGTCTAGGAACATGTTGGAAAAAGCCTCCACTGGCAACGCAAAGCCCTTCTAGTCCCCAGTTTAACTTATTTAAAGGGACACTATAGACACCAGAACAACTACAGCTTACTGAATTTGTTCTGGTGAGTAGAATCATTCCCTCCAGGCTTTTTGCTGTAAACACTGCCTTTTCAGAGAAAATGTAGTGCTTACATTACAGCCTAGTGATAACTTCACTGGCCACTCCTCAGATGGTTGCTAGAGATCCTTACTGGGTCATGGTTGCCTACAATGCATCCAAACATTCAGTGTCTCCACCCTCTGCATGCAGACACTGAACTTTCCTCACAGAGATTCATTGATTCAATACATCTTTATGAGGAGATGCTGATTGGCCAGGGTTGTGTTTAAATCATGCTGGCTCTGCCCCTGATCTGCCTCTGTCAGTCTCAGCCAATCCTATGGGGAAGCACTGTGATTGGCTCAGAACAACACTTCTGATGATGTCAGCAGACAGCTTGTTTTTCTGAGGCAAACAGCATGCAGAGCTACAGCTTCAAGCTTGAATACAAGTAAGATTTAGCTATATTTATGGAGGCATGCAGGGCCCAGGGGGGCTAGATGGTGGTTGTAACCCTGTAGGGTCAGGAAAACATGTTTTTGTATCTGACCCTCTAGTGTTCCTTTAATCTTCTCCCCTCCCCCTCTCACCCCCCTTGATGCCCGGTGCAGGGGTTTGCATGATAGTATTTTGCCACTGGTAATTACCATGGTGGGCTTGTATTTTTATTAATCTGAATAAATCTGCACTATATGGAAAATTGCTCTACAGAATTTTTTTCACAAGTTCCTCTGAGTGCGGTATCATTACTTTGTTGAGATTTTTCAGAATTAGATGAACTCTGCTGCTGACACTGAGGACTTTGGGAACATCCATTGTCGAATGAGTAGTTATGTATTTTGATACTGGCACATCCACGTAAAAAAAATGTTTTCCTATTTTTCCCCATTGGGATAGCAGCTCATATTTGCATTATTTGTTTTATTTCACAATAATTTTTCCTCATTATACTAATGCTATGCTGTAAATATTAAAAATAAAAGGCAATGGAAATTATTTACTAAATACCAAACTATGGGCAAAACTGCTAATTTGGAAAAACGAGTCTCAGCTATATTTTACAGATCAGTTTTCACTTCTCTTCAATTTGATGTTTGGAGAATACATCCCATTTTGTCTAAAGTGTATATGTAACGGCTGAGATTTGATTTTATCACACAACCTTCTAAACCATTGTTACATTTCAGACTCAAAATAAGGAAGAAATACTTAAAGTCGTATCTTGTAATACCATTTACATACTTTCTGGCTTTGCTGACTTTTTTCATTGTATAATTATCAGCTCTGTTGATGAGAAGATAAATGAGCATTTGTAGCGGAGAGCTGATCTTTCACAGCTATTCTCCACTTTAGATCCAGGGAGGCTCAGGAACAAGTCATTAGTAAATCCACAGCAAAGTTTCTAGCAGGTAAAAAGGTATAGCGATATCCCCACAGCACTCCCAATAACTGGACGACACACAGTTTCAGGAGTAGTACTGACAATCGTTTATTCCAAGGTTTCTTATAAAGCCTGCTCCCATGCAAGGGAGGGGACTACAGCAATTATGACAGTAACCAATACCATTCTTGTTACCTCCCACACATCTCCTCCCCTCAGCGTGAGTCATAATCCCCTTAAGTTGTACAGTAGTTTACCCCAAACTTGGATGTACCCCTAAACCATCATATATCTTAAATATCAGGGTACCGCTGGGTAGCCCTGATCTGGGTGAATATAATATCCAAAATTCACCCAGATCGGACCAGGGGTTCGGTAGTTACAGGCAGGTTAGTTTGACCGACCGCACACGAGTTGGTATCCGAAAAGGGTTCCATGAGAATGGGCCCTGCGGTCGGTCTCCGTTCGGCAGTTAAAATAGACATTTACAATTGCCATCCACATTTACATTCACCTAGATAGTGATTCCCTCATTCGGTACTTTATTACTACCGAATGGGGATTCGTTATGTTTCTCCGTTCGGCAGTTACGGAGCTCTGGAGGTCTCAGCGGTGTTTGGTTGTCTGAGTGTCCGATTTGAGTTCCAGGCACTCGACGACCAAACACCGCTGGGCTTTTCATGCGTAAGATGGCCGCCGCCACGTGTACGCATGCCGAATGGCGGCCACCCAGATACAATGTTAATGAGCCGGTTAACTTGCGGTTTGGAAAGAATGTGAACCTTAATTGCTGGCACACTTCTCTCCGGGGTGGCCCCTCCGTTCGGTAGTTTCCATAAGTATATAGTACGGATGGAAACTACCGAATACCATATAATTCACATAATAAACAGACGAACAGCAATTTCAACATAGGGAAAAATTATACGAACACAGTCATACAGGCATTTTGAAGGACAGGCTTACTGCATTCCGCTACACTGCTCCCCCTTGCCCACAAGCCGGCATACACAGTCTGATCCCACACGGATCGGCTTGGGGATGACCGGGGTGCTCACGGATCATTTCTCCAGATCAGTTTGTCGCGACAACCCGTCGGCGTTTCCATTTTGCTTACCCGGGCGGTATTGAATGTTAAAGTCAAAAGGCTGCAGCGCCAAACTCCAGCGCAGCAGCCTGGCATTGTCCCCAGCCACCCGGTTCAGCCAGACTAACGGGTTGTGATCCGTGAGCAGCGAAAAAGCCTGTCCATACAAATAGGGTTGCAATTTCTTCAAGGCCCACACCACTGCCAGGCATTCTTTCTCGATGGCGGCGTAGCTTACTTCCCGGGGTAAAAGTTTGCGACTGATGTAAGCCACGGGGTGTTCTCCGCCATCGGCCCCGACTTGGCTCAGTACTGCCCCCAATCCAAACATAGAAGCGTCTGTGTGGACAAGAAAACGTTTAGTTGGATTGGGAGCGGCCAAGACAGGGGCATTAACAAGCGCATCTTTCAAGTTTTGGAATGCCTGCTCACACTCCGGGGTCCAGGTTACTTGGCGGGGAAGGTTTTTACGGGTCAGGTCAGTGAGGGGTTTGGCCAGGGCACTATAATTGGGGACAAACTTCCGGTAATACCCTGCTGTCCCTAAGAAGGCTAACACCTGGGTTTTAGTTGTCGGGGTAGGCCACTGGGATACCGCCTCTACTTTGGCGGGTTCCGGCTTCTGCTTACCACAGCCCACTCGGTGGCCCAGGTACTGTACCTCGGCCATCCCAATACTACATTTAGCTGGTTTTAGGGTCAAACCAGCCTCCCTGATCCTGTCTAGGACCACTCCTATATGGGCCAAGTGTTCCTGCCAGGTATCGCTAAATATGGCAATATCATCGAGATATGCGCAGGTATAGTCTTGGAACCCATCTAGGAGGCGGTCCACCATCCGCTGGAAGGTAGCCGGCGCGTTTTTCATCCCAAACGGCATGACCTTAAATTGGTACAGGCCGAATGGGGTGACAAAGGCGGACTTGGGGATGGCGTCCGGGGCCAGGGGAATCTGCCAATACCCTTTGCACAGATCAATCGTGGTAAGGTATTGCCCCCTGGCCATCCGGTCTAGTAACTCATCTATCCTAGGCATCGGGTATGCGTCGGATACGGTCTTCTCATTCAGTCTCCTGTAGTCCACGCAAAAGCGGGTCGTGCCGTCCCGCTTTGGTACGAGGACCACTGGAGATGCCCAGGGACTATCTGAGGGCTCAATTACTCCTAACTGTATCATCTCCTCAATCTCTTTGCGCATATTCTCCCGGACCGCTTCAGGGATGCGGTACGGGGTCTGGCGCATGGGAAGTTGACCTGGGGTGTCTACTCGGTGGGTAGCCAGAGGGGTGTATCCAGGTACATTAGAAAAGGTTTCCTGCTTTTCCTGCAGTAGCTGTTGTACCTCGATACGCTCCTGTGGGCTCAACCGATCCCCCAATACAACTGCTCCTAAATCCCCAGCCAGCTGTCCGTCTTCTAACAGATCGGGGAGGGGTAGGCTGTCGCTCTCTTCAGAGGTGGGGGCGCAGATCGCTGTCACCTCCTCTGAACGTTCCTGGTAAGGTTTCAGCATGTTCACATGGATCATGCGTCGCCCCCCATTCCCTGCGCAGTGGCCAATTATATACGTGGTGTCACATCGTTGTTCTACCACTCTATAAGGGCCTTGCCAGGCGGCCTGTAGCTTATCGTGTCGAACAGGTTTTAAAATTAAAACTTTCTGTCCGACCTGAAAGCTGCGGTCCCTGGCGCCTCTATCGTACCAGGTGCGCTGCCGCGTCTGAGCTGCCTGTAGGTTTTCCTTTACCGTCTTGGTGAGTGCTTCCAGGCGATCTCGGAGGGCCAACACATATGGTACAATAGGGGTACCGTCCACGCTACGGTCTCCCTCCCAGTGCTCTCTAATCAAGTCTAGGGGTCCCCTTACTCTCCTCCCGAATAGCAGCTCAAAAGGGGAAAATCCTGTAGATTCCTGCGGCACTTCCCTGTAAGCAAACAGTAAGTGCGGCAGGAATTTTTCCCAGTCTCGGTGAGTCTCTGCGAAGGTTCGGAGCATTTGCTTTAAGGTGCCATTGAACCGTTCGCAGAGCCCATTAGTCTGGGGGTGGTACGGAGCACTAATTATAGGCTTAATTTTACAGAACTTCCAGAGTTGTTGGGTAACTTCTGCCGTGAACTGAGTGCCCTGATCCGAGATGATCTCCCTGGGTAGCCCCATCCGGGAGAAAACCTGCATCAGCGCCTCAGCCACCGTCTCTGCATGTATATTAGTTAAAGCTACCGCCTCGGGGTAGCGAGTGGCATAGTCCACTACAGTCAGGATGTATCGTTTGCCCGAGGGGCTGGGTTTCCTGAAAGGACCTACAATATCTACGGCAACCCTATGAAAGGGTTCCTCAATTATGGGTAGGGGGTGCAGCTTCGCCTTACGCTTATCCCCCCTCTTTCCCACCCTCTGGCACGTGTCGCAGGTATTACAGTACCTGCGTACCTCCTGGCTAATCCCTGGCCAAAAGAAACTCTGGGTCAATCGATATCTGGTACGGCTGACCCCCAAATGTCCGGATAGCGGAATATCGTGCGCTATCCGGAGTAATTCGGTTCGGTACCTCTGAGGTACCACCAGCTGTCTTGTGGTAATGGGGTCTGACCCATCTATCTGTTTACTTGATTCCCGGTATAATAACTGTCGGTCCCATACAAATCTTTCCCCCTCCGCCCCCGGTTGGATAGAGGTGACCTTGTCTCGGTATACCTGTAAGGTGGGGTCAGTGACTACCTCGGCTACAAACTCGTCAGGAGGGGCCCAAGGGATACAGTCTAGGGAAGGGGAGGAATCTCTTACCTGGACCTCCGGCAGTGCGTTGTTTTGTTGGGTGCGGGCCTGTTGCCTGGTGACTACTGGGTGTGCTTCTTCAGTAGTTTGTGGTTCAAATGCGGAGGTGAG
The DNA here is from genome assembly GCF_036172605.1 of Pelobates fuscus. Taxonomy (NCBI): domain Eukaryota; kingdom Metazoa; phylum Chordata; class Amphibia; order Anura; family Pelobatidae; genus Pelobates; species Pelobates fuscus. The sequence goes on from NC_086320.1 coordinate 98,316,888, forward strand.
TTTGCCCAGATCATTCCCCAGGACCACCTCAGCAGGTAATTGCGGCATTAGTCCCACTTCCACATTCCCGTACCCCGCACCCCAATGCAAATGTACCCTGGCTGTGTCTAGCCGATACACGGCTCCCCCGGCAACCCTGACAGCCACAGTCTTATTCAGTTTGGCCTTATCTGAAACCAAATGGCTTTGCACCAGGGTGATGGTGGCTCCTGAGTCTCTGAGCCCCTGCATAGGCTTCCCTTCCAGATATACGGTTTGCCTATGGTGCTGGCGGTTATCCGCCTGTGCCTGTAAGGGGTTGGCCTCATGCAGCACTTCCCACTGTTCCACAGTCGTGACTGGAACGGCAGAGCTGTAGGGAAGTGGTACCTCATCCTGGTAATGATGTGCTGCTGCTCTCGGTGGTGGTGGTGGGGGCCCTGGTCGGATCCAGGTGTTGCGTTCCCTGGACTGCGGACAATCTCGCTGGTAATGTCCCCACCTCTGGCATCGATGGCATTGCACAGAAGCAGGTGTGCGGTATCTCGGCTGCGCTGCTGCTGGTGCTGGTGGAGGAAGGGATCTTGGTGGGGGTTGAGGGTTAGGAGAAAATGAATTTACCCCTAGTGGCCGCATGGCCGGTTTGTTACCCACTGTCTTGGTTTGTCTGCGAGCATCCATAAAGTCATCTGCCTTTTTGGCAGCCTCGGTGAGGGTGGTGGGGTTACGGTCCCTCACCCATTCCTGCAGTTCTGAGGATATCCCCTCATAAAACTGCTCCAACAGCAGCATTTGTAATAAGTCCTCCATGGACCTCGCTTTACTCGACTGTATCCACCCAAGGGCTGCCCTTTCTAGTCGGCAAGCCCACTCTGCATGTGAATCTTTGTCCACCTTTTTCAATTCCCTGAAACGTCTCCGGTATGCCTCTGGTGTTATTGCATACCGGGCCAGGATAATCTCTTTCACCCGGCTATAGTTCCTAATTTCCACATCTGGTACAGTGCGGTAGGCTTCCGCTGCCCTTCCTGACAGCCGTCCTGCTAATATGGGTACCCACTCTTCCCTTGGTATATTATGCAGTGTACATAGTCTCTCAAAGTCCTGGAGGAAGGCATCTATATCCTCCTCTGCTTCCACATACGTTTTAAAAGCTTGGTAGGGAATTTTGGGCTTACCCTCTTGTGCCACAGCTCCTGCGGTACCTCTTTCTGGTGTTTGTGGTCTCCTGTTTCTCTTTACAAATTCCTGCACCTCTGTCATGGTTTTAGAGATGATCTCTGTGGGTGGGTTTTCCCCATAGAAGGCCAGTCTGTATTGTAATTGCCTTTGGAACTCTTCCTGTTCTGTTTCAGGTCTTTGTTCCGTGGCCTGGACCTCCTCTGCTCTGTATTCTGCCATTACTTCGGTGATAAGCGTTGCTTTGGATTTGCTGCTGGCAGAAACACCTTTTGCTTCCAGAAGGTCTTTCAAGGTGGTTCTTTTTAGCGTAGAAAGGTCAATCTCCATTAATCCTTGTTCCTCTGTGAGTCTGGATCCCACCGCTGCCAACCAATGTAGCGGAGAGCTGATCTTTCACAGCTATTCTCCACTTTAGATCCAGGGAGGCTCAGGAACAAGTCATTAGTAAATCCACAGCAAAGTTTCTAGCAGGTAAAAAGGTATAGCGATATCCCCACAGCACTCCCAATAACTGGACGACACACAGTTTCAGGAGTAGTACTGACAATCGTTTATTCCAAGGTTTCTTATAAAGCCTGCTCCCATGCAAGGGAGGGGACTACAGCAATTATGACAGTAACCAATACCATTCTTGTTACCTCCCACACATCTCCTCCCCTCAGCGTGAGTCATAATCCCCTTAAGTTGTACAGTAGTTTACCCCAAACTTGGATGTACCCCTAAACCATCATATATCTTAAATATCAGGGTACCGCTGGGTAGCCCTGATCTGGGTGAATATAATATCCAAAATTCACCCAGATCGGACCAGGGGTTCGGTAGTTACAGGCAGGTGAAGTTTGACCGACCGCACACGAGTTGGTATCCGAAAAGGGTTCCATGAGAATGGGCCCTGCGGTCGGTCTCCGTTCGGCAGTTAAAATAGACATTTACAATTGCCATCCACATTTACATTCACCTAGATAGTGATTCCCTCATTCGGTACTTTATTACTACCGAATGGGGATTCGTTATGTTTCTCCGTTCGGCAGTTACGGAGCTCTGGAGGTCTCAGCGGTGTTTGGTTGTCTGAGTGTCCGATTTGAGTTCCAGGCACTCGACGACCAAACACCGCTGGGCTTTTCATGCGTAAGATGGCCGCCGCCACGTGTACGCATGCCGAATGGCGGCCACCCAGATACAATGTTAATGAGCCGGTTAACTTGCGGTTTGGAAAGAATGTGAACCTTAATTGCTGGCACACTTCTCTCCGGGGTGGCCCCTCCGTTCGGTAGTTTCCATAAGTATATAGTACGGATGGAAACTACCGAATACCATATAATTCACATAATAAACAGACGAACAGCAATTTCAACATAGGGAAAAATTATACGAACACAGTCATACAGGCATTTTGAAGGACAGGCTTACTGCATTCCGCTACAGCATTTATAGGATAATTCTTTTTTAATTGCCTTGCAGTTAGCCTGTGTATACACTGGGTTGGGGGTGAAGAGGTTAATAGTCTTGTATTTACAGGGTCATTAATCTGCCATGTAATAGAAATTTTAGTACTCAGAATCAAAAGGCAACAGCTATTTATATAATTTTCCTTTGATTAATCCATGTTGGAATAATGAGCTATATAAGATAAGCAAACATTTTTCCACAATGGAATTTCTGTGCGACTTGAAAATATTTCTTTGAACTAATAGAATAAAGCACACTGGCTGACATTGTACTGGCTGGGTTCCATTTACACTGTTTGCAAGCATTATATAGACTGTCTACAAAGTGTACCCTCTTGTTTAAAATTATATTAGATACTGCATTGTGTGTCAACATCCAATGATCATATTTGCACTAAGGCACTTAATCTTAGGTGTCTAAGATTAAGTGCCTTGTCCCATGAAGCACATTAGGCTATCTTCCTGGGATATGCTTCTCTATGCATTGCACTGCTGTGTCCCCATATTTTTCTGTTTTTAGACAGTTTCAATTAAAGGTATGTTTTATTCAATCACGGATTGCATCTACTCCATACATGAGAATGTTAGCTGGCATATCCATGGATTTTGTTTAGCTGCTGCATGTGCTGGGACCAATCACCCCTGCCTTGGATAACGGGCTCCACTATCTGCTTACTGAGGGATATCCTACAAGTGCTGATTATACCAATGTATACCAATTAATCTAGAGCTTGTCAAAGCTCCAACAAATGTGATTTGGAAGTTGGACTTAAATATCATATGTTTTAAAATGTAGTGACATATCGCGCTATTTGTTTCCCTTGTCTTTTACAGTCTTTCATACACTGTCATAAGTGAAGCCCAATTCAAGAGAATTATACGAAAATCTGAAATAAGAAGTGTAGACATTCTTGTACTGTGTTGGCTAATTTATACTTTCAACTCTTATTTGGACTTTTTTCTTACCTGTAAATTTCAAGAATTGTTGTATTTATTTCCTTTTTTTGTGTTTTTATATAATTTATTATTGGAGCATCCTGTACCTTTGCTTTCTATTTAAGTAAAAAATAGCCAATTGGAAAAATAATCCAATGGAGCTAAATACAAGAGAATTTCTCTTCTATTTTGGTCTAAATTGGCAAATCACCTCATCATTTTATCAAAAAAACTATCTAAAATAGTGAATATTCCCATTAAAAAAGGCTTGTCAAGTACCCTAGCGATGTATCACCATGTAGAGGTTATGGTACAAGGATGTCTCCTAAATTGCAGCATTCTGTAAATATTGCTACAGATATAAGCCCAACCCAAACTCCAATAAATCACCAGGGGTAGCTATACTTCCCCCAGATTGAACAAGTACTTGAATTGAGTATATTTTATGGATACATGTATGTCATACATTTCACACCTCCTCACCCAGCAACTGCCCCTCTCTGCTATCGCTCTTCTCCATCCAATTCTCTTTGCTGTTACCAGTGCAAGAAGCCTGCCTCCACCCAAACACAATATCTCAACCTCGTGGCCATGTCATAACCCCTCAACGGCCACTACATCTTACCCCGCGTCTTTACAATACATACCTAGTAGCTCTTCCACTCTGTCTGCCTCCTCCTTCCAAATCCCAGCTCACAGTGTCAGGTCTACACCTCTCCCTACACTGTCTGCAAATAAAAAACACAATACAGTAACAATCAGTGTGTACTTGTCAGGATCGGGACAGGGATCCAACACGCAGAGTACAAACAGTAGCCAGATACGTATACCGGACCTTAGAATGGCCGGACTAACGTAAGTAGTACAGTATAGAATGGTCAAAGACAAGCCGAGGTCGAAGGTAACAGAAGACAGGTAAGCGAGAGACAAGCCGAATCAAGGGTAACAGAGATAAGCAGAGTAAGGTAAACAAGCCGGGTCAAAACCAAAAGGGATAATAGAAAACACAAGCACTGAGTGACTAGAACAAGCTAGAACCACGACAGGGCAATGAGCTAATGAAAGAAGCTCTGTTAAATACCCTGTTCAGAGCAGTAACCACGCCTCCAAGGCGTCCTGATTGGTCCTGCAGCCATTGACTGACAGGTTGTTCCGGGGGAGTGTCCTGATGACTACTTCCTGCCTAGATGCTGTAAAAGGCAGTCACTCCCTCGCGGCCGGCCTAGCATGACCGGATAGACCGCGGGGAAGGGAGCCATCAGACCGTCTGGATGGAGGAACAGCTAAGTCTCTACCTCTTTCGGAGGTAGAGACCACAGGTACCCTGACAGTACCCCCCCTCTCAGATACGCCCACCGGGCGGAATGAACCGGGACGAGATGGGAAGCGAGAGTGATACGCCCTGCGGAGACGGGGAGCATGAACATCCTCCTGAGGTACCCAACTCCTCTCCTCAGGACCATATCCCTTCCAATCAACCAGATATTGTACTCTCCCCCGGGAGATTCGAGAATCAATAATAGAGTTAACCTCATACTCCTCCTGACCCTCCACCTGAACGGGGCGAGGAGGGGCTATTGTGGAGGAAAATCTGTTACATATGAGTGGTTTCAGCAATGAAACGTGAAACGAGTTCGGGATGCGTAAGGTATTAGGAAGAGCTAAACGATACGCAACTGGATTGATACGGGTCAGCACCCTGTAGGGTCCAATATAACGAGGAGCGAACTTCATGGAGGGCACTTTTAAACGGATGTTCCTCGTGCTCAGCCATACCCTATCACCTGGAACAAAGACCGGAGCCGCCCTTCTACATTTATCAGCGTGTTTCTTGACCAACATAGAGTTGTGCACAAGGATTTGTCGAGTTTGATCCCACAACTTCCTCAAATTGGCAACATGAACATCAACCGACGGCACCCCCTGGGAAGGGGAATCCGAAGGAAGAATAGACGGATGAAAACCATAATTCATGAAGAAGGGGCTTGAATGAGTAGAATCGCAAACGAGATTGTTGTGTGCAAACTCCGCCCAAGGAATCAAACCGACCCAATCATCCTGGTGTTCAGAAACAAAGCATCGTAAATATTGTTCGATTTTCTGGTTGGTACGTTCAGCAGCTCCGTTAGACTGAGGATGATAGGCAGAAGAAAAGTTTAATTTAATACCAAGTTGAGAGCAGAAGGACCTCCAAAAGCGGGAAACAAATTGGGAGCCTCTGTCCGATACAATTTGAGAGGGTATCCCATGTAGGCGAAAAATCTCCTTAGCGAATATCTCTGCCAATTCGGGAGAAGACGGGAGTTTAGGCAGGGGAATGAAGTGTGCCATCTTAGTAAACCTGTCAACCACGGTGAGGATAACAGTCTGTCTTTTAGAGATAGGTAGATCGACAATAAAGTCCATGGCCAAACAGGACCATGGTTTTTCTGGAACCTCCAAGGGGTGCAGGAATCCACATGGAAGCGTATGGGGTTGTTTGGTTTTAGTACAAACTTCACATGCAGCGATGAACTCCTCAATATCCCTCCGTAAAGCAGGCCACCAGAAGTCCTTAGAGATCAATGCGTAAGTTTTGCGAATACCAGGATGTCCCGCCATCTTGCTATTATGTAAACACTGTAAAAGTTCCAGTTGAAGAGCAGGAGGAACGAAATGACGGCCCGCAGGAGTCTGTTTAGGTGCTAGATGTTGCAACTTAATGATCTCGGCCAGTAATGGAGAATGAATCCTGAGATTCGTATTAGCAATGATATTGCATTTCGGAACTATAGAAGAAAGAACTGGTTCAGGTACAGTAGAAGGTTCATATTGGCGAGATAATGCATCGGCTTTAGAGTTTTTAGAAACCAGGTCTGTAAGTCAGTACATAATTGAAGTGAGTCAGGAATAAGGACCAACGAGCTTGTCTAGAGGATAAGCGCTTAGCCTCCCCAATATAGGACAAGTTTTTGTGGTCCGTCAAAATCGTAATAGGGTGTAGGGTCCCCTCCAACAAATGTCTCCACTCCTTTAAGGCTTTAATGACTGCTAACAGTTCCCTTTCCCCGATGTCATATCTGCTCTCAGGCCCAGAAAATTTCTTAGAGAAAAAACCACAAGGGTGTAACGGTTTATCCACCCCTAACCTTTGAGACAGAACAGCCCCAACTGCTGTCTCAGAGGCATCGACCTCGAGCAAGAAAGGCAGAGTCGTATCAGGATGGACTAGAATGGGAGCCGAGGCAAAAAGTTCCTTGAGAGTCTTGAAAGCACCAAGAGCTTCCTTAGACCAGAACTTAGTATCAGCCCCTTGTTTGGTCATATTGGTAATAGGCGCAATGATAGAGGAGTATCCTTTAATGAAGCGCCTATAGTAGTTGGAAAAAACAATAAACCTTTGGATAGCCTTGAGTCCTTTGGGCAAGGGCCAGTCTAAAATAGATTGGAGTTTTACAGGATCCATTTTAAAACCCTCCCCAGAAATCACGTATCCAAGAAAGTCTACCTGAGACTGATCAAAACTGCACTTTTCCAATTTGCAATATAGACCATGTTGCAGCAGCTTGTGTAATACCTTTCTGACCTGTCTATGGTGAGTCTCAATCTCCTTAGAGTGTATTAGTATGTCGTCCAGGTAAACAATAACACAATCATGCTGAAACTCCCTAAGTACCTCATTAATCAAATCTTGAAATACTGCAGGAGCATTGCATAGTCCAAATGGCATAACAGTGTATTCGTAATGGCCATACCGGGTATTGAATGCCGTCATCCACTCGTGACCTTGCTGGATTCTCACCAAATTGTAAGCCCCTCTGAGATCTAACTTGGTGAAGATTTTGGAGCCCTTAAGACGATCAAATAACTCGGTAATCAGTGGGATAGGATAGGCATTTCTGACAGTTATTTTATTCAAGCCTCGGTAATCGATACAAGGTCTCAGCGTGCCATCCTTCTTCTTAATGAAAAAGAACCCAGCTCCGGCCGGAGAAGAAGACCTCCTGATGAATCCCTTTTCTAAATTCTCCCGAATATACTCCTCTAGAACCAAGTTTTCCTGAACAGACAAAGGATATACATGGCCCCTCGGAGGCATAGTGCCGGGTAGCAGCTTAATCTTACAGTCAAATGACCTGTGTGGAGGCAAAGAATCGGCATTCTTCTTGTCAAACACTGCCCTTAAGTCTAGGTAAAGGTCTGGTATTTGTCTTTCTGTGGACTGAGTAGGATTCTCCGGTATGTTAATATTAGCTAATGGAGAAACCTTGCACAAACACCGATCCTGGCAGCCCTGGCCCCACGAGAGTATCTCTCCTAACTCCCAATCGATAATAGGGTTATGTTTTTTCAACCATGGGTACCCCAGAACTATGGGAACGGAAGGAGACGAAATGAGCAGAAGAGATAAATTCTCCATGTGTAGGATACCAACATTTAAATCAATGGGTACGGTCTCACGAAAGATAACAGGGTCTAGTAGTGGTCTACCATCTATGGCCTCAACGGCCAAAGGTGTCTCCCTTAGCTGGGATGGAAAATTGTTCTTACTAGCAAAGGCTTGGTCGATAAAATTCTCAGCAGCACCGGAATCTATCAATGCCATAGCCCTTACTACTTCCTTCCCCCAAGTTAAGGAAACTGGTAGCAGAAGCCTGTGATCCTTATAATTAGGAGTAGAGGACAAAATAGAAACACCCAAGGCCTGTCCTCTAGAGGGACTTAGGTGCGAGCGTCTCCCGGGCGGTTAGAACAGTTCGAGAGTAAATGACCCTTGGCTCCACAATACATACACAAACCCTCTCTTCTCCTGTGCTGTCTTTCCTCCTCAGAGAGGCGGGTATACCCTATCTGCATAGGTTCAGTAAGCAAAGATATCGTGGAGTCAGGACTTGGAAAAGCAGGAGCTAACCTAAAAGAAGGTCTCTGGTTCCTCTCTCGAGTGTTCTGTCTCTCTCTTAGACGTTCATCTATACGAGAGATGAACGAAATTAAATCCTCTAAATTCACAGGGAGTTCTCTGGTAGCAACCTCATCAAGGATTACATCAGATAGGCCATTCAAAAATACATCCATATACTCCTGCTCATTCCACTTGATTTCTGCCGCCAGAGACCTGAACTCTAGTGCATAATCCACCAGTGTTCGGTTCTCCTGTCTCAGGCGCAACAGTAATCTGGCTGCATTAACCTTTCTACCTGGAGGGTCAAATGTTCTTCTAAAAGCAGCTACAAATGCGTTATAGTTATAAACTAATGGGTTATCGTTCTCCCATAGTGGGTTGGCCCATCTCAGAGCTTTCTCAATGAGTAGGGTGATAATAAATCCTACTTTTGCCCTATCTGTAGGATAAGAGCGAGGTTGCAATTCAAAGTGGATACTAATTTGGTTTAAAAAACCACGACACTTCTCAGGAGCCCCACCATAGCGTACTGGGGGGTAATGCGAGAAGAAGCACCCACTGTGGTTACCTCTAGACCTGAACAGACAGGAGAAACAGTATCTCCTGTCTGTTCAGGTCTAGAGGTAACCACAGTGGGTATTACGTATCTCCTCTGGTGGGTTATTGGCACAAGCTAATAGAGCCTGTAGCGCAAGCGCCATCTGATCCATTCTGTGATCCATGGCTTCAAACCTAGGATCAGGAGAAGCCAGCTGACTGTTTGTACTTGCAGGATCCATTGGCCCTGTCGTAATGTCAGGATCGGGACAGGGATCCAACACGCAGAGTACAAACAGTAGCCAGATACGTATACCGGACCTTAGAATGGCCGTACTAACGTAAGTAGTACAGTATAGAATGGTCAAAGACAAGCCGAGGTCGAGGGTAACAGAAGACAGGTAAGCGAGAGACAAGCCGAATCAAGGGTAACAGAGATAAGCAGAGTAAGGTAAACAAGCCGGGTCAAAACCAAAAGGGATAATAGAAAACACAAGCACTGAGTGACTAGAACAAGCTAGAACCACGACAGGGCAATGAGCTAATGAAAGAAGCTCTGTTAAATACCCTGTTCAGAGCAGTAACCACGCCTCCAAGGCGTCCTGATTGGTCCTGCAGCCATTGACTGACAGGTTGTTCCGGGGGAGTGTCCTGATGACTACTTCCTGCCTAGATGCTGTAAAAGGCAGTCACTCCCTCGCGGCCGGCCTAGCATGACCGGATAGACCGCGGGGAAGGGAGCCATCAGACCGTCTGGATGGAGGAACAGCTAAGTCTCTACCTCTTTCGGAGGTAGAGACCACAGGTACCCTGACAGTACTATATTGTACTGTACCTATAAATGCAATACCACAGTCAATAAAATCCTCAAAAATGTTTGTTAGTTTTTATTCATGAATAGGAGAAAATAAAAAAAAATGAAGTCACTCAAACCACAACAAAGTGGGTGAGTGAAAGCTGGATAGTAGGTAAGTATCTTGTTTAAATAACTGTTAAATTTAGCTGGACCAGCACTAAATGTACATATACACACACATGTGTCTCAAAACTAGAAACAAAATAAGAAAAAGAGTAGCCTTATAAGGCTTCTTCACTAACTCATAATGGGAGTATAGGGTCATCCAGTAATTTGCTTAAACTAATGGCAGCTTTATTAGACTGCTTGTTTTAGCGCACAATTTGCCCTGTCCCCAATCTAGATAAACGGAATTATACCAGGGTGAGAGTAAATACCTTATTTGTAGAGGTGTCCGAGACCAATAGACATATAGTATAGACAGATAGTAATATACAGTCCTAACAAAGGTTAATTAGAAAGTTTGTAGGACAGTAAGATAAAAAACCTCTATCCCTGGTAAGCTAGTTAGATAGTTAGTAGAGACAGCATAAAAAGAGTGAGAGAATAATTAAACCAGTGAAAATGCTGCATGTCTATATTAAATAAGCATACCAAGTGCATAGGTGATAGGTGCCCAACACCCACTCAAAACATAACGCCCGACGCGCCTTTCGGTGTACTAGCGTTGGCACCTTCGTCAGGGGAAAAATAGGCACTGGAGGAGTGGGTGCTGATGCACGATAGCAGGGACAGGCAGAAGCAGAGCAGATCACTTGTAAAATAGGGGAAAGAAAATGTATAGACAGGAGAAGATGAGAATTGTTGTTGGCTGTTAATAATAAGTGGGCTAACTAGAGGAAAGAAAGCAGTGTTTAGAGTGGCTCATGGTTTGGCAATTTAAGTTTTGTTATCTTATAAAATAAATGAAAGAAAGAAGGAAAATAAGTAAAGGAAGGAGTAAGAGAGAATAAAGAGAAAGGGAAAAAGAGACCCCTAATATATTGATATAATATAAAGGAAGGTAAAGAAGAAGAAGGCAGGAAAAGTAGCAAAAAAAAGGGAAATTTATTTTTAAGGTGACAAGTAATAAAAGTTGGCGACTAATACAGCGTTGTTTTGGGTGTTTGTAATAAAAGGGGAAACGGGGGGGGAGGGGAGCACTGTGTGGAGTGCATATTAAAACGTGGTAAGAGTAAGTAGTTGTTAAATTGTGCAACAAATGTAGAACCCAGTCTGAAAAAAAAGAAATATGCTCGTGGCTATTTACCAGGGTATCTGAAGACGCTCTAAAAAGTTTGAGTTACTGCAGCACTGGTGGGCGGTGAGGAAATTTTACCTTCAAGAAAGAGGCAATAGTGGGCGGTAGGTATTAAAAGGTTGACTACCCCTAACCTAAAGAAAGAACTCATCCCAAGGGGTTTAAGAGTTCAAAATACACCAGCCTCCCACATATACTGAGTTGAAGAAGCAGCAGGTACCTGCTCTAGGAAGTTTATGTTGATTTTATGTAAATTCAAAAAAAATAAATTAGAAACACTCAATTAAGAACTAGAGCAACAAATTGAAAAGGTACAAAAATTTAAAGGGAAATTAAATTTTGAACCCTTGAAAACCAAACTCAAAAATCAACTTGACAAGTTCTAATTAAACATCAAAACCCGTAAACACAATAAATTAATGAGAGACACACAGGATTTCAAGATGGGTTATGTCTATAGGAGTAATAGAAACCCTAAAAATAAAAACAAAAAGTCTGATTCAGAATACGCCTCTACCTCTGAATATGAGACTAGTGGGTCTGAATCTGATTCCATTAATAGTGACCAACATAGACGGTCCGATACCAACCCTAGAAGCATCCTTAAAAACCCTAGAAGCATCCTTTTTTGCAAACCAAATATGGAGGAAACACTAACACCTTGAACAAGAAGCTGGTTGAGGTCACAATATCCCAGAAAGAGACAAGTCTTACTAATACTGGGTGTCTTACTGAAAGGTTTATCCTTTGTCCCTGTCCCAAACTTTGATCTTTTTACCTGGGCAAAGGATACACACCTTTTCATTAGAAAACTGGCATTATATAAATTTCAATCACTGAGAGAAGAGAAAAGAGCAAAAAGTATGGATTTAGATAGACATGGTCTAAACTTGTTAGACACACTGGTAGACCCCCTAACTACTAATAAGAAAGGTAACAACTTTGAAGCACCATTCACAAATGTTAAATGTAAAAGTACCTTCACCCCTCATCTAGTCGACTTCAAGTGCATTGATCTGTTTGTTGAATTGACATGCAGTGAACAAGAAAACTGGCCAAGAGTAATCACTTTTTAAAGAAAAACAGTAATATTTCACTTGAAGAACAAAACTCCTTGAGAAATTTGAGTAACAACAAATCACTCATTATAAAGCCATTGTAGTGATGGACAGATCACAGTACATTGATATGATGACCAGACTGGTGAGCGACACTGATACATATAAAATTCTCAAGACAGACCCAACCCATAAATATCTATCAGACCTCAAGTCTCTTGGACGATGCAATCCATAAGGCACTGATCAGTAAAGATTAACACAATTTTATGTTCATTAAGAACCCATAAATAGCAACGTTCTACTTACTCCCTAACATACATAAACAGCTAGGATGATTGATTGTCTCTGGCATTAGAAATTTAACACAGAACATCAATATATATATATATATATATAAATAACATCTTAAGAGATATTGTCACAACACTGCCCTCTCATTTGAGAGACACCAAACAAATGTTGAATCTGTTACAAGATCTAGTAATAACTCAAGAGGCAATCATCTATAGCCTTGATGTAGAAGGCCTCTACAGTTCCATCCCACATGATGTGGGAGTTAAACATGTGGAGGCATTCTCTGAGGAACGTGATCCCATGCTATCATCTCTCAACACATTTGTCATGGAATTACTCCATTTAATCTTAAACCATAACTATTTCCTATTTCAGGGGAAATACTACCACCAGGTGAGAGGGACAGCTATGGGGTCAGCTTGCGTGCCCTTATATGCTAACCTTCACCTGGGGTGACTACTGTATTTTCTGACAAAACATTGGATGTCTTTACCAAAAATGTGAGTATATCGAAAAGGTTCATAGACAATATTCTGATTATATGGACAGGCACCACAAGCCAGTTCAGGGAGCTTGATGACAAATTGAATCAGAATGAAATAAACCTCAAATTAACTCTGGAAATTGGAGACAACCAACTGAATTGCTTGGATATCTCTATTAAAATTGACACTATACAGAAAATCAACAGCCACAAATAATCTACTCAATTGGGGAAGTCATCACGCCCCAAGTTTAAAAAGAGGCATCCCATTTGGACAATACCTCAAACTGTGGAGGAACTGTTTATCGGTTGATGACTTTAAAATCAAAACCAAAGAATTGAGGGCAAATTTTAAGTAAAAAGGGTACCCTAATAGGTGTCTTAATAGGGCTTACCAAAGAGCTCTTCTAATAGACAGAAAAATACTTCTGTCTGAGCAGGTATCCACTAGCCCAAAACAAGAACCTATTAGATGTATAGGCACATTTAATGATGGGTGGTTTGCTGCAAAAGGGATTCTAGAAAGGTTTTGTCCTCTTTTACAACAAGATGGTCATTGATACGCAACCATAACTGCAAGAAGGGGAAGAAATCTTCGAGACACACTAGTCCCCAGATTTTTGAAACCTCTACCAGCTAACAAAACATGGCTTAAATCTTCCACCATTGGGACATACCAATGTGGGAGATGTAACTCCTGCAGATACATCAATAGAAAATCCAAAACCTTTACAAACGCCACTAATTCTAAAACATTCTCTGTTAAATCATTCTTTAACTGCTAAACTGCAGGAGTTATCTATCTACTGATATGCAGCTGTCAGAAGATGTTTGTGGGCAAAACTATTTCCGTCTTGAGAAAGTCCTCTAGCAAGGACGAAACGCGTAGACGTGCTGTCTGCTGCTTCACCACACCGCCGACCGACTTGGTTTTCCCATCCGGTCCTTCATTTACGATCTGGCATTGATTTTCGGCGATTGGCCTGGCGGGAACGGCATCGTTTGCACCTCCCACTGTTTGGAGTTGGTGTGCTCCCATCACCTTATCCGAAGGTTGGACGAACAGGGTAAGTTGCCTTTGTGAACCCCCAGAGTGTTTAATATCTTGTGGATATGGTTTCACACTTGGGGACATCCTAATCGCAACCCCCTTAGTCCCGACCCGGCATTTTGGTTGGTTTGCGAGCTCCCTCCACTTGAGACGGTGCATTCATTTGGGTACTATCTTTAACATTATTTTTTCTGCGGAATACATTTTTTATATTTTGAATTCATTAATTGTTTATATTTTTTATGTGCACATCTCCAGTTCCTAACATCAGCTTATCTGTGGAAAACAATAACGAATAAGGGGCCCCATACTATCCACTTTGCAGAGATTTGATCTGGACATTTGAGGTGTTGTTTAATATAATCATGTTTCGTTTTGTATACAATAAATTAAGTTTTTTATACACTTTGTACATGTTTACAGTACATTTATTTAGATAGATTTACCCAGTGTATATGCCAGTTTCTCCGCTGATTTTTCATTTGGTGGTCATTGTGGTGTTTCTAGCTATAGTGGTCATCATTATATTATTTTATTTTATTATCATTTGTTTAACTCTATTGGAGCGCTCACATACCAGATATACACTGAAACAAAGAATTTTAGAACATGTGAGTTCTGTAAATTCTTCACGTCATGTCGACACACCAATCTCAAAACATCTCAAACTCATGGTGGATCGGCAGACAAGATAGGATTTAATGGGATTGAGAAAGTAAACCTAGGTCCGAGAAAGGGAGATCTTGAGAGAAAACTATTACAAAGAGAGAGTTTTTGGATTTTTAAACTCAAGACACTTGCCCAATTAATCTACCAAGTGAGTCTTTCCCTATATATGGGGGGCCACACACAGTACCTCTTTTTCCCTTGACAATGGTGCACATGCTAGTGCACCGAAACACGCATCAGGCGTTATGTTTTGAGTGTGTGTTGGGCACCTATCACCTATGCACTTGAAATGTCTATTTAATATAGACATGCAGCATTTTCACTGATTTAATTATTTGAAACCTCTACCAGCTAACAAAACGTGGCTTAAATATTCCACCACTGGGACATACCAATGTGGGAGATGTAACTCCTGCAGATACATCAATAGAAAATCCAAAACCTTTACAAACGCCACTAATTCTAAAACATTCTCTGTTAAATCATTCTTTAACTGCTAAACTGCAGGAGTTATCTATCTACTGACCTGCAGCTGTCAGAAGATGTTCGTGGTCAAAACTATTTGCCCACTAAAAAAAAGTGTCTACTATTGCAAATGGTGTGCCATAATTTGGGTAATTCTCATTCCTGGCCTACCATACGGTCTCAAAGGCAACGTAACCAATCTGGCAAATTTCAATGTGAAAAAACTGAAAACTGTAACATGCTATATTTGACCCTGTAACTTCCCAAAACACCATAAACCCTGTACATAGGGGGTACTGTTTTACACGTGAGACATCGCTGAATACAAATATGTATATTTTTTTGCAGTAAAAGCAAACATTCACAGTTACAATGTCATGCAGAACTAAAAAAATAACAAAATGTCTTAATTTCTAAATTTGTTTTTATATTGTATTCATATTCAATTATGTTTCATAACTAAATATCTGATGTTAAATGAAAGCCCTATTTCTCCTAAATAAAATAATATATAATAAGTGTGGGTGCACTTAATATGAAAGAGGTGAATTACGGCTGAACAGACATATAGTCAAATTCCAAGTTTTGTTTACATTTTATTTTGATCAAAACGTGTACATTTGGCTCAGTCCTTAAGGGGTTAAGAATAAGCCAATTTAGAAAGATACTATTTACAGGCAATTAGCAAATTTTCCAAGCTATAAACATTTTTTTTATTGAAAGTGATTTTCTTGTTTACAGTGTTGAACAGGATATGACGGCTCGTAGAGCCACAGGTGGAATTACATAAAAACATATACATAGAATGTGACGGCAGATAAGAACCATTCGGCCCATCTAGTCTGCCCAATTTTCTAAATACTTTCATTAGTCCCTGGCCTTATCTTATAGTTAGGATAGCCGTATGCCTATCCCACGCATGCTTAAACTCCTTTACTGTGTTAACCTCTACCACTTCAGCTGGAAGGCTATTCCATGCATCCACTACCCTCTCAGTAAAGTAATACTTCCTGATATTTTTAAATCTTTGTCCCTCTAATTTAAGACTATGTCCTCTTGTTGTGGTAGTTTTTCTTCTTTTAAATATAGTCTCCTCCTTTACTGTGTTGATTCCTTTTATGTATTTAAATGTTTCTATCATATCCCCCCTTTCTCGTCTTTCCTCCAAGCTATACATGTTAAGATCCTTTAACCTTTCCTGGTAAGTTTTATCCTGCAATCCATGAACCAGTTTAGTAGCCCTTCTCTGAACTCTCTCTCTAAGGTATCAATATCCTAATGAAGATACGGTCTCCAGTACTGCGTACAATACTCCAAGTGAGGTCTCACCAGTGTTCTGTACAATGGCATGAGCACTTCCCTCTTTCTACTGCTAATACCTCTCCCTATACAACCAAGCATTCTGCTAGCATTTCCTGCTGCTCTATCACATTGTCTGCCTACCTTTAACCCCTTAAGGACACATGACATGTGTGACATGTCATGATTCCCTTTTATTCCAGAAGTTTGGTCCTTAAGGGGTTAAGTCATCAGAAATAATCACCAGTAAATCCCTTTCCTCAGATGTTGAGGTTAGGACTCTATCAAATATTCTGTACTCTGCCCTTGGGTTTTTACATCCAAGATGCATTATCTGGCACTTATCCATATTAAATGTCAGTTGCCACAACTCTGATAATTTTTCTAGTTTACCTAAATCATTAGCCATTTGGCTTATCCCTCCTGGAACATCAACCCTGTTACATATCTTAGTATCATCCGCAAAAATACATACCTTACCATCAAGACCTTCTGCAATATCTCTAATAAAAATATTAAAAAGAATGGGTCCAAGTACAGATCCCTGAGGTACCCCACTGGTGACAAGCCCAAGCTTCGAATATACTCCATATGACTACAACCCTCTGTTGCCTGTCACTCAGCCACTGCCTTACCCATTCAACAATATTGGAATCCAAACTCAAAGATTGCAGTTTATTGATAAGCCTTCTATGTGCAACAGTGTCAAAAGCCTTACTGAAATCTAGGTAAGCAATGTCTACTGCACCACCCTGATCTATAATTTTAGTTACCCAATCAAAAAAATCAATAAGATTAGTTTGGCATGATCTCCCTGAAGTAAACCAATGTTGTCTCTGATCTTGAAATCCATGTGTTTTTAGATGTCAATCCTATCCTTTAACATGGTTTCCATCACTTTCCCCACTACTGAAGTAAGGCTTACAGGTCTATAGTTGCCCGACTCCTCCCTATTACCGTTCTTGTGAATGGGCACAACATACGCCAACTTCCAATCTTCTGGGACTACCCCTGTTATCAATGATTGGTTAAATAAATCTGTTAATGGTTTTGCTAGTACACCACTAAGCTCTTTTAATAGCTTTGGGTGTATTCCATCAGGTCCCATTGACTTATTTGTCTTTACTTTTGACAGTTGAAATAGAACCTCTTCCTCTGAAAACTCACGTGTAATAAATTACTCATTTATCCTTTTTCTTAACTGAGGTCCCTTTCCTTCATTTTCATCTGTAAATACCGAACAAAAATATTCATTGAGGCAGTCAGCTAGACCTTTATCCTAACAATAAAATACAATGGTGAAAAAATCCCTAAATATATTGGTGCTACTATAACCTTTGTGGGCCACACAAACCACAACAGATAATAAGTGAAATAAAAAATAGCAATATGATGAGAGCACACAAAGTTGGAAATACTACCCACACTGCAGTCAATCAATCTAGGAAAAACCAAAAAAGAAAGACATAGGGTAATATAGTCAGACACAAATAATTGTACATAGGTGTTGGTCTCACTCACATAGAAAGAGCCACTTAGTTAGCTGGCTCAGACTGAATGCCTTGGATATATAACAGGACCTCTACTGGGAACTTCTGGCTTCTTTGTATATAGTACCTCCAGGACGCAGAGTAACAGGGGGATGCAAAACTTTTTATTCTCCAAAAATCTTGAAGTAAATTAAAAACAGAAGCAATAAAATAAATAAGTCCCACAATGAAAGTCCAATCACTTGACGCGTTTCGGCTGTTGCCTTCATCCGAAGTGATGTTAAGATCCAAGGCATTCGGGTTAAAATACTCATATTTGGCGCCTTCTTCTCCCGCGCTGTGGCCACATTCTTCCGCTTCCGGTATTGACGTCGGGACGCCATCTGCGTCATCACGTTCCGGAGTCATTACTCGTTTCCGGTTCTGGTCACCTGTTTCCATTACGGACGTACAGACGTACCACTACAGAGTGGCGTCCTACGTCACAATTGGAATTCATTCTAATAAACAGGTTTCAACAGCAGTACCTTACTGGTTGCTTTTTTTTTTTTTATAAAAAAGACTAAACATCTTTCCTATATGTCTTATATAGATCTATATCATATCCAGACATTTATGAAACGGAAAAAGAGAGTAAGCGCTAAATAACAGATAGGCAGCAACCCTATAAGGGAATCCCTCAAACACCCTTAAAAAACAATGGAAGAAAAAAGAATAAAGAGAAAGGGCTGCACCAAGGAGAATCAATGTATAAATGACAATTTTTAAATAACAATTAGTCCAAATAAAAAAGAGTCTTATCTAGGAATGCTCTTATGGAAAATGCGTAATCTGTAGATGCTTGGTCAGGAAAAAATATCCTTGCTGTTCTCCTTCTTGTAAATTCACTCGTATGTAAAGGATAAAACAAATAGAGAACAGGATAGTGTAATACGTCTGGTTGTAAAATAGATAAAATATTAAAAGCTGGTATAAAACTCACATTTATAAGAGCTATAACTCGCTCTAGTGTAGAAGGCGTACAGCGGTACAATCCCCGCTTATGGGATATAGGGAAAATTTCCTCCGTCAATGGTGTGTTCCACGCTCAAAGATAAAAGAGAGACAACCAATAGTGCTCACTGGATAAAATAATGAATATAAAATACGTATAAAATGGTACTCACAAGAGAGGAGCAGACCGACTGGTATTATCCCCACCTCGGATTACTTGGAGTCCAGTGTAATAAAAATGCCAGGTAAAAAACAGTATACAGTGTATTAAAAAGAAAGATAAATGGCACTTATTAAAAGTGACCAAATAATCTTTAATATGTTTAAAATACACAATAAAATATCCACAAACGCGTTTCGCCAATACGGCTTTATCAATATGGAGTAAGAACCTGATACCTGGCAAAGAAAGGTTTAAATAACAATTCAAATCTTTAAAATTGGCGCCAAAATTAAAGACAGCCAATCAGAATTCAAGTAGTGAACAAACAAAGATGTACATAAAAAAATAGAATTATTATAGTAGACATACAATATAATAGACTTTATAAACCTTATTGGACTTAAAAACATTGAAAACGAGGTTTATTTTGATTAAAAATTGGTTTAGTAATGCGGTCATGTGACCGGCATAGTAACCGCATGGGGTGCTGGGATATGTAGTAAGCAGACATCGGCGCGCACTGCGCAGCCGCCGACATCTGAAGGAATAGAACAAGGAAAACGTCAGCTCGCATATAGTTGCGGCCGACGTTTAACGAGGGGGGCGTGGTAAAACATGACGACGGCTCGCACGTAGCCGCGGCCGTCGTCATAGGAATCCGGCTAAACAATTAAGCCGACAGCCCGCACGAAGCTGCGGCCGTCGTCATGGAGATCTAAAAAAAAACGTTGGCTTACACTAAAGGTGTAGCCGGCTTGGGAGTAAAAATGGCTATGCATGATACACTGAAAAGTGTCATCAGGCATAGTCCTAAAGACATAACAAATAGGAAATAAGAACAATAATAAGACAAATAAAAAATAATATAAAAATACATAAAAAACACAACAGTATATTGCAGATCTAATGCTGGTATAAAAATTAATACAATCCATAAAAACATTATAAAAAGTTAAACAAATCAAAATCAACTTTAAGACCATGGGGTGTAAGAGTTTGAAGTTTATATAAGCATTCAAGCAGATAAATAACATTTTTCGTTGAACAATCAATAAAATCATTGATTTTATAAACCTGATTTGTCATTTTTGAAATAAATTGGGTAACTTTGTGAGGAACAGTGGGATCAGTACTTCTTTAGTAAAATTCTTGGTTAATATTGATTTGAAATTTGGTGCTCCCCTAAAAACTATATTAGGACGTTCTGGTATAATTTTATTGAGAGTTTCATCTTGTTTCAGAATATGCCAGTGTTTTTTTATGATTTTTTTACATTGCTGCTTTTATTATTATTATTAAAAAATAATAGGCAGAGGCATAGGGTTATCAGTATTTTTCAACTTGTATTTTAAAAGTTCATTTCTGTCTTTTTTTTTTTGGATATTTTCAATTGTGTCCATGAGTTCTATTTCAGAATATTTTTTTCTCAATAAATTTATTTTTTAGAAGGTTTGCTTGTTTGTTAAAATCGCTTATTTCAGAACACATTTATGTATATAACTTTTGAATCTTAAAATACATATTAAAAACTATTTACATTATAAAATATAAAAAAGGAGAAAAACAAAATCTGGAAAATAGATAAGAGAGTAAATTACATCTTTAACATTCTCTAAAAATAAAAAGTTATTAAAAAATAAATAAATATAAAATATAAATTACTAATAAAAAGAAAAATGAAGGAAACAAGTAAAAAATATTATTATATATACTGATTCATCTCAAAATCAACATTTAAACCCTGTGGTATCAATGTATCCAATTCAAACATCCATTTAATTTCCCTTAATCCCAAAGTATGGTTACTATCACCTTCTCTCCAGTGAACTTGAATTTTATCTATCCCAATAAAGTCTATTCCTTTAGGATCTCCATTATGGACCTCTAGGAAATGTTTGGATACACTGTGATTAATATATTTTCTCTGTATATTATAAATATGTTCCCTGATTCTTGTTTTTAAAGTGCGTGACGTCTTGCCCACATATTGAAATCCACATTGGCAAATCAACATGTAAATTACATCTTTACTGGAACAAGTAATGAATGATTTCATCGGGTATTCTTTTTTCGGGACGGAGGAAGAGAACTTTTCTACTTTTCTGTTCTTCTTATTTCTAAAATTACATCCTCTACACGTACCACAGTAGTGAAGCCCTTTACTACTACCAGTAAAGATGTAATTTACATGTTGATTTTCCAATGTGGATTTCAATATGTGGGCAAGACGTCACGCACTTTAAAAACAAGAATCAGGGAACATATTTATAATATACAGAGAAAATGTATTAATCACAGTGTATCCAAACATTTCCTAGAGGTCCATAATGGAGATCCTAAGGGAATAGACTTTATTGGGATAGATAAAATTCAAGTTCACGGCGTCCCGACGTCAATACCGGAAGCGGAAAAATGCGGCCACAGCGCGGGAGAAGAAATACGAGTATTTTAACCCGAATGGTTTGGATCTTAACATCACTTCGGATGAAGGCAACAGCTGAAACGCGTCAAGTGATTGGACTTTCATTGTGGGACTTATTTATTTTATTGCTTCTGTTTTTAATTTACTTCAAGATTTTTGGAGAATAAAAAGTTTTGCATCCCCCTGTTACTCTGCGTCCTGGAGGTACTATATACAAAGAAGCCAGAAGTTCCCAGTAGAGGTCCTGTTATATATCCAAGGCATTCAGTCTGAGCCAGCTAACTAAGTGGCTCTTTCTATGTGAGTGAGACCAACACCTATGTACAATTATTTGTGTCTGACTATATTACCCTATGTTCTTTCTTTTTTGGTTTTTCCTAGATTGATTGACTGCAGTGTGGGTAGTATTTCCAACTTTGTGTGCTCTCACCATATTGCTATTTTTTATTAGACCTTTATCCTCTTCTATACACCTTCCTTCTTTTGTTTTTAATCTAACTAATTCTTGTTTTACGTTTCTTTTCTCATTTATGTATCTAAAAAAAGTTTTGCCCCCCTTTTTTACTGACTGTGCTATTTTCTCTTCTGTGTGTGATTTGGAAGCTCTTATAACTTGATTAGCCTCTTTCTGCCTAATCTTATAGATCATTCTGTCTTCCTCCCTCTGTTTTTTTTTATAATTACTAAATGCTAACTTTTTGGTTTTTACTATTTTGGCCACATCTGCGGAGTACCACAGTGGTTTCTTGAATTTTTTGCTTTTACTAACAAGCCTAATGCAATTTTCTGTTGCCTTCAGTAGTGCAACTTTTAAATAATCCAATTTCTCTTGGACTCCATTTACATTGCTCCAGTCTGATAATGACTCCTTTACACATATTCTAATTTTAGAAAAGTCTGTTTTTCTAAAGTCTAAAACTTTTGTTTTTGTGTGGTGACTAAGTCACTGTTCTTATATTAAACCATACTGACTGATAATCACTGGATCCTAAACTTTCACCTACAGTAATATTGGATACCAAATATCCATTTGTTAACACTAAATCTAGTATGGCGGCTTTACGAGTTGGCTCCTCAACGACTTGTTTTAGAGACAATCCCAGTAGGGAGTTTCGATATGTGTGCTCCTGGCACAAGCAGTTATTTTTGTTTTCCAATTCACATCAAGAAGATTAAAGTCACCCATGATGATAACTTCCCCCTTCATTGTCATTTTAGCTATTTCCTCAACAAGTAGATTATCTAACTCTTCAATTTGTCCTGGGGGCCTATAAATCACACCTACACGAGTTACTGTGTGATTGCCAAATTCTAACGTAACCCAAACGGACTCTTTGTTCACCTCACTAACTTTTATTGGGCTAGATGTTATGCTATCCTTCACATACAGGGCCACCCCTCCCCCTTTCCTGCCTTCTCTGTCTTTTCTATATAAAGAGTACCCTGGTATTGCTATGTCCCAGTCATTTTTCTCATTATACCATGTCTCAGTAACAGCGACTGAATCTACACTATCAGTTGCCATTATTGCCACAAGTTCATGGATCTTATTCCCTAAACTGTGAGCATGTGTAGACATGACTCTAAGCTTATCATTTCTTAACACACTTGCTACACTTGTCTTGGGGGACAATTGGATTGATGTTTTATCACCCTTTTGCCCCCCGCCCTCCCTCCTAGTTTAAATACATCCTAGCAAAACCTCTGAACTGCTCACTGAGAACATTTGTTCCCTTTTGAGAAAGATGCAAACCATCTTTTTTGTACAGTTTATTTCCATTCCAAACAGAGCTACCATGAGAAATAAAGCCAAATCCTTGCTCCCGACACCATTCACCAAGCCACAAGTTAAAGTCCCTAATACGCATCCGCCTGTCGTTCTGAGTGTTATGCACAGGCAGAACTTCAGCAACCTGCTGTATATCATTGGCAAAAACACTAAAAACTTCCTTAACCTCTGAAACCTCATTGCAAGCCAAGTCATTTGTCCCTAGATGGACAAGTACATCCAATTCCTCTTCCTGCTTTGCTCGCTTAACAATATTACAGATACGTCTCCTGTCTCTGTGAGCAGTAGCTCCGGGAAGACACCTCACAAGACCACCATTGTCCATCTCCACACCTCTTATGATGGAATCCCCCAACAACAACTGCTTTCTATTGGGCCTCACCATAGTCTCCAAGCCTCTCTCCACAACACTACTAGCCTCAGTGCCTCTCTCCACAACACCACTAGCCTCAGTGCCTCTCTCCACAACACCACTACCCTCAGTGCTTGTCTCCATAACACCATTATACTCTGAAAGTGCAGAAAATGAATTATGTAGAGCAACAGACTGTGCAATATGCCTTTTATCCACAACTCTAAGTCTACCAGATCCTACAGTGATCCATCTGCCATTCCTAGTATGTCTCTGCGGCAGTGGCTTTGCAGCAGTTCCAGTCTGAGTTTGTTTACCAGATAATTTACAAATCTCAGACTTCAAAAATACAATCTCCTGCCGCAAGATAGAGAACTGTCTACAGATTAGACAACAACCAAACCTCCAAAAAGTGAAACGTGAAACAAATGCATAGCAACTATTACACTGAACTAAGTCTGCCATTCCAATAAGGTGAATAATTTAAATCAAACGAATCTTAGCTTTTTTTTTATCCTCCTGAATACCTCAGATTACCTCCAGGTTATCTCCAGAATTTCTCCAACCACACACTTAGAAGAAACACTCTCCAGAATATCTCCAACCACACACTTAGAAGCAACACTCTCCAGAATATCTCCAACCACACACTTAGAAGAAACACTCTCCAGAATATCTCCAACCACACACTTAGAAGCAACACTTAGATGAAGCAACCAAGCTATATTAGCCAAGCTAATGTCAACAACCCTTATATAACTCCTAAAATCACCACCCACTAGGAATGTTTAACACCTGGGTAGGCCTCTGCTTATTTGCAAACAATAGCTAATGAAACAGCAATCAATAGCAAGTAGCTAACTAATCAAATCAAATGCCTTATAATTACCAACAGGAAATCAAACCTTGTGCAATCAGTAACCTTTCCCTACAGATGAGTCTTACCTGTAACAGTAAAAAAGAAAACTCTTAGCACAAATCTTAGACAGTTGAAGCTTCTGTAAAGCTCTCCAGAATATCTCCAACCACACACTTAGAAGCAACACTTAGATGAAGCAACCAAGCTATCAATCATGTCAGCTATCAATTCATATCATGAGTCCAAAATGTCAGGATGTCATGTTTACAGAGATAGGGGGTAGAGTAAAATTGCAAGAGTGGCATTGAGTGCCTCGCCTTATTAATTCTTCCCTAAATGCCACTAACACACATTCTTCTTTTCTTGGGTTGTACAATATCCAACTTATTTAATCAATGTTTCAATATTGGTATACATTTGATTTTGTTACACTGAAGTATTAGGCAGAACAAATGTTAAATGCAGCTAACAAAAATTTATGAAAAGTAAATTAATTAATACATTTTGTAATGGCTTTTTTATTTACAATTTTTAAAATAAGAATACCAGACACATATAAATTCTAATGTTCAATTTAAACAGCTGACAAAGGTAGTCTCTCAAAGTTAACTGTATTCATTAATGCATTTATTTATTTATTAACAATAATAGGTTTAGCTGTGGTTGTAAAAAGATATATTTGCAACTCGACTTGCCTTTAGTAGATGTCTGAATGGATGATTCCACAAGTTGGTCATTTTGCCAGAAACGATCTAGAGTTGGACCAGAGTATGAGAGCACAATGTTACATTTGGTGCTTAGGGAGTTAAGTTGTTGCAGATAAAACTCAAGTCATCTTTCAGTTTATATTGGCTAATAAATATTAAATATAGGTTATAAATAAAATGTCCAAACATGTTATTCTAAAAAACATTATCCACAGCTATCATCTTAATAAAATAAAGTAGCTCTATAAAACTGTCGGTAACATATGTCCAATAAAAGCATGTGACAAAAAAAGACAATCCCGTAATAGACTACTGTATATATTAAGTGACACGCTTGTCACTGATACAAAAATGTATTCAGATTAGCACCATTTCTAATACAAATTTTACTTACAGATATAGAATTTCAGTGCCTGAGGATTATAGCTCATGCCATTATAATAGCATGACGTGATTTTTTTTTTCAAGCAAGTGACATTATAATTACAATTGTATAAAGCTACTTAATGCAAAGTATGGATTGAGTCACATGAGACTTAGATGACTTGTAGTTTTAAAAACATGATATTAAAAAATAAACCATGCAACTTTTTTGTTTCACTTATATGAGCATTCTGATTTTAAATAATATGTATCTCTATTTTAGTTACAAATATTGTTTAATATATATAAAATATTGTTTTTAATTTCTAAAAGTAGCAATAAAATTAGTGGAGATAATACTCTTCAACCTTTGGTTTTAGATTTTAATAAGGATTCACATAAACTTAAATCCATTGTAAACAAACATTGGCATCTATTAAGGAAAGACAAAGAACTAAATAATATTATTCCACAAAAAACGTTTATTACTTTTAGAGGGGCTACTAATTTAAAACAAATGCTTACGTTTAATCATCCCAAAAGAGAAATACCTGAAACATTTTTAAGTAACAACAAAAAAGGCTTTTATTCATGCGGGACATGTGTGGGATGTAAGTGTAGTGTAAATAGGACCTTAAAAGGAATTAATAAATTTAAAAGTAAACATTCAAAGTATGAGTTTAATATTAGGGATTTCATTACCTGTTTTAGTAAGAATATTATATATTTACTAATCTGCCCATGTGGACTACAGTACGTAGGGAGAACGATCCGTCCGCTACACAGAAGAATATACGAACACGTTAATAATATACGCAAAGGATTTGAGCTACACAGTGTGTCTGCTCATTTTAAAAAATATCATAACAGAGATCCGAAAAAAAAATCCTGGCGAGGAGGTGACCACATACAGCACATAGGCAGAGAGGAAATGAAATGGGTCCATAAATTAGGAACCCTGGAACCAATGGGTCTAAACATTGAATTTGATCTTTTTAACTTTTTGTAACATTTTTAACTTTCTCTTTATTTGCACTAATTATTCTGTTTATAATGTCTTTTTTTCTATTAGTAGGATGTGGGACATTTCAATATAGCTGCTATTATATCTGGTATGATGATATCTATTTAATTGTATCCTAAAAGGAAAGTGTATTTATTTTGTATTTATCTTGTACTTATATTAAAGTTTTTATATGGATATGTATGGTAAGGTATCAATATACCTACTAGTACCATTAGTACTACTAGATTTTACTGTTTTTGCCTCAATATAAATACTCCATTTAGGTGATATGCCTAAACACTAAGACTGGACGTTTAATTATGGAGTCATCAGGTGACTCAGGACCAATAGACTTTTTTTCATAAAGTTCACGCCCAGAGAGACCGTCATATAAACCAACAGGACAGCAGGATCCAGCATGTGATCTGAGGAAGCCGATTTGGCGAAACGCGTCATCACGCACGACGTCACCACGTGATCGCTCCGAAACCCGGAAGTATCTACTTGCGGCGGCAATACTTATCAGCCGGCGGATTCAAGCTATATCTACTGCGACCGCTGAATAAGGAGAATCTTCTGGACGGGTGACACAGAAGCTTTTTTACTATTTTATCACATTGTGTGAATTACTTTTAAATCATTTATAAGTAAAGTGCTTCGAAAGGATTATACTGCTGTCCTGAGTATACAAGGTCTCTGAGTCCTGAGATAAGAGGACTTCTGCCATTACAGTTAGAGCAGACTTTTACTGCTCTATCTTTGTAAGTGTGAATTTTTCCCCTTACATTACCTTATAGTTTTTAAAGTCATATTATCCTATGATCTTTGTTTCTTGTGTTTGTTTTACATATTTATATAACCCTGTGGGGTGATTTACGCCAGAGGCACTAAAATTGTAAGTGTGGACTTCTTTCCCCATTTTTGTTTTTGTTCACGTGTTGCACATTGCACATGCACTTTAAACATAATACTGAAGTTTACATTTTTATTAGACACAATTACGTTTTTTAAAGTCATAGCGCACCTTACTTTTCTACAATGTAAATATTGTTTCCCACAATTAAAAAAGGGAAGAATAGCAGTATAGCCAGACTATCTTTTAATTAAAAAACTCTTTTTATTTTTTTATTTATTACTTTGCTTAGTTGTTGCTATATAAAGTGAAACAGCACACAAATAAACCTGTGTGTCACATAAACAAATACAATTAGGTTTATTACTTAACTTTCAGCTCTGCTTAATTATCCTACACCCGCAACATAGAGGTGTCATGACTCACCTCTTCCTCATTCCCTTGATTACTCTGTTTTACTGGACAAATTTCGCAATTGGCGTGACTACGTTTCCGCATTATGTGACTTTCTTTCCATCTGTTGAAATATGTTCAGGGCAACATAGCATTGCTCAGTTATTGTGTTTCACTGAGAGATACAAAGTTGCTACCTGAACTCTTGGAGATTTTATTTAGTTGCCGAATCTTGACTTGCCGCGGCAATGCTCAGATCTCGCGAGAGTGAACTCTAGCTCTGCAGGCTACAGTTCACTCTCACCACTAAGACCACCAGGGATGGCAGCAAGGATCCCCCCTCCCAGGCTAAAGGTAACTCCAAACAAATTCACATAGTACCCTCACACACACAGCACACTAACAGCACCCTCACACACAGCACCCTCAAACACACACACACACAGCACCCTCACAGCACACTTACCAGCACTATCACACACTTCACCCCACACACACACAGCACCCTCACACACACACAACACCCTCAAACACATACACACAGCACCCTCACAGCACACTACCAGCACTCTAACACACACACAGCACCTTCACACACACACAGCACCTTTACACACACAGCACCCTTACACACAGCACACTAACAGCACCCTCACACACACAGCAGTGTATGTATGTATGTATATGTGTGTGTGTATATATATATATATATATATATATATATACATATAGTAGTTTTGAAAAGCACTCCAAGGACTTCATATAGGTGAAAATAAACTTGGAACCTGATGAAAGTCCTGCTGTAGGACTGAAACGTCGATCACCTGTGGTTGTTGCTGAATAAAGCTAAGTTTATTTTCACCTATATGAAGTCCTTGGAGTGCTTTTCTAAACTACTATATGTATTATTGATGCCGACAAGCACCGGGCCACATAACTGATTACACTGGAGTGCAAGCATTTGGACATTGTTATATATATATATATATATATATATATATACCTACACATACATATACACACGACGTGTGTGTTTCTGCTTTAGGGTGCACACCCTAACGCAATAGGCTGCGCACACCTATGTGCGAAAGAGAGGGTTTGTGGGTTAGGATAGGGGCTGAGAGGGGAGTAGCACTTTATTTTTATTATTATATTTATTTTGTTCATATAATTTTTTCGTATATTTCTTATTTAAGCTTTGTGTCTTACACTCCCCTTTAGTGTATCTGTTACAAACCCTCTCTTATCCCCCCCTCTTTGTATGTCTCCTACATCCTCCCAACGCCTTTGTGTCTTACTCTTCCCAGCTCCTTGGTGTGCCTATTTTCACCCCAGGCCTTTCTGTGTGTCTCCCTCACAAGCGACTCTGTGTGTCTCTCTCCTGAGCCCCTCTGTGTCACTCTGTCTTCCCTACCAGCCTTTTTGGTCTTCTCTTTCACCCCTTCCTCAGACCTTAGTGGTCTCCAATCCACTTCTCCCCCTGTCCCTTAGAGGTCTCCCATCCTGTACCTTAGAACTCTCCCCTGCTGTCCCTTAGTGTTGTCCCCTTCCCTCCTGTCCCTTAATGCTCTCCCCTCTCCTCCCTTTGTGTTCTCCCCTCCCCTTCTGTCCCCTAGTGCTCTCCCATCCCTTAGTGATCTCCCCTGCCCCCTATCCCTTAGTGCTCTTCCCTGCTCCCCTGCCCCTTAGTGTTCTCCACTGTTCTCCCATCTCCCCCATCTTTCCTTTAGTGGTCTCTCCTCTTCCCCTCCTCTCCCCCTCCATATTCCCCTTAGTAGTCTCCCCCCCAGTTTACCTTAGTGGTCTCTCCTCCTCTACCTACCCCCGGTGTCCCTAAGTGGTCTCTCCTCCTCTACCTCGCCCCCAAGTGTCCCTTAGTGGTCTCTCCTCCTCTACCTACCCCCGGTGTCCCTAAGTGGTCTCTCCTCCTCTACCTCCCCCCAAGTGTCCCTTAGTGGTCTCTTCTCCTCTCTCCTCCCTCCCTCCCTCTCTCCTGTACTGCGGTATGTGCCACTTGGCCACGCTACACAGAGTGACCTGGTAGGTGACATTCCGGGTCACTCGAAACTTGCACCCCCCGTGCCAGTGCACCCTAGGTTACTGCCTAAGTCGCCTATAGGATGCGCCAGCCCTGCCCTCAGTTAATTAATGTAAACATTGTTGTTTGCAAAACAGTAATGTTTTACCTTGAATAGTTAAATTGACAGAACTACTGCACTCAGGCCACTTCATTGAGATGGCCGGGGTGACTTTAGTGGTCCTTTAAAAATTCTTGGAAGCACCAGTTCTGTTTTAAATATGAAACAATTGCATGCTCTGATCACTCTATAGTATTAATTACTATTAAGAAAAGACTGCTTACTTTATGTTGGAGGGCTAACAACAGCCTGTTAGCTAAATCAGACATAAAATGTTATTCTATTATTGAGCAGATATTTTTTTTATATTATATATTTTGCTCATAAGCTGGAGATCACAGGACATTTCCTAAAATAAACTCCCTAAAAAACCCTGAGCATTATTAGAGAACATACACTCAAAAAACCCACTGTGTGAACTCCAACATTTGACATTTTATATTAATTAACTAAAGAACGCTGTGAAGCATATAACTTACAGGGCAAAGCTAATATATGACCAGCTTTTTAAGAATGGTTGAATAATTTAAATCGCTTCCCTATTGTTTTGGATTGATGTAATTAAGTATAATCTGGCAAAGGTACATAGACCTAATATTTTTAAGGAAATTGGGAACACCATGCAGCAGCTTATTCTATGAGAGCATGTGGAGGAATTAATTAAACATGTAACATTATATTGTATATTGTAACATTGTACATTGTATAATGTATATTATAGATTTGTGTGATCATTTAATCTGGTAAAATAATAATAACATATTGAAAAAGAAGGATGACATTGTCTGAATCAAATAAATAAAGCAGGAATCTGCACACAAAAATCAGAAATGATCAATTTTTAATTTCTGATTAACAATATTTCTGGGTTTTTTTCAATGCTGTGAAACATTAAGAGAAAAAAAAAGAATACTATAATATATGTAACTGGGTACAAGTTGCCAATGCACGTGAATAAAGAAAATAAAAAGGATAAGAATGCACAGTGATGACAAACAAGCTCAAAGTTACATAGTTACATAGTTACATAGTTAGATAGCTGAAAAGAGACTTGCGTCCATCAAGTTCAGCCTTCCTCACACCTGTTTTTTGCTGTTGATCCAAAAGGAAAAAAAAACAAAAAAAAAAACCCCAGTTTGAAGCACAATTTTGCAACAAGCTAGGACAAAAAATTCCTTCTTGACCCCAGAATGGCAGTCAGATTTATCCTTGAATCAAGCAGTTATTACCCTACATTGAAAGATTATATCCTTGAATATTCTGTCTTTGCAAGTATGCATCTAGTAGCTGTTTGAACATATGTATGGACTCTGATAAAACCACTTCTTCAGGCAGAGAATTCCACATCCTGATTGTTCTTTCCTTGTTCCTTTCCTTTGCCTTAGACGAAATCTTCTTTCTTCCAGTCTAAACGCATGGCCTCGTGTCCTATGTAAAGTCCGGTTTGTGAATAGATTTCCACACAATGGTTTGTATTGGCCCCGAATATATTTGTATAATGTTATCATATCCCCTCTCAGGCGACGTTTTTCTAAACTAAATAGGTTTAAATTTGTTAACCTTTCTTCATAGCTGCTATGTTCCATTCCTTTTATTAATTTTGTAGCCCGCCTCTGCACTTTTTCTAGTGCCATGATATCCTTCTTTAGAACAGGTGCCCAAAATTGCACAGCATATTCAATATGTGGTCTTACCAGTGATTTATAGAGAGGCAAAATGATATTCTCGTCCCGAGAATGAATGCCCTTTTTCATGCATGACAATACCTTACTGGCCTTGGCCACTGCTGATTGACATTGCACATTATTGCATAGTTTGTTGTCTATAACAATTCCCAAGTCCTTTTCGTGTGTTGTTATCCCTAATTCGCTTCCATTAAGGGTATACGTTGCTTGTGTATTCTTTACGCCGAAGTGCATAACTTTGCATTTTTCAACATTAAATTTCATCTGCCATTTGAGTGCCCAGTCCTCCAGTCTATCTAAATCCTTCTGCAGCAAAGTAATATCTTGCTCACATTGTATTATTTTACAAAGTTTTGTGTCATCTGCAAACACTGAAACATGACTTTCAATGCTGTCTTCAAGATCATTTATAAAAATGTTAAATAGAAGGGGTCCCAGAACAGACCCCTGAGGGACACCACTTGCCACCTCTGTCCAGCTTGAAAATTTACCATTAACGACAACTCTTTGTATTCTGTTTTTAAGCCAATGTTCTACCCAAGAACAAGCATTTTCATCAAGACCGATTTCCTTGAGTTTGAACACTAATCTTTTGTGTGGAACTGTATCAAATGCCTTGGCAAAATCCAAATAGATCACATCCACTGCAACACCCTGATCTATACTTCTACTTACTTCTTCGTGGAACGCAATCAAGTTAGTTTGACATGACCTGTGCTTCATAAAACCGTGCTGATTTTTGCTGATAACCATATTCTTCTCAAGGAATTCTTGAATATTATCCCTTAATAACCTTTCAAATATTTTACCAGCCACAGAAGTTAAGCTCACAGGTCTATAATTTCCAGGCAAGGATTTTGAACCCTTTTTGAATATAGGAACCACATCTGCCTTCCTCCAATCCTCCGGAACACTTCCTGAAAGTATAATCATACAATCAACAGTGCAGAACACAACAATGTTAATATCCTGACACATGGACTTGTAGGAGTATAACGTGTGAAGGACAGAGGTATTCCTGAATACAAGGCCTTTGAAGGACCAACGGGGTTAGCATAGCCATTTGGGTCTGCTTTCCACATTCTGCCAGGAAGCCTCTTTTCTGCACACTTGATTCCCAATAGGATACAGCATTTCAAAGCCATTACGCCAGGGAACTTTGCTTTGCCAGCTCTAAACACTATTATCTGATTTTTTTTTTTTAATTCATCCACATTGGTATCCTAAACCCATTAGGCATATTATAGTATTCTTTTTTCTCTATACATTTTATAGCATTGAAAAACAAACAAACAAACAAACAGAAATATTCTTAATTAGAATTGAAAAATTGATTTCGGAATAATAATCATTTCTGAATTTTGGGTGTGGATTCCTGCTTTATTTCTTATTTACCTTTTGTGTTTACCCTTATAGATTGGGTTTTCTTGGATCCTTGGTTTGCATAAGCATAGTGCTGTTTAGTATATTGTTTTTTTATTGACTGCCTACTACCTCACTTAACAGGCTGCAGACGTTCAAGTTTGAGTAACATTTTCAAAGAACTGCATAAGTTCTGACAATAACTGCCTTTAAATTTTGATATTATTCAATTGTATTTTTTATTGTGTATAAAGTTGGTTTTTTTTTAAATACCACCTTTTGGGGTATGTAACATGGCTTGACAACGGCCACATCCATGGGCGTCCGCAAGCCCCTGGATTTTTCAGCTTGTTCTGCTATTTTTCGTGTGAGATTTAAAATGAACTGCGATACCGGCGCCGGCCAGTAGGTGGCGCTGTGTATGGAGAGAGACAGGGACAGGAAGCTGCATCTACCCCTGTTTCTCTCTGCTGAGTGTAACCGCAGGGGAGCAACACATGCAGCCAGAGACAGCCTACAGACCAAGGAAGTGAGGGATGGGATGGGGGGTTTAAAATAGCCTATAGATTAGGGCAGTGAGGGATGGGGGGGCAGCCTATAAGGGGAGTAAGGCATGGGGGGGGGCAGCCTATATATTAGGGGAGTAAGGCAGGGGGGGGCAGTCTATATATTAGGGGAGTGAGGGATGGGGGGCAGCCAATATATTAGGGGAGTGAGGGATGGGGGGCAGACAATATATTAGGGGAGTGAGGGATGGGGGCAGCCTATATATTAAGGGAGTGAGGGATGGGGGGGCAGCCTATATATTAGGGGAGTGAGGGATGGGGTGGGGGGAGCCTGTATATTAGGTGAGTATGGCATGGGGGCAGCCTATATATTAGGGGAGTATGGCATGGGGGGCAGCCTATATATTAGGGGAGTGAGGGATGGGGGGGCAGCCTATATATTAGGGGAGATATGGGGGGGGCAACCTATATATTAGGGGAGTGAGGGATGGGGGGCAGCCTATATATTAGGGGAGTAAGGCATGGGGGCAGCCTATATATTAGGGGAGTGAGGGATGGGGGGCAGCCTATATATTAGGGGAGTGAGGGATGGGGGGGCAGCCTATATATTAGGGGAGTGAGGGATGGGGGGCAGCCTATATATTAGGGGAGTAAGGCATGGGGGGGCAGCCTATATATTAGGGTAGTGAGGCATGGGGGGCAGCCTATATATTAGGGGAGTAAGGCATGGGGGCAGCCTATATATTAGGGTAGTAAGGCATGGGGGGCAGCCTATATATTAGGGGAGTGAGGGATGGGGGGGCAGCCTATATATTAGGGGAGTGAGCGATGGTTGGGCAGCCTATATAATAGGGGAGTGAGGCATGGGGGGCAGCCTATATATTAGGGGAGTAAGGCATGGGGGCAGCCTATATACTAGGGGAGTAAGGCATGGGGGGTGCAGCCTATATATTAGGGGAGTAAGGCATGGGGGGCAGCCTATATATTAGGGGAGTAAGGCATGGGGGTGCAGCCTATATATTAGGGGAGTAAGGCAAAGGGGGCAGCCTATATATTAAGGGAGTAAAGCATGGGGGGCAGCCTATATATTAGAGGGGATAGGCATGTGGGGGCAGCCTATATATTAGGGGAGTAAGGCATGGGGGCAGCCTATAGATTAGGGGAGTGAGGCATGGGGGGGCAGCCTATAGATTAGGGGAGTGAGACATGGGGGGGCAGCCTATAGATTAGGGGAGTGAGGCATGGGGGGCAGCCCATAGATTAGGGGAGTGAGGCATGGGGGGGCAGCCTATAGATTAGGCAAGTGAGGCATGGGGGGCAGCCTAAAGATTAGGCAAGTGAGGCATTGGGGGGCAGCCTAAAGATTAGGCAAGTGAGGCATGGGGGGGCAGCCTAAAGATTAGGCAAGTGAGGCATGGGGGCAGCCTATAAATTAGGCAAGTGAGGCATGGGGGAGGAGGGGCTAAATGAAGAGTCAGCAAGGAGCAGGGGCAGCAAGGAGCAGGAAGGGTCTGCAAGGAGCAGGGGCAGCAAGGAGCAGGAAGGGTATGCAAGGAGCAGGGGCAGCAAGGGGCTGGAAGGGTCTGCAAGGAGCAGAAAAGGGACAGAAGGAGCACAAAGGTAAAGTTGAAGAAGGAGCAGAAAGGGACAGCAAGGAGCACTAAGCTAAAGTAGGAGAAGGAGCAGAAAGGGTCTGCAAGGAGCAGAAAGGAATCAGAATGAGAAAGGAGCAGAAGGGCGCAAAATAAGCAGAAAGGAGCAGAAAGGTAAAGGAGCAGAAGGAGCCAAATATAGAAGACAGTGTCAGAAGAAAAAGAAGACTGTCAAATGAAGGAGAAGAAAAGGAGCAGGAAGGACAAATTAAGTGAACCCTCCACTTTATTCCCGACACCACATCATAAGGCTTTGGTACCTGGGCCTGGCAGGAAACTCTGGACCTTCTCATCTCCCCAGGTAAAAAAAAATATCAGTGTTTATGTGTTCACTTTTATTTACTGAGTGTCAGGAAGCACAGAGTGCCGCTGGGTAGGGGTGTTGCTGATTGGCTAGAGCTGTCAGCTGGCACTCTAAGCCAATCAGTAGCTCCCCATTCATAAAAAAGTTAAAAGTAATTATGAACCGGGAACTAGCGATTGGCTTAGAGAGTCAACTGTCAAGTCTTGCCAATCAGCGGCACCCATGGCCGACGTCAATCTGCACTTCCTGACACTCCGTTTCAGATGCCGAATACCACTGAGGGACCTGGAGCTGGAGGAAGCCTTTGGGGTCAAACCATTTGAGAGCGGTTTAACCCCTTAAAGGAAAGAGCACCCAGGGGCTTCCTGGCATCATAGCATTTTCATTTAGATGAAGTTGATATGGTGACCAGAATGTTCCTTTAATTTGCTTAAAGGAACACTATAGTGTCAGGAATACAAACATGTATTCCTGACACCATAGTTGTGAAAACGCTATTCACCCTGGCTTTATGTGATAATCACTATGCTCCTCCCCTTCATGACACTGTCAAAAAGGGACCAAGCATAGATGTCATTACAATTATGCCCCCCCCTGGAAAAATTCCTGCGGATGCCCATGGCCACATCCCATGACTAAAATGTTTTTATGGTTTCTTGGATGTTCTAATTGATGTCTGAAGTTTTAAGAACTCTAAGTGCCTGGACTTCCCTTATATGCAAGATATTGGGTTGTGCCATCACAGCATTCGGAAACCCCTTTTCATAGTGGAATCTATTTCTGATTTATATGGAAACACCTGACTTTGGCAAATCCCTTCTTACAGTTTTCGATATCATGGTTGGGGTGATGGAGGCTTAAGAAAACACAGCTTTATCCATTTCTCTCACACATCACCAGTGTGGAACAGGATTTAGATAGACAGCAATACCAAAGAAAGCATTCTCAGTGTGCTGGGTACACATCTTACTGTTGCTTTATGAAATAATGAGAATGTCTTTTGGAACCATAAGTCCTACTGTTTAAACAACTAGAACTGTCTTAAATACAAGAATAATGTGGTTGCAGGACTCTCAGGAAGTGTCTGTGATACCATGGATGAGCTTCCAGCTAAGTACAGTTTGGAAGCCTGGTAAATCCCCATTTTAAAGTTAAAATAGTTTTTACATCTCTTTCCAGATATATTACCAATATTTATCAATTTTAAATGAGATGCATGCTAAGGCTGTACATTTAACCCCTTATGGACACATGACATGTGTGACATGTCATGATTCCATTTTATTCCAGAAGTTTGGTCCTTAATAAGGGGTTAAACTAGTGACCATTCCTCGGGGACAGCAAAAATGGCAAACAGTGAATGCCACAGTACACAAGAATTGCCGTAGTAGTTAGGCTACTAAAAATCAGGTTCTTATCTATAGATTATGTTGTTGGACTCTTACAATGCAACCCCACTATAGTGTCCATAAAAAGCCAGTGGGTGACATCGTCAGACTAATCATGTTTGAAGGACTTACATCCAAAGAATACAGCATTTTTAAAAAAAAAAAAATAGCACATACTCTTTATTATTATTATTTTTATTATTGCCATTTATATAGCGCCAACAGATTCCATAGCTCTTTACAATATTATGAGAGGGGGAATGTAACTATAAATAGGACAATTACAAGAAAACTTACAGGAATGGGTTGTGCTTACAGTCTATAGGAGGTGGGGTATAAAACACATTAGGACAGGATTTTATTGGTTGCTCAGCCCCTCACAGTAACTTAAACTACCAATAAAAGGGAAGTTGTGGGAATTAGTAACTGC
This sequence comes from Pelobates fuscus, assembly GCF_036172605.1. Lineage (NCBI taxonomy): Eukaryota > Metazoa > Chordata > Amphibia > Anura > Pelobatidae > Pelobates > Pelobates fuscus. Next base: position 98,354,126 of record NC_086320.1, read on the forward strand.
AGAACTAATCATGGCAGGCACAAAATGTTTTTCCTAACATAATTATTACAAGTTATTACATAGTTCTTACCTTTATTTATTTATTTTTAGAGCTAAAATTGGGGAGGCAGTGTCTCTGCAGACCAGCCTTTACGGTCCCTATCTAAGTTAAAATGCCTGCTGCAGTGAATCAGATGATACACATTGATATACATATCCTTGTTTGAGCTAATATAATCCCACGTGCATGCGTATAAATGCATTTTTATATCTTGTATGGTTATATCTATTATAATAAATTGCTATACTTAATGTTATTGCATTGAAAATGCCATTCAGCCTCAAATCTGCAACTCCTCAATGGTGAAAATGTTCCATTTATATTATTGCTATTATCTCATACTGAGAACAAAATGACATTATAGCTGGGGCTGCAATCAGATAGCATTGCTTATGAATCTTGCTAAAGTAAACCACTTATTGTGAAATGCAACATTTACACCCCACATATGTCAGAATATGTATGTAAACACAGTAATTACAAACACAAAGGAAAGGAGGGGGTGTGGAAGAGTTATCCTTTTACTGAAATCAATGTTACAAGTTTAAAATATTAAAAGAGCATTGTTTTGCATAGCTTATAAAATGTAAACCTACAATAGTTTCTCTTTAGGTTCAAAAATATTTATCCTGAGTATATCTGGCAACTTGTTTTTTGTTTTTTCTGTGGATCTTTAAGTGTCTTGTAGTGTCTGGAAACTGTCTTGCAGATCTGAATGGCTACTTTAAACTTACTAAAAATATAAAGCTTCCATTTGGAAAAAGGCAAGCATTTTACTTTTAAGATTCACCTAATAGCTTTGAGAATATTGGGTTGTTGCAGTCATTTCTTGGTAAACTTTTGTTTTGTTGTAAATAATGTTTAATAAGCATTTGATGCAGGTAGTAAAGTCATTGCGTGTGGTAAGCATACGTCTGTAAAAAAATAGTCAATGGTACAAATTAAACATCCAATATTCTTAAATAACAAGATATTGTTGCCAGAGAAAAACGGAGAGATGGGGGCAGGAATCTTTTTCAGGTAGCTGAAGTGAAGTACACTGACTGAACTCCAGGAGGCTTCAGGGTGAGGATCTTGTTGCTCCCATTGAAGTGGTTATTGGTTATTAAGAACATAGCTAGTGGTGTGTACCATTTCTTCTCTTTAACTTTTTGGAACCATTCCCTCAATAATGAGGTGAGCAACCAATGTATTGAAATCAATGTCTCGTGTCACATTTCCTGGTGGTGATTATGTTTTATTTGACAATCACCGGAGGAGACAATATCTAGTAGTAAATGAAAATACTTAAAGGATCACTATAAGGTCAGGAACACAAACATGTATTCCTGATCCTATAGTGTTAAAACCACCATCTAGCCCCCCTGGTCCCCTCATGCCTCCATAAATATAGCAAAATCTTACTGTATCCAAGCCTGAAGCTGTAACTCTGCATGCTGTTTGACTCAGAAAAACAAGTAGTCTGCTGACATCATCAGAAGTGGTAGCTTGATCCAATCACAGTGCTTTTTTTTTTGGCTAAGACTGACAAGGAGGCAGGTCAGGGGCAGAGCCAGCACAATTCAAACACAGCCCTGGCCAATCAGCATCTCTTCATAGAGGTGAATTGAATCAATTAATCTCTATGAGGAAAGTTCAGTGTCTGTATGCAGACAGATGAGATACTGAATGTTTGGATGCATTTTAGGCAGCGATGACCCAGGAAGGATCTCTAACAGCCATCTGAGGAGTGGCCAGTGAAGTTATCACTAGGCTGTAATGTAAACACTGCATTTTCTCTGAAAATGTAATGATTCTACTCACCAGAGCAAATTCAATAAGCTGTAGTTGTTCTGGTGACTATAGTGTCCCTTTAACCTTGTAATACTTTGCATAGACTGTGACACTTTAGCCAATAAAAAGGAGTATATTTTGAACAGGATTGATCATAAATATAAGAGTTGAACTAAAACAAGGAATATTACTCCACTTAGTGCAAGGTTCAAATATATACAATATTTAGAGGAATCCTTGTGAACCTCTATTTATGATTACTGGTAAAAGAAATGGGAATCTATGAAGGGTTATTGGCATTCTGCACTAGTATGTGAGGAGATTGTATGATTGACCTTGTAGTTTGAATGAGATGCTACAGTGATAGTGAAGTAGAAAATTCTCCTCCATTTATCAGAGAGCAGAGTAAGTGATGAGAACTGCACTCAGTCCCAACGGCCAAGGGTGCTCCAGAGCAGGACCAGCAATCCCAGTACAATAATCCAAGAAGAAAAAACTCACAGACACTCCAACTTCAAGCCGCAGGCAGATTTATTATGACACAATGCAACGCAACGTTTCGACCGGAAAGGTCTTTTTCAAGCACCTCCATTTATCAGAGGTCACGAGGAGGCAGAGCAACATAGGCGAGAGTTCCAGAGTGGAAAATTAATGAGAAACAGTGTTCAATATCCTTTATGGTGATAATGGACTTTGAGAGTTTGAAAGAGGATATTTCTGAGAAGAAATTGCAAAACAAAAGTGAGTGTTGATATTTACTATGAGATGAACAAGAGTCCGAAACGCTGGAAGGAGAATTACAGGGCCATTATTTAAGCAAAGTCTAGTTACCAAGCGCAGGCCATTACCAGGGAATCCATCTAAGCAGAAGTAGATTATGATTGTGACGTGCAAAATGTTCCTCTATTGGACGGATGTGAAACACAGGAATAAGTCCTTCTTCCATGGTATCACACAGTTAAGTAAAATGAGATTGTGTAAACTTTTATATTTTTAAGTAATCACTTAACTTTAAATGGATAATCCAAGCATTTCTAACTTGCATTGTCATACTCTATTGAGACACCCGTGTGTTTACATCTGCACTAAAAACATTTCTAAAGCGTACTAATATTAGCCTTTAGGGTATGATCCAGAGAAGTACAGCTAGAGGAACATTGATCATCTGGCCAGAGAGTTTGTGAAATGCCTTGAAGCCGAGGTTCCACCTTGCCCCCAATACTGGTTCCCTTGGAAAGAGCTTTCTTAATTTCAAACCAGTGAGAACCTGCAGGGATAAGCCTAGTCAGTAGGAATATGAATGTATAATGTCGAGGTGATCACCTGATTTATTAATAATGCATGACACTGCACCATCTAAATATTTCCATTTTAACTTGTAAGAGATTAGTGTATGTCTCCTTGAACCCGAGCTTTAACTTTCTAGCAAAGCAGTTTTATTTTATAAAATAATTTATGACTACTGTCACAAAGTGTAGCTGTATCTCACATTTACCTTGCATGCCCTTTCATTTCTCCTATCCGGTTACTTGATAAGATAGAACAGGTGGCAGCGCTGAGCAAAAAGAATACAGCAAGCACTTTAGCCGTAAATGCAGACTAATCATTCTCTTGTTAAATCTTTCCTCGGCTTCAGGAACAGAGAAATTCTTTAACAAGCTGACATATGGTAATTACCAAACAAAAGACATTACTATTTAATTTAGAAATGATGGAGACTTTCTAAATTCGTTCATTTGTAAATACATTAAAGGAACACTATAGGAATACAAACCTGTATTTCTTTAGTATTGCTTTAACTTTTTTATAACTGACATATTTAGATACGTTTTTAATGTTTTTAAAAGAGTTTTTACTGTTTATTAGCATTAGACACTGCCACCCAGAGTCCATTAAAGTGCTTATCTATTACACTGCAATGCAATAAATAATTAAAAAAAGCAACAAATATTCTGACTATGAAAGGACACTCATAAAAGTGCTTTTCTGATATCCACATTTTCTTGTGGTGAGCCTTGACCTATTTGCACTGCGCTATGGTTCCAGACTTATTACCGTATTCGGTCCTACAAAACGAAAAACTAGCAGGGGTATTCACTAAACTTCGGATTTTGTCTGATAATGTCAGAATTCTGTGCCCCCGAGTAAATCTGTAGCAATCGACTGGATGCATTCAGTGTCCAGGTTAAAACTGGTGCTATCTTACTAATTCACAAAGCACTGGTTTAAATACAATTCAGGAACAAATGCTTCTGGCAGGATGCACATTCACAAATTAATACCACACTCGCTAGCCAACCGCCACATGAAAAAAAGCAAAATAGGGGGCGGGCCTGACCGCCATGCTGACTGGCCGCATAGGGGAGAGGCTCCTGCAGACTCAGTCCATTTTGGCTGGTAATCTGGGCTCTTAACTATTCTACTCAAAGCCGGAAGGGAACAGTATAGTACACAAGCAGTTGTTGGCACCACTGCAGATTTCGAGATCGGGAGTTGCGGTGCCCTTCCAGCATACATGAAGCTTTGGAGCCTGCTACCTACTCAGGGGAAGAGCAGGACGGACGCTGCCCTGTTCACCTACCTGGCTGCCACAGAATGGATCTCTAATACTCTTCACAGGCTCCTTCCTCCGCCCCCTTGGGCCGGGGGGGTTATCCCAGTCCCCGCTGGATGGGTCCAGGGTTGACGTAAGCAAGATTGGCTGAGACTGCCTTGATGTCCTGGAACTAAGATGGCCACCACAGTGATTGCCACTGGATCAGCCCCACCACTTGGCCCATGGAGGGGAGACTGCCTGACACATGAGCTATACCTTGGCCCAAGAGGTCTCACTACCGTGCCAGTATGTCCTGGAGTCTGCGAGAGCTCATGGCCACACTGTACATTCGAAGCCGGTCCCCAGCTGCTGTCTCTTACTTCACCTAGCATGTAGCCAAGTGGAGTGGAAGTCTCCATCGCACCCCTATGCCCTGGAGGGTGATTGCCAACGATGAGACCACCACCACCATAACGGTTCCTTGGAGGACCGGACCTGAGGGCATAGGATGTCGGCTCGTTTTGAGCTCACTATGCCGACAAAGCCTGTCTGCTGGGAGTTTAATTTGCACTCACCCGTGGGACGAACTGAGGATATGCGTGGCTCCCTGTTCCTTCTTGGCTGTCCTACTGAGCAGACATGAGCTAATTTTTTTATCATGGTGAACTGTGAGTGGGATCTGATGACTTTATAAGGTTTAATTGTTATTGTCTATTAGTTAGATTGTGGTTGTTGTTGTTTTAGTTAGTTTGTGTGTCATTATTTGTATGTTGTTGTTGTTGTTTTGTCTCTGAATAAATATTTGTTAAAGTAGATGGACCAGAGTTTATATGTGTATGCGTACATAATTTATATAGTTTGTGAATACACCACAGGCCTTAATAATAATAATCAGGGGTGGACCGAGTTTCCGTCTCCCTCTCCAGGTTCCCACTTGCTGTCAATGGATGGAGGCTTAGGGAAATACTCTAAGTCCTCCTCCCATGAATTTTAAATTGTCTCCACCCATTGATGACAGGTGAGGGCTGGGAAGACATAAGAATGCCCCCCCCCCCCATTTATTTTATCAAATATCCTCCCCAACAATCTATGGGTGGGGGCAGGGGTTGTATAGTAATCTGTTGACGCCCTCTTTCATTTTTAAAAGTCCCTCACCTGATGCCATGGAGCGAGGGCACGGGGAGGACTACGTTTCACAGACTCGATCCTCATGGGGATGGCTGCCCAGTCTCTAGTTTTGAACATTTACTTAATATACTCCCAGCTGCCGATGCTTAATGTGGCATCGAGATAGAAAGCTCTGATTTGATCATTAACACTCAGGCTATCTGGGATTTGCAACTATTTTCACAAGCAACAAATAGTTTAGCGTTTTTAAAAATCTAAGCCTGCATTTGAAAACTATAGTTGGCTGAATCCTGACTTTGTTAAATAACGTGAATAATATCTGAATTTTGCAATCAGAATGGCTCTGTTCACAGCCAGATGGTTTTGCTCCATTCGGTACAAGGTAATTAGGACTTAGGTAATTAGGCAAGTTAAGTCACAAGTGTGCCTCTGTTATCTAAAATTACAGAGTGCAATGGAAATGATTGCCCTGAATGCACCTTGTCTGTGAGTACCCATCTATCGAGGGGGTGGATTTAATAGTTTTATGTTTTTTTACAATAAATCCAACACTATAGGGAATTACACTGGTTGCACTTTTCTTCCCAGATAAAAACCACACATTTTCAAATGATTTTAATAAATAACGAACATTCTGCAAATTTCTTTTTTTTAAATCCACAAATATCAATTCATCAGAACAGCAATAAAAGTATGTTTTACAGTCTAAGTTGTTCTGTCTAAAACCAGCTTAATAACTGTGATTTATAAAGTTGTTTCTTGAGTTAGACAAAATATGTAATTAAATGTAGCACTGCCTGTAATACCAGTCCATTTTCTTTATCTATTTATTTGTGTCCTTGTTTAATTGCATATGTTAGTAAAAGCGAAATTTGAAAAGTAAAACAGCTGTGAATGTATCAGTAACCCAGGAGAAAGAGATCCTTGCAGTGATAAAGAATTATGTAGTTGTTCACATAAATCTTCTATATGGAATCTCTCAGCATGATCTCCAACCCTGTCCTTTTGTTAGCCATAGGATGCAAGGAAAATATGCTCCTTACATAAGAGAAATTCATAAAGAATTCATTAAACGAAGAACTACATTTGTTTATTGATTTTCTACGGGTTTTTTTTCAATCCTTTTCCTTTTTTTTTTTTTAATACATTTTGGTATATTATCTAAGGGAATGTGGATGTGAAGGTTGAGAGCACATTTATCTTATTTTCTGTGTTCATTTAAATTGTAACGTAAAGCTCTGTGATGTTTCATCACTGCTATGACCTTTAAGAAATATTATCATATATATAGATGTAAACTTGATGTTTCTAAATTATATTGATGTGGATAGAGACATAGAAGAGAGGGAGACCCACAGGAAAATTTAATTTAGAGAAACGGTGAAACAAGTTACAGAGACTGACTTTTTAAAAAAAAAAATACATCGGAGACCTGCCTTCTCCAAGACAATGTGCAATTTTAAAGGCATTTAGGTATGACAAGATTAGGCATTTTATAACTCCTTACCTCAGAAGATGAACATGTAAAAGTCATAATAACCCTTCAATAGAGGCATCTCATGACTTTATCAAATGCTGCTCACCTACCTGCAGGACACACCCTTTGCTTTAAGGTACAATGGGAGGAAGAACTTGAAAAAACATCCAAGATTTATATATTGTCACAACAAGGCACTCTTAGCTCTAACAATCAGGGGAGAAATTACAGGCTCCTCTCCACATGGTATAGAACTCCACCAGTCCTGGACTCAATCTAGTGGGGCAGAGGAAGGTTGAGAAACATGTTGCACATTTGATGGACATGTCCTATCATTACAGGATTCTGGTAAATACTGGCAGTTGTGTGTACCCCACCTCTCTTCATCTAAAGGCAGTGCAGCTACATCACACCAAGTCCATGATTTTAAAATATGAAAAAGCCCTTGTGAAGCATATATTAAACATTGCCAAATCTGTGATTCATTCCCCTTAGGTGGAAGCATCTGCGAGGACCAACACTAGCCTCATGGATATCTAAGATGGAAGAAATCAGAGCTATGTAACAATCCATAGCTTTCCTCAGATATGGATACATTTGTCTCTACTTAATACCCTTTGTTAGAATTTTCAACAGGTCAATAGAGACATAGAACATTTGACACTATTCTTCCTCTCTTAGCCAATTATTATTATTATGGTATTTATTACCTCCTATCCTTCCTCTTCATCCATCTGCCCATTCTACTATCTATACTCTTTCCCTAACTCTTTCTCTTCCTTCACAATTGTGATGCATTTAAAAATCGATATCTGATGTTTTGTTTCTATCATTCTGGAGCCCGACACGGAGAAATGCATGCAAGACAGTCAAGATAGAGAACACCCGGATAGGGGTTACCCCTATATGCACTCAATACCAGAAGTTAGGAAGACTTAAAATTGTAAAATGTTTTTTTTTTCTTTTTTTAAAACAATCATCACCAAAAGAATAGCCAAACAAATCAAAGACATTCAAATAATGTATTTACATTTTGGTGTTACGGAGAAGCATTCATTAACTTCAATTACAAAAGGATCCAAAATCAATCTATTTATGGACTGCTATAAAACTGTCAGTGTTATGAACATTATATAATGTCTGGAAAAGGAAAAAGGAGAAGCACTAATTCATAGTGAACTACAGAACTCAACAAGTCTAATATCTTGTGCCTGCCTCCATGTAACTGAGCACCCTAACAATAAACAGCAATGTTGCCTAATGTTGAGAAAACAATGTGTGGTTAAGAAGAGAAGAAAGCACTGTTTAAGTAGCTCATGTAACAAAAACAATTCAATAATAAAAGTCCCATGCTGACCTCAAACAATACTGTTTAAAGCTGCTGTTGTTGAACAGGCTAAGCATGTTTCTTTCTGTTGCTGTTTCTTACTTACCAATTTATGCTTTCATGTTCATATAAATAGCGCATGCATGTGTTTAATCATATGTTCAATAATTTAATTGACATATTCTCTGCACACACTTACTTAGTTGGCCGGCCTTTACTTAGTAGACCCCTATTTAAGGACCATATTGTCTATCCTACCTGTCAAAAGTAACTGCAATTTCAAATAGTAGTGCTAATGATACTCTGGTTACATCAGTTAAAGATCTTAGGAAAATAAAGATTGTCCCAAAAAAAATTTTCTGTTCTAATACAAGGCTTATATTAAGAATTAGAATGGAAGATAAGTCTGGTAAAAAAAATGGAATGTCATATTTCCTGGACAAAAACATAAATAGATCAGAAAAAAAAAATAACAGTTTGAGAGCTTAATAGGCAACTGTCACAGGGGGGGGGGGGGGGGGGGAGACGTGTCCTAACCTCAAGTGTGAGCGGTGGCATGCTTGACTAGCCACTGTTTTGTCTGCGGTGGTTACCTTCTAAGCAACGAAGAGCAGGCCTCAATTGTATTGGGCAGGTTTGCGGAACCTCAGGGCCACATATTGGACCCCAAAACACAGGTGTAGCTTAGCAAAGGCTAACCTCCCCATGACAAATCTTACTCTCCAGCAGTGGGACCAACTCGGACCCTCGTTGTGCATGGTCTGACCCATCTTGTTAGCTACTTCACTGCAATGCCTTCTCAGACCCTGGATCTCTAAGGGATGCACCTACCTCTACCAATTAGTCCAGACTTGCAAGCCAAATTCCACCTCACACCAAGAGCGATCTTCTCATACCTCCAAATGAAATATTTTTTTGCTTGCAACTGCATCATAAAAGCTGACATAGACAAATTGTCTACCTTTGAAAAACTCTGCCTCTCGACATCCTCCCCAGGGAAGACACTCTCCATCACATACAACCTTCTCATCTCAGTTTCCCTGAAAGGAAAAAGAGAATTTATAGAACATTGGCACACAGACCTAGGGTACCAACTTACAGATCACCAGTGGAAAATGGCATCCCTTGCACATAAACTAAACACATCCTGCTCAACACACTTTAAGCTGATTAGGAAACTCCAATACCGCTGGTACTATGTACCCTCCAGATTGGCACGCATGTACGCAGGCACGACCAACAAATGTTGGAGATGCAACACAGACATGGGCACAATGCTACATGTCTGGTGGACATGTACAGCTGTCGCTGTGACATCCACAGGCGTGGCCGTTCCACAGGTGCCAAAAATGGGATTTGAACTCTGGACTCTTGCTGCCTTAGTCCTGCTGTCTTGCCTCTGAGACACACTTCAGTTCATGTTTCTTCCTGATGTCCTATCCTGCCTTGTCTGCAGCACTAGGGGGCTGGACTTTACCTGTGGCTGCTCCTGTCGCTCTATGTCCACCTGAGGCAGATAGCTTATTAGCAAGGTATTTAAACCTGCCTCTCCATGAGAACATTGTAAGTTCTTTGATTCTGGTGATCGTGTGTTGTTCCTGTTTTGCCTCCTGAAAACCTGTTCTCCAAATTGATCCCGGCTCCTGACCTTGGCTTTCCTCCTTGTTTATCCTGACCTCTGGCATCCTCTGACTTCGGTTTATCCTCGGCAATCCTTCTGCTGGTGTCCTTGTCTGTACTGTGAATTGTAGCACCTTTCATGCACAGCCCCCGTGCACAGATTTAGTCCTGGTGGTTTCTAACCTTATCACCTTGGATTGTGTTTATTTGCAAGGGTGAGCACAAATCTCTGCCTATCGGACTCCCACCTCAGGTAAGACCCTGACAATAGCTATTCAATCCTATTGAGCAGTGGTAGAACAGGAACTCAGCCTTCTCCTTCGTACCATGCCAACCATGTTGCTGAAATTTTGTTAACTGTATATGCCTAAACAAGATGACCCCTGTGGAGGCAAAACTCAAATTTAAACTCCTCATAGCAGCAAGCACCCTCATAGCAAGAGCTTGGAAAACGAGGTAGAGTACCGGATAGATAAGCCCTTTTAGCTCTGGTCACCCCGCATTGGGACTATGAACTCATGGCCCAAAGGTATATTTCACAAAATAAACACACTAAATCAGCCAAAGACATATGGGATAGACATGTAGCACAATCAGAACCATATAACGTTGATGGTATTAGCCAATAACCACCCCTTCAGCATGACACAGCTCTGAGGAAATAAAGGAAAGTTCTCTGCTAGCTAACAACACTTAGTTAGGGGGTGCGCATGATACGGACGGACCCCCGGCAAGCCCACCATCCACCCACTCCATGTGACCTGGATAGTTTTACATCCTCTTTAATCCCCCACACCTCCTTCATCATCCTTCCTTCCCTCTAACCCTGACCACTAAGTCGAACTTAGAGACCTCACACGCAGAGGAAGCTCACGCAGAGGATGCCGACCCCTCCTTGGTACTGGTTTAGTGATCTAAAGAAAAAGGGAAGGAATCTGGGCCCCCTGCCTAACCACCCACATGGTTCCCGCCGACATAGTCTCCCTCATGACACATGACATGCTCCCATGTAACCTTGAAGGATTAAACATCAATTACCCTAACCCTAACGGATTATATCCACTGTACCGACTGCGACATATTAGAACGAGCAGACCCAGCAACATATTGACCGCACTGCACATGACAATACCCAATTACTATATGACAGTGACTCACCATGGGGTAGCATCCATGTTGCCATACGGCCCTTGATATCATCAATTATATGTGGACTAATGTGAACATGCAGTCTGAGGGCTCCACAGTACAATAGAGCGAACAATGTGATAACTAGGGTTCAATGTCTGGTCTTTCCTCCCTCAAGTGTTGCTACTCCTGTGTCTGTCTCCCTCCAAGTCAACGGTGCTACCATCAGCTCCAACATGCAGGCTTGCTGTTTAGGTGTTCTCTTCGACTCCGACCTCTCCTTCATGCCTTATGTTCAGTCTCAAATCCAGTCGCTCCCATCTCAAAAACATTGCGCGCATCCGACCCTACTTAACGCCAGATGCTACTAAGGTGCTGGTCCATTCCACTGTCCTTTCTCGCCTTGACTACTGTAATCCACTTCTTAACTTCTTAAGTGCCCCCAACTTGTGCCTTTACAGTCCATAATGAATGCGGCGGCGAGGCTCATCTTCCTGTCCGCCCACGCCTCACCCTTCTGTCAGTCCCTACATTGGCTTCCTGTAAGATATAGGGCTTAATTTAAAATTCTGATTCTTGCTTTCAAATCTCTACATAATGCTGCTCCCACCTATCTATCCTCCCTAATACACAAGTATGTCCGGTCTACGCCCTTGCGCTCTGCTGAAGACTTACGTCTATCTTCTGTCCATACTCCCACCTCTGATGCTCGCCTTCAAGACTTCTCGAGGGCTGCACCGTTCCTGTGGAACTCACTACCATCCTCCGTTAGATGCTCACCTAGTCTCCACTCTTTCAAAAAATCATTAAAAACCCACTTCTTCATAAAAGCGTATCAATTAAACTGTTAATAGCTCCCGACTGATTTCTCTCTTACCACTGTCATTAGTCTAATTCTGTCCTTACCTTTTGTGCCACTTTACCCCACTCCCTCTACCATGTAAGCTCATTGAGCAGGGCCCTCAACCCCTCTGTTCCTGTGTGTCCAACTTGACTGGTTACAACTACATGTTTGTTTGTCCACCCACTGTAAAGCACTGCAGAATTTGTTGGTGCTATATAAATAATATAACAGTGTCATCAAGTTGTACTGTACAATTAAGGCATGACACAGAGTGCTGCTCCACACTATTGCTGTTTAAAAACCCATTGTACTATTGATGTATGAAAGCGCTGTCATGTGAAGCATTATACTCTTCCCCGCCCTGTCACTATACCCCACCCGATTCCCTTTTGGTTTTCCTATGTTGAAAAAAAGAATAAAAATTGTCAAATTGAAAAAAAAAGGCAACTGTCACTAGTATGGAAAATACATAATTGGTTAAAACATCGAAAATCATCTATAACCTATGTTTAGCCTTTTTTTTCCTTTTTTTCATTTATTTTACAGATTTAGCAAATTACATCGTAAAAGTAAAAACAATGCAAAGCCAGGTCAAAGATTGCAAATCAAGAAGAGAAATGGAAGCAATGTTTACTTTTTACTCTTTTATGTATGCATTCTCTAAGGTGGCTGGCTGCCAAGTACAAAGGGCAGAACTTGTAACAATGATCGACCGAGAAAATGGAGGTGCTCATCCAGCTGCAAGGAAGAGCTGGTTAGGTTTCTACATTTAAGTTTATTTTTTACATCTAAAAATACAAATTTGTTAAGTATATGGTCGGTATAAATAAAGATGATAATTAAAATTCCAAAAAGAGTCAATTGACAATAAAAATATAATCTATTTTCATAATTATATAGTTATAATAATGTGTATTTAATGTTAGTTGAATTTAGATGTAATTGATAAATAAAAATAGTCACATACAACTGAAACACACTTAAAATAAAATAACTATTGAATGTTTCATTCTGTAAATGTAATAAATGCAAACATTGTTTAGATAAGCACATAATATATTTATAGCAAATGACAATTTATTTTCCCTTTGACCTATATTTGTCTTCTCCTTTGACCTACATTTCTTAATACATTTTAAAACCAGCTGCACAGATACGTCACGATTGCTATTTAGAGGAAAGGGTACATGAAGACGGGATATATGATATCAGATAGAAGTATAACCAGGAAGAGAATTTTAACAAGTAATTTCCCTGCAACCAGGGAGTACTAATTTAATAGAAACTGCCTCTAATGTGTGTTAAATGGTGTACATTTCCCATCAGTGCTTATTTATTAGTTTAAACCTACTGTTTGATCCCAACTATTTGAAATTTCACAAATTCCTTTATATATTTTATCACACTCACCTGTTTTTCTCTTCTGTCAATTTGGACCGGATATTTTTCCATCACCAAATTTATTTAGTACCATATACCGATTCATATGTCAAAACTAATGATAGTTTAGGTACATACATTTGTTCTATATTCTATTTTTTTTTTTTGTTCCATTTCTTTTTCATATCATACATATACTTTATAGTGCTATGATTATACCATGGGGGACTACTTCCCTTCTATTAAATGTCGTTGAGACATCCTGTGAGGTTCGGAAGGCACTGGAGCATATGAATCTTTTCGTGTGTTATAAATCTTGAAAAATATGTTGGCAAAAAAACAATTTCTGTTTTAAATTCACATTTATAATCATAAGTCTTGACAGACATTTGATAATAAGAATGAAAAGACGACTTAAAAAAACTAAAAAAACATGTAAACATTTGAGCAAAAACAAATAATATTATGTTATAATGACATTCCTTTAATTATTTTAGGCAAGCTTTTCAAAATATTTAATATTTTTAAATGAGCTTTTAAAATTATTATTTAAAAAAAAAAAAAAACTTAAAATACCAAAAATATACCCTATATAATAAATAGCAATATGTGAAAAAAATATCAAAAAAGTAATACATTTAAAATATTAAATCCTTTGAAAAGCTTAATATATTAGGTAAAGGCCTATGTTTTCAGTATTTAGGCCTTGATTTAGTATTTCTTTTTCTTTTCTTTTTTTTTTTTATTTATTAACAACCTTTAAACAATTTTTTTATTTTTTTTTATTCGTTATTCTCGGGTCCTCTACCAGAGGCATGGGATTTTGTGGGTTCTGCTCAGTATCTTAACTGTTCCTAGAACTGCACTCTTCTGGACAGCGATCTCAGATGTCTCACCTGGAATCTGTTTAAGCCACTCCCCCAACTTGGGAGTCACAGCCCCGAGTGCTCCTATCACAACTGGGACTACTACTTCCTTCACCTTCCACATCCTTTCTAATTCTTCTTCTTTCAGTCCTTGGTATTTGTCGACTTTCTCATGTTCCTTCTTCCTGATGTTCTAGTCACTGGGTATTGCCACATCACCCCATGACTGCAGTCTTTCATTCCTTGTCTACCACCACAGTGTCTGGTTGGTTGGCCAGCACTTGCTTGTCTGTCTGGATCTTGAAGTCCCACAGGATCTTAGCCCTGTCATGCTCAACTACCCTTTGTGGTATCTCCCATCTGAACTTAGGCAGGTCCAATCCATATTCTGTGCAGATGTTTCGGTACACAATCTCAGCAACTTGGTTGTGTCTCTCTGTGTATGCTGTTCCTGCTAACATCTTGCATCCAGCTACTAGGTGCTGGACTGTCTCAGAGGCCTCTTTGCACAGTCTGCACTTGGATCTTGTCTGGTGTGGTAAACTCCAGCTTCTATTTATCTGGTGGTGAGTGTCTTCTCCTGTGCTGCTAGGATTAGTGCCTCAGTGCTATTTTGCAGTCCTGCCTTTCCCAACCACTGGTAGGATTTTGTCATGTGAGCCACATCCACTATCTGCCGGTGGTACACCCCATGGAGAGGTTTGTCTTGCCAAGGAACCTCCTCTTTTTCTGCATCCTCTATCTGTGGAAGTCTCAGGCATTCCCTTAGCAGTTCATCTTTGGGAGCCATCTTCGTGATGTACTTGTCTCTGTGTTTAATCCAAGACTGTTGCCTTGACACTCATCAGGCCCCAACCTCCTTCCTTCCAGCAGGTGTACAGTCTCTGGGTGCTGGTTTTCAGGTGGAATCCTCCATTCATAGTGAATAGTTTCCTGGTCTTGACATACATGGTGACCAGTTCTTCTCTTGGCCAGGCTATTATTCCAGCTGGGTACCTGATGACCGGTAGGGCATATGTGTTGATGGCTTGGATCTTGTTCTTGCCATTGAGCTGGGACTTCAGGACCTGTCTGACTCTTTGGAGGTTCTTGGATGTTGCTATCCTCATGGTTGCCATGCATCTGTGGTACCCCCAGGTACTTGTAGCTGTTCTCTGCATCTTCTATTTAACCTTCTGGAACTTCAACTCCTTCTGTCCTGATCATCTTCCCTCTTTTTGCTATCATCTGCCCGCACTTCTCTAGTCCGAACGACATTCCGATGCCCTTGCTGTATATCCTAGTTAGGTGGATCAGTGAGTCAATGTCCCGCTCATTCTTGGCATACAGCTCGATGTCCATGTAGAGTAAGTGGATGATGGTAGATCCACTCTTGAACCTGTATCCGTATCCACTCTTCTTGATGATATGGCTATGGGAGTTGAGGCCTATGCAGAAGAGCATTGTGGATAGCACATTACCTTGGTATATGCCACATTTAATGTTCACGTGAGTTATTGTCCTGGAATTGGCTTCTAGAGTTGTTTTCAACTTGCCCATCGAGTTCTTGATGAAGGCTCTTATTGTCTTGCTGACCTTGTAAAGAGCCAAGCATTCCAGTATCCATGTGTGTGGCATTGTCATAGGCTTTCTTATAGTCAATCCAGGCAATTCACAGATCGGTCTGTCTGGTCTTAGAATCTCTTGTGACTGCTTGGTCTACCAGTAGTTGGTGTTTTGATCCTCTGGTGTTTCCAATTCCCTTATGAGTATTGCTCATATATTGACTCATCTGCTATGAGGCAGGTTATTGGTCGTAGTTGGATGGTACTGTTCCCTTGTGAGGGTCCTTCATGACCAGTATTGTTCTGCCTTGTGTTAGCCAGTCAGGGTGGGAGCCTGTTGCTAGTAGCTGGTTCATTTGTGCTGCAAGGCGTTCATGCAGCGCTTTTAACTTCATTATCCAATAGTTGTGGATCATGTTAGGTCCTGGCATGCTCTTCATGTGTGCTGCTCTCTGTTGGATATCTTTGATATCTTTCAGGTCTAGTAGCCACTGGGCCTCGGTGTTATGAGATGCTTATTGCTCCCAGATATTCTTCCATTACTGTTCAGTCTTCGCTCTGGGTGGGTCTTGTGAGGATATGTGGTGGTTATCCTGTAGCTGTGCATACACCTTGGATGGTTCTTTGGTAAAGAGGGCATTGATTCTCTTAGCCTCTGCTTCTCTGGTGTATCTGATCAGTCTGGTTGCCAGTGCTGTCAGTATTTGCTTAGCTGTTTCCAGCGCCTCCGGTATGGGCATATCCTTGTACTTCTGCAGCAACCAGGATCTAACTTTGATCTTTCCCCCTCACTTTAAGAGAGTGCTCCTAATCTCAGCACGTTATCTGTATAAAAGACACCCTGGGAGCCAGAAATCTTGCTCATTGATAGGGAATCAAATACTTATTTCACTCAATGACATGCAAATCAAATTATCACTTTTTTTACATGCATATTTCTGGATTTATTGTTTTTGTTATTCTCTCTGACTGTTAAAATACACCTAACATTAAAATTATATACTGATCATTTCTTTGTCAGCGGGCAAACGTTAAAAATCAGCAGGGGATTAAAAATAATTTCCCTCATTGTGTGTGTGTGTGTATATATATATATATATATATATATATATATATATATATATATATATATATATATAGATAATACAGCAGCGGTGGAGGACCCACAGGTGATCACTCCACTGGAGTTGTAGGTGGTTGAAGGGAGTAAAGTGCATAACCCAAAGAAATACGAAAAGAAGAAACTGAGTGGAATGCACTAGCACAGTGCATCCATAATCAGCTTCTAAACCCTGAATGAAAGTGCTCCGTCAGTGTGTGGCAATACAATGCTGTGAAAGGGAGCTAAAGAACGAACTTATTTACATTATTTACAAAAGAATAGTAGAAAAATAATAAATCTTTATTAACCCTCTTAGGGGAAATAGAAATGGAGTAAAAAGTAGATAGACTACTATATGAGCAATGCCGAGATAGATAGATGTGAGGGAGTAGGGCAATTAAACCCTACTGAGACATACTCGCAATATAGGCACTGTGTTGCAATGTAGCTGTACAAACTCTGTTAGGCAGCTACAAGGTGGATACAGTATGTATGAGTCATGCCCAGTATAATATAGATAACTCCCTGAGTACCACATAGAGGATAAGTGACAGCGTTTAATGATAGTAGATTGAAGGACTCGTAAAAGAGTCTAGGGGGAACACTGTCATTTAGACTAGCACTATATTTCAAGTACTGACGGTGTCCCTAGTGTAGGAACAACCAATGGTTTAACAGAGTCCGAGGCAGGTATTTAGGTAAAAGGGGAGGATCGAGAGTGGATAGCAAATGATTGGTGCCTATCCACCTCTTGTCACCCTTAGAGATACCAGCCAAGGAGTGGTATAGCGCTCCGTGGTTCACACTGGACCTATTAGACCTGGTTGACAGTCACTCTCCGCAATCCACTAAATGCACCCGCAAGTAAAAGTACAAGACCACAGCGGGAGTACGCTTATGTTGAAATGCCCATGTGGTAACAAATCTATCGGTGGGTTTGAACGAAAAATGCGAGGCCTGTCTATAGCCCGAGGTAGTGGGGATAGGAGTGAGGTGACCCCTTCAGTCCCAGTACCCAGAAGCTAGGCGTACTATCGGTTTGTTTAACGAGAGTAGGAGGCCTGTCTGTAGCCTGAGGTAATCGGGATACGAGCGAGATAACCCCTTCAGTCCCAGTACCCAGAAGCTAGACGTGCAAGCCTTAGAGGATTCCCCGCATAACACAGTCCCCAGATTTACTAATCACAGCTAATCACAGCATCGCTCAAATAGGTAAAAATATCGTAGAGGTCCTGTGTAGGACAATCTGATTTAACTTAACTCGATAGCATTACGAGACCTAGAGATAGTCCTCAGTAGGACATTGTCATTTCACTTAGAATCGCTACTGCTCGATATTTAAATAAAATAGCGTGTGGGTCCTTAATAGGACAGTTAAGTCAAATTCAATCGAAATCGCTCACAGGTATAGTAGTGGTCCTCAGTAGGACAGTTTAAATTAAATTAAATTAAATTAAAGTCGATAGTGCTCAAAGATATAATAGTGGTCCTAAACCATTGGTTGTACCTAAGCCTCGGACTCTGTTAAACCATTGGTTGTACCTACACTAGGGACACCGTCAGTACTTGAAATATAGTGCTAGTCTAAATGACAGTGTTCCCCCTAGACTCTTTTACGAGTCCTTCAATCTACTATCATTAAACGCTGTCACTTATCCTCTATGTGGTACTCAGGGAGTTATCTATATTATACTGGGCATGACTCATACATACTGTATCCACCTTGTAGCTGCCTAACAGAGTTTGTACAGCTACATTGCAACACAGTGCCTATATTGCGAGTATGTCTCAGTAGGGTTTAATTGCCCTACTCCCTCACATCTATCTATCTCGGCATTGCTCATATAGTAGTCTATCTACTTTTTACTCCATTTCTATTTCCCCTAAGAGGGTTAATAAAGATTTATTATTTTTCTACTATTCTTTTGTAAATAATGTAAATAAGTTCGTTCTTTAGCTCCCTTTCACAGCATTGTATTGCCACACACTGACGGAGCACTTTCATTCAGGGTTTAGAAGCTGATTATGGATGCACTGTGCTAGTGCATTCCACTCAGTTTCTTCTTTTCATATATATATATATATATATATATATATATATTATATTGCTTGCGAAAGATTACATAGAATTATTTTCTTTACACATGTCTTTACATAACTGTTGCTTATTTGAAAAGCAAATATCTCATCTAGTTTATTCAGAGAACAGTCCAATCACTGGCCTGTACAGTAGTTTTATTATTTATAGAGTCTATCTGCTGTCATGTGTTAAATATTTTATACAACCACCTAAATGGATGAGGATTTTTTTTATTCACTTGGAAGACAAAAGCACACTGATTAATTTATTGCCTTTAGCTTTTAATTACAGAAATAGGAATGAAAGGTAATATACCAATTATTTAGAGTAAGACTACTTTATTGCAATTAGCAATGTCAGCAAAATAAATGTAAAAACAATTACAATTTTATATTATGTTGAGGCTATATAAATGATTTGAAACTAGATCTCACATAATTTATTTTCTTATAATATTTCACATAAATGATGTTATTTTGTAATATAAATAAGTAACACTCTATTACTTTTCCAATCGATTAAAATTTAAAGGAACACCATAGCATTAGGAATACAACCCTGTACTCCTAATACAATAGTGCCATTGTCTCTAGTTAGATACAGGCCCTTTTAAAAACACAAAAAGGGTTTTGCTTACCTTTTTTCAGTGTTAAAGGGACATTCCAGGCACTCAGACCACTTCTGCCCATTGGAGTGGTCTGGGTGCCAACTCCCACTACACTTAACCCCTTAAGTTTTTCATGAACTGCAATAATTACCTTGCAGGGTTAACTCCACCTCTAGTGGCTGTCTACTAGACAGCCACTAGAGGTCACTTCCTGGTCCATAGCACAGGACACCTGTGCAAGAGTGTCGCTGGACGTCCTCACGCTGTGTGAGGACCTCCAGCGTCGCTCAAAACCCCATAGGAAAGCATTGAAATGATTTTTCAATGCTTTCCTATGGGGAGACGTAATGCGCATGCACGGCATTTCCGCGCATGCGCATTAGGTCTCATCGGCCGGTGGGCGAGATCAGTCTCACCCACCGGCCGACGCAATCACATGGTGAACAGGTCTTATTTAGCACTTTGCCCCAGAATGGCCTACGTCTTTGCTTTGATAAATATATATCTCCGCATCTTCATTATTTTTTTTATTTATTTTTTTACATTAATTTAGTATCCACAGTCTTGTCTTTTGTGCATTTGAGAAAAAGTAAACTACCACAATCCAAGTTATGAAGAGTAAATAACAACATCACATGGAATCAATTCAGCAGGCAGCAAAACGTTTAAGATTCAATAGCATTAAAGCTTTCAAAGGTTTTCAACATTGAGCGCCTTTGCATTCATCTAATTATGAAACAATGTTTGGTGCTAAGTCTTGAGACAAAAACAGACAAACTGGGTGAAAGACATCAGGTAGCGAAGGCATTAAGAATGGAGATGAAAAAATAATTTATGAGGACAGTGACCACCACTGACCTGAAACCATGGTGAAGCTTAATTCCAAGATCTTATAAAGAAGTCCATATGCCGTGGCTCAGACTTTCCATTCCCACGCTACTAGACAGGCCACTCCAAGCACAGTGACCAGGGAATATCATTCCTAAGGGCTGAATTCTCAAACTCCAAGTGCTAGTGGGCAAGTGGAGATTCTGAGCCCTGCCTTATACTCTAAGTTGTCTTTCAAATTAAATGCTTTTGCTCAAATCTCTGACATGCACCCAGAAATGTTCCGGGAAGTGATGAGTACATATGCCCAATTTTCTCCTGAATTCATTATGCATGCAATGTGATAGTAAAATAAAAACATTAGTTGACATGAGTTTTAAGAAAAACAGCATATCATTTTTTTTAATTTTTTTAATTTTGGTGATGGATGGAAATATCCCAGATCTCATAATGGGCTATAGATTATACATTGTATATTTCTGGCATGGGGGGACAATTATAGGGCCACCATCAGAAATTTTGGGGCCCCTGACAAAGCACAAGGTCTGGGGACCCCCTCCCCTCCCTCCACCCCCTGGGCCCGCCCACGCCCTACCTAGTCCGCTGACAATGATGCAGGACTGAATGTGGTGTGTATAGTGGAGGTGAATTAGAATGTGTGTAATGAATGCAGTGTTTGTGTGTGTAATGGATGTAGTGTTTGTGCAGTGAATGCAGAGTGTGTGCTTGAGTAGCAGATGCAGTGTGTATAGTGAACGCAGTTATATAGTGAACGAGTGTGTTTGAGTAGTGAATGTAGTGTGTGTACAGTGAAGTAGTGTGTGTTTGTGTAGTGGATGTAGTGTTTGTGTGTACTAGATGCAATGTGTTTACTGGATGCAGTGTCTGTAGTGGATGTAGTGTGTGTATTAGACACAGTGTCTCTGAATAGTGAATGCAGAGTGTTTCAATGTGTGTTTTTTTCACATTTTCACATGAAATTTTATTAAATGTTTCTCTACCCTCCCTGCTTCTTACCTGTGTCCATGGAGGTTGTAGATTCCACTCCCTGGTGGTCTGGTGGCATTGCGGGGCCCCCCAGCTCCCTGTTACCGCAGAGGGGGCCCAGCACACTGCATCTTCACATTCAGTTAATTTCCTCCAATAACTCTCGCGAGACCCGCGGGTCTCGCGGGAGTAACAGGGAGCCAGGGGCCTGCAGCTGCACACATAGATAGCGATATTCGCTATCTATGTGTGCAGAGAGGGAATGTGGGGGCATTATGGTTGTCACCCCCTGATAGCGGCCCTGGACAGTTACATTTATAAATGTTTTATGCATACATTACAATAATTAATGGATTATGTTTGCATAATTTATCATTTATGGCCAGAGTAAAGGGATGATATGTTTTTGAAATAATTGTATAATCATTTAATATGTTTATTAACCCCTTAAGACCGGAGGGCGTACTATTACGTCCTTTTTAAAGCGGCTCTAAACGCCGCAGGGCGTAATAGTACGCCCTCCGGTTTTTAGTAACTTACCCGGTCGCCGGCGGTCCCACGCCGGTGATCGCGGTTGGGGGGACTCCCAGGGAGCCCCCCCCGCGGCACATCTTCCTCCTCCGGTCCCTCCCGGTCATGTGAGAGTGAGGTCCTTGCGAGGACCTCACAATCACATGGCCGGTATAGCTGGCTCAGGCATTGCCAGCAGGGGGACTAACTGTAATGACAGTTGGCCCCCCTTCTGGCTGAAATCAAATAAAATAAATGTTAAATAAGTGTAAAACATTTTTTTTATACTTAGATCATATATATATATATATATTATATATATATGATCTAAGTACATATATACACATATACATACACACACATACACCGTCTAGGTGTATTTTAATATTAATATATATATATAATTATATATATATTAATATCAAATTACACGTAGACTGATACTGATTAAATATATATATAATTATTGTTATATATATATTTATAAATAATATAAAAAAAATTAAATATGTAAATACGTAAAAAAATAAAATAAAAAAATAATTAAAAATAAAATATTAAAAAATATATAGATGTGTTTTATTTCGTTCTAACTGTATTGTGATATTAATATATATATATTTATATCAAAATACACGTAGAACGAAATAATATATATATCTATATACATAAATATATACGTATATATCACTATATATATACCTATATATAAATAAAAATATTAAAAGAAAAAAATATATATATATACGTATATATACACATATGTATATATATACATATATTAATTCTACACATATATTTATGTAATAATTTTACATAATTAGGTATCCTAATTAATTACAATTAGCGGGACCTGCCTGACCACCCATGCCGAAAGTAAAGGGAATTTAATTTGCTAGCACTATATTTAACCCTATAACTTTCCAAGACACCATAAAACCTGTACATGGGGGGTACTGTTTTACTCGGGAGACTTCGCTGAACACAAATATTAGTGTTTCAAAACAGTAAAATGTATTACAACCATGATATCGCCAGTAAAAGTGAAGTTTTTTTGCATTTTTCACGCACAAACAGCACTTACAGGGACAATATTATTGCTGCAATACTTTTTACTGTTTTGAAACACAAATATTTGTGTTCAGCGAAGTCTCCTGAGTACAACAGTACCTCTCATGTACAGGTTTTATGGTGTTTTCAAAAATTACAGCGTCAAATATAAGGCTTGTGTTTAATTTTTTTCACATTAAAATTCGCCAGATTGCTTACATTGCCTTTATGACCCTATGGTAGCCCAAGAATGAAAATTACCCCTATGATGGCATACCATTTGCAATAGTAGTAGTGGTATTGCAAATGGGGTATGTCCAGTCTTTTTTAGTAGCCACTTAGTCACAAACACTGGCCAAAATTGGCGTTTTTTGCATTTTTCACACACAAACAAATACGAACGCTAACTTTGGCCAGTGTTTGTGACCAAATGGCTACTAAAAAAGACTGGACATCGCTTATTTGCAATACCTTGGGTCGTCTACTATTGCAAATGGTATGCCATTATGGGTGTAAATTTATTTCCTGGGCTACTATACAGTCTCAAAGGCAACGTAACCAATCTGGCGAATTTCAATTTCAAATGTAACACGCTATATTTGACCCTGTAACTTCCCAAAGCACCATAAAACCTGTACATAGGGGGTACTGTTTTACACGTGAGACTTTGCTGAATACAAATATGTGTATTTTATTGCAGTAAAAGCAAACAGTATTATGACATTCACAGTTAGAATGTCATGTAGAACGAAAAAAATCAAAAAAAAATCTTATTTTCTCCCATTTTTTTCATATTAAATTATGTTTCATAGCTAAATATTTGATATTAAAGGAAAGCCCTGTTTCCCCTAAATAAAATGATATATAATAAGGGGGGGTGCATTTAATATGAAAGAGGTGAATTACGGTTGGACAGACATATAGCGCAAATGCCAGGTTTTGTTTACGTTTTGTTTCGTTCACAACTTGTACATTTGGCTGCGGTGTTATAGGGTTAAATAATCAAGTAACACATTGTTTTGATCTCTCCCTGTGCATAGATGCAAGTCATACTGTTTATCACAATGCATTACCCTTAAAGATGAGCATTGTCACATGGTCCTACTCGGCTACTACCAACAGAATGAATCTATTTTGCACAGTATCATTTAAAGGACCACTCTAGGCACCCAGACCACTTCAGCTTAATGAAGTGGTCTGGGTGCCAGGTCCTTCTAGGGTTAACCCATTTTTTCATAAACATAGCAGTTTCAGAGAAACTGCTATGTTTGTGAATGGGTTAAGCCTTCCCCTATTTCCTCTAGTGGCTGTCTCACTGACAGCCGCTAGAGGCGCTTGCGTGATTCTCACTGTGAAAATCACAGTGAGAGCACGCAAGCGTCCATAGGAAAGCATTATGAATGCTTTCCTATGTGACCGGCTGAATGCGCGCGCAGCTCTTGCCGTGCGTGCGCATTCAGCCGACGGGGAGGAGAAGAGGAGGATCGGAGGAGGAGAGCTCTCCGCCCACCGCTGGAAAAAGGTAAGTTTTTACCCCTTTCCCCTTTCCAGAGCCGGGCGGGAGGGGGTCCCTGAGGGTGGGGGCACCCTCAGGGCACTCTAGTGCCAGGAAAACGAGTATGTTTTCCTGGCACTAGAGTGGTCCTTTAAACAACTCAGATGATGCCATCACACACACACATCATTTCAGACGTATCTGAACACAGTCGACAAAGCTATTCACAACTAGATGCAGCAGGAGGTAAAAGGGTTTGGATTTACTAATAAAAATTCATAATATGGAAATATGATTTACAGAAGGGCCAGGCAAGCCGGCTTTTTTATTTCCCAACAGGAGTTGTATAAAGCGAATTAGCTGGATGCATCAGACGCACTATAACTAGAAACTATAAATGCAACTTAAAAATATGAAAAAAATTCAGCATTGTTAAAAGGTCTTTGCTTATTTGATCTACAGAGCTGTGCAGACATGTGATTTACTAGAGAAAAGTAAAAAAAGATACTACATGCGTTAAGTGATCACTATTTGCAATGCATGATATAGATATTGCATTAACACTTCACCAAAAACATAATTTTTACAAAATTAAAATAAGATACTTATTACTCACCTTCAAAATACCTGCAATAGTCTGCACTGCACAACCCCCTGACAGGTAGTAGTAATGTGTGTCAGTGTGAGTTTGTCTGTCTGTTATGGTGTGTGTGTCTGTATGTGTCATGGTGTGTGTGTGTCTGTCTGTGTCATGGTGTGTGTGTGTGTCTGTCTGTGTCATGGTGTCCGTCTGTATGGTGTGTGTGTGTCTGTCATTGTGTGTGTGTGTGTCATGGTGTGTGTATGTCTGTATGGTGTGTGTGTGTGTGTCTGTGTCATGGTGTGTTTGTCTGTCTGTGTCATGGTGTGTGTGTGTCATGGTGTGTATATGTCTGTATGGTGTGTGTGTCTGTCTGTGTCATGGTGTGTGTGTCTGTATGGTGTGTGTGTGTGTCTGTCATGGTGTGTCTGTCTGTCCATCATGGTTTGTGTGTCTGTGTCATGGTGTCTGTGTGTATGGTGTGTGTGTGTCTGCCTGTCTGTGTCATGGTGTGTGTGTCTGCCTGTCTGTCTGTGTCATGGTGTGTGTGTCTGCCTGTCTGTCTGTGTGTGTCATGGTGTCTGTCTGTATGGTGTGTGTGTCTGTCTGTCATGGTGTGTGTCTGTCCATCATGGGGTGTATGTCTGTCCGTCATGGGGTGTGTGTCTGTCTGTCATGGGGTGTGTGTCTGTCTGTGTCATGGTGTGTGTGTCATGGTATATGTGTGTGTGTCTGTCTGTGTCATGGTATATGTGTGTGTGTCTGTCTGTGTCATGGTCTGTCTGTGTCATGGTCTGTCATGGTGTGTGTATCTGTCATGGTATATGTGTGTTTCTGTGTCTGTCATGGTGTATATGTGTGTTTAAAAATAGTGTTTTTGCTCACCTTTTTTTTTTTCCCCATGCAGCGTGCTGGTCTCCCCTCGACTGGCCCTGCCTCTATTGCTGAGATCATCAAGCTTAATGATCTCAGTCAATCCAATGCTTTGCCATAGGATTGGCTGCAAAACGCTACACCAATCAGCATCTCTTCATTGACATGCATTGAATCAATGTATCTCTATGGGGAACATTCAGCTCCTACAGAGTGTGGAGGCCCTGAATGTACGTGCACTGACACAGGAAGCACCTCTAGTGACCGTCTGAGTGACTGTCACTAGCGGTGTCACTTTGAAGCAATGTAAACACTGCCTTTTCTCTGAAAAGTCAGTGTTTACATTGAAAAGCCTGTAGGGACATGCTATAGACACCAGTACCACTACATTAAGCTGTGTGTGTGCGTCTGCTAGTGAGTGAGCTTGACTGCATGTGTGTGCCTGTTAGTGAGTGAGCTTGTGTTTTTATGTCAATGAGCTGATGTATATCAGTGAGATTGTTTGTCTATGAGGCTGTGTGTCAATGAGCTTGTGTGTGTCATTGAGATGTCAGTGAGATTGTCTGTGTCTGCATGTGAGTATGCTTACTGTATAATTAAACATTTTACTCTGAAAGGACCAATATTTTATATTAGAAAAAGCAATATATATATATATATATATATATATATATATTCATCTGTCATGGCAAGACATAGCCTTACATATTACATGCGACAATATATGGAGCAGTGACTTATGGGGCTGGCATAAAACTTTTTTCCAGGGCTGCTTTGTATCCCCAGTCCGGGCCTGATCTTGTCCCATGAACTTCTGTCCAACAACGCTTTATGGGATACATAGTTCCACTACTGGCAGTAGTTGTGTCCATTACATAGGAATATGTGATTAATGAGTTGAAAGCAGCTATAACACAGGGTTGTGAATCAGGGCCGTCTATAATATGAATAGGACCCTGGACAAAGCATTTTATTGGGCCCCCTAGGCCCTGCCCCCCCCCCCATTACGCCCAACCCCCAATCACACTGACAGACCTTCTGACACATACACACACACAGATATATTAAAACATTTGCAGATACATACTGACACACATACACTGACACACAAAAATATACTTATATACATTCAGACATACTGACACACACATACACTGACAGATATACTGAAACACACACAGACAGATGTATTGACACACACAGACATTCTGACACACACAGGCATACTAACATACACACCGACAGGCATGCTGACACACACACTGACATACACACACAAACATGCTGAGACACACACTGACATACACACACAGACATACTGACATACACACACACAAACATACTGACATACACACAAACATAAGAAAATGTTACTTGCGCTTTCTCCTTAATCCCTATGTATATTTAGACAAATGGAGGTCATTTAGTTGCTCCAATGGCCATTGGAGGGATGCCCGCCTGCCAACGTCAAGGCAGACCCCCCTAAGCGGGTCCTAACACTGACCCTTCAGCCTGCTTCCTTGAGCTTCTGGCAAAGATATCTCTAATGAGACAGAAAGGGGTATTTTTTATATACACCCCTTTACTTATTAACCCTTAATAGGGAACACATGGGATGTGTTAATAAGGGTTAATAAGTAAAGGGGTGTATATAAAAAATACCCCTTTCTGTCTCATTAGAGATATCTTTGCCAGAAGCTCAAGGAAGCAGGCTGAAGGGTCAGTGTTAGGACCCGCTTAGGGGGGTCTGCCTTGACGTTGGCAGGCGGGCATCCCTCCAATGGCCATTGGAGCAACTAAATGACCTCCATTTGTCTAAATATACATAGGGATTAAGGAGAAAGCGCAAGTAAAATTTTCTTTTCTTTGGTTTTTACTATATATTGGGGCTGATGTGTGTTGTAGTCCTTGCTGCTTAAGCGCATGACTTCTCTTTTTGTATTTGTATACACACAAACATACTGACACACACACAGACATACTGACATACACACAAACATACTGACACACACACACACACTGACACACATACACACACACACTGACACACAAACACAGACACACACACATACATACTGACACACACATACACAGACATACTGACACACACACACAGACATACTGACACACACAAACATACTGACACACACAAACATACTGACACACACACAGACACTGACATACACACACAGACATACACACACAGACATACTGACACACACTAACACTTTTAGCCACCCTCCAGGTTCTTACCTTTTCCTGGAGGGTGGTTTCCCTGGGGTCCAGTGGCAGGCTGAGGCAGATGGGAGTTCTCCTCTGGAACTCCCCTCCTCCTGCCTTTCTCCTCCCACGCGGCTATTACCTCCGGTGGGAGGAAGTGACATGTGGCACTCACTTCCTCCCAGCCGGTACAGGAAGAGGCCCGGTCGCGCTGTTTAACCCCTTAAGGACACATGACATGTGTGACACGTCATGATTCCCTTTTATTCCAGAAGTTTGGTCCTTAAGGGGTTAAGCGTCACAGCGCCCGACCGGGCCCCTGCTCACACATGCTTACCGGGTGGCCCTTAGTGCATGGGCCACCCAGGGGGGATCCTTAGTTGGCTGGCCGGTGCGGCTCTGTGCAGCCGCACCGCCGGGTACATGGGGGCTGCTCAAATTGCGGGGCCCACGGGGCAGCTGCTCTGGGGCCCCCCAGGAGCAACTGGGCCCGGGGCAGCTGCCCCGTTTGCCCCGCGCTAAAGACGGCCCTGTTGTGAATAGAGCTGTGCATATCATTCACTTGAGACTTGGAACTCTTTCTATGAGCCACTGATCTGAGGTGGGACACTGTAGACACATTTTTAGAGATGTCCCGAATAGTTCGCTGGCGAATAGTTCCTGGCGAACATAGCATGTTCGCGTTCGCCACGGTGGGCGAACATATGCGATGTTCAGTCCGCCCCCTATTAGTCATCATTGAGTAAACTTTGACCCTGTACCTCACAGTCAGCAGACACATTCCAGCCAATCAGCAGCAGACCCTCCCTCCCAGACCCTCCCACCTCCTGGACAGCATCCATTTTAGATTCATTCGGAAGCTACATTCTTAGTGAGAGGAGGGACAGTGTAGCTGCTGCTGATTTAATAGGGAAATCAATAGCTAGGCTAGTGTATTCAGTGTCCACTACAGTCCTGAAGGACTCATCTGATCTCTGCTGTAAGGACAGCACCCCAAAAAGCCTTTTTTAGGGCTAGAACACCAGTATGCTTTTTTTTTTCCTGTGTAATCTAATTGCAGTTGCCTGCCTGCCTGCCAGCATGTGTGTCAGGCTCACAGCGTATACTGTGCCCACTTGCCCAGTGCCACCACTCATATCTGGTGTCACAATAGCTTGCATTTAAAAAAAAAAAAAAACTTTTTTGACTGTAATATAATAGCAGTCAGTTTCCTTCACACGTGTGCGTTTCAGGGCCAGTGTCACACCAGTGCAACTCATATCTGGTGTAACAGTAGTGTACATTAAAAAAAAACATTTTTTGACTATAATAGATTGAATAGCAGTTAGTTGTCTGCAAGCGTGTGTGTCAGGCCTACAACTTCTACTCTGCCAACTTCTGCCAGTGCACAGTGCCACTCATATCTGTTGTCACAGTAGCTTGCACGCACAGTACCACTAATCAAAAAAAAAAATCACAGGCAGAGGGAGGCCACCCCGCAGGGGCAGTCATGGTCGTGGTGCTGTGATTCCCTTTGGCCCTAGAATAATGCCCAGTGTTCAGAGGCCATGTACCCTGAACTTGAAAAGTTCTGAGGACATAGTTGACTGGCTAACACAGGACACCCGATCTTCTACAGCTTCCGCTCGGAACCTTGACGCACCATCCTCCTCCCGCTTAGCTTCGGGCACCTCTCAAGTTACCACTCACCTGTCTGCCGCCACCACCAACACTAGCACCACAGCCGCTTCACTTGGTATGTCAGAGGAGTTATTTACACATCAGTTGGAAGAAATGAGTGATGCGCAACCATTATTGCCAGATGATGTAGATAACAGGGATATGTCTCAGGCAGGCAGCATTAAACACATGGAGGTACGGTGTGATGATGATGATGTTGTACCCGCTGCTGCTTCCTTTTCTGAGTTGTCAGATACAAGCGAAGCGGTTGATGATGACGATGCGTCCATGGATGTCACGTGGGTGCCCGCTAGAAGAGAAGAAGAACAGGGGGAAAGTTCAAATGGGGAGACAGAGAGGAGGAGGAGGAGACGAGTTGGAAGCAGGGGAAGGTTGTCGCAAGGAGCTAGTGGCACAGTCAGACAGCATGCATTGGCACCCGGGGTCAGCCAGACAGCACGCCAATCAACGCATGCTGTTGCCACCACCAGAATGCCGTCATTGCAGAGCTCAGCAGTGTGGCATTTTTTGTGTGTGTCTGCCTCTGACAACAGCGATGCCATTTGCAACCGGTGCCAAAATAAACTGAGTCGTGGGAAGTCCAACCCCCACCTAGGTACAACTGCTTTGCGAAGGCACATGATCGCACATCACAAACACCTATGGGATCAACACATGAGTACAAGCCGCCATCCTCCTCCTGGTCCAGCATCTTCAGCCACGTTAACCACTGCTGTCCTCCTTGCCCCCTCTCAACCATCCACCACTCTGTCTCTCGCCTTGAGAAGTTCCTGCTGATCTGCCCACAGTCAGGTGTCTGTCAAGGACATGTTTGAGCGTAAGAAGCCAATGTCACAAAGTCACACCCTTGCCTGGCATCTGACAGCTGGCTTGTTTGAATTCTTACCCAGCCAGCTTTTACCACACAAGCTGGTGGAGTCTGAGATGTTCCAAAAATTTGTAGCTATTGGGACACCGCAGTGGAAGGTACCTGGTCGGAATTTCTTTGCACAAAAGGCATTCCCCAACCTTTACTCGATTGTGCAAAAGTAAGTAATGGCATGTCTGGCACACAGTGTTGGGGCAAGGTTCCATCTGACCACTGATACCTGGTCTGCAAAGCATGGGCAGGGCAGGTATATCACCTACACTGCGCATTGGGTAAACCTGCTGACGGCTGCCAAGTATGGAATGCGTGGCTCTGCAGAGGAGTTGGTGACACCGCCACGATTTGCAGGCAGGCCTGCTGCCACCTCCTCTACTCCTCCTACTCCATCCTCTTCCATAACCTCCTGAGCTGAGTCCGCTTATGCTGCTGCATCTTTCTCCACATCAACGGCACCCCCCCCAGCTCCCCAGCTATTATTCCACATCCCGGATACAGCAGTGTCACGCCGTCTTGGGGTTGACTTGCCTGAAAGCAGAGAGTCACAACGGACCAGCACTCCTGTCCGCCCTGAACGCACAGGTGGATCAGTGTCTGACTCCGCACCAACTGGAGATCGGCAAAGTGGTTTGTGACAACGGAAAAAAATTGTTGGCGGCATTGAATTTGGGCAAGTTGACACATGTGCCGTGCATGGCTTATGTGTGCAATCTGATCATACAACGCTTTGTGCATTAGTACCCAGGCTTACAGGATGTCCTGAAGCAGGCCAGGAAGGTGTGTGGCCATTTCAAGCGTTCCCAGGGGCGTACCTAGAGCATTTGGCACCCGGGGCGGGTCCTATTTTTGGCACCCCCCTGCCCCCCCCCAAATTTAAATATAAAAACAACCAATTTTTTTTAAATGTATTTAGCACTAAGCAGTGTTTGTGTGTTTGAATGTATGCATGTTTTTGTATGGAGTATATGTTAGTGAATGTAGCGGTGTGTTTGTATGTAGTGTTGGCGTTTGAATGCAAGCATGCATTTGTGTGTTGTGTGGTATTTGAATGCAGTGGTATGGTTATATATAATGGTGGGGTGTGTATGTAGTTTTGACGTTGAAATGCATGAGTGTATTTGTGTGTAGTGTTGGCGAGATTGTTAGATGTCTGCACATATACACATATACGGACATACCCACATGCAGATACATATACACACAAACACAGTCACACACAGATACACATTGACACACATGCAGACATCGTGGCGACTCTAGGAACAATATATATGGGGGGGCACATAAGATACCACAGTCAAAACAGGAGGGGGAGGGGGAGCAGTAAAACTTCTCACTAGGGGATGGGGTAATATGCTGCCATTGGCTGTCTGATGCCAGCATGCTGTGTTCTGCATGCTGGCATCTGACTACACATTTGCATATTATTCACATTAGCCACCCAGATTTCTTGTTGTGGGCTGGCTGACAACTCTTAATTTCAATCTTTGTTTAGCAGATAACTCCTATTTGCTATCCTTTGTGGGATTGCCATATTTAAGGACACCAAATAAGGTGCTATCTGCTAAACTGCACCCTCATTTAGTATCTTTAAATATGGAAATCTCACATACGGGCACCAATTCAGGGAATGATCTACTAAACAGATAAAGGATAAAAAAATGCCCTTTTCTTATTTTCAGTTGTTTAGCAGATAAATCCCTTATTTGTTATCCTTATGTGGGATTGCAATATTTAAGGACAGGAAATAAGGGAGCTATCTACTAAACACATACGCAGAGATACACACAATCACACATAATCACAGATTTACACAAACACAATCACTGACCCACAATCACATACACACACACAAATATTACATACATACACACATTTAATCATTAAGAGGTCCACCCAGCCTCCCTACCTTGCTCTAGAAGGGCTGGAGTGGATCCTCAGTCCCTGGTGGTCAGTGGTTGCTGCTGGGATCTCTGTGCTCTTTCTGCACAGGTCCATCGCACGCCCTGTAATGATGCAGAGGCCGCGATGACATCATATCCTGGCTGCCGGCTCACTGCAGGGCGAAGACCGTCAGACACAGTCACTCACACACAGTTACAGGCAGACAGTCAAACACGCAGGCAATCACACAGGCAGACAGTCACACATACACACACAGATTCACAGACAGTCACACCCACAATCACAGGCAGACAGTCACACATACACACAACATAATCACAGACAGTCACACACACATAATCAAAGACGGTCACAATCACAGTTACACACTCACACACAGTCAAAGACAGTCACAATCACACTTACACACTCACACACAGTCAAAGACAGTCACAATTACACACTCACACACAGTCAAAGACAGTCACAATCACAGTTACACACTCACACACAGTCAAAGACAGTCACAATCACAGTTACACACAGCACACACAGTCAAAGACAGTCACAATCACAGTTACACACAGCACACACAGTCAAAGACAGTCACAATCACAGTTACACACAGCACACACAGTCAAAGACAGTCACAATCACAGTTACACACAGCACACACAGTCAAAGACAGTCACAATCACAGTTACACACAGCACACACAGTCAAAGACAGTCACAATCACAGTTACACACTCACACACAGTCAAAGACAGTCACAATCACAGTTACACACAGCACACACAGTCAAAGACAGTCACAATCACAGTTACACACTCACACACAGTCAGACAGTCACAATCACAGTTACACACAGCACACACAGTCAAAGACAGTCACAATCACAGTTACACACTCACACACAGTCAGACAGTCACAATCACAGTTACACACAGCACACACAGTCAAAGACAGTCACAATCACAGTTACACACAGCACACACAGTCAAAGACAGTCACAATCACAGTTACACACTCACACACAGTCAAAGACAGTCACAATCACAGTTACACACAGCACACACAGTCAAAGACAGTCACAATCACAGTTACACACAGCACACACAGTCAAAGACAGTCACAATCACAGTTACACACTTACACACAGTCAGACAGTCACAATCACAGTTACACACAGCACACACAGTCAAAGACAGTCACAATCACAGTTACACACTCACACACAGTCAGACAGTCACAATCACAGTTACACACAGCACACACAGTCAAAGACAGTCACAATCACAGTTACACACAGCACACACAGTCAAAGACAGTCACAATCACAGTTACACACAGCACACACTCTCTCACTTACAGTAAGATTGGGCTGGAGGAGGAGTGGATCCAGTCCCTCCTGTGCTGTAGTTGGGGAAGCAGGGACTCCTTCCTGCTTCCCCTCTCTCTGTGTGCAGCAGTATGAGGCTGCATTTAGCTCCGCCCCCGCATCCGGCTTGGCTCCGCCCCCACGGCCGTTTTAGCTCCGCCCCCAAATCTCCGTGCAGGTTTCCTGCTTCCAGCCCCTGCGTGTGAGCTGTGTCGGCTGCCCGGCGCCCTGCTGCTACGGCACCCGGTGCAGCCACACAGCTCACAGAATAGCAAGCCTGGCCAGCCCTGGTGGCACCCCCCTGCCTGATGGCACCCGGGGCGGACCGCCCCCCCCGCCCCCCCCTTAGTACGCCACTGAGCGTTCCTACACGGCCATGGCGCACTTTTCAGATATCCAGCGGCGAAACAACATGCCAGTGAGGCGCTTGATTTGCGACAGCCCGACACATTGGAATTCAACACTCCTAATGTTCGACCGCCTGCTCCAACAAGAAAAAGCTGTTAATGAATATTTGTATGACCGGGGTGCTAGGACAGCCTCTGCGGAGCTGGGAATTTTTTTGCCACGTTACTGGACGCTCATGCGCAATGCCTGTAGGCTCAGGCGTCCTTTTGAGGAGGTGACAAACCTAGTCAGTCGCACCGAAGGCACCATTAGCAACATCATACCATTTGTTTTCTTCCTGGAGCGTGCCCTGCGAAGAGTGCTGGGTCAGGCCGTAGATGAGCGTGAAGAGGAAGAGGAAGAGTTGTGGTCACCATCACCACCAGAAACAGCCTTATCAGCATCGCTTGCTGGACCTGCGGCAACGCTGGAAGAGGATTGTGAGGAAAAGGAGTCAGAGGAGGAATGTGGCTTTGAGGAGGAGGAGGAAGACCAACCACAACAGGCATCCCAGGGTGCTCGTTGTCACCTATCTAGTACCCGTGGTGTTGTACTTGGCTGGGGGGGAAGAACATACCTTCAGTGAGATCACTGAGGATGAGGAACGGGACATGAGTAGCTTGGCATCCAACCTTGTGCAAATGGGGTCTTTCATGCTGTCGTGCCTGTTGAGGGACCCTCATATAAAAAGGCTGAAGGAGAACGACCTGTACTGGTTGTCCACGCTACTAGACCCCCGTATAAGTAGAAAGTGCCTGAAATGTTACTGAATTACCGCAAGTCGGAAAGGATGCAGCAGTTCCAAAATAAATAAAAAAGTATGCTTTACACAGCGTATAAGGGGGATGTCACAGCACAACGGGAATCTAACAGGGGAAGAGGTGAAAGTAATCCTCCTCCTCCCACGACCACGCCGGCAAGGACAGGACGCTTTACAGACGTGTTGTTGATGAAGGACATGCAGAGCTTTTTAAGTCCTATGCATTGCCACAGCCCTTCGGGGTCCACCCTCAGAGAATGACTCGACCGATAGGTAGCAGACTACCTCGCCTTAACTGCAGATATCGACACTCTGAGGAGTGATGAACCCCTTGACTACTGGGTGTGCAGGCTAGACCTGTGGCCTGAGCCATCCCAATTTGCAATAGAACTTCTGGCCTGCCCCGCTTCAAGTGTCCTGTCAGAAAGGACCTTCAGTGCAGCAGTAGGTATTGTCACTGAGAAGAGAAGTCGCCTAGGTCAAAAAAGTCTAGATTACCTCACCTTTATTAAGATGAATGAGGGATGGATCCCGAAGGGACTGACAGTGGGCGATACATTTGACTAAAAAAGGCCTGATGAGGGGGACGTAACAGGGATTAAACTGATAAGAATAGTCCTACTTAACACACCACTCCTATCTGGTGGCACATTAGATTGCACGCGCAGTGCCCCAAATTTAAAGTAGGAGGACCGACCAAGCATCTTTTTCCATCTCCCGGTTCCTAAAATCGATGCCATATACACGTCCCCTGATAGGAATAGTACTACTTAACACACCTTATAATAACGCAGCGAGAGGAGTCTGAAGAAGAGGAGTCAGAGGAGGAAGGTGGCTTTGAGGAGGTGGAAGACCAAACACAGCAGGCGTCCCAGGGGGCTTGTTGTGACCTTTCGGGAGCCTTGGTGTTGTACGTGGCTGGGTGGCGGAAGAGACCTTCAATGACATTAGTGAGGACAAGGAACGTGACATGGCTAGCTTGGTATCCAACCTTGTGCAAATGGGGAGTTTGCGGTTGTGCAAATGGACTGTTTGCGGTTGTTTGGTCTGTCACTGTGAAGCGGGCGTAACCCTTACACTACCTGATCGATACAACATCATACCTGATGTTTTAAAGCACGTTATTCCAAAAAATTTAGGAATGTTAGGTGATTTATGCCCTTTATGGATTAAAACCAGACTCTGCATCAACTATGTAATTTTCCATGGGAGTTTTGCCATGGATCCCCCTCTGGCATGCCACAATCCAGGTGTTAGTCCCCTTGAAACAACTTTTCCATCACT
This sequence comes from Pelobates fuscus, assembly GCF_036172605.1. Lineage (NCBI taxonomy): Eukaryota > Metazoa > Chordata > Amphibia > Anura > Pelobatidae > Pelobates > Pelobates fuscus. The sequence goes on from NC_086320.1 coordinate 98,390,361, forward strand.
ATTGTGGCCAGAAAGAGTCCCTGTGGGTTTTAAAATTCGCCTGCCTATTGAAGTCTATGGCGGTTCACCCGGTTCGCCCGTTCGCGAACATTTGCGGAAATTCGCGTTCGCCAACGGAAAATTTTATGTTTGCGACATCTCTACACATTTTTTTTATTTTCACGAATTTGTGCTAATTTATTGCATGTTAACTGGCATTTTTTTCTTCCACAAGGAGGCAATACATTACACAGCCATACCTGCTAATATATGTAATCAACTAATAAGGACTTTTAATTCTGTTTTAGAATACCAACTAGTATGCATTTATTTTTTCAGTGAATCAGATATTTCATAAAAAATATATACTGTATAACATGTTCAATATAATCTTTGCTCATGTTTAGAACTGGGAACTCTTTTAGGCTCTGACTAAAAAGCATTATGTGATGAATTCACAACACAATTGTAAAATGTTGGGCTAAATATAGATATAATCCTAACTAGACTAGATATGTCTAAATAGAAGAAGTTATGTCTTAATATAGCTTACCCATTTTTCAGTCAGTAGTCCCCTTGTATTCATGCCCTTATCAAATACATACGTAAGTACCACCTACTACCCAGTTGATCCCTGCATCTATTATCTACCTAAAATTCTATTTAACATTCTGGAAATACATTTAATACCATAAAAATGTAAATATTAATATTTTTTTATTTTAAAAAAAAACCAATCATTTCAGTTTATATTGGATAAGGATTCACGCTCTTATTATTCATCTACCGTGTTCTCTGTACCTAAGTATTTTAGGCCTTTTGATTGACTGCGACCTCAAGAACAGGGAATGTCGGTGATCCTGCAGTCAAAATTAGGCAAGAAAGCCTCTTGAGGTTATTCATTATGCAATCATTAATGAAATTCGTTCTGCTCATGGAGATTTCATAATGTCTGCAAATAAGCTGGGCTATCATTAATTATATGAGGTCCAGTGCGTCTAATAGCCTTCCAGAGCAAATGACATGTATGGGACTATTACTTCATATAGATTACTAGGTGCATTACTCCGCTTACAAGCAGCTTGTTGTTTATGCATCCTGTCTGTATTGCTGAATGAGATTTATATTAATTAAGAGTTTATTACTTAAAAGCACCTGTCACCATTTTCCAATGCGCCAAACATCCGTTTTATTTGGGGTAATTGCTTACGTACAATTACAATTCGAAAGATATTAACAATTGTCTGCACATTAAAACAAGCACCATTTCTATGTGTTTTTTGTTTTTCTAGCTCTTAGCTGACAAGTAAGTAACGTAACAGTTCACTGGTTCACAAAATAACTATTACTTTATTTGTCGAATCATATGTGTAGGGTCAATGGAGGACAAACGTAGGCTTTATACCTTTTTGTTTTTGTGCATCTTCAAAATGCATGAGCAATCTAACAGGAGTTATAGAAAAAAAATACTTGCCAGATGAAAGTAGGGTGTAAATTACTAGATATACGGAAGGTGGAAGTTGTTGTTTTTTTTTTTATTTTTTTTATTTCTCTTATAATGCCCTATCTTACAAGTAATGCTTATTATTCATGGGAATATGCAGATAAATATGCTGAAACAAAAAAACCTCTTGGAATGTTACTAAAAGGAACACCACGAGTACTGCAGCTTGCACTGCTCAAAGCCTCCATTACTAAAAGGATTGACTACTTACAATGGGGGGTGGCAGCACACTGATGGCACTATAACCACTTCAATGAACTTAAGTGGTTATGGTGCTTGGCATTATCGTTAATCAGGAAAGAAAAGCAAATTGTTTATTTTAGTTTGTAAAATTAGATTAGGGTGAAATCTTTTTAATCGGGATTAGAGCATCCAATAGATATCTGCTGGTGAAAAGAGGTCTGGTTCACCTTGAGGCAGCATTCCCGAAAGAGAATGTGTGTGCTTAGATTTGCTATCCCATATGTGTTCGTGCAGAAGACTGTGAGCTGAAAAATCTATTAAGAGGACATACATATAATGAAAACATAATGTAGAACTACACATCCCATGATGATGTGCATGCCTTTAGAATGACAAAGCACCATGGAAGCTGTAGTGGGATCTACCTTTTGGGCACCACTGTTGTAGAGAACAAATCTTCCCTTTGATTGGCTGGTACAACCAAATGAGTAAATATGCTTAATCACACAACTCTAGACTGCACAAAATTACTTTCACCAATAAACCAAACTAGCCTGGTATTAGATTGTTTTTAATCATTATCCTTATTTGGTGACACAGTGCACCAGTTACTGTGTCACAAAATAAATAATTATAATACGGAACAAGCCTGATTAATTGATATTAAAAATCGGTCCATTAACTGTGGCCAGTGGTTTGGCAGTAGTTCTTAATGGATTTTACCATCATTCAGGGTCCAATTATGAAACACTAATGTAACACCCACTCATTGCTTCCACATACACTCTGACCTTTTCTACACCATAGGCCACTCTTAGGAATGTTACAATGATACCGGAGAAATTGACGGAAGCCAAGCACAGAGAGATGGACACAGGTTTCTTCAGGAAGGAAGAGATTCTTTATTGGATCACCGATCGGGACTCAGAGGGACTAATGTCACCAAAATACAGCAAGTTCTGAGCCCCGGACAATAGTGCAGGCTCCTTATATAGGCATATAACTCCTCCCATATTAAGCTCCACCCGCACATTCTCTTAACCAATCAACACAAATAAGAATTAACTTCCTGTTTGACCGCATGGCTTGTCCAGCACAATGGAGGAGGGGGAATACTATATCCTGTATTCTTGCACATGCTCCGTACACTACTGATCGTATCTTGCCTCGTGCAACCAACTGATCGATACGTCAGCATATGCACGTACACATGCCACGTGGTAATCTCGGCCTACTAAATTTATTTTTACCGAGATTCCACCACATTCCCCCCTTTGATGCCTCTTGATATTTTACAATTACTTGAGGCATCACATAACCTTAGTTTTGCTTACACCGCAAGTTACCTTGAACCAGACCAGACTTATCTTATGATGTGAATCTTTTAACACTCATCTTCCTGCATTGGTTCTCCTTGATCTAGAGCCTTATACTTATATATCGCCATTATCTGTGCAGCAGCCTTCCTCTCTGCTATACTTCCTATCAGGCTTTGCACAGACCTAACTACTAAGGGTATAAGACACGGTAGGAGTAGACACAACAGTAAAATCAGTAGGACTCCACCTACCACTGCCTTAAGCCCTCCAAACCACTCATACCAGCTACCAAACCAACTACTTGGATTGTACCCTTTCCATACCTGAGTAGGCACATGCGCTAGTTTAACCATATGGCTAGTAAGCTCAGCTATTGCTTGCCCTTCGTCGTCTATTTGAAGACAGCAATTGCTTAGGTTAAACTTCCCACATACACCTCCCTCTACTGCCAAAAGGTAATCCAAGGCTAATCTATTTTGGTAGACTGCTGTCCTCATCCTGGTGTTATGCTTCGCTAGAAGATTGAGCGCTTGTGATGTTTCGTTAGTGATAATCTCAACCACCGCCTGTAATCTTATAATGCGGTTGAGCATATAAATAGGGGTTCTATAACCAAAGGTACCATCCTCAGCCCACGTGGCTGGCCCATAATAATCTATGATACGCTGGGGAGGCCATTCATTATCTTCCCAGGTGCCTATCTCTATGGGTCCCCTTTTCTTCCTATGATTCACATCATACACTTTAACACCTAAAGTCTTACCTGTTTCAATCGGTAACAAGAAGAAGGATGGTTTGAGCATACCCAACACACATGCCCCTTCCCAGTCCTGTGGCAGCTCCGAATAGGCTTTCTTACCACAGATCCAGTACAAATTTGCTGGGGCTCTCCAGGTAGATGTGATGGATAGATCAAACCACACATCCTTTAAATTGGCGTATCTAGCAAACGGGTTAGATGGTTCTGAGACATTTGAAGCCGACCACCAAGTTGTATTCTTTGTATCATCATCATAAGCTTTTTGCCCTAGACAAGTTAATTCTCCTACAGAAGTATTATACATTATTCCTTTCCTTGCTATGCAAACATAACCTATGATGGAGGTCTTTAATCTCCACTCAGATTTACCTCTAACACTCAAATGATAATCGGCTTGTGTAGATATTAGTTGGTCAACTGCCTCAGAACCGGACATTACCTCCTTTGCTTCCCAAGGCCATTGGTCTCCCATGTTAGTACCTCCACACACATAGCAGTTGGTAACATTAAGACTACCGGCAATACTTTCAGCTAGGTCAATGAACAGGTTTTTAGCGTTATGGGGGATCTTATTATCTATACTCATCTCTTCATAAAAGGAATGGTATACTTGATGAGTCTGGGAGGATACCGTATCAGTCTCTATTCCTATAAACAATAATGTCCCAGGATCTAAACCCGTCCCGTATATCTGAAACCCAAATAAATTGCCATACTTATCTAGGAACTTGTCGGGGTTATTAATAAGTATATGGACTGGGTTGCATTCCATAGACTTACAATAAGGGCTAGTCGGCAACTTAGTCACTATCATGTCTTTATCTACTGTCTGTCCCCAAGTCGCCCACCCCACACAAGACCAATATGGGCAAAAGTTATAGTCTTTATTTGGGCATCTAGGACTTACATATTTATTTTTACTACTGGGACAAATATATTTATCATTAGACCCATACGTCCTCTCCCATCTAAGATCCCCACATACATTCCACGGCTTTCTACCACTCGATATCGCTTTACACGCATCAAATAGCAGAACACCCGAAGAATGTACGGATTCTAACACCGTCTTATTAATTAGGGTCCCCTGAGGATCTCCATTCCTGAGAGTCAACCAAATTGTACGAGGTTGATACTCCGGACTGAAGCACTTAGGTTCTCCTACTCCTAAATGGCACACACTATAGTCTATATTTAAGTATCTACATCTCGATACATCTCCTTTACACTCGTATTGTGAATGCCAAATTAGGGTTTGGGAAATATGGTTACCTGTTCTCGTAGTCTTAATGCATACCTCACAGCTAGGAGTGTCGGTACCTCTACCTTCCTGAATATAAAAACACATATAAATAAACACAATCAAAAGCACATCTTTCGCCGTCATCCTCAGTCTTCGTCCGTGCGATGGAACCTCAGCTTCCAGGATGTGAGGGCTGCAGGGAATGGAGTTCTGCTCGTCTTCACAGGTGTCCCTTCGAGACTTTCCTGGCTTATACACTATGTGTTGGTAAGCGGACAGGCTTTATTATGGCCTTCTCACTCACACCTGTAACAATAAAATTTGTAATCCACAATAATTCCTCGTTACTCCGACTGAGTAGTGCGTTTCAACCGGATCTTGCAGGGATTCTCTGGATCTGCTGTAACTTGCCAAGAATCGACTGCTGCTGGTTTAACCCTGGAGTGATGTATCCACGGAGTCACTTCTGCTACTTTTATCGCTGTAGGGGTAGACAAAAGAACAACATAAGGACCTCTCCACTTGGGCCCTAACGGTACATTATTCCACTCTTTAATCCACACTTGGTCTCCTGGATGATAACTATGAACAGGGGGATAAATATTCACAGGTAATCTATCTTGTACCCATTTCTGTACCTCCTCCATAGTCTTACCCAACTCTACAACCTGCTGCCGAGTAATTCCTTCTCCCAACTGACTCAAATCCCCCCTTAAGTTACCAAGTACGGGAGGTGGTCGTCCATACATAATTTCAAAAGGAGAGAGGCCCATCCTTCTGGTAGGGGTACTGCGGATTCGCAATAGAGCTATAGGTAAGAGAACGTTCCACTTAAGTTGGGTTTCCTGACACATTTTAGCCAACTGGTTCTTAATAGTTCTATTCATTCTCTCTACCTTACCAGAACTCTGGGGTCTATATGCAGTATGAAGCCTCCACTTTATACCAAGCATATGAGTCAGTTGTTGTAGGCACTGGTGAACAAAAGCTGGACCATTGTCCGATCCTATAGAACAGGGTAGTCCATATCGGGGTATTATTTCTCGTAGCAGGAATTTCACAACTTCTCCTGCTTTCTCTGTACGAGTAGGACATGCTTCTACCCAGCCTGAATAGGTGCACACAATTACCAGCAGGTAACGATGTCCACCCGATTTAGGCATCACTGTAAAGTCTATTTGTAGATCGGACATGGGGAGTCCCCCCATAAACTGGACTCCTGGTGGCTTTACTGGTCCTTGTCTTGCATTATTCTTAGCACACGTTACACATCTGCGTACAATGGCCTGAGTCAAGTTGGACAATCTTGGTATGTAGAAATGTTTCCTGAGAGATTCTTCAGTACTGTCTCTCCCAGAATGTGTCCCGTTGTGATAATTTTGGACAATTTCTACCGCTAGTGATGCTGGTATGACTATTCTTCCATCTTCTAGCTGATACCACTTGTTCTCCAAATACTTTCCCGGTTCAGTCTTTAACCACTCCTCTTCTTGAGTTGTATAAACTGGAGTCCATTGAGACAGTGGGGTTGGTATTAGAGCAGCTATATGCCCCACATACTCCTGTCTTCCTGATTCAGCAGCACGCTTAGCTGCACTATCTGCCATCCGATTTCCTTTGGTTACATCACCATCTCCTCTCAGATGCGCTCGACAATGTATGATACCGACTTCTTTCGGCTCCCACACTGCTTCCAATAGTTGTAGGATTTCAGCTGCGTACTTGATTTCTTTGCCTTCTGAATTCAGTAGTCCTCTTTCTTTATACAAAGCTCCGTGGGCATGAGTGGTTAAAAACGCATACTTAGAGTCCGTATAGATATTCACTCTTAAACCTTCAGCCAATTGTAACGCTCGTGTTAGTGCTATTAATTCTGCCTTTTGTGCTGATGTTCCTTTCGCCAGTGGCCGAGCTTCTATCACCTTGTCTATTGTTGTTACTGCATATCCTGCATAGCGGATCCCTTCTTTCACATAACTACTGCCGTCGGTATAATATTGAACATCGGGGTTCTGGATGGGAAAATCACGAAGATCTGGTCTACTTGAGAATACTTCATCCATTACTTCCAAACAATCATGTTGACTTTCAGTAGGTTGTGGCAAAAGGGTAGCTGGATTTAAGGTGTTTACAGTCTCTAAATGCACTCTTGGGTTTTCACACAACATTGCTTGATACTTGGTCATACGGCTGTTACTAAACCAATGATTTCCTTTGTAATCCAACAACGTCTGTACTGCATGTGGGACTCGTACATAAAGTTCTTGACCCAGAGTGAGTTTATCGGCTTCAGCTACTAGCAGGGCGGCTGCAGCTACGGCTCTTAGACAAGGTGGAAGTCCGCTGGCCACTGCATCCAGTTGCTTAGACATGTAGGCAACAGGTCTTTGCCATGATCCCAAGTACTGTGTCAATACTCCCACAGCCATTCTTCTTTGCTCGTGTACATATAAGTAGAATGGTCGTGTGTGATCAGGTAGACCTAATGCTGGGGCACTCATCAAAGCCTTCTTCACATCTTCAAATGCCGTTTGCTGTTCTTGGGTCCATAAGAAGGGGTCGTGCTCTGTACCTTTGATAACTGCGTACAGAGGTTTTGCTAGTATCGCATAGCTGGGAATCCATATCCTACAGAAGCCTGCTGCCCCCAAGAATTCTCGCACTTGTCTTCTATTCTTGGGTATTGGTATTTGGCAGACAGCTTCTTTTCTCTCTGGCCCCATAATCCTTTGACCTTCAGAGATATGGAATCCCAGATACTTGACAGTTGGCAAACACAACTGAGCCTTCTTCCTGGACACCTTGTATCCTGCCTTCCAGAGAATGTGCAGTAGATCGTGCGTTGCTTGCTGACAGATTTCTTTTGTAACTGCTGCTATCAACAAGTCATCTACATATTGTAACAATACACATTCTCCTGGGATAGACTCGAAATCCAGTAGATCTTGACTTAGGGCTGAACCAAATAGGGTAGGTGAATTTTTAAACCCTTGGGGCAGTCTTGTCCAAGTCATTTGGCGTTTTGAGCCCGTTACAGCGTTCTCCCATTGGAAAGCGAAAATACATTGACTTTCTGCGGCAATTCGGAGGCAAAAGAAGGCATCTTTGAGATCTAAGACTGTGAAGTAAGTAGCCCCGCCCGGAATTAAAGCAAGCAGGTTATATGGATTGGGTACAACTGGATGTATACTAACAACCGCATCATTGACTGCTCTCAAGTCCTGCACAGGTCGATACTCATCTGTACCGGGCTTTTGAACAGGCAGCAATGGGGTGTTCCAGGGGGAAGTACAGAATTTTAGGATACCATACCGTATGAACTTATCCAGATAGGATTGGATGTTCTTCTTAGCCTTCTGTGGGATGTGGTATTGTCTTAGGCTCACTGGATAAACCCCAAGTTTTAGTTCAATTTTTATAGGTGGAATATTGCGGGCCAGTCCTGGTGGGTTGTTCTCTGCCCAAACTCCTGGTATGTTAAATAATGTCTCATCACTCCTAGGGTTTTGGCTAGTCAACACTGTATAAAGTCGCCACTCTTCTTCCTTTGGTACGGATAAAGTCATAATACCTGAAGGTCCATTAAACTTTAAGGATGTTGTTCCATTTGGTAGGAACGTAATCTGCGCTTGTAATTTTGATAGCATATCACGTCCCAGCAATTGGACTGGACATTCAGGCATATAAAGGAATTGGTGTTTTACTACGTGGCCTCCCAATGTACAGAGTCGACTTTTAAGAACCGGTCTTTCAGCACTTCTTCCAGTTGCTCCTATCACAGTAATAGTCCTTCCAGATGGAGGAGCAACTAGATTAGTCACCACTGAATGTTCAGCACCAGTGTCGATCATGAACGCACTCCTTTTTCCCCCTATTGATACATCGACCATAGGCTCCGCTCGACCAAGGGGGATGGAGCCCGGTCGGTATCAATAGTCCTCCATGACCGTGTCAGCCAATCCTACGAAGTCCCTACCTTCTCTATCGCGGGACCTTTGCGCTGCTGGAATATACCTGTCTTCCCTAACACTTCCTCTGTTCCCATTACTCCCTCTATAACCATTACTCCCTCCGGGGCCTCCTCTACCTCTCGCTCTGCCTCTAAAGTTTCCGTAGCCTGCCCTGGGTTGGTCTCTCTCGTACTGTTCTCTTTGCGGACATTCGTTCCTCCAATGCCCTTCTTCCCTGCAATACGCGCACTGATCCCTACTCAAAGGCTCCCTACTCCATCTATTATTGCCTCTATCTGGGCCCCGTTTATCTACGCCTGCGATCGCTACCGCTAGCATATCAGCCTTTTTACGCATCTTGCGCTCTTCCTCTTTCTTACTTTCTGTATCCCTGTTCATATAAACCTTATTAGCTACCTCCATTAGTTGGGTGATGGACATACCTGCAAACCCTTCTAACTTTTGTAGCTTGCGCTTAATATCTCCGTATGCTTGGCTGACAAAGGCGGAGTTAACCATTCGGGAATTGTCTGCGTCTTCCGGATTAAAGGGGGTATACAAGCGGTATGCCTCCAATAATCGGTCATAAAAGACACTGGGCGCTTCATCGCTTTTCTGGATCACCTCAACTGTCTTCGACATGTTAATGGCTTTCTTTCCTCCTGCTTTCATGCCAGCAATTATAGCGTCTCTATAGGCTCTGAGTTGAACCATATCAGCACCATTTACGTTCCAATCGGGATCAGTGTTGGGATAATGTGTTGCGGCCCATGCTGCTGGATTAGCTTGGTTCAAAGCACGGGCTCTATCTTCTAATGCTTTAATGGCTGCTTGATTTATTCTTGTCCTTTCCTCATTGTTAAATAAAGTCATTAATAACTGCTGGCAATCAGCCCATGTCGGATTATGCGTCTGTACTATTGAGGTGAACAGATCAGTCATGGCTTGTGGTTTCTCAGTATACGAGGAATTATGGGTCTTCCAGTTTAAAAGGTCGGTAGTGGTAAATGGGACATATACGAAGACTGGGTCAGCGTGTGCCATTTGACCTGCGGCATCGATATAAGCTGACCCGGGATTTAGGCGAAGAGGCATCTGATAGTGCTTTAATTGTTGGGCACCAGTCAACTGTCGGGTTTGGATGGGGCTACGTAGAGAGGCGTCAGTCATGGGTTCCGGTCGGGGAGAGGTAGGGTATGGGGATGTGGGAGGTTGGTTTTGGGAAAAGGTCGTAAATAAAACACTTCGAGCCGAGCTAGATGAAGCTTGACCGGAAGTCTGAAGTGGCGCCAAATCAGGATATTCGTTTTTAATGGGGGTGGGTTCTGGTTCCGGAAGGGGAGATTTAGTACGAGGGGGGGTGGATCCCGTACTGGAGGAGGAAGCGGAAGTGGATGAGGGTAATGAGGGGAGGGGTGCAGGGCTTCCTGCGTTTGCGTCACTTCTTCTTAACGGAAAGTAAGGGGGCGGCAAAGGGATCTCGGACTCAGGGGGCGTGTCCAAAATGGGCCTAACACCAGTCCTAGTGGACGAACAAGTCCTAGCTACCATGAGGCGACACTGCTCCTCGTGGCATGTCTGGAGCCATTTTGGCGAGTCATTTACGGCCTGTCTCCAACAGTCAATATAAGGAAACTGGCCGTAAAGTTCAGGCCTACCTGATACAGCCACGTGTAAGCGCTGTACCAGAGTTAGATCCAAACTGCCACGTGGCGGCCATGCCGCAACCAAAGTAGGCCACTCCCTAGTGCACAAAGTAACTAAACGTACAGGAGACATCTTAACCCCAAAATCACAAGTTTTGAATCCCTTTTTAAAATTCTTCACCATACAACCTAAGGGATCCGGAATCGTTGACTGCGACGCACCCATACTTAACAATGGAACGTCGTCGACAACGAATACTATACACGCGTACTATTCAACAGTCACACCCGTTTCCTCTGGCAACAGCACCACGTGGTACGGTTACCAAGTGAAACGTACACAATAACAATAAACACTCAGGGAATTCCCGTACACACACAGCTGTTACACCAGTCACTATATAATCAATATTATGCCCTTTGGCGTAACTATACAGTCACCCACGCTATAATTCTCTATATACGAATTACCCGTCTATAACACACCCCAGTAACATCGTCTTTTACAAATAGCGGTTACAGTACGGTTAGCATAGGTCAAAGCACAAGTTAAGGTCACAATACAATTATTAGTGGTTATGGTGTTAAACATGCAATGGACGACAATGATTAGTACTTATATACAGTGTCAGTAAATATACAGGGTTATGGTACCGTGCACTATAATACAGCAACACACTATTAACACTCTCGCTAGACGGCTGAGCTCGCGCTATCTAACAAGATATACACTTTACTAAAACAATCGTTAACACATTTACAATTCCCAACTAAACTATTGGCCAGTACCTTGAATGGACTACCTAAAACTATATACACCCGTTTTGGTTAGCCACACTGCCCAATCACCACATATATAGCGAGCTAGAGAACCGAATTTACACAGGCGCCTCTTAGTTGCACTATCAAAAGTCTAGTGGGTTCCAAATTTACACGCCTTCCCACTTAGCCCAGATAGGATGAGAACTAGCGAACCGAATTTACACAGGCGCCGCTTAGTCTCCCGGTCCCTCCGACCTAGCGAACGTAATATACACCCTAGAACGCTAGTCTAGACAAGACACCGGTGTCCGGCTAGGGCTATTTACACCAGAACCCCGCCTGACTAACCAAATCAAACGGTCTGACTAAAGAGCGTTCGATCGAGCGGTGCGCCTTCGCTCCTTCCCTCCGACAGAGGGGGCAGATACACAGATTCAAAACCCCTTTGGGCCTACCGCACAATCGGTATACCCCTAGTGGGTCCTGCCGTCTAAAACAGCAGTTATCTTACCTCCTCGTTCCTGAACCTGAGTTCACACTCATCGACGGGGACACCCCAGCACTTCTCACGTAGAGGCCGATGATCTCCTGGACAACGGCCCAGTGGCGCCGAGACGAAGGGAGGTCCACGCAGAAGTTCAGGGGTGCAGCCGTAGAGAACGTGGGCAAAGATAGACCGTCTCACGCCTCTGCCTCTCAGCTACCGTTGAACGATGAGCTTCCCGGCCAATGCACCAAATGATACCGGAGAAACTGACGGAAGCCAAGCACAGAGAGATGGACACAGGTTTCTTCAGGAAGGAAGAGATTCTTTATTGGATCACCGATCGGGACTCAGAGGGACTAATGTCACCAAAATACAGCAAGTTCTGAGCCCCGGACAATAGTGCAGGCTCCTTATATAGGCATATAACTCCTCCCATATTAAGCTCCACCCGCACATTCTCTTAACCAATCAACACAAATAAGAATTAACTTCCTGTTTGACCGCATGGCTTGTCCAGCACAATGGAGGAGGGGGAATACTATATCCTGTATTCTTGCACATGCTCCGTACACTACTGATCGTATCTTGCCTCGTGCAACCAACTGATCGATACGTCAGCATATGCACGTACACATGCCACGTGGTAATCTCGGCCTACTAAATTTATTTTTACCGAGATTCCACCACAACAATACAAGTGTCTCAGAATCAGAATGTATTGACATTTGTCACTCCATCCCTATATCACTTTAGTAAACCACGAGACACAATTGCCACAGGGATAATTGCAACAACTACTAGCCTATTCTGTAATTGCTGTGACAGACAGTAGGAGATCCACCAGTAAGATGGATTAATGCAAAATGTGCGTACCATGACAGATATTGATTTCCATTTGATAAGTGAATTCTACTTGAATACATGTAACATAAGATCTCATAGCTGTCCTGAAAAATATCAAAAAGTTGAAAAATCTAGTGTTAAAGGGACACTATAGTCACCAGAACAACTACAGCTTAATGTAGTTGTTCTGGTGAGTTTAATAGCTCCCTTCAGGCATTTTCATGTAAACACTGCCTTTTTCAGAGAAAAGGCATTGTTTACATTGCTCCTAGGGACACCTCCAAGTGGCCACTCGTTAGATGGCCACTGGAGGGGCTTCCTGGCTCAGGGCTGCACAGTAAGCAGCCCTGCTGTTCAGTGTCCCCACGCTCTGCATTGAGACGCTGAATTTTTCTCATAGAAATGCATTGATTCCATGAATCTTCATGAGGAGTCCTGATTGGCCAAAACGGCATTTGGCTCCACCCCATGCCGATTTTAACCAATCCAATGCTTTCCCTATGGCATTGGACGGCAAAAAAAATCAGCCGTTTCGATAATGTCACAAAGGGGGCAGAGCCAGCACCGGCAGACCCGCACGGCGCTGGAAATAAGGTGAGTTTTATACTTTTATAAGGGGGCTAAGGGGAGGCAAGACACCTAAATGGTGGGTTAAACACTATAGGGTCAGGAATACATGTTTGTGTTCCTGACCCTATAGAGTTCCTTTAATAATAAATTTTATGTCTGATAAAGCTAATGTCTCGAACAATCCCACTCATATCTTCCATGGGCCTAGCCCTAACCCACCTGTCATGGTCGGCAAATGCACAGATTAAAAATAAATATATATATATATTAAAATATATATTTATTAAATATTTATTAAAATAAAAAACTAATTTATGCATGTGACACTGCCATGTTAATTTAATGTGAGGATTCCAATTAAATTATTTTTTGCAGTTTTACATAAATATTGAAGAAATACAAGCTTTTATTGATGTTAGGACAATGAGTCCATTATCATTTAAATATTATTTTAACAATGTTTAAGCATTTGAGAAGGTTTTCTGTAAATCACTGATAAACAAAATCTCCCCAAGCACACTAGCATATCAGAAGTTGCATGCCCAATTATTAACAATTAAATTACTCTGTGGGGACCTAGAAACATAATAGTCAAACTAAAATATTTGCATCAGATAATTATGAACCCCAAATGCATGACAATATATTAATCAAATCCTCTGTAGAACTGGTAAACAAAGATATTTTCTACAGTATCAATGTCCATACGCAAGTCACATGGGAAGATTGTATGCTATGAATTATTCATTGAAATGACAGGCTTCCAGAAAGCTATATTCTACTTCTGCAGCAATATTTACCATGCAATACTAATGTGGTAATTATGCGAATAGTGTAACACTTTGAGTGCCACAGCTGTGCAAGTCAATTTCAAGCAAATAAATTTTGTTCTGAAATGAAAGTAGAAGTAGCAGGTTTATGGTTTAACTGGGATTAATAATAGGTATACATTTAGTGTATATACACACACATATACACCTAGGTGAGTTTTTCTAGTCATGATTGTAGCTATATATTGTCATTACATGCATGTTTATGTTGTTGTCCTGTTATTTGACCCTGAGCGGGGACTGAAACGTTGGTCGCTATTTTTACTTGATTTAATAAAGAATTTACATTTTAAAGACCAGTGAGCAGCTATTTTGAATTGGCATTTTGAATTGGCATTATATATTGTGATCCTTGTTTGTAGATAGCACGGTCCTCTAGGGTAAACAACAGGCACAGTCCTTTGGTTTTCATATAATCCAGGCAACTTTATTGGCAAGTCCACACAGCAACACAACTAAAACATAAATATAACAGGTTTCCCCTTTAAACAAAAAGCCTAGCTCATCTGAGCACTAACTCACTTCAGATTCCCTATCTCTCAGGGGTTAAACTATAACAAAAGTATTGGTTTCACCAACCTAGTTCTTTGTCCGCTCTCAGCACTCCCAGTGCTCCAAGCCAGCCTTGACTGCTTCCCTTTCTGCACTCCCAGTGCTCCAAGCCAGCCTTGACTGCTTTCGTTTTGCACTCCCAGTGCACACAGTCTCCTTGACACTCTCTCTCACACTGGAGAGAACAGCCTCTCTCCTACCTGCTTCCTGGGAGGAAGCCAGCAATCCCCCTCTTTACCTGCCTAGCAGGGAGGGGGTTATTCCCACTGCTACAGCTGATTATCTGCAGTTGAGCAGTGGGTTGGAGACAGTCCAAAAAAACCTGGCCTGGATCTATGTCTCCCAAGAAAACCACTAAACTGTGGAGTGGAGCATTGGCCCACCCTTCTCTCCAAATGCTCCACCCCAGGGGCCCATAACTAAACATAGCTTTGAGTTGTCTACAACACAAACTACACGTACTTCCCCTGGGGTTAAATGGCCTCTCTGCCTTCGCTTTATCACATATCCTCCACCCCAGCTCAGACCCATCGGGTCGAGCGGCCTTAGAACACAAACCGTGAATATTCACGTCACCTAGGACTGTACCAGCCCTGACTTGCTCCTCAGTTACTGAAAGTTGCCTATTGTAGATGGCTTCTACCTTGCTTCCTCATAGTTTAAGGAACCCCCACCCAAGTGGATAACCCAAATAGTTAGCTTCCTCAAATCCTAGATAACACTTAGTGTTAGCGGTCAAACCGGCAGCCCTTACATTTTTCACAACTAATGTTACCGGAGAAACTGACGGAAGCCAAGCACAGAGAGATGGACACAGGTTTCTTCAGGAAGGAAGAGATTCTTTATTCGATTCACTGACTGGGACTCAGAGGGACTTATGTCACCAAAAACAGAAAAGATCTGAGCCCAGAACTGACTGTGTAAATGCATGATATAGACATATAGCTCCTCCTATAGTTAACTCTACCCACAATCAGCTGAACAAAGCCTAACTTCCCTTACCTGTTAGACCACATGGCTCACCCAGAACAATGGAGGAGGGGAAGTGTTTTCAGTTTCTACATTCCTGCATTTGCTCAATACAGTGATGACAGTATCTTAGCTACGTGTAACTAACTAACTGATACACCATTTACACATATGCCACATGGCAATCTTGTCCTAGTAAATTTATTTTTACTGAGATTCCACCACATTCCCCCCTTTGATGCTTCTGATATTTCACAATTCCAGATGCATCACTTAACCATAGTTTGCTTACACCTCAGGTTGCCATGAATCAGAACAGACCTCGTAAGCATCTTAGCATCATTACAAATTCCTTCAGCACTCCTCATTCTGAATATATTCTCTGTGGGCTAAGGGTTCAAACTTGCAAACAGCCATTACATGCGCAGCTGGTTTCCTTTCTGTCGTGCTCTCTATGACACTCTGTATGGACCTAATTACCAATGGAACCAAACATGGTAGAAAGAGTCACACTATAATCAACATGACTCCTCCTACCAATGTCTTGATCCCTCCAAGCTACTCGTACCTACTTCCAAACCAACTACTAGAATTGTACCCGTTCCAGGCTTAAGTCGGTACATGCGTCAGTTTAGCCATGTGGGTTGTGAGATCATCAGCCACTGCCTGCCCTTCATCATCTATGTGCAGACAACAGTTGCTGAGATTGAACTTTCCACATACACCTCCTTCTATTTGCACTGGAAGTGAATGGAGGACTTTATCAACAGCCCAACTGGTTTACCTGGTAAGAAGGCTATGTACTTTACAGAGGAATCCATAATTGCCTGATGGTAGAATGAGGCTTGAATCCCTGTATTAGAATACAATAACACTTCATGGGCATACAGTTTGGCTGTTAACCAGTTCCCTCACATATTACATCCCTCCTATTGGCAATGAAGCGCGCTAAGGTAGCCAGTGCCACTCATTATCTTCCCAGCTACCTATATTCAAGGATGCTAGCTTCTTTTTATGATTCACATCATACACTTTAACTCTCAAGGTCTCTCCTGTTTCAATTGGCAACAAGAAGAAGGATGGTTTGAGCATACCTAATACACATGCCCAGGGCCGGATTAAGAGCCCAGTGGGCCTGGTGCTGACAGTTATGATGGGCCTAATTACAGAATCTTATCGACCAAAAACACTAAAACAGTCATACCTCTCTAGCGTCATGTATCTGATGGAGATGGTGCTGGAGGGAAACTCATAGGATGCAGCTATAAGAAAACACATACTCTATGCTAATCTCTCTCTAATTTATGCTTTCATCTTTCAAGTAAATCAATAACCCCTAACAGCAGCATCCAGTGAAGCAAGAAGTCAATGGGCGGGGTAAAAGTGTGGGCCACTGGTGCGAATCACGTGACCATACCTGCCAAAGGGGGAGAACATGCCCAAAAAGGGGGCATGTCTGTCCAAAGAATTTGAAGGACAGCCTGGCATGAATGCATGTCAGGTTGCCCGCCAATCATGCAGGCTTTCCAACCAAGGGCATACTATGCAGGCAGCACCCGAAGCTTGACATAAATGCATCAAATGATGTGACTACTCCACGCTTTCTAAGGACTGTCCCCTAGCACTCGCTGGTCCACTTGTCTCTTTACCTTCTTACTAGCAGGCAGAAGTTCCTGGTCTGACACAGAGAAAAGGTGTATGTAGTGAGTGTAGAAGAAAGGGGACATGCCACAGTGTTAGAGAGACAAAAGTCTGCATTATCTAAACTAATTTTATTGTCAGCCTGTCAACACAAGTTTTGTTCCCATACATCCCTCTTAAGCTTCCAAACTTAAAGGGACACTATAGTCACCAGAACAACTACAGCTTATTGTATTTGTTCTGGTAAGTAGAATCATTCCATTCAGGCTTTTTGCAGTAAACACTGTCTTTTCAGAGAAAATAATTCCACTGGCCACTCATTAGATGGCTGCTATATGTGCTTCCTGGGGCAGTACTGCCTAATGTGCAGCACTGCCATTCAGTGTCTCCACCCTCGACATGCAGACACTGAACTTTCCTCATAGAGATGCATTGATTCAATTTATCTTTATGTGGAGATGCTGATTGGCCAGGGCTATGACTTGTGCTGGCTCTGCCCCTGATCTGCCTAGTTGACAGTCTCAGCCAATCCTATGGGGAAGTATTGTTATTTGCTCAGACCACCACTTCTGATGATGTCAGCAGACAGTCAATTCAGAGGCAGAGCCAGCAGCTGCAGACTTGAATACAAGTAATATTTTACTATATTTAGGGAGGCAAAAAGGGGCCAGGGTGGTGGTTTTAACATAATAGGGTCAGAAATACATGATTGTGTTCCTGACCCTATAGTGCTCCTTTAAGCAAGAGTATGCGAAGAGTAGTTAGGGTTGCCACCTTTCTTGGAAAAAATACCAGCCTTAGTCATTTGTATAATTAGTTATGCGTGACATCACATGATGTAAATCACATGGAGTGACATCAGAGAAAATTCTGTAAAATCACCAACAAACTACTCACAGTTTTGATTCTGCTGTATAGATGGATTGCTCCCAGTGTCTCCCAGTGTCTGTCTCGCAAGTCACCCAGTGTCTCAGTGTTCCTATGTATCACAGTGTCAGTGTCCCCATGTCGCCCAGTCCCCTAGTCTCCCAGTGTCTGTGTCCCCATTTCTCCAAGTGTCCCAATCTCTCAGTGTGTCCCCATGTCACTAGGATACTGGGGACACTGAGAGACATGGGGACACTGAGAGACACGGGGACACTGAGAGACACGGGGACACTGAGAGACATTGGGACACTGAGAGACATTGGGACACTGAGAGACATTGGGACACTGAGAGACCCGGGGACACTGAGAGACCCGGGGACACTGGGAGACATGGGGAAACTGGGAGACATGGGGACACTGAGACACTAGGGACACAGACACTGGGAGACATGGGGAAAAGGAAACATTTGAGGACACTAAGACACTAGGGACACATACACTGGGAGACTAGGGGACACTGGCTGGGAGACAGACACTTGGGGACACTGGGAGACATGGGGACAGTTGTGGACATAGACTGGGACACATAGGGACACTAGGCACACTGAGAGACATGGTACACAGACACTGGGAGACTTGGGGACACTGGGACACTAGGGACACTGGCTGGGGGACATGGGGACACTGGGACATAGTGTCTCCATGTCCCAATGCCTCCCAATGTCCCTATGTCTCACAGCGTCCCCATGTGTATCATCATCCCCATGTGTCTCAGCATCCCCATGCGTCTCAGCATCCCCATGCGTCTCAGCATCCCCATGCGTCTCAGCATCCCCATGCGTCTCAGCGTCCCCAAGTGTCTCAGTGTCCCCAAGTGTCTCAGTGTCCCCATATGTCCCCTAGTGTCTCAGTGTCCCCATATGTCCCCTAGTGTCTCAGTGTCCCCTAGTGTCTCAGTGTCCCCTAGTGTCTCAGTGTCCCCATGTGTCCCTGCTGCCTTTTCCCCCATCCCTCACTTACCTGAGCTGTAGAGCTGCTGTCTGGATTCTGCTGTGTTGCTGCTCCCCCACGAATCAGTAGGTAGTAGAGAGAGGCAGGGATATGCTCTAACTTCCTATCCCTGCCTCTCTCCACACACAGTGACCTCTACTGGCCGGTGCTGGTATTGCAGATTAATCTTTATTTATTCTGCGAAAAATACCTGCATTTGTACTGCTGGTATTACTGAAATGCCGGCACGGCCAGGCAGCCTCAAATACCGGCTGTGCCAGTAAAATACCAGTCAGGTGGCAAACCTGAGTAGTGTGTAAAAAAAAAAAAAATGGGCCTATTCCATGGGCCTGGGCCTGGAGCTGCAGCTCCATCAGCCCCTATGTTAATCCGGCCATGCACATGCCCCTTCCCAGTCCTGTGGCAACTCCGAATAGGCTTTCTTACCACAGAACCAGTACAAATTTGCTGGGGCTTTCCAACTAGATGTAGCAGATAGGTCAAACCACACATCCTTTAAATTGGTATAAATTGCAAACGGATTAGGTGGTTCTGAGACATTTGAAGCTGACCACCAAGTTGTATCTTTTGTACTATCATTATAAGCTTTTTGCCCTAGACAAGTCAATTCTCCTACAGATGTATTAAACATTATTCTTTTCCTTGCTATGCAAACATAACCTATAATGGAGGTCTTTAATCGCCACTCAGATTTACCTCTAACACTCACTTGATAATCAGTTTGAGAAGATATTAACTGTTCAACTGTCTCAGAACCGGAATACATTACCTCCTTTGCTTCCCAGGGCCATTGGTCTCCCATGTTAGTACCTCCACACACATAGCAGTTGGTTACATTAAGACTACCAGCAATACTCTCGGCTAGATCAATAAACAGGTTCTTAGCATTATGGGGGATCTTATTTTCTACACTCATCTCTTCATAAAAAGAATGGAAAACCTGATGAGTTTGGGATGCTACGGTATCGGTCTCTATCCCTATAAATAATATTGTCCCAGGATCTAAACCCGTCCCATATATTTGGAACCCAAATAAGTTACCGAACCTATCTAAAAATTGTTCAGGATTATTTATGAGTATATGGACTGGGTTACATTCCCTGGACTTACAATATGGCTTTGTAGGCAACTTAGTAACAATCATATCCTTATCTACTGTCTGTCCCCAAGTTGCCCACCCCACACAAGACCAATATGGGAAAAAGTGATATTCCCTATCTGGGCATCTCGGACTTACATACTTGTTTTTACTACTGGGACAAATATATTTATCATTAGACCCATACGTTCTCTCCCACTTAAGATCCCCACATACATTCCACGGCTCAATACAGTGATGACAGTATCTTAGCTACGTGTAACTAACTAACTGATACACCATTTACACATATGCCACATGGCAATCTTGTCCTAGTAAATTTATTTTTACTGAGATTCCACCACACTAACTGGACCTTCATCATGTGTGCTTCCCAGTCCACCATGTGAATTACCACATCACCAAGGTAGGCAGCTGCATACTCTCTGTGGGGCCAAAGTATTCTATTCGCCATATGCAGAAAGAGGGCCGGTGCACCATGCAACTTGAATGGCCGTACTTTATGTTGTAATAGCCCCTCGGAAGTAGAAAACGCTGCCCTTCCCTTTGCTTTCTCTGTCAGGGGAACCTGCCAATACCCCATCACCAGGTGCAAGCTACTCAGATACCTGGCCTTACTTATTCGCTCTTGCGTTGGAGCTACATGTACTATAGGGCATTTAACATTTACAACCTCTGCCTCTGCCTTGGGGTATGTGCGGGTGTCACCATGTGTACACACAATATCAATCATTTGTGCTGTATCACATTTCTCTGGCTTGAGCAGAACACTTTTCAAAGTAGCCTCACTCCCTGAATAAATTAGTGTCTGTGCACTCTTCCCTACCACCATCACCACTTTTAGCTGTGCTGTAACACCACCACCAGTCACCATACACATCTTTAAGCAAGTCAATACAACCCTATGCAGAGCCCTTATTCCTATGTCACATTGTATTGGCTCTTCACTCTCAGGACAGTTATATGCAATATGTCCTTGCATGTGGCAGTTGAAGCAGTTTTTCTCAGTCTGGTCTCGTAGCCGTAATGGGACTTTCTATTGGGTACGTTCTATCATAGTTATATTGTCCCAGGCTCAGTATCAGGTTTTGTCCTTTCTTTCCATATTCCCCACTTATCTGGTTGCTAGCGGATCTAGGCTGGGGATTAATACTGTGTGGCTTCTTAGTAGCCAAGTTCCTCTGAATCATCATCATCTGCTTCCACATCCACAGCAGCTTCTGGTTTGATAGTCTCTCAATGTCCGAGTTACTTTCAAACGCAAACTTTACAAAAGCTTTGCGTGTAACTAACTTTTCTATATCACTTATATGTCCAATTCCTTCATGAGACAAATTTGCTGGGTGCTCAACCTCTTCAAGACCTGGTTCTGTCACCAGCTCATCCTCCACTGGAACAGGTCCCTCCGTGAAGGGCTTCACAACATCCTCCATCTGTTCTGTGAATCCCTGGGAACCTTCCTTGCTCTCTACGGTTAATGCTACAGGTCTCATCTCTATATCCTCAGGGGGTTGGCCAGGGAGGCTGTCTAGAGCACCCTCCTCCTGCATGAATGCAGCCTTTGATCTCAGCTCCTTCCCATCATACTTGGCCTGGCCTGGTATGGAGCGCTGTTCTTCTGCCGGAGGCCCAGACTCCCGGCTTAGCTCTGCTTGCTCGGCCTTGAGTGGCCACCTCTCAATGTTAGCAAAGCTTTCCTCTTGGCTGTCTAGCGGCCTCCCTGCTCCCTCGGGGGGGTGCAGAGACGCAGTCATGGCCTCTCGCTGGGTCACGACAGCCCCGGTATCAAACAGCCGGTCAGGCATTCCGAGTCCCGCCTTTAATTCCATGACTGTGTTCCCAGAATCTGGCAGCTGTTCCAGGTAGTCAGTGCACACAGACCTTGTAGCAGTAGTCTTTGCCAGCAGTTCC
Organism: Pelobates fuscus; assembly: GCF_036172605.1. Taxonomy (NCBI): domain Eukaryota; kingdom Metazoa; phylum Chordata; class Amphibia; order Anura; family Pelobatidae; genus Pelobates; species Pelobates fuscus. The sequence continues at coordinate 98,412,487 of NC_086320.1, forward strand.
AGTTCTATGGCTCCCGAACAATCATTCAAAGTCTTTGTAGCAATACCAGGTGTCTCTGAAATATTTAATTCTGCTACGCCAATGTCACCTACTTTGTCACTTTCGCCTTGGTCGGGCTTAGGTGCGGACGTGCCTATCTTATCACCACAGCTTGGTTCTGTAACTGTCGCTCTCTCTTGGCTTAAATCAGAAGCGGCTACTTTGCCTTTCTTATTTTTACTCTGTTTTGCCACTACTTCTCTGCCTTGCTTTTCTCTGCCAAACTGTTCAACAGCTGGTTGACATTTTTGGGTAGCCTCTACTACTAAACAGTGCACAGCATTTTTTAGCTCAACTGGGTGCTTTCCTTCTCTCTATTAAGCTCAGCCCCATCGCGGTTTTCTCTGACTCCCCAAGTCAGTCTGCTTTTCAGGCCTTTAACTTGTTCACTTGGGCAAACATCAGCGGCTTCTGCTTCACTTTTTATTACACAAACCGGCTTGACACTGCTGGCCTCAGCCTCAGTCTTTTTCTCCTTTCTAATTCTTCTGACCGTTCTTACTTTGGCGCATGTCATCAGTGTCGCCATCACTGTCTCTTGACAATTCCGCTTTTTCCTTTAGCTTTGCTGGGCTCTTTACGAACTTGTTTGCTTTTTGTTCCTTGGAGGATCCAGCTGGCTTTTCACCCTCTTCCATTTTATCACTTCTTTCAGGCTCAATTTTATCCTTCTTGCATTTTAATTCCTGTTCTTTCTCTTCTGCGTGTTTCTCAACAGCACGCTTTGCTGCCTCCATGCTTTTCAGCTTGCTGAAGACTTCTTTTACTGCCTCTGTCATCTCATGCAGGATGTCAGTAGCTTGGTTATGGGGTCCCTTGTCCCCAGGCTCCCTGCAGGGGGCAATCTGCAAAACCTCAGAAAGGGCAGCTCTATTCTCCTGCTGAGCGTCCCTCAGGTTCTTAACCTGTGCAGCCAGTAAACGGTTTGTGCCTTGTTGTTTAGCGGTTGCCTGTACCACAGCCCTCAGCAGGTCCTCCATTATAGCACCAAGCAGGTAACAGTCTTAAAGGTACAGTGCAATTTATTTGCTTAACAGGTCTGCAAAAATAAGAGTCCTCAATAAGCAGACTGACGGATGACTGGCACACCCACAGACCCTCAATGTGCTACTATGCCCGCATCCTCCACCATATTGTGATCCTTGTTTGTAGATAGCACGGTCCTCTAGGGTAAACAACAGGCACAGTCCTTTGGTTTTCATATAATCCAGGCAACTTTATTGGCAAGTCCACACAGCAACACAACTAAAACATAAATATAACAGGTTTCCCCTTTAAACAAAAAGCCTAGCTCATCTGAGCACTAACTCACTTCAGATTCCCTATCTCTCAGGGGTTAAACTATAACAAAAGTATTGGTTTCACCAACCTAGTTCTTTGTCCGCTCTCAGCACTCCCAGTGCTCCAAGCCAACCTTGACTGCTTCCCTTTGTGCACTCCCAGTGCTCCAAGCCAGCCTTGACTGTTTTCCTTTTGCACTACCCATGCACACAGTCTCCTTGACACTCTCTCTCACACTGGAGAGAACAGCCTCTCTCCTACCTGCTTCCTGGGAGGAAGCCAGCAATCCCCCTCTTTACCTGCCTAGCAGGGAGGGGTTTATTCCCACTGCTACAGCTGATTATCTGCAGCTGAGCAGTGGGTTGGAGACAGTCCAAAAAACCCTGGCCTGGATCTATGTCTCCCAAGAAAACCACTAAACTGTGGAGTGGAGCATTGGCCCACCCTTCTCTCCAAATGCTCCACCCCAGGGGCCCATAACTAAACACAGCTTTGTGTTGTCTACAACACAAACTACACATACTTCCCCTGGGGTTAAATGGCCTCTCTGCCTTCGCTTTATCACAATATATTCCTTTATACAATATACAATACAATATATTCCTTTAAAGGAATATATACACACACATACACATATGGTGTGTGTGCTCTCACAGGATCCATGCCCAGGTTTAGCTTGGAATCTTAAAGCATAGTAGAATTTTCCAAAAGTATGTCCTTAAAAGACCACACTGGGTATACTAACAACATCTTCATCTCAATTAAGTTGTTATAGTGCCTGGAGGTTTTAAGCGCTGCCTTACCTTAAGACACTCAACTATTTACAAACCGTTTAGCCCCAAAGTTTTGTAGACAGCAACTGCGACCTTAATAACTCCTGTTTCAGCAAAGTTTGAAGAAGAGCAGACACTCCAAAAGCTCAGATAAATTGCATGCATACTTAAGTTTAAAGGGGCCTCATAAGGTCTAAAGGTGTTTTAAGTGCAACCACTGTAACCAATTCCAGCATGCATATTAAGAAATATTTTGCACTTTAAAGGGCACTCAAAACGCAAAAGTCATTACAGCTTGTTCAAGTGGTTGTAATGCTCTAGCCAATGGGAGCCATTTCCAGTTTTCTATTCGACCACTGAACATTGAAACATTTTTACCATAACTGCCTGGTATCCACAGCCCAACAGACATACACATGGATAATGTGGAAATTTCTCTTTCACATTATTATAATAATAATAATTTGCTATTTTTATAGCGCGTTTCTCCCTGTGAGACTCAAAGCACTTTACAAATAAACAAACATAAAGACATAAAAGTTAGGAGTTTCTGAAGGATAGATGAGCGGACTGAATGCCTGATGGAAAAGGTGGGTCTTTAGGTTTTTTTTTTAAGTCTGTAAGGACGGTGCCTCTCTGATTGCACACGGTAAAGAGTTCCAGAAGGTAGGGGCAGTGTGGCTGAATGCCCTGGACCTAAGTCGGTCTTTATTCTTGGTGCTGACAGGAGGGATTTGCTGGCTGACTGAAGTGAACGGGATGGCCTGTAGGGTGTCAGGAGCTCTTTCAGGTACTGTGGGCATTGATTGTTTAAGGCTTTGAAGGTTAGCAGGCCAATTTTAAAATATGTTCGCCATTTAATTGGAAGCCAATGCAGGAAGTGGAGAACATGTATGTACGTAGTGGGGAATCGCGATGCAGCCTAGAACAAAATCTAACCCTATTCAACCCTCCAGTAACGACAGACCACTTAGTATGGATGAAACAGGCCACATCATTTATTATCACAAACTAAGTTACTGCATAACACATCCATAACTTTATTTATTAAGTCTCTTCTTTTCTGTAACCAAAACGCTAGACATAAATAAGCATAAATTAACATATATACATATATAACTCCACACATAGTGTTATACAGTGACCCAATGCCTGTCATCAGCCGACCTTATCCACGCTCGATGGACACGAGACCTCAGGCAACCTAAAGTTTAACCTTTGGAGCAGGGGAGGTTTGAGACCTTAAAAAACTTGTTCATCTCATTCCATATACTTAAACGTAACCTCAAACTCAATTGGCAAGGACATACCCCCGCCACAACCCCGCTGTTTTACACCTAAAATCAGTGGGGGACCCCACCACAACCAGCCATGGCCTGTTCCACCACTTCCTGCGGCGCTAGATTAACATAGAATAAATACTGTACCAGTAAATTAAATAACAATTCGGGATCAAGCTAAAAAACACAAATAACATAACATATATATATATATATGTATATATATATATATATATATAATGCTAGACCCCTTATGTAGAGTAAAACTCACAGGATTTAAAGCCGTCCAAGGCTCTATATAATATGCAAGAGGGAGCCTAAAAAGGCTAAAACAATACCTTTGAGGGGAGCAGCAAAGGATACAAAGTGGAGAATCCAAAATTCATTGAACAAATAAACAATTAAAACAGGGACAAAAGCAGTGTATAAATAGTAAAATATACTAGGCACAAAGCCAAAATAAAACACCGCAGAGTAAATAAGAAAAAGTCCCAGATACAATACTTTGGTCTAGCAGCAACCGCGTTTCAACTCCAGCCGGAGCCTTCGTCAGTGCACCGTTAACATAGGCCTTGTCCGACCTCCAGCAAGTGCACCCATCCCCTCAAGATAACCAGGCCACATCCGGCCAAACCCCAAGGCGAACTGGAATCCCCCAAGCCAAACCTAGAAACCCATCTTGTCCGATTTCCGACGGCAGCGCACCAGGGCACTCACATTGCTGAGCGCACTGCCAACAGGAACGGGCGATAGCTTCAGCCCGGCCCCTGAGAACCTCTGGTAAGAAACAGAATGCGTAACATGTCCAGATTTAAGAACACCCAAATCCCAAACAGCCACCAAATCCAGATCATTCCACCCAGACAGATGACAAAAACCCCCGGTACCCCTAGGAAGCAGGACAGCTGACCCAGGAAGAGGAGGAGCCACACCTCCCAGACCACCGAACCTCCACTCCCGAAGGCGTAAGATCCAATCACTCGCCCCGCACCTCCTGTCCCAAATGACATATGAGCATCCCACCCTTTTCATTACGGGTTGGGGGAGGGGGGAGGAGGCAGTAACCGCAGGGAGAAATCCATTCGGAGACCAGCAGGGTGAACCCAAGGAACCTACCACCCTGACCCCCACCATCCAAGCCCTGTGAACCAGTGGCACAAGCACGCCCAGCCTGGCGGCATCTGTAGCCGCTCCAAACCGGACCAAATACCCCCTGAACCCACCACCATCCTTACCCAGGAGTTCTAGCCCCAATTGGAGCACCCCAACAACATGGACGCAGGCGAGAAAACCCTGCTTCGAGAAGCAAACAAGGGGAGAGGAGGCCGAATAACCCAAAGGCGGAATAGCCCTCACCGAAGAGAAAGCAGAAAGGTCCCGGTTATGTCTACTCCGCAACCTCCAAGAACGGAACAGATTCTATTGATGAATCAGCCAACCGCTACCAACTTACCTTTCCCAAATACAACAGCCGTCGTGCGGCGAAAGCCTGAAAGTCCCTTCCGATGCTTACTCGATCCACCAAAACACAAATGGGAAGCCGCCAAGGAAATACTCTCATCCGGCCTGATCGGTCACACTTAACTGTAGAGGGCCCCACGCCGCCTCAGAGATCGACCCATGGACCCGCTACATCAGTGTCCGCTAGACCGAGCGACCATGTCCCCACTGCCTTATAAATTTGGCCCCGCGGAGCCCGAAGTACGTCCTACCGTGAACAAGATAGAACCCCCCGGTAAAAACCCGCCTGACCAGACACTTCCAGACTCAAGCAGCGCCGAGCTAGGTGCCACAACCAGGGTACCACCGGGGTAGAGGGTACAGCCACATGATTGTCCCAAAGGAAGAACTACCCACCTGTCCGGGAGTTGGGGACCCCACGCCTACCATGCCACTAGAATGGGGAAGCTCCAAGACAGCCAGAGTCAGCAAGAGCCCCAACACTTGCCAGCTCACAGAGCAAGAGTCAGCACACCATGGAAAATGAATTAGGCCCCAAAAAAACCCAAACCCGCTGCAGCGGCAACAGGTGGAAGTCAGTGGAAGGGACTTAGGGGGCCTGATTGCACAAGCCACCATTAACGGAGGCCCAAAAGGAAAACCTCATACTGCCCCAAAGGCAACAACGACAGGCAAGGCCAGCTTACCCAGGAGGGCGACATTAAGAGCCACCCATGTGGGGAGCACATATCCACAGAACACTGACTGTCAGAAATACGGCCTGGAATACAACAACCTGCCGGGTGCATCGGCAGCAGCCGGAAGTCCGATTACACCGCTGCCCTTTTCAGGAAGGCCCCAGAGCCCTGCAGTCCTAACCACGTGGACCAATGTGTCATGCCCTCCCATACCGCGGAGTTGACTTCGGGGGCACCCTAAAATTGGTCGGGAGGTAAGCCTACCAAGCTTACTTGGTAAGCCGCTCCCGCACCACGCGATCCCTGTGACTGGAACCCTCGTGGAATGGCACGAGGACCCAATTCTCCATCTGCAAATTCCCACCAACCCAGCTTACCCTAGGAACGACACGCGTCCCAGAGAGTGTCCGGATGGCAGAACAACGTGGAGCCTTGTCGGGGAGCCCTCTCCCAAACAGTGCTATCCATAACATACGATGCCCTGACTCACTCCTCGCGCAACCAGTTATGGCATTTCCTGCCCAAACACCACCTGGAGCCCCCACCAAGCACAGGGCCCCCACGCGGCATGAGGGAACATATCACTACGAAAAAAAAAGAAAACCCTCACCACTGCTCCCTAGTAGTACGCGACACGCGCAAGTCAAGCAGGCCATACTAGTGCCCCGCAGCAGCATCCAGAGCCACCCTAGCCTCCTGCCTCTAGGGAGGCAACGCCAGCGCTATTAGCTGCGCAGGATGCCGCAGGAAACTGTACTATAATATATGATAAACACTGACAAAAAGGGGGGGGGGGTTAAATAACCGGAGTGGACTCCCTGGTAAGCGGCGTCCAGGTACCGTTTTCCTCTTTTTTTTGTGAATCTTTTATTCCTCATTCTATTCAGGTATTCATTCAGGACATCTTTGTTTGTTTTTTTGTTTGTTTGTTTGTTTGTTTGTTTTTGTTTTTTGTTTTTTAATGAAATTTCCAATTTTTTTTTTCTTTCTATGAACTGCAGCCAGGACCTGTGAGAAGGGCATGGAGAGGACGTGCCACCAGAAGGCAGCCGAGGTAAGTAACCAGAGAGAGAAGAGCAGAAGGCAGAGAGAGAACAGCAGAAGGCAGAGAGAGAAGAGCAGAAGGCAGAGAGAGAAGAGCAGAAGAAAGAGAGAGAAGAACAGAAGGCAGAGAAGACCCAGGAACAGGTAAGAGCAGGGAAAGAGAGGAAAAAAAGGGGGGGGGGCATAGAGGAGAGAAACAGAGAGAGGAAGGGGGAAGAAAACAGAGAGAGGGGAAAAAAAGGGGGGGGAGAAAGAAAGAAGGGCCGCCAGAACAGAAAGAAAACATGCCAACAGGGGGGAGAGAAACTGGAGACAGAGAAGGGAGGGGGGACTGAAAAAAGGAGGGGGGGGCAGGGAAGAGAGACCCCCCCGGGTGCCATCCTCAATGGCAGAGGAGGCCCTCGTGAAAGTTCACCCCACCCCCAACAGCAGGTAAGCAGACCCCTCTCGGCCCCGCAGGGCCCACTCACCACCGGGGCCCCGTCCCAGGTCCCGCCATCGCGCCCGCCATGCGGCGTTTCAGGAAGGCCGCCGGCCGCACAAGCCGCCCGCTTCCTACAGCCTCAGGCACGAATCCCAATGCTGGAGGCCGCCGCCCATGATTGGGCTGCAGGAGGGGAAGCCGCAAGTCCCGCGCAGCAGTATTAGGCCGCGCATCCTCCGCGGCAGTTGTAGGCCGCGTGTCTGGAGCCTCAGACATGCGGCCGGGTGAAGCCTCGGGCCCGGGCTCCACCTCCTCAACCGGGCCTGAGGAGCAGCATCAGGGGGAGTAGCGGAGCCGGCGGGCGGGAATGCCGGCCGGCACCATCGCAGCCCCCAGGAGCAGGGGCCACAGGGAAGGCCCCATTAGGAGACAGGCCGCGGGGGGGAGCACCCACACTGGCAGCCACCCAGGGGAGAGGGGCCAGGGGCCACAGGGAAGGCCCCAGATGGAGACAGGCCGCGGGGGGGAGCACCCACACCGGCAGCCACCATGGGAGAGGGGGGCAGGGGCCAAAGGGAAGGCCCAGAGGGACTCAGGCCGTGGGGGGGAGCACGCACACCGGCAGCCACCATGGGAGAGGGAAGTAGGGGCCACAGGGAAGGCCCCAGATGGAGAGGGGAGAGGAGAGCACCTGAATCAGGAGTTGCCAGCCACCATCCATGCTGCAGCAGCCCTGAGGGAAGCCAGGAAGCCTTAACCTCGATCCCTCAAGCTGTGTAAATCTGCAGGCCCAGGCAAACAGGAGCAGGAGGACAGGAAGCTGTTTGCTGGCCCGAATCCCAAGTGGCACTGAGGTAAGACCTCCCCCACACTAACTTACACAGAACATAATCCCACCCACAGACTCTTTCCCAACCAATCTTATACATCTATCCCCACACTCCTACATGTGCCCTTGTCCGCTTAGCTGTGCTATCTCCCCAGGGCCTTGTGTTATGGGGCAGGAGCGAGTTTGATTGGTTAGTAGTCTGGCTGCTGCGTTTTGTACCATCTGAAGGCGATGGAGTTCTTTTTCTGGGAGGCCAAAGTAATGTACATTGCAGTAATCTAGCCGAGAGGATAAAAATGCATGAATTAATGTTGTTATATCGCCGGTAAGATGAAGTTTTGCATTCTGGCTATGTTTTTCAGATGAAAGTAGGCAGATTTTATTACGGAGGAAATCTGCTGTTTAAATGATAGTCCAGAGTCAATCAGCACTCCAAGGTTTTGTACCTTTGATGAATGAACTATTTCAGAGCCTCCAAGCTCCAGGCTAGTTGGGTGATCATGGGATATTTTTGTTGCCCGGGGTCCCCTCGCCAAGAGTAACTCTTTTTTTCTGGGTTCACTTTAAGCCAACTAGCTTTTATCCATTATATGATGTCTGCTAAGCAACTGTTGATGCGGCATGTTGGTTCTGTGGTATCTGGAGCAAAGGAAAAGTAGAGTTGTGTGTCATCAGCATAACAATGATACCTTAGGCCATGCCGCTTAATGATGTCCCCCAGTGGTCGCAAGTAAACTGCAAATAGCATGGGAGACAAGATGGATCCCTGTGGAACTCTGCAGGCTAGTTCTGTTGGTGCCAATGAGCTTGATCCTGATGTTACTTTCTGTTATCTACCAGTGAGGAAAGATTTAAAACAGTTAAGGACTGTGCCTCCTAGACCACAGATGTGCTGCAAGATGTGCTGACAGAAACTGAGTGACAGGGCCAAATGACTAGTAGCACCATAACCAATAAAATGAGGTGCAGTGGTCATGGTGCAGTGGTAATGGTGCTTTGAGTTCCTATACCACAGCAAACTCATAGCAAAATTAAACAGATCACGCAAGTGCAGCCACATTTGGCTGCTACTGCTTATTGATGAGAAAATGTTTAGCATTCTGTGAGCTTTATTCATATTGATTCAGCCAATTACATGTTCCCATTTGTTCTACTTTCTTTTAGAAACTGTAATTAAAAGATTGACAGAATTCTAGTATATTATTAATTTTTTCACTTGTTTTTGGTTTTCTTTAGTTGACTGGAGAAGCATTCATACAAGGGAATAGCTATCAGTGAAACTTGTGCTTATTGACTAGTTTGTCACGTATGTTTACATTGTGTAACTTAACCCCTTGAGACCGGAGGGCGTACTATTACGTCCTTTTTAAAGCGGCTCTAAACGCCGCAGGACGTAATAGTACGCCCTCCGGTTTTTTGTTACTTACCCGGTCGCCGGCGATCCCACGCCGGCGAACGTGGTTGGGGGACTCCCAGGGAGCCCCCCGCGGCACCTCCGTCCTCTTTAGCCCCCCCGGGCCATATGAGAGTGAGGTCCTTGCGAGGACCTCACAATCACATGGCCGGGATAGCTGGCTGCTGCATTGCCAGCAGGGGGACTAACTGTAATGACAGTTAGTCCCCCTGCTGGCTGGAAATCTAATTAAAAACAGTTAAAATAAGGGTAAAAAAAAATACATACTTAGATCACATATATATATTATATATATATGATCTAAGTATATATATATATATACACATATACACACACACACATACACTGTCTAGGTGTATTTTAATATTAAATATATATATATATTAATATCAAATTACATGTAGACTGATACTGATTAAATATATATATAATTATTGTCATATATATTTATATATAATATTAAAAAAATATGTATGTAAATACGTAAAAAAATAAAATAAAAAAAATAATTAAAAATAAAATATTAAAAAATATATAGATGTGTTTTATTTCATTCTAACTGTATTGTGATATTAATATATATATATATATATATATTTATATCAAAATACATGTAGAACGAAATAATATATATATCTATATACATAAATATATACGTATATATCACTATATATATACCTATATATAAATAAAAATATTTTTAAAAAATTATATATATATATACGTATATATACACATATGTATATATATATATACATATATTAATTCTACACATATATTTATGTAATAATTTTACATAATTAGGTATCCTAATTAATTACAATTAGCGGCACCTGCCTGACAACCCATCCCGAAAGTATAGGGAATTTAATTTGCTAGCACTATATTTAACCCTATAACTTTCCAAGACACCATAAAACCTGTACATGGGGGGTACTGTTTTACTCAGGAGACTTCGCTGAACACAAATATTAGTGTTTCAAAACAGTAAAATGTATTACAACGATGATATCGCCAGTAAAAGTGACGTTTTTGGCATTTTTCACGCACAAACAGCACTTACACGGACGATATTATTGCTGCAATACTTTTTACTGTTTTGAAACACAAATATTTGTGTTCGGCGAAGTCTCCCGAGTACAACAGTACCCCTCATGTACAGGTTTTATGGTGTTTTCAAAAATTACAGCGTCAAATATAAGGCTTGTGTTTCATTTTTTTCACATTAAAATTCGCCAGATTGCTTACGTTGCCTTTATGACCCTATGGTAGCCCAAGAATAAAAATTACCCCTATGATGGCATACTATTTGCAATAGTAGACAACCCAAGGTATTGCAAATGGGGTATGTCCAGTCTTTTTTAGTAGCCACTTAGTCACAAACACTGGGCAAAATTGGCGTTTTTTGCATTTTTCACACACAAATAAATACTAACGCTAACTTTGGCCAGTGTTTGTGACCAAATGGCTACTAAAAAAGACTGGACATACCCCATTTGCAATACCTTGGGTCGTCTACTATTGCAAATGGTATGCCATTATGGGTGTAAATTTATTTCCTGGGCTACTATACAGTCTCAAAGGCAACGTAACCAATCTGGCGAATTTCAATTTCAAATGTAACACGCTATATTTGACCCTGTAACTTCCCAAAACACCATAAAACCTGTACATAGGGGGTACTGTTTTACACGTGAGACTTTGCTGAATACAAATATGTGTATTTTATTGCAGTAAAAGCAAACAGTATTATGACATTGACAGTTAAAATGTCATGTAGAACTAAAAAAATTAAAAAATCTTATTTTCTCCCATTTTTTTCATATTAAATTATGTTTCATAGATAAATATTTGATATTAAATGAAAGCCCCGTTTCCCCTGAATAAAATGATATATAATAAGGGGGGGGCATTTAATATGAAAGGGGTGAATTACGGTTGGACAGACATACAGTATAGCGCAAATGCCAGGGTTTGTTTACATTTTGTTTCGTTCACAACTTGTACATTTGGCTCAGTCCTTAAGGGGTTAAGTGATCAGATTGTTCTGAACTGTATGTACACATTTTGTATGATTCCACAAATACATACCTCAATTATATTTAGCAAATGTCCTCACATTTTGCAAATTCAGAGTATTTTCAGAACAGTCTACAAACAGGGAAATTTTATAAAAAATGTGGTCCTCTAGAAATGGAATGGAAAAAATGAATTAAGGCTTGCAGAGAAAGAAGCACAGCTAAACCAATTTAACATTTATTTTCTTCATTTTCTTTTCATTTGTTTTGAGATAATAACACACCATTTCAAATAAATTTACAATTCATGATTACTTTTAGCAAAGTCATATATATTTACCTATCACTCTTTCAGATCTCCCTCCCTTTTGTCTCTATTTTCAGCTGCTATCACTCTCATGCGGGACAGAACATGCAGCTCCTGTTTATTATCTACAGCAAGCATGGCATTATTTACATTTCCTTAGATTGATTTTGCAAATTGTTTAAACATAACCTTACCTAAAATGTGCGTCCAAAAATCAATCAACACAAGCTATTTAATGTATTGTTGTTGAAAATAAAACAATACCGTGCAATATACTTTGGCATATCTACTGAGGATGGTCCAGCATTTTATATATATTTTATTTTATTTTATTTTATTGCATGATTATTAGTTTATTTTTATTGGAGCGCTCACATACCAGATATATATCTTTTTAGTTCTACCAGACAAGTCGCTCCCTTGTATGTGATGCAGCCCTGCTGTTATTGATCCTATCGGGTCTATTTATTTCCTCCATTCTCACTGTCAGTTCCTATATATTTACATTAGCATTTTATATATAGCCTCTTATTGCCATTACTCATGAAACAATATGTAAAATGCAAAGCTGGGTGGGTCACCAACCACCAGCAGGCACCCTGGAATCCTGGACTGCCAATTTTAATATACAAATAGTTATAGGTTCCTACTATAACAAATGAGATAAGTGTAAAACATCATGAGTGGGGACTCAATATACAATAATCAGTTGTGCTTTTCTGTGATATGTTTAAATATGTTGGCAGTCTGGCTTGTTTGTTTTTTGTTTGTTTTTTAGTTTAAGTTTTGTGCTGACTCTTCATATACACATTTTGATTATCAGCATAAAGATAGGGCTATATGTTCAGAGCAGTGAGAGAGATATATCATAAATCTTTCATTGTTCACCGTACATCCTTAGCACTCTGTATAGACTACAGGGATACCCAGTGATTGCATCACATGAATTTCCAGACAAGCAGCTTATCTTTCATCTTGGCAAAAAAAAAAGGAAGGTGGGGTAAGCAGTCAATTATCACAGAGCTGATCACTACTTATATGTTTATACTCATGCTACACTTGTGAAATATAATCTACAAAGCTTAACCCCTTCAACTTGTTTTGCAATTCAAAAGTGAGGCAGGTTTCCTCTGATTATGCACCAGCAAAGGCTACACGACAATCTGCACAGGTAAAACTGCCAAACCTTTGTGAGTTGACAAAGGAGAGTTATATCCTCCTATAAATGATAGATTATTATTATTATTATTATTATTATTATTATTATTATTATTTTATGATTTACATAGCGCCATCAGATTCTGTAGCGGTGTACAATGGGATCAACGGTTACTATCAAACTGATATCTGGGTAATTTCAAATGCTAACCTATGAGAAATATCCGAGCTGGTTGCAAAGAAAAAAATAATTCTCGAGAAAAAAAAAAAATATATTTATCTTGTGTTTTCTAAGCTGTGACTTGTTTTAGGTACTGGGCAAAATAAACGTTCTGTCCTACCATATTAACCTTCTTATTAGCCTTTCCTTTTCATTTCATTTTTGAGTTTGCATGTCATTTAGCTTCCATTAAGTTTATCACAAATGTCAAAAAGAACTTATTTTTGCACACACTGTTATGTAAGCCCTCCCACTAATTGGCATAGTTTTCAAGAGCTCATGTTTCAGTGCACTTACTGTTGCCAGCACGGAGTATTTATACCTTGCCCTGCTATCAGACTGCAAAGAACACCGAGTGTCACGTCTCCCTGCAACACATTAGGTCTCTTCAACAGTCGGAGTTGCAAGAGCAACTTTTAGATTAATTATAAACTACACTTTGCAATCATATGGAATACAAAGCATTTTTAAACTCATCAGCGGACGTAATAGAGAAGGTAAAGTACAGAGCCATAGAAATATCTGTATAGGATGCATTGGTATAATCGCTGTGTTCATTTTTTATGATCCCAGTTACTTTTCTTACTTAAATATGTGTGCATTTGCTTAATTTGCAAGATATTTTTATTTTAATCTTGTGAAAGTCTCAAATGACACCTAAAGCCATCTGCGTGCAGAATGGTTCGAATTGTCTCAGTCATGTGACTATGCTTTTTTTTAATTTCCTGCTTTTCAAGAGCAGTCTGTTCTGTTTTGTACTGCTTTGTAATTAAGTATAATTGTCTCTGTTCTTTTCTGTCTCTCAGGTACAGTTGAGCTTCTTTTTGCGCTACTCTTGATACCAGTATTGGGATTATGGCATCTGTTCCATCAGCTGGCTGCCTTATAGCAAAAAATCAGTTCTACAGAGGTAAGCGTCTAAATGATAGATGCTCGTACTTAACAGAAGTTTTCAGAAAGAAACAAAAACTTTTGTTCTGCTTCAGTGAACTGTCAGTCTGTCTATAAAAGTGATGGCAGGCTAACCTTAAAACTGCAGATATTTATGCAGTAGATATTTCTTATAATCCTCAGCCAGAGCATCATGGGAAATGTATTTCACATACATTTACAGTATTATGGATAGACAATGCTAGTTTAAGACTCTTGTAAAAATCCTTTTTGTTTAATCAATAATATGTTCTTTCTCCGTAGTTCGCCTGAATTCTGAATCCAGTATCTGCTCAAACAGTTCTGACTCAGGACTCACGATGGATCAGGAAAAGCCTAATCACGGTATTGATTTTATATCAGTCTTCCTTTTTCATCTATGTTTAATGTTATGCTTTCAAGCTGAAACTGTTTAACGTTAACATATTCTTCAAACACTTAGTAACTGGGAACATGCACAAAGTGTTCTTACATTCCTTATATGCTTATCTTGATTGTTAGTGAGGGAAAATCTGAGCTGATATTTGAAATATATTTGATTTTATTTAAGTTCCACACCAATGTTTCCAGATTATCAGTATTTAGTTATATTTAAATGGATTATGCTTATTAGACATGTGCACTGCAGTTTTTTTCAGTTTGGCAGAATTTTTCCCCAAACCTGAAATTTTGTTTGAGACATCCGATGCTTGCTAAGGTTACTATTCAGTTTGGCCAAACGACATTCTTAAAATATTTGGATAAACCAAAAGGGCACAAAAATGGGTCAGTCAGCATGTTGCAAAATATATACATAATATAAATATGATATAGATAGATAGATATAGATATAGATATAGATATATTGCAGTACACAGATCCAGTGATAATAGTAACCAATAGAGGGAAAAGAGGGGTAGCAGTAACATTTTATTAACATTAAATATATAATACACAATACAAAATCGTCAGTCATAATACACAGATAATACACCATAAAAACAAATACACTGTAAAATACATATATAAAAAAGAGGGAATGTTCACTAAACCGTGAACAGGATATACATAAAACTATGCTAAAACTGCTTGAAAAAAACAGTCTATTGTGTTTTCAAGCAGTTTTATTTTTATCCTGTTCACTGGTTTTTACTGCTTTGAGTTGATGTGTCTTTTACCTGGATGGTACTATCTAATGTTCTAATGTTATCATATATAAGATTGTTTTACTCATTCATTCATTTCCCTATAGAAGCGCTCCCACACTATATGTTTTTTACATATTACCTGTGTTTACCTTTAGTCGCTCTGGTTTAGTGTGTAGCAGCCCATAGGTGTATTCCATATAACTATAGATGCTGTGTTACCTGTTTATTTTATGTTATACAGTAGACAAACCTGATCCTAACTTTCTGTATGAAAATTAAAATTATATTGGTTATTCCAGATCTCTTCCTCTCTGAGTTCTGTCTTCTGCTTTTCCTGTGTTTCCTGCCAATAGAGTCCTTGTTTGGTGATTCTTCCCTCCGTCTCACTGCTTCTGTATCTACCACTTTCTGTCTTAAAACATTACTGCACTGCATACTGATCTAATATAACACCTTTCTGGAGAGTCATGTGTGGACACATTTTAATGGCAGACAGACAGATAAGAAGGCAAATGGGCATGACAAACAGACAGACATGGAGCATAAATGGCTTTATACTACCTTTCTTTGGATTTTAAGAGTGACTTAATCTCCGTGGAAACCAATAGGGTATTCCTAATGATTGCTCATGTTTAGAATGTTGCCTCACCTTTTACATTTCTTACAATTTATGTAGATTTGTGTTACCTTCCGTTGATTAGTGCTGATCCTTTTGCTTGTTTGTTTATGTAGATTTGCCTGAAATGTTTGAGAAATGCTGGTGGCTGAAATCCTTTTTCCATGTTGAACAAGTTCCATCAACTTCAGTTAGAATAAACATGTCTTCTAACAGGTAAGATATTGTTCCTTAAAGGAACAATTGTTTCTTTATCTTTAACCTCCCCATGCATTAGAATTAGCATTGTAACTGTCATGCAGGAGCCAATATCCATTTTAGAAATGGTTATCCCTTTAACTTGTCCCAGGAAAGTTATCTCTGTATGCACATTCTCCAACTGCTAACAAGTGTGTGTTTGTTCGAGCTGGCGTGCGTGTGTGGGAATGCGAATTTCAGAGCTTATATAATAAAATATAAATAAATTACTATATCAAGCTAAATGCAAATACCCAACATAAGTAAATGTGTGATAATGTTGTTAACATGTCTGTAAAGCAGTCTTGATACATTTATTTTCTATAAAAGCATTGTGTCTGAATACTTTAATATTTCTTTATGGGTTTTTTTTTCTCTGTAAAAGTGCTTGTGTGTGTATCTGTGTTTCTCTGTTTGTCTATATTTTCAAGTTTTGTATTCTCCAGATTAATTAATTCAAGTACATATTTCAGAACCTTTTGGAAAATCATTCCACAGACAATTTGTAAACACAGTAATTACATCTGAGTGGTCTGAAGGTTACACCAGCTATGATTGCATAACACTTTCCTTTATTAAGAACATTTTATTTTGTGTCACTCATTGCTCGTTTAAGTGATTATGAGGGGATTGTAATAGAAAAAATATTTAATTTTCATTTCAATTTACCACAATTAAAAACATACTTGGTATCTGATCAAATGTGCTTGCTAGGTGTGTAAAAAATCCCTTATGCAAAACAGATACATCGTTTCATTGAAAACATAAAAAAAACATTTCATTTATTGGTTCCAAACATTCTCATTAAAATATGGATACTACTGTAATAAACCAAATGTCCATAACCAGAGCCTGCATTGTAATTCTTTCTACACTGTTACCTGTATCAGTTATTAGCAGTCTGAACGTGGCTCGATCTATGTCAGATAAATTCATAATATGTATAGCAGGGACAAAGCTGTCCTCCGGCTTTACTGTGAAGATTTTAATGACATAGCAGCGTGGGCGCAGGTGGTCAATTTATTAGATAAGTCAAATAGATTGACCAGGCGGTATGCAGGTTTAAATATTATTACATGATGCGCTGTTTTGCTGTCCACCTCTGGTAAAACCATTATACAAAGGTAAAGGAGATGGACTGGACTCTGTTGAATGCTCCTAAGAAATGTAGTTAATGATTTATTTTGCATTTGTTAATTTCTATTTATATTTGATGCTTATTTATTTTTGTGATTATTTTTTATTTACAGTTGACGAGAACTAGCTACATAGGAAAAACATTCTTCACGATGCTGCTAAACTGACTAAAGGTCATCTATGGTTGCTTCGATGAAACGAAAAGAGGATGTGCTGCTTGAACCTTTGCCTACTTTAGCAAGGACAATGCTATTGAAAAACATTCTAAAATTCTAATCAGGTGCTCCTTTTTAAAAGGATATGTTAAGCACCATAACCACCACATCTCATAGTAAACGTTGTGCAGGGAGGCTATAGTTGTAGACCCCCTTTTTTTGTTAAACCATCCCCAATCGAACGGTTTTCCAACTCTGTAAACCCATCCATTCTGCCTCTATAATCATAATGAGCAATTAAATGTTATCATTTTCTTTACAATTTGTTCATTTTAAGCACACACTGCATGCTTACACAGTGAAATGACAGGCAGCAAGTATTGGGCTACAACAGGATCTTGATGCTAATTCAATGCAGTCCTTTCTGCTCATCTGAATCCACATTTAACAAGAGGGTTTACAGCAATTTAGAGGCACAGGAAATATGCAGTGATTGGCATCTGAAATGTGCAAAAACCTACAGGTCACATCCTAACAGTGCAAAAAATATACATCAGAGTCAGAGTGTGTACGTTCTAAATACCAGGTCATCGTTTGTCAAACTGTTTGAAAATGGTCGGACAAAAGCCAGAATAAGCACATCCATAGGATCTTTATAATGTAATCATTACAATAAACTTGGGTGATTATAATGCTTTAAGTGTCCCTTTAAATATGCACTTCTAAGTAACATCCTCTCAATTCTTTATAGTATTTGTGTCACGTAGAAGGGGCTTCTCTTTGGAACTTAAGGGTTTCGACATTAAGGAGCTTAATTCTATTAGAAATTATAAGACAATATGTCCTTTCACATGCCGTGCACCCTATAAATCATTACAGGATCTATACACTAAACTGTTTTAGAAATCAGCGTTCAAATCCTAAAGCACTAAACAGTTTTTAAGAGAAAATAGACAAAAAAGACAGAAATATACCCAAAATAGATGAAATCTCAACTTTTACTGAACTAAACTTTTTCCAAACTCTGTTATATCATGTTATATTTTTGGGATTACATCATAAGCTACGCACTGTTTGTAACTTGTCATGCACACAATAATATCCTGGCAGTATGTAAATACAATCATCCAATAATCTGGCTACACTGCTGTGATAAAGTTCATCACATGACATAAGGCAAAATAGAAAATGTGTTTTATATTATCTAAAGCACTTTCATTATTTAAATAGCTGAGGTATATGGTCATATGTAGTACGCAATATATGTGTTTCTCTTGTTTAGCTAATGTTCATGTTAATTAAAGTAGAATTCAGATTTAATCAGATTTTTCCTTATATTTTGTGAGTTTGTTTATAATGTCATTGCACTAACCACATTCATATTTTTGATGGATATTTTATTGCAACAATTTTGTACAAAATTAAATATTATTTCTCTGTTAAGCGATGCTGAAAAATGAAAAAAACAATAAAAAAGTTTTTATAATGTAATCAGTTTGTTGTCTTTGTTATTTTTAAATGATACCATTATTTTCATCATATTATATAATTTACTATAACATTTTTTATAAAATATGATGAAATGATTTTAGAAAACACACTTTTTCTAACTTTGACCACCAAAATCTGTTACGCATCTACAACCGCCAAAAAGCACCAATGCTAAATAGTTACTAAAAAAAATTGTAAGTTATAGGGCTATAAGTACAAGTAGGACATTGCTGTTTCAAAATATATATTTTGAAAATGTATCAATAGTGACATTGTAACACTGTTATCTGTCATAAATCTCTAAATCACACCTCACATGTACAGATTTTTTTTTAAAATAGGTGCAACCCAGGGCATTCAACAGGGAGTATGTCCAGTCTTTTTTAGTAGCCACTTAGTCACAAACACTGGCCAAAATTGCATTTATATTTGTTTGTGTGTTAAAAATGAAAAAAATAAACAATTATGAACATTAACTTTGGAGAGTGTTTGTGACTAAGTGGCTACTAAAAAATACTGAACATACCCCATTTGCAATACCTTGGGTTGTCTTCTTTTGCAAATGGTATGCCATCATGGGGGTAATTCTCATTCCTGGGCTACCATACACTCTCTAAGGCAACATAACCAATCTGGCAAATTTCAATGTGAAAAACCCCGGAAAATCAAGCCTTATATTTGACCCATGTGACACGCACAAGCCCCGCCCAGGATGCTCATTGGATCTGAACTGACACGTGGCCAGCGGACTACATCTCCCACAACCCCAAGCGCTAGAGTGTAAATACAATCTAATATTATACAAGCTATATAGCTTCGTTTTCCATTTTTCTTCTGCCTATTATGTCTGGCATACACCAAACTTTTAGAATATACCTATTCTTAATAGTATTATAAGCTGTATCCTTCATATGTATTATGCCTAACTGTGATTGGCTAATGTTAATTGATGCTATGTTTGGCGCCGTTTTTAAAGTAACAGTGCACCTATATATATTTTATTCTTGCCAGGTTTTAAATGTTATTCCATTTTGATAAAACCCTTGAGGTGAAACGCGTTAATGGATTTTATTGTATACTTTTAATAATAAATTACGTTTGGCTTTATCTCTGTGCCATTCATATTTTTATTATATATATTTTTATCACTCCAATTTTATATTATCCTTTCCTGGCATTTTATATATCCTAAGGTGGGGATTATACCACCCACGCCATATCTCAAGTGCAGTGTCATCTGCACTGTATACTGTGAGTATATTTATTTTGTTTTGTATATACCACATCTTATCTTCAGAGAGCACTATCTGTTATATATTTTTCTCCCTTCTCCTGAGAATTGGACAGCACCAGTGGATCAGAATTTCCTGATATCCTACTAGCAGGGATTATACTGCAGAACGCCCATTCCACCTGAGCTGGTTATAGCTCATACAAATGTGAGTTTATTACATCTTTATTCTTCATTTTCCACGTACCCCACAATCTGCACCATTGGTCCTTTTCCCTTTTATATTTTACATATCACGGGAGGATCCAAAGCATCATAAGAAGAGAGAACACCAGCGCAACATAGACATTTATCCTCCTTTTTATATTGACTTTTATATATATTTATATATATCCTTTTTATATTTTTATTGGGACTTATTTTATTGTATCTCTTGGCGCAGCCTTTTCTCCCCTTTTTTCCTGTACATCCTTATCCCAGAGGGTTAGAGGGTGACCCTCTGTAAGGTTGCTGCCTCCTTTGTATATTATTAGCGCTAACCTACTCTACACTTTTTCTTGTATTTTGCCTATATCCCTCTGGTTTTAGCTGCTTTTAATATGTCTATTTTCGATTATAGAACCAACCACACTATTGATATAGACCATGTGTTTTCTACCCAACCTAATAGTCCTATTTATGTTAGGACCCCTATCTTCTCCCAACAAGAACTTTTTATCAAACTAGAAAGAGCTCTTACAGTAGAAATTAAACTCAAATGGGAGATTGCTACGTTTAAAAAATATATTGACGAACATATCACACCCCGAGGCCTAAGACTTATGAAACTACCTACCTCAGATCAAGATGATCTAGAATTTATGGAGGAATGGAATAGCAAACTGGAAACGTGCACATTTGGCCTCATGGACACCCTAATTAAAAAAAAGAGCAAAAAATTGTCCAACCTAGATAGGGAAATTAATGATCTCAAAGAAAAACTCTTGCCCTTTACAGAGAGCAATGTATACCAACAAAATTCAGTTTTAATTCAAAGTAAAATTGAAAAAATAGAAATTGATACTAAACATATCAAAGTCAAAAAATACATAAGGGACAAACAAGATTATGCCAACAGACAAGTTACGACTTATCACCTAAAGAAAAGATATACGTCAGATAACCCCTCCTCAAATATGAGGACAGAACCATACCAGTACAAAAGACCAACTACATCCAACACACGACACACGTCCCCATATGCCCCTAAAAATCACCACTCTGTGTCACACAAACCTACAAATTTTTCTCCTAATAAGCCAAGACCTTACTATAGAAATTATAACTCTGGCTATGCACCTGCACCCTCATACCACCAACCAGCACCCTACCAACCACGTAGAGTTACTAACAATACCTCTACTCACTATGCCTCTCGTCACAACTACTACCATGCACGTAGCCCAGATGCCCACAATCACTCACATCAAACCCACAAACCTAACCACTGCTACAAAAATCACTCTGAGACCCCTATTGTACATACCAATAGGTACCAACTGTTATCCATTGATTCTGAAATAGACAACGACGATCATTTTTTAGAGATTCAAACACATCCACACACCTTCACCAACACACCATACCCAACAAGGACCAAAAAAAGACCCCTAAGTCCAGAGGCAAACGAAGTGGCAGAAGACAACAAAAAAGAGAGACTAGAGAGAGTAGAAAGACAATAACTATCCCCAAAGAGTCAGATACTGGTATTTTTAATCTATCACAAAAAATTTTAAGTGCAGCACAAATCTCTGTTTTAAGCAAAGGGCTAAAATATGCCCCGACCAATTCTTTTAAGCCATTTCAGGCATTTTTAGACGTAAATAAATTCACACGCAAAGCCACATTAAAAAGATTCTATAAGTCACAAAATATTACCACTAATCCCGCTTCTCCTCCCCTCTCACTGCCTACAGACCAACCTACAGTTATCAGCACAGATCTTAAACCACAATCTACTTTTTATCCCTACAATTTTAAGTCAGCTCCTCTTATAATGTTTGAAAAATCCGTATTAAGAGATTTTGAAAAAATCAAATATAGCAAATACGATACCCAAAATTTAAATAAAGTAGAGATAACAGCAATGAAAGAACTACAAGAAGATTTAGACATTGTTATTAAACCTGCAGATAAAGGTGGGGGTCTGGTCATTCAATCTAGTGCCATGTATATACAAGAAGCCTATAGGCAACTAAATGACACTGATGTATATAAGAAATTATCTGAAGACCCAACGCCCTGTATACAACAAAAACTTAATACCTTCTTACAAAAGGGGCTAGATAAAAATATTCTAAACAAAAAAGAGTTTGACTATATATCCATCAGAAATCCCAGAATTCCCGTAATTTACTTTCTGCCTAAGATACATAAAGATGCCCAAAACCCCCCAGGTAGACCCATAGTGTCAGGGATAAGATCCCCCTTATGTAACTTATCTCAGTACATCGACACTCTACTACAACCGACTGTGAAACTTATGAAGTCTTATCTGAAGGACTCTATGACACTACTTAATTTTTTAAATGGATTTTACTGGGAACAAGACTTTTTACTTGTGACATGTGACGTTACCTCCCTATACACTATAATCCCGCATGAATTAGGTTGTAATGCCGTTAGATCCATGCTCTCTAACGAAAAAAGAGTTCCAGATACTCAAATTGATTTTATTATAGAAGGCATTGATATTATTTTAAACAATAACTATTTCTGTTTTTTTAACTCATTTTACCTTCAGAAGAGAGGCACAGCGATGGGGACCAGGTTCGCTCCCAGCTATGCCAACCTCTTCATGGCGGACTGGGATTCCAGTGCCATTTGGGGGCAGCATACGTGGGAGCAGAACCTGGTCACCTATTTTAGATACATTGATGACTTGTTTTTTATATGGAGAGGTTCTGAGGACTCACTCAATGCTTTTATTTCACACCTCAACTCAAATAATAGAGGGATTGTTTTAACACACGAATATAGTAGAGATTTAATCAATTTTTTAGACCTAAGCATTTTTATTAAACAAGGGGTGGTACATACAAAAACATTTGTTAAAAAGGTATGTACCAACACAGCGATCGACCAGTCGAGTTGTCACTATAAACCATGGCTTGAGAGCGCCCCTAAAAGCCAATTTTTAAGAATGCGAAGGAATTGCTCTCTTATCAATGATTTTAACGAACAATCACTGCTTTTAAAAAATCAATTTATTGAGAAGAACTACTCACCCACAAAACTGGAGAACATTATAACAACAGTAAAAAGTAAACCTAGAGAAAATCTCTTAACCTATAAAGAAAAAGACTCCTCTAAAGCCCCTACTCTTCCCATAATTTTTAATTTTAACAATAAAAGCGGCTTTATCAAAAAAACGATTAAGAGACACTGGCATCTTTTAAAACAAGATGACCTCCTTAAAGAAATATTACCAATACAGCCCAAAATTGTTTTTAGAGGTGCACCAAATTTTAGATCAATTTTAACCAATAATTACACCAGAGAAGTAAAAGAAACACAATCTACTTTTTTAAACGGGATGACGGGTTTTTATAAGTGCAAACGCTGTGTCGTATGTAAAAGTACTAATCCCACTACCCAGTCCAAAATCACTAGTTTTAAATCAAATACAACTAATAAGAGTTATACTATTAGAGACTTTATTACATGTCATACCACTAATGTTATTTACCTATTGGAGTGCCCATGTGGCCTCCAATACGTTGGTATGACAACCAGATGCCTGAAAACAAGATTAGCAGAACACTGTCGCAATATAAGAAATGGATATGCTAATCATTCCGTATCAAAACATTTTGAAATACATAATCGGGACCCCAAACTTCTTAATTGCATGGGTATAAAAAATGTAAAATTCCCTGGAGAGGGGGAAATCTTAAAAATATCTTAGGCAGAAACGAGATGGAATGGGTATTCAACCTACAGACCCTAGCCCCCAAAGGTTTAAATGCAGACTTTGATTTATTAAACTTTTTATAATTTTAAAATGGATTAAAAATCTTTTAATAAATATGTGGTTTAATTCTTCTATTGTGGTCATTTGGGGGCTATCCTAGTCATAGTTGTCACCTACGGCATTATGGTCTGGGATACCCCCAATATGACCACCAAGCAGAATGGATATTCTTATCGATATTTTTATTTTCATTTTATTATTCAATTTCTACTTGTCTGTATATATATATGCTTCTACATATGGTTTTAAGCAAGTGTTGCCCTCTAAGACATTTTATATTTATCTTATTTCCTATAATGGAACATTATGCTGCTAGTTCACCTTGCACTAATGTGATGAATACCACCCATGCTGCTATAGTACACATATCCAATACTAATAAGATTATCACCATATATACTGTCTATGCCTGTTAATACCAAGTTAATTCTTATATGTTATTCTTTTACTAACTTTATATATGGCTATTTATTGCTATCCAGCATTTTTACATGCATACTAATTTGTCTGCTGATATTATATATACCTAAGCTAGCTTTTTCTATATATATATCATTTATGCCTGTTAATACCAAGTTAATTTTTATATGTTACCCTTGTATTAATTTTAAATTTGGCTATCTGTTGCCATGCATCCTCTTGCCGACATTACATATTCCTAAGCTAGCTATTTCTATTTAAAAACCCATTTCGGGTTCTCTAACTACATCTCCCAAGCTCCTCAGCGGCGATCACATGACTCCTGCATCACACTGTCTTTGTGTGATGCGGACCATGTGACACGCACAAGCCCCGCCCAGGATGCTCATTGGATCTGAACTGACACGTGGCCAGCGGACTACATCTCCCACAACCCCAAGCGCTAGAGTGTAAATACAATCTAATATTATACAAGCTATATAGCTTCGTTTTCCATTTTTCTTCTGCCTATTATGTCTGGCATACACCAAACTTTTAGAATATACCTATTCTTAATAGTATTATAAGCTGTATCCTTCATATGTATTATGCCTAACTGTGATTGGCTAATGTTAATTGATGCTATGTTTGGCGCCGTTTTTAAAGTAACAGTGCACCTATATATATTTTATTCTTGCCAGGTTTTAAATGTTATTCCATTTTGATAAAACCCTTGAGGTGAAACGCGTTAATGGATTTTATTGTATACTTTTAATAATAAATTACGTTTGGCTTTATCTCTGTGCCATTCATATTTTTATTATATATATTTTTATCACTCCAATTTTATATTATCCTTTCCTGGCATTTTATATATCCTAAGGTGGGGATTATACCACCCACGCCATATCTCAAGTGCAGTGTCATCTGCACTGTATACTGTGAGTATATTTATTTTGTTTTGTATATACCACATCTTATCTTCAGAGAGCACTATCTGTTATATATTTTTCTCCCTTCTCCTGAGAATTGGACAGCACCAGTGGATCAGAATTTCCTGATATCCTACTAGCAGGGATTATACTGCAGAACGCCCATTCCACCTGAGCTGGTTATAGCTCATACAAATGCGAGTTTATTACATCTTTATTCTTCATTTTCCACGTACCCCACAATCTGCACCATTGGTCCTTTTCCCTTTTATATTTTACATATCACGGGAGGATCCAAAGCATCATAAGAAGAGAGAACACCAGCGCAACATAGACATTTATCCTCCTTTTTATATTGACTTTTATATATATTTATATATATCCTTTTTATATTTTTATTGGGACTTATTTTATTGTATCTCTTGGCGCAGCCTTTTCTCCCCTTTTTTCTTATATTTGACCCTGTAGCTTTCAAAAACACTATAAAACCTGTACATGGGGCGGGGGGAGACTGCAAGCCTGACAGGCGGACGCCATATCTGAGAGCTCCCAAACAACCGATTAAATCCACCCAAATATCTAAGCAACTATAGCCCATCCGACCCTCTTACCGCCACAGCTGGGTCCCCAGAGCCATAACGCATCGATAGATGCCTTTCTTTCTTACGACAAAGCACTCCAAACCACGGCACAAATCCGCGGCCTACAACACACCCCTGAGCCTGGGACTGGAAGCACTCCTCCGCGGCAGCACCATACAACCCCCGCAGGGAACAGAGCCCAACCGGAACACCGGACTACAATGGGGAGACGCTCCCAAAAGCCAAACACAGTGGCTGATGGCAGAGACATTGGGGACATGCTGAGACAGCCCATGCAGCCTAAGCTGACCCCTTCTGAGGACCGGAATGAGGAGAACCGGGCGCAGGACAGACAAGAAGCTGCACCGACCACCCAGGCAAGTCTCCTACACATAATTGACAACCCAGATGGGCTAGGATAATTAGAGAATAGAATAGGAACTGTGTATTCAATTATGGGTAATGAAGGTACTGTATCTTTAATTACTTCGCTGTTTGTTTAAACGGAGTAAGCAGCTTCTGACATACATTCAATATAGCACATTGGAGTTTGCAATGGAGGAAAATTAGAATGAAGTTGAAGCAGGAGATTCGTTTTGGAGTTAGAGATAGCAGGCCTGAGAGCAGGATGTTGCATGAATGCTTAACAGACTTGAGAGCAGGCTGTAGCAGGAATGCTTAGCGGGCTCGAGAGCAGGTAAGCTCTTATTACGGATGTAGCAATTTACTTAGCTTCCAAGGGCAAAAATCAGGTTCCCAGAGTTCTCCTCCGGGGAGGGAAGTTTCGCAAACAGGATGAGGAAGGTCCAGATACTAGCCGTGGTCGAGGAGAGGAGAAGGAGGGTATGTAGATTTCCAGTCCGGTTCGGTTCACAGGTAGAGGTTTGAAGAAAATCTTTAGCCGGTTTGATATCGCGGTAACGCTGTTCAATAATCCAGTGTCTTGTATCTGGCGCGGTCGCATTATGTAGCGTGGGGAGACCGCGTCAGAGAAGGGGGGGTGGCTAGGCTCTGTCAACCCGGAAGAGACAAGGAAATACCGGTAGTTCAGGCATGACAGCGTCCTGCCGGACCCAATGTGCATGTGCAATGTTAACTCCACCCCTAATTGTGACGTCATTACGTTTGTATCGCTGCCGTTACCATGGTGACGCAGCTTACTGAAAATTGCCATAGAGACATATAAACACGATAGTGGGGACCTATTGTACCATGCAAACAATTTTATAAGTGCCGAAATAACAAATATATGGGTATAGTGAAGACAAGACAGCCCCTATGGGGAGTATTAGGACGAAAGTGTAAGGGATCCTTAATGGATCATAATCTTAAAGTGCTATGCAAGTGAATCAATATTATAAAGGCTGTTTTGCTTAAAGTGTCATATCCAAGCCATACTTATAGCAAAATGACTATGTATAAAGTGCTACCATATATAAAGTGCTTAAATGAATTAAAAGTGCTGATGTGACTTTTTGAAAAGTGACTTTGTGCACAGAATGCATATGGTGATAAAGTGCAAAGATAGTGGTGAAAACAATAACAGTAACTTAAAATTCTTGCATAACTATAAATTACATGCACAAATGAGTCAGTTTGAGGTACATACATATTTTTCACACTTCTCAGTTGAATTTGTTTTTATATATATATATAAATGTTTTATTTATTTTCATATACTTTTTATTAATATTTTATAATATATATATAGTTATTATTTATTATATATATACGTGTGTAATTTAAATACTTTAAATATAGTATGACATTATAGATATAGGATATACACTGCCTGGCCAAAAAAAGTCACCACCAAAAAAGGTCACACACTCTAATATTTCGTTGGATGGACCACCTTTATCTTTGATTACGGTACAAATTCGCTGTGGCATTGTTTCGATAAGCTTCTGCAATGTCACAAGATTTATTTCCATCCAGTGTTGCAATAATTTTTTACCAAGATCTTGTATTGTTGATAGTAGAGTCGGACCACTGCACAAAACCTTCTCAAGCACATCCCAAAGATTCTCAATGGGGTTTATGTGGTGGCCAATCCATGTGTGAGAATGATGTCTCATGCTCTCTGAACCACTCTTTTACAATTTGAGCCTGATGAATCTGGGCATTGTCATCTTGGAATATGTGCGTGCCATCAGGGAAGAAAAAAATCTGTTGATGGAATAACCTGGTCATTCAGTATATTAAGGTGGTCAGCTAACCTCATTCTTTGGGCACATAATGTTGCTGAACCTAGACCTGACCAACTGCAGCAACCCCAGATCATAGCACTGCACCCACAGGCTTGTACAGAAGGCATTAGGCATGATGGGTGAATCGCTTTATCTGCCTCTCTTCTTACCCTGATGCGCCCATCACTCTGGAACAGGGTAAATTTGGACTCATCAGACCACATGAACTTCTTTCATTGCTCCAGAGTCCAATCTTTATGCTCCCTAGCAAATTGAAGCCTTTTTTCCCATTAGCCTCACTGATTAGTGGTTTTCTTAAGGCTATATAGCTGTTCAGTCCCAATCCCTTGAGTTCCTTTCGCATTATGTGTGTGGAAAGCTGCTTTCACTATTAAACATAGCCCTGAGTTCTACTGTTTTTTTTCTACGATATGATGTCACCAAACGTTTACGTTATCATCGATCACGATCAATCAGGATTTTTTTTCCAACCACAATTCTTACTTGAAGACGATGATTTCCTACTATCCTTCCAGTTTTGAATAATGCATTAACCCAATTTTAGTCGTTTCTGCAATCTCCTTAGATGTTTTCTCTGCTTGATGCATGCCAATGATTTGACCCTTCTCCAACAGACTCACATGTTTTCCACGACCACGGGATGTGTCTTTCGCCATGGTTGTTTAAGAAATGAGAAGCTACTTATTGCATCAGTTGGGGTTAAATAACTTGTTGCCAGCTGAAAGATAATCGCCCATGCAGTAACTATTAAATAGGAGGCTCTTACCTATTTGCTTAGTTAAATCCAGGTGGCGACTTTTTTTTTTGGCCATGCAGTGCATACACATATTATATATAGCTATAATATATTTATATATATCTCATATATATACATATATATTTTTTTTTTAATTAACATTTTCATTTTTATTTTAACAGAAGCAGGGAGGCTGCCTGTCAGTTTAGGCAGTCCCCCTGCAGGCAGCACTATGGACGCCTATTGTGGCCATTTGATCGCTCTTTTAGAGAGATCACATGGTCCACGGGGCCTAGTTTGCTGAGGGGGGACTGTCTGGGCTGTCAGGCAATCCCCCCAGATCAGGAGCAACACTGATCGCCGACGGGGAAACGCCGGCGATCGGATAAGTGCATAGGATGGCTCATATTTGCTGCAGACATACTAGGTCCTTAAGGACCATTTATTGTTGAACGTACCTAGTACGTCCGTGGTCCTTAAGGAGTTAAAGAGGCTGTTAAGGTGTCCACATGTTTGTTTTAATGTGTACAGATATGCAGAGTTAATTAGGTAATATAATTCTACATAATAAACAAACAAACAAAATAATAGTTCTACTCATTAAGCCACACTTTCTAGCCCTCCCTCTCAACTTGCAATGTTTCTTTTTTTACTCCAAATATACTGCTGTACATGATGTGATTACTTAGGTTTGTAGTTTGAATATTAACTTTTTACAAATGGAAAGTTGACAATTGAACTACAATTAACAGAACATATAAATACCACTCACACATGATGCCCATCTTTTATTGAGAAATGTCATCTTACCCCAATGATGTTACAAACTGCGGGTGCAGCCTCTATGATTGGCCACTGGGAATGATACCATACTTTAGTATATACTGTCAGTAGTGGAGTGGGTACCGATGGTGGTGGTTGGTTGTGCAGAATCAGATACAGCACCAGTGGATGTGTTACCTACCTCAATACATATCTTTCTGCTTCAACTTTCAGTAATACAGACTTGTGGTGTTCTTCCCTATGTTGGTTGAGACTGGCATTAGTGAGATTACCCTTCAGTCGCTTCTTTCCCAAGTTATTTGCAGTTCCGCTCTTCTGGGAGACTGTTAATGTAGTGACAGACTTTTCTTCAGCGTGATCTACTAGTCTCAACTCTTGGTCTTGTGGCTGATGAAGATGCAGGAGGATTAGCATCTTGGGAAATTGTCACCATACTAGCCTTATTAACACTATCACTTAGTTGACTAATGCTAATGAAAAAGATGGTGGTGTTAATAATACTCTTACTGGGCAAACTTCTTCTGGAACTGGTAGGTGATGAGGCAAGGTGCAGGTGCAGAAAATATCAGACTGCTGCCCATGTCCAGATGCACCTCTTTTAATTCCTCTTTTTATAATTGATTTATACTCCATTCCCAGGAACCACAGCGTGCTTACTGAAGCAGGCCTGTATTTGTGTTTTCTTTAAATCTTGATCTATTTTATTTTATTTGTTGCTGCACTCTATTGATTGTCTCCAATACCCTTTTATACATGACACTGAGGGGTAAGTAACAATTCACTTTGATTGCTGTAATTATATACTAATTATCTTAGGTTGTACTTATTGTACTTTACTTTGCACTAATTATTGTGTGTATATATACATATATGCAGTGTGTGTCTTGTGGTGTTAGCTTGACAAAGACCTTGGTGGAGGTCAAAACGTTGCCCTGTTGCATTATTTTGTTCCAATAAATCTGCCTAACTTGAATCTTGTGAGTGCCTGAAGTCTTTCAACATTAAACAAATGCCTGGAGTGGTGGGGGACAAAGCAATATCATCATCACTAGATTCCCTAGAGTCCATGACACTTCCGCTGATGGTGGATTGGGAAACAGAACTCTTTCCCTTTTCCCTTCCTCAATTGCTTTTTGGCATAAGAGCAGAACATTAATCACGGTGGGTTTCTTTTTTACATTACAGTAATTAGGTGTACACAAGATAGTGTATTGTGTAAACTAACAACTTTCTTCAGAAAATATAGGGGTTGGTGCTGTAAAATGGATTCATGCTTGGTTTATTTACTGCTGTAATTATATTGTGTATGGCATTAAAGGAAACTCTAAGCACCTTAAGCAATTTAGTGTCCTATTTTATTGTTTTAGTTTTACAAGAATTATAGATTTCAATAGAAATGTAAACTTTTATAAATGAACCCCCATGGCTGTCAATCAGACAACAGGTTATGTTACCTACTGGTTGCTTAGCTCAGTGGAACCAAACTCAAGTGTCAGGGAATTGCCCAAAGCACCTACCTTGAAAAGAGCTGCATTTGGAAGTCTGTGATTGGAAAGCCACAAAATAGTCGGGGCTGATAAAGAATTGGAGGGAGTCAGTAAGTTGAGATAGCAAAAATTATCATGTACAGAACTTGTCAGGTAGTTCTGCACTTGGCTTAAATAAAACTATTAACAACATTAACTGCAAAGTATTATCTGGTGACAGCAACTTATAAGAAGTGCAATGCTCACAGTAAATGACCAAATATATACATTCAGATTTTTTCCTTTTTAACAGAATATTTATTAAATTCAAAACTTACACCATGCATGTAAGGTTCCAATCCCCAAGAACCATGGTTTCTCCTTTCTAAAAGGGAATGCAAATTGTCTTTACATTTCAGTAAGAGTGCACATTTTATACAGACCCATTATAACATCTTTATAAACCACGGACATTGACTTATTTTATCATCTATCCATTTCTCTCATGTTTTCTGCAAATTTAGATTCACATTGTTTCCCTTATGGCGATTTTGGAGTACACCAAACCAATTTTAAAGCAGGGACATGCAAACATAAATAACATATTATGAGCAGCTGGTGATCTGTTGTATGTGGATATTCTGCATGGTTAAACTATTTAGTGTTGTAAGTGTTGGAAAAACTACTTCTATGAATTTATAATATATGATTCTCACTCTGAATATCTCCTGCTGTGTTTAAGCACTCAGTTCTAATCAGGAAATATCCGCTTTGATAATGACATAGTAATAACAATCAGCCAGTCAGGGTTTACTATACAACTATTGTAGCACTTTGGGCATGTTTTTTTCTGCATTATATGTACAGATCATAGAATATTTTTTTTTGCATTGAAATATGAGTAGAGACATACAAGGTGTTTGTGTAGTTAACTGCATGGCGTGTGATACAATGTGTGTATGTGTATGGTGAGCCCCATTTATCTTTGTGAAGCAGTGTATGGGTAGACTGCCTGTGGACAGAAGGCTAAGGGGGAATCCCTGCTTTTATTCCTTTTGTTTTTCTTTAAGAAATAAAAAAGTTTATTAACTCCTACCAGTTAGGCAGGGATGCCTAGAAATATAGTTGGTGAAGCAGGTTGCGTGTTCCTCCATCTGATACAGTGCTCTCTGCACGAATCGACAACTGCCAGCCCCTTAGCCAACAGCTAGTTCCGTGCTCACAAGTTAAAGGATCAGAAGAGGCCCAGTCCTACATTCTGTATGTACCAAATCTTCTTGACACCAAGCATACACAATGGGGAGGATTCAAGGTCTCTAAACCCAACTTACCTCCCCTTTTAGACCTGGTATAAAATAATAAAAGTAATTAAAGTTTCTGACATCCTCCAAGTGGGTGTTCTTTCTTAACATTTAACAGTGTTATGCTACAAGTAGAATTGATGTGGAACACAACTGCAGATTTGAAAGTTCCTTTTTATTTTAACAGAGCGTGATTGAAGATAGGAACAAAATCCTACTATAAAGGACAGTTACTGTAGCTTTAAGGATTCGTGGATATTGCAGGTGAGCAAAAAACACTAGCAACTGTAGCAGAGATATTGGTAACAGAGTTTTAGTAGGAGTGTATTAGTAATCAGGTTAAAGTTCATTAGCAAAGCAATTCCCAAAGAATTATTAAAAGTATAGTTAGAGTTTGACGGGAGTAATCTTCCAAAGGTAGTTTTGGTTGAGCCAAGATAGAGGATAAACTTCTTTCAGTCCGAGTCCTCGGGGTTGGAGAGAGCAGGAAAGTCCAATATTCAGTCCGAGATCAAAGGAGAGCAGAAGGCAGGGAATCCGTTAAAACAGTCCAAGAGGTCGGTACACAAGTGTTAACGAAGAGTAGCTTAGCCGGCAATATGAATGCGGAAGTAACCTAACTCAAATCACTAAGCAATTTTTAAACTGGCACGGTTTCTCTATAAGGCTTGAGAGAGCCGCGTCAGAGAAGGGGGCGGGGACTGCTCCGCATACCCGGAAGTGTCAGGAGTTGATCGGAAAGATAAGTCCTGACAAACAGTGAGAATTGCTCAGTGATGTACTTATTGTCTGGTTTACAAGCTGGTCATTCTAAACATAGGGAGGAGTTATATAGAAAAGGCAAGAGTGTATAAGTGTTTCTGCCAACCATCAAATACTCAATTTTTGCATCTGACAGTCACAGGTTGGCAAGCTCAGGGTTAATTTTTGTCATGTGGAATTGGATTGAAGGTTAAGCATTCTATGGTCTTTTCCACAGACAAAAGATTAGGATGCAAGGGTTTCATGGATATCACATTCAGTAGTGAATCTGACTAATTCATTTTTGTTTTCATAATAGTTATTTTTTGAGGCCCTAAGAGGTAAATAAGCTGAATATTTTATTATGCATGAAGACATTTTGAATGAGAGGAGGACATTCCAGTTTTTTCAGTATATGGTCTCCAAATGGACTGATGGACAATCCAGGACATTCTAGATTATGTGTAAATGCAGAGAATATTGAGTTCTACTGTTTACTCTTTGAGATCAGATTTGTTTCTTTATCACATAATTGACACAGAGGTCATTTACCTATGGCATGTGAGTTGCCTTTGCATTGCTGCCCCAAGCAGGCTAGCTTGGAAGATCTATGCATCCCACTTCCCTCTCAGTAAAGTAATACTTCCTGATATTATTTTTAAACCTTTGCCCCTCTAATTTAAGACTATGTCCTCTTGTTGTGGTAGTTTTTCTTGTTTAAAATATAGTCTCCTCCTTTACTGTGTTGATCCCCTTTATGTATTTAAATGTTTCTATCATATCCCCCCTGTCTCGTCTTTCCTCCAAGCTATACATGTTAATATCATTTAACCTTTCCTGGTAAGTTTTATCCTGCAATCCATGAACCAGTTTAGTAGCCCTTCTCTGAACTCTCTCAATAGGTATCAATAGGTATCAATATCTTTCTGAAGATACGGTCTCCAGTACTGCGTACAATACTCCAAGTGAGGTCTCACCAGTGTTCTGTACGATGGCATGAGCACTTCCTTCTTTCTACTGCTAATAACAAACTGCTCACACAAATCACAATAACGCAAACATCCCACATACACACACGACACACTTCACAGCCAGCATACATGCATAACATGTACATTTTGGATTTGTTTCTTCATGTTTAGTTTTTTCATATTTCTTGAGTTAATTGATTGTTCTTTTTATGTTAAGGATAAAAACTAAAGAGAGAAAAATGTATTTGAAATAAAGCTTTGAAACTTAGTATTCGTCTCTAACAATTCATGCACAAAATCCTGCTGTTAGTTTTGCTACATATTGCCTTTGGGTATTGCTGACCCTTTTTAAAAGAACATTATTTCCAAGCAGAATATGAATCACTTCAGAGTCTGGGACATATAATTTGAGGATCGGGCAAATTACATTAAACTAAGTACTTTTAGAGTGGATAAAACACCTCGTAGCTAGTGTGACAGCGTTATTATGCAAAGCTGCCTCTCTTTTTAGCTTTATGAATTTACACATAGTATATCGTTTCAATTACAAAGAAGAAGTCATCTTTATGTAGAGCAAAATGGACACTTCCTTAGTACAGCAATGTTATAGTGTCAGCGGCATTGTGAATAAATTAGGAATAATATTACCGGTAGGTTATATGGAGTCATCTTTTTAAAATGATAACATAAAATTACTGGAGATCTACTGTTCGTTGCATAATTGGTTATGACCTTAGTCAGCCCAGCTGACATACATAAAAGAAAAATAAATATTTTCGCATCTAGACAGATTTCAGCTACCGTATATACTCGAGTATAAGCCGAGTTTTTCAGCACATTTTTTGTGCTGAAAAACCCCAACTCGGCTTATACTCGAGTCACTGTCTGTATTATGGCAATTTACATTGCCATAATACAGACAGGGGGCTGTGTGCGGTTACTTACCTCTCCTGCAGCTCCTGTCAGCTCCCTCCTCCTCCGCGCCGGTCCGTTCAGCACCTCTGTCAGCTCCCAGTGTAAGTCTCGCGAGAGCCGCGGGGTCATAGTGCGGCTCTCACGAGACTTACAGTGTGAGCTGACAGAAGAGCTGCATGGACCGGCGTGGAGGAGGAGGGAGCTGACATGAGCTGCAGGAGAGGTAAGGAGAGCCCCCCTCCCTGCCATGCAGGAGAGGCCAGCCCACCTCCCCTCCCACTGAACTGCCAATGCCACTGGACCACCAGGGAAGGAGAGCCCCCCTTCCTGCCATGTATCAAGCAGGGAGGGGGGGGCGAAAAAAAATAAATAATAATAATAATAAAATAATAATAAAAATAATAATAAAAATAAATAAATAATAATATAACAAAAAAAAAAATAATAATAATAATAAAAAAAATATTCAAAATGCACACCCCCATCAAGGCTCTGCATCACACTCTGCATCACACACACACACACTGCACTCATACACACACACACTGCATTCACACACACACTGCACTCATACACACACACTGCATTCATACACACTGCATTCATACACACACACTGCACTCATACACACACTGCACTCATACACACACACTGCATTCATACACACACACACACACTGCATTCATACACACACACACTGCACTCATACATACCCACTGCACTCATACACACACTGCACTCATACACACTGCACTCATACACAGACACTGCACTCATGCACGCACACACTGCAGTCATACACTCACTGCACTCATACACACAGCACTCATACACACTGCACTCATACACACACTGCATTCATACACACACACTGCACTCATACACACACACTGCACTCATACACACTGCTTTCAAACACACACTGCACTCATACACACACACTGCATTCATACACACACTGCATTCATACATACACACTGCACTCATACACACACACACTGCACTCATACACACTGCACTCATATACACTGCACTCACACACACACTGCATTCATACACACACTGCACTCATACACACACACTGCACTCATACACACACACTGCATTCATAAACAGACACTGCACTCATACACACACTGCACTCATACACACACACTGCATTCATACACACACACTGCACTCATACACACACACTGCACTCATACACACACACTGCATTCATAAACAGACACTGCACTCTTATACACACACACTGCATTCATACACACACACTGCATTAATAAACAGACACTGCACTCTTATACACACACACTGCATTCATACACACACACTGCATTCATACACACTGCACTCATACACACACACTGCATTCATATACAAAAACACTGCATTCATTATATACACACACTGTAAATAAATATTCAATTAATAAAACAAAATTAGGATCTAATTTTATTTAGAAACTTACCAGTAGCTGCTGCATTTCCCACCCTAGTCTTATACTCAAGTCAATAAGTTTTCCCAATTTTTGGGGGTAAAATTAGGGGCCTCGGCTTATTTTCGGGTCGGCTTATACTCGAGTATATACGGTATTTAATTTGTATATTATTTGTATTTTTGGAGGTGAGACCTTTGTAAATATGTTTATTTCTTATTTCTCATTTCAATATTTTTTTCTGGAGCTGGGTTCTTATTTACTCCATAATACATTGTAATGATACCATATTTTTTTTACTCAATAAGAGAATGTACCTTTCAGTACTATATACCACAAAGTGCAATACAGAAAGCATGTTTATCACATTAGAGGTTATACAAACATCACATATTGAATTGCCATCTACTTTTCCCTTACCTCCTCACAAAACAAATAATTTTACAGGGAAGAAAATATGTTCGGTTAACGTGAAAGTTTTTTCGCTATCGTTTGAATTGTGAGCAATACAAAGTAAAATCAAAGTGAATCCAAATTCTAGGCCAAAATAGCAGAGTTTAGATATTTTGTTTGACTTAGACTATGCACAAATTACAATTTTGTAAATATTCCTTCAGTATAACTTCTACAAAAGCAGAGACCATTAAGGCTGTGGTTGTAAATCCTTTTCCTTGAAAGCTTGGTAGCTAAAGATTCCTCTCACATTGCTCAGTCTGCTTCACATTGCTGGTGTTAGCCTCGACTACACACACATTCTCCATCTCTAGATGTTTAAATCTGTAACAGACTTTTTATTAAGGAAGATTGCTCCCAGTACTTTCAAGGCATCCACTTCGGTTTTCCACCTTTCTCCTCAATGGTTGACAGTTCCACTTCCCTTTTCTACTTTTGTCCTGTTAGTTTGCTGCCGAGATAATTCTTTGAATGATTGCCTGAATCTCCTGAATTACTCAATCTTCTTGCAGTCTAGAAGGTCTTCCTCAAAGTACTCTGCTAATACTACCTTGTTAATGATTTAAGCGTGCTCTGTGATGGTGAATGACAATGTCAAAATTGTAAGATTAATGGGATAAATGCCTAATGTTTCTATCTTCACTTAAACAGTTATTGGGTTGATTTTTAACAATGCTGTTTCTGCTACTTAACTGTCTACTTTAGCTAGATTTCACTTCCAACGCTATTTATAACACAATGTGGCCAGTATAAACAGTGGAGAATTTTGATCATTGTTGATATTTGAACTAAGTATACATATACTTAGTTTTTACAGTTATCATATTATAGGCTAAATGCTTTCCACCTATAAGGTGCCCGTTGTTGGTATGATCTGCCATGGCTAGAAGGAAGTTTGCAG
Organism: Pelobates fuscus; assembly: GCF_036172605.1. Taxonomy (NCBI): domain Eukaryota; kingdom Metazoa; phylum Chordata; class Amphibia; order Anura; family Pelobatidae; genus Pelobates; species Pelobates fuscus. Next base: position 98,450,172 of record NC_086320.1, read on the forward strand.
TCTCTCCCTTAGCCATACCTCCAGTAGAGAAGATGGGTGGCTGTGGGTGGCTTGAGGTCCTCATATAGAGGGTTATTCATTAAAGTGAGAGTTCAAAGTGAATTTAGATCTAATTAAGGCCAAAGTAGCCAATGTGGAAGCATAGCTGACTTATAGTTGTGCTATTTTTCCCTTGAATTTGAAATGCATTTTGAATTCTCACTTTAGTGAATAACCTAGTTAGTATTAAACTGCTCGAAAATGGTTTAACATTGAATGGAGCTGTTAGTGCTGAGAACTCCACGAACGGTAATCAATTTAATGAGATGAAATGGTTACAGTGCCGACAATGTCCCTTTAAGGGTTACTTTCTGCTCCTACATTTGGATATCTCTTTATAACTTCAATTATCATTTATATAGTGCCACCAGATTCCTCAGTGCTTTGTAACTACTATACTTAGAGATTTGTTTTGTTGCAATTGAAATTTATCTGTACCGAATGGATCCACTTACACAACTCTGAATCTAAGTGCAATAAGAAATGCATAATGGCCAGGCATGTCCATTTCAGTTTGTGATTCTGAATTCCACTTGTGGTGCCAAAAAAATGTGATGATGGATGAGAAAAATAGATGATTGATGGTTAGGGGACAGTGACAAAATGTTGATTTTATTCACAGATCGAGTGAGAATAGAGCAATAGTGCATATAGTGCAATATTGTCTCCTTCTCTGGTGCAACCTTCTTACAGCTGCCCATCACAGTGAGTATTCCCCAAGGCTCTGTTCTTGGTTTTCATCTATTTCCCTTTATAATGCCTCACTTGGTAACCTTATTAACTATTTTGGAATCCAATACCATCTAAATGCTATCAATACTCAGATTTATTGTCCTCTCCTGCCCTATTACACAATAGTAAGGTGCTGTGGAACATGTTGGCGCTATATAAATGCTAATAATAATGCTAATAATACAAACCTTTGTATCAATCAAGTAGTCATAATGAGTGAAGGATCTTGTGTAATCACATTTTCTAAAGTTAATTATCTTTCCAAGCTAAGTATTAACCTTTAATCATTGTAAACTATTCACTTTAATTCACTGTAATCCAATATATTGTAATAATAGGTGCAGACCAGAAAAACACACCACTGAGCCACCAGGGTTCTTGTAAGGTCTGGTATGGGAGGAAGTCTATCAGGGGGAACAGTATACATAACTGCAGTGACACCAACTCTAGTAATACTGTTGTATCAAGGCACCCTAAGTCCAGAAGGAATTTTAGGGCAATATATATATATAAACAAATAATCCTGCACTACATATGACTCAAAATATACTTGCCCAGTGCTAGTAAGGCGAAAATACAAGGATAAACAATCCAGATAGCACTCCCAGGACTTGTAATAAGTATGAAACTTAGCTTTTCATTTGCTTTAAAAAGTAGATCGACGTTTCAGTCTGTTACACACAGACTTTCATCAGGGCTAACAATAACAATACAAGTGCCTACCTACCGTATATACTCGAGTATAAGCCGACCCGAATATAAGCCGGGGCCCCTAATTTTACCCAAAAAAACTGGGAAAACTTATTGACTCGAGTATAAGACTAGGGTGGGAAATGCAGCAGCTGCTGGTAAATTTCTAAATAAAATTAGATCCTTAAAAAATTATATTAATTGAATATTTATTTACAGTGTGTGTATATAATGAATGCAGTGTGTGTATGAGAATGCAGTGTGTGTGTATGAGAATGCAGTGTGTGTATGAGTGCAGTGTGTATATGAGTGCAGTGTGTATATGAATGCAGTGTGTGTATATGAATGCAGTGTGTGTATATGAATGCAGTGTGTGTGTATGAGAATGCTGTGTGTATGAGTGCAGTGTGTGTGTATGAGAATGCTGTGTATGAGTGCAGTGTGTGTGTATGAATGCAGTGTGTGTGTATGAATGCAGTGTGTATGAGTGCAGTGTGTGTGTATGAGAATGCTGTGTGTATGAGTGCAGTGTGTGTGTATGAATGCAGTGTGTGTGTGTATGAGTGCAGTGTATGTGTATGAATGCTGTGTGTATGAGTGCAGTGTGTGTGTGTGTGTATGAAAATGCTGTGTGTATGAGTGCTGTGTGTGTGTGTGTGTGTGTGTGAATGCAGTGTGTGTGCATGAATGCAGTGTGTGTGCATGAATGCAGTGTGTGTGTGTATGAATGCAGTGTGTGTGTGTATGAGTGCAGTGTGTGTGTATGAGTGCAGTGTGTGTGTATGAGTGCAGTGTGTGTGTATGAATGCAGTGTGTGTGTATGAATGCAGTGTGTGTGTATGAATGCTGTGTGTATGAGTGCAGTGTGTGTGTATGAGAATGCTGTGTGTGTGTGTATGAATGCAGTGTGTGTGTATGAATGCAGTGTGTGTGTATGAATGCAGTGTGTGTGTGCATGAATGCAGTGTGTGTGTGTATGAGTGCAGTGTGTGTGTATGAGTGCAGTGTGTGTATGTGTGTGTGTGTAATGCAGAGTGTGATGCAGAGCCTTGGTGGGGGGTGGGCATTTTTATTTTTTAATTATTATTTTAATATTTTTTTTTGTTTCATTACATTTTTTATTATTATTATTTTTTTATTTTGTTATTATTTTTTATTTAATTATTATTTTTATTTTATTATTTTTATTATTAATATATATACATTTTTTCGTCCCCCCTCCCTGCTTGCTAGCTGGCCAGGGAGGGGGGCTCTCCTTCCCTGGTGGTCCAGTGGATGGGCACTGTGTAGGAGAGGGCTGTGGGGGCTGCAGAGAGATGTTACTTACCTTTCCTGCAGCTCCTGTCAGCTCTCTCCTCCTCCACCGGTCCGTTCAGCACCTCGGTCAGCTCCCAGTGTAAATCTCGCGAGATTTACACTGTGAGCTGACAGAAGAGCTGAACGGACCGGCGGAGGAGGAGAGAGCTGACAGGAGCTGCAGGAAAGGTAAGTAACATCTCTCTGCAGCCCCCACAGCCCCCAGTCTGTATTATGGCAATGCAAATTGCCATAATACAGACAATTGACTCGAGTATAAGCCGAGTTGGGGTTTTTCAGCACAAAAAATGTGCTGAAAAACTCGGCTTATACTCGAGTATATACGGTATGTACCCAAATACATACATACAATTAACTTACCCACCACCGGAATAAACTACTGTTCCCTGTCAGCCCAGTCCAAAACTCGCATGGGTTCCACTGGCGTCGACGTGTGCGTGCGTGCGTGACATCATCACGTGACGTCGGAGTCATTACCACATCACGTGAGCGGCCATTCAAAGGCCTCATTGGGAGTTCGGCGCTATGGAGACAATTACCCATAGCAGCATATCTACAAAGAAACTCTTTAGCTGGAACACAATAATAAAATATATACACCACCATGAATGCTTGTTATTGCTCAGCCATATCCCCAGAGCATACAGAAATTAAACAAAATAAAATAAAATAAGGGGTTGAACATATAAGCAGAGACAAACAGTACCAATGTTTAGAGAGGAATTTAGTCAAACGAGAAACCCCAATATGAGGCAATATTATATGAAAAAATAGCAAAATGAGAGGAGCAGAAAATCCATATCATGTAATCAGATTAAAGGTATTGCGTATACTTGCAGCAAACCAACAGAATCTTAAACCTAAGGCTGTCACCAAAACAAAGTATTAGCTACAAGTGATCAAAATAACTTGATCCACACATAAATAGAGTTAGACCATTGTAGGAGCCAGAGTGCTAGACTGGATAGAAACATACTTACAAAGAACAACCATTTAAAGTGGTATCACACCACTGGAATTAAATACGAAAGAAAAATCTACTTAAAGGCTAACCCTGACTTAGCAATCCAAAAGATACAAATAACACCAACCTTAATTGATGATAACCAACCATATTGTATCATCAAAAAGGGAAATGTCTAAACTACACTTAAGCAGTTATGTCACATACTTTCATGTCAAAAAGCACAAGGAATAGGCGATGAATCCCCATGTAAAAGGTCAATACATGTTAATCCCCTTGATTAACATAAAAATGTCATCGATGTATCGTACGTACATCAAAATTCAGTCTCTATAGGGTTCCAGGAGGAAATTAGACTCAAAGCTGAACATATAACCATTTGCATAAATGGGTGCCATTGCCGCACCCATGGATGTCCCTGCAATCTGTCTATACCAGTCAGATTCAAATCTGAAGTAGTTTTGGGAGAGCACAATTTCCAGCAGTTCCAGCGTAAATTCTATCTTTACTTTTTTGCATGATCTGCCTTATTGTATTTTGTTGCTATCGCTGGTTCTTTGGATGTCTAGATTTGTATGAGATTTTCGTATTGTATTTTGGTACCCATTAGTGTCAGCTTCTATTTTTCCACTAGATGGTAGTTTATTGGGCGATTCATCATTTGTCTCTTGGTAATTTGCTATATGGATATAATTTCTTTAGTGGATACTGTATTGACCTTTTACATGGGGATTCATCGCCTATTCCTTGTGCCTTTTGACATGAAAGTATGTGACAGAACTGCTTAAGTGTAGTTTAGACAGTTCCTTATTTAATGATACAATATGGTTGGTTATCATCAATTAAGGTTGGTGTTATTTGTATCTTTTGGATGGCTAAGTCAGGGTTAGCCTTTAAGTAGATATTTATTTCGTATTTAATTCCAGTGGTGTAATACCACTTTAAATGGTTGTTCTTTGTAAGTATGTTTCTATCCAGTCTAGCACTCTGGCTCCTACAATGGTCTAACTCTATTTATGTGTGGATCAAGTTATTTTGATCACTTGTAGCAAATACTTTGTTTTGGTGACAGCCTTAGGTTTAAGATTCTGTTGGTTTGCTGCAAGTATACTCAATACCTTTAATCTGATTACATGATATGGATTTTCTGCTCCTCTCATTTTGCTATTTTTTCATACAATATTGCCTCATATTGGGGTTTCTCTTTTGACTAAATTCCTCTCTAAACATTGGTACTGTTTGTCTCTGCTTATATGTTCAACCCCTTATTTTATTTTATTTTGTTTAATTTCTGTATGCTCTGGGGATATGGCTGAGCAATAACAAGCATTCATGGTGGTGTATATATTTTATGATTGTGTTCCAGCTAAAGAGTTTCTTGTTATTCTTTGTAGATATGTTGCTATGGGTAATTGTCTACATAGCGATGAACTCCCAATGAGGCCGGCTCACGTGATGTGGTAATGACACAGACGCCGCGTGATGACGTCACGCACGCACACGTCGATGCGGGTGGAACCCACGCGAGTTTTGGACCGGGCTGACAGGGAGCAGTAGTTTATTCCGGTGGTGGGTAAGTTAATTGTATGTATGTATTTGGGTATATAGGTAGGCACTTGTATTGTTATTGTTAGTCCTGATGAAAGTCTGTGTGTAACAGACTGAAACGTCGATCTACTTTTTAAAGCAAATTAAAAGCTAAGTTTTATACTTATTACAAGTCCTGGGAGTGCTATCTGGATTGTTTATCCATATATATATATATATATATATATATATATATAAAACGGAAGATTCAAAGATAGCACTCCAGGGACTTGATAAAATGTAACTTTTATTTTACTCACTAAAACATCAAAGGTGTCAACGTTTCAGCTTGATCCCCTCAAGCTTTCGTCAGGACATCTTGTATTGTTATTGTTAGTCCTGATGAAAGTCTGTGTGTAACAGACTGAAAACGTTGATCTACTTTTTAAAGCAAATTAAAAGCTAAGTTTTATACTTATTACAAGTCCTGGGAGTGCTATCTGGATTGTTTATCCATATATATATATATATATATATATATATATATATATATATATATATATATATATATATATATATACACACATATATAAAATCAATGTAAAATATATAGCTGTTAATTTATTTTTTTTAAAAAGGAAAAAAATGGAATACCCATATGATTGACATAATTGTTGAGTATAAAAGATATCTTTTGTCAAAAGTATTTTTTTTCAGAAAAATATTCTACGACAGTTTAAGACATTTCCCAGTATTCAAATGGCGTAAAAAATGACTGAAACTTTAGTGCCTAACAATAAATATGTAACAACCCCTTACAGAAATCTCTTTAGCAGCAATTTATTGAAAAGCAAGATGTGTCAGTTATTGCACTTTTACTAATCATGTTCCCTGCCATCTATTGGCAAAGTAAACAATTTACATTTAATAAATGCATCTACCTTTTTTGCTTTCCCGGTTGAAACCGCCATTAGAATTGATTGATTTTGAACATTATTCCTAATGTTATTTACTGCACTCTCTTTTAATAGTGAATTGACTTTAGTCCAGAGTGACCTGCTTGGTACCTAAACTTAAATGTAATATGGTGATACAATTTGAAAGACTAGCAGCTGGATCTGTTCCGAGAATGATGATAGCAGCTGAAGAGGTCTCAACACAAGCCCTCCAGCCGTTTAGATGGAAAGCTAAACATGAGCAATCAAACACCCACTTGGTATTATGCCTAAATGAAATCCTTTCCTTATAAACATTTCTATGACCTACTAAAAAAAAAAAAAAATATCTCCCGTCTGAGTCTATTTTTTAAAATTAACTTTGGCATCTAGATTTACAGCAGTAATCTCCTTTGGGATAACCTTCATGAATAACTTCAGATAAAAAAGATAACTTTTACTGTATTCATAATTTTGTCCAATCAGCTATTCTAAATTATGTCATTTTGTTCAATGCAAAAAAAAATAATAAAAAAATAAAAAATAAATTGAATGATGTCAACAGATGGCATGTGATATATTCCCAAACACCTTCTAACAGAACATCTCAATTTACAGAACTAGGGCACTGGTTTTTCTGGGTGAGAGGTAATTATTCTCTATGATGGGTGTTTCAGACATTGCCAGTGCAAAAACTGCCATTCATTTAATTGCTTTTTACAAGATGAATTTAGCTAGTAAAAAAAAAAAAAGTCAAATTTGATTATCGTTTTCGTGCAATGTATATTAATTTCAGAAACTGATGCTATACCATCCTGGATGCTTGGTTGCTGTGAAACTATTTCTCATCACATTGACAATGCAATTTAATTTCCCTGAGACTTCAATGCTCAATTTAAATTGCAGAAGGCTTAAAAAAAAGAAATATTTCACCTACGTTTTCTTTCCTCACTGAAGCATTTTGTAAACACCAATTGTACCAAGATCCAGTATTTTTCCAAGAGATCCATTTTGATTTTTGAGTACTTACAAATATAGGTATTAAATTAATATTTTTGGTATACGTTTTTAAAAGGATTTAATATTGTGAAAAATAACTTCATATTTTGATATTATTTGATCTATTATCATATTTTTTTACATTTGATTATTTTGAAAACATCATTTTAAAGGTTTAGCCAAAACACATTGTTTAATAATCTGATTTTAAAATACTTTTTCAGGCAAAGAATTATTATTTTTTATTTTTACTGTAAAGAGCTCTTTCATCTGCCCGAAGATGATCTTTCTTCAAATCTTAATGGGTAACCTCTTCACCTATTTTCAGTTCCCTTAATGAACAGGTTATGTTTATACTTGTAAAATGTCTCCAGAGAAAACATTTTTTTTTCTTAAAATTGTTGGATAAGCATTTCAAATAAATGTAATATTTTTCAATAAACTTTTACAATGATTTTTTCAACATGTTAAAATATTTTAAAAAAAATAAAGTTATTACAAAATTTAAATATGGTTTATAATATTAAATAATTTTAAAAGTTAAGCAAAGAAATCATTCGAAAGCTTATCCAACAATATTAAATTGAGGGCCAAAACAGGTGCCGAAAAGTGCACTGCACATTCACTATATCATTGATTTGATCAAAATTATCTCATCATGTGAATACCACATTTCATGCATGACAATACCTTACTGGCCTTTGCAATCGCTATATGACATTGCAAATTGTTGCCTCCTTTAATATTTTCCCAGTCATTTATTGTTGCAATTTTGCATTTACCGTCATTAGATCTCATCTGTCACTTAAATGCCTAGTCCCAAAATGTATCCAAATTTATCTGAAGTGAGTAATTTCCTGAAGTCATTATCCTTCTCACATTATATTACATTACTTAGATTTGCGTCATCTGCAAACATTACTACCCATTGCAAGATCAATAATAAACTTATTAAAGAGAAGTTAAACAAAAGAAGGCAACCTGGAGTTGCTCCACTTACTACTTTTGTCCAGTTTGAAAGTAAGTACTACTCTCTGATCTAACAAACTACTCTCTGATCTCTGTCTTTAAACCAATATGCAATTCAAGAACAAGAATTTTCATGCAAAGGTAATTTGTACAGTAAAGGTTTATTTTGGATCATAACAAATACCTTTGCAAAGCCCAAGTAGATCAAATCCACTGCTACACCACATCTGCTTTACAACGAACTTCATTTTCTGGAAGAAGAGAAACCTGAAAAATTCAAACAATAACAGAACACAGATTAAATATGTTTAGAAGCATGTAAACCATGGTAAGTAAGAACATATTAGATTTATCCAGGATTCGGTACAAAATTGTTTGCTTGATGGGTCATTAAAAAGAAAAACAGAAGCACAAACAAATAACTCACAGCTACGAACCAAAGTTAAACAGGTGAAGTTGTTGGCACCAAGCAAAAGTGAAGAAAAAAATAAGGCCACTTATATTTTAAGAATAAATTAAACTTAAAATTATAGGTAAAATCTTCATCCCTCTTCAATGTACATGTGATCAGACATCTTGCAGAGGTTTGATCTCTCTTTGTTTTCTCACATTTAAAATTACCTTATTTGTCTTTCTACAAAACTCTTCCTCATTTCTCTATAAACGATCCATAAATCATTCAAGAAACATCCAGTCCAATTTGGAAATGGTTTGCAAGTATCACCTTGTACATTTTATAAAAGTGGACAAGATCTAACCTACAAGTCCAAATTATGCATGTTTAATGTGTAATTTAGAATGCAGGTAGTTATGTTGTGTGTGGATAATTTTATCTTTCATTTACTAAAAACTGGTAATTTGTTTTGCTTCATAAGTCCACTTTTTTGTCCTTGCCTCACCTGTTTCAGTATTCCCCTTTTTTTTCTTAAATATGACTGATTTCCACACCGGAAAGCTGTCAATAAACCATCAACAGAAGCAGAAAAGCTGAGGATTCGCAGGAAATGCAGGAAATGCAGGAAATTCAAGTGTGACTTTCCTATTCTAAATAGTTTTTTAATGTATTGTTTGATTGTTTGTTTGTTTGTTTGTTTGCTTTTTGTATATATCATTTTATTCCATTATCTATACAGTGCATTAAAATAAACCAGTTAACCTCCAGTCTGGGGTATCCAATTGAGTTGTTAGAGATTTGTACAAAAATATATGTTTAAAAATGAAGAACCTGGGGGGCGGGGCCTGACCAGCATGGCGGATGGTCGCAACTCACAGGAGCTCTCAAGCACAATGCTCATCCAAGCGACGAATCGAGACTCCTGCGGCTCACAACCGGACCCAAAAAGGGTTCTACCCGCCACAGACGACGACTGGAGTGTTCCAGTTTGGAAAACCGGAATGCCGGCTGCCAAAAGCATTAAAGAGCGGTTGCGGCCTAGCGAGGGTTACGGGCGGGAGTGGTGGCCGACCTCCTGTCCCGGACTACCTCTTCCAGCAGGACCACACAGAGCTCCGTTCCCGCCCCTGGACCGGGGGGGTCATCCCTTTCCATACTCCACTGCCCACTGGAGCCCTCTGACTCGCTTAGGCGAACTTTAACAAGCACCAGAAACTCCGGTGGTTGCGGCCTACCAGGCAAGATGCCTCCCTTAAGAGTTAACGCCCCCACGCGGGCTCCCTGCCAGGAACCTATGGATGCAGAGCCATGGCTAATAAAATTTGATAAAATCTGCGCCTGATTCTGGGCCAAGCTGGCGAGGAGGCAAGCGGAGACCATACCATGGGACCCACACGTCCATGCTCAAATCAGGCCTAAGGGCAGCAAAGACCAAAGGAGGCACCCGACACAAACGTCACGCAGAGCCCATACAGAGAAGAGGGTGCCACCGGTCCAACGACCAAAGAGGCATCGCCGACAGCCCAGCAAGCCTCTCCACAGTGGCAACGAAAGACGGCACTCTAGTGGGCGCCGCTGTTCCAAGCGCAGATCACGCCACAGGAGGGCTCTTGTTCAGAGATGTCAACGCAAGCGCAGCAGAGATCCAGAAGCCACAAGCCCGGCGAAGACAGGAACCGAAACCCGAACAGAACAACACAAGAGTGCAGCGGTACCAGTAACTGGAGGGGCATCCACACGGGGCTAAATAGACTCTGGCTGTTATGTACCTGCAGCCTCCAAGCTCTTGGCATCGGCTAAGCAGCCCTCAAAGACGCTCAGAACACGCATACAATGCTTGCGGTACCCATATGTTGAAACAACTTTTTTGTTACTTTTTTTGGGGTTCTACGGCAAGTACCTAAACTTAACCAATGAGCCATGCTATAATGTACGTTTATGCACGCTAGGGTATAGTACGCAAAGCATCTGAATATTGCACAGACATGTTGACTTAGCCTGTGATTACTAGTTCATCTCTTATGTATAGTGTTTACTTAAAGTTAACTCCTGAGTAACTATTAATGTACAATTGTGCAAGTCTCATTAAGTGCCCCCACCCTGTTTAGATGCATTATAAGCTCTGCTGGCCTGTTGCCAGGTAGTGGGACATGACTAGCCTACATATCAATATTGACCGCTTGCAATGTATGACCAACAAAAGTAATAGGATCTCAAGCTAAATTGTTTCAAGCAGCTTGTATAGCCAGACTGTTACTCTTATTTTGCTAAGCCTGTCCAAGCTTACCCTTAAATTTATCTTTGCGCTCTATTCTAATGACAAAACGGCTTGGCCATGCGGATGATTGGTATAACTCGGGGGTGGGCGGCCTTCGGCTCTCCGGGTGTTGTGGACTGCACCTCCCGTGATGCTTTGCCAGCATTATGCGTGTAGGAGCATTATGGGGGATGTGGTCCGCGGCGTCTGGGGGGCCAGGGGTTACCTATCCCTGGTATAACTATACATATAAAACTGTGCAATCCCTCATGCCACTGTTTAATTTACGTATATACTCAATACTGTTTATAAACCAAAAATGTGCTCGTTCTATCGTGTACCTCTATGTTTAACTGTTTTAATGCGCTGGAGAATTGCCTCTGGGGTACCTCCCAAGCGAATGTTATAAGCTTACGCACAACAAAAAAAATAATTGAAAAAAAAAAAAATGAAGAACCTTTAAAAATGATTACTGTAAGATCTATCAAATAAAGTGAAACTGGTTTTAGCTAGAAGCCAATAAATGAAATCCATAATAGCAAGAAGCTTAATATTATTATTATTATTATTATTATTATTGCCATTTATATAGCACCAACAGATTCTGCAGCGCTTTACAATATTATGAGAGGGGGGATTTAACTTTAAATAGGACAATTAAAGGAAATCTTACAGGAACGATAGGTTGAAGAGGACACTGCTCAAACAAGCTTACAGTCTATAGGAGGTGGGGTATAAAACACATTAGGACAGGAAATAGCAATCAAATAAGGTGGGAGTGACACAGAGCTGGAGGAGAGAGTAAAGTGCTGCCCTTTAGGAGAGAGCAAGGGACAGGTATGTAAGGTAGATGTTACTCTGGGAGGCCAAAAGCTTTACTAAAGAGATGAGTTTTAAGGCACTTCTTGAAGACTAGGGGAGAGTCTGATGGCGGTAGGCAGGCTATTCCATAGGAAGGGAGCCGCCCAAGAGAAGTTCTGCAAGCGCGAGTTGGCCATACGGGTGCAAGCAGCGGACAGGAGAAGGTCAAGGCAGAGCAGAGAAATCGAAAAGGGGCATGCCTATGGATCTGAGAAGAGATATAAGAGAGGCTAGAATTGTTCAGTGCTTTATAGGTATGGGTTAGCACTTTGAATTGACTCCTATAGGATATAGGAAGCCAATGTAAGGACTGACAGAGGGGTGAGGTGTGAGAGGACCGACTAGAGATGAAAATCAGTCTGGCGGCAGCATTCATTATAGACTGTAGCGGTGCAATATGGCTTTTGGGAAGACCAATTAGGAGAGGGTTAGAAAAATTGTTATCATTGTTTCACATCCCCTTTGTAATCAAATATTTAATTTGTTCTAAAGTTGTTTTCAGTAATATTTTAATATTTTTCTTGTGTCTATATTTTCAGAATTGTTCATTGGAACGTAGCATTGAAAAATATTGTAATACAGATCATGTAACATGGCTCTTGACCAGGGGTTCCCAACCCAGTCCTCAATTAACCCCTTTCAGCCCAAGATTTATGGATTACCCTGTTGTATCAAAAGTGTTTCTTTTTTTATTTTATTTTCTGAAAACACCTTAGACACAACTGGGTTATCCCTAAATCCTGGACTGCTAGAGGGTACTTGAGGACTCAGATAGGAACCACTGCTCTAGACTGTAAGTGTCACAATTTCACTGTGCCATTCAGACGGCCAGTCGGGTGGCAGTCTAAGGGGATTTGAACTGTGATCCTTCTGTGTCCTAAACCTGCTATCTTACCTCTGAGCCACACTTCAGTTTTTGTTTCAGCCTGATGCCTGATTTATCCATGCTTTGTCTCCAGCACTGGGGGCTGGACTTTACCTGTGGCTGCTCCTGTCCTGTGGACACCTGAAGCAGATCGCTAATTAACCAGGTCTCTCTGAGGGCAGTGTTAGTTCATTGACTCTGGTTCTCATTATTGGTTCTTGTTATTGACTATCCTGATCATGTGTTCTCCAGTTTGATCCCAGCTTCTGACCTTGGCTTATCTCATTATCTGACTTTGGCTATACCTTGACTACTCTTCTGCTTGTGTCCTTGCCTGTCCAGTGTTTTGGAGCACTTTACCTGCACAGCCCATGTGCACAGACTCACAGCTTAGATAGTTTCTTACCTGGTCACCTTGGTCTGTTTATTTGCAAGGGTGAGCGTATAACTCTGCACGTCGGACTCCACACCAGGTAAGATCCTGACAGTAAGCTTGTTTGAGTTGCAGTGCAATTGTCTTATTTATTGTTAAATTTTCCTCTTTCGGAAAATTGTAAAGTGCTGCAGAATATGTTGGAGCTATATAAATAATAATATTAATGGCTAACAACAAAGGAGCATTTGTTAATTAACATCAAAAAAGTACTAGAGAAGCTCTTGTTTTCTTTTTGTCTCTGTAACAGATCTCCCAACTTACATTGTAGTCTATATGGGTGAATACCATGTGCCACTGGGGCTTTATTTATATTAAGTTAATTTAATTTTTGTATCATTTTATTGTGTCAAACAATCTCCTATTTTTTGTAATGTTTTTGTAACAAGGATTTGCAAATCTACAACCATAGATTCTTCTTCTCTATATACTGAAGAAAAATAATATTGTCTTGCTTTGGTTGATTAGGCCCTACTTTCAGATCCTGTGTCTCCATTCCGATTTAGTTTCCTTGTGTCACCAGGGATCTGTCTCCATGCAGTACAATGTGAGCACATTATTATATGCAGTGCATTATCTTCTATATTGGGAGCTACCCAGAGAGGCTGTCAATCAGCCTGGCTTGTTAGGCTAGGCTGACACACCTTTAGTAAATGCCACTTCAGTGGGTGGTCCTGTCCCTCCCACTTTTCAGGTAGGTCTGCCCATTAAGGGTGTCATCACTGGTGATGCTTGCCCAAGGGTCTGCCCATCTGTTCCAATCCCATACCTCTCTTTAAATTTTAGAAGGTATTCTGTATTTTATATGTGCAGTTTTTTTTGCAAACATTACAATAAAGCTTTCCCGAGTCAATGGCTGGACTATTTAAGACTTGCAATTCCAACAATGCTAAAATGTATTAACAGAGGCCAAAAGTATTTAAACATTAACAGTGGTGAAAGGTCTATCTGCAAAACAATGTACATATGCTTGTATACATTTGATTCTGTTCTTTAGTAAACTAAGTCATGTTTTTAGTTTAATTTTGTTCATCATTACAAAAACTGATGGTAATGAGATTCAGCTTTGTCACATATATTTCACGTTGGCATGCAGTTTTCTTTTAGCATGCATTTAAGTTTTTCATCATGTTTAATAATTATGTTGGCTAAGGTTAGTTTACTACCTGTAGGAATTAATTACTTTGCTTTTGTCTTTCTTCTCACTTTTGTAAATCAAGTAATCTAGTTCTGTTTAGAAAATTAAATCAATTGAGTTGATATCTTAGCTTGACAAGCAACTGAAATACTTGATAGGACAAGTTCAATGGATCTTAATGGATTACAATTGGAATGGTCTCAAAGGCAAAAGTAGACAACCCAGGGTATTCAGAATTGGATAAGTCCAGTCTATTGTAGTAGCCACGTCGCAAATGCTAGCCAAAGTTAGTTTTCATATTCTTTTGCTTATTTCATTCAAAAACAGCACTTTCACTAATGATATCATCATCATTATAAGTTGTACTGTTTTAAAACACTCCTATTTGAGTTCAGCAAAGTCTCACGAGTACAACGGTACCCCACATGTACAGGTTTTATGGTGTTATAGAAAGTTACAGGGTTAAATATACGGCTTGTAAACTTAATTCAATGGACTTTCTGACTGGGTTGCTAGGCAGGTCCTTTGAATTATAATTAATAAAAATGAATCAATTGTGACAGAACCCTCTGTCCTTGAATTTTATATTTCTCTCTATATGCCTGGATTTTATATTTCCCCTTATATGTTCGTTAATTTGTTCAGTGAATTTCATTTCTCCTATAACCAGTATAATTCTGTTCAAATAACCAAACTATTCACCGAACGACCGACCACCCTGCATGTGGAGTGTGCTGCTCGTTAACCTCCCAGAAGCTGCGGTTAACCGCAGCTTAACTGACAAACAGCTGGGTGTTCGTCGTTCGTATGAACAAACATGTGGTGGTGGCCATCTTAAACTGTCAAACGGCCAGTGGTGTTTTGTCATTGAATGCATGGAACTGTTTTCGGACACTAGTTCACACGAACACCGCTGGGACTTCCAGATTTCCAGCAATTCATTTCTTTTCATACGGTACATTTAAACACACGAACAAGATACTGGAGAATCATAGACACAAACAGTCATTTCGTTATTTTAATGTGTTTCATTACCCCTGAAATAGACCGGCCGACCCAGTTGAACTTATGAAACTATTCTGGGCAGTAGCCCCGTGGGCGGCCGGTCAGAAATCGAACATCCAGCTAACTTTTGAACCCCTGAACCAATCTGGGTGATTTTTGAGTATGTTGTTCCCCCAGATCGGGGCTATCGGGAAGTGTATATTTTGTGGAGGTTTCTTATGTTTTTGGGGTATTTCTAAAAATGTGTAAAATAGTTGTATTTTTCCTTTGGAGATAATTGAGTTGATACCATAATTAACTAAATTATCTCCTAAACAGAGGGGAGGGATTGTGCACACTCTATGGGAGTGACTGAATGTAAAATACTGTTTTATTGGCTTGTTGTCCCTGTGCCCCACAAGGTCCACCTGGGTGGTAACCTTGTGGGAAAAACTGTATAAAAGGCAATCTGCCACAATAAACCTTCAGTTCCTGATTTACCTTCAACACAGAGCCTTGTCTCGTGCTTGTAGGGGAAAGCTATACCTGCTGCAATCCCTGCCTTGGGCTACAATAACTGATCACAAGGGGTCTGCATACCTGAATAGGAAGGTAACCCTCAAAACCTTCAAAGATAAATCAAACAAACAGAACAAAGGATACAGGTAGCACCAAAATAAATACAATATTGTGGTAAGTAAGCAAAAAGGTACCAAGTAAAATATAAAAATGTCCTTTTGAGGTTATAAAAGTCTTCAAATGCTGAATAAGATGTCTCCGGAGTGGTATCTCACATCAATGGCATATGCAAACGAGAGAATAGAAGACCAATAGTGCAGTATTGTAAGTCTATGGACTATAGACAACATAGAACTAAAAATTGCCAACTCACGTTTTTCAGAGCTATAACCAGCTCTCGGTAAAACAGCTTACAGTGGTATTTCAACTCCCCAATTGTAGGATATCCCTAAAACAGTAGTTGTAGTGTAGTTTACAGGCAATTAAAGAAAAAGAAGGCACATAGTGCTCTCCATATTTGCAAATAAGTAGTAGTAACATGAAATGTACTTACAATTTTGGGAACAGACAAACCGCTCTATGGTAACAGCGTGGATGGAACAATCCCCACCTAGGATACTTTTGATGATGGACCTGATGTGTATGGAAAATAGGTTGCACCAGGTACAAATTGTTGATCCTATCCTAAAAAAATCTATCTCTTGAGCCTCTCTCTCCTTCTATCATCCCATAACACTACTCCCCTTCACTTCTAAGCTTCTTGATCAGGTTGTATTTACCCATATAAGTCACATTCTCAACACTAACTCTCTCCTTGACTCTCTTCAATCTTGCTTCCATTCCCTCCATTCTACTGAATCTTATCAAAGTGACTAACGACTTAATCACGGCTAAACCTAGGTCGAATTCTTATTGATCTCTCTGCTGCCTTTGATGCTGTCTTTTCTTCAAACCCTCCACAACCTTGGACTCTGTAACACGGTGCTTTCCTGGTTTTCATCATATCTTTCTTAATGCTCATTTAGTGTCTCCTTCTCTGATGCCACCTCCACGATGCCTGTCTCAGTCGGTGCATCTCCTCCCCTGACCTCTCTCCTACTTTCCTGGAACACGTCACAGATTGCTTCTCTTCTATCCCAACTGGATGTCTTCCTGTTTTTTAAAACATAATCTTTCTAAAACTGAACTTCTCATCTTATCTCCCTCAGATAGACCTCCTCCATCAACCTCCCGCCAAGTCAATGGGACACCTGTTAACCCAACCCCTCAAACTCACTGCCTTGGTGTTTGGACTTAACTTTTCTCCCCTGTCCAGTTTGTCTAGAAATCCTGTAACTTCCATCTTAAAAATATTGCTCATATTCACCCTTTTTAACTCAAGCTACAACTAAGTTCATGCAATACCTGCATTGATCATCTTCAGTCTAGAATAAATGCTACAGACAGGCTCATCTTCTTGACTGACCACTACTTCCACATCTAAACCCTTTGCCAGTTATTACATTGGCTTCCTGTACCCTTCAGAATTCAAACTGCTCACACTAACCTACAAACCCCTTTCTAACTACACTCTTCAATAAAGTTAATCTTTACTCCACAAACACACACCCCTATTCATTCCCTTCGTTCTTAAAATGACCTTCTTCTGTCATCTGCTCGTTTATAATTGTAAAGTACTGTGGAATATGTTGGCGCTATATAATTAAAATAATAATAAAGTACAACATAATTATCAGGATAGAATTTAGTAATATTGCACTAGGATTTGGTTATTCCCTTTGTCTTTTCAACTTGTACTGCTATATATTTCTGCATCATCATAAACTATCACCCAAGAAACCACACACTCCACCTATTGTATGTTAAGCTGATACTGAGGCTGGCTTTCGGCTGCTTCCCATCCACCCGGGCGGCCATCACCTGTTGTGTTGTTTCTTCAAGGGCAGTTACTATGTTACAATACAAAAAAGAAAGTGAATGGCGCTTACACAGTAAAATAAAAGCACAGTACTGGAGTGAAAGAGGTGTTCCCCAACACCCTAAAGTCAAAATGTAAGAAAGGTATTAGAAGCAACAAGTGCCAAAATACACACAACACTCCCTGTGTATAAAAATATAAAATAATACTTATACATGTACAGATATATGTGGGGGATGTCCCATGTAGTCAGTACCTACAATAATAAAAAAGGTACATAGTATAGACTGTACATACAAAGAGAGAAATATGGAGGTAATTGGATACACTCACGGATTTCAGAGCCGTACCAGGCTCTGTATTTAGTGCCCAAGGGTGCCTCAGAAGGCTTTGCTGGAGAATCCTGAATGATATCCCCCAGAGGTAGAAGAAACAGCAGCAGAATGATGATAAAAATAGTAGATTTATTGTAAATGGAAATTAAAATAGTAACTGTGCAGGTCCCATATGAGTCACCATATGGGACCTGCACAGTTACTATTTTAATTTCCATTTACAATAAATCTACTATTTTTATCATCATTCTGCTGCTGTTTCTTCTACCTCTGGGGGATATCATCCAGGATTCTCCAGCAAAGCCTTCTGAGGCACCCTTGGGCACTAAATTCAGAGCCTGGTACGGCTCTGAAATCCGTGAGTGTATCCAATTACCTCCATATTTCTCTCTTTGTATGTACAGTCTATACTATGTACCTTTTTTATTATTGTAGGTACTGACTACATGGGACATCCCCCACATATATCTGTACATGTATAAGTATTATTTTATATTTTTATACACAGGGAGTGTTGTGTGTATTTTGGCACTTGTTGCTTCTAATACCTTTCTTACAGTTACTATGTTAACCTGTGTTTGCCCATGGGTTGTTCGATTTCCTGCTTCTATTTCAAATGTCAACACATTCCTGGAGTGGGTTGTGCAGGAAGAGGCAACGTGTAACTCTCTACTTCATTATTTGGATTACTTTTTTTTGTGTGGGTCCTGTGGGTTCGAATGTGTGTTCACACCTTCTCCGAACCCTGAAATCAATCTCTCGGTTCTTTGGGTCCCGCCCGATCTTGACAAGATGGTGGGTCCTTCCACCTACTTGAGCTTCTTGGGGATTGAGTTTGATTCAGTTGCTGGGGAATGTTGTTTGCCAGAGGATAAGGTGCTGGAACTGCGTGGCTTGGTCTCTGCAGCCAGGTCACTTGAGAAAATTCAGTTGCGACACCTGCAGTCGCTCTTGGGTAAGCTACGATATGCGTGCTGGATTATTCCAATGGAGAGGGTGTTTAATTGTCGCTTGGCAGCTGCTACTTCAAGGGTGGATGGCCCTCATCCTTATGTGCAGATCACTTGCCCATTGCATGAGGATTTGGGGGTTTGGTCTGTCTTCTTGGACGGATTTAACAGACGGTCGTATTGGCGCCTAAGGTGTCCAATGCCGATCTCGGGTGATCTTCTCAGGGACTGTGGTCTTCCACAGTGATAATTTGGAGGTTGTGCAGGCCATCAACAATTTGTCTGCTTCATCTCCTCCTGTGGTTCATCTTCTGCAGTGCCTGGTGCTGCGCTGTTTGATTCTGAATGCATACTGTAGGGCTGTACATGCATGTTACAGCAGATGCTCTTTCTCATTTTCAGTGGCTGGAATTCAGGGTGGCGGCAGCCAAGGCGGACGAGGTGGGTTTGCCATGTCCAGCAAATCTGTGGGGGCCTTAGGTTGACCGAGTGAATTCGTGGAGCCAGGGTTCAGTTTCGGAGTCTACTTGGCAGTGTCATGGTAAAGCATGGAGCGAGTGGCTAGCATTTCGAAAGGCAGCTTGGTGGTTTTTGGTCGGATGGAGAGCAAGTGCAGGGTTTATTACAACTATTATTATTATTATTATTATTATTATTATTATTACTACAACTATTATTACAACTGTGTCTGAGAAGTTGTCTGGGCTAAGTTTTTCATTTAAACTCACCAGGGTGTCGGACATTACTAAAGATGTCCTAGTTTCGTTGGTTATGAGGGGCTGGCGGAAAGGGCCTAAGCGTTCTGATTCTCGGAGGCCGTTTTCTAGAGCTCTTATGTAGGCATATTCTCGGTTCTGCCGCAGGTTTGTTTTTCCTCATTTGAAGTGGTGTGGTTTCGGTTGGCATTTCGGTTTGCATTCTCCTTCACCTTTTTTGGGGCCATGTGGGTAGGCGAACTGGTGAACCCATCCAAATCGGTCCCTGTGGGGTTTGTTATAGGGGGATGTTTTTGGCGAAGCGGATGCCGGGAGGTTTCTGATTCGCAGGTCTAAGATGAATGTTCTTGGATGGGGTACTTGGGTTATGTTACGGAGCATCCCTGGCTCGATGGTTTGTCCTGTGGCATGACTTGATGCTTTCTGGGGAATTCACCCGGTGGACGAGGGTCCTTTGTTGGTCCACGGGATGCCAGTTTCTAGTCCTGTTTTCAATTTATCAAGGTTTTCCACATGCTCTTAGAGATTTTTGAGCTGCCTAGGGCAGAGTTTGGGGGACACTCCTTTCGGATAGGGGCTGCTACTGAGGCATCACACCTAGCGTTGGCTGAGGAGATTATCCAAAGGATTGGGAGATGGGAATCTGGGAGGTTTCGATCATATGTTCGTCCAACCGGAGTTATTCTGTTTCCCCTTTTGTCGTTATAGGTGCTGGAAAGCCAGTATGGGTCATCGGCCATTCTTGCATACATTGGGCGCAGCTACGAGCTAAAGCTCGCCCCGGGGGACTAGAATTAGTCAGCGGTGGCAGAAGTCCGATGGTTCGGTGCCCGGGGGATGCAGTGGGAGCAGCTGTTGCCCAAAGTGGTTAGTTTATCCGGCCTGCTCAGTCTTCCTGATGTCATTTTAATACATGCTGGGAGAAACGATCTTGGCACTGTTCTGGTGTGGGATCTGGTGGAGAAGATCCAGAAGGATTTGGGGGGGCTCTGGCTCCGATTTCCGAGGGTGTTTTTTTTTATATGGTCCAAAGTGCTCTCTTGTAATTTCTGGCCTGGGTTTAGGGACCCCAGGGCTTTGGAACGGTGCATTAAGCTCAACAAGAGGGTCTCATGTGCATCTTTGCATCTTTGAGCGTAATGCTTCTATTTATTTTGTAGTGATGGGGTCCATCTGACGGATGTTGGGCTGGATTTATTTAAGTTAGCTTTGCAGGAGGCTTTGGAGGAGGCCATGGCTGTGGTGTTGGAGCGGCCCCGCTGATTTTGGGGGTTAACTAGCGGGTCTTGTGGCGGTATAGGGCCCTTGTCAACCAGGGGTTGGACCAGCAGCTGTGGAAAGTGGATGGGTAGGGCTGTCCCTCCCCTAACCTCAGGTACAGTGATGGATAACGGACGTGCCCACTGAGCCAACTAACCGGCTAGTGGTTAGCATTACACAATGGTAGGCCCAAGAAAAGGCCTTGTGCTGGTTAGAACGAGGAAGGAGGGGGCAGCTGCCCTTAAGTTATGGTTTGATTGGCAAGGTGGTACTCAGTGACATATCTATTTACTGAGTAATTATGTATATCGTTTTTTATGTTATAAAGTTGAAGTTTAAATATTTATATATCTATATTTTAATAAAGTTGTGGCCTATTTTAATCCAAAGCTAGTCTGGTGTATTTTCATTGGAAGCAAAGGTTGGAGTTTATCAAGGGTAAGGTTTATGCCCATACACAGTTACCCTCTACTTACACATAAGTAGAGTGAAATCATCATTGTTCATGCATGTGCATTCTAGTCCTTGGTTGCCAGGTTACATTGATGTCACTCAAACCATTCTAGTTATCTTAACAATGCTTGAACTTTTACGGACAGACCTCATATATTTATGTGTAATATATGTTTTACATATAGAGGGTCAATTGAGAAAATTGACCTTGGGGCAGCAAGGAGGGTAAATTGTGCCCTCTATAAATAATTAATATTTGATATGTGTATTATAATCCCTTTCATCACCTAAGAGCAAAACATGACCTTTGTCCCAGTTGAAATTGTTCTCAGTCCTAAAAATATGTTGCTAACCAGACCATAACCTGTTTAAATGTGTTGACTACATTCCTGAGTGCTGAGCAGACGGCCAATTAATGGTTTGTAGAGCAAAGGTGGTTGACAAGCAGACACTTTATAAAAAATAAAAAAATAATCACTGTGTAATTATTAATGCCGCCATCCTCCTGCCCTAACATTTACATGTGTACAAAATATCAACATCAACATTTGGGTTAGCATTTCCAAATACCATATTTTTCTGCAGCTGCTTTATACACCCCAGGGGACAGACAACAAAAGGATAATATGATCCCTGTAAATAGGTTAATATCTCTTTTCAAAACAAGTTCCTGTAAATCTGAAATCACACTGTATCAAGCTCTCTGACAGTTTACTCAATGTGACACAGAGACTGAATTATACTGCTACTGGTGCAGGTTGAGTTCAGAAGCTGTCATGTCAGTTGTACAGTGTGTTCATTTGTAACTGAATTATTGCACATGTTCTTCATCTGCCTGCTGTTGAGCAAGTTTATAGAACTTGCATGAAGATAAACATAACGTTGGTACACACTGTTTGTTTATAGTCCAATTTATATAAAGTCGCCCTTGATCAGAAGCAGGCAGTGTGCGTGTTCCAGAACAAATGTTCAAATTAATATTCCACCAGAATAAATGTTTCATCAGTTACGTCAACTACCTCACAACTGAATATTTGAAATAGTTTCATTATAATTGAATAAACTTTGACATATTAGATATCACTGATTACTAATACCAAGTAATATTTGGGGATGTAAATTGTAAAATTACTGTAGCTGCTTTTGATCCCCTCCCCCCTCCCCCCCCCCCCCCCAAAAAAAAAAACTTTTAAAAACAACAAATAGTGAACAAATATATTTTCCTATCAAAAATATATGCATTTGCACGAAAGTCCAATTTTCCATATACCCTAGTAGACTAACCAAGACATTTTAGAGGGTCTGAGACGAGCTAGAACTTGATAGCAGATAGATATCACACCTTTTGCAAGCAAGGCCACAGTGGTGGCTTAGGTTTGATAATCTAAACCATGGGGCACTTTAATGGCACAAGATCTTTATTAGTAAGCCAGAATAGATGAATTACAGCGGGACAAAGCAGAGGGACAAAGCAGATAGGGAAGTCAGGAGGTCCTAAGGTCAGGCCAAACAGCCTTAAGCATTAAGCAAATGTGGTGTAACAGGAGTGAGTTCTAAAAAGCAAAAACATCCAAGAGCTAGGGAGAGGGAACAAGAACACAGTAAAGGGTCAGGTACACTAAATAGCTAGTTCTCTGAGGTCTGGGCATTAGAATAAGCAAACACTGCCATTGGCATGCTCTGGGGATTTACAGGTGCAGTCTAATCCCTGAAACGGCCAACATCTGTGAGTGGTGTGCCACTAGGGTCTATAAAGGATGCCAAGTATGCTGATGCCATATTGATGCAACCCCTCTGATATGTGGGGCATTAGTACTCCAACACTCCACCACCAATAGTGACAGCAGAATGACACCTACTATCATAGAGGATGTGGAAGCTGGAACAGACACTGACCATGATGCTGGCATGACCATGAAAGCTACATGGTGCAAAGGACATTAAGGCACCCAAGGATGAGGTAAGAGTCTTTCCCTCTGGCCTCCATGAAAAGATCTCCATTTCATGACAACCAGCTTTGAAAGGGGCTTAAAATCACTATTTGTTTGCACTAGCCCCAAAATAAAAAATAAATAAAATAAAAAATCTCCTTACACCACCCACATTTAACTCCAATATCAAAGACTGCTATTACCAAGGCAATTAAAATTGAGCGCCTTAGGTTATACTGTGGTGGAATCTCGGTAAAAATAAATTTAGTAGGCCGAGATTACCACGTGGCATGTGTACGTGCATATGCTGACGTATCGATCAGTTGGTTGCACGAGGCAAGATACGATCAGTAGTGTACGGAGCATGTGCAAGAATACAGGATGTAGTATTCCCCCTCCTCCATTGTGCTGGACAAGCCATGCGGTCAAACAGGAAGTTAATTCTTATTTGTGTTGATTGGTTAAGAGAATGTGCGGGTGGAGCTTAATATGGGAGGAGTTATGTGCCTATATAAGGAGCCTGCACTATTGTCCGGGGCTCAGAATTTGCTGTATTTTGGTGACGCTAGTCCCTCTGAGTCCCGATCGGTGATCCAATAAAGAATCTCTTCCTTCCTGAAGAAACCTGTGTCCATCTCTCTGTGCTTGGCTTCCGTCAGTTTCTCCGGTATCATTTGGTGCATTGGCCGGGAAGCTCATCGTTCAACGGTAGCTGAGAGGCAGAGGCGTGAGACGGTCTATCTTTGCCCACGTTCTCTACGGCTGCACCCCTGAACTTCTGCGTGGACCTCCCTTCGTCTCGGCGCCACTGGTCTGTTGTCCAGGAGATCATCGGCCTCTACGTGAGAAGTGCTGGGGTGTCCCCGTCGATGAGTGTGAACTCAGGTTCAGGAACGAGGAGGTAAGACAACTGCTGTTTTAGACGGCAGGACCCACTAGGGGTATACCGATTGTGCGGTAGGCCCAAAGGGGTTTTGAATCTGTGTATCTGCCCCCTCTGTCGGAGGGAAGGAGCGAAGGCGCACCGCTCGATCGAACGCTCTTTAGTCAGACCGTTTGATTTTGTTAGTCAGGCGGGGCTCTGGTGTAAATAGCCCTAGCCGGACACCGGTGTCTTGTCTAGACTAGCGTTCTAGGGTGCTGAACATTCAGTGGTGACTAATCTAGTTGCTCCTCCATCTGGAAGGACTATTACTGTGATAGGAGCAACTGGAAGAAGTGCTGAAAAAACGGTTCTTAAAAGTCGACTCTGTACATTGGGAGGCCACGTAGTAAAACATCCATTCCTTTATATGCCTGAATGTCCAGTCCAATTGCTGGGACGTGATATGCTATCAAAATTACAAGCGCAGATTACGTTCCTACCAAATGGAACAACATCCTTAAAGTTTAATGGACCTTCAGGTATTATGACATTATCCGTACCAAAGGAAGAAGAGTGGCGACTTTATACAGCGTTGACTAGCCAAAACCCTAGGAGTGATGAGACATTATTTAATATACCAGGAGTTTGGGCAGAGAACAACCCACCAGGACTGGCCCGCAATATTCCACCTATAAAAATTGAACTAAAACTTGGGGTTTATCCAGTGAGCCTAAGACAATACCACATCCCGCAGAAGGCTAAGAAGAACATCCAATCCTATCTGGATAAGTTCATACGGTATGGTATCCTAAAATTCTGTACTTCCCCCTGGAACACCCCATTGCTGCCTGTTCAAAAGCCCGGTACAGATGAGTATCGACCTGTGCAGGACTTGAGAGCAGTCAATGATGCGGTTGTTAGTATACATCCAGTTGTACCCAATCCATATAACCTGCTTGCTTTAATTCCGGGCGGGGCTACTTACTTCACAGTCTTAGATCTCAAAGATGCCTTCTTTTGCCTCCGAATTGCCGCAGAAAGTCAATGTATTTTCGCTTTCCAATGGGAGAACGCTGTAACGGGCTCAAAACGCCAAATGACTTGGACAAGACTGCCCCAAGGGTTTAAAAATTCACCTACCCTATTTGGTTCAGCCCTAAGTCAAGATCTACTGGATTTCGAGTCCATCCCAGGAGAGTGTGTATTGTTACAATATGTAGATGACTTGTTGATAGCAGCAGTTACAAAAGAGATCTGTCAGCAAGCAACGCACGATCTACTACACATTCTCTGGAAGGCAGGATACAAGGTGTCTAGAAAGAAGGCTCAGTTGTGTTTGCCAACTGTCAAATATCTGGGATTCCATATCTCTGAAGGTCAAAGAATTATGGGGCCAGAGAGAAAAGAAGCTGTCTGCCAAATACCAATACCCAAGAAAAGAAGACAAGTGCGAGAATTCTTGGGGGCAGCAGGCTTCTGTAGGATATGGATCCCCAGCTATGCGATACTGGCAAAACCTCTGTACGCAGCTATCAAAGGTACAGAGCACGACCCCTTCTTATGGACCCAAGAACAGCAAACGGCATTTGAAGATGTGAAGAAGGCTTTGATGAGTGCCCCAGCATTAGGTCTACCTGATCACACACGACCATTCTACTTATATGTACACGAGCAAAGAAGAATGGCTGTGGGAGTATTGACACAGTACTTGGGATCATGGCAAAGACCTGTTGCCTACATGTCTAAGCAATTGGATGCAGTGGCCAGCGGACTTCCACCTTGTCTAAGAGCCGTAGCTGCAGCCGCCCTGCTAGTAGCTGAAGCCGATAAACTCACTCTGGGTCAAGAACTTTATGTACGAGTCCCACATGCAGTACAGACGTTGTTGGATTACAAAGGAAATCATTGGTTTAGTAACAGCCGTATGACCAAGTATCAAGCAATGTTGTGTGAAAACCCAAGAGTGCATTTAGAGACTGTAAACACCTTAAATCCAGCTACCCTTTTGCCACAACCTACTGAAAGTCAACATGATTGTTTGGAAGTAATGGATGAAGTATTCTCAAGTAGACCAGATCTTCGTGATTTTCCCATCCAGAACCCCGATGTTCAATATTATACCGACGGCAGTAGTTATGTGAAAGAAGGGATCCGCTATGCAGGATATGCAGTAACAACAATAGACAAGGTGATAGAAGCTCGGCCACTGGCGAAAGGAACATCAGCACAAAAGGCAGAATTAATAGCACTAACACGAGCGTTACAATTGGCTGAAGGTTTAAGAGTGAATATCTATACGGACTCTAAGTATGCGTTTTTAACCACTCATGCCCACGGAGCTTTGTATAAAGAAAGAGGACTACTGAATTCAGAAGGCAAAGAAATCAAATACGCAGCTGAAATCCTACAACTATTGGAAGCAGTGTGGGAGCCGAAAGAAGTCGGTATCATACATTGTCGAGCGCATCTGAGAGGAGATGGTGATGTAACCAAGGGAAATCGGATGGCAGATAGTGCAGCTAAGCGTGCTGCTGAATCAGGAAGACAGGAGTATGTGGGGCATATAGCTGCTCTTATACCAACTCCACTGTCAGTGGCGTACTAAGGGGGGGGCGGGGGGGGCGGCCCGCCCCGGGTGCCACTGACTAGGGGGGTGCCATGACGTCCAGTGTCATGTGTCACCCCCCATCATTACGCTGCGGCGGCTGCGCACAGCCGCAGCACCTTTGCGGCCCGGCAGGACTTACTTCCAGGATGAGAAGGGGGAGGAGTGTTGCGGGCCGCGGCGTCGCGCAACGTGATGACGTCGTGCGCAGCGCCGTCAGCCCGCCTTCACGGAACTATCCAGCGGAAGGATCCAATATCCGGGCGGTGAGGCACCCAGTCGGTCAAGGCATCATCAAAATGTAAGTAGTCATTTTATGTGATGGGGCTTAATTAATTAAAGGGGGGGTGGATAATGGCCATTAAAGAATTAAAGGGGAGGGAGGTTTAATTAAAGGAGTGAGGATTAATTAAGGGGGTGTATTAAGGGGGCTGTATTAATTAAGGGGGGAGTGAGGATTAATTAAGGGGGTGTATTAATTAAAGGGGGTGTGGATTAATTAAGGGGGGTGTATTAATTAAGGGGGGAGTGAGGATTAATTAAGGGGGTGGATTAATTAAGGGGGCTGTATTAATTAAGGCAGTGAGGATTAATTAAGGGGGTGTTTTAAGGGGTGTGTGGATTAGTTAAGGGGGCTGTATTAATTAAGGGGGGAGTGAGGATTAATTAAGGGGGTGTATTAATTAAGGGGGGTGTGGATTAATTAAGGGGGTGGATTAATTAATGGGGGTGTATTAATTAAGGGGGTTGTGGATTAATTAAGGGGGGTGTATTAATTAAGGGGGGAGTGAGGATTAATTAAGGGGGTGGATTAATTAAGGGGGCTGTATTAATTAAGGGGGAGTGAGGATTAATTAAGGGGGGTGTATTAATTAAGGCAGTGAGGATTAATTAAGGGGGTGTTTTAAGGGGTGTGTGGATTAGTTAAGGGGGCTGTATTAATTAAGGGGGGAGTGAGGATTAATTAAGGGGGTGTATTAATTAAGGGGGGTGTGGATTAATTAAGGGGGTGGATTAATTAAGGGGGTGTGGATTAATTAAGGGGGGTGTGGATTAATTAAGGGGGTGGATTAATTAAGGGGGTGTGGATTAATTAAGGGGGGTGTATTAATTAAGGGGGGTGTATTAATTAAGGGGGGAGTGAAGATTAATTAAGGGGGTGTATTAATTAAGGGGGGAGTGAGGATTAATTAAGGGGGTGTATTAATTAAGGGGGGTGTGGATTAATTAAGGGGGCTGTATTAATTAAGGGGGAGTGAGGATTAATTATGGGGGGTGTATTAATTAAGGGGGTGTATTAATTTAGGGGGGTGAGGATTAATTAAGGGGGTGTTTTAAGGGGGGTGGATTAATTAAGGGGGTTGTATTAATTAAGGGGGGAGTGAGGATTAATTAAGGGGGTGTATTAATTAAGGGGGGAGTGAGGATTAATTAAGGGGGCTGTATTAAGGGGGAGTGAGGATTAATTAAGGGGGGTGTATTAATTAAGGGGGGAGTGAGGATTAATTAAGGGGGTGTATTAATTAAGGGGGTGTATTAATTAACCCCTTAAGGACCAAACTTCTGCAATAAAAGGGAATCATGACATGTCAGACATGTCATGTGTCCTTAAGGGGTTAAGGGGGTGTATTAATTAAGGGGGTGTATTAATTAAGGGGGGTGTGGATTAATTAAGGGGGAGTGAGGATTAATTGAGGGGGTGTATTAATTAAGGGGGGTGTGGATTAATTAAGGGGGGTGTATTAATTAAGGGGCAGTGAGGATTTATTAAGGGGGGTGTATTAATTAAGGGGGGTGTATTAAGGGGTGTGTGGATTAATTAATGGGGGTGTATTAATTAAGGGGGTTGTGGATTAATTAAGGGGGTGTATTAATTAAGGGGGGTGTGGATTAATTAAAGGGGGCTGTGGATTAAAGAATTAAAGGGGGAGGTTTAAATAATGGGGGTGCAGGGTTTTTTTGATTAAGGGGGTTGCAGTATTCTATTTATTAACCCCTTAAGGACACATGACATGTCTGACACGTCATAATTCCCTTTTATTCCAGAAGTTTGGTCCTTAAGGGGTTAAGGGAGGATGTGCACTGCTGATTTTTGTTTTTTGTTAAGGGGGTGTGCAGGGATTTTATAAGGGGGGTGTGCAGGTTTTTTGTTATTAAGAGGGGTTGTGCACGTTTTTGGTTTTTATTAAGGGGGTGTGCAGGGTTTTTTATGTGTAGGGAGTGAATGAAATTTATGTGATCGGGGTGCAGGGTTTTTATGTGTAGGGAGTGTATGAAATTTATGTGATCGGGGTGCAGGGTTTTTATGTGTAGGGAGTGTATGAAATTTATGTGATCGGGGTGCAGGGTTTTTATATGAAGGGCGAGACAAGGGGCTTTGTAGAAAGGGGCAGGGCAGGAGTTTTCTAGAAGGTTCTCACCAGCCCCTTTCTACAAAAGCACTGGTCTTCCCCCTTCTACAAAGCTGGCGCATTTTACAAATGTTACTAGCAGTTTACAAATTTGTGCAATAAATATTATTGAAAACATTGAAAAAAATGTGGGTGTTTTCTTAAATTTTTATTATGGGGGGGGGGGGGGGTGCACACTCAGGGTCCGCCCCGGGTGCCAAATGCTCTAGGTACGCCCCTGTCCACTGTCCCAATGGACTCCAGTTTATACAGCTCAAGAAGAGGAGTGGTTAAAGACTGAACCAGGAAAGTATTTGGAGAACAAGTGGTATCAGCTAGAAGATGGAAGAATAGTCATACCAGCATCACTAGCGGTAGAAATTGTCCAAAATTATCATAACGGGACACATTCTGGGAGAGACAGTACTGAAGAATCTCTCAGAAAGCATTTCTACATACCAAGATTGTCCAACTTGACTCAGGCCATTGTACGAAGATGTGTAACGTGTGCTAAAAATAATGCAAGACAAGGACCAGTAAAACCACCAGGAGTCCAGTTTATGGGGGGACTCCCCATGTCCGATCTACAAATAGACTTTACAGTGATGCCTAAATCGGGTGGACATCGTTACCTGCTGGTAATTGTGTGCACCTATTCAGGCTGGGTAGAAGCATGTCCTACTCGTACAGAGAAAGCAGGAGAAGTTGTAAGATTCCTGCTACGAGAAATAATACCCCGATATGGACTACCCTGTTCTATAGGATCGGACAATGGTCCAGCTTTTGTTCATCAGTGCCTACAACAACTGACTCATATGCTTGGTATAAAGTGGAGGCTTCATACAGCATATAGACCCCAGAGTTCTGGTAAGGTAGAGAGAATGAATAGAACTATTAAGAACCAGTTGGCTAAAATGTGTCAGGAAACCCAACTTAAGTGGAACGTTCTCTTACCCATAGCTCTATTGCGAATCCGCAGTACCCCTACCAGAAGGATGGGCCTCTCTCCTTTTGAAATCATGTATGGGCGACCACCTCCCGTACTTGGTAACTTAAGGGGGGACTTGAGTCAGTTGGGAGAAGGAATTACCCGGCAGCAGGTTGTAGAGTTGGGTAAGACTATGGAGGAGGTACAGAAATGGGTACAAGATAGATTACCTGTGAATATTTATCCCCCTGTTCATAGTTATCATCCAGGAGATCAAGTGTGGATTAAAGAGTGGAATAATGTACCGTTAGGGCCTAAGTGGAGAGGTCCTTATGTTGTTCTTTTGTCTACCCCTACAGCGATAAAAGTAGCCGAAGTGACTCCGTGGATACATCACTCCAGGGTTAAACCAGCAGCAGTCGATTCTTGGCAAGTTACAGCAGATCCAGAGAATCCCTGCAAGATCCGGTTAAAACGCACTACTCAGTCGGAGTAACGAGGAATCGTGTGGATTACAAATTTTATTGTTACAGGGATTTGGTGCGTGAGTGAGAAGGCCATAATAAAGCCTGTCCGCTTACCAACACATAGTATATAAGCCAGGAAAGTCTCGAAGGGACACCTGTGAAGACGAGCAGAACTCCATTCCCTGCAGCCCTCACATCCTGGAAGCTGAGGCGCCTTCGCACGGACGAAGACTGAGGATGACGGCGAAAGATGTGCTTTTGATAGTGTTTATTTATATGTGTTTTTATATTCAGGAAGGTAGAGGTACCGACACTCCTAGCTGTGAGGTATGCATTAAGACTACGAGAACAGGTAACCATATTTCCCAAACCCTAATTTGGCATTCACAATACGAGTGTAAAGGAGATGTATCGAGATGTAGATACCTAAATATAGACTATAGTGTGTGCCATTTAGGAGTAGGAGAACCTAAGTGCTTCAGTCCGGAGTATCAACCTCGTACAATTTGGTTGACTCTCAGGAATGGAGATCCTCAGGGGACCCTAATTAATAAGACGGTGTTAGAATCCGTACATTCTTCGGGTGTTCTGCTATTTGATGCGTGTAAAGCGATATCGAGTGGTAGAAAGCCGTGGAATGTATGTGGGGATCTTAGATGGGAGAGGACGTATGGGTCTAATGATAAATATATTTGTCCCAGTAGTAAAAATAAATATGTAAGTCCTAGATGCCCAAATAAAGACTATAACTTTTGCCCATATTGGTCTTGTGTGGGGTGGGCGACTTGGGGACAGACAGTAGACAAAGACATGATAGTGACTAAGTTGCCGACTAGCCCATATTGTAAGTCTATGGAATGTAATCCTATCCATATACTTATAAATAACCCCGATAAGTTCTTAGACAAATATGGCAATTTATTTGGGTTTCAAATATACGGGACGGGTTTAGATCCTGGGACATTATTGTTTATAGGGATAGAGACTGATACGGTATCCTCCCAAACTCATCAAGTATACCATTCCTTTTATGAAGAGATGAGTATAGATAATAAGATCCCCCATAATGCTAAAAACCTGTTCATCGATTTAGCCGAAAGTATTGCCGGTAGTCTTAATGTTACCAACTGCTATGTGTGTGGAGGTACTAACATGGGAGACCAATGGCCTTGGGAAGCAAAGGAGGTAATGTCCGGTTCTGAGGCAGTTGACCAATTAATATCTACACAAGCCGATTATCATATGAGTGTTAGAGGTAAATCTGAGTGGAGATTAAAGACCTCCATCATAGGTTATGTTTGCATAGCAAGGAAAGGAATAATGTATAATACTTCTGTAGGAGAATTAACTTGTCTAGGGCAAAAAGCTTATGATGATGATACAAAGAATACAACTTGGTGGTCGGCTTCAAATGTCTCAGAACCATCTAACCCGTTTGCTAGATACGCCAATTTAAAGGATGTGTGGTTTGATTTATCCATCACATCTACCTGGAGAGCCCCAGCAAATTTGTACTGGATCTGTGGTAAGAAAGCCTATTCGGAGTTGCCACAGGACTGGGAAGGGGCATGTGTGTTGGGTATGCTCAAACCATCCTTCTTCTTGTTACCGATTGAAACAGGTGAGACTTTAGGTGTTAAAGTGTATGATGTGAATCATAGGAAGAAAAGGGGACCCATAGAGATAGGCGCCTGGGAAGATAATGAATGGCCTCCCCAGCGTATCATAGATTATTATGGGCCAGCCACGTGGGCT
This sequence comes from Pelobates fuscus, assembly GCF_036172605.1. Taxonomy (NCBI): domain Eukaryota; kingdom Metazoa; phylum Chordata; class Amphibia; order Anura; family Pelobatidae; genus Pelobates; species Pelobates fuscus. Next base: position 98,482,368 of record NC_086320.1, read on the forward strand.
GAGGATGGTACCTTTGGTTACAGAACCCCTATTTATATGCTCAACCGTATTATAAGATTACAGGCGGTGGTTGAGATTATCACTAACGAAACATCACAAGCGCTCAATCTTCTAGCGCAGCATAACACCAGGATGAGGACAGCAGTCTACCAGAATAGATTAGCCTTGGATTACCTTTTGGCAGTAGAGGGAGGTGTATGTGGGAAGTTTAACCTGAGCAATTGCTGTCTTCAAATAGATGACGAAGGGCAAGCAATAGCTGAGCTTACTAGCCATATGGTTAAACTAGCGCATGTGCCTACTCAGGTATGGAAAGGGTATAATCCAAGTAGTTGGTTTGGTAGCTGGTATGAGTGGTTTGGAGGGCTTAAGGCAGTGGTAGGTGGAGTCCTACTGATTTTAATGTTGTGTCTACTCCTGCCTTGTCTTATACCCTTAGTAGTTAGGTCTGTGCAAAGCCTGATAGAAAATATAGCAGAGAGGAAGGCTGCTGCACAGATAATGGCGATTTATAAGTATAAGGCTCTAGATCAGGGAGAACCAATGCAGGAAGATGAGTGTTAAAAGATTCACATCATAAGATAAGTCTGGTCTGGTTCAAGGTAACTTGCGGTGTATGCAAACCAAGGTTAAGTGATGCCTCAAGTAATTGTGAAATATCAAGAGGCATCAAAGGGGGGAATGTGGTGGAATCTCGGTAAAAATAAATTTAGTAGGCCGAGATTACCACGTGGCATGTGTACGTGCATATGCTGACGTATCGATCAGTTGGTTGCACGAGGCAAGATACGATCAGTAGTTTACGGAGCAGGTGCAAGAATACAGGATGTAGTATTCCCCCTCCTCCATTGTGCTGGACAAGCCATGCGGTCAAACAGGAAGTTAATTCTTATTTGTGTTGATTGGTTAAGAGAATGTGCGGGTGGAGCTTAATATGGGAGGAGTTATGTGCCTATATAAGGAGCCTGCACTATTGTCCGGGGCTCAGAATTTGCTGTATTTTGGTGACGCTAGTCCCTCTGAGTCCCGATCGGTGATCCAATAAAGAATCTCTTCCTTCCTGAAGAAACCTGTGTCCATCTCTCTGTGCTTGGCTTCCGTCAGTTTCTCCGGTATCAATACCACTATTATTTACTGCAGCAATACTACTATGGTGCATACATTAAAAATAGATGCTATTTACTCCAACAAACAATTACAAATAAAATTGAGAAAATGTATGGAAAATCCTACTTACTCACTTATAATTATTGTATCTTCTCTTTCTGGGGGGTTACAGCAAGGAAATTATTTCAAGATTATATTTTGACTCCCAGTAAGCACACCTGTAATTTGAATTTCATAGATTTTATACTCCTGGTGCCATTTTGAGTTTCCAAGCTATTCCCAAAGCGGTTTCAGGGCAGAGGGTAGGTGTGACTAGGGAATACAGGTTGATGACACCTCCTATCTCACCTTTGAGCTGATAGTTCCCTATCTTTTGCGGCTTGGTACAGAAATATTTGTCCATCTGTGAAATTGTTACAATTTATCCGTGCCAAAATCCCCCAAAGGGCTTCAGTTACAATGGTTAAGTTTGGACCTCTTTTGTAGGGAATACCCTCTGCATTCTGAATATGTATAACAGGAGGCACGATTATTCACCTCTGGATTGTTTTTTTTTGGGGGGGGGAGAGTTCTGACTCTTAGCAGAGAAATTGTCTCCTGATTCCTAATTGTTGACTAGCATATCAAAAGGTCCGAGGCATGATGACTCTCCCAAATAAAAGACACGAGGGGAGAGGCTTACATGATCCTCGTTTGTGTATCTAATGGAGTCTTCTCCTTGGTGTGACACCACATTAGCATTGCCACACGTACACTCCATTCAGTACTATATGGTAAATTTATATTGATTGAGAGCTAAGCTACACCTGAGGAGTTTCATATTTGTCCCAGTTACCGTTTGTAACCAATATAGGGGGATGTGATTGGTGATATTGTGAACTGGCATCTTTACAGCTAAGGCTGCATATAAGGCCCACATATTAGCAAGACATTCGTTTTCTACCTCTTTTGTGCTTCAGGGGTCATCGGAATCTGCCAGTATCCTTAGCTGAGATGCAGGACTTTGCCCCCAGCTTGTTTCTTTAGTGATGCATCTGTGGGTACAGAGGCTTAACTAGAAACCTCTGGGCCCCAGTGTGAAAATTGTCCCCCATGTGTCTCATTCTTCCCCCTTAGTCCCTCCATGTGTCCACTTTCCTGCCCCATCCCCTCCACGTGTCTCATTCTCCCCGATCCACTCCACATGGAGTGTCTTATTCTCTCCTCCCAGTCCCTGCACATGTATAATTTTTGCCCCTTAGTCCCCCTACGTGTCTCATTCCCCCAGGCCCCTCCATGTGTCTCATTCTCCACTCCAGACTCTCCATAAATATCTCCCTTCCCCCCTACCCCTCCATGTGTCTCTCCCATCCCCTCTACCCCCCAATGTGTCTTTGGGTAGCTAGCCCGTGCTTAAAGGGGTCGACAGTGCAGCTGGGCCCTATGGAGTAATATAACTGCAACTGTGGCAGTTATGCCACGGTGTATAGGATAAATATCAAATGCCATTGCCATATTCGGCTGCCAGTAATCTACACAAAATCTAGTGGTCTTATCCTTCTTGGGGACTAACACGACTGGGGAGGCCCAAGGATTGTGAGATTTTTGGGTTATTCCTACCTCCAACATTTCCTTTATCTCCTTTCTAACATCAGCATTCACATACAAGAATACCCTGTAGGCAGCCTGTATTAGGAGATGGTATGATGATATTTGGGTCCTGCCAGACGTACCTGTGAAAACACTGTGTTAAGGTGTGATGGCATCATGTTCGACATCAAACACTTTTGAGAAAGCCTAAATTTAGATGAAACGCGTTAAGTGTATTATTGATACTGTTCGATTTATTTTTTACTTTGTTACTGTTTTTATTATATTTTATGTAATAAAAGTACTTTTGTTATTGGACGTGTTTCTAATGCTGCTGGATCCTTGGGCTACATATACTTGCCAACTAAACGTATTGGATTGAACAGACCGCACCTTGCTCTAAAGTATGTGAGTAGGTTTTTATCTTTTTATTGTGTCTTGCACTCCATAATAACGGTGTACACTATTGTGGCTTTTAGTTTGTTTCTTTCTGTATACATACCTATGGAGAGATACTGACTGCACCTATATTCTTAAGTGGGGATCACACCACTTTGGGAGCCAATCACAGGGCTCCACTACATGTGAGTGCACATTTTATATTTATACCTACCCGTGCTACAAAGCTCAATATACCCCACTATACAAGATTTTTATCTGTTTTATTTTTATGAGGATACCTTCTTCAACTACGAACATGTGAAGAATCTGCACTGCACTGTATCCTTAGGCAGGGATCATTCCATCCAGACACATAAGTTGGAGCTACATTAAAGCTCCATAGAAGTGTGAGTGCACATTTTTATCTTATTTATACCAACAATAGTTTTTGTTTTTAATTATTTTTTAAAGATTCTTTATTTTTGATGTGCCGTGATAATACATACATGTCGACAATGCCACAACAGCATAGAACAGCTTTTCAGAGTGGTTAACCTTATGACATTGGTAATTAGCCCAAATTTTATAAGAAACATGAGTATGCACATTTTATCAGTACGTGAGTATTATGTAACAGACAGTAAGTGTACTGAAGTGTACTGAAATATTGCATGACAAAAGTGAGTGATGTTTGGAGAATGAACACCGTGTTAAGATTGTGATTTCATAGATAAACCGTGGCTCATTATTGTGAGCCATCTGTCAGAGGTTTACATCACTGGAGGCAAAGTGCAAAGCATAATAGTGTATCCCATTTAGATTATGGAAGGTTTAATATGGGTTTTAGAATGGGATTTTCTGTAAGACGTTGGTACAGGGAAGCTTACCAAAGGGACTGCAGGGTGGGAAGGGAGGAAGGGAGGAGGTGGGAAGGGAGGTCAGATAATGCCTCACCTGGGGGCTATGTTTGTTAAGGATATGAGTGTCCAGATTGTGACCTATGTGGCGGTCTTGGTATTATACGGTTGGGGTGATCGAGCGTCAGTGAGAAGCTTGTAGGGAGCTCTTCAGAGTGAGTGATAACAAAACGGAGAAAAAGACAGAAACAAAAACAAAAACAAAACAAAACAATTGAGACAACATGAGAAAAATAGTAATTAGCTTTTAGCACTGTAATAGTGCAGCTCTTCTTAGGTAGTCCAAACAAAGTTCCTTCTGTATCCAGTTGCATTCAGGTGTCGAGGTGTTTCTCCGTTTCAGCTCTTGGTACAAAGGGTGTGCCGTAAGAAGGGTTCCATACCCTACCAGGTACAGCAGCTGCTGGGCCAGTTTGCGTCTCTGCCAGTCCCAGGAATGAGAGAAACGTTGGCGCATTTGCCATTGAGGTGGGTGAGTGAATGGTTCCGTTATGAGTCACAATGAGGGTGCCTGGTGTTCCCCATCGATAGACCATGCCTGCGGCTTGCAATGCGTGACAGGTGTGAGTGACTTGCACCATTGAAGGTTCATTCTTGTCAAGTCCTGATAGAAGGCTAAGTGGGCTTCTTCAAACAAGAGAGGCGTTTTGCCCGTCAGGGCCGCCATAATATGACCCTTGTCTTGTGGAGAGGTGCACCGTAGAATTACATCTCTGGCACTGTGTTGTGATGGTCTGGTGGGTCCAGGGATCCTGTACACCCCATCTATAGTGATTTTCCTTGCTGTTGCCAGGGGCAAAACAGTTGCTAGCAGCCTTCTCACAAAGTGTGGTAACTTTTCTGACGAGATAGCGGCTGGTACACCACAGATTTTGACTTTTTTTTTGTCTATACCGGTCCTTTAGGAGAGTGCGTGGTGTGAGTTGTTGTACTGTCGTTTGTACCTTAGGCCGACATTTATGCCCATAAAATGCTTTTCATTAGCACGTAATGTCAGTGGTGTTTTGCATGTCAGAGCGAAGGACAGCTAGTTCAGCTGCAAGTAGCTTATGGAAATCATGCATGAAGAGCTTCAGGTCTTGATTAGTTGTGGGGGTCTCCCTCTCCGGAGTCTCCGTGGGAGCGGGTGACATGGTGTGAGAGTCAGCCTGATCTAGCTGTTGTTGCTGCTCTGGTGTGGTGTTGAGTGCCGTGGCACGGGGACTTTCTGCAGGTGCCATCTTGGGCTGTATCTGTAGTTGGAGCATTGCTCCGATGTTTCTGTTTCACCCGGGGTGCTTGATTTTTGGGAATGGTGTCTGTAACGGCACCCCAGGTATAGAAGGGGTTAACGCCGCTAAAGCTGTTCTTTTCCCCAAATGCAAAGTCAGCTACCGAACACTCCTAAGCGCCGAACAGGAATCATACGAATTATCCCCCCAAGCACGAGACGAGGCTCTGTGTTGAGGGTCAAGCAGGATCTGGTTAATGGTGGCCACATGTTGGCCTTTTATGCAGGTCTTCCAGCGAGGGACAATCCCATAGGGACCTTGTGGAAGACTGAGACATTTTTAAAGTGACCAATCATATGCATTTACAGTATACAAACACTCCCACACAAACAGTGCAACTACTCCTCTCTATCTTGGAGATAATTAGGTTAAGAGCCATGACGTAACTCAATTACCTGCAGGTATAGATAATATTCCCATTTACAATAACAGTAAAAATACATAAAAATACATAATTCCTATTATACCAAACAGAACCCCCACATTCTACCTATCCCTAGATAGCTTAGATCTGAGAGCTCAATATAACCGAACAGCGCTCAGATCCCATACATGCAGTCAAATCGCCATGGAGCTAACATGTGTACGTTGTGCGTTAGACAAAACAAATGAGCTCCATGGGTTTACTATCTGGTACAGTTCCGTTCATGAATTGCCAATATACCGAAGGCATTCGTTCGTATGAATTGGAACAAAGAGGTGGATGATGGGTGATCTCAGCGGTGTTCATGGGAAATAGTGTCCGAAATTAGTTCCATGTGGTTGTTGACGAACACCGCTGGGTGTTCGACTGTCCAAGATGGCCACTGCCACCTGTTCGTTCATACAAACGACGACTACCCAGCCGACCGTTCGGGAGTTGGAAGTGTCTGCAGTTAAACCGAAAGGTTAACAGGCAGCACACTTCCCTGCTGGGTGACCCGCCATTCGGTAGTTTGTTCGTCTTTTAAGGGATGCAACCAGAAAACACATGAACAACCGGGGACTGGCGAACAAACAGACAAAATAGTCTTTAAATAATAATCCAGAGGCAGGGAGATCTGCCACAGCGTCCCATTGCGGGTATTTGTGCAGATGCTCTGGCTGTGTTGGAGCGTAGCAGTCAGGCTCTTTGTCCCCGTAAGCACCGCCAAGTAGCGATCCTAGGTCTGGCAGGTTCCGTGTGGTGAGGGCCCCGGGTCTGCGTCTCCATTTAGGTGTTTTGGGTGTTAGAATAGCATAAGTAGTTGAAGCTGGAGCCCTTGAATCTGTTGAGGGGTCTGACACTTGATTGTGTGATTTGGCTGTCATTTTGGTGAGATTAGGTGAGTTTTTCAAGAGCTGTCAGAAATGGCGTCTGAACGGCTTTGCTGTTGGCTCTGCCCCTATGCACTAGGACAATTATCTATACCAACAATAGTTTTAATATACTACACTATCAGTTTTTCCTGTTCTTTTTTCCTTCTTGCATATATCCAAATAAGAACTGATTAGGCGCTGTACATACCAACTGATTTAGAATGACGATGAACTTGCATAATTTCAGAGAGAACAGTTGTGTACTTATTGGTGTTGCTCATTTGATGCTGACCATTAGGATCTCCCTGTCTCCTATTTACGTTTTAACCAATGCCCTGTCATGGTCCTTAGTTAACCCAAGTGTGTGTATTAACAGTTAATTGTTTTTTTTCTGGTTATTGACGTCTGGTCTGTACCCTGGCTTTGCTGTTTTCTGTAATCGTGACCTTGACTAGTATACTAACATTGCTGTTCCTAAGTTCTCTTTTCACCTCGGCCTTAGATATTGTCTCATGTAGGTATTTCACTATTCTGCCATTTATGCTAAGCCCATAGGCGTGCGCACGGGGGTGTGCCTGGGCACGTCTATGTATTGAGACCGGCAGGGGAGATCTCAGGATGTCCCCTATCAGCTCATGCAGAGCCGGCGCTATCTGAGCACCGGCTCTGCTCTCAGCTTCCCTTCCCACTGACACACAGGCAGGAGGGAGGCAGGAGAGGACCCTGGGGAGCTCTTGCCAGCAGCTCTGCCGGGTTCCTCTCGCGAGATCTGAGCGTTGCCAGATCTCGCGAGAGTGAACTCTAGCCCCACAGGGGATGGACCCTGGACCACCTGGGAAAGCAGCAGGAACAAGAATCCCCCCTCCCTACATAAGGTAAGAAGGGAGGAGGGATATTAAGTAACGTACCCCCACCTCCACCCCCCACACAGCACCTACACACAAACAGCACACACACACACAGGCACACACACACATAGAGCGCACACACATACAGAACACACACATACAGCACCCTCACACACATACAGCGCACACACATACAGCACCTTCACACATACAGCACCCACACATACAGCACACACACACACATACACACACAGCACACACACAGCACAGCACACACATACAGCACCTTCACACATAAAGCACACACACACACATACAGCACTCACATACAGCACACTCACACACATAGAGAACACACATACAGCACCTTCACACATACAGCACCCACACACACATACAGCACACACACACATACAGCACCCTCACACACATACAGCACCGTCACACACATACAACACCTTCACACATACAGCACCCACACACATACAGCACCCTCAAACACACAGCACAGAAACCGCACCCTCACAGACACAGCACACTAACAGGACCCTCACACACAGCACCCTTACACACACACAGTCCCCTTACACATACAACACCCTCAAACCACCCTCACGCAGCACACACATACACACACCCTCACGCACACAGCACACACACACCCTCACGCACACAGCACACACACACCCTCACGCACACAGCACACACACACCCTCACGCACACAGCACACAAACAGCACCCTCATGCACACAGCACACAAACAGCACCCTCACACACACATCACACTAACAGCACCCTCACACACAGCACCCTTACACATACAACACCCTCAAACCACCCTCACGCAGCACACACACACACACACACACAGCAGTGTATGTGTGTGTGTGTGTATGTATGTGTATATATATATATATATATATATATATATATAGATATAGATATTGTGACAAAAGTACTCGTTTCCCTTGGTACCTTGTCCTGGGATTGGAGTGTTACACACAGTCTTTTCAGGCTATAGAGACACTTCACACGCTGGATGAGGTAAATTGACTTGCTCTTTTATTGAGGTTCCAAAATAAATGCACAGTAAGGTATAAAGGTAACAAAAATATATCAAACAAAAGCCTTGCTCTTCTGAGCACTAACTAAACAAAATAATCAGCTAACTGGGTTGGATGGCTTGTCCATTTCCCAACATAAACATAAACATAAACAACCTTACTGCTTCAGGGTTTTCAGCTCTCTGTTTCCACTTACAGAAACCAAACACAATCTCTCTCCTTCCTTGGCAGGGGAGTACTTAATAGCACTGGTAATTGACAATCCTTTTCAGGTGAGTTAAATTAGGATTCAAACTCTGGAACTGGACTTCTCGCCTGTAGGTTACAAGCAACTTCCAAAATGTGGAGTGGAGCACTGGCCCACCCTACTCTCCAAGTACTCCACCCCAGGGCCCAAATATACACATATTTAAAGTGTAACATTCATTATAACATAACACATTTCCCTGGGGCTAATTACACAAAGTAGGATCCTTGCAAAATCTGGGGAGGTATATAGATTCCCTCCAGCACAATTCCTTGCTTTCGGTCACAATATATATATATATATACACATATATACACACATATATTTAAAGATTAAGAAATTGGAGCACTCAGAGGTCTTGTAATCTTCCAATAGTGGTTTTATTGCAATTTACATGCGTTAGTCCCGATCAACATTTCGACCCATACAAGGGTCTTTTTCAAGATCTTTTTCAAGATCTTGAAAAAGACCCTTGTATGGGTCGAAACCTTGATCGGGACTAACGCATGTAAATTGCAGTAAAACCACTTTTGGAAGATTACAAGACCTCTGAGTGCTCCTATTTCCTAATCTTTAAATATATATTACGCCTATGGAAGCACCGAGGCAAACAGATTTTTATTTACTAAAGGGGTGAGTGCCAAGGACCATTTATATATATATATATATATATATATATATATATATATATATATATATATATATATATATATATACACATACATATACACGCAGCGTGTGTTTGTGCTTTAGGGTGCACACCCTAATGCAATAGGCTGCGCACACCTATGGCTAAGCCCTGCCTACTATAAGGACCAGCAATATGCTTCTATTCCCAAGTACTATATCTTAGCTGATCTAGGTTTGAATGTATGGATCACTAGCTACATGTGGAAAAGTTATCAGTAGGATTACTTTGGATTATTATCCTAATTTAGGAACTTACTAATTAGACTTGGCGATTGGGATGGATTTCCCCGAACATAGATTAGAGGGATTCCCTGCTCTAGTGCGCATGTCTACGTTTGGGTAAATTTCCCTGTACATAAACAAGCGCAGCCGAGCAGGGAATCCCTAAAATCTATGTTCGGGGAAAGCACAAAACACACTCTTACCGACGGCTCACATGGACTTCCTAAGTCCCCTAGGACACCAGTGCCAACTCCCTGAGATGTCCTGCTCCGCTTCCTATCAATCCAGGACAAATTGGCGATACAGGAGGTGCTCAAATCCAATGTCCCATTCAAGCATGAAGGCATAAAACTTACCTTACTACAGAACTTATGTAGGGTCACATTAGAGTGGAGGAGCTCCGTCCAGGAGGCCATGAAAGTGCTCAAGCTGGCTGGCATCACCTACAGGTGGGGCCCACCCCCACAAGCTCATCACCACCAAAGATGGTGCTACATTCTAGCTTAAGGCCTCTGAGGCTGCCAACTCATTTCTTGCAGAGATTGGCCTCACACAGCAATGAGCCTGTATGCCTGCTATGCGCAACTCCTGGGATGTGCAGAATATCGTTCCCTTTGCACCCCGCTCCAGAGTGGACACTGGCTGAAATGTTTCTTCCTGCTGGTATCCCTTCCTTCAGGCTATGCGCAGCCCTCCAGATTGCAAGTTCTGAACTCTGAACATTTTCACAGTTGTCTACAAGTTGTTATCTTTAGTGATTGATTGTGTGAATATATATGTGTTTTTGTTTTTTTTATCTTTCTTATTTATTTAACTTTTTTATATTTTGGTTTTAATCTCATGTTCAGACATCTGCTTACATTTTGACTGGAGTGGAACCTCGATCTGACATGCTCACCCTCGCCCCCAGTGGTACCCAGGGGATTTGGGGCACTGTTACTATTTCAGTTTCTCCCTAGTAATGCCGCAAACATTCCACTCACTTGCCTGCATTTAGCACTCCTGACAACTGTGGCACCACACTGCTTCCCACACCTACCACTGGTTAGATGACTTAACAGCTCATATCAGAGTATAACTTCTCTCCCGGGCTGCTAGTTTTTTTGTTTTCCCCCACATAGTTGTGTCGGTGGCTAATAACAAAATGGCCGCCTCTAGAATGCTACGGATTGCCTACTGGTCCCTACTGCCTGCTCTCGATTAATTATACTTTGGTTTTCTTGTTACACAATACCAATTATTATTATTACTTTTTATTTATGCTGTACTTTCATGTGCTATATCTGTAGAGCCTAGCACGGACTCTTCTCCATATAATTATCTAGTAAGTCAACTCACTGAGTATCCCTAAAAGTAATAGAAAATAATATTCCTTAGCAATGAGAGTTCTAGGGCTAACTCCAAAGCCTCAACTGATATAAAGCCTAGGGCAAATGGGGGTGCTATATAATATATCGGGGTGCACCTCTGTGCCACTGTTCTTTCCTTTTTACATTACCAGCACATAAATTTGGTATTTGCTAGCTCCTAGTTAAGCTTGCTAATAATAGGTCCTATTTCACATGATACTAAACCAACCTTTAATGCACACTGTATACAGTCCGTGTTACTTCTGCACATCAATTTCTTCTAAGTGTATACTTACTTGTCATGTTCACTAGCTATATTTTCCGAGCAGCCTTCTTATTAAAGTGTTTTCTTTTTCACATCAATGTTTGCAACCTACATAAATGAATTTTCATATTTCTAAATATCTTCAATCTCAGGCATGGTTAAACTTTCTATTTCTCTCTTTTCTACTGATGAGCACTGGACTAGTATATTTGAAAAATCCTAGTACAGAGGTCATTTTCCAAGATGTTTTTAGAAAATGGTATCTATACATATAATCTCCCATCTTCACAATATACATGTTGATCCTTTCTGTTGCTTAATCCAGGACTGTGACCTTCACCCTCAGATCCCAAACTCATTCCTTCCAGCTAGTGTACGATCTCTGGGTGCTGGATCCATGCGGAATCCTTCATTTACAGTGAGTATCAGGTCTTGATATCCATGATGTCCAGCTTTTTCTCTTAATATCCATGATGGCCAGCTTTTTTGTTGGCCTGGTTATTATTCCAGATGGATATCTGCAAACTTGTAGAGCTTATGTGTTGATACTTGGGATTTTGTTCTTGCCATTGATCTGGAAATTGGGGACCTCTCTGACTCTCTGAAGGAACTTTGATGTTGACATCCTCCATACCTTTTCCTCAGGGTTCCCATGGGTTTGTAATATTCCCAGGTACTTGCAGCTGTACTCTGTGTCTCCTATATGCACTTCTGGTGCTTCTACTACTTCAGTCCTATTCATATTCCCTCTTTTTCTTGTTATAACCCACAAGTATCTAGTCTGAATGATAATCCAATGTCCTATGTACTGTGTATTCTAGATAAGTGGATCAGTGAGCTGATGTCTCCCTCATTACTATTACAAAGATAGTTGTAGGAACCGCACTCAATCCCTTTAGCAGCCACCGGTGCTCTGGAGCAGGACCAGCAATCCCAACACGTCAAGTCAAAAAAGAAATATCCAGGCACTCAAGTGTGAAAGACGCAGGTAGATTTTAATGGAGCAAAAAGAGCAGCAACGTTTCAAACTTTACAGAGGTCTTTGTCAAGATAACACCACAAACCAAACAAAAAGTGCATTTATAGCAAAAAATACCACAATAAATTAAACAATAATTCACTTAAGTTCAAATCATTAACACAAATTGATAAATACAAAACAGTAGAAATCATGCATAATATATCTATAGATCCACCAAATTAGGTAATCCATAGCTTAACCCTATGTGCCAAAAGGGGGGAGGGACCACAATAAGGAAAGTAGAAATTAAGCATAAATAGCTAAAAAATAAATTAAAAGATTGCATTGTGTAAACGCTGGTAGGAGCGCATAAAGATAATTTCCGGTAAGTTGACACTCAATGGGGTGTCCTGCCCCTTCTACGGATACAAACAAGTGCCAATTCAAATGTCAATTCAAATGTCTGTTCGTGCGTCCAAATGCACGAACAGACAAGCACATGAATGGGCTATGGGCCAATAGGGAAAGATGACCGTTTGTGCGTTACAGCAAAGGAATGTCTCCCCACAAAGCCGCGGCACAGGCGCACGGATGGCATATTCGCGCGCATGCGCGGCAGCTCCATGGGAAGCCGCACGCACGCCAAAACACACGAACGGCTACCCCAGGAGTTATACGAAAGTGCGCACAAACAAAACGCCTGATCCCAAAGTAAATATAGACTCATTACAAATCCCTATAAGAATGACAGATAGAGAAAGACTAGAGAGGGTAATTGAATATAAGGAAAATAAGATAACAGAAGAGAAAGAAAAGAAAAGAAAAGAAAAAGATAAATGAAATAAAATAATAAAATTAAATAAAAAATAAAAAAAATAAATGTAAAAAAATAAAAAAGAATAAAATAATGAAAAAATTAAAAAATAGAAAAAAAATAAATATAAATATAAAAATGAATAAATTAACAAAAAATAAGAAATAAGAGAGAAAAAAAGAGGTCAATCTGCCACCAAGGCACAAAGAGGGACAATAAACAGTGCATAATAATTACATGTATAATCAATAGAATAAATAATTCTACAGTACATTATAAACATCAGTGAAATTGAATAGAGCTAACACAGAATCTGAATCAAAAGTTATCAAAAAATAAGGGACAATCAGATGGACCAGTGACAGTCAATAATATATTCATTAAAAATCACAATATCTGTATCTATAAAAAACATAATATGAATAAAGTGTGGAGTTCATTACTCTGTGCATAAGTCACATTACAAGATAGTAAATAAATTATAAAAGAATAAACAAATACCGCTAAATGAACATAGTCCACGTACTAAAGTGCAAGTGCAAAAAAATATCATAATGCAGCTTACATAATAGACAAGATTAAATAAAGTGCATATATGGGTATAAAGTGAATAAGTGTCGAACAATGTGTATAAAGTGACCAAGTGTAAGAATAGTCACATATATTAAAAATTGTGTTCAAAAGTGTTATATAAAGTGTCTTATGTTATCTATATGGTGTATTAAAAGTAGTGATGTCCCGGACGGTTCGCCGGCGAATAGTTCCTGGCGAACATAGCGTGTTCGCGTTCGCGGCGGCGGGCGAACATATGCGATGTTCGGTCTGCCCCCTATTCGTCATCATTGAGTAAACTTTGACCCTGGACCTCACATTCAGCAGACACATTCCAGCCAATCATCAGCAGACCCTCCCTTCCAGACCCTCCCACCTCCTGGACAGCATCCATTTAAGATTCATTCGGAAGCTGCATTCATTTTTTTTTTTTCAATTTACTATTATTATTATTTTTAGTGCATAGAAATGTTACAAGCAGATACTCCCCCCCAGACACTCTGTATTACTGCAGATGCTCCCCCCAGACACTCTGTGTTACTGCAGATACCCCCTCCAGACACTCTGTGTTACGGCAGATACCCCCTCCAGACACTCTGTGTTACTGCAGATACCCCCTCCAGACACTCTGTGTTACTGCAGATACCCCCTCCAGACACTCTGTGTTACTGCAGATACCCCCTCCAGACACTCTGTGTTACTGCAGATACTCCCCCCAGACACTCTGTGTTACTGCAGATGCCCTTTATGGATTAAAACCAGACTCTGCATCAACTGTGTAATTTTCCATGGGAGTTTTGCCATGGATCCCCCTCCGGCATGCCACAGTCCAGGTGTAAGTCCCCTTAAAACAACTTTTCCATCACTATTGTGGCCAGAAAGAGTCCCTGTGGGTTTTAAAATTCGCCTGCCCATTGAAGTCTATGGCGGATCGCCCAGTTCGCCAGTTCGCGAACATTTGCGGAGGTTCGCGTTCGCCGTTCGCAAACTGAAAATTTTATGTTCGCGACATCACTAATTAAAAGTATCATTACAAATAATTAAATACTTATAGTGTAAAAAGACAAATCTTGTATTGTGTCCAAATCCAAGTCAGAGTAGTCCCAAAATAGATCCAGAATGCTCAAAACAAAAGATTAGGGTGAAAGAAAAACCAGCACCAAATTTTGACCCGGAAACCTGTAAAATACAGAAGATATATAGATTAGGCTACATATAGCCGATTATCATAAAAACAATAAAAGCAATCATTAATTAAATAAGCAAAGACAAATCATATTCATAATTTAAACCTTTAGGATATAGAGTATCCAGTTCACGAATGCAATAAGCTTCACGTAATAATATCTTATTTCTATCACCCTTCCTTGGTGATTCCAAAACCTGTTCTAAAATCTGGAACCTTGATTGAAAAAACACCTTGTCCAGCTTCCAAAAAGTGCGCAGGAAGAGGTAAATCAGTCAGTCCAGTACGTATTGTGGACTTATGTTTGGAAAACCTCATTTTGAACTTTTTACTGGTTTGTCCTATGTACAAACGACCACATGGGTACTTTAGTGCATAAATCACAAAATCAGAGTTGCACGTCAGAAATTGTTTGATCAAATATTTCTTGCCACTCAAAGGGTGATGTATAACATCACCATGTATCATAGAATGGCAAGATACACAATTGTAGCATGGGAAATTATCTGGTTTAACAGTAGTCACAGCATCCACCTTAGTGACAAGAGTTTTGACCAACTTGTCCTTTAAAGAAGTGCCTCTCTTAAATGCAAACATAGGTTTATGCGCAAATTCAACAATATTAGAATGACGGTCAGTAAGTACATGCCAATGCCTATATATAATCCTACGTAAATCATGGGAATATCTTCCAAATTTGGAGACCAATTTCAACCTGTTCTCATTCCGCTCTGATCTATGGGGATGTAAAAATTGTTCCCTATCTTGATCTTTCACTTGATCAAGTTTATTATTGAGTAATGTCACAGGGTAACCACGTTCAACAGATCTGACAGTCATCTCTCTAAGGTGTTTCTCAACTAGATATGAATCAGATACCAGTCTTCTCACTTTAGTATACTGACTCTTAGGGAGAGCTTTAAAAATAGCTGGAGGACATGCGCTAGAAAAATGAAGCAACGTGTTGCTATCCATTTCTTTTCTGTAGAGATCAGTGACTAATCTACCCTCATGCTTCCTATTCAGAATATCCAAAAAGGGTAATTCAACCAAATCATTGCGAACTTAATGCTCTCAGAGCACATGTTCGAAAAAGTACAACATTCTTCAAGGGACTCCAATGTGCCACTCCACAACACCAGTATATCATCAATGTAGCGCCACCACCTGGTGGCAAATTGTATAAATAAATTGGAGGATAAATTAATTTCTCCTCCAACTCTGCCATAAAAATACTGGCGTATGTGGGTGCCACATTGGCGCTCATCGAAGTACCCCTTAGCTGAAGGAAAAAAGGATCCTGAAAAAGAAAGTAGTTATCTTTCATGACCATTTCCAAAAGTGCCATCAGAAAGCTAAGAACATCATCCTTAAACCCCAATGTTACCAGGGCTGCTCTAGCTGCTGCAAGGCCTGCACTATGTTCAATAGATGTATACAAACTTGTTACAAGGATCAGAGTGTCAGTAGTTGTTACCTCCTCAAGTTTCAACAACACCTCAGTGGTATCACTTACATATGATTTGATATTAATCAAAAAAGGTCTCAAGATGTTATCCAAATATCTGGGCAATGGAGAAAGAAGAGAATATGCTGTTCGTGCGCCTGTGCGGTGGCTTTGTGGGGAGCTGTTTGTTTGATGTAGCGCATGAACGGTCCGCTTTCTCTATTGTCCCATAGCCTGTTCGTGCGCTTGTCTGTTCGTGAATTTGGTAGCACAAACAGACATTTGAATTGACATTTGAATTGGCACTCGTTTGTATCTGTAGAAGGGACGGGACTTCTGCGTTCCAGATGCCCCATCGCGTGTCAACTTACCGGAAATTATCTTTCTGCGCTCCTACCAGCGTTTACACAATGCAATCTTTTCATTTATTATTTATTTTTTATCTATTTATGTTTAATTTCTACTTTCCTTATTGTGGTCCCTCCCCTCTTTTGGCACATAGGGGTAAGTTATGGATTACCTAATTTGGTGGATCTATAGATATATTATGCATGATTTGTACTGTTTTGTATTTATCAATTTGTGTTAATGATTTGCACTTAAGTGAACTATTGTTTAATTTCTTGTGGTATTTTTCGCTATATATACACTTATGTTTGGTTTGTGGTGTTAGCTTGACAAAGACCTCTGTGAAGGTTGAAACGTTGCTGCTCTTTTTGCTCCATTAAAATCTGCCTGCGTCTTTCACACTTGAGGGCCTGGATATTTATTTTTTTGCCTCATTACTATTATCACAATAAATTCCACAGCACTTTACAATATTATTAAGGGACTTAACCAAGAAATGAGGCAAATTATTACAGATTTTGACAGGAAGAATAGGCTAATAACCCTGCTCGAACAAGCTACAGACTAGAGGCACATTCTCGGCATACAGCTTTATGTTGTCCATGTAGAGGAGGTGGCTAATGGCAGCTCTAATTTTGGACCTTTACTAGTATGCCACTCTTTACGAATATCTGACTGAGAGGGTTGAGGCCAATGCAGAACAGCAGCAATTTTAAATTAAGCTGCATCATTTACACTAGACCATCATAAATCTTCTTTGTAGTAATTAGAAAATGGTCTCCTTTAGCTAGTGTAAGTCTGGATTTTCTGTAGTCGGGCATCACATTCCATGATGGATCTTGAGTTGGGACATTTGAGAACAACAAAAATAAACATAACTGAGTACCCACGGCACATAGAATGATAAAAAGGTTAAAGGAACTTACAGAATTCATACGTCTAAATATGTTGCCCACCAAATCTGATACTAGTTTCTATAGTCACTAGTTGTTTGTAATAAAATGCATTCTGCCATAAATGCCCATATGACTGCATTCCATAACATTATGATTTAATAAGAACAATAATAAACATGTGCATGCCCAGGGGGTGTGCCATCCTAATGCAGGGCAAAACTGTTCTACCTGTCTTTTGTTAAGGTCGCATTGATTCAATGCATCTCTAGAAGAAGGTGCTGATTGGTCAAAACTGCATTTGGCCCTGCCTTCTTGTCGACTTTTTTCCCTATGGGAAAGCATTGGATTGGTTAAAAATCGGCAATTCTGATGATGTCACCAAAAAAATAATAATAGTGCAATACAGTAAATGTGATATATAAGTGGTGGATAATAAAATGTCGCTACCACTCACATTCTTATGAGCTAGCTCAGAGCTCTGCTGTTTTTTCACATGGACTGAACAATCCCTGTCTAAGGATATATGTTGGTATGGTAACCCCAGGTTCTTCAAGTAAAGTGCAATGTGCAAGGCATATGTGGAGGCAAATGTAAAAAACAAACTCCAATGGTGAAGTCAGTACAAGTGGAGAAATAGAATAAATAGGTAAGATGATGAACTCACATTTGTTGGAGCAGAACTGGCTCTAGTATAACCAGCATGGGTGGTATAATCCCCACCTAAGATGTGTTGGTACCAGGAAGCAGTTGGTTGATGCAAAAACAAAAGTAATAAAACAGTATATGAATATTTAAAAGGAGTCCCACTTGACGCGTTTCGCCACTCAAAAGGGCTTCTTCAGAAGTGTGGTGAGGTCCTCACAGCATTCTGTTTATAGAGGATATTTCTAAATGAAGATTGCTTTCTGGTGATGCTGGTTTCCGGTATTTTGTAACCATTGTGGAACAAACGCATCACACCGCGGCGTGTTCTGTGTATGGTATTAGCTAATTAGCTTAAGCATTTCAGTGTGGAACGCACACGTCGCCATGATGTGGACGCTGCATTTCCTTTCAAGTAATACAGTATTTGTCCACAGTAGGATAATAAAAGATGTTCATTACGTGATGCGAGTTCTACCTCTGAAAGAGGTAATTGTTGCAGTCCAGGCCATTGCATGGGGGCGTTGAGTCACGGAGGAAGTTACATGTCGTGAGGATATATATTGTTGTGGTGATCTCTGAAGTAGTTGGGCGGCCATATTGCAAATAAGCAAGAAAAGTGAAAGATGTATAAGGACAACATATATGGAAGAGAGTTTATGTATCTCTATATTAATAAAAATTGGAAAATATAAGCTTTGATTCAAACAAATATATAATGGGAAGATAAATTCTTAGTCGATAAAAGACAAAGTGGTATGCAAGATGAACTACAGATTGATGAGAAAAATTTAAATTTACAGAAAAAATAAAAGTGGAGATTAGTGATTGACACTGTATATGGGCATATATAGTAAAAAGGAGAGGAGGTAAGGATGATATTAAATATATTGAACAGGGTAGTAGTGGCATTATAAATGCAGAATTAAGAATAGTGAATAAAATTGACCAAAAGAATAGGGTAAAAACCAAAAATATGGATAAAAGAGGCAATATATATATATATATATATATATATATATATATATTAAACATACAAATATATAATATATATTGTAAATATAAAATTAATATAAAAATACATGAGTAAAAAGTGTAAAAAAAAGGGGGTATAAATAGAAAGTGGATAAAAAAATAGTAAAAATCAAACATATGTTATAAAAAATTATATAAATCGAATGCTGCATTGAGGCCATTTGGATGCAGTGTATCCATATTGTAAACCCACTCCATTTCTATCTTTTAATAAAATCTCCTCCTCTCCAATGGTTTTGTACAATTGTTATATAAAAGTGGGCAGAGACAGTGATTCACAATTTTTGGCCTTTCTGGAATTATATTTTTTTTAAATGTCATCTTCTTTTAAGAAGTGCCAGTGCTTGTTAAGAATTTGTTTAAGTTGTTTGTTTTTGTTATTATAGTCTAGTATAATAGGCAGAGAGAAATTTTGGTTTCTTTGTGTTTTTCTTTGAGTATAAGTTCTTGTCTATTGAGCAGTAGTGTTTGAGTAGACTATTCATTTGTCTTCATAACATTTTTGTGTAAAACTTTTCTTTAAAATATTCCCTTGTTTTTTTAAAAATAGGGGTCTCAGAGCAACATCTGGCTTTTAGGTATACGGTTTAGCCAAATATGGTTATGGCAACATTTTGTATCTATATAGTTGTTCACATGTACATCTTCCAAGGGTGTTTTCATATTTATTTTGTTATCCTTTATGTAGATGTTTAGGTTACTAAAATCTGCAGTTCAAAACATACCCTTGCTGTTTGAATTTAAAAAGGCTATACAATCTCTTGCAGATGAGGTAGATCCCCCTCCAAATAAAAAATAGATGATCAATATATCTCGAGTAAGACACCAGGCTTTCCACCCAGCCATTCCCCATTCCCCCCTCCCCCCCCCCCCCCCCAGATGTAGCGTTCTTCCCATTAGGCCATATAGAGATTGGCATAGCTGGGTGCAAACCTGGTGCCCATAGCCGTCCCTGTTTTTTGTAAATAAAAACCATCTTCAAACAAGAAATTATTATTTAAAATCATATCTATGACTTCAATTAAAAAAATCTATTTGTTCTTGAATCATAGAGCCATCTTCTTCGTATTGTTCTTTAGAAAGATAACAAGGCAGGTTTAATTACTATGGAAGTGTCATTATAGAAGTCTTTAAGTATTTTTCTTTCCCTGTTTCTCATTTTGGATTTATCTCCAGTTATCTTTTCTAGAGTTAGTGTTGTGGTTAATGTTTAATGTAGTATAGAAATTAATTAAAGTGATAGTGTTAAAGCAGGGGTAATATTTAGTTCAGTGTAATTTTCCGGATGGTGTAGAAGTTAAGGGAAGTTTTGCTACAAGGGATGTATTATGACCCTTGCTACTTGAGATTAGTCAGTTATAGTCACATGCAACATCTGTCATATGCCATCAATAAAACAGTGACAGGTGATATTCTTGAGTTTATCTCCCACTAATCTTGAGCGGACATGTATGTCCCGGTTTTGCATGAGGTTTGGGCTCCACGACTGTAACTGCTTGCATTATTACTCATTAATTACAAAGAAGTGAATGGATGATATCAACATCCCCATATTGCAGAAATGTAAAACACTTCTAATTAAAATTATAGCCAGATCATGCTACAAATATTATGTAATACACACACATATACACACACTAACATCAAGTATGCTCTCTTATCCTTTTTTTTAGATGCATTTCTTTAAAATATGTTGAAATGCAAGGAAACATATTAATGTGAATCTGTGCTTATATTTGCTCAAGTGTATTGAAATCCAGAATTGTTATGTCCAATGAACCGGCACTTCATAACATATTTAGTGTGGCTAAATGAAAATTGCCCCATTATTACCTGCATCACTACAACTCAGGAAGCACTTAGTATCATCATGCAGGCACATCTTTGTCATCAAGTAGTGAATGCGCACGATTACGGAAACCATGTAATAAATGGAGACAATTAAGAATGAATAAGCACAATATAAAGCACATACTTATAAAACAAAG
Source organism: Pelobates fuscus (assembly GCF_036172605.1). Classification (NCBI taxonomy): domain Eukaryota; kingdom Metazoa; phylum Chordata; class Amphibia; order Anura; family Pelobatidae; genus Pelobates; species Pelobates fuscus. The sequence goes on from NC_086320.1 coordinate 98,503,446, forward strand.
TGAATTAGTATGTTCTGCATGGTTTCACAAAACTCACTTACTGCAAATGTGATGTAAATCATTATATGTGTGAATAGATTCAGATTGCATTTAATGTTTGTATAAAGCATTCCTTAATGTAAAATGAAAACCAAATAAGGCTAGACAGCAGCTAGACATGGATGCTGATTTTTGCCTAAATGTTTGAAAGAAGTCTTTGGATCACCCTGTACCACTATCGTTTTCATCACTCATCGCCCTCCTTCATATATCTGCAAGGAGCAGAAGTCTACAACTCCAGAGCCCAACATAGGATCTAAGTTGCATTATACTGGACCCCGTTTCATTATCACTTTCTCAATCAGGACTTTAATTTTTTTAGTTTGCCTACTGGCGCAGTCCCATCCTTTTGATTGTTTGCCCTTTTCAAAAAAATCGTCCCTCTGTTTTTATATCTTTATAAATGGTGCAATAATATAATTTTTATTTGTTATGGTGCTTTTTAGAGTTAACACAGTGTCTTTGCAGGAATTCCTTACCAGCTGTTTTAATATTTAAATAAGTATTAAATAAGTATTTAATATTTTATTACCATTTCAAAACTTCAGTCATAGAAACATAGAATCATAGAATGTGATGGCAGATAAGAACCATTTGGCCCATCTAGTCTGCCCAATTTTCTAAATACTTTAATTAGTCACTGGCCTCATCTCATAGCTAGGATAGCCTTATGTCTATCCCACGCATGCTTAAACTCCTTTAATGTGTTAACCTCTACCACTTCAACTGGAAGGCTATTCCATGCATCCACTACCCTCTCAGCAAAGTAATACTTCCTGATATTATTTTAAAACCTTTGCCCCTCTAATTTAAAACTTCCTTAATTTTCTTAATTTCCTTTTGTTGTGGTAGTTTTTCTTCTTTTACATATAGTCTCCCCTTTTACTGTGTTGATTCCCTTTATGTATTTAAATGTTTCTATCATATCCCCCCTGTCTCGTCTTTCCTCTAAGCTATACATGCTAAGATCCTTTAACCTTTCCTTGTAAGTTTTATCCTGTAATCCATGAACTAGTCAGTTATGTTGTTGAACTTCAAAATGCGCACACAGGACTGGTCCTTCAGTTGGCCAATTTTTAGGAGCTGGTTGGGAATGCTCAGCCCATACTTAAGACATCAGTCGTCACAGCAGACCTTGTAAGTTTGTTTTAGAGATGAAAATATTAATCTTGTTTTTCACAATGAACAGGACTTATTCGTTTTGAAAGACTTCAGTTTAACCATTCTAGCCATTCTTTTAAAGTACTGTAAGACAAATGTTTCCTTTTCTGCTAAGTGCAACAGGTACAATGTCCTTTGTGTGTTATTACCTCTTGAGTTCTTTTTGTATATTGTCATTTTATGGTCTATGATGACACTAGTAATAAATAAGTAAATAGTTATAGCAGAGTAATGGAAATTTGCTGTATTATTTTATTTGTAGTGTCAGAAATAATTCACAGTTTTAAATGGAACTTGTAAAGAGGTATAACTTATATAGTTATATGTAGTAATTGGTGTAATTGAAAGCAATATGTCAGTACTATAATCTCCCACAATGCTTTATTTTTTTCTGGAGATCTCCAAATCCTTTGTTTTCACCTCGGCTTCTATATTTGAAAAGAAACAGGGGAAAAATTTTTACATTGATGACATAAAACTATTGTTTTATGATCAGGCAAACAGCTATATTTTACCATAATGCTACTGCTGCATAAAACTATTGTTTTATTATCAGGCAATAGGCCACATTTTACCATAATCCATGTCTTCAACTTATTTTTTTAAACTGTACATTTATCACTTACTAGAATCATTTTATGAAACAATAATTAGAACGAAGAAGAATTGTCACAGACTTTTTATGAAAGTTGAGAAGTAGACCTAAATTGGTCAAAGGAGAAAGGGCGCCCCCTAGTGCATAACTATACATATGTACAATGAATTGTAAAACGTAACCTTTAATGGTGGCTGTAATAAAAAAACTCTAGTGGAGAGTTTTTGAAAGAAGAAAATAATAATAAACTTAAAATAGGAGGATAAGTGTCTAGAAGGGGATAAGTATCCTAAGGGTGTCACCTAGAGGATATAGAGCTCGATAAAGCTAGAGATCCCCCCAACCTGTATATTCTGTCTCACAAGAGCAATCCTTCATGGAATTGACAGAATAAAAATGAAATTGAACCGCTTCTGTAGTCACTATGTACAGTCCCTGTATAGTGCTTGCTTGCAACAACAAATATGTGCACACATGGGAAAAGGCTGTAACAGAAAATAGTGATGGAAGGGGTTTTGTCAACTGCGTGATCAAAGGCTAGTCTGAGTAAAGCAGATAGATGGATACACTGTGGCAGTTTGCATAACATCTATTGCAATACTGTTACTGGAGGACGGAAACAAAAGTGGAGAAAACCTGAGATCTAGTAGTCAGCTCTAAACAGGGATTAACCAACGATGTAAATTACGAGATCTGACGAAAAGTTAACAAAAATCCCCGTCATCCACAGTTCCCCCGTCCCCTTATCTAAATCGTACGAGGGCCCAATACCCTAAAACTGACTAGCTGATCTTACAAAGAGACTATACTGGTCGGTTTCCAAACTTAAACTATCCTTCCTACTGCTACCTAACAAGTGTTTCGGCGCTGCTAAACGCGCCTTCGTCTGAGGCTAAACAGTGCCCACAAGTATGGCATCATGGTAACAATATCGGACTAGCCCTAAGGTAAAGGGACTATTATTGTACGCCAGTAGGTGGGTATTGATCCTTAAGTGTAACCCAGCATATGTATGTGGGGTTTGGAGGTTCACCGGTGCTTTGGCTGAGAATAAGTGAATAAAAAATGATGTATACAGTCTAAGTAAATAATATGTACATATATAATACAATTACAGAAGTATGATTTCCTGGTGCTATTATTTATCAATAAAGGGGGTAAACGTGAACCCCTCATTTAACCCATTGGGGGCCAACGTTTTGAACCTGTAGATCCAATAGCACTCTCTTTTGAGGAGAGTGTGGTCCAGGTCACCTCCTCTGCGACCTATGGTCACTTTTTCGATTCCTGCGAACCTAACACCTCCTGGATCCCCGCAGTGTTGATTTCTTATATGTCTCGCTACAGGGGTGTCCCTCTGGTTCCTTGCTGAGTGTACATGCTCCATGATACGTCTTTTAAAGGGGCGAATCGTTTTGCCCACGTATCTGAGGCCACATGTACATATCAAGAGGTAGACTAGGCCCTTGGTACTGCAGTTGAAAACATGCTTAACATTGCAGACCACCTGGTCACATGAGTCTGTGAGGTGCTTGGAATCCTTCTGTATGTATCTACACGCCACGCACTTACCACATTTGTATGTACCTTGTACAGGCAGCCAATTATGGCCAGGTTTTGTGGAGGAGAAGTGACTAGGTACTAATGATTCTTTTAAGTTTTTACCTCTACGTGCTGTGAGGGATACATACGGGGTCACAGTCCCTTTAAGGTGGGGGTCTTGAGATATGAGTGGCCAAAATCTACTCATTATCTTTTTTGCTTGGTCCCAACCTGAGTCGAAATTCACAATACATCGGGTAGGTGCTTGTTTAATGGGGGTTGGTTTGTCCTTGAGGAGTTCCATTCTATCGCTGTGTAACGCTCTTTGATATGCTTGTTTTAAACAGCGATTGGGGTATCCTCTCTCTTTAAATCTTGTCTTAAGTGACTTAGCTTGGGTGATAAAGACCTCTTCACTCGAGCAGTTCCTTCATTCAACAAATTTGAGTGGATAAGGGATATTCATCTTTTTGGGAGAAGATAAGCCCTTCACAAATTCTTTCTCATAGAGAAGGAAAAAAGAGCAAAGGACCTGGGTTTCAGTGTAAGAGAATATCAATGCCTTAATGAACTGGTATCCTTACTGGATGAGAATGATGGTCTACCCACGTTACCGTACACTGATCTACGACACAAAAGCAAGTTCACGCATTAAAGATTTTAAAAACATTGATATGTTCGTAGAATCAACCTGCAACATGATACATGAGCTTAAGTTGGATTCCCTCCAACCCCGACCACACAGCAACCTCTCTAGAAATTAATGGCAGGCCTTATGTGATTTACAGGGTGACGATGACATCATCATCAAGCCAGCGGACAAGGGGGGTAACATCGTGGTACTAAACAGAACACAGTATATACGATTAACTCTAAATATACTTAAAGATAGTACCACTTATAAAATACTAAGTATAGACCCTTCGGTTAAATTCTTGTCGACCTTGAAAAATCCCTTTGATGACAAAGTTCTGGGCAAAGATGAATACACATTCATCTACGTAAAAAGTCCGACTGTGTCCACATTCTACTGCCTACCAAAGGTACATAAACAGTATGAGATCCTGACAGCTAGACCCATTGTGTCCGGTTCTAACAACATAACCTGTAAGGCCAGTATCTACCTAGATAAGATCCTTCGCCCCTTTGTAGAAAAACTACCCTCCTACCTTAGGGACACGAAGGACACTCTGAAGTGTTTGGCCTCCACCAACCTACCAAGAGACGCTATCCTGTGTAGCCTTGATGTGGAGGCACTGTACTCGTCCATTCCACACTCTCTTGGGTTGAGACACACCAAACACTATTTGGAAACACGAGGGTCCGTACACCAACGGTATACCTCCTTTGTACTGGACTTGCTACAATTTGTCCTGACCCACAACTTATTTTTGTTTGATGGCCAACACTACCACCAGGTGCAGGGTACATCTATGGGTACATCTTGTGCGCCATCATACGCTAACCTGCACCTGGATTGGTGGGAGGAGAATGTGGTCTTTACTGACAGCAACATCGAATACACCAAGCACATCTTTATGTGGAAGAGGTTTATAGATGACGTCTTGGTGGTATGGACGGGCACAAGGGAATGCTTCACGTCCTTTGTGGAGAGTCTGAACTCCAACAACCTTAATTTAAAGTTCACGATGGAAATAGGGGGATCTTCCATCAATTTCCTTGACTGTACGTTCAGTACCTCTTCTAAACAGACCATTGAGACAACCTTATTTAGGAAACCCACCTCTACCAATACAATGTTGAGGTGGGAAAGTCATCACCCGGCTACATTAAAGAGGGGCATGTCCTATTGGACAATACCTCAGTTCGCCCCTTTAAAAGACGTATCATGGAGCATGTACACTCAGCAAGGAACCAGAGGGACACCCCTGTAGCGAGACATATAAGAAATCAACACTGCGGGGATCCAGGAGGTGTTAGGTTCGCAGGAATCGAAAAAGTGACCATAGGTCGCAGAGGAGGTGACCTGGACCACACTCTCCTCAAAAGAGAGTGCTATTGGATCTACAGGTTCAAAACATTGGCCCCCAATGGGTTAAATGAGGGGTTCACGTTTACCCCCTTTATTGATAAATAATAGCACCAGGAAATCATACTTCTGTAATTGTATTATATATGTACATATTATTTTCTTAGACTGTATATATCATTTTTTATTCACTTATTCTCAGCCAAAGCACCGGTGAACCTCCAAACCCCACATACATATGCTGGGTTACACTTAAGGATCAATACCCACCTACTGGCGTACAATAATAGTCCCTTTACCTTAGGGCTAGTCCGATATTGTTACCATGATGCCATGCTTGTGGGCACCTCAATTTTTGTGCAGCCATCAAGCCTCGTTCAACATTGTTCAATATGCCCCCTCTTCCCCTTTGGACTCTTTTACTGAGCAATGTAACCAATATAAATCTGAGAGTTGGTACTTATGTTCAATAATCATCTAGACATTGACCCAACACTCTATTATGTAATTGTTTTGGTACTATTGGGGATAGGATCACCACTACCCAGAGACTGGCTTAACTCAAGTCCAATTATTAACTAGGACTCAATATTGGACCAGTGACTATCGTGACTGTGTTCCACTGTAATGGATTTATAAACCTTATAAGGTAGATTCCTGTTCATATGTTCAGTCTAACCTGTCGATGGGTTTTCTCATACCCTGTAAGTGTCTGTCTGGATATGCTGTATCTAACTTAACGGCCAGATGATATCGGCGTGTACATGGTTAACGGACACACTGTCCAGACATTCACCAATCAAAGCAGGAATCGTCACTAGGGGTGGGGTTTACCTGCGGTCGACCAATTCTGGCGCGAACGCGGTGCACACATCCCCAGCATGAACCAAATGTAGTGGGCTATTTAAGGAGCTCCCGTTGCTTTGACCCACTGTTTAGCCTCAGACGAAGGCGCGTTTAGCAGCGCCGAAACACGTGTTAGGTAGCAGTAGGAAGGATAGTTTAAGTTTGGAAACCGACCAGTATAGTCTCTCTGTAAGATCAGCTAGTCAGTTTTAGGGTATTGGACCCTCGTACGATTTAGATAAGGGGACGGGGGAACTGTGGATGACGGGGATTTTTGTTAACTTTTCGTCAGATCTCGTAATTTACATAGTTGGTTAATCCCTGTTTAGAGCTGACTACTAGATCTCAGGTTTTCTCCTCCCACTTTTGTTTCCGTCCTCCAGTAACAGTATTGCAATAGATGTTATGCAAACTGCCACAGTGTATCCATCTATCTGCTTTACTCAGACTAGCCTTTGATCACGCAGTTAACAAAACCCCTTCCATCACTATTTTCTGTTAAAGCCTTTTCCCATGTGTGCACATATTTGTTGTTGCAAGCAGGGACTGTACATAGTGACTACAGAAGCGGTTCAATTTCATTTTTATTCTGTCAATTCCATGAAGGATTGCTCTTGTGAGACAGAATATACAGGTTGGGGGGATCTCTAGCTTTATCGAGCTCTATATCCTCTAGGTGACACCCTTAGGATACTTATCCCCTTCTAGGCACTTATCCTCCTATTTTAAGTTTATTATTATTTTCTTCTTTCAAAAACTCTCCACTAGAGTTTTTTTATTACAGCCACCATTAAAGGTTACGTTTTACAATTCATTGTACATATGTATAGTTATGCACTAGGGGGCGCCCTTTTTCCTTTGACCAATTTAGGTCTACTTCTCAACTAACACATGTATGTGAGGGTTTCCCCCTGTCTTGGTCGCCCCTAGACACACACCTAGTTGCTTCCCCTTTTGGGTATCCAACTACTCTATTTATAGACTTTTTTATGAATCATAGCTATGAATTGTTAGAACATTGACAAAACAGGATAATTTGTATAACCCTGCCCAATGTGTGTGAATGACGTAATAGCAGCTCACAGTAGCATTTCTATGAAGTCCGATATATCTAAATACACACATTTTTGCAATTGTATTTAAGTGGCCATGAAATTATCTTGATGCCAGCAGCAAAAAAAAAAAAAAATGACTTTGCATTAATAGCAGTCACCACGTAAGTTATAGATAGGAAATCTACTACTCATCTTTTACACATAAAAATACAAAGCTGCATTGTACTCTTGTCAGATTGATTTGTTAAGTTATTTCTGCAGCTGTTTCTATTGTTCCTCTGGGACTGGAAACAAGGATACTAGCTTCCCGAGGCTTTCTAAGCCAGTAACCTTTGTAGGAGATTTAATCATCAGCTCCTGAGAATACCGTCGCATGTGCTTGTACCTTTGGGCTGTACAAATCTATTCTGCTGATTTGTGCCTGCTATACTGATTAGCCAGTTGGGAGACCGAACTGATTGGCCTTGCACTGTTTCACAGCAGTCATTCAGACCATCATTCTCTAGCCTTTATAACTGAATCTCATTTCAGTCTGAAAGTACAGACATCTAATACAAAAGAATTTACAGAATCTTCATTCCTATATGCCAATTTACAAAGATGGTTTTCATATTTACATTTATGCAAACACAAGTATGTTTTTGTGTTCACCTAAGTTATTAGCTTTAAAAAACAAACTTTGGGGTTAAAGATGACCCCTAATTTTAAAGGACAACGGTCATCTCAAAACTATGATTAACTATAATAGGAAATATAGTTTTTTTTTTTAAATGAAGTATATGTAAAGAAAATGAGAAACTGTCACGACTACCAGTGTGGTCCAACACGCAAAACTATGTAACATCTACATAGACTATAGAAGATAGACAGAACATAAACCAGTCCTTAGAATAGCCGGGTTAATACGTTGAAAGACAGAGAATGGTCAAGGGAAAGCCAAGGTCAAGGAAGCCAGAAATACACGAGATCGATAAGGAAAGTCAACTCAGGGAAACCAGAGATAGGAGTAGTCAGGAATAGTCAAAGTTAAAATACCAGGAAGATCAAATAACAAGAACAAGGAAAATGCACTCTCAGGAACCAGGCACTGAAACCACGACAGGGCAATGGGCTAGGGAACTTCAGGGGTTTAAATAACCCTCCTTGTGCTGTGATTGGTCAGAGCTTGACCCCAGAACGACGTTGTGACGTCACACGCACGTTCACGTGACCCTTGGAGGCAGAGCTACAAATGGCAGCAAACTCGTGGTCTGCGCCATTTTATTTGCCACTTGTGGAGGGGATGGACGCCCCAGGGGGACGGCTCCTGGTTCAGTGCTGAACAGGTAAGTTCACTAACCTGTCAGCGTGGTAGCACCGGTCAGGTGCGACCACGTGCAGCCGCGAGTCGGGGACCGTGACAGAAACCATAATCCCTACCTTTAGTATCAGTAGCATTCAGCCATATACATACTCCTTGGGTCAGACAGTGTTTGAAAGCCAACAGTTAGTATCTATGCACAGAAGCAGGGTACACCATAGAGATTAACTGTCAGTTTTCAAACACCGTCTGATCCAAAGTGCATGTATTTAGCTGAAGGATCTGGTCACATACGAAAAGTAGGAATTTGTTTTTCTTATTTTTTACATATACTTAATTTCCAAAAATACATTTCCTTTCAAAACTTGATGAAAGGATAATTATATTAAAGAATAGTTCCACATGAACCAGTTCACCACCATACCTAAGTAAATAAAATCTACTGACTCTACTACTAACATGATGTTGAGGACCACCACTACTACTCCTTCAGAATGTGGAGGCTTTCCTACCACAAGATATATATATATATATATATCATCCAGCTGGCAATGGAGCACAGAATGCCCCACAAGCAGAACTTAACATGCAACAAAGACTAGATTGCTCTAGAGCTGACTGATTTAATATTATTGGAATGAAGTATGGTCGCAGTGCACACCAGCATGTTCATAGAAGTTAAGACTCAGCGGTGGATGTGCATATTAGGCTTCTGTTAGCAGTTCAACTACACTATGGTTCTTCTTAACCATTTTCAGAAGAATCACTTGATATTGGGGCAATTTTAATATGTCTATAGAACCACATAACTCCCAACTTTTTCCGCAAAATAGGAATTGGGTGGATGGAATAAAATGGGGTGGGTCAGTGACAAGAATTAAGTCACTCACCCCAATCAACGGGTGCAGAATCACCCAGAATGGGGACAGGTCCACCTGAAAAATAGTCCGATCAACCTGGTGCAAATGCATGCAAAACTATGTACCAATCAAGCAGACAAGCCCACTAAGAACTGACCACGCTATGCTTGCGCTGTGCTCAGTGAACTAGGACCATGCAAATAGCACTGTTTCAGCACTATTTGCATGGTCCTAGTTCCCTAAGCACAGCATGAGTGTGCCCATTGATGAACTCACACAGTGGAACCCCAGGGAGCAAAGTGGGGATGGTGGGATGGAACTTTGGAAATAGGGACTGTCCTGCTGAATTGATAGATTTGAAAGGCCTGAAACCATAGACTGAGGCAGACCGAAGATAAGACAACTATTTCATTCTTAGTAGTTAGTGAACTGCTGGCACTAACTATATAATTCAGACTGTACATAGCATGCAGCCATACTTTGATCACATTACCTGATTGCATCCATACTTTTTTTGGAACACTGAATCAGCAGTTAAATTCTTTTGAGGCTACATTCTTCACCACTGCCTCAAAACAACTTTACTTAAATAATTTACTGTCACAAATTTATTATGCATGAAAATTTTGATAGTGATGTGCTAAACACCAAGGAAAGACTAAAGTATACCTTTTATAGGAGTGCTTTCACAACGTTTCTACTGCTGAACCTCACATCTCCTGGAGGCCAGTCAGACATCTCGGCTTAACAGGTGTCATTATCTACACAACTCTGTTAATGGTTATTGTTCCTCTAAATATTGTACCAGTTGGACACGGTCTTCACTATTTTCAGTGCCATCAAAGAGGATACACACCAATCTATTGTATATCCAGAACATATTTTGCCATATGCAATATTATATTTTTTCTTGCACCCTGCATTTCTTAGATGTTTATCATCTGGATGAAGTCAACCCACACACATACATACTTTTCTCTCCCCCCATCTGTTCATGTCTCCTTTTGGAGTTTATGTTTGCCATGTTCTATGAATACTTTTTATGAACATATCTCTGACTATTTTTGTTTTTATATTTTTGTTCACATTACATATATTGTTACTGATCTATTTCCATTGATATGTCTGAACTCTGATAAACACAAATTGCTTTAAAAAAAATTATAATGAACAAGAAGAGATAATAGATGTACTAGTCACAAATTTGAGGACACATGTTTTAAAATAGATTTTCCTTGGTTCCCTAGGCATTTAAGTCTAAATTTTAAGTAACTTACAAATTTAGAGGCATATTACATGGCCTAAGAATAAAATCGTATATGATTGATGAGCTCTGAGTTAGCTAACAGTATTTGATTTGTTCGCAGTTTCTTGAGATAAAAGGTCAGATACTTTGTGGTAAGTGAGAAGGGAGCAATGGCAAGTATGGTGTAAGTGTGATTTCTGCACCGTGGTTATGCAATAAGTAAGGAATAATTGACGACAGGCCGTTGAATTATTAGAAAAATAATGCACACCCGAGGTGGTAATGCGGTCATGACGCGAAGCGGAGTGGCCGTTACACCTCGGGTGTGCTTTCTTTTTTTCTAATAATTCAACGGCATGTAGTCAATTATTCCGCTTATACTACAGTTACCACACCTCGAAACATTGTTCAGATTATGTATTTCAAGACGTTTGTCAAGTTTTTGACATTAAAACGCTCTTGTATTTAGGACTAATTTCTTATGCAACTGTAATGCGGTCAAGACCTGTCTGGAACTACTTTAGCCGTGCGTCACCCTGAAAATAATGCACACCTTAGAACGTTCGTCAACCAATCAGATTGAAGCATTTAATGGCCCTGTAGTATACATTTTAAATTATTTTAATTCTCGAAACCTCATTTGATTGTTGGTACCATTATGCACCCCAACTCCTTGTTTGGTTTCTTCTGTGCTAAGCTGGATTGGCTCGCTTATGGTGTTCCATGGGTAAGAGTGTTGGTAGCATTTGATTTTATGCATTCGATGAGTCACAACAGTATCTGGAAACAGCATAATATATATATAAAAAAAAATACGCTATTCAAAATAATGTGATAAGTAGTTACTGTAAATCAGAAATAAATTGTGAATAGGTGTTTACAGAGAGTATACAAGGCAGAGCTTCAAAGGTGACGCAGAAATGGAGAATATAATAAGTTGGCTTGGTTATGCATATTTATATTTCTGAAATAATGACTTATCTTGGGAATGATTAGCTTTACAAGTGTGAGTGATGATATATTGGTAAGTGGTTCAAGCAGATGTGCATACATATAGATGTACAGGTGTAAACATACCAGTGCCACCGAGGAGGGTTTCTACGTGCAGTATATTTATCCAAAGTGCTCAGAGAGATAAACTATGCAATCTGAAAACATTAATGATAGGAACAATGGCAGCAGAATATGAATGCTAATGGTTGGAAAATTTATGGATCACCATGAAATATATTTTAACTTGGGAACAATTCGCAAATAGATAAGAAGTCATTAGAACGTAATTCACACAAATAGAAAACCGGGATCTACAAGCTAAAGATGAATAAGTAAGTGAGTGAATGAGTGAATTAAAATGTATTTTATATAACTGTGGAAGATAAATTCAGGTTACAACTGATGACAGAGAGATGTTTCTGAAGGAAGATTAGGAAAGAGAGAAAAACACATTTTTAAAAAAGCATGCCTTGTGTTAAACTGTTTTTTTTTTTTTCAGGCCTATACAATAAAAATGATAATGATAATAATATTATGGAAACAGACCTATATCAATCAAGTTACTCCAGTTCCCATGCATAGACAGCTGTACAGAAAGGAGCATTACACCCATGAGAACAAAAATCAACTAGAGAGCACCACCTAGTGGCACCCTACTAAATTGCTGTATGCATTTTTTTGTGTACTGAATAGAATGCAGTTTTCCTGATGTAAGTGTTTTGGATATTAGTAAGAAGGGGAAAACATTAGATGTAATATTACTGTTCACTCTCCATGTAAATATTCAGTTAAAGCACTGAGAAATAAAAGTAGTGTGTGATCAAAATATATGCAGAAGATATGATATACCTTCACCTTCAGCCTTTCTAAAAGGATGTAGCTGATATTTGTCAGCCTCTCCTAGCTCTCCAATATTTTCAAGTGGAATGTAGAGCATACCATAACCTTCTTGGCAAGCGTTTATGGAATTTTAGATCAGTATTCAGCAGCAGTGTTCATTAAAACAACTGAATTAAACACTTTTACAAAGTAACAGAAACGTCTTTGTTGTTTCTCTCACCTTACCTGTAGCATCACTATTGTTTTTAGAAACCTAAGAGGGGCATCATCCATGAAACTGACTTGTTTACAATAAGGCAGCACAGATAGCGCCTTACTGCAACAAAGCAGGGGGTCAAAAAAGTTCCAGGAACCAGGAGTCTCTAAACGCACATTCATACGTGTCGCTACTTATTACCAGCAAGTAGCTACTCACTAAACTTAGTAAGTACTGATGCCAAATTTCAGAAGTAGCAAGAGGGAGTCACAGGCTTCCATTACTGAAACCCAGTGGCTAAGTAGTAGCCAACAGCTCCCATTATTTTCCTGGGGTGCTGCGACCCTGTTCTTAGCTGACTGGATTTCAACCTGTCACTACTCATCAGGGGCTACTGCTGGTCCCAAAATCATAACACCTGCCATTTTACTCATACAAAGAAGTTAAACTTCCTGTACATCATACAGAAAAGATAAACATAGGGAATTACATGGAGGAAGAGAGGGCGATGGTGTCAGAGGTGGGGGCGGGGGGGAGTCTGCAAAATGCATTTCATTTACACCTGTGCAGCCAAAACTCATTGCATTGGCCCTGACTTAACCTGCAGGAAAACACCCTGATAGTGACTAATTTAAGAGTCAGAGAGAAATACAGCTTCATTAATATATTACATTTAAGCTGAAGCGTAGGATTGTTAGTAGACAAGTCGGATTATAGTAAATTGCTGCAGTTATAAGCAACAAAATGCAGAAAGCCAGCGACATCAGAGGACTGGGCAACTTAATCTATTTAATGAACATAAGTTGCTATGGTGCTTGGCATAAGCCTTCAACATATTCAAGACAGATTGATATATTTCAGTGTTGAACATTCAATTCATTTAATCTGTAAATAAATTAGATTCAATAAAATGGATGAATGATCCATTAAATTAGATTAGGTACTCAATTATACAATAGTTTGCACACACAAACAAGTAACTTAGAATACCAATTAATTTTAAACTAAATTAACGAGGCTGCTTTTGAACCTTGGTGTATTGAACATGCATACAAAACAAAACAAAAATCTTAGTCTTATTACCCATATTAGTAAAAGTATCCTGTGTGACAGCCAGTTCACAAAAAAAAGCTGATTTTTATTTCTATTTAAACGATATATCTAAAGTTAGACAATACGTTTGCATGATACCTTCATGACACATTTACAAACGATATCAGTTTACAGTTCTCTAATGAAGACTACTGAATTGCTTCGGTCTCTTCAGAAGAAAAACTAAGTAACATTCGTTTATCCTCTACAAAGAATCGTTTTTGATAGAGATTTAATTTTATATGAGTAAAGGAGGCAAACTGAAGAGTGTAAAGAGCATATCCTTTCATTTATTAATACAAGCGTTTCCGCTACAGTTTTCCTGTATAGTCTGTATTGCTCTTGTGGGTATCATCTTTTGAACTGTGTAATTTTGCTGTGCCTTCTAGCACTGCATCTTTAAAACATTACATGGTATATTTCATATGAAATGGCTCATAGACAACAGGATTCCCAGCAAGCAGTGACAACAAAATGCTCCTAACTCATGTGAAATGGCTAGCTTGGCTAAGGATGTATGACGGGAGCTAAGCATTTTGTAAATTACTTGCCATATTACGATGCTATGTAAAACCATTCTATCCACTTAAAGCCACAATAGTGCACAAAACAAAATGATGTAATATTCCATCTATTGATTTAATAAAGACATGAACTTTTAATTTACTGCAACATTAAATTAAGAATAACATCATTATACTGCTACTAATTGGCTTAGACGTGACATTTCTGCTGTCAGACACAATTTAACAGTGCAATGTGCTCTCCCTAACCACATGCAAGCAGGAGAAAGTGAGTTATTAATTCCATTTGTTCTCGGGGAACGTATGATAAATGAATGAGTGCTCATAAAAAAAACTAAAAAAACGTTTGTTTTTAATATTAATGGTAAAATAATTGAGATAAAGATTTTTCCGTTACGCTTGCTTTGAGAACTGATGTAGATTGCTGAGCTCTTCCAAGTACCAGAATGCCATGCAAAAGTAATTTTTTTTTAGAAGATGCTCTATCAATAATCATAGCTGCCTTCTATTTTAAAGAGGAAATATTGAGTATAGCTAAATATCATGGTACGAAAGCTATTCTCCTGTCAAGACTAGGCTGATGTGCCTCCAGAATGAATTGCAAGCTGTAGGCTGAAATAGCCATACTGTGATTGAAGCTGAATTCGACAACTTTCCAAATCACCACTTTGCGCCTAAATTTTGCAATGGATTGCTCAAATCAATATAATTTGCTGTTGGTGAATGAGCTCATTTGAAATGCCATATGCACATGAAATAATCTTGCAGCACAGGACTTACCATGTGTTGCTTATTAAGGGTGAATAAATTCATAGGGGTTTAGAAAAATAACCTTTTCTGTCTCATTACATATTTTTTACCTGAATCTGAAAGAAGCCAGGTGAATTGTTAGTGTAGGACCCACCTAAAAGTTTTGCCTTGACATGGCAGGTGAGCTTACACTTAAATGGCCATTGGAGTAATATTAAAAAACCTCCAGTTAGCATAGAATTTAGCATGGTGCGCAAGTAACTCTTTTATTTGGATTTTATTGTATGTATTGTAGGCTGACATGTACTATAGTCATTGCTGTCGCAAAGGAGTAATGGGAGCAGGACTTATTTTTGTACATTTGTATCACACAGCCATATTACAGTGCTGCAGTCCACCCCATGTATTCCCTATTAAGGGTTAATAGGTATGTAAGAGTTTATAAAAACAACCCTCTCTGTCTCAATAGATATTTTTTTACCTGAAGCTGAAAGAAGCAAAGTGAATTGTTAGTGTAGGACCCACTTAGGAGATTTGCCTTGACGCGGCAAAGGAGCTTACACTTGAATGGCCATTGGAGTGATACTAAACACCTGTTATTTAATTGTGTGTAGGGATTTGGGCTAGTGTGCAAGTAACTCTTTTCTTTGGTTTTTATTGTATGTATTGGGGAAGATGTGTGCTATGGTCATTGATGACACCCAGGAGTGTGGGACTTATATTGTATACAGGAAATAATCTGTTTTTAGAGTGTAGAAATCACATGTGTTAGAAAGCAATATGGGCATATATTAAATATATTATTGATAACAACATTAATGGGGCAGTTCAGTAGCTTTTTTTTTAAATTATGCTTTTGAGATTATATAGTTTAGATACAATGGAGATACATACAAATAAAGTCCATTAAGCTTGGTGAGTATTAAGAAGCATAGATGTCTTCACATCAGCGGGGATACTCATGTCTTTGTTTCGCTCTTCCTTATTGATTGTTGGGTGAAGAAAGCAGCAGCATGAAAAATATTTGTTCTATGCTCTAACTGGATAGTACAGCCCTTGTCCTATTGTCAGATACTTCAGATTCTATAGTTAAAGAGATATAGAAATCGGTACATTGCAGACCGCAGGACAAAGGCTTTCTTTTAAGATAGCAAATGTAGACAAGACTTGAGTGGATCGAGAACAAGGAGAGGCTACTTCCAATCATCCATTATTCTTTATGAGTTCCAAGTAAACTTAGATTTAAAAAAGTAAATCATCATTAAATTGTATCATGCAAGCTGAGAAGGTGTCATTTGACAGAGTGCTTCAGTTTATTAAACACATTTGCAAACCCACATAATGTAAACTTTTTATGCAGAAAAAAGACAGACTTTTGATTAGCACAACACCACGTGGTGAGGGATGCTCCCTTCATTAATTAGTTATAAATTAGAGAAAGCAACTGTAAACAGTCTTTATTACAGTTACTTTCTAGACTTTTGCATCGAAAAATCTGTTCGTCCAAATATGTTCACCCAGAATTAAACCAATTTGGAACCAAGTTCCAAATACATATTTTTGCTGTTGCGATCGAGATTCGGACGAATCTATTTTGTTTTTAACCACTCACTCATTGCTAGCAAGTGAGGGGTTAAAAATGAAAGCAACAGAAGTTCCCCCAATATTCAGACCTCTATCTTAAATCCCCAACTCTTACCAAATGATTCAGGTGAGGGATTGTAATACATTTGTTTCTTCTGTATGTTTTTTTCAGTTGATTGAAATAAGTCTTTTATGTATATTTCTTCTTGGGTAAAAGGTTTGTCATGTTAATATATGTCTATATTAACCAAAAATACTAATACACAATCTGACCTACAGTTTCTCCAGGTTTATTTTTACAATTAATGCTACATAATAAAACAACAAAGGGTGTTATAGGATAATGGATGATCAACAGCAGATGGTAATTGCTGGTCTCCTGAAGGGAGAGTTAGACTCTACATAGTGAGACAGCCGGACACGAAGAACAACCTCGTGTAGCAAGCAGCAAGCAACAGCAATACCTTGTGGTCCTTTGTCCCAGGGGTCAAGTCCTGGGGAAAAAAGTGTGGGAACTCTCCCCCACCAAAAAAAAACCCACTCGTATGCATATATAAACGTGTGCACACACATACACATGCACTCAGACACTCACAGACGCACACACATACTCAGACACTCACACAGTGGTGTATTTTAATTTTGTGCTGCCCTAGGCATGACTATACCGGAGCACCCCCCAATCTAAATTTACCACCCCTTCCTGTCAAGGGCGCACCGCTTCCTGATTAAGAACCCACCCCTTCCTCTTTAGACTCCACCTTTTCCTGCTCCTTTTAAAGAAATACTATAGTGCCAGGAAAACAAAGCTGTTTTCCTGGCACTATAATTCCCTGTAGTGCCCCCCCCTCCCTCATTCGACACTGATGGGGTTAAAATCCTATGGGTATTTAGCAGATGCTGGATGTCCTCATGCGCAGGGGTGAGGACGTCCAGCATCAGTTAGGCGACTTTTGGTCACCTAACCACCCGAAAGTCCCTCTAGTGTCTGATAGACAGCCACTAGAGGTGGAGTTACCCCTCAAGGTAATTATTGCAGTTTCTGAGAAACCGCAATAATTACACTTGCAGGTTTAACCCCTTAAGGACACATGACGTGTGTGACACGTCATGATTCCTTTTTATTCCAGAAGTTTGGTCCTTAAGGGGTTAAGGGGACTGGGACACTGCACCCAGACCACTTCAATGAGCTGAAATTGTCTGGGTGCCTATAGTGTCCCTCTAAGCACACTCTCTGACAGACACCCACACTGGCAGATACACACTGACAGTAACACACACACTACGTGACAAACACACAGACGTCACTGATTTGACACACACACACATTCACTGACACACACTCATTCATTGACAGAGAGACACACACAAACACACTGACAGACACACACTAATAGCCACACGCACTAAATGACAAACAGACTCTCACTGATTTGACAGACACTTACAAACATACACTAACAGAAGCACATACACGCAAACATGTGCATACACTAACAGAAGCACATACACTCATACGCACACACATGCATACACTAACAGAAGCACATACACGCAAACATGCATACACTAACAGAAGCACATACACTCATACGCACACACACATGCATACACTAACAGAAGCACATACACGCAAACATGCATACACTAACAGAAGCACATACACTCACACACACGTACATATGATAACAGACGTAAATACACTCATACACACACACACACACTGACACAAACACACACATACATACACCAACAGACATGAACTAACATACACACACATAGACTAACAGACATACACACACACAAACAGACATACACACACACGCACACACTAACAGACATACACACATACACTAACAGACATACACACATACACTAACAGACATACACACATACACTAACAGACATACACACATACACTAACAGACATACACACACACACATACATACACATACACTAACAGACATACACACACACACACATACACTAACAGACATACACACACATACACTAACAGACATACACATACACTAACAGACATACACACACATACATAGACTAACAGACATACACACTAACAGACATACACACTAACAGACATACACACTAACAGACATACACACTAACAGACATACACATACACTAACAGACATACATACAGACATACATACACATACACTAACAGACATACACACACATACACTAACAGACATACACACAGACATACATATACACTAACAGACATACACACAGACATACATACACATACACTAACAGACATACATATATGCAAATTATTCAAATAAACATTGCCCACCCACCCAGCCTCCCTACCTTTCAGGAAAGCTGGCATGGATGGGTCCCTGGGGTCCAGTGGGGCTGCAGTGAGGCTGGCATGGGGGGGCCACCTGATTGCCCCCCTCCTCACCCCCGGCGGGCGGCTCTCTCTCCCTGTCACACGCGGCGAGGGAGCTGTGTCCTCTCTGCTCCCTCTCGCCGCGCGCCGTTTTCGGATGCAGGGAGCCGGAATATGACGTCATATTCCGGCTCCCGGCATCAGCAGACAACCCACGCGGCGAGAGGGAGCAGAGAGGACACAGCTCCCTCGCCGCGTGTGACAGGGAGAGAGAGCCGCCCGCCGGGGGTGAGGAGGGGGGCAATCAGGTGGCCCCCCCATGACAGGGGGAACAGAGGGCATTTGGGGGCGGCATTTTTTGCCGCCCCCTGAGTGCCTGCAGGGGGAACGGCGTTCCTGCTGTGAAAAAAGTGCAGGAACGCCGTTCCCACGCGTTCCTGCAGGACTCAAGCTCTGCTTTGTCCCCTATTCTATATAGATATGACCATAATGACGTCAAAGTATAACCCTAGCCATATAAGGACAAGACCCCAATCCTCATTCTAGAGTTCTCAGACAAAGAAAGCCTTGTGACTTACTTATGATACCATCTGTTACTTCTGTCAATCCAGACATCCATACATAATCAATAGAAACATAGAATATCCAATATTGTACAGGAATTAAATTAATTCTGTACACTTAGTTTAGGAGATTCCATATCTCCAACTAAGCATGAAGATGGATATTCTTTCAACCCCAATTCTCTTTACATGTGTAGAATAAGAGCTAGACTTCAAGATTCACTTCCTAAATATAACAAAATATGCTAGTCTTTGCATGTTTACCTAACACTGTAACCACATCTAATATTGACATATTGACATCAGGCACATGTGCCAAAATCAGGGATTGTTTACCCAAAATCATGCATTAGCATCAAACTCAAGTATAGACACTCCTCACTTACCAACCAGGTTAAAACCTATTAAAATATTTTTAAAAAATCATTTATAAAACACATTAACATATCAAAGTCAGGGCTGCCATCAGAAATTTTGGGGCCCCTGACAAAGCACAAGGTCTGGGTAGTGAATGCAGAGTGTGTGTAAATGTGTAGTGAATGCAGAGAGTGTGTTAATGTGTAGTGAATGCAGAGAGTGTGTTAATGTGTAGTGAATGCAGAGAGTGTGTTGTGTTAGTGTATGCAGTGTGTGTTGTGTTAGTGTATGCAGTGTGTGTTGTGTTAGTGTATGCAGTGTGTGTTGTGTCAGTGTATGCAGTGTGTGTGTTGTGTCAGTGTATGTAGTGTGTGTGTGTTGTGTCAGTGTATGCAGTGTGTTTGTTGTGTTAGTGTGTGTTATGTCAGTGTATGTTGTGTCAGTGTATGCAGTGTGTGTGTTGTGTTAGTGTGTGTGTTGTGTCAGTGTGTATGTAGTGTGTGTGTGTTGTGTCAGTGTGTGTTGTCAGTGTGTGTGTTGTGTCAGTGTATGTTGTGTCAGTGTGTGTTGTGTCAGTGTATGTAGTGTGTGTGTGTTATGTCAGTGTGTGTTGTGTCAGTGCGTGTTGTGTCAGTGTGTGTTGTGTCAGTGTGTGTTGTGTCAGTGTATGTAGTGTGTGTGTGTGTTGTGTCAGTGTATGTTGTGTCAGTGTGTGTTGTGTCAGTGTGTGTTGTGTCAGTGTGTGTAGTGTGTGTGTGTAGTGTCAGTGTATGTTGTGTCAGTGTATGTAGTGTGTGTGTGTTGTGTCAGTGTGTGTTGTGTCAGTGTATGTAGTGTGTGTGTTGTGTCAGTGTATGTTGTGTCAGTGTGTGTTGTGTCAGTGTGTGTTGTGTCAGTGTATGTAGTGTGTGTGTTGTGTCAGTGTGTGTTGTGTCAGTGTATGTAGTGTGTGTGTGTAAATGTGCAATCTGGGGGAGGGGAAGGGGGAGGAAGGGGCATTTTAACATAATAAATTTTTTTTTAAAAAAAAATAATTAAAATTGTTTCTCCCCCCTCCCTGCTTACCTGTGTCTAGGGAGGGGGGAGATTCCATCCCTGGTGGTCCGGTGGGGGGCCCCCTGGCTTCCCTGTTACCGCAGAGGGGGCCCAGGCAGCACACAGCCTCTTCTCTCCTCTGTTCCAATAACTCTTGCGAGACCCGCGCAGCGTTGCCATGGCAACCGGGTCTCGCGAGAGTTATTAGCAGAGAGGAGAAGAAGAGAACAGGAAGTGTGCTGCCTGGGCCCCCTCTGCGGTAACAGGGAGCCGGGGGCCCGGGGCTGCACACATAGATAGCGATATTCGCTATCTATGTGTGCAGAGAGGGAAAGTGGGGCCCAGGACTGCCAGAGCAGTCCGGGCCCCCCAGGGCCGCCGGGCCCGTGACAACCGTCATGGTTGTCACCCGCTGATGGCGGCCCTGATCAAAGTATTACAAAATTAAAATATTTTTCATAATATTAAATCATTTTAAAAGTTTATCCAAAATATTAACTCATTTAAAAAAAGCTTATCTAACAATATTAAACCGAGGCCTCTGTTATTTGCAATTTGACACCATTTGTCTGTATTTCTATTGACAGTCAATAAAAAATATTGAAACAAATCACTCCATTGTTTGTAACTAACCTTGCAACCTCAGATAATCAATTTCAAGGTCATGTGATTAAGGATGGTGTCTAAAGTTAAGCACGTTTTTAAAGTGGCTCTGTCACCTATAGGTGGTGATTGCTCTGCTTCCAGTGGAGTGACCTGGGGGTGCAGGAGAAGGTAGTTTTTACCTATTTGAACCTGTCCCTCATGGCCACCACCATCTTCTTTCACAAGGTCCTCTTCACCTCATGGCACTTAATCTACCAGGAGTTGACATGATTGCTGTACTTTCGCACATGTGAGAGTGTAACACTGATGTCTACAGAGCACAGTCAATATGAGCATTTCAGAAACATTTTATGTTTATGAACTGATCATTATTTTGGGAGGCGATGACAGAGCCACTGAAAGTCGATTACTATTTCTTATCTTGGAAGCATTACTAGGAAGAAAATTTGACAACGCTCATGTGATATTGTCTAAAAGTCAGATCAAGTTGTTGATTGGATATTGGTGCTAGATCGTAATTTACCTCTAGTAGTTGCTCATCTAAACTTTTCTTATTATTTGCCATACCTATGTACTTTCTATAAAAACAAAACAAAAATGCATGTTACAGGTTCCTGGAGTCTGTCAGCAAAGAAACCACATGCAAGAATGTTCTGTGCTCACTGTAGTCATGCAATGGATTTGGTGAAACCAGGTCAGAGAAGAAATAGGAGAGCTCAAAGGTCAATCAACCAGTGTTAATTATGGCGGCAAATCTCAATTTAGCTTTAGTCATAGTATTTTGACTTAAAGGCCATTTTAGTTTTAGTCGTATTTTAGTCATCTGAATTGTTTTAGTCTAGTTTAAGTCGACTAAATCTCCAGTAGATTTTAATTGACAAAACTGAAATCTAATGGGTTTAATTAAAGCCTCTATCTGTCTCTTTTGCCCCTTTCCTAGCCCCTCTTTATCTCTTTGTGTCCTCCCAGCCATTCTAGGTGAACCTCTTCCAATCCCTGGTCTGTCTCTTTTGACCCTTCCACAGCCCCTCTGTGCAGTATTAAATTTAGTGGTAAATTTCAGTTTTAGTCATAGTCTTTTGACTAAAAAGCCATTTTAGTTCTAGTCGTATTGCAGTCATCTGAATTGTTTTGGTTTTAGTCTAGTTTTAGTCGACTAAATCTCAAAAATGTTAGCCTACTAAATTTTGACTAAAATTGTTAGTCAACAAAATTAACACTGCAAGCAACAGAAAAAAATATCAAGAACTGAAGGAACCAATGCAATATTGACATGTCAATATTGGTAGTTTGTTCTGTGCTGATCTTGATGTAACTTGAAGTATTCTAAGCTTATGGAGTTACTGAACCGAATATGCTAAAGCATTTTTCTTTGTGGATACCGCTATTTGCTGATCATTGACTGCAGAATTAAGCAGAAGGACAACGAGTACTATGCTTCAAACAAACTATAGCAGTATTTAGACTGAATGACATTCAGCTGTAGTAGTCTAAGGTTTTCTTCCTACAATGACAAATGGCCTTAATGGGAAACAACTTAAAGAAGCTTTACTTATTTTCTATCCTATGCTTTGCTGGTTCTGCCGAAGCTGCAACTCCGCGACTGGCTGAGGTCAATATTACTGATGATCACGGCCAATCCAATTGCAGATGAAACACTAAAATCACTGCATTAAGCTGTAGTGGTTCTGGTGCTTTAATTACTGCAGTGTAAAGTAGGCTAGTTATTCAAGTTAAAAGAAAAAAAAAACCTTAAACTACTAACACAAAATGCAAGAGGACTAAATACCCCTGAAAAAAGAACCATAGCTTTATCTGACTTCAAAAGACATAAAGCTGACATTATATTTGTTCAAGAAACACACTTCCGAGCTGACTCGATTCCCAATTTGCGAAATAAAGACTATCCGACAACATACTATGGCAACTACACAGGCTCTAAGTCCAAGGGAGTGGCAATTTTGATAGGAAACCGTACCCCGTTTGTTTATCAAGACCACCACTCCGACGACTCGGGGAGGTTTGTCTTTGTAAAAGGGAAAATAGGAGACACCCAAATTACGTTGGCCAATATCTATCTGCCCAACAGAAAACAAAATGCAACACTGAAAAAGATATTGCATAAATTAACCTCCTCCCTCCCCCCCCCCCCCACGTAGCTCATGTCGTTCAACATCCGAATACCCACCTTAAATACAGTCTCACGTCAATCTACTAGCTCAGTAAGACTACACACACATTTAATGCAATGCTCGAATCTAACTTGTGATTTCATACATACGGTCTCATTGAATTACTTAATTAATTCCTGCCATAACTAGCAACACTGCAACAACTGCGCCTATCCTCTTTGTCAGGTTATTTCCTGTTAATTCTACTTGGTTGAATTTTGAATATTGTTTTAGATTTTGGTTTTTAGTTGACCAACTTGAATAAGTGTTGAGTAACTACCTTGCCTTGACAGTTTATCAGTTAGCTTACTCACTCACTCTGTTTTGAAACTCAATTACTGTGTCATCTACTGTATTGTATTCATTCCATGAAAGTCTATATTGTGAAACTCAATTACTGTGTCATCTACTGTAATGTAATAATATACAAGATAGATAAATCGGCGCAAAACACCTCTATAAATAGAAACTGGGTATAGACAGCAGCACCAACAAAATACCCTGGTAAAAAGGTACACAATAATATAGGAAGAAAAAAGTGCTAGTGTGCATAAAACATATAAAGACACCTCCAATCTATAAAAGTGACTTGCAATATGCAAAACAGTGATGATATTTAAAAAAAACCAAACAAGGTGTATAAAACCAAAACACTGACAGGTGTATACTTATAGCCTGCCAGTGAACAGCTGGATACTATGATAAAGGAGACAAAAAAAAGGGGGGGGGACAACAAAAAGCACTCCTAGTGCAATAAAGTTAATAATATAAAAGTATATAAAATACTCTCTAGCGATAAAAAAACTCACAAGTAAAGAGTGGTATAAGCCCCACTCATGGCTATCATGCCCAGGGAGGATCAGCCCGTTGGGTACGTGGGATCCGAAGAAATGCTCTGGTGACCACTGTGTCAGACGCCAAAAATTTAATTCACATAAAAAAACACTCCAATCTGCAAACTTTAAAACGGCAAAGTCCACTGCAAGCTCACCACACCATATGGGGATCTGTTGCTGTTAGGAGGAGGATGTTCTGATCCTTCTCTCGTTCCCCCGTTCAGAGTGGTGTCTCCTGCCTGTGGATATGTAACAAACACTTCCGTGTATGTTGATCACGTGGTCCCGTGACGCGTTTCGCCCCGCCTCTTGGGGCTTTCTCAAACGAGCATAATCTCCTCCCACTGGAGAACCTGTTAAATATCATATGTCCTGAGGCCGTGATCCAATCGGCCTTTCAACCTCATTGAGTTCATATAAAGTCTATTATCAATCAGTTGTGGAAAAACTTTGCTTTAAAATATCTGATAAAATCCTACAATTCCCTAAAAGCGTTATAAGCCATACTCTATACATCAACCTCATGTGTACAGCAATATTTATAGAGTTTTATATATAATCCATATTTAAAAAAACACATCATATGTACAAAAAAATGATCTTGCATTAGATATATATTAATTTTATATGAAAGAGACACATCCCATAGCTCATAAATAAAACAGTCCAGAGAAGAATCTACATTTGGAGAAAAGGGGGAAGATCTTCTAAACGCAAACTTCCAAAATAACACATCATAAAGGTATAAAGGAGATAATAACCATACAGAGAGAGAGAAATGATTTGTATATATCTATATTGGGTACAGATAAAGATGAAGCTAAAATAAACAAATATAAAATATAATAAAATATATAAAACATATAAATATACCATCTCCTGTAAAAAAATAATTAAAGGGACAGGAACTTTGTAAAAATTATAAAAAATTACATAACTCAAAGTCCCTATTAAGACCGGACGGGGATAAAGTGTCAAGTAAAAAAATCCAGCGCATCTCCTCCTGTCCGATCTTACGGATAAAATCTCCTCCTCTCCAATCCCTGAGCACCCGTTTAATCCCTATAAATTCCAACCCACTCGGGTCTTGGTTGTGCACTTTCTTAAAGTGTTCAGAGACACTGTGACACTCCAAACCCCTCTTAATATTATATATGTGCTCCCTCATTCTGACATGGAGAGGACGTGTAGTCCTCCCCACATACTGTAAGTGACATGGGCACTGGAGAAGATAAATTACATGATTGGAATGACAACTAATGTGCTCTCTGATGCTAAACTCCTTACTTGTCTTCTCTGATTTAAAAGTTTGCTCCGTTTTGGTATAGTTCTTATTAACGGTCCTACATGCATAGCACATCCTACACTTATAAAAGCCTTTTGACTCTCCTAGAAACGTACCAGGTGGTCTCTTCGTCTTTTCTTTATAGAAACTATGTACTAAAGTGCTTCTTAGACTGGGTGCTCCTCGAAAAGTAACTTTAGGTTCAGGTGGTAACAAATCTCCCAAATCTTTATCTGTTTTTAATATTGCCCAGTATTTTTTTATTATATGTTTAACCGACCTGTGTTGATCATTAAAATCAAAAACTAAAACATCTTTAAAATCATCTGGGTCATTTTCTCGTTCCTGTATTCTATCTATCAGTTCCATCTGTGTTATCCCTTTCACTTCATCAATAGCTCTCTCTAAAATTTCCTCCGGATATTGTTTTTCTTTAAATTTCTTCAAAAGGTCCCGTGCTTGTTCTTGATATCTCTTTTCCTCTGTGCAATTACGCTTCAGTCTTAGGAGTTGGCCCTTTGGAATATTGTTCAACCATGGGGAATAATGCCCACTGCTATAGGTCACATATCCGTTAACATCCACCTTCTTAAAAAAGGTTTCCGTCTTCAGGACTCCTCCATCTATAAAAATCTTGAGATCTAAAAAATCTATGGACTCTGAACTAAAAGAACTAGTAAGGTGAATACCCCACATATATTGTTCATGAAGTTTAAAAATTCATTAAAATCCTGTTCTGGTCCATCCCAAATAAAAATCATATCATCTACTGTAATGTACCCAATATATGGAAATGCATATTGTGACACATTTTATTGTTCTATATTTCAATTGCAAAAATAAAAATCTTAAATTTAAAAAAAAAACAAGAAAAAAAAACGGTATATTCTTGCGCTTACGGTCAATAATTTAAATGTGCAAGCTGCTACCACACTTATGTGAGTTCCTCCCAAACTACACACAACATAAGATAATGTGAACAAAATTAACTAAGTGGTTATAGTACCACCAGTGCCTATAGTGGAGCGCTAAAGTGATATAAATACCAGTACACTTACCCTTATATGATAAAGGATGCAAGATAAATAACTATAATTTAAAAAGAGCACTATATGGTGCAATAAGGTCTTAAGACTAAGATGTGACAACTGATATGTGGTATCTCACTCACAAGTATAGAGTCAAATGCGAAGGGCTCAGAATACTTCAGCAGTTGTGTTCTATGGTGACACTATCCCTCTTCTTGTCTTTAATTTGGGTACACTCAAAAAATGGAGACAATAAAACAGAAGGAAGCAAAAGCTTCTGGTGAAGTATGTCAGTATATGATTATGACTCCGTGCATAATCATATAAATTAACTGCTCACCTTCTTCAGAACCCTGTGTTACTTAAGGTGGACACTACCCTTCTTTGGTGATGAAGTAGATTCTGAAGATGGCACCAGAGAGTATTAATAATAAAATCTGTAAATATTTATTAAGACAAATAGTACTAGAAAACAATAAAAAAAAATATGTAAAAGTCTAAGGTGCTGAATCCTCCTGAGATGGCTTTTTTAATAAGATGAATCTTCTTCCTTGTCTGGGTGTTTTTAAATCACCCAGATGCGATCCTATTGGTTCATCCCATCTCTTACCGGCCAATTGTGGGTGTCCGATTTTATGGGAGTTCTTAACCCCAGCTGCTTCTTGTATTCCTCTTGAGTAAACAGGGATTGCGTTTCAAAATTTCGGTCTTGTCATTTTTTCTAAATCATCATCTTGTTTTTGGCAAGAATCCTGGCAGTAATGTGGTTTGAAGATGAACGGAAAAGACGTGACGGATCTGGCGTCATGTCACTTCCGGTTTCAGTTCATGCATGCAAAACGTCCATAGATAGATATAAAGGGCAGAGAAGGAAAAATTATTAATCGAGGCCAAAGTAAGTATATAGAAAAACAAGTGGAGAATAGCATTCATATATAAAAAGCATATCAACATTAACAAAATCTAACACCTATAATAACCCAAAATATTTTCCAATTTAGCTGTAGAAGAATAGAGTTAGCCAGAATAGCAGGACTTTAAAATAAAGGCTCAAAGATCGTCACTCACATCTTTTTACCATGGTAAATGTTCAGAATGACATGCGCATGCTCTAGTAATAGTCATAATTTAAATATAAAAGCAGAAAATCTGGAAAAAATTGTACTCCTATCCAGTTTCATAAATGTTACTGCACATTAGGAAGGAAAATGTAGGCACATTTATTGTTTTCAATGAAAAACAAGTTAACCTAAAATATTATAAGCCTAGGATCAATGAAAGAATTGATGCAATATTCACAAGTAAATTATTATCATTTATTTATTGAGTATTTAAAAATCTTGCAGTGCCAGGCACAAAAATAATTTTCATACAAAAGTAGGGTTTACAGGTATGCATCTAAAAATAAAAGGAAATAAAACACACAACTAGTGTAATATTGTCTTAACAGAGGCAGCACAAGTGACTTTTATTGCCCTAATGAGACAGAACTAAAATATAGTGCTCAAGAAGAAAACAAAAAAAAAACTAAAAACACATTAAGTACAGTTTAGAAATGCCAAAAGGAGAGTTAGCAATAAGAAAAAGGTCAACAAATTGTTCTTCACAAATCTACCTCAATTAATGTTCTATACTTAGTATCTGTGACAAATTTACCCTGCCTTTATTTTCTAATGTATTTTTTTTTGGAAAGATAAAGTGCATGCTCTCATTTTAACCAACCACAGATGTTCTTTTTCTAAGGTTGCTTTGCAAAGCAAAATGAGATGAAAAAGATTATACCATTTTATTCAAAATCCATACAGTCTGACTATGTTCTTAGACATTGTATGTGTGCCATTTGGCATAAATCTAATAAATTCTGAGGTCTAGAAGAAATAAGTGTAAACCAGATAACTGAACACAAACAACTTACTACATTTGATCATGTTTGTTTTATTCGTCTTATAAGTTTGTTTGCATCCCATGCCATCAAGTTAATACATCAAAGTTAAAATGTTTATGCGGATTCATAATTCGCTGGCCACATCTCTACAATCATCTATGAATGGAGGAATGACCCCCCCTCCTACATAGGGATCAATGTGTCTAAACTTAATTGTGATGCCAAGCATGTGTGTTGGGGGGGGGACCCAGTCTGACATGGCCAGGAATAACTATGATTTGTAATGGTTTAACTTGTTTGCCACCACCAAAATCTGTTTCAGACCATCTGCTTACATATACCAATGTCACATTTAGCAACTATCCAGGGTGGTATTAGCATTTTTTTTTTTTTTTTTTTTTAAATCGTGCTGTATTCTCAATTGCTGACCAAATATTGCGCTGTTTTTTTTCGTATACTTTCACATGCTGTTGGGGCATTGTGAACTAACTTGTTGTGTTTCCATGCACTTCAAAAATAAAGAATTATAAAAAAGAAAAAAAAAAAGAAAATCAATAGAGATTTTTTTTCCAATAAAGAGATTTTATTAATATTTAAATTACTCAATTGGTTATCCCAACATTCCATTTGCACTAATAAAGTGATCTGGAACCTTAAAATCAGCCAGAAATAGAGATCATGGGCAATTTGGAACCAATCTTTTGTTTGATAATTTAGCAAATTCTTATTTTTTTTTCTTTGCATGGAATTTGGAAATAAATCCATAAAAAGATATCATAGAATAACGTAATTACAAACAGTATAAATCACTAACACCCACATGCACTTAAAATCTATACAAGGCCGAATGACTATAAATATGACTTTAACACAGTGTAAGCTGAAAAATATATATAAAAAAAAAAAATCAACTTGAATATTTACAGCTTCTCAAGGTTATCTCCAAGTTGGTAACCAACCACATAGACATATATTAAAAAAATCTGGGATCCAGCTGGGGTATATACAAATTAACAAACAAAAAAACAAAAAACATTGTGCAGTATAGTTAAACCCCTTCAGGACGCATTCAATAGTACACGTTCTGATCAAAACAAAATGTAAACAAAAACTGGAATTTGCGCTTGTCTGTTTGGTCTGTTCAACCATAATTTACCTCTTTCATATTAAATGCACTCACACTTGTTATATATCATTTTATTCAGGAGAAACAGGGCTTTAATTTCTCATGAACTATTCAACATAATTTATTATAAATAAAATAAAATAAACTGTGAGAAATTAAGATTTTGTTAAAAGAATTTGTAGTTCTGCCTGACATTTTAGCTGTAAATGTCATAATACTGCACATATTTGTATTCATATTTGTATTCAGCAAAGTCTCGCGAGTACAACAGTACCCCCCTATAACAGGTTTTACAGTGTTTTGGAAAGTTACAGGGTCAAATATAGCACATTCCATTTTTCCGTTTTTTTCACATTGAAATTTGCCAGATTTGTAATGTTACCGTTGAGACCTTGTTGAATTACCCCCATGATGGCATCAGTGGTGTATTTTGGATTTGTGCTGCCCTAGGCATGACTAAATTTGGGCACCCCCAAAATCCAAATTTGCCCCCCCAATTCGTGTCTAGGCCACTTTTTGGACTGACAGACACATGCCCTCATTGATACATGCACTGATATACACTCACTGACAGATACAGTCATTGGCGCACACTGTTTAACCAACACACACTTTCATTCTCAGATACACATAAAACGACATACACACACTGACACACACTCACACGCAC
Source organism: Pelobates fuscus (assembly GCF_036172605.1). Taxonomy (NCBI): domain Eukaryota; kingdom Metazoa; phylum Chordata; class Amphibia; order Anura; family Pelobatidae; genus Pelobates; species Pelobates fuscus. The sequence continues at coordinate 98,533,978 of NC_086320.1, forward strand.
ACCCATTCTCGCTGAAAAACACCCTTTCACTCACTCACAGACACACACTGACAGCTACACTCACTCACTCACAGTAAGGTGGACAGCCCCAGAACATGAGGCAAACAAGGCATTTGTCTGGGAGCTTGGGGTGGCATTTTTTGGCACCCCCCCGCCCGAAAGTGCCGCCCTAGGCAAATGCCTTGTTTGCCTTGTGGTAAATACATCCTGGATGGCATACCATTTGCATAAGTTAAGTAACTTTGTTTATGCAGCCCTATTCACACTTCCCCACCATGTGACCTACTCAGTCTCCAAACACACTTCCTGTAAAGATAGATCTAATATTTAAACTTCCTTTATTGTACAGTCTGTTTAATTTAGAATTTCTAATCTCTTGCTCTGCTTATAACTAGCTAGAGCCTGCAAGAGCCTTGTGTTTGATTAAAGTTCAATTAACAGAGCAGGAGATAAAAAGGTATTAAGTCATCCTATAATGTCACTTGAAATGTTAAAAGCATCAAACTGCATGACCATGACAATATTAAGAAAATCCTTCATCAAAAAACAAATTTACTGAACCTCTACTAATTATCGCAAGAAATCACCCAGTTATTACTTATGACACTTGATAGTTCAATTCACAGTACAACCAGTAGATGTCAGATTGCAGCTATGCATACACATTCACAACATGTCACTGTTTTATTTGCATGCAATAGACTTAATTGCTCCAGTAAGTACCCATTAGAATAAATCCCAGCATAAGAAGCCAGCAGAATATAAGAAGCAATAATTAAAAAATGTAAAATTCTAAAAAATTATAAAATGCAATAAAAATGATGTAGCTATATACCAGGATTTATCAACTTCGTTTCACCTCTGCAACCTTTCATCTCAATTAACATTATTACTTTAGTGAAGCGTGTATTTTGAGAAAATAATGCATTTGAGCGGTTCTGGAGACATTTAAATAAATGAAGGTGCATAAATTATTAATGAGAACAGTGGCATTATTTTTCCCCTAATAAAGGCTGGAGTATTCATTTTTGTTTTTTTGTTTTTGTTTTGTTTTTAATTGGAGTTAGAGCTAAGGTTCCTTTAGTCAGTCAGATGTTAGTACCATTTGTGATTGCTGCCTAAATTCAGCCCTTCTCCCTTTACTGATAATATGGGACAGTAGCTATGGGGAGAGAACTGCCTGGCTATATCTGAATAGGAACATGCTACACGTATATGGAGCTATTATAGTCTGAGCTTACTATATGTGGCTCAGCAATATGTGAGTTGGACTTACACACTTTTAATGTATCTACATAGGAATAAGTGATATACTGCACTGTGATCTATTTTAATATTTGTTTTAGGTTCTGATACAACCAGTATTGGTGGTAATATTTTATTTACCTTTTGTGTGTGCTTTCACCTGTGTTCTGGTTTATTGTAGTTTATATTGTGTTTTGTGGTGTGTGGAGTGGCCCAACACCTGGTGATTTTGTGTAACACCCTTTTTTCATGTAAGATAGCGCCTTTTATCACACAATTTATATTTATTGTTATGGTTTGCTATGGAGAGAGAATCACACTTTCTCTGTCTCTCTAGCTTATGTCATGGCATATCTAAAGGAGAAGGACTGAATTAATGGTGACTACTAGAAATAGCAGATGCTACCTGGGGCTGTAATTCCTACTTACCTTGGACAGGATGAGACATTTATGTTCTTGTTCGGTCCTGCGATTATTGGTCTTGCACTAACACTGTGTCGATCACACCATATATTAGTTTTTAATAGATTGCATAGTGCCCACAGGATTTGATATGTATGCATAATATAGACATCATCCTATAATATTTGTTTTTAAAAAACGATCATTGGTTTGCAACAATTGTAGATTATGCTAGCTTTAGTGTACCTATAATCTTAATTTTATTAATGACAGGAGGCGAGTATTTGCTTAAGTCTCTCTTTACTAGAACTCCACAGCAGCACAGAAAAACAACCAATCAGAAAAAAGTTAGGTACTATAAAACTCCCCTCCCCATGCATCTTTTCCTCTTTCAAGGTGCGACAGAATAAAAGGCAGAGAACATCATGGGGAAGAAACGAAGTCCCAGATACGATGAATATAACGATGTCCACCATCCGAGAGTAACCGTCAAACTAGATAGTGTTGATGGACTGTAAACTGAAACGAAAGAAAACCAGAATCGAACAGGTTGATTATCCAATGAAATGTACTATGAATAAACATGCAGGTACCCAATGTAGCAACCAAAATTAACCTGAATATGTAGATATCCCAACCCTACTTATGAGGAAACACAGGCATAAGGAACAAGCGACAGGTAGCAGAGACAACAAACAGAGTTGCATACGTACCTGATAATCTAAACTATAACATAAAACAAGGGAGGGACAAGAATGGGTGGGAAATACTTGCCTCCTGTCATTAATAAAATTAAGATTATAGGTACACTAAAGCTAGCATAATCTACAATTTTATAACATGACAGGAGGCTTCGTATTTGCTGTTTCAACGCTCAGTTCACCAATCCAACGCTGTTTGTGTCGCTGATATCCCTTCCAGGAAAATATCAGAGGAATCCTAATTGGACATTCCAAGTATGATAAATGACAGCAGACGGATCAAGGAAGATGCCAGCCGACGAAGCATCTCCAATACAGAAAAAAGCACCATCCGTTGGTAAATGCATTGTACGTGGTGTTGCGACCTGTTTCCTAGTAGTTGGTCCATGAGCTGGCAAGTCGACCTATTAGCCACATTCTTGTGGTCGTATAATATCGAAGGTCAATCTCGGACTTAGGGTGGCAAGAAGAAACTGTCACCATGTCTCAACTCATGATCCGCAAGGCGACTCCTCCGATCGTGCCAGGGTCATTCGGCGACGCGGCCTTGCAGGTAGATCTCCAATCTCAAGGAATGCGCCTAAGTCCACCATCAAAATCGCAATAGAAAAAAACGAGGAGGATCTTCCGTTCCTCCCTGTCCACCCGGTAAGATGTCTCATCCGAGGATAAATTCATAATGCAGGCAAGAGTGTGGCCAAACCAGCCGTATTCTAAGTGATAACGATATTCCAAATGGACTGTGGAAAAACCCGGACGCAGTAGAGAAAAGACTCCAAAGGACGTCCCTTCAGGGTTCCGAACTGAACTTGTGTGGAGAGAACAGTGGACGACTACTCTGGGAATAGTGAATCCCAGAAAAACTTCAAAGGAATGGGAAAAGCAAACTGGAACGCAGATTTCCATCCAGAAATGCCCTCGTCCAAGAGTGAAAGATGTCTATGTAGGAGCCGGGGCACACCAGGTACCTCCATGAAGTCTCGTAGGTCTCCTCGACGGTAGTTGAAAAGCAGGTTAGCGCGAATCCAACAAAATGGCTCTCGTGAGGGAGAAATAGAGCATAGACGTAGGGTCCTCCCCCGAGGAGACGGGGCAATCCAGCCGTCCTATCCCAAGATCATAAAGACCGGGGAAGTCAAGACAACCGGGGTTTCCGGTCTTACCCTGTGATCCATACGTACGGTTTTATCTTCAGACTGGGAAATAGGCCTTCCATAATCTTGTTACCCGAGCGAGGCCTCCATATCTCCTGACATCTTGACCTGGGAGAAACTGTCTGCGCAGTTTATTCGTAATGGTCTGGTTATCCAAACAGAAAGCAATCTCTGTATTACATGGTGCAGAATATGCCAAAAAAAACTGCACACTCCTAGCACCGGAGGGCCATCCGTTAGCCGTACCAACTCCAGGAGTGAGTGCCAATAAGTGGGAGACTCCCCCCGTTATACCTCTGAGTATTTCTTGCGCGTTTTACAGCGGTCCGGATCCAGGGATCTAGTCTAAACATGTAAGTCTTGCATGACCAGGCGGATCTCTAGAACGAAGTCAGTAGCGTGGAAGTCCGCTCTAATTGAATATAGGAGGGACGCCCCTCTATGTAGTCATCGATGTTTTGCACAGGTACAAGTCTGTGTGATGAACAAATGGCCGGTACAGTAGAGCGTCGAGTGTATGAGAGAGACGCGCTCTCTACTACTGTGATCGCATACCGTGAGAGCGTCCGGCTGTTAGCCTGAGCGGGCCGCACCCATTAGTAACCAACAGCAGAGTCCACATCCGTGACCGGTTCTCTCTGTGCGAGTGGGTCCTCCCAACCTGTCCTCTGAATCCAGCCCGGTATCTGGTTGAGGACGAGTGAGGGGTTGCGCCCTCTAATAACAAATCAGTATCCGGTTCAGTATGAGAGGGCTCGCCCTCTTTTCCCGAAAGTAAATATACGCGGACCGAGGTGATGGAGGGTCGCACCCTCCCGTGGTGTAAATTAGAGTACTTAGAGGTTCAGGGTGACCAAACTGTAGGGCGCACCAATTATTAATGTCAGCCTAAGGCTGAGGGCAATCTTCGGAAACAACGATGGAAAACTATCAACCAACTATCCGAATCCCGTGCGTGCGTGCAGGGTCCAGGTAGACCGTTGGTAGTCTGAGGAAAGCTGGAGACGTTCTCCTGCGATCCACGAGTGCCCGGGAGGTCGGAGGAGGTCAAGTTGGCCTCCAGACGACCCGAGCGAAAAAGAAAAGGAAGTCAAGAAAAAAACAAAAAAGCAACAATAAACGTAGATAAGAGAAAATACCCCCATTCTATCTCGGATAGAAGGCAAACAGCAGGCCGGAAGGTAAGAAAAATAAGTCCCACTGGACAGGGCCAGGAGCTAACCCAACGCAGGAAAAAAACTACCGAACCCATAAGGGTTCCGGGAGGCAAATACGGAGTAGCTGGCAAAGACCAGGAAAAACACAGCTTTCTCCTGTAGGAGAGTGAGTACCGGTCCTTGCCTGTGCGAAGTTCTCCTTGGAGATGTGCCGACGCCGGTTTGGAGTAAACCGTGGGTGTGTCCGGGGTCTTCATAAGAAAACTTTGCTCTTCAGTCATGAGGTTTAGGGTCTTCACCCTTCCCACCATCTTCAGATGGCCGTATACTGGTGTCCCCTTGAACACTATGGCAATTGTGTTTGTCTGGACACCTGCCTATCCCCATGTCACTGGTGGACACTGGGTTTTCCCCAGTGATATTACCCCTGGCCTGTGGCCAAGGGGGGTTCGGCACCAATAGTGTACCAATAGTGCGGGCCCGTCAGTAGGGCATAGACCGAGCAGGCCAAACGAATGGACACAGAAAGGTTAGTCAGGCATATAGTCACAGACATAGCAGGCCATACAAGTAGGCACCGACATAGCAGGCTATTCAATAGGGCACAGACATAGCAGGCCAATCAATGGGGCACAGACATAGCAGGCCGTTTTAATGGGCACAGGCATAACAGGCCGTTCTTATAGGCACAGACAAAGTAGGCCGTTCTTATAGGTACAGACATAGCAGGCCATTCTTATGGGCACAGACATAGCAGGCCATTCTTATGGGCACAGACATAGCAGGCCATTCTTATGGGCACAGGAATAGCAGGCCATTCTTATGGGCACAGGCATAGCAGGCCATTCTTATGGGCACAGACATAGCAGGCCATTATTATGGGCACAGACATAGCAGGCCAATCAATGTGGCACAGACATAGCAGGCCAATCAATGGGGCACAGACATAGCAGGCCAATCAATGGGGCACAGACATAGCAGGCCAATCCTGGGTTGTGTATTATTGTTATATTATTATAACACGTTATTTATATAGCGCCATCCAATTCCGTAGCGCTTACGAGGGGTACTGAGTGAGAGTGGGGACCTCTGAGTTTGGGTAGAGGCCCCTAAAAATTAGTAGATCCTCAGGGCATCCTGTGGCGTAGGACCCCTAGACACCAACCCTTTTAGACAGCGTAACGCCGTGTGAATAACCTGAACCGGAACTGGCGGTCCCCCAAGTGCCCAGCAGGGAAATAGTGGTATTCCAGCTGTATTGGGTATAAGCGGAAGTATTCCAGTGACCATCATGCCCATGAATGTAAGATGCACTGAGCGAAGCTGTCCTTGAACTGTGAATAGGTAAGCATATGCTCTCACAGATCTGTTAGGAATTCTAGCGTATTATAGATTACCATCATCATACCACCTGCAGGGGTTGTGAAATCACGGACACTGCGAGGAGAAGGGCTAAACCATAGCCAGATTAATGAATTCCCCCGAGAACCTGATAAAATTGTATCGCATCAGCGTAGACTGGTCTCCCATACCAGTTTGAGACAGAGCCAGGTCTGATAGCCATATACATGCCATGGACAGAATATTCATACCAGAGCAGTCCCATCTGAGACCTCATAGCTGGACCAGAAAAAATATATACTGAGAAGCATATGAATCCGAGAGCTAACTGGCACTGTCTACCCATGTACAGAGCCTGTACAACTGAGTACATACACATCTGTAACTCACAGAAATCTGTGATACGCGCAGAAATTAGCGACATGCACTGTTTGCAAAACTCTCAGCGATCTGAGAAATACACTGCCAGCAAACACACAGCAACTGAGAAATACACTGTCAGTCAAACGCGCAGCAAACTGCAACATACACTGTCAGAAAAAACTAAATCCTGAAATACACTGTCAGTAAAACACAGCAGTCTGTGGAATGCACTGGCAGCAAAGCTCAAGCATCTGTCATATACACTGTCAGTAAAACGAAATCTGTGATACACACCGTCAGTAGAAAACATACAGCGATCTGAGAAATACACTGTCATCAAAAAAACCTACAGTAATCTGTGCCATACACCTGTCAGCAAAATTCACAGGAATCTTAGGGAAATATGCCAATCAAACACACAGCAAGCACAGATAGAATATGCCAATAAAGCCCATGTTACATAAACACAGTAATCTGACAGGTAAAATACCAAGGCTCACAGTAATCCCTGAGATACACATAAAACAAGAGCAAATAGTCACCTCCGACGAGAACCTGGCATGACAGTGAGGAGAGGGGTGGGGGGGCGAGCGGGTTGTAATTGCTCTCTCCTCCCCCGGCGGACACATGCGGCCGCGTATAGAGCCGGCCAGGGTAGGCAGCCACGTGCCGAGACTCCGGTCGGCGGTATCATAACACCGCGACCGGAGGAGAAGAAAACCGCAGGAGGGGCAGCGCAATGCCCCGTCTTCCCCCTGCGGACATGCAAGCAGGCGGCCACGTGTAAAGCCTCCGGTCGGCGGTACCATAACACCGCGACCGGAGGAGAAGAAAACTACAGGTGGGGCAGGACAATGCCCTCTCTTCCCCCTGCGGACATGCAAGCAGGCGGCCACGTGTAAAGCCTCCGGTCGGCGGTACCATAACACCGCGACCGGAGGAGAAGAAAACTACAGGTGGGGCAGGACAATGCCCCCTCTTCCCCCTGGGACATGCAAGTAGGCGGCCACGTGTAAAGCCTCCGGTCGGCGGTACCATAACACCGCGACTGGAGGAGAAGAAAACTACAGGTGGGGCAGGACAATGCCCCCTCTTACCCCTGCGGACATGCGGTCCGCGGATAAAGCAGGCGGCAGGCGGCCACGTGAAAGCCTCCGGCCGGCGGGTGTGAGCAATAACATAGCACCCCGCCGACCGGAGGAATGAGGTCCAGGGGGACAGAGAAGGGAAAATTAAAGGGTACAGAGCGGGGAAAAATCCCCACAAGCCCCAGAGCAATAGGCAGAGGAGAATAAAGTGAAAACACATAAACAAGTCCCCAAATAAAAAATAAGTGAAACACTGAAAATATAATTAAAATCATACAGCCACCCACTAATATTAGCAGGAGGCAGTGGTACTCTGACCTGTACTGATGCGGAGCAGCAAAGAAAGAGGAAATGATGCATGGGGAGGGGAGTTTTATAGTACCTAACTTTTTTCTGATTGGTTGTTTTTCTGTGCTGCTGTGGAGTAGTAAAGAGAGACTTAAGCAAATACGAAGCCTCCTGTCATGTTATAAATTTTAGTAAATGTACGTATCTGAAAAGATCTGTATTTGGTTCATGTTGGCTCTCTTTATTATCTTTTAGAATTATAGTCTACAGTATTGTGACTAGAATTTAGAATCTGGCAATATTATGCCTGATAACAGCTTTCAAACAACCATATATAAAAAAGAATGGTCATAAAATTTAACTTTTTATTGAATACATTAAATATTTTTCATTGTATACAATTAAAACAAAGTCATGCCTCCGATCCTCGTTCATGACAGAAATTGCAGTAGCACACTAAATAAAATAACAATTTTGAGCAGGCAAAATGTTTACATAATTTGCAGCAGTGGCACAGTGTACTAAACTGTGATGTAGCACACACACCGGTTCCACTTAGCCCATAATTATCAGCCCACAATTTCCAAATGAATGACCACAGCTTGTAATAAAATGCCTATAAGGTACTGGCATCTGGGTTACCAAATGGATCACATGGCTAGAGGAACACAAAATTCTAATAGTAATGACACTCCAGGTGAAAAGTGATTTATGCAAATAAATCTTCAAGTGCATTCACTGCTAAAATAATAATAATAATACTCCAAGAGCCACAATAGCTCTAAGCCGAAAGTGATATCCATAATACCCAGCGATATCGTTCATCTAGGATTAAGTAGCACCAACTTCCAATTCACATTTGCCTCAGGTAGGTGTGATGAGTAATATCGTCACGTGATCATCTACACATTTCGTCCTACCATTGACTTTGTCAAGAGAACATAGTACTATTAATATGCTGCAGCTGTCCTAGTAAATAACCCACACAGTACCCGACCCCACTTCGGAGACACAGTGAGGGGAGAACTGGCTAAAAAAAAAAGGTATAGGCAGTCATGACAAACAATTGGCACTTTAGCTGTTGTGGACTGTGCTGTCAATAAAAAGTCAAAATAAGCAGCTCTGGAGACATAGATTGAAAGGTTTTAATCCATAGATCATGGTCCTGTGGCCCCATTGCTCAATTCTCTGCCATGTAGGAGTAAAATCACCTTTGTTTCTGTTTCTGCAACCCTAGCCAATTCTCCCATGAGTGTGACTCACACAGCCTACATGGAAAAAGTTTTATTTTCAATCATATCTGACAGCACAGTGCATTTATTTTAGAAGTTCTTATTTCTTGCTCTGTTATTTGAATGTTAATCACACACAGGAGGCTCTTGCAGGCCCTAGCAAGCTATTAACAGAGCAGGAGATAATAAATTCTAAATTAAACAGAACGTGTAATAAAGGAAGTTTAAACAGTATATCTCTCTTTACAGGAAATTTGTAGGGAGACTGTGTAGGTCACATGCAGGGGAGGTATGACTAGGGCTGAATAGCAGAGAATTGAGCAGTAAGACAGCAAGGGCATGATCTATACACAAACACATGCTAAAGTTGTTTTAGTGCTTATAGTGTCACTTTAACCATCACTACCCAAAGGAGTTGAATCCTATTAAATTAATAATGTAATACAATAAAACCTACAGTATAGTTAGTTTGGTTGCAGTATTTAAATCAATGGCCCAAAGTGGTACATAGGCCCAGAGACTTCCAGTTGTATGAAACTAAGCTAATTTATCACTGATCACGGTCGATCATCATTCTCGGTTTCTAAAATACATCTTTATTTGAGTCTAGATTCAATCCAATATCAAATAGTTCCAATGAGGTATTATACCTTTTGCAGAATTTGAATATTACTTAACTTAATATTCCTATAGGCATCAACTAGTTACCAAACATCCCTTTTTAGGCTGCTAAACTATTTTTATTATTTTCACAGATTTAATTTACATTATTTGTTGTGATGCCTTCAGCATTAGAAAGAAAGAAAAATATATCAGACTGCTTCTGGCTTGGTATAAAAACGCTAAGTTTTTTTTAAGTTAGTGACATACTGTAGATTTTTGTTACACAAGTAAATTGTCCGGCTGCGTGAAACAAGATTCTCTCTAAGAGCTTAGAGCTGTCAGTGTAAAAAAGCGATCATATAAACAGTTATTGGTAACAATACGTTATTTTCTAGATATTTCAGACACAGTTATGATGGTTCTCTGAATCACCCTATTTGGTATCGTATACTCACCTTATTTACTATAATTCATAGATTGGTTCTTGGACTTGTAAATTGTAAGTCTCCTGAGAATAATGTTGTCTGATTGCCAAGTCAAATGTTTGTGGGTTAGAAAAGATTAATAATTTAATCGAGAGAGTTTTTTATTTTACATTTTAGTGAAAAAGCAATCAATAAACTTGTTTTATTCAGTCAGGCCAAAAAAAAAGGGAAAAAACAAAAGCTGGAAAAATAGCAATACCAAAAGAGCTTATATTATAGTTTAAGATAAAGGCAAATTGGAAGTAATGTACTAAAGTCCATGATGAAAATTAGTTTTTGCACACTCTCTCTAGCAAATCGTGTTTTCAAACTCTGGCAGTGAGATAGTTGACATCACCTCTGAACTATTCTCACAATGTATGGTTTGAATGACACTGTTCCTCCCTAAATTAGAAACTCCATACTGCACAGACATTTACATGTTCAGGTCACCTGTGTCACTATACCCACCAGCTCTTACCTGCCCAGCACTCCCTTGGTATCCTGAGAGAAGATCTTGTTGTGCTTGCACTGTCTTTGCCATGGCTCTTGACTGTTGTCCGGTGTCCGGCTTCACTTAGGACCTTCAAAAACCAAGAAATAAGTCAGCGCTAATGAACACACAAAATACCGGAAGGCAGCAACCTAAAAAAAGGGGATCCCTCAAGACCCCTAAAACTAATAAAAACAAGACAAGACAAGGAAAGGTCACGCAAAAGATAAAAAAACATATACAGATAATATCAATAGTAGAGATAGTCCTAGTAAGAGATCCTCTTGTATAGATGACTATAAGTCATAGATGAGTCAATATAAAGTACTTGATAGAAAAATGAAAGAACCTCAGTTGAAATGATGAGTCATTTAGGACCTGTCACAATGGCAAGATGGCGGCCACCCTGCAAAACTCCGGTGCAGCATGCAGAGGGGATCAGGGAGGTTTGGTGGAACAGAGTCTTTGAGTGACTGTGCCAAGATGGCACTCAGTCTCCTCGCCTTCTTTATTACCACTAGAGGCTCTGCCTACAGGAAGGTGGGGCTGATCACATGATAAATAGCCAAGTACTGCACTTGTTTGGTTGTTCTGGTTCCTGCACCTAGTCTCCTCGTTCTGATTCTTGAGCTTTGTTCCTGGTTCCTGGTTCCTGGTCCTGATTCTTGACTTGATTTCTGGTAAAACTTCTCATCTTCTGATCCTTGACCAGAATTCTTGTCTCCAACCTGTGATATTAGGCATCCTACTCCCAATTAGAAGCCATTTCCTAGCTTCTGACTATCGGATTGACTCTAGACTTTGCTTCTTGCTGCCAACCCACACCATTAGATCACCTGACTCTGCTTCCTGTCTGCTGATTTCTAACTTTATTGCTTCCTCTGTAAATAAAGACACCCATGCCCTCATAGATCTCCCAGTTTCCCGTGTCGCTCTCAGGCACATGGGAAGGTCGTGTTTGCAAGGGGTTGCCATGACACTGCAACTGAGTTTGTTTCCAAGCAAACCAACTGGTAGGTTATCACAACCTGAGATTTGTATCAGTTATGCTCCAGGATAGCAGCTGCAATATGCACTTCTAATTTTAATTTAGTACACTCATGATCAGGATATGCTCAGAGAGGAGTTGATAAGACAAACTGTGCAATCACAGAAGAGGATGGCAGCTAGACTTGAGCATTGAGTTTTGTCTGAATCGAGATTCAGGTGATTCATGCAGAACAACTTGTCGGCCAAATTCAGCATCTCAAAAGCGCCATGTGGACATAAAACTGAACAAACAACAAGGCAGAAAAATCCTGCATCTAATACATATCTCCTTGGTATGCAATACCTCACATTTACACCTAAGACAGTGTTTTGGAGGTCCATAAGATCAAATTACGGACTTGTGATGCACTGATTTGCCAGGCCTGTGTCTCCAATGGAGGGAAATAGTAGGTTCTACATTCAATTTACTGCTACCATATAATAATGTTCACAAAAGTAGATTACCCCAGTCTTTCACATGGGATTTTGAGTTTGTTTTTTTATTAAGAAGTTTAAGATCTTGACAAAGATGTGCATGAGGGGAAAAGAAACACAGAGAGTATACAAACATGTCATTGCAAATATTGATTGATAAAACAGTCGAGATCTTTTCATTATAAGTAAAATGCAGGCAGAGAGGAAATGGTACAGAGATAACCATATCACAAACAGAGCTGAGATAAAATAGAGATCTAATACAGAGCTGGGCACAATACAAGATGCCAATTCCCACAGAGCTGGGTAGACTACAGAGATCCCCACATAGTACATGTCTCTGTAAAATGCTTTAGCTCTATTTCTATCTTCCTAGCCCTCTCTTAGCTCTCCCTTACATGATCTCATGTTCAGTAGTCCTCCTGCTTTGATTTTTATTATTTTATTATTTATATATCGCCAGCAAATTCCGTAGCGCTGTACAATGGGTGGACTAACAGACACGTAATTGTAAACAGACAAATAGACGCACAGGAACAGAGGGGTTGAGGGCCCTGCTCAATGAGCTTACATGCTAGAGAGAGTGGGGTATAGTGACACAAAAGGTATAAGTAGGGGAAATGAAATAGGTTTAGCTTTCTATTAAGTATTGCTGCTGTTGTGAAACATGTCAGCTACTCCTATAGCTCTCAGCACACAACGTGCACAATAATAAAGAATCAAGATACTGATAAACTAAAACCATGTCAGCTACTCCTGAATCGCTGTTAGCTCTCAGCACACAGTTAAAGTAGCTGGTTAAAGCAGCTGACACGGGTTAAAGCAGCTGATGATAGCAGCCCCTTATTACGTTAGCAGCTGGAAATATAATTTATCTGCCTTGATAATATGGAGCCAAAAAATAGTTGACCTGGTTAAAGGGACATTCTAGGCACCCAGATCATAATTTCATAACATAAGAAGAATATGGCAACATACATTTTAATTTGATTTATTTTTTTAAAAAATGACGGTCATGCCAAGGGACTTCAAAGTCTTGTTTTGGCACAGTGCTGCTAATGGTGCTGCTAATGGTTGCCCATTGTAAGTGCATTATATGATGATACAATATACTGTTTCACATTATAATACAATGTTGAAATGTTTGTAAAATGACAAGAATAAAGTGCCTTAAATAAAAACAAAACTGTTGGATAAATATCAGAAATAAAATATAGAAGTGAGACTTTCAGGTCTTTTTATATAATGATTGGGTTTGCTGATGGTAGCTTAAATTATTATTTTCAGTAAAATGTTTTTATAGAAATTCATATTTAATTACTTTAAATATTTAAGTTCACTGAGAACATTTTAGCACTATAAACTTTTTTCCCTTGTGTTAAAAAGAGATTTCTAAGTCATTAACACATGCAATAAACAATATAAATTTAACATTCAATCATCAGAAACAAATTATTGATTAAAAAAAAATATTAGTTGTTCCAACACTATTCATTTTTATATATTTTCTTTTTTTTGTAATATAACTTATATGGCATACTTAATTATAAGTGCATCAGGGCGTGCAACAGAGAAATACTTCAGTATTCTTCATGCTGAGAAAATACCAGTTGGAGAAGTCATTTTGATCAACTTAAAATGATGTGAGGTGTTCAAGAAATCCATTAGAAGTGCACTTCAAATAATTACATTTGAAGGAGCTCTTTTTATGTATAACCCAAATATAATGATATACCACATGAAATAAAATCCAATGTCTTATATGACCAGAGGTTTTACAATATTAAGTCTTCACTGCTCCCTGAAGAAAACTCAGTTTGTCAGAAGGCAAAAGGTCCACTAGCAAATGGAATATAATAAGTAGTTCCAGATAAGATTTGTGAAGGTTCTGAGAATTCACCTCTTATTCCAAGTTCCTTATAGTCGTCATAACATAAGAGGTCAAATAATCTAAAATGCTTACAATAATATAGCAAAACCCCTGAGTTGAGTATTTAATAATATAATACATTACTTGTGGTATACCTCAATTATTTTAAAAGTAGCACAGAGTTCATACTGATATTAATCAGCACTTTTTATATTAACACTATAATCATGCTAGAGCGTGTGTGTGTGTGTGACCATAAAGTTTTGTCCATTAGGAAACATGCTATAGCCATACTATTGACCTTCTTTAGACCTATAAATTGATACATTAATAGTAATGAAGGACAAACAGAGTTAGAAGCAAAGATGTATATAATACAGCCCCAAACCCTCGACCAGTGCTAATTTTACATTTAACAGGGAAATGCTTTATCTTACGTAACTTGATGACAAACTAAGATAGTAGTTCCAACCCTGAGATTGATTTTCATATTTTTGGTGTAAATTATGGTGTCACCTTCAGCCACTTGCGAAGTAAATATCTTAGATAGATTTGTAAGTCAAGGTCCAACCCTTAGATACATTTTCATGTATTTGTTGTAAAATATGACATCACCTGCATTTTTGAGAAAGTGAGATTGACTGAAGGTAAGCAAATGTAGAGAGAAACAGCCACCCAGATAGATGAAGTGGATCTTTACCTGCTTTGAAGGGCTTCTGGCACCAGGAGTATTAACAAAGTATGAATGCACAACATCCAAACCACATAAAAAAAGCAAATCAAAACACTCATCTCACAATTTCGATATTGATTGTCAAGGCGAGTATATAACATGCAAGTTTAGGGCAAACAGTAGCAAAGAGAATAATTACTAACATATTATTTATCGGTCCTTAGGGTGACCAGGCTTCACTTATAAATCAGGACTGAATTCATTATGGCATGTTAATATCACCACTAAGATTTATTTAGATTCCAATTCAAACATATTAAATTATGTAATCTTTTAGTGGTGCCTGATAGCCTCAACTATCACCCACCAAACAGCTGTTTCTTATAGGCAAACCATAATAAACACAAATGTAATTTAGGAGCCACGGTACCCCCAATAAAACCATAAGGGATCCACAAATGGCTCTAAAAAAGGGCTTCTGTCAACTTCCTTTAATCCAAGAATGGCATGATGCAATGGAAACAAGTGGATGCTTCTAACATTATCTTCACCTAGTGTAAGACACCGTAGCTTATATCAATATATACATCGCCAGACAAGTGTTGCAAGAATTAACAATGTTTTGGAATGTATCCGTGTCTTTGTCAAGTCTGCACACTTTATTATTTAAAAAAAAAAAAAAAGTTACTGATTAAATGGCTTCAAGATAATCTCCTCAAAATGCTCTCTTGTGGTCACCTCCAAAGTAGTAGCTGAAGTGGAGGGGCGGAGCACTCAACCTAAAAGGAATTTGGAGGGGCAAAGATATACCCAGAAAGAAAAAGGAATTTGGCTGCCACACCTAGAAGATAAATTTCTTAATAGAAGTGCTTCTAAATCCTTATATTTATTTGTTAAGACAGGTTATTTTAAAGGGTTGAAAAAACAAATAAAGGGTTGAAAAATTATTTTTACACTAACCTGTTGTGCCTCTCCTCCACCGACATCAGCTGATTAGGAGACCTAATGCCCATGCCTCAATGAGATTTTTTTAGGAAAGCAATGCCTCAATGATATTTTCTAGATGCTGAACTTCCTCATGCACAGCTTAAGGATGTTCAGAGTCATTACACAGAGTCAAACTCCGTGAAACTGCAGGAAGTGCCTCTAGTGGCTGTCTAGTAGACACTCTTAACACTGCAATGTAAATGTGACTACCTGAGTTTGCCACGAACTCCTGGAGGAGCCTGCTTGCCAGCCTGCTGCCCACAGACTATTGGCCCTGCAGGGAAACCTGTAAAAGACTACCGAACTGTTAGCACTGATTTCCGTGGAACTGTTTTGGGCATGAGCCCATGCTTGCGGTCAGTCAAAACTATGACTTCCAGGAAATTCCTGTACCCCTGAACCGATCTGGGTGATTTTTGGATATGTTGTTCACCCAGATCGGGGCTATCAGGGGATGTGACTTTTATGGGGTTTTGTGTTTGAGGTACGTTTTTGGGGTTTCATAAAATTGTATGTTTTTTCTGTGCTTGGAGATAATTAGGTTAGATTAGTACAGTTCCTGATTCAATTATCTCCCAAGCACAGAGGAGGGATTCTATTGTTTGTGTATGGGAGTTTCTCACTGTATGACTCTGTTTTATTGTTTTGTTCACTTTGTGTCCCTGTGCCCAACAAGGTCCACCTGGGTGTCACCCTTGTTGCGAAACTTGCATAAAAGGCCAGTGTTCCTCTATTAAAATCCTATTCCAGCTTACACTCCAAAAATGTGTGTTGTCCTATTATTGAAGGGAAAGAAGATTTACTCCTGTGTCTGCTGTTCCAGCTTGAAGGGAATTCAACGGGGAAAGTCCTTGTAAGGACTAGAGCTAATTCCCCATTCGGCTCCAGGAAGAAGCGGTTCCAGGGCCCCAGTCAAGCCCCGGCAACTGTGGGCAGAATTGCTGCGGTTTGTCCCCTGTCCCAGCTAGGAGGCGGTCCTCTGGCGGAGGTGCCCAGTCGGGGTACAGGGAGCTCTGTTACAGTAAATATTGTAGTTTCTCTAAAACTGCAATATTTTACATTGCAAGGTTAAGGAAACAGGACACTGCACCCAGATCACTTCAATGATATGAAGTGGTCTGGGTGCCTATACTGTCCCTTTAAGTAGAGTTCCAAGAATCAAAACTGCATTGTTGTTGGTTCCTTCAATGTGTATTTTGCAAATATTTTAGTCTTTGCAACAGCACCATTGTTAAATGAATGTTATGGGTGTACCCCCATTTCTTCGTGGTTCTGTTGAAATTACTTTTTAAAAGATTTTTGAAAGAATTGTGTTGACAAGTCAGACCTTAAGGAATAAAAAAATATATATTTAAAAATCTTACTTTTTTTGTTTTCTGTTGTAATGAAGTAATTAAATCTGAAACTTTTAACACACAGCAGGTGCAGTGGGAATTGTTATTATTTAAATAAAGAAAATAATTAAGAAGAAAAGAAAAAAAGTGTGGAAGCTACAGGAAAGACACTCAAAAGATGGGGTTAACCCACAATGGACTACCAGGGTAGTAAAATAAATTAAATAATAATAATAATTAAAGAAAATAATTAACAATAAAATGACCAGTAATGCTCATCAGTTTATAAATATAGTTTATAACACCAAACATATGAAATCAGTTAATTAAGTTTTGTTTTTCATTTATTTTGTACTGAAAAAGGAGCAGACACATTTCCAGACAGGATGTCCCTTGAGGAAAATAGTGAAGCCTCTTAGACTTTGCCAGGTCAAAATAGGACGAATATTACTTCTCAACTAAAATATCTTTGTAGGGATAAATTAATATATAAAATAAAATGTAAAAATAAAATAAAACAAATAGATAAAACATTTACAAAAAATATACTTCTAAAACCATTCAATCTCAATATTTGCATCCACACCCACAAGCAAAGATGAAGTTATTTTATCAGAAACAATCTCCATCTAAAACATTATAATTTGTTTGTGCACTGTTGCCTCAATGTATATTTTGCATATATATGTCTTTACACCACGTTCTAGGTTCTGTTGAAATTACTTTTTTTTTCCAAACAAAAAAACATGTCAAGAAAGTATGTCAGGTGACAACTCAGATCTTAATGAATAAAAACCCACTGTATTTAAAAATCTGACTTTTTTTCTGATGTAATACAGTAATTACATCTGAAATCTATGACACAAAGCAGGTACCTTGGGACTTATAATTTGAATAAAGAAAACACTTAAAGGAGCACTACAGGCACCAAAACAACTATAGTTAATTAAGCAGTTTTGGTATACAGATCGTGCCACTGCAGTCTCTTTGCTCAATTATCTGCATTTTATGAGTTAAATCACTTTGTTTATGCAGCCGTAGTCACACCTACTTGCATTTGACTTCCACAGTCTTCCGAAACACTTCCTGTAAAGAGTAATATAATGTGTACATTTTTTATTGCAAATTCTGTATCTTCTGCTTTAATAGCCTTCTAAACCCTGCATGAGTCTCCTGTGTGTGATTAAAGTTTGATTTACAGAGCAGTCGATAAAAATGTCTAAAGCAAATTAACATCTGATATAAAATGAAATTATTTCTTCATGCAGGCTGTGTCAGTCACAGGCAAGGTGGGTGTGCCTAGGGCTGCATAAACAGAATTGATTTAATTCTTAAATGGCAGAGAATTGAGCATTGAGACTGCAGAGACATGATTTATACACCAAAATTGCTTTATGAGGTTGTTAGTTGTGTACCTATAGTGTCCCTTTAACAATAAAATGATCAGTTATAATCAGAGTGATGTAACTGGATAACTTTTGCTGGCTATAAGACACGAGGAAAACTGGCCACTAGGACTAAGGCAGCGGTAATAGCATGTGGTTGTGGTGAAAACTATGCTTTTAGAGCAACAGTTTTGGGTCCATTTATTTACTGTAAGGGTTCATAATCTTTTAATTTTATCGTTTAAAATATGTAGCTACATGACAGACTAGTATATGAGAGGCTAACACATTGTATTATTACTAGACGATCGATTGGTCCTTAGAAGAGGTTTATCTCTTTTTGTGAATGTACCTCTCTCGTTAGGTTAATAGAACGGTTGGTCGTGTAAGAATAAGGAAAATCATTGTACAATTGTTTTGCTTTTATGTTTTTTAAAAAGGTTGTTTTATTTTATATTTATAATTCCCCACATAGCTATTTTAGCTGAGGAGCAATATTAATGTTGTTTTAGCGCTTATTTAGGGCTAGCAGGTATTATAGGAGTAACTTTGAATTGCTTCAGCAGCTTTTTTATAAGTGGATATTTTGATCCCTCCATAGTTGAGCTCTTGTATATTTTTTTTTTCTTCATATTTTTACTATATAGTACAACCCAGTTAAAAGACATCCTGGGATATGTTGATGATGTCTACTATTTTATGCATACATTGCAAAAACACAGCAACATTGTTTTAATAAATAAAGCTTACACGGACTAAATATATTTAAGATAGGTTGCATGTTACAGTATTTTTTTATTTTATTTTTTGTGCATGGAATTACAACGGTGCTTGCATAGCCACAATAGCTTTCACGAGCACGGTTTTCAGGGTTTATAACAGAAACATGGCATGTAGACAGCTTGCACAGTTTTAAAGTAGAGTATAACATGCTAGACAACTTGCACATTTTTAATGTAGCATATAACATGCTAGACAACTTGCACATTTTTAAACTAGAGTGAATCCTGCTAGACAACTTGCATTTTTTTATAAAGTAGAATGTAGCATGCCAGACTACTTGCACATTTTTAAAGTAGAATATAACTTGCTAGATAACTTGCACAATTTTAAAGTAGAATAGAACATGTTGGGCAACTTGCCCGTTTTTAAGGTAGAGTATACCAGGCAACTTGCACCTTTTTTTTTGTTTGTTTTTGTGTTTTTAAAAGTAGGATGTAACATGCTGGGCAACTTGCACATTTTTAAAGTAGAATATAACATGCTAGACTACTTGCACATTTTTAAAGTAGAATATAATCCGCTAGACTACTACTTTGCAGTCCCCAGAGCCCGGTTTACTTGGATTTATATACATGTAGCGAATATGTTACAGTATTTATGACTTTCATTTTCCAAAACTTTATTCGTATTACTTGTCTCATGTAAACCCAGTTATACAGGTGTACATAAAATGATGTTAGAGGCCCCATTGTAAGGTAGGAATGGAAAAAATAAAATAAAAAAGACATAATACCACCAAAGTATATGCTTTCCAACTTTCTACATATACTAAATCCATAGTATGTTTTTAATAACTAACATATTGGAACTCTGGGAAACCAACCACACACAAACACACAGGGCCAATCCTGGGCGGGTGCACTGTCACAGGAAGCCCAGCAGGTGGCCAGTTGGCCACCTAAGGGCGCCCCCAGAACAGTGGTTATATAGCAAGGCAGAGTAGGCACCTGCTTATCCCAGACGGCAGGCGCCTACTCTGCAACAATATATCGACCGGGTGAGAAAGGAGGCAGGCGGCGGCGAGGGAGCACTGCCTGTGTTGATGATATTCCTGCTCCCTTGCACGTCCTCTGTGGTGATACCGGGAGCCTGAATATAATGTAATTCCGGTCCCCCATTACTAAACAGTGCGAGGGAGGAGAGAGGAGCAGGAAGATCGTGAAAGTCACTGGACCCCATGGAGAGGACCCAGAAGACTCCTAAAGGTAGAAGCAACAACAAATACATTCAATTTGTGAGTGTGTGTGCAAGACTGTGTAAGTGTGTATGTGTCTGTCAGTGAGTGTGTGTCTGTCAGTGAGTGTGTGTCTGTCAGTGAGTGTGCATGTGTGTTTTGTCAGTAAATGTATTTGTTAGTGAGTGCATGTGTCTGTCAGTAAGTGTGTCTGTCAGTTTGTGTGTCTGTCAGAAAGTGTGTGTGTGTGTGTGATAGTGTATGTGTCTGTCAGTGTTTGTGTGTATGTGTGTCAGCGAGTGTGTCTGTCAGTAAGTGTGTCTGTCAGTGTGTGTATGTCAGTAGGTGTATCTGTCAGTGTCACTGTCAGTGTGTGTGTCTGTATGTGTCTGTCAGTGTTTGTGTGTGTGTGTCAGTGAGTGTGTCTGTCAGTGAGTGTGTCTGTGTGTTTGTCAGTAAATGTATCTGTCGGTGAGTGCGTGTGTGTTTGTCAGTAAATGTATATGTCAGTGAGTGTGTGTGTCTGTCAGTAAGTGTGTCTGTCAGTGCGACTGTCAGTGTGTGTGTCCATCAGTGAGTGTGTGTGTGTATGTCAGTGTTTGTGTGTGTATGTCAGTGAGTGTGTCTGTCAAGTAAGTGGTTGTCTATCAGTAACTGTGTTTTTCTGTCAGTGAGTGTGTGTGTCTGTCAGGGTTTGTGTGTGTCAGGGTTTATGTGTGTGTGTCATTGAGAGTGAGTGCCAGTGTGACTGCCAGCAGGACCAGCCTTCAGGGTGTGCAAGCTGTGTGGTTACACAGGGCGCCATGACAGCAGAGGTGCCCAACACAGCTCCAAGTTGGGGACACCAGCATATTAAATTTAAACGATTCCCTGCTGGTCCACTGGTGCGTAGTAGCTGCATTTAGATCATATCCTCTCCCGCCGTGGTTCTGGTGCTCGGTTAGAGAGTCAGAGAACAGGCTCAGAGATTCTCAGCCTGACAACATTGAAAGCTGGAGCTGCAAAGGAGTGGGTGTTATGATCTGAAACGACAGGAGGTGTGCTACCTGCTATTCACCAACAGACTGTCAGGGAGCTGATGTAGGATACCACTAGACCACCAGGGTCATTTGAGGGGGCATTTGTGACCACACACTAGAATGAGGGGACCCTGCAGGGAAGAGTGTCACAGCTTGGAACACGGTAGGACTTAAGAGGGTTAGTGGCTGCTTTAGAATGCAGTCTTGAAAACTTCCCAGACCTAGAATCTCCCCCAGAATGTAGCTGGCAAAGGAGCTTCTGAATGTAGGTGGTGTTACACCAGCAATACTCTGCTGAGTTACTACCTACCTACCCTGTCACATAACACACCTGAACACCAATTCAATTAACCCAACCATGATCCTGCTATACATAATCCTTTGCCTATGCGACTGAGTGTGTTGTGTGTCTATGTATGGGACTTTGTCTGTTTTTTAATGTATGTGCCTCTGTTTTTTAATGAATATTTGTAACTGTGTTAATGAGTGTATGTCTGTGGCTGTGTTTTGGTGTGTATGTGTCCATAATAATGTGTGTCTGTCTAGGTATGCATGGGGCAGTGTGTGTGTAATTGTGTGATTATGTATGTTGTGATTTAAAATGCTGAGTGCTGGACTTCCTTGTTTTGTGTACCACTATGTGTCTGTCAGCGTTTGTGTCTGTCAGTGAGTGTTTGCATCTCTCAGTGAGAGTGTGTGACTGTCAGTGAGTGTGTGTCTAGACTGAGTCATTGCAAAGGGGAGGGGTTAGAAGAAAGATGACCACGCCCATCTGGGGGCACCCAAAACAATTCTGCACCCAGGCGCCTGTGACCCTAGGATCAGCCCTGCAAATACACATGCACACGTTTTTTACCCATGTGCAGGAGAGATGGAGAAAATAATGAAACAGCGTATGGGGCTTGGTAAAAGGCCTCTACTCCTTCCTCCTGGTTAATATTGTAGTATGTGTACTCCAACCTGCTGCAAAATATTTATTTTACTACTCTACTTCTTCCTCCTGGTTAATACTGTAGTCTATGTACTCCAACCCGCTGCAAAATATATATATATATATAAGGAGTAGAGGCCATTTACCAAGCCCCTATACTGTTTCATTATTTTCTCAATCTCTCCTGCACATGGGTAAATATCTTTTTACATAACTAAACCATAATTTGTCAATAGTAAAGAAAATCTTAAATATAAACATTTAATTGATTTCATGAATTCTTTTTAATGTGCTATATATTTGTAAAAAATAAAAAATAAAAACCTGGCCACACACTCCACACTATAATTTCAGGTTACGGGTTGTAAAATTGCAATTACCTCCAGAATTAAGGTTTTCCTTCTGCTACATCACTGGAGCAAACTGCTAGTTTGAAATTTAATTACAGGGCTAGACTTAAAAGCCACTCATCACAGGCATCTTCCCAAGCTTCCCAAGGGATAGGACTTTACTCTTCAAACACGGCAAAGCAAGTTGAATGCAACTAAGTCATCTATCACTAGGGGGCACTTAACACCTTGGAATTGATGAAGACCACCGTAGACTAGATTCTAAAGTTCAATCTTACTTTTAGCATTTTGATGATGGGTTTGCATTTTGTAGCATGTGGGCCTACACAATTAATTGCCCACATTTACCCTGATATTAGACCTCTATTGCAGACTTGTGCCCTCTGCGTGTGACAGGCCCCAGCAATTAGCCGCATTTAGTGACTGTTGGCTAAATGTGAGACATTCATTTTTAGATGTAACTTGTAATGGGAATCACATAATGGAAATGATTTAATGCACGTCTTTTACTTTGAGAACTTTGTGGTGGCTTTTGGTGACCAGATCAGTCTGCATGCACATTGCTGAAGAGTTTAGATAGCATGTATCTTAAAAGGTGCATTCCGTTTATTTACCTCAAACCAAGTTATCTTTTTATCTTTGCATGTTCATTGTTAATAAGGTACATGAATAGTTTGATCATAAAAAAAATCAATCAAAATCACCCATAATTCATATTTAAAATAAGATCTAAAGAAATATGGTTTGCACAGTATTCATTACTAGTACTATATACACAAAACAAATATCATTGCAAATTATGTTGGCATTTAATTCCTAACATCTACTAATAATTCTAATTAAAGTATTGTGATTACATTATACACATACAGATATATAAGTATATAGTATTTTTATTTAGCTGTGCCTTTGTTACTTTTGGATCATGGGCGTAGGAACCGGGGGGATGGGGGGGACGCATCCCCCCCAGCAAATCATGCGGGGGGGACAGGTAATGGGGAAATCCCCCCCAGCTCCGCCGGCCCCCCTTTTGCTGCAGCCGCCCGAGCGCTCTGCAGAGAGCCTCAGGCGGCTGCAGCTCTGCCCGGGCGCAGCCAGAGGAGAGGGGCTGACAGGAGGGAAGCGCTCAGCGCTCCCTCCTGTCACTCCCTCAATGTAGCGTGGCCGAGCCCTGCATAGTCCGCCGGTACAGGGAGCATCTGTCTCCTGTACCCGGCCGGACTAAAAGGAAGTGAACACTGAGTGTGCACTTCCTGTTAGTCCGCCGGATACAGGAAACAAAAGCTCCCTGTACCCGCGGACAGTACACAGCTCGGCCACGCTACAACACAGGTAGGGGAGGGGGGAAGAAAGAAACAGGGAGGGAGGGGGGAAGAAAGAAACAGGGAGGGAGGGGGGATAAAGAAACAGGGAGGGAGGGGGGATAAAGAAACAGGGAGGGAGGGGGGATAAAGAAACAGGGAGGGAGGGGGATAAAGAAACAGGGAGGGAGGGGGGGATAAAGAAACAGGGAGGGAGGGGGGGATAAAGAAACAGGGAGGGAGGGGGGGATAAAGAAACAGGGGGGGATAAAGAAACAGGGAGGGAGGGGGGATAAAGAAACAGGGAGGGGGGATAAAGAAACAGGGGGGGATAAAGAAACAGGGAGGGGGGATAAAGAAACAGGGAGGGGGGATAAAGAAACAGGGGGGGGATAAAGAAACAGGGAGGGGGATAAAGAAACAGGGAGGGAGTAGGGGGGAGAAAGAAACAGGGAGGGAGTAGGGGGGAGAAAGAAACAGGGAGGGAGTAGGGGGGAGAAAGAAACAGGGAGGGAGTAGGGGGAGAAAGAAACAGGGAGGGAGGGGGGGAGAAAGAAACAGGGAGGGAGGGGGGGAGAAAGAAACAGGGAGGGAGGGGGGGAGAAAGAAACAGGGAGGGAGGGGGGGAGAAAGAAACAGGGAGGGAGGGGGGGAGAAAGAAACAGGGAGGGAGGGGGGGAGAAAGAAACAGGGAGGGAGGGGGAGAAAGAAACAGGGAGGGAGGGGGGGAGAAAGAAACAGGGAGGGAGGGGGGGAGAAAGAAACAGGGAGGGAGGGGGGGAGAAAGAAACAGGGAGGGAGGGGGGGAGAAAGAAACAGGGAGGGAGGGGGGGGAGAAAGAAACAGGGAGGGAGGGGGGGGAGAAAGAAACAGGGAGGGAGGGGGGGGGAGAAAGAAACAGGGAGGGAGGGGGGGGAGAAAGAAACAGGGAGGGAGGGGGGGGGAGAAAGAAACAGGGAGGGAGGGGGGGGAGAAAGAAACAGGGAGGGAGGGGGGGGAGAAAGAAACAGGGAGGGAGGGGGGGGAGAAAGAAACAGGGAGGGAGGGGGGGGGAGAAAGAAACAGGGAGGGAGGGGGGGGGAGAAAGAAACAGGGAGGGAGGGGGGGGAGAAAGAAACAGGGAGGGAGGGGGGGAGAAAGAAACAGGGAGGGAGGGGGGGGAGAAAGAAACAGGGAGGGAGGGGGGGGAGAAAGAAACAGGGAGGGAGGGGGGGGAGAAAGAAACAGGGAGGGAGGGGGGGGAGAAAGAAACAGGGAGGGAGGGGGGGGAGAAAGAAACAGGGAGGGAGGGGGGGGAGAAAGAAACAGGGAGGGAGGGGGGGGAGAAAGAAACAGGGAGGGAGGGGGGGGAGAAAGAAACAGGGAGGGAGGGGGGGGAGAAAGAAACAGGGAGGGAGGGGGGGGAGAAAGAAAGAAACGGGGGGAGAAAGTGAGTGACAAGGGGGGGAGGGAGGGGGGGAGAAAGAAACAGGGAGGGAGGGGGGGAGAGAGTGACAAGGGAGGGGGAGAGAGAGATTGACGAGGGAGAGAGATTGACATCCATCACACACACACACACACAATC
Source organism: Pelobates fuscus (assembly GCF_036172605.1). NCBI lineage: Eukaryota > Metazoa > Chordata > Amphibia > Anura > Pelobatidae > Pelobates > Pelobates fuscus. The sequence continues at coordinate 98,559,344 of NC_086320.1, forward strand.
ACACAATCATGCCACCCTTACACACACAGAAACACACAATTCATCCTTACACACACTCAATGCACCCCGTGCACACACACACAATCATGCAATCCTTACACACACAGAAACACACAATGCATTCCTTACACACACTCAATGCACCCCGTACACACACTCAATGCACCCCTTACAGACGCACACACTGCATCCCGTACATACACAGAATCACACCTTGCAGCCCTTACACATACAAACACAGATTCACACAATGCATTCCTTACACACATATCAGGACATCCCCTACACACTCCACCCCCTGTGAACAAACTCATTGTGGAACGTGAAGGTGGACCCTGGGACCCAGACCTTGAGCTGTGTAAAGGGCCCCCAAAAAATGGAGCTGATTCCCGTTCTCACAGAACATTGATTTTTGGGACCACAGTTACAAACAGCCTCCAGAGAGCCTGTTCTACACCAGACCAGTGGAGCCAGACTGCAGCTAGAGCCCATCATCATCCTCATCTGGTTGTAAGTAGGAAATCTAGCATATTATTCGTGGCACTAATCTCTAATTTACCTCACATTAAAGAAACACTATAGTTCCCAGAAGCACTGCAGCTTAATGTAGTGGTTCTGGTGTCTATAGCCTGTCCCTGCAGACCTTTTAATGTAAACACGGCGGCACTCCAGCACTGGCGTTAGTTAACATGGCAGAAAAATAATTGGAAAGGGTTAGGGGGGCTACTAATAAGGATAGGGGGAGAGGGGTAGGTAGAAAAATAATTGGAAGGGTTTAGGGGGGGCTACTAATATGGATGGGAGGAGGGGGGAGGTAGAAAAATTATTGGAAGGGGTTAGGGGAGTACTAATATGAATGGAAGAGGTAGGGTGGGTTATAATATGCATGGAAGGGGTTAGGGGGTACTAATATGCATGGAAGTGGTTAGGGGGTACTAATATGCATGGAAGAGGTAGGGGGTTAAAATGCGTGGAAGGGGTAGGTGGGGTTCTTTTGTGCATGGAAGGGGTATGGGTGGTTCTAATATTCATGGGAAGGGTAGGGGTGGTTCTAATCAGGAGGATCCCGGCGCTGTATACGGGTAAGTAAAACCCCTTCCTTGTAGTGACCCTTTAATGTTATTATTTAATCATTTATATAGCGACTGCAAATTCCGTAGCGCTGTACAATGGGATAAACAACTCCTAGTTTACGGAATAAGAATATACCCGGCGAGTAAAAATGCTATCCCCCCCAGATTTTTTGGGGTTCCTACGCCCATGTTTTGGATATATTGGTTTATTCTCTAAACAGAGATCTATAGTGAATTGACAACCAAATTGCAAAAGTTGGGATATTTCAAAAATGTAGGAAACTCACTACAACCCACTGCTTAGCAAATAAATACCCAAGTACTTTGATATGTACTTTAAAATGCTTTATTATATGACTTTATTCTTTGCCAGTGTTCTGCCTCCCACACACTAAGTGGACTGTACAATCAGGCCTCCATCTGTTAGAAAATCTCATCCCACAAACTTCATTCTCTGAGTCACACGTGTGATCTAATGTGGGAATCTTTAAGTCTATGGGGATTGGATAGAACTCGTTAGTCAATGAATCTCAGTAAAAAATAGGATCAAGTGGTTTATTGACTTAACAGTAAGTTGCGAGAGCTTGTCAAGCTTTTAAAAACTCTTCATAATCTTTAAAAAAATAAATTCTAAGCTTTAAAAAATAAAATAAAAAAAAACCTCTTCATAACTCTGTTATATAAAGAATTTTGGCTATTTCATCTCATATTTTCGGTTAGGTTTTCCAATTAGATTAACACCTCATTAAAACTCATTGCTTAATGATAAAATATAGATCTTGCACAGCATGTTAACCTGACAATATTTAACCCACCATAACATTGCAGGACACATTTGCGAAACTCTTTGTCATGCATGTTATTGAAGCGGCTACGCAACTCCACTTCAGCACTCCAGATGCTTTGGACTACATCTCCCATAATGCTAGTACAGCCAGAATGCTGTCAAAGCATCATGGGAGGTGTAGTCTACAACATCTGTAGTGCCGAAAGTGGCCTACCCCTGGTCTAGGTAGAGACATACAGGTAAAGGTGTTGTTATTTTGATACTGGTTCATTTTAATTGGGTTCAGTTTCATACAAATTAAAGAGCAGGTACTTTTTTTATGCATTATTGAACACAAACAACATACAGCAGCGAGTACAGCAGATGGGCAATTTCTTGTTAAACAGGTGTGACATATAGAATTTGAGAATGTCACATCTGCTCTCCAGGAAGAGCACCTTTGTAATTACATTTTGCATATATTATTTCCAGTAATTTGGATAAAAGTGAATATTGTATGTATTATGCAATATGTGACAGATCATAAAATACAACAAAATAAAGGAAGGAATCAAAAGTATTTTAACATTTCAGAGGCTAAGACTTCAAATCTCTTTGGCAAGAAATGCATATTTTGCCTATTGAGTGATGGGCCTGTTAAAAAGATTATTTCTACTATTTTAGGATAAAATCCTATAGCTTATCAAGTGATGAAAGAGGATTGCAGCGGGTAAAAATAAACAGATCTCCAAATATCAGATTTTAACATGGACATAATTATAGATACTATATTGTTAAACATGCTGAAAATAGGTTCCATATGATCTAGGATAGTATAAGCGTAATTTAAAGGGAAATAATACCATAATAATTATTGCAGGGTCCTGTCTTGTTAGAAGCAATGGGTAACCACTGCAGGACTGATTCCTACTGCGGACTATTGTGTATATATGAAACCATAAAGAAACCTCTATAGCAGAGGGGGTGTGTTACCAAAAACAGTGCTTACGTGCTAAAACTACCATATAACAGCTGCTCTACGCTTCTGTGTGGGATACCCTCTTCCCCACACACCACAAAAATAGATACTATATAAGAGATATAGGATATTTATATATCTACAGTAGAGTGCTAAAAGTGAAAAATAAAATACAGAAAAAAGGGGGGTAACTTACTCCATGTGTATATAAGTATATACAGAAGAAAATAACAGTACATTTTTTGGATCATACTCTTCCACTGGAAACATACTTTTTGGGGTGTAAACTCTCAATACAAAGGGTATAAGACACAAAAGATTAAAGGGACACTATAGTCACCCAGACCACTTCAGCTCAATGAAGTGGTCTGGGTGCCAGGTCCCTCTAGGGTTAACCCTGCCTGCTGTAAACATAGCCGTTTCAGAGAAACAGCTATGTTTACATTTGGGGTTAAGCCAGCCTCTAGTGACTGTCTTCCAGACAGCCACTAGAGGCTCATCTGCGACGCTGGAGGCATATCATGCCTCCATCACGCAGAGCATCCATAGGAAAGCATTGAAAAATTGCTCCGCTGACGTCAGACGGGGAGCTGACGTCGGCGGGGAAGGAGAGGTAAGGGAGCCTGGCGGTGAAAGAAGGTGAGTAACTGAAGGGGGACCTTGAGGGTGGGGGCACCCGTAGGGTACTATAGTGTCAGGAAAACCGATTTGTTTTCCTGACACTATAGTGATCCTTTAAGGATTGGAAAGAGGAAAGCAATGGGCACTGGAAAATATGATGAGAGAATGCAGCTCCTCTTTATTTATTATTTATTATTATTAATTATTTATTGATTTATTTATTTAAATAACCCCTACACTTGTTGTATTAGCCAAGGGTGTAAAATTCCTTGGGTCACCATGAAATATGGAAAATAACATTTATTTATATAACAACCTATGCACTGTTCATATTTTAAGGGGAGGACAGATCACTGATCATGAGTAATTCCTGCTTTAGCAGATTCTTATCAGATTATCAGATTGTGATAATCACTACTGTAATTTATTTTATTAAAAATAACAAACAAACAAAAAAACGCATTTAAGTCACCTAGACCGCTTCATCTCAATTAAGTGTTCTGGATTCAGTGGGTCTGTACTTTTAACACTTTAATGTTAGATATTGCCAAAAAACAACAATGTTTACATAAGAATGTTAAGCAAGTCTTCCTGATACAGCCACTAGCGGTGCTTCCATCTCCATAACCAAATAAAACTCAGTTTTGCTGAACGCATTTCATTTAAGAACACGTTTTTTTGCTGTGCATGTGCTCTCCAATCAAATGCTTCTCTTTAAGAAGCATTGGATTGGACGAGATTGCAGGTGACAGCATCATGATTGCTGACATCACTGGAGGTGGAACTGGAGGCTGCAGCGGAGGAGTCATGGTACTGGAAATTAGTTGAGTAATATTTATTTAAATTAATTTTTACAGGGCAGTGTGCAAGACGAGAGCATATAGTCCAGAGAGAACGATTGTTATATTTAAGACCATAGGTTCCATTTAAATATTATAAAAAATATTGAGCTGCTTACTCATCTTTTGTTTTAGTGAGGACATAAAAAAAACAACCTAGAATATCCAATTGGAGCAGATAAATCCACAAAAATGATTTATAGATGGACAACGAACTCACAGTAGTTTAAATTACAAGTAAGATATTCTGTAGTCTAACCCTCCTATAATCCATCCAAACCATGTAAGCTGGTCGAGGCCAATATTTATATACTGAATAGCAGGCTTGAAGATGTTTCTTTTTTTTTTTGACATTCTGTGTTTTTATTTAGGTTAAAACGAGAGAAAACACAATACATATTACCATACAATGATGCTGTTACAGTGTTTACGGAATGCACAGTAGAGGATAGTACATGTGAAGAAGTGAATGCTTAGGAGTCCTCCTTGCGCTGTGAGAGCTGGAGCCCTAGCTGAGTGTATTAGCCTCGCCGTAGTAGGGGGAAACTGAACTTTGGCTAAGTGAGTACGGCGGGATGCACGGGTCAGGTATCCTATCATGATGGCATGCTAGTTATCGGCAACAGTGGGTGCCAGTCAGGCCCTAGGAGCCTGTGGTCGAAGCTTTGTTAACCTATATTCTCCCATGACCCAGGTAAATGTTTCCTAGGTTGCCATACCCACTCACTACCGTGTAGTTAAAGTCACATTTCTAGCCCTGGAACGTGAAATGAACAGAACAGGCGCAACTGCGCACTTAGAACATTTATAACCAGTCTTAGCCTGTCTCCGTAGAGGTTACAGGTCGAGGGGGTGGGTCTAAGTAGCCGAAGCCCCACGTCAAAGTATGTCTGAGTCTAATGGTTGAACTATAGTTAGAGTAAGACCTCTATCGTGGTCGGCCCAGATGTGGGCGTGTAAGTGCGCGGTCCTGTCATTGTATTGTATGTCCGTATCAGTAGCTCGTTCAGTGGGCGGTGGTGTGAAAGAACTGTCTTATGGACGGGGGAAGTGCAGGGGGATAAGAGGAGGGAGGGGAACAGGGGGGGGAAGAGTGTCAGAAACAGCGGGAGGGGCCGGGAGGGGAACCCGACCGCACCACCCCCACCCATAGCCCAGCAACTCGTGATTCCTCGAGCTCCCTTCTATTCGGCCTCCCGCTCCCGAAGCCCTGCCAGCCCACGAGCCATGTATTCGATCCAGGGGGCCCAGAGCCGGGTGCACTTTTCCGCCGTCCCCCTCAATTCAGCTGTGAGGCGCTCCATATCTCCTCAACTGTTTCCATCCAATTAGCTATAGTCGGTACTATCTCCTCAACTGTTTCCATCCAATTAGCTATAGTCGGTACTGCCGTGGATTTCCAGCGAGTTGGGATCAAACTCTTGGCTGCGTTTAGGAAGTGTTGTGTGAGTGATCTCTTGTGATGTTTCTAAATTTGGCTAATTCGGGCATGAAATCCAACACACCTAACATCATGTCCAAAATTGACAACACTCCTTTTGTGAGTAGTCTCTGAGACGAGTTGCTGAAAACAGATAGGGAATGGCACAATGGCTTCAAAATAGTTTCCTCATATGTTTTTCATGTCAGTTGCCCAGCAAGAGTGAATGTACAAAAGGAGCAGGTGTATAATACATAAACATGGGTATCAGGGGCTAGGTAGACTCTTGCCCAAAAGCTAGAATGAGTCTCAAGTAGATGGAATCATGAACACATGCTATAAAGGGTACAGCTGCCATAACCGTTCTTGAAGTAAGCAGTTTTCATTTGTCAACATGAACTCACATTTTCAACACCAACTTTCACACTATAAACAACTGCATATGTCACTTAACTATACACCTACACCCATGTTCCTTCACAGACAAAGAAAAGCAAAAAAAACAAATTTGTGGTTGGGTAAAGCAGAAGTGAAGTATTGGAATCTTGTAATTGTTCTAGTGTTCAAATATATAGCTGTACATTTCAATTGAGGCTGAAGTCACAGATGAGCACTTGGCTGCTGTTTGAACTTTGCTGATGGTGGACAAGCCAACAGAATATGATAGGTCGAGACTATAGAACGCTAAACTATAATAATATATTTAAAGGGAGTGTAAGGCAAAACAGGGCTGCAATAGGAAGAGGGGATTGAACTTGAAAGTTATTCAGTGCTATCACAAATTAGCAGACATGTATAACTTGAATTGCGGAGCACAATGATTTATACACAGCTGGATAACTGATTGAACTACTGGAACTGTAGTAGACCAATTTATGGCAGGCAAGGATGGGATGACGTCAATGTGACAGGTGGGGTCGTATTCTGCAGAATTTTGTCAAGCAGAAGACTTTGTCACAAACATGGCCAGTAACATAGTGAGGGATATCAAGACAGACTTGGTAAGTTGGAACGGATACAGTACTGGCAGAACCATGATAAAAATTAAAAAAAAAGTTAAAAATAAGGGAGTTACATATTCATGTTTATTATTCTGATGAGGAAATATACCATAATACTGACACAGACAGTGTCACTTTATCAGATAGCCTTACTGGATCCCAAGCTGATACTATGTAAAAATTAAGGCATCAATATACTAGATGACCTGAACATAAATTAAGAGAGGAGGTTTCAAAAAAAATGTTTGTGTCTGTTAACTTTACTTGTAAAATAACCACATTGTACTAAGCATTGCAGAATATGTGATAGATAGATTAGATAAACTATAATAATAGTAAACACCATCTTTATCAAAATTCACTATGAAAATGCAATAAATGACAAAACCATAACCACTGATTTTGTGAGATGGTTACCCTATATGAAATAATCTGTGGGGTGTCTACTTTTGCAAATGGTGTGCCATGGTGCCATTTGGGGGTACTGTATTTGTAGAACAATACAAATTTGAAATGTTTATATTGGTTACATTGAATGATTAGAATAAAAGTGTCAAAATGCTCCCAGGTCCGAGGTGTCTAGTTCCTACCATTATGTACTTTTGTGTGACAATTTAAAATGTCAAAGCATTCACTTTGTTAACACAATAAATCCCTCTTTGTGTCATCTGGCCTTTAACTCTATTTTGAGTTGTTGGAAATTATAGTAAGCATTACTGATTTATTTTCATTTTTTGGCATTTTTAATATTTCATATACATCTAATGGCATAACACTGGATATGTATAAATAAATGCATTCTGTAAATTGTATCCCACAACCATTTGCAGTTAATCAGATATGCTATGTCCATTCCCAGTGGTCACAAGGCAGAGGGAGGTTTAAAGTGGCTATTAAATGACCTGGCTAGTAGAACTGGATTTGGACTTTAGAGTCCTTGTATTATTCAAGTAATACCATTTACTGCTAGATTTAGTGATGTTAGCAGATTAAAAGTCAGGTTCCGAGGTATTCTGTATACTTTTCTTTCAAAAACTGGCACGGGAAAACAGTAATTAGGACACCTAATTGGGGAAACCCAATGAATGCTTCTTTATTTTCCTGCAATTCCCATATTCCCCCTTTGCCATGCATAAAGTAAAGAATAAGCAACTGCAGGTGCTTCACGATGTAGCCAGGGTTTGGAAACCCCACTCATTTGTACAGATTCTGTATCTAAGCAGATATGTTTTCATTGTTGGGCAAGTTGGGACGTTAGGAATGTGCAATCTGAAATCCTTCTATAAGTGGGCCAGCTCATTTTCAGGAGTCAGGTACAGGGGAGAGCAAGGAGGGGCCACTAGTATGCAGCGTTTGTGGCCTGCTCTCACTTTTTGTCAATATAAGCAACTGGCGGTGTGTTGAGATGTTATTTATCGGTGCTTGGTCTGCTCCCTATGATCTCAATGCTCTCCACGTCTGGACTAGCCCACTGAGATATTTCCTCTGATCCCTGATTTGACATGTAACAAAAAGGGCTATTCGTTTGTATTTGCTTGCCCGGCCAAACGCTGTCAACCCTCTGTGTTGTCAGGTACAAACTAAGTGAACGTACAATGGCAGTTTCCATAATGCGTTTCAGCCACAAGATAAATTAAAGGCAGTTTGGTCTGATCTATATCTGATCTACAGAACTATAATAAGGAAATGTCTTCTAAATTACATTATTGAAACCCAGTATGCGTACCAGCAGCCTCAGATGATTTCATGTATGAAAACACATAACATTTTTCTTTTGCACTTGCTGTGGCATTTCCCAGATTAATAAGTTATGCAGCCTGACAGTAAACTATACTGCAACAAGTCTTAACAGATTGCTTGGGTTCAGCCTTTCATGTTCCCATTCCAGCACCTGTCATAGACAAGGCCAGGGGTGGTCTCAATATGCCTTTTTTTTTTTTTTAAACGATTATTCTTTCAGCAAAGTGCATGATTTCATTGAGGCATTGAGAGATTAGGAATCAACTGAATTACCAAATGAATGCTGTGTTTTGTACGCAAACAAGAGGACTTTAACTAAGGTGTGGAATGTAAGCGCTTGAGAATGACATTCCATCCTGAGAAATTTGCCAAAATTGAAGCGAGTGAATTGGATTTTATGGATCAGGATATATTCATTGCCAAAGTTCTGTATTAAATATAACCCAACAAAATGTCAATGTTAGACTTTAAAAATGCAATATATTGCAGAAAAGAGTTTCATTTTCTGCATAAATTAGCCATAATGAAACATGACAAACTGATATTTTACTCTACTTGTGTATAATATTGTTTGTAACCTTGCTTTTCTTTCACTAAACTTCAATTTGTAGTGAATTGAAATCCAGATTTTAAAATATAGGCCAAAATAGCTGATTTGGATAAAATCAAAAATTCAAATCTAGTAATATGTTTGCTATTTAGTCTAAATGCATGCCTCTGTTTAACTGACTGTCACATATAGCAGTAAAAATTCAAGACCACATACACGTTTTCTTTAAATTGACTGTACGATTGTAGCATAGTGCTGTGCAAACTTCTAAGGCAATTCACATAGTGGTGACCTTTAAAGGTATATTTTCAAAAGTCAAGTTTGAAACTGAAAGCATTATAGTGGTGCCTGCCAAATGTCGTCTTGGAAATAGCACCGCATTGATTTCTGAGCCACTTATATTAGTGTAGTAGTGATGTCGCGAACACAAAATTTTCGGTTCGCGAACCGACGAACTGCCATTGACTTCAATGGGCAGGCGAATTTTAAAACCCACAGGGACTCTTTCTGGCCACAAAAGTGATGGAAAAGTTGTTTCAAGGGGACTAACACCTGGACTGTGGCATGCCGGAGGGGGATCCATGGCAAAACTCCCATGGAAAATTACACAGTTGATGCAGAGTCTGGTTTTAATCCATAAAGGGCATAAATCACCTAACATTCCTAAATCACAATGGATATGGATTGACACGTGACATATCACATATTGACACCTTGACATATGGATTGACACCTGTCCTCAGAGACCCTGATATACACTGACACAGAGCAGAATAGAGACTGTTCCTCCTACATAGGGTCACTTGGCAGATTTGGATTGACACCTGTCCTCAGAGATCATGATACACACTGGCACAGAGCAGAATAGAGACTGTTCCCCCTACATAGGGTCACTTGGCAGATATGGATTGACACCTGTCCTCAGAGACCATGATACACACTGACACAGAGCAGAATAGAGACTGTTCCCCCTATATAGGGTCACTTGGCAGATATGGATTGACACCTGTCCTCAGAGACCATGATATACACTGACACAGAGCAGAATAGAGACTGTTCCCCCTACATAGGGTCACTTGGCAGATATGGATTGGCACCTGTCCTCAGAGCCCCTGATACACACTGACACAGAGCAGAATATGGACTGTTCGTCCTACATAGGGTCACTTGGCAGATATGGATTGACACCTGTCCTCAGAGATCATGATACACACTGACACAGAGCAGAATAGAGACTGTTCCCCCTACATAGGGTCACTTGGCAGGTATGGATTGACACCTATCCTAAGGATCCCTGTTACACACTGACACAGAACAGAATAGGGACTGTTCCCCCTACATAGGGTCACTTGGCAGATATGGATTGACACCTGTCCTCAGAGACCTTATTGTGTAATAATGGTAATACTATTACCTATTATATAATATTGGCAGGGGCAAGGAAATTCCCTCTAAATAGATGGGTATAGGCAGAGAGTATGGAGACCGGAGTGATAAAGTGTCAATAAGGTGATATAAAGTTAAATGTATCACAGACACACAGCCACCCTTTCTCTTAGCTAGTTTCCAGAAATGCTGGATAGGTAGAAGGGCTATAAAGACTCAGAGAGGTCTAAGAAGAATCCTCTAAACTAGCCCTAATCTCCTTAAACACCTTCAAGGGTGTTCTAAGCTAAAGCTCAATCTAAACGTTTAGATGACTGCCTGATTTGACCATCACAGATGCTGGCTAGGAATAACAGTGTGCAAGACAAAGGGTGGGTCTAAGTGCCCATAGTGCAGTAAAGTGTCCCTAGTGAAGTGAAAAAGAGAATAACGAGCTGGCGCCCAAGAGAATAACGAGTTGGCGCCCTATCAGGGGACGTGTATATGGCATCGATTTTAGGAACCGGGAGATGGAAAAAGATGCTTGGTCGGTCCTCCTACTTCAAATTTGGGGCATTGCGCGTGCAATCTAATGTGCCACCAGATAGGAGTGGTGTGTTAAGTAGTACTATTCTTATCAGTTTAATCCCTGTTATGTGCCTTTTTTTTGGTTTGGTTTTTGAAGCCACAGTGCAGCACCAGAGGGCCGAAAAATTAGGCATGTACACATGCCTGAAAAATTAGGTATTGTTGCAGCCGCTGCTGTAGCAGCGGCCAGAAAAAATGATGTTTGTTTCCCAGGCAGAAAGTGCCCTAAAACATTGCGGCTTGAACCCTAGTTGGTGGTGGATAAGTCACGCAAGTCAACCGGCATTCAGAGCTAAAATACAGCAGCGTGTGGACCATTTTTAGCCCAAGGCAGCTCATCTCATCAGGCCTTTTTTAGTCGAATGTATCGCCCACTATCAGTCCCTTCAGGATCCATCCCTCATTCATCTTAATAAAGGTGAGGTAATCTAGACTTTTTTGACCTAGGCGACTTCTCTTCTCAGTGACAATACCTCCTGCTGCACTGGAGGTCCTTTCTGACAGGACACTTGAAGCGGGGTAGGCCAGAAGTTCTATCGCAAATTGGGATAGCTCAGGCCACAGGTCAAGCCTGCACACCCAGTAGTCAAGGGGTTCATCGCTCCTCAGAGTGTTGATATCTGCAGTTAAGGCAAGGTAGTCTGCTACCTGTCGGTCGAGTCGTTCTCTGAGGGTGGATCCCGAAGAGCTGAGGCGATGCGTAGGACTTAAAAAGCTCTGCATGTCCTCCATCAACAGCACGTCTTTAAAGCGTCCTGTCCTTGCCGGCGTGGTCGTGGGAGGAGGAGGATGACTTTCACCTCTTCCCCTGTTAGATTCCCGTTGTGCTGTGACATCACCCTTATGCGCGGTGTAAAGCATACTTTTTAATTTATTTGGCAAATGCTGCATCCTTTCCGACTTGTTGTAATTTGGTAACATTTCCGCCACTTTCTGCTTATACCGGGGGTCTAGTAGCGTGGCCACCCAGTAAAGGTCGTTCTCCTTCAGCCTTTTTATACGAGTTCCCTCAACAGGCACGACAGCATGAAAGACCCCATTTGCACAAGGTTGGATGCTGAGCTACTCATTTCCCTTTCTTCCTCCTCAGTGATCTCAATGAAGGTATGTTCTTCCCCCCAGCCACGTACAACACCACGGGTACCAGATAGGTGACAACGAGCACCCTGGGATGCCTGTTGTGTTTGGTCTTCCTCCTCCTCCTCCTCCTCAAAGCTACAATCCTCCTCTGACTCCTCTTCCTCACAATCCTCTTCCAGCGTTGCCGCAGGTCCAGCAAGCGATGCTGATAAGGCTGTTTCTGGTGGTGATGGTGACCACAACTCTTTCTCTTCCTCTTCACCCTGATCTATGGCCTGATCAGCACTCTTCGCAGGGCACGCTCCAGGAAGAATACAAATGTTATGATGTCGCTGATGGTGCCTTCGGTTCGACTGACTAGGTTTGTCACCTCCTCAAAAGGACGCATGAGCCTACAGGCATTGCGCATGAGCGTCCAGTAACGTGGCAAAAAAAATCCCAGCTCCCCAGAGGCTGTCCTAGTACCACGGTCATACAAATATTCATTAACGGCTTTTTCTTGTTGGAGCAGGCAGTCGAACATTAGGAGTGTTGAATTCCAACGTGTCGGGCTGTCGCAAATCAAGCACCTCACTGGCATGTTGTTTCGCCGCTGGATATCTGCAAAGTGCGCCATGGCCGTGTAGGAACGCCTGAAATGGCCACACACCTTCCTGGCCTGCTTCAGGGTGTCCTGTAAGCCTGTGTACTTATGCACAAAGCATTGTACGATCAGATTACACACATGTGCCATGCACGGCACATGTGTCAACTTGCCCAACTTCAATGCCGCCAACAAATTTGTTCCGTTGTCACAAACCACTTTGCCGATATCCAGTTGCTGCGGAGTCAGCCACTTTTCCACCTGTGCGTTCAGAGCGGACAGGAGTGCTTGTCCAGTGTGACTCTCTTCTTTCAAGCAAGTCAAACCCAAGACGGCATGACACTGAAGTATCCGGGATGTGGAATAGTACCTGGGGAGCTGGGGGTGTGCCGTTGATGTGGAGCAAGACGCAGCAGCAGAAGAGGACTCAGCCGAGGAGGTTATGGAAGAGGATGGAGTAGGAGGAGTAGAGGAGGTAGCAGCAGGCCTGCCTGCAAGTCGTGGCAGTGTCACTAACTCCTCTGCAGAGCCACGCATTCCATGTTTGGCAGCCATCAGCAGGTTCACCCAATGCGCAGTGTAGGTGATATACCTGCCCTGACCATGCTTTGCAGACCAGGTATCAGTGGTCAAATGGACCCTTCCCCAACACTGTGTGCCAGACATGCCATTACTCCCTTTTGCACAATCGAGTACAGGTTGGGGATTGCCTTTTGTGAAAAGAAATTTCGTCCGAGTACCTTCCACTGCGGTGTCCCAATAGCCACAAATTTTTTGAACGCCTCAGACTCCACCAGCTTGTATGGTAAAAGCTGGCGGGCTAATAGTTCAGACAAGCCAGCTGTCAGACGCTGGGCAAGGGGGTGACTTTCTGACATTGGCTTCTTACGCTCAAACATGTCCTTGACAGACACCTGACTGTGGGCAGATGAGCGGGAACTGCTCAAGGCGAGAGACGGAGTGGCGGATGGTTGAGAGGGGGCAAGGAGGACAGCAGTGGTTGACGTGGCTGAAGATGCTGGACCAGGAGGAGGATGGCGGTTTTGAGTTTGTGTGCTGCTTGTACTCATGTGTTGATCCCATAGGCATTTGTGATGTGTGATCATGTGCCTACGCAAAGCAGTTGTACCTAGGTGGGTGTTGGACTTCCCACGACTCAGTTTCTTTTGGCACAGGTTGCAAATGGCATCGCTGTTGTCAGAGGCAGACACACAAAAAAAATGCCACACTGCTGAGCTCTGCAATGAATGCATTCTGGTGGTGGACACAGCATGTGTTGATTGGCATGCTGTCGGGCTGACCCCGGGTGCCTATGCATGCTGTCTGACTGTGTCACTAGCTCCTTGCGACGACCTCCCCCTGCTTCCAACTCGTCTCCTCCTCCTCCTCTCTGTCTCCCCATCTGAACTTTTGCCCTGTTCTTCTTCTTGCCGAACGGGCACCCACGTGACATCCATGGATGCATCGTCATCATCAACGGCTTCACTTGTATCTGACAACTCAGCAAAGGAAGCAGCAGCGGGTACAACATCATCATCATCACACCGTACGTCCATGTGTGTAATGCTGCCTGCCTGAGATATATCTCTGTTATCTACATCCTCTGGCAATAATGGTTGCGCATCACTCATTTCTTCAAACGGATGTGTAAATAACTCCTCCGACATACCAAGTGAAGCGGCTGTGGTGCTAGTGTTGGTGGTGGCGGCAGGCGGGTGAGTGGTATCTTGAGAGGTGCCCGAAGCTAAGCTGGAGGAGGATGGTGCGTCAAGGTTCCGACCTGTGTTAGCCAGTCAACTATGTCCTCAGAACTTTTTAAGTTCAGGGTACGTGGCCTCTGAAAACTGGGCATTATTCTAGGGCAAAAGGGAATCACAGCACCACGACCACGACGGCCCCTGCGGGGTGGCCTGCCTCTGCCTGTCATTTTTTTTTGGATTAGTGGTACTATGCGTACAAGCTACTGTGCGACCAGATATGAGTGGCACTGTGCAGTGGCAGAGGTTGGCAGAGTACACGCTGTAGGCCTGACACACCCGCTTGAAGACAACTAACTGCTATTCAATCTATAACAGTGAAAACATTTTTTTGTTTTTAAATCAACGCTATTGTGACACCAGATATGAGTGGCAATGTGCACTTGCAGAGGTTGGCAGAGCACACGCTGAAGGCCTGACACCCGCTTTAAGGACACTGACTGCTATTAGCTTACAGTGAAAAACTTTTTTTCTTTTTAAAGGCACGCTATAGAGACACCAGATATGAGTGACAAAGTACACTGGCAGAGGTTGGCAGAGTACACGCTGAAGGCCTGACACCCAGACGCTTGCAGACAACTAACTGCTATTAGCTTACAGTGAAAACGTTTTTTTCTTTTTAAAGGCACGCTATTGTGACACCAGATATGAGTGGCAAAGTACACTGGCAGAGGTTGGCAGAGTACACGCTGAAGGACTGACACCCAGACGCTTGCAGACAACTAACTGCTATTAGCTTACAGTGAAAAACTTTTTTTCTTTTTAAAGGCACGCTATAGAGACACCAGATATGAGTGGCAAAGTACACTGGCAGAGGTTAGCAGAGTACACGCTGAAGGCCTGACACCCAGACGCTTGCAGACAACTAACTGCTATTAGCTTACAGTGAAAAACGTTTTTCCTTTTTAAAGGCACGCTATAGTGACACCAGATATGAGTGGCAAAGTGCACTTGCAGAGGTTGGCAGAGTACACGCTGAAGGCCTGACACCCGCTTTAAGGACACTGACTGCTATTAGCTTACAGTGAAAAACTTTTTTTCCTTTTTAAAGGCACGCTATAGTGACACCAGATATGAGTGGCAAAGTACACTGGCAGAGGTTGGCAGAGTACACGCTGAAGGCCTGACACCCAGACGCTTGCAGACAACTAACTGCTATTCAATCTATTACAGTGGAAAAAAAAATTGTTTTTAAATGCAAGCTTAAGCTATTGTGACACCAGATATGAGTGGTGGCACTGGGCAAGTGGGCACAGTATCCACTGTGAGCCTGACACAGAAGCTGGCAGGCAGGCAACTGCAATTACATTACACAGAAAAAACTAAAAAAAAAAAAAAGCAGACTGATGTTCTAGCCCTAAAAAGGGCTTTTTGGGGTGCTGCTCTTACAGCAGAGATCTGATGAGTCCTTCAGGACTGTAGTGGACACTGAATACCCTAGCCTAGCTATCAATTTCCTTATCTAATAAGCAGCAGCTCCACTTTCCCTCCTCTATCTAAGAATGCAGCTTCAGAATGAATCTAAAATGGATGCTGTACAGGAGGTGGGAGGGTCTGGAAGGGAGGGTCTGCTGCTAATTTGCTGGAATGTGTCTGCTGACCGTGAGGCACAGGGTCAAAGTTTACTCAATGATGACGAATAGGGGGCGGATCAAACCGCGCATGTGTTCGCCCGCCGTGGCGAACGCGAACACGCTATGTTCGCCAGGAACTATTCGCCAGCCAACAGTTCGGTACATCACTATAGTGTAGCTAGGGTTAGAATTAGTTGCTGTGATGGAGTTAGATTTAGGACTAATGGGGAGAGATGTGTTAGTTTAAATACTATATTTACATCAAACATGCCCTAGAAATAAGTATGCATTTCTATTGGATTCATTGGATCTTGTTTTTAATTGCCTGTCCCTTTAAATTGTATTTTGTTTTGGTTTTATTCCAGATCCCAAAATGTTTTTTTCACTAAACTAATTTTAGTGAATTAAAATCTGAATGAGAAAATTTAGACTAAAATACCTGATCTGTAAAAATTCTGCAACTCAGCTATAGTCACAATTTTGTTACTTTAGCATCGGGTTTGACAATAGGATTTTAATTTGCCAGTTTGTATCCACTCATTTGTCTCTAGAGTTTGGCTAGTCTAACCTAGACTTTGCCATTCAAGTTTCAATATGCTACAATTCACTATTTAGTGAATAAGACCCTAGAATGTTCAATTGTTTGTTCTAATACTGGATCTTGTTAGATTACCGCTGCTGGAAGTATAATGTAAGTGAGAAATGGTAATTTATATACTATAAGGATTATTCACTAAAGTGAGAGTTCAGCCATACTTTCATTTCAGCTACTCTGGCCTTAAATTTGAACTTCTCTTTGAATTCTAATTTTAGGGAATAACCCTGTAGATCAGGTGTCCCCAAACTCTGGCCCTCCAGATGTTGCTGAACTAAATCTCCCATCAGGGGAGGGCTGGCAGCCTTAGGCCTGGGGGGCAAAACCAGTCAAGTGGCCCATTGCGCCACCAAATCAGTTCACCATCCATGCCCACCTTTTCCTGGTTTTATAACGGATATTGATGTTATGCTAATCAGTAGCTCTTTGCCATACCCACTCCTTCATGGCTCTGACTTTCAATGTTGTCAGAGCACAGGCTGAGAATCTCTGAGCCTGTGCTCTGACTCACTAACTGAGCGCTGGAACCACGAGGGAGAGGATATGATCTGACTGCACCTACTGCTGGTGCGCACCAGTGGACCACCAGCGAATCGTTTAAATTAAATATGCTGGTGTACCCAACTTGTGAGCTGTGTTGGCCGCCGGGTGCCTCTGTTGTCATGGCACCCTGCGTGACCGCACAGCTTGCCCACCCCAACGGCTGGCCCTGCTGACACACACTGACGTTACTACTTAGACATCCCTCAATATTAATACAGACATCAGAGTAAACACCAATAAACTGTGGAAACAGAGCTGATCCCCCCAAATTTATAAAGGTTTGCTTAGAGGATTTATTGTAAGATTAAATCATGCCTCCTCCTCTCTCTCCCCCATGCGCTGCTCTGTAGGCTGGGAGGAAGTGAAGAGTAATCACAGTCTCCCAGCACAACGCCACCTGTGGCTGCATGGGGAACAGCTGTTTAATGTAATGCTTGCAGGACGGCCAGCTGCCGCAGAACCTCTTTGTTTCCGTCTCTGCAAAGGGCTCCAGGCACTGCTTGTTGTGAGTGTGAGCCACTGTAAATTAGGGGCAGAGGGCAGAGGGCACTTGCACTGCGGTCAAGACGGGTCTGGGCAGGAGGAGAGTGCAGTGCAATCAGTGAAATCCCCTCCTATGGGTCACCAGTAGACTGGTGCACCTGCCCAGGATCAGAGCCGGTGCAAGGATTTTTGCCGCCCTAGACAAAATATAAATTTGCCACCCCCCCATGTGACATCACAATGCCCCACCCATATGATCTGCCATATGAACTAACGCCAGTGCTGCACACAGTGTGTGTTTACATTAAAAAGCCTGCAGGGACCAGCTATAGACACCACAACCACTTCATTAAGCTATAGTGTCCCTTTAATGTGAGGTAAATTATAGATTAGTGTCACTAATAATATACTAGATTGCCTACTTACACAATTAGATGAGGATGATGATGAGCTGCAGTTTGGCTCCACTGGTCTGGTGTATAACAGGATCTCTGGAGGCTGTTTGCAACTGTGGTCACAAAATTCAATGTTCTGGGAGAATTAGAAGCAGCTCCATTTTTGGGGGGCCTCTTACACAGCTCAAGGTCTGGGCCCCAGGGCCTGACGGTGAGTATGCCCATAAGGCCCACTCATAAGTCCACTTATATGTTCCACCCACCCATGAGTTCGCTCACAGGGAGTGGAGTGTGTAGGGGATGTGTTATGAGTTATTGTAGAGGATCTAATATGTGTGCTTATGGTATGTAGTTTATAGGGATACCAGTTTGTGCAGGTGATGCAGTGTGTTTGTGTGTAGTGGAAGCAGTGTGTATCTGTGTATAAGGGATGTATTATGTGTTTCTGGTTGTGTGTAAGGGATGCATTGTGTGAATCTGTGTTTGTATGCATAAGGGATGCAAGGTGTGTGTCTGTATGTGTGTGCATTGAGTGTAAGAGATGCATTGTGTTTCTGTGTGTATGTAAGAAAAGCAGTGTGTGTGTGTTTGCATTGTCTGTTTCTGTGTATGTGTGCAAAGGATGCATTGTCTTTGTGTGGGGGTTGCATTGTGTGTGTGTGTGTAATGGATGCATTGTGTGTTTCTCTGTGTGTAAGGGAAGCATGTTGTGTTTCTGTGTATGTATAGGGATGCATTGTGTGTTTCTGTGTATGTATAGGGATGCATTGTGTGTGTGTGTGTGTGTGCGCATAGTGTGAAAGAGCTCCCTGTCTTGCCCCCTGTCCTATAGAGCTGTCCCTTCTGTCCCTTAGAGCTTCTTAACCCTCCTACTTCTTCTTACTCCCCCTTCTTCTTCTTACTCCCTCTTCTTCTTCTTCTTACACCCCCCCTTCTTCTTACCCCCTTCTTCTTCTTACTCCCCCTTCTTCTTCTTACTCCCCCTTCTTCTTCTTCTTATCTCCCCTCCTTCTTATTCCCCCTCTCCCTCTTCTTACTCCCCCTCCCCTTCCCCCCTCTTTTTCTTATCTCCCCTCCTTCTTACTCCCCCCTCTTCTTACTCCCCTTCCCCCTCTTCTTCTTACTCCCCCTCCCCCTCTTCTTCTTACTCCCCCCTCTTCTTACTCACCCCCTTCTTTTTCTTATCTCTCCTCCTTCTTACTCCCCCCTCCCCCTCCCTCTCTTCTTCTTACTCCCCCCTCCCTCTCTTCTTACCCCCTTCCCCTCTTACTCCCCCCTCCCTCTCTTCTTACCCCCCTCTTCTTACTCCCCCCTCCCCTCTTCTTACTCCCCCCTCCCTCTCCTTACTCCCCCCTCCCTCTTCTTACTCTCCCCCCTCCCCTCTTACTCCCCCCTCACTCTCCCCCTCTTCTTACTCTCCCCCTCTTCTTACTCTCCCCCTCCCCTCCTCTTACTCCCCCCTACTCTCCCCCTCTTCTTACTCTCCCCCTCCCCTCTTCTTACTCCCCCCTCTTCTTATCCCCCCACCATCCCTCTTACTCCCCCCTCCCCTCTTCTTACTCCCCCTCCCTTCTTCTTACTCCCCACCTCCCCTCTAACTCCCCCCCTCCCCTCTTACTCTCCCACATCCGCTCTTCTTACTCCCCACCGCTTCTTCTTACTCCCCCTCCCCTCTTCTTACTTCCCCTCCCTCTCCTCTTCTTACTCCCCCTCCCTCTCCTTACTCCCCCTCCCTCTCCTTACTCCCCCTCCCTCTCTCCCTCTTCTTACTCTCGCCCTCCCCTCCTCTTACTCTCCCCCCTCCCCTCACTCTCCCCTCCCCTCTTACTCCCCCCTCACTCTCCCCCTCTTCTTACTCTCCCCCCTCCCCTCTTCTTACTCCCCCCTCTTCTTATTCCCCCCCTCCCCTCTTACTCCCCCACCTCCCCTCTTCTTATTCCCCCCTCCCCTCTTCTTACTCCCCCCTCCCCTCTTCTTATTCCCCCACTCCCCTCTTCTTATTCCCCCCTCCCATCTTACTCCCCCCTCCCCTCTTCTTATTCCCCCTCTTCTTATTCCCCCCTCCCCTCTTATTTCCCCCCTCCCCTCTTCTTATTCCCCCCCCTCCCCTCTTCTTATTCCCCCCCTCTTCTTATTCCCCCCTCCCCTCTTCTTATTCCCCCCTCCCCTCTTCTTATCCCCCCCCTCCCCTCTTCTTACCCCCTCCCCTGTAGCGTGGCCGAGCTGCTTTCCGGTCCCGGCCGGAGTGATGGGAAGGTGCACACTGAGTGTGCACTTTCTGTCAGTCCGGCCGGTTACAGGAAACAGAAACTCCGCGCGGAACAGGAGTTTCTGTTTCCTGTAACCGGCCGGACTGACAGGAAGTGCACACTCAGTGTGCACCTTCCCATCACTCCGGCCGGGACCGCGGACTGGAGACCGGCTCGGCCACGCTACAGGGGAGGGGAGGGAGGGGAGAAGCTGCTGCAGCCGTCTGAGCGCTCTTTACAGAGCGCTCGGCGGCTGCAGCATTTAAAGGGCCGGCCCGCCGCGGCCGGTCCTAAAAGAATTTCGGGCGGCCTGGGGGGCAATTGCCTCTCTGCCCCCCGGCCCAGCCCGCCCCTGTCTCCCATGATCCTCAGCCTATTTAATTCATAGACTCATGGGAGTTGTAGTTCAGCAACATCTGGAGGACCAGAGTTTGGGGAAGCCTGCTGTAGATCAATGTATTTAGATCAACGCTGCCCAACAAGTAAATCCCCAGATGTTGTAGAACTACAACTCCCATAATGCTTTGTCGTTTTAAAGGCATTCTAAAGGCATGCAAAGCATCATGGGAGTTGTAGTTCTACAGCATTTGGGAGTCTACCTGTTGGACAGCCCTGCTTTAGATGACACCATAGTTTTCAGACTTTATGTGTGTGCACTACATAACCCTGGCATAACTTAGAGTTGACAGTTTTTCCTATTGCAGTATTTCTTAAGGATAAGTGCCAAATTGTATCCCAGCCCAATGCAATTTCTCACTCAGGGGCTTATTCACTAAACAAAGGTTTCATTGTCAATTAACAACATCTAGTCCAAAACAGCTAAGTTGGAAAATTATTGTTTTTTGAGTTTCTTCACCAAATAGTTGTGGTGAGCTGAAAAGGTACTTGGAACAATTAAGCCACAATAGCTGGATTAAAAAAAAAAATGTTGCTTAAATTATAGATTTTGTTTCAAACTCTAGGATTTTGACCTAAAGTTTGCAAATGTGTAGTTAAGTCTCCCCAGATCACCATTCAATTTATAAACCCCCAATTGAATAATATATATAGTTGTGCAATGAGAATCATTATTACATAAGCGTTTCACATTTGTCTTACCTTTTTATATTCTCCTGACTGTTCCAAGTACTTTTTCCAGATTTAAAGATAGCCTACATAAACATCTCATGCAAGTTAGTACAGACTAGTTAAAATACACCATTAGCTATATTCACAGTAAAATCTTTGCTTTGTCCAAACAGCAACTATGTAGTTTTTAGACTGTGTTTTGTCATGGTTTTAAATTGAAACCTGAACGTGTTACACTGTTGATTTTTATGGTTCTCTTTTTTTTCTGAATGAGTTATCCACAAGCCATGTATATATACACATTTCCATTCTTTACTTCCCTGGAGAAGACAGATCAAGCCCTCAGCCAGCACAATGAAAGACTGATCAGCACCAACTTACAGTACAGAGAACATTCCAAGGAACTGCCTGAGGTTCTTAACCACAATCGTTCACTTTGACAGTGGAGTCTTCCTGAATCCCTAACTGTCCCATAGGGAGGATCTGAAACTTGAGACACCTTCTAACTCTTAGACAAACGATTGGATCCTTCACCCAAAAAATTCCCTCCCAAGAAAGCATGTACAATCTGTGACATTGCTTGAGCGATTTAGGAAACGATTGGAGGAGTAGTCAGGGTCCCTCCCCTCCTGCACCTGACTAGTAGCTATTTACAGCACTTTTCAAGCAGTCCCTTCAGTGTATGGACTCAGTGAGCGCTCAGACAATGCTGTAGGGATCAGTGTGTGGGCAGGGAGGGATTCGCTGGGCGCTCCTTATTGGGAACCGTTATTTAGCAGACAGCTATAGTAACCCACATTACTGAAAATGCCACGATCCTTCCTGGTCAAGAAACACTTCAACTTCTCCAAAAAGCCTAATTATGGGGAGCTGGACAATCACACAGGTAATGAACGTTCTAATCGAACTGCACTTAGAACTTAACCCTTTCTCAGTGCCTGTCAGCCTAACTCTTTGCCTGGACTCTTTGTGCAACTGACATGCACAGAAAGTTAACCCCACTGCTACCAGTAAACTCTTAAAGTATTCTATTCATTACATTTTCCCAATAAACGTGTGTAGTATGCAGTTAAATATGATAGTGTCAGTTGGTAGGGGATGCAAGGCATTTAGGAAGAATATAGTTGGTTTATTTATTTATTTATTTATTTATTGGGTGGGGGGGGGGGGGTTGTCAAAATGTAAAACAAACTTGTTTGGTAGAGTTACAGAGGATTTTGATCTGTGTATGCTTAATTTTATCCGTGTACTGTAAATTTAAAAAAGTTTTCACTTTGTACATAAGAAGGGAATGCTCTTGCAACTTTTACATATTAAAGAATAAAGTAGAATAGTGGCTGCAGCTGTAAATCAAATGTTATATTTAATTTATGCTGTTTTCAATGTCTGTAGTTTTACTATACATTGATCTGTTTTGTTAATGATTTTTAATTATTATTATCTGTATTGGTGATTTTATTTGTTTATTATCACACCGTGCGAATTATTACTCATGGAGTTTTTTTTTTTTTTTCTTGTGTCCCCAGTGATTATTTCCCCCATTCTGTATGACAGATACCCTGTATCTATCATTCCCCAGACAGACATTCTCAGCTCAGTTGCCTATGGTCCTATCACAGTCTGGAACAGCCTTCTTCCTCCCCCATTGCCCCACGATCTCTCACCTCTGTCGGGATACCCTTCCTCTGTAGGACGTGTAAGCCCCCCACCTCAGTCAGACACTTCTTCAAAAGACCACAGCGGTTCAGAAAGTCCAATCAGCGATGAAGAGGAACGACTTCAGTCCAAACTGTCTGACTCTCATTCTATTGAAGGGGAGAAGTTCCAATGCAGTTTGTGCAGTAAGACATACTCCACTTTCTCTGGGTTGGCAAAACACAAGCAACTGCACTGTGATATTCAGTCTAGGAAATCCTTCAGCTGCAAATACTGTGAAAAGGAATATGTGAGCCTGGGAGCACTGAAAATGCACATTAGGACACACACATTACCCTGTGTGTGCAAAATCTGTGGAAAGGCTTTCTCCAGACCCTGGCTACTGCAAGGACATATCAGGACTCATACAGGTAACAAACTTAGATTAACTTGAAATATATATTTAAGTATTTCAACTCTAAGCTTTCACTGGCCCTGTTTTTGGGGGGGAAAGGAGAAAAAAGTTAAATCCCCAACTTTGCCTTTCATTTTATTTTTATTTTATTTTTTTATTTTTTTTTATGTTTTATATGTTATTGTGAAATGTATTGAATGAAAGAAATTAAATGTCTCACCAAACTAAAGGGCATTATAAATGATGATAATGAAGGAAAAAAATAATACTTGATTTAAATAGAGGCTGATTTGTGGACATTAACCCCTGAAGGGCCAGTGACATTCCAGTTAAATCATGATGTAAAATAAATTACTTAACCCCTGCCCCACAGAAGGTTAACCATATATTGCCACCCAGATTTTGTTGAATGAACTTAAATGAAAAAGTTACATTTGTGATGTTTTAGCCAGAATAGCTTAATGGTGGGGAAATGACACATTTGGGTATTTGTTACTTTAAGCGCCATTACACAGCTCTGTGGTACATCAAAGGTTAACATGTCAAGCCTGGTTAGCTTATTCAATGTCCTCAACGTACTTTTGCTTTATCTAAATTCTAGAGCAGGGTTCTACAAACTCTGACCCTCTAGTAGTTGTTGCTGAACTACAAATCCCATGACTCTTTGAATGAAATAGATGGCCAGAGAATCATGGGAGTTGTAGTTCAGCAATAGCCGGAGGGCCAGACCTGTATCTAGAGCAATGATGTTTACATTTTGTCCCTTCTGCTGCTGTGAGTTATTTTACCTAAGATAGCTGAGCATCATGGGTAATGCAGTCCACATAAGCAGGAGTTCCAAATGTAAACCATGACTGAAGAAAGAATGCCAGTGATGTATGTGCTCAGTTGGAACGTTCCAAAGTATAATAGGGATCACTTACAGTTAAATTACTAGTTGCTGCAACATAATATTGTAAGACGCTCTGCAAATGTATAACAATCTAAACAAGCAGAGCTCAACATGTCCCCACTAATATCAAACATGCAAGGAATGTTCTCCAGTGTTCCCTCCATCTTAAAAGGCAATGCAGTATTCAGTTATGTAGTGTTACAGTGACTGGCCAAACAGGGCTAGTTGAACACTATTGTCTTAATAAATAATCCAGTTCCACAAAGTTAATAATATGATATCCCCTATAAAGTAAAAGTGTATCAGGGAGATCAGCCAATCACCATACAGTATACATGTCTATGCAGTCATATTTACAGTAAGACTTCCCTGATGTCATTAGCCCCTAAGGTGATGGAGGTGTGCAACTTATTACAGCAAACTGAACTTGTTTTTTTTTTGTTTTTTTTTTTGATTTTACATTTTCAAAAGATATTCACTACCAAAAAGGAAAGTGCTAGCTATGATTTAGATGGATCATTTTATTATATTATTGTATGTTTATTTAACATGCTCAATTTTGTTTTTCAGGAGAAAAGCCATTTTCATGTCCACATTGCAATCGAGCATTTGCAGACCGGTCCAATTTAAGAGCCCACCTCCAAACACATTCTGATGTAAAGAAATACCAATGCAAGACCTGTTCCAAAACTTTCTCCAGAATGTCCCTTCTTCACAAGCATGAGGAGTCAGGCTGCTGTGTAGCACACTGACAGTGCCACTCCAGTCAACACATGTTTACCAGGACCAAACTAGCTTATTCAGAGTTCCCTGTTCTGAAGACACAATGCAAACCCACATGGTATTTCCTCCACAGGCTTCTAACCAAAGAAAAATCTATGCAATATGTACCAACACCAGCTTACCTTTGTGAAACAACATGGATTTAAAGATTTCAATACCAAATAAAGCATTTCAAGATGCCAGAGGGTGAGGGGGATGACCATGTGTTTTCTGACTTTACCAAATAACTAGATGAGAAACATATTTCTTTTCTTGCCTCTATCATTTCAACCACAAAGTGTTTGTGGGTTTTTTTTTTTTTTTTTGTCTGGACAATTTTGTGAGAATCTCAGGTGCCATAGAAAGTATCATCTTTGTGCTGATAATGAAAGAACCTATTTTTTTTTTTTTAAAGAATTCTCACTGTAAACAGGACCGTTGAGTTAGGCTAAACATGTTTAAAAAAAAAAAAAAAGAAAAAAGTGCCTTCAGACATAACCTGGTGTATGTTTGTTTAGTTTTTTTTTGAATTTTTTTAAATTTTTAAACGTGTTAATTTTTTTTTTTTTTACTTACATTTTTAGACCTTTTTTCATTTTATGGGATATGTGCAAAAGAATAAGGGTTAAAGGCAGTGTGCAATTGCAGATACCAAAAATGTAAGTGCACAGAACAATGGTGCAATGCACATCTACAGCATAACAAAACCCTCCATGTGCCTTTTTATAATAATGTAAAATATGTGAATATAATGTAAATTGTTATATTTTTATATATTTTGTGTGTGCGAGAGAGAGAGAGAGAGAGAGAGAGAGAGAGAGGGAAACTGCATTTAGCAGTTTTCCACATCAATTAAAAAAAAGTGATGCATTTGTTTTTTATTTTTTTTTTAACTTTTTTTTTTTTTTTTAAATAAAATCTTTTGATAAGTATATTTATATATTGTGATTCTTTATGGGGATGGCTTGTTGTTGGTTAACTTGCATCAGATACACTTATTAGATGTGTAGGTCTTTTATAGGCTTCTGAGGCTTTGGCAATAAAATGAACTTATCATTTTCATCAGGAAGGTGTACATTGCATGCTGTGGGATGTGTTCCTATGCTACCCAAGCAGGGCATAAATGGTAGAAAGTGGGCAGGAGGTAGGGTGGAGATGAGTGTTACAACAGCTTTAACACACTATTACAGGCTAGTGATAGCACCGGAGAGGGGCAAGGATTTTCTCAATAATTCCTTAAAGAATACAAAATGTAATTACTGTGATAAATGTGATTGCTTAAAGGTGCACTTCAGCATGCCCAAGTGCTTTGTGTGGAGTATGCACTTTTTTTTTTCTTTTCTAAAAAGTGCTTGGCTGTCAGGTAATGTTACTTTCTGGTTTGGTTAGCTCAGTGGAGCTAAGCTCAAAAGGCAGTCAATTGCTCAGAGCACCTGAGTTGTAATCCCTTCTCATTGAGCTGTATTAGGAAGACTGTGATTGGACAGCCACAGAAAGTCTGGTTTGGGTTATTATTATCGCCATTTATATAGCGACAACAAATGCCATGGCGCTTTACAATACTATGAGAGGTGGGATTTAACTATAAATAGGGCAATTACAAGAAAACATACAGGAATGATAGGATGAAGAGGACCCTGCTCAATCGAGCTTACAATCTATAGGACTTCTATTGGGTTAGAACAGGAGTGCTTGCAAAGGGAGCAGACCAGAAATCTGAAGCCGTTGCTGTTTTTAAGATATACCCCCAATAATTTTTTTTTTTTATAATGCATGAATGTTTTTATTGAGGGTATATCTACTAAATAGTTTTTTTTTATTTTTTTTTATTTAACTTGGTTACTGGAGAGACAGTATAGTCCAGGAGAGAGTTTGATCTGATGTAGCTGTGAAATCTTAAACCAACAAGAATGCTCCAGATACTGAAGATAGGCCAGAGCGGGCGTTGTTCAGGATACTCTAAATACATAGGTGCCCAAAAAGTAGATCCCAGATTATTTTAAACCTACAGCTTCCATGATGTTGTGTCATTCTAAAGGCATGCAAAGCATCATGAGAGTTGTAGTTTAACATCTGTGGATCTACCTTTTAGGCACCCCTGCTCTAAAATATACATTTCTTTTTTTGCACAAAATGTACACACAAACACATTTTTAAGCCAAAAGCTATAAAATGCATACAGTTTTATGTTCCTTTTAAGTGAACCTATAATGACGAGTTCACTTTTAAGTAACTAAGTATTTCATAAAAATCCCTATCATGGTATTACAGCACTCAAACAGAAACCCTAGTGAGACATTTTTAATTTGTGATTAAAATGTAAATTTGGTCACAGATTAGAGTTAAACACACAAGGTCTTTTCTGTCGAACTTAATAGTTCACTGTTTTTCCTATTTTATTTTTAATACTCCCAGCTAAAGTATATCTAAGGCAAAAAAATGCCTTCTATAGATGGTGCAAAATAAATGTTTTTTGGAGTGAAGGCGGTGAAGCCAACAGAGAGACTTGAAATGTGTCATATAGGTACTCTGTTGACCTACACCTACATGTAATTTACTTTGAAATGTGGATCTCTCAAACATTATAGGAAATTATGTTACCTTACAAGTTGTCTCTGTGTTCACTTACCTGCGTGAAAGTAAACACTAAACAGATTGCAGAGTTCCTGGAGTGATCGAATGTAAACTAAATCACTATTGTATTTGAACAGGTGTTAAACAAAGGAGAATTTGTTGAAAATTCTGTGAAAAAATCTTCACCCCAAATCACTATTCAAGTAGTCAGTCAAAGCAATTTGAGGGCATGTTCGAAGATTAGCCCTTAATTTATATGTGAACAATTTAGATATCAGAATTCTATATTAAGCATACGTTTCGATTTTCCTAGAACACTCAATTCGCTCTGTTGGTCTTGAACGTGGTGAGACTATAAGCACGATATGATATGCTTGTACCGCTCATTTGTTTTTCCAAGGCTTTTACCATGACCCGAGCTCAGTACCAACTTCTCTACCAGGTAAGGTGAATGAAGAGAAATAGTGCGCATTTTCTCCTTTGATAATTTGCAGATGGCACACTAACACAGGGGCGGATCCAGAGCCTGATCTCGGGAGGGGCACTTGTAGATTATTTAAAGAAATAATCCAGGCACAATAACCACTTTGGCTCAGTGTAGTGGTTATGGTGCCAGTTAAGCCAGGACCCCCTCCCAGATTAAGTAGTCAAACCATTTAAGAACAGTTTGACAACTTACCAGGGGTCTGCTTGGATATGAGGCTGTAGTAGGGCATAGGAGCAGTGGTGTGTGTGAGGGGTGCCCTGGTAACCGCAGCAATGCTCCGTGCTCGCGAGAGAACGACCCAGAGGAACTACAGGCTGAGCTCCTGGGTCCTCTCTCCTTCCCAAAAAGGTGCCTGTGGACCAGGGAGAGAGATCTATCATCTCCCCTCTGGTCCTTGAAAGCACATGGCAAGGCTGGCGCTTGGACAGCGCCAACCCTGCATTAGCCGACAGGGGAACCCATCGTCCTGCCTTGTTATGCAATTGCCCGTTGGCCCCCCTGGATCCGCCACTGCAGTAACAGAGCAGGTTAAGTGAGCAGATACAGTTATTTCACTGTGTGCATTTGCTCCTTTGATAAATTGCAGACGGCACACTAACAGAGCAGGTTAAGTGAGTAGATACAGTTATGTTAGTACAGGTTGAGGTTATGCATGTCTATAAAACTAAATATTTTGAGACTGGGTAGTTACAAAGGATCCTGTGCCTCTGGCAAAAATTATGCAAGTTTACCCCAGAAGTCTACAATGACAATAAGGTTTCATGTTACACCTGTACCCTAGTGCCAATCTGCTAGGGCCCTAGGCTGTGTGTTCCAAATTGGGGACACCTCCTAGAGCCCTGGGCTCTATTTCTGAGAGTGGTTTGTGTGTTGACTTAGTGTTGTGTGAAGGTTGAGAGTGCTATGGGGATTGTGCTTGTCCGTGTTTGCTAGTTGAGTGTGTGGCATCTACTTTGTGTGTGGTAGGGGAGCCTTATTGTAACTGAGTATTATGTGTTGTTTGTTTACCGACTTACTTCACTGGTCGGGTTAATGGAGGATGAGCATGATCCCGGGTGGTCCTGGTAGGGGAACTCCACCAAGTGTACAGCTACAGACTACTGGAACAGAACTCAGTGCTCTCTCAAGGAAGTGCGGGAGTGTAGGGACATGTAGTAAGATCTAATGGGTAATCTGGCTCTACTCTATGGAATCTACAAGTTAAATACAATGGTTGTGTATTTCGCTTTCCATGTACCAGAAGGCTAACCTTCAAAAACTCTGGCCTTCTCAATAGTCCTGAACTACAACTATAGATTATCTTTTGTCCATCTTTTGCATTTAAAGAATTCTGGAAGCTGTTGGCCATCAACGGCTGGAGAAAAAGAGTGTGAGATCCTTTTTCTAGAAGCGTTATTGCTGGACTCTCTTATTATTATGTCTAACTGGATTTAATCTCTGACTACACATCTTCACTGTATGCATGAACTACACACAGGCTCTGACCATGCCATAACCTGTCTTTTTGCTACCTGTGTACCTGCATGCTTCAGCACACTCAGAGGGAAGTCTTTTTCAGTCCTAGCCTTCTCTTATAGTGGTGTAAGTGACCTTGTCTGCAGGCCTTGGATCAGATCAGTCAACAACATATCCCCGGGTCCTGGCAAATAAAAATGCAGTATTTGCCAGTTAGAATTTCTGTAGGAAAAATAAAATAGGGTAAATATATATTATATATATCTATTATTATATTTTATATATATAATATAATTTTACATATATATATAATTACATATATTTTATATTTATACAGGGAGGCCCAAAAGTAGGTATACAGTATAGTTTATTTGCATTTCATTACATTATTACATTTATATTTGTTCAACACTACTTACCGGTAATCTCATAAGTGCTCGAAATGTATTCCATCAACATTGCAACATTCCTCAAACCTGTCCAGTACACTGACACATAGTACTGTACAAATTCCGGTCTGCATCAATATCCATAAATGCTTACCGAGATGAACTGAGGCTTCTTCTCAAAACCTTATTCTTTTCTACACCACAAAAAAAAGAAGTCCATTGATGTTAAGTCGGATGCTGCCACATCGTCCGATCCAATGCTGTGGGAAGGTGTTATCAATGTAGTCCATTACTGCAAAAGCATAATAAATAAGTGCCCCATCTTGTTCAGCAAAGTTAGCCCTGAGTTGTGGCACTACTACGTCGCACAAAAAGTTTAGGTAATTGATACTATCCAAAGTTCTATTGAAAGTCGGTGTTACCTTCGCTGGACAGTGCACCCCACACTGTGATGCCTGGCTGGTTCAGTTGAGATGTGATGAGAATTTTCATCTGCCCAATACACACAGGTATGCCTGTTCACGTGCCCTGACAATTTGAAAAAGCCATATCTGACTAGATGATCTTATCAAGAAGGTCTGGTTCGTTAGACATTTGGTTATGCATCATATCACAGAATTGCAACTGATGGTCTGGGTCGTCCTCCCGAAGACGGTACAGCTTCAGCTTTAATTTACGCATTAAAGAGACACTGTAGGCACGCTTATCACGTAAGCTCATTAAAGTCGTCTCGTGCAGTATCCCAGGCTCCTTTACCCTGCAATTGTAATTATTGCTGTTTTTGACAAACTGCAATTATTACCTTGAAGGGTTAGCTCCAGTTCTAGTGGCTGTTTACTAGACAGCCACTATAGGACTTCTGGGTGTTAGGTGACTTTTGGTTGCCTAGCAGACGCTGGAAATCCTCACGCTCTACAAAAGGACATCCATAGTAAACCAAAACCCCATAGGAAAACATTATACAATGATTTCCTATGGGGGAAGTCCTAGCGCTAGCGCGGAGCTCATAGTGCATGCGCATTAGTTCCTCCTGCCAGCTGATGCCGGTGGAAGCGCGGAGGTGGAGCCTGAACCAGCACTGAGGGCACTGGAATTAACTTAGTGATGAAGGTTTTTTTTACCCATTCAGCACCATGGGGCGGACCACGAAGGAGGGGGCACTATAGTTATTTAAATTTGCAGAGGGATTTGGGATAGTGTGCAAGTCACTTTTTTTGTGTTTTTGGTTTTATTGTATGTATTTGGGCTGATGTGTGCTAAAGTAATTGCTGCCACCCAGGAGTAGTGAGAGTTTGAGGCAGGGCTTAATTTTGTATGTTTGTAAATGCTGACTGACAATATTGGGAGACATGTTCATGCTGCCAGTCTAAGGTTGCTAGATCTAAGGTTATGTGTTATTCCACATAAACAGAACTGCCCTGAAAGATGCACAATTAAATACTGCCGTCTTCCTCGAAAGATTAATTAGCATTTCCTTCCAACAGGTTTTGGATTCTGCAGGAAAGCACTTTTATTGTACGACTAATCAATATGAATAAATGATATGTGTCCAAGAAAGCACGGTGGCAGTTATTAAAAATATCAAATTGTAGTTAAAGGAACACTATAGGGTCAGGAACACAAACATGTATTTCTGACTCTAGAATGTTAAAATCACTATCTAGCTCCCCCTGGCCCTCCCTTGCCCTCCTAAATAAGCTAAAATTTACCTTATTTCCAGTCTGACTCTGACCCTGATTTTCCACCTTGGCTGACATCATCAGAAGTGATGATCTCAGCCAATCACAATGCTTTCTCATAATAAAGAATTGGATTGGCTGAGATTATCAATTCTGATTATCTCAGCCAAGAAGGTGGTCTGGAAGGCAGAGCCAAATA
Organism: Pelobates fuscus; assembly: GCF_036172605.1. Lineage (NCBI taxonomy): Eukaryota > Metazoa > Chordata > Amphibia > Anura > Pelobatidae > Pelobates > Pelobates fuscus. Next base: position 98,591,100 of record NC_086320.1, read on the forward strand.
CTGTCCTGGCCAATTAGCATCTCATCATAGAGATGCATTGGATCAATGTATCTCTGTGAGGAAAGTTTAGTGTCTCCATGCAGAGGGTGGAGACACTGATTATCAATGCTGAACACTGTACAGCAATGACCCAGGAAGCACCTCTAGTGGTGTCTGAGGAGTGGCCACTGGATGTGTCCCTAGGCTGTAGTTAACACTGCCTTTTCTCTGAACAGACAATGTTTACAGCAAAAATCTTCCAGGGACTGACTATAGTCACCAGAATAACTACATTAAGCCAGGGCCAGACTGGGCCAAAAATTCAGCCTGGGCATTTAAAAACAGAGCAGCCCTAGGAGGGGCGCAGCTTGAAAGGGTGCATGTTGTGTCAACATCAATACCCTGATTGCCTCTCCAAAGTGGGCATATCTGTTTAATGCCCTTTAAGGGGGCCCATGTGTTGTGGGGAGGATATGACAGAGATATGTATGTGTGTGGTGGGGAGGGAATCAGGGGCGGATCCAGAACTGAATCTCAGGAGGGGCACTTGGAGATTATTTACAGGGTCAATCCAGGTACAATAACCACTATAGCTCTCTGTAGTGATTATGGTCCCAGGAGTACCGTGGCATCCTTCCAGAGTAAGCAGTCAAACTGTTTAAGAACCATTTGACAACTTACCTGGGGTCTACCGGGATAGGGCCTGTAGCAGGGGCTAGGAGCAGTAATGTGTGTGTGGGAGTGGTGCAATGTATGTGTGTGTGTGTGTGTGTGTTTGTGTGTGAGGGGGCAATGTGTGTGAGGGGTGATGTGTGCGAGAGATGCAACATGTGTGAGAGATGCAAAGTGTGTTAGCGGCAAAGTGTGTGTGAGCAGTGAAGTGTGTGTGTGAGGGGTGCAGTGTGTGTGTATGAGAGTTGCAATGTCTGTGTGTGGGGGGGCAGTGTGTGTATGTAGGGCAGTGTGTGTGTGTGAGGGGTGCAGTGTGTGTGTATGGGGGCAGTATGTGTGTGTTAGGGGGGCAGTATGTGTGTGTTGGTGAGGGGGGCAGTGTGTGTATAGGGGGCAGTATGTCTGTGAAGGGGGCAGTGTCTGTATGAGGGCAGTATTTGTGTGTGGGGGCAGTATGTGTGTTTGTGAGGGGGCTGTGTGTATGGGGCAGTGTGTGTGTATAAGGGGGCAGTATGTGTGTGTGTGAGGGGGCAGTGTGTATGGGGACAGTGTGTATGGGTTCAGTATGTGTGTGTGTGTGGGACCGTGTGTGCATAGGAGCACTGTGTGTGTGTGTGTGTGTGTGTGTGTGTGTAAAGGGGGCAGTGTGTATGGGGGCAGTATGTGTGTGTGGGAGAGGCACTGTGTGTTTTGGGGGGAGAGGGCAGTGTGTGAGAATGTGTAGCTTAAAGCAAATATAAATATATATTTTATTAAAATAATACTAATACCTTATATCCCCCCTCCCTTCTTACCTTTACTGAGGAAGGGGGGATATTCCCTGCAATCCCTGGTGGTCCTAGTAGTGAATTTGTGACAATCCTAGAGGGAAGTGAACTCTAGCCTGCAGCTCAGGCCAGAATTCACTCTCACGAAATTTGGAGCGTTGCCGCAGTAATGCTCCACGCTCCCGAGAGGAGGACCCAGAGGATCTTGAGGTTAGAGTTCCCCCGGGTCCTCTCTCCCTCACCTGCAATGTACCTGCGGGCCCGTTGAGGAGATCTCTGATAGCGCCGGCCCTGCAAGGGAGAACATCGGTTTTCTCGGGAGGGGGAAAGTTGCCCCATTGCCACCGCCAGCATCAACCACTGGGGGAAAATAGGAGATCTAGAGAGTGAAAGGGGGACATGGGGCTGCAGGGTGTGACAAGGGGACAGAGGCTGAAGGGTTTGAGAAGTGGACATGGGGCTGCTGGCGGCTCTCTAATTATTTATGCGGCCGCCTTAGGACTCGCTCTGATTGGGGCCTTGCGGCCGCCTAAATCACCATGGGGCAGATTAATATGTTGATCCCTCAGCCCATGACTGAGGGCCTGACATTAGGAGGGGCCCCAGCGACTTGCCCAGTATGCTGCCGGGTGCAAGGGCCCTCCACACCGTCTGCCCTTAGAGAGCACCCAACACAAACTCCAGTATGCAGCTCTGCCGGTGCAGAGCTGCAGACTGTAGTGTCTCGTGATCTTTAGCCAATCCGAGCATTGCCGTGGGTTACCACAGCAAGGCTCTGACACTGTTGGAGACCGCAAAACTTACCACGTGGTCTGCAGCTCTGCACCTGGCGGAGCTGCAGCCTGGAGAGCCTGACCACCAGGGTAATGCACCGGACCACGAGGGAATCATTAAGACAAGAAAGGTCATTTTCACAGTACAATCCCCTCCACACTCTGTCACCCCACCTCCACACTATGTCATCCCATCTCCACACTATGGCATCCCCTCCACATACAGTCACCCCCTCTACATACAGGGGGCTGCTGGGTAAGGGGTCCGGGGCTGCTGGGTGTGAGAGGGGACATGAGGCTGCTGTATGTGAGGGGACATGGGGCTGCAAGGTGTGAGGGGGGCTGGGCTGATGTGTGAGAGGGGCAGGGGCTGCTGGGTGTAAGGGAGGAGGCTCGGGCAGCTGGGTGTGAGGGGGGAGACAGAGTCTGTTGTGTGGGGCAGGAAGTGAGGCTGCTAGCTGAGAGGATGCTGGGGATGTTGTGGGAGAAGGGACATGGAGCAAAAATATATATAATTAAATTTAAAAAAAATCTATAAAACTCTCCCATCTCTCTTCCTTACCGTGAGTCTTGGCAGGAAGGGGAGCTGGGGAGGAATCATTTTCCTTGTTGATCCAGTGGATGAAGAGTCTGGGCCCGCTGTGTTGGAGCATGCTTATGCAGGCTGGTGAGAGAGATCTTTGATCTCCTCAACAGCCACAGAGCTCCCTCTGTGGGCTAGAGGTCATCAGCACAAGCCCTAAAGAGGCTGGCAGGGGAGATCCATCGATTTGCCTGGTTTGCCCGATGGTTAGTCGGTGCCTGCTTTAAGCTGTAGGTATTCTGGTGACTATAGTGTCCCTTTAAATTAAATTAATCAAAATAGCAAAATAAAGACCAAAATAGCCAAACTCTAAGTATAGAAAAGTTGGAGAATTTTTCCAAATCAGTTTTTTTTTTTGTTATTTCTTTTTGCTGTACAGAGAGATACATTCATGCTTGACATGCCCCAACAGTAGGTGTCAAACACAGCAAAATATAGATTACAAATCTTTAATGTTGGAGAACATATGGGTAAATCATGCACAGTTTTTGTAAATAGTAATCAGGCTAGTTGAAAATGTCTGGATATAGACGAAAATATATGTTTGCTAGCAAATATCACCTTCCCAACATTCAAAAGACAAGAACTAAATCAGTAAAGAATACAAAGCATGGTATACGCCAAGTAGTAAGCGCAATTAGATTGTGGTATAACATGGTACTTGTTGCTGAGTATATTAAGCATATTGTGTAAGTAGAATAAAGTATCTGTGAGTAACATGCTAGGCCTACTGATGTTACTGTATTTAGAGTTGAGCGTTTGCTAATTTAAACAGGCTAAGGCGATAAGGTAAAAATAGTATAACATGCTAAACAGTAATTAATGGTAACTCCGCTTTACGGCCACTGGGTATTAAAACCTAGATAACTTAGAGAGAAGAGCAAATGTCCCTGCAGTAGAACAGTAGGTCGTTACAAGATAATAATTCATCCAATGCCACAGATAGGCCAGTGAAGACCGTCAGACTTCTTGCCTGGCAGGCTTGCACCGCTCTCATTCAGGAGAAGCTGTGTACAGAGTCAGGCTCCCTGCTTGCGGATCACAGTAGGTGTGCTACGCCGGGACTTTCCACCTTCCCGAGTCCAGGCCTTAAGGGGAACCCATTTCCAGTGATCCTCCGTTTCCTTTTGGCCGGATCACAGGCCCGTGGGTGCTCCGAGCGTCGGGGAACCCTCCGGGTATCTGGGTGGCTGGTTGGCTGTGCCACCGGGTGGGCCCGCAGTGTAGTGCAGAATCCGTGAGTCAGAGATACTCGTGAATTTCGGCTATTCAGCTTCAAAGTTTTCCCGCCAGGTCTGGATGTCTGATCCCTGGAGGCTGTGGTGTAGCGGTCATCTTGTGCTCGTCATGCAGACTCCGGGTATGTAAGATTCCGTAGTTGCAGGGAGGTGTTTTCCCGCAGTGGAGACTGGGATGTCCCCCACCGGTCCAGAGGGGGTTGGCTGGCCATCTGGATTGTCACTTGTCAGTGAGCGTCCCTGGTCGGGAGATTGGCCTCCTCCCCCAGCTCCCAGGCCATCAGGCCTTGCAGACAGATGGTGTGAATTTGTGCTGTAAAGGCATGATACTAGCATATTTGTGCCCCTGCTCTGTTTAGTATTAGGATGCTGCTTGGTCAAAGCTGTTTTGTGAACAGTATTGGGCATGAAATGCCTAAATTAGCCCTGTATTGCAGGAGCTGTAACACGTCTGGCCATCTTAGCTGTCAGGCCCCGCTCCCCCCCCCCCCCCCCCCAATCAGCTTGAATTTCTTTATTTTGGCAAAGGTTAATTTAAATGAAGAATTACTCTTTAAACTGATGAGTTTTTTAAGACTGGTATTCTTATTCTGAAATCCAAGAAAAATTAATTACAATAAACTAGAAATGCATTGAAAGTATGTTAAAAATGCATTAAAGGACCACTTCAGCTCAATGAAGTGGTCTGGATGCCAGGTCCCTCTAGGTTTAACCCTGCAGCTAAAAACATAGCAGTTTACACTGACGGAGCTGACGTCAGCAGAGGGAGGAGAGTTCCCCAGCACCGAGGGAGCCGGTGCTGGAGAAAGATAAGTGGCTGAAGGGGTTTTAACCCCTTCAGCCCAGCTGGAGGGGGCCACGAGGGTGGGGGGGACCTAATGACCCTATAGTGCCAGGAAAACGAGTTTGTTTTCCTGGCACTATAGTGGTCCTTTAAAAATATGTTAAATAAAAAAACAAACAAAAACACTTACAATTAGGGTGCCCAGATCACTTCAGCTCTGTGCTGGAATCAGGTAGGTGATAGAAGGGGTTTTTAATCTCTTTTGCACCACAGGAGGGGGGCACGAGGTAAGGGGGCCCTGTAGAAAGCTATAGTGGCAGGAAAACAACTTTGTTTTCCTGGCATTATAACTTCCCTGTAAAACGAAAGATTCAACCAGTCAAAAACCTCTTATTCTGGATTATGTTTTTTCTTTCTTATCCTATATTTTTTTGTCTACCATGAATTTTGGGGATCTGCAGTTTAGTGCCCGCTATTCCTTTGTTCCGGTCATGGCATATGATTAAGTAAAACTGCTGAATAAGTTGACATCAGCCAAACCACAGAGAAGTATATATATTCACTAAACCTATAATTGTAGCAAATTTAAAAACTGAAAATTCCGAATGAAAGATCCAAGCTGTGACTTCAGATGAGTTCAGATGATTTCAGATGAGAATTTTTCCAAATAAGCTTAGCTCATCATTTTAAGCTGCAACTTTGTTTTCCATCCAATACAATGTTTTGTTTAGTGAAAAAAACCCTGAGTAAATAGCAGTGAATTAAAAAAAAAAAAAAAATAGCATAGTTTAGTAATAAATAGCCAAGCTTTGACTATAGCTATGTTGGAGAAGTTTGCCAAGTTTTGCACTTATATGCATTAGTTTTTGATTCATTGTTTAGTGAATATACACTTATATTTAACCATCATATATATACATTATGCATTACACACTTAACCATCTTATTTATACATGTTTAAAATGAGGTTCATTTGGAAGATTTGTACTAAATAGAATCCTAACTAAGAAATGTGTACATTTTCTATTGAGAATCATTTTTAAGATCCCCAAATTTTTTTATCCCTTGCTTGACACTTGTCAAGCTGTAAAGCACGAATAATTGTCAGCATTATAGAAAAAGGAATGGATGGATATCCCCATTTCCCACTTCCAAGTTTTTCCCTTCCTCCCCCTACCCTCATTATACTGTTATTATAATTTGTTGTAAACTGCTGAATTTGCTACTACTGCACAATAGTAAATTTTTAAAGGAACACTCCATGCACCATAAACACTACAGTGTGATGTAATGGTTATGATATCAGCGGGGCCCTGGAATCCCACCCGCTATAAGCAGTTAAGCCATTTTAGAACATTCTGCCTTTTTTTACCCGTGCCCACTGGGTACTGTTTCCTGCCTGAGGGTTTTGACATCACAAATATGTACACACACTTCCCAAACATTTTTAAAGGTCCAGTCAATGCTGCTTAACTCTTTTTCCATTTGAAAAAGTCCTTGTGTGACGAAACGCGTTATGGATATTTAAAAATATTGTGTTTTATATATTAAAGTATTTTTTGGTCATTTGTTTGTGCCAATTATCTTTTTTATAGACACATAACTTATTTTTTACCCTGGCTTTTTATTGTTATTTTTATCATTTTTTACTGGTTTTATAAGAAACCTTGAATACTCCTGGAAGTTTCCTGTACCCAAAGAAATCCTTAGGTGGGGATCAATCCACCCAAGCTGTCATCAAAGAGCAGTGTGTCTGCTCTTATTTTGTAAGTACATTTTTTTTATTATTCTTATTTATATTGCCATACAGTGAGCACTATTGGCTGTTTCTTTTTATCCCGAGAATTGAAAACCACTCACGGAGAGGAACCTGCTTTATATCCCATAAGCGGGGATCAAACCGCTGTACGCACTTCACTCCAGAGCTGGACATTAGCTCTGGTAAATGTGAGTTTTATACTATTATCTTTTACGTCTATATCTGAATTTTACGTACTACACCATTGGTTGTTCCTTTTTCCTTTTTATCTTTCATATTAAGTGATACCACTACACAAGTAGAAGACCTCAACAATCAAGGACACTTGTAAGGACAAAATAGTTGGACTTATTCCCTCCTTTTTTGTTTAACCCATTGGATTTTATTTTTGTGCGCAGCCTTTTTTATTGTATTTATTTAACTCAGAAGGTTGCAAATAGAGGAACTTATAATTGTTTAAAGGATTACATTATACTTACATGGCACATTTTATAAATGAAATATATTTTCTTTATATTTTCCTATCATGCGTGCACACAGACAAACAAAAATAATCTTTGGAATGTGATGATGTCTAAAATCTAACTATTTTCCTTTTGCAACATCTTGTATATGTCTGAAAATAGTATTTTCTGAACACGTGCTCTTTTAAATCATAAAATGTTGAAATCTACATAATAAATATTATGTTAAAGGCACATGGTATAAAATCCCTTGTCTAGCATAAGAAGACCCAGTATGCCTTTGATTAAATTTGCCCCTGGCCTTCGTGACATGTCTGAAGTGTTGAAGTACAAAGAGGGAGCAAGAACAGGAGGAGGTATAATGCCTTGGAATCCTGCTGACTGAGATATAATTGTCCAGCATGATGCCACTGTGACCATCAAGTGGAACAAATAACATTAGCTAGTATCTGAGTGCTGTGATTGTCCTCTCTTTCTGCGTGATTCCACAAGACTCTAGAACACTTACTTACTCATAATAAATAAATTGTTTTCTGGGCCTTTTCCATTGCCTTATGGGTATTTCGCTCAAAACAAAATGTATCTGTTAACTATATTTAGTGAGAAACTCATGGTCTGTGTTGCATCCCCATTTCAGATGACTAGAGTTTATAGCTGTTTTTTATCTGCAAGATCTTTTATAGCATCAAAAAAACTGTGTTGACCTAAAAAAAATTAATAAATAAGTTGTATAAGTCAACTTCTTAACAATAAATAACCACAAGTTATAGCAACTTGAGAAAAAGTCTGCAATCTTTATTATAACAAAATTAAAAACTATTTTACAAGTACTGTGGAGGAGCAGTGAGTGGTTTAGAATACAGACGGGTTTTTTTTCTGCCCCACTATTTTATTTTTTTCTTAATACAATTAAAATAGAAGAATTTTAAAGAGACACTATAGGCACCCAGATTACTTAATCTCAGTGAAGTGGTCTGGGTGCCATGTCTCTGTAGTTTTGTCCCTGCAGTGTAAAGCAATGCTGAAGAACGATGATGTTTACATTGCAGCATTTAAAAGCCTCTAGCCTCTATCAGAGTATTATAGAAAACAGCTTATGACTCTTCAGTGTGAAAGGCACAAACTTGAATGATAAAAGTTTGATATCAATATATTTGATGGCTAGTAATTTTTGTTGGTAAGGAGTGTAGGGGTATGCTTGCTTAATGAGGAAAGGTAACATTGATAAAGTAAGTGGCAGAACTGAAGTCAGCAGTGGCACTCTATAACCCCTGTTTCTGAAGTCATTCATCTTCTGTTACCATGATGACCATTAACTACAATAGATTATCTGTAGATATTGAAGGCCTGTGTAGGTTGCTAAAATTAACAGCTAAGCAAACAAAGGATCTAAGTATCCTGTGCATTAGTATGTCTATTTAATTAAAGAAAAAGCAAATAGAAATGCTAACTGTGTGCTGATGGGAGGATTGGTAGGCTTTACAATTGACTTAGTATGAACCAGAATATTTTTTAGTATTAGAATAAACTAATGTGTTCTAGATTCTCAAACTTAGACTCACCCCATACCTAAAATATCATGTACCCACTTCTGCTGCATACACTAGCATATATGTAATGTGTAATATGCAATGGTTATAATGTAATAGCAAACAGCATAGTTGCCAACAGACACCCCTGTATCATCCCATTCTTAATCAGGGCAGGATTTGATAATACCCCATTTATTTAAAAACATGCCAATGGGGCAGTAATAATAATAATTTAATTCAGGTTAAAAAAAAAAAAAAATGAGTGTCTCTCCACAAGGCCTCGAGTGTGGCACACATAAAATCCCAGTCCACCCTCACAAAAACATTTCTTTAGATTTCATCGGTAGACAAACGAGGATTGGTCACTGTGTTTCTGTTTTGAAAGAGAAAGTAATTAAATTAAGAGCTTGCTTCTCTACTATGGACAACTCTGGTCAGACCAAATAATCAGGTCAGTTAGATATTCACCAAACTTACTGGCCAAAACCTTTGTGAATAATTTCAGATCCATATTAAAGACTGAAATTCTCAAGTTGGCAAACAGTGGTATTTGTCTCGTTTGTGTAACAAAGTCATGTTTGCTTCAATAAGGTGATTGAATATTCTGTGTCCATCTGTAAGGGAGCTGAAGGTGCTGATAAAGAGTTCTCCCAACTCTTATTTTATTACAGATGAGTGGGAGATGATCTGGTCCCAGTGCATAACCTGTTTTACAAGACATAAGGGCAGCATTTAGTGCCTGATAAATGAGTGTGCATCAATGGCATATATTACTTCTCTGGCTACCATTTTATTATAATTGTTTGCATGATGCCATCTCAGTGCTACCAATGGGCATTTCAATCTGATTGTCTGCTCGTTGGTAGAGGATTTAAGGGCATTCCTTTACATGTAATCAGCTTGAAGAGGTCTCTCTTGGTCACTTAAAAAGCCAACTCAATATTTTTTTCCCAAAGGGAGCAGATCTTAATAACCTTCTCAACTCACGTTCTTTCAAAAGTCAAATAAAAAGTTAGTTTTGTTAGAATTTAGTAAATAAACACGCAATGTTCAAAACTGAGCTTTTATATTCAGCAATACATGGGAAGATTTCAGACACATTACTCTACCAGAGGTCCTTCGTTGTATATCGTGTTAATTTTTCATATTGAGCAGAGGTCATAAGGGCTCATACAGACCATTAAAAATTTAGGAAAAATTATTGCTCTTTATTAAGTGGAACCGGCACTGATTTTTCCAGGAACCATTAAACCGATAAATTCATCTTACAGATATCACAATGTTTTTCATGTTTTTTCTTGTTTCCCTGACGCCCATAAGGTTCCTGACATCATATGCTTTTCTATCTGTCTGTCTGCTTGCCTGTCTCTATCTATCTATCTATCTATCTATCTATCTATCTGTCTCTTCTATTTATCTATTTATCAATCTATCTATCTATCTGTCTCTTCTATTTATCTGTTTATTTATCTATCTATCTATCTATCTATCTATCTATCTATCTCTTCTATCTGTCTCTTCTATCTATCTATCTATCTATCTATCTATCTATCTATCTATCTATCTATCTATTTATTTATCTATCTATCTATCTATCTATGTATCTATCTATCTATCTATCTATCTATCTCTTCTATCTGTCGCTTCTATCTATCTATCTATCTATCTATATATCTATCTATCTATCTATCTATCTCTTCTATCTATCTATCTATCTATCTATCTATCTATCTATCTATCTATCTATCTCTTCTATCTGTCTCTTCTATCTATCTATCTATCTATCTATCTATCTATCTATCTATCTATCTATCTATCTATCTATCTATCTATCTATCTATCTGTCTGTCTCTTCTATTTATCTATCTATCTATCTATCTATCTATCTATCTATCTATCTATTTATCTTCATTATTAAAATATAATGTTGCTAAATTGTTTATCATGCAGTATCCTATAAAGCCTGTACGCTCTGTTTTCTCTGCTTCGATACATTGTGGCTGAAGAATGCACCCACGTAAACACATGCTTTATGCACTGCAGGACTTACAAAATGGCCCTTGCCCAGCTGGTTTTGCAATAAAATGCACACAGGTATGGAAGTACTGAGATTCTGGTAATTACAGGACAAAAATACATGAACACCCCTTATTCGCTTATTTCACTTTGCAGCTACTGAAAAGAGTTGTCACATTTGTGTAAATCATTAAACGTATTTGCCAAATGACAAGAACTTTACCCATCTCTTGCAATGAGCCAAGTGATACCTGCAAACATTTGTTTCTGTCTTTCAAGCTAAAGAGTGGAAGTGCTACAATCAGCACCTTGTTGTTATCACACTGCATAGTCACCAGTTACAACCTGTGACTGGCTCTTTTTGATATGCAGCGATTGCCCACACTTGTTAACATCAAATAGTTTATCTAGGAAGGTTTCAGTTTATTTACTATTACCTTGAATAGATATGGTATTTTAGCACGGTAGTGCCTTATTCACTTAATTTTGCTTTGAGGTGAATCAACAACCAAGTGGTCTAAATCACTATTATCAAAATACAACTAAGCTGATAACAGCTACACACTCTGGTCACTCAAGTCAGCTGTGATGCAATGAAATTATTATCAGCTGCCATCTGGGAAATGAAGGGAGCCAGCACTCCCATTACGTCATAGTGCCAGCTCTGCTTTCTATATTTACATATATATATAGCCAAGAGGGCTGCACTCACCTGAACATGCATACATTATAGGATGCTGCTGTGGCCAATCCATACAACATACAAGGTCCAGCGCACTCATTCATTCAATAAACAGCTATTTCAAAGTTCACAGTACAATGCCTGTGGGCACAATTAAGAAGGGGTGAAATTAGGGGGCTAATTTAATTAAGATTAGTAGAACATAGAGGATGACTGCCTGAAAGATGCTATGAAATGTAACTCACATCATTCTTAGGCAAGTGTTTCCTTACTAAGAGTCATGTGAGTTATGGAATTTGGCCTCTTAAAGATAGATGTCATCCCTAACCCTAGATCCTGCGTAACCCTATGTCCACCCAATCTTAAACTCTCTCTAGCCATAAAACAACCCCAATCTTAGTTTGATATTACCCTACCTCCAACCCTAGGTGTTGCAGAAAGATTCCCCCAGCATTCTTCATTCAGAGTCCTATGTGACCACTCTCCACAGTGTGACTACTGTTAAATCAATCCATAACAGGCTTGAACATTCAGGTTATGGGCAGTATAAACCACTGGGCTTAATGCAAAGCTCAGCACTGACCATGGATGTGTGGAATTTCACTGAAGGACTACTTTGCCTTAGTATTTTTCCTAAGTGTGACACAATTTGACAAAAAGCGTAGCTGCCTTAATCAAGTTTTGTAATTTCCCCAAGCTGTCACCAGTAACAGTTATAGGGAATAAGGTTCTGTCTATGGAGGAATCCATGGTCTCTTGGGATCCTCTATAGACATAGTGTTTTTCTCTCGTACATGACCAAGAGTACAACACTGACGTCAGCTCCTGGCAGATGAAGCGCCAGGAGCCAAAGAGAACTGGGAGAAAGATGGCGGCCATGATCAACAGGTTCAAGCAAGTATAACTCATCTTCCCCTGCACCCTGTGGCAACCAGATCCCCAGAGGAGCAAGTCATTGTTGGGGGCCTTTGCAAAAATATTCAAAGACCCCAGGCAGTGACAGTGTTGCTTTAAGTATATAATAAAGATTTAGCAAATGACATTCCAAGTTCGACCAGGCTCAACTAGGGCAGGCAATGCAAATGAGAAGGAGAAATGTAAACATTATTTTAATTTCTACTCTATTCTGTATGCTTTCTCTATGCTGACTGCCAGGTTTAAAGGACAGAGCTTACAACAATGCATAAATGGGAGCTAAGATGAAGGTGCTCAGTTGCAGAAAAAAAAGGTATTGAGGTAATTTATTTTTTTTTCACAGCACATAAATCTATATTTGTTAAATATATGAATAAGTAAATATCATATTAACAATCCAGTGAAGTGTCAGTTCCCATTAAAAATAAAATAAATAGCATTTAGTGAGTACAAAATATGAAACTTGCAAAACTTCCAGAGACAGAGAAATTTCTAAACAAAAATAAAAAACAGAGATTGCTGCATATAATCAACATTTGACAGGTACGACGCTTTATTTAAGTGACATAAATATACTTTTCAATCTGATGTATCACAGTATAAGAGAGTTGCCTCACAAATCCTTAAATGCTACCGGTTCCGCTCGTACAACAAGCCTAATGTTCTCTTCTAAATGAAGCAGCTTGACACTCATGTGATACAGTTAAAGCTGAACATAATATGAAAAATTTCAAGGACATAATGACATCATAATCATATGTTGTTTTGCCAAAAAAATAGACAGAACTTGAAAAGAAAACAGACTTTGTTCAGCTATACACAAAACAAACCAATTTTATAGAAATCAACCATTAAATATACTAACGTTGAAATTCCATTGCACATCTGTCCCATATTTACAACAATTGTTTTATTTGGACTCATTAGCTTGCTTTTAAAGATAGCAGTGTATGGAAACAAAATTAAGCCCATCAGTCCACTGCTGTTTAGAGGAACAAACTGTGTTTACAGTTTCCTAAATTAATGCCCCATCCTCTCGAGCAGTATATCTTTATAAATCAAGTCAAAAAACAAACTATTCCATTAAATTCGATTCTGTGGCTTGTGTTAAATCCTAGCTGAGAGGTTATAAGTGTCTATATAGATGGACTGATACCATAAAACATTAACATTCTGCACTTGCAGGTACAAATGCATGTAAACAAGTCTAAGAGTATGTGTAAGTGGATTCAGCTATGTTTATTGTAGACAGGTGTATGAACTCAAGAACGTATCCTAGTTATGTCCACAGACAAACACTGACAGTGAAGATACTTTACTGCATGGCACAGTGACTATTAGCATATCACGTGATACATTATTTGTCCTTAATGGGTCACGCACTACAATTGCCCCTGTGTACCTAAACCACATGTGTGTCAGATCTTTTTGTATTTTCCTGGTTTTCATTGGGAGCTTCTCCTCTGGGTCGAGGTCCTCTCCACTGGTGAATGCTTTTGCTCTTGTCTTATGTAATGTTAATGGAGGAGGCATAATCGACAGATTCAGATTTCCCATTAGCCAGACTAGGTAGCTGCCTCAAGGGGAATTTCCTGTAGAAGGTGCCTGTTTTCAGCACATATAATGTACCTTTTTGTAGCATAAGCGGCTAATAGGTATAGACACGTGCCAGGAGCTTTGCCCAGTTTCTTCTGTAGTCCAGTCAGCCTTAAAAGAACACTATAGTTACATAGTTACATAGCTGAAAAGAGACTTGCGTCCATCAAGTTCAGCCTTCCTCACGTTTGTTTTTTTGCTGTTGATCCAAAAGAAGGCAAAAAACCCAGTTTGAAGCACAATTTTTGCAACAAGCTAGGAAGAAAATTTCTTTGAAGTCAGATTTATCCGTGGATCAAGCAGTTATTACCCTACTTTGAAAGATTATATCCTTGAATATTCTGTTTTTACAAGTATGCATCTAGTAGCGGTTTGAACATCTGTATGGACTCTGATAAAACCACTTCTTCAGGCAGAGAATTCCACATCCTGATTGTTCTTACAGTAAAAAAACCTTTCCTTTGCCTTAGACGAAATCTTCTTTCTTCCAGTCTAAACGCATGGCCTCATGTCCTATGTAAAGTCCGGTTTGTGAATAGATTTCCACACAATGGTTTGTATTGGCCCCGAATATATTTGTATAATGTTATCATATCCCCTCTCAGGCGACGTTTTTCTAAACTAAATAGGTTTAAATTTGTTAACCTTTCTTCATAGCTGATATGTTCCATTCCTTTTATTAATTTTGTAGCCTGCCTCTGCACTTTTTCTAGTGCCATAATATCCTTCTTTAGAACAGGTGCCCAAAATTGCACAGCATATTCAATATGTGGTCTTACCAGTGATTTATAAAGAGGCAAAATGATATTCTCATCCCGAGAATGAATGCCCTTTTTCATGCATGACAATACCTTACTGGCCTTGGCCACTGACATTGACATTGACTATAGTATTAGGAATACAAACGTGCATCCCTAACGCTATAGTTTTTAACTACATGTTTTATTGTCCCTCACCATGTGATGGTTTAAAAGGTGGGATTATTATTAGTTTTCATTTGGTTTCAACAAAACAATTAAATATTTGTGTTAGTAATACTGGTTAAGAGCACTGAGCTAACCCACTTAAGTGCCTTAAGCCTTCACTGCTATCTAGGTTGGCCATTTGCATTGAAAATGTGGAAGTGGAAGGTCTATGGGTGTCTGGGAGCTCTTTGTTTGTCAAACCATTCACAAACGGTACTTGGGGACAGCACCCAGGAAGTCTAGGCAACATAACCATAACACCAAGCTGTATTGGTTATGTAGCTTAGAGTGCCCCTTTAAGATTGCACCTTTCATTTGCAGCATTTTGGAAGATTCTTGTTATAGCAACAGTTTTGGGAAGGCCTTATCCTATTTAAACTTGAAAGCGCCCTTGTGAATAAAGTATATGAGTCTGATGTAATCACCAATCATGGACCTCGATTTAAAGTGACACTTCAGTGCCCACATACAAAATACATAAAAATCACTCTCTAGTAGACATGCTCAAATGAAAAGTTGCATGTATTTAACTATATATATATATATATATATATATATATATATATATATATATATATATATATATATATATATATATATATATATATATATATATATATATATATATATATATATATATAGTTAAATACATGCAACTTTTCATGTTATATTTATTGTGGGTCTAAAAAACACTTTCAAATTCTGCAGTTCTCTCGTCTGCTGCCTTTCCAAACTATTCCATTCTAATCCCACCCAGACTTTCTGTGGCTGTTCAATCCCAGACTTCCTAATGCAGCTCAATGAAAAGTCTTTGCAAGGCAGGTGTTTTGGGCAATTGCTTCCTCTTAAATTTAGCTCCACTGAGCTAACCAAAACAGAACCGTTTGTCTGCTTTAAAGCCAGTGGGTGTAACCAGGTTAATTTATAAAAGTGTCAATTTCTATTGAAATCTGCACTTTTGGCAAAATGTAAAAAAGGACACACTCTTTACACAAGCTAATGTGCTTTAGGGCTCTGGAGTGTTCCTTTAGTAAGATTTCCAAATTATTCAATTCTTCCAGAAAAACTTTCCAGAGGATTTATCTACAAAAATTCCTTTAGACTATCATAAATAACTCATTTTGAAACATATAGATATAGATATATCTTGTAAGAAGAATAGAGGCTGTTATAGCAACAATAATAGATTGAATAACTCCATATTAAGTCAATCTATCAGGTTATTATATTGTTGTATAAGAACAGTCTTAGATCACTTGATAGCAAACAGGCATATTCACAGATGGACTCCCGCCCAACTCTCCCATTCTGGTTTTATTTATTGTATTTACAAAAGTAGAATATATACTCATATGCCATTTCTGTTATATCTGATTCCAGTAGATCAGTATGTTGCAGTTTTCAAAATAAAAAAGAAGGAAAAGAAGAAAAGAATGAGGTCCACAGACCTCTGTTTGATGTTTGGCTACCTGGGCCTAGGACTGTGAGGGCAATAAACAAAGGAGAATTGCAGTTTAGCATGTAGGTGCTGCCATGTTAGCAAAATACAATTGTGAAGTAACAGAAATATATCAAATACTGTGCCACTGTACATAGTGAGTATGATAAAAAAAATATATAGACTAGCAGCAATACTAAACTAAGAATAATGTTTACATGTGTAGAAAAGAGTGGCACTTGGGGATAAGAGGAAGCCTAGATGATAGCTGCATGATGAGGAGCAGGAAATAATTGGAGAACGATATGGTCAGATATGTATATGTTGCGACTATGTAAATGCAAATAATTCATGCTAAAGGGCCTTTCCATATACAGTATGTACATTGCTGTAGGTTCTGTGTTAGAGAGACTGCTATACAGCATATAAAATAACACACCCCTCCCACAGCATTAATTAGGTGTTCATTTACATAAATGTACAAATGTGCTTGCATCTGGGTTGTTAACATAGAGCTGATATCACATTAACCTGGCTACTAAAAATCGAGACCACCATGTCGATAAAGCTTGGCCAATCTTGCACTGTCAAGTGTTTCTGGACTTTTTCAGTTTTGTTAATAACAGATACAGTGTGTCTCTATTCTATTGAGTTCAATTAAACAGTCGGTTTACCAGAATGTGAGCTACGTTTGTAGTAGCGTTACACCAAAACCAGTCATTGGACTACTGTAGCACCTTGAGGGCTGGATTCTTCCCCTCCACATTTGACTCATCAAGTAAACTCTAAAGGGTTACTATAAGCAGCCTGAACACTTCAGTGATTTGAAGTGGCCATGGTGCCTGTAGTTTTTATTTGCAGCAGTGCGCTTGGCAGTAAGCTGTAGTTGTTATGGTGTTTGGAGTAACCCTTTAAGGCTGTGAATTCAGCTTTGGAGCCCCTCTTAACTATTTATCTCTTTAACAATTATTTATCATATTGCCACTTTAATATAAACAGCTAACTCTAATTTGTAATTGTGAACTTTATAACTTGCCTTGAATATTTAATTTTGCCCTTTATTTATTTAAACATGTGACTTCTATATCTTGCCCTTAACTCCGACTTTTCTATAAACTTCCTTTTTCCAACCTCTAACTTCTGAGATGAACCAGTTTCCTAGTTCTAACCAATTTTTCCTTAAACTGTAATAAATTAACACTTCTTAGAAATTCCTCATCCTAACTTCTATTTCCAATTCCTAACCATTCATCAAATATATAAATATTAATTAAATTTAGCAATTAATCATTTTTAAGTAATGCTGAAATGTATCAAACTGATCTAAAATTTTTTTTAAAAGTGCCTGATTTTCTTTGCCTTAATTATAAAGGCTGAAAAAAGAGAAGTAAAAAAGAATTCTTTTCTGAAGGAGAAATAGGCCAACGGATTGATAAATCCATTGTATCACAGAAAGATGAAGAACATTCTAAAATCACAATCTGTCTGTAACACTTTTGGTAAAATCTCCCATAACGTGTATATTTATCAAAACAGCAGATAAGTTCTCTTGTAAAGGAATACTCCTAGAACCATAACCACTGCAGCACATTCTAGTGGTTGTGGTGCTAGAAGTTTCCTGGCAATTCTTATTCTTTGTGTATACAACTTGCTTACATTTCTTTTTCAATATTTTTTTCTGTTTTTATTTTTTGTTATATTTATTATTTTTAATAGTGTCTTTAATAGTCTATAAGTTATTTTGTAATGTCTGTGTACTAAACTGCAATGCACATATGTGCTTTTAAAACATATTAGAATTTGGTTTTCAGACACTATATTTAGGCCTGGTGATGTTGAAGCACTAACTAATGCGACAAAATGCATCAGATTAAATTTCGGCCTAGTTTATTGATTTCGGATGAAATCATTGATGACTTCATGTCAAGGGTACATCCTTTATTATTTGACATGTGTCTATTCTGAATTAATGCGTCAATATTGTCATTTGTTATGTTGGGTTTTTTTCAACTGAGGTTCCAAAACCACATGATGTAGAGATTATATTCACATCTACATTGTTATTTAAATCTTGTGTTGTACTTTATCAGTGTACTTCAACTGGGCCCGGGAGTTTGTACCTACTTATTTAGGTATTTCATGTGGGTCTATGAGATAGTTTAAAATATGGCTAGAGATATTGTGTTAAACTATGTTTCCCTTTTTTTCTGTTACTCTCACTAGTTTGTGAGAAATTCTTGTATAATACAGGAAGTAAAAAATTGTCTCGCACAGAAACAACTTGATCTGGAAAATAGGGAAGGAACAACTACACACAAATATTTAATCATCAATGTGAATTTAGACTTATTGGTGATGGATTTTATTTAAATAAAATTCGGCTCCTGAGTTTTTTCATGTACTCCATGTTGACATGTGTCTAATTTTTTGACCACTGCACTGTAAACTGATTTCTCCTTTTTACCCATAACATCTTCCTAGGACCTCTATAGAAGTTGTTTAGTGGCTGCACGTCACGTCACTTAATTCCACAACGACTACAAGACATTAACATGATAAAAAGGTTCTGCCCTAGATCTAATCAAAATATCTGGATTCAACTTAAGGAAGAAAAATGTTTCTGTATAAAAAGTAAAAATGTTATACAGTGTATACAGGGACAATACCTGTGGCAATTAATTTTGTCACAAATGCCCCAACATAAACGGTTCATAATAAATCCATTATAAACATACACACTGTTACAAAATGGGATTCCATTTTAACTAAGCATTGTTTGGAATTTAATTTTAAATTAATATGTGTCATTTCTGTTCCTTAATAATTTTCCATGTAACTCCTCTCACCTATCTAAACTTCATCCTATCCTGATCAAGCAATCTCTCCTTACAACTCTATGCTTTCATCTAACCTGGATAAATTAACACCAATCACAACAAGCTTTTTTTGTGGTGTCCACAACTACAACCATAGAAAACAAAAACAACCTATCATATTGTAAGATTTCCCTATTCAACACAAAAAAATAACAGAAAAGTGACATAGATGAGATTGGTGTAAAAAAGAGTAAGTTGCTTAAAATCCCTTAGAGGGTTAAAATTACAATTTATATTGTGACATCATATTTTGCAGCAGTATGATAACTATTCACAAGCAGTACTATACTTAAGATATAAGGTCACCCATTTAGACTGGAAGAATGGAGATTAAGTCTAAGACAAAAAAAAGGGTTATTTACCGTAAGAACAATAAGGACCTTGAATTCTCTGCCTGAAGCTTACTAACAATGGCAGAGAATTGTATAAAGAATGTATGCATGTAAGCATAATGTACACATAAATACAGTTAAATCATATATTTTTAAAATAAAAGTATTTAAAACTGCTATAGCATTCTTTATCAAACTCCGGAATGCTAATGCAATGCGGACAGTGAAATGGCAGTGTCCATTTACTCCCCCCCCCCCCCCCAACTGTAGGAATGATATCACCCATCGAAATGTCTTGTACTGTTTGGAAGCAGAGTGTGAGCCTATATTTTAAGCAAATTTACATGCCAGTGGTTTCTGGCAGATAAACCTGTTCCTTTACAGGCTAGTATAACTAGGGCATAAATGAGGGTGAATAGGCCTTTATGGAGTATATTTTTTTTTTAAATTCTTTATTTTTGTTGTGCAAAAGTTTAACAGACAGGCTTTTTTTTTGCCACGACAGCAGATATAGATATTTCCAAAGGCATAATACTGTGGCGTATAAGAGAACTGCACATTTTTTAACATAATAAACAGGTTAGTAAAAGTTATGTCAGGTAATGGCAAGGCAATAAGCGTGATTGAGACATCATGTACATGCTGACATTAACATTGTCAAAGAAGAGAAATTTATATAACATGCTAAACTATGTTTAATTCTGGAGCTTGGTAGCCGCTGGGTACTTAGGTTTAAAACATAGGGAAAAGGCATATTTTAAGATGGTGGTAACGTTAGCATGCCCATCATGAACCATACAGATATCGACAGCAGCAGGAGGAATGCCTGCTAGATTGTGTGGTAAGGTCTAGGACCTATGCTTCCAAGGGAAGAATCTCACATGGGCCAATCTGGCTGGTTTGCGGCACTGCAGGATTAAGATTAGCTGTTTTTGTCAATCTTCATCCCTGTAGTGCTTAGGGTAACAGGTAAGCAGATAATAACATGTCGTCAAGGTTACAGAAAATTAAAAGTTGCCAGTAGAATATATGACATGAGAGGAATTAACACTTTCAGGGATGCACAAGTATTTAGATGTAGGTCATAAACATGTTTGAATAACAAGAATATTAACAAGAACAAGTTTACCACACTGCTTAGAGTATATGAGTTGAAAGTAATACCAGCACTAGGTACTGAATGGACTATTAAAGAAAATTAAAAGATAAGAAATTAGATGACAACGAAACATAAGGGTGTTAGTGAGTGAGGATACATCTGCTTCAATCAGGGATGAATCAGATCTGCAGCAATATGCATGCCGACTCCTGTAATTGGGAAACTCAGAGTAGCCACGGGAAAGTCCTGCCACACTTTACAGTCCGGCTTCAGGCTGTGTATAACGCCGTTACTTGCATTAATATTAAGATTAGGTTAAGAACCAGACAGGGATGACAAAGTGGAATGTAAGTGGTTAACCTGGAAGTACTCTTGAACTGGGGATTTCTAAATAGCATGTTAAGCTTACATTCAGTTACCATGGTTATAGCATGTGGCATAGTGCTTGACTTGGTTGTTAGCCTATCCCCATCATAGGGAATTTACTGTCCCACAGAGCATGGGCTTGCAAGCCGACAGCTGGAGTTGGCAGCTGCTGATCTCGCTTGTACCTTTCTCCCTTCTCCTCGGCTCTCCACTTGTCGTTCGTGTGTTCCAAGGGGCTGGATGGCTGTGGAGCTTCACGGCTCACCGCTTGTCTGCTTATTGCCTTTCGTCGCGCGGCTTGTTTTGTGGCACGTGGGCGCTTCCTCCGCCGTCTCAGGCGTTGCGGGCCTCTGGAAAGTGCTGTCGGGCTGCTTGGTGTGTGGCAGGTAATCTTACCCAGATTCCAACGCATCTCATGGGGCCGTGCATAAGCCTTTTGGTGGTTCAGTCTTGTTGGGGAGCTGGAAGCTTGAGGTGAGTTGACTTCCCGGTGTGCTGATCTCGGTTTGTCCGCAGGCAGGTTCGGTTTACTTTCAAGCTTTTTCCAGAATGCCATGAACAGCCTGTCGATTCGGACCTCGAGTGGCTCTAGTGGGCCTCGTGTGTTGTAGGCCTGCACGGTGTCCGCCATCTTTACTGAGGCAGCATGGTGGGCTACACGTTGTTGGATTGCCCCTCCGCTGCAAGGCAGAAGGCAGTGGGTGGGTGCCGGGATATCCCTCACCGGCAGGGGGAGGAGGGGGTTCCCTTCCGCCTCTAGATGCTCCATCAGAGCTGTCCGCCGGGGAATCGGCCGCGTCCCCCGTCGGTGCTCACAGGTAGGCCGCAAAGAGGTTTTGGGGTGTAGACTGCCAATCCTTCTCTGGAGCACACCGATATGTGTCCCCAAGGTATACAGGGTTGTCTCTGCTGTCATAGGTTTGGGGTTATCCCAGTTTAATACCCGTTTAGTGCATTATTTCAGCAATTGTCTGTGGAGCTCGCTTCAAGTGCTGCCATTCAGCTTGGCAGTCAGGCCCCGCCCTATGGAGTATATTTTATACAGCAAAATACACAAAAATAAAAATCTTTACACTCAACAGCAACTGGATAAAATCTTGAAAAAACAGAATATTCAAAGATATAATTTTTAATATGTGGGGTAACAGCTTCTTAATCCAATGTGAAATATGACTGATCTGATTAACTTTTATTAATGTTCTGAGAACTCTCAGAAAATGAATGAGCATGGAGTCGGAGTTACAAAGTTATACTTGAAACAAAACTGTCACGGTTGTGTGTGTGCGTGCGGATGTACGCAAGTGAGAGTGTGTGTGTAAAATCACAGACCTACAAACAGGTACAAGAATCTTGGCAGAGTTTCAAAATAAAATAGCTGTGTGAACCAAATATCAATATGACCCTGACTAAAGATATTTGGGTGTCTACGTGATAAACAAATATTTGTGTCTAGGTTTTCAATTTGGTGGGTGTTATAAAACTTACAGACACACTCCTTTTAACTTGTGGCCTATAGTAGCTAAAATAGATAAAAACCAAGGCTAATATATAAATCAACTTTGTGATATTTTTCAGCTGCCTTAGTTGAGTTAAAAAAAAAAAAAGTAAACTTGCGCAAGATAATTAGTAAAAAAAGATAGCCTTAAGCCCCCCATAACGCTAGCTTTCAATTGGTGTGGTAATGATATTGCACGCTTATGAATTCAGTGTCAATTTATAGATGCCCAAATGATGCTCTTGATTTTAAACCATTAATTCTCTGGAATTTACACCATTGAATTGCACATTGAAAATTATCTCTAATTTATGTGCTCAGTTGCAGTAAAAAAAAAGTGTGGTTTTCTACATTTCATTTTATTTTTTCAGGCTAGTTGTCTGTTCACATGAATTTCGTATTTCTCAAAGTGCCATATGGACGTATAACCAAGAAAACGACCAGCTCCATGGCTCAATGGCCTAACATGATAGTTTACTTTGCTATTTAGGAGTTCTGCCAATGGTGCCAAAAAAACTGCCACTAAATGTTCATTTTATTCACAGATCAAGTGAAAAGTGACCAACAGAGGGGAAAACAGGAGCAGTAAAAACAAACAAACAAAAAAAAAACATATGTCTACATTTATCTTTTTACTGGTTTTTCCTCTATCAGCTACTTTTTCTCTCTTAATCTGTGAACCAAACGGTGGAAAAATGTGTCTATCAACGTACTGTAAAATATATACATGTTGTAAGTTCACAAGTTTTCCTGCTAATAAATTTGTAGAAAGGATTGTATTTACTATGTTACAAGTTCACTGCAGAGTCTTCTGTTCTTTTTGTATCAGTATGTGTTTATTATTCGTCTGTATTCCCCCTATTGTACAGCACTCTTGAATATGTTGGTGCTATATAAACACCAAATAATAATAATAATAATATTTATATTATTTATATATTTTGAACTACACTGATTGGTCCACTTTTAATTCGTCCAAATATTGTTCACAGACAATATTCACATGAGTGCCACTGTCAACTGAATGAGATTCAAGGCTCCAAAATTTCATTTTAAGAATTATTACACCGTGGACAGGTCTATAAATTAGCCATGATAGTACGCACTTGCATTATTGTCATTAGTATTATATAGCGCCAACATATTCTTACAGGGCTTTACAATTATAAAAAGGTGGATATATAAAAGCCCTGTACAATCAAGATTACAATCTATGAGGATTTGATTAAGGCAGATATTGTTAGGTGTTTTTCCCAAGGACACTTACTAAGGGCCTTTGCAAGGCTATTTTGTGCCCTGGACAAGCTACTTGCACCCCTACCTAAATCTTTGTGTGTCTAATTCTTCCCCAAGACCAATTGTGTGTCTGTTTTCACCCCAACTCCTTTGTTTGTCTCTTTCTACCCTTCCCCAGCCCCTCTATGTGTCTTCCCCCCCTCCAGAACCTTTGTGGATCTCTTTCTCCCCCCAGCCCCTCTGTGTTTCTCTTTATCCCCCTAGCCCCTCTGTGTGTCTCTTTGTCCCCTCAGCTCCTCCTTGTGACTCTTTGTCCACCTTCAGCCCCTTTGTGTGTCTCTATGTACCCTTCAGCTCCACTATGTGTCTGTCTGTCCCTCCCAGCCCCACTGTATGCCTCTTTGTTCCCCCAGCCCTCTGTGTGTCTTTTTGCCCCCTCCGCCCATAATGTACCTCTTTCTCCCCCCTAAACCTTTGTGGTCTCCCCCCTGTCCCTTTACGGTCTTTTCTCCTGTCCCTTTATGAACTCTAACTGTGTCAGGTCCCTGCTCCCCTGCTCTTCTGCTTTGCGATCCCACGCAACGTCTCCCTCCATGGAGATGCTTCACCGGAGCGGGACTCTCAACATCGGCTACTCCAGACAACGTCGCTTCCTGGACGTGTGCTGAAGCAAACATCTTAAAGAGACAGAGGATGGGTGAGAAGAGGGTGAGAAGAGAAGAGGGTGTACATGAAGGTGGAGCTACAGTAAGTGGACAAACCTCCTCTCTTTATTTAAACTCCACTAACCCTTGACTCTTTGCTTAGTTATACTGTGCTCCTGCTGGATACCTTCTGTGCCTGTCCTGTTTGAGTCCTTGTATTTGACTCCTGCTTGATTCCTGACTATAACCCTGTGCCACCTGTCCTGAACTTTGGCTTTCCTGATTATTATTCTTTTGACACCTTTGTACTGTGTTCCTGATTGAGTTAACAGCCTTTTCTGCATCTTGGGCTTCATCTCCTAAACAGCATCCTAAAACACTGCCCCTTTATGGTCTCTGATGTTACTTTAAAGTCTCCCCCCAGTCCATTTATGGTTCTTTTGTAGTCTCTTATTCCCCAGTCACTTTATAGTCTCTTTTCCCCCTTGTCTCTTTGTAGTTTCTCCCCTCACCAACTGGCCCTTTATGGACTCTTCCCCTTCCTGGTCCCTTTGTGGTCTCCCCCCCCCCCCCCACCCCGCCTGCTGACCTATCTCCTGGGTAACATGACTGAGTCATGGACTGTGGTAAACGATCTATCTTGTGTTTCTTCTCCCAGGTCTGAGAGGAAGGGAAAAATGTGAGCACTTTCAGTCAGACTGGGTAGAGGATACAGAACCTCCTCTACCGTGGTCCACTTAACCATCCTACATGCTGTCAGGAGGGAAGCACTGTGCTGTGTGCTATCTTCCTATCGGTCACCTGGAGACTGCGCCCTCTAGACAGGTGTGCCTTAAGCAACTGCCTAATCTGCCTAGCAGTCACGCTCTTAACGGTAAGGTGGTTTGCTCTAACCAACCAATATAAACCCTCAAATGCCAAAATAGATCCACAAATGAAGAATTGCATTTAACCTTTGAGCTGACTTGCAGAAGAATAATCCCTCAAAGTTTAATAGTGATAAATAATGCCTTTCTTACTATCATTCTAACTATAACATTGACAAATACATTGTTATATATTGGTTTCTCTAGATTCTTTGGGTCCATTATGTTTTATTTCTTATGGTCGTCTTAATTCTACAGTTTACTTTTTAGGTCAATACAATGTATTGTTTAATAGAAATAGCTCCAGATGTAGGAAAAAACTACTCTGTTGCTGAAATTGGGTTTGAGGAGGTAATATGGGCTTAACCCAAAATAAACAGTTTAGTGAATAAAGACTTAATGAGTGGAGGAACCCATCTAAAAGAAAAGGAACCTAGCCTCACTGAAATTACCTCCAATTTAAGATCATTCTAAGGTAATAGCAGATAAATTAAACTTTATTAATGGTAGAGAACCAAAACATATACACAGCACAACAGACAATGAGCAACCCAGTGTAACGTGAATGAATTAGTATAACCATAGACTAATTAATAAAAAGAATGGGGAAATCAAGGTTACATGAAGGTACCTTAATTTAAACTTGAGACAACATTTAAATTGTGTGTACTATATGCCTTTTGCAATGCGAGAAATGTTAGATTGTATCTAGAACCCTATATTATAACAATGTAGTAATTAATGTATTTTTTAGTATATACAGGGAGTGCAGAATTATTAGGCAAATGAGTATTTTGACCACATCATCCTCTTTATGCATGTTGTCTTACTCCAAGCTGTATAGGCTCGAAAGCCTACTACCAATTAAGCATATTAAGTGATGTGCATCTCTGTAATGAGAAGGGTGTGGTCTAATGACATCAACACCCTATATCAGGTGTGCATAATTATTAGGCAACTTCCTTTCCTTTGGCAAAATGGGTCAAAAGAAGGACTTGACAGGCTCAGAAAAGTCAAAAATAGTGAGATATCTTGCAGAGGGATGCAGCACTCTTAAAATTGCAAAACTTCTGAAGCGTGATCATCGAACAATCAAGCGTTTCATTCAAAATAGTCAACAGGGTCGCAAGAAGCGTGTGGAGAAACCAAGGCGCAAAATAACTGCCCATGAACTGAGAAAAGTCAAGCGTGCAGCTGCCAAGATGCCACTTGCCACCAGTTGGGCCATATTTCAGAGCTGCAACATCACTGGAATGCCCAAAAGCACAAGGTGTGCAATACTCAGAGACATGGCCAAGGTAAGAAAGGCTGAAAGATGACCACCACTGAACAAGACACACAAGCTGAAACGTCAAGACTGGGCCAAGAAATATCTCAAGACTGATTTTCTAAGGTTTTATGGACTGATGAAATGAGAGTGAGTCTTGATAGGCCAGATGAATGGGCCCGTGGCTGGATTGGTAAAGGGCAGAGAGCTCCAGTCCGACTCAGACGCCAGCAAGGTGGAGGTGGAGTACTGGTTTGGGCTGGTATCATCAAAGATGAGCTTGTGGGGCCTTTTCGGGTTGAGGATGGAGTCAAGCTCAACTCCCAGTCCTACTGCCAGTTTCTGGAAGACACCTTCTTCAAGCAGTGGTACAGGAAGAAGTCTGCATCCTTCAAGAAAAACATGATTTTCATGCAGGACAATGCTCCATCACACGCGTCCAAGTACTCCACAGCGTGGCTGGCAAGAAAGGGTATAAAAGAAGAAAATCTAATGACATGGCCTCCTTGTTCACCTGATCTGAACCCCATTGAGAACCTGTGGTCCATCATCAAATGTGAGATTTACAAGGAGGGAAAACAGTACACCTCTCTGAACAGTGTCTGGGAGGCTGTGGTTGCTTCTGCACGCAATGTTGATGGTGAACAGATCAAAACACTGACAGAATCCATGGATGGCAGGCTTTTGAGTGTCCTTGCAAAGAAAGGTGGCTATATTGGTCACTGATTTGTTTTTGTTTTGTTTTTGAATGTCAGAAATGTATATTTGTGAATGTTGAGATGTTATATTGGTTTCACTGGTAAAAATAAATAATTGAAATGGGTATATATTTGTTTTTTGTTAAGTTGCCTAATAATTATGCACAGTAATAGTCACCTGCACACACAGATACCCCCCTAAAATAGCTAAAACTAAAAACAAACTAAAAACTACTTCCAAAAATATTCAGCTTTGATATTAATGAGTTTTTTGGGTTCATTGAGAACATGGTTGTTGTTCAATAATAAAATTAATCCTCAAAAATACAACTTGCCTAATAATTCTGCACTCACTGTAAAGTCCGTTAGAAATTAGCATTGCAAGCCATGAGAAAAGAAGGCTGAGTTCTCAAAACGACATTGAAAGGTGTTGTGAATCAGCAGACTATGGAGCTAAAGGGAATTATTAGATATATCAGTTTTCATATAAAAATAATATAAAAAGATAAAGAAAGGTAGATGGGGGTCATATAAATGCTTAATTGCAGTTGTACTAAAGTCCAGAACATTTAGCAAGCCCTTAAAAATCCATTGCATAATTCATTATTGTAAATGCTGCTTCTAAGCTGCGCATAGAATAAAGGAACACGTGAAGCAGTTCTTACAACACTATTCAGCAGTTCTTTTTTTTCACTAAAGTTTATTTATTTAGTTATTTATAAAAAATATATTTCCAGGAAGGGTACGTTAAGATTTCTCTTGTTTTCAAAGCATTATTTTGCACATTGAAAAGTATTGTTGGAATTTACTGCAGTGTGAATTTATAGTATAACATATTTGGGCCTTTATTCAATATTTGTGAAAGAACATCAAAGTCAATATCATTCAAATTTCAATTAGCTGCATTTCGAAGTTTTGTGAATAGACCCAGGTTTCCAGAATTTGAGCAATGGTAGGCTGGAGGGTCCGAGAGATCTGGTGCTGGAACATTGACATTGGGGTTAAAAGGTTTAATCACTAAAGGTGAGCAAGCTTCAGGAACCTCCTGATACCATAACAAGTTCCTTTCAATTTAGTTGTTATGGTGTCTGGAGTGTTGCTTTAAACAATTAGTTTTTGCAACTCGTGCTTAGTAATAATAAAAATGTAACATTCCCTTTCTATTCGTTTTGTTTGAATTCTCCATTTTCTTATGTATAAATCTTTTACTCCATCTTTATACACCAGAGACATTTTTCAATCTTTTCTGCAATGCAACACAAGAAACTGTGTTTCTTTCAGTTTCTATTCTTTATTTAATTTCCTTTTGAGATTTTTCCTATCAAATCTCGCTATATCGAATAATCCTGCATGTAATGATAAACCCTCTGGGAAGATTTGGGCTCTTTACAATCATTACATAAATACATAGTGTTTTTAAATAAATTGATATTTACAATAATTCCACCTATTTCAAACAATTTGATCTAATAAAATTTTGAAATGAGGAGACTCCAGAAATATGCAGACCACTGACTAGGCGCTATCCCCTTATAGGCTATTAACTAAATCCTCAATGTAATAATTTTGGATACGCTTTTCAAATTATTAAAAAAAATAATTATATTTTAATATTTTTTATTTAAATTTTACATATTGGTACATATATTTTGATATATGATTGTGGCTGTTTGATATTCTAAACTTAAAAAAAAAAACAAATTCAAAGTTTATTCACAAATTTTAAATTAAGGCCCTAACGTGTTATACTAGAAAGCAAAAAAACGGGGCGCAAGAGTATTCTCTTGCGCCCCGTTTTTTGTTCTCCATAAGTTTAAACGATAAACCAAACGTGGTCCCCATGCTCACAGTGCCTAGAGAGATTTCAGCTATGCCTCACTGATGATGCCTAACAAAGCTGAAACGATTGTCTGGGGTTGCTGTGTCTCTCGTGCAGAGGGAACTTGCTGGCATTTCGGATCTGGACTGCCCGTATGGGTGGGACCAGTCTGGTATGTTTCAGAGATCTTCTCTCTGTAATGGCAAAAGATGAGCTAAAACCAGCTTGAGATCTGAGCGGGGACCCACCAAAGGGCATGCTATTTCAGGATGGGTAATATATATAACAAGAGAGTCACGGTGGGGAAAAGATTGATTGAAATCTGTTTTATATAAATAATATATATATATATATATATATATTCATGCATTTCAAGGAATAAACTTAGCAGAAGTTCATATGTTTAAAAGAGCTTTTTATACTTAATTTGTGTCAAGTACAAAGAGCTATTCCAGTATAAAGAGTAATATTCAGAAGGCTATTCCAATCTCGCCTTAGGCAACTGTATACTTAAAGAGCTGATTAAACAATTTACAATGATTTTATTTGGTTTAAATTAAATATTTGTTTTCAAATTTAGTTACATCACTTTGGCTACATTTAGACACTTACTTAGGCTTTAAGCTGATATTCTGTAGGAGTAACTGTTATAAGACTATACGATAATAAGTTAGTCTAAAACAAGTTTGCATACTTAAAATTAGATGAAAAAAATAACTGTTGCAAAAAAGCAAAACTGTGTAATGATAAACTTGACTTGTTTTGCTCTGAAACCCCAGAGTTTACTAAATATGTGTGTATGAGGTTTGAAAAATAAAATAAAATGGCTCTATGAAGATCTGTACAAGAACCACATGGGTTGCTAGTGGGGCCTTTGGGGGCTGAAGCTACGGATATGGGACTCTTCAGACCCAGATCTCTACAAGCAGAGGAAGGGGCAGCAGGAAAATGGTTTCTTGTTTTCTTTAGTTTTTTTAACCTTTTTATATCATTTATTTTATTATTATTTATTAATACCTTTTTTTTTTTACTCAACTAGTATAGTGTTCTGTCAGGTAACTGTTGTGAGGTGGTGCATGGGAACAGAACCTTGCTGCATATCCTTCTGTTAGTTAGGAAGCATGATGGGGTTGTAATGAATACCTAGCTGTGCAGCATGTGTGTGTCTCTGGTTATGCCTTCACTGGCCCTCTGGAGAGCCTACGCTGCATGCTGTTAATGAGCAGAGGAGAGGAGACGTAAAATAGAGAGCGGGAATAAGTCATGAAATATCCACACCTACCTGTTGCACTCAAACCCCAGGTGTTTCTGAAACCTAGCAATGTCCCTGACAGGCACCATTTTGTTATTTCCAATTATATGCTCTGTCCTTTGCTTTTGTTATTCAGTATAGAGAGAGCATAGAAAGAGGATAAGAAGTAAACACAGTGGGGTTATGTATAAAAAGTGTCTGTTCTGAAGAGTGACACAAACGTGAGGAAGCAGTGGAGTTTCCAATGCAATGTGCCTACTGGCTCAACTGGTTTCCATGGTGACTGCCCCACTTTTAGTACTTCATACCACTTTAAGCACATTACACATTTATATACATTATCCCCAATGTTTCTGTTTCTCCTCAGCTTAATGTAGTGATTATATTGTCTACAGTCTGTCCCTACAGGCTCAGCAATGTAAATGCTGCCTTTTCAGATGCAGTCACTCAGACGATCACTAGAGGTGCTTCATATTTTACTGCTGCTTTGTGTGCAGCACCTGCATTCAATGTCTTTATTGAATGCATTTCTACGATGAGAATCTGATTGGCACAGCATGGCCTTTTTTTCCTATAGGTAAGCATGGGATTGGCTGAGATCATCAAGACTGGTGATCTCAGTCTTGGAAGTGAGGCCAGCTGTGTCACGACCAGCATGGCAAAGAAGAAAAGGTCACCTAAACATGTGCTCCAGCACTATAGTTTTAGGAATACATGTTTGTATTCCTAACTGTAGTGTTCCTTAATATACATCTAAGAGAAAATGGGTCACATAAAAACAAAGGTTAACACAAGTTATAGATGATTTTTAGATCCCTTTGACAGATTCCCTTTTAAATATTAAATACAAAATATACAAAATCACAGTTGCCAATATGACACATAAACCAAAACAACAAAAAACTAACAAATTATGATTATGCAAATTAGGATTATGCATCAATTAATCTTAAAACCGAAAGCCCAAAATGCATTATATTCAAGTGAAAAAAATATATGTTTTCCTTAATTCACACTCTTCACTGTTGGCAGTGAGAAGGAAAACAGAAAACAGAAACAAACAAAACATGAACTGAGGGGTTAATGACCAAAAAGCTGTAACGTTAAATTGTAAACAAATTCTACATTCTGATTAAAGCCAGTTACTCCCGTTTACATCTACATTGTATTCTGTTTTATTTACTGAACATTTTAAACGATACCTGGAATGCCTTCTTCTACGCAGTATCTTTTTATAGTTATATTATGTATATCTCTTGTTTACATTTTATGATTACATGTTTATCATAAACTCTCTAGAGAATAATCGATGTGAAAGCAAAATAAACAACAGATTGCTACGGGGTAGGATTTGGTGTGATTAGTTGATGATATGATTTCGAATTACCATACTTGACTTGGTAAGGATACTGAGAATCACAAGGGGTTTATTTTATGATTACAAGAGGTTTCCGGTTATAGAAAACTATTTAGATTGGACGCTAAGCACTTTATAGAAATAACTCACAAAATTGTATGCAAACCAAAGCATTTTCCAAAATAACGCTATGGGCTTAGAGCTTAAATGCTTCACAAAGCCAGAATGAAATGGGCATCATGCCACCCAGTGAACTAAGTTAGATGCTGCCTCGAAACAGGACTCAAAGCATATTCTTCTGAAGAATATAGGTTTATCGGACATACTTATCACATGCCTCTCTAACTGTGGAATGAAGAATTCATGACATATTTTCATTGACATTTTAAAAGATGGAATTACACTAAACTTGAACTATGTGCTAGATTGTGTCATTTATTTATATCATTTTATAGCTGTCTTTGTATATAATTAGAGTGTCCCTTTCACCTACAAAACAACATTAATTATGGGACCATTAATGACTGTCTATGTGGTGTTATTTGTTTGTTTTTAACTGCACCCATTTAAGATACTTTCAGTATTGTATGTCTAGTTACAGATCATCTAGATCAGGCATATCAAACATGCGGCCCACGGCCCTCGTGCAGCCCATAATGTGTATCTTTGCGGCCCAGGGCTGGACTGGCCTACCAGGATATCATGAAATTTCCCAGTAAACCGCCTGCCCTGGGGCCAATTTGTGCTGTGGCCCTCCTTCGGGCCTCGGCAGATCGCATTCTCCTGTGACCGCCCAGCGTCGGCAAGAGCACAAAACATTCTTTCATTGCCGACCGCCGGATATGGGCATACAGCATATGGAGTCATATCCGCCTGTGGCACTACAGTGCGCAGAGTGGCTGGCTGCTTGCAGAGCAGGCCATCCACTCCCCCTTCCCTGCTGTGTATTACATTGCGGGAGGTAGGAGTATTAGAGTGTTGGGAGGGAGGCAGTGTATTAGAGTGGTGGAAGGGAGCAGGAGGGCAGTGTATTTAAATGGGGGGAGGAAGGTGGGGCAGTGTTTTAAATAAGGGGAAGGAGAGAGGGGCAGTGTATTAAATTAGAGGCAGTGTATTAGAGTGGTGGGCAAGTGGCAGTGTATTAAATTGGAGGGAGGGGGCAGTGTGCTTAGTTCTGGTCCCCTTCCGCGTGGGTATCTGCTTCCGCGACCGAAACGCTCCCGCCTTCAATATCCACCCTGTCCCGCGCAGTTCTTTCGGCTCACTGTCCTCACTTCCCAGTTCTTCTGCATGGCTGCAATATTGTGAGTCTGAGCCCTATGGGGCCTTCTACACATAGCTTCTCTTATTCCATTCAACCATTACTGTGCATATTGGTCCGTGTTCAACCACATGTCGCCCACGTTAGGCCGCACGTTTCACTATTCTGCTGACCTGTTCTATTTAATCAGCACTATGCTGCCGGTAGGAATTGCGATTTCTATTTACTAAATCTGTTCCTGGCAGTGGTGGGCACTATTACACATGCATTTTACACTTATTCACAGACGTTTGCAGCATCATTGGTCACGTACTGCTAGTCCTCCTCCCTAGCTCAACTCTGGGTAATACGTTCGTTAACTCAGCTACTCCTACCTACAACTATACATTAAGCCCTACACTATGCATAACCACTGCACTAATACTAACTTTTAACCCCTGCTACACCCTACACTTACACTAACCTTATTAGGAGGTGCATGTGTGTGTTTGTTTATGAATATGAGAGCTGGGAATTCATGCATTATTATACCATGTTCATTTACATTTAATTTTTCTATTCTGTGCTACAGTCAGTGTCATTTCTCTCGGGGATGCAATGTCTATCTGTGAGTGCCAGAACTGTGCTGCACAGGGGACTGTTAACCAATCCCTGGCTTTCATATCATCTACACTAAGAATGAGCTTGACCGTGAGCTTTTGAAAGCGAGGCACATACATCACCGCTTGTATGATTTTCAACCGAACAGATAACACCTGATCCATTAACCCATCGAACGTGCGTGTGTCTTGTTTCATACTCTTTCATGTGTATATTTGTTTGGACGTAACATGCTATATTTTTGTTGCATTTCTTAAATACAATTCTCATAGTTAAAAGACATTGCTGTGAGTCTTGTTTCCATGGTACTCTGTTATCAGACACATGGTTGTCAACCTGGCTGGTATTTTACTGGCACTGCCGATATATTATCTCTATGACATGCTTTCCTTTAGAGAAGCATCTATAGGACGCTATTGTGCATCTCATAAAGATGCATTAAATCAGTGCATATTTATTGGGCGTGTTCAGCATCTCCGCCCTGAACATCAGTTCTGACCAAGGTGGCACCTCTCTACCCAGTAACCATTAACAGTTGTATGACATTCGCAACACCCCCCTGTTAGTCTCACCTAGCCTTACATGGCCGCTGTGAGCCTCTAGACTCAATAGGCCTTTGCAACACGCGTTTATACGACCCTCAGAAGGCATCATACGTCATATCTAGACTCCTCATCCCTTATTATTTTGGGGGGAGAATGTGAAAATTGCAAATACCCCATTACTCTACAACCATTAATCAAGACGTCGTATCAATGCATGAATCCGCTATTCCTTATACTGACATAATGCGGCCGCCTCGCCACTCTTGTATTACGTTGGGATCTCTCAGCCTGTGATTTTTTTTCCTGGTTTACAAAACCCTCCAGGCCTTCAATCCACACCCTTCATATGGTTTACCGCCACGACCTACTTTCGGCCATTATCATCTGGGCACCTAAGTCCGGTTAAGCATCCCACACCCAGGCAATACTCCCAGAATCTCTCATTATGTTTCTCTAAACCTCTGTTATACCGGTTTTAAGCATAATAAAAAAACTAAAAAAATAAATAAAATTCTTCACATTAATTCTCCCTACCACTACTATGTACCAGATCACTCCCCAGGACATTGTGGTTGGTTTCATGTATACCCTAGTTCTTACAATTTATCTACCCAACCATGTAACCGTCAACCAGAGACTCACATTATGCACTCTCGGCCCCTACTACGATACCTATACTCGTGGCCCTCATTAGGCCTCTACTCTATTCAGTACATACAGCCCTCCACAGGATATCCACCAAGTCTCAATTTTAAGGGCCTTAATTGATCATTAACATACGACACAAGTTTTATATTTAGCACTCTCCGTCTTCCACTGCAATTTATCTACTCTCGACCATCACTAGGCCTTAACTCCATATGTTACATACGGCCCTCTGTGGCAATCCAATTCCACTACCTTACAATTTCAGCCCCTCATTAGGGCAATTACATACAACACAAGATTAAGTTGGCTCTCTCCGCCTTCCACTGCAACACCTCCACACTTGGTCCTCACTCCATATGTTACCTACGGCTCTTCGCGGGCAAAAATCCATGACACTTTTCTGCTACTCATTTGGGCAATTTCAGACAACATTTCCAGCTTTGCAATGGTCAACTACAACATTCGCATACTATACTCGACTTTTCCTCTCTACCGTGTTAGGCACACGCCTTTCTGCACAACCCTCTCTCTGCTCCCCCAAAACATAGAACCCCTCACTACACATTTATCCCCAACATACTCGGTATCTATTCAATATGTTTATATTCCCTTACATTCCCTAGATCAACTGGCTGTACAGGGAATAGGTGCACACCATATTTTAGTATAAATGTAACTATGTCCCGCAAGCCCAACACCCACGCTCACACGGAGGTATTCATCCACCAGGCCAACTCATAGTTAAAGCCTCGCTCCAACCTCTCAAGGATATTAGTTAGGGCCTCACCTGTCACGGCCACTCATTTGATTCTTTTAAATGTCACAGAGAGGCCAACATTACTGCCACTTCCTTTGGTGGCCTCAGTCCTTCGGCCCAAATCATAGTTAGAGCCTCTCCAAGCCACTTGGCATAACCTTTCCTTAGATCTGCTAATTTTTTTGCCATGTGGCACTTAGCTAGCAGCCAGTTGATGTACGGCAACACCACCATTGGCGAGCCAATCACATTTTCTCATTATTTATTCAACATAGTATGTCTCACACTTCGAATAAAAAAAAAAAAAAATATATAAAATAAAACATTTACCGACATAAACTCCCACTATGTCCTCCATTAGCACTTCAACCGTGAAGCAGGATATGGCTTTGCAATTGCTGCTGAGCGCATGCCAAGCTACAGTACAGTAAGCCGAACTGTATAGTCTTGTTAACTTAGACACCCCCAACCTGAAACCAGCATTATTCCCTCTGCTGGATTTATTTCCTTTCATAGGCTTTTTACAGTTCATGGTTAAAACTGTAAGCCCCTCCACAGTCTCCTTTTCTAGTATACTAGACTCGATGTTGGATGTAATCCAGCCCTCGTGCACGGGGTCCAGCGTATTGGTGATACATGGAGCTCTCGTCGCAAGCATATTCTCTTGGGGAGTTCCAGTCTCTCCTTGGTTATCTGGA
This sequence comes from Pelobates fuscus, assembly GCF_036172605.1. NCBI lineage: Eukaryota > Metazoa > Chordata > Amphibia > Anura > Pelobatidae > Pelobates > Pelobates fuscus. The sequence goes on from NC_086320.1 coordinate 98,627,079, forward strand.
CTCGCCGTCTGCATTATGCACTAAGTAGCTTCTTCATTTTCTACTACTTAACCTCTTAAGTTTCCCTCCAGACAACTGTACTGCGACACCCAACTCACTCACGACACCCAACTCATGTAATTCGTTGGGAATTGACTAGACGTGCGGCAATGGTGATTTTTATATTTTTAGTTTGTTTGTACACACCGAGCTATCCCTACATTGCAGCCTAAGCCTTTTCTCTTTCAGAATTTTACATATTCTCTCTTGCCCACCCACAACTGTCAAAGATCCCATCAAACCCCTAAATTCCAGGGCTTCTCTTTGGATTGGCTCCTCTGTGATTATCGATATATTGCCGGCACACACGGCACCTTCTTCTTACTGCATCCGTTCATATACTAGCATTTGGGCAGTTACTTATATGTTCCCTGCAGCATACCAATCATTAATCTGTACACAATAGACACCGCAGTAGCGTTTACTTCCCTTTAACGTGCATACAACTCAAAATATCAGTTCACTCTTTAATATATGCATGGCTTCAATAGCCCCTAGCAAACATCCCAGTTACACATCATCAATGACTGAGACACATGATCTGCATATTTGAGGCAGATATTATAGGTAATATTAACATGTATCATGCATTAACCTTTTAAACTTTTTGCCCCCTTTTACAGGTCTATCCGAGCGCTGGTTTCAGCACATCACATTTACCTTACACCACTACTAACATATCTCGGCTTATTGTCCCCGACTACAATTGGAAGGCTAAGCCGAAGGCAGAGCCTGTGGTTGTAGGAGGGGTTACCCAGCTTATAAGCTCCCGGGGCACCCCTTCCTCTGTTTAGAACACCCACCACTTCCTTTATCAGATCTTTCATTTAGGTGGGCCCCCTTTTACAGGCCTACCCGAGCGTTGGTTTCGGCACACCACAGCCAATTTACACCACTACTAACATATCGCGGCTTATTGTCCCGACTACGAATAAATTATACATCTTACTACTGTTATCTAATGCAGCACTTGACTTGATGAAGAAATCTCTCAAATTCCATTGGGAAAGTTAAAGAGAAGAGACACTATAGGCACCAATACCTTCATCTCATTGAAGTGGTCTGGATGCAGTGTTCCAGTCATACTTTGTCTTTTTTGCACAGGATTCACATAAGGCACCCCGGAGCAGAGTTCCGGGATGCATAATTCATGCGTGCCGAGGGTGTAACTAGTCCCCGGCTCACAAGTCCAAATATCTCCGGATGTGCAGGGTTTCAAACAGAAATGCTGAACACACAGACTCCTACCACTATGACCACTTATAAAAGTAGAAGTGATCATGGTTGTTGGAGGAACCATTTAAAACCACAATTGATAAAAAATTAGTATATGCCTCCCTAGAGGCAATATAAATGTTAGAATAAACATATAACATTTCTGTTAAAGTGCTAAACGTGTCACATTATGCTGGTTTCATAGTTACCGCTATTTCTTTAAATCTATGTCTAACAATAACATCGTTTTTTGCCTTGATAAATATTGTACAATGTAGAGCATGTACTAACAAAGCTAAATGCTAAGTAGCATCTGGTCCATGATAAACAGTAAAAATTGCCACCTTTCACTATCCAACATAAAATTACACCTGACTCAGCGAGGTGTAAAGAGAAAAAGACAAGTTAATGGCTGCACAAACTCTTAATGCATCCTAAATAATAAAAAAAATACATTTATTCTATATTTAAGTACAATTAAGCACTAAAGCTTATCTGTAATCCTATCGTTTTTACCAAGTTTGAAAGGTCAGATGCAGGAAACTTGCTCCACCTATTCCGTATGTGTGGAGCGTCCCAATGTTATTGCTATGCAATGAATAAGAAAATATAGATTTTTCTTGATATACGTTCACTGTGCAAAATTGTAAATTCTTGGTTCGGTGGTCGGTATTAATGTTCACAACATTTTAACACATTAGTTGATATCTTGTCAAAATAAAATATATTGTTCCTTTAAAACACTGTTTCCTACATTTTCTGTAAACAGTTGTATTTAAAGTGCTAATATATGCACTATTTTGAGAAATATATTTTAAAAAATGTTTATGATCACAACTTTCTGCTATTACTGCATTCAGATTATTTTTTTCGTGACTAGTACATGCTGAATACATTCATACCATATCAGACTGCAATATTTCTCCTGAGTTAAATAATATTGGTTAATTCATTTCTGATTACCTTTGACATGCGTCTCATATATTTAAAACAAAATATACCTGATCCCTGATATATAAATATATATATATTTTTTAAACGACACTTGACACTATTCTTCTTAACAAAAATATACTACGAGCTGTCAGCATGTAGCTTAACGTAATCACCATAAATATTAAGCATATCCTTTTTTTAGATTTTGCTGGTATTTTTTTGTATCTTGAGCTGGGAATATAACCACTCCTACCCCTAAAGTCACCAGGAATATTGCTGGTAAAGTTCACATAGTCTATCATTTTTCACCTCATGCATACTACAGGTTACACGTTTCCCCAGCGCCCGCATACATAGAAAATGTTGCTTCAGGCTTCCAGGAACCTGTCACTGGGGCCTTGTTCTCTGTACAGACTCCGACAAATACATGTCACTGCAGGCAAGTGAGGAATTTGTTCTGTCTTCGTAGTATGCTTCACCAAATTTCTTAAGCCATGAACTAGAAAAAGAGAATGCTTGGAGCCACACACAGGGAAAGGGCAATTCTAGCTGTCACAGTTACAGTTGATATGCTCTTGCAACAAATACTTAGCATTAGGACTTAATGCATATTGGAATCTATTCTTTATGCCCAACATAACTAGAAGTATCAGATAATGCTTAGTTAGTATACGCCTGAGGCTTTTGAAATGCTGCCTGATTGGGCATGACCTCCACGTTGAAACAGATCTACAATATGTGTTTAACATCGTGATTTCATATGTTAGCTATGTTTCTCCAGGTGATGGTGGTTATGGGTTTTGGACGTGGTATTTTACTGCATTTAGTGAGTCCATGACTCAGTCTAACCTACAATGAGTCAAAAATTTCCATAGTACAATTTTTTTTTTAAATACTGTTTTGAAAATAAATAATATGTTTAATGGTCTGATGAGTCTATGAAATGTTGATAAAATGAATATTATTCTACATTATTTTATTATTTTCAAATTTGCAGGGCCATATAAAGAAGGAAATGAAGACCAGTTTCTTATTCCCAAAGCAACAAGAATTTCCCCAACACCAGGTCTCCTGGGTCAGAAACAACTTGACCACTCCGAACTTTATAAAATATTAAACCTACCTAACACCCATCCTTCTAATAAATATTAGGGAAGAGGACAAACCAACTATTTTATTTACTTTCCTTAATCTTGAAGTGTTTAACTTCATCCCAATAAAATAGGTTAAGAAAAAAAGTTTACCCGTGAGAGCTCCCAAGTTCGTGGACAATGGATGCAAGCCTTTCTGACGGCCTGGGGTGGTGAGGTGGCCCTGTTCAGACTCAGTCTCTTCATGCAGGTCAACCCCCCTAACTTACCACCTAGCAAGGGCATCGACTGACTCGAGCCTGCACATCCCAGGTCCACAGTTTGATAACAAAGGGACTTACTTAATGGACTGCCCTACTACATACTTGCCTCATACTGTTGTTCTTCCCTCATACTGATATCCATTCTATCTGATACCCTTACTCTTACTGCAAATATGATATGCCAAAATATATTCCTTATGCTAGGACATCGGGAGAGGTAGTCAGATGCAAACACCTAAGCCTATGCCTCCCTGTAAATCTGATAGGGTACCCAACACACTGGCAACTATCATTCGGGGGAACCAGAGAATAGGTCTAGCATACTGATGTCATGTTTGAAGTGCCTGCAATTTTTCATTAGTTAGTCTGTTATCCATTTGTTAGCTATCACACATAGCTGGGTACAGCCACTTAAAACTAAAGCATAGTCCAGTGGTTTTCAACTTAACAGCATAATCTGCACATGTCCAGTCAACATTATTCCTGATAACATTATCCGCCTAGTCAGACAAGTGCTACGCTTAAACATCTTACTATTCAGATCAGCATGTATTCAATCATATCTTCTTGTTCACACCCTTTGTATAGTCAGTATAGCCAGATCCTTATACTATGCCACTTTGTCTCTCCGCTGACTACTTTCCCTACTCATATAATTGAAAAGGCGAAGTTTACATACTACATCCTTAATAGAAAATTTTGTGCTGTTTCCTCAAAATGACACATAATGTTCTCTCTAACGTTTTTTTTATTATTTTTTATGTCATGCAATCTCTTTCATTGTGTTTTAAATACTCTTGCAATTGCTGTTGTAGCAATATAGGTTGCATTGTATTCTCGTGCACGACCAAAAATAAAGATTCACAAATAAAAAAAAGTTTACCAAATCCCAGTAAGATACTTCCCTCAGTATCAAAACACAATCTATTAACACTACACAAAGATGCAGCAAAGAATGTCATATCCAATACTGTTTATTATTTACAAATATACCAAACATAAAGTGAATGAGGCTAATTCCAATAGCACAGAAGTTCTAACAGATTGCCTACCAGAGTGGGACACGTCATAGGAACCCCAATGTTAAGGGCACACACTGGAAAATTTTGCAAGGGATAGTTACAAAGTGGGCTTACCTGTATCTGCTTATAAAACCGCAAAACAGCAGATGGCCATCAGTCGGAATCATCAAGACCAAATGGGATGTCATCACGCCTTGCCTCGCGTGATAAAGGGTACCAAAGGTGGTCTGAAATACATAACAAATTGAGCTATGTAGTTGTGGCAAAACTAACCTCGCCACTGGGCACTGGAGAAGCGTGGTTGCTCGCCTGCTGCCTCTGGACTATGGGCCCCATGTTAAAACCTTTATTTCTCTCTGCAGAAAGGCTTGTTCATGCCTTTCTGCCAGGGCGTTCGGTAAATTCAATTTACCGAACAAACATACCAATGACCGGACCACCCGTGTAGGGAGTGTGCCAGCAATTTACCTCCCAGAAGCTGCGGTTAACCGCAGCTTAATTGACGAATGCTGGGTGGCCGTCGTTCGTATAGCCGAACGCGTGACATCTTAAACAGTCGAATGCACAGCGTTGTTTGGCGACGATTACATGGAACTGGAAACGGACACTATTCTTCACGAACACCGCTAAAGCCGCCGACCTCCCTTCTCCTGCCTCATTCATTCATACGAATGCCAGGCCGTTCGGGAGATTAAACAGATGAACGGAGCTACCTCAGATAGCTATCCCATGGAGCCCATTCGTATAACGAAATACTATGTGAAAGACTTTGGCTCCATGGCGATTGAACTATATGTAGGTGATGTGAGCGCCTTTTAGTATTAATGTGCGTTTAGATCTAAGCTATCTGGGGATATGTTGAATGTGGGTATTCGGTTCGGGAGTTTTAGTATTATGTATTTTTATGTCTTTTTATTAGTCTGTATAAAATGGAGTTGGGCCTCTATCCTCGGAGATAATTAAGTTACTTCCCAATTATCTCTAGGATAGAGAGGAGGGTTTGCAATGTGCCTGTGGGAGTGTTTATCTCTGTAATGCTCTGATTGGCTACTGTATCTTTTTGTCACAGTTTTCCACCAGGTCCCCTAGGGATAGTGTCCACCTGGTGGGAGATCTGCCTAAATACCGGGCATATAGCCCCATTAAATCAGATTCCTGCTTGACCCTCAATACGGAGCCTCGTCTCGTACTTGGGGGGATTTATTCGTATGGTTTTCCTCTTCGGCTGTTTGGAGTGTAAACCTTTCGTATGGTTTTTCCTGTTCGGCGGATTGGTGTATTCGGTGGCTGCCATCTCCCAAACGGCTTTAACCCCTTTTATGCCCGGGGTGCCGTTACAGTAGTCATCTCAAAGAAGCAGCAATCGCAAGTGTAATCTAAACTAGCCAGAGGAATTGAAAGATAGTAGCATGTCAATTTTAAAAAAGCAGGCTGGTTGATACATATAGCACAAAGTAAAACTTATCTATCAATATAAATATCATAATCTTCATGTCCATAATGCAGCTATGGAATAATAGTAATGAAAAGAAAAGTGACCATAGAGCATTGCATTCTTTATTATGTCCTCTTCTGTGTCCATATTTTGTAAATTGAGCTTTATATGTCGTAAATGGAGTCTCAGAGTATTAAGCATTGTGATTTATATCATCACCATTTATGCTTGATGTTTTGCTTAATTGCTTGTGCTCTGTACATATCTGTCCATAGTAACAATTGTTTATACCCCACTGGTCTTTATTTTTGCTTATGACACTAATAGGTGTTTAGATTTAAGTTTATCATTTTTATTTTTGTTTTTGTATTATAGTTTGGTGTGGTATGGAGATAAGAATTATGATATTTATAATGATAGATAGCTTGTTCTTGTTGTATATCTTATATTATTATTTGTTACTGTGTGTATTCTGTTTTTTATTTTCTATGCACATATTTATCCAAAATACATGTGTTCTTTGTACATAATTTGTACTATATAATATGTGTCAATCAGCCTGCCTCTTTGAAACTGACATGCTACTATGTTTCTATTCCTCAGGCTAGTTTAGATTACACTTGCGATCGGAATTGCCACTTCACTTTGTGAAGCACATGTGCCACTGTTGTTGGCATCTTGCCCTTGTGCAAAATGGCAGCCCCTAGTTAGTAAAAACGCACATGCACATGTTTTTGTTTCAATTGTAGCTTCAGTTTATTGTGTGGTTATGACTGTGTGATCTACAGACTTAAAACTATATAGCTCCATTTGTTATGTATTTTAGACCACGTTTACTATCCTTTATCACACGAGTCTGGGCGTGATGACGTCACACACAGTCTCTATCATGATTATGACTGATGGCCAACAGTTGTTTTTGGGTGTTATAAGTACATACAGTTAAATCCAGTTTGTGACTATCCCTTGAGAAAGGCACCACTGTGTGTCAAAACATCAGGGTTCCTGTAATCCTTTTCTCACTCTGGTGGGCTATTTTTGGGTGGGGAATTTTTGTCCTATTGGTATTACTAAGTCTCATTCACTTTACATTTGTTATTTGTGTTTAGTATATTTGTATTTAATAAAGAATAATGAATTTGATATTCTTTGATGTGCATCCTTGTATAAATAAATATGCCATTGAATCAAAAGGGTGCCTTTATTTTACTGTTTGATTTACCTTTCTGCTGAAATGGTTAACCACCACTCCCTCCCGAATCTGTTGAACAGGGCTCTCATTAACGTCTTGTCCCCATTAATACTTGCAAAAAAATTTTTTTCTCTTATTTTCCTTTTTATCCTCTTTGTAAAAATGTAAATTACTGTATCCACGATGACAATAATAATTTGTTCATCTCACTTCAGTATGTAAAGTAATGAAGCCCGTAGACCTGCCTATCTCAAATGTATGTTTCTAGCTCATCACCATTTAACTGGCTTAAAGGGAGACTACAGTGCTGGAAATACAAAGTTTTATTTCTAGCACTATAGTACCCTCTGCCCCCTTCCCCTCTCCCCCCCCCCCCCCACCCCCAGCGAGGTAAAAAGCCTTTTGTCACTTACCTGAATCTGATGTTCCTCGGTGCTGGGTCAGGCTCCACCTCTGCCCCGCCTCTGCTCTTTCTCCTCTCCTCCCCACCTACGTCAGCCGATGGGGGGGGAACTAATGTGCGGCGAGTGCCGCAATTGCATTAGGACTTAGAAGCAGTCAATGTTGTCAAAGCAGTAGACAGCCACTAGAGGTGGTGTTAACCCTACAAGGTCATTATTGCAGTTTGTCAATAGCTGCAATAATTACAATTTTATAATATATATATATATTTTTCATAATATTAATTACAATTCCAGGGTTATGGGGACAGGGGCACTGTACCCAGACCACTTGAATGTGTTAAATGACACCTTCATGTTACAACTGGTACAAGCAACAACTAGAAAGGATGCTTGTCTGGATCTGGTTATAACAAGCAATGTTGATCTTTTGACCAACATTCAGGTAGGGTAGCATTTGGGAAATAGTGATCACAATATGGTGATTTTTAAAAAAAAAAATAAACTAAAAAAAGCAAAAGCATATTAAAACGTGTAATTTTAAAAAAGCCAATTTCAATAAGATTAGGGCAGCTCTACAACATATTGACAGTCATAAACTCCTTAGTGAAAAAAACACTGAGGATAAATGGAATATCTTCCAACAAATATTAGAAAGGTACATTTCTCAGTATGTACCATTGGGTAATAAATATAAAAGAAACAAATTGAGACCAAAGTGGCTTAGTAGGGAAGTAAAACAAGAGATTAAAGGGACACATTAGGCACCCAGACCACTTCTGCCCATTGGAGTGGTCTGGGTGCCAACTCCCACTACCCTTAACACTGCAAGTGTAATTATTGCAGTTTTTTATAAACTGCAATAATTACCTTGCAGGGTTAAGTCCTCCCCTAGTGGCTGTCTATTAGACAGCCACTAGAGGGAACTCCCTGCTCTATAGCACAGGTTTGCTAGAGCGTCGCTGGACGTCCTCACGCTGTGTGAGGACCTCCAGCGTCGCTCAATTCCCCATAGGAAAGCATTGAAAATCATTTTCAATGCTTTCCTATGGGGTGCGCTAATGCGCATGCGCGGCATTGCCGCGCATGCGCATTAGGTCTCCTCGGCTGGTTGGCGGGATCAGTCTCGCCCACCGGCCGACGTAGACCGAATGTGGAGTGGCGGGGGAGGAGCAGGCAGCGACGTGGGACATGTCGCTGCCTCAAGTAAGTCACTGAAGGGGTTTTCACCTCTTCAGCAACTGGGGATTGGGGGGTGGGAGGGAGAGGAATCCTGCAGTGCCAGGAAAACAGATTTTTTTCTGGCACTGGAGATTCCCTTTAACAATAAGCAAAGGGCATTTAAATCGTACACATCAGAGGCATCCTATAGAGGAAGTTGCAAAAAGACAACTAAAGTGGCTAAACTAGAAAATGAGAAATGGATAGCCAAAGAAAGCAAAACCAAGCCCCAAAATTTTTTCAAGTACAACAATTCTAAAAAAACAAAAAAATGAAAGTGTAGGTACACTGGAAACAGAGATCGTTCTCTTAGTTAATAAAGACCAGGAAAAGGCAGACATTTTAAATAGCTTTTTTTTCTTTAGTATATATTAAAGATGATCCTATGACAAGAGATATGCAAATGATTGCTGCAAAAACTTACAGATAACTTGTGATTGGATGACTCAAGAGAAGGTGCTACAGAAGTCAAAGAAAATAATGTAAATAGAGCTCCAGGACCTGACGGTATTCACCCACAAGTACTTGAGGAGCTAAGTGTGGAAATAAGTGAACCTCTGTATTTAATCTTTCAAGATTCTTTTCTTTCAGGAATTGTACCAGAGAATTGGAGCAAGGCAGATGTCATTCCTATATTCAAAAAAAGGTTCAAAATCATTACCTGGAAATTATAGACCTGTGAGCTTAACATCTGTGACTGGGAAAGTATTTGAAGGGTTTAAGGGATAATATTCAGGAATTAATTGGGAAGAACTTTGTTATTAACAAAAATCAGCATGGTTTTATGAAACATAGGTCATGTCAAACTAACCTAATTGTATTCTGTGAAGAAGTAAGTAGAAGTATAGATCAGGTTGTTGCAATGGATGTGATCTACTTGTATTTTGCCAAGGCATTTGGTATAGTTCCTCACAATAGGTTAGTGTTCAAACTAAAAGAAATTGGTCTAGATCCCATTGTACAGCGCTACGGAATCTGATGGCACGATATAAGTAATAAAATAAGAATAATAAATATTCTTGTTGTCATTAATGGTAAACTGGACAAATGTGGTAACTTGTGTCTCTCAGGGTTCTGTTTTGGGACCGCTTCTATTTAACATATTTATAAATGATCTTGAAATAGGCATTGAAAGCCATGTTTTAGTGTTTGCAGATGACACAAAGGTTTGTTAAGTAATAAAATGGTAAAAAGGTATTGCTTTGCTGCAGAGGGATTTAGATTGGTGGACTGGGCACTCAATTGACAGATAAAATGTAATGTAGAGAAATGCAAAGTTATGCACTTTGGGGTAAACAATGCACAAGCAACTTACACCCTAAATGGTAGTGAATTAGGGATAACAACACACGAGAAGGATTTGGGAATTGTTATAGACAACAAATTAGCCAGCAATATGCAATGTCAATCAGCAGTTGCTAAGGTCAGTAAGGTTTTGTCATGTATAATTAGGGGCATAAATTCTCGGGTGAAAATATAATTTTGCCTCTTTATAAATCGCTGGTAAGACCACACCTTATATATGCTGTGCAATTTTGGGCACCTGTTCTAAAGAAGGATATCATGGCACTAGAAAAAGGGCACAGACGAGCTACAACATTCATAAAAGGAATGGAGCATTTTAGTTACGAAGAAAGGTTAAAAAACTTAAATATCTTTAGTTTGGAAAAACAGCGCCTCAGAGGGGATATGATTGTCAGGATCGGGACAGAGATCCAACACGCAGAGTACAAACAGTAGAAGTTACGTATACCGGACCTTAGAATGACCGGACTAACGTAAGGAGTAAGCAAAGAATGGTCTAGAGACAAGCCGAGGTCGAGGGAACGAGAGAGCAGGTAAACGAGAGACAAGCCGGGTCAAAAGGGTAACAGAGGTAAACAGGGTAGAATAAACAAGCCGGATCAGAACCAAAGAGACAAATAGAGGTAAGAGCGCTGAGTGACTAGACTCGCTAGAACCACGACAGGGCAATGAACCAATACACAAAACCTTATTATATACCCTGGTTCCAAATAGATGATCACACCCCCGATTCGAGCTCAGGACTGATTGACAGGTCGGAAAGGCTAATCGTCATGATGTCGGCTACTAGAGCCGCGTCATAAAAGGAGGCGGATCAGAGGCGTCCGGCGTGTAAACGGCCGAGAGGACCGCGAGGAACGAGTGAGTCAGTTCCTCTGAGAGGACGGAATTCACAGTGTCTCACCTCCTCTGAGGTAGAGACAACAGGTACCCTGACAGTACCCCCCCTCTCAGAAACGCCCACCGGGCAGAAGGAACCGGGACGAGACGGAAACCGGGAATGAAAAGCCCTGCGGAGGCGAGGAGCATGCACCTCCTCCTGGACCACCCAAGACCTCTCCTCAGGACCATATCCTTTCCAGTCCACAAGATATTGTAACCTCCCCCGAGAAATTCGAGAATCGAGGATGGAGTTGATCTCATACTCCTCCTGGCCCTCAACCTGAACAGAGCGAGGAGAGGGTGCAGCGGAGGAAAACCTGTTACAAACTAGAGGCTTCAACAAGGAAACATGAAAGGAGTTAGGGATGCGCAAGCCAGGTGGAAGAGCAAGGCGATACGCAACAGGATTAATTCGAGTCAGAACCTTGTAAGGACCAATGAAACGAGGTGCAAATTTCATAGAGGGAACCTTCAAGCGAATGTTTCTGGTACTCAACCATACCCTATCCCCTGGAATAAAAACCGGAGCCGCCCTTCTACGCTTGTCTGCGTGTCGTTTGAACAACGTGGAATAATGAAGGAGAATTTGTCGAGTCTGATCCCACAACTTCCTCAAATTGGCAACATGGACATCAACCGACGGTACCCCTTGGGAAGGGGAAACCGAGGGAAGAATAGGAGGATGAAAGCCATAATTCATGAAAAAGGGGCTAGAACGAGTAGAATCACAAACAAGATTGTTGTGTGCAAACTCCGCCCAAGGAATCAGACCGACCCAATCGTCCTGGTGTTCGGAAACAAAACAACGCAAATATTGTTCAATCTTTTGGTTGGTGCGTTCAGCAGCTCCGTTAGACTGGGGATTATATGCAGTAGAGAAATTCAATTTGATACCCAATTGAGAACAAAAGGACTTCCAAAAACGGGAAACAAATTGGGAACCTCTATCAGAGACAATTTCGGAGGGTATACCATGTAAACGAAAAATCTCTCACGCGAATATCTCAGCCAATTCGGGAGAAGACGGAAGTTTAGGTAAGGGCACGAAATGAGCCATCTTAGTAAACCTGTCAACCACCGTGAGAATAACAGTCTGTTTTTTAGAAATAGGTAAATCGACAATGAAATCCATAGCCAGACAGGACCATGGTCTCTCGGGAATCTCCAAGGGGTGCAAGAGCCCACAAGGAAGCGTATGAGGTTGTTTAGTCTTCATACAGACCTCACATGCCCCGACGAAATCCTTAATATCCTTACGTAGCGAAGGCCACCAGAAATCTTTAGAAATCAAGGAACACGTCTTGCGTATGCCAGGATGCCCAGCCACTTTGCTGTTGTGAAAGCATTGCAGCAGTTCCAGTTGAAGTTCAGGAGGAACGAAGTGCCGTGCCCCGGGAACCTGTCTGGGGGCCAGATGCTGCACCTTCATGATCTCGGCAAGCAACGGAGAGTGTATCCTGAGATTCGTGTTGGCGATAATATTGCACTTGGGAACTACAGATGACAAAACCGCCTCAGATATAGTAGAGGGTTCATGTTGGCGAGACAAAGCATCAGCCTTAGAGTTCTTAGAACCAGGTCTATAGGTGAGCACATAATTGAAATGAGTGAGAAATAAGGACCAACGAGCTTGCCTGGTGGACAAGCGCTTGGCCTCCCCAATATAGGACAAGTTCTTGTGATCTGTTAGAATAGTAACAGGGTGCAAGGTCCCTTCCAATAAATGTCTCCTCTCCTTTAAGGCCATAATAACCGCTAATAGTTCCCTGTCACCAATGTCATATCTGCTTTCAGGCCCAGACAATTTCTTGGAAAAAAAAACCACATGGATGTAATGGTTTATCCACACCTAATATTTGAGACAAGATAGCACCTATACCTGTCTCCGAGGCGTCTACCTCGAGTAGAAAAGGCAAAGACGTATCAGGATGAACCAAAATCGGTGCTGAAGCAAAAAGATCCTTGAGTGTTTTGAAAGCAACGAGAGCTTCAGTAGACCAAGTCTTAGTGTCAGCCCCCTGTCTAGTCATATTGGTAATAGGCGCAATAATAGTCGAGTATCCTTTAATGAAGCGCCTATAATAATTAGAGAATCCAATAAACCTCTGAATGGCCTTGAGTCCCCTGGGCAAAGGCCAATCTAAAATAGACTGGAGTTTGACTGGATCCATCTTAAACCCGTCCCCAGAAATAACGTACCCAAGGAAGTTTATCTGAGACTGGTCAAAACTACATTTCTCCAATTTGCAGTACAATCCATGTTGTAGAAGTTTGCGCAATACCCTTCTGACTTGTCTGTGATGAGTCTCAATCTCACTAGAATGTATAAGTATATCATCCAGATATACAATAACGCAATCATGTTGAAACTCCCTAAGAACTTCATTAATCAGGTCCTGAAATACTGCTGGTGCATTACAGAGACCAAAAGGCATTACCGTGTACTCATAGTGCCCGTAACGGGTATTGAAAGCTGTTTTCCATTCGTCTCCCTGTTGGATTCTCACCAAGTTATACGCCCCTCTGAGATCTAACTTGGTGAAAATTTTGGAGCCTTTTAAACGATCAAAGAGCTCAGTAATCAAAGGAATCGGATAGGCATTTCTAATAGTTATTTTATTCAATCCCCGATAATCAATACAAGGCCTTAATGTACCATCTTTCTTATTCACAAAAAAGAACCCGGCCCCGGCAGGAGAGGAGGATCTCCTAATGAATCCCTTGTCCAGGTTCTCACGAATATACTCCTCTAAGACTAGGTTCTCCTTAGTAGATAAAGGATATACCGTGCCCCTCGGAGGCATGGTACCGGGCAAGAGTCTGATCTTGCAGTCAAAGGACCTGTGTGAAGGTAGAGTGTCAGCATTCTTCTTGTCAAAGACTGCCTTTAAATCCAGGTATAGGGGTGGTATTTGTACGTCAGTAGCTTGGGTAGAATCAACCAGTGTGTCAACTACGCAAACCGGTGAGACCTTCTGTAAGCACCTGTTTCGGCAACCTTGGCCCCAAGAGATTATTTCACCCAATTCCCAATCGATAATGGGGTTATGTTTCTTAAGCCAAGGATACCCTAAGACTATTGGAACAGAAGGAGATGAAATGAGCATAAAGGATATACCCTCCTCGTGTAAGATACCAACAGTTAAGTTAACAGGTAAGGTCTCATGAGAAATAACAGGTTCAGATAATGGTCTACCATCTATGGCCTCAACGGCCAAGGGTGTATCCCTTAGCTGGGATGGGATAGAGTGTTTAGTGACGAAGGCTCGGTCAATAAAGCTTTCAGCAGCTCCGGAGTCTATCAACGCCATGGTATTTAATACTCCGTTCTCCCAAACTAAAAAAACAGGTAGTAGAAGCCTATGATCTTTATAGTCATGTATAGAGGACAAGATAGAAACACCCAAGGCCTGTCCTCTAGAGGAACTTAGGTGCGAGCGTTTCCCGGGCGGTTAGGACAGTTTAGGCGTAGGTGACCTCTTGCTCCACAATACATGCATAACCCCTCCCTTCTCCTGTACTGTCTCTCTTCTTCTGAGAGACGAGTATTGCCTACCTGCATAGGTTCTGGAAGCGCTAAAGTTGTAGATTCAGGACTTTGAAATGAGGGAGCTAGTCTAAAGGAAGGTCTACGGGTTCTATCTCGAGTGTTCTGTCTCTGTCTTAACCGTTCATCAATTCGAGAAATGAAATAAATTAAATCTTCCAAATTTTCAGGAAGCTCTCTTGTGGCAACCTCATCTAGAATTTGGTCTGATAGTCCGTTTAGAAATACGTCCATGTAAGCCTGTTCATTCCACTTGACTTCTGCTGCCAGGGATCTGAACTCTAAGGCATAATCAACAAGGGTTCGGTTATGTTGTCTAAGACGTAACAGTAGTCTAGCAGCATTAACCTTTCTACCTGGAGGATCAAAAGTCCTTCTAAAAGCAGTGACAAAGGCATTATAATTATAGACTAACGGATTATCATTCTCCCACAAAGGGTTAGCCCATCTCAAAGCTTTATCAATGAGTAGTGTGATTATGAATCCAACCTTCGCCCTATCTGTAGGATAGGAGCGGGGTTGTAATTCAAAATGAATACCTATCTGGTTTAAAAAACCTCGACACGTATCCGGAGAGCCACCATAACGTACAGGAGGAGTTATACGAGATGAAGCACCTACTGTGGCTACCTCTAGGCCTGAACTTACAGGAGAGATGGAAGCAGTACGCATCTCTTCTGATTGGTTACTAGAACGAGATAGTAAGGCTTGCAACGCTAGAGCCATCTGGTCCATTCTATGATCCATGGCCTCAAATCTAGAGTCAGGAGAACTGACCTGAGTGTTTGTACCTGCAGGATCCATGGCCCTGTCGTAATGTCAGGATCGGGACAGAGATCCAACACGCAGAGTACAAACAGTAGAAGTTACGTATACCGGACCTTAGAATGGCCGGACTAATGTAAGGAGTAAGCAAAGAATGGTCTAGAGACAAGCCGAGGTCGAGGGAACGAGAGAGCAGGTAAACGAGAGACAAGCCCGGTCAAAAGGGTAACAGAGGTAAACAGGGTAGAATAAACAAGCCGGATCAGAACCAAAGAGACAAATAGAGGTAAGAGCGCTGAGTGACTAGGCTAGCTAGAACCACGACAGGGCAATGAACCAATACACAAAACCTTATTATATACCCTGGTTCCAAATAGATGATCACGCCCCCGACGAGTCCTGATTCGAGCTCAGGACTGATTGACAGGTCGGAACGGCTAATCGTCATGACGTCGGCTACTAGAGCCGCGTCATAAAAGGAGGCGGATCAGAGGCGTCCGGCGTGTAAACGGCCGAGAGGACCGCGAGGAACGAGTGAGTCAGTTCCTCTGAGAGGACGGAATTCACAGTGTCTCACCTCCTCTGAGGTAGAGACAACAGGTACCCTGACAATGATAACATTCTACAAATATATTCGGGACCAGTACAAACCATTATCTTGAAATGTATTCTTAAACAGGGCTATACATAGGACACAAGGTCACGCACTTAGGCTAGAAAAAAGGAGATTTATTCTAAGGCAAAATTGGAAGTGATTCAGACTGGGTTTTTTGCCTTCTTTTGGATCAACAGCAAAAACATATGTGAGAAAGGCTGAACTTGATGGACGCAAGTCTCTTTTCTGCTATGTAACTATGTAAATGAGATGAAGTGGTCTGTGTGCCTATAGTGTCCTTTTTAGTATGGTAACTGGGTATACATTTACCAAATTCAACATAATCCCAAAGCTTATTGGTCTAACTCAATGTGTATATCTTGATAAACATGGCAGGTTGCATTTAAGAAAATTTTGGATGTAGGTGTTCTGTAAATTTAAATGTTTTGTGGACCTAGAACATCTTGAAAATTAGAACAAAATCTCAATGTATCCTTCCTGGTAAAATATTTTATAAATAAATAAAATAAATATATTCATTTATAACTGAACTTTTCATGATGGACCAAACACCTGTTTTCCCAGCTAACCGGCCATTAATGAGGCAATTAGTTACAAAGTGATTAGAAACAAGATGTATTACTGATAAGAGGTAGTAATAAGTATTTAAAGTCTAGTTCCCTTATATTATCCTGGAATATGAATATGGCAATGCTTACTTATTATGTTGTTAATTGTAGTATTGCACATACTACCTACATATCAATTTAAAAATATATATATATATTTTGTATATACATTTAATATCAATGGGCATACAGATATTTTCATATCTGTACTGTATGGAGGGTGATGTCACATCAGGTGATGTTACCCACATCAGGTGGGTGATGACATCGGGCCTTGTGTGGTTCGTTATCCATTAATCATTCTACTTTTACTATTGCTATTCTTTATCATGTCATACACAATATATATGTTTGATATGCTATATATGTTTTTTTCCAACTATTCCTCCACTTGTGAAGTAAATATTAATCAACATGGAATATACCTACTGTATTTGTAAAATGGTTTCAAAATCTTACCTTTCTGGACTTGGTCTTCCAGATAGTCTCTACATATCATGGAATGGTTTTTGGTTGTTAGTACCCAACATTAGAACTCCTGTTAGATGCAGACACCATAGTTCTATTAACACTGGGTACAAATGGCTTCACATGGCCTGTCCAACTACTTATGTAGTCAGTGACAAGTTCTTTGTGATGTAACTCACTAACTGTGACTTATGCGTGATGTCACAATCTGAACAATGTCATAATCTAAAGTGTTCTGCTTGTCTGCATAGCTCAGCAGTATAAACTGATCCTCAGTTATGTATTGAACATATGTTAATATGGTTACATACTAGATAAATATATATTTTCATATTCAAACTGATCATTAAAAAACAAACGTCCTTTCAGTGTTCGACTGACTTTGTTTTGGACTCCTTGACCACCAAAGCTATGTATCAGTGTGACAGACTACATAGACTGATTAGTGGCACTGCAAATTATGGCAAACTACACCCATTGTTAGGTTCCTGTATCAAACCCTGGCTTATATGTCCAATTTTAAACAAATTAAAAAATAAACTGGGTGAAACCTTCTGTAAATGGCACATATTACCTTTAAATAACCCTGACTGTATGATATATACACAGATAATTTTCTGTACAAATAAAACTTCATGGACTCTAATTTGCAAAATATTGTCCCATATTATTTTGAAAATCTAAACGCAATGAATAATCTTATTTCTATATCAGTAATGATAAATGCACACTTTGTACATGGCAACAGAATATATGCTTGTACTCAATTCACAGCTCTCAGTAAAACTCTTTTGGGAAATTTGAAAAATAATTATTTGCCTTCTTTGTGCTAGATATGGATATGCAATAACTAATGGATGCAGGAAGTACTACATTTTTATTTTTGAATAACCTCGGAGACAATGTATAACTTGGTGGACAAAATAATCACAATGTGGTACTCATGGCAGGCAATTCATTAATTTAAAAAACTGAAGATGAAGAAGGAGAAAGGGGCTGCTATGAATGCACATTGAGGCATTCATAAATGTGAAAGGGAAATGCATAGCTGAGTCATTAGCTAACATTAAGACAACCATTCTGCATAAAAAAGTGGAGGATCCGGGCCCCAAGAGAGTCAAGAGTGAGAGTAAAAGCGTAAGTGGAAATCAAGTGGAAACCCCACCTTGGTCAACAAGTAGCACCATATTACTTAACTCCCTTTGTGTAGTTCTCCCTCATCCTTTTAGCTTGTAGGCTTGTTTATGCAGGGCCATCTTCACTGACTGTTCCAGTATGTTAATCATGTTTTGTTAGAATTTAGTGTATATTTAATACACCTATTCCATAGCGCTGCAAAATATGTTGATGATATACAAATAATTGTGATTGTATAAAGATTTGTGAAATAACTTTAGCTGCTCCATCACTATGATGTTCTCCACTTGCTAGATCTTTTCTCAAAAAATGGAAGGACTGACCTGTTGCCACTGGAGCAGAATAAAAGTCTTAGCATTATTCATTAGTGTTTGTGGTGTAGGAGCAAGGTATCAGGATTAAATGGAGGGAGCTATCTGTGATAGCTTTGGTAGTGTCAGGGATCTTACCTGGAGTGGGAGTCCGGCAGGCAGAGTTAAGGCACCCTTTGCAATTCGGCACAGACCGAGGGGACTCAGGACAGAAATCCCCAAGGGTGTGACACAGTGCACTGGGGCTGAAATAACCAGTGCTTCCTGGAACGCAGTACAGACAAGGGAAATCCAGAAGAGTAGTCGGAACAGAATCAGGAGTCAGGGCTGGCGGCAATCAGGCGAAAACAGTAGACGAGCAGGAGATCAAAACCAGGAGTCAGATAAACAGCAGTGAAACCAAACGGAACAGGAAACACGATCTGACAACGA
This sequence comes from Pelobates fuscus, assembly GCF_036172605.1. Lineage (NCBI taxonomy): Eukaryota > Metazoa > Chordata > Amphibia > Anura > Pelobatidae > Pelobates > Pelobates fuscus. The sequence goes on from NC_086320.1 coordinate 98,645,965, forward strand.
GGACCAGACTTGCGGGGCTTAAATAGGAAGACTCAGCCAATAATCATGGAACCAGGAACAGGTGTGCAAATCCCAGGCAAACAGGCTCAGACTACAGGATACCAAGGACATGTAGAAAGAGTCAAAGATGCGTGGAGCCCAATGTAAGGATCCTGACTGGGATGCAGGCAACTCAGGTTCGATCCCAGCCAGACCCAAATACACAATATTGTGTAAAACCCAATGATGATCCTGACAGGTAGCATGTTCTAAGCATTTAGCAACACGTCTACCAGTCCCAGGAGCCTAGCGTTAAAGGGGATATGAGAAGCTTAAAAGCTGACCCAATATAGGGAACAAAAGAAGAGAGTGGAATATAGTGTAGTATATTCAAAACTGGTAGTTGTAGATAAAACAAAATGCACTTACAATTTTCTGGAGCCTGTGCTTGGCTCCAGAGATATGAGCCTGGATGGTATAATCCCCGTCTGTGGATATGTTGGTGATCTCACTAGTATGTTGAGAGGTACTACCGAAGACACCTCTCAACATACTAGTGAGATCACTACTACTATGGCAGTGTAAGAAAGCTTAGTAAAAAAGTGACAGAAAACATCCCTAATAGACAACCTGTCATCCCCCTATTTTTCTAACTTGTTACTATTAATTTTACACAGCTATTATATATCCAGCTACACTCTCCCCAGTTGGTCCCACCTCCTATAAACTCCGTTCCAGCACCAGCAATTTATGTAACACACCGCAATTCGATCCTCATTCTCCTACAAAGCGCCGTAGTTACAGAATAGCCCCAAGAACACCATCAAATCTTCTCACAGTCTAAAATCCTTTAAGAGTTCTGTCACTATACATCTATACTCAATGCAGAATGCACCTGTGATGATGGTTGATTATATTTCTTATCTGTACGAGTTCTGTGTTAAATTTGTAGTCTAATATTATTTTGTATTTTTATTGTGCCATATCGTAACAATGCAATCTTTGTGGGCCCAGGACATACTTGACGGGAGAAATCTTAATGTATTCTTCCAGCTAAAATAATTTATAAATAAATAGTGTAGACCTAAAACACACACACTAAAGGAGTCCTGGGATATGCAAGTCTGTAAGGGATAGGTGGCAGGTCAGTTCCCGAAATGGGCGCAGTTTCACAGAATGCGCTGTAGACCACTCTCTGCAAAACATATTATACAGCAATACACACGTTACAAACAATATCACCAAACGTGCTTTCAAATAGAATGTAACAATGGTTAATCTCTAATTTCCACAAACATGTTGCCACAATACAAAGCAATAGATTTTAGTCATGACATTCAGAACCCTGGACAAAGCTTTAATCTTTTTCTAACAAGGTGAAAGTTTGTCGTTTCCAAACAAACTGGCCATTTCAGCACATTCTACTGCAATTCAAAACTCTGATAAAATCATTCTGTAGAATGTACTTGTTTATTTATTGTTCTGAAGCTTAGGTGATTACCATCAATTTAAATAAACAATTCCTGCAGACACCCTTGCAATCTAATGCTTAGGTAATTAATTCTGTCAACATTGATTATCAAAGAGAAGACAGTATTGTATCTTCTTGAACACTAACCATGCTAACAGGTTTTCTGTTTAATTGAAATGCCTCTCAGTTAACTAACTAGGAAGATCACACAAATATACAAAGACACGTAGCATTTTTGGAATTCCTGGGAAAAAAGAAACAGGAAAAATGTGCACATTTGAGGGAAGATAAATGGCATGGCAGATAAGATTTAACCTGGTGCCATCAGTGACAGAATAGATATTTTGTGCTAGATTATTGTGCTGCTAAAATAAAGCTTTAATATTGGTATCAAGTCAACACCCAAATGAGTAAACAAATGGGCAAAGTAAAAAAAAAAAAACCTATGGTAAAAAAATATAAAACTTGCTATTTCAAAAATTTGATGTTAGTTACTGGACTTCAAGATTCGTTTAAAAACTGCAATCTGAATGTAGGCCAATAGGTGGATCGGCTAAATTTCTGAACTCCAAGCCAAGATGTACTTGAATCACAAACCAACTGACAAACCAATACGCCATAGCTAACCATGTCCTTTTCAGTATGTGATACTGAATTCAGCCGGTATTCCACTACACCTCAACGAAATAGATGATTAATGGGAAAACAATATTTGATAGCTAGAGGATAATCACTAAATGATGATTTTATTCACAGAGCAAGTGAGAAGTGACCAATATAGAAATAAATGAGGAACAGAAAAAAAAATTTTGAGCAATATAGACTTTTTTTTTTTTTTTTTTTTTTACTGGTTCTCCTGTTTGTTATTTTTTCACATTTAATCTGTGCACCAAATAGCTGGAAAATATTAAGTTTATATTTTGTAGTACATTGATTGGCCCATTTTCATGCCCTTTTGGTTTGTCTGATTCGGTTCCCAAATCCGTATTTGGTACCAACATTCCGCCAAGTCGAACAAACATTTGGGTTTCCTAAAAAATGTTCTGATTAGTTTCTCCATGCACATCTATTAGTTACTGATGAAGTATACTCTTGAGCTATAGCTTTGTAAATAGTATGCATAGTATATTTAAAAAATAAATACATAAAAGTTCCTTTATACAAGTTTTCCTTGAGATGGGACACCTAGTAAATTGTCATATTGTAGGTAGCAATTCCTTTTAGATGGGTTTTAGGGTGTAGTTGTGTATTCACCAATTCCAAACACTTAGAGATAGTCATGAGTGTTGGACATGGTAGGGAATGGTATTGAACATATAAAAGCAATACAAAAATCGTTCCATTGAATAATGTATCTAGTTATTATTATTTTATTATTTATATAGTGCCATCAGATTCCGTAGCGCTGTACAATGGGTGGACTAACAGACATGTAATTGTAACTGGATGTAACTGGATGTACAGAGAGGTGGAGGGCCCTGCTCAATGAGCTTACATTCTAGATGGGGTGGGGTATAGTGACACAAGTAGGGGTAGGACGTAGGTTGTTAGAAAAGTATTCACTGAGGGCTTAATGGGTAATTTTTGACAGTTGCAGGAGAGGAGTTATGGGGGTGGGAGGGGGGTCGATAAAAACCTGCTAACAGTTTAATTGATATGCTTTCTTGAAGAAGTGAGTTTTCAATGATTTTTTTTGAATGAATGGAGACTGGGTGAAAGTCTTATGGAGAAGGAAAGGGAGTTCCACAGAAAAGGTGCAGTCCTGGAGTCGAGGTGGGAGTAACATAGGTCTTTGGCAGAGCGATGGGGCCTCGACGGAACATACTTGTGTATTAGGGGGATAGGTAGGTTGGAGCAGAATTATGTAGGGACTTGTAAAGAACATAGATCTCACGTGTAAATAGATATCGTCTAATTAAGCATATGGGTACATTTTATGATATAATAGGATGCTTATTTTAGGACCAGGGCTAAAAGGCATTTTGCATCATTACCATGTGTACTTAAATCTTGCAAAAAATGAATGCATAACTTTAGTGATGCAGCCTGCTTGACTGCTTTTAGACCATTTTTTTTTGTTTGGTGGGAGTAGCAATATATTTTCTTAGGTTAATCCTAAATCTAAAATGGTTTGGACCTCATTTTTAATTAAAGGGGTATCAACTGCACTTTATTGATGAGATCTATGCAAGGTCAAACAGGTAGCTATTGTTGCTGCATCTCTAGCCAAGGGTACGTGCTGGCATTCCGACCCTGGACTGTCCGTGAGGGAAAGTCTAGTCTTTAAAGCTAATAGATTAGGTTCCTCAGTAAAGACATTTAAGAGCTACGCAAATAGGAAAAAGAAATAAACTCACAAATTTAGTACATTAAGGATACTTCATCATATTTCGAGAAATATAATGATTTAGTCTCAGCATGTGACCTCATTGTGCAATACCCACAGCTACATCAAATCACCATAGTGTTGGTGGATTTAAGCTTAAATTTATGAAGCAGATAACCATACTATATAATTTATCTGCAGTAGCTGTAGTCTATTTATCCACTTGAAATAGACAGAAATGTTTTACATTGTACTCTGTATTTGGTGTAAGACTTTGTTTATTTTTAGATATTTGTGTCTTTGTAATTGTATTTGTATAATTATCAGTTTTTTTTTTTTAACAATGCATATTCTGGGTAGTGCTTTGCATTTGATTCTTTCTGTCTATACTAATGTCTGCGATGTTTTTTTTATTTCAGACATCACACAGTACTCATTGAATGCTCCTTATGAAGTAAAAGTAATCACACAAAAATAGGATGGGTTATCATTTTTTAAATTATGTTTTCTCTAGAACATTAGAGCAGAAAAAATGGAATTTTAGTAAACTAATGGTGATGTAGATAACAATTTTGATCATATGACTTGGCATATTTCTTCAGTTCACTATAGGTCCTGGGGGAATATTTTCACTTTGGAAAGCTGTACAATCACCAACCGATAATACGTTTGAGTTTGCTTATGTTTCATTATCATTAGGTTCACTGATTTGATGATTTTATCAATGATGTTGCAGAAGACAATTGCTTTTGCTGTTTTGACCGACACGTTTGTGTAATTGCATTTTTTTTTATAATGAAACAATAATTGGCATCTATTCACAAGTTTAGTTAGCACAGAGAAAGATCGCCTTGTCTAAGAACCCAAACTGTTTTTATTAGTGATGAGGCCAAGACAAGGACTCTGTCAAGCTAAAACAAGTTGGCATTAACAATTAAAAGGAAAGTCAGTAAACCTGCAGCCTTGGAGGTTCATTGTTGAAAGACTTTAGTGAAATCATGTTCTTAGCTTTCCTTCTTTAAAATCCAGCACGATTGTTCACTACAATGAGATACATTGCAATAAATCTGCTAGCATTCTTACGGATGTTAACATAGCCGAAAGTCAACATTAGACAATTGGAATAGCACAGGTTGAAAGAGTCGAGATTTGAACCGTTCTACATATAACAAACAGCAAGGTGCTCTTTTCCTAACATTTAATTTCAGTAAAAGGGGTCTTTGTCTAGACTTGATCTTCTACCTGTATTTGTTCACATACTTTTGGTCACCCATTACAGCATTCTAAGAGTTACTTTCTGGATGCAGAGCTGTGATTGGACTAGAAAGTGGAAACAAAGCATTCTCAGAATGATTTTAGCCCGGGGCCAATATAATTACAAGTTCTTGTACTGCTTGAAGTTACTCAGCTGACATGTCTGAACTGTGCAAAGACCTTCAAGTGAACTATTATACAAAGCTGAATGCATCACATGGTTTGAAGCAGCTGCTGAAACTCATGGTAAAAAAAAAGACTAGGACATGATAAGTCCTTGCCTACCCTTATATACAAAATGTTCAGGGGAAAAACTCCTGCAGACTCCTGCAGACTTGTCATGCCTACGGCAGGTAGGAATCCATGGGAAGAGGAAGATCAAGGTGTTAAGGATGCTTTGCAATTATGAACTTTTATTGTTGTTAGTAAAATAAGGCATAGCATACCGCAGACTGTCTGCTAGTCTCTACGTTACATGTATACACAAAGCATAGCTTCATTCAAACAGCTACATGTGGGTTAAATAAAACAGAGTATCTGATGTACAATAAAAATGTCATGAAACTACACAATCCATTAAGCACGCATTCTGTTAATAAAATATTAAAAACATTTTTTTTTTTTTTTTACTAAAACGCGAATTGGCAACAATTGACGCAGTTATTGTAAAGTCTATTTGACATTTTTGGTTTTCCTTTTTTTTTAGATTAATAATTAGGGATTAACACTGTGTGCTACATCGGAAATAACCTCCGCTGTATTGATTCATGAAAGGGTCTAAAAAAATACACGTGTTTCATCGCCTGCAACTAAACTGAGTTCAAAGGGTTTTTAATATTTTCCCTATATTTAACAAATATATATTTGTGAGGTGTGAAAAATAAAATTACATTTAGAAATCAGAACCCCTATATCCTGCAAGTGGTGTTCACAAGTGCCATGGCAGGTGTCCTGGGATAACTGGCTTCTCTAACACTACAGATGTGAGTTCTGACTATTCTCTCATTATTACGTAAGCCTGCTATCTCAATATAATACAAAGCCCCTCTTTTTTTTGCTCTTTGTTGAGTGTTTGGGAATTTAAAGCAATTTAAAAATAAATAAATCATATTTTAGGAAATAATAGCCACATTCGAACCATCCTCCAATTCAACTATATAGTGTGCTTAAATTTCTTTGCCTAAAATATAAAATTCACTTTTATTTTTAAAATTGTATTCTCAACAATATGTTCAATAATTCACGCTTTAGAGAATCACCCTTACTATGTTAATTCTTGTATCCTTTGCCTAGGATGGAATTTATTCTATTATTTTAATTGCCATTATTTTCATTTTATTGTTTTATCCTTTATGTGTCATATTTTATAGGAGAATTAAAAAATGTTCATACAGATTAACCCTAACAATATACTGATGTTCTGAGTAGCATACATAGTATTTGTTCAGAAAGTCTGTCCGTTAGGTTGAACTAGCACCGCTAATTGCATTATATTTAAGGACCAAGCAATATTGCACTATTTATTACCTTTCATTTTCTCATGCTACTATAAATCTACACAGGCAAACACTGTCGGGGTTATTTACTAAAACGAGAATTCAAAATGAATTTCAAATTTAAGGACAGAGTAGCCAAACTGGAAGAATTGCTGACTTAGAGATTTTTTCCAGTTCAGCAATTTTGATCTTAAATTCACTTTCAATTCACTTTCAATTCTCACTTAATGAATAACCCTAAATGTCATTTTTTTTTTTTACAACAATTCATGATGTGAATGGTACAAAAGAGCCAATTAAGTACACATTGACATTTTCTATTTATTTTTCCGAGTTTATTTGTGTTTTTGTGTGTGTCAACGTGTAAAGCACGGAAGCGATTATCACCTGTGTTTTCCTCTGTAGTCCTAAATACTTAAAGGTTTATGTTAACGTTTACTCATTAAACACTTTGCAAGTGCTAGTTTCATTCATCCCATTATGTCTGACTTTTTGCATTCACATTCAGTTGAACATAAAGAAAAACAAAGAATGAATTGAGTTAAAATTAAAATGAGAACAATTTAATGTTTTAGAACATAGGCGTCATCTTATAAGGCATAGAAAGAGAGAGAGAAGGGGAGTGAGCGAGAAACATGCTAGCCAGCACAATAACTTAATGTATTTAAATTTCACTAGCAGGTACAAGTGTAGCAAAGACATCACTTGTTTTAACACTTGTCTGTAAAATTCCCCAGAGATATCCATCAGTCAGGTTCTGTCATATCAGCATTGGGGAATATATGCAGGTGGAAAACCTTTTAAGACTAGTTGTAACATGTACTGCTTTACTGATATTAGCTTTAATGTCATGTAGCTGCAAGGAGTAAAATGTCCCACAGGTGAAAGACAGTAGAACACTCAATAACAAAATCTTATAAAATGCACAACTAGAATATATATATGTATATTTTTTATCAGGGCTTTAAAATAATAAATAAAAACACCAATGCCGGAGAGAGGGCAGACAAGCACATGTTCAAATATTTGTGTAATTTCTTATGTAATTACCGTATATACTCGAGTATAAGCCGACCCGAATATAAGCCGAGGCCCCTAATTTTATCCCAAAAAACTGGGAAAACTTATTGACTCGAGTATAAGACTAGGGTGGGAAATGCAGCAGCTACTGGTAAATTTCTAAATAAAATTAGATCCTAAAAAAAATATATTAATTGAATATTTATTTACAGTGTGTGTATAATGAATGCAGTGTGTGCGTATGTGTGTGTGTATGAGTGCAGCGTGTGTGTATGAGTGCAGCGTGTGTATGAGTGCAGTGTGTGTGTGCATGAATGCAGTGTGTGTGTGCATGAATGCAGTGTGTGTGTGCATGAATGCAGTGTGTGAATGCAGTGTGTGCAGGGCCGGTGCAAGGATATTTGCCGCCGTAGGCAAAACATTTTTTGCCGCCCCCTCCCCCCCCATATGTCCTGACTTCCCCTCCTCCTCCCTCAGTGGTCCTTACCTCCCCACCCCCGTGTTCCTTCACTCCCCCCCCCAGTGGTCCTGACTCACCCCTCCCCTAGTGGTCCTTACCCTCCCCTCCCCTAGTGGTCCTTACCCTCCCCTCCCCTAGTGGTCCTTACTTCCCCCTCCCCTCCCATAGTGGTCCTTATCCCACCCCCTCCCTCTCATAGTGGTCCTTATCCCCCTTCTCCCTCCCATAGTGTTCCTTATACCCCCCCATCCCTCCCATAGTGGTCCATATACCCCCCCTCCCTCCCATAATGGTCCTTATACCCCCCCTCCCTCCCATAGTGGTCCTTATCCCACCCCCTCCCATAGTGGTCCTTATACCCCCCCTCCCTCCCATAGTGGTCCTTATACCCCCCTCCCTCCAATAGTGGTCCTTATCCCCCTCCCTCCCATAGTGGTCCGTATCCCCCCCTCCCTCCCATAGTGGTCCTTATACCCCCTCCCTCCCATAGTGGTCCTTATCCCCCCCCTCCCTCCCATAGTGGTCCTTACCCCCCCCTCCCATAGTGGTCCTTACCCCCCCCCTCCCTCCCATAGTGGTCCTTATACCCCCCCTCCCTCCCATAGCGGTCCTTATACCCCCCTCCCTCCCATAGTGGTCCTTAACCCACCCCCTCCCTCCCATAGTGGTCCTTATACCCCCCCCCCCTCCCATAGTGGTCCTTATACCCCTTTTTTTTATTATTATTAATTTTTTTTTATTATTTTATTTATATTTTTTTTTTCGTCCCCCCTCCCTGCTTGATATATGGCAGGGAGGGGGGCTCTCCTTCCCTGGTGGTCCAGCATTGGTAGTTCAGTGGGGGGGAGAGGGGGGCTGGCAGAGCTGTACTTACCTTTCCTGCAGCTCCTGTCAGCTCTCTCCTCCTCCGCGCGGTCTGTGCAGCTCCCTCTGTCAGCTCCCAGTGTAAGTCTCGCGAGAGCCGCGGCTCTCGCGAGACTTACACTGGGAGCTGACCGAGGTGCTGAACGGACGGCGCGGAGGAGGAGAGAGCTGACAGGAGCTGCAGGAAAGGTAAGTACAGCTCTGCCAGCCCCCCTCTCCCCCCAGTCTGTATTATGGCAATGCAAATTGCCATAATACAGACTCTGACTCGAGTATAAGCCGAGTTGGGGTTTTTCAGCCCAAAAAATGGGCTGAAAAACTCGGCTTATACTCGAGTATATACGGTAGTTCATTGTCTTGTAAGGAAAGTCAAATTGCAAAATATAGAAAAAACAGTTTAACGCTTTCAGTCTACATTTTCTAATTTGCTCGTCACCTCATCACAGTTCACTGTTTGGTGAAGAAAATCCCAGAGTGTTTAAAGCCACACTGTCATGTTTTCCCCCCTTCAGTTTTCCTTTCCCTATTCCACTTGTATCTTAATTATTATCCTCTACGTTGCCATTTTTATTCATATTTATTATCCTTTCTCCCTTCTGCAGGATCTCAGTATAGAGGGGTCACTTTTATGTTTTCCACTGTCCATGATATCTGCAGTTTGACGATTTGTGGGATTCTTTTGACTGATGGATTGTGGGTAAATTAGGTTACTTACCAAAATTGGAACTCTGTTTAAACTCATCCAATTTACAAAGATCGTGCTTCCAGTAAAAAGTAGTTTCTACATTTTCTTATTCTTCACTAAAACACTTGATATGATAAAATTACAGGGACACCTTGCACATCATAACCACTCCTCACAGACATAGCTAAAAGTTTCTCATCCCCTTTATCAGTGTTTATTTTTTCCAAGTTTTGGCAGAATTAATTTGCTCAGGAGTGTCATTTACATGGATCTCATTGGTCGAGGAGTGTCATTTACATGGATTTCATTGGTCGAGGAGTGTCATTTACATGGATTTCATTGGTCGAGGAGTGTCATTTACATGGATTTCATTGGTCGAGGAGTGTCATTTACATGGATTTCATTGGTCGAGGAGTGTCATTTACATGGATTTCATTGGCCAATGAGTGCCAAGTGGAAGATGAATGGAACTGATATTTCCAATGAATATCTGCTTCTGCCCGCGGAATCCAGGTAAGTATCAATCAATTTAAAATTGGTTAGACTCCGAACAGCTGAAAGGCACCAGGGGACTTCAGTCACCATAAATTCTAGAGCACTCTGTAGGGATTGCGACACATAAAATTAATTCAAGTGATTGACAAAGGAGTTTACTAAATCATCGTTAGTATGAAACAGACCCAGTCATTTTTTTTTTTACAGGAGTTTAGTATAGAACTATGGCTAGTTGGTGTTGTAAATAAAATAATTATAATGTGATGAATAAAATACGTCTCCAAGAGACTTTGCCCTTACTACTTCTTGTTTTAAAGACAAGCACTGATAAAGCTATAAAGCTGAGCTAGTCTTTGTCAATTACACAAAAAATTACAACCTAAATTCAATAATGCCTTGATTTTTATCTGCCTTAATTAATATCTTTAGTTTGTTGAATACATCTGGGTACTATGCAGCAATTGTGTAAGCTTGCAGTTTTAGCACATAGAAGAAGGAAAAAGGAGTAAAGCACATTACAAACTTGGCTTTTCTATAAAACACACCATTTATATACTGAAAGCAGCATATATTTTCAGAGGATGCTTAATAAACATGATTTACAAAGAAACTCAATGCATTTTAAAGCTTTTACGTAAATAATCAGTTGTATTCTTTTCAAACTCAATGTTATATAGTTTTTTTTCCCAAAGTAATATTAATACAAGTTTGTAGTATTCTGCACCTTAACCAAACATGCTGATTACCATATCTAGCAACATGATATTAGTGCTCCCTAAGCTCTCCTTTTGTGACAGTGGTTCCTCTACTAAACTGCCAAGTTTCCCCAATCAAACATTAGGAGTATAACAATGGTTTCAGAGAGTGAAAAGGACACTCAACTGCCCACATGGAAAAATAAAATTACTGCTTAGTAGATATACCCAAAAGAAAACATGAATGCATTTAATGATGCGTTATTCATTGGGGGTAAATCTAAAAACAGTTTGCAAAAGTTATAGTTTCTTTGCAAGCTCTGCCCTTCTATCCAAACCATACTTTCTGTGGCTGTCCAATCACAGACTTCCCAATGCAGCTCTACGAGAAGTCTTTGTAAGGAAGTCTCCTCTCTGAGCAATTGCTGCCTCTTGAGTTTAACTCCACTGAGCTAAGCAAGCAGGAAGAAACAGGATCGTCAGTCTGATTGGCAGTCGCAGGGGGTGGGGGGAAAGCTAAAGTAAATTAGGAATCTTGAGTGTCCTTTTAATGCCACGGGGCTACATGTGTAGAACTTTCATTTACTCTAAACGTCTGAAAAATTTAACCAGAAGGTCCAATTTTAATAAAAAAATAAAAATAAAACTACAGTATGTCATATGCAGTTCAATACAATGATAATACTGCCTGGGAGTTACAGTTAAAGGAAAACCAAATGAGACATATAACTTATGTTTGTTTAAGTGTAATTAACATATATTTCAGCCACTGAGAGTTGTTGGTTCCCTAGGCGTCAAAGACATTGGCAGAATTTCTATTTAAAAGTATGATTTTGAGAAATCCTTAAAGCTTGCCACCAATGCATAACACACTTGGAAAGCTAACGATGTGTACTTTGGCATACAGCATCTTTGTTATTTTCCTTTGAATAATAAGAATTATATTTTCTAAACAGTATTCAGTGAGGGATGGAGTAAGATAAGTTTGGTTGGCAAGTCTCCAAATAGGAGAAGGGAAACTGAATAAGTAGAAAATTAAATTATGAGGGAAAAAGACAGATGAAACAAGTGAAGGCTAAAACAAATTGAACGAGGAGGCGATATGGTAAATAGAATAGGGAAAGGAGAAGATAGAATGAGGAGAAAAAGAGAGAAAATTAAGTTGGTATATTATGAGGTTATACTGGATGGGAAAAGAAAGGTTTACTTCAGGGAGATCATGCCAAACTAATCTTATTGATTTTTTTGACTGGGTAACTAAAATAATAGATCAGGGTGGTGCAGTAGACATTGCTTACCTAGATTTCAGTAAGGCTTTTGACACTGTTGCACATAGAAGGCTTATGTCAGGATCGGGTCAGGGATCCAACACGCAAAGTACAAAGAGTAGCTGATACGTATACCGGTCCTTAGAATGGCCGGACTTAACGTATAACTACGATAGAATAGTCAGAGACAAGCCGGGTCAAGGATAACAGAAAGACAGGAGAGTAAATACCAAAGCCGGATCAGAACCAAAAGGCAAGAGAATAACAAAGCACTGTGTGACTAGGCGGACTAGAACCACGACAGGGCAATGAGTAAATGAGAGAGCCACTGTTAAGTATCCTGGCTAGGGAGAGAAGACACGCCTCCGGCGAGTCCTGATTCGTCTCCCGAGATTTGAGTGACAGGACGTTCCGGGTTGGCGTCATGACGTCGACCTCCGGTCCTCCTGCTATAAAAGGAAGTGACTCCCTCGCGGCCGGCGTTAGCAAGACCGAAAGAACCGCGAGGGGCCGAGGAGACATGCCGTCCGGACGGATAAACTTCTAAGTCTCTATCTCTCTCAGAGGTAGAGGCCTCAGGTACCCTGACAGTACCCCCCCTCTCAGATACGCCCACCGGGCGGAAGGAGCCGGGGCGAGATGGAAAGCGGGAGGGAAATGCCCTGCGAAGGCGAGGAGCATGAACATCCTCTTGTGGTACCCAACTCCTCTCCTCAGGACCATAACCCTTCCAGTCAACCAAATATTGTACTCTCCCCCGGGAGACACGAGAATCAATAATGGAGTTAACCTCATACTCCTCCTGACCCTCCACCTGAACAGGGCGCGGAGGGGCGATTGTGGAGGAGAATCTGTTACAGATTAGAGGTTTCAGCAATGACACGTGAAAGGAGTTCGGGATGCGTAAAGTAGCTGGGAGAGCTAGACGATACGCCACTGGGTTAATTCGAGTCAAGATCCTGTAGGGACCAATATAACGAGGAGCGAATTTCATGGAAGGAACTTTAAGGCGAATATTCCTAGTACTCAACCAAACTCTATCGCCTGGAACAAAATTCGGAGCCGCCCTTCTACGTTTGTCAGCATGTTTCTTAACCAGTATAGAATTGTGTAGAAGAATCTGTCGAGTCTGGTCCCACAACTTCCTCAAATTGGCCACATGGACATCAACCGACGGCACTCCTTGGGAAGGAGAAACCGAGGGAAGAATAGATGGATGAAAGCCATAGTTCATGAAGAAGGGGCTTGAATGCGTAGAGTCACAAACGAGATTGTTGTGCGCAAACTCCGCCCAAGGAATCAAACCGACCCAATCGTCCTGGTGTTCGGAAACAAAACAACGTAAGTATTGCTCAATCTTCTGGTTGGTTCGTTCGGCAGCTCCGTTAGACTGAGGATGATAGGCGGACGAAAAATTCAATTTGATGCCTAATTGAGAACAGAAGGCTCTCCAAAAACGTGAAACAAATTGGGAGCCTCTATCAGAAGTGATCTCCGAAGGAATCCCATGCAAGCGAAAAATCTCTTTAGCAAAGATCTCCGCCAATTCAGGAGAAGTCGGGAGTTTAGGCAAAGGTACGAAATGTGCCATCTTGGTAAACCTATCGACTACGGTGAGGATAACAGTGTGCCTTTTAGAAATAGGCAAATCCACAATAAAGTCCATTGCCACACAGGACCAAGGTTTGTCAGGAATTTCCAGAGGTTGTAGAAGGCCACAAGGAAGCGAATGCGGTAGTTTAGTCTTAGTACAGACCTCACAAACTCCGATAAAATCCTTAATATCCTTCCGTAACGAAGGCCACCAGAAATCCTTGGAGATCAAAGAATACGTCTTGCGAACACCCGGATGACCAGCCACCTTACTCTCGTGAAGGCACTGTAAGAGCTCCAATTGGAGTTCAGGAGGAACGAAAAGTCTGGAAGCCGGAGTCAGTCTAGGTGCCAGATGCTGCAAGCTCCTTATCTGATCAAGTAGCGGAGAATGGACTTTGAGAGTAGTGTTAGCGATAATGTTACACTTGGGTACTATAGAGGACAAAACCGGCTCAGATACGGCAGCAGGTTCATATTGGCGAGATAAGGCATCGGCTTTAGAATTCTTAGAACCTGGCCTATATGTGAGTACGTAGTTGAAGTGAGTGAGAAATATGGACCAACGAGCCTGTCTAGATGATAGTCGTTTAGCCTCTCCAATATAGGATAAGTTTTTATGATCTGTTAAAATCGTAACAGGATGCAAAGTACCCTCCAACAAATGTCTCCACTCCTTCAAGGCCATTATAACCGCTAGTAGTTCCCTGTCACCAATGTCATATCTGCTTTCAGTACCTGACAATTTTTTGGAAAAGTATCCACAAGGATGTAATGGTTTATCAACACCCAACCTTTGGGACAGAACAGCACCTATACCTGTCTCAGAAGCGTCAACTTCGAGTAGGAAAGGTAGTGTAGTATCAGGGTGAACTAAAATTGGTGCGGAAGCAAACAGCTCCTTGAGTGTCTTAAAAGCCAGAAGTGCTTCAGTAGACCAATTCTTAGTATCAGCCCCTTGTTTGGTCATATTGGTGATGGGAGCAATGATAGAGGAGTATCCCTTAATGAAACGTCTGTAGTAATTGGAGAAACCAATAAATCTCTGGATAGCCTTGAGACCCTTAGGTAAAGGCCAATCTAATATGGATTGGAGCTTCTCCGGATCCATTTCAAACCCCTCCCCAGAAATCACATAACCAAGAAAGGTAGTTTGGGATTGGTCAAAGCTGCATTTCTCTAGTTTGCAGTATAAGCCATGCTGAAGAAGTTTGTGTAAAACCCTTCTGACTTGTCCGTGGTGAGTTTCAATATCCCTGGAATGTATAAGTATATCATCAAGGTATACAATCACACAGTCATCTTGAAACTCCCTAAGAACCTCATTAATAAGGTCCTGAAATACCGCCGGGGCATTGCAGAGACCAAAAGGCATTACAGTATACTCATAGTGCCCATATCGAGTATTGAATGCAGTTTTCCACTCGTCTCCGTCGTGAATTCTCACCAAATTATAAGCACCTCTAAGGTCTAACTTAGTGAAAATCTTAGAACTTTTTAATCGATCAAAAAGTTCGGTGATCAAGGGAATCGGATATACATTTCTGATGGTTATCTTGTTAAGACCTCGGTAGTCAATGCAGGGTCTTAAAGAGCCATCCTTCTTTTTAACAAAAAAAAATCCAGCCCCAGCAGGAGAGGAGGATCTTCTAATGAACCCCTTGTCTAGGTTTTCACGAATATACTACTCTAGAACTAAGTTTTCATTCGTAGACAAAGGGTATACATGACCCCTGGGGGGCATGGTACCAGAAAGTAAATTAATTTTGCAATCAAAAGGCCTATGTGGTGGTAAGGTATCAGCCTTTCCTTTGTCAAATACTGCCTTTAAATCTTGATACAAGGACGGTATCTGTACTTTGGTAGAGTCGGTAGCGTTATTAGGTGAGTTGACACTACAAAGAGGTGACACTTTCTTTAAACAATTCTCTTGACAATCCTGACCCCACGAAACTATTTCCCCTGATCTCCAATCTATAACGGGGTTATGTCTCTTAAGCCAGGAGTATCCCAGGACTATGGGAACAGAAGGAGATGAAATGAGTAGTAGGGATATTTCCTCCTTGTGTAGAATACCAGTAGTTAAGTAAAGAGGTGTGGTCTCCCGGAAAATCACAGGCTCAACTAAAGGTCTACCATCAATGGCTTCAACAGCCAAGGGTGTCTTCCTTAACTGGGATGGGATAGTGTGTTTGGTGAGAAACTTTTGGTCGATAAAACTCTCAGCAGCGCCGGAGTCTATCAATGCCATAGTCTCTAAAGTTCCCTTCTCCCAAGTTAAAGAGACCGGTAATAGAAGTCTATGTTCTTTGTAGTTATGAGTAGAGGACAAAATCGAAACACCCAAGGTCTGTCCTCTAGAGAAACTTAGGTGCGAGCGTTTCCCGGACGACTGGGACAGCTCAAACGTACATGACCTCTGGCCCCACAATACATACACAGTCCCTCCCTTCTCCTGTACTGTCTCTCCTCCTCTGAGAGACGAGTAAGGCCTAACTGCATAGGTTCTGAAACCTGTGGATTTTTGGTTTCAGAAATTTGAAATGATGGTGCTAGTCTAAAGGAGGATTTACCGGTTCTATCTCGAGTATTCTGTCTCTCCCTTAGACGTTCGTCAATACGAGAGATAAAGGAAATGAAATCCTCCAGGTTCTCGGGAAGCTCTCTTGTCGCTACCTCATCAAGTATTACATCAGATAATCCATTTAAGAATACGTCTATATAGGCCTGTTCATTCCATTTTACCTCTGCCGCCAAAGACCTGAACTCTAGTGCGTAATCCACAAGTGTTTGGTTGTCTTGTCTAAGGCGCAACAGTAATCTGGCTGCATTGACTCTCCTGCCAGGGGGATCAAAAGTTCTTTTAAAAGCAGCTACAAAGGCATTATAGTTATAGACTAATGGATTATCATTCTCCCACAACGGATTAGCCCATCTCAGAGCTTTCTCAATGAGTAAGGTAATAATAAATCCCACTTTTGCCCTATCAGTAGGGTATGAACGAGGCTGTAGCTCGAAATGAATACTGATCTGGTTCAAAAAGCCACGACACCTCTCAGGAGAACCAGCATAACGTACAGGTGGGGTAACTCGGGAAGAAGCACCTACAGTAGCTACCTCTAGCCCTGAACCCACAGAAGAAGCAGAAATATTACGCATCTCCTCAGGTGGATTAATAGGACGAGACAGCAGCGCCTGTAGTGCTAGAGCCATCTGATCCATCCTATGATCCATGGCGTCAAACCTAGGATCAGGAGAACCAAGCTGACAATTTGTACCTGCAGGATCCATGGCCCTGTCGTAATGTCAGGATCGGGTCAGGGATCCAACACGCAGAGTACAAAGAGTAGCTGATACGTATACCGGTCCTTAGAATGGCCGGACTTAACGTATAACTACGATAGAATAGTCAGAGACAAGCCGAGGTCGAGGGAACGAGAAGACAGGTAAGCGAGAGACAAGCCGGGTCAAGGATAACAGAAAGACAGGAGAGTAAATACCAAAGCCGGATCAGAACCAAAAGGCAAGAGAATAACAAAGCACTGTGTGACTAGGCGGACTAGAACCACGACAGGGCAATGAGTAAATGAGAGAGCCACTGTTAAGTATCCTGGCTAGGGAGAGAAGACACGCCTCCGGCGAGTCCTGATTCGTCTCCCGAGATTTGAGTGACAGGACGTTCCGGGTTGGCGTCATGACGTCGACCTCCGGTCCTCCTGCTATAAAAGGAAGTGACTCCCTCGCGGCCGGCGTTAGCAAGACCGAGAGAACCGCGAGGGGCCGAGGAGACATGCCGTCCGGACGGATAAACTTCTAAGTCTCTACCTCTCTCAGAGGTAGAGGCCTCAGGTACCCTGACAGCTTATCAATAAACTGCAATCTTCAAGTTTGGATTCCAATATTGTTAAATTGGTAAGTCAGTGGCTGAGTGACAGGCAACAGAAGATTGTAGCCAATGCTTAATACATACAATCAATCATAGTACTGGGTCGGAGGTTATAGGAGGTCGGAACAGCTGGGGAGAGGATTCTACTCAATGCACAAGGCTGGAAAGATGAAGAGTGCGTCGGGGTTCCAGCTATAGCCAGTTTAGCTCTTTTAACATGTCACAGTGGTGGGTAAAGTAATTACATTCCAGTACAAAGCAGCAGAATTAATTATATAATGTATTAAGTATATTAAGGTGGGTTTGCAGAGCGGGTGCATTCACTACATCCCCATAATCAATGACCGGCATTAACATTTGTTGCACTATCTGTTTCCCTACTGTAGGGCTTAGGCAGGATTTGTTTCTGTACAGGGCACCTAGTTTTGGGTAATAGATTTTTGCAATGTGAAGGCCAAAGGATAGAGTGGGGTCTAGTAACATACCTAGATATTTAAAAGAGCAGACTGCTGTCAGTGTGCTATTTGAATTTGTTCTGATACACAGTTGTTGATTTTGTAGTTTATGTAATTTAGATACAGTTCCAAAGATCATTGTCAGTGTTTAGGAAGAGTTTGTTATCCGCTATCCAATTTTCTACCTCTGTGAATTGGTCTTGGAGCACAGCCTCAAGCTGCGGTAGATTGCGTTTACTAGCGTAGATTACAGTGTTGTCTGCATACATGTGTACAGTTGAGGATTTGCAGGTGTTAGGCAGATCATTTATAAATAATGTGAATAGCAGGGGGCAGAGTATGGAGCCTTGGGCAACTGGAAGAGGGAGGGAATCGCTATCAGAAATGGCCACATATTGCAATCGATCCGAAACATACGGTCGAAACCAGTTTAGTGGACGATCACCAATGCCTGAGTTTTTAATTTTTTGCAAAATAATGCCATGGTCTACTGTGTCAAAGGCCTTGGCAAAATCAAGGAAAATAGCTCCAGTTAGGTCTCCTTGTTCCATGCCAATTTGGATGTGATTGCAAACTTTTAAGAGGGCAGTCGAAGTTGAGTGATTTGGATGAAAGCCTGATTTATAAGGGGTCAGATAATTTGATTGTTGATAATACTCACATAGTTGTGTGTGGACACATTTTTTCCAAGATTTTTGACAATACAGGGAGCAATGATATCAGGCGATAGTTAGATACCAAAATATTGTCACCACTTTTATGGATAGGTATTACTTTTGCAGTCTCCCAAAGTTTGGGTATGCATCCTGACACCAGGGATCCATTGATAAGGGTAGTGACAGGTTTAGCAATTGCTGGCACACTGAGCTTCAGCAACATTGCTGGGATCTGATCTGGTCCACACTGGTTTTTAATTTTTAAATTATTAAGATGTTTATTAACAACACCAACAGGCACAGGTCTAAAATTGAATTTCTCTATATGAGAATTATGCAGATTTGTCAGGGCCTGATCTTTATTTGCGGTCTGAAAATGAGTGTCATTTGTTATCTTAGCAACCAGGGTGGTAGCACATCCAACAAAATAATTATTTTGCTACATCTAGGGGGTTTAGCAGTGTTTGGTTGTCCATTTTGGCAGTGGAGGGTTGGGAGTAGATTGTGGGGGTTTGTATGCTATTTATGATTTTCCAAAAGTTTCTTGGCTGTGGTAGGTTGTTGTTCAAATTTTTACTGAAATATTGGGCCTTTGCCATTTTTGTTTGTTTTGTGCATGCATTTCCCCATTGTCTGTAGGTACAGTGATCGTTCATGGAGCCAGTACGCTTGACCTTTGAATCTCTAAACAGGTACATTTGAATGAGGTCAGCTGTAACACAGGGCAGGTGTCCCTTTTATTCACACTTTTTTTTTTTTTAATTCTTTATTTTTCGTTGTGCAAGAAATAACAATGCGTATTACACTGCCACAACGGCGTATGCAATCAGACATATATGTGGCATTATGGTCTCAGCACAATTTTTATATATAGTGATAGTCCCGCTGTTTGTACGTGTTTGGTTGCAGGTCTTGACTGTATAAACAACATAAGTAACTCAAGTAATTGTATCAAAAAGGCATGACCTGCATAAAACTGGTGATTAGCTCGCTATGTGAGGTGTCTGAGCTTCATGGGATTAAGTCCCAGACTATGTGCTTCTATGTTGTCTGCAGGTACTGTAATGAGTTAGAGAAAGCTTAACATGCACATGTATTATAGACATAGTGGTAGTGTTGTAATATAGAAAACCCTGTGCTTTGCTAGCATTAGGAACTACCAGCAAGGGGGTATACGTGAAAATACTTTTAGGTCGCTTTATAAAAGTTGCTTAGCAGGCTAACACTCAGAAACAGATGAAGCAGGTGGAATACAAGAGTCCATCGCCTGAAAGTGAGTAGTTTTCGTCATGCTTGGGTTTTTTCCACCCCAGGTTAACCCTCCAGCTGCCAGACAGAGGCCAGTGGTTTATCGCTGTGGGATCTGCCTATGAAGTATGTGGGCAGCAGAGGGACGGGAGCCAGAGTGCTGCCATGTTAGGCACAGTCCAGGCAAGTGGCTTGGTGACAGTCCCCAGGTGGTGTACTTGCGGTTTTTAGTCCTGTGCTTGCCTCTGGTGGGAGCCAGGACCCTGCAGCCGTGTTGGTTGTCAGGTTGGACCTCGCGGCTACGGGCTGTCGGTCCGAGTGTGTCGGTCTCTTCTAGTTGCTTTGAGAGGCTCAGCTTGCAGGGCTTCATCGCTGGGTGTAGCTCCTTCTGTGAGTTCACTTAGGCGGTCAGGACTGTGAGGTCCTCGCCGGTCGTGTACCTTGCCGCCAGCCCTGAGTCAGCGTGGTTTCTGGCTGCTCATGCACCGTGTGGTTGGACCCAGGATGGGTCTCAGCAGGTATTTGCCGGTGTCTTCGTGGCCCATGTCGGCGGTCTGTTATTGTGTGGCGAGTGCGCCCTTATTCTCTTTGGCGCGGGCTACTTGCCATGCGGTCTCCGCCATTTTTTAGAGAGCATGAGGGACACAGACAAACTATAAGTACAGACATATAGACAGATAAAAGTCAATATTAAAAATGGATGCATGACATATTTTACTAGAGAATGAAATTGAAATTCCAGCCTGTAAATTAATTAAATGGATTAATTGGCAGCTGAGGGTCATGATTATTAGCCTGCAGGACAGAGGGTATTTACCTACTATAGGTGTTTCTTTGAAAACAATCAGCATATCTATTAAGTATTGGAAATCTTTCTCATTTTACCTTTATGATAATTTCAATTTGTATTGTCTAATTAAAACACCCAAAGTGAATTGAGTGCAAACATATTTTAAATGTCATTTTAGTCTTATTACTGAAATTCCAACTCTTGTGTTGACTCCATGAAGTCTAGCCAACGTTTGCTGTTTTTGTTTCACTGCCTTTACTTATGTGAAGCTCTATAATATAACAGGCAGCGTTTTACTAATGAAATAATAACTTCACGTAATGCTGGTTAAATTGCCGTGCAATGAGAAGAAGTCTACTCAACAACAGGGAAATAAAAAAGTAAACAATAATGCACAACAAGTAACCTTTCGGTTTAATTCAACCAGTGCAATGAACGTCATTTACAAAAAATAGTATACATAGAACGTAATATCATGCAGTAAATCATGTCATCAAGTAAATAATGGCATATTAACTCTGGAAAAATGTTTGCTCTTTGTTGCATAACTTTAAACCTCAGAAATGTTGTATAAGCTTGCACATTTCAGAGACATGCTGTAAAAATCTCCAGTGGTCTGTCAGAGGGTACATCAATCCTGGGAAAGTGTGCTTTTAAAGTTCTTTAGATTTATATCTTGTACCTTTAACAGTAACAATGCTGATTGTGCATCAGTGACATAAAGGGCAGATTTACTAAACCATACCATTCTGCTTACACCCAAAATGATCAGATCCAGCTTATTTAGGAATTAATTTTACCAACAAATATACGGGATCAGCTGCTGGCTGAGGCTGATAGGACTTTGGAGCTAGTTCTGGCTATCTCCTTCTTCTCTCCCCCTTCTCTCTGAGCCACGTCCTATCCCTCCCTCGAGTAACTTCCTGTAAGCTGGAGGAAGTGACCTAAACTCAGAACTGCTAATCTGACAGGGGCCGGTCGCTGTTAAAAGCCTGTGGTGTCCAACCAGATCTTTGATCAAAGATGTCCATTGAGTAGTCGTAATTTTGAGGGACACCCAATATGCCATCCCAGCTTGTGGGTTCCGATGCGTCCATGTTGGCTGCACCGCAGGTAGCTCAACCACTGCCCTAAAAATAACAATCTTCCCTCCTTCGAGTAGCTTCCTGTAAGCTGGAGGAAGTGATCTAAACTTCCTTCCTCTCAGAACTGCTGATCTGACAGGGGCCAGTTGCTGTTAAAAGCCTGTGGTGTCCAACCAGATCGTTGATCAAAGATGTCCATTGAGTAGTTGTAATTTTGAGGGACACCCAATATGCCATCCCAGCTTGTGGGTTCCAATGCATCCATGTTGGCTGCACCGCAGGTAGCTCAACCACTGTCCTAAGAATAACAATCTTCCCTCCTTCGAGTAGCTTCCTGTAAGCTGGAGGAAGTGATCTAAACTTACTTCCTCTCAGAACTGCTGATCTGACAGGGGCCGGTCGCTGTTAAAAGCTGGTGCTGTCCAACCAGGCCATTGATCAGAGATGACCATTTAGTAGCCGTAAGTGTGAGGGACAGCCAATGGGCCATCCCAGTTTGTGGCCCCCGGTGCATCCACATCAGCTGCTCCACAGGTAGTTCAACCACCAGTCTCAAAATAACAATCTTCCCAAATTACTTTTTTGAAAATTTAGTTTTTTATATTGCTAGAAATTTATGTATTCTCATTTCCTACATAAAGACAAAAATCTCCAAGCACTAGCAAGGTAGGTGGATACGCAAATGAGAAGCAGCTGTTATTTTCCTAAGCTGACTATGTATTAATTGCAATAATGATGTTCAAATAAACCTGTTTTAGCATGACTTCTTTTACATTGATGTAATATTGGTGATGTAATATATTATTCCAGAATGATGATATTGTACCTTAAAATAGAATATACATCCTTACATTCTGTCATCAGATTAAATTACTTAAATCAAGATTCATCTTAAGCAAAACTCCTAAATGTATAGAAATATGCATGTGTATTTGTTTATTTGAATATAACTTCAATAAGTCCCAGATTGGGGCAAGCAATAATAAGGCAGGGATGTGCTTCAACACGAAAATTTAATTTGTTATGATCACTCAACACCAGCAGACATCACAAATGTCAACAATATTTCATCAGAAGTGTGACTACACTCAATTTTGCAATATTCCAAATGTTATTTTATTAAATACGAAGAATAAAAAAATGTCTGAATGCAAAGCTTCAAAACACAACTGGTGGTGGTATCACTTATTTATTTATTACTTGTATTTATAAAGCGCCAAACATATTTCGCAGCGCTGTACAATTGGGAAAAAGAAAATATAATAAGAACAGACCGAAACAACAGGTAGGGGGCCTTGCCCGTGAGCTTACAATCTAAAGGTAAACTGTGGATGAGAGACAAAAGGTAACAGTGTCAGGATTACAATTGATCCAACACGCAGTATTAGTATCACACTTAGGAATAAGGATAACGCCTAACCGGACCTTAGAATGGCCGGACTTAACGTACTAGAGAATAGTCGAAATACTAGCCGAGGTCAGGAACACAGAACGAAACACAGTTGCAAGGAATAGCCAATAGTCAGGGATACCAGAATTCAGAGAAGTCAGAATGAAGCCAAAGTCAATAACCAAAGAAACACGATCAGGAACACACTTTCGGGTAACCAGCAAAGGGAAACCATGACAGGGCAATGATTAGAAGAAATTAGGGAGTTTAAATATCTCTCTTGAGAATCCGATTGGCTGTATCCGGCCTTTGACCCCAAAATGTGCGCACGCGTCCTCTGCGTGACGTCATCCGCACATCGATATCGCTACCATCGTGAACAGACGTGAGGCTACATAACAGTGTGGATCCGCATCGGCTGGCGTCCACTGGCATGAATTAAATGGGGCTTCTTGCAGGGGTGGATGTAAAACTGTCCCTAAAGAGTAGAGAAACACAGTTATTTAAAGGAATGCATGGCTAGGAGTGGCAAGGAGAGAGGGGGCGAGGGGGGGGGGGGAGTGGAAGGGGGGAATGGTTGAGCAGACCTGCCATTTGTCTGATAAAATTACAATATTTGCCAACCAGAATACTAAACACGTAACAATTTGCCATACATTCCCTGTTATTTGTCTACTAAAAGTGAATTTTGCTTGACTGAAAATTAAATGTGCCAGATTTAGGTAAGAAAAAACTAATTTGGTATTTGCATTGATTTGCAAGCATGGTCCCAATAGATTGGTTGGGTAGAAAAATGTTGATGAGTTACAACTATAAAACTATCCCAAATTTGATGAGATTGTTCTGATATTGGCCCCTATCCAAATATAAGTATTGTGGTACTTCTAAACACGATAGAGATTATTTTCCGGGAAAGTACTAGTGCATAAATATGCTTATGCTGTACTGACGCAAGTTAGAAACTTTCGAATACTATGTGCATTGCAAGTCCTGATCTGCAATGTGTAGTCAGCCTGGTGTGCATTCTTCTCTAACCCACCACCTTCAATCCTGCTGTTTACCTTATATTGTTGGAATATAGTGAGTAAGAATGTTTTTGCCTTTAAGTATTTTGTTCATTTATAAGCAGGGTTATTTACTAGAACAGGGGAAGGCAAACTTGAGCACTCCTGATATTGTGTATTACTTTGCCAGCAATTTGGGAGATGTAGTCCACAATATTAGGAGTGTTAAAGTTTGCCTACTCCATACAAGAGTGGGAATTCAAAATTAATTCAAAGAGAATTGTCAAGTTTAAGGAAAGATTAGCTGAACTGAAAGATAATTTTTGCAGTTCGATTATTTTGATGTTAAATTTGAAATGCAATTTTTATTTTCACTTCCTGATAGGTATGCTAAGATATCTAAGATATGCCTTGTTTTCAAGTGTGATGTGATCATTTTTATTGCTATATTTCTTTCTCATTAGACTGGTACCCTTATCAGTAATATTAAGACTCAGATTAGTCTCTTTTGGAGGAGACATTATGAATCATTTTGATATTGAGAATTACCATTTTTATACTACAGGAGTGATTTGTTCCTGTATGGTCCCTTTTGATATTGATAGGACCCATAGACATGTTTCCAGAGGTAAGGTTCAGCCTGCATGAGGAGGGTCACCATAAGGATACACATACACTTAGGCTTTGTGGTTTGTAGATATTATTATTATTATATTTATAGAGCGCCGTCAAATTCCGCAGCGCTTTACAATGGGTGGATGAACAGACATGTAGTTGTAACCAGACAAGTTGGACACACAGGAACAGAGGGGTTGAGGGCCCTGCTCAATGAGCTTACATGCTAGAGGGAGTGGGGTAAAATGACACAAAAAGGTAAGGATAGTATTAGACTAGTCACAGTTGTAGAAGAGGAATCAGTTGAGAGCTATTAACAGTTTAATTGATACACTTTTATGAAGAAGTGGGTTTTTAACGATTTTTTGAAGGAGTGGAGACTGGGTGAGCATCTAACGGAGGAGGGAAGCGAGTTCCACAGGAACGGTGCAGCCCTCGAGATAGATATGAGTATGTAATGCCAGTAGACTTGGAGATTAATTTGGACTGAACTACAATTTGGCCAAATTTGAGCCAATTTGGCAGAAATATGCCAAACTATAGATTAACCGGAATGTGAAATGCTGAACATGCTAGAGGCAGTGTCACTATTCTAAATTCCACCCATGGTGCTAAAAAAAGAGATGATTGATTAGGAAAAAAGATGGCATGGGGACAGTCACAAAATACTGATTTTATTACTTCACTGAAGTGAGTAAGAGAGGTAAAAACGTGAGGAGCTGTAAAATAAATCTATATATTATACTTTTGTTTTTTACTGCTCTTCCTGTTATTTCCTTCACTGGTTACTTTTTTTCACTCGATCTCTAAACGAAATATCAGTGTACTGCAAAATGAATACATAATATTGCATTATTTTTATATTTTGCAGCATACCTATTGGCCAACTTTCATGCCATTTTGGCGTTTTCTTCTGATGCAGCCGAATCGACATTTGGCCGAGCTGAACCGACATCCGACCAAATATCGGGTCCCCCCCAAAAAAAATCTATCTTGGGAAAAAATTCCATGTGCAAAACCTAATTAGCCCTCCATTAGCATGAATAACACAACAAAATGAAAGTTGAGATAAGAATAACAAATAAAGACAAAGCAAAATGAAAAGAGGGTGGGAGTCCAGACAGCAGCACTAGTTCTTCAAAGCTACAAAGCATCCCACACACCACTGAGGTAAGTCCAGCATATACAGTCACTTCTCCGCCATTATACCTCACACCACATGGCAGCCAATCCCAGTTAGCTCTCTGTCCCCAGTCACAGCTCCCACAGAATCCCATTCCATCCAAGATACCTGCTAAATCTGCCTGGAAACTCTTAACCTCCCACCCAACTTCTCTGGGATGACCTGACAAAATATAACCCTCTCTTTGTCACCATGTATATGTTGCCGCAGGCCATACAGCCTGGGCAATTTATTGTGGCTGTCTGTCTATCTGTCTCTCTAATTATAATTGTAAGAGATTTGTATATGACCCATGAAGTCCAACACTTTCATGGTAACATTTCCAAGATTACATGATGTTATGTATGTTTGGGGGCTTTTTCACATGATGTTATACATGTTTTACATTAAACTGAGAACCCAAAACATGAGAAGAATTATTTATATTCATCTGATTTAAGTTTTTTTTTTTTTTATGGATATCAGTTTAATATATGTATTTGAAGTAAGAAATTCTGAATCGCCTTGCTTAAAACATTTTCCTTCTGCTGAAGTCACGTAGTAGTTTGAAACATATGGTCACAGCTGTTTGAATATGTATCTGATCTCAGCGTGAGTTACATCTTCCTTTTAAAAGGATCAGGCCCAAAAAAGCACTTGTAGTAATAAAGAAAAACACAATTTATCAAAAATTACTCAGAGATTGTAAATATGCAAAAAAACTATTTCCCCTTTGACTTAGTTTAAGAGTTGCTATCGGTGAACTTTGACAACACTTTGTCTTGTTTTCCTCTCAGGAAAAGGCACAACGATGAGTCAGATTACCCAAAATGCTATTTTTTATCTGCCAACTTCTGCCGAATTTACTAATAGAGTTTATGACACTGACCAATATTAGCAATTTAAAGAAGAAATTGTTTAAGCTCATTTTGCATTAATCTGGGAGTCTCTGCTTTGGTAGCAGTAAAGATTATCTATATTATGGCTGAGAAGAGACCAAAATAAATAAAGGAAATTGTTTAGATACTTTGCTTATGGCTATTTGTAAGGAAGCTACTTATTTTCGACACAAAAATACAAATTCCCACAAAAAAATAATAACAATGTATGTTTAAATGCACGTGTATGGATATAATGGCCACAAACCATAAGTACAGTTGCCAGGCTAAAACCAGGTATCTTTTATATAGAGGGTATTGCAGGCTGCTAATGTCATTTCACTTCAACTTCACTTCAGATTCCTCTCTTGCACCTGTCATTAATCTAATACTATCCTTACCTTTTTTTTTTTTTAATTCTTTATTTTTGGCAGTGCAGTAATTAAGACATCGTTAACAGTAATACGATTAAATATAGGTACATTGGTAATTGACAGAAAGCAATGTTCGTTAGTATGGTTAGGCAAAGTATACTGCACTGTTTTTTTTGTTGTTGAAAGAATTGTAACAGCATATTAGAACATAGCTCACTTCCTACGTGTCCCATCTGAATATATAAGTAATGCTTACGACAGGTATCCGAGCTGGGAGCTGGGAACACTAAAACAGAAAACATATTAAAAGGCAGATGACAAAAATATGGAAACTATACTTAAACATAACTAGACGTCCCATCTGTCTTACTAAATATGCAGCCCAGGCAAGATAGGCTTAACCCAGAGCGGGCATAAGGTTCGGTGTCACCTGTGGCTAGCTGAGTCCTATGATGATGTGCCATGACGTGTGCCCATATCGTACATAGGTATCTAATTGACCGGGTACCTACAGTATACATATCGGTCTCCCACTCGATTGGTTACAGGCAAGAAAATTAAACTGAGACTTGAAAGAACTGTAAACGTAAAGAATAACAGTAAAAGTAATATCTCGTAAAAACAAGCGTTATAGGCCTGCATAGGGAGGTCTCCGTTTTATTGGGGACCTTGCCGGTCTGTGGTCTGCCTGGGATCAGCCGATTCCCACGTCTAGGAGGCAGAGGTTACGGGAGTGGGGTTCTGTGGGGCAATAGGTGTCTGGCAGCTATCGTGAAGAGGTCTTGCTGTGGTATATAGTGTCGTGATACCTCCCTGCAATTGCCTGTGGAGGCTGGTCTGTCGCCTCTCTCATTTACCGGACACATTGCGTGGATGGCTCGTGCCATATCATGTGGGAGGCTAGGTAGGAGCAGCCTGTAGGCTCCCTTGCTGTTGTGTGGAGTCTGTCATGGGTATCCCGGTAGTCGTTGTGTCGGATATGTCGAGGGGTGCCCAAGTGTGTGGGTGCGGGATGGTCGTATCTTGAGTCCCTCTCGGTAGTCGTGTGTGTCTGGTCCCCTTAATGGCCAGTACCCCGCTGTTACACGGTAGACAGGTGATTACATATGTGTGGAGGTGGAAAAGTTGGGAGAGCCAGTATGTGTGTTTGGTCAAGAGTGTGGTAACGTCTGGGGTTGCGTCTCTATGCAGCTCCTCGATAGTTGGGTGTCCCTGTCTGGTCGGTTATGTGGGGGGGTGCGTGTGAATAAAGAAGGTCTTGCCTCTGCTGGTAAGTTTTTTGTTTTTTGTTTTTTTTTTTGGGGGGGGGGGGGATTAATAGAAATTAGAAAAGTCGCTAGACAACCTTTCAGTCAGGACTAATTTTCTTTTGGGATCTCGAGGAGGGGCCGAGGCCCTGCTTTGTTATAAAGGGAGGGGGGGGGGGGGTACCATTTGTCAAGTCCAGATTATAGATTGTAGATTGCAAGTCCAATATTAAGGTGAGGTTTCCCGTAGGCTGTGGGCTGTATACAACTCCTGAGGATTGTGTAGTCCTAGGTTTGGAGACTTAAGTGGTGACCGCTGCATAGTTCATTGGGGTTGCGCCTCTCGGGATAAACGGGTTGATTGTCGCCGGGTCCCAGGTATGCGTCGGCGTGGTATGGTGAGGGGGTCCTTCCCGGATGAGTGAGTCGTGTGGGATGCCCAGAGTCTTAATGAGGTCCGATGCGTCCTGGATATCGTGGATTAAATAGGAGTCCGCGCCTTGTTGTACCGCGAGAGATCTGGGGTTCCGCCATCTATAACTGATACCCTTTTGTTGGAGCAGAGAGGTGAGTGGTCGCAACGATCGGCGCCAGGCTAGGGTGCCGTTGGACAGGTCAGCAAAAAAGGTCAGTCTCTTATTTTCAAACTGTAGCGGGGTTTTGCCCCGGAGGGCCGTGAGGACAGTTGTTTTATCCCGTCCATTTCTGAATGTGATTATAGTGTCTCTCGTGGCTGAAGGTGGTGCCCTGGGTGGTTTAGGGATCCGAAATTGGTCTGTTGGGCTGATGGCGTCGGCCTGTCCCTGAGGTAATACAGCTCCCAATATACGTTGTATAACCTGCGGCAATTCGGATTCCAATATCTCTTCTGGGAGCCCTCTGACCTTTAAGTTTTGCCGTCTCCGGTCATCCTCCTGGGCCGCGAAGCGGCGTTCATATAGCTGATTCTGTGTTTGTAAGTCCTGCACTGCTTTCTGTAAGGACGATAAGTTTAACTGGTGGTTCTGAGAGGATGCCTCCAGTGTGCTGATGCGGCCTGTCAGGCCCTGCACTTCTCCCCTGAGGGCCTTAACGTCTGTAAGTATGTTATTTTGGAGTTCCGCCAGTAGGGCCTTCAGAACCCCTGTAGTTACCAATTCAGCATCGGTTCCCTTCTTCTGGGGTCTGGCCTTCTGTGGCATGGCTGGGGCTGGTAGGTAGTTGTCTTCGGCGTCTCCCGAGAGATCGTCCGAGAAATCGGAACAGCCGCCGTGGAGGGCCGCCATATTGGGCTCAGTCGGGCCTAGCGCTTGTCTCCACATGTCGCCGATCGTCAACCCGGCGGTAGGTTTATCTGGCCCCGGTTTCTTATTTTTCTTTCCCATGCTGATTTAGGGGGTCTGTGTAGTCGTTTTGGGTGTTCAGTGTTTATTTTTGTAGGGGTAGGTTTTCGTCGTCCGTTGTCTGGAGCTCTGGTTTCCAGCGACCGCTTTCCTCGGCAGTTCGGCTCCGCCTATCCTTACCTTTTGTGTCACTTTACCCCACTGCCTCTAGCATGTAAGCTCATTGAGCAGGGTCCTCAACCCCTCTGTTCCTGTGTGTCCAACTTGTCTGGTTACAATTACATGTCTGTTCGTCCACCCATTGTAAAGCGCTGCGGAATTTGCTGGCGCTATATAAATAGCTAAAAAAAATAATAATAATAATAACTTCACACTTCCCTAACTCCGAGAATAAAAACCTTTTATTTTGAGCCACTAGGTCTCTCATACTTTGTGGGAGGTAGTAAGGGACATTATTTGCAGAGTTATTCATGACACAGGGGTGCAGGTGCAGGTAAGTTGAGTACTATGGGCAAAACAACTTTAGCTATTGTATATAGAGAGATTAGCGTGACAAAGCTCCAAGATACGATTGATAACTGTTAAACTCTTAAATAGTAGATACTTAGACTATAAGTCTGCTCGAGTATCCGTTATGCAACAAAATACACTTCTAGATAAATATCAAGCTGTTTATTTATATATATATATTTTATTTTTTTATTTATTTTATTTTTATTTATTTTTTGCATTCGTTACATACACTACAAAAAGGTATAAATTATTACAATTACAAATGAAACATTTTGTTCTCTTTGCTGTTTTGATGCTTTACTGTGTTGCTCACCTCCAGTAACATGTTCCTGACACCTACGCTGAATTAGAAGACAGGAAGGCATTCAATAAATGACCTTGCTTGTCCTTTCAACCATTCTCCTCATTTGTGTTTTTGTTATTTTGTGTAATTCTTTCCCTTTATACACATTTCCTGATTTATTAGTCTGTTGACATTTAAAGGAGAAGACTTGCATGTGAATATATGATATCTGTATTATTTTATTAACTGGAAATGTTGCACACTTTCATTTTTCTCTACTTGTTAATATTTAGATAACACATTTTTTGATTAGTCCTGTGGCCAGTCCTTTTGCATCACACAGAGACACTGTAGTAGATGCCAACCCTCCTGCAGGTTGAAATGAGATTTGAAATGCTGATCCCTGGCATAAGCCGGAATACTCTATTTACTGTATGTGGTATAATGTCCACATACAATCAAGCTGTTTATATTCGGCTTTAATTTTTTGGAATCTGTAATGTTGGAAGGTTTCTTGCAAACATTCAACAGCAAATAGTTTTCACTGTTATGTAATTTTTATTGTCTTGCCGGTTTGCTATAAAATGGACTTTTGCTTCGTACTATAATTTTTGTAGACTTTTATCCGGTAGAACATCCTTCATTGTAGTGCCACATTCAGTCATGTGTGGCACTCTTTGATCTAACTGGGTTTGAATTTGGTCTGAGACTATTTCCCTGAGCCTCTTTCACAATATCAACACTGCACGAATGATAAGCATTAGAAGCTATCTGTCTACAGGTCACACAGAACAGCTAATGTTTCTTGTGTTTGGCTTAATATCTGCCTTGACCAATATATCTTTCAAGTCATTCTTTGTTTCACTTGAGATTAATAGTCATGAAGAAAAAGGATGTCATGGACACTGCAGGTAGAAATACCAATAATCCCATATGACAGGGATTATCACTAAAGTGAGACGTTTGAAGTGGATTTAAAATTTAAGGTAAAAATTTACAAATTGGAAAAATTCTCTAAGCCAGCTATGCTTCCAGTTCATCTACTTTGTGAACTTTGAAATTCACTTTTAATTCACTTTGAATTCTCATTGTGAATAACCCTGCATGTTTTTTTAAATAAAACAAAATCATTTAAAACCCCTTAAGGACCAAACTTCTGGAATAAAAGGTAATCATGACATGTGTCCTTAAGGGGTTAAGAAGGAAGCTGCTTTTTCTAAATTAATCTGCATTTCCCATTTTCTTGAGGTCACATATGAGAATGAGCATCTGAAGAAATTCTGTTCTTTATCATTAGCATTTGTGTAGCACCAACATATTCCTTGGCAATTTACAATTATAGACAGGAGATATTTAGAGGTGAAGAATGACCTACTTTAAAAAGCTTACAATCCGAGGATTGAGGATATATATTGTTAGGTGTCTTGCCCAAGGATATAAGTATGGATGTATTATTTGTATTGTTGAAGGAAACTTGAAAGGTAGGATGAGAGCCAGGTGAGTTCAGTACAGGTGATATCAAGGTTGGCTAAGGTAAGGAGAAGAGTCAGACTCTCAACAATTTTAAAGTCAGCAGATAAATCAAGAAGGATGACGTTGAATGAGAGTTTAGAGTGTTGCACTGTAAAGAACAGTGAGGAGTGCTGTTTCAGTTTAAGGACCACTATAGGCACCCAGACCACTTCAGCTCAATGAAGTGGTCTGGGTGCCAGGTCCAACTATGATTAACCCTGCTTGCTGTAAACATAGCAGTTTCAGAGAAACTGCTATGTTTACTTTAGGGTTAATCCAGCCTCTAGTAGCTGTCTAACTGACAGAATGCTTTCCTATGGACTGGCTGAATGCGTGCGTGGCTCTTGCCGTGCATGCGCATTCAGCCGATGACAACCAAAGGAGGAGGAGAGTCCCCAGCACCGAGGGAGCCCAGCGCTGGAGAAAGGTGAGTGTTTAACCCCATTCCTCCCTCTTCAGCCCGGCGGGAGTGGGACCCTGAGGGTAGGGGCACCCTCAGGGCACTATAGTGCCAGGAAAACAAGATTTGTTTTCCTGGCACTATAGTGGTCCTTTAAGTGGGGAGACCATACACCAGATTAGGTGAGTGGGAAAATAGAATGGAAGCAGATGAAGGTGGATTGCTGACTGTAAATGATATGGTCAACCAATTTAGAAAATTAAGGTTGAAGGGAGACAACTTGAAAATTGGTACGAAAGGCAGAATCATCGGAAGGTTTTTTTAGAAGTGAAGAGATGACAGACATTTTGAAAACCCTAGGACAATAACCAGAAGTGGAAGAGTAATTAAAAAATGAAGTAAGGAGTGGTAAAGTGACTGAGAGAAGGGGAGCAAAAGGAATGTGTGTTAGAAGATTGATCAGAGAGGTGGTATCACCTGATGATGAAGAGGTCATTATTAGAGATTTTGGCAAAGGAACACAGGGTACTAGAATTGGTGGAGGACATCTGAGGTGGAGGTGGACCATGGGTAGAGAAGTAATATCTAATGTTGTTATTTTGCTTGAGAGAGACAATGCAAGTTCTGATGCATTAAAAGAAGAAGATTTGTCATAAAAAAAATTCTGCCTTCTAGGGAGATAAGAGTGATAGGTTGATAGAAACACAGAAACATAGAATGGGAGGATGAAGGGAATTAAATCATAGAAGACAAGGTGGACATATTGATGGATCATAGGATTCTATGAAGAATTTGAATTGTAGGTTAAATAGTAGGTGGGAGGGTTTTTTAGTAAAAGATGAGAGAAAAGTACCAAAAAGTAATATAATGAATTTGGCTTTTGCTGAGCCTGTGGGACACGTACATGTGCAAAATGATATACAAGAACATATGTGTGATTTCCTTTTTTTCTTACAGCCATAGTTGTATTTACTGAATACAAACAGCAGCTGCTACAAGGTAATGTTAATTTATTTTTTCACTTTAAAACACAGAATAAGAACCTGTTAAAATGCCTTGCTGACATCTGCTTTATCATTGCAATGACGTAGCTCCTTCTAAAGAAAAAAAATGAGAACCTTTATATATTGAATCTTATGTTTTAAATTGAACTTGTCAATACTTGTTGGTGAGGAATGTTCCCCTTATCTACGCGAATTCTAGTGTGGAAATAAATGCACAACATGTTTGTACTCAATTTTGCTTTGAATTCTGCAGTAATAAGAAAAACAAACTAGACAAGTTACACTGACTCCAAACCACAGGCACCTGTGCAAGAATTGCATAAAAGAAGAGAAAGAACAAGTACCTATAGGTATATATATCCGTCAATCCCCCTCACAGAGATAAAGTAATAATCTATATATGTCGGAGTCATTGGTACAAAGATATAAAGGAATTGTTTCTAAGTTAGTCTCTGTTCAAAGTATTTTGTGACACTCTAAGATTCTTACCTTGTTTATTTGTTGGTTATCACAACCACTATTATTAGGTAGGGCTGCTTGATGCTTAATGTTTAAAGGGACAGTATAGGCACTATAACCACCATAACAACGTAAATTAAATGAAGTTGTTACAATGCCAGGGGGCCTCCGGGTGCATTCTTACTTTCAATGGTTAAATCGTTTTTGAATGGTTTAACCCCGAAGTTGCCTTCAGCATTAGTCTCAACTACCCCTCTGGCAGCATCCAAATTCTGAAATTTCATGAAGCGTGGAGTGTCGCCGGTCAGGGCAGTTCCGCTGATTGGCTCAGTCTGGTCAGCTGACTCTCACAGCCTATCAGTGACTCCCCATTCACATAACTGGATTGGAAAAGGTATGTTTCTTTCTAAGTCAGTTTTGTGCATAAGGAGTCACTGATTGGCAGAAAGCGCTCCTTAGACTGATGGGAGTCTCATTTCCAAGCAGCATCCTGCCATTGAGTTTGCCTTTTACTTATATTCCAGCTACGGCACTCTGAATGCCTTTTTAATGCAGTTATTCTTATTTTATAAAAACAATAGTAACCATGTAAGATGAATAGTTTAATGTACGGTACATAATAGATTTTTAGGAGAGCTACTTTACCCTACTTTATACCGCATTAACAGTGATAATAACAAGATATAAACCATATTTCCACTCTGTGCTTTTTAGATGTGCTTTTTTATCTATGTGCTGATAAAAGGCCCACTGATCCCATGACCCATGCTAATGTCTTGTATGCTGTGCATATATTGCTGATAACAGCCCTAAATACATGTTCGAACCTGGCCATTGCTAAATATTTATTTTCAATAGAAATTCAAACATACCTACACATTATTTTCAAGGGAAAGTATTTCTCTATATGTTCTGCATTCCAATCAGTTTATTCATTAAACAACAAACCACAGTGAACTGACAACCAAATTGTAAAATACACACCAAAACAACATAAATCTGCAATTCAACTGGAGACTGGAGATTTTTTTTTTCTAATTCGACTCCTTGGTAGGTAGTCAGCTCACCACAACTCTGTTTAATGTGTATTAGCCTCTTATTAACTATTAAACTATGTAATCAATGACCTAGTCTATTTATGATTTTTTTACAATAAACATATAAGCTGTACTTTCTTCTATCAGTAATTTCACTGTAGTGGCATGAGACATTTGATTAATAGAAAATAATCTAGAGCACTATGTTATATTCTCTACCAGAGGAGTAACTAGAAAGCCACAGGGGCCTTGATGTGTCTCATTCTTTCCCACCCCAGCCCCTCAATGTGTCTCATTTCCAACTCCTCCACGTGTCTCATTTCCACCATGTGTCTCATTCCCTCCCACCAGCCCCTCCATATGTCTCATCCCCCAAGTGTTGTATTTCCTTCAACCCAGCCCTATATGTATCTCATTCCCCTCCAGGCACCTCCATGTATCTCATTCCCCCCAAGTGTCTCATATCCTCCTCCCCAGCCTCTTCATGTGTATCAATCCCTTCCCCAAACCACTCCATGTGTCTCATTCCCCCCAACCCCTTTAATTTGTCTTATCCCCACAAAGCCTCCACCCCATCCACTCTTACCCCTCCATGTATCCAATTTTCCCTCATGTGTCTCATTTGCTCCCCCCAGCCCCTCGATGTGACTTATTTCCCCCACAAGCCACTTCATGTGTCTCATCCCCCTTAAAGTCCCTCAATGTGTCTCTCTCCCCCCTCCCTTCCCCTACAGCCCTCCATTTTTCTCTCCCCTCCTCTGCCTTCCCCTCCAGCCCCATCATTTTTCTCTTTCCCCTCCATTTCTCTCTCCTCTCTCCCCTGCAGCTCCTGAATTCTTTTCTCCCCCTCCATTTCTCTCTCCCACTCTCCTCCATTTCCCTCCCCCCCCCCCCGCAGCCCCTCAATTTTTCTTTTCCCTTCCCCTTGGCCGCAGTCATGGTCCCCGTCTGACAGAAGGAGCTCTCTCAGTGAGCACTTCCTGACAGACCGCTCGGGCATGCTGCACACATGCACAGCACATCGCTCCCCTCCTACCGGTTAGCCTGCAACCACAGGCCCCGGCAGTTTCCACTATGCACTGGACCTAAAAGTATGTCGGCGGCCCACGGTCGCAGTGGCGGCCGGGCCCCTTGGAGTGACGGGCCCGGTCGCCGATGCAGCCCCCTGCGACCGTGCTAGTTATCCCACTCCTCTCTACTACTTTTAGAAATCCATTTTAATTCTGTTCTTCACCAAAATATTTTATGAGTAGTGCGCAACAAAGAACTATAATCTATATTTCAAGATTGAACAGAAACAAACGTTGTCACGGCGATAAGATTTGGTTCGTACAAATTACTTGTTGTTTGAGTAGTCTGATAATCATATGGCTGTTTGCGACAATCATCTCTGAACTCTGAGTCATGGAACATGAACAAACCTCTCAAGTCTTTTGTTCAGTTATATGTCCAAATTGCATTTCAGCCGAAAACTAATGCACAAGTCTAGTAGTAATAGGCAATTTGTTATTGTTTTTAATTTAGATTTTCATTTATTAATTTATGGAGGCTTGTTGAGTTAAAACAAGCTAGACTAGGTTAGCATACTGTTTAGTATCTTATCCTCACTTTAAGCAAACCTCATCTGTCTTCCTAAAGCAGAATGTGTAGGTTATCATAGGACCATTCCAGGGATCTTTTGATGATTGGATAATGGGTGGGCAGGCACTGGATAGTATCTTTTTCAGTGTCTCTTATTTAGAGAAAACTTCGATCAGAGCACCAAATATTATTTCATGCAACCTGACCTGAAACTGAGATAAAGCGTAATTTAGCCATTGCTATCAATAACTGAATACTTATTGTTTTACTTTTCAAAATAGGAAATAGAAATAGAATAGAGTGTGGAAATCAATTTATAGGAAGAAATGTTTCAACAGAAACTGCAATATTCACCAAAGGAGCTGCTTAACTTTAGGTTATCTTGGCCCGAATAGTAAAACGGCTGTGTCCATTTATCACAAAACTAAATTTAACGAATGTAATCCCAATATTGATTTTAGAAAGCAACTGAACATGGAGCAGACAAGATCCAGTGTCAGAATACAGATAAAGTAAAGAAAGATGTGTTAGATTTGGAAGGAGCAAAATAAGGAGGTAATGGAGATTGAAACTTGTTTAGAAGTAGAAGGGAAACCTGGCAAACTACAAGCAAAGGTAATAACTAAATAAACACACAAAGCTCAATTTTAGACAACTTTTAATATAATTATGGACACAAAGCCTTAAAAATATGCAATACATAAATAAATAAAAATGACTCACCTTGCTGCAAATCTACAGCTTTTCCTCAAGCCAAGTGGATGAAAATTTTAAACTAGTCCACTTGCTAAGTGTCTGCTGAGCATGTATATATGTATGTATTATTATTATTATTATAATCATTGGCATTTATATAGCGCCAATGTATTTCACAGCTATTTACAATATTATAAATTTAACAGTATATGAGACAATTACAAAATGTTACAGGAACAATAGGTTGATGAGGGCCCTGCTCAAACGTGCTTACCGACTAGAGTAGTTCAACACTTGTTAGCTTATATATTTATTAAAAACAGTATGCAGTGTGACTTCTAGAACACTTAAGGTTTTGTGTTTATGGCTTTATTTTACAGTGAGAGATAAAAAAAAGTACATGCTGAGTGATAATCTGGGAAGTTGGAAAATGGGTCTTAACGCCGGGGGCCAAAGACAGACAACTGGATAGATAGGAAGAGAAAATTAATGGGGATGTAGGTTTATAAAAATGCTCAGTTTATATATGCACTGCAAGCACAAAACTGGTTGGGTATCACAAAGATTTTACTTTCGAACAATATGGAGGACCAGGACCTTACTTTTGAGGATGTTGTGAACTACAGTTTCTTCTATGTTTAGTTAGTCCTTAATGAAACTGAAGTTCACAACTGCACTTAACAGTAGTCATGGGGGCTCATTACCTAATTTTGCCACTACATTGCAGACACATATAGGATATCAACATACCCATATATAGAGAATACAAAAACAACACATACACAGCACACAGCCATACACACAGTTGTACACATACAGGAGCATTCATCCACTGTCAATGCACACACAGAAGCTCTGATACACAAACACAATAACACTGTACACACACTATTATTATTTATAAAGCACAAATAGTTGCAACAAGACAAATTGTAGGAAAACGGGTGCTGAGTGCCCTGGTAAAATGAACTAACATTACACAATGTTATTACAAAGAGAGACATTCACAGGCATTCACAATTGCTGTACACACTGACACTCGCATATGCACTAAGGCTTCAAAGATCCTATTTGTTATTTATGTATTTATTTATTTAGAAAAAAAACATTTCTGACAGTCACACAGCACAATCTGAAATATGTGTATCTGTAATAAACTGACTATTTTATGCCAAATG
Source organism: Pelobates fuscus (assembly GCF_036172605.1). Lineage (NCBI taxonomy): Eukaryota > Metazoa > Chordata > Amphibia > Anura > Pelobatidae > Pelobates > Pelobates fuscus. Next base: position 98,684,346 of record NC_086320.1, read on the forward strand.
TGATTTTTTTTTTAATATATTTACATTAAGGGTGCATAACCGCCAGCACCTGGGCATGACCACTTGTGAAGAGAGTGGGGAACAACAAGAAGGTGAAGCAGAGGCAAATTCGGCGAGAATGAGAGAAGATACAAGTGGGTAAAGTGAGAGAAATTATACAACACAACTTTAGGATACCTTGTCTCCCCTCTGCAGGGGCCAATATGGCAATAGCCCCCCAGTAACAATTTCAGTTGATCATCTCGCCTCTTCTCTACACATGTTGTGCACCCCTAATCTACATTAAATTATGATGATTTGGTGGATACTAGGGGTGGGAAACTGTCACTCATAAGTTCACACACTGCCCTGAAGGCCTAAGGCCAACCATGTGTCCTTTAAAATTGATTCAGCTGGTAATTCAAAGTATTCATCCACAAAGCACATCTTACTTATAGGGACCCACTAGTGCAGCCCAAATGTATTCAAAGAGCATTCAAAGTAGAGACATTTCGTGACCCTGTCTCGTTATCAATGATACTGTTTATCATTGATAAAGGGACAGGGTCACGAAATGTCTCTACTTTGAATGCTCTTTGAATACATTTGGGCTGCACTAGTGGACCCCTATAATTAAGCTGCACTTTGTGGATGAATACTTTTGATTGCTATATTTTGCTTGCTGTTGGGGCTACAGCAGCTTATACACAATAGCTGCACTAGGTTAAACTATTTTGCCTTTTGGTATAGTGCTATACCCCACTCCTAGATCATATTTTTGATTCAGCTGGTATGTTGAAGTGTCTATCTAAACACCATAACCACTACAGTGCACTGTAGTGGATATGGTGCCAGGTTACCCTGGCATTGTCCCCTTTGTCCCAGTAACACAATTTGTATTCACATTAATCCCCTGGATGCTTAATGTCTGGAGTTCCCCTTCAGCAATAAATATATCAGTTTTGACATGGATTATCGCTGTAAACAGACAGACTTGATTGAACGTACTAAGGAGGACTCAGGTAAGTTCTAGAACATTCAAGAACAATCTGAGTTTTACCTAGGGGACAGCTTCAGGGGACTCACAGAACCATAACTACAACAGGGAGCAGTGCCTAAATTGACCCTTTAACTAATTATTTATTCTGGGTGTATGCTGTCAAATTAACTATATTGTTGCATAAACATTTAAGTTTGTTTTTTACTTTGTTTTTGATTTTTAAGTGCTTTGTAGCAAATCAATCTAACCATGTCAATAAGTCCTAATCATACTGCTGTTGTGTATACAAGATACATAAGGTGTAAAAATATATTGTACTGTCATAAATAAATGAAATCCTGTAACTGTAATGTTTTAGAAAAAGTTGTGTATGCTGTAACTGGTGACATGATGAAAGTTGTAGCAGACTATCAAAGAGTGCAAGTTCACTTTAATGTCATCCCTTTCTCCTTATCAGAGGCTTTCCTTCTTTTTGCTAATTGACACATACTCTCAATTGTCAGCTTGCTTCGAACAGTGGCATGACCACAAAATGACAAACAGCAGACACACTTCAAAGCTTGCACAGAGTGATAAAGTTTCCTGGAATGATTAGCAGGAATTGGGTAGGACATGTATTTACAATGAAAGGTGCAATGTTGTATTTGGACAGCACCTGCTGGATTGTGATGTGACCAAGTCATTGCTTTAAAGAGCCTCTTAAGATAGAGACCAGAGTTATTGATCCTTCAAACAGCAGGGGACTTTAAAAGAACAAAGAGTCTCCCCTCTCGGTGTGTGCTGTGTTTTGTCAGACCTGTATCAAATTCCTTTGTGCAGCCAGGACTCAGACAGCGTGTACTTCTGTATAACATACCTGAATTACATACAGGCAGATGCCAATAGAATATGAACGCAGATGCCAGACAAAATATCTGTCTTGTAGACACAAACATTTTTCTATCCAAAACAACTTATTCGGTTGTTAACCAGTGTTATTTGTTTAGTAAAGTGATAACGTTTTATTTTAACTATTGTTTCTTAGATGTAATACGTAAAATAATGACACCACATACAAAATATATATTATTTTATTTCTTGTTTGTGTTTGAAATGAGGCATCAGTCTTCTGTTTTGGTGTAATTTTGAAACTTATGCACTGTGTAATGTCATTGATTGTAGTGTTTTCAATAGATCCAATTTATCACTCAGGTCTAATCAGTGAAGCTTGGAATTATACCTGCATTCTTTATCTAACAAGTCTGCAAAGAATGTAGAGCTATTTGTGTAGAATACATTAGAAACAGGCCCCTCTGTTACCTCCTCCTCTCACATCAAAGCCAAACTGTTGAGTGGGTACAATCAGTTCAAATGGACACAAAATTTTACAAAAAAAAAAAATAGTCATTAATAGGCATTCAAAGAGAAGGAATCCACATCCCACTATCCCTTTCTACCACTTCCCTTAACACAAAGGAACCATTAGAACGTGATTGCATGGTTCTCAAATAGCCGTATTCCTTATTCATCAAATCAATTAATCTATGAGTCTAGCAACAGTGTAATAACATTGTTGGGGATCCCAACCCTTTATACACCATAGACAAACTGACAGACAGATTAGAAGAGTATGGACAGACAGATAGATGGACCGACAGAAAGATAAAAACAGAATTCATGTTGCCCAGTCTATAAGCATTCTATGCCCATTTCTCATTAAAATCGAGGCAGGGGATATAAATACCTAATCCCAACACCTTCAATATCCCTCTGTGAAATATCAAACTCTAAAATGATATTAAACTAGAAAAATTTATGTACTTACTTATACCACTAGAAAATACAATGTAAAGATAGCATTCAGATAATGATGAGAAGGGAAATGTTTGGTGCCCTAATCCAGGAATCTTTAATTCCCCACATTATTCCAAGAGGGGTAGTAATATACACATCTATTAGGTCTATGTGAGGTTCCATTTTGGTCCACATTGTCCTATATCAGGCATTCCTATTACACTCTAAATACATATAAGTTAAGGGTGCCATGATCAGTGGATAGAATTTTAATTGGTGGTTTCGTAAAGATGGGGAAATCTCTTTTGGCCAAAGATACATTTTTTAAGGGTTTCAATATTTTTCTATAGCCATTTTCTTTTAGCTTCATAATGCAACTATTCAAGGCTATCAGTTGGCCACAGGACACATTGTACAGAAAGATCATTAAAAATAATATACATTTTGTTTGCTTAATGCTTTGAGTGTTTAGAGGGTGGACATTTCTTTTTAACACAAAGCTGGTGTATTATTTCCTGGTCTGAATTGCTAGTAACCATATACTATACTTATCAGCCAAGTGTAGGCGTTGATATAATCCCAACGGTGCATATTATAAATGCAGAGGTTAAAGTTGCTAATAAAAGTATGTCAATTAATAAATTAGCATACCTATGAGGATCATCATACTCAAGTTGAACTTTGGCTGCACCTCCCTGGGTTCTGTAAGACGGTCAATTAAAAACAAGCAAAGATGACTTGACATGATTTATTGGGTTTATTTCACTAGTGTGAAAGGTATGCCCGCCAATGTTCTACTTACACAAATACCAGTGCATCATGGGATTTCCCAACCAACTTATTTTATACTTTATATATGTCACCATTCTTCATTTAGTGAATGTGCATTAATGTCTACTTTATTGACTATTTTGGGCATTCTTTCCATGATGTGAACCAGGGACCTTTAACACTTTGCTGGTCACTTATACTGCTCCATACCCCCATGTCTTCATTCTCTCCATTTTAATTATCTAGTGTTTACATCATTAAGTCCTTAGCTTTAGTGTTTTTATCTCTTTCATCAGTTCATTGCCCTGTTTATTTCCCCTTTCACTTTGACTTTCCCCTGCTGCTCTGATTCTAATCTCGATGTGTATATCTGTTTTTTAAATTATACTTCAACAATTGTTAATTAGTCCTACCTTTTGTTTTGGAGATAACTGTGATTTTCAAAGTTTCATTTAATGAACAGTGAAAAAAGCGTACTTTAATATTCATAACAAAAAACATATCTGTGTTGTAAATCTGATATTTTACCCTACTGAGAGTTAAAGTATTTAACAACATTCACTTAGGATGAGGCAAAATTCAAAACATTGTTTTGAAACTACATGAAGTACAGTTGTTTCTGAATTTCTTAAGGCCTACTGGGTTTGCATACAGAAACACAAATGGCATGTTCAGCTCATTGATTTGTAATATTCTTTCTGTTTCAATTTGTTCCAGTCCTGTTTCATTTCTGTACAGTCAACACTATAATAAAAAAAATAATAAAAAAATAAATAGAGGGATGCAGTCGCCTACACTTAAACACCATGTGCAGCTTGTGATGATTAAAATACAGATGGGTAACTTTGGCTGCCAATTCTCATGCCCTTAGCCCCCTGAGCTGTAGGATGGGATCCATTACTAATAATATCAGGGGGCTGGAGGTGCCTTAGGTTGGGACATGGCCAATCCTTATCTTCCAGCTATTTAAATATGCATACTCAAAAATATATTTTTTTATAATGTCTTATACACTTGATAAATATAGACCACACTTAAAAATAAAGACCAGCCAGCCCAACATGTAGCGTTAAAATGTGCAATCAATGCAGAGGATTTATGTTTCGTACATCCTTTTTACTTAAAGGCACCATTCAGTAATGTGTATGGTATATATCTCGTCTTCTGCCTATCCCTCTGAGATTAAGTTATTTAAGGTGATAACCTGGCTTAAGCAAGTAACCTCAGCTGGAAAGACTGTCCATACCACACGGCTCTGTATTATAGCAAGTGGAGTTTTCTAACATCAAATTCCTGTGGATGGAATAACAGTCAGTCAAATTCTGTGCAATTCATAAAATACTTCAGCAGGAGTCTTATGTTTCTTTGTTGAGCTGGTTTGGGGGATTGCAGTTATTGCATATTTAAAAAAAATAATTAATGTGCATAATTAATAATATATTTATAAAGCTACAAATTATAAACTAGTTTGCATGAAATACCCTGGTAATTAGCCGATCAAGTATGCAGCATCATTAAATGAATCAGTAACATTTACCCAGACCCTGCAGACGTCAAAGTTCCACTAAGTTCGGGAGCTATATTGAGTTATTTCACACTAGCTATACTATCAAAATGATTTTGAATTCAAGTTATAATTGGGCATCTGTATCACTAATTAACAGCAGCTATATTCCAGACTCGGCACACATAAAAAAAAAATACTTTTTTTGTCTTCTGATGTGCATGTCTCCAGAGCATAGAGCAAGAGAGCACAGAAGAGAGTGTTAGGTGGTCAATTTTGTCCATCAATGTCGAGGGTCTGTGGGTTTGGGCCCGGTACAGGAACTCCCTGTACAGACACAGTGTCTGCTGAAAGAGAACCTATTTCACAGAAGAGCATTTTGTTCTTTACCACCAAGGAAAACTCACACAACAGACACACACAAGCAAGGAAAATTAATATATTTTTTTTAAATGTGCATTTCTTTTTCCTTTGGACATACAGTTCACATTTTTCCTTCAGGGTGCAGTAAAATCTGGCCAGAAAATGATGCCAAATACTTCTAAGAGTTAGTAAAGTATGTTTAGCTTAGGATACTACTCAGACAGGTCATTATAAAAGTTTAACGTAACAGAAATTTGACTCGATGATCCCATAATTCTAACGACGATACCAGTAATCTAGCCAAATTAGGGACGTGCACAGGACTTTCTTGAATCTGTCAGCTCAATTAATTTATATCAAATAATTTTTAAGTAACAATATTTTTTAAGTCCATATCTGAAAATGTTATCTAGAAAACCAATGACAGTGTCAACATATCAATTAAACTGTTATTGCATGAATTATATTCCAATATTCTGCCTGTTTACAATGCCTTGCAAAAGTATTCAGACACTTCACCAGTTCTCACATTTAACTGATAATAATTCTGCAGACCAAATTTTTGACATACTTTATATGTAAACATATAAACCTCAAAATAATTATTTTAAGGTGACATTGCTTTTATAAATATAAAATAAAATATTAAAAATGAGAAACCGGAATTATGCAGTTTGCTAAATTATTCAAACTGCATAATGTTTGGACAGCTGAAAAATATTACCCTAATAGCAATACAATTAACTAAATGTTGGCTTCTACCCTGTAAGACATTAAAGCAGCAAGTATTTTTCTCTGGATAAAAGCCCCATTATGAATGAGGATCATTAGTCAGGATGCAGATCTAATAGGAAGCTGTGACAATGAAGGATAATGAACATTATACAGCTGTAATAGAGTATTCAACTAGATCGGAAAGGAACAGGTAATAGTAATATGAAAGCATTTGGATATCACAGTTAGCAATGTTGAATCAATTTTCTGGAAGGCTACATCACACGATCCAGATACTGCCTAGATAAGGTCATTGTCAAAAATCCGGTGATCACGCAAGGGGGAGACTTATGAAGGAAGCCAAGAAAGGGCTCGCAGTCAGATTAAAGGAACTGCAGAAGTCAGTGACTGAGACTGTAGTAAATGTGCACCAGTCAACAATTTCAAGAGCTCTCCATCACATTGGACTATATGAGAGGGTGACAAGAAAAAAGTCATTACTCAAAACCAGCAATGAAATCACATTTGGAATCGGCTAAAAAGCATAAAGTCGGAAAAGATATGGGAAAGCGTTTTGTGGTTAGATGATGAAGAGTTTTTTTGGCCTCTGCCCAAACCACTATATGTATCACAAATAAAATACTGTCCATATCTCAACAAACACTATCCCTACTGTAAAGTATGTCAGCATCATTATCCGATAGTCCTTTTCATCAGCTGGGCCTGGGAATCTTGTTGGAACTAAATGAAATGGATGGAGCAAAATATCTAACAAAGCTGCAGGAGGACCATTTTCAATTTTCCAGAAGGTCAAAGCTTGGACGATAGTTCACCTTTCAGAAGGACAATGGTCATAAGCACAAGGCAAAACCACATTTGCAATGGCTCAACAACAACAATATGTTAGTTCTACAGTGAATCAAGTCCTGATCTCAGTCTTATCGAGAAAATACGTTAGTATTTGAAAATTGCATTACATAAGTACCATCCAACCAACCAAAACCACTTGGAGCTAATCTTCCAATAAGAATGGGAAAAAAATACCCTTAGTCAGTAGGGAAAACAGGTAAATACTTACCCCCAAAGCCTTAAAGTTCATATTTGTATGATGGGATTGAATAAGTAATACCTAATTATGGCATTAAAATTTATTAATGCCAGACTAGAATGGCAGCTTAACGAGCGAGCTCCCGTGCATCCACGCTCAATCCAGCACCAGTAACCAGAATCGCAGCCTGCACCTACCCTGTACATGTCCCACACGGGTACCGGAGCCACCCCACGCCGGAAGAAACACGGGGAACCACAGGATTCTTCCCCCACAGTGGCCGACATGTTTGCGGCCTCGCAATCTACACAGGCCGCACAGGCCTCACAAGATGGCCGCCGGACGGGCGCATGAGGCTCCCACTCCCTATCCACAACACCGGACGGGGGTCAGCCGGAACAGAGTGGCGGCAACACGGCACAAATTCTGCAGAAATTGGCAGAAGTAAAAGCATACTGGCGGGCGAAATCACACGCAGCACGCAAGACATCAAGGCCGAAATCCAAGCCCTAGGCGTCCGCACCTTAGAGCTGGAGCAGAGAATGGAGGTACTGGTACAGGGCCATAATGAAGTGGTACAGCACTCCACCTCCCTAGACCACCACCTTATTGACCTGGAAATGCAGGTAGAAGACATGTCCAACAGCACCAGGCGGAACAACCTCCGCATCAGAGGATGGCCTGAAACACCTAATGAAGGCCCTCTCACGGCGCTCGTGGAGGCATACTTCAGCGGCCTACTCCCAGACATCCCAAAAGCCCAGTGGGCAATGGACCGGGCACACAGGGCTCTGCGTGCCCGGCGAACGGACACAGACACCCCAAGAGATATAATAATCTGCTTTCACCACTATACCACCAAGGAGGCTATTCTGAGGTACAACAGAAACCGCGATCTAACGTACAAAGGCAAGCCCATCTCTCTCTTCCAAGATCTAGCACCAAGCACACTTCAGAGACGGCGGGAATGGAGACCACTGACGGATCTTCTGCGACAGCACGAAATCCGCTTCAAATGGGGCCACCCGTTTAAAATTGTGGCTTTCAAAGCGGGAAGAACACTCAAATACTCACCTGGAGGGGATTCACGAAAATTCCTCCATGACCTGGCTATCACTCCCCCAAGGGATTTCGCCTTACCAGGACCCACTCGACGAACACTAACACCTCTCCCAAGAGACTGGTACACAGTCTGCAGCAACGGCTGCCCAGGAGGACTAATGCATCAGACAGAACTGCTTAGCCCCACAGGGCACCCACAGTGACTCTGGCAGCATGATAGACACACAGGACAGATAAGTCGATATGAAGGGGCACCGCACCAGGCAATTTACTATTTGGGGGGTACCCAAGCCAGCCACACGGGATTTAAATCTTCCCTATTGAGGGGGGAGGAGGGAAGGGGGGCAAGACGACACACTATGCTGCCTTAGCACTGGGGACAAGATGGTGAAACCATCACGTAACAAAGCAAACCCTGGGGGCTACAAAAAAAAAAACAACGCAGATAATGCGCTCATTACAGGGCATGAACATGATTTAACACGCTTGACAGAATGGCGGGAGGGGGGAGGAGGGAGGAAGGTTAGTAGGAGGGGGACGGCACACAGCCACTAAGCCTAACACGAGGGGAAGGCTCCCACATGGAAGAGGGCCGGGAGGGCAAAATTAGTTAACAGCGGGAGGGAAGGGCGCAATCAATATGTAGCCCAAAGAGGGACAAAGGCAAGACCACCTCTCTGTAACTGGGACCGACCAGACTGTAACAGATATGAAGCAGCTGGTTGCGTACAACATCATAGTGGAAGGGCGCTGGGAGATCACCAACCCCGAGAGGTGAACTTTCTCACACCACTCGGGAGGGGTGAACACCCCCACCCTAATCTGGCACAGGTTAAGACCAGATTATCACCTTATGTTTATTTTTCATGTTTATTTGTAAGTATATTGAAATTGTTACTTGTTACTCATTTTCTTTTTTTCTCACTCTCACTAATGACAAGTACTGATCTCCAATCCCGTTGCGCCGCCTGGATGCCGCCCGCGTCGCCGAGGGTAAACCCCACACCAGACCCAACACACAGTGCACACAACAGTCCCCGGATGCCCAGAGAACCTGTAGCACCAGCAACGCTGCCTATACCTCCTCATGGCTCTTAAGGTACTATCACTTATGTCAAGGGCCTAAACTCCCCAAATAAACGAAGATTACTAGCGAGAGACTTAAAGACTAAGAAAATAGATATTGCACTGATACAGGAGACGCACCTCCCCAGGTCGGCACCCACCAGACTGCCTGACAGGACCTACTCGAAAGTACATGAGGCACGCTCACTACGTAAGCTAGCGGGGGTGGCGATCCTCATCCATACAAAAGGCCCGCTACAAATAACTACCACCCAAACTAACGCGGAGGGGAGATTTCTATATATAGGAGGCGCCCTCTATACTACAAAAATACATATCATAAATGTCTACGCACCCAACGAGCCAGACCAGCAGGGGTCAAGTCCTGGGGAATAAAGTGTGGGAACTCTCCCAAGATTCCCTCTCCCCCCCCAAAAAAAAATAATAAAATACACTCGTGTATTCGTGTATATACACACACGCGTGCACACACAGAGACACACATATACATATACGCCTGCACACACACACTCAGACACACGCACATACACACACACATACATTCACAGAGACACACATACATTCACAGACACATACATTCACAGACACATACATTCACAGACAGACACACATACTCAGACACACACACTCACAGACACACACACACTCACAGAACACATACATACACTCAGACACACACACACACAGACACATGCACATACACTCACAGACACTCACACTCAGACACACACACGCACACTCAGACACACACACTCAGACACACACACATTCACAGACACACACACATTCACAGGCACACACACATTCACAGACACATTCACAGACACACACACATACATTCACAGACACACACACATTCACAGACACACACACTTACATTCAGTCACACACACATACATTCACAGTCACAGACACACACATACATTCACAGACACACACACATTCACAGGCACACACACATTCACAGACACATTCACAGACACACACACATACATTCAGGGCCGGCCTTAGGCATTTGGGCGCCCTGTGCAAAAAATCTTCACAGCGCCCCCCCTTCCCGTCCCCCCTCCCCCACTCCTTACCCCTTCCCACACACCCTGTCACACACACACACACGCAGACAGTCACACACACACACGCGCAGACAGTCTCACACACACACAGGCAAACAGACACACAGAGGCAGACAGCCACACACACACAGTCAGACACACACACTCACTAACAGACAAACACACTCACAGACACACACTAACAGAAACAGACACACACTAACAGACACAGACACACACTAACATACACAGACACACACTAACAGACACAGACACACACTAACATACACACACACACACTAACAGACACACACACACACTAACAGACACACACTAACATACACACACACACACTAACAGACACACGCACACTAACAGACACACACACACACTAACAGACACACACTAACAGACACAGACACACACTAACATACACACACACTAACATACACACAGACACACACTAACATACACACACACACACACACACACTAACAGACACACACTAACATACACACTAACAGACACAGACTAACATACACACACACTAACAGACACACACTTTTTAACATTTATTTAGACCTCCCCCCCCCCAGCCTCCTTACCTTTGGGAATGCTGGGGGGGGTCTCTTCCTCCCTGGTGGTCCAGTGGCTGCTGGGCTGGGCGGGCGGCGCTGGCGGGCGGCTGGCGAGGGAGCACTTCCTCTGAGCTGTATGCTCAGCTCCCTCGCGCGCCTCAGAGTGAGGCTGGGAGCCGGAATATGACGTCATATTCCGGCTTTCAGCCTCACTCTGCGGCGCGCGAGGGAGCTGAGCATACAGCTCAGAGGAAGTGCTCCCTCGCCAGCCGCCCGCCAGCGCCGCCCGACCGCCCAGCAGCCAGGCATGTCTGTTAGCCGCAAGGCTAACAAGACATTTGCCTTGGGCATTTGGGGGCGGCTTTTTTTGCCGCCCCCTGGAAAATGCCGCCCAAGGCAAATGTCTTGTTAGCATTGCGGCTAACAGACATGCCGTGTGAGCTATGCGGCCGCAGGGCGCCCCCTGCACCATGGCGCCCTGTGCGGCCGCACAGCTCGCACACCCCTAAGGCCGGCCCTGCATACATTCACAGACACACACACATTCACAGACACACACACTTACATTCAGTCACACACACACATACATTCACAGTCACAGACACACACATACATTCACAGACACACACACATTCACAGACACACACACATTCACAGACACGTTCACAGACACACACACATACATTCACAGACACACACACACATTCAAAGACACACACACTTACATTCAGTCACACACACACACACATACATTCACAGTCACAGACACACACATACATTCACAGACACACACATACATTCAGACACACACAAACATTCACAGACACACACATACATTTACAGTCTCACACACACACATACATTCACAGACACACAGATACTCAGACACTCACACACACACACACACAGAAATTGTTTGTTTTTTAACAAAAAAATGTCCATCCAGGCTCCCTAACTGGAGAGCTGGCGTGGACTTGTCCCTGGGGTCCAGTGGTGCGGGCGGCTCTCCCTCTGTCACACGCGGCGAGGGAGCTGTGTCCTCTCTGCTCCCTCGCGCCGCGCAGGCTGTCTGCTGATGCTGGGAGCCGGAATATGATGTCATATTCCGGCTCCCAGCATCAGCAAACTGCGCGCGGCGCGAGGGAGCAGAGAGGACACAGCTCCCTCACCGCGTGTGACAGAGAGAGAGCCGCCCGCTGGGGGGGGTCCAGCAGGTGGCCATTAGGCCACCTCTTGGGCCCCCCCATGATAGGGGGAACACGGGGCCATTTGGGAGCGGCATGAGTCCTGCAGCAACAGCGGGAACGGCGTTCCTGCTCAAAAGAAAGTGCAGGAATGCCGTTCCCACGCGTTCCTGCAGGACTCGAGCCCTGCAGACCAGCAATTCTGGGAGGGCCTAGAGGTACTGGTAGCCGGGGCTAGGGGGGGGTCTTGCTGGTGGGGGGCGACTTCAACGCAGTGCCAAGCCCAGCAGCTGACAGGAGCTCAAAACCTGACACTGTGAGATCCCAGGGCAGAGGGGGACAAGACAAGCTGCTACACACATTTTTGGCACACACGGGCCTACTGGATGTATGGCGACTGCAACACCCGATCACATCTGACTACACATTTTTTTCCGCACCGCATAACACATATTCCAGAATAGATAACATTTTCCTCAATGGGGCGGGGATGGACAAGGCCCTACACACAGACATCAGTAGCATCACATGGTCAGATCACGCTGACATAACGCTCACCCTAGGCAACCTACGATACCAGTCCAACTGGTCATGGAAACTAAATACTAGTCTCCTCAGAGACGACGAAACACTAGAAACAACCCGACAGGCTATCACAGAATATTTTGAGCTAAACACAACACCCAACGCTAACCCCACCACAGTTTGGGCAGCACACAAAGCAGTCCTGCGTGGGCACTTTATAAAAATTGCCACGCATAAAAAGCGAGCTAAAACAAAACGGCTTCTCGAACTACAGTCAGCCCTACGTAAGGCAGAGCAACAACACAAAACCAACCCGACTGAATCCAAACTTAGAGAACTTAACGCCCTTAGGCACTCTATTAGGGACATATCCCTGGAGGCGGTGTCACGCTCCATACAATGGTCAAAAAGGCTCTTCTATGAGAAAGCTAATAAAACAGAAACACTTTTAGCCAGAGTGCTCCGCCCGAGACCACAAGGCAAAACCATCACGAAGATACGCACGGTAGCCAATACGCTAGTAGAGACCCCCGAGGCTGTTAACGAGGTATTCACCTCCTACTTCTCCGGCCTCTACAATCACTCCCCTCGCCTCCAAGCCAATAACACCACTTACGTAGCGGACATACAACAATTTCTCTCGGAACTTACCATACACAAAGTGAGCGAGGCAGAATTGAGGTAGAATCAGTCATAGCATCTCTTAAGGGTAACAAGGCCCCAGGACCAGACGGATACGATTATCAATTATTACAAACAATTATTCAATTATAAGTCAATTACAAGTCAATTATTACAAACAATTCAAAGAGATACTGGCCCCTCCCCTTACAGCCCTTAGTAATCACTTCATGCAAGGCTGGGTGCCCGACAGGGACATGGCAACAGCAAATGTGGTACTACCGCCAAAACCAGATAAAGATGACACACTAGCCTCTAGCTACAGGCCAATATCACTCATCAATACAGACCTCAAGATCTTTGCTGAAATACTAGCATCCAGACTCGCCTCCCTACTCCCGCGCCTGATCCACCCGGACCAGGTGGGCTTTATGCCCGGACGCCAACTATACGAGAATAGCAGACGGGGGGTGGACACCCTGTGGTACATGACAGAGTCCAAAATGCCTTCTCTAGCACTCTCTTTAGATGCTGTGGCCTTACCTTTTTGAGCTACTCCGGTTCCAGGGGTTTCCGGAACCATTTGTGACAGCAATACAAGCACTCAACACAGACCTGAGGGCACAAATACTTATAACAGGGGCGCACAAAAAGCCATTCACCCTAGGCAATGGCACCAGACAGGGATGTCCATTGTCCCCTTTGCTCTTCGCCCTAACCCTAGAGCCACAAGCTATCAGGCAACACCCATACATCAAGGGAATAGAGATCAGTGGCACACCATTCACAGTCTCGGCGTATGCCGATGATGTCATGCTGACACTCCGGGACCCACTGGACTCCCTGCACCACCTAACACTACTACTAGAAAGATTTGGGAACATCACAGGCTATAAAATAAACTACTCCAAATCAGTAGCAATGCCCTTCCGTCTACAGCCCCAAGACATAGCGCACATACGCAGCCAATATCGCTTAAAAATAAACACAGAGGAATTTATGTACCTAGGGGTCCGTCTAACAGCAAATGCATCATCTCCCTATGCCCGCAATTACAAACCACTGCTCCAGACCCTGATTACAGAAATGGAGCAGTGGACAAATAGACCCATATCCTGGCTGGGACGCATAAACACTATAAAAATGAATGTGATGCCGAGACTCCTGTTCCTCTTTCAGGCACTCCCGGTACAAATTTCCCGGGTGGACCTGATGGGCATACAGCGGGCAATAGACTCCTTCATTTGGCACAACAAACGTCCGAGAATGGCACGCACCCTCATGTACAGACCAAAACCCAGGGGGGGACTGGGACTACCTAATGCATATAACTATTATTTAGCGGCACAGCTAGCTCAGGTCATACAATGGCACACACCCCCCGATACAAGACGCTGGGTCAACATGGAGTCACTAATGACGGGACAGGACCTCCCACAATTCTTCATATGGGCACCGAAAACACAAAGAGCCATGCTGAGAACCACGAATCCGGCCATACTAAACTCCATACAGATATGGGACCAAACTAAAACAAAATACTCCCTAAGCTCCCCCTTGTCCCCCATGACACCGGTCTTTCGAAATAGGGCGTTCCCACCGGTAATGAGGGCCCGGGACTACAAAGGGATAGAAGCCACAGGGCTACAAAGATACGTCCACCTATTCATAAACTAGGAAATAGTCACATACACGCACTTGAACACCAAAGCCACACTACAAACTAGAGACTATTTCAGGTACTTGCAAATCCAAGACTTTGCACAGAGACCTGACGTAAAAAAGGCAGCCCTGACACCACTAACCTTTTTCGAAAGACTATGCTATACGAAGACTACACAATCTAAGCTAATTACATTACTGTACAGCCACCTCAACATGACCCCAGACACAAAGGGCGCACTACGATACGCTGACCAGTGGGAAGCCGACCTGGGGGAGGTCCTGGAGGGAACGGAGTGGCAAGATATTTGGGAAGCATGCACCAAAACCACTATCTGCGTAACACTCCAAGAACAATCTTATAAAACGCTATTTCGATGGTACATGACTCCAGTGAAACAAAAACACATGAGATTGAGCCCTACAGATGATTGCTGGCACTTATGCAGGGGGAAGGGCACATACATACACATGTGGTGGGAGTGCCCGAGGGTTGCGACATACTGGCGCAGCATAGTAGACTTCAGCTCCCAAATCTTACAAAAACGGATGACACTAGACCCATGGGCATGCCTTTTGTCTAGACCCACGGAGGGCCTCCCAAGACACGAACAGAAACTCCTCAACATGATTTACTTAGCGTCCCGCAGGGCCGTAGCACAACACTGGTCATGACCGGACCTCCTGCAGATGTCTCTGGTCATTACAAAACTACGTGACATTTATCTGATGGATAAACTCACGGCCCTAGTGCGGAACACATTGACCACGTTCCACAAGGTGTGGGATCTATGGGAGCAATACGATACATAGAACCAAGGCCCGGGGTGAGGGGCGGCATCCACGTGGTACATTTCAGTGGCGATAACTAGGAATCACCAAACGGCCACTGTCATACCAAAACCCGGACGGGTGGAAGCGGCACCACTGCAGAACGGGTAGATGGTTAAAGCCAGAACA
The DNA here is from genome assembly GCF_036172605.1 of Pelobates fuscus. NCBI lineage: Eukaryota > Metazoa > Chordata > Amphibia > Anura > Pelobatidae > Pelobates > Pelobates fuscus. Next base: position 98,700,228 of record NC_086320.1, read on the forward strand.
CGGGGCGCAGTTCACTGAGACGGGCAGCGCCTGGTTCTAGGCCCCCAGGAGATCACTTCATCTCAAAACTTCGCTAATTTTACTTGTCTCTACATATATATCCTTTTCTTGTATGTTTTTATCTATTGCAAGCACACAAGACCTGTAAACAAACAGGAGGAGAGAAAGGCTCAAACATGCATGAGACACGCAGACAATTTCAGGGGATGAGGGTGCGTTGGTACACGTAACTGGCCGACGACACGTAACCCCCCCCCACCAGCACTACAACACTATCATGCTCTGCCTGTCTGCGCACCTAGCGGAATGGTGGCACCCAGGGGGTGGTATGGACAGAGCAGACAGGAGGGACACAACGACTGAACTAACCAGGCAAGCTCAGAACACAACATACATACGCTCGGGCCACAACAGCATAACATACTCATCAGGGTAAACTTGAGAGTTCATGACACTCCACCTACAAAGCCCACTCCTCAACAATACTACCACTGTACATAGTTACACTTTGCTTGCCAATGTAAAAGGAAAACTCTGACGGCAATACACACAAAGTGCACAGTATGTGAATGATGCCTGTACTAACCATCCTACTCTGCATTCTGTAAGACATGACAAAAAATTGTATGGTTATTTCCATACCTATGTTTGCATTATTGTAACAATGCTTGACTGTCAGAACGAAAATTAAAGCATTTTAAAAATGTGATATATATTATATGTAATTCAGAACAAATTTAATTTAAAAGGGATCTGAATCGTTTTACAAGGCATCGTGTATATCCATATATTGTATAATTATTCAGATGTCTGTGCATTTATTGCACCTTTACCTATTGCAGTTACTTTATTTTCCAAACCATGTAATGTAACACAAAAAGGGAAATGAAACCTTTTATTCTCAAACGTATGGATGACAGTTTTAGCTTCCTACAAGTTACGAAAGTTCAAAAGTAAACACAAATTTATAGATGTGTAATTTTTTTTAAAACACAATTGTATCCAGCAGAGGATAACATAGTGATATATTCCATCAATTCGCAGGGAATTGTGTGACAGTGATGATATATAAATGACAATGAACAATAATAAAACCATACAAACATGCTGTTGTCAAGACACAGAGCAAAAGTGAATGCGTATCCGTAGGGCATGCTTATTTTTTATCTTAGGCAAATAAACATAAAATGCGAACTTGAATAAACAATTCCTAACAAATAATATCGTCAAGCAACCTCTTACATCCAGTCACGACATTTAAATATAAGGCAATTAAAGTGAAAGCCGAGTAACAGGGGAAGGAAGAGAGTTACAGGAAAAGCCGAATAGGCTTGTTGGTGAGATACGTAAATCTAAGTCCTAAAAGCTGAGGACTTACTTGTCAACTGATATCACGGAATCAAAGGCAAAAACAAATATTTCATTATATAATTTTACTTAACTGAAATAAATTCTTAGTACTGGTTCTATGGTAGAACCATGTGTTATCCCACAATGATTGCAGCACGCACACTATACTCACCATACCTGTAGTTTCTGTCACTTCGTCTGTGACATGGAAATACAAATTGCAATCATAAAGCAAATATATAATTAGGTTTAAAAATGTCGTAGCAGTTACAAGTGCACAATACAATGTATGTCTGAAATTAACTTTTTTTAAAGGGCTAGCATCACAGGGGCCGTGTAGACAAGAGGAAACCGTGCACGTGACATATGGAAATTTATTGTAATGCTGGTCCTCCAATAGAATAAAGCTTAAGATATTTCATTTTGCTTCTAGTTAATAAGCTGAATCACAATGAAAACATACTATTTGCCTAGTTGTAATGATCTTTAACATAAGCCACTTATAAACCCTGCCACATTAACTTTTGTGACAGTATGTGTTTTGCAGCCAAAAGTTTCTTAGGCAGGATATGCCAATGCCACAAGATACATTTCGCCTTGATCCTAATTCTAACAGTCTGTCTGATCATGTGAACCTTGCATTGCTGGTGGAAGGGTCACTGGTGACATCATCTACGCTGATTCCCACTAGGAGAAAATATCAGACATTCTTTGCAAACCAGTAAGATTTGCTTTGTGTGATATGATTTGTATGCTGTTGAAAAAACTGCACAGATCAGTGGAGCAAAGGGGAAAATAAAACGTGGGTCTGCGTATCAGTTGTGAAAGAAAGATCTAGAATAAGAAAACTGTATTAAGAAAATACTTTAAATAGACATTGTGTGTCCTCTTGGTGATATCCACTACATCATTCCACATCACAAATATCTTTCTAGGAATTGGATTCTCTATATACTCTATATTTTTTTTGATAAGCTTCTTTATTTCCCTGTAATACAATAATGGAACAAGAAAATGTTTTAATATAAGGTATAACTGTGAAAACTGCAGGTGTTATTTAATTAATTTAATTAATTGTGTAATTGCAATTTTCACACTAATAATAATACTGCAGTATATGGTTTGTACTTGGGCACATGAGCCACTGCATCACTCCTGAGAAAATGGCTGTTAATTCCAAGGCCTACAGGTCAAACATGTCTTCTTTTGTAGGTATTTGTAAGTCCATTTACAACCCACACACTGCAGGGTGGGTTACCAAGGTGTGGGGAGGGAAAGCTATTAACAGTATAACTGATATGCTTTCCTAAAGAAGTGCGTTTTTAATGATCTTTCAAAGGAACTGAGAGGTGCGAGTACAAACTGAGAATAGACAGAGATATTTGTGCATCAGTGGCGATATGTAGGTAGGAGCAGTATTGTGCAATGATTTGTAAGCAAGAACGAGAATTTTAAATTGAGCCCTAAATCTTATGGGAAGCCAGTTTTAGGACTGACATAGGCGGGAGGCATGGAAGGCAGAGGCGTAACTAGAAACCACCAGGCCTAGGTGTGAAAATTGGCCTGGGGCCTCCATATGTTAGGGCCATCGGGTGGCCCTAACAGCATAGGTCACCGGATGGGCCCCTCAATGCAGCCCCGGCAGTTATACCACACGGACCAGGTTCACATTACGTAGCCGGCGGGCACTGCGGTCGCAGGGGTCCGCAAGGCAGCCATGCCCACTGGAGTGACAGGCCCGGTCGCAGCTGCGACCTCTGCGACTGTGGTTGTTCCGCCACTGATGGGAGGTGTGGGCGGACAGGAAGATGAGCCTTACTGCTGCATTTATTATAGATTGTAACTGGGCCAGCAGTAAAGCCACTGAGATGTGGATTGCAGTAATCAAGGAAAAAATGTCTATGTTATTGAGATGGAATCATCAGGATTTGACTGGACTTGAGGGGTGAAGGAGAGGTTGGAGTCAAAGAGAATATCTAGGCAGCAAACCTGCGAGGTAGAATTGAAGGCAGTGCCACTGACTTTGAGGGAGACAGACACAGGAGAAGCAACACTGTCCAACAGTCCTCCTAACACAGGATATAGAGGTGTTAGGTGATCATGAGAACTGTTAGAAACTTGTGTTTTACATCATCAGATAGTACCATAGGCTACTTTTGGAAATTGGTAATCCACTTATACCTGGCTATTTTTTTTAATACCTAGGGATAGAATTCCAGGCAAGCAAATGACCAATACAATTGATTCTGTGCTGGGATAGAGAGTAGTGCTTGCAGTAGCTGCAGATATTACATTTGCAACTTTTACAAAATAATTTGTCTTGTACCCCAATAGAAAAATAAATAAAAATGCAAATGCATGTATGTTTCCTTTGGGGTTATGTTTTCAAATTTGTTTAAATAAAACTATTACGACTTCCCCATTTACATTATATGCAGCTAACTATCATCCTGTTAATGCAACTTTGAAACGGGACTTGAGACTTGGGACTTGGGATTGCTAGATCGGTTCTCTATAGACGCTTGGGTGATGTGGCCTAGTCTATGTTATTATAATGTGGCAGCTCATCTCACTCAAATACAGTCTTGGTATTCTCCCATCAGGATTGCAAGGGTGCAGATCCATTTCCCCCCTAACCTCCCACAGTTTTGCTATGGCTTCCTAAAGCATTTGCCCCTTTTTACATACATAGTGTCCAGTCACTGTACATTCACACTATGGGATAAAGATTCTCTTAAATGTAAGTCCGCTACTGCTCTATCCCCGCTATCTCATTGCCTGAGGAATCAAGATTTTTCCCTGAGGATGTCTCTGTCTAGTTTTGCCTGCCTGGCATATGCCAGCCTGCAAATACTATTTGATGTTTTGATGGGGATTCAGTTATCTCTTTTCACTTATTGATGATCAGAACCACATTGACCCCCTCTGACCCCTTTAGATGAATAAAAGTACACACTTTCTGCAGGTGTCATATGTAAAGGGACTGATATACTTTACTCCTCTTTGACCTCAACTCTTGACTGGATGACTTTTCTTATGTAATTAAATGGGAATCTGAACTTAAGATTCGTTACAAATAAGCATTGGTGAGATGTGTGAGAATACACTATGTGCGTCACCTTTCGGGAAAAGCAGTTTAAGACTATGCTCCCTTGGTATGTTACGCCCGTCATACTTCATCACGTTGGGCACACTCCTTCTGAAAGGAGCCCGAAAGGAACGTAGGTACACAAGTGTTGGTCTTGTCCCATCTGACTCCCTTTTGAGCCTCCATAAACTGCTTTTGTGAGTGTGTACTTTTAAAACCTCGCCCGTTTGACTCATGGACTTTCATTCTTTTTAAACCCATTGAGTCATTTAAATCTCATGAAGGTAAATTGTAGTTTAAAATTACCCTTGCTGCTCATTGAGCTCTGGCAGAAAGCTGGTTACATATAGCAAATTGTACCCTGAGTATAGTTATATAAAAAATGAAAGATTATATGCAGATGGACAAACTTACTGCGTTATTACATGATATGTCCTCCTCATTTTATCGTATGGATTTACTTGGCATGAATACGCACCGTAATTGGTTCCTATTTGTGGTTCCTATTTGTGGCATTTCACTTTAGAAGTTGTTCAAATGCTTGAAGGGATACTCTAAGCATTAAAACAACTTTAGTTTAATTAAGTAGTTTTGGTATATAGATCCTGCCACTGCATTGCTCAGTTATCTGATATTGAGAAATTAAATCAATTTAGACTGATCAGTCACAATTTTAAAACCACTAACAGGTAAAGTGAATAACATCGTTTATATTATTACAATGACAATTGCCAGGTGGTAGAACAAATTAGGCAGCAATTGAACAGTCAATTTTTGCATTTCATGTATTGGAAAAAGTAAAAGTAGACAAGCGAAATGATCTAGGTGACAAATAGTAATGGCAAGATGACTGGGTCAGAGAATCTCTAAAAAGGCATGTCTCATGGGGTGTTCATTATGCAGTGGTTAGTATCTACCAAAATGGTGCAAGGAAGGACAACTTGTGAACCGGCATTAGGGTCATGGAGGCCCAAGGCTCATTGATACACATGGAGAGTGAAGCCTAACCCGTCTAGATCACACAGAAGAGCTACTGTGATAGAAATTGCTGAAACACTAATGTTGGCCATTATTGAAAAGTGTCAGAACAAACAGTGTATGTTTCCTATGTATGGGGCTGTGTAACCACAGACCAGTCAGAGTGCCCATGATGACTTCTGTCCACCGCTGAATGGGCCTTCAATGGCGATATGAGCATTAAAAATGGACCTTGGAGCACTGGAAGAAGGTTGCCTGTTCTGACAAAGCACGTTTTTTTCTTTTACATCAGATAAATGGCCAGGTGAGTGTGCACAGTTTGCTTGGGGAAGACATTGCAGCAGGATGCACTGGGGAAGAGGGTAGGCCGGCAGAGGCAGTTTTATGCTCTGGGCAATCTTCTTCTGGGAAACCTTGTGTCCTCGCATTCATGTGGAAGTTACTTTGGCATGTGACAGCTACCTAGAGATTGTTGCAGATCACATACACTCCCTCATGGCAATGGTGTTTCCTGATGGCAGTGGCCACTTTCAGCAGGATGATACACCCTACCACACTGCAAAAATTGTTCAGGAATTCTTTGAGGAACATGACAAAGAGTTCAAGTTATTGCCTTGGCCTACAAATTCCCCAGATTTCAATCTGATTGAGCATCAGTGGCATGTACTGGAACAACAAATCAATCCATGGAAGCCCCGCCTCGCAACTTGCAGGACTTAAAGGAACTGCTGTTAATGCCTTGGTGACAGATACCACAGGACACATTCAGAGGTCTTGTGGAGTCTATGCCTCAATGCATCAAAGCTGTTTTGGAAGCGCAAGGATTCCGACACAATTTGAGGCAGGCGGTTTCACTCTTTTGGCCGATCAGCATATTTAATTTAATTTAGAAGTTCCTATATTCTGCTCTGTTAATTGAAGTGTATTTGCACACAGTAGGTTGTTGCAGTTTCTACCAGACGATTGGCAAAGCAGGAGGTAAGACCATCTAAATTAAATATTCTATGTAATAAGGTAAGATTAAAAAATAGACCTCCTTTTTTCATAAATGTAGGGACGCTGAGTGCATTAGATAGGCTATCGAACCTGCCTGCCACTAACAATTAAAAACACAACCAGGAAGGGTTTACACATGCTTAACTTGTTTTTTCCAATTTGTAGTCAGAGAGACAACAGAACAGCCCTCTACAGGGTTAAATTGTAGTTTTAAACTATATAAAAAAAACTTTAGTTAGCTTGTTGTTAAGTCTGTGGGAAGATTTTATCTTTACTGATGATGTTATATTTCAGGAAAGTATAGTCTCTCTAACATAGAATGGAACAAAGGGAGTGCATTTTATTGTAAGAATGGATTCCCCAACTCCCCATGTGTTTGTCAAAGGAAATAAATCAGCTTTTTTTGGTCCCAGCAGAACATGTTTTATTTCAGAAGCATGGGACTTTTTTTTTTTTTTTTTACAAAGTTTTAATCTTTGTGCATTTGAGAATGGACTTGAATATATCATCAGTGACATGCAAACCCCCTGACTAGTGATATAAGGGGTGTTTGTCTCCTGAAAGTCTGCAAGTGGAATTTATACCAAGGAAAGAGTTGCTCATAAACGGGTAAGATGGTGATACTTGGCCATAGATTGGATCTCAATATATTTCGCACAATGATGGAAATGGAAAAAAGTAATCAAGCAGTATGTTTTTAAAACGTCCAATTTCTCAGAGCACATCTCCCCAGCTGACTGAAAAACGAATTGAATTTATAGCTTAAGCCAAGAGGGGTTGGAGGGGAATATACGAACATGGGATATGCTGCAAGATCCTAGATGCTCAGGTTACAGTGTATAAATATGTGCGGAGAACATAACCATACGTGCACTAAGAAACTAAACATTTCTAGTCGCCAGAGAGAGGTGATAAGCACATTTGTCTTTAAGAAAACAGTATGAGTGGAATTTTGAAAAGATACTATCTTATATCAAGATTCTTCAAAAGGTAGATTAACAAGACATGCAATTGCAAAATTAACCACTGGTTTAAACCAGCTTTAGACTTTTAGCAAGAATGGGATTTTTTTTGTATTAGAGTATCATATAAAGACACTCTACACATAATAATAACCCATGTTTCTAATAGAAGTCATAAAGCAAGATGCTCCCTGATTCTTTCTCCCTTCACTATAAGGGCAACAACATGCAAAGAGCTCTATATGTCTCCCCCAGCTCTGCAAGTTAGTCATCCCCCTGAGACGTGAGATTAACCCTTCATCATGACTTCTCAAATTGCTGGTTATGATGAGAGCCCAAAAGCACCGGTTTAGTGAGGTAGACAGTCATTCAAGGCAGTTAAAGATTGGTGGCATAAATGTAACATATGTTGGAATTGTCTATACATGTTGCCACTGGTCACCCCTCATTTCCCTTTGCTCCTGGGCAGAAGCTGCATTTTAATTCACCTGATATCTTTTCAACCTTAATGGCATTGTCATGGCCTCTTCTGCAACTCAGATATCCTCCTTGTTGGCTCAGATGGGCAGACATCTCTTTAGTCCCTGCTGGTGAGAGCTGTGGCCTTGGCCTCAGAACAAGCTGCTCCAGTAATCCTCGGGAGTTTTCAGGGAGGAGAGCGCGGCTTTCAGTCATCCATGGCAGGCTGCCATTTTGCCAGCACTGCCTCAACTGGTCTCCAGCAAAAAGACCCCCAATTGTGCACCATCACCTGCTTTGGTGACTTGAGGAGTTGCATTCTTCCTTCCCGTTTGCAGTTGAGTGATTGTGTCAACTCCACACTGGCCCCTGGGGATTTGTATTCCACTGGGGGTGAGGCTGTATTTTAATTGCAATTCTTGCTGTGTGCTGTTACTGCACAACAGGCTCTTATTCCCCCCCCTCTTATTGCACCAGTGCCTGGTCTCCAGCTACTCTCGCTGTCATCACCAGTTTTCGAATTGTCCCCCTTTAGCGTTAGTGTGTCTCAGAAGGTTAAAGAGTGCATTTTGCAGAGGCAGTTTATTGACCGTATTTCACTAGTATTGCTGGATAGGGAGACTGTTGATTGCCCACTTAGGAGGATTGAGGTGCAGGTGGATAAAATGAAACAGCTACCCTGAACTTTTAGGAAATGGATGCAAGTTTTCTTGGTGTTTGCTAGTGTTCTGTGTGAGCGTTCGTCAGCACATAGTATCTCATTTGGGGGGTGTATAAAAATGTATGGGGTACAATGTTGGTTTGAATATGATCAGCATTTCCACCAAAAGATGGCAGAAAAAGCTGATAAGCATTTAATATCCAAGGCAACAGCTTATGGCTGCTGCTCATGGCATTAACTCCTTCCCGACCGGTGATGGTTCAGGACCGTCATCTGAAAATTCCCTTGAGGACCGGTGACGGTCCTGAACCGTCATAATGGTAATATGTACTTACCCTATCGCCGTCGTTCCCCCGGCTGCGATATGCGTTGCTCCCAATGTGGGGAGACTGCCTGACAGCCCAGGCAGTCTCCCCGCTGCGGATTAGGACCCCGCTGCCACGTGATCGCTCAACAGAGCGGTCACATGGCCACAATAGCTGTCCATGTATATGCCTGAAGGGGGACTGCCTGTGCTGACAGACATGAGTAAAATAAAAAAATAAATAAAAAGTTAATCAATAAAAATATAATTATACATGTGTATATATATATATATATATATATATATATATATATACATATAAGACAATTAGACATATATTATAAATATATATATATATATGTCTATATATCTTATATATATAATGTCATACTAAGTGTATTTTTATATTAATATATACATATATTAATATAAAAATACACTTATAATAAAATGACACACGTATATATATATCAATATATACATATAATATATATAATAACTAATAATGAGTAAATTAAAATAAATTAAAAAAACTCAAAAATTATTTTTAAAAATTATATATATATATATGAAATTTTATTCTAACTGATATTAATATATATATATATATCAAAATACACTTAGCATGACATTTTATATACATCTATGTATATATAAATAAATCAAAATAATACAAAATATATATTTATATATCCATATACATAATTACATAAATAATTTCATAAATATACACGAAGACTTCCAATATATAAATATGCATATATATTTAAATTCTATGTGCGTATTTATGTAATATTTTTAGATAATCAAGTAATTATATTGATTGCAATTTGAGGGACCTGCCTGACAACCCAGGCTGAAAGCCCAGAGAATTTCATTTGCTAGCACTGTATTTAACCCTGTAATTGACACCCTAAAACCTGTACATTGGGGGGTACTGTTTTACTCGGGAGACTTCGCTGAACACAAATATTAGTGTTTCAAAACACTAAAACATACCACAGCGATGATATTGTCAGTGAAATTAACTTTTTTTGCCTTTTTGCACACACAAATGGCACTTTCACGGATGATATAATTGTTGTGATACGTTTTACTCTTTTGAAACACTAATATTTGTGTTCAGCAAAGTCTCCCGAGTATAACAGTACCCCCCATGTACAGGGTTTAAAGTGTTTTTGAAAGTTACAGGGTCAAATATAAGGGTCAAATATTTTTACATTGAAAATTGCCAGGTTGTTTATGTTGCCTTTGAGAGCGTATGGTAGCCCAGGAATGAGAATTACCCCAAGGATGGCATACCATTTGCAAAAGAAGACAACCCAAGGTATTGCAAATGGGGTATGTTCAGTCTTTTTTTAGTAGCCACTTAGTCACAAACACTGGCCAAAGTTAGCGTTCATAATTGTTTTTTGCATTTTTAACACACAAACAAATATAAATGCTAACTTTGGCCAGTGTTTGTGACTAAGTGGCTACTAAAAAAAGACTGATTATACCCCATATTGTTTACTTAAAATAATTTGTACATGTGGTTTTTTTTTTCAGAGATTTATGACAGATAACAGTGTCACAATGTCACTATTGATACATTTTAAAAATGTATATTTTGAAACAGCAATATCCTACTTGTACTTATAGCTCTATAACTTGCAAAAATAAAAGCAAACAAGCATGTAAACACTGGGTGTTTTTAAACTCAGGACAAAACTTTTAATCTATTTAGCAATTTTTTTTAGCTTTTTAGCTTTTTAGCTTTTGTAGATGGTGGATATAGCTTGTGGGCCTCTAAAACATGATGGGTCATGTATTATTGTTTAGTTAGATAGCTTTTACATTGTATTAGTATAGTTTTAGTTCAATGGAGGCTGGTTCACATAGGCAGGTTGGGAAGCACCCTATCAGTTTTTGGTGCAATTCAGATGTGTGCTGGCTATTGTCCTGTCTTCTAAGACTGTAACAGTATAAGGGTGTAGAGTCCAATCCCTTTATATGAACACTACAAAACCATAAAGCACCCCACTTGAAGGGTTAACAGAGTATTTCAAGAGAAATCAGCACTTTTCTAAAGTGTTTGGTTGCACCCTCCCAAATATGTTCTTCATGGTTTGTATGACCCATAGCATGCATATTGCAGCCCAATTATTCTCTATTTTGTGGCAGGCAGAGTGGACCTGCAACAAGGGACAGTTTTGACACTGGATTACAGGTAATTTAACTCTTTACAAATTGGGTGGGTGGGCAAACGGAATCCAGAAGACTTCCCAGCACTCCAGTGTTATAAATAAATGTATGTTTTTTATAATTCTGGAGTGTTCTTTTAAAGTACATGTCTATCAAATATGTGTATCTACAGGGTTATGGTGATGAAATGAGTGTAACATCTTCTTGAGTCAGCGGTTGAGTACATGGGGTAGCCCAAAATAGTCAGGGACTGCATTCATATACTGGCATCCCACCATTAAAGTTAATTTAAATTTAAAGGGGAACTTTATTGTCTGAAACACAAACATGTATTCCTGACACTATAGTCCTAAAAAAGCTGCACTTACCTCTTGTTAGAAAGGTAATTTATTCACCTTTTTCCAGTGCCACACAGGGTTCCGCACATCCGGATCCACCCCTGATCCACTTCCAGGCACTGTCAGAATGTATTATCTCAGCCAATCCAATGCTTTGGATTGGCTGAGATTGTCAATTCTGATAATCTCAGTCAAAGAAGCGGGGCAGGGAAGAGCCAAGCGCCACCCTGGCCAATCAGTATTTCCTCATAGAGATGCATTGAATCAATGCATCTCCATGGGAAAAGTTTAGCATCTCCATGCAGAGCGTAAAGATGCTGAACGTGCAGCACTGACCCAGGAAACACCTCTAGTAGCCGCATCAGGAAGCACCTCGAGTGGCCATCTAATATCATCATAAGATGTCCTTTCAATTAATACAGACATATTTAGACAAAGGGTCACTGCCTGCCACAAGCTACATATATTTGACAATAACTTATTACTTGAATTAGCAGTCACTCACAGCAGTAAAACTGTGTTTTAGCTGTGACAGCCAGAAACATCAGTATCCATTTTATGCATATTACCTGTATAAGGTTCTGTAAGAGTATTCAGTGGAGAAACACTCACCTGAAGACACTTTGAAATAATGATTGTCAGCAGACAAAATATAATGAAACTTCACATAAAGGATTCAACAATTCAAAGGTGTTACCAGTGAGTATTCAGACAATGAACCTTATAGTAGGAAGGCATAAGGTGCTGGATCCAAATTTGTATCAGGAACACTCTACATCATGTGGGGTCTTCTCCATAACATGAAGAGGAGAAGGCCTTATAGAGGTACTTACAGCAGAAGCAAGGGGACAGGCATTGTCACAAATACACACTGTGAGTTATATAATGGTCCATATCCTTCATTCTGGTCTCAAAAGAGGTAAATTGTTGATCTACATTTGCAGGGGCCGCCACCCTTTAGTAGTATTAGGATTCAGTACAAAATGTAAATGTAGTACCGAAAGTTCTAGTACGTGGTAAACAATTAGTTAATAAAACATTTAAAGAAAATTAAAACCATGCATTATTATATTTAATTTGCTTGGCAACTATTTTTTCAGATGTGGAAAGAACGATAAAGTATTTTCTCTGTACAGAACAGGATCATTGTTGTAAGCGAAGAGGAACAGTCAATATGTTGACTGTTATGTTCCCGATGAGCTCTGTAAACAAATCTGAAAAAAATGTACACCACTATAATTCAGAACAAAGCTTTCCTATGTTACAGGATATATAGAGTATATTATACACTTGGGTCTCAGCAAATTAAACGTTTTACAAAAAAGCAACAAGCCCTGTAATTCCAGTGAAATATTATGCCTGAGCTGAGGATGAAGGTAAAAAGCAGCAATCAGAAGTCTTCAGATGAATAGCAGCTGGATTGTCCTGCTATTTAAATGTGATGTACATCGAGCTTTGTAATGTTTTGTAACAGTGGGTATTATAGATACCATATTGAACTAAAACTAACAAACAGAAAATATTGACTCAGTCAATACATTTGTTAATCTTCAATTCAGGAAAAAAGTGGGAAAGCAATTATTTATCAAAAAGAGAAGGGTAGTCTCCCTCAAATCAAGTGCAAAAAAATATATGCAAATGGTGCATTATGTGGTCAATGAGATCAGTTTTCAAGCTGTTTAACCAAAAAATATTTTTTTAAAATGGAGGACTCCCCAGCAGCCAAAGCACACTTCATCATTACCCATTCAAAATATTAGTATAGAGAAAGCCGAATTCTGTAGAGTCAAATTGGAGTGCCCAAATTAACACTAAACCTTTTCCTCATAATTATTGCTCCTGCGTCAGATGGTTAGCACCTAAATGACTACTGGTAAGTTTGTCAGAGCTACATTCTGCTTACCACAAATGAATGTTTTGGACAATGATGTACAAATGCAATGGATGAAGGGACACTATGCATGAGACATAGGTGCTTGTGGTGGTTAAAAAGACCTCTTAAATATTTTACCAGCAGGTATAATGTGATATAATGGGTGTTAATTGAATTCTACTTTTACGAAGCTGCCAAAGACCCATTGTGCCAAAGGCCAAATTTGTATCTAATCATAGCTTAAAGTCAGGGGTAGGCAACCTTCGGCTCTATAGATGTTGTGGACTACATTTCCTGTAAAGCTTGGCCAGCATTATGACCTTCTAAGCATTATAGGAGATGTGGCCCACAACATCTGGGGTGCTGAATGAAGGTTGCCCACACCTGCTTTGGGTTACGCTCTACTTAAAAAAAAAAACAAAAAAAAACATGTGATTTGCTATTTGTTTTTACTGTGGATAACCTCTAAAAATGCAAAGACTTTGTTCCCATCAAGTATGATTCATTTATTTATCATAGCTCTGTACATAGCTCTGTACAAAGCAAGTTTGTGCAAAGCAATCATTCTGAATATTACGATAAAAAATAGAGATTGACAAATTATTGCATAATGAAGGAGAGGCATTCACAATGCCTGGTTAGCAAGCAATCAGCTACAGTCTTCTTCCTGAATTAATAAATTAAAAATAATAATTAGTTATAATAATTAATAATAATTGGGATGTATAAGTACGACACACAGTTATTGCTGTAATTTTAGCTAAACTGTGTGTACATAGGAAGTGCTAGTATTTTTATGTAAATAGTTATCAAAGATGGCTGATTTTTTTTTACTCTTCACAAGGATGTACCACCTGCCCTGTTCCAAACCAAGACTATTAGATTTGCAGTTGAAAAGAACAGGACTAATTTAAATTAAAAAGATAGAAACGTCTTTTTCATCTCTTATTATTTTGGAATGCTTGTTCTTAGAAACAAAGTAGATACTTTAATGGCTTCATTTCATCAAAGTGGTTACAGTGCCTAGAGTCCCCTGGCCCTGTCCTTCCATTAACCATTTATTGGTTTTTAATGTTTAATGAGCTTCCCCAGCATCTCATCCCCCCTGTGCTGCTTGGGCTAATGAGTAAGCATTAGCCTGAGCAGCAATGGACTGCTATGATTAGCTTAGAGTGTCAGCTGACCACCTCTAGACTATTACAGCTATTATTGCTGGTATGAATTGGTATGGCTAGAAGGAGCCGGGGCTGTTGGTGACCAGTAACTTTTATTGAGTGTTAAACTGCTTGAAAATGGTTTAAAACTGAATCTTTAGATTGCAAGCTCATCGGCTATCTAGCTAAGCACAATTGCTAGATCTCAGCTCACGGTCAGAACTCTTCCTGCCTTTTGTATTGGTCTGTGTATGTTGTATGCTTTTGGGGAGGGGTTGCAAAAAAGAGTAATTGAAAGATCCAAACTTAACTTTGGCTTTAGAGCATTTGTTTAACAAAGAAGAAGTTACTTCGTCAGAAAATGAAAATGAGAAAACTTTTCACTTAAAGGAACACTCTGCTATAACCAATTGTTTTATTGAGGTAGTTATGGTGTCTGGATTTCTTTAGCACCATCTTACCTTCCAGTTAAAAAACCCTTTTACATTTTTAAATACAGACTTCACCAGGTGCCCATTATACTGTTTCTCCTCTGGTGATCGGCTGTGATAGGCTGAAAGTGTTAGCTGATGCTCTAACAATCCCTGACTGTCCATTGTGACTATTGGTTAAAAGAGAGAGAGAGAGAGTTCAATATTTCTGCACTTCAATTTTTCCAAATAAACCTAGTGCTCAGCAACACTTTAACATAGTTTACCAAGAAAGCTGGCACTCCAGAAATTCCAATAGTGTTTCAGTCCCAGCTAGGGAATTTCTTCAGGACAATATGTGTGTGTGTATATATATATTTATGTATATATATATATATATATATATTTATGGTCAGGGACACTAAGCCGAGTTATAGTAGTGGTGGTGTAAGGTAGGCCTGCAAAAAGAGGGCCCACCACAATTGAATGACGTGATAAAGGGAGTAGTGGGTGGGCTGAAACAGGCAGTAACGGCCTAGAGAAATGGGCGGACTGTGTAATTCTAGACTGGGTAACCCATCCAACAACTACCGGTTCCGCCTTCAGGTTCAGCCTAATTTTTTATTTTTTTTTGTAATTTGGAGGGTGGGGGGTGGGGAGGTGGAGTTGTGTTTTTTACTGCTCATCTTTTTTTCCCCTCTATTGGTCATTTCTAACTTGAGCTGTGAATAAAATTTACTTTTGACTTTTCCCTAACCATCAATAATCCTTTTTTTCTAATCAATCATCTGTTGTTTTGGTAATTGAAACTGACATGCTTGGCCATTGCGCATTTCAGTAGGTTTCAGTAGGTACCTTTTAGCTTTTAGAGTTTGAGAATTCAGCTACCACCCAATAAGCCCAAATTCAGCCAAAGTACAGTTTAATTCTATTTATGTGGCATATAATTCCATTCCTAGCATTCTGCTTATGAGTTGTGTTGTGCATCTTGATGACATGTACAACTATGTTATTGGAACTTGCAGATTAGGAGGACTGGATAGAAAGGAAGTTGTGCATGCATACAGTATGTGAACCAGCAAGATGGAGTTATTTTCGAAAACAGAGGTGGGGACAGAGGAGATAGTACTAATATGCACAATGCTGCCAAACCCTTTTTAATAAATTTTTGCAAAAACTATTTTATTCACACTCTTGAAGTAGGCTGCGTTCGTGACACTTGGGAATGCAGAAATATAGGTAATTATCTAAGTCAAAATGTGTATTGGTGCCTGGAGTAACTCTTTAATTAAGAAAGAAAACAATGGTAGACAATGCAGTGTTAGGTCCGTGCCAGTTGCCTATGATATTCATCCCTTGTTCCTGTCTGTTACAGTCCATGGATTACCTACGTCTGCCGAGCATCAACTCAGTAAACCAGGAGAGATACTGCAGGATTAAAAAATAATCATTTGTTGATGCTTTTTCCTGACTGTAGTTAAATAACATCAGTTACTGTTGTACATTAATCTTTCACCAAAAAGTGAGATATATTGGAGACCATTTGATTGACTAGCCATAGTCAAGATCATCATCATAATATATCAAACACAAATCTACCTTGAGCTGGAGCAACATCATACAATTAGTGCCAGAGCATCAGGTTCTGTATCTAAAAACAAAAGGTTTAAACTATTCTGATCATGAAGCATTCTCTCTGTCTGTTTAACTCTGTATCATTATTCATTTGAATCTCCCAAAACCGAGGTGCTTTTTTTCTTTTTTCTTGACAGTTGACACCATCCATAGCAGTGTTATTAATATACTGTTGTTTAAAATGTTTTATGTGAACCTCTGTACAACTACTTTGGTTTTCTTTTTATTGTGAATTGTATTACTCATCCAATGATTTTTTTAGGTATGATACTCCACGTGATGTCTATGCAGTGCAGTGACCGCTTGCGATCCGGGGGACGCTGTTAGAGAGGATGGTGAATAATTTGCCAGGATTTTCAATAAGATAATTAATCCCATCGGAAGCAAGTCAAAAAGTATATTAGAAAGACCACTGGAAATGAATATTGACATGTCTTTTCCCCTCTTGATTTTTTTTTACCTTCTCAGCAGATCTCTTTTCCTTACATATTAGTTTATCCCAGTCTGCAATACTAGTTACTGTATCAAGTGCTGCGTAAAGTGTGATACCGTACACGAACGTGTTGTGAACAATAAAACACTGTGGTTAGAACAAACTAATAAGCCATTTGATACATCTCACCATCTTGTTATTATTAAAATTTAAAGATTTACAATTATTTTTTTTATTTTCTAGGCCATAGTGGGAATAAGAGCCACTGTTATTCAGGCCACCTGTGTTTCAGTAAAGGTGATATTTGATGGCTTTATGAAGACCTGTATGTGGAAGGTGAGCCGAAAATCACTTTGGGGCCATGTAGTAATCATCCACAAATTAAATATACAATGAATAGTGTGAGAAAAAAATCCAATAATGACCATTCCATATAATTATTTTAATATGCATTTAACCAACAAAAATCAAATTAGTCAATATAATTATCTGACTGTAATAAAAAGTGTATTTTAAACATGAACGAAGCCAACATATTAAAATAGTTATGCCTTGTGAATATACCTTCAGTTAGTATAATAATATACTAACACATAAACACAAAAAAGTAATGAATTGCTAGTATTTAGTTTTATACACTTTAATAAAACATGCCTTGTCAAACTGCTTATGATATGTAGAATTTTCCTATTTTACAAAAATTCCATCGTTAAGGATTACATAATCATTCAACACTCAGTTACTAAAGTGTTTAAGCTTATGCAGAAAATGCAGTGCCTCACGTGAAATGTATACAATGCTTTTCATTATTAATTTAACCATTTCAAAACCCAAATCATATAGAATTGTTTTTATTATTATGCATTTTGCAGTGCAAATCTAGTCCGTAAAGCCTCATTCACCGTAATATATACTCCCGTTATTATTACTAGCCTGTAGAGAAACAAATGTCTTTACCATAAGTAATTAGTTACTGATATAATGCCTGTAAATTTGTTGAACATGTTTACTCACCTTCTGCTTTCAAGCAGTACAGGAAGTTTCAATGTGTCATAGTATTCCTGCAATCAGAGAGGAGGAGGTGTGAATGGACTCTACCAATCCACTGTTAGTATTGCATTAGCTTTCCAGAGATTGATAAAGATTGCTATAGCACTTTTTAAAAACCTTTATTATATTATTTATATATGACTTAACTGTGTTAACTGTATGTGGTCATTATGCTCAAATGCAGACAATCTTTTGCCATTTTTTACGAAGCTGTGCTGCTAGTAATGCCTCCTGGAACTATGCAAATGTGTATAAGTAAGGTATTTGACATTTTTAAAAATGTATTTTTTTTAATTTTTGCTTTTATACTAACATTTTATACCCTGTGTGAGATAGTGCAAGATAAAGGAAACACTTTCAGAAGCTTTTCATTGATTAAAAATGTTTATAAATCATGAACAAATACGGTAAGTGAAAAAACATGCAAATTACCATAATTCATTTTTTAAAGTTTGTCTGCAAAATGTTTGTTCTATTATATATTTATACCATAGCTACGCATTCCTTGCTTCAAATAAATGGTATGCTAATGTTTTTTTCGGTAGTGAAGGGGTTAATAACTACCTTTACAATTACTATTATAAGATTATGTGAATGTGCTAGTGACTCACAGCCACCTCCCTGTCTCAAGTACTTGTCTTCAAGCAGGCTGCCACGCGCCTTATACACCTGATTGTCTCATCGGCACATTCCAAGCAACAAAGCAAACAAGCTGAGGCAAATCCCAAGACACTGATACACTTGTTCTATCCCCACAGGTGTAAGAACCTTCTGTTTTGGAAGCTTTTGGGTGTAGGCGTAAAGTGAGCACTGCATTCTTTCCTTAGTTTGTCCTGTCTTATTTTTAATCATGCTAAATTGCAGACTAGCTAAAGAACCTGTTAAAACAGAAATGACTACATGGAAAACACCAGCTGGGACCGTTACTGAAGTTTTATTGGAATTGTGTAATAAAGATGAATTGTCTCATTATGATATTCTTGTGTAATCCATATTCTGATTTGATCACAATTAAGGGAAAAAAGGTGCGGTGTACGTTGATACCCAAAGACAGTTTGAACTTTAGCAAACATGTTTATGATGTTATTATTGGCATTATTTTTTCATTTATGTATTTGTGTTTTAATTTTAAATAGTCTTTCACCCCTCAAGTGTTGCTACTCCTGTGTCTGTCTCCCTACCATCAGCTCCACCACACAGGCTCGCTGCCTAGGTGTTCTCTTTGACTCCAACTTCTCCTTCACACCTCATGTTCAGTCTATCGCCAAATCCTGCCACTTCCATCTCAAAAACATTACGTGCATCCGACCCTACTTAACGCCAGATGCGACTAAGGTGCTGGTCCATTCCACTGTCCCTTCTCGCCTTGACTACTGTAATCCGCCTCTCAGTGGTCTTACGTGCTCCCAATTTGCACCGTTACAGTTCATAATGAATGCGGCGGCGAGGCTCATCTTCCTGTCCGCCCGGACCTCCACCGCCTTACCCTTCTGTCATTCCCTACAATTTGCCCAAATTTGGGCCGATAGGTTGATTGGATGAACTCCCAATCTCCGAGCCAAATCCTGAAACAAATGACTCACACAATGGTTGAGCATTTTCTTTTTTATTACAAATTCTGAATTTGGCCTGTGGTTCCAAAAAAGGAAGTAATTATTTCTTGGGGAAAAAAATTATTGATGGCTAGGTGACAGTCACTTAATGTTGATTTAATTCACAAACAATTAAAATCTTGTGTTAAAACATAACCTTTAGATCTAAACATTTAATTTTTACAAGTTAAAAACACGAATATAAAAAAATAATAAATATATGCTACTCAGTCGCAGACGTGTTCTAACTATCCTTGTAAGAAGTGATTTAATGAGTCTATCAGTATTCGCATACTTGGAAACTAGATTCATTTTTGATACAAAGTTATAAATGCAAAAAACAAGTCCTGCGCTCAGACTCCCACTACTCTTTGGCAGCAGCAACAACAATAGTACACATCAGCCCAAAAACCCTGAGAGGTTTGCCTTGACATGGCAGGTGGGCTAAACTCTCATGGCCATTGAAGCAAGTAAATAACCTCCATTTGTTTCAAAATGCATAGGGATTTGGGAAGAGCACAGGTAACTTTTTTCCTTTGGTTCTTACTGTATGTATTGGGGCTGATGTGTACTATGGTCGTTGCTGCCGCCCAAGAGTAGTGGGAGTTTGAGCGCAGGACTTGTTTTTTTTGCATTTGTATTCACTTTTGTATCACACAGCTATGTTACAATGCTGCCACCCATCCCATGTGTTCATATTAAGGGTTAATAAGCATGTAGGGGTGTATAGAAAAGATACCCCTCTCTATCTCATTAGAGATATCTTTGCCAGAAGCTCAAGGAAGCAAGGTGAATAGTTAGTTTGGACCCACCTGAAAGGTTTGCCTTGACGTGGCAAATGGGCTAATCTCTCTCATGGCCATATGAGTAACTAAATAACCTCCATTTGTTTTAATATGCATAGGGATTTGGGAAGAGCACAGGTAACTTTTTTTTTCTTTGTTTTTTACTGAGTTGTAATTTACTAATGGAAAGTGAGGCAGTTTTGGTACAATGTACTGATAGCATAAATAAATGAGACAAAGATATATATAGTAGTAATGCCGAGAGAACAACTCTCAAAAGAAAACCTAGAGAGACTTCAGCCCCAGAGAGTTAACACATTTTTCCCTTGAACAAGCCTTCAATGACGAAGCTAAAGGTTTTCTCAACAACAATAACAAATGTTTAAAATAATTTCATCTGTACCCGTCTAGCCTTTCCATCTGCATGGCTACCTGACCAACATGTTTTTATTACATATTGCTTAACCTGCCACAACTTTTTTTCTGTTGAGATTCAGCTAAGCCAAACTGCCACACATCCAAAATTCGGTGGTCTCCCAAAAATATTCTGTTTTCAGAAAAGAAATTCTTCTGTCAAACCCAATTTTCTCTCCATGCACAAGTTTAATGATAAGTTACATTTGTGATTAAAGCCTTAAAGGACCACTCTAGTGCCAGGAAAACATTGTTTTCCTGGCACTAGAGTGCCCTGAGGGTGCCCCCACCCTCAGGGACCCCCTCCCGCCCGGCTCTGGAAAGGGGAAAAGGGGTAAAACGTACCTTTTTCCAGCGCTGGGCGGGGAGCTCTCCTCCTCCTCTCCGCCTCCTCTCCGCCCCGTCGGCTGAATGCGCACGCGCGGCAAGAGCTGCGCGCGCATTCAGCCGGTCGCATAGGAAAGCATTTACAATGCTTTCCTATGGACGCTTGCGTGCTCTCACTGTGATTTTCACAGTGAGAATCACGCAAGCGCCTCTAGCGGCTGTCAATGAGACAGCCACTAGAGGATTAGGGGGAAGGCTTAACCCATTTATAAACATAGCAGTTTCTCTGAAACTGCTATGTTTATAAAAAAAATGGGTTAACCCTAGCTGGACCTGGCACCCAGACCATTAAGCTGAAGTGGTCTGGGTGCCTAGAGTGGCCCTTTAACCCCTTAAGGACCAAACTTCTGGAATAAAAGGGAATCATGATATGTCACACATGTCATGTGTCCTTAAGGGGTTAAAGAATCACTGTCAGTTTTCAGCTTAATGCTTTCAATTATCCCCTTCCTCTATTTCCCATGGCTTTTTTTTTTTTTTTAATATGTCTTGTGTGTTAGGTGAATCTAGGTACCAATTTTTCTTATGTAGCTCACGATTTATAGAATTTTGTTTGCCAAGCTATTTTATTCGAAATCTTTCAGTCAAAATTGTTTGATTAATGGATTTACTTACTCTGCTACTGTCTGTCCTCTGACATTGGTCTATCTTATTTTCCTCCTCTCTTCTTATACACTGTCTTTTAAAGGGCATCTGCATCGACCGGAGGGAAAAATTAAAATGTTACAAATTTGTGGATTGGTTGTGAAGAAAAAAAACGAGGTACATTAGAGTAAAGACAAAGTGACAGTTGTGAGTATTATCATGAACAATAAAGCAAAACGTTATTCAAAAGAATGAAACAACATAAAAAAATAACATTGAAAAAAAACATTAGCTGCTTTATGATGGGGGTAGCCAAAAAACTGATCCCTGGATATTGTAGATCTACAGGTCCCATGATTTACCTGATTTAAGACTACAGATAATCACTGAGAACTCGTATACTTAATTGACACAGGCTCCCTGTGGAAAAGTAGCTTGCGACAATTTGGCTGTGTTAAAAGAGTTAACAGTAATTAGGGTTAACTCCTGCTTATGTGTTCAGATATTCTGGATTCATAGTGATGGTTTTACTTCCTAATATGGCACCTATAGTTGAGGGGTAGTGGTTATTCAATTATTACAATAACAGGAGGTAGGTACTGGGTGTTGAGGTATTCCACATTTATATTGTTCAAATGGTTGAACAAAAACCAGAAGGACTATACCCATAGAGTCCATGCATATTTGGTTCCCATTGTAATTACCCCTTATTTAGCCATTTTTCCCAGAATGCACCTGCTTATGCATTGATAAATCTACCCCCTAGTCCAGGGATAGGCAACCTTCTGCATTCCAGATGCTGTGGACTACATCCCCCATAATGCTCTTACACTCATAATGCTAGCAAAAGATCATGGGAGGTGTAGTCCAAAACATCTGGAGTGCCAAAGGTTGCCAAAGCCCGCCCTAGTCTCTTCCAACTTTCATAAAGCCCTCTCTGCTCTCTCACCTGTCAGGGCGAATTCTGATTTCATTTTCTGCATAACTTCAAGCAGCAAGGCTAAAGGAGAAAACTATGCACAGAGTGTTTAATATGCCCACACAAGTATCAAATGGAACTGGTGCATTTCAGTGGGTTTTTACAAATAGCTTAAAGTTCACTATGTACTTAAATTATAATTTACTTATGAAAATGTTTTGTTCATGTTTTGCTGAAGAGTGAAATGAGAAAACCTCATTACTTTCGAGCAGCGCTTGGACCGAGTAACTCTTAATTATTTGGATACACTGCGGCCAGCCTCTCTGTCTGCACATGTTAACATGAATATCCCATTCCATTAACCATGCATGTTAGGACAGCATAGGAAAATTGTTATCCTGAACAGTAAAAGGAGATTAAAATAACATGGATGCCAAGATTAGAAAACAGGATTGTTAGAAGGTTGGGCTACTGTTTCTGAGTTCGGGAGAAGATATTTCCCACTAACTCACGGCAGGTTATAACATATACATCCATTAGCCAGAGAAATACAGCACACCTTCCCTATCCACTTCACTTTGTCATTCGTAACAGAAAATGTTTTAAATTCAGAGATGCAATTCAAACAGCAGATTTGTTCACTAAATTGTGAATTGTAGTGAAATTTAATCAGAATTGCACAATGTAAGCAAAAACAGCGGATCTGGGGATATTTTCCAGCACAGCTTTGGTAATAACTTGACTATTGTAGCCTGAATTTTGCAATTCCGATATCATTTTGCTGCAATTTGGAGCTTAGTAATTAACCCTCAACACCGTGTTACGCTGTAAGTGGTATAAAAGCCTAAATTAAGAAACCTGCACTTATTAAAGTTAAAGGGCCCCTTAAAGGGTTAAAGTTAAAGGGTTACTATAACCTTTTTCACAATAATCTTTTTTTTTTTTTTTTACTTCAAATTACTGTACTGGGTACTATTAACCATGTCCACCCCCTTTTCAATTTAAGGGAAAAAAAACCCTATTCATTAAGTTTAAACTGAACCTTAACCCCTTAAAGACTGAGGCAGTTGTACAAGTTGTGATCAAAACAAAATGTTAATAAAACTTAAAATATGCGCTATATGTCTGTTTAACCAGAACTCACCTATTTCATATTAAGTGTACCCACACTTATTATGTATAATTTTGTTCAGGAGAAACAGGACTTTCATGTCATATCAAATATTTATATATGAAACATAATTTAATATGAATAACATTTTTAAAAAAATGTGACAATTTTTTTATTGTTTTAGTTCTGCATGGCATTTTAACTGTGAATGTCACAATACTGTTAGATTGTCTCACAGGTAAAACAGTACCCCCTATGTACAGGTTTTCTAGTGTTTTGGAAAGTTACAGGGTCAAATATAGCACGTTCCATTTTTCAGTTTATACACATTGAAATTTGCCAGACTGGTTATGTTGCCTTTTAGACCAAATGGTAGCCCTGGAATGAGAATTACCCCCATGAATGAGTGGCTACTAAAAAATACTGGACATACCCCATTTGCAATACCTTGGGATGCCTTCTCTTGTAAATGGCGGACATCATGGGGGTAATTCTCATCCCTGGGCTACCATACGGTCTCAAAGGCAACATAACCAATCTGGCAATGTAAAAAAACTGAAATCCAAGCCTTATATTTGACTCTTTTTAAATACATGTATATCAGTGGTACTGTTATACTCAGGAGACTTCGCTGAATATTAGTGTTTCAAAACAGGAAAACGTATCACAACAATTATATCATCAGTAAAAGTGCTATTTGTGTGTGAAAAATGCAAAAAAAAAGTAACTTTCACTGACAATATCATCGCTGTGATATGTTTTACTGTTTTGAATCACTAATATTTATGTTCAGTGAAGTCTCCCGAGTAAAACAGTACCCCCATGTACAGGTTTTATGGTTTTACAGGGTAAAATATAGGGCCTGCAAACCAAATTCTGTAGACTTCCTGCCTGGGTTGTCAGGCAGGTCCCTCACACCGTAATTAACAAAATTGCTTAATTATGTAAAAATATCACATAAATATATACATATATATATATATATATATATATATATATATATATTTGTGTTAAGGGCTCCTGATAGTACAGAAGATACAAACACTGTTAGGTGTGGGATGGTATTACAAGAGCAAGTCGGTTGTGGTGTGCCGGAACCGACGATGAGGTAGACCTGTAAATAAAGAGGGCCCACCTAGAAGAAATGTAAGAAAAAGGAGTTGATAAAGAGGAGTGGGTGGGAGGGTGATGCAGCGCTGACCTCGGACGGTATGGAGCCAGGTAAGGGGTGTCCCTTAAGTAGGTAGAAGGTGAGTCATACGCCCCTCCCACAATTACAGGCCAAAAGGCCTTAATACTTGTGTTAAGGGCTCCTGATAGTACAGAAGATACAAACACTGTTAGGTGTGGGATGGTATTACAAGAGCAAGTCGGTTGTGGTGTGCCGGAACCGACGATGAGGTAGACCTGTAAATAAAGAGGGCAAAAGTAGAAAATCAAAATTTATTACGAAACGAGCAATATACATACTTTAACCAGACATATCTTGAAAGGCATTTCTAACTTCTTGTACTGGGTTAGGTGTGTATCTAGAGTATGCAGAGGACTTCCAGCGCTGTAGTGGCTGCTCCTAAGCGGAAGGAGTGGCCTGAATAGTTATTTGCTCTTAGGCCTAGTTGTGTAAGTAATGACCTGACGTGGGTCATGAAGGTGGTGGTAGTGAGTACCGAACCTTGTAGACAAAAGTGGTTGAGATGGTGATGCTTGTAAAACCTGGGTATATGTGTCCAGTAATGTGACGGGGCACCACTCGTTGTGGGTAGGATAGTATCTAACCTCTACCGGAGGTGCGTGTTGATTGGTTTTGGAGTGATGCAGAGGCAAGATATAGTAATCCATGTGTTTTGTTAAGTGTGAGTGAAGCAGAATGTGAGTGGACTGGGTTGTGTAGATGGCGGTAAATTCTCTTGGTCTTAAAACCCATAAAAAGCCATATAGATGGCGGTTTTAATAACAAGGTTTGTGTTGTTGGCAAAGGGTTTTAAATCTAGTAGTTTGGATAGATCTTTGAAAATATTGACGTCTATGGGTAGCCTTTGCGCAGTACGTGGGGGTTCGGATCTCTGAATACCCCTAAGGATATTTTTTTTCTGGTAGGAGGACATGAAACTTGTGTTGATTGGTTGTAATGTTAACATGTGATGTTGTATGCCTGTTAGATATAGCTTGATTGTGTTGTATGATAATTTGAGTTTGACGTGGCAAAAATGAAGCAAAACCCAACAAGGATGTCATAATGAAAGGTTGTGCGATATTGTGTGATGACAGAAATCTTTTGAATAGAAGGAAAGCCCTGTCATAGGTCTTCCGGGTATTGGCGGATAGCGCTAATTGTGACAATGTCCTGCTATGTTGCATTATAGCGTCTAGTCCATGACTAGTTGGTGGAAAGGTGGAGTGGTCGTGGCTACGCGTGCAGCTGACTGAAGTATTTGTCGAAAAGCCTGTAAATTGAAACAAGACAAATGGTCAGCAGCCGTGTTGTATACACCTGGGACATGCACACAAAACAAGAAAAAATTGTGACACGCGGCCAGCCAGGTGAGTTTCCTCAAGAACCTCAAAATGGTCAGTGATTTGGATCGACCTTTGTTTATGATGTGGTGCGTTGCTTGGTTGTCTGAGTAGCAACGTACTGACGAACCTGCCCATAGATGCCCCCATGTCACGGCAGCTGCCACAATGGGATATATCTCAAATAGAGCTGAAGTAGTTGGAAAAACTCTCCAGGTCCTGAACCTCTGGAGGCCAACTACCCCAAAGCCATTCATTCCCGTAAATTACTGCGAAACCTGTGGTAGACCCACGTCTGACCAGATGGTAGGTGAAGAGTCAGACAATTCAGGGGGAAACATGCTTTTCCCATTCCAGGTGGTTAAAAGTTTCTCCACATAAGTAGGTCTGCCGTGGCCTGGGTATCCAGGGGTAACCTGTGTGCATCATGCTAAACAGTGGGAACATGTTTAGGAGTCGTGAGATGAAAGCCCGGCCTTGGGGTATAATGCGCATGGCAAAATTTAGTGACCCAAGTAGAGATGTAATTCTTGCGGTTGCAAGTACCGAGGTGTAAGTAAAGGTTGATGTTGGTAAGAATGTTCTCTATCTTGGTGTGTGGCAGGCTGGCTTGCTGGCTGTGGCTGAGTCTAGTATGATTCCTAGGAAAGTGATAACTGTATCTGGTCCTTCGGTTTTGGTGGGGGAAACTGGGACGCCCACCTGTTTAAAAAGACTGATGGTTTCTATGAGGCTACTGGGTGGAGAAATATTCTCTTCGATCAGTAAGAAATCATCCAGTAGTGTATAACTGTAGGGCATCTGGCTACATTTAACAATAATCAGCATAGTGTTTCGGCGAATACGTCGAAAAAGGCCGGACTACTTTTGAACCAAACGTTAAACGTGAGAAGAAATAGTAGTGCCCGGCCCACTTAATGCCATGCAGGTGCCATAGTGTACGGTGGATAGGCAATAATTTGAAAGCATGTGTTATGTCAGTCTTGCTGAGCCGTGCTCCGACACCTGCCTGCATGATAGCCGTAATGGCGTGATTATGGCAGAGGTGTGAGGTGCAGACAGATCGATGATAAATCTTTGTTTGTGGGAAGATTTCCCTTTATATCCGTTAAGTATTGCTTAGGGTACATTTTAATTGGACACATAGTTTTCGCCTGTGCTCTAAAGCATGTTTGAACATATATGCAATAACCTACATCCACTGTAATTACATGCACAGACATTGAAATTATTACATATTTGGGATTTTCCCAAAACTTGATAGGACGACCCAGTTTATCTTTGGGCGTTTCCTCTGCTGAACCAGCGGAACCAGTGCCCTGTGAGGTAGTAGGTTCGTTTGCAGTGGTAGGACAAAATTGGCAGTATGGCCATGGAGGAGCAGTATGCACGGGCCGGTGTTCTCAAACCTGCAAAGTGTCTGCAGAAAATGACAGTATCAATCTCGCTCCAGTTGGACCTTGTCCCGTACTGTGAGAATGCGCCAGACACTTTGGAAAAATCCTAGGGGATGTACTGGCAGGCTAATTATGCCGGGTAAGGCGAAACCATTAATCTTGTTCTTTGGTGACAGGTGAGGCCCTGCTAGTTGCCAAGTGGCTATGAGAGGCTCTGTCTATGAGTTGGCGCGAGGGGTTATTGAGGCCACCCGTCGTAGTGGCAGGAATCGTAGGCCTCTCGGTGATAGTAAAAGAAAACAGGGGGAGGGAGTGACAGGTGAGGCCCTCTCTATAAATATTGCGAGGCGGCTAACTCACGTGTGGCCCGATGGCGTTTGCCTCCGAGACTTGGAGGCGGGGTGTTGGCCTCGCGGACCACTAAACGATAGGCAGAAATGCCAAGAAGGGAGATACCTATTTGGGCCTATACCCCTAACTTGCCAGTACTCTATGGCCTAGAAGAATGAAACGTATGTGAACTACAACGTGAGCAGGCTTACGTACCTGGTAGTATGTATAAAGTTTTGAGAATCGACAGGTATGAAAACCTGGATAAACCTAAAAAGGGGTAGAGTGAGAATGGATCCCGTGAGACCTGTGTAATCTGTATAGGCTGGGATTATGGCTTCTAGCAGTATGTGTGGGAGGTGTAAAAGTCTATGAGTAGGATAGTGACATGACTGCCCATGCTTGGTGACAAGCGTTATGCTGAGTCCGATACCTGGCAGCAGGGGATTGGCCGTGTAATGTGTATATATGGAAGGTGATCAGATGATATGCATGTCACTAAACTGATCTGGGAATGTAAGGGACTTTTAAATGTGAAAATGACAATATGCAGAATCATAAATGTTGCTGTAAAGTGACGTATGAATGTATGAACCAGAACGTGTGATTCAAAACCGAAAGTCTTGTGAGACGTATATGCCGTGTTCTTGAATACTCGTGTTACGTCGTCTGAGTGTGTCAAGAAAAGGCCTGAGTTTGTAAATGCCATGTGAAATTATGTGAAATGACAATCTATGCAGAAAATGTTGTGACGTATGAGAGGTTGAACCAAGCGTGTGATTCAACCCGAAACCCTCTGTGGAAGGTAGGACCGTGTTCTTATATACTCGTGGTATTTCGTATGAGTATGATAAGAAATGGCCTGAATAGTTAGTGCCATGTAATCGTAGTGTACATGGTTGTAATAACATCTCCATTATACTCTTAGAAAATAGGACTGTGTCCTTGAGCTTGTGGTATGTGTACGAGCATGACAGAAAAAGGAGCCGTAATGTAGGCTAACCATAACTGTTGTATAACAGGATGTTATACTAATATATCCTAATTTAATAATATATCTTGAGCCCTCACTTAAGTATAATTTATAACACATGAATAGGGAGGATATGCTTAAACATCATATGTATATAAAATACAGTCTGTGTGTGTGTGTGTGTGTATGTATAAAATAGATGAAGTATCAATATGAAAATATATATACAGAGGTACTTAATAAAAGACTAAAATTAAACTTATTTACCAGGATAATTGCCAAGTACAGAAAATTTTATAAGGATAAATAGAAACATGGTAACATACTGTGAATACTGAATAAGGATGCATACGATTGCTACATACACGGTACATAGGTTTCCGGAAACCAGAGGGTTAATTCGCCTGTGACTTGGCCGTAAAGCGTGCGGCCGTAAAGTAAGGCCGTGAAAAATCGTGACGCCGTGGGAAGTGATCCGGGCGACGGACTTACGTTTTTGAAGACCTGAGGACTCAATCAACAATGAAGACCGGGTTTTTGTGCGTGGCTGGCCGGGAGGAAAGACCTGAAAGGAGTTCCTGGACACAGCTAACACCAACGAAACGCAGAGTTTCCCCGAAAACAAGATGGCGCCGTCCGTGAACCGGAAGTGGATTCAGGATGCAGCGCTGACCTCGGACGGTATGGAGCCAGGTAAGGGGTGTCCCTTAAGTAGGTAGAAGGTGAGTCATACGCCCCTCCCACAATTACAGGCCAAAAGGCCTTAATACATATGTAATTTTTTAAAATAATTTTTATGTATATATACAGAGACATTTATTAATATAGATAGGGAAGCAAAAACCGAAGAGGTTATGGTGTGGAAAAAAATTGAGATTGAAAACCCCTTCCACCTCAAGTCTGTGGATAGTTAATACAATGTTAAACAAAAACCTGCACACCAGTCAAGCCATAAGACTTGTTTTTCCCACAGATATCACAAATGTGCAGTGATGGTACTACCGCAAAGGATTCTGGGTGGGCATATGCAAATTAGCTTACCAAAGAATCACATTTTTGCCTCATTCCATTTTAAACATAGATTCCTTTGAGTCTGTGTTTGCTGTATACAACAGCTTTGAAACACAGCTTAGGAAAAGATGCATTTTAACTTCAAGTTACGTACAAAAAGATAGGGAGAATAACTTTTTAAACCAATGGCCCAATTCACAAAAAAAGTTTTTTTCATTGTGGCAGTTTTAATGCATGTAGGCAATCGAAAATCGCCAAAAAGAAGAAAGAGACGTTTACATATTTGTAACTACAAAGGAGTTCAAAATTAAATCTCTAATAACTTGTGACATGAAAAATTTAATTTATCTACTAAAATGTTTGTGTGGCCTACAATATGTAGGAAGAACATCTAGGCCTCTAATAGTTTGTATAAACGAACACATTAGAAACATAAAAAAGGGTTTTGAACTTCACAGCGTGTGTAAGCATTTTATAGACCACCACTCTAACCCGGCAGAACTGGAATTTATGGGTATTGTTAGGATACAAAATCATTGGAGGGGAGGGGACAGTGCCTGCAGTCTCGATAGACAAGAATTGAAATGGATTTTTGAACTGCGGACACTGTGCCCAAAAGGACTTGATATCGATTTTGATATTGGTACCCACCTTTGATGTTGTATTCTGCATTTGCTCTCTATTGTTATAAGTTATTTATGTATTTAATTATTATTATTTTCAGTGTTATTTTATTTTAAAAAATACTTCTTTCTTCTCTTATTTGCTCCTATTTATTTATGTGAACGCTTTTATATTTACAATGGCATATTTTTGGGATTTCCCAAGTTCTGGCGCACATAAAATACACTGGTAGCACTCTGATGACGCTCATTCCGGGGTGGGGTGTTTATTCACTTGGGAGGCCTGGGTTGGATGGGAACTTAGGGCTCTTGACATTTTTTGCCATTTTGGAAACTGGAAAACAGAAGTAGCGAATACACAGAAGAGCGGAATATATATATATGGACATTGAAATTTAAAGTAGAGAAATGCAAAGTTATGCACTTCGGGGTTAAGAATGCACAAGCAATTTACACCCTAAATGGTAGTGAACTAGGGATAACCACACACGAGAAGGATTTAGGAATTGTTATAGACAACAAATTAGAAAGCAATATGCAAGGTCAATCTGAAGTTGCTAAGGCCAGTAAGGTTTTGTCATGTATAAATAGGTGCACAAACTCTCAGGATGAAAATATAATTTTGCCTCTTTATAAATCGCTGGTAAGACCACACCTTGAATATGCTGTGCAATTTTGGGCACCTGTTCTAAAGAAAGATATCATGGCACTAGAAAAAGTGCAGAGACGTGCTACAAAATTGATAAAAGGAATGGAGCATTTTAGTTATGAAGAAAGGTTAAAAAAATTAAATCTGTTTAGTTTGGAAAAACGGCACCTGAGAGGGGATATGATAACATTATACAAATATATTCAGGGCCAGTACAAACCTTTATCGGGAAATCTATTCATAAACAGGGCTATACATAGGACATGAGGTCACACATTTAGGCTGGAAGAAAGTTTTTTTTACAGTAAGAGCAATAAGGATATGGAATTCTCTGCCTGAAAAGGTGGTTTTGTTAGAGTCATTACAGATGTTTAACCCTTTAAGGACCAAATTTCTGGAATAAAAGGGAATCATGACATGTCACACATGTCATGTGTCCTTAAAGGGACACTCCAGGCACCCAGACCACTTCTGCTCATTGGAGTGGTCTGGGTGCCAACTCCCACTACCCTTAACCCTGCAAGTGTAATTATTGCAGTTTTTTTATAAACTGCAATAATTACCTTGCAGGGTTAACTACACCTCTAGTGGCTGTCTACTAGACAGCCACTAGAGGTCACTTCCTGCATCATAGCACAGATTATCTGTGCTAGAGCGTCGCTGGACGTCCTCACGCTGTGTGAGGACCTCCTAGAGCGTCGCTGGACGTCCTCACGCTGTGTGAGGACCTCCAGCATCGCTCTATTCCCCATAGGGAAGCATTGAAATTAATTTTCAATGCTTTCCTAAGGTGTGCGTCAATGCATTGCCGCGCATGCGCATTAGGTCTCCTCGGCCGGTGGGCGGGATCAGTCTCGCCCACCGGCCGATGGAGGAAGAAGGTGGAGTGGCGGGGGAGGAGCAGGCAGCGACGTGGGACATGTCGCTGCCTGAGGTAAGTGACTGAAGTTTTCACCCCTTCAGTACCTGGGGATTGATGGGTGGGAGGGAGAGGGACCCTCCAGTGCCAGGAAAACGGATCGTTTTCCTGGCACTGGAGTTTCCCTTTAAGGGGTTAAACTGCAGTTGGATAAATACTTGCAAAAACATAACATACAGGGATATCATTTCTAATCAGTGGGGTAATAGCTGCTTGATCCAATGAGACATCTGACTGCTATTTTGGGGTCAAGAAGGAATTTTTTCCTAGTTTGTTGCAAAATTGGAAATGCTTCAGACTAGGTTTTTTGCCTTCTTTTGGATCAACAGCAAAAATATATGTGAGGAAGGCTGAACTTGATGGACCAAGTCTCTTTTCAGCTCTGTAACTATGTAACTATGTAATTACACACCTGTATCTCACTTTGTCATTAAGTCATATATAAGTAGTATGTTTGTATCTTTGGTGGCAGATGCACCTGAGGAAGACCTATCACAGGTCGAAACGCGTAGTGCTTTTATTTTTTTAATCACCTCTATTTGTTGTGTTTTAATAAAGTGTATCTATACTTACTTATGTGGTTCCTGATCGTCAATTCAGAAGGAGAACATCAAGGAAACCAGATACACTATATCAACCTGAGAGTGTTGAAAAAACAGAGTCCAGAGCCGACCTCGAGGGCTCTTTAATTTGTGAGTGTCCTCTATACTATTTATGCGGATACCACGTTATACAGTCTATGCTATGTTACTTTTATATTTCTTTTAATAGATTTAATCTTATCTACCCGTATTGCTGTGACCTGCAGTTACCATTTGTGTCCTATCACCTTATTTTATACACCAAAACTTTGTATGTATAAGTGTTTGTGGTGACATAACACTTGGGTGAATTCCTGCTGCACTGTTGTTTTGTATTTGTAGCACCAGAATATCTTTATTAATTTTGTTGTTTCCATTGTATATAATTTTTTTTTTTTTATTATTTTTATTTTATATTTTATATTTTATATATATATATATATATATATATATATATGTGTGTGTATGTAAAATTAATATAATTCTAAGTGTATTTTAATATTAATATATAAATTAATATGTATTAATATTAAATCACACTTAGAGACATAGTGTATATGTATGTATGTTTGTATATAAATATATATATATATATATATATATATATATATATATATATATATATATATATATATATATATATATATATACTTAGATCATATATATAATACATGTAGATATATTACCATGACTACTTCTAAAATCAGAAGTGGTCTTGGTGTTTGGAGTAACCCCTTAATGCTATTGATGGTTTTTCACAAAGTAACAGTACATTTACACATGGTTTATTGACACATTTAAGAATAGCAAGATCACTGCTGAAACTTTTATGTTTTTTTTTTTTTTTTTACATTCTTTGTAAATTGCAGTTATTCACGGTTCTTTGCTAACTTTAGCAATTATTCCTAGGTATGGGATTATGGTATATAAAACTAGCCAATGTTTGATTATACTGGTTTGTCTTCTAATCCTTATACCTTACAGTGAGCCACCAGGAGAGCTTACATAGCACTTTCTTTCCTAAAATAAGCCTTTAAATAGCCTAGGTGAGTCACATCTTCTATGTAGTTTTAACACAGAAACCATAATTCTGCACAGTCTGTCACCTTAAGGGGACATATGAACCCAGTAGGGGTCCGCATAGCATGTAATGGATGATGTTAATCAGTAATCCTGCTACATATGTATTCAATATAAATCAGCAAAGGAAAACTTTAGCCACAATAATTTTGTTATTCAGACATGCTGAGATTCTATAAATGAAAAATGTTAAAAGAAAGAATTCTTAAAACACTTAAAATTGTTCTCCATAATACAACAATACTTTTTAACGTACAAAACAGACAACTTTTTTTTTAAATCAGTATTACATTTTTTATATAAAGCTCCAACCTGCTTATCATTGACAGTATTGTGTACAGTTTGTTAGAGACACAGTGAGGGGCAGCAGTTTATTTAAAAATAATAATAAAAATTATGTGAATTACTTCTATATCATTTTTATATCAAGTAAAATTACACACATTACACTTTAAAATATTACAAGGAATTATACCACAAAGAAATCGCCAAAAATATATTACTCTGATCAAAATATATGTTTATTCACCACACTAAAGTAAGAATTTAAAGTGAATTTAGAATTTGAAGGCATTCTATAGTGTAAGGAATGCAAATCTCTATTCGTTACATTATAGTTCCCTCTGGTCCCCCACATCCCCATCACTCCCCCCTTCGGCAAAGCAAGGTTTAAAAAACCCTTGTAACACTATTGATGCTGGATCGCTGCTCTGCCTCCTCTGATGTCAACTATGCATGTCTAGAGCCGCAATGCTTTCCTATTGGGATTCAACTGATGCTGGATGTCCACATGAAGAGAGTGAGGATGCCCAGTGTAGGTTAGGTGACGAAAAGTCGCTTAACCACCAGGAAGTGCCTCTAATGACTGTCTAGACCACTGGAGGCAGTCAATTAACTGCAATAATTTACATTGCAGGACTAAGGGGGACAAGGACACTGCACCCAGACCACTTCAATGAGCTGAAGTGGACTGGGTTCCTATAAAGTCCCTTTATGGTCAAAGTAGCCAACCAATTTTTCTAGTTCAGTTATTTTGACCTTCATTTTAAAATTAACTTTGAATTCACTAGTGAATAACCCCGATATTATGATTTAAAGCCTCTATTAGACTTGGAAAAATAAAGGTCAAAAGATAATCAAAGTCAGAAACAGAAAACAATAGGAAACAGAAATAAAAGGTATAAGGCACAATGACTCAGAGCCATCAACATGGATACTCATATGTGTCAGAATGCAATAAAAAGTATGAAACGCAATAACACTCAAAGTTGATAAATCAATAACTCTGGCAAAGATGGGTTGGTGAAGGGAATACAGAACAAAAACACAGAAAAATATTCAGTGGATTAAAAAAAAAATATTATGCATAATTAATTTCTGCTTAGACCATATAGAAGTGGATTAATAAACATTTGAAATATGATAGATATCTGGACTTTCTGAAACATTTGTGGAAATCCATATACATGACTGTGATCTTGTCAATTTTTATTGATTCAGTCATAAGATTTTTACCCTTAGTTATGGCAAGGTTTGCATTGTTTTCCATTATACTGTCAAAATGCACCTTGCTAAAAGATTATTATTATTATTATTATTATTATTTTGTTTGTAGAGGCAGCCCTGGACTAAGATCTTTAGTAACAAGGGATGAAATAATTCTCCAGGATAATTACGCTTAGGGCCATATCTAGTAACAGTCTATCATGTAAAGTAACCTCGTCACATAATCTACATTTATCCAAGTGAGTTAAACATATACAGATCCACCTTTTTGGTTGTTAGTACCCCCTAAATATGAACAAATGAGTGACTAAATGAACAAATGAATTAAAGGGTTTCTCCAGCCTTCATGACCACTTCTGGTTTTAGAAATGGTCATGGAACAAGCAATCGTTATGTGCAGCATGTCTGCTTGAAACACTGCCTATATTCACTTTTGTGTTGGGGTCTTCTTGCACCCATGGCACAAATGACTTGGCCATCCTTGAGTTCAGCGTCCTTGAGACAAACTAAATGAGTTTCTCCACTTGCAATATGAAGCCCCTTGGACAGTGTCCGTATGACTCATGTGCCCACAGTCTCGTGATGTGCTTCAATACTTCCTCTCGCCCTCCTACCCTCCCTCCACCACTGCCAGCATTTTACTTAAAATACTCCCTACCTCCAGTGACAGCCTACTCCTGAAGGAATACTCCTTTGCTCCCACCACCAGTGATCGTGGTGTGCTGTTCCATGAGTCAGATGGAAAAGCAGTGAATTAAATGCGTTTGTATGTGAATAAACTGATTGACACATTTGCGGTGCTCACTGCGCATGCACCATATGTGCTTTTCTTGGGACAACAACAATGAAGAAGATGACGTGACACTATGAAAGAAGGTGCATGGAAGCGATCATGGAGAACACTCTGGCACTGGATTACAGGTAGGTTTATACTATTTTTTATGATTTTCCAAGAAAAAAACAGGGTAGGGTGACCAAAGAAAGTTATTGAATAAGTCTTTTAAAGAAGAGCAGAAACTGATTGAAGTAACCCTTTAAAAAGGTATTTAGGGCACTATGGTGTAGAAATGTTAAAAAGAGCACTCCAATCCATGCACAACTTGGATTCAATTCTAATCAATCTGAAGGCCTCACAGAACAGTTCATGTACATTGAGACACATCTTTTATTAGATACATATTGAGAATTCTGTGAATGAAACAAACTCTTATTTTTTTACCTCTATATAAAAAGTAAGGTTATATCTATATAAAAAAAAAAAAACTTACCTAGATGGTTTATAATACTATGCTTGTAATTAAAACACTTCTAATTTAATTCTTAGTAAGTGTGATATTATTTAAGAAGCTTAAGCAAAAAAAGGTATGTATTTTTTTAACTTGTTCACTAGTCATCTCACTACAACTGATTGCTTAAAATGTGTGATGCACAACTGAAATTATTTATAAAAATACTCTATGAAGAACCAAAGCATCTAAAAGTACAAAACAACCACAGCACTCATTGCTTACTCTTTAGTGTATGTTTATCTGTCATGACTTAAGCAGATGGTCGAATATAGCTTGGGTTCTATTTACCAACAGCAGTGGCACGATCTATGAACAATAATCTAATGGATGTTGACACAGAAATTCCAGGTTGAAAATAAAATGAAATTTTATAAATAATTTTGTCAGGCATTAAACAAGAATCCAAATGTAACATTTTTCTGACGTGTATGTAACATGCGTAAAAAGTTACAATAAAGTAAAACATTTTAGTCTGTTTGCCGCTCTGTCTGCAAATTTAAAAGACAACATTGTCCTCTTCATGTCAGCCTTTACTGCACAGCAGGGGTGGTAATGTTCTACTAGTCCTTTAATTCGTCATACTTAAGTAGTGTAGGCTAATCAATCTCTTAAAAAATGTGAGACATTATATGTATCAGTGGACTCTATTCACTTACGTTTTTGCCATAGGCACACCATGGGGAGGAACTGGCTGAATAGAGCACTCAGTATGGACTGTGTGTAATTAGCTAGAAAACAAAGACCATTGTCAATGTGCCTAGAGGTATTGCTAGTAAGGAAAAAATTAAAGGGCTCATCCAGTATAATTGGATTCTTAGAGAAGATACATTGATTGCTCTATTGAAACCTTTTTGCAGACCATTTTTAATTTGTTCTAAGAATGCACAATGAATTTAAGCATATAAGCCAATTAATAAATAACTGGTATCATTCAGGTGGTCCGTAGACTTAGTGTGTTAGGTGGGTTAGGTGTATTGAACAAAGTGTAACGAGTGTAAGTCACATGTAATATTTACTTGTAAATATATAAACAAGGTTATATTTCCTACCTATTAAGAGGTTAGTTGTTTCCACTGGAAATAGAGCACTTGGCACCGATAATCCTTAGAACAATGCTCAGATCATGTGAATTCTCCATTGCAATGTTTTGTGGAATAACCATTAAATCTCTTTACCATATCTACTAGCTTTACATATTTAAAGGGACACTATCTCATTGAAGTGGTCGGGGTACAATGTCCCTGTCAAATAAACCCTGCAGTTGAAAACATTGCAGGTTTAGAGAAACTGCAATGTTTTCATTGCAGTGTTAAGACTGACATTAGTGGCTGTCTACCAGACAGCCACTAGAGGTGCTTCCTGCAGTTTTACAACATGTAATTCCGTGAAATGACACTGGATGTCCTCACACTTTGCATGAACACGCATCTTGCAAATCCGCATAGAAAAGCAAGATCTCCTATGGTGAAGACTTCATGTGCATTATGTTCCCCCTTGCTCTGGCGTCGGAAGAGATGGAGATGGAGCCAGAACCAAGGGATCTTGAAGCTGGAATCAGGTAAGTGTTTAAAGGGTTTTGTAACCCTTTACACACCAGGTGGTGGCATAGGGACAACTTTGTATTCCTAACACTATAGTATTCCTTTAATTGCGCACATTATCCGTTTATTGGAATTATACTGTGTAACTATATCTATCGAGACAGAGAGATAGAGATTATAGATAGATAGATACTCTCTGTCTTTTCAATAAACGGCAAGCAATAGAGAGAGTTGAATTATTTCAGTGTTTTAGTCTGAGTATGTGTTTTGGAGTTTGGCAGATTCACTGTTAATGTACCTAGAATTACCCTTGCTGATCAGATACCTTTTCATAAGCTGAGCTTTGCCTTAACACTGATTTTACACTATAATGTCAGTGTCCCACTGTTCTTTTTGATATGACGTAAGAACCTCAGAATTGACAATTAAATTGATAGCTACATTCTTTCTGTCATCAACCAATGACAGCTTTCTAATTAAGCAAATAGGATTTGTTTCTTTCTTTGCTGCAGACAAGCAGACACCAGTATTAACTCCTTGCTTACCAATGTGCTGCAAATCTATTTGTTAACGTGTTATTACATATCTATGTTACATTACATTCCTTTGATCTCTTAACAGCTTTGTCCTCTGCAATTTGTGATTTTGTTTACCCTGATCACCTTCTCGAACAAGGTCCATTCAGAAACTATTCCTCCCCTAAAGACACACATATTTCTGTCTTTTTTTGTTTTTCCTCCCTCATGGTGGTTACAGCTTGCACGTCGCCCCTATTATTCTGTTTGACTGGAGCCTTTAATGGATTGTCAGAGATATGAACATGTCTCTTAGCGTTATTTGACAATGTATTTCTGGTGTCATAGGCTGCTTTTGTCAAGTCACATGTGAATGTCATTTTCTACATATTGTCTGGATATTAGTAGCATACCTGACATATAGCGTATGAAATGGAAAGGTGATTTGTTTGGTCCTTTTATCTGTGCTCCTTACTCTCACTGAGATTTCAACAACAAAAAAATCTTGATGGAAGTTATAAAAAGAAAACAAATACAAAACTCTAAACTTTAAGAGTATACCACATAAAAATGCATTTCACTTTTGTCAAAATGAATTAAAATCCTCTCAACATTAAATTAATAAGCTAGGTAAATAGAAATATGCTAACAATACCACCTGGAAAAAAGTCCATACATCAGTTGAAAAAAAATCATTACAAAAAACAAACATTTAGACAGAATTATTGCAGAGAGCATGTGAAGTCAACAGCCAATCAAATACTTTGATTTATTTAGCAGCACCAAGCCAAAACAAGCCATTTTGAGGCCTAGGAGGGCCAATGGCACCTAGGCCGAATTTGAAGGGGATTTCTCTGTTTTTCTCTGGGATTTCTCAGTTTTCAGAAGTGTAAAAGGGTAGCTGGACTAAAATTATACAAATAACACCAAAAATCTAAATCTGTATCACTTTAAAATAAGATACCAAAATATAAATTACATATAAACATTTCTTATATGGTGTAATCTCCTACCATTTTACAATATCTTTATTACGTTATTTAGGTAGGTTAGTGCATGTTGCCTTCCAAGGTTTTGAGCTAATTAACATATATTTGAGCCATTTTTGGTTGCCTTTGTGTTAAGGAAGGAAGTGCCATTTCATTTCCATTTGATATATGAATTGAGCTAGGAAGTTCAACAAAGATGCTCAACCAGGTAAGATTAATAAGACCAATGATAATTGGACCAGATTGATATCCAGTCCCCTGGTATGATAATTATTTCCATATTATTTTTTTATATCTATTTTTTTCCCTTTCCTATTGTATGTGTGTACATTTGAAATGAGTCTTCTACTTAAAAGTTATATTATTCTTAACATGTTTTCTAC
Source organism: Pelobates fuscus (assembly GCF_036172605.1). NCBI lineage: Eukaryota > Metazoa > Chordata > Amphibia > Anura > Pelobatidae > Pelobates > Pelobates fuscus. The sequence continues at coordinate 98,740,196 of NC_086320.1, forward strand.
ACCTTCAGTAAACCATAGTGACTTTATTTTTTCTTACCTTTGCTAACACACACACAATTCTCGGTTATCTATAAAACCACATGTTTGTACCTTATATTGTTTATGTTTCTACCTCTAAGATGTACAACCAATAAACTACATTGTAGAGCCATACAGTTTACATTTCTCCCACCCCAGTTAGATTGATAAGGTGAAAAGTTGACAAAGTCAACCTTACTGCCAGTAGAGGCAAGAAGATAGACGTAAATATTGATGCCACTTATCATGATGCCTTTCAGGGTTTTTTTAACATTTGTGTTATGATTATAACCATTATCCATGAACATGTTTAGATCTAGAATAGCTTCAACCTTCTTGTGAGACAAAATAATTTCAAGACAATAGTTTCATGAGATAAGAAAGGTCCAGGCAGTTCAAGACTCTGATAGGCAATTTTATTGGAACCAAAATGTCCAGCAGCAATGTTTCAAGCTCATGTTTTTCAAGCTTTTGGTCTGAACATTGATGCTGGACATTTTGGTTCCAATACATTTAAAGGTACACTGTAGTCACTATAACCATTTCATCCCTTTGAATTGGTTATAGTGCCTGGAGTGTCCCTCCATTCAGTGTTGCACCATGTTCGTGCAGTATGCCACAAAATAAGAGTCCCTGGCCACCTATAGTCCGGCCCCTTCTGTATGTGTAGCTAAGGCAGAGATTACACACTTCTTTGTTGTCATACCCATTAATACCGTCAGTTGGAGCTCTGACAGGCTAAAAGCAGTCAGCTGACACACTCAGCCAATCACAGCTGCCCATTGCTGCTCAGGCTAATATTTCCTAGCCAAAGCAGCACAGAGGGGGTGGACTGCCAGGGACTCTTGTTTAGTATTAAAACATTAAAACATTAAAAACTGTTTAATGCTGAAATGATGGACTCCAGAAACTATAACCAGTTTAATGAGATGAAGCAGATACAGTGCCTACGGTGTCCCTTTAAGTCTTGGATTGCCTAGATTTTTTTTAAATTACATACTATTTCTAGGGTCTCTCTGCTTACCTTGGTTTGGCTGCACGCAAGTCTCTGTATGGATGAGTTCAGTTCCTGGTTTGGCTTTTAAAATACTTTCACAAGAGTGAATTTTAATTTATGGATTCAGAGATGACCAAACCCTGTGTGTTTTAATGCTTCATAATACATGGAATTAATAGCCTGAGTCAAGTTCCATGACTAGAATTAATGTAAGACTTCTTCTTATCTGTTGTTTTAATTGCTACACTTTCAGTGGATGTCTTTCTGTCCTGTAAGCCAAGCCTGCAAAATAAAAATAACGAACCCATGGTGTTGTCATTTAGTTTGTATCCATTGCCTTTTAAATATCAATTGAGAATGCATAAAACTAACCATCCAAAAGTGATATTTCTAGGTCATCTGGAATCTGGCCTTTTCATCACTTTAATTAATATTGAACTCAGAATACTGCATTCTAGAGCCTGGAATTATCAAAGTCTCATATAATGGATTGCCTAGCAAACCCCCATGAAATGCAATAGGCGGCATTGTTAATTACAGCTAATTCTGTCCAAGCTAAAGGGACACTATAGTCACCAGAACAACTACAGCTTATTGAATTGGTTCTGGTGAGTAGAATCATTACCTTCAGGCTTTTTGCTGTAAACACTGTCTTTTCAGAGAAAATGCAGCGTTTACATTACATCCTAGTGATACCTTCACTGGCCACTCCTCAGATAGCTGTTAGCGGTGCTTCCTGGGTCATGGCTGCCTAAAATGCATCCAAACATTCAGTTTCTCCTCCCTCTACATGCAGACACTGAACTTTCCTCAGAGAGATTCATTGATTCAATTAATTTCTATGAGGAGATTCTGATTGGCCAGGGCTGTGTTTGAATCATGCTGGTTCTGCCCCTGATCTGCCTCCTTGTCAGTCTCAGCCAATCCTATGGGGAAGCATTGTGATTGGATCAGGCTACCATTTCTGATGATGTCAGATTCTAACAGCATGCAGAGTTACAGCTTCAGGCTTGAATACAGTAAGATTTTACTATATTTAGGGAGGCAGGATGGGCCCAGGTGGGCTAGATGGTGCTTTTAACACTATAGGAATTCACGTTTGTGTTCCTGACCCTACAGTGATCCTTTAAGTATAAATCTAAAACAATTTGTATCTTGTAAATGTAAAAGAGCCTACTTACATAACTCGTGTTTTCTGAGTCATCATTGCTTCTAAATGTTTGTTGAAAAAAATATGAACACACATTTTAAGAAAAATTACTGAAAGATAAGCATTGATCACATCATATTACTGTAGGTGAAAGTTTAGAATACATGTTAAAGGATCTGATGGTACTGTATGTACTCAGAGAAGACTTGGACATTTTAAAAATCCATACACACTACTCCCTGTTTTCATGTAAAGAAAATGGCAATGCTAGTTCTGTTGTAATTTAATGTACCTTGCTTTCTCCAAACATGAAGCTCTGTGAATAGAATTGTTCACCACTTGTCTAGTGCCATCTGCATTGTTTCTTCTGTCCCCACTGTATTGCATAAAGAGTTGCAGAACATGATGGAGTTATCCTAAAAATGATGGCAAGTATTGCAAAAGCATTTTCTATTGTTTTTTGTTTGTTAGTTTGTGCTGTTTTTGTTTTTTCTGGCTAGACCAGTCTCTGCCCATTGTCTTTAATTTTCTGCTGGATATATTGTGTTTATTACTTCCCTCGACTGATGCATCATGAGTTGCTATCAGGAAGGGTGCACACATTGGGTAAAGTATGTCTAGCACCTGTTAAAATAGAATTCTCAACTTCTATCAGGTCAGCAACGTTTTTCACTCTTTCAAGCTAAATATAAAAGTATTATTCACTTGGTTAATAATTGTATCAATAGTCCAGGATGTACATGAAAGATGAATTAGAGAAAGCAATGATTTTAGTGTTTGGAGAGATTTAGTCTAAGGTTGATATGGAGTGAGTCCGCAGACTGTGAATATCATTATTCTCAGACTTATTACAAGTGATAAGAAGTACAATCTAATTAAAGATAGCCAGACGCTCCCTAACCATATGCCTCTCAGTTCTAAACAGCTCTTTGTCATAACCCTATACTTCCAAATCTAGTTTTAAGATCCGATCTTTTGTACAAATGAAATTATTTAAAGAAGAAACCCGATTGCTGACATAAGAAAGAAACTCATGTGGGTACAACAAGGGAACAAATATGTTGGATGATATAAACTTCTACTTTCAGTCATGTATAAGTAGGGTAAATTAGCAAAGTAAATGACAGGATAAAAGTCAATACAGGCACAAGTCAGATACAGTCTGAGTATAGGCTAGGAATACATCATGATAATATGCGATAAAGCATAGGTCACAACAATAAAGAAAAATCAACTTTGAAGGAGTGAAAATAAGACAATTGGGTTATTCACTAAATAGTACGTTACCACGAATTCAAAGTGAAATATATCTTTATTTAAATTTTTGATCAAAATAACCTAAGAAAATATAACTCTCTATCCACTTCTTATTAAAACCAAATCTAAAAAGGATTATGAGGACAGAACCAAAATCTCCCATCAAAAATCATCTTTCACGGTAGCTAAGTGTGCTTTAAATTGTAATAAGGAGGTAAAATTGTTGTAGGGGGTACTGACATTCATAAAACCTAATCACAATGCATGGCTTAAGAAACTAATACAGTTGTGGGAGAGGCAGCACTCCTGAAAGGAGAGTACTGGGTGTTATGTCTGCGCGGGCAGCACATTTCTTGTTACAGCACTTTGGAGTGGTAAATTAGGGTTACCCTGTCCCTCCTCAGGGAATATTAAAGTAAAAAACTGGGGACAGTGATAGATGAGGTGTTTCTCACGGTATCAGTGACTTCTAACAGCATCAAAAGGGTGCACCTCGAGCACCAAATCAAAGCTAGGATAAGGAACAGGAGTGATATACTAGTTAATCTATACAGAGCGCCATTCATTAGATAAGAAAGATGAATGGAAAAGAAAGAAAAGAGTACCAGAGCCAAAAGTAAAGCTATACCAGTAGTGAGTGTGCACACTTTTATGCCCACAGTTCAATACCAGAATGTTATGACTACAGTGTCAAATATAAAATGTGCTATTGCTATTGGAATATTAACATCTACACTGTTAATATATAACAGGTGAAATGAGTATCTTGTAATACCTTGGACTAACAGAATTTTGGAATGACAAATAAATGGCAATAATAAATGGCAATAATAAAATAAATGACAAGCTTTTGGGAGATTCGCTCTTTCTCAAGTCTAAACCAGGTAACGGAGGATCTCCCAAAAACTTGTCATTCCAAAATTCTGTTAGTCCAATAAAAAAAAGTATAAATTAAGGTATAAAAGATGCTAAATTTATTGTAATTATTTGCATCTCCATCACTGAACTAAGATGACTACAATCTCTACTCCAACACACTATATCTATACATATATAATCAAGTCGAGTTATGTACAGCAGTAATTCTCCCCTTGCTAAATGCTACTCAGGATTCCATTGCCAAATCACTTTTTCGAAAAACATGAGTTAACAAAGTTTAATACAGTAATGTTTCATAAACATGCTTTTTTGTTTATAAAACGGCGTGTAGATTCACGCAAAGAGTTTAATGGAATCTTTTTGGTATTGCATATCTGCGTAAATGCTGCGTAAGCATCACGTTTAGAATATCAGGTGTCTGCTATAAACTTCATAACTTTTCTTTCTGCTAAAAGTTTGCAAAGGAGATACAATCGTTCAGGTATGGCAGGATGTGGAACAGGCTGAGGCCTGCGCTAGCATAAAGTTATTTCTCTAACAGAGGAACACTTGCCTGTGGCAGGTGCAAAACAACCAGTACTCTGAATGAAGCAGAACACGAACTATGCCCAACCTGCAGTAAATGTTTAAACATGTTTCCAGGCAGAAAAGCAACCAATTTTACAGACTATGTTCTGTGAGCCTTATCCATGCTGAGGTTTAGATGTCAATTTACTTTGCTAATACAAAGGCATAAAAAGTCTGAATCCTTTACGGTTTGAGTAATTATCTTACTGTTCCTTTTTTTTTTTTTTTTTTTTTTAGAAACATCAGTAGCATATTACAATGTGCTATTTCTACCTTTAAAATGCTATTCAATAGAGCAAAACACTCTGAGCCGTGTTACATTAAGTCAATGCATCACTTTTCACTTTTCTACCCTTCAACTTGTGATGATCAGAAAATAAAGCACGCAGACGTCCGTAAGATCCTATCATGAAGCGGGAGAAGGGGTGTTTTTATTCAATTGTTTATTCATTTATTTTGGACAGAAATTATTTGCAGACATTGTCAACAATGACTTTGGTAAATGTAAGAATATATATAAGGCTATTTTTTTTATGTTTCAGGAATATAGAAAGAGAGTAGCTGTATATGTGTAGGACATTTGTTTTCTATCAAAGATTTAAGGGCATACTAAATGGGGAATCTTGCTGCCAATATGAATTTCATAAGAAAGTTTAATTCAATACCAATGAAAGTAGAATGTGTCTTTCTACCATTAACGTGGAGTTATGCATTATGATGAACCCATTGTACAGCGCTACAGAATCTGATGGCGCTATATAAATAATAAAATAATATAATAATAATAATGGTTACTTAAGTCCAAAAAATTTAATTTGATCATTTTAAAATTGGATTTTAATGTACTCTAGAGGATCTTTGGGGCATTTTTTCCATTATCCCACAGAGGAATGGCACTCTTTAGACCAAGGATCTCAGACTCTGGCTCCCATATGTTTATTGCCTACAGCTCACAGAATCCTGTGAATGCAGACAGAGACTCATGGGAGTTGTAGTGTTCTATCATCTGGGGGGGCTAGAGTTTAAGATGGATGTTTTAGATACTTATCATATATTGGTTTTGAATTTGACGTATTTCAGACTGTGGACCATTTAGATTTAGACCTGGCGTACAGATTGAATGGGAGCGTAATGCTTGTTTGTTTTTTTTGTTTTTTTTAAAGGGGGGCGGGGAGAGGCTGGGGTTGCCGTGAAGACTGTGTGCTAAACCCTGGCCAGAAGAATAAAAAAAAAAAATAAGAGCACTCACAGATCTTGTTTTTTCAAATGTTATGCTGCTTTATTGAAGCAGTCTGTTACAGATGCATCGTGAGATTGACGTTCCAGTCCCAAATCTGGCTTTTTTATATATATTATTTATTATATATCCATACAGAATTATTATATATATATTAATTTGCATTCATTTGCATGTATACACTTATAGATTTACTAAACATTCACACATTATAAATGAATGCCCACATTCACACACATTACATACATAGCTAAAAGGATGTATAAAGTGTATCAAAATGTTAAAGCTGGCCAAATGCGTGAATACCTGCACCATCAAAGTTTTCAGTATTTTATAATTATAAAACGGAATTTTATTATTATGTCATTGTGTTTTCAGGACTATTTTACCAACATCCTTTTAAATAATGTTTTTGAGTAAATTATTATTAATAAAATAACGTATACAAAATGAGTAGTCGCTTACACAAGTATGTCTCAAAATCTAACTAGTGTATGTATTAACAGGCTCCAAGATGAAGCTATGCTCTCGGGTGTGGTCGCTGTAGGGGTAATATCTGACTCGCTCTGTGTTCTCATCCTGGGTATGTATTATATTAAATTCCATAGACAGGTGCACTGTTTAAAAACAAGCACCTGTTTACCTGCACAATGATTTTTTTCAATATACCGTGGCTATCTGCAGAAACTACAATTATGTTGAAAGCTTCAATAATTATATTATTCATGTACAGATCCTTGAAGAGCCTTCAAATCCCCTTTTACTACAGGTCTTAGTTTTGTTTGTCTCTAGTACACTGCAAGACCTGAAAGACCAGACAGGAACTTTACCCAGATAAACAAAATCTCTTCATATGATTAACTCAGAATTTGTGGTTTTTAAACTGCTGTATGCTGTGTAACCTTGCAGAGCGTTGTGTACTACCCAGCACTTGTTCATTCTGATGTGTTGTCATGACCCTCAAAGCTATGTAAACAAGCAAGTCTCATCCTGAAGCTCAAGCTGATTCCTCTAATCACTGAACTAGACATAGTGACTTTTATCTCAATCAGGAAGACACAATAAAAAAAAAGAAATGAAAAATAAAAACATGTCTTCAAAATCGCTTTCATGGAAGATAAAGACTAGCTGTAATTTATGGAGTTCGAAATGTGCCTTGCAATTGTAACGCTGGGGAAAAATATTATATTTTGACCTGAAATGGCAATGTGGATGCAATTTTGGTTTCAAGCCAGATAACCCAGCTAAAACATAAGCGTGAAAATGTCTGAAATCCGTGCATAAAATGGGAATTTAGACATTTATACATGTTGCAACTAAAATTACATATTCAGAGATTTCAGATCACTCATATTATAGCTGCAAAGCAGAAATATCAGTTTTAACAGCATTTAAATTGGATATATATATATATATATATATATTTGTGTTATGTGCTTATGATAGTACAGTGTGAAATACCATAAATAAATGTAGGATAATAAAAAGAGCAAGTCGGTTGTGGTGTGCCGGAACCGACGATGAGGTAGGCCTGAGAAAGAAGAGGGCATACCCAGGAAAAAGAAAGATAGAAATAAATAAATGTGGTGTGGTGGGAGGGTTATTCAACGCTGACCTCGAACGGTAAGGAGCAAGGTAAGGGGAGTGCCTTAAGTAGGCTAGGAGTAGAAAACCAGCAAATATAGTATGGCAATAATGTAGTGCAAAACAAATTTAAAATTAACTTACATATAAGGGAAAGTGCATATATGTGCTTGAAAAACATGTGAAAAACATGCTTAAATTAAAAGTGCATGTAAGTTGCCTATAAAAGTTCATAATAGTTGTAAAGTGCATAAGGAGTATAAAGTGCTTGCATTTTACATTAAAGTGATACTGTACTATTATAGTCATGTATGTATACATAAATACAAATAGTCAATGGACTTATAACAAAGTCACATTAAAAATAGTTAGAAATTTTTATTTTACATTTTCTGCAGTACTGCAAGTTTCATTTGGATGCCTAATTGGACATAATTATTTGATTATAAAGGACAACATGGATGAATTTTTGATGCAAGCGAGGGGATATGCAGAACAAGCGGAAACACTCCAATTTACCCAAGATGAGGCAAACGCAATACTCTGGGTACAGACAAGTACTCACATAATGTCACTTTAAAGGATGTATATTTTCTACTATTGAAACTTCATAAAAGACAAATTGATTTGGATTTGCACGGGTTATTCCTCTCTGATTATTATAAAGCTAAGATAATTCCCTGGGGGATTCTGAATTCTGAATATACCCACTATAGGACGAGCCAAGGCAGAGGTATGCAAAGATTAAACGGCTGTCCTAAATAAAGCATCACTAGATCTCATGCGTATTATTATACAAGACTTTAAAACGAACCTCAAAGATACTAATCGTAAGATAGTAGAGAAAGGAATGGAACATGCAGTACTACTTTCTACCACAGAGGGCATAAAATTACAAGACAAACAGAAGGAAGAACTATTAAGATACAAAAACAATCTTATTAAATTCAAAAGGCAGAAATATGAACGTGTATACCAAGATTACTAAGACCACAAGTGGTTTATTGGAGATCAGACCCGTAGACCCGGAAGACCACGCAAAATAATTATATGCCCCAAAATACCTACAATTGATGTAACATCTGGTGAATCGGCACCGGATACAGATGCACATAATGATAATACACCTTTTTTAGGAACCTCCACAATGGGCACTATTACAAGGAGCCGGGGCCAAGGAACAGACAGTGCAGATCGATACGAGGCCAGAAGGGCAAAAGCAATAACCCATGGAAAATCCCCTCTCAGGAGGTAATTCCAGTGTTTAATCTCTCACAAAGGAATCTAAACCCTGAATAGCTTAAGATCTTAAATTTAGGACTTTCATTTATGCCTACAGCAAATCTCAATCAATTTCTATGGAATGTAGAACTATTCCACTTTGGAAGAACAATGCGACTATAAGAATACTTCAACAGACCATCTTTACAGATGCATGATCAACAAGAATCTCTTTAACAATCTATATAAAATCAGGTTTTGACCCACAAACCAACAAAGCTACCATTAAAACATACCTGTCAACAGTACAACATGAGACGCAGGAGGTTGTTAATAAGCGACACAACATGAGACAAGATATCACCAAAAGACAACGCCAACTGATAGACAACTTGGCCAAAGATCACTCCATAGTGATACAACCAGACAATAAGGGTGGTGGAATTGTTATAATGGACTACCACCATTAAGAACTAGCAACAACTTTGGGACTCCAACAACAAGTGCTCTCCCCATGGAGGGGAATCCAACAACAAGTCCTATCCATGGGACTGAGTGCAAACTATATCGATCAATCAGTATATTTAAATTTGATCCAGAAATACCCATGTACCCCTATTATATATACCATTCCGAAGATACACAAAAGCTTGACAAACCCACCAAAACGACCCATAGTTTCAGCAATAGGAGCTATCCTTGAACCAATAGCTAAGTGGGTAAACTTTTTTATTTAAAGGTGAAGAACTTACATACATGTATCAAATATACTCCCACTCTTCTATCCAAACTTACAAGTCTACATATCCAGGAAGATCAACCAGTTCTCATCACCATGGATGTTAGTAGCCTCTATACTATAATTCCACACAAACAGGGTATAGCGGCTATGAGACAAGTACTACCACAATCTACCATCTATCAGGGACCTCCATTCGAATTTGCTCTTGAACTATTGGAATTTACATGAAAGAAAAATGATTTCTGTTTTGAATGCCAATGTTACATGCAGGTAGCCGTATATATTCGAGACGGAACACAATCTGACATTATTCTAACACCACATCATGAGTTACTTCAGATACATCAATGATGTGTTAATCCTGTGGAAGGGAACAGAGTCTCAAGCACACGCAATGGTGGAATATATTAATCATCTGCCTACACCAGTGAGGATGACCGCACACATCAGCACAACAAAAGTCCAGTTTTTGGATCTGGAGATATCCGTCTCAGACCACAGAATTGTATATAGCCTATATTTGAAGTCCACGGACCACAATACTATACTACACCACAACAGTGCTCATCCCATAGCACTAAAAAATGTAATTACCTCGTGCTCAATATCTCAGGGTTATACGCAATAACTCTGATGAGAGCACAATGGAAATACAAATGAAACAAATGACAGACAAATTCCTAGAACGAGGCTACAGTAAGCACACTATGACAAAAGCGGTGGATCAAGCAAAGTCTGCACACGCACCAAGAGGAGTAACTACAGTCTCTAGAATGGCCTTCCCAATGACTTACAAGTCGGCCTCTCAGGTTGTGAATATAGTGAGAATAAATTGGAATATGCTTTCTTGTGATGACACCCTCCCCGAAGTATTTAAGAAATCACCTATGATTCGTTTTCGATGGAACAAGAACCTATGTGATATGCTAGTTAACACCGACCCAGTGAAAAGCTATGAGCAGGACCAGAAGACACAGATACGAGGTTGTGTCAGATGTCTCGGATTTGTCACATGTGGAAATATGGTTCCATCCCGTACCTTTAACCATCCACATAATAATAAAATCTGCCATATCCAACATACTATCACTTGTAAGACGTCTTACATCATATATAAGTTCTCCTGCCCCTGTGGCTTAGTTTACATTGGTAAAACTGAAACCCCTTTATGCAACCGCATTAGGGGACACAGATCTAGCATAAAGACAGCATATATGGATGGCTGGACAGACAAACCCTTAGCCAAGCCCTTCCTTGAACACAAACATCCACTCACAGCGTTAAAGTTTGTTGGCATAAACCATATACCGCTACCTAAACAAGGAGGTGATCATGGAAATACGTTGTTGAAAACAGAGACATTCTGGATTTTTGAGCTTGACGCAGTATCACCTAGACGAGGCTTGAATGAGATGATATCATATATAACTGTTACATCATTGGATTTTATTTTTTACTATAGGATATTTTTTCAATGTAATTTTTTTTAGCCATTTTTTTCTTCATAGTCATTTGTTTTGAAAAACAAATCCTAACTATTTTTAATGTGACTTTGTTACATTGACTATTTGTATTTATGTATATATACATGACTATAATAGCACAGTATTGTTTTAATGTAAATGCAAGCACTTTATACTCTTTATGTAGCCCATGTACCAGCATAGCTAAGGGGAGTAGGCCTTGACATTGCTAGGAGACAGACATAATGTGACGTGGGTGTGTGGGATTGGTTTAAAACTAGCATTGTGAGTAGAGTTACCAGGCCATATATAACAGGGCCATTTTAGGTTAAGGGGACATTTTAATTAAGCTGCACTTACCTGTTTTTTTTGACAGGTTTTTGTGTAGTGTTTTCCTTTTTTTTCCTTTGCAGGTTTTTCTCAGCTCAGGAAGAAAGATTGGCTAGCAGGAGTCAGGGCAGTTGTGCAGGCGAGAGGCATCGTGTGGCTGCAGGGCCGTTTAGGTGATGTTTTGTCATCAGGATCTGTCACGTCCCCAGCGTGGAGGCCGGCTCGGAGAACCAGGTCCCCTCAGAGATTGAGCCCCAGCACGGTGCCGGGTATGAGGTGACAGTGGAGCCCATCTGGAGACCCTGGCAGTGTCGGTGAAGAAGTCAGTGGCAAAACTAGGAGTGTAGGATTTCGTGGGAGATGTCGGCGTGCTCCCGCATGTTCGTCTAATGGCAACAGGAATGAGGCTCTGTCTGAACGGTCGGGCCGCGAACAGGAGGATTCCCTTGTGACCGCACGTTCGGGCTGCGAACCAGGAGGTACGGGAACTACCGAACAATCAGTTTGCGAATGCAGCCTTTCGCATGCGGCTGAGTGTTCGTGTACTGACTGACTATCTTGTTTCAGATGCAACTGGGCATTCTGCAGAAGGGCTGCACCATTCAGGCCATAGACCTTTTCGCACAGTGAATGGCAGGAATGAGGCAGGACGAACGTCAGACTTTGCAGCAGGATCTGGTAACGCTGGGAGTGCTGCTTGGAGTGGAAGAGTGGAGACATCAGCTATTCATTAGCCAGGTAAGTCGGCTCCCAACACCGTTGCCCCAACTTTTGCTAGCCCAAGGGTTTCTCCAGAGGTGTGCCCCAGTACCGGTTTGGTTGGGAGCAGGAGGGTGGCAGATCGTAGGCATACGGCTAGACAAACGGAAGCTGGGTCCCCTCTTTCCAATGACGGACGGCGCTCCAAAATTTCCCCTTACGGGAGCGTAGTGTGTCACCTCCCAGGATAACGTTAAGGCGACATGGGGTGAGTCGAGAGGCAAGCAACAGGGAGTACGTATACATTGATGATGCCGAGGGACAGCTTGGGGGGCTTTCCTCATGGGTGGTACTCCCACTCTGAACTCAGGACAATGATGGCAGGTTCCATAGGGACGCTGATAGGTATTGGTCTAGAAGCAGTCATCGTAAGGGGATGGACAGTGATGGGATCCCCTTGAGGATATGCCCGGGGAAGGATTTCAGATTCCCCTGTTAGGATTGAGTACCAGAAGCATAGTGGGTCTAGATCTATTAGCTTCTTTGCACGCTCATGGCCCTAGGGCCCTAGATTAAGTCACGATTCCCACTTGTGAGTAAGGGGAATGGAGAAGTACGGCTCAAAGCACCGGAGTGCTTGGGTCAGGACAGCGGATCTAGGTTGACTCCCCCACGGCCTTCAGCGGCAAGGGGTTCGTAGGGTGAGTCACTTTCAGTACCTCATTCAGGGAATCTGTTAAACAGTTTAAAAGATTTCTTAGATTCTTGGAGTGCAGGTAGGGGACAGGATGTGAATTTTAGTCAGGTTTGGGTGCCAACGGTGGAAGGTTTAGGGTCAAGCACAGTTGGGGTCCCTGTTGTAGGAGGGAGCACAGGGGGGGGGAGACAGTGGGAACATTGGCTTTCAGGCATCAATTGATTTAGGGAGTGAGTGGGCGAAGATGCGGCTTGTCAGAACGTGCACATTTCCTTTGTGGGACCTTTGGGCTGTCATCTTAAGCCCGAAGTGAAGGAACGTATTTGGAAAGGGGAGTTTGTGGAGATCTATTCCCTTCTCCCTCTGGAGGAGTATATAGTTCTTAAAGAGGAGGATAAAAAATATACTAAAAAAGAGGAGGAAGAAAAGAAGTGTTGTTACCGGATGATTCCCAAGACGTTTGGCAATTGGTTGAGGGCTTTTTGTATTCTAGCTAGCATGATGGGCGAGAAGTTTCCGGAACTTTGTTCCCAGTTATTTTGATACTTTGACGGTATTTGGGAGGCATACCGCATGTTCAGGGGTCTTGCGTGGTGGCGTTATGATGAACAGTTTCGTAAGGCCTTGTCTGCCAATCCAGGAATGCAGTGGGATCAAATGAAGCTAATGAAGGCACAGAAGACCTCCCCCTTTCAGTCGGGGACAGGCGTGGGATCTTCATCCACCTCATCGGCCAGCCATAGAAAAGGTTTCTGCTGGCTCTTCAATGAAGGGCAGTGAAAGTGGGGTGCCATATGTCGGTTTAAGCATGAGTGCTCGGGTTGTGGAGGAACCAATGGAATTCATCAGGGCTTCAAGAGAGATAAGGCTGTGGCTGCAGGGGGTTCATCAGGAGGTTCAGTGTCGTATGCATCGTTTGATCAGGCGGTTGATTTGGATCAGCAGGCGGGTCGCGGAGCATTGTTTGCCAAGGCGTTTTGTCTCCTTCTGATTCACCCCATATGTCATAATTTGTTGTGCTGTTATTTTGAGGGCAAGTATTTTGTAGATCTCTGTTTGCCCATGGGGTGTTCTATCTCCTGTGCCTACTTTGAATAATTTAGCACCTTTTTGGAGTGGGTGGTCAGGGTCGAGGCGGGAACAAAATTTGTGGCCCACTATTTGGATGATTTTTTGTGCGTCGGGCCTTCCGGTTTAGAGGCTTGTTGTATAGGATTGAGAACTATGGAATGGGTGGCGCATATTTTGGTGTACCTTTGGCGGGTGACAAGATCGTTGGTCTCATGACGTGTTTGAGTTTTTTGGGCTTGGAGATAGATTCCGTCAGGGGAGAATGTTGTATGCCAGAAGACAAATTGCTTGCTGTTCGTGGGGCGGTGTTGGAGGTCAGGAAAGCCAAAAAAGTTACGTACATTACAATCATCGATTGGCGTGTCGGGTGATCCCTATCGGTAGGGTATTTAACAGGTTCTTGGCAAAGGCCACTGGGGGGTTAGTGTCCCCTCATCATTTCTTTCAGGTTATGGCATCCATGAAAGCTGATTTGGATATCTAGGTGTTTTTTCTCTGCATGTTTAATGTGCGGGATTCAGCAGTTTCTTCTCCAGAATTGGAGTTATTTACGGATGCCTCTGGAAGTGTGGGTTTTGGGGCTTACTTTTAGGGGCAATGGTGTGCGGGAGTATGGCCAGAGGAACGAAAGGCTAGCCCACATATTTGCAATTTAGCTTTTCTAGAGCTATTTTCCCAAGTGGTAGCATTAGCTTTGTGGGGTCACCAGTCGCGGGATAAGAAGGTGATATTTTTTGTGGATAATATGTTGGTAGTGGCCGCTGTAAATGGGCTTTCTGCTTCCTCTATTCCTGTGGTTCGGCTTCTTCGCCACTTTCTCTTGTACTGTATAAAATGTAATATTGTCTTTCGGACACGTCATATGCCGGGTTTTTTAAATGTTATCTCTGATTCGCTGTCTCATTTGCAGTGGGTGAGGTTTCATCAGGTGGCTCCAGGAGCACAAGTGAAGGGTTTGTCCTGTCCGGAAGAAGTGTGGCAGCTCTGGACCTACTGCTTTAGCCCATTCTTCGACGGGTGGTTCAGGTGCTACCCGAAGTATGCTTCTCCCGGTAGGAAGTGTTATTGTTTTCTTAGTGGTTTTTAGTTGGTGCCTTTTTTGGGGCGTTTTGGGTTAGCGAGTTGGTCAGTGCCAATCGTTTTAGGGGTGGGGGCCTACAGTCTTTTGATGTCGAATTGTGGCATAACAAGTTTGTTATTAATTTGCATCATTCTAAGACGCATGTTTTGGGAAAAGGCTGTTTGGTGATGTTATTTTCATTGCCCGGAATTGGGGTATGTTGCAGGGTTCTCCTCTCGCGAGCTCTGAGTGTTACAGCTGTTACCATAGCAATGCTCCGGATCTCGCAAGCGTGAACTCTAGCCTCAGGAGCTGCAGGCTAGAGTTCAATCCGCACTAGGATAACCAGGGCTTCCCCACCGGGGCTTAGAAGTAATATCCCCCCACCCTGGACAAATGTAAGAAGGGGTGGTATAAAGTAAATTTATTTTATTAAAAACATTTAGATTGTAATTAATTAAACCTTTAGATTGAAGCTCACAAGCCATTTAACTTAATATGTTGTTTAAAACTATTGTAAATACTAGATCTCAACTGGCAGGCATGGTCCTATTTTAGTTTTGTTTTGTTTTTTGTCTAAACTGTGCAGTCTGTTTTGCCCGATTATACAGTGTTGCATATGTTGGTGCTTTATAAATGCAGTAATTATGTATATATTTTATGTTTTGCTATTTTTTTTTTTTTTAAATCACAGTGCAGGTAAAAAGTTGTGACACTGAAAAAGAGACATTAACAATTACATTTAGACAGAAGAGATAACAGTCAACTCCCCATCAAAGTCTAAAATTGCATTACAAATAGGCATGTAGGAAGAAAAAGAGAAAAAAGGCAAAATAAAAAAAATACACAAATATATTTTAATATTGGGAAGCAATGGCCTCCAATAAACAGCTTTGCCATTTAGATCATAAATAATGTATAAAATGTACAATGTACATAAAATGTAAATTATAGTTAGGAATAAATCTAACCTTTATTCATTGTTTAAACCTGCTTGATTCTTTAAAAATGTAAATCCTTGAGGTCACACACCTTCCTAATAAGGTAATTGTGTCTAGTATTTAAAGCAGCATTATTTTCCCTGCAATGTGTGCAATAAGACAAGACTTTTTTTGTTATCACAAAAAGTTTTGTTTTCTTAACAGGCACAGACTTGTATGCAGGCACAGCTTTAAGAGTTGAATAATCGAGCAGCAAAACAATAGCATTTTTGGGAATTTTCCTTTACCACAAAATCATAGGCTCATCAGTCGAGGAGACACGAGTAGAGTTATGGAATTTCTGTCATTCTCTGCCACCCTTTTGATGTTGCTTACAGGGATTCGAATTAACTGAGTTGCTTAGTCTGCTTTGTATCAGTGTTGACGGTAAGAGGATGTGACGAAGAAACATTTTCTACCTTTTATTCTCCTACAATAACATCACTTGAATAGTTAGTCGGAAAGCATGGCACTGAATTTAAATGTGACAGAGATTTTATAGCTCTAGAAATGTTATCATCAATCTAGAATTGTATAGAACAATAGTACCTGTCATGTAACACAGCTGGAGTTATGCTCGAAACATAGCAATGTCATCTATGAACATTCAACGATGGATAATGGTACAGTGTAGGCGCTTTGAAGGCTAAGACATGCTAGACTTGTCCAATTATTCTCTATTGTTTCCAGTAATTTCTGTAACCTGGGTGGAAATGATTATTGACTACTTCATATATGAATTTGCCATAAAACATTATTCGCCACTTGTTCCCTGAGCAGAAACACAAATCTTTATAATTTTTTTTATTTTTTTAAATGATTTTATGAAAAAAATCTGTTAAGATATTCAGGTCAGAGCAAATCAGTTTAAGCTGTGTTAATTCATTAATTTAAATAAATAAAGACAGTTTAGTGAACTGTATAGAGGTCAAGTAATTTAAAGGGACAATATAGTCACCAGAACAACTACAGCTTATTGTATTTGTTCTGGTGAGTAGAATCATTCCCTTCAGGCTTTTTCCAGTGAACATTGTTTTTTTTTTCAGAGAAAATACAGTGTTTACATTACAGCCTAGGGATACCTCCACAGACCACTCCTCAGATGGCTCCTAGAGGTGCTTCCTGTGGCAGTGCTGCACAGTGTGACTGACATTCAGTATCTCCACCCTCTGAATGGAGACACTGCACTTTCCTCATAGAAATGCATTGATTCAATATATCTCTATGAGGAGATGCTGATTGGCCAGGGCTGTGATTGGCTTGTAATGGCTCTACCCATTATCTGCCTCCTTGACAGTCTCAGCCAATCCTATGGGGAAGCATTGTGATTGGATCAAACTCTGATGATGTCAGCAGACAGCAGGCAGGTCATTGACAAAGGCAGCAGCTGTAGATTTGATTACAAGTATGATTTTACTATATTTAGGGATACAAGAGTGGGTTGTGTGTGTGTGTGTGTGTGGGGGGGGTGGTATATTTTGGTTTTAAGACTTTAGGGTCAGAAGTACATGTTTGTGTTCCTGACCCTACAGTGTTCCTTTAAAAAATGAGGCTTTGACCAGGGTAGTAAGGCTAGATTTATTCTGCAATAGCACAATGCGTGATATTTAGTAAGGGATTTTAAATATGTTGCAAAGGAAAAGTCAGTAATTAGTAATGCAATTAATATTTCATTTTCATAGCTTAGAGTTAAAAGAACAGTACATCTTTAAGAATATGAACAGTGTTGCTAAAGCTATAGTGTTTTACCAAGTATTTAAATTCAAGGTCTCCTAATTAATATATATTTTTAAATGTTCTAGTTACCATTCCTCGAGTATTGAGGCTCGCTCTATGCAGGCGACTACACTGCCTACCACGTCGTCATTCTCTAGGTGTCTCATCTTCATCTTTTCTCCAATCCAGTGCATTGGAAGAGGAATGGGGACAAGAAGCATATTTATGGTCAGCCCTATGCTCCTCCAATGCTTCTCAAAGAGAAGTATTCATCCAATAAATAAGCAGTGATAAGGAGGAAATCCAACTTTCTAATGCAATATGTGAGGACATCAAACCTTACATAACTAGGTCTATCTCCATTGTAGGAGCAGAAACACCCTCTAGTGGCTGTCATGAAAACAGTCACTACAGATGTTTAGCTCTGCAATGTAAACTTTGCTGTAACTTCAAAATGGCAATGTTTCACCCTGCAAGATGAAATTGACAGAGTCAGTTCCCCCAGACCACTTCATTGAGATAAAGTGGTCTGGATGCCTAAAGTGGTCCTTTAAAGAGAATAACATTTTTTTTTTTTTTTTTAAATACCGTTCTGTGTGCACTTCTCAGTTTAGCACTTATACATACATTTATTTTATGGGAAATTAAGGGAAGATATAGGTCAAAGAAGTTGGATGAAATGTGATTAAGGGGAACATGGCATAGATGCTAATGGAATCATCTCAATAGTGAGATGAAAATTTGACTGGGGAGCCATCCACAGAACCATCTAAAAGCCCTTCCACATCCAGCCACCTGCCTTGAACCAGGATCCACACCTATTCCTCTAATGGCCCTAAGAGCAGGAAGAAATCGAAGCAAAAGGAATTTGCAGACTATACCTTAGAGAGAGTTCAAAGAAGGGCTACTAAACTGGTTCATGGATTGCAGGATAAAACTTACCAGCAGGAAAGGTTAAAGGATCTTAACATGTATAGCATGGAGGAAAGACGAGACAGGGGGGATATGATAGAAACATTTAAATACATAAAGTGAATCAGCACAGTAAAGGAGGAGACTATATTTAAAAGAAGAAAAACTACCACAACAAGAGGACATAGTCTTAAATTAGAGGGACAAAGGTTTAAAAATAATATCAGGAAGTATTACTTTACTGAGAGGGTAGTGGATGCATGGAATAGCCTTCCAGCTGAAGTGGTAGAGGTTAACACAGTAAAGGAGTTTAAGCATGCGTGGGATAGGCATAAGGCTATCCTAACTATAAGATAAGGCCAGGGACTAATGAAAGTATTTAGAAAACTGGGCAGACTAGATGGGCCGAATGGTTCTTATCTGCCGTCACATTCTATGTTTCTATGTTTCTATTACGAATGTTCCTTTAACTATGTAGGTGCCATGCGCCCCAATACAACATAAAAGTAAAGATTACATACCTTTGACTAATGCTTTAGTATAAAAGCTCACACTTCTGCTTGAGCAATCATTGAAGCAGAGTGAATCAGGAAAACCCAGCATTGAGATTTTTCCAAATGAATTCATAAAAGGGCCAATTTAATTTCAGTGCTTTCAGCACAGCACTTTTATAATTGAGGACAAGCAAGTTGAAGAGCTTTACGCATTTGGATAAGGGTGGGGCCAGGGGAGAGATTAGGACACTATGTCCATTTTTATTGTTAATATTAGGGCCTCCACCCATTGACTATGTCCTACCCCAATGACTGCCCAGTTGCTAGGCTTAACCATCTAACATACATGCTCTCAGGGCCGGACTGGGAATGCAAAGCAGCCCTGGAAAAAAATGTATGCCAGCCCCATAAGTCACTGTGCCACGGTAGTGTTTGTGTGTGTGTGTGTGTGTGTGTCACTTCGACTACTTCGGCACTTCGGCTGCATCCGAAGTGCCAATTTAAAGCTGCAGAACTGCTCCAATACAATTTAAAGGGGCAGCCAATCTGTTAAAATAGTCTTTAACAGGCAATATCTTCCAGGGGCAATAGTCTTAAAGGGGCATTGTTCCCAAAAGTCACAGTATGTCCCCAGATGGTTCTTAAAGGGCCAGCAGCAGCATAATAAAATACAATATGCCCAAATACTGTATTTAAAGGGCCAAATCTCCCATGGGCCATAGTCAGCAGGCAGGAGGCGGGCAAATAAGCTTCTCCAATGCCCAGTGGCGAGGTTGGTTTCGCCACAATTGGTATGTTCCTTTTTTAATTATAAATATTAGTAAAAATAAGCATACTCACACAGACAATCTCATTGACACAAGCACACAAGTTTGCTGGTACATATGCTCATAGACAGGCAATCTCACTGACACACACAAGATCATTGCTAAACACAGACAAGCTTACAGGTTCGCACAAACTTAGTACAGACAAACTCTCTGACACACACTTTGAAACATTTTTTGTCACATGGCCACACGTTACCCACTCCAAAGTTTATGGCTATAGACCACATACCCCATCTCCGACAAGGTGGTGATCAAAGAAAACTCCTCCTACAACGAGAGGCATTCTTGATAAAGACTTTGGACACAGTATGCCCTAAGGGTCTTAACGAGAAATATACATTGTCTATATTTCTATAAACTGTATTTATACCTCCCTGATGGGTTAATTGACTGAATAAGAAGATGTCCAATCAAGCCCAATGGCTACATGAATACTTGTTTATACAGCAGTCTATATGTCAATACATTTCTGTTATATATTGCATTGTTTTTGTCTACACATGCTGCATACTACATTTACTTAGCTATATACTTCATATAAGGCATTTCACATATATTGGACATGTATACAAGCCACCTTATGTATGAATTATCTCTATATTACCACACTCTAATTCTGAGCAGTATTATCTTCTAAGACAACCCTTTTGAGACACACTTACAATACTTATTTGTAATCAATCCACATAGGTATTGCATATAGTCTGTTACCATATTGATAGTTTGAACTTCAAAACTTGCTACATATAGACTAATGTTCTTTCATATGATATAGTGTAACCATATATCATTTATTCTTCTCTTTCATTGTTCCCATATATATATCGCCTTGTAAATAACCCCCCAAACTCAGTTGTAGCTTTCCCTGCTTTGAGATATTGTTTTTAGTATACCTCACTTTGCAAATTTCCTATTTGGAAGTATACATGCTTTTTATTATGTTTAGTTTTGCTTATTTCGAACCATGAATCATGTCCACGGAGCAGGTTATACAGACCACTTACAGCCATACCCTGTAGCAGATCCCGATCGGAGAGTTGAGTACACAATTAAGGTGTAATTGGTTTAAGGGTTTTGGGTATATATTCTTATGTATGTACACTTGCATTTTATTATTTGTCCTGATGAAAGCTCCGTGTGGGGGCTGAAACTTTGACACTTTTATATGGATTAAATAAAAGTTAAGTTTCACTTGAAAGCTTAAAAAAATACTTTGGAATGTGGTTCTTTTTGCTACATATATATATATATACACACACACATACACAGAGCTCGACAAATTCCGGGAGCCAGGTCGCCATGGTGACAAAGACATTTTGCCCTGGTGTCTGGCATTTGTCAGCTCTTTGCTAAGCCGCTCAGGAAACATTAAAGCCGGCCGCCGGGGAGCATAGAGGCGGCGCGTGAGGGAGCAGTAACATTCCTGCAGTTCCTCTCTGCTCCCTTCCGCACTGTTTAGTGACATGACTTTACTCCTGCATCACTACAGAGAGTGTGCAGAGGAGCAGAGGAGGCACACTGGACTCCAGGGAAAGATCCACTCAACTCAGATGTGTGTGAGGGGTGCACTGTGTGTGTATGCAAAGGTGTTGTCACGTTTAAACATTTGTTATGAAGGAACACAACTGCAGATTTCTTATAGTTTGAATATTTATTATAAAAAGTAGAAGATATTGTGACGTTAAGTCCAATTTACAGGTACTGTAGCTTTAATTAGTAAACGATAACTGAAGTCCACAATTACAGGCACTGTAGCTTTAAGTAGTAAACGATAACTGAAGTCCACAATTACAGGCACTGCAGCTTTAAGTAGTAAACGGTAGTAATTAGCAGACACTGAATCAGAAAGAGTCTCTTAGTAGTATTAACGAATTAGGTGATAAGAAGTTACAATAGCTGTTCCATAGCATTTAACTGAAGCAAGACAGATGCAGCAAACTTGTATAGTGAATGAGTTAAAGATAGCTGTAACTGGGTTGTTTTATAGAAGGACTTTGGTGACAGGAAATAACGGCTTTGAGATGTAACGCTTATCACAGAGGTTTTACTTAGCTTCCGGCACATAGAACACTGGTTCCCGAGATCTCCTCAGAGGCGGTTATCATAAGTGAAGAGAGTTCAGCTTTAGTCGTGGATGAGGAGAGGTGAAGGGAACTTGAAGTGTCTTCCAGTCCGGTCCGGTAACAGAAGGCTTTCACAACGAAGTTGTAGCCGGTTCGTGAGTACGGAACGTAGTTCAATAATCCAGCGTCGATCAGCTGGTGCGGTCGGATTAAATAAGGAGACCGTGTCATAAAGGGGTGTGGCTAGGCTCCGTGGAACCAGGAAGTAAGAGGATACCATAGTTAAGGCATGACAGGCGTACTCTGTGTTAGTGGGAGATAGAGAGTGGGATAGGGGAAGAGGGAAGAGCTTTACAATTTTTACTTTCATAATTGTTTTCCACACACAGACTGACTGACCGACACACACACACACACACAGACTGACCCCCACAAACACAGACTGACCCCTCCCCACACACAGACTGACTCACCCCACACAGACTGACCCATGCACACACACAGACTGATCCATGCACACACACAGACTGACCCATGCACTGTCAGGATTACAAGTTGATGCAGCACGCAGAACTGTGCCACACCTAGGACTAAGGATAACGTATAACCGGACCTTAGAATGGCCGGACTTAACCTATCCAAGCATAGTCGCCGAGGTCAGGGACACAGAATCAGACACAACGATGAGGGAAAGCCAAAATTCAAGGATACCAGAATTCAGGGATGTCCAAACAAAGCCAAAGTTAAATACCAGAAAATCAAGATTAGGAACGCACTCTTGGATTACCATCAGTATGAAACCACGACAGAGTAATGAGCAACAGGAGAGTTTGGTTTAAATACCCCTCCTGTGGATCCTTAACCGGCCTTTGACCCCAAAAGCAATTGCCAGGTTTCCATGTGCATGATTGCAATTGCCAGGTTTCCATGTGCATGAATGCTGCTCGACACAACTTTTCCTGCCAGGATGGTAATGCTGCTCGGCACAACTTTTGCTGTCACGATGGTAAATGTCATTAACCACATTTTTATGTGGGGATGAATACGTGACATGCACACACACACATAGACTGATCCATGCACACAGACAGATTGACCCATACACACGCACAAACTGACCCAACCACACACAGACCACAACCCATACAAGCAACCCTACACAGAATGAGCCATGCACACAAGCTGATCCCCACACACACAGACTGAAACCCCCACCCCCAGACACAGACTGATCCCCACACACACAGACTGATCCACTCCACACAGACTGACCAATACATACAAACTGACCCCCACACAGACTAAATCCACCCCCACACACAGACTGAACCCCACATACAGACTGACCCATACACACACAGACTAACCCACCCCACACAGACTGACCAATTCACACAAACTGACCCCAAAAACCAGGCTGAACCCCCTACCCACACACACAGACTTATCCCCACACACATAGACTGAGCCCCCCACACCTATACACACAAAGACTGAACCCTCCACACACACACAGACTGATCCCTATACACAGACTGACCAATACACACAAACTGACTTGCACACACACAGACTGAACCCCCCACTCCCACACACAGACTGATCCCCACACACAGAGACTGACCGCCCCACACCCATACACACACAAACTGACTGCCCCACACACAGACTGACCCATACACAGATTAACCCACCCCACACAGACTGACCCCCACCCACAGACTGATCCCCACACACAGACTGACCCCCCCACACCCATACACACACAGACTGAACCCCCACACACACACAGACTGACCCATACACACAGACTGACCAATACACACAAACTGACCTGCACACACACACACTGAACCCCCCACTCCCACACACACATAGACTGAACGCCCCACACACAGACTGACCCATACACAGACTAGCCCACCCCACACAGACTGGCCCCCACACACAGACTGATCCCCACACACAGATTGACCTCCCCACACTCATACACACACAGACTGACCACCCCACACACACAGACTGACCCATACACACACAGACTGACCAATACACACAAACTGACCTGCACACACACGTACTGAATCCCCCCTCCCACACACACATAGACTGAACGCCCCACACACAGACTGACCCATACACAGACTGACCCACCCCACACAGACTGTCCCCCACATACAGACTGATCCCCCCACACACAGACCGACCCTCCTACACCCATACACACACAGACTGACCCACTTCAACAGAATGACCCCCACACACACAGACAGAACCCCCACACACAGATTGAATCCCCCCACACAGACCGATCCCCACACACAGACTGACCCATACACACACAGACTGATCCCCCCACCCTCACACACAGACTGATCCCAATACACAGATTGACCCCCCACACCCATACACAAACAGAATGACCCCCTCACACAGACTGACCCATACACACACAGACTGATCCACCCCACACAGACTGACCCATACACACAAATTGATCCCCACACACACAGACTGAACCCCCTCCACCCACAGACTGAACCCCCCACACACACAGACTGACCCATACACATACACAGACTGACTCTTCCTCGCCACACACACACACACAGACTGACCCTCCCCCACCACACAAGACTGAACCCCTCACCCCCACACACACTGATCCCCCCCCCACACACACATACACAGACTGAACCACACACACTGACTCACACTTACCAGCTGCTGCCTGGATGCCTCTGTGCAGAGCTGATTTTCCTCTCCCTGTCTCTCCCCTGCTCTCTGTGACCCAGGAGGAAGTCCCTCAGCACAGTGCCCCCTCTGGCCGCTGGTGGGAAAAGGGTGGAACACAATTCCACAGTGACAGTGCTGCTTGTGTAGGGAGAGGCAGTGTTCTCAACTTCAATTTCAATTGGAGGGGGGCATAAGAGGGGGCATTGCATGATGTAGGGGGGGCCATAGCTGACGCAACTGCCTGGACCTGTCAAGGCCCATTTATCTATCTTCGAGGGGTGGCATATATTAGGAAGCACATTTTATTTAAGATCAGGTGGATGTGATGTGTGTTTTTTAACTGGGAGAGTTATGGCAGCAGGATGCACTATGGAAAGAAAGCAGGTTGACGGAGGCAGTGTTATGCCTTGGGCAATGTTCTGTAATGTTCTGCTGGGAAACCTTGGGTCCTGACATTCATGTGGATGTTACTTGACACACACCCCCTACCTACAAATTGTAGCAGTTCATGTACACCCTTCATTACAATTTTGTTTTCTATGGCAGTGGCTTCTTTCGGCAGCATAATGCACCCTGCCACACTGCCAAAAATGTTCACAAATGGTTTGAGGAACATTGCAAAGAGTTCAAAGTGTTGCCTTGCCCTCCAAATTCCCCAGATCCGATTGATTGTGGGATCTGTGGGATTTGCTGGAACAACAAATCTGATCCATGGAGGCCCCCCCTCACAAGTTGCAGGACTTTAAAGATCTGCTGCTAATGCTTTGGGGCCAGATACCACAGACGTCTTGTGGAGTCCATGCATTGACACAACATTGTTTTGACAGCACAAGGGGACCTACACAATATTAGGCAGGTGGTTTTAATAATGAGACTTGACACTATATAACACTATATATACAGATTAGGACTAAATTTAGAGTATGGTTTGTGGAAATTCATTTTTTATTAATGAACCAATTTCAATCACATCACGTACAATGAATGCTTAAGGTATGGAGATTTGTTTGACTAGGTACAGAAGATGATTTTTTTTCAATGAGTGGCAACGATGCATTGCTCATAACACAAGTTAATATTTGGACTCTAGCACTCAAATTTCTGCAAGGATATTCTCCTTGCACTGCTCAGCTGTATGCAGTTTGTTCATACTCCTTCAGATATACCCACTCCTTCAAATATCCCCACAGGAAGTACATGGGAGCTGAAAGACTGGACGAACAAATTAAATTATGCACTCGCTGAACAGTTGTCTCACAAGGTTGACTGTGGCACTGGCTGTATGTACAGTTGCCCCATTCTGTTGAAACCACGTTTTGCGTTGATTTTCCACTACAGGACATAAAAACTTTCAATCTTATCCCGATATCTCAACCTAATAAAATTCCACTATCTTTACTCATTGTTCCTTCATGAAATTACCCATGATGAATCTCCCAAGACTTAGTTATAATATGTACCTGCAACTATTTTTTTTTTAACTACTAACAAATAAGCTATTTACCTGTCATATTCTACTTTGAACTAAACATTCTTTATACGTGGGAATAGTTTATAGTAAATATGTATCCCTAGTAACCATGAACCACTCTCACTTTATTTCTCATCATCTCATAGTAATTTATGTCAGCATTTTCATTAGTCAACCTTTTAAGTAGTTTACATTCTCAGGTGAAAAATGCTGTAATTACTGTGCACCTGTAACATTGCAAAACATTTAAAAATAATCTCTGCGATTTCCCGTTCAATAGACAAACCAGTTGCATGGGAACCTAACAAGTGACTTTTTCACAATGACTATAGTGAAGGAATAACAATGCTATAGAGGGTTGGGCACAGTTATTATTCATTTTATTAGTGTTGTCAAATTCAAGAAATAAATGGTGTTAATCATGTTTGACAGCACATTACTATTCACCTTCATCGTGTACAGGTTAATTAAAGAGATAAAATGGACAAAGACATTTTTCAAAATTAAAATAACTATATTTTCAAAAGGTGATTTGTTCACTAACCTGTGAGTTATGGTTAGCTGACAAAAGTGATTGAAAAATGTATATTAATATTCCTGATAGGAATGTGCATGGGGAATATTCGGTTTGGTTCGGCATTACGAAATTTGGGACTTCGGCACTTCGACACTTCAGAACTTCGATAATTTGGCAATTTCGGAACTTCGGTACTTCGGCAATTTCGGATCTTCGGAACTTCGGCACTTCGGAATTTCGGGACTTCAGCACTTTGGCTGTTCTCTTGCAGCCGCTTAGTAGATAACTTAGTAGAAAACTATCTTAGTAGATAACTCCCTAATTCCCACGGTATTAGGGAGCTATCTTTCAAAAGGATGAAAGACCTAAATTGGTCTTTCAGCCAAATTTATTAATACTAAGTAAAAATTACTTAGTATTAGTAATTACCTGAGCAGCGTGTGGGGGCCCTAAAGTAAAATAGGGGGAGGACCTAATGCCCTCCCCCCGGCCAACAACGCTGAGCAGTGGGTGGGGGCTCTAAATTAGAATAAGGGGGGGACCTATTTTCCTCCCCCGGCCCCCAACCCTGAGCGGTGGGTGGGGGCCCTAAATTAGAATAAGGGAGGGCCCTAGATTAGAATAAGGGGGGGACCTATTGTCCTCCCCCCGGCCCCCACCCCTGAATGGTGGGTGGGGGCCCTAAATAAAAATGTAACACCCCACAGGTGACTAGGGGTCCCCAAACCCACATTTTCCAGCAGGACTTGGCACCTGCCCACACTGCCAAAAGAACCAAAGCCTGGTTCAATGACCATGGGATTACTGTGCTTGATTGGACAGCAAACTCACCTGACCTGAACCCCATAGAGAATCTATGGGGCATTGCCAAGAGAAAGATGAGAGACATGAGACCGAACAATGCAGAAGAGCTGAAGGCCGGTATTGAAGCATCCTGGTCTTCCATAACACCTCAGCAGTGCCACAGGCTGATAGCTTCCATGCCACGCTGCATTGAGGCAGTAATTGCTGCAAAAGGGGCCCAAACCAAGTACTGAGTCCATATGCTTATACTTTTCAGAGGTCCGATATTGTTCTATGTACACTCCTTGTTTTATTGATTGCATGTAATATTCTAATTTACTGAGATTGTGGATTTGGGATTTGGGGTTTTCATGAGCTGTAAGCCATAATCATCGCACTTATGACAAATCACGGCTTGAACTATCTTGCTTTGCATGTAATGCGTCTATCTCATATATTAGTTTCCCCTTTTACGTTGCATTACTGAAATAAATGAACTTTTGCACGATATTCTAATTTTTCGAGTATCACCTATATTAGTACTTCGGCAATTCTGTGCTTCGGAACTTCGGAACTTCTGCAATTTTGGGAACTTTGGCAATTCAGCTATTCGGACATTCGGAAGCATTCGAATATCCGAATTGCCCGAAATTAGTCGAATTGACAATCAAAACGAATTACACATGTCTATTTCCTGATAACACCTCTAACTAGAAAATTTCTTAGACAATTTTGCAATTGCTTTAACAAGTGAGCACAACTTGCTTTGCCTTTTAGTATATAAATACAATGTTGACTACAGTATACAACAAAATACACGTTGTGTCCATTTTCAATAAAATCCACTTTGCTGTTTTATTCAAGTCTTGGGGCATTAAAAAAAAAAAAAACTATAGACAAAGTACCAAACATTAAATGTTCTTTTTTCACTAGAATGACAATTCAAAGTGAATTTCAAACTGAAGACCAGAGTAGTAATCAAGCCAAAAGCTTAGCTGGGTGAGGTAATTTTTGCAGTTAGGATATTTTGACCTTAAAGAGATGCCAAAATACAAATAAAAATCAATGTTTAGTAGATATACTTCTAATAAAAACATGCTTGCATTTAATTACACATTTGTTTACTGGGGGAATATCTAATAAATAGTCTGCAAAAGCTGCATATCTCTTGTTTGAAGTCTTCCCCTTCTAACCCAAGCTTTCTGTGGCTGTTCGATCACAGACTTCCCATTGCAGCTCGTTTTTTTTGTGTCTTGCCACTAATTATCTTTTGAAAAGGTTTACATATATTTGATGAGATCTAACACAGTGAAACACTGTTCTTTTTCTTCAAAGACTGACATTTGTTTTCCCCTTACAGTTGTTTTGTAGTTGGTAGTTGGCAGAAATGATCTTTTTCAATCTTTCTACCAATTTTTCAACAATCAAAAGTACCTTTAAGACATGAAATAACCATCAAAAGATAGTTTTAGAAATTGTAATTTTGTTTTTATTGTAACATGAAAAATGCAGTAAAGTCAGTTAGGAAATTCAAAGGCTTTGTATATGTTTGTGTAAATTAATATGTATTCATTTGATTAACTGAATGTATATGTGGGATAAGGGAGTTAGGCTGAGTTTTCTTAACAAGAAATTAGTTCAAGTCTTTCTGTCTCCATAATTTTTAGGTTTTACACAAGAAACATGATAAATAAATAGACACTAAAATAAATTTAAAGTTCTTTAAATTAAACCTAAAGTCATTAACAGAAGCACTTAACTGCCATCAGATCAAATTTATGTCTACATGCAAATTAATTTAGCATTTAATTTTTAAACAAGGAAAGATAAGAAAAAAACTCAAATATACTAGTTAAAACACTGAAAGCCATGTTTAGCTTTCCTGGTGCTGAATCATAATTTTGTGCACTTTAACCCCTTAAGGACCAAACTTCTGGAATAAAAGGGAATCATGACATGTCACACATTGTTATGGGCAAATGCAAATATTACAAGTTTTAGAATGAAATGTTGTATTTCTTAAACTGTGTACTTTGTCTTTAAGAGATATTGCAAACTGACAAGGTGTTAGAAATGGAACATATTGTTTTTCATAGATGTTTCTTTAAGCAATAACCCCAGGTCATTACATGTTTGCGCCATTTTGCCCCAGACGAATTACAATAACAATAATGCATAAACAAGCTTCAAGGCTATACTAAGACTCTTTCAGTACACAATATACTGTGGTAACCCCAAGTTAATGGAACTTCCCCAAATCCGGGAATCTCCCACGACGGTGCACTTACGTCTTAGTATAAACAACAGATAAGCTATTCAGACTTTGGGAAGCCATCTTGTCTCTTGAACTTGATGGAAGTTCCCCAGGTCCGGGAGTTTCCCATGACGTGTGCACTTGCTTTTAGTTATGGACTTTTTCATATTTGAACTATGGTGACTCTAAAATGACGACACTTAAGGTATAAATAGGTGTACTTTTAAAATGTTAGGAAACAGAGGAGAGACTTGGAGACAGACGCTGCTCCATCTTAAAATGACTGAGAGGCTGACATGATGACATGTTCAGAAGGGTATGTTAACCTATTAATGATATTTGCAAGCATTTAATTTCATCTTATAAACTCTGCTATAATGGATGTTATATGTCTATATTTATATTTTTATATAATAAATATCTAAAAGACAAAACTATTGCTTCCAAGACAATCCTTATTTTATATTGTATTCTCAATTATTTACATATGTTAAATAGAGGATCTCTTACTAACTATATAACATTATGGCTAAGATATCTGTATGGTTAGCCCTGCTAAGTTCTATGCTTTAAGACATTATAGAGGTAAATAAGGGAACCGCAAGCGGTTACAGTTGGCGACCATGAAGGGACTTGTACTTGGAAGCGTTAAATAAAAAATAATAAATACCTAGGTAACCTCTTATACGTAAGAGAAGACACAATACTTTGTCATGGCACAAGTCTTGAAATATCAAGAATCTATTGAGCTATTTGCAGCCCAGACTCAGAGAGATCATCATTAGAGATGATTTTAATGTGAACTTGTACAATGCACTTTAAGTTCTGGTGACAGGTACATTGTAATTAGCATACAATGCTGAAATTGTGGATCTTAATATCATAAGAGAGCAAATATACATATTTGGTAAACTCCCTGATATGCCTAATACACCAGCACAGCATTGCCCATTAGTTCCAGGACAGTGGATTGCAGGCAGAGGGGTATGTTCTCTTTGTAGCTGCGTAGTATGCATGCGCAGGAAAAAGATTAATGCAAAATGTTGTCAAAAGAAAAGTGATAAGACAGAGAGCGATTAAATTTGAAGTCTAATTCCAAGAATGCAAAGAAAATTGCATTATGGCTTAATGAAAACATTCATGCAACAGACAGACAGGACTTTTAATTATTGAATTACTGCGTTCTGGATTCTAATGTCCACTATATATGAAAAGTTTCATAAAACAGTGATAATTTCCATATTGTCAGTTACGCTAGCTGTTGATTGAAAATCAGGAATTATAACAGCATAACTATTTTTGGAGTCTGGAGTTTCCAGCCAAGGTTGCGGAGATACAGAGACATGTAAACATTCCAAGGAATTGAGAAGTCGTTGGTTTATATTCCAAATTATGAACAACATTATTACATACAGCCATAAAGAGAAAGACATGGCTTTTAATACATTCAGTGCAGTACACTGCAGCATATATTTTATATAATATATGCTAACTAGCTCATATTTGTTCCTAAACAGAGTTGAAATTATACTACATTCCTAGAAAAAAGTGCAACAGGTGGCTATACATCCTTTGCCTCTCTAAATGCTCTGCAAAAATAAATATTTATAAAATGATTAAAAATAATATATATGTAAGATAAATCAGGGCAAAATAAAATTGTAATTATACAGGATATGATAACTTTTAAACTGAAATTATTAAATACTTATTTAAATAAAATGTTAAATACATTTACAGCTTTAAATGTAACCAAAATATACTAAATGATGTGTTAAGCAGCCAGCCCAATTCACTAGAATAGCATAAGTATTCTACTATTTAAAGTGCACAATCCCTGCACATAATGACTTTGCTTACTCAGGTACAGTCTTTAGTCTATTGCAATGACAGGATTAAAATCCACCAATTTTAAAAGGGAAAGCTTACTTAAATAAGTGGTACTATCCCACTGTACCTGTATTGCTAGCAGTAAGGAAATTAGAACAATGATATTGTACTACTGACTGTAATCAGATCAGACACATTTAATCTCAGTGAATTTCATAAACTAGGTTTTCATAAAATAACATAAAATAAATACACCAATGTTGTTTATAAATAAATGTATATAGACTAGGTAGTAAGAGCATTTACATGCATTCAGCAGCCTGCTCTCTCAGAGCCAGAAACAGATTTATACAAAAATAAAAATAAAGAATAGGTTTTAAAAAAGTCCACAGTCAACCACACATGATGGGTGAAATAATTGCTTCTTTAAAAGCTATATGCTCCTGCAATTATGTATATAAATACAGATTAGGGCACAGTGTAGAAATAAAAATACAGTTTCAAATCTCATATATGGGGATTCAGTTCCACCACATATTGGTGTATCTTACACTAATTCCAGTGGTAGATAGTGCTAATGCTGAAGGAGGCTAATTTTAATAATAATGAGTTGTAGGAGCATTGTAAATATATATACTGCAAAATTAGTTTGATATTGCAAAGCCAGCAATATTCTAAACAGACATTAAAAATGAAGAAAAAAAGAAAAATCATAATGCATAAAGAAAAATGCAGTGTCAATTAAAGTGATAATGCTCTGATATAGTAAATCCCATTGCATATCACATATCTGCTATATGAAAAGTATAATTAAAGTGACTTTACTGTCCAAAGCCCCCTCACATCTATTTTATAGAATCTATACTTTTCTGTGGTCACCTCCAAAGGGGCCTCTGAAACTGGGGGGCTGAGGAGGGGTGCTCATCCTAAGAGGAATCAGATTTCACACTTAAAATAAAATAAAATAAAAAATATAATAATAGAAGAGGTATTGTGGGAACATCCAGAACATGCATTTTGTATATAAACTTAATTTGCAGATATTTATGCCTTAAAGACATATAAAGGATATTTCATTAAATATGCAGGTATCTTTAAAAATTAAGCAATGTTAAAAATAAATAAATAATAATAAATATATATATATTTTTACCACAATATAAACAGTTTTGTTAAACAGATTTAAGTACAAGTATTTATGTCAAGAAATATACAGAATACATTTACAACAGGCAAGTTTAGCATAAATGCAAAGTTGTTGTTTTTTGGGGATTTATTATTGCCCAAGAAATCTCTGAACATATTCAGAATTTTTGAGAGCAGCAAGTAAGACAGCAGATTGCAATGGACACCATTACAATATTGCTTTACCGATTGAGGTCAGAGCTTTAAAGAATAAATAAATAAATATTCTATGGCCCGCTAGACCACTGGCTTTTAATGAACAGTTTGCACAACACTTATAACATAGTTTGTTATACTGCACATTATAGCTGTGACATAATATACAGGGTAAAAATACTATTTCACTGTTTAATAGACTTACCCAGTATTTAAGGACGACATGTTTCTTGCAAAGTCAACGGGACTTTGAGGGAGTTTCTAACTACGTTTAATTAATTAATTAATTTACTAAAGAGAAAAAGGTTGTTTTTTTTTTCCCCTGCAAGTGAAATTTCAGCGCAAGGTCATTTTGTGTTCAGACTATTCGGTTTTTAAAAAAAGCTGTTCTTTATCTCACACTACGAACGGCCTTGTAATTCCTATGCACACTAAAAGTTGGCTTTGAAATGTTATTGTTTTAACTTTAATATTTCATAGTTAATACAGAGGATAAAGTAATTTAAAGAAAGTATATTGAAAGTATATTAATTGATAGGATTTCATTTATCTATTTTGGTCCACTGTAAACTGATCTCGAGTCTCAGTCTGGTGTTCAAATAGTTTTTCTTACGATACGTCGTGTGTTTATATCCACAACTGCATGTTGCTTTGTGGAAACAAATTGAAAGCCTGGCATTGTAATACGTGTATGGACATGCTTATAACAAAGCATGGGCCCTCTCCTCATATAGTTGGTCATTACCAGGCACTTTGATGCAATGTGTCTACCAACACTTTTCTGTGGTCACTGGATCACATCGCATACCCTATCTCTCAGTCATGATGCAGAGTTTATGCTTGCAAGGATATCCAGACCTTATCCACCTGGTATCCACGTAAATACTCCTATCGTTTAGAGGGGTTAATTACATAATAACCATTGAAGGTAATATGTTGGTTGTTCTTCCTATAGAGGAAAGATAGACTTGCCCAAAAGCTTTTTCATGGCTAGGACAAGCTCTTATAGAGAGAGGTAATCTACTACTAACTCCTGAAAAGGAATATTGATGGTCCAATATGGGAAATACTGTAATTCATGTGTTTAGTAATCATAAGCATTTGCTTATTGTCACATTACTGATGTACTGTTTATTGAAATACTAATATCTAACGTACTGTTTGAATTACTATAAATTGGAAGTTTGGCAACATCTCATGGTTATAAATATGTTTTTGTATGTGTTGATGTATGTACCAGGTTTACTTGGATATATCCTGTGCGAAGTGCAACCTCTGATGCCACGTTTTCTAGTCTCACTTCCTTAGTATGCATTTGATAATCCCAGGACCATCCATTTGGATGGTGGTCCTGCAGTTACTGCAAAGGAATCCTAAAACTGGGCAACCACATTTGGGTTACTTTGGGATTTCAGTGCCCCAGCCACCCCCAAAGTAGTGGGGTTGTGGTCTGGGAAAATGCTGAGGTTAAATGATTATTAACCAAGTTACTAGTTGCTTGCCCCACACAGTGGTATCTATTTATTCCTATGGTACAGATAAGCATTCACAACATACCTGATGATACAAATGGTGAGACACCATATGAAATGTTACATGTTTTTCACTGACAAACTTATTTCTGCACCAGGGAGAGCTTAGAACCATTGGTTCTATAAGAGAAATTTAGGGAATTTTTTTTTCCAGCCCACCTCACCATGCACCACCACCTATTTCCTACTGTTGGCCAGCTTGTCCTGGAGAGGGTAACTGCGAGAACTTTTACTACAGAGAACAATCAGAGCCAACAGAGAACAGTGAGTTTTTATATTTTACAACCTGCTAAATACTTCCAAGATGTTCACAGAATCACTGACTGACACAGTGAATGCTGTTAAAGATGACAAGATAAAACAAATAGAGGACGACAGAAAAGTCACCAGAATCATAGCCACGTAACAGACTGAATCGTGATCTGACATCTGAACCTGCAAATGTGAAGGAGAAGGATGAACAGACAGATTCCAGTGAACATGGAATGTATGAAAAATGAATCATCAACATCATTATAAGAAAGACTGGAGAAAACAGACTGAACCTGAATTATCTTATACAGTAAGAAAGAAATGCAAAGATATAAGCAAAAGGATGCTAGAAAATTGGTTATGGTGCCTCCTTCTCAATCTGCAGCATCATCATAACATCAACCCTAGCTGTCGTTTTAAAACTGCATTGGGATTATGTTAACAAGCAGGAAGCACCTGAACTGAATTGGACTGCACACTATACAAGTTCTTTGATCGTGAGGACTACCTCCAAGAACCTTCTCAAAAGGAGAGACACAGCTCACAGTGAAATGAATACACTGGTATTTCACAAGGAACCTATTGAGATCATTCCAAAAACTGATTATACATGAGAAAGATGTGATTGGACTATTTCAAATCCTAATAATGGACTCAACGATGATGGCAAAGCATGCTGAAAACAGAAAAAGATGGGACAGATGCTTGTGAAAGACTTTGGATGCACCTATGAAGGTGATGTAAGAAAAGACTATGCAATATAGTTTATCATTGAATGACTACCGCAAACAGCCTTCTTATGCTGAAAAGAAGTGCTATGTTAATTCTGGACATTGCTATTATCCAGACAGAAGATGACCGGAAAAAGAAATAAAGGCTGATAATTGTCAACACCCAGCTGTTTCTCAAGATGGAACATGGTACTGAGAAAATCTGATTGACTATCAAAGCGCCTCACAGTACAAGACACAGATTGTTGCCTACAACTCAGAAAACGTGGTTAATAGGAAGGAGCAGAAGAAGAGGAATATAGATTTCGTACTGGAGTGAAAACCATGCTGGAACAATATTCTGTAACAATGAACTTTACAATGACATTTGGTGGCATATGAATTTGAATTCGGAAGAAACATATCAATTAACGAAAGAAACCTTGATGCAATTAATAAATAATAACAACACAGGCCTACTAAGAGCAGATGCCCTGCCAACAGAATGGAATATAAAAGGCCAGCAAAATCTTTCAGAAACCTGACATCATGGGACACTTGTACTAAAGCACGATTTGCAGCTTTTCTTAAACTCTACATATTATTTACATACTTGCAAAGCAAAGAACTCCTGTAAACATAAACACAGAGACATTGATACAACAAGGAATCTGTCATGGTTCTGTTGCAGATGTGATCTACCGATGTACTCCTTGCTCTTTTGGTATAACTATACCAATCAAAACGTTAAATGGCTCCATAGAATCAAACGACAAAGGATTTTTGCTATATTCTGGACTTCCAGGAATGTGGTGCATGGACAGAAAAATTATAATTACTAAAGCAATCATGCTATTTTTTTCCCTGTATCAGAAATGTGTCAGTGACAATGTGTAATATAATACAGATACTATAATTAATGGTATAAAATAAACACATAATGTGTTAATTACAAAGGTGGATAGACTTTGTGAATATCTGAAACGCAATTGAAAATTATTGCTAAAATGCCAAATGCAGCTGCAGTATGGCCTACAAACAAATATATTAGATAAAGTATAAGAGCATAACAGCTAATTACCCAGATGAATAATTGAATCATGATAGTTAAAGATCATATGATTGCAATAACAACTGCAATAATGAATCATGTTTTAACCTTAAAAGAAAGTGTAAACTGTTTTTATTAAATCAGAAACTACTCGATATTCGTTTAAGTTTGCAGAGTGGTATAATTAATATAATCTAATTAATATAAGTGAAGTACTTCAACAGTTAAAATGTAACTGAAAGACAGGCAGAAACTTTACTTCACCTATCATAAAGTTTATTTACAATGATCAACATATTCAGTCTGCCATAGCTAAGGCCAGCCAATGGAAAGTAAAAGAGTATTATGAATTAACCCGTCCAGGTGATATACATGATGATTTTGGAAATTGATTATTTAGGTCACCGATTGCAAACAGGTGAAAAGATGTCAGATATAAATTCAACATCAATACCACTCTATGTATATATATTAAAATACACATAATCAAATATTTTATCGTTTTTTCAAATACCAAGGAAATGTTATTTGCTTTGTGATGTTTAAAGGTACATAAAGCCACCTATACAAAGGTAGAGTTATAATAACCTTCAATATTGTATCTGAGTGCTTTCTTAACTCACGTTTAGAAATAATAAAACATTCAAATCATCATCATTTTTCACACCCAACAGCCACTGAAAAATATACTTAAACAATTAAGATTCACATTGTTAAGCATCCAATGTCACGAACGTAACTTTCCACAATGGCTGTCAGATCTTGGTAAAAAAATAAAAATAAAATTCAATATTTGGGTGTTTCTGGTATTTTAAGCCACTAATAACTGTAGTTATTATATTAAAAAACCGTAACTTAGGGAATAAGTTGTCTTCTCCCTAACAGGACAAAGAAAGATGAATAATGTCATATTTCCAATTATCAACTATTCTAAATATATTGAGACATTTTGAATAAAAGAGTATTTTTATCATTTAAAGAGAATGTAATTTTACATACCATTGTGAACAAAGGCGGTAAATACTGTTTCATATTATCCTTATATCTCTAAATCATATACAATGGTTTATCTTTAAAACAAAACACTATAAAGATTAACTATGTTACTATTTCATCTATCATTATTATACAAAGTATAACAACAAATGTAAAGATTTTTCCACAGATTTTACCTGTTAACATTTTTAGCACAACAGCACCTAATGTCATTGAGATGTCTATCACTGAGATGTTACAAAGATTCCAATCCAGCAAAAAGAGGCATTCTTGAGAATCCACTTCGATTGCTGTATCAACATAACATTTACTATAATGGGATCCATGTCACTTAAGACAATGTCTTGGAAATGCTGTAAATTAATTTATTCCGTAAAAGAATATTGGAGAGTATCCAATCTATACACATCATAAACGGTGTAAAAATGTTTCATGAAAAAAACAAAATAAAAAAACAAAAGACAAAGACAAATACCAACACCATCACCACAGTGATAACAGATAATGCTGATTCAAAATCTGCAACCAATTCTAGCCAAATATTTGGAAAGCTGGACTCTACAACCTATACTCTACAACAAATACCCGGGTATTCTACAAACACAACCTCCAGCAATATATCTAAGGAATGTAAACTTCTACAGGCCTTTACAGACTTTGGATTACAAATACAATTACTACTTTTAACTTTGGATTACAATTCGTATCCGGATCCATCCAAGAATATCTTACTCTGGAACTTGGTGTTCTTTTCAATTCTTTCCTAGACAAAAGCTTTGCTCATTTTAATCAACCACCTTTACAGGCAAAGATCACACTACGGATGTTTTACTGTTACAACAATGATCAAAGATGCTGGGAGCACAAAAAAAACCTAGACTGTTGGAGAACTTTGGTTCACTAATTTAAGGAAGAAATGGTCTACAATGCCCACAGTTTAATGGAGAGGGTGTTATGGGCAAATGCAAATATTACAAGTTTTAGAATGAAATGTTGTATTTCTTAAACTGTGTACTTTGTCTTTAAGAGATATTGCAAACTGACAAGGTGTTAGAAATGGAACATATTGTTTTTCATAGATGTTTCTTTAAGCAATAACCCCAGGTCATTACATGTTTGCGCCATTTTGCCCCAGACGAATTACAATAACAATAATGCATAAACAAGCTTCAAGGCTATACTAAGACTCTTTCAGTACACAATATACTGTGGTAACCCCAAGTTAATGGAACTTCCCCAAATCCGGGAATCTCCCACGACGGTGCACTTACGTCTTAGTATAAACAACAGATAAGCTATTCAGACTTTGGGAAGCCATCTTGTCTCTTGAACTTGATGGAAGTTCCCCAGGTCCGGGAGTTTCCCATGACGTGTGCACTTGCTTTTAGTTATGGACTTTTTCATATTTGAACTATGGTGACTCTAAAATGACGACACTTAAGGTATAAATAGGTGTACTTTTAAAATGTTAGGAAACAGAGGAGAGACTTGGAGACAGACGCTGCTCCATCTTAAAATGACTGAGAGGCTGACATGATGACATGTTCAGAAGGGTATGTTAACCTATTAATGATATTTGCAAGCATTTAATTTCATCTTATAAACTCTGCTATAATGGATGTTATATGTCTATATTTATATTTTTATATAATAAATATCTAAAAGACAAAACTATTGCTTCCAAGACAATCCTTATTTTATATTGTATTCTCAATTATTTACATATGTTAAATAGAGGATCTCTTACTAACTATATAACATTATGGCTAAGATATCTGTATGGTTAGCCCTGCTAAGTTCTATGCTTTAAGACATTATAGAGGTAAATAAGGGAACCGCAAGCGGTTACAACATGTCATGTGTCCTTAAGGGGTTAAGTAAGTACAAATGGTGGCGACTATATGTAAAAAAATATATATAAAAATTAAAAACAAGTTTGGACAATTTTCAATGAACCCAATTATGATATATTTGATGAACGTACATTCATACTACAAGTGGACAGTCTGGGCAGGCTTTAATTACGGTAAATTATAAGTGAAATTCACTGACGCTTTGAGACCTGTGCAGAAGCCAGGTAAAACATATTATGGCATTATAAACACAGCTACATGATTCAAGGCATGTTAGCACCAATCAGAAATCAGTCTTTAGTGTTCTTAGTGATATCACATGATTCAGTGACCAATGTACTGCATAAGCAGTATTAACAGCAATAATGATATAAATTAAGATTGGATTTCAAAAACCACAATCTACGGGAATTGTCAAAACGTTAATTTACTTTTTAATGATTTTTTTTTGTCTGAAAAAAGGTGAGGATGAATATATTTTATTGCACATTGCTTTTGAAAACTGTTTTTACTTTTAGCAAAATTAGATACCTATTGGATTTTTATTGGCAACACTCATAATTTAATAAAACTCAGCAAATTCTGCTGGGTTGAATATAGTTCAAGAACATAGTATTGCAAAACTTATAATGACAGAGACCAACAAATACAGATCTGGTGGTTTACACCCTTGTATCCATCTTGCACCAACAAGGGGGCGGTGTGTTGTGTGTTATGGCAGAGTAGGCACCTGCAGCTATCTACTCTGCACAAATACAGTGTCCGGGGGTGATAAAGGAGAAGGCAGCGAGGGAGCTATAATCTTTATGATCTTCTAGCACTGCTTCCTAACGCCCCTGCACTGATGCCGGGAGCCGGGTTATGACATTACTTCGGCCCCGGCATCACAAAACAGCACACGGGGAGCAGTGCTGGTAGAAAAAAAAGATCACACAAGCCCTACACTAGACCTCCGCTCCAGCTCTCTCAAAGGTAGGGAGGATGGGTGAAAAAATAACACATTTGTGAGTGTGTGCAAGAGAATGGATATGTGTCTGTCAGTGAATGTGTCTGTGTGTCTGTCAGTGTGTGTCAAATCAGTGAGAGTGTGTGTCATTGAGTGTGTCCAGTGGCTGAATTTTTGAAGTGAGTGCCCTGGTGTAAGAAATGGTACAAAGGTGACCAAAAGGTAGCTCCAATCTCTCATTAAACTCACACAATGCTATGCCTGCTAGGGATCTATCATTTGTCCATTCTTGCATGGTGGTATCTGTGAGCAGTGTTTGTGCGTTTCAATGTAATCATATTTTCCTATAGAGTATGTGTGTGCATGTAGGGGTGTATTTGTATGTACAATTGCCAGTGGTATACTACTATGCAGGTCCAGTGCAGGACTATTTTGCACACTATGCAAGATCAGCTACTTGCGCCTTCCCCCTCCCAAAATGAATTGCCAACCTTGTGTCTCTTCCCCCGCAGCACCTTTGTGTCTCTTTCTCCCCTCCAGCTCCTCTGTGTGTCTCTTCCTCTTTCCAGTCTCTTTTAGTGTCTGTCTTCTTCCCTTAGCCCATCTGTGTGTCTATTTGTCACCCCGTGCCCCTCTGTGTGTCTCTCTGTCCCATCAGCACCTCTGTATGTCTTTGTCCTCAACCCCTTTGCATGTCTCTTTTCCCTTTCCCAAGCTCCTACGTGTCTCTTCCCCCTGTGTCCCTATATGGCTCTCTTTCTCCCCAAGCCCATTTGTGTCTCTCTTCTCTCCACAGCCCCTCTTTGTGTCTCTTTCCCCCCCAAACCTTCTATGTGCCTCTTTATCACCCCACCCATCTCTATGCCAATCCTACCCCCTCAGTCCTCTTTGTGACTCCCTCAGCCCAACCCCCCCATGTGCCTCACTTCTCCTTGTAGCATGGTCAAGCCGGCAGACCATGGTAGAAAATCTTCAACTCCTTCCACCTGGTCTGACAGGAAGCTGTTAGTTGCTCATTGCGCACTTCCTGTCAGACCAGGTAGGAGATAGAGAAGCTTTTCTACAGCGGTCCGCCACACTACATGCAGTGACTTGCAGGAGAGGAGTATAATGCAGGGAGCTCCCCTCCGGCCAGTCACTCAGAGACAGCGGCACCTGGGTTGGTGAGCCCTAGGAGGCTGCCTAATCCTCCTACTGGTCGCACCGGTCCTGCTTCTATGTAATGTTTATGCTTGAATGTAGGGGTGTGTTTGTATGTATTGATGGCTTTTAAAGGCTTTTACAGGTATACTTTTGTGTGTTGTGTTGGTGTTTGAATGAAGGGGTTTTTGTATATAATTTTGGCATTTTAATACAAAGGTATGTTTGTTTGTAATGTTTGCGTTTAAATGCATTGGTGTGTCTCAGAGTTCTCATATTCCTTGCTTTTGTTGCAATGTATTTGCTTTGGCTCTCCCTAAGTTTAAAGGGTAATCCAAATGTAGAGTGCACACTGTGTTTAGAAGGGTATCAGCAGGCCCGACTGGCCATTGGGCAAACCGGCAAATGCCCAGTGAGCAGCGATGGCCAGGGGCCGAGGCCGACAGGGGAGATTAAGGCCAGATACTTTGGTGCTGGTGCTTCCTGACCTCCGGCCGATAGAGGGAGCTCTACTCTCACGGCCTGCACACTGTATGATCCTGTGCAGGCTGTACAGCCTGATGCACTGTGCGGACCCAGTGCACATGGTCTACACACACTAGGGGTGTAGACCAAATTCTTTAACCATTGGACCACCAGGGAATATGATTCCTCCCTGACTCCTCTTCCTCCTACAAAGGCTCAAGGTAAGGAATGGGGGTGGGGGAGTAAACACAGTAGCCCCTTCCTCCCCCCACTCACCGAGAAGCCCCCTCTCACCCAGTAACCCCTTCTCACTCAATAGCCCCTACCCCCCCTCACCCAGCAGCCCCTGCCCATCCTCACTCTGTAGCCCCTTCTCACCCAGCAGCCTCTTCACCCAGTAGCCCCTGTCCCCTCTCACCTAGCATGCTCTGCCTCCCACCCTGCAGCCCTCTCTCATCCAGCAGCCCCGGTCCCCCCTCACCCAGCAGCCCCTGCCCATCTTCACCCAGCAGCCCCTGCCCATCTTCACCCAGCAGCCCCTGCCTCCCTTAACCAGCAGCCCCTGCCTCCCTCAACCAGCAGCCTCTGCCACACACCCTGCAGCACCTTCTCATCCAGCAGGCCCTGCCCCCCACCCTGCAGCCCAATGATGGTGAACCTTTTTGAGCACGAGTGCCCAAACCGCAATACATGCCAACTTTTTTTTCCCTCAAAGTGCCAACACAACAATTAAACCTGAATACTGAGGTTGAGGGGTGCAG
The DNA here is from genome assembly GCF_036172605.1 of Pelobates fuscus. Lineage (NCBI taxonomy): Eukaryota > Metazoa > Chordata > Amphibia > Anura > Pelobatidae > Pelobates > Pelobates fuscus. The sequence continues at coordinate 98,782,801 of NC_086320.1, forward strand.
TGTATGTGTGTTGTGTGTAAGGGTGTGGAGTGTGTGAGGTGTGCTGTGTGTGTCTGAGGGCTGCTGTGTGTGTGTGTGTGGGAGGGGTGCTGTGTGTGGTTGGGGGTTCTGGGTGGGGGAGGAGTGCTGTGTGTGGGGGAGGAGTGCTGTGTGTGGGGGAGGGGTGTTGTTTGTGTGAGGTGAAGGGGTGCAGTGTGTGGGGGAGGGGTGCAGTGTGGGGAGGGGTGCAGTGTGGGAGGGGAGGGGTGCAGTGTGGGGGCTGGGGTGCTGTGTGGGGGAGGGGTGCTGTGTGTGTGGGGGTGCTGTGTGTGGAGACGAGGGGTGCTGTGTGTATGTAGTGGGGAGGGGTGCTATGTGTGTGTGGGGTGTAGGGGTGCTGTGTGGGGGTAGGTGTACTGTGTGTGTGCGTAGGGGGGTAGGGGTGGTGTGTGTGGGGAGGTATGGGTAAGGGTGCTGTGTGTGGGGGGTGCTCTGTGGGGGTAGGGATGCTGTGTGTGGGGGGTACTGTGTGTGGGGGTAGGGGGGCTGTGTGGGTGGGTAGGGGGTTAAGGGTGCTGTGAGGGTAGGGGTGCTGTTTCTGGGGGATGGGGGGTAGGGGTATGGTGTGGTGGGGTAGGGTAAAGGTGCTGTGTGTGTGGGGGGGTAGTAAAGATACATAAAAAAAGATATATAAAATCTTTATCCACCCTCCCTTCTTCTTACCTTTGGTGAAGGATGAGGGGACACAGCCATCGCTGGTGGTTCAGTGGGGGTAAGCATGTGCCTGGCTGTAGCTCTCCTGTCCTCCTGCGCAATGCTGTTTTGGGGTGAAGGGTGAATGTGGCATGGTTAGAGGAGGGAGTGTGACAGGATTGAGGGGGGTTAATGTGACAGGGTGAGTGTGGTAGAGCAGGGGCAGGTGAGATTGGAGGGGGTGAGAATAACAGGATTAGAAGTGGTTAATGTGAGTGTGGATGCGTAAAAGGGCTGAAAGTGTGGAGGGGGTGACAGTGTGGTGATGGGTGACAATATGTGTGAATGTGACAGTATATCCTGTGTGTGGAGGGGGTGATCCGGTGAGGGATGGGGTGATACTGTGAGGGACAGTGGGGTGATCGTGTGTGGGACAAAGGGACGATAGTGTGTGGGAAGGGTGGTGATATGGTGAGGAAGCGGATGATGGTGTGTGGGATGGGGTAATACTGTAAAGGAAGGGGATATACTGTGAGAGAGACAGGTGATACCGTGAGGGAGCCGGATCATGGTGTGTAGGAGGAGGGATACTGTGAGGGAAGGGGGTGATAGTGTGAGGGAGGGGGTAATACTGTGAACGAGGGGGTGACACTGTGAGGGAGGAAGGATACTGTGAGGGAGGGAGGGAGGGTAGTGTGAGCCAGAGAGGTAATACAGTGAGGCAGGGGGATAATACTGTGAGAGAGGGAGGGTAGTGTGAGGCAGGGGGGTAATACAGTGAGGCAGGGGGATAATACTGTGAGGTAGGGGGTGGGATACTGTGAAGGAGGGGGTGGGATACTGTGAGGGAGGGGGTAATTCTGTGAGTGGGAATACTGGGAGGGAGGACAGTAATACTGTAAGTGGGGAAATACTGTGAGGGAGGGGGTGATAGTGTGAGGGACGGGGGATACTGGGAGGGGGATACTGGGAGGGAGTTGGGTTATAGTGTAAGGGAGAGGGTAAAACTGAAAGGGAGGGGGTAATACTATGAGGAGGGATTCTGGGAGGGAGGTGGTTGATAGTGTGAGGGAAGGGTTGATAGTGTGAGGGGGGAATACTGGTAGGGGCTGGGAAATACTGGGATGGACTGGGGAATACTGGGAATGAGGGGGTATATTGGCAGTGGGTATACTGGGAGGGAGGGGTATATTGGGAGGGGGTATACTGGGAGAGGGTATATTGGCAGTGGGTATACTGGGAGGGAGGGGGCATGTTGGCAGTGGGTATACTGGGAAGGGGTATATTGGGAGGGATGGGGTATATTGGCAGTGGTATACTGGGAGTGAGGGGGTATGTTGGCAGTGGGTATACTGGGAAGGGGTATATTGGGAGGGGGTATATTGGCAGTGGGTATACTGGGAGGGAGGGGGTATGTTGGCAGTGGGTATACTGGGAGGGGGTATATTGGGAGGGGGTATACTGGGAGGGGGTGGACTAAATACCTGCTTGTTTAATTCCCTGGTGGCCCAGTGGCCTTCATTCCCTGGTGGTCCGGTGGTGATGTCTGGTCTGCAGCTCCGCGCAGTGTGCAGAGCTGCAGACCACGTGTCTCGCGAGAACGGGTCAGAGCATTGCTGTGGTAACCTGCGGCAACGCTCTGATTGGCAAGATATCACGAGTCACATGGTCTGCAGCTCTGCACACTGTGCGGAGCTGCAGACCAGAGGCTACAGGCACTCTCTGGCCAGGCAGCATGGAGGGGCCTCGCACCCGGCGGCATAACAGGCAAGCCGCTGGGCCTCCTCCTGGTGTCAGGTCCTCAGTCACTGACCGGGGACCTGTCACAGTCTGCCATAAAGCACATTAGCATATATAACTACAAATATCAAGAATCTGTCACCGCACACTGATGTTTTTATAGAGATTATAAATCTAGCCATTGTGAAATAGTGAGAGTTGTTAGTCACTGCAGGACACAGATTTGATGGTTTGTTCTTGCGGCAGGTACCATTTCCTTTTGTGGTTAATCACTTCCTGGTTAAATTATATAACTTGTTCAGACTCAGAGACATTTATTTGTATTAACTAAACAAGGTGCACAATTAGAAAAGTATTCTTTGCAACACTCTTTACAAAGCTTCATCTCCCAATTTATTTACATTTTTTTGTATTAATATAATGGGTTTCCTTGCTCTAATTGTTTTATAAGATAGATAGCTAGATATATAGATAGATAAATAGGTAGATAGATAGATATGATAGATAAATATAGATAGATAGATAGATAGATAGATAAATAGATAGATAGCTAAATAGATAGATAGATAGATATGATAGATAAATATAGATAGATAGATAGATAAATAGATAGATAGATAGATAGATAGATAGATAGATAGATAGATAGATAGATAGATATGATAGATAAATATAGATAGATAGATAGATAGATAGATAGATAGATAGATATGATAGATACATATAGATAGATAGATAGATAGATAGATACATACATACAATAGATATATAGATAGACAGACAGACAGATAGACAGATAGACAGATAGACAGATAGACAGATAGATAGATAGATAGATAGATAGATAGATAGATAGATAGATAGATAGATAGATACAGACAGGCAGACACACAAGACTATAGAAGTTCATGTATAGATGGTCAACTTATCTGTGCTAATATATTTTTCAAGTAAAGGAGCAGGAACACTCATAGAATTTTTAACAAACTGTCTTCACACTTTACTGTACAAGTAGTTAAAGGGACACTATAGTCACCAGAACCCCTACAAATTAGTGTTGTTATTCTGGTGTATTTAACGTGTCCCTGCAGGCTTTTTAATGTAAACACTGCCTCAGAGAACATTGCCTATAGTGTCCCTTTAATACTTCTACACACTGCTAGTACATTTATAATATTCCACGATTCATGAGCAGGTAGGAAAAGATTGAAACCCACTAGCAGAGTGACAAAACAATATTTTATCTAAAACGCAAAGTTCATGAAAGGTTTTGGTTAATTTGCCCACTATGATTACCTGGTCCATCATGTAATTATACATAATGCTTAGTTTAGATTAAGTATTTGTATTAGAGAATTACACTAAACAATATGATATAATAGGCATAACTGAAACATGGTGGGATGAGACACATGACTGGGCAGTTAACTTAATTAAATGGACATGTTATTTAGGAAGGATAGAAAAAACAAGAAGGGTGGTGGGGTATGTTTGTATGTGCAACCATGATTTAAAGCCAAATCTTAAGCAAGTGGAATGCGATGAGGAAAATGTGGAAGCATCTGCTTGAGGGAAAAGAAGGGAAACCAACTATTGGTTGGGATATGTTATAAACCACCTAATGTTAATATTGACTAGGAACAATTTGAGCAAATTGAGAAAGCTGCAAATCTGGGTAACACTTTAATTATTGGAGATTTTAATTACCCGGACATAAATTGGAACAGAGGGACTAGTAGCTCAGCAAAGGGAATTAGGTTTTTAAACTTGTTAAATGACACCTTCATGTCACAACTTGTACAAGCACCAACTAGAATGGATGCTTGTCTGGACCTGGTTTTAACAAACAACGTTGATCTTTTGACCAACATTCAAGTAGGTGAGCACTTGGGAAATAGTGATCACAATATAGTGTCCTTTGAAATAAACTCAAAAAAAACAAAAGCACATGGGGTATACTAAAACATATAATTTTAAAAAGGCAAATTTCAATAAGTTAAGGGCAGCTTTACAATATATTAACTGGCATAAACTCTTTAGTGAAAAGAACACTGAGGATAAATGGATCATCTTCCAACAAATATTAGTAAGGTACATTTCTCAGTATGTACCATTGGGAAATAAATATAAAAGAAACAAATTAAAACCAATGTGGCTTAGTAGAGAAGTAAAACAAGAGATTAAAAATAAGAAAAGGGCATTTAAAGCATTTAAATCGGACAAATCAGATGCATCATATAAAAGATATAAGGAAGCAAATAATGCGTGCAAAAAGGCAATTAGACTTGCTAAACTTCAAAATGAAAAAATGATAGCTAAAGAGAGCAAAACCAACCCCAAAGCATTTTTTTTTAAAATTCTTTATTTTATTCGTGCATGAGTTATACATGTGGAATTGCACTGCCACGACAGCTGGTGCAACCAGGTTTGCATTCACGTTTAAACATATGGCATTAAAGAGAAACATTGCACTTTTTTTGTGGTAGATAAGTATACATGGTTTTAACTGCAGCTTCACATATATTATGCTAGACTAAGGAAGACAGTATCCAATAAATGAAATTGAGTGGTTTTGGTTGCATGCTAAGGCATTTAGTAACTATCTTCTAGTGCATATCGTATATAACAAAGTTTGGTGATAACAATAAGTAGGCTGACCCCCGACTGAGTATAACATGCCCTGATGTGTTTAAGAAAAAAACTGATGTTGGATACATGCTGAACTAAATTAACGAGGTAAACATGGGGCAGGTTCTGCAGGGTGTAAGGGACCTCTCGGACGATGGGGGACCCTAGGATATAAGCGGTCAGACTAAGCTAGTGCTTCTGCCTGCCCCCCCCCCCCCACCCTTGACCTGGCTGCTATTCACCCTATGCCCGTGCTGGCTACCAGAGTCCTGTGTGTAATGAGTGTCTCGCTTGGATCCACTGTAGCGCAGCAGGGCGAGGGATACCTCCAGCCCCCGGCTTGCGAGAGGGCGTGCAGCCCTGGACCGCCTTCTCTGGAACTTCTGGTCAGGTCTGTGGGTCTCTTGTTGGGCCGAAGCTTGGTGGCATGTTTGAGTGTGGGTGGCTTTTTCATGCTTAAGAAGGTGGCTGCCTGTGGCGGGAGCCGCGTGGGTCTGTACTCGTGCTGTAGGTTTCGCTTTCGGTGGCGCCATTTTCGTGCTCCCTTCTTTCTGCGAGGTGTGCCTCGTGGCCGAGGGCATGCAGTGAATGCTGTTGGCAGGTGCTCTTCCAGAGTGTGTGCCCCAGCCTGCTGTTCTGCCAGTTTCGTCCAGAAGGCTGCAAATGTGGCCTCCAGCCGCGTGAGAATGTCGGACCAGTGTGCTTTGTCTTGTGGCTCCGGGGCATTTGCCGCCATTTTGGGTTTGGTAAGTGCTGCTTTTGTGTGCTTCCCCTGGGGCTGTTGGGGTCTTTCAGGGACCGGGATGACCCCCGCCGGTCCATAGGGGGGACTGGGGTCCGATCGCCAGCTGTTTGCCTCTGAGGGAAACCGGGGAGCGGCCGTCTCCCCAGTGCCATGCAGGCTTGTAGGCTGCAGTTGTCGCTTCAATGATTTTTGCAGGGATGGCATTGTATTTGATGTCATCGTGAGCCCCGCTAGTTCACCTCTCGATTGGTGACCCTTTTGGGTCATTTGCGGGCCATTTGTGGCCTGTATGCAGCGATTTTTGCCTTGAAAAGCAGGAGCCATGCTGTTCTGCATCCTCTCTGTTCAGCGGCTAGGCCCCGCCCCTCCCCAAAGCATTTTTTTAAGTACATAAATTCTAAAAAAAACTAAAATGAATGTGCAGGTCCACTAAAAATTGAAACGGGGGTGTTAGTTAATGAAGACCAGGAAAAGGCAGGAATTTTAAATAACTATTTCTCCTCCGTATATATTAAGGAAGAACCCATGGCAATAGATGTGCAAATGATTGCTACTAAAAACTTGCAGAATAATTGTAAGACAAGGTGCTGCAGCAACTAAAGAAAGTTAATATAAACAAAGCACCAGGGCCTGACGGTATCCATCCACGTGTACTTATGGAACTAGGTGTAGAAATAAGTGAACCTCTGTTTTTAATCTTTCAAGATTCTTTTCTTTCAGGAAGTGTTCCGGAGGATTGGAGGAAGGCAGATGTGGTTCCTATATTCAAAGAGGGTTCAAAATCCTTGCCTGGAAATTATAGACCTGTGAGCTTAACTTCTGTGGCTGGGAAAATATTTGAAAGGTTATTAAGGGATAATATTCAAGAATTCCTTGAGAAGAACATGGTTATCAGCAAAAATCAGCACGGTTTTATGAAGCACAGGTCATGTCAAACTAACTTGATTGCGTTCTACGAAGAAGTAAGTAGAAGTATAGATCAGGTTGTTGCAGTGGATGTGATCTATTTGGATTTTGCCAAGGCATTTGATACAGTTCCACACAATAGATTAGTGTTCAAACTCAAGGAAATTCGTCTAGATGAAAATGCTTGTTCTTGGGTAGAACATTGGCTTAAAAACAGAGTACAAAGAGTTGTCATTAATGGTAAATTTTCAAGCTGGACAGAGGTGGCAAGTGGTGTCCCTCAGGGGTCTGTTCTGGGACTCCTTCTATTTAACATTTTTATAAATGATCTTGAAGACCGCATTGAAAGTCGTGTTTCAGTATTTGCAGATGACACAAAACTCTGTAAAGTAATACAATGTGAGCAAGATATTACTTTGCTGCAGAGGGATTTAGATAGACTGGGGGACTGGGCACTCAAATGGCAGATGAAATTTAATGTTGAAAAATGCAAAGTTTTTTTTTTTTTATTCTTTATTTTTGTAGTGCAGAGGTTTTATACAGTCGCTTGGGAGGTACCCCAAAGGCAGTCCTCCAGCGCATCATGAAACATTGAAACATAGAGGTACAGGATTGGTCTTGCACATTTTTAAAGTTTAACGATTACTGAAGCATATTCACTACATATAGAAATCAACAAAGCAGTTAGCTAACAGGCTTAATTGTGTATGTTATTAGGTTAGCAGAGTCCGCTGCCCATTTTCTATAGGTACAGATACATGTGAGAACTGTGTTTGTATGGCACTGATTTTTCCCTCATGAATGTTTAGTAAAGGAGACTATAGTGGCACTTATAGAACAAGCAGTTGTTAAAGACATTCCATGAGAGTATACTTGACCCTAATATTAGGTTTTTCAGTTTTGCCACTATGTCGGGTGCTTCGTTGATGATTTCATTGCCACATGCGGTATCCGCCATCTTGTGTGGAGTGCCCTTCGCATTCTCTGCTCTTGCAGTGTCCCTGCGCTCCTCTGCCTGCTTTGCCTTGTGTCTCTTAAGTGGATCGGGATCACCCCCACCGGTCCGAGGGGGGTGGAAACGGGGCTTGCTTGTGTTGTGGACAGCATCTAAGCAGCTCCGGGTAGTGGGAGCGGCCATCTCCTCCACCCGATGCATGCCAGGCCGCAGTCTCTGCCACGATACCAGCGGGTCTCGGTCGGGTCGCGAAGCACCCCACTGCACTCCTCCCGGTATGGAGGGCCAGTGGGTGTTCTGATCCCTGGTTTGTCTCGCTGAAACCGGCTGTAAAATGCTCAGTTTGCTAGATTTGTGCGGAAGCCCATGCAAAACACGTCTCTCCGCCATGATGGTTAGGCCCCGCCCCCGAAAAATGCAAAGTTATGCACTTCGGCGTAAAGATGCACAAGCACGGTATACCCTTAATGGAAGCGAATTAGGGATAACAACACACGAAAAGGACTTGGGAATTGCTATAGACAACAAACTATGCAACAATGTGCAATGTCAATCAGCAGTGGCCAAGGCCAGTAAGGTATTGTCATGCATGAAAAAGGGCATTCATTCTCGGGACGAGAATATAATTTTGCCTCTTTATAAATCACTGGTAAGACCACATATTGAATATGCTGTGCAATTTTAGGCACCTGCTCTAAAGAAGGATATTATGGCACTAGAAAAAGTGCAGAGGCGGGCTACAAAATTAATAAAAGGAATGGAACATATCAGCTATGAAGAAAGGTTAAGAAATGTAAACCTATTTAGTTTAGAAAAACGTCGCCTGAGAGGGGATATGATATCATTATACAAATATATTCGGGGCCAATACAAACCATTGTGTGGAAATCTATTCACAAACCGGACTTTACATAGGACACGAGGCCATGCGTTTAGACTGGAAGAAAAAAGATTTCGTCTAAGGCAAAGGAAAGGTTTTTTTACTGTAAGAACAATCAGGATGTGGAATTCTCTGCCTGAAGAAGTGGTTTTATCAGAGTCCACACAGATGTTCAAACAGCTACTAGATGCATACTTGCAAAAACAGAATATTCAAGGATATAATCTTTCAATGTAGGGTAATAACTGCTTGATCCAAGGATAAATCTGACTGCCATTCTGAGGTCAAGAAGGAATTTTATTCCTAGCTTGTTGCAAAATTGGAAGTGCTTCAAACTGGGGTTTTTTGCCTTATTTTTGGATTAACAGCAAAAAAACTGATGTGAGGAAGGCTGAACTTGATGTATGCATGTTATCCTTGGATCACGAAGCAATTACCCTAAAAATTATATCATTGAATATTATGTTTTTGCAAGTGTGCATCTAGTTGCTGTTTAAACATCTGTTCAAACTCTGATAAAATCACTTCTTCTGGCAGAGAATTCCATATCCTCATTATTCTTATGTTAAAAAAACCTTTCCTTTGTCTTAGACTAAATCTTCTTTCTTCCAGTCTAAACGCATGACCTTCGTGTCCTATTTATAGGATCAATACACAATGGTTTTGTATTGGCCCTGGATATATTTGTATAATGTTATTATATCCCCTCTGAGGTGACGTTTTTCTAAACCAAAAAGGTTTACATTTGTTAACCTTTCTTCATAGCTAAAACATTCTATTCCATTTATTAATTTTGTAACCCCCCTCTGCACTGTTTCCAGTGCCATAATATCCTTCTTCAGAACAGGTGCCCAAAATTGGATAGCATATTCAAGATGTAGTCTTACCAGTGATTTATAAAGAGGCAAAATCATATTCTCATCCCGAGAATTATAGCCCTTTTTTATGCATAATAATATCTTACTGGCCTAAGCCACTGCTCATTGTTTCCTAGTTTGCTGTCTATAACAATTCCCAAATCTTTCTCATGTGTTTTTATCCCTAATTACTACCATTTAGGGTATATGTTGCTTGTGCATTCTTTACCCCAAAGTACATAACTTTACATTTTTCTACATTAAATTCCATGTGCCATTTTAGTGCCCAGTCCCCAAGCCTATCTAAATCCCTCTGCAGCAAAGTAATATATTGCTCACAGTGTATTACTTTATAGAGTTTTGTGTCATCTGCAAACACTGAAACATGACTTTCAAAGCTTTTTTTCAAGATCATTTATAAACATGTTAAATAGAAGGGGTCCCAGAACAGAACTCTGATGGACACCACTTACCACCTCTGTCCAGTTTGAAAATTTACCATTAATGACAACGCTCTGATTTTGAATTCACCATTTAATTTTTGGCTGACCTCAGAATAAATCAAATAATATATTCATTAACTGTAATGTAGGTGACAAAAAAAAAGAAAAATACAACACAAGAAGTAAATACACATTATATTGCCACCAGTTCACAAGGAAATTAAATCTTCTACTAACTAAAACTATAAAACCAAAGTGCAGGCAGCGCAACATTATATATAACATAATATATATATATATTTTTTTTTAATTAATTAATTTATTTATTTAAGGGTATATGTATAGCTAAGTGCACATATACTCACATCACTTAAAACACAAATAAAACACCTCCTCCAGGTAAGTAGTAGATTGGTGCTCACATGTCTCAGTAGCACCAGATCTCTGTGATAGAGGTCCGCTACCTCCAAATATATCCACAAATGAAGAGAAAGAGGCCGTACAGCGTGTATAACATGAACCTGTGGAGTGTGCATATAAATGCCCAGGTAGGAAGGGATAAGCCCACCCAAACTTCCTCCATGTAGCCACCAATTATCTCCTTCTGCTTACATAATTAAAAATACATTCACTACACTATATAATTATAAATAGAAACAAATATATATATATATATATATATATATATATATAATATTTAGTACCTAAAACAAGAGATAAAAGCAGCATGAAAACTGTCTCCAATATGTGTTTAGCTTAGATAGAGCTTCATAGATAAGAGGCACTGTAGCCAGTACCCCAACTCTAAATCCGCCAAGTATTGTTGTTGCACTGCCTGGCTTGCACTTTTTATGTTTTATGGTTTTATAGATTGTCTTTTTAGGTTCATTTGAGTAGGTGGATGGTTTGTTTATTTTATCCTTCCCTTACATCATTTCATTTATATTGGTTTAATTTTATAGTTAAACAAAAACTTATAAAAACATAAACAAATACAAATATTTGCAGAATTAGGATACAATACAATATATATATATATTTCTCATGTGTTTTTATAATCACATATATAGACACACACACACACACACACAACAGATACAGTTTAACTGAAGAATCTTGGGGGGGGGGAATCATAGGCCAAGTCATAGTTTTTGGATACATTTTGTTTTGTAAATATGATTTTTATTAGTATTATCAGTGGATATCAACAACATTGGGACTCGCAGGTCCCCTTCAGCATATCATATACTATGGTATGTGCACAACAGGTGCAGGAATAAGGTTTAGCAATAGTGAGTAAGCTGTTGGGCTTACCGGCCCTCATGCTTGTCGAGAACTTAGGATTCTTTTTGCCTTTAAGAGTACTCTATGTATATGTAGGTAGCGTGTCCCTTATCTTAAGTAATCAACCTTGAGACTCATTTGTCTCCTGAACCATAATATCCTTCTCATCACTTATACCACCTGTTCGGTATTACATTTCAACAAGTGTGAGCAATTATTTGGGCTCGCAGGCCCGCATAGTTGTCGGACTCGCAGGTCCCTCGTGATATTCATTAACTGTTATGTGAGTATATTTCTCTGATGTCGTGTGTGTGTGTGTCAGTATCCGTCTGTAGTGTGAGCGGTCCGACCCATTTCAGGTATTCTTCGGGGCGTTGGAGATCTTGTGTATTGTTTCCCCGACTCGTCTTGTGGCGACCCTATAGTCTGTATAATAGTCTTTTCTGTTTCAGTATTTTTGGATAAATTTTTAATCTATTAATATTTTGTCATAATATATATATATATACCATAATAATAAACATAATTTTAAAAGTTTGTCCAAAAATATGAAATAATTTGGTAAGCTTATCCAAAAATATTAAATCATGACCATGGTTGGCAGTTGTAACCTTTTCTAAAGGCGTTAATTTAATAAGCTTTCCAAATGATTCAATACTGTTAGACAAGCTTTCCAAATTAATTATCTACACTAGTCACCATTAAAATCTATGGGATTAAGTTTTTTTTGTAGGTAATTCATTTGGAAAGTTTTTTTTAAAGAGTATGGAATAATTTGGAAAGCTTATTGAGGCTCAAGGTCTCAAGTTTAATATTTCTAGATAAGCTTGTCAAATTATTTAATATTTTTATATAAACTTTTAAAATGATTCAATGTTTTGCAAAACATGTTAATATTCTTATATTTTTAATTTTTTAAATCAGTGATCATTATTCAAAATATTAAATCATTAGAAAAGCATATGCAATAATATTAAATCCAGGTTCAGGCTGAAGTTGTTAAGGAGAGAAAGCAGCTTCCCTGAGGTTGGTGTTACCCAGTATGGTGAATTAGGGTGTAACCCCCTCCCCTCCATAGACCTCTTCCCATACCGGACCATATGAGATCCATGGTGGACCAGTGATGAGCTCTTCTGGTTGGCCCCATTGTCTTCCTGTTGCGAGTTACAACTCTCTGATAGTGTCAACCTGGCAAGCTGCAGAGCAGTGTCCATGCCATATAGACCATGCCAGACCATGCCGGTGAGGTAAATCTTTGATTAGTTGACAGTGAAAGGGCACAACACCCTCAGCATGGGCCTGCTCAGTACATTTTGTGCCCTATTCCCCAGTTGGTGCCCCCTGAGATGGCTCCCTGTGCAATGGCTCTGTTGGTGTCACCCCCTTTAAAGGTGTCACCTGGTGCAATACACATCCCCCACAATGGTCTGGTGAAACACAATGGTGAAACACAATGGCCTGGTGAAACACAAGAAGCAAAACATTTTTCATAATAACCAGAGGATAATAGTCCACCCATTGGCTGCTAATGCTACTAATGAACACCATGTTTCGCTGTTAGAATATATTTAGCCAATAATCTCATGTACATGAACTGCTATTGCCTAGTACTTAACCTTTTTAAAGTCTCAATATATTTTCCACATAATACAAGATGATATCACATAATAAGGACCTTGTTTGACTTGCAGAGGAGTTACCATTCACTGATATCTAACTCTCTTCTTGAATAGAACACAAAGAGCATTAAAAAAAAACAACTCAAGAGAGGATTTCAGGACACATGGGGAGAAAAGGGTTTGGAACATTTAACTGATGACAGTATGGGAGTATCACATAAAAGCAGAGAATAGAAACCATTTAGGATGTTAAACATCTCTGTATGCATTCTGTACCTTTTCTTTGACTATGCAGAAGATGTACTAAAAAGCGTTGTATTGCTTTTCATATGTGTAAGTCAGCAAACTGCCAGATGTTCTTCACCTTATGCTAGTAGGAATTTCATTATTTCAGCTGTAATTCTATGTATAAAACCAAACATATACCAAAAATATTATAGTTTTGACTAAGCAGAGAGTGATTTCTACAGAGAAGCAGGAGAACCCTGAACACATTTATTGTGTCATAGAATATATTCTTAAATTCAGGAATCTATACACCACTACTAGTTGAGGAAATAGCTAAAATGACAATGAAGGGGGGGGGGGGGGCACACATATTCTACACTCCCTACTGGGATTGTCTCTAAAACAAGCCGTTGAGGAGCCAACTCGTAAAGAGGCCATACTAGATTTAGTGTTAACAAATGGAGATTTGGTATCAGATATTACTGTAGGTTAAGGTTGTGGATCCAGTGATCATCAGTCAGTGTGGTTTAATATAAGAACAGTGACTGGGTCACACCACACAAAATAACAAAAGTTTTAGACTTTAGAAAAACAGACTTTTCTAAAATTAGAATATGTGTAAAGGAGTAATTATCAGACTGGAGCAATTTAAATGGAGTCCAAGAGAAATGGGATTATTTAAAAGTTGCACTGCTGAAGGCAACAGAAAATTGCATTAAGCTTTCCAGTAAAAGCAAAAAAAATCAATAAACAACTGTGGTACTCCACAGATGTGGCCAAAATAGTAAAAAACACAAAGTTAGCATTTAGTAATAATAAAAAAAAAAAGAAGAGGAAGACACAATGATCTATAAGATTAGGTAGAAAGAGGTAAGCAAGTTATAAGAGCTTCCAAATCAACAATTTTTAGATACATAAATGAGAAAAAGAAAGAAAAACAAGGATTAGTTGGATTGAAAACAAAAGAAGGAAGGTATGTAGAAGAGGATAAAGGTCTAGCTGAATGCCTCAATGAAAATATTTGTTTAGTATTTACAGATGAAAATGAAGGAAATGGTCCTCAGTTAGGAAAAATTACAAATTAGTCATTTGTTACATGTGAGTTTACAGAGGAAGAGGTTATATTTCAACTGTCAAAAGTAAAGACAAATAAGTCAGTTGGATCCTGATGGAATACACCCAATGTTATTAAAGAGCTTAGTGGTGTACTAGCAAAACCATTAACAGATTTATTTAACCAATCATTGTTAACTGGAGTAGTCCCAAAAGATTGGAAGTTAGCAAATGTTGTGCCCATTTACAAGAAAAGTAGTAGGGAGGAGTCTGGTAACTATAGGCCAGTAAGCCTTACTTCAGTAGTGGGGAAAGTAATGGAAACCATGTTAAATGATAGGATTGTTGAACATCAGAGACAACATGGGTTTACTTCAGGGAGATCATGCCAAAGTAAGCTTATTGATTTTTTTGATTGGGTAACTAAAATAATAGATCAGGGTGTTGCAGTAGACATTGCTTACCTAGATTTCAGTAAGGCTTTTGACACTGTTGCACATAGAAGGCTTATCAATAAACTGCAATCTTTAAGTTTGGATTTTTAATATTGTTGAATGGGTAAGACAGTGGCTGAATGACAGGCAAAAGAGGGTTGCAGTCAATGGAGTATATTCGAAGCATGGGCTTGTCACTAGTGGGGTACCCCAGGGATCTGTACTTGGACCCATTCTCTTTAATATTTTTATTAGTTATATTGCAGAAGGCAGTGGCGTACATACCAGGGTCGCAGGGGTCGCGGCTGCGACCGGGCCCGGCCCACCAGGGGGCCCGGCCGCCCCTGCGACCCGGTATGTAGCCACTGGGCCAGCCTCTTCTCCTGGGGGGCCCTAGAGCCGGCCACCTCCGGGCCCCCCGAGGCTGGCCCTGCTGCCACCCGGCTGGCCGGTCCTGCGGGCGCGCGAGGGAGCACTCTCCCCTGAGTGCTTCCTCTTCAGCTCCCTCGCGCACCGCATAGGGATGCCGGCGCCGGAAGATGACGTCATCTTCCGGCGCCGGTATCAGTACGCGGCGCGCGAGGGAGCTGAAGAGGAAGCACTCAGGGGAGAGTGCTCCCTCGCGCGCCCGCCAGCCTGACTGCCCGCCGGGTGACCGGACCCCCAGGAGCCCAGCAGCACCACTGGACCCCAGGGAATCCCCTCAGCACTCCAAAAGGTAAGGAGGCTGGGGGGATTAAATACAAAAAAACGTTAGTGTGAGTGTGTGTGTGTGTGTGTGTGTGTTAGTGTTTGTGTCTGCTAGTGAGTGTCAGTGAGTGTGTTACTGTGTGTGTCTGTTACTGTGTGTGTTTGTGTGTGTGTTAGAGTGTGTGTGTCTGCTAGTGTCAGTGAGTGAGTGTGTGTCTGCTAGTGAGTGTCAGTGATTGTGTTACTGTGTGTGTCTGTTACTGAGTATGTTTGTGTGTGTGTTAGTGAGTCTGTTTGATGTCTGTTAGTGAGTGTGTGTTTGTCAGTGAGAGTGTATGTTTTGTAAGTGAGTGTGTATGTATGTCTGTCGCTGAGTGTGTCTCTGTCAGTAAATATGTGTGTCTGTTAGCTAGTGTGTATGCGTCTGTTCGTGAGAGTGTGTGTGTGTCTTCAGCACTTACCTTTCTCCAGCGCCGGACTCCCTTGGCGCAGGGGAACCCTCCGCCTCTCAGCTCCGAATGCGCATGCGCGGCAAGAGCCGCGCACGCATTCAAACCGCCCATAGGAAAGCATTACTCAATGCTTTTCTATGGACGTTCAGTGTCTTAGAATCGCGGAAGCGCCTCTAGCGGCTGTCAGTGAGACAGCCACTAGAGGCTGGATTAACCCTCAGTGAAACATAGCAGTTTCTCTGAAACTGCTATGTTTTCAGCTGCAGGGTTAAAACCAGAGGGACCTGACACCCAGACCACTTCATTGAGCTGATGTGATCTGGGTGTCTGTAGTGGTCCTTTAAGTGTGTGCATCTGTATGCACTGGCGTACATACCGCGGTCGCAGGGTTCGCAGCCCTGCAACCCCTGCGACCAGGTGCCCGCCGCAATGTGTTGCGGCCCCGGTCCGCCAGAGTAAGCGCGGGGGGTTGGGGGGGGCCCACGGATCAATTTTCGCACCGGGGCCCCATGGGTCATGTGTACGCCACTGGCAGAAGGTCTTAATGGGAAGGTATGTCTTTTTGCTGATATATAACAGGGTTGATGTTCCAGGAGGGATAAGCCAAATGGCAAATGATTTAGGTAAACTAGTAAAAATGGTCAGAGTTGTGGCAACTGACATTTAATGTGGATAAGTGCAAGATAATGCATCTTGGACGTAAAAACCCAAAGGCAGAATACAGAATATTTGATAGAGTCCTAACCTCAACATTTGAGGAAAGGGATTTAGGGGTGATTATTTCTGATGAATTGAAGGTGGGCAGACAATGTAATAGAGCAACAGGACATGCTAGCAGAATGCTTGGTTGTATAGGGAGAGGTATTAGCAGTAGAAAGAGGCAAGTGCTCATGCATGCCATTTTACAGAACACTGGTAAGACCTCACTTGGAGTATTGTACACAGTACTGGAGACCGTATCTCCAGAAGGATATTGATACCTTAGAGAGAGGGCTACTAAACTGGTTCATGGATTGCAGGATAAAACTTACCAGGAAAGGTTAAAGGATCTTAACATGTATAGCTTGGAGGAAAGACGAGACAGGGGGGATATGATAGAAACATTTAAATACATAAAGGGAATCAACACAGTAAAGGAGGAGACTATATTTAAAAGAAGAAAAACTACCACAACAAGAGGACATAGTCTTAAATTAGAGGGGCAAAGGTTTACAAATATTATCAGGAAGTATTACTTTACTGAGAGGGTAGTGGATGCATGGAATAGCCTTCCAGTTGAAGTAGTAGAGGTTAACACAGTGAAGGAGTTTAAGCATGCGTGGGATAGGCATAAGGCTATCCTAACTATAAGATAAGGCCAGGGACTAATGAAAGTATTTATAAAACTGGGAAAATTGGGCAGACTAGATGGGCCAAATGTCTCTATAAAATGCAAAGCCTCATACGTTTAGCGTTGTCTTATTGTTCATGTAAGTATTTGTATGTTGGATAAATACATTTTGACATTATAATTTTGCAATCCTGTTTATCAGATGTTTAAAATCTTTCTTGGGTTATTGGGTTATTCACAAAAGTATGAATTCTTTGGAGTTCAAAGTAAATTTTAGATTTTAGCCTACAGTAGCCAAAGTCACCTGTGGTTTCAATTATTTTGGCCTAAACTAATTTTGAATTCCAGGAAGTTCTCACTTTAGTGAATAACCCTCTCCCTTGTTTGCTTTCCACATCTATGCACTAAATATTCACTTGCAACTGCTTTTCAACTGAGTGGCACAATGCTAGGTTAAATGGCCAACCTGAGAAAAAATAGCTAGACTACTAATGAAAGTCACCCATACTACCAGCTCATATCCCACTATCTCCACCAAGGAGATGGGACAAAACCTTAGGACTTTGCAACAGTTTCCAGCATTAGAAATAAATGCATGGTGTACAGAAAGTGACGGAGTAGGGTGATCATCTAGAAGATCCCTTGATTTCTCCTGGAGACCCCTGCACATTGTTTTTCACATTCCAATGCCCCACTTGATGTAAAGACAGGGTGGTAGTCCCAATATTAGGTTTATTCTTGTTTAACTGGGACCATACAATGTTTATTCCTGTTTATTTTAGTTGGTTGCTTGTACAGAGATCAATGTTCCTAGCGAGCTCTTAGAAATAACATTTTATCAGCATTCTCGATGACCACATCTGTTGGGAGCAATGCATGACAGCCAATAAGCATATAACATGCATCAAAAGTCAGTTTAAAGTAGCTTAAGCTGGTATGATTTGTTTAATACACAAATAAATGGTTGAATTTTTTGATTCTGAACATTGTGTTTCATCTCTTCTACATGAGCATGTGACATATTGTGAATACAGAGCCGGCGCAACCATTAAGCAAACTAGGCATTCGCCTAGGGCAACGGACTGCAGGGGGCGTCCACCGGGATGTTTCTTGGTGGGCTGTCCCTGTCTTGGGCTGCAGCGATGGGCGAGCGGCTCTTGAGCCGTCCCCCCAGCGCCAGGTTGATCCTCCAGGGGCCTGAAGGTGGGGGCGCCTAGAGGCCCCCAAAGCTGTGCTTTTTCAGTATGGCAGAGCAGGCACCTGCTTACCTTGATGGCAGGTGCCTGCCCTGCCGATAAATGCTGGAGGAGAGGAGGCAGGCGGCAGTGTGGGTCGTAAGGGATGCTGTTCTTGCCTCCCTCGCGCTCCCTCTGTGATGCCGGTAGCCAAGATAAGATGTCATTCTGGCTCTGGCATACTAAACACCGTGCTGGAGGAGTGAGAAGTTGTCCCACACTGGACCCTAGAAGGTAGGGATGCTGGATAGGCCTAAAAAAATAAAATTGCGTGTGTCAGTGAGTGTGTGAGTGTTTAACTGTCAGTGAGTGTCTGTGTGTATCTGTCAATGAGTATGTGTGTCAGTGAGTGTATATCTATCTGTGTGTGTGTCAGTGAGTGAGTGTATGTCTGTGAGTGTTTGTGTCTGACAGTGAGTATGTGTCTGACTGTGTGTGTGTGTGTGTGTGTGTGTGTGTCTGTAAGTGAGTGTGTATCTGTAAGTGAGTGTGTGTCTGTCAGTGACTGTGTAGCTATTAGGAAGTGTGTGTTTATGAATGTATGTATAAGGCAGTATGTGTGTATGGATGTAGGTATAAGGCAGCATGTGTGTATGGATTGATGAATTAGGCAGTATGTGTGTATGGATGTAGGTATAAGGCAGTGTGTGTATGGATGCATGTATTAGACAGTGTGTGTTTATGGCTGTAGGTATTAGGCTGTGTGTGTATGGATGTATGTATGTATAAGGCAGTATGTGTATATAGGTGTATGTATTAGGCACTATGTGTGTAAGATGCATGTATTGGGCAGTTTGTGTGTGTGTGTGTGTGTGTGTGTGTGTGTGTGGATGTAGGTATTAGGCAGTATGTGTATATGGATGCATGTATTAGGCAGTGTGTATGTATGGATGTAGGCATTAGGCAGTGCGTGTGTATGGATGTACGCATTAAGCAGTATGTGTGTATTAGGCAGACCTAACTGGAAACCATAGGGCAAAATCTAGGCCAAAATAGCTGATCTCTAAACATTTTCCAATTCGGCTACAGTCACAGTTCAGCTGTTTTTGCTTAAACTGTTCAATCTGGTTTTCCACTCACTGCAATTCAGAGTTTAGTGAATAAACCACTGTTAGATTGTATGAGGGGGTGGCAAAATTGATCTTTGCCTAGGACGGCAGAAATCCTTGTTCCGGCCCTGTGTGAATATATAGATATACAGATTGTCCTGATGTCCATGATTATTTTCAGGACCTAGGAGTGCTGCCTGTTCAGTTGGGAATGTTTGTATATTGATATATTCATTTTCCAGCCCCACATATGTTTCAGGAAATAGATAGTCAATGTGGGAAAATATGTTTTTATCTGCTGTTACAATGTTTGACTGTATGTTTCTATTGTAAGGAATTCATTGAAATATTTGTTAAACAAATGAAAGCACTAAAATTGTAATTAGATTGACAAATGCTAGAGGATGTGTTATGGTTGGGAAACAGTTAATTGTTTTTCTTCTTCAACCACACTTAGTGTTATAAACTGTACATTGCAGATCAGAGGGGAAAATATGTTAAGTCAGAATATAATTTGCAGTTATGAAGAGTTTGTGGAATGTTTTATGATTATTCCTTCCGTGCTATTTTTAGTTATACTGTTTTTTTTTTTATTCAAGGTTTATGTAAGGGTTATAAACCAGTGGCATTAACAGCCTGATTAAAATAAATCCAATATCACAGTTACCTCATTAAACCTGTGATCAACACTGAAACAATCCACAGATGCTTCATAAAACACACTACACACTATATTGGATGCTATAAAATGTGTACGTTTTGGAACCACTTAAAGGGACAATACAGGCATCATAACAACTGCGTCTAAATTAAGTTGTTATGACACCTTAGGGTGCAAGGCGTTCCCCTGCAATAATTGTTCCTTCAGGAGTTAAACCATTTTCTAGCGGGTTTCAGCTCCTCCCCTGGCAGCATCCGGTTTCTGAAATTTCTTTTACAGGAAGTATGGAGTTCCACTGGGCAGGGGAGCCACTGATTGGCTGAAAGTGGTCAGCTGACGCTCTGAGCCACCTGTGACTCCCCATTCACTAAACAGACTTGGAAAGAACCTTACCTTTCTCAGACCAGTTTAGCAAATGGGGAGTCACTGAGTCACCGCTCTCAGTCAATCAGTAGCTTCCCTGCCCGGTGGCACTCCACACTTTCTGTAAGAGAAATTTCAGAAGCTGGATGCCGCAATGGGTTATGCTGAGGGCGGCGCTGGAGGTAACTACGGGATTAAACCGTTCAAAAACGGTTTAACCCGTAAAGATAAGATGAAGGATGAAGTCTTCATTTTTGGGACCTGCTGTGTTCCTTTAACCTGCTATAGATATCATCAATGCATTGTAATATTCTGCCAGTGCATTAAATTATAAATTCATGAAACCAAGTGGGCTGCACTCACCTGAACCTGCACACATTACAGGGTGCTGCTGGGGCCAAAGTATGCAAAATACCCAATCCCGAGTACTCGCTTATCCACTAAACAATGATTTCAAATCTTAGAGGTTGTAATAGTTTTATTTAAAAACACCTCACCTAGGCAAACAATAATGGGGGTTTAGTTACATTATGTTGTAACCCCATTATTTGTTGCATAGGTGAGGTGTAAATTCTAAATTCAAATTACATTTTATTTTTTAGGTCAAAATAGAAGAATTGGATACTTGGATATTTTGACCTAAACTTTTAAACTACATTTGAATTACAGGCAGTTCACACGATAGATAGATAGATAGATAGATAGATAGATAGATAGATAGATAGATAGATAGATAGAGGGATAGATAGATAGATAGATGGATAGATGGATGGATGGATGGATGGATGGATGGATGGATGGATGGATGGATGGATGGATGGATGGATGGATGGATGGATGGATAGATAGATAGATAGAGGGCTAGATAGATAGATAGATAGAAATATAGATTTGTAAATTATAGTGATGTATTAAAAAAATGTATTGCTCTTTTTTTTTCTTTTTTTTTTTTTTTACAAAAATTACAATACTAATACAGCTCTCCCCCATTTTTATTGAGAAAACTGTCAAACCACTTATTGTTCACAAAAGACATATTTGTAAGAAAGATCATTTGTGAATGCCTTAAAGGATTAGACAGAATGGCTAATCTTAAATAAACATGAGGAAGCAAAAGTTTAACCTGTGAACAATCCCAAAGTGTGTTGAAAGCAGATTTAATGCTACATGCACTAACACTCTGCGAAAATCAGTGTATTGAATTAATACACAGTGACAAGCATTTCCTAACCTTTCACTTTATGATGTCAGGGAATTCATTTCACAAGATAGAATGTCTATATCTTGTTCATTTGCTTTTAAGCCCTGCAGGTACGAATATGTAGAAACCATATTGTTCAGATTTAAATTGTCTTCTTATCTACATAGAAATATTCATAAGCTTGTATATTGTCATGGGAGCACTTGCTTAAGTGCAAGTTTCGGGATAACTGAATATATACATAGGATAACTCACATACATGTTATTAAATTATATAAAGGGATGTGTAGCATCTACAAGTTATAAGCCAATATTAGTTTTGTAGCCCATGGAGCAGCGTAGCTAAGGGGAGTGGGGCTTGACTTTGCCAGGAAACAGGCATCTAAGGGTCAGTGGTTAGGGATTGGTCTAAGGAAATGGAATGGGTGGAGTTATAAGGAGAGTATAAGTAGTGGCCATTTTAGAGCTAGGGATCACTTTAATTTAATTTTCACTTACCTGTTGTTGTCCCACCCACCCTCCCTTTGCTTTCAGGTGTTTCCCGTTTGGTCAAGGCGGCGGGGGATGGAGAGTAAAGTTGGGGGGAGAAAAGAGTGAGATGGGGAAAAAGTTTGGAGTTCAGGGCTAATAGGTAGGCCTTTGGACTGGTTTTGTAGGTTCGAGCTCGTAGGTAGCTACGAACCGGGGTGTAGGGGTGTCTCGGTATGCCCCTACACTTGTGGTGCCCTTTGGTGGCAATGAATGGTGCCCTTTGGTGGCAATGGTCATGTTTCAATGTTAAGTTAAATGTTACAATGTTTGGGTATTATGTTATGTGGGGGTGGGTCATTGTCAAGGGGTTAAATTGTAAACTGCAGGATGGTAATTGTGCAGGCCAACGTTGGCCTGCTGTTGACAATGACCTTTATATTTTATGTTAAGAATCAATAAAGCTGTGATATAATTTTGCCAAAACACTGGTGTCAGTGTTTTATTGAAATGGGTATTGGTGGGGTTTTACGCATATGCCGACAAGGCGACCGTGCACATGCCATAAGAAAATCACCCTTTAAGCAGCGTTTCCAAATCATATTTTTTCTGCAACATACCCATGTTACGCAAAAATGTGCTAATGTCCATAACAGCTGGCATTTGGTTTGATAACATATTATCCATTAATTTGGCCCGATATGTCAGGCCACTGCAACAGGAGCAAAAAGCGAAATGAGGAATAGTGTATATTGCGGGAAAATATATTGTGGAAAATAAAACTTTCAGAGATTCACGAGAATTTTCCTTTGTGATCTGTACAAGTTAGACCTCAATTTTCAACAGAATTAGCTTTCTGTTCATCCATTATTATTCTTTATAAAGTGCCAACAAATTTCGCAGCGCTGTACAACAGGTGGACGAACAAACAAGTTAGACAGACTAGAATATAACGTGTAGAGGTCCCTGTTCAAGCAGGCTTACGTTATAAGTGGAATCGGTCTACATTGTGACTATTATTATTACAGATTTTATAACGCCAACAGATTTTGCAGTGCTTCAATTCTAACAAGTAATTGACAGACACAATAATGTTGACAGATACGAAAGGTGAAGAGGGCCCCACTCAAACAAGCTACAATGAAAACATGTTGTTCTTAGAGGAATTTTATGACCATAATTAAAGCTCCCTGCAGAGAAATGGCATCGGCCTATCCTTTCAAAGGGGTGATTCCACTGGAAACCTATGCAATGACTTGGGAACCACAATAATTAGAGGGCTTTGGGATGAACCACAGCAAGATATGCAAGCTATATAAAGCTATGCACACTTACTAAAACCACCCAAAAATGAACCAAGAATGTCTGTGTGGGTAATAGGGGCCTCAAATTAGAACGTTGTCTTTGGGTAATTGGAGTCGGGAAAAAAAAAGAAATATTTTTTTTTAAAATGTGTGTATATATACACGCAATACACAAGATCCAGTGCACTCACTTATCCACTAAACAGCAACTTCAAAGCTCACAGATTTTATTCGTGTTTAGGTTGTTTTTTTTTCAAAAACAAACCCTAATCTAGGCAAAAATAATGGGGGTTTAGTTACATTATATGATCATACATTGTATAAGCCTGCCACAACGTCAATGTACCCCATCTTTGGCAGGTCCTACTTTCACAGCCTAATGTCTGCTCTTATGAGATTAACCACTTACTTGGGGGAAGAAAATCCATCTGAGGCTCTCTGCAGTTCAAGGCTAAATAGGGCCCTGGGATGAGGCACCTGTGACAAGGAGGGGTGCAAAACCAAAGAGTTGGCTAAACTTATTTATTATTAATATTATTTTTCTTCCTATTAAGAGAGATATATGTCTGGTTTCTTTTAAGGATTTGCAAAACCTACAAAGCTTAATTCACATATGGAAACCAGTTGTAGAAACTGTTTGAAAACGATAACTACTTAAGTTGAAATGAGCATGCATGCAATGGGGAGTTTATGAATTAAGATATATTTTTTTTTCAACAACAAAAAACAGTTAGGCTATGTGATCATTACAACCATTATTTTGATTTGTTCTTCTTCTTTTGGTGGTCTGAGATTTGTTCTTTTTACATTTTGAGCATCTCTTCCAGGAAGTCATCATGTTGACTTGTTTCCAATCAGATGCTCTGCAGAGGCACACATGGCGCATTCACAGCAATCACTAGCATTGCAGCCAATGCTACTATTTGAACAAGGGACTGAAGTAGGAAACCTTCCCCGCTGTTTGCTTGACAGCTGGTCTGCTTCTAAGGATATTTGTAAAAGTGATATTTTCTCTTGAAATCAGCACTTTTTATAAAGCAGACCTGCAGAGATAAGCAAGCTTAAGTTATATGGGGAACTAGAGCGTCCTTTCAATCTGATATGTAACACTTAATTACTCCACTCAACCAAGTTACGTGGCTACTACAGGCATTTTTTTTTTTTTTTCAGTGTGTCACGTCAACTGGATGCTTCCTGGAGAAAATTTATTTGTATAAGTGTATATTCTTTATACATAATCGTTTTGCAATATTGTTTTTCCAATACTGAAAAATGTCTGTAGATCAATGACAACATTGTGTATAAAAAATATATATGCTCAGTCTGTACTGAATACATTAAAGAATTTTATGTCTGGAATGACAAAGATCTGAAAAAATATTGCTAAATAATAAAAAAGTTAAAATCATTAACTTGGCATAAATATTTAAAATATTACATTTTGAGTGGATGTTGGCTTATTTATTTATATATAATTATACACTTGCACATTCCTAAAGGGTACAATTTTGCATGCACTTATACATACACATAAAATCTAAGGAATTTATTAAATAGAACACTAGGATTTACCAGAAAGATTATTGCTTAACTTTTTTACTTTTGAAGTAATTGATTTATTACCTCAAAAGTGTCTTTCCTGCATGAAAAAAAATGATAATTTTCAGGGTTCTACTCAATACTAGTCCTGTGCATGGCAGAAAAATTCTGAACAATTTTTGCAGAAAATGAAATTTAGTTTGTGACCATTGATACTCAATCATGTGAATGTTAAGCTCTTTTGAATATTGCCCATGAAAAAAAATCATAAAATAAGGTTTGCACTATCAAATAAGGCCACATAAATAGGCCAGGGTCAGTGTACGGCAAAATATATACAGTGCACATTTTTTCCACTATTTGGTTCACAGATCAAATGAGAAAAAGTAAAAGATGGAAAAAGAGGAGGAGCAGTAAAAATCTGTATTTATATATAATTAACATTTATTGCATATATAATATATAAATATATAGATGCTGTTGTTATTTTTACCCTTTTTCTTTATCTCCCCCCATTGGTCACTTTTCACTTGATCTGTGAATAAATCATCATTTAGTGTCTGTCCTCTAGCATTCAATCATCTTTTTTCCCATCAATGAACTCGATTATTTTGGCAGCACGTGCACATTGAATAAGTCATGTTATTCTGACATGTTCGCTATCACTCTAGTCATTTGATAGATTATACATCCATATGGTGTTTTGAAGATACTGCATTCGGCCAAACAGTCGATCGGCCTAAATTGGAACAAATTGCAAAACCGAATGCACAAACCTATTTAACAGTATAATTTTTCTAAAAGTGACGGATCCCCTTTAAAAGTTTATAGCAGTGTTTGGAATACAACTATGTTTGTGAACAACTATGTTTTTTTAACATGAATTTGAGAAAAACTGTTTTTTGATTCGCACCAAATCAAAATGAGGTGCATAAACTCTTGAGTGATTGCAATCTGTATATTGAAATTGTTATAGAAAAACAAAAGGCAAACAAATTCTGAGTGTTTATATGAACATATGTTATATTTTAAACAGACTCAATACATCTATTTTTGTTGAATATTTTTAAAAGATTAATTGTCTAAATAAATTATGCAGCTGCGGTTTTCAAAATATATATATATATGTATGGCTGTAATCACTGATTATAAAATGTTTCCGATTTATACGTCTCAGTTATAAACACAATCTTGCAAATGCTGCTGGCAAAATCTTCTTGTAAAACACTATTTTCGTTGATAAAAATCATCTGGTTGCTCTTGTCGTTGATCAGACAATGTGAAACTTCTCAGACGACCAGAGGGTACTCACTTTTAAAGGAGGCTTTGCCTGGCAATAGATGAATAATTACAATTTCTCTTCATTGTAATTCCTGCAAACTAAATGCAATTACAGCTACTTAAGCAAAAGATACATAGGGCAAAAACTTGGAGACTTATACTCACTGTCTAACCTTGATGGTTTAGGTATAGAATGTAAGGGACACTATAGGTACTAAAACTATTTCATCTGATTTAATAAGGTATAGTACTTGGAGTCCCCTGACACTGTCTCTCCAATTAGTGTTAAACCATTTTGGAGCAGCTTAAAACTTAATGAGGGTCCCTGGCTTCTCACAGCCTCGCCCCTCTCGACGTATGGCTAAGGTAGAGATTACACACCTCATGACAATCATAGCGATTCATACCTGCAGTGGCACTGTGATAAGCTGAATGCAGTCAACTGACAATCTCAGCCAATCACAGCCATCTATTGCTGCTCAGGCTAATGTTTCCTTATTAGGCCAAGCAAGACAGATAGGATGGGTTGCTTGTTTAGCAATAAACCATAAAAAAAAAAAAATTAAAGCTACATAAAGGTACATAAAGCTACATAAATGCTTGAAAATAAATGGGAAACAAATAATTATATTGAATACCAATCTTTGCCTTTGAAATTCCTATGAGTATTTAATAGTATAGTTAAAATAGGCTAGGCACTGTTGTATCCTGTTCGCCCTTTCTGTGTTTTTTTTGTGTTTTTTTTAAACATTTTTTTCTACATTTTGATGTCTGGATTAAGTTTGGTTCTGCAGGTGTTTATCTGCCCAATGTAATGTAAATTAAAATGTGTGCATATGGGTTTCTGTTTTTTTTTTTAATTTTATTTAAAATGGTATTTATTTTTTAATTCAATAGATTTGTTAATAAATATCTAAAAATATATATTTTTTATTATCATGATACAGGTAGCAACCCTTTCACTTTGAGGGACTTTGTCCACATAGTGGAACCTATGAGACTGCTGATCAGCAATTTTGTCAAAATGGTCCAATTTTGGACAGAACTTGTACGTCACTTTCCTGTGAGTTTTTAGTATTCTAGTATAGCTGTGACATCACAGGTAGGTAAGAGTTCTTACTAACCATATCTGAAGGCTGCTACGTTTGTAAGAGATTGTATTTCAGGAAGTTTAATCGCCAAATAGAGAAAACTATTTACCACTCACTTCGCATATTAGTATTTTCATATTTTATCAATAAACCACCTACATGTTTCTCAGTCACGTTCAGCTTTAGTAATGGGATAGTTAAAGAGTACAAAATACAAATACTATTTAGAGCCAATAATTCACAGATGGAGCTTAAACAGTTCTGTTTGTTTTCACTTCATATACAGTCATTGATCTTGTGCGCTACTTAATACTAGAGATGTCATGTAACTCCTTATCAAAATGATGGATAATAAGAACATGGCTATACATGCTTGGGGCTACATAGTAGGGAATTTCTGGTAACTGAATAACAAATGAAAATGAACGAATTATACTCTTTCCTTTACATAAAAACATTAACCCCCACCATACTACTAAATGTTTTGTGGTAAAAAGGTATATAACATTTATTA
The DNA here is from genome assembly GCF_036172605.1 of Pelobates fuscus. NCBI lineage: Eukaryota > Metazoa > Chordata > Amphibia > Anura > Pelobatidae > Pelobates > Pelobates fuscus. Next base: position 98,810,423 of record NC_086320.1, read on the forward strand.
GAAATCTCTGATGCCTCAATAACACATATACTTCTTACAAAACAACAGAATAATTTATAGTGCTGTTCAGGTACCCATAAAAAAATTAGGATGTGAATAATTAAAGATTATAAAGTATTCTTTGTCTGTCAATTATTCCTACAAGTTTTCTAATTTTAGTGTAGAAACTCAAATGCCATTTTTATAAAATATTAAAAAAAATATATAAATATGAATGGTCATACCCCTTGCTTATATCTATGTGAAGAAATACTGGTTCCAAAAAATGATTATTTTTATTTATAAAGCTTCGACATGTTCAACAGAACCATTCAATCGGCGAACAAACATGGAAGATATTGCAACAAGGCAAGTTTAACATACGGGGACAGTGGTGGGTAGGATTCTGCTCAAACAAGATTACAGTCTAATAGTGATTGCACTAAAGCACATTCAGTCCAAAAAAATGTTAATTGGTATATTGACAACATTAAAGGACCACTATAGTGCCAGGAAAACATACTCGTTTTCCTGGCACTATAGGGTTATTAGGTCCCTTCAGCCACTTACCTTTCTCCAGCGCCAGGCTCCCTCTTTGCGGAAGAACTCTCCACCCCCTTCCGACGTCAGATACGAATGCACATTCAAACCACCCATAGGAAAGCATTACTCAATGCTTTTCTATGGATGTCCAGCGTCTTCTCACTGTGATTTTTGCAGTGAGAATCGCGGCAGCGCCTCTAGCGGCTGTCAATGAGACAGCCACAAGAGGCTGAATTAACCCTCAGTGAAACATAGAAGTTTCTCTAAAACTGCTATGTTTTCAGCTGCAGGGTTAACACTAGAGGGACCTGGCACCCAGGACACTTCATTGAGCTGAAGTGGTCTGGGTGCCTATAGTGGTCCTTTAACAGAGTTATTCACTAATGTGCGAATTGCTTTGAGTGAAGGAATACAAATGTATTGAGGCTGTGTTAGAATGTCTTCCTGGGTTCTACTACTTGTGGGAGTGGAGCTTGCGTCATTGCGCCCTCTGGGATAGGTGCTTTTCTTACAGTTTGATGCACTATAAACATTATGTGACATATTAAGAAAAGGCAAAGCTTGCTTAACAAAAATAATGAATTGATGAGACACGGGTGGAATGCTCTCCAAGAGAGATGTTAACGGTTTGTTTTCAAGGGTTTCTTAAAGAGGGTTTTCTAATGGTACAGGAAATGTATTTTACATAAAAGATGAAGTGTCAAGAGATATTGTAAGCACAGAGTTGGGATTATGAAGTTAGGGTAAAAGAAATCAGAGAAGATAGGACATACATATTAATTATTAAAGGACCACTATAGTGCCAGGAAAACATACTCGTTTTCCTGGCACTATAGTGCCCTGAGGGGAGAAAGGGGTTAAACTTATCTATTTCTCCAGCGCCGGGCAGGGAGCTCTCCTCCTCCTCTCCTCCCTCTTCTTCCGTCACCCGCTGAATGCGCATGCGCGGCAAGAGCCGCGCGCGCATTCAGCCAGTCCATAGGAAAGCATTCACAATGCTTTCCTATGGACGCTGGCGTCTTCTCACTGTAAAAATCACAGTGAGAAGCGCGGAAGCCCTCTAGCGGCTGTCAATGAGACAGCCACTAGAGGCTGGATTAACCCTATCATAAACATAGCAGTTTCTCTGAAACTGCTATGTTTATAAAAAAAAAAGGGTTAAACCTAGATGGACCTGGCACCCAGACCAGTTCATTAAGCTGAAGTGGTCTGGGTGCCTATAGTGGTCCTTTAACCCCTTAAGGACACATGACGTGTGTGACATGTCATGATTCCCTTTTATTACAGAAGTTTGGTCCTTAAGGAGTTAAGGTAAATGACCTGGAATATAGAGATAGGTTTTAAACACAACAGAAATACTCAAAAGAAATGCACAGTCCAATGCTTCTGAGCTAAAACTTTACAATTCTAGTTTAAAACGATACAATATAGTTGAACATGTCCTAGACCAGGGGTAGGCAACCTTTTAGCAGCACTGTGCTAAAATAAGATTGTGATGTACCGTAGCGCGCTGGTGAGTATGTTGCCGTATTCTGCTTGTGTTATTTATTCTGCAGTTGTTTTGTATCGTTGGATTTGTGCATATATGAGCGGATATATTGTACATGTTCACAAGTAGTTTCTGGTGTCGTGTATGATACATATGAATGTGGGCTGTGTATGGGGGCTGCTTGTGGAATTGTGTGTGTGGATGGATATATCACATTGTGTGTTTTGTGGTTTGTGTATGTGTGGGGCTGTTTGGGGTATTGCATGTGAGAGCCTGCATGTGGGCTTGTGTGCATGTATGTGGATTGTCAGTGGTGTTGAGTTTGTGCGGACTGTGTGATGTGTTTGGGCTGTTCGTATTATTTGTATGAGGGGAGGGTTATTCTGCATTTCTGTGTATATATAGCAGTGTGGGTGGCTTCCCTGGGTTTCAGTGGGGACCAGGCTGGCCAAGTACAGGTCAAAGACAGGAGCTGCAACAGAAGTTTGGCTGCTCTGCATAAATTGAGGATTGTTCTTCACCACCTTTTCTTATTAGAAGATATCTGGAATTTCACTGGGACTCCTGATAGGCCAGATCCTGTTTCGCTCTAGCAGACTTGAGGGCCGTGCAAAGAAACCTGAAGTGCCGTGCATTGCACACGTGCCATAGGTGGTTGCCTACCCATATCCTAGACCAGTGATCGCGAACCTTTTTGAGCCCGAGTGCCCAAACCACAATACATGCCAACTTTTTTTTCCCTTAAAGTGCCAACATGCCAACACGGCAATTAAACCTCAATACTGAGGTTTAAGTTTAGAAAAAACAACTCGTACTGTTGTCCGAACTAATTAACAACTTTTGTTTTAAAAGAACACAACAACAGAGAGTTCAATGATACAAATTTTAAATAATGATATAAATAGATAAAATTAAGCTTATACTTATTAGTATCTCCAACAAATGCAATACATACACACACAGACTGCTGAATACATACACACAGTCTGCTGAATACATGTATGTACGTAGTGGGGAATCGCGATGCAGCCTAGAACAAAAGCTAACCCCATTCAACCCCCCAATAATGACAGACCACTTAGTATGGATGAAAACAGGCCACAGCATTTATTATCACAAACTAAATTACTGCATAACACATCCATAACTTTATTTATTAAATCTCTTCTTTTTCTGTAACCAAAACGTTAGACATAAATAAGCATAAATTAACATATATACATTTATAACTCCACACATAGTGTTATACAGTGACCCAACCGTCCTTGCCAATAAACATACAGTGGTTCCTAATCACCACTTCCTCTCACCTCCCCCCTCGTCATAAAAACATATCATTCCAATGCCCGCCATCAGCCGACCTTATCCATGCTTGATGGGCACGAGACCTCAGGCAACCTAATGTTAAACCTTTGAAGCAGGGGAGGTTGAGCCCTTAAAAACTTGTTAATCTCATTCCATATACTTAAACGTAACCCCTCAAACTCAATTGGCAAGGACATACTCCCGGCTAGCTGTGACTAAATATACCAATAGGGTGGGCGGGAGGGAAGCTGTTTGCTGGCCCAAATCCCAAGTGGCACTGAGGTAAGACCTCCCCCACACTAACTTACACAGAACATAATCCCACCCACACACTCTTTCTCAACCAATCCCATGCATCTATCCCCATACTTCTACATGTGCCCTTATCCGCTTAGCTGCGCTATCTCCCCAGCGCCTTGTATGTACGTAGTGGGGAATCGCGATGCAGCCTAGAACAAAAGCTAACCCCATTCAACCTGCCAATAACTGCAGACCACTTAGTATGCATGAAAACAGGGCACAGCATTTATTATCACAAACTAAATTACTGCATAACACATCCATAACTTTATTTATTAAATCTCTTCTTTTTCTGTAACCAAAACGTTAGACATAAATAAGCATAAATTAACATATATACATATATAACTCCCCACATAGTGTTATACAGTGACCCAACCATCCTTGACAATAAACATACAGTGGTTCCTAATCACCACTTCCTCTCACCTCCCCCCTCGTCATAAAAACATATCATTACAATGCCCGCCATCATCCGACCTTATCCATGCTTGATGGGCACGAGACCTCAGGCAACCTAATGTTAAACCTTTGAAGCAGGGGAGGTTGAGACCTTAAAAACTTGTTAATCTCATTCCATATACTTAAACGTAACCCCTTAAACTCAATTGGCAAGGACATACCCCGCCACAACCCCACTGTTTTATACCTAAAATCAGCGGGGGACCCCACCACAACCAGCCATGGCCTGTTTTACCACTTCTCGCAGCGCAAGATGAACATAGGCCTTTTCTGACCTCCAGCAAGCGCACCCATCCCCTCGAGATAACTAGGCCACATCCAGCCAAACCCTAAGGCGAACTGGAATCCCCCAAGACAAACCTAGAAACCCATCTCGTCCGAATTTCGACGGCAGCGCACCAGGGCACTCACATTGCTGAGCGCACTGCCAACAGGAACGGGCGATAGCCTCAGCCAAGCCCCTGAGAACCTCCGGGAAGAAGCAGAATGCGTAACATGTCCAGATGGAAGAGCATCCAATTCCGAAACCGACACCGAACCCATGTCAGTCCACCCAGAGATGACAAAACCCCTGGTACCTCCGCTCCCGAAGGCGTAAGATCCAACCACTCGCCCCTGCCTCCTGGCCCAAATTACATATGAGAATCCCACCATCCCCATTCCGGGGGGGGGGGGGGGAACCGTAACCGCAGAGATAAATCCATTCGGAGACCAGCAGGATGGACCCAAGGAACCCACCACCCTGACTCCCACCATTCGAGCCCTCTGAACCATTGTCGCAGGCACGCCAAGCCTGGCGGCGTCCGTAGCCGCCCCCAACCAGAATGAATGCCCCATGAACTCCCCACCATCCTTATCCAGGAATTCGATCCCCCAAGCAGAACACCCCACTAAATGGACGCAGGAGAGAAAATCCATCTCCGAGAACCAAACAGGGGTGAGGAGGACGAATAATCCAGGGGATGGAACAGAACTCCCAATGAAAAACAGGGAAATGACGGAACCCTGCGCCGCCCCCGATCGGAGCGGTATATTTCAGACTATCCTGGGAACCCACTACATCATGGTAGGAGCCCAACCATTACCCCGTGCATTCCATCTACCTCAGGAGGATGCAGAAAGTCAACCCCGCAACATCCAAGAATTGCACAGATTCTATCGACGAATCAGCCAACCGCAACCGACTTACCCTTCCCAACGACAACAGCCGTTGAGCGGCGAAACCTGAAGGAAGTCCGTTCCAACGCTTACTCAACTCCACCAAAACACCCTCCCACTTGCCGATGACCATAACATGAACGGGAAGCCGAGCCCCGCTAATCGCAGAAATCGCCCCCAACGTCAATAATAGACGGAACCAAACATGTAGATGAGCAGTCCAATCCCAGAACCCCCAAGGAAACGTTCCCATCTGTCCCGATCACTCCCACCTTACTGGAGCGGGCCCCACGCTGCCTCAGAGATCGCCCACGGACCAGCTTCAGCCCGTTGGACCAAGCGACCACACCTCCACTGCCTTATAAATCAACCCCGCGACACCTCCGCCCGAAGTACGCTCTATAATGAACACGACAGAGCATCGCCCATCACCTCGGGAATAACTGGACAAAAAAACCCTGACCAGCCGCCCCTAGACTCAAACAGCGCCGAGCCAGGCGCCGCAACCAGAGTACCAGAGTACCACCGGGCAATGGCGGCTCTAGACTTGGCGAGGCCTTAGGCGAGACTCATACATGAGGCCCCCACTAACACCATTATTGAAAAAATAGCAGTTGATTTGTGTGTATACAGGGCCGTCTTTAATTTTGATTGGACCCTGGGCAAGCATTTACTTGGGCCCCCCTGACTACATATAGACACGCACAAATACACTACCTGACACACACTGACCGCATATAGATACACACAAGAACATACAGATACACACAGACTACATATAGATACACTAACACACACATAGACACACACAGATACAAACACTGGCATACATGCAGATACAAAGGTACACACACTGACTTCATATAGATACACCGACACACATACAGACACACAGATACACAACCTGACACACATGCAGATATACAGATGCAAACACTGACACATACAGATACACACACAAACACAAATGGACAACATACAGATACACATTCTGACAGACGTACTGACACAGACAGCCATACTGAAACACACATACACAAAGACATACTGAACCACACGGACACTGATGGACTCACGCACACAGACATACAGATACACTGACAGACATACTGGCACATATACACACAGACAGATGGACATCCTGAAACACACATACAATGACAGACATATTGACAAACACAGACATACAGAACCACACGGACACTGACAGACTCACACATAGACATACAGACATTCTGGCACACATACTGAAACACACATACAGACACACTAACAGACTCACACCCACACACACAGACATACTGACAGACTCTCTCACACACACACACACACAGACATACTGACAGACATACACACATACACACATACATACTGAAGCACACAGACACTGACAGACTCACACACACAGACATACAGATACACTGACAGACATACTGGCACACTAACACATACACACACACTCAGACACTCATGCAAAATTTCATAACCACAGTGTGACGGGGCTGACAGTGTGAGGTGGGTTGACATAGTGTTAAGGGCTGACAGTGTGAGGTGGGGTGACAGTGTTAGGGGCTGACAATGTGAGGTGGGGTGACAGGGTGAGAGGGGGTGACATAATGTGAGGTGGAGTGACATGGTGAGAGGGGCTGACATAGTGTTAGGGGCTTACAATGTGAGGTGGAGTGACAGGGTGAGATGGGATGACAGTGTTAGGGGCTGACAATGTGAGGTGGGGTGACAGGCTGAGAGGGGGGGCATATTGTTTGGGGAGTGGCAGGGTGAGGTGACAGAGTTAGGGCGTTGACATAGTGTGGGGGGGTCACAGGGTGGGTGACAGAGTCAGAGGTGGGGTGACAGTGTGAGGGGGTGACAGGTGGGGTGAGAAAGGGGTGACAGGCGAGGTGGCATGGTGAGAGGGAGGTAAAAGGGTGAGGGGGTGACAGGTGGGGTGACAAGGTGAGAGGGGGTGAGAGGGAGGTGGCAGGGTGAGGGGGGTGACAGGTGGGGTGACAGATGGTTTTGCTGGGTGACAGAGGGGTGACAGGTGGGGTGGCAGTGTGAGAGGGGGTGACAGGTGGGGTGGTTGCAGGGTGCGGGGTGTGACAGGGTGAGGGGGGGGTGACAGGTGGGGTGGTAGGGTGAGGTGACAGAGTAAGGCGGTGACAGTGGGGCGGTCACAGGGTGGGTGACAGAGTAAGGGGGGGTGACATGGTGAAAGGAGGTGACGGGGGGTGGCATGGTGCGAGGGAGGTAAAAGGGTGAGGGGGTGACAGGTGGGGTGACAAGGTGAGAGGGGGTGAGAGGGTGGTGGCAGGGTGAGAGGGGGTGACAGGTGGGGTGACAGATGGTTTTGCTGGGTGACAGGTGGGGTGGCAGGGTGAGAGAGGGGTGACAGGTGGGGTGGCAGGGTGAGAGGGGGTGACAGGTGGGGTGGCAGGTGGGGTGGTTGCAGGGTGCGGGGTGTGACAGGGTGAGGGGGTGACAGGTGGGGTGGTAGGGTGAGGTGACAGAGTAAGGGGGTGACAGTGGGGGGGTCACAGGGTGGGTGACAGAGTAAGAGGGGTGTGACATGGTGTAAGGAGGTGACGGGGGGTGGCATGGTGAGAGGGGGGTGACAGGTGGGGTGACAGGTGGGGTGGCAGGGTGAGGGGGGTGACAAAGTGAGGGGGTGACAGATGGGGTGGCAGGGTGAGAGAGGGGTGACAGGTGGGTGGCAGGGGGAGGGAGGTGACAGTGTGATAGGTGGGGTGGCAGGTGGTGTGACTGGGTTAGGGGGTGACAGGTGGGGTGGCAGGGTGAGAGAGGGGTGACAGGTGTGTGGCAGGGGGAGGGAGGTGACAGTGTGACAGGTGGGGTGGCAGGTGGTGTGACTGGGTGGGGAGAGTGACAGGTGGGGTGGCTGAGTGAGGGGGGGTGACAGGTGGGGTGGCTGCGTGACAGATGGGGTGACTGGGTGAGGGGGTGGCAGGGTGGCAGATAGGGCGACAGGGTGAGGGGGTGGCAGATGGGGTGACAGGTGGGGTGGCAGGGTGACAGATGGGGTGACTGGGTGAGGAGAGTGGCAGATGGGGTGACAGGGTGAGGGGGTGGCAGGTGGGGTGACAGGGTGACAAGTGTGGTGGCAGGGTGACAGATGTGGTGACTGGGTGAGGGGGGTGACAGAAGGGGGGGCAGATGGGGTGACAGGGTGAGGGGGTGGCAGATGGGGTGACATGGTGAGGGGGTGACAGGTGGAGTGGCAGAGTGGCAGAGGGGTTGACAGGGTGAGGGGGTGACTGGTGGGGTGGCAAATGGGGTGACATGTGGGGTGGCAGGGTGACATATGGGGTGACTGGGTGGCAGATGGGGTGACTGGGTGAGGGGGTGGCAGGTGGGGTGACAGGTGGGGTGGCAGGGTGACAAGTGGGGTGGCAGGGTGACAGATTGAGTGAGGGGGTGGCAGATGGGGTGACAGGGTGAGGGGGTGGCAGATGGGGTGACATGGTGAGGGGGTGACATGTGGGGTGGCAGGGTGACAGATGGGGTGACTGGGTGAGGGGGTGGCAGATGGGGTGACAGGGTGAGGGGGGTGACAGGTGGGGTGACTGGGTGAGGGGATGGCAGGGTGGCAGATGGGGTGACAGGGTGACAAGTGGGGTGGCAGGGTGACAGATTGGGTGAGAGGGTGGCAGAAAGGGGTGGCAGATGGGGTGACAGGGTGAGGGGGTGGCAGATGGGGTGACATGGTGAGGGGGTGACATGTGGGGTGGCAGGGTGACAGATGGGGTGACTGGGTGAGGGGGTGACAGGTGGGGTGGCAGATGGGGTGACAGGGTGAGGGGGGTGACAGGTGGGGTGGCAGATGGGGTGACAGGGTGACATATGGGGTGACTGAGTGAGGGGGATGGAGGGTGGCAGATGGGGTGACAGGGTGAGGGGGGTGGCAGATGGGGTGACAGGGTGAGGGGGTGGCAGATGGGGTTACAGGGTGGGTGGCAGGGTGACAGGTACCTTTTTCCCTGGTGGTCCAGTGGTGGCAGACTCCCTGATGGTCCAGTGGGCTCTCCGATCTGCAGCTCTGCTGGATGCAAAGCTGCAGACCACATGGTGAAGGTCTCGCGATCTTCAGTCAGAGCGTTGCCGTGGTAACCCGCGGCAATGCTCTGATTGGCTAGAGATCGCGAGACACTTCAGTCTGCAGCTCACACCCAGCGGAGCTGCAGACTAAAGGCTGGCTGTCCCGGGCAGACTGACAGGAGGGGCCTCGCACCCGGCGGCATACAGGGGAAGCCGCCGGGCCCCCTCCTGTGTCGGGTCCTCAAGGACCCGACATGTCAGTTTGCCCTATGGCAGGTTTAGGCGGCCGCGAGGCCCCACACAGCGCGAGGCCTTAGGCGGCCGCCTAAACCGCCTAATTAGAGAGCCGCCTCTGCCACCGGGGTAGAGGGTACTGTCACATGATAAAGACAGCCAGCACCACCCCACGATGGTCCCCAAGGAAAAACCCACCCACCTGTTCGTGAGCCGGGTACCCCATGTCTACCATGCCACCAGAAAGGGGAAGCTCCAAAAACACCAGAGTCCGCCAGAGCCAGCGTAATGGGCAAGAGCCAGCACCCCACTGAGAGCCCAAATGGCCCAAAACCTACTGCAGCAGCAAACAGTTGGAAGCCAGCGGAAAGTACGTAGGGGGCCAGATTGCACAAGCCACCGTTAAAGGAGGCTCAGAAGGAACCCCATACAGTCCCAAGGGCAACCCCAACAGGCAACGACAACTGAGCAAATAAGGAATCTGGCGATATCGACCCCGCTCCCCCATATCCCAAAGGGGGAACCCGCAGAGCGGACTTCAGGGGTACACTAAACGATCGTGAAGTAAGCCGAGGGTCCTGCACCGAGAGCACCCACATCCCCCATCCCGACAGATTGCAGAGAGATCGAAAACGCACCGTGCTGGGGCACTAGGCGAGCCCCAAGTAAAACCAGAGGCCAAAACCCATCCGGTCCCAGGCCAAGAAAGGGTCGCACCGCCAACCATGGACGAAAGTGCAAAACCTACCTCCACCAACCCAGCTCCTCCCAGGGACGATATGCGTCCCGAGAGCGTCCTGATCGCAGAACCATGCAGCGCATTCTCGGGGAGCCCTCTCCCCGACCATGCCATCCATAACAAGGGGCGCATCCGTATACGCGCCACGGGGTGTAAGCGACCACAGCATGCTCCCCACGACCCTCCCGGAGCCCCAAATGTCCCTCTTAGTCAAGGGATCCCCCGTGGCAGGAGGGAACATAACTGCAATAAAAGCCCCTTCCCCCATCTGCTCCCTAGTATTGCGTGCAAGCCAAGTGGGCCATAGTAGCTCAGCAACACCCAGAGTCACTGGAACCTGGGAGGTATTGCCGGCGCCATCAGCTGCGCCGGACGCTGCAGGAAAGCGTACTTAAACATATGATACATACTGAAAATGAAGGGGGGGAAGCGGCGCCCATGTACCCCAATTTTATTTATTTTTGTAAACATTTTTGGATTCTATTTCAGTTTCTTTTTTTTTTTGCTTTGGTTATTCTCCTCCTTGTACTTGACATCGTATTCACGTTTTTTTTTTCTTTTTTATTTATTCCATGTGGTAATGAACAATTTATTTCTGTTCAAAAGACATCAGCTGTAATCCAGGCGCCACCTGCTGGACGGGTCCATGAACTGCAGCAGTGTCCTGAGAAGAAGCAGCAGAGAAGATGAGAGCCCACGCCCCAGAGGAGATGGCCGAGGTAAGTGACCTACGGGGGGGGGGGGCGAGGGGACCAAGCTAGGTAGAGGGGGGGGAACAGAGGGGAGGCAGACAGGGAGGGACAGAGACCCAGGGGGGAGGGGAATTAGAGCAGGAGGGGGGGAAAAGGAGGGGAAAGGGGGGGAGGCCCACCAGAGAGGGGGAGGGGGGAAATTAGAGCAGGAGGGGGGAAAAAAAGGGGGGACCACCAGAGAGGAGGGGGGGGAGAGGAAACCGGGCAAGAGGAGGGGGGTCCAGGGGGCCCAGCCAAAGGTAATCTGGGCCCCCTCGCAGCACGGACGGCACACACAGGGGAAAGAGGGGGGACAGGGAAGACAGAGCCCTGGGAACCTTCCTCACTGGCAGAGGAGGCTCCTGACGGGCAAGGGAACCCTCCGGACCCCCAACGGCGGTACCAAGGTACTCCGCACGGCCCGCGAGGGCCTACTCACCGCCCTACCTCCCCGCGGGCTGCGGGGGGACCTGGATTGTTGCCGGGCAACCGACCGCCACCCGGATAGCTGCATCTGCCGCCAACCACCCCCGGCCCGCAATCCAGCGCTGACGGACGGGGCGGATGGTGTGGAAGGAGGACCACTTGCAGGCTGCGCGGCAGCCGCACTAGGAGGCTGGGGAAGCAGCAGGCCGCGCAGCGGTAGTAGGCCGCATTCCTGGCCTGGGAGTACCAGGCCGTGCGGCAATGAAGGCGGCTGGCCGCGCGGCAGTGGCAGGCCTTGTGGCAGAAGGCCGTGCCATGCGCGCGGCCGCAGAAGGCCGCAAATCACATCCACTGTAGGTAGGCCGCGTGTCTGGAGCCCCAGACATGCGGTCCTGGCGGTGCCTCGGGCCCGGGCTCCCAGTCCTCAACCGGGCCCGAGGAGTATTATCAGGGGAGAGCCTGGCAGTGCTGGAGTGGCCCCCAGGGGCAGGGACCACATGGGAGGCAGCAGGGGAGACCGTGGGGGGGTGCTCCAGAGGGAGGCAGGCCGCGGGGGGGGGCCCACACTGGTAGCCATACCTCCAGTAATGTGCCCAAATTGCTCCCACAGGTGCCGGCCACCATCCAGCGCTGCAGCAGCTCTGAGGGAAACCAGAAAGCCTCAACCTCCATCCCTCAAGCTGTGTAAATCTGCAGGCCCAGGCAAACAGGAGCAGGAGGACAGGAAGCTGTTTGCTGTCCCGAATCCCAAGTGGCACTGAGGTAAGACCTCCCCCTCACTAACTTACACAGAACATAATCCCACCCACAAACTCTTTCTCAACCAATCCCATGCCTCTATCCCCACACTCCTACATGTGCCCTTGTCCGCTTAGCTGCGCTATCTCCCCAGAGCCTCACACACAAGACTGATGAATACAAAGACTGATGAATACACACACACACAGTCTGCTGAATACACATACAGACAGACTGCTGAGTACACACACACAGACTGCTGAGTACACACACACACAGTTGACTGAATACACACACATACAGTCCGCTGAATACACACACTGCTGAGTACACACACACACACAGACTGCTGAATACACGCACACACACAGATTGCTGAATACACACACACATACTGCATTGAGGGGTGTAGTGTATGTGTTTGTGTGTGGTGGGCTGTGTGTGTGCTGTGTGTGTGAGGGGTGCAGTCAGTGGCGTACATACCGGGGTCGCAGGGGTCGCGGCTGTGACCGGGCCCGGCCCACCCGCCCTGCGACCCAGGTATGTATGTCACTGGGCCAGCCTCTTCTCCTGGGGGGCCCAGGAGCCGGCCACCTCAGGGCCCCCCGTGGCTGGCCCTGCTGTCACCCGGCTGGCGGGCACGCGAGGGAGCACTCTCCCTGGCTGAGTGCTTCCTCTTCAGCTCCCTCGTGCACCGCACTGAAACCGGAGCCGGAAGATGACGTCATCTTCCGGCTCCGGCATCAGTACGCGGCGCGCGAGGGAGCTGAAGAGGAAGCACTCAGCCAGGGAGAGTGCTCCCTCGCGCGCCCGCCAGCCGGGTGACAGCAGGGCCAGCAACACCACTGCACTGGGAATCCCCTCAGCTCTCCCACAGCTCTCCCACAGGTAAGGAGGCTGGGGGGATTAAAAAAAACAAAAAACGTGTGAGTGTGTGTTAGTGAGTGTGTTAGAGTGTGTGTGTGTTAGTGAGTGTGTTAGTGTTAGAGTGTGTGTGTGTGTGTGTGTTAGTGTTAGTGTGTGTGTTAGTGTGTGTGTGTGTGTGTGTGTGTGTGTGTGTGTGTGTGTGTGTGTGTGTGTTAGTGTGTGTGTTAGTGTTAGAGTGTGTGTGTTAGTGTGTGTGTTAGAGTGTGTGTGTGTTAGTGTTAGAGTGTGTGTGTCTGTTACTGAGTATGTTTGTGTGCGTCTGTCACTCAGTGTGTGTCTGTCAGTAAATGTGTGCATCTGTTCATGAGATTGTGTGTGTCTTAAGCACTTACCTTTCTCCAGCGCTGGACTCCCTTGGCGCTGGGGATCTCTCCGCCCCGATCCGCCTCTCAGCTCCAAATGCACATGCGTGGCAAGAGCCACGCGCGCATTCAAACCGCCCATAGGAAAGCATTACTCAATGCATTCCTATTGACGTTCAGCATCGCAGAAAATCCTCTAGCGGCTGTCAATGAGACAGCCACTAGAGGCTGGATTAACCCTCAGTGAAACATAGCAGTTTCTCTGAAACTGCTATGTTTTCAGCTACATGGTTAAAACTTGAGAGACCTGGCACCCAGACCACTTCATTGAGCTGAAGTGATCTGGGTGTCTAAAGTGGTCCTTTAAGTGTATGTGTTTATGCATGCACTGGCGTACATACCGCGGTCGCACGGGTCGCAGCCCTGCGACCAGGTGCCCGCCGCCATGTGTTGCGGCCCTAGCCCGCGCAGAGTAAGCGTGCGTGCGGGGGGGCCCGGATCAGTTTTCGCACCAGGGCCCCATGGGTTGTGTGTACGCCAATGGGTGCAGTGTGTGTGAGGGGTGTTGTGTGTGTATGAGGGGTGCTGTGTGTGTGTTTGAGGGGTTCTGTGTGTGTGTATGAGGGGTGCTGTGTGTGTGTGTGAGGGGTGCTGTGTGTGTGTGTGAGGGGTGCTGTGTAAGTGTGAAGGGTGCTGTGTGTGTGTAAGGGGTGCTCTGTGTGTGAGGGGTGCTGTGTGTGTGAGGGGTGCTGTGTGTGTGTGTGAGGGGTGCTGTGTGTGTGTGTGTGTGTGTGTGTGTGTGTGTGTGTGTGTGTGTGTGTGTGTGTGTGTGTGTGTGTGTGTGTGTGTGTGTGTGTGTGTGTGTGTGTGTGAAATGTGCTGTGTGTGTGTGTGAGGGGTGCTGTGTGTGTGTGTGTGTGTGTGTGTGTGTGTGTATGAGGGGTGGTGTGTGTGTATGTGTGTGAGGGGTGTTGTGTGTGTGTGTGTGTGTGTGTGTGAGGGGTGTTGTGTGTGTGTATGAGGGGTGATGTATGTGTGTGTGTGTGTGTGTGTGTGTGTGAGGGGTGCTGTGTGTGTGTATGAGGGGTGCTGTGTTTGAGAGAGGGGTGCTGTGCTGTGTGGGGGGTAGGGGTGCTGAGCTAGGGTAAGGGTGCTGTGCTGTGGGGGTAGGGGTGCTGTGTGTGTTGTGGGGGTGCTGTGTGGGGGGTAGGGGTGCTGTGTGGGGGTAGGGGTACTGTGTGTGGGGGGTAGGGGTGCTGTGTGTGGGGGTAGGGGTGCTGTGTATGGGGGGTAGGGGTGCTGTGTATGGGGGGTAGGGCTGCTGTGTGTGGGGGGTAGGGCTGCTGTGTGTGTGGGCGGGTAGGGGTGGGGACGGATGCTGGGTGTAGGGGAGGGGAGGGAAGCTGGGTGTGGGGGAGGGGAGGGATGCTGAGTGTGGGGGAGGGGAGGAATGCGAGGGATGCTGTGTGGGGGGGAAGGGGTGCTGTGGGGGGGTAGGGGTAAAGTTGTTTTAAAAAAGAAAGTATGCTAAATCAGTATCCCCCTCCCTCCTTCTTACCTTTAATGAAGGAGGGGGGGTGGGACACAGCCATCCCTGGTGGTACGGTGGTGGCAAGTACTGCTTCTGTGTCGGGAGGCAGGGGGAGGGATCTGTGAAGCAGCTCCTCTGTCCTCCCGCGCGATGCTGTGTGGAGCGTTGCCTTGGTAACGCGCGGCAACGCTCCACACAGCATCGCGCGGGAGGACAGGGGAGCTGCTTCACAGATCCCTCCCCCTGCCTCCCGACACGGAAGCAGAGTAGGTGCCTGACGTTTTGTGCAGGCAGGTGCCTACTCTGCAGTGATGGCTAACCTATGGCCGCGTGCCCACAGAAAGGGCCCGGTGTGCCACCTGTGGCACGCGTGCCATAGGTTCGCCATCACTGTCTTAGACTGTAACACTATTTATTTATTTATTTATTATTGCCATTTATATAGCGCCAACAGATTCCGTAGCGCTTTACAATATTATGAGAGGGGGATTTAACTATAAATAGGACAGTTACAAATAAACTTACAGGAACAATAGGTTGAAGAGGACCCTGCTCAAACGAGCTTACATTCGTCTATTCTATTCGTCACTAGTCTATTAGTTACATAAGACACTAATGTAACAAATATTAGACTTTCTTGCACATAAGAATCATATAAATGCTAATGATTTAAATGGACATTATAGACACCTAGACACCTTCATCTCATTGAAGCGATCTGGGTGCCGTGTCCCTGTTCCCTAATCTCTGCAATCTAAAACATTTCAGTTTTCAAGAAACTGCAATGTTTATATTGCAGAGTTGCATATAGTGGCTGTCTACCAGTAGAGGTGCTTTCTGCTGTTTCACAGAGTTTTACACTATCACTATGCATGGGATCTGTGGGACAGATCATTGTCCACCATCCATTCCCCCTTCAGTGAGGAAGAATATAAATATAACGTAAAGTGGGGAAAAAAACAATACTTAAATTAGCATTTAGTGTCACTTATTTCAATTTTTTATTATTTAGCCTTATAGCTGTTCCCTAACACCCGCACTGTAACGCAAATAGCACACTGCCGCTTCCTTAATTACATTTTCTATTTAAAAGACAATGCTAAAGAAAAACTATTTTTGTCATTTTTTTCTAAACTTCTGATTGTTGGCTTCTGTAATAGTTTGTTTATGTTTCTTTCAACAGCAAGACATTAATTCACCACCCTTTACCTTTAACTGCTATATCACAAATCTTTGTTGTTTGTGTCTAAGGAAATTAGCCAACGGACAGGTTGTATAACATATGGTAAATCAAGGTATGAATATTCACTGTCTCATTTTCTGTTATCCCCCTATTAAAATTGTAAAGCACTGCAGATTATGTCAGCACAATAATTATAATAACAATAATATAAAGATATATATATAATAAAATAAACATGTGTCAACTATCAGTATAAGACAAAGTTAGATAGAATAGAGCCAAAATGTAAAAAGATTCCCATGCACTATTCCAAATACCAACACAGTACTGCCGTAAAAGAAAGACCGCTTATTGTAGTGGTTTTGGACCAAAGCTTAAAGGGACATTATAGTCACCAGAACAACTGCAGCTTATTGAATTTGTTCTGGTGAGTAGAATCATTTTTGCTGTAAACACTGTCTTTTCAGAGAAAATGCAGTGTTTACATTGCAGCCTAGTGATAACTTCACTGGCCACTCCTTAAATAGCTGTTAAAGATCCTTCCTGGTTCAGGAGCACACATATTCTACACTCCCTACTGGGATTGTCCCTAAAACAAGTCGTTGAGGAGCCAACTCGTAAAGAGGCCATACTAGATTTAGTGTTAACAAATGGAGATTTGGTATCAGATATTACTGTAGGTGAAAGTTTAGGATCCAGTGATCATCAGTCAGTGTGGTTTAATTTAAGAACAGTGACTGAGTCACACCACACAAAAACAAAAGTTTTAGACTTTAGAAAAACAGACTTTTCTAAAATTAGAATATGTGTAAAGGAGTCATTATCAGACTGGAGCAATTTAAATGGAGTCCAAAAGAAATGGGATTATTTAAAAAGTTGCACTACTGAAGGCAACAGAAAATTGCATTAGGCTTGTCAGTAAAAGCAAAAAATTCAAGAAACCACTCTGGTACTCTGCAGATGTGGCCAAAATAGTAAAAAAACTAAAAGTTAGCATTAGTAATTATAAAAAAAAAAACAGAGTGAGGAAGACAGAATGACCTATAAGATTAGGCAGAAAGAGGCTAAGCAAGTTATAAGAGCTTCCAAATCACACACAGAAGAGAAAATAGCACAGTCAGTAAAAAAGGGGGACAAAACTTTTTTTAGATACATAAATGAGAAAAGAAAAGTAAAACAAGGATTAGTTAGATTAAAAACAAAAGAAGGAAGGTATGTAGATGAGGATAAAGGTCTAGCTGACTGCCTCAATTAATATTTTTGTTCGTTATTTACAGATGAAAATGAAGGAAAGGGACCTCAGTTAAGAAAAAGGATAAATTAGTCATTTATTACACGTGAGTTTACAGAGGAAGAGGTTCTATTTCAACTGTCAAAAGTAAAGACAAATAAGTCAATGGGACCTGATGGAATACACCCAAAGCTATTAAAAGAGCTTAGTGGTGTACTAGCAAAACCATTAACAGATTTATTTAACCAATCATTGTTAACAGGAGTAGTCCCAGAAGATTGGAAGTTAGCGAATGTTGTGCCCATTCACAAGAAAGGTAATAGGGAGGAGTCGGGCAACTATAGGCCAGTAAGCCTTACTTCAGTAGTGGGGAAAGTGATGGAAACCATGTTAAACGATAGGATTGTTGAACATCTAAAAACACATGGATTTCAAGATCAGAGACAACATGGGTTTACTTTAGGGAGATCATGCCAAACTAATCTTATTGTTTTTTTTGATTGGGTAACTAAAATTATAGATCAGGGTGGTGCAGTAGACATTGCTTACCTAGATTTCAGTAAGGCTTTTGACAATGTTGCACATAGAAGGCTTATCAATAAACTACAATCTTTGAGTTTGGATTCCAATATTGTTGAATGGGTAAGGCAGTGGCTGAGTGACAGGCAACAGAGGGTTGTAGTCAATGCAGTATATTCAAAGCTTGGGCTTGTCACCAGTGGGGTACCTCAGGGATCTGTACTTGGACCCATTCTCTTTAATATTTTTATTAGTGATATTGCAGAAGGTCTTGATGGTAAGGTGTGTCTTTTTGCGGATGATACCAAGATATGTAACAGGGTTGATGTTCCAGGAGGGATAAGCCAAATGGCAAATGATGTAGGTAAACTAGAAAAATGGTCAGAGTTGTGGCAACTGACATTTAATGTGGATAAGTGCAAGATAATGCATCTTGGACGTAAAAACCCAAGGGCAGAATACAGAATATTTGATAGACTCCTAACCTCAACATCTGAGGAAAGGGATTTAGGGGTGATTATTTCTGATGACTTAAAGGTAGGCAGACAATGTAATAGAGCAGCAGGAAATGCTAGCAGAATGCTTGGTTGTATAGGGAGAGGTATTAGCAGTAGAAAGAGGGAAGTGCTCATGCCATTGTACAGAACACTGGTTGAGACCTCACTTGGAGTACTGTACACAGTACTGGAGACCATATCTTCAGAAGGATATTGATACCTTAGAGAGAGTTCAAAGAAGGGCTACTAAACTGGTTCATGGATTGCAGGATAAAACTTACCAGGAAAGGTTAAAGGATCTTAACATGTATAGCTTGAAGGAAAGACGAGACAGGGGGGATATGATAGAAACATTTAAATACATAAAGGGAATCAACACAGTAAAGGAGGAGACTATATTTAAAAGAAGAAAAACTACCACAACAAGAGGACATAGTCTTAAATTAGAGGGGCAAAGGTTTAAAAATAATACCAGGAAGTATTACTTTACTGAGAGGGTAGTGAATGCATGGAATAGCCTTCCATCTGAAGTGGTAGAGGTTAACACAGTAAAGGAGTTTAAGCATGCGTGGGATAGGCATAAGGCTATCCTAACTATAAGATAAGGCCAGGGACTAATGAAAGTATTTAAAAAACTGGGCAGACTAAATGGGCCGAATGGTTCTTATCTGCCGTTCACATTCTATGTTTCTATGTTTCTATGTTCATGGCTGCCTAAAATGCATCCAAACATTCAGTGTCTCCTCCCTCTGCATGCAGACACTGAACTTTCCTCATAGAGATAAATTGATTCAATTCATCTCTATGAGGAGATGCTGATTGGTCAGGGCTGTGTTTGAATCATTCTGGCTCTGTCCCTGATCTGTCTCCTAGTCAGTCTCAGCCAGTCCTATAGGGAAGCACTGTGACTGGTTCAGGCCACAACTTCTGCTGATATCAGCAGACTGCTTGTTTTTTTTTTTTAGGCAAACAGCATGCAGGTCTACAGCATCTGGCTTGAGTACAGTAAGCTGTTGCTATATTTATGGAGTCATGAGGGGCCCAGGGGGGCTAGATTGTGGTTTTAACACTATAGGGTTAGGAATACATGTTTATGTTCCTTACCCTATAGTGATCCATTAATGAGATAGCATTTCTGAGATAAGGCAGTATTAACACTGCAGTCCATCTCTAATAGTTGTCATTTTGATATATTTTTTTTAATTTGTTGGGTACAAGTTTCTTGATCCAAGGAGACATTTGACTGCCATTCTAGGGTCAAGAAGGAATTATTTCCTAATTTGTTGCAAAATTGGAAAGTGCTTCAAACTGGGTTTTTTTGTGCGACTCTTCAAAAGTCAACCCTACATACAAACACAACTCTGTAAATAAAACACTATATATAAACACACCCATGCATTCAAAAACCAACACTACACACAAACAAATGCCTGTATTTAAACACCAACACTATATGCAAACACACATTCACTCACACATACTCCATACAAAAATATACTTACATTCAAACACACACACACACACACACACACAGCTCAGTGTAAAATGCAATCCTGCAAGAATGGGAAAATAGTAGATCGCCAGCAGGCAAAGCATTGTGTGAGTTGTACGACACATGGGGATCTACCTTTTGGCCACCTTAGCAATAGGGAGGTGCCAAAAAAATTTTTGCACCAGGGTTCTCTCTACATTAGTACCAAGATTAACTTTATCATGGCTGTATTTCTCCAGGTAATTGGCAACATGTCCCTGTCAATGTCCATCAAAGTGTAAACACATTTGACAACATTAATGCAAACCCATGATTTGAGTCCTACACTAAAATTCCACTGTATTGCTTCTCTGTCAATACCTGTATGGGATTCAGACCTGTGAATTGCTGATTTTAAACCCTACTCAGTATTTTACTGAATGAGATATTCACATCCTATTTCCCAGGTATTTGTCTTTAGTAAACATCTGAATTGCAAATCACAGTAATATCTGGGGATTTTCACAAACTTTTGCTTATCTGGAATGTAAATTAACCTTAGTGAACAAACCTAACTCTTAATCACAACATTTTTTAAGAATTGATAATGGATTAGAAATTAGAAAAAAACGATGTGGAAATATTTTGAAAATCAGATATTCTGCTTTGGGTATTTTGATCTAAAATTTGCAGTTCCTGACAATTTCTTAATTAGCAAATAACCATGTCTGCTCGCCATAAAGTGGTGCTTGCCAGAGATGTATCCAGTCAGAGCCAGCCCGAAGGGATTTTGATGGGTCCATGGGTCCCAGGCAGCACTTTTACGGGGCACTACTTTTGATATTAAGAGGCAGCAAATTGAACTGCAACCCCCGCCTCACGCCCAGAATTTTTTTTTTTGTGTGTCTGTGTGTCTGTGTGCACATGTATGTATAAGCTGCTAAAAGAAGGAGTCTGTGATATTTTGGGTGTATGAATTGATGGGAGAAGCAGGGCTGCCATCAGAAATTTTGGGGCCCCTGACACAGCTCAAGGTCTGGGCCCCCCGGCGCCTGCACCCGAGTGTCCCCTCCTCCCCCCCTGAGTCCGCTCACAGCGATGCAGTGTCTGCAGGGCCGGTGCAAGGATTTTTGCCGCCCTAGGCAAAAGTAAAGTTTGCCGCCCCCCCATGTGACATCACAGTGCCCCACCCATATGATCTGCCATGTTAACTAACACAGTGCTGCAGTGCCGCCGTGTTTACAATAAAAGGCCTACAGGGACAGGCTATAGACACCAGAACCACTACATTAAGCTGCAGTGGTTCTGGGGACTATAGTGTCCCTTTAATGTGAGGTAAATTAAAGATTAGTTCCACGAATAATATACTAGATTGCCTACTTACAACCAGATGAGGATGATGATGGGCTTCAACTGCCGTCTGGCTCCACTGGTCTGGTGTAGAACAGGCTCTCTGGAGGCGGTTTGTAACTGTGGTCACAAAAATCAATGTTCTGGGAGAACGAGAAGCAGCTCCATTTTTTGAGGGCCCTTTACACAGCTCAAGGTCTGGGTCCCAGGGTCCACCTTCATGTTCCACCAATGAGTTTGTTCACAGGGGTGTGGAGGGGGGGGGGGGGAATGCATTGTGTGAATCTGTGTTTGTATGTGTAAGGGCTGCAAGGTGAGTTTGTGTATGTATGGGATGCAGTGTGTGTGTCTGTAAGGGATGCACTGAGTGTGTGGAAGGGGTGCATTGTGTGTTGCTGTGTGTAAGGGATGCATTGCTTGTGTATGTGTGTCTGTGTGTAACGCATTGTGTTTTTCTGTGTGCAAGGGGTGCATTGTGTGTGTGTGTGTGTGATGGATGTCAATCTCTCTCCCTACCCCCGTCAATTTCCTTCTTCTCCCCCCCTCCAATTTCCTTCTTCTCCCCCCCTCTCATTTCCATCTTCTCCCCCTCCCTCTCATTTCCTTCTTCTCCCCCTCCCTCTCATTTCCTTCTTCTCCCCCTCCCTCTCATTTCCTTCTTCTCCCCCTCCCTCTCATTTCCTTCTCCCCCTCCCTCTCATTGCCTTCTCCCCCCTCCAATTTCCTTCCTTCTCCCCCCTCCAATTTCCTTCCTTCTCCCCCATCCAATTTCCTTCCTTCTCCCCCTCCAATTTCCTTCCTTCTCCCCCCTCCAATTTCCTTCCTTCTCCCCCCCTCCAATTTCCTTCCTCTCCCCCTCCCTCAAATTTCCTTCCTCTCCCCCTCCCTCAAATTTCCTCCCTTCCTCTCCCCCTCCCTCAAATTTCCTCCCTTCCTCTCCCCCCTCAAATTCCTACCTCTCCCTCCCCTCCCTCAAATTTCCTTCCTCTCCCCCCCAAATTTCCTTCCTCTCCCCCCCAAATGTCCTCCCTTCCTCTCCCCCCTCAAATGTCCTCCCTTCCTCTCCCCCCTCAAATGTCCTCCCTTCCTCTCCCCCTCCCTCCAATTTCCTCCCTTCCTCTCCCTCCAATTTCCTTCCTCCTCCCCCCCTCCAATTTCCTTCCTTCTCCCCCCTCCAATTTCCTTCCTTCTCCCCCCTCCAATTTCCTTCCTTCTCCCCCCTCCAATTTCCTTCCTTCTCCCCCCTCCAATTCCCTTCCTTCTCCCCCCTCCAATTTCCTTCCTTCTCCCCCCTCCAATTTCCTTCCTTCTCCCCCCTCCAATTTCCTTCCTTCTCCCCCCCTCAAATTTCCTTCCTCCCTCCCCCCTCAAATTTCCTTCCTCTCCCCCCTCAAATTTCCTTCCTCTCCCCCCTCCCTCAAATTTATTCCTCTCCCCCCTCCCTCAAATTTCCTTCCTCCCCCCTCAAATTTCCTCCCTTCCCCTCCCCCCTCAAATTTCCTCCCTTCCTCTCCCCCCTCAAAGGTCCTCCCTTCCTCTCCCCCCTCAAATGTCCTCCCTTCCTCTCCCCCCCTCAAATGTCCTCCCTTCCTCTCCCCCTCCCTCAAATTTCCTCCCTTCCTCTCCCCCTCCCTCAAATTTCCTCCCTTCCTCTCCCCCTCCCTCAAATTTCCTTCCTCCCCCCTCAAATTTCCTCCCTTCCTCTCCCCCCTCAAATTTCCTCCCTTCCTCCCCCCTCCCTCAAATTTCCTCCCTTCCTCTCCCCCTCCCTCAAATTTCCTCCCTTCCTCTCCCCCTCCCTCAAATTTCCTCCCTTCCTCTCCCCCTCCCTCAAATTTCCTCCCTTCCTCTCCCCCCTCCCTCAAATTTCCTTCCTCCCCCCTCAAATTTCCTCCCTTCCTCTCCCCCCCTCAAATGTCCTCCCTTCCTCTCCCCCTCCCTTCCTCTCCCCCTCCCTCAAATTTCCTCCCTTCCTCTCCCCCCCTCCCTCAAATTTCCTCCCTTCCTCTCCCCCCTCCCTCAAATATCCTCCCTTCCTCTCCCCCCTCAAATTCCTACCTCTCCCTCCCCTCCCTCAAATTTCCTTCCTCTCCCCCCCAAATTTCCTACCTTCCTCTCCCCCCCAAAATTTCCTTCCTCTCCCCCCATCAAATTTCCTACCTTCCTCTCCCCCCCAAATTTCCTCCCTCCCTCTCCCCCCCACTCCTCAAATTTCCTCCCTTCCCTCCCTCTCCCCCCACTCATTCAAATTTCCTCCCTCTAATTTCCTCCCTTCCCTCCCTCTCCCCCCACTCATTCATATTTCCTCCCTCCCCCCTCCCTCTCCCACCCACTCATTCATATTTCCTCCCTCCCCCCCTCAAATTTCCTGCCTTCCCTCTCCCCCCCACTCATTCAAATCCCCCCCACCCCCACCCACTCAAATCCCCCCCCACCCCCTCAAATCCCCCCCCACCCCCTCAAATCTTCCGGCTCCGGCATCAGTACGGTGCGCGAGGGAGCTGAAGAGGAAGCACTCAGAGGAGAGTGCTCCCTCGCGCGCCCGCCAGGTGTCAGCAGGGCCAGCCTCTGGGGGGCCCTGAGGTGACCGGCTGCTGGGCCCCCCAGGAGAAGAGGCTGGCCCAGTGGGAACATACCGGGGTCGCAGGGCCCCCTGCGACCCGGTATGTTCCCACTGAATGTGGGGCCCGGACGACCTGAGCAGTCCGGGCCCCCCAGGACCGCCGGGCCCATGACAACCGTTGCGGTTGTCATGCCCTGATGGCGGCCCTGGGGAGAAGTATTTTGTTTGTGGATCCAGAGCTGATTACAAAAGACACAGGAAACAAAGTATCTTTAGCAATCCTCCTAAGGTCAAATAACTCAATCTGTACTCCACCAGAAACACTCTAATATATATATTATTTAGCCATGGAAAAAAAAAAAACTAATTTAATATGATAATATGATACAACCATATATCAAATAGCAAGTAACATTCTGCTTCCTGAATCATATTTCCTTTAGCTTTACCTGGGGCTAGGTAGAAATTGAATGTAATATTTGCAGGAATTATTATAAATAAATATGTTCTGCCATATTTCAATCCTATCAGAGAAGTGTGGGAGTCTCACATGTACACAAAACAATGTAATGTTGGGTTTAAATAATTTAAATAAATACCGTAGTGTACAGGAATGGTCAGGGGCAGGGGTCCAGGAGAAGAGAAGAATTACCGATAGAAAATATATCTCCTGATTTCACAGACTGCTGACCTATTGCTACTGCTGGAGGCTTAAGTAATAATTAGCAAACGATCTTCCCAGTGTATTCTACTCTATACTAGATTTAAATGAATACAAAATGTGAATATTTCCACAGCTGTAGTCCATTTGTTGTGAGAATAAAAATCAGTAATTTTCCAAAATAACTGAATAAAAGGAATAAAAAGGAATAAACTCATTTTAACACTTTAACCCCTTAAGGACACATGACATGTGTGACATGTCATGATTCACTTTTATTCCAGAAGTTTGGTCCTTAAGGAGTTAAGCTTCTGTTTGCTTATGTTGCTGTGGTGTATTTTGGGACATTTTATTGTGATAAATTGTCACACTATGATTTAAATGTTCCCTGCAGCAGCGGTTATTCAAAGTGATCAGCATTAGGTAGCCTACACATTGAATCCCTCTGCAGCCAATCATCGCCTCAGATCAGCAGGTCTCCTCTTATCTAAAGGAATCCACAGTGTTAGAAATTAAGTTATAGGAACTGTAAGTGAACCCAGAAATTCAACCACAGTAATATTTAACCCTGTTCACACCATGTTTCAGCCTTTACATTCTCTTTTAAAGGGCTGTATGCAGCTCTCACTTTTAATGCTGCATACAGCTCATCATTCAGTGTGGGGCCACTAAATTGAGGAGCCCCATGTGTTAATTTTATACCCCACTCTTTCTTGTGTGAGTAGAGATTTAAGCCTGCCTCCAGCTGTGTAGATTTAAATCCCCATTTTAAAGGCTCACTTTAAGTGCTGCATACAGCTCAGCAGTCAGTGTGCTGCTAGTAATTCTTGCCTCAGACAACATAGTGGAGCCACAGGTATCAAAGTATTCTGTCATAGGTTCTTAAGGGAAGGACATCTATGGGGGAATAATTCCATTACTGATCTTAAGGGGCTAAGGGTTTATGACCTTCATAAATAAATGGTTAAATATTAAAGTGGTGAATTATGCCGCAGAGTTAATAGGTCTTTTTCCCTTCCGTTGCTCCTCAAAATAAATACATTAATGACATGATAAATGAAGAAAACGATGAATAAAGTTCAGTAATCATTATTATTACTTTGAAGGAAAAACTATAGTCACCTAAACAACTAATGACGCACTTTTAGTGTATAGTTTATGCTTCTCAGGTTTCACTGCTCAATACACTGCCATTTAGGAGTTAAATCACTTTCTTTCTGTTTATGCAGCCCTTGCCATCCTGTCCCTTTAAAGATCAATAACAGAACATGCTTAAGGGTGTACCATCACTTTCCAGAATTTTTAATACTATGTTTGTTTATTCCTTTTTAAAATGATTTAACAAATATGGGTTGTGAAATCTAAAATAAAAATAAAAATTTGATGAAGTAGCCACTCCTCTATAGCCACCTCTCTTCTGAACAAATCACCACTATCTTAGCTTACAGAGAGTATAAACTAACAGAAAAAATATGTTTTAAAAAATACTTTCCAAGTTTGCTGTACTCTACTTTCTGCCTCATTCCAATGCATGCATCAGTAGTTTAAAAAAAACTAACACACGGACAAGGAGGAGCAGGTTAAAGGAATAAATGATATCACAGGAATTCTGGTACTGCTAATAGGAGCTGAAGTGATTTCAAAAAGGAACAATAAATGCACAAAGTGTAATATGGCCAAGATAAAAAGACTAACATACACTAAAAAGCATCCTTACAAACAAGCAATTCAGTGCTAAAATTGAAAGCCAGTGTATTTCACCAGTATGTGGATGATCGCACAGGATGAAATTCAACTGCATGCTCTGCTTAATGCCATTTCTGATGCCAGGCTGCTTCCTCTCAACACATTTCATCATTTCACATTTCACATTTCAGTTGTGATTTCCTCAGGGGATAAAAGAGATCCATTTATTTGTTTAGACATGGTTTGACAATTTGCCTGGTTCACCCAGGTGCCCACACCACATGTGTTTTTTACTGAGAGAGGTCTATATAAAATAAAGCACAGCCAACCCAAGAATATACTTATTGGCTGAGGTTACTTAGCTTTCATCCAAACAACGCAGTCTTGTATAGCCCTGCTTAAAGGATCACTATAGGCACTCAGACCACTTCAGCTCAATGAAGTGGTCTGGGTGCCAGTTCCAACTAGGATTAACCATGCCTGCTGTAAACATAACAGTTTCAGAGAAACTGCTATGTTTACATTTGGGTTCATCCAGCCTCTAGTGGCTGTCTCATTGACAGCCATTGAGGCACTTCCGTGCTTCTCACTGTGATATTCACAGTGAGAAGACGCTGACGTCCATAGGAAAGCACTGAGAATGCTTTCCTATGGACTGACTGAATGCGCGCGCGGCTCTTGCCGCGCATGTGCATTCAGCCGATGACATCGGAATGAGGAGGAGAGTCCCCAGTGCCGAGGGAGTCCCACAGCACTGGAGAAAGGTAAGTGTTTAGCCCCTTCCTCCAACTTCAGCCCGGCGGGAGGGGGGCCATGAGGGTGGGGGCACCCTTAGGGCACTATAGTGCCAGGAAGACGAGTTTGTTTTCCTGGCACTATAGTGGTCCTTTAAAGAAACACTATAGTGTGAGGAACAAAAACATGTATTCCTGGCACTATAGTGGTAAAATAATTATTTAGGCCCCCATCCCCCCTCTAGTAAACAGGTGATTTTACTCCCCTTTTCTCCGAGGCTGGTTGGCCTCACTTCTCTCTGAAACTTGATTATCCTAGCCAATCCAATGCTCTTCCACAGGAAAGCTTCAAGTGGCTATTGAGCACGTTGCAAAACGCAGTGTTGCGTCAGTCAGCATCTTTTCATAGAGATGCATTGAATCAATGCATCTCTATGGGGCACGGTCAGCGCCTCCATGCAGAGTGTGGAGATGCTGAACACTGGACTAGGAAGCACCTCTAGTGGCAGTCTTTGTGACTGCCACTAGAGGTTTTACTAGACAGCAATGTAAACCCTACCATTTCTCTGAAAAGGCAACATTTACATTGAAAAGTCTGCAGGGACAAGCTATAGGCACCACTACATTAAGCTGTAGTTCTGGTGACTATAGTGTCCCTTTAAATAAGTGTAAGTGGTTGTGTAGGCAGGGTACTAGTGAGTTGCTTTGCCCGAGGCCTATAATGCTTTCAGGCTATAGACCTATAATGCTGCTTGCTCCATACATCAATGTGTGTCTATTCCAAGAATTCTTAAACACTTCTGCTATAATAGTGTCAGCTCAGCTATCAGCTACAACTATTTCTGCTAAATATCTCCTGATATTCCAACTTCAGGTTTCATCTTTTTTGTTTTTGCTGCCATGTTTTTAAAGAAACTGATACGTGTGCACTTATACCAGGGAGGATAAATCTGACTCACAACACCTAGATGTTAATGACCTACAACTCCTACATTTTTTTAAATGCAATAGATGGGTAGACAACCATGGGATATCTAGTTCAACAACATCTGAGTGGCCAGAGTTTGTCTTGCTTGACTTGTGGTGTTAGATTTCTATGCTAGCTCTCCTCCCTGCTTCAAACTAAACTGACTTAAATCTCTCCTTATGATATAATACAAACATAATCCATTCTAGAAGTCTGTCACAGATCCGCTAGTCTATTGCTGTTATTCCTTCAATTCTCCACTAGTCCTAATTCCAGATGTGCTGAATATGGTGATAGTATTATCGCTGTGTAGAGTTTCCCCAATATAATGGACGCAACCAGTCGTATTGGGTAGAAGAATAAATCTGAACTTTATTAGGCCACACCTGGCTTTTTATACAGTGCCCCTAGCATGGGGTTTCCAAGACAAACCCACAGGGGTTTCCTTCCCACAAACAATTGTGTTTGAGAGATAATTGAGCTCCAATTAAGATAACTTAATAATCTTTCAAATGAGAAAACTTATATACAATTTTAACATATCACAAATATACATGAAAACAGTACAGGAACCCCACAAAAATTATATTTCCGAACAGCCCCGATCTGAGCGCACAACATATGCAAAAAGTACTCAGATCGGTTTGGTAGAAGGAGAGTTAGGTTTATTCACAAAGAGAAAGAAAAAGCTGTTCAGAATGTTACAGTAGGACAGATTAGAGGGGTAACCCTTCACAAAAATTAAATGTAAGTAATAGGAGAGCAACATCTGTCCTAATAGATTGGGATACTAGATAAACTAAACGATAACATTTAACATTTAATAGATGTAATTTAAAAAGGTTTGGTTACCTTAAAAACCCAAGGATACATGGGATAGGGAAAATATATACAGGAGATAAGAGTATGTACTAAACAAGAGATAGTACTAGGTGATAGATACCTTTCACAATGGTGGTAAGACAAATGGATACTTGTGTATAAGATCAGTATCCAAATGAAGTAACTAAAAGTATAAAAAGTATAAATAAAGTATAACTAAAAGTATCTAAAAATATATCATATCGTAAAAATTAGAGATCTCTTGAGTTGCAAAAATTAGAACAGAGAGGGAGAAAGGGGATCTCACTTAAATGTCTAGTTCAGTGAAGCTGAACTTTTGGTGAATTCCTTTCTCAAAACCTCTTGTTACATATCAATAAAGAAAAATAGTGCATTTAGTATAAAAAGAACAGTGGTATAAGTATAAGGTGCCCGAGCTTAGGATTATAGGGTTCACAGGAGAAAGATCACTTGTGCTGACCACAAGTAAATTATGCAGTGAAGCCCCGATCTGTTTAACGGTTAATTATGATATCTGTTCTGATGCTGCAAGTCCTGCATGTATAAACGTCCATTTCTAACCGTTAATTACAAAAACCCTACAATAAGCCTACAACTGTGCCTTCAAGGGCACCTAATAATAAACTAAGCTATGGATAACCAAAAATAAATGAATAAATGACTCAAATGCACTAACTGGACTTGACCCTAGCGTTGTGAATAATAATGACTACCTAAACCCTTGCGTAAAGAATTAATAATAACGGCAGGTCTGTGGTAAGTATATAGATAGGATGGTAGTAAGAGAGAAATAAATTTAAGCTAGGAGTGCAAAGTCTAGCTGAGCCCCTGAGAGTTAGGTTTGATCAAAGTTTTGACCGACCGGCCTTGAGGTGGTAGTCCAAAACAGTTCCAGAGAATTGGTCAGGCTGGCAGGTCGATTTTTGGGGGATTGCTGTGCGTACACTGATGAACGCATCCCCTGGCTTTTAAGAAATTAATGCTTACCTTGTTCGGTAGTTTCTTACTCCCGAACGCCGTTCTCCTAGCTGGTCGGGAAGTTGAATGGGCAGCGGTACAAGTTTCCACGGGGTTCGCGAGCCTGCGTAGAAAACTCAGAGATCCATGCCATCGACGAACATGTACCATTGCCTGCATTCGGAAGACAAGATGGCTGCCAGTCCTGGTAGCTAGAGATGTCCAGAACGGTTCGCTGGCGAATAGTTCCTGGCGAACATAGCTTGTTCGCGTTCGACAAGGACGGCGAACATATGCGATGTTCGGTCCGCCCCCTATTTGTCATCATTGAGTAAACTTTGACCCTAATAATATCGCCAGTAAAAGTGATGTTTTTTGCATTTTTCACGCACAAACAGCACTTACATGGATGATATTATTGCTGTGATGCTTTTTGCTGTTTTGAAACACAAATATTTGTGTTCAGCGAAGTCTCCAGAGTACAACAGTACCCCTCATGTACAGTTTTTTTGGTGTTTTCAAAAGTTACAGCGTCAAATATAAGGCTTGTGTTTCATTTTTTTCACATTAAAATTCGCCAGATTGGTTGCGTTGCCTTTGAGACCCTATGGTAGCCCAAGAATGAAAATTACCCCTATGATGGCATACCATTTGCAATAGTAGACAACCCAAGGTATTGCAAACGGGGTATGTCCAGTCTTTTTTTAGTAGCCACTTAGTCACAAACACTGGCCAAAATTGGCGTTTTTTGCATTTTTCACACACAAACAAATACTAACGCTAACTTTGGCCAGTGTTTGTGACCAAATGGCTACTAAAAAAGACTGGACATACCCCATTTGCAATACCTTGGGTTGTCTACTATTGCAAATGGTATGCCATTATGGGTGTAAATTTAATTCCTGGGCTACTATACAGTCTCAAAGGCAACGTAACCAATCTGTCAAATTTCAATTTTAAATGTAACGTGCTATATTTGACCCTGTAACTTCCCAAAACACCATAAAACCTGTACATAGGGGGTACACGTGAGACTTTGCTGAATACAAATATGTGTATTGTATTGCAGTAAAAGCAAACAGTATTATGACATTGACAGTTAAAATGTCATGTAGAACTAAACAAATAACAACATTTCTTATTTTCTCCCATTTTTTTCATATAAAATTATGTTTCATAGCTAAATATTTAATATTAAATGAAAGCCCTGTTTCCCTGAATAAAATTATATTTAATAAGGGTGGGTGCATTTAATATGAAAGAGGTGAATTATGGTTGGACAGACATATAGCGCAAATGCCAGGTTTTGTTTAAGTTTTGTTTTGTTCACAACGTGTACATTTGACTCAGTCCTTAAGGGGTTAAAACACATGCATTTGACAACACACAACCTCTATATCTATTCTCTTTATAAATCATGTATTTTAATTTGTATTCTGAGATTCACAAAATAGCTATATTGGAACGTATTCCACATTTACATGAATCAGTTCAATTGCCTCTAATAAATGGGTGTTATACATCTAACCTAAATGACTGGTGCTAGAAAAGTAAATAATAAATTAATAAAACATAACTGTTATAAATTTAGGGATAACAAAACTATCCTGAAATCTTGCATTATGAACCTAAATTCATTTACATATCCCTAGAAAAAGCATATGCCAAAGTCATCTCCCTGTTAGCTCTATGTCCTGATAGTAAAATAAGATTTTGCTTACCTTTCTTTTTCTTTTTTTTCTTTTTTTTAATTTAATGAGAACAAAATGCTGCATGTTTTCTATTTTATATGACATTTCCTTAAAATGCATGATTATGTAGAACTGTCTTTACAATATACATATAGATTTTTTTTAAGAAACAATCAGGCCCTTTCCTGTTTCTAGTCTTTTTTACGGCATTTCTAATTTATTTTTCAGACAAAAACATTCCTTTACAAGAAACTGGATAACATATCATTGCAATCAGGGTGACGCACATCGAATTAATACTCTCTCCTAATTCTATCTTGTGAAATGGATGTAGACATCCTGCTAGCTTAGATCCCTAAGAGAGTGATGGGAGATTGGAGGCTCATGTTAACATTTCCAATTGGCCAAATATGTGCAGTTTTCTGTCATTTTTGCTTCCAAGTAGGAAAAGGACATTGAATGTTTGCCAGTTA
The DNA here is from genome assembly GCF_036172605.1 of Pelobates fuscus. Classification (NCBI taxonomy): domain Eukaryota; kingdom Metazoa; phylum Chordata; class Amphibia; order Anura; family Pelobatidae; genus Pelobates; species Pelobates fuscus. Next base: position 98,842,169 of record NC_086320.1, read on the forward strand.
CATAAAAAAAGGAAAATATGATTCATGAGAGATCATTTTTGCATCTCTGACTGGCGCCAGCGACAGACTATGAACCTGACATTTTTTATTTTTTTTTATTTTTTTAAAGTGCTATGAAACTTTAAGTGGCACCAAATGGCTTTTGTCTGTACAACACCCTCTATTAAGTTTCATATAATGTTTTGATAGTATACAGTGACAAGCTTTTAGTATTATAACGGGTCAGTGTCATTGAATCACATGAACCTGCTCATCTACTTAACCTGTCTTCCTGTCTGTAAGTAAATGACAGTATCAGCCGAAGGTTAGACTACGTGCTGACCTCAAATCATCGACATCATCTTTAGGGGGGCAGAATCACACAGCTTGCCTTTTCTTGATCTAAGCAACCGAAAGAAAATTAAAGGAATACAATATTATTATTTTTAATGTTTAGCTTTAAATGTTGGTACGTATTACAGAAGTGAACTGCTTATTTTTTTAAACATAATATTGACAGGCTTTTATATGGATTTTCTGAAACATTCATGACTGTTGATAATATCTATTGTGGCAAGACTTAGCAACAAACCCAGATACAAGTAATTTAGAATAGGGCTATGACTGCAGATGTAATAACCCACCACTAGTTAAATTTACCTTTTAGTCATAATATATAACTGGACACCTGGATGTTTGAGCGCACACAGATAAGATCAGAGTACTTGGGGCCCATAAGTGCCTTAAGTCACATGTAAAGTCACTGCCTTTCAAGGCTAGAGGGCAAGGCTATTTTGTAGTGTAGTTTTAAGAGCTATGACCGAGAAGAAAATAAATACACATGAATAATAAAATCCTTGAGCTTGTCAGAAACAGTTTTAAGAATGAGCTCCACTCATCAACATGGGTACATATAAATTATATTGATGCTGTTCATTAATTTCATATACCATATCATTAACAAACTGTTAGGTAGCACTCCTCATAGAACTATGTCTGACATCTAGGGCAAATAATATCTCTTTTTAAAGGAACACTTTAGTGTTAGAAATGCAAAGATGTATTCCTAACACTACAGTGTCCCTCTGCCCCCTGATTTCAGTGCTGATGTCCAACAGTGCTGGGTCGTGCTCCTCCTCCGTCAATGTCAGCCAATGGGGGAATACGATAGTAACTCAATGCTTTCCTAAGGGGTTCTGTTTGACGCTGGATGTCTTCATGCACAGTGTGAGGACACCCAGCGTTGTTTCACAGAGTCAAACTTTGTGAAACTGCAGGTAGTGCTTCTAATAGACAGCCACTAGAGACACTCTTAACTCTGCAATGTAAACTTTCTCTAGATGCAGTTTCTCTAAAACTGTAATGTTTAACATAGCAGGTTTAAGGGAACAGGGACAATGCACCAAGACCACTTCAATGAAATGAAGTGGTATGGTTGCTTATAGTGTCCCTTTAATTTTTGTTTTAATCAACACACTTGTTTGACCCAGCTTTAATTATCAGGTCCACCATTCAGCTACCCAGTATAATGTTTTTTCTAGATTCAAAGGCCATTTTTCTTGACAGTTATCTCCATTAACTGCTGCATCTTAAAAAAAACAATAAGCATTAAAAGGTATTTCACTTACGATTTCTTTTTTTTTTTTACATTTGCCTTCAGTTTTGTGGGGTTTTTTTGTCACGTTTACTGTTCCTGAGTTTGTTTTTTTACTTTTATAGGCCAGACTATTTTTATGATCACAGTCAATCTATGCATGGGGGCATAAGTGCACTCAGGAGGCCTTTCAGAAAACAACCTGGAGTGTTTTCTTGCAATAACCAACAACAGGCTCCCCTAAATCACACACAAATGTGTGTGTAAAATTAAAATTGAAAAATTACCACCACACATTTTCTCCATTTTTTTTTGGCTAAAACGGTTGCATTAAAGGCATCAAAACACTCCATATACAATACCTTGGGGAGTCAACTTTTCAAATATATGCATGTTCATGGCAAGAAAATAAATTGGCATATGTAAAAAGGCTCCCAAAAAGAAGATGGGCAAAGAAGATATGTCAAATTTAAAAAAAAAACATGTCAGAAGTTTGGCATTGCATCCCCCCCCCAAACAACCCAACAAACCTATGCATAGTTACTATCACTTTATTCAGGAGATGTTGCTAAACACACATATTGGTGTGTTCTTTGTCAGTAACACATAACAGGAACTGAAAATCCATGCCTAAAGTACAATGTGAGAAAAAAATAACACAAAAGCATGACTACCCAAAAGTTTGACAAAGAATGGTGGAAGAATTAGTGCATTGAAAGTGTTAAAATACCACCATTTCAAAAACCCTAGGCAGTGATGGCGAACCTATGGCACGAGTGCCACATGTGGCACGCCGAGCCCTCTCTGTGGGCACGCGGTCATAGGTCCCCGGGGGAGGGGGTCGCTGATGCCGGTCGGCAGCAATGCTGTGTCACCCTTTCCTTCACCAAAGGTAACAAGAAAGAAAGGGAGGATAAAGATTCTTCATTTTTTTTTATTTATCTTTACCCCCCCACACACACAGCACCCCTCCCCCGCACACACAGCACCCTCCCCCCACACACAGCACTCCTCCCCCCACACACAGCACCAGGGACGTTTTAGCCGCAAGGCAAACAAGGCATTTGCCTTGGGCGGCATTTTCCAGGGGGCGGCAAAAAATGCCAAATGCCAAATGCCCAGAGCAAATGCCTTGTTAGCCTTGCGGCTAACTGACGGGCGGCGCTGGCGGGTGGGCGGCTGGCGAGGGAGCACTTCCTCTGAGCTGTCTGCTCAGCTCCCTCACGCGCCGCAGAGTGAGGCTGGGAGCCGGAATATGACGTCATATTCCGGCTCCCAGCCACACTCTGCGGCGCGCAAGGGAGCTGAGCAGAGTGCTCAGGGGATAGTGCTCCCTCGCCGGCCGCCTGCCCGCCCAGCAGCCACTGGACCACCATGGAGAAAGAGAACCCCCCCTCCCCCAGCACTCCCAAAGGTAAGGAGGCTGGGGGGAGGTTAAATAAAAAAAAGTGTTATTGTGAGTGAGTGTGTGTGTGTGTCTGTTAGTGTGTGTGTGTCTGTTAGTGTGTATGTGTCTGTTAGTGTGTGTCTGTTAATGTGTGTGCGTCTGTTAGTGTGTGTGTGTGTCTGTTAGTGTGTGTCTGTTATTGTGTGTGTGTGTCTGTTTGTGTGTGTCTGTTAGTGTGTGTGTGTGTGTGTGTGTCTGACTGTGTGTGTTTGTCTCTGACTGTGTGTGTCTTTGCCTGTTAGTGTGAGTGTGTGTGTCTGTTAGTGAGTGAGTGTGTGTGTGTGTCTGTTAGTGTGTGTGTGTGTCTGACTGTGTGTGTGTGTCTCTCTGACTGTGTGTGTGTGTCTGTTAGTGAGTGTGTGTTTCTGTTAGCTAGTGTATGTGTATCTGTCAGTGAATGTGTGTGTGTGTGTATTTAGAAGGCAGGGCGGGGGGAAGGGTTGGGTGGGGATGGCGTGGGGGGAGGGGGTGCTTGAGTTTTGTCCTGCCTAGGGCAGCACAAAACCTGGATACACCACTGCACAGCACCCTTACCCCCCACACAGACAGCACCCTTACCCCCACACACAGCACTCCTTCCACACACACAACACTCCTCCCCCCACACAAACCGCACTCCTCCGCCCACACAGCAGCCTTATCCCCACACACAGCACTCCTACCCCACACAGCACCATTACCCCCACACACAGCACCTCTCCCGCACACAGCACCCCTATCCCTCACACAGCACCCCTACCCCTCACACAGCAACCCTACCCCTCACACACACACAGCACTCCACACTCTTACACACAAACACATACACTGCACCCTTCAATGCAGTATGTGTGTGTACTCAGCAGTCTGTATGTATTCAGCAGTCTGTGTGTGTATGTATTCAGCAGACTGTAAGTGTATTCAGCAGTCTGTGTGTGTGTTTGTGTGTGTATTCAGCAGACTGTGTGTATGTATTCAGCAGACTATGTGTATGTATTCAGCAGTCTGTGTGTACTCAACAGTCTGTATGTATTCAGCAGTGTGTGTATATTCAGCAGTCTGTATGTGTGTATTCAGCAGTCTGTGTGTGTATATTCAGCAGACTGTGTGTACGTATTCAGCCGGCTGTGTGTGTGTTTATTTAGCAGTCTGTGTGTGTGTATTGGTGTGCGTATGTATTCAGCAGTCAGTGTCTGAATGTGTTCAGCAGTCTGTGACTGTATTCCAGCAGTCTGTGTGTATGTATTGCATTTTTATGTACTGCGCACCCTCCATGTATGTACGTAGTGGGGAATCGCGATGCAGCCTAGAACAAAATCTAACCCCATTAAACCCCCCAATAACGACAGACCACTTAGTATGGATGAAACAGGCCACAGCATTTATTATCACAACTAAATTACTGCATAACACATCCATAACTTTATTTATTAAATCTCTTCTTTTCTGTAACCAAAACATTAGACATAAATAAGCATAAATTAACATATATACATATATAACTCCACCCATAGTGTTATACAGTGACCCAACCGTCCTTGCCAATAAAAACATGGAGTGGTTCCTAATCACCACTCCCTCTCACCTCCCCCCTCGTCATAAAAAATCCTTCCAATGCCTGCCATCAGCCGACCTTATCCACGCTCGATGGGCACGAGACCTCAGGCAACCTAAAGTTAAACCTTTAGAGCAGGGGAGGTTTGAGACCTTAAAAAACTTGTTCATCTCATTCCATCTACTTAAACGTAACCTCAAACTCAATTGGCAAGGACATACCCCCGGCTAGCTGCGACAAAATATAGTATAGGGTGGGCGGGAGGGAAGCTGTTTGCCGGCCCGAATCCCAAGTGGCACTGAGGTAAGACCTCCCCCACACTGTCTTACACAGAACATAATCACACCCACAGACTCTTCCCAACCAATCCCATGCATCTATCCCCACACTCCTACATGTGCCCTTGTCCGCTTAGCTGCGCTATCTCCCCAGGGCCTAATAAGGTCTTTCAGTCCCCAGAGTACCCGACACACCTGTACATGGTTGGTATCACTGTACTCAGGAGATGTTGCTGAACACATATTGGAGCTTTCTTTGGCAGTAACCCTTAAATCTCTCAGTACATACATTTTTAAATTGTGCGTCCAAAAAAATCACCAATTTTTATTTATTTTTTGGGCATAGATGTCAGTGTTACAATGTAACTTTCGTTCATTTTGAAAAAAAAATGGTTTGGAAATAGCAAAGTGCTACTTGTACTTACTGCCCTGTAACTTGCAAGAAAAAGCTAAGAACATGTGGGTATTTCTAAACTCAGGACAACATTTAGAAACTATTTAGCATGGGTGTTTTTTGGCAGTTGAAGATGCGTAATAGATTTTGGGGGTCAAAGTTAGAAAAAGTGTTTGTTTTTTTTAAATCATCATATTTTATAATTTGTTTTTATAGTAAATTATATGATATGATGAAAATAATTGTATCTTTAGAAAGACCATTTAATGGCGATAAAAACTGTATGTAATATGTGTGGGTACAGTAAATGAGTAAGAGGAAAATTACAGCTAAACACAAACACCGCAGAAATGTAAAAACAGCCCTGGTTCTTAACAGTAAGACAATTGAAAAACGGTCTGTTCACTAAGGTGTTAAAACTACAAGGATACGGCACCCAGACCAATTCATTTAGATAGTGGTCTGGGTGCCATGCTATAGTGATCCTATTAAGGAAATGAACCAAAGCCACAAACTAAACTATTTAGAATTCTCAGTGAATGAATCAGGAATTTGTATCCTAATGGAAAAGAAATATGTATGTATGATTTTCCAAAGCCAGCAATCACTGGGGTCCATGAGGACTGGCTTACTGTAATGGGTAGATGTTATGGATTAAATAAGGTGATTCATTACTAGTGATGAAGAAGATAGCTGTCATTACAAATTGAGAAAAAATGCTCATCGAGATAAGACTTTTGGAACCAAAGACAATCTGTACAGAACTCACTTTCGCCTTCACCCCTTCAGTATATAGATTCTGCTGATTGATTCCCGAGAATGCTCCTTGAATCTGTCAATTTCTCTGGCAACATAACACAAAAACTGTAATTAAGTTTCTTACTGTATCTTATCTTGGTTACCTTCACCTGCTATTAATTGTCATTTGTGACATCTGAAATCAGCGTATAATGTTGCAGGTTTCATTTCTGCGCACACCATTCCTTTTCTTCTATGCCACTTTGCAAAAATCCATAATGGCCAAACTTTCAAGCTCCTCACAGTTCTCTATATATCTGCCAATTACTAAAAAGTTCTCAGTTCTTCTGTCCTCTACTCTCTGATCAACATCAACTCTAGAACACACTCGTTCCTGCCCCATAGGTGTTTTAGACCAAACCAAGTGTTTGCTTGAATATCTGCCCCTGACCAGATTTCAAAGTATAAGTGCATGCACGTCGAAGAAATCACACTGACAACAGAATCCGTTAAATGAAAGCTTTGAGGAATGTTTACTTAGGGGGCGGAAAGCCCCTTATAAAGGCAGAAATACATCATAAGAAAAATATGGGAGGACATGAAATGTACATTCTATTTGGTACTTGTTTCAGTGTTTTATCTTGATGGTCTTCCTACAGGGTGTGAGGTCACAAGCATCCTGCGTGCAGCTCCGGATGAAGACGCCATCTTATTGGCGATGGGCGGGGGTGCTCTAGTGGCCATTTTGAGTAGTTAATAAAAGCACAGATGCACATAGTAAATAGACATTTTACTAACATTAATTTCTATCCATCACATAGGCATAGCTACAGAAATCAGTCATACAAACACTGATCTCTTTCTCTATCACCAGATTTAAACATTATTTAAACTGTGTAAAGAGTTTTGCATACTGTATCCTTCCACTCAGTACAAAATGGATATTCACATGACAAACAACCTAGCGAACACTGTTTTTTATGTTACATTTTCCTTCTATCCATGATACCATTTGGCTGACATCATGGCTGATATTTTTAATTTTTTTGACAGAAGAATAATGTATACACATGTAAATAAGATTAGGATATGTATATTAATACGTATGGGGAATTAGTCGAAAAGACAGACAGTTGACAGGGCTAAAGATTTATTTCCTCATCTGTACATTTGTTTGCAATTTTCCAGACACATGCACATCATTTTGTATGTTTTACTTTTATTGATGTAATAGCTTTTAAGTTCCAAATGTTGTTGAAAAGAAAATACAAAAAAAAAAAAAAAAATTGTAACTGAAATGTGATTGTATACATGGAACATATTTTTTCTCTCAGTATGATACAGAAAACAAGGCTATGCAGTGTTCCTTATCCATTGTATAAATATTATCTATGTTATACATCTACTATATTTATTGACCAGGAAAGATACTCTATTTGTTTGTTGTAGTTATTTTAATGTGTTGTTTCTCAGAAATCCTATTCTGTTAGTGGATCTGGGTTTGTTTTACGCTTTCTAAATATACACATTTCCCTCGGCTCTTTTTGAAATTCCCTGTACGCTCATACTTGGAGATAAACAGATATACATATGCCACGGTTCCACGTATTGAATAACTGAGAGTGTTCACTAAAGCCAAAACAAATTTGAATTATTACTCTGCACCATACAAGGTGTAAGTGCAAGCATTTTTTGGCTGTAGTGTGTAATTAGGACCGAAGCCTGTATCCCATGGGGATCTTTGCTTGCTGATTATGACAGAACAAATTTGTCCAGGCATGAAAACCTTTCCTTAGAAAGAAATATTTTCTTCAGAGTGCTTGTGCAATAACCAGAACTGCAGTTGTGGATGGGTCATCATTCTTAAACAGGAAGTGGATAGCACCTGTCAGTGGAATTCAAAACACCTGCTTTTGCTTCCTTGTGGAATTATGATGCAGGTGGCTGCAGCCCACAGAACTTCTTGGCTGCATAAACGTGTTTGTTATGCATGATGACAGACTTATATGCACCAGAATGTAAAAATAAAAAGGCAGTTTTAGCTACTTCATTTTCAAGTCATTTTCAGGTCTCCCAGAACATTGTACTTTTGATACTATAGCCACATATAGTCTGTAAAATAAAATGATGATTTGAGCCTGGGTTTCCTTATAAAAGCTGATTGTTTGCAATACTTTAAAATAAAAATTCACAGGTACTTAGTAAAACTGTATAAAATACACAGAAACAAGTCTCAGACTCCTACTACTCCTGGGTGGCAGCAATGACTGTAGTACACAACAGTTCCAATACAAACAAACAAAAAAGTTACTTGTGCACTATTCCAAATCCCTGTGCATATTTAGATAAATAAAGGCTTTTAGTTCCATACATGTAACACTGCTGCCGCCCATTCCATGTGTTATTATTATTATTATTATTATTATTGGTATTTACATAGTTCCAGCTTATTAACCCCTTCCCGAAATTTTCCGTCAACCTTGTCCTTCAGTTAAGGACCGTTGACGGAAAATTTCCGTCATTTACTAAAGTTAACCCCAGATCGCCGCAATCGCGGCGATCGCGGGGTTAACGGTGCTCCGGTCTGCCTCTGTATTAGAGGCCGACCGGGAGCACCCGATCGGGCTGCCCCAGCACCGGTGCTCGCTCTGACAGCATGTCAGAGCGAGCACATGTGCTCTGTATACTTACCTTCCGCCTCCCTGCACTTCCGGGTTCACAGTGAAGTGCAGGGAGACGGATCTTCACTGATCCTGCCCCCTGTGAAAAAAATTTAAAAATAAAGTTAAATCCCACCCCCCTTTCCCCTGTTTTAATAAAAATTAACCCCTTCCCTGCCAATTGATCACTGACTACAGTGATCAATTGGCAGGGTATACATTTTAATGTAATCTGATTTTTTTTAACCCCTGATGGTTAATTATTATTTTTTTAACCCTCAGGGGTTACATTTATTGTATTAATTAATTTAAATATTTAAAAATTATATATTTAGCTAGCTGGGATGGGTGGAAGTTAGTGGGAAATTGGGGAATTTGGTGTTAGGCTAACTAGGGGTTAACGTTAATTTTTTTAATAAGCTTTAAAAAGGTAAAAAAAAAATGTAAACTGTTTTAGTAACATTTAGGTAAAAAAAATACCACCCCCTTTAACTTTTATTTATTTTTTTAACCCTCAGGGGTTCAATTTATTTAATTAATTCATTTAAATATTTTATAATTATATATTTTGCTAGCTGGGGTGGGTGGGAGTTATGGGAAAATGGGGAATTTACTGTTAGTGCTGCTTACTGCTAGTTAGGGGTTAACGGTAAAAGAGAAGTTTAGAAAAAAATGTAAAAGTGTAAAAAAAGTTAAGAAAATGTAAAACATTTAATAAGTAAAAAAAAAAAGTTTAAAAACGGGTTTTACAAAGTAAAAAATGTTTTACAAAGTAAAAAAAGATTTACAAAGTAAAAAATTACATTAAAAAATGCTCATTACCACTACACTTGGTACAAGCTAGCGGAAAAATTATCCCACGCTATGGTTCAAAATATGCCTTTTGAATTACCCTGGGATGTCTTCTTTAAGAAATGGTATGCCTTTATGGAGTAATTGGATTATATAGCCTTGTAAAATACTCTAAAATGGGACATGGACACAGCGTAAAAATCCAAAGTTTGAAAAAAACTGGAATGGCTGTGTCTCAAATGTGCCCCTTCAATGTCCACATATACCTGGCAAAGGTACATACGGGGATATTGCTGTACTCAGCCGACATAGCTGAGCAACATATTAAGTATTATACAGTCGTAGTACACATAAGGTTTGCAAAATATACTGCGCAAACTCACTTTGTGTGTCAAAAAGGCAGAACAAATGCTTTTTACCACTACACTTGGTACAAGCTAGCGGAAAAAATGATCCCACGCTAAGGTTCAAAAAATGCCTTTTGAATTGCCCTGGGATGTCTTCTTTAAGAAATGGTATGCCTTTATAGTGTAGTTGTAATATGTAGCCTGCTCAAGTGCTCCAAAGTGGGACACGGATGCATTAAAACCCTCCATGAAAATTCACACTTAAAAAACTTAACTTGTTATGTCTCTTTTACAGCAGTGTAACTTCACAAAATAGTGTCTAGGTCATACATTGGGCATATTGTTTTACTCAGAAGGCTTAGCTGAGCATAATTTGGGTGGTTTAAACTTAGTGGCACATATGACATGTACAAAATGCCCAGCAAAAATGTAATCCATATGTAAAAAATGCCCAAAATTATATTTTACCACATACTTTGGCATATATTGGTGAAAAAATGGGGGCATGTTAAAGCACAATATGCACCATATGAGATACCCTGGAGTGTCTACTTTTACAAATGGTAGGCCTTTGTGAGGTTTTTTTGAACAGTCAAACTGCTATAATACCCCAAATTGAAGCATAGGCCCATTAAATCCGCCTCTCAAAATTCTACTGAAAATGTTGAAACGAACAGGTCTCCTATATGGCACTGTAGCTTCACGAAATAGTGCCAAAGACATACAATGGGGGTACCGTTGTACTCAGCAGAAGTAACTGAACACATAATAAAACGTTGTACGGGAATAGCACACACCAACTTTACAAAATACACATGAGAAGTTTTTTGTTATAAGTTTGTGTGCCAAAAACCCCCAAATACTAAATTTTACTCCAATATTTAGCAGAGATTGGCGGTGAAATGGCTACTTAGAAAGTGTCAAAACAACCTTAGGACAATAGCCTGTGATGTCTTCTTTATATAAATATATACTTTTGTGTGGCAATTTTGTTTTCTTTTATGGCTATTAAGCTTACAAGACATACCAAATTCTAAAATCGCTCCATATTAAAAGTTTATTTTACTCCTTGTGCTTTGTGACCTGTAACTACCAAAAAAAAAAACTGAAAATCCCAGACACATTATATATTCTGTAAACAAGAACAACTAAATGAATTTATTTTTAATTACTTTCTTTAACCTGCACTAATTAGGCACACATTATTATTGCAAAAACTGTACAAAAAACACATTTTTCCTTTTTTTTGCATTTTTCTGTATTTTTTTAATAATAAATAAGCATTTATATATGTATATATGTTACATCAAATTAAAGCCCTTTCTGTCCTCTAAAAAACAGTATATAATATGCGTCGGTGCAATAAACAAGAGAGATGCAAATTGAAGTTGAACGCATACAGCAAGAAAATGCAAAAATTGCTTGTGTCATTAAGCGTAAGACAAGCTTCTGAAGCTGTGTCCTTAAGGGGTTAAAGATCTTTACAATAAAAGGGGAATTTAACAAACAAGACAATAATAAAATGTAACAGGAACGAGCTTACAGTTTTCCATATTAAGGGATAATAAATAAGTAGGGGTTAAAAAATACTCATCTCATTGTCTCATTAGAGATTTTGTTTTCCCTGAAGTTGAAGCAAGCAAGAAGGGCTTACATATAATGGCCATTGGAGTGGAACTAAAAAGCTCAATTTATTTAAATATTCACAGGGATTTGGGGTAGTGCACAAGTAACTTAGTGAAACTGTGTCCCTATGGTAAATGTGAATAGCTTAACATATAGTAGTTAACTTATTATATACATATATCAGCTCTGGAATTCCCCTAGAAGTACCAGATAAAACAATATTAATCTAAATTAAGGCATATCTTAAAAACTAAATTAAAGGCATATCTTAAAAACTAATAAATAACACCCACTAGTGTATAATCAAGGGTGAAGATCCCAGTGCAGGATAAGAAGAAGCAGAATCCATCCACATTTCTAGGCCTTGCAGTGTGAATAGATGTCAGCATGTCATAGTATTTCCGTCCACATTGTTCATGCTCAGGAAACAAAACATCATAGAAACATAAATAAAGTGTATCATCAAATAAGAAATCAGAAGGGTAGTGAGGGAGGACAGAAGGGGGCAGTTGACTTGATCCAGTAGTATGGCAAAATATTTCTGTTATCAGCCATGTACTCCGCAGCTATATCAGGGGAGCATGTGGCCTGCACCTCAGGCTAGTTCAATTATCTGCCAATGCTTCCTGATGGCCCAACATTCAGTGGATGAATCATTCAGAAGCACCAGACTTGAAGAAGCATTTAGAATGATCTGCATCTGCCAGAGGTGCAGACCATAAGCTCTACCCACTAGATTACCAGAGATGATCTTCCTTGAAAATTAAGAATGGGGGCAGAGTGAAAAAATAGCTGTGGCATGAAAATGCGGATGAAATCAAGAAGGATGGCATTACATTTTGAAGGCTTGAACAAAATTAGAACAGAGTGATGGAACTGGAAATGAGGGTGAAATGAAAGCTTAAATGAAATGACAGGGGGTAAAAAGGAAAACTAGAAAGCAAAGTGGAAAGAACTGAATAAAATGGAGAATGATTGTCCCCAACCTCAATGACCACAATCTTAACCCTTTGCAGTCCTATGTCGGAATATATCCGACAAAATATTTTATAAATGTGGGTCAATTTCGGACTTTCCCTGGAGAGCACCATTGATTCTCAATGTAGGGTGCACATTTGCTGCACTCGGCACATAGCGTTGGTGGTACTCTTCTGGAAAAACACCACATTGTCAGATATTTTGTTGGATATATCCCGACATAGGACTGCAAATGGTTAAAAAGCTCAAATTTTCTGTAAAAGTAAATTGTACCCAAGTCAATGCTATATGCAGATACATTTATATGTAGAGGAATATGACATGTGTTATTTGAATATAGTCTCACATATTCTTCACATCTTGGGTGCGAGTGTAGTATCCCTGCACAGAGAGTGTGTTTGCATCTGTATATATGTATAACAACCCTTTGTGTATGTATGCATTTTGTTAAACTTTCTTGGTTCCGGCTGTTACTAGCTACACCCCTGAGGAGGATGCATCGTAGCATAAGGTTCTTTCCTGTATTTGTACGTATCCAGTCTTGTGATTGTGAAATATTATCCTACATTTAGTCACAAATTATTTTCCAGTCATTATCCAATCAGATGAAATAATAGTTTAGTAAAAAATAAATTGCTTCCCGCATACCTGTATATAAACAAAGGCTGTTAATCAAGCAGTGAGATATCGGCAGCACAATAATATTATCTTTAAGATTGTTTAATTTCATTAATATTTCATTTATACAATTTTGCAAAAGAAGGTGCACATTGAAAAATAAAGAAGCCTTAATTAGAAATATAAGAACCGTCAGAATTTTTAAATCACAGCAAAGCAGACTTGATGCAGTTAAGAATTTAGCTGCACCTTGTACTAAAGATGGTACTTCCTGGTAGGAGATAATACAAGCACTGGGTGTGGGCATTCAGAATAGCCACGATGTGCTACATATGGAGCTGTTTTATAACTAAAATAAGCATTCCAAATCAAGTGCATAACATAAAGAACTTAATAAAGTCAATTAATGGGTTTATTGCATTTAACATGGCAGCACCAATGCCAAATACAAAAGCTTTCCGATACTTTCTGCTTGTAATATTTGGAATTATATTTCAGCTTAATACTTAATTAAAATCAGATGTTTAGGTATTATCATCACCTCATAAATTACTATCCAACAAAGCCAATTGTTCCTCTTAATATTCTATTTATTGTTGCAATTAACAGCATTTTCCAAAACTCTACGTGCATTACATATTTATAGTTAGAAAAAGAAACTGGCCTGTTTAGATGAGGATTATGTATTTATTGCATTTCTGCTTTCTGAACTTCTTTTTTAGTCAACAGAATCAGCTAAATTATATACTAAATAACACGCTGAACTAAATACTTTTTTTCCAATTTTGAAACACTTTTCTAAAGTATTTGAAATGAGTAAAATGTGCAATACATTAAGGCTGCCACTCACTGAAAAATGTAAAAGAACACACAACAAATCTGTCTGTTAGAACCAATACATTATATGGTATAATGTTTGTGGCGATCATCACAAAATTAATTTTGTGCAAACATTGAGTTTAGAATATACATTAAATATACGCCCAACCTCAACAATAGTTTTAGAGCTGATATATTTTCAGATTTGTCTGTGACTCTAAACAATAATCATGGTTTGTTTAGAAGATCTCGAAATATATCTTCATAATTCATTGTTAGTTAACCACATTTGTTTAATAGCTAAAATACAATTCATGTACTGATTTTACAAGCTGACAAATCTTAACTTTTTTTTCAGATAGCACGGATACAAATATCTGTTTCAGAATAAATCTAGTTAGAAATCAACTAAATTGGGCACATACGTGTTCTAAAATATTTTTTTGACATGCTATGTCATCATATTTTTTGAATATAAATAAGATGAATAAACATATGTAATAATAATGATTGAAAAAAAATCTGGAAAAGAATGCATATAGAAAAAAACATTTAAATTGATATGTGGCAACAAAATATAAACTAAAAAAACTTAAATAAATGAAAAAATAAAACAGATTAACTATGTTATATAATTTTCAAGTTTCTACTTTTTTCTTTTATGTGGCTCTTCTTCTTCCCTGTGAAGAAACCAACAAAAATCGCCCATCATCGCTGGGTCCCATCGGCAATGGTTATCTTCTTTCTATGATACTTATATCTCAGTGAAACCTTTCACCTTGCTTGTCACTAACACTGCCTAAATTTTCCAGGAAGAAATTAATGTGAGAATGTAGAAAGTGGACTTTTATTGACATTAGGCACCATAATTTCTTATAGTTTTCAATTAGTTGTCTATTATTCTTGTATACTGTTCATCCTTCGTATTGCCAAGAAATCCTTTTCCTACGATTTAAAAGAAAGCCATGCCACTAATTCTGTTTTGCTTAATTTTTGGAGAAACGTTTCACCTTTTAGTAATCTTCTAATCGGAGGACCAACAAATATACGTTTTACAAATTGCTTAACAAATCCCAATTTTATATGAAGTGGCAGAAAAAGTACCAAATTTGGATTGACTTGGGGTTTATACCTAACATTATTTTTTTCCTGGGATAAACTGTTCTCTAGCAGGACAATCTTTTACATCATAATGCTGGTGAACAGCTTGACTATCCCACAAACTTAGGAAGCAGCAACACTTGGTATACCCACCCTGTAACCCCAGCAACAAAGCAATAACTTTATGGTCACCACATATTTGCCATTCATATTGGTCATATTCAAGAGCATTTAATATAATAGCCATAATGTCATAGTTCTTCTTCATGTCAACAGTGTGTGCTACAGGAATTGATGATCTTACCATTATGCAATAAAACTGCCTTTAAACTTGTCTTTGATGAGTCAATAAACAGCCGCAATTCCTCAGGCTAATTTTCAAACCCAATTTCGTTTATTAAACCTGGAATATGTAAACACAGAGAAAGTGAATCTAGTTTCATGTAAATTTTGGCAAATTTTTAATGACGTCTGAAAACTAAAATCCTAGTCAAATTTAAATCCTATTCTAAATTATTTAATTATGAGTTATTAAATGTGGCTCTGAAATAATTTCGGGTATAAATACATCAGATTCTTTTTGTTCCCAGATGTACTTTTGAGTAGAGGGAGGGATGAGTACAGGGAGACTAGGACTACGTGGAACTGGTTTTTAACTGACAACATATCTGGATATTGACTTTGCTTCCCAATTCTTTTTGAAAATCCAGAGATTTTGGTTAAACAAAAGTAGGAGTCACTAACATGATTTGTTGGTTCATGTCACACTACTGGTAGTCCAAAATGGCATTTTGGGGCTCGGTGACCATTTTGTTGGAGCCTGTCAGGGTATTTATATCGGCAGACATTTTGTGCTATGATAGAAATTAAAATGTATGTTGTCAGAGTGTCAGGGTACTCACCTGTTAGACAGACAGCCAGACGTGGCCGCTCCTGGAGTTCCCAACAGGGGACTTGAACCGGGGAACTTATCAGTCCTAGTCCTGATTTCTACCTCTGAGCCACAGCAGCTTTACACAGAGACTACTGAGTCCGGTCCTGTTCATCCTGGCATGGCTTATACACCGGGGGCTGCACCTTGACTTGGTTGTGTCTCACCTGACTCTCATCGGTCATCAGCAGGGTATTTAAACCCAGCCTCTTCCTGTGCTCAGTGTCAAGTCTTTGATCTAGTGTTGCTGTGTCGTACCAGTTTATCTGCTTCGTTTATTTGACCTCGGCTTGTGACTACGTTTATTCTGACCTCTGGCATCCCTTGACTTCGGCTACTCCTCGTTGTTCCTGACCTCTGGCATCCTTTGACCTTGGCTATCCCTCGACTATCCTGCTGGTTCTGTCCTTGCCTGTCCTGCGTATTTGGTACTGCATCCTGCACAGCCCCCGTGCACAGACCCACAGGCCAGGTGAATTCTTACCTGACCACCTCGGCCTGTGGCTATCTGCAAGGGTGAGCAACATATCTGCGCTACAGACTCCCAACTCAGGTAAGACCCTGACACAGAGTCAATCTGAACAGACCAGACTCCATTTTTGTTATTTTCAAGTTAACAAAAGACAAGAAGATTTCTATCCCGTCTGTAAAACTGACCACTTTGCCAGAGCTAAAGGAATGCATAGTATATACAAACCTGTTGATAAGAATTGAGAACGGGGGATGGACAGACTGTCTAAATGCTAATGGAATATAATAAATTCTAAACCCAGACATTTGTGACAGAGAAGATTAAATAATTTAATTTTACTTTTGATAATGTATAAGATTCCCATTGTAGTGAAAGGAGATATTAAGTTTAACCCCTTAGGGACACATGACATGTGTGACATGTCATGATTCCCTTTTATTCCAGAAGTTTGGTCCTTAAGGGGTTAAGAACTGTCATATTAGAAATTATAGCAGAATTTGCCAGACACATAGTCTGGACAAAACTTAAAGAAACTATTTGATCTGACAGAAAACTTAAGTTATGATTAACTATAAAGATAAGGTAACTGACGTCAAAATAGCCACCAGGAAAAGTTAACTCTTTCCTGGATAGGTATGTTTAGTGGGACGAGACTGCCCTCTATAGACCAAATACTTAAGTTGCTATCTGGAAGGTAACCACACACCCAGTTTTCTATTGGTCTATTAACTAGTGACGAACAGAGAATCTTTTCCTTTAAAAGTTAAGACAAAGGGAAGAGAGAGGTATGCAGCAAGGAAGGCAGAGGAGGCAGAGAAAAAGCAAGATGAAGCAGTTGGAAGCAGGCTAAGTCAGGAGACAGAGAAAGAGACCCATGACATTCAGTTCCTGAGACTACCTACTAATCTGATGAAAATATCTACTTAACTGGTAATTATACTGGCTTCATTTAATTAATCTAAATTAATTAAAATTTTCTAATAGCATGATATATGACTGGATGAATCACAATCAGATTTTGATATTTAGAAATCTTAGTTAAATAAGAAGTATATATTTATAACCATTCCATGCTGCAGATGGAGTTAGAATAAGTATGTATTTATGTGACATATCACATGTTAGCATATCGTGATATTTATCCAGGTGTATTGATTTGCTCTAAAATAAGATAAAATATCTGTTTAGGCAAGTTAAAATTCTGCTTATAGAACATGGTAGATTACTCTTATTGGATGGTTCCAGGAAGTGACTAATGAGCTGGTTTAATTGTTATGTTATTTAAAATCACATGAGAATAGGTCTTAAGGTCTAGCCAGCATTGAAAGGGTTATTCTAACTGTCAGCTAAAGTTTTTATGGCTATTCGCTGGAAGCTTTCTCTGTGTGTAAGTTTCACTGTCGTTTCTCTGTGAAAGCCCGTCATAAATCTTCTTGGAAAAATGTTTTTACATTACCATATTGTATTGCATATCATGTTATACTAAATATTCATTGATTATTGTCACACATGTTGCATATTATTATTATTTAAATTGTCACAATAAATTGTATCTATTTTTATAACAAATTGTGATTTTATTGATATGGAATACATTTCACTTACACAATAACGATCTTTGGGATCTGAGAATTGAAATAGTGGGCAATTCTCAACTGTTTACTATTATTATCCCATAAATATCCCCACAAGTCGCGGTTGACATTTTTTCAGAGCTGCGTGGGCTCCGTGCATTTCGGACGGCCTGGCCTCATTCACCTGCTGTCTTCTGGCTGGTTTGGACAGCCTCGCATCTCCCTGTGCCCCCTCTGTAGGTTGTGGCTAACCTCTGGCAGGGGACTGCATACTGTGTTAGTTTTTTAACAGGGTTCTCTGTCAGTATGACTCATACAGTATCTGTGGCTATACTTTATAGGTGTTCTGCTATAACTATCTGCTGTATATTGTGAATTGCTTCCACAGGTAGTCTGTCAGCATCCCTTACAGTCCTATCATTACAAGGGATGACCCCCCCTATATATTACTGGTGCACTGTACCTGCTTAGACGGCACTCTACTGGGCCATATTACTGTGCTGTGACACTATTGTGGGCTGGGTGACCCCCTCCCTCTGTCTGGATTGGTGGGCCTCCAGGGTCCTAAGAACCTTAAACTGAGGGTGACCCCCTCCTCTTACTGGCTTAAAATTGCATGATATGCTAGTGCTTGTTGGGTGACCCACTCTTGCACGCTGGGTGGTCCCCAGCTGGCCCTACTTAGGTACCACACTGACTGTACCTTACCTCTGCTTCAGTGATTACTGTCATGGCTGACGAACCTGGTTTCCACGCCCCAGAGGGCCTCCAGGCTTGGCTGTGTGCCGCCTTGGCGGACTGATGTGCTAATTGTGTATAGTGTGACATTCTGCTATGGCAGTTTACTTTCACAATGTTTCTTTTCCTTTACAGTGTAATCTAAAGTTGTTCTGGATATGGCGGTTTCTCATCTGAGTGTGCCGTATACAGTCTTTTGCGTTTGGTCTTCATGCTCTCCTGCTCGACCTCATGAAAGAAAGAGGAAGTGGGAGGGTCTGCCCATGTAGTTTTATACTGCTGTTACTTGTTCTAATTAGTTGTTTGAAAAGTTCTGTTAACTGTTTCTTTCCTGCTGGAGGTTTTCAGTAAAGAAGGTAAAGCAAATATGAAGCCTCCTGTCATTAATAAAATTTAGATTATTCCCTCATGGAGGCTAGAATAATCCCTAATTAACACAACTTCAAAAATACTTTTCAATTATGCCGCGAATATTATAATTTTATAAATTATATTGAATTTGCATACATACACTACTATGTCTGCTCACTTCCGTTCTATCTGCCTGTATGTCTACACGATCTACATCTGTATGTTGTGTGTAGAACAGAGAATCCTAGTATAATTCCCTAAACCCCTATAAATGTATTTTAGTAGATATTTCAGAAATGTGACGTGATATAATTTTTTTTATTTGTAATTTAGTCATAAATTGACATTAATACGCCATTGGTCCCCACTGGTCCCCAATGGTCCCCATGTTAGAAAACACATGTCGGCTAGTGTTTTGTATGCAAAAATTATTGCATGTGATTAATTAACATTTAAACTTGTAACAAAATGTTCGATAAACTGCTTGAGGGTCAGGCTTATGGAAATTGGGTTTTTTGTGTCATGGTAGTGACAGGGGCCCAATTCCAATGCATCATTGTTTATTGATACAGATTAACCAATTGATTCCTTTTGCATGTATTTTAAAGTTATCCATGTGTAGAAAAGATAGGGCATTGCAAGCATATTTTGAATTATATGGTTTTCAGATTTATAATAGACTTTGCTACTGAAACACTAAGCCTTTCCAACTTTCAGTGTGCTGGAGAAAAGCCTGTGAAATGAACTTTGAACACATAAAATGGTTTGAAATATTATTAATAATTAAAATTGTTATGAACTAGTGACCGAGTACAATTTGATTGGCTGCATGTTTGTTGTAGCATCTTTTTTCTCTATAATAAGGTACCAATTTAAAAAAAAAAGCATAAACAGAGGCTTCGTGGGGCTTATCAGACACCCACTTTTTACATTAAAAGAAAACCCAACTAAGAAATCATTCAAGGCAATGATTTAATTCCAGTCTGAATTACAAGAGTAACAAGAAATACAATGGAAGGGCTCTAGACTAGCTTAACTTTGTGAAGCAGAAAGCCAGATCCTTAATGTTCAAATTTAGAAATAAATCAGGACATTATTATTATTATGTTATTATTTATATAGCGCCAACAAATTCTGCAGCGCTTGACAGTGGGTGGATGAACAAACGTAGTTATAACCAGACTAGTTGGACACACAGGAACAGAGGGGTTGAGGGCCCTGCTCAATGAGCTTACATGCTAGAGGGAGTGGGGTAAAGTGACAAAAAAGCTAAGGATTGTATTAGACTAATGACAGTTGCAAGAGAGAAATCAGTCGGGAGCTATTAACAGTTTAACCCCTTAAGGACTGAGCCAAATGTATTTGCGCTATAAGTCTGTTCAGGCGTAATTCGCCTCTTTCATATTATGTGCACCCACACTTATTATATATCATTTTAGTCAGAGGAAACAGGGCTTTCATTTAACATTAAATATTTAGGTATGAAACATAATTTAATATGAATAAAATATAAAAAAAATGGAAAAAAAATAGAAATACATTTTTTTTTAGTTCTACGTGACATTTTAACTGTGAGTGTCATAATACTGTTCGCTTTTACTGCAATAATATACACATATTTTTATTCAACGATGTCTCACATGTAAAACATTACCCCTATGTATAGGTTTTGTGTTTTTTTGGGAAGTTACAGGGTCAAATATAGCATGTTAAATTTTTCAGTTTTTTCATATTGAAATTCGCCAGATTGGTTACGTTGCCTTTGAGACCGTATGGTAGCCCAGGAATGAGAATTACCGCCATGATGGCATACCATTTGCAAAAGTAGACAGCCCAAGGTATTGCAACTGGGGTATGTCCAGTATTTGTTAGTAGCCACTTGGTCACAAACACTGGCCAAAGTTAGTGTTAATATTTGTTTGTGTGTGAAAAATGCAAAAAACTAATTTGAAAGCCAAAACATCCTAACCTCTGAACTGCTCACTGAGAGCATTTGTTCCTTTTGAGAAAGATCCAAACCATATTTTTTGTACAGTTTATTTCCATTCCAAACAGAGCTACCATGAGACATGAAGCCAAATGGTTGCTCCTGACACCATTCACCAAGCCACAAGTCCCTAATACGCATCCACCTATCATTCTGAGTGTTATGCACAGGCAGAACTTCAGAGAATGACAGTGTAGAAGCAACCTGCCTTATATCATTGGCAAAAACACTAAAAACGTCCTTAACCTTTGAAACCTCATTGCAAGCCAAGTCATTTGTCCCAAGATTGACAAGTACATCCTTTGCTCGCTTACCAATATTACAAATACGTCTCCTGTCTCTGTGAGCAGTAGCTCCGGGAAGACATCTCACATGACCACTATTGTCCAGCTCCACACCTCTTATTATAGAAATCCCCAACAACTGCTGTCTATCAGGCCTCACCACAGTCTCCAAGCCTGTCTCCATAATACCACTACACTTTGTGCCTGAGCCTCTCTCCACAACACCACTACACTTGGTGCCTGAGCCTTTCTCCACAACATCACTACACTTAGTGCCTGAGCCTGTCTCTATAGCACCATTACACTCTGAAAGTGCTGAAAATTAATTATGAAGACTTATGTCTATCTTCTGTCCGTACTCCCACCTCAGATGTTCGCCTTCAAGACTTCTCGAGGGCTGCACCGTTCCTGTACTCTCTACCCTCCTCCGTTAGATACTCACCCAGTCTCCACTCCTTCAAAAAATCATTAAAAACCCACTTCTTCATAAAAGCGTATCAATTAAACTGTTAATAGCTCCCGGCTGATTCCCCTCTTGCAACTGTCATTAGTTTAATACTATCCTTACCTTTTGTGTCACTTTACCCCACTCCCTCTAGCATGTAAGCTCATTGAGCAGGGCCCTTGACCCCTCTGTTCCTGTGTGTCCAACTTGTCTGGTTACAACTACATGTTTGTTCATCCACCCACTGTAAAGCGCTGCAGAATTTGTTGGCGCTATATAAATAATAGCTTAATAATAATGTAAAGCAACAGACTGTGCAACATGCCTTTTATCCACAACTCTAAGTCTACCAGATCCTACAGTAATCCATCTGCTCTTCCTAGGACGTCTTTGCGGCAGTGACTTTACAACAGCTCCAGTCTGAGTTTGTTTACTGGATAATTTACAATCTCCTGCCGCAATATAGAGAACTGTCTACAGATGAGACAGCATCCAAATCTCCAAAAAGTGGAACGTGAAACAAATGCATAGCAACTATCACACTGAACTAAGTCTGCCATTTTAATGAGGTGAGTAATTTAAATCATACAAATCTTAACTTTTTTTTATGTCTTCCTGTGTACCTCAGATTATCTCCAGTTTATCTCCAGAATACCTCCAAGCACACACTTTGAAGCAGCAACCAAGCTAGATTAGCCAAGCTAATGACCACAACCCTTATATAACTCCTAAAAGCACCACCCACTCGGAATGTTTAACCCCTGGGTGGGCCTATGCTTTTTTGCAAACAATAGCTAATTAAGCAACAATTAATAGCAAACACCTAGCTAATCAAATACAATGCCTTACCAATTACCAACAGGAAATCAAACCTTATGCAATCAATAACCTTTTCTTATAGATGAATCTTACCAATTACCAACAGGAAATCAAACCTTGTGCAATCAGTAACCTTTTCCTATAGATGAATTTTACTTGTAACAGTAAAAAGAAAAATCTTAGCTAAATCTTAGACAGTTGAAGAATCAGTAAATCTCTCCAGAATATCTCAAAGCATAAACTTTGAAGCAGCACTTAGAAGCAGCCACCAAGCTATATTAGCCAAGCTAATGACCGCAACCCTTATATAACTCCTAAAAACACCACCCACTAGGAATGTTTAACACCTGGGTGGGCCTATGCTTATTTGCAAACTGTGACGGACTGCCATGCACCCCGACTGTGTGCCTCCGCCAATCGCTGCTTCCTACGTGGACCTCTCCTCCTCCAGAGTATAGCAGGTCTGGCTGTGTAGCTCTGACAAGAGTTAGTGATTATTGCCAGTATAGTAATCCGAAGCAGGTATAGCTGGTATAGCTGGTATAGCTGTTCCCTATAATCACGAGACGAGGCTGTATGTTGAGAGTGAAGCTGACTGATTTTAATGGGATCACACTTGGCCTTTTATGACGATCCCCATGCAAGGGGTACTCCCACCTGGACCTGATGGAAGGCTGAATTACAAAGTCACAGACCGCCACAGCCTGGCTGGGGTCTCGCTGTCCTCCACCCACCCTGGATCTAAGACATTGATCCAGCTTCCAGTATGTGGACCTCTCCTCCTTCAGAGAGTATAGCAGGTCTGGCTGTGTAGCTCTTACAAGAGTTAGTGATTATTGCCAGTATAGTAATCCGAAGCAGGTATAGCTGGTATAGCTGGTATAGCTGTTCCCTATAATCACGAGACAAGGCTGTGTGTTGAGGGTGAAGCTGACTGATTTTAATGGGACCACACTTGGCCGTTTATGACAATCCCCATGCAAGGGGTACTCCCACCTGGACCTGATGGAAGACTGAATTACAAAGTCACAGACCGCTGCAGCTTGGCTGGGGTCTCGCTGTCCTCCACCCACCCTGGACTTAAGACATTGATCCAGCTTCCAGTATGTGGACCTCTCCTCCTCCAGAGTATAGCAGGTCTGGCTGTGTAGCTCTTACAAGAGTTAGTGATTATTGCCAGTATAGTAATCGGAAGCAGGTATAGCTGGTATAGCTGGTATAGCTGTTCCCTACAATCACGAGACGAGGCTGTGTGTTGAGGTTGAAGCTGACTGATTTTAATGGGACCACACTTGGCCTTTTATGATAATCCCCATGCAAGGGGTACTCCCACTTGGACCTGATGGAAGACTGAATTACAAAGTCACAGACCAATGACAACAGTGTTACAATACATGACACTCCCATACATAAACAGATAATCCCTCCTCTGTGCCTGGGAGATAATTGGATCAGGAACTGTACGAATCTAATCCAATTATCTCCAAGTACAGAAAAACATACTGTTTTCCTAAACATTCCAAAAGTACCCCAAAACCACATAAAACCCCACAAACATCACTGATAGCCCTGACCTGGGTGACCAGATCAGTTCAGGGGTTCAGGAATTTCCTGGAAGTCATTTATTTGACATGCCCAAAACAGTTCCAGAGAGTCAATAGTCTTACCTTGGAGCTTGTTCCCCTCATCCAGACAAATCATTTCACTGAACAGTGCCCTTCTAAGTTATGTAGAACCGAATGCAGGCAATGATGGTCCAATGAAGTCCAGCTGTGTTCAGGAGTTTCTGTGTCCGATTTTAGTTCCATGAGATTCATGCCCAAACACCTCGTGGTTGTCCATAGGAATTGCGGCCACCCAGACGAACAATTAGAACACTGTGGTGAGAAATGTTCCCAGTTGTTAATAGATGTTAACAAGCTCAAGGGTGGTCTCTGGTTTGTGTGGTTGTTTGGTAACTGAATCATGTAATCCCAATTGCACGAACAGTCTTTTTAATGTATTTTATCCAGGTCTATTGCAGGGACCATAGTCCTGGGGCAAGAGGCTGGAGAGCAGGCCCCTCCAAGAACATGTGGGGAGGTTCTGTTCACCACACAAACAATAGATAATTAACCAACAATCAATAGCAAACACCTAGCTAATCAAATCAAATGCCTTACCAGTTACCAACAGGAAATAAAACCTTGTGCAATCAGTAATCTTTTGCTATAGTTGAATCTTACCTGTAACAGTAAAAAGAAGAATTTTAGCAAAATCTTTAGCAAAAGACAGTTGAAGAATCAGTAAAACTCTCCAGAATATCTCCAAGCACACACTTTAAAGCAGCACTTAGAAGCAGCAACCAAGCTATATTAGATATGTGTCTATATTGTCTCAACGCACTGTGAAGTTGAGTGGCCAAAAAAATCTCCAAAGAGCACAGCTGGAGATTTGTGGTCAGAAAGTCTTCAAAACTACAATCTGACATCACCTACATCACCACAAGTTGTTTGGAAGGGTTTCAAGAAAAAAAGCCTCTACTCTCATCCAAAAACAAATTGAAGCATAAGTTTGCCAGACACTACTGGAACAAATGGGATTGGGTTCTATAATCAGATGAAACCAAAAATAGAGGAAATATGGAAAATTATCTCATGCCTACAGTTAAATATGGTGGTGGCTCTTTAATGTTTTGGTGCTTGTGAAGAAATGACTCTATTATCCGGTATTTCTGCATGTTTCTTGCTTTTTCTGTTTATTTTCAATCGGCAGATGGGACTGCCGAACAAAGACCACCCCTGGCTCACTTAACTTCAAAGCCGGCATCACTTTCACCCTCTACGTGTGCGGTCAGCGTTCGTACTGCCGAACGCCACGTGGCAGAGAAAACCGCGGCCATCTTTTTTTCATCAAACAAAGGCAGCGGGACTTGGTCGTCGAGTGTCTGGAACTAAAATCGGATACTCGACTTCTCGAACACCGGTCTCCATCGTACGAACGCTGGAACTATAGATACCGATTAGCTAGAAGAGCGCTATTCGGTACAAATGTGCACACGAATGAGGGGAACAATCGCTGCTAGGAGCCAGGGGAATCCATTCTGTACTTTTATTTGTTTTTTCCCTTTTTCTAAAGTGACCGGCAAAACCACACGAACCTCTGGAACTATTTTGGGCAGCCCACCCACGGTGAACCGGTCACAAAGGACTTCCATGGTTTTTGCGAACCCCTGAACCGATCTGGGTGAAATTTTGATATGTTGGTCACCCAGATCGGGGCTATCAGGGGACATAGGATTTGTGGGGATACTCCATGTATAAAGAGGTGTTCCAGAAATTGGGGAAAACAGTGATTTTTCAGCCTGGAGATAATTAGGTTGTTACTGTATCAGACCTGATTATCTCCAGGACTAGGGGAGGGAAGTATCTGTTTGTGTTGGGTGTGTTTTATATTTTTATTGTACAGGATTGGATAAATGTTACTCCTCCCTGTGGGATGTCCCCTTGCATGGGGACCTGCATAAAAAGCCATGTATGTGAATAAAGCTTAGTTCTACTTGTATCCTGATCCTGGACTCTGACTGTTATTTGGAATTCGTATGCTTTACCAAGGGAATTATCTTGTGAAGCTGTTTGTATTCCGTATGGATTTCGTTTCCTGTAACTACCGAACAGAGGTCTCTCTACATTAGACTCTGGCATTCCGGGAGGAAACTACCGAAAGAGGTTTGGCTAGACTTGGTTTCCTTACAGTGCTCTTTTTCTGAAAGAGGACCAGGGCATTTTCTTAAGATACAATGGTATCATGGAATCTATCAAATATCAACAGATATGAAATGAAAACAATCTGCCTCTGCCAGAAAGCTTAAAATAGTCTGTGGTTGGATCTTCTAGCACGGCAATGATCCAAAACATACATCAGAATCAACACAAAAATGGTTTACTAATCACAAAATCAAGGTCCTGTCATCCCAGTCCCCTGATTTGAACTCCATTGAAAACCTATGGGGTTAACTGAGGAGGAGAGTCCACTAGTGTCAACCTCAAAATTTGAAGCCTATGGAGAGATTATGTATGGAGGAATGGTTTCAGACCCTTTGTCATGTATTTTACAACCTCATCAGGCATTATAGGAGAAGGCACACATATATTTAGCCAAAATGTGTTTGGGAAAACCTGTGTGGTGCTTTCAATTGTTTGATATCCATGAGAGCACAGTATTTATTTTTGTATTTTTTTTAACCAAAGATCAAAAGGTTAAACAATAAAGACAATTTTTTTCACAGCCTTCTTTGCTCATATTACCAAGGTTGTCAGTATTAGTGGTGTGAACTGCAATACAGACCTCAGTGCCTTACTGTTTTAAAGAGGAGATTTATAATAGCAACTGATTGATGGCCCTGTTCCAACAAGTTTGCAATTTAGGAATTTAAGGATACCACATATCGATCCGACAAGACAATTTACAAATTGAAATTACCCTTACTGCCATGAGCAGAAGTAGACCTGACATGCTACGCTTACTTCTGGTGCAGGAATAAAACAGGAATTTATATTGTAAATTTGTTTTTGTGGCACAATTTTATGTTCTCCCCTTATAAGTACGTAAGACCTTCTCCTAGCATCCCAAAACAGCAGTTTTGAAAGTTGACAGAGGTCGGTTCCTTTGCTTGTCCATTGTAGAATGTTCAGCGTAATGGTCCCAATGTGGTTAGGTTCAATTATTAGTCTTAGTCAGACTGTCACCAAACCATACTTATCTAAACATATGTAAAACCTTTTATAGTAAATACATCTGCTTATAACGCATCCTTCATGTGGATTAAAAGAACATCAGCCAAAATACATTTTTCATGCTATAGAGCTCTTTTTCCATTGTTGAACATACAGCTTTGGCAAAATCCTGATAAAAGTCTTTTTCCACAAAAGCCTATACGCCTTTGTCTGGTCTGGGAATCTGAAAATGCTATTATGGATAAAATGGATTTATATTATCTCATGTTTTATTCATGACTGATGAAATCGTGAATACAAATATTGGTATCAGGCTACTGTGAAGCTATTATCTTGTAAAGTAGTATCTGTTATAGTTGTTCATCTTTTTCAGAGATTTAGAATGAGACATAGACAGTGTATTCTTTTAATTTTATGTCCAGAACATCTGCCTTCCATCCTTGCTACTTTCCCTTGATCCAGAGTATTTCCTGAAATATAAGGCAGAATGCTTATGACCATACCTGGGAATTCTCAGTGTTCTGACTGTACTCTTGTTGTTTCATAAAGCAGGTCCAGTGTGTCTAGCACAATGAGCTCATGGCTACTCCCTTTGCCGGTCCATTCGTCTTGTCCTTTGCTTGCTGGTGGGAAGATAGACTGTAAGTGGTTAATTGGGAAGAAGTGGAGTCTCCTATAGTGTTTTCATAAAACCCTCATTGCAACATGGTTCAAGGTACAATATAAAAATTAAGAAAGAATCAATCACAAGGTTACCTACTATTTAAATAATTGAAAAGAAGTATAGATAGTCCATCTCTCTCTTTACACTTTAGCTGTGTTGGAAAGCATCTACAACTAACAATGGAAGTTTTAGATCTCAGATTGAAAGAGGCAATTGCTTGGTGTAGGGGCTGACATTTCAAGCCAGGAATTGCCTTCTGCAATAGTAACATCCTAAGACTTTGCTTAATGTAAGGTGTAATATCAGCAACCCCATTTATGTGGATATGATGCATTCCGTTATATGTTTCACCATTTTGATGTATATAATTCCTTCTTTGGGTACTTAGTAGCATTCAGTTATATAAGGACCTCAAAGCCTGACAGTTTTTCACCATGGGTAATATTTTGGATTCTCAACATCAGCATTAGTTCAACTCTCTCATCCTCAGAGAAGCTTTGCCATTTCATCCTGAGCTTATTTAAACTTAATTCATGGATCACAGAATGGCACATCCTAGAACTTGTAAACAAAATTGCTGATCCTCTGGTGTACTTTTTGGTACAATGTTAGGGAACTAGATTTGTAGATTTAGAGATTAGATATCCATAATCCTCATGGATATTTCTTTAGCCTCCCATTGCAGTTTTTTGGGAATACCCAACCAACAGGGAATTTAATCTATTAACCATATCCCCACCTTGCAAACCTGGCCAACAATGCAAACTGAGATGTCATGGAATAAAATAACCAGCCACATTAAGTAAGCAATGGAGAAGGGGTACAGTGCAGACCTTCTGCCTAGAATAGTTCCTTTGTCTTTCAACAAGGACAGAAGGTGCCTGTAGCAAGTGTGTTAAAAAATGATAAGCTTAGAGTCATGTCTACAAATGCTCGCAGTTTAGGGAATAAGATCCATGAACTTGTGGCAATAATGGCAACTGATAGTGTAGATTTAGTCGCTGTTACTGAGACATGGTATAATGAAAAAAATGACTGGGACACAGCAATACCAGGGTACTCTTTATATAGAAAAGACAGGGAAGGCAAGAAAGGGGGAGGGGTGGCCCTGTATGTGAAGGATAGCATAAAATCTAGCCTAATAAAGGTTAGTGAGACGAACATAGAGTCCATTTGGGTTACGTTAGAATTTGGTAATCACACAGTAGTTCGTGTAGGTGTGATTTATAGGCCCCCAGGACAAATTGAAGAGTTAGATAATCTACTAGTTGAAGAAATAGCTAAAATGACAATGAAGGGGGAAGTTATCATCATGGGTGACTTTAATCTTCCTGATGTGAATTGGAAAACAAAAATAGCTACTTGTGCCAGAAGCACAAATATTCTAAACTCCCTACTGGGATTGTCTCTAAAACAAGTCGTTGAGGAGCCAACTCGTAAAGAGGCCATACTATATTTAGTGTTAACAAATGGAGATTTGGTATCAGATATTACTGTAGGTGAAAGTTTAGGATCCAGTGATCATCAGTCAGTGTGGTTTAATATAAGAACAGTGACTGAGTCACACCACACAAAAACAAAAGTTTTAGACTTTAGAAAAACAGACTTTTCTAAAATTAGAATACGTGTAAAGGAGTCATTATCAGACTGGAGCAACTTAAATGGAGTCCAAAATAAATGGGATTATTTAAAAGCTGCACTACTGAAGGCAACAGAAAATTGCATTAGGCTTGTCAGTAAAAGCAAAAAATTCAAGAAACCACTGTGGTACTCCGCAGATGTGGCCAAAATAGTAAAAAACAAAAAGTTAGCATTTAGTAATTATAAAAAAAAACCAGAGTGAGGAAGACAGAATGACCTATAAGATTAGGCAGAAAGAGGCTAAGCAAGTTATAAGAGCTTCCAAATCACAACCAGAGGACATAGTCTTAAATTAGAGGGACAAAGGTTTAAAAATAATATCAGGAAGTATTACTTTACTGAGAGGGTAGTGGATGCATGGAATAGCCTTCCAGCTGAAGTGGTAGAGGTTAACACAGTAAAGGAGTTTAACCCCTTAAGGACACATGACGTATGTGACACGTCATGATTCCCTTTTATTCCAGAAGTTTGGTCCTTAAGGGGTTAAGCATGCGTGGGATAGGCATAAGGCTATCCTAACTATAAGATAATGCCAGGGACTAATGAAAGTATTTAGAAAACTGGGCAGACTAGATGGTCCGAATGGTTCTTATCTGCCGTCACATTCTATGTTTCTATGTTTCTATGTTTCTATGCAAATGGTGCAATTTTTTACTTAAGGTTTGAGACTTTCCACCATTGTCACTGCTTGTTCAAGTAGTAGTCATGCTAGAGGGATTGTGTAGTGTTCTTTATCCGGGAGCTTTAAAAGAAATGTAACACTAAACAAATAAACTATAAGAAATTTCACAAATTGTGCAAAAATATGTAATATTGCACAATAACATCAGACATACAACATCCTAAAACAGCTATAAAGTAAAGAAGAATGGCTTTTTCTCTTAGCAGAATATTAGTCAGATTGCTAGTCAGAGTCTTTTAACAATTAGAAAAAAATAAACTAAGCAATTAAATTAGCCTGCATTCGATACCTGACAGTGTTTTTTTTAGATAAGCTACACATTTTCCAGTTAATAATGTGCACAGTTTCCCAAAGTGTGGGAATTTCATCATATGAGGAATATTTCCTTTTAGCTATAATAAAATAGAAATGAAAAGCTGAATCAGCAATCAAGACTGCCAGACGTCTCCTAAAATAAGCGAACAACAACACTCACAAAATTAGGTCAAACTATATTTGGGCATATAAATATTCCCACAGATACCATAAGGAAAAGGAAGCATGGAAAAACATATAGAGTGACCAAAAAAATACGTAAAGTGCGAGTAGAAATAGGATAACATAATTAAATAAACGTACACACAAAAAATATTTCAAGTATTTCAGTGTGAAGTTTATGCTTTTCCCAGAGTCTTCCTGCAAAGAAGGGAGGGGTGGCACCGAAAAGCAAATACGAAAGGAAAGAATAGCATTTAATAAAATAATGCTATGTAGTTTAATATCTTGTATGTATATGTATTATATGTATATTTCTTTAAATCAAATGTGCACTCACTAGCAAAAAAAAAAAAACGAAGTAGATCATTTATTTTCGTTAGTACAATATGCTAGTTCAAAGGTGGCACCTTATTTCTTGATCATGTGAGTGGATTGAACACAGATTGTGTGGATCATATAAAAAGTATTCCAACACACAATTTATTGAATAGAACTCACATAATAATTTCGTGTTCTGATTAAAGTAATGCTCAGTAGAAACTTTACACCACAGTGTTGCTAGAGCTCGCCAAACACCATCTGGCATACAGGTGCTTCTTTACGGTTGCTGTCTGCATGAACCTGGTGCCTCGAACCCTAAGTGTCTCATCTATTTACTTGACTTCCTTAGAAGCATCAGTGGATTAAATACATATAACACATTGACAGTTGTAACAACAATGGGCTTGCTCCAGTGCACTTCCAAAAATATACTATAATTAGGTATGTGTTCAATGTATCTTTTTTATATTGATCAGGAAAAGAATGGGGCACATTCTTGTGAATTTTATCTTAACCAACGCTTCCATTTCTCTTATCCACAAGAATTTAGATTTTTCTTCATTGCTTACAATGTAAAACTTCTCCCTCCAATGAAACAAAAAATAAATAAAAAGCCCAAAATGTATAAAGAAATATATTACCTGGATTTATTATATATTAATTATTAGGACAAAGTTTCCTTTTATGTCTTGGTTATAAAATGTGTTACTAAGTGGAGCATATAAAGGTTGTGTGTTGCAGGGATTTCCAATGTGTCACATGGATTCAAAGCAAAGTCATTGTACCAAAGGTGCATCAAAGTGCACTGAGAAATGCGGCATCAGTTTCAGAGTTAAAATTGTGTCAGAGCAAACAGGAAGTAGACTCTTAAAAGGTATGTTTTATGCCAAATGTTAAAATAACTATTTGTATCCTTTTTCTTTTAGTTACAGATATTTTGAAGGAATTTGATCTGCGTTCAAACAGAGGAAATCACAGGAAATATTGTATTGTCCAAAACCATTTATTTATTTTACTTGCTCATCATTTTTTAAATTGATAATTGAGTCTTGTAAAAATATTTTGGTGTAATGCACTATATTTCAAACCTGCCTCTCTCTTCAATAGAGCACATAATCAGATTTAAAATGTGATTTTGAACCCTATGAAAAGCAATTCAGGGTCACATTTTAATCTTTTTTTTTTTTTTTTTACTTTAACCCCTTAAGGACCAAACTTCTGGAATAAAAGGGAATTATGACATGTCACACATGTCGTGTGTCCTTAAGGGGTTAAAAGTAGAATCTCTGTCCAGAATAGAGAAATTGTGTTTTACAAATAATTGTTACCCTGGTCCCAAAAGTGTGCTGTTCGTTTTTCTCAGCTACTGATAAATATTTCCACAAGTCTCCCTCCACCACAACTTCAGGTGGCTGTATCACTACTGTTAATTAATTATATTATACGTTTGTTTTACGCTCTCATATTGCCTACAGCTCTTTAACAAAAAATCCCTAACAGTCACACAGTAAAACATGGACACCCACAAACAGATATACAAAGACACAGATTTAGCAAAGTAATGACATTGATATTCTCACAGCCATTTTTTTTTTAAATTACATGCAAGCATAGTATCTAAGAAAAATGCACAAACTATCAGTCACACAATAAAATACACAAAGTCATGTATTTCAACCCACCCAAAAAAAGGGAATTGGGGGCACACTAAGAACATGCATTTCTCAGCAATGCTGCTACCGTAGAGACAAAACATTATACAAAATACAGATTAAGGAACAGTGCATGCACAAAAATACAGTTTCAAATTTTAATTAAGATCACCTATCTCAGAAATTTGGGGATTCAGTTCCATCATGCAGCCATATTGTTTTAAGCCCACCACTGCGTCACAGTATCCCAATATTGGTGGGTCCTACACTAAGGCTAACGTGACCAATCAAATAATGCTACTGCTTAATTAACTACAGGGTATTTAATTAATATGTTGTAAGAGCATTGTGAATATATATAATGCTAAATGACTGTGATAACAAACACATTTAAAAAAACACATCATAAACACAATGTCATACCATATATCTGCTCTATATCAAATGAAAATTAATACTAAAGTGACAATGCTATCTCAAACCTCCTCAAATTTATACTTTTCTGTGGTCAATTCCAAAGGAGCATTTCCCACATTAAGGTTAGTGTAGTACTTACCAATATTGGGGTACTGTGGCTTAGTGGTGGGCTTAATACAATATGGCCATACAGTGGAAGTGAATCCCCATATTTGTTTGCTGAGATAGATGAATTTAAGTAGCCTTGTAGATTTTAAAACTGTATTTTTGTGTGAGCTGTTCCTTAATCTCTATTTTGCATTTCAACCCACTGTGAGAAAATGCCCTTACCTACACCCAGAAAAAAGCAAAATGAAAATCCACTTTGAACCTCAAAATAAAATGCACAGGCTTATGCACAGAACAAAAGACCCATTAACTGACGTACAGTATGCAAGTAACAGGAACAATGTTAAATAAAGAGAACCACTTACAGCTACACAGAAAAACTAACAGAACCACACACAACAATACATCTTATAATTCAGTGGTCACTGCACCAAAATACTCTGTGTTATTTAAAGGTACATGGGGATTTGTGATAGTGCTCAGGCAATTTTGGGGCCTTGTTTATAGGTTGGGAGAAAAAGATTAGGGAATCACTGTATTTTGAATTTTTTAAATTGCTTACTATACAGTAATGGGACAACGGGATGCCTTTACAGCAAAGCAAAAAAATTGACTTGTGCACTATCCCAAATCCCTATGTACATTTAAATAACAGAGGTTTTTGGTACCTCGGCAATGGCCATTAAAGTGCAAGCTCCCCTGCCTACACCAAGGCAAACTTCTTAGTGGAGTCCAATGCTAAACATTTACCTATTTGTGGTTAACTAGTTTGTGAAAATTAATCGAATGCCCACCTTTGTCTTATTAGCAGAAGTGAATGCAGCAGGGCGAATCATTAGCATGGGACTCATAGAGCAGTGTTGCCTTGATGCTGGCAGATGAGCGTACACTTTAATGGGTATTGCAGTGATACTAAAAAAAAACTCAAGTTATTTAAGTTCACGCAGGGATTTGGGATAATGCACAGGTAACTTTTTTTTGGTTTGCTTTTGTTTATATATTGGGACTGAATACTATAGCCATTTCTGCTGGCCAGAGATACTGTGGCATCTTTGTCAAAAAATGACACGCAATAGCCAAATATTGATGGGGTCACTAAAATGTATTAAAATGTAACCAGAACTTAGTTTGTAAGAATTGTGTGATCAAACCTCAGTAAACATGATTGAAGACACATGGAGGAGGTAAGTGTAATGGATTGCATATTCACTTCAAACTGTGATCAGAGTATTCAGTGATATTTATTTACTCGCAATGCATCTATATTTCAGTTTAAAGTTGTTTTATCTCTTGTTTTGACCAGAAATCCTCTTTCTGAGTCATGAAATCGAGGAGATATGAGCCATATAAATGCCATAAGGTGCTTACAGATTTCTCACTTCTAAGTGTTTCTCGTGATTGTGATGTGGGATTATTTAAAAAAACCTTATTGTATTTGTATTCAATTATTGCACTAACTCCATTTTAACTTTATACTGTGACAATCCTCCATTTTGTCCCCCTAACCTGACTTCTTCAATCCTCCATTTTGTCCTCATAACCTAACTTGTTCATTTTAAAATCACCTTACATGACAGAATTTCCCAGCACATCTAATACAATAGAACAAAGACTGTATTTTCTATAAAGATATGATTAACACAGGAATTGCTGACTTTTCCTTAGATTTGCAACAAAGTATAATTTGAAGGCCATGCGAACACAGTAGTAATGAAATGTTCTATTCATAAGAGACCTTGCACCTGGCCACGAGGCCTGAGATCACCGACCGTGTAAAATGACGCTCAAGACCCCTTGTCCCCCACCCGTGTCCAGAACAATCCCACCTCTTGGTGGGTGGACACGGGATTAACCACTTAGTCTTTTGAGCCAATTAATAATATTGATAGGTGGACACTAATCCCGACACTTGACAATTAATCCAATTAATGATGTTTAATTACTGATATTCTAATAAGCAATGATGACGTAAAATGTCTCTTAAAAGGACCTGCGTGTCCGCTTTTTAATCACTTGCCAATAAATTTTCTCGAAGTTATTTTAACCTGAACCTTGTGTGTCAGACTTAATTACTTCAGCGTATATACGCAATTTATTTTATTGATTTGGACAGGAACAGATAGACATTTAAACATTTTGGTTTACTGCAAAAAGTACCATAACAACTTGGCGCCCAACGTGGGGCATCGGGCTATGTCCGGCCGGTGAGCCGTCCTAAGGAAGACAAGGGTGGACGGAGGAATCCAGGGGGAAGGAAGGGAGATTGATCACCTCCAGATACACGGTAGAGACTTCTGCAGAGCCACCGGTACGTTCCGGCCCCTTTGATTGACCCGTCCACGTGTCTGTGACTGCTTCCCGGGAGGACATCAAAGACAGGTAATATCTTGCCCGGTGTCTCGTTACTCATTTGTTTACCTGCATTTTAGTCTATCTGTTGCCTGGGTGTGTTTGAATTGTGTTTGAATTGTTTGCCTGTTTCCCCATTTTGAGATAAAGGGGGGGTGGACCTGCAGGGGATTTGCCTGGGGTTCTGTCTTGCTTGTTTTCCCCTTTTTGGGATAAAGGGGGGTGGACCTGAGGGGATTTGCCTGGGTCTTCTGTTTTGTCTGTTTATCTGTTTGTATTTTACCTCTTTTTGGGATAAAGGGGGGTGGACCTGAGGGGATTTGCCTGGGTCTTCTGTTTTGTCTGTTTATCTGTTTGTATTTTACCTCTTTTGGGATAAAGGGGGGTGGACCTGAGGGGATTTGCCTGGGTCTTCTGTTGCCTGTTTTACCCCTTTTAGGAACCACGGTGCTGTGGTTGTAGGGAAAAAGGGGGGTTGACCTGTGGATGTGTTCCTGGGGGTCATCTTTTCCTGTTTAACTCTTTTAGGAGCCTCGTGGCTGGGGCTGTAGGGAAAAAGAGGTGTGTTGGATCTGTGGAGATTGTGTAGACTCATAGTTTCCTGGGGATCCTTCTTGTGTCACTTTGATAGCCTTGCTAGCTTCTCTGTGCACGTTACTCTGCTTGCAGAGTGGTGGTACCCTCCAGCTTTGAGCGCTGAGCTGGAGCTATTCCAATTTTTATTTTGTGGTGTGTGAATTCGGGCAGGCATTGCTGTCTTCATCACCACGGAGTAGTGGGACTTATAAAGTGGGTTTTTATAGGGGCACTACAAGGGTGAGGGTAGCGCAGACACCATTAGTGGGCTGCTGTGACGAGGGAGGCATATGGATTTCGGACCGGTGTTAGCTGTTATCCTTGGCCGTTGGTAGTAAGATACTACGGGATTGAGGGAGGTGACTTTGGAGTAAGCACACGAGTAAAGGAAAGGAATTACTGTTGATTTTATTTGAACTGTGATGCATGCACTGTATTTCAACTGTATTGTTGTCTTGGTTGTTTAATGAGGAGTCTCATGTACTCCTGTGTCTGTCTCTAAGGATTTTTCCTTGCCTTTCATCTTTTCTACACTTTCTATATTATTATACTATCCACTCCCATTCCTCTTAAAAGAGAAGTGATTGGTCACACACTTCTCACCTCGCTCCAATCCGTGTCTACCACCCCGGGTAGGCGGATTCAGTGACTAGTCTACGTTTTGGGAAGACGCACCTGAGAAAGTCCCACGATTCTCGGGTGGCAGTCGAGCATTGTAGACGTTCTTGTTCAAATTTCCCTCTCTCTCTCTATATCTAGGACGCTGGTATAGGGGTAAAGGGACTATGGGACAGGATTTAGATAAGCCCAGCAAGGGCTGGTTAGCATGTGATTTGGTAGAGAACAGAGAGGGTGAAGAGATGGTTAAAGGTGTTGAAAAGATTGCAAAAGTATGTAAAATTGCTGTACCGACATGTGGGAGATTGCAACCAGAAAGTTGGCGCAAGTTACTAGCAGAAATGAAAGGCAAGCTTACAGATAATGGTTTATTAAAGACTGCTGAAGCATGGTACAGAGTAGCGAAGGCTATTCAGTTAGAAGGTTGGGTTGAGGAAGAAGTAAATCACAAAGGTGTAAAATTGTTTGTGTATCATAAAAATTGTGTTGCTGGGGTTTACCCTCAGCCAGCGCCCCAAAATGGCGCCCAGGGGATGTCCGTCCCCAAGGTTCAGTCAGCCATAGGTGATAGCCAGCTGACTATGTTCCCCACTCCCGATCCTCCCGAATCCCATCCCATCACCTCCCCTGTCTGCCCGGTCCTGAATTCTGATGGATCTTTCTTTACCCCTTCCCTTTCTCTAACGGTCCCATCATCCTCAGCCATCCCCACGCTTCCTTCCATGCCTAATCCTAACATCTCATCTGCCGCCTCCTCCCTGCAATCCCTCTCTATGGTTAATCCCCTTCCATCAGCACCCGTCCAGCTAACTACCCCTCCCTCCCATGCTACGACTCCTCTTTCTGCATCCATCCCTACTAATCCTGTCCTGTCTCCTCCGATAACCAGCTCCGCCCCAGTCCAATATCCTACCTCCTTAACCGTACCTGCCCACCCTACTCTTTTGCCCTCCCCTGCCTGGCCCTACCCCTTCCCATATCCCATGGCCCTGCCCTACCCCGGTTACCCTCCCTTTCCCCAAGCCACTCCCCAGGTTCCGGTCATGCCCAGTCCGGCCCAATCTACCCCGGAAGTGCCCATATCAAATATGGCCGCCGCTCCTTCCCTTAATCCTGAAGCAACTCCTTTCCCCGCCTCCAATATGGCGGCTCCCAGTTCAGCCCTGATGCCAGTAATTCCCGGCGACTACCTGTCCCCAGGTTACGACTCGCTAGCCACCCCTGCATCTGGGGCTCATTCCCAGCCACCGACCCTTTCACCTCACGCGGGACCTGCACCGCGTAGAAGAGTCAATATCATAGAATTCGATGATGACGAGATGGACAGGGTGTCCCATGTCTCATCGGAACTTGCTGCGGGAGCCCCATCTCATCGTTCTATCGATGATCCCTTCGGCCACAAGGGTCGGGGAGAACAGGCCCCTCCTAAATATGTAGCTTTTAACCCCACTCAAGCTAGTGCTCTGATGAAATCACTCCCGGACCCAGAAAAGCAGCCCATGCCCTTCTACCGAGGGATAGTTCAAATTCAAAAGACTTATTCAGCCGCATGGCGTGATCTATTGAGCATTTGTGCTATTAAAGCAGGGGATGCATATTGGCCAAGTATGGCCCGACACCTCAGTACAGATCAGCTCAACAGTGATGTTGATTACCCCTCTGGAGTAACTTTTTGCACCCAATTAAAAGAATGGGCTAAGGACAAACTTGCAGATCAGGCTGCTGGCCTTACTGATGTTATTCAAGATAAAGGAGAATCAGTGGAAAGGTTTCATGCAAGACTGTATCAAATGTTTACAGATTTGGGGTTTGATCTTACTGACAAAATTCATTCACAAATGCTGTCAGGTGCGTTTGTCCAAGGTGTTAAGGACTCTATACGCAAGGGAATCATTGCTGCACGCCCTGAATATAAGGTTGTTCCCCTGGATACCCTACTTTTAGTTGCTAGGGGCTTAGAATCTGCCCAGACCCCCAGAAGGCCAAGCTCTGCCCCTCTTATGGTATCACGCAGTACCCCTGTCCCCAGGGGCACCAGACCAGAGGATGGTTTCTGCTTTAATTGTAAAGCCAAGGGACATTTTAAAAGTGACTGTCCAGAACCCAAGAGAGAGCCAAGAAAGCCATCCAGGCCTGCCCCGGCCCCTAAGGCCGAAAAAGAGGTTCCGATAATTGAGGAACCCGATGATTAGGAAATTGGCAAGCCTGTGTCTGTAACCCCTGTAATGGCAGTGTCTACAGGGGATAAAGGGGGGCCACTTGCCACAGTGACTTTGCCCATTGAAGGCCACCCTACCACCTTTCTAGTTGACACAGGTGCAGCCCGTAGTGTTCTCCGTGAACAAGACCTGCCAGATCCATCCTTTCTGTCAAATATTGATGTCTCTTGTGTCGGAGTGGATGGCCAGCCAAGACATAGCCCTTTAACAACTCCACTCCGAGTTGGCTCCAGCCTGCTAGCTCGCTTTGTGGTATCCTCCACATGCCCAATTAACCTGTTAGGTGCTGATGTTCTCTCACGCCTGCAAGCATCCATTACCTTCACCCCGGATGGGCAGGTAGAAATGTCCACACCTCTATCTGAATCAGACATCTCAGCCTTGTGCTCCTTGCCTCTAATGCTGCATTTAGAAAAGCCCCGTGAGAAAGCAGCAGAATTAAGGTCCAATTTCCCAGAGGCATTAAAAACACAGGTGCCCGCCAAGTTATGGTCCTCAGGCCCAGAGGACATAGGTCACCTAAATGTTCCCCCTGTGGTGGTAAAGCTTATTCCAGGGGCTAAATTACCAAGAAAACCACAATATCCATTAAAACCAGCACAGGCTGCTGCCATTTCTACCCACATCAAGGCACTCTTGGAGAAGGGTGCCCTAGTGAAATGCAAATCTGAATGCAACACCCCATTATTCCCTGTGAAAAAGAAAACTCCAAAAGGTGAGCCAGAGAAGTACAGGATGGTTCAGGATCTCCGTGCTGTTAATGAAGCTACCGTCCTGGACACCCCTCTTGTACCAAATCCCCATACTCTGCTCTCTGGAGTCCCACCATCTGCAAAATTTTTCACAGTCATTGACCTAGCAAATGCCTTTTTCAGTGTTCCACTGGACCCATCCTGCCAATACCTGTTTGCTTTCACCCATGAGATGCAACAGTATACCTGGACTGTCATGCCCCAAGGGGCACAAAATTCACCAAGTCAATTTGCAAAGGCCATGGCCACCATCCTTGACCCATGGCAAGCCGAGCACCCAGAAGTTGTTCTGCTTCAGTATGTGGATGATTTGCTGCTCTGTGGCGATGATATACCCACTACTGAAAAGTGCTCAATTAGCCTGCTTTGTTATTTGGCAGAACAAGGATGCAAAGCTTCACTCATCAAGCTACAGTTCTGCCAACCCTCAGTAATTTTCCTTGGACATTGCCTATCTCAAGGTACCAGACATCTTACCCGGGACCGGGTAAGAGCCGTACTGGATATTCCAACTCCAAGAACTTCAAAATCTCTCCATGCCTTCCTAGGCCTCATTTCCTACTGCAGAGCATGGATCCCAGAAGCCTCCCTGCTCATGCAACCCCTCTATGACGCACTTAAGTCTGACCCTTTCTGTTTAACTAATGAAGCTCTGGACAATTTCAATGCTCTCAAGCGTGCCATTGCTTCTGCTCCTGCCTTGGGCCTACCTGATTACTCCAAACCTTTCAAATTATTTGTCTCTGAAAGACAAGGCCACGCAACAGGAGTTCTCACCCAAACTAATGACTTAAGAGGCCGCCAGAGGCCTATTGGATATTTCTCATGTCAACTGGACATTGTGGCCAGAGGGACTCCTTCCTGTCTCAGGGCTGTTTTTGCTGCAAGAGAGCTCATAGAAAGAACCTCAGACCTGGTCCTTGGCCACCCCCTGGTTGTTTTGGCCCCTCATGACATTTCTGCCATCATCAACCAAGTCCAGCTCAAGCACGTGTCTCCAGCCAGACACCTACGCCTCCAGTGCCATCTTCTTCTACCTGACAACATTTCCATCCAAAGATGTCAAGTTCTTAACCCATCCACTCTTCTTCCACTCCCTGAGGGGGGTATCTATTATGGATTTATCACAGATGAAACCTACATTTACCTGCTTTGTGGATGTATCAAGAAAGTCATGCATCCACATTTGACATTTTATGAAGGTGAAAAGCCTCTCTGTGAAGGCCCAGATCACGCCTTCTGTACCATGTGGTACAAACCAGACATTACTCCCGAGCCTTGCTATGAAGATGAGCTCTACCATTGGACTGATGTTAAGCTCACTGCTCAAGATTTCTATTGTGACTCTGAAGGCAATAGCATGGTCTTGGTCCAACTACCTCAACAACTTAACTACCTCTACCGCCATTGGGATACTGCTATCCCACATATTCCTGTTACCAAATTGAAGACAAAGTCATGGAATGATCTTGGGCCCATGGCAAAGTTATGGGCCACCATGGATGAAGAACAGCTACAGGAAAATGGTATTGTCAAATACCCAACAACTGACCTTCTGGAAGCATGGCCACGCCACTTCCTAGAAAAAGAATTTCAAGATCTGGTCATAGTGAATGATTATGACCCCGAAACACCTCATGACTGTTTTGAACAGATGAAAATGGAGACAGTGCACCTACCAACCGTGCACGAGAATCCATTACCAGATCCGGATTTTACCCTGTTTGTGGACGGTTCAAGATATGCTGATGAAGAAGGAAGATACCATACAGGATATGCCGTAACCACAACAGATGAAGTTATCAAATCATCATCCTTACCACCAGCAATGTCTGCGCAAGAAGCTGAATTACAGGCTCTGACTTCAGCATGCAAAATTTCCGAAGGAAAACGTGCCAATATCTATACAGATTCAAGATATGCTCTAGGCGTGGCACATGACTTCGGCCTAATCTGGAAGACAAGAGGATTTCTTACCACCGCCGGTACGCCAGTCAAGCATAGTACTGCAATCAAGGAGCTAATGGATGCCCTCCTACTCCCTAAAGAAGTGGCCGTCTTGAAGGTAAAGGCCCATGGGAAGTTGGATACAGATGAAGCAATGGGCAACCATTTGGCTGATCAGGCTGCTAAGCTAGCAGCCAGGGATTTGCAGGAAGTGGATGAAGACGTGTCCGGACAAGAAGAAGAAGAAGAAGTCCCTATTTTTGCTCTGCAAACTCTTCCTACTGATTTGCGAATTTTGCGAGAACAGCAAGCTGCAGTCACTCCTGAAGAAATCCAGAAATGGAAAAAGAAAGGAGCTGTCCAAAAGGACGGAGTATATTACAACAACTTCAAATTCTGTCTCCCCAAAAATTTATATCCAGCAGTTGTCCAATGGGCACATGGGCCTGCACACTTGTCAAAGGAATTAATGGCCGCCCTCATACAGAAGTATTATGAAGCACCCGGAATCACAACATTGATCAGCAGCTTCTGTAAGGCCTGTGTCATTTGTGCAAAATGCAATCCAGGAAGACCAATCAAGGTGCCTGCAAAACACCTGGCAAAGCCCATGTACCCCTTCCAGCGAATTCAAATTGACCACATCCAGATGCCCAAGAGTGGGCCCCATGAATATGCACTAGTCATAGTGGACATGTTCTCAGGATGGCCAGAGGCCTACCCAGTGGCCAATATCACTGCGAAAACAACCGCAAGACGCCTACTTACAGAGATAGTATGTAGGTTCGGACTCCCAGAAGTCATTGAAAGTGATCAAGGCCCAGCCTTTACAGCAACAGTGACTAAAGAAATTTGGACTGCTCTAGGGGTGACCTTAGCCTTCCACACCCCTTACCACCCACAAAGTAGTGGTAAAGTAGAGCGCATGAATGGCACTCTAAAGGCCAGAATGTTAAAAATGTCACAAGAAACAAAGATGCCCTGGCCAGAAAGCCTGTCAATAGCTTTATTTAGTGTTAGGCACACACCTAGAGGGAAGCATTCACTGTCCCCATATGAGATTCTATTTGGGACAGCACCCAGACTAGGTTGTTATTATCCGCAGCAGTTACAGCTCCAATCAGATGTTTTAGTAGATTATGTAACTGAACTTGCAAGTGCCTTAAACAAAATACATGCCCAAGTTTTCTCTTCAATTCCAGATCCCGAATTGGATACAGGTGCCCATAACCTGCTCCCCGGAGATTGGGTTCTGGTCAAGAAGTTTGTGCGGAAAAATACCCTGGAACCAAGATTTGACGGTCCATTCCAAGTTCTCCTGATTACCGCAACTTCCGTCAAACTGGCCGGTAGGCCAAATTGGATCCACGCTTCCCACTGCAAGAAATCTCCTGCCCCAGAGGAAGCAGATACCGCACAAGCATGTACCTCTGGCACATCTTCTCCTTAATCAGCCTCATAAAGGCCCAACAAGTAGCCATCACCAAAGATATTAGTGGGTATACCTTCTGGTACAATTCATCATGCACCCATGTGGCTACTTACACCTTTGACTATTGTGATATTGTAGAATGCCCGTTCCCCACATCACAAATCCAGAGTATTTACAGAGATATCCCTCATTCAAAAGATCCATATGTTTGTGTAGTTGACAAGCAATGGGGGCACAATTGTAATCATTGGGGGGCGGCGGGATGGAATGCCGGGCCTGCCTGGGGTTACAAGCCAAAAAGTGCCTTATCTAAAGTAGATGATCAAGGTAGATCCCTTCTCCAGAGAATGACTTTGAGAAAGCCTGGGGGGGGTACACCAATGAAATTAATCCTTAACATTGAGCATCCAAGCCCAACGGATGCAGACCAGTATGTGATGGGAATGTATTGGAAAAAGGGTTCCTACCGTAAATTAGGGCATTTCTTCTTAAAAGATATGTGCAACTCTTCTGAGTGGCAAGGGGCCACCCATATGGTCCCTAACCCATTAAAACCTCACATCCAGACCTTTCAAGACATGATGGCCATTGCTAACCCCACCTTTGAAGATACCATGGCCGCTGAAACAGGTTTTAATGATGTAAATTTATGGTTAGAATGGATGAAATATAATGCTAATAAGCATAATAAGACTGCATGCTATGTGTGTGGTGGTGCCCGGCCTCACCTGGGTACTGTACCTCTAATCCTGCCAGTAGATATAGAGGAATGTGTTTTAAGCCTTTTTGCCTATCACTATGATTTTAACAGGTCCATATGTATTGCATGGACAAAGGAGTATCCTCTCCTAACCAAGGA
This sequence comes from Pelobates fuscus, assembly GCF_036172605.1. NCBI lineage: Eukaryota > Metazoa > Chordata > Amphibia > Anura > Pelobatidae > Pelobates > Pelobates fuscus. The sequence goes on from NC_086320.1 coordinate 98,886,104, forward strand.
TGTCAAACCCCCAGATGGTATTACCGTGTATAAAGGTAATTACACTTGTTATGCTAATTATGATGGAATTGGTAAATTCTTGGGTAACTTCTCTAAGGGGTATTGTGCTACCTACAGGAGTGTCTCTATGAACTTGTTGCAGTTTCACACCAGGTCATTAGGGGATATCTACTGGTTGTGTGGGGATTTACAGCTAAGATCCAGAATGGACAAGGAATGGTGGGGGGAGTGTACTTTGGCTAAAGCTATTATGCCTATACATATCATCTCTGACACACACCTCGTCACCCATGAGTCCAGGCACACTAAGGTTAAGCGTGACGCCCCAGTAAAAGGAAGTTTTGATCCTCATGTTTATATTGATGCCATTGGGGTGCCTAGGGGGGTGCCCAATGAATTTAAAGCGAGAGATGAAGTTGCTGCAGGATTTGAATCACTTTTTGCCATAGTTACCACAAACAAGAATTTAAATTGGATAAACTACATTTATTATAATCAACAGCGTTTTGTTAATTATACCAGAGACGCCCTCCAGGGATTGGCCGAACAATTGCAGGCCACATCCCAAATGGCTTTCCAGAATAGAATGGCCCTAGATATGATCTTAGCCGAAAAAGGAGGGGTTTGTAAAATTTTGCCCGACACCTTGACATGTTGTACCTATATCCCAGAAAACACAGGCCCTAATGGTAAAGTTACATTAGCCATAGAAAAATTAAATGACCTGTCTATAGAGTTGAAAAGGAATTCTGGGATACAAGATCCCTGGGAAAGATGGTTTGGCTGGATGACGGGATGGCAAAAGGCTTTAATGCATATTGGTATGGCTATACTAATTTTTCTTTTTCTCTTTGCTCTTCTCTTTTGTTGTATTCTCCCATGTCTGAGAAAATCCCTCCTGAAGACTGTTGACCATGCGGCACCCACTTTCGCCCATCTTGAAGTTGATGGCCAAGATTTCCAAGACATCAACTCACCCTGTCTGCCGCTGCAAACAATCCCTTTTGTTGATAAAGTGCAGGAATTCTAGGAAGGGACTAGCTCAGGGACAGCATCTGTCAGTGAATGGTAAAGGCCCCATGTGGAGAAGTGGTGGGTTAGCTGCCATGGGATACCCTTGGGTGTGAAGTGTTCGAGAGCCATACTGACGGATGAGTTAGCCTATTAGGGTCAGATCTAGGGACAGCCTTGCACTTTGCATTAACACCTAGCTAGCGGCCACGGGGTTTCTGTGCCTTTGGGTTAACACGTCTTCCTGGTACTAACTTAATAAAGTTTTATCTCTTAGAATCTAACATTTCATAGGGGGGACTGATGTGGGATTATTTAAAAAAACCTTATTGTATTTGTATTCAATTATTGCACTAACTCCATTTTAACTTTATACTGTGACAATCCTCCATTTTGTCCCCCTAACCTGACTTCTTCAATCCTCCATTTTGTCCTCATAACCTAACTTGTTCATTTTAAAATCACCTTACATGACAGAATTTCCCAGCACATCTAATACAATAGAACAAAGACTGTATTTTCTATAAAGATATGATTAACACAGGAATTGCTGACTTTTCCTTAGATTTGCAACAAAGTATAATTTGAAGGCCATGCGAACACAGTAGTAATGAAATGTTCTATTCATAAGAGACCTTGCACCTGGCCACGAGGCCTGAGATCACCGACCGTGTAAAATGACGCTCAAGACCCCTTGTCCCCCACCCGTGTCCAGAACAATCCCACCTCTTGGTGGGTGGACACGGGATTAACCACTTAGTCTTTTGAGCCAATTAATAATATTGATAGGTGGACACTAATCCCGACACTTGACAATTAATCCAATTAATGATGTTTATTTACTGATATTCTAATAAGCAATGATGACGTAAAATGTCTCTTAAAAGGACCTGCGTGTCCGCTTTTTAATCACTTGCCAATAAATTTTCTCGAAGTTATTTTAACCTGAACCTTGTGTGTCAGACTTAATTACTTCAGCGTATATACGCAATTTATTTTATTGATTTGGACAGGAACAGATAGACATTTAAACATTTTGGTTTACTGCAAAAAGTACCATAACAACTGGACATAGAGCGTTTGACCTGATAGTCTGTAAACACTACATTTTTGTTACCTAGGAGTCTGGCTAGAATAATACATTTTGTATTGTGGTGAGTGACACATAATGGCTCTCTCACATATCACTACAATGAGCTGCAGTGGTCCTTTACACCAGACATAATGATTCAATTTGAATATTTCTGTGCTTATTTTACCAATTCACTGTGTCTGTAGTTTGTGATTGTTTCACATGTCGGTCCTTAACATGGTTCAATTTACTGTAAGTAACGAGGCACCTCAAACTCATGCAACTATGGCTAAGTCTAATGCTTTCAATTTGTATTTTGTATATATAACACATGCATTAATCATCAGACATTTTCTAAAATATCTAACCACAATAAAACAACAGCTTGTGGTACTTGTAGACTGAATAACCTAGCTCGGATGAAATAATGTCTGTTTCAGGGAGGTTACGCAGGTATATGGCATGGAATAATCCTCTGAATGCATGTGATTCACTCCACTGTGATGAACAAAAATTATGTTTTTGAAGCACCTGAACATCAAGCGAATTGTCAAAGGACAGATTGGATGACTAGTTGAACAAGCATATACTCAGCAAACAGTCAACCAAAAAATGAAATATCCAGACACAAAGCAATCTAGAGTAGCCCAAGTATGAATGGCTACAATCCTCTTCACTAACATTCTATCAAAAAAAACTATTTTATTTTTTTTTTAAAGTATGAAGTACAGGAAACTCTGTGGAGTCAGGAAGGACACTGCCCCGGTGCTTCCTCTCTGCCACTTCAAAAATATCAACTAGCAGAGAGGTAGCAAATGCTTAAGAGGGATCCTGTAATGTGTGGCCTTTGCCTTATTCTGAACTGCAGAAAACAGGAAAGTGAAGCGCAAGTTGTTCATGTATTAATTACTGAGTTTATTAGTCTTATACATGGCATTCTAAGCCTAGAGTAGAGGTAGGCAATGTTTACCACACTCTATGTTGTGGACTACATCACCCATGACGCCTTACCAGCATTGTGGCTGCAAAAGCATTATAGGAGATGTAGTCCACAACATCTGGAATGCAGAAGGTTGCCTACCTTTGATCTAGAGCAACATTTTGCACAGAAATCTCAGTTTGAGCTAAAAATATGTCCGGCTGAGGGTGACAGGAATTATATTACAATAGATATACCGTTCCTCCTTGTTCTTCCTATTTTTCAGTCTGTTGGCAACTGGTAACTCTGGACTGCTCGTCCAATCCTCTTTCAATGCTTAGCTATAGCCTCGGTGTACTCATTTTGCATTGTTGTCCAATGAAACTTCTACTTTTTAGTATTAAAAGAAACTGATACTGCATATTTAGTCAAATTTAACTAGTAACAGGAGAGAGTGGTAATTAAAAATAAAATGGATGTTTATAAATTTGACATCCTCCTTGATGTATAAATACATTCTATCATGTCTATCATATGGAATATTTTTTTTATCTTTTAAGCATGTACGCACCTTAATTTGTAAACCTGCTTTTGACCCAGTATGGCACACACTTGCGATTGTTCATAGATATGTTTTTAAAATGTGCTTTCTTTTCCTGGAATAGTTTCAGCACCCCAATGTGTAATATAGAAACCTGGCATTTTTTTCATTAAAAGTAAATACCACGGTTGGGAATATATAATGGATAGAGAAGGCAGCATAGTGACATTGCTGCCGCATAAACTCTAAGCACGTTGAAAGGAAATAACATATGGACTCAGAAAGGGAAATATACATATAACAGTCGGGCAGGAAACAGTACAAAACATAAGTAATATAGAATGTACTTGTAAAAACGGAAATACCAGGAATTTAGATGATAATGATAAATTGTGACAATAAGGAACACTAGTAGCAAATCAGCAGAATAACAACAACAAACATACATATCTGACCTACAGGTTTTGTTTTCAGTAAGAATAGCAACTATATAGTGCCTTTCTCCCAGTGGGACACAATGCACTTTCTTGGAATTTAACAAATTGTCAGCTGAATAGTAAATAATATTGTTACCCAATTGATGATACTCATTTTATTGAGCTAGGAAGGATGAAGGGCTGAGTTGAACCTGCTCTGCTGGGACTTGAACTTGTGATCTTGCATTTTTAAACAGGCTTTCTAGTCAGGGAATTTACCAACTGAGCTACCTCACCATCTTTCTTTCAGACATATATAATATGTTAGATATGATGTCTGCACAACTGTAGCCACAATAATATGCTATCTGTTTTAAAGGACTGTCAGTACAGATGGTTTTCTTTGTAGATAAGGAAATAAAACAAAACTGTTGCTTGGTTTCCCTTATTTAACGAATGTATCACTGTATGTAACACAGTTCTGAACCATTCTTTTGCACAGCCTCCTCTGCCTGTACTGGTTTGAAATACTATATACAGGGCTATTCACCGAATGGATAAAATCCGATGAAAATAACCGAATTCCAACCACAATGGCGATTTTCATATTTACTAAAGTCAAACCCAGTTGGCATTCGGAGTCAAGATTAAAATCCTTGTATCTGCATTCAAATTCTCTACAAAATTAACAGAATTTGAAATCAAATGCATCTTCACATGTATGTACGTAGTGGGGACTCGCGATGCAGCCTAGAACAAATTCTAACCCCATTAAACCCCCCAATAACGACAGACCACTTAGTATGGATGAAACAGGCCACAGCATTTATTATCACAACTAAATTACTGCATAACACATCCATAACTTTATTTATTGAATCTCTTCTTTTCTGTAACCAAAACATTAGACATAAATAAGCATAAATTAACATATATACATATATAACTCCACCCATAGTGTTATACAGTGACCCAACCGTCCTTGCCAATAAAAACATGGAGTGGTTCCTAATCACCACTCCCTCTCACCTCCCCCCTCGTCATAAAAAATCCTTCCAATGCCTGCCATCAGCCGACCTTATCCACGCTCGATGGGCACGAGACCTCAGGCAACCTAAAGTTAAACCTTTAGAGCAGGGGAGGTTTGAGACCTTAAAAAACTTGTTCATCTCATTCCATCTACTTAAACGTAACCTCAAACTCAATTGGCAAGGACATACCCCCGGCTAGCTGTGACAAAATATAGTATAGGGTGGGCGGGAGGGAAGCTGTTTGCTGGCCCGAATCCCAAGTGGCACTGAGGTAAGACCTCCCCCACACTGTCTTACACAGAACATAATCACACCCACAGACTCTTCCCAACCAATCCCATGCATCTATCCCCACACTCCTACATGTGCCCTTGTCCGCTTAGCTGCGCTATCTCCCCAGGGCCTTGTATGTACGTAGTGGGGACTCGCGATGCAGCCTAGAACAAATTCTAACCCCATTAAACCCCCCAATAACGACAGACCACTTAGTATGGATGAAACAGGCCACAGCATTTATTATCACAACTAAATTACTGCATAACACATCCATAACTTTATTTATTGAATCTCTTCTTTTCTGTAACCAAAACATTAGACATAAATAAGCATAAATTAACATATATACATGTATAACTCCACCCATAGTGTTATACAGTGACCCAACCGTCCTTGCCAATAAAAACATGGAGTGGTTCCTAATCACCACTCCCTCTCACCTCCCCCCTCGTCATAAAAAATCCTTCCAATGCCTGCCATCAGCTGACCTTATCCACGCTCGATGGGCACGAGACCTCAGGCAACCTAAAGTTAAACCTTTAGAGCAGGGGAGGTTTGAGACCTTAAAAAACTTGTTCATCTCATTCCATCTACTTAAACGTAACCTCAAACTCAATTGGCAAGGACATACCCCCGCCACAACCCCGCTGTTTTACGCCTAAATCAGCGGGGGACCCCACCACAACCAGCCATGGCCTGTTCCACCACTTCACGCAGCGCTAGAGTAACAGAGGTCAAGTCCGACCTCCAGCAAGCGCACCCTTCCCTTGAGATAACTAAACCACATGTAGCCAAACCCAAAAGGCGAACTGGAAGTGTTTATGTTTTTATATATTCATTTCGTCAGTTATGTGTTTAGTCATTTTGTTATGGCCACGACAACTTAGAAACCCATCTAGTCCGATGACCGACGGCAGCGCCCCAGGGCACTCACATTGCGGAGTGTACTGCCAACAGGAAAGGGCGATACGCGCAGCCCAGCCCCTGAGAACCTCGGGGAAGAAACATAATGCGAAACATGTCCAGGTCGAAGAGCACCCAAGTCCTAAAACACCACCGACCCAAGTCATTCCACCCAGGGATGACAAAACCCCTGGTACCCCATGAGGCGGGGCAGCTGGCCCCGTATGAGGAGGAGCCACACCCCCTTCATGTAACCGGAGCCAGACCACCGAACCTCGACCCCAGAAGGCGGAAGATCCAACCACTCGCCCCTGCCTCCTTTCCCAAATTACCCACGAGAAAAACCCCGCCCTCCCCGGTCCGGGGGGGGGGGACCGTAAACGCGGCAATAAAACCAAGCAGAGACCAACAAGGCGACCCAAGGACCCACCACCTGAGCCCTCTGAACCATCGGCGCAGGCACGCCCAGCCTGGCGGTGTCCGTAGCCGCCCCCAACCCAAATAAATGCCCCTTTAATTCCCCACCATCCTTATCCAGGAAGTCGAGCCCCCAAGAGGAACAACCCAACTAAATGGACGCGGGGGTGAAAAAACAAAAAAAAAAACCATCTCCGAGAACCAAACCGGGGAGGAGGCCGAACAATCCCAGGGACGGAACAGTACTCCCAACGAAAACAGGCAAATGACGGAACCCTGCACCGCCCCCCGATCGGAACGGTATATTACAGACCAACCTGGAAACCCATTACAGCTTGGTAGGAGCCCAACCATTACCCCGTGCATCCCACCCACCCCAGGAGGATGCGGAAAGTCAACCCCGCAACATCCACGAATCGCACAGATTCTATCGATGAAACAGCCAATCGCAACCAACCTACCCTTCCCGACAACAGCCATCGAGCTGCGAAACCTGAAGGAAGTCCATTCCAACACTTAGTCAACTCCACCAAAACACCCTCCCACTTGCCGACGACCGTAGCATGAACGGGAAGCCCGAGCCCCGCTAATCGCAGAAGTCGCCCCCAACAGACGGAACCAAACATGTAGATGAGCAGTCCAATCCCGGAACCCAAAAGGAAAACATACCCATCCGTCCCGAACACTCCAACCTTACTGGAGCGGGCCCCACGCCGCCCCATAGACAGCCTACAGACCAGCTTCAGCAGACCGTTGGACCAAGCGACCACACCTCCACTGCCTTACAATCGACTCCGTGACACCTCCACCCGAAGTACGCTCTATAATGAACAAGACAGAGCATCGGCCATCATCGGTAACAACCGGACAAAACCCCGACCAGCCGCCCCTAGACTCAAACAGCACCGAGCCAGAGTACCAGAGTACCTCCGGGGTATAGGGTACTGTAACATGTGAAAGACAGCCAGCATCACCCCACGATGGTCCCCCAGGAAAACCCACCCACCTGTTCGTGAGCTGGGACCACAAGCCTACCATGCCACCAGAAAGGAGACCTCCCAGAACACCAGAGTCCGCCAGAGCCAGCGTAGTGGGCAAGAGGCAGCACACCCCCGAGAGCCCAAATGGCCCAAAACCCAAAACCTCCTGCGGCGGCGAAACAGTTGGAAGTCAGCGGAAAAGACACAGGGGGCCAGATTGCACAAGCCAACAATAGAGGAGGCCCAGCAGGAACCCCATACAGTCCCAAAGGCAACCCCAACAGGCAAAGCCCAGCGTAACCCGGAGAGCCCACGGGTTGCGCAGCCGAAACCCACAACGCCCCTCCGGCGTTCCCCTTACAGGAATTGATCCCACTATCCAGGAGACAAGAGCACACATCCCGACCCACGGATAAGGCCTTGGCCACGGAACTCAGAAACTCCAAAACACTATCCCAAGAAAAACACCGCAACAGCAGAGTGCGTACATGCGACACTGACGGCCCCACACATAAGCGACATTGGGAGCAACTTACGTGGAGGCACATAGCCACCTAATCTTGACCGTCAGAAACACAGCCCAGAAAACAACAACTCGACGGACGTACCGGCAGCAGCCGGAAGAACGATTCCACCGCCGCCTGCGTCAGCAAGGCCCCAGGGCCCCGCAGCCCCACCCACACAGACCGCTGCGCCGAGCCACCAACTCAAACCCAGCCCCTGGAAGGAAACGATAGATGAGTAAATAAGGAACCAGGCGATATCAACCCCGCTCCACCATGGGTACCACCTCCCAAAAGGGGGGGGGGGGGGCCCACAGAGCGAACTCCAGGGGCACCTGCAACGATTGGGAAATAAGCTGATCGAGCATTCTTGGGAAACAGGACCCACACCACCCGAAGGAGCTCTCACATGGACTGAGGGTCCAGCACCGAGAGCACCCACGTCCCCATCCCGACAGATCGCAGAGAGGACGAAAACAACGCACCGTGCTGAGGCACCAGGCGAGACCTAAGTAAACCAGAGGCCGAAGCCCACCCGGCCCCAGGCCAAGAAGGGTTGCCCGCCAACTAAAGTGCAAAACGTATCCCCACCAACCCAGCTCCTCCCAGGGACGATACGCGTCCCGAAAGTGTCCTGACCGCAGAACCACGCAGTGCATCCCCGGGGAGCCCTTCTCCCCGACCATGATATCCAGAAACGGGGTGCATTCAAACATGTGCCATGGGGCGTAACCGACTAGAGCATGCTCCCCACGACCCACCCGGAGCCCCTAATGTCCCTCTTAGTCAAGGGACCCCCCGTGGCAGGAGGGAACGTCCCTGCGATAAAAGCCCCTCCCCCCCCATCTGCTCCCTAGCATTGCGCGCAAGCCAAGCGGGCCATATAAGCTCAGCAACACCCAGAGTCATGCGAACCCAGGACGCCGCAGGAAAGCGCACTTAAACATACGATGCATACTGAAAATGAAGGGGGAGGGGGAAGCGGCGTCCATGCACTCAATGTACTTGTAATCCATGTCAGTTGTTTTCTACCGTTTTCGTCTTTTTTTTTTTATTTATTTTTTTTTCGTGTTGTTTTTTATTGTTGTATTTCTTTTTCTCTTGATTGTTTATTTTTTTTTTTATTTTTTTTTTTTATTTTTTTTTTTCATTTTATGTTAACGTTCAATCTTCTTGTATATGTCATAGTATGCACTTTTTTTTTTTTTTTTTAATTTATTCCATTTGGCAATTTACAGTGTAGTCTTTTTTTTTTTTTTTTTTTTTTGTGTGTGTGCAAGAGGACTAGACTGAATAAGGGAAGGAACAACGTATGCACGCAAAGCGCTAACAAAGAAGGGGGAAAAGTACTCACCGTTTGCAGCCTGGCGATCCAAGCCCGACACTGCGCTCACAGAAGGCTGAGGCAAAGAAACATCAGTAACAGCAACCACAGAAGACATCAGCCGGGATCCAGGCGCCACCTGCTGGACGGGTCCAGGAGCTGCAGCAGAGTCCGGAGAAGAGAGCAGTGGAGAAGAGGAGAGCCCACGCCCCAGAGGAGATGGCCGAGGTAAGTGACCAACAGGGGGGGCAGGGGGCCCAGACAAGACAGAGGGGGGATGGGATAAAGGAGAGGGGGCAGACAGGGAGGGATGGGGACCAGCAGGGGGAGGAAGCGAAGCACAGAGGGGGAGAAAAGAAAAAACAGGAGGGAAAGGGGCAACAGAGGGAGGGAAAGGGGTAACAGAGGGAGGGAAAGGGGCACCAGAGAGGGGAAGGGGCACCAGAGAGGGGGAAGGGGCACCAGAAAGGGGTAAGGGGCACCAGAAAGGGGTAAGGGGCACCAGAAAGGGGTAAGAGGCACCAGAGAGGGGGAAGGGGCACCAGAGAGGGGGAAGGGGCACCAGAGAGGGGGAAGGGGCAACAGATAGGGGTAAGGGGCACCAGAAAGGGGGAAGGGGCAAAGAGAGGGGGAAGGGGCAACAGAGAGGGGGCTGGAAACAAACTGAGAAGGAGGAAGGGGGACCAGGGGGCCCAGGACCGGGTAAGCAGGGCCCCCGGGAGAAGCAGAGTAGGAAGGGGAGACAGAGCCCTGGGAGCCTTCCTCACTGGCAGAGGAGGCTCCCGACGGGCAGGGGGACCCCCCACTGACCCCAACGGCGGTACCAGGGTACCCCGCGCGGCCCGCGGGGGCCTACTCACCTCCCCAACCCCCCGCCGGCCGCGGGGGGGGACCATGATCGTTGCCGGGCGGCCACCCGCCGCCCGGATCGCTGCATCCGCCGCCCACCGCCCCTGGCCCGCAATCCAGCACCGGCGGCCGGGGCGGATGGTGCCGGATACAGAAACAGCACATGCAGGCCGCGCGGCAGCCGCACCAGGGGGCCGCGCGGCAGTAGGAGGCCGCACTCCCGGCCTAGTAGTAGGAGGCCGCATCCCCGGCCTGGGAGTACCAGGCCGGGCGGCAACGGAGGCGGCTGGCCGCGCGGCGGTGGCAGGCCTCGTGGCAGAAGGCCGTGCCACGCGCGCGGCCGCAGCAGGCCGCAAATCCAGGCCCCTGTTGGTAGGCCGCGTGACTGGAGCCCCCAGACACGCGGCCTATTGAGGCCTCGGGCCCGGGCTCCACCTCATCAACCGGGCCCGAAGAGGGGGAACAGGGGAGAGCCTGGCAGGCGGGTGGGAACGCCTGCCAGGGCTGGTGCGGCCCCCAGGGGCAGGGACCGCATGGGAGGCAGCAGGGGAGACCGCAGGGGGTGCACCAGGGGGAGGTAGGCCGCGGGGGGGGCCCACACCGGTAGCCATACCTCTCTTAATGTGCCCAAATCTCTCCACAGATGCCGGCCACCATCCATGCTGCAGCAGCCCTGAGGGAAGCCAGAAGCCTCAACCATCAGGCTGTGTCAATCTGCAGGCCCAGGCAAACAGGAGCAGGAGGACAGGAAGCTGTTTGCTGGCCCGAATCCCAAGTGGCACTGAGGTAAGACCTCCCCCACACTGTCTTACACAGAACATAATCACACCCACAGACTCTTCCCAACCAATCCCATGCATCTATCCCCACACTCCTACATGTGCCCTTGTCCGCTTAGCTGCGCTATCTCCCCAGGGCCTAATTCACAAATTGTACTTCACTTGCTTTTTTCGAAGTAAATTCGTAATTTGAAGTATTATTTGCTTGCTCTGTCAGTGGTTAAATAGTTAAAAATCCTTGGGTTAATATTTAATAATAAACCTTTTTAAAAATGTATATTACTGTAAGGGAGGTTTTAAACTTTCCTATTTGACCTGCCCTTTGAAATGAGGGGATATGTTAGTAGGTATCCTAACATTTTAATGTCCCCTTCTGCCCACACTCGTGGTCAACAGGTAACGACTACTAAATGTATCCAAGGGTTATAGTAATTCACCACTACCCCTACCCATGGGTGGTGGGTGGGAGCTATTATTAAATAACCAGGGCCACCTAGTGTCACGCAGTCCCACCCATGGGTGGTGGGTGAGGGCTCTAAATAATTAAAGATGGGAAGGACCTAGTGTTCCCCATCACCTACCTGTTAGAGGTCAGTGAGGACCTCCACCCATAGGTTGCAGGTGGGGGCTCTAAATAATTATACAAGGGGGCTGGACATACCGTTGTCCACCCAGCCAAAAAGAGTCATGCCCCACCTTCCCTAATCCCCCGGGTGGCTGTTAAAATAAATTAGCCCTTTATAACCAACTCACTACTAATATCCCTAGTGAATAAGTCATTACAACTAATCCCCTCCCCCCACATAAAAATGCAATGCAACTTGCTAAAAAAAAAAAAAGAAAGAAACTAAAAGTAAAAAAGGAATGCATTTTTGCTCTTTGAGGTCTCCCGCATGAAGACTTTAAATATGAGAAGAGTCTTTATAATGGGTTATAAAGAGAAAAAAACATATATAGTGTAAATCTGTAGGACAAAATATGCAATGTAAAATTAAACTCACCAGCAGGGAGAAAGTGGAGACTTTAAGGCTCCAAATAAAAATATCCAGCAACCAAATCTAGCAGATGCAGCAAGTGAATTATTCATCTGTAGTTTGCCAGAAAAACTCAGGGCAAACTTCAGATGAATGGTACCCAAACTTCATCGGCTGCTGGGTACTTATGTCTGGATTATTTCAAGTTTGAGCAGGCTGCACCTGTGTGTGTGTGTATATATATATATATATATATATATATATATATATATATATACACACAAAAATTATGTCCAAATTCCTATTCCTTATGTTACTCGCCCTTGCAAATGATGTGGAGTCTAACCCAGGTCCCCCAGCTAATTCTAGTCCTAATCTCCCCACTAAAAAAGGCCTCTCTTTTGTGCACTGCAACATCCGTAGTTTACTCCCTAAACTAGATGCACTGCAAGCCTGGTGTTCCCATTACAAACCACAAATCATTGTGCTCTCAGAATCTTGGTTAACAACTAAAATACCAGACACCGCCATTGCAATACAGGGGTATTCATGTTTTAGAAATGACAGAGCAAAGAGAGGAGGAGGCATTGTTATTTATGTTGACAATTCCATAAAGTTTACCCCTTTACAAAACCTTAATCCTCCTGCAACCTTTGATTTCCTCTCTGGCACAATTGAGATCCCGTGCAGTAATTCAATCATTGTTGCAGGAATCTACCGCCCACCTAGCTCCCCTGTGCATTCCCTTTCTGACATAGCCCATCTCCTTAGTGAAACCATTGCTCAAAACCCTAAAAGTGAACTGTTGGTCTTTGGAGATTTTAATATTGATTGGCTGAATCCTAAAAATAATAGTTTGTGCACACTTTTTAAGACTTTGCAGCTAACACAATTAATCTCCTCCCCAACTCGCATAAATATTAAAAGCCTTAACCATACCCTACTAGATTGGATTCTCTCTACTTCTCCTGATAGAATCCAGGAGGCCGGTGTTCTCCCAAACACTTTCAGTGATCACTGTTTAGTGTACTGTGTGTGCAAAATTAAGGCTATTAAATCCGCTCCCAAGGTTAAAATAACAAGGTCCTTCAAAAAATTTAATCTTGAATCCTTTCTAAAGGACATCAAGAACCTCCCATGGCACAGATTAAACATTATCCCGGATCTAGACTGTGCTGTTGAATTCTTTCAGTCTGAACTCCTACAAATTTGGAATCTGCATGCCCCACTGCGTAAGGTGAGGGTAAAAGGAGCACATATGAACTGGATCACAGCTGACCTCATCCAAATGTACCAGTTTCGGGATTCTTTGTGGTCAAAGTTTAAGCGTACTGGCTCTATGAATGATCACTGTGCATATAGACAATGGCGAAATATATGCACAAAACAAACAAAATTGGCCAAAGCCCAATATTTCTATGACAATCTGAACAATAACATCTCAAACCCTAGAAACTTTTGGAAAGTCATAAATAAACTACAAACTCCCCCAATCCACTCCCAACCCTCCACTGTCAAAGTGGACAACCAAACCCTGAAACTTCCCTTAGATGTAGCAAATGCATTTAACAATTATTTTGTCGGATGCTCTACTGCCCTGATTGCCAAGCTAATAAATGGCACACATCCTGAAACTACAAATGTGGATCAGGTCTCACTAAATTTGCAAACGCCCAATATAGACAAGTTCACTTTTAGACCTGTACCTGTTAGTGTCATTGAAAAACATCTTAATAATCTAAAAATGAAAAACCAGTCCGGACCTGACCAAATCCCAGCAATGCTGTTGAAGCTCAGTGCACCGGCAATTGCTAAACCCGTCGCAACTCTAATTAATGAATCCTTGGTGTCTGGATACTTACCCAAACTTTGGAAGACTGCAAGAGTAGTGCCTATCCATAAAAGTGGTGACACTACCTTGGTTTCTAACTATCGCCCTATATCATTGCTCCCAGTATTGTCAAAAATCTTAGAAAAATGTGTCCATACGCAACTATGTGAGTATTACCAACAATCAAACTATCTGACCCCTGATCAATCGGGCTTTCGCCAGAATCACTCCACTACAACTGCCCTCTTAAAAGTTTGCAATGACATCCAAACTGGCATGGAACAAGGAGACCTAACTGGAGCTATTTTCCTTGATTTTGCTAAGGCCTTTGACACAGTAGACCACGACATTCTACTGCACAAACTCAAAAACTCAGGTATTGGTGATCATTCGCTAAACTGGTTTCGATCGTATGTATCGGAACGCTCGCAATATGTGTCCATTTCTGACAGCGACTCCCTCCCTCTCCCAGTCACGTGTGGTGTTCCCCAAGGTTCCATTCTCGGCCCCCTACTATTTTCATTATTTATAAATGATCTGCCTAATGTCTGCAAATCCTCAAATGTACACATGTACGCAGATGACACGGTAATCTATGCGAGCAATTCCGATCTACCGCAGCTTGAGGCTGTGCTCCAAGACCAGTTTACAGAGGTAGAAAAGTGGATCGCAAAAAACAAACTGTTCCTGAACACTGACAAAACTGTCACAATGATCTTTGGAACAGTACCTAAATTACACAAATTACACAATTCCCACCTATCCATCAAAACAATTTCAAATGGCACACTGACCGCAGTCCACTCTTTCAAATACTTGGGTATGATGTTAGACCCCAATCTATCTTTTGGCCTGCACATAGAAAAGCTTGCATCTAAACTTTATCCAAAACTAGGTGCCCTGTACAGAAACAAATCCTGCCTAAGCCCTTCAGTAAAGGAAAAGATTGTACAGCAAATGCTGATGCCAATCATTGATTATGGGGATGTAGTATATGCATCTGCATCGCAATCCCACATTAATAAACTCAACACATTGTATAACTCGTTCTGCCGATTTGTGCTACAATGTAATTACAGGACCCACCATTGTGACATGCTAAAAGAACTAAACTGGCTGTCGCTGGAATCCAGACGCACCCTTCATCTTTCTAGCCTTGTGTTTAAGAGCTTTTCTGGGAAACTCCCACCCTACCTGAACGCAATGCTTTCCCCGGCTGTTCCCACTTCCTACAACCTCCGATCCAGTACCAACACTTTACTTAGTCTACCTCAATATAAAAAGAAAGCAGCCCGATCCTCCTTCTCCTACAGAGCACCGCATTTGTGGAACGACCTCCCGCACAAATTAAAATCTTCCCTAAGTTTAAAGTCCTTTAAGAGATCCTTCTCTACATACCTCAAAACAGAATGTACCTGTCATGGTTGATTATATATTTCCTTCCTGTTCTATGTTAAATGTTGTATATATTGTATATTAATTTTGTATTTTTATTGTACACTTGTGGTGGAATCTCGGTAAAAATAAATTTAGTAGGCCGAGATTACCACGTGGCATGTGTACGTGCATATGCTGACGTATCGATCAGTTGGTTGCACGTGGCAAGATACGATCAGTAGTGTACGGAGCATGTGCAAGAATACAGGATATAGTATTCCCCCTCCTCCATTGTGCTGGACAAGCCATGCGGTCAAACAGGAAGTTAATTCTTATTTGTATTGATTGGTTAAGAGAATGTGCGGGTGGAGCTTAATATGGGAGGAGTTATATGCCTATATAAGGAGCCTGCACTATTGTCCGGGGCTCAGAATTTGCTGTATTTTGGTGAGATCAGTAGTGTACGGAGCATGTGCAAGAATACAGGATATAGTATTCCCCCTCCTCCATTGTGCTGGACAAGCCATGCGGTCAAACAGGAAGTTAATTCTTATTTGTATTGATTGGTTAAGAGAATGTGCGGGTGGAGCTTAATATGGGAGGAGTTATATGCCTATATAAGGAGCCTGCACTATTGTCCGGGGCTCAGAATTTGCTGTATTTTGGTGACGCTAGTCCCTCTGAGTCCCGATCGGTGATCCAATAAAGAATCTCTTCCTTCCTGAAGAAACCTGTGTCCATCTCTCTGTGCTTGGCTTCCGTCAGTTTCTCCGGTATCATTTGGTGCATTGGCCGGGAAGCTCATCGTTCAACGGTAGCTGAGAGGCAGAGGCGTGAGACGGTCTATCTTTGCCCACGTTCTCTACGGCTGCACCCCTGAACTTCTGCGTGGACCTCCCTTCGTCTCGGCGCCACTGGTCTGTTGTCCAGGAGATCATCGGCCTCTACGTGAGAAGTGCTGGGGTGTCCCCGTCGATGAGTGTGAACTCAGGTTCAGGAACGAGGAGGTAAGACAACTGCTGTTTTAGACGGCAGGACCCGCTAGGGGTATACCGATTGTGCGGTAGGCCCAAAGGGGTTTTTGAATCTGTATCTGCCCCCTCTGTCGGAGGGAAGGAGCGAAGGCGCACCGCTCGATCGAACGCTCTTTAGTCAGACCGTTTGATTTGGTTAGTCAGGCGGGGTCCTGGTGTAAATAGCCCTAGCCGGACACCGGTGTCTTGTCTAGACTAGCGTTCTAGGGTGTATATTACGTTCGCTAGGTCGGAGGGACCGGGAGACTAAGCGGCGCCTGTGTAAATTCGGTTCGCTAGTTCTCATCCTATCTGGGCTAAGTGGGAAGGCGTGTAAATTTGGAACCCACTAGACTTTTGATAGTACGACTAAGAGGCGCCTGTGTAAATTCGGTTCTCTAGCTCGCTATATATGTGGTGATTGGGCAGTGTGGCTAACCAAAACGGGTGTATATAGTTTTAGGTAGTCCATTCAAGGTACTGGCCAATAGTTTAGTTGGGAATTGTAAATGTGTTAACGATTGTTTTAGTAAAGTGTATATCTTGTTAGATAGCGCGAGCTCAGCCGTCTAGCGAGAGTGTTAATAGTGTGTTGCTGTATTATAGTGCACGGTACCATAACCCTGTATATTTACTGACATTGTATAATAAGTACTAATCATTGTCGTCAATTGCATGTTTTAACACCATAACCACTAATAATTGTATTGTGACCTTAACTTGTATTTTGACCTATGCTAACCGTACTGTAACCGCTATTTGTAAAAGACGATGTTACTGGGGTGTGTTATAGACGGGTAATTCATATATAGAGAATTATAGCGTGGGTGACTGTATAGTTACGCCAAAGGGCATAATATTGATTATATAGTGACTGGTGTAACAGCTGTGTGTGTACGGGAATTCCCTGAGTGTTTATTGTTATTGTGTACGTTTCACTTGGTAACCGTACCACGTGGTGCTGTTGCCAGAGGAAACGGGTGTGACTGTTGAATAGTACGCGTGTATAGTAATCGTTGTCGACGACGTTCCATTGTTAAAAATGGGTGCGTCGCAGTCAACGATTCCGGATCCCTTAGGATGTATGGTTAAGAATTTTAAAAAGGGATTTAAAACCTGTGATTTTGGGGTTAAGATGTCTTCTGTGCGTTTAGTTACTTTGTGCACTAGGGAGTGGCCTACTTTGGTTGCGGCATGGCCGCCACGTGGCAGTTTGGATCTAACTCTGGTACAGCGCTTACACGTGGCTGTATCAGGTAGGCCTGAACTTTACGGCCAGTTTCCTTATATTGACTGTTGGAGACAGGCCGTAAATGACTCGCCAAAATGGCTCCAGACATGCCACGAGGAGCAGTGTCGCCTCATGGTAGCTAGGACTTGTTCGTCCACTAGGACTGGTGTTAGGCCCATTTTGGACACGCCCCCTGAGTCCGAGATCCCTTTGCCGCCCCCTTACTTTCCGTTAAGAAGAAGTGACGCAAACGCAGGAAGTCCTGCACCCCTCCCCTCATTACCCTCATCCACTTCCGCTTCCTCCTCCAGTACAGGATCCACCCCCCCTCGTACTAAATCTCCCCTTCCGGAACCAGAACCCACCCCCATTAGAAACGAATATCCTGATTTGGCGCCACTTCAGACTTCCGGTCAAGCTTCATCTAGCTCGGCTCGAAGTGTTTTATTTACGACCTTTTCACAAAACCAACCTCCCACATCCCCATACCCTATCTCTCCCCGACCGGAACCCATGACTGACGCCTCTCTACGTAGCCCCATCCAAACCCGACAGTTGACTGGTGCCCAACAATTAAAGCACTATCAGATGCCTCTTCGCCTAAATCCCGGGTCAGCTTATATCGATGCCGCAGGTCAAATGGCACACGCTGACCCAGTCTTCGTATATGTCCCATTTACCACTACCGACCTTTTAAACTGGAAGACCCATAATTCCTCGTATACTGAGAAACCACAAGCCATGACTGATCTGTTCACCTCAATAGTACAGACGCATAATCCGACATGGGCTGATTGCCAGCAGTTACTAATGACTTTATTTAACAATGAGGAAAGGACAAGGATTAATCAAGCAGCCATTAAAGCACTAGAGGATAGAGCCCGTGCTTTGAACCAAGCTAATCCAGCAGCATGGGCCGCAACACATTATCCCAACACTGATCCCGATTGGAACGTAAATGGTGCTGATATGGTTCAACTCAGAGCCTATAGAGACGCTATAATTGCTGGCATGAAAGCCGGAGGAAAGAAAGCCATTAATATGTCGAAGACAGTTGAGGTGATTCAGAAAAGCGATGAAGCGCCCAGTGTCTTTTATGACCGATTATTGGAGGCGTACCGCTTGTACACCCCCTTTAATCCGGAAGACGCAGACAATTCCCGAATGGTTAACTCTGCCTTTGTCAGCCAAGCATACGGAGATATTAAGCGCAAGCTACAAAAGTTAGAAGGGTTTGCAGGTATGTCCATCACCCAACTAATGGAGGTAGCAAATAAGGTCTATATGAACAGGGATACAGAAAGTAAGAAAGAGGAGGAGCGCAAGATGCGTAAAAAGGCTGATATGCTAGCGGTAGCGATCGCAGGCGTAGATAAACGGGGCCCAGATAGAGGCAATAATAGATGGAGTAGGGAGCCTTTGAGTAGGGATCAGTGTGCGTATTGCAAGGAAGAAGGGCATTGGAGGAATGAATGTCCGCAAAGAGAGCAGTACGAGAGAGACCAACCCAGGGCAGGCTACGGAAATTTTAGAGGCAGAGCGAGAGGTAGAGGAGGCCCCGGAGGGAGTAATGGTTATAGAGGGAGTAATGGGAACAGAGGAAGTGTTAGGGAAGACAGGTATATTCCAGCAGCGCAAAGGTCCCGCGATAGAGAAGGTAGGGACTTCGTAGGATTGGCTGACACGGTCATGGAGGACTATTGATACCGACCGGGCTCCATCCCCCTTGGTCGAGCGGAGCCTATGGTCGATGTATCAATAGGGGGAAAAAGGAGTGCGTTCATGATCGACACTGGTGCTGAACATTCAGTGGTGACTAATCTGGTTGCTCCTCCATCTGGAAGGACTATTACTGTGATAGGAGCAACTGGAAGAAGTGCTGAAAGACCGGTTCTTAAAAGTCGACTCTGTACATTGGGAGGCCACGTAGTAAAACACCAATTCCTTTATATGCCTGAATGTCCAGTCCAATTGCTGGGACGTGATATGCTATCAAAATTACAAGCGCAGATTACGTTCCTACCAAATGGAACAACATCTTTAAAGTTTAATGGACCTTCAGGTATTATGACTTTATCCGTACCAAAGGAAGAAGAGTGGCGACTTTATACAGTGTTGACTAGCCAAAACCCTAGGAGTGATGAGACATTGTTTAACATACCAGGAGTTTGGGCAGAGAACAACCCACCAGGACTGGCCCGCAATATTCCACCTATAAAAATTGAACTGAAACATGGGGTTTATCCAGTGAGCCTAAGACAATATCACATTCCGCAGAAGGCTAAGAAGAACATCCAATCCTATCTGGATAAGTTCATACGGTATGGTATCCTAAAATTCTGTACTTCCCCCTGGAACACCCCATTGCTGCCTGTTCAAAAGCCCGGTACAGATGAGTATCGACCTGTGCAGGACTTAAGAGCAGTCAATGATGCGGTTGTTAGTATACATCCAGTTGTACCCAATCCATATAACCTGCTTGCTTTAATTCCGGGCGGGGCTACTTACTTCACAGTCTTAGATCTCAAAGATGCCTTCTTTTGCCTCCGAATTGCCGCAGAAAGTCAATGTATTTTCGCTTTCCAATGGGAGAACGCTGTAACGGGCTCAAAACGCCAAATGACTTGGACAAGACTGCCCCAAGGGTTTAAAAATTCACCTACCCTATTTGGCTCAGCCTTAAGTCAAGATCTATTGGATTTCGAGTCCATCCCAGGAGAGTGTGTCTTGTTACAATATGTAGATGACTTGTTGATAGCAGCAGTTACAAAAGAAATCTGTCAGCAAGCAACGCACGATCTACTACATATTCTCTGGAAGGCAGGATACAAGGTGTCTAGAAAGAAGGCTCAGTTGTGTTTGCCAACTGTCAAGTATCTGGGATTCCATATCTCTGAAGGTCAAAGGATTATGGGGCCAGAGAGAAAAGAAGCTGTCTGCCAAATACCAATACCCAAGAATAGAAGACAAGTGCGAGAATTCTTGGGGGCAGCAGGCTTCTGTAGGATATGGATTCCCAGCTATGCGATACTAGCAAAACCTCTGTACGCAGCCATCAAAGGTACAGAGCACGACCCCTTCTTATGGACCCAAGAACAGCAAACGGCATTTGAAGATGTGAAGAAGGCTTTGATGAGTGCCCCAGCATTAGGTCTACCTGATCACACACGACCATTCTACTTATATGTACACGAGCAAAGAAGAATGGCTGTGGGAGTATTGACACAGTACTTGGGATCATGGCAAAGACCTGTTGCCTACATGTCTAAGCAACTGGATGCAGTGGCCAGCGGACTTCCACCTTGTCTAAGAGCCGTAGCTGCAGCCGCCCTGCTAGTAGCTGAAGCCGATAAACTCACTCTGGGTCAAGAACTTTATGTACGAGTTCCACATGCAGTACAGACGTTGTTGGATTACAAAGGAAATCATTGGTTTAGTAACAGCCGTATGACCAAGTATCAAGCAATGTTGTGTGAAAACCCAAGAGTGCATTTAGAGACTGTAAACACCTTAAATCCAGCTACCCTTTTGCCACAACCTACTGAAAGTCAACATGATTGTTTGGAAGTAATGGATGAAGTGTTTTCAAGTAGACCAGATCTTCGTGATTTTCCCATCCAGAACCCCGATGTTCAATATTACACCGACGGCAGTAGTTATGTGAAAGAAGGGATCCGCTATGCAGGATATGCAGTGACAACAATAGACAAGGTGATAGAAGCCCGGCCACTGGCGAAAGGAACATCAGCACAAAAGGCAGAATTAATAGCACTAACACGAGCGTTACAATTGGCTGAAGGTTTAAGAGTAAATATCTATACGGACTCTAAGTATGCGTTTTTAACCACTCATGCCCACGGAGCTCTGTATAAAGAAAGAGGACTACTGAATTCAGAAGGCAAAGAAATCAAATACGCAGCTGAAATCCTACAACTATTGGAAGCAGTGTGGGAGCCGAAAGAAGTCGGTATCATACATTGTCGAGCGCATCTGAGAGGAGATGGTGATGTAACCAAGGGAAATCGGATGGCAGATAGTGCAGCTAAGCGTGCTGCTGAATCAGGAAGACAGGGGTATGTGGGGCATATAGCTGCTCTTATACCAACTCCACTGTCCCAATGGACTCCAGTTTATACAACTCAAGAAGAGGAGTGGTTAAAGACTGAACCGGGAAAGTATCTGGAGAACAAGTGGTATCAGCTAGAAGATGGAAGAATAGTTATACCAGCATCGCTAGCGGTAGAAATTGTCCAAAATTATCACAACGGGACACATTCTGGGAGAGACAGTACTGAAGAATCTCTCCGGAAACATTTCTACATACCAAGATTGTCCAACTTGACTCAGGCCATTGTACGCAGATGTGTAACGTGTGCTAAGAATAATGCAAGACAAGGACCAGTAAAGCCACCAGGAGTCCAGTTTATGGGGGGACTCCCCATGTCCGATCTACAAATAGACTTTACAGTGATGCCTAAATCGGGTGGACATCGTTACCTGCTGGTAATTGTGTGCACTTATTCAGGCTGGGTAGAAGCATGTCCTACTCGTACAGAGAAAGCAGGAGAAGTTGTAAGATTCCTGCTACGAGAAATAATACCTCGATATGGACTACCCTGTTCTATAGGATCGGACAATGGTCCAGCTTTTGTTCACCAGTGCCTACAACAACTGACTCATATGCTTGGTATAAAGTGGAGGCTTCATACTGCATATAGACCCCAGAGTTCTGGTAAGGTAGAGAGAATGAATAGAACTATAAAGAACCAGTTGGCTAAAATGTGTCAGGAAACCCAACTTAAGTGGAACGTTCTCTTACCTATAGCTCTATTGCGAATCCGCAGTACCCCTACCAGAAGGATGGGCCTCTCTCCTTTTGAAATTATGTATGGGCGACCACCTCCCGTACTTGGTAACTTAAGGGGGGACTTGAGTCAGTTGGGAGAAGGAATTACCCGGCAGCAGGTTGTAGAGTTGGGTAAGACTATGGAGGAGGTACAGAAATGGGTACAAGATAGATTACCTGTGAATATTTATCCCCCTGTTCATAATTATCATCCAGGAGACCAAGTGTGGATTAAAGAGTGGAATAATGTACCGTTAGGGCCCAAGTGGAGAGGTCCTTATGTTGTTCTTTTGTCTACCCCTACAGCGATAAAAGTAGCAGAAGTGACTCCGTGGATACATCACTCCAGGGTTAAACCAGCAGCAGTCGATTCTTGGCAAGTTATAGCAGATCCAGAGAATCCCTGCAAGATCCGGTTGAAACGCACTACTCAGTCGGAGTAACGAGGAATTATTGTGGATTACAAATTTTATTGTTACAGGTGTAAGTGAGAAGGCCATAATAAAGCCTGTCCTCTTACCATCACATAGTGTATAAGCCAGGAAAGTCCCGAAGGGACACCTGTGAAGACGAGCAGAACTCCATTCCCTGCAGCCCTCACATCCTGGAAGCTGAGGTTCCATCGCACGGACGAAGACTGAGGATGACGGCGAAAGATGTGCTTTTGATTGTGTTTATTTACATGTGTTTTTATATTCAGGAAGGTAGAGGTACCGACACTCCTAGCTGTGAGGTATGCATTAAGACTACGAGAACAGGTAACCATATTTCCCAAACCTTAATTTGGCATTCACAATACGAATGTAAAGGAGATGTATCGAGATGTAGATACCTAAATATAGACTATAGTGTGTGCCATTTAGGAGTAGGAGAACCTAAGTGCTTCAGTCCGGAGTATCAACCTCGTACAATTTGGTTGACTCTCAGGAATGGAGATCCTCAGGGGACCCTAATTAATAAGACGGTATTAGAATCCGTACATTCTTCGGGTGTTCTGCTATTTGATGCGTGCAAAGCGATATCGAGTGGTAGAAAGCCGTGGAATGTATGTGGGGATCTTAGATGGGAGAGGACGTATGGATCTAACGATAAATATATTTGTCCCAGTAGTAAAAATAAGTATGTGAGTCCTAGATGCCCAAATAAAGACTATAACTTTTGTCCATATTGGTCTTGTGTGGGGTGGGCGACTTGGGGACAGACAGTAGACAAAGACATGATAGTGACTAAGTTGCCGACTAGCCCATATTGTAAGTCTATGGAATGTAACCCAGTCCATATACTTATTAATAACCCCGACAAATTCTTAGATAAGTATGGCAATTTATTTGGGTTTCAGATATACGGGACGGGTTTAGATCCTGGGACATTATTGTTTATAGGAATAGAGACTGATACGGTATCCTCCCAGACTCATCAAGTATACCACTCCTTTTATGAAGAGATGAGTATAGATAATAAGATCCCCCATAATGCTAAAAACCTGTTCATTGACCTAGCTGAAAGTATTGCCGGTAGTCTTAATGTTACCAACTGCTATGTGTGTGGAGGTACTAACATGGGAGACCAATGGCCTTGGGAAGCAAAGGAGGTAATGTCCGGTTCTGAGGCAGTTGACCAACTAATATCTGCACCAGCCGATTATCATATGAGTGTTAGAGGTAAATCTGAGTGGAGATTAAAGACCTCCATCATAGGTTATGTTTGCATAGCAAGGAAAGGAATAATGTATAATACTTCTGTAGGAGAATTAACTTGTCTAGGGCAAAAAGCTTATGATGATGATACTAAAACTACAACTTGGTGGTCGGCTTCAAATGTCTCAGAACCATCTAACCCGTTTGCTAGATACGCCAATTTAAAGGATGTGTGGTTTGATCTATCCATCACATCAACCTGGAGAGCCCCAGCAAATTTGTACTGGATCTGTGGTAAGAAAGCCTATTCGGAGCTGCCACAGGACTGGGAAGGGGCATGTGTGTTGGGTATGCTCAAACCATCCTTCTTCTTGTTACCGATTGAAACAGGTGAGACTTTAGGTGTTAAAGTGTATGATGTGAATCATAGGAAGAAAAGGGGGCCCTTAGAGATAGGTACCTGGGAAGATAATGAATGGCCTCCCCAGCGTATCATAGATTATTATGGGCCAGCCACGTGGGCTGAGGATGGTACCTTTGGTTATAGAACCCCTATTTATATGCTCAACCGTATTATAAGATTACAGGCGGTGGTTGAGATTATCACAAATGAGACATCACAAGCGCTCAATCTTCTAGCGAAGCATAACACCAGGATGAGGACAGCAGTATACCAGAATAGATTAGCCTTGGATTACCTTTTGGCAGTAGAGGGAGGTGTATGTGGGAAGTTTAACCTAAGCAATTGCTGTCTTCAAATAGACGACGAAGGGCAAGCAATAGCTGAGCTTACTAGCCATATGGTTAAACTAGCGCATGTGCCTACTCAGGTATGGAAAGGGTACAATCCAAGTAGTTGGTTTGGTAGCTGGTATGAGTGGTTTGGAGGGCTTAAGGCAGTGGTAGGTGGAGTCCTACTGATTTTACTGTTGTGTCTACTCCTACCGTGTCTTATACCCTTAGTAGTTAGGTCTGTGCAAAGCCTGATAGGAAGTATAGCAGAGAGGAAGGCTGCTGCACAGATAATGGCGATATATAAATATAGGGCTCTAGATCAGGGAGAACCAATGCAAGAAGATGAATGTTGAAGATTCACATCATAAGATAAGTCTGGTCTGGTTCAAGGTAACTTGCGGTGTAAGCAAAACTAAGGTTATGTGATGCCTCAAGTAATTGTAATATATCAAGAGGCATCAAAGGGGGGAATGTGGTGGAATCTCGGTAAAAATAAATTTAGTAGGCCGAGATTACCACGTGGCATGTGTACGTGCATATGCTGACGTATCGATCAGTTGGTTGCACGTGGCAAGATACGATCAGTAGTGTACGGAGCATGTGCAAGAATACAGGATATAGTATTCCCCCTCCTCCATTGTGCTGGACAAGCCATGCGGTCAAACAGGAAGTTAATTCTTATTTGTATTGATTGGTTAAGAGAATGTGCGGGTGGAGCTTAATATGGGAGGAGTTATATGCCTATATAAGGAGCCTGCACTATTGTCCGGGGCTCAGAATTTGCTGTATTTTGGTGACGCTAGTCCCTCTGAGTCCCGATCGGTGATCCAATAAAGAATCTCTTCCTTCCTGAAGAAACCTGTGTCCATCTCTCTGTGCTTGGCTTCCGTCAGTTTCTCCGGTATCACACTAACTGTAACAATGCAATGATTTGTGGACCCAGGACATACTTGAAAACGAGAGAAATCTCAATGTATCTTTCCTGGTAAAATATTTTATAAATAAATAAATAAATAAATATATATATATATATATATATATATATATATATATATATATATATATGTATTCATAAAATATTTTACCTGGAAGGATACGTTGAGATTTCAAATGTCCTTAAAAATTAGTTAAGCATACATATTACAAAATAATGCACAAGGAGGCTATTTTACATGTAATCTTTTATTTTTGACCATAATAATAATAATAATACAAAATGATGATAGTTTTCCTTTAAAGGGACACTATAGTCACCTGAACAACTACAGCTTAATGTAGTTATTCAGGTATGATCTATAGCTCCCTGCAGGCAATCTAATGTAAACACTGTATTTTCAGAGAAAATACAGTGTTTACATTGATTGAAGGAATACCTCCAGTGGCCGTCACTCAGACGGCCACCAGAGGGACTTCCTATCATGCAGGGCCCTAAAAAGGCCCTGTACACGTCAGACATGTTAAAATAAGTCTGATGTGTGCAGGAGAGAGAAGGCACTGTGTGCGCCTTCTCTCTCCAGCCTGTCAGCAGAGGAGGGGGGCGGGCAAAGACCACGAGCTGAGCTGTCAATCAGCTCAGCTCGCGGCCGCGCACACCGCACGCATGCGCGTTAGTGCGCGCAGGCTTTCAGAGGGCGGCATGAATGCCGCCCTCTGAAGTATGTGCAAATGTGCTGCGAAGCAGCGCATGCGCACAAGGGAGCAATGACGCTTCCAAATGGAAGCGTCTGATTGCTCCCTGCTCGCGCCCGCCTATTTCGTCATTTTGACGAAATAGGGGGCGCGGCTTCACGAGGCTCCCGGCGCTGGAACCAGGTGAGTAAATTTGGCTGCCTGGAGAGTCCCTTTAAAAATGCACATCCCTGGTATCTGTTAGCATAATACAGGTGACTAAGGCTTCAGAGCTTGAAGCAGATAATCAAGCAGCAGCTGTCATTAAACAACATCTTCACAGCTCCTAATCATGACTCTCCCACTCCATCTACCTGATCCTCTCATGTACAGAGGGCTGTTAACTCACTGCAGATGTTCTGAAGGCAGACTGCATGTAGTAATCTGCCGGTAGTGTCACCCCGTCAAACAGGTCTAAGGAGCAGGAACAATGTCGACCACCACATTAATGGTCCAATGCTTGCTGTATATTACAATTATTTATATAGTGCCAACATATTCCACAGTGCTGTATATATAAATATAAAGTAGACAACCATTTAAGTTTAACAAAACATGTATGACATACGGGAACAGGAGGTAAACAGGGTTCTGCCCAAATGATCTTACAATCTAAAGATATGTAACAAATAATATAAGGTTTAATTAATTCCTATTAACCTATTCAGCATTCTTTTTTTTTTTTGTCAAAACATCTATCAGTGGTCCTGGAATGGGCTCTAAGCAACCATGTTGTGTGATTTTATTGCAGCAGTCAAAGTTTAATGATACTTTTTTTATCATTTACCTAGAGCATTTGGCACCCGGGGCAGGTCCTATTTGAAATGTAAAAAACATCCAATTTTTTTTTTAAATGTATTTAGCACTGAGCAATGTTTGTGTGTTTGAATGTAAGCATGTTTTTGTATGGAGTATGTGTGAGTGAATGTAGAGGTATGTTTGTATGTAGTGTTGGCGTTTGAATGTAATTATGCATTTGTGTGTTGTGTGGTATTTGAATGCAGTGGTATGGTTATATATAATGGTGGGGTTTGTATGTAGTGTTGGCAAGATTTTGAGAATGTACAGCGCTACGGAATGTGATGGCGCTATATTAATAATAAAATAATAATAATAATGTATGCACATATACACATACACACACACACATTGACACACATGCAGATACATATACACACATGTAGATACACAGAGACACAGTCACACACAAATATACATGCAGAAATAGTGGCGACTCTAGGAACAATATGTAGGGGGGGACCACATAAGATACCACAGTCAAAAGGGGGAAGGGGGAGGGGAAAGCGGGTGAGCACTAAATCTTTTCACTAGGCGATGGGGTAATGTGCTGCCATTGGCTATCTGATGGCAGCATGCATGACTGGCATCTGAAAACACATTTGCATAGAATTCACATTATCCACCCAGATTTATTGTTGTGGGCTGGCTGGCACCTCTTAACGTTGAACTTTGTTTAGCAGATAACTCCCTTATTTGCTATCCTTATGTTGGATTGCCATATTTAAGGATGTCAAATAAGGAGCTATCTGCTTAACAGCACCCTAATTTGGTATCTTTAAATATGGAAATCTCGCATAAGGACACCAATTTAGGGAATTATCTATTAAATAGCTAAAAGATCAACATTTAAAAAGCATATTTCTTATTTATAGTTGTTTAGTAGATACATCTCTTATTTGTTATCCTTATGTGGGATTTC
This sequence comes from Pelobates fuscus, assembly GCF_036172605.1. NCBI lineage: Eukaryota > Metazoa > Chordata > Amphibia > Anura > Pelobatidae > Pelobates > Pelobates fuscus. Next base: position 98,914,157 of record NC_086320.1, read on the forward strand.
AATATTTAAAGATAAGGGAGCTATCTACTAAACACATACACATTTATATACACACAATAACTCAATAGATGTATGTCTGTGTGTGTATATCTGTGGTTGTGTGTGTGTGTCAATCAAAGACATAAACCCACAAAACCACACACACAACCACAGACCTACACACACAATCACATACATAAACACACATAATCACAACACACACTTAACCACAGAGATACACACAATCACACACATAATCACAGATATACACAAACATAATTACAGACCCACACACATACAATTACAGAAACACAATTACATACACGCAAAAACATTACATACATACACACACATTTAATACATTAAAAGGTCCACCCAGCCTCCCTACCTTGCTCTAGAAGAGCTGGAGTGGATCCTCAGTCCCTGGTGGTCAGTGGTTGCTGCTGGGATCTCTGTGCTCTTCCTGCACAGGTCCCTCGTGCACCCTGTAATGACGTCGAGGCTCCAGGGCGAAGACCGTCAGAGATAGCCAGATGCACACAGTCCCACACACATAGTCATTCGCACACAGTCACACAGTTACAGGCAGATAGTCACACACAAAGTCACAGGCAGACAGTCACGGGTAGACAGTCACAGGTAGACAGTCACACAGGCAGACAGTCACACATACACACACAGAGTCAAAGACAGTCATACTCATAATCACAGTTACACACAGCACACACTCTCTCTCACCTGCAGGAGGAGTGGATTCAGTGAGTCCCTGGTGTGTTGGAGTAGGGGAAGCAGGGACTCCTTCCTGCTTCCCTTCTATGTGCAGAAGTAAGAGACTGCCTTTAGCTCTGCCCCTGCTTATGAATTGGCTCTGCCCCCTCAGCCAACCTGGCTCAGCCCCAACTCTCGGTGCAGGTCTCCTGATCCTGCTCTCAGCCCCTGTGTGTGTGTGGCTGTGTCAGCTGCCCGGCGCTCCTGCTGCTATGACGCCCTGTGCAGCCACACAGCTCACAGAGCCCCAAGCCTGGCCAGCCCTGGAGGCACCCAGGGTGGACCACGCCCCCCCTCCACACTCCGCCCCTCCTTTAGTACACTACTGCTTTTTACAATCTGATTTATCTGTTGATTTCTATGTATTTTCCCTTTTGTATATTGGAGCGCGCAGTGTAACAGGACGCACCGTAGGGCTGTACTGTATTGTGCAACAGTAGATTTGCATAATTGCAGATTAACGCACTACATGTCAGAATTTCAAAGCAGCAGATTCAAGCAATGCTCTGTCTTTATCAGCAGAGCCGAGACCCTGTACAACAAAGGCTGGCTTGTTGCCTTTTTGATTGAGCTGTATTCATTAACAAATCTAGTGATCACACAGTTATCATTCATTGCCTTGACGTTTCATTATTTGAATTAAAACCATGTTTCATTGTATTCAGATTTTAAAACAATATTTTTTTACACAACAATTTTTAGTGGGCATGAAAAAGTTTCCATTTTATTTTTTCTAGAATCACGCTGTAAAGTGAAAACATATGACTTCAGATATGTATAACCTTGCCTTTATCATGCTCCATGATCCTCACCCATGGTGGATTAGAACCCTTAATAAATATTGGAATCCATTTCATAGCAGTAAGGGCCATTTACCATTTAACATGTCTATGGGCCAAACAAGAAAAAAATAATCACATTGCACATAAAAATTGAGCAAGCAGATATATTTATATATTCCTAGTTTTACTTATTAAAACCTGCTGTGTATTATTTATGAAATTCCTGATGTTAGACAATAAAATTATTTAGAAAAATTAACGCAACTCTACAAATAAAAAACATATTTTATTAACCCACCGTAAACCGCTACGGAATCTGATGGCGCTATATAAATAATAACATAATTTAAAAAATAATAATAATTTTAAGCCCCATATAGTGCAAATCACTTCAAGCGGATGCTAAACTAATAGTACATAGCAAAGCAGACAGCCTTTACTGTCAGATTATACTTTCCAGTATAATCATAGGTGTGCGCACGGGGTGTTCTGTGTGTGCCTGGGCACACCCTAAACCAGGGGCGTACTGTTGTGCTGGCCAGACCGGTGCCCGCTGGTGGCGCAGGCCGAGGGTGGAGTAAAAATCACACCCCCCCCCTCACACGACTACCCGGCGCTCAGTGTGAGAGCATGCCACCAGCAAGAGGTGGCCATCAGTGTGTGCAGAGCCGGCGCCACCTACACCTAGGCCGCCCGCTCTGTGAGGGAAGCAGAGGTGGACACATGGATAGGGGGTGAGTGTCATGGAGGGCAGGGGCGCATGGGAAGCAACACATGGGAGAAGGGCTTGGGGGAGAGAGAGACATGGGAGGGAAGCATGGGGAGAGAGACATGTGAGGGGGGCATGGGGGAGAGACAGACATGGGATGGGGGTATGGGGGAGAGAGAGACATGGGAGAGGGGATGCAGATGCGTCACCAGGAGTGTGAGAGAGCACTCTCGCAGCCAATGTAATGTTGTCTTTGTTGCCACTGGAAATCTCATCCGGCATCTTTTCCCTCCTGCATGCTGCGTGCAAGAGACTGTTTGAAGACCTATGGCAAGTCCTGTAAGTGCAATCTAAATGCCGGGGTAAGTCCTGGGTGCTAAGGCAAGTCCTGTGAGTGCAATCTCAGTGCTGGGGTAAGTCCTGGGTTCTAGAGCTGGGGCAAATCCTGTAAGTGCAATCTAAATGCCGGGGTAAGTCCTGGGTGCTAAGGCAAGTCCTGTGAGTGCAATCTCAGTGCTGGGGTAAGTCCTGGGTTCTAGAGCTAGGGCAAGTCCTGGTTACTGTAGAAAGTCCTGGGAGTGCAATCTGTGTGCTCAGGTAAGTCAATATATGCCCCCCATATATACCCAAGGTTATGTCTCACACACTGCCCTGATATATACTCCTGCACAGGGCAATTCAAAAAACCTTGTGTACATACTCGGGCCTATATATTGCCATGTGCATGGGGTATATATCAGGGCAATGTGTGAGGTAGCTGCTTGTGTAAATACTGGTGATATATATTGCCCTGGGTAGGGGTATATATCAGCCATATCTATAAATAATATTACACTCTTCAAATGTACTTCAAAATGTATGGTTACCCTTTTGTGAACAAGAATATCATGTTATAAGATGGGCCTGGTATAATGACGCAATGCTATGGGCCTGCATTTATTTCCAGGGCTGGTTTTTATCCCCTGTCCAGCACTAATATGGTGTGATGTCCCTGTGTTATGCTTGTAAAAAGGTGTGATGTGCCTGTGTTATGCTTGCAATATGGTGACAAGCATTCCACTGGCACATCACCATCATCACACAAGTGTAAATATATATTTATGATTTAAGGCTGATAACACAGATTCATAAGAGCAAACCTTATCATTGGCATTATTGGGAAAGCATTGTATAAGAAGAGTTGCGATTTCATGTGCACTAGCTGATGGAGTTCTCCTTGTAGTGTTTTCGTATAGAGAGGAGGGGCTTTGGGTGAGAGGTAGGAATCTGTTCCTGAGAAACCTCTTTAAGAAATTCCTCTTTATTCACTTTTTTATGGGACAGGGAGGATGAGGAAACAAACAGGTGTGGCTCTCTAATTAGGCGGTTTAGGCGGCCACCTAAGGCCTCGCGCTGGCTGGGGCCTCGCGGCCACCTAAACCGCCTGAGGGCAGACTGTGTCGGGTCCTCGGTCAGGAGGACCCGACACCAGGAGGGGACCTGGTGGCTTGTCCGGTATGCCGCCGGGTGCGAGGCCCCTCCTGGCCGCCTGGCCAGCCACCGCAAACATTGGTCTGCAGCTCCGCAGTGAGCAGAGCTGCAGACCATGTGTCTCGCCAGAAAATGGCCAATCAGAGCGTTGCTGCGGGTTACCACAGCAACACTCTGATGGACTCGCGAGATTACATGGTCTGCAGCCCGGGCCACCAGGGAGCCCACTGGACCACCAGGCAGCCCGCACTGGACAACCAGGGAAGAAAGGGTATGTTGTCTCCCCCCTATCCCTCAGCATCACCCCCCCCTCACCACCCTCAGCATCACCCCCCTCATTATCACCCCCCTCAGCATCACTTCCCCTCACTATCACCCTACTCAGCATCACCCCTCCTCACCATCACCTGCCTCTCAACATCACCCGCCTCTCCCTCTCATCAGCCGTCTCTCCCTCTCATCACCCGCCTATCCCTCTCATCTGCCGCCTCTCCCTCTCATCGTCATCCCAACCCATTCACACAACACACTTCAAGCAGCTACCCCATACACATAGGGTCCCAGACAAAAACGCAAACATGCTCACAGAGACATACATTCACACACACACACACACACACAAGGATACTCTCTGTCAGACACCCTCTCAGACACATACAAAGGTAAACTTTGCATCAATGTGTATATGTGACAGTGCGCATGTATTGCAACTTTTTTTTTCACTATTTTGTTAGTGGGGCCTCATGTTTGAGTTTCGCCTAAGGCCTCATAAAGTCTAGAGCCACCTCTTGAAACAAAATTTGTATTTGTTTATACATGTGTGTGTGTGTGTGTGTGTGTGTGTGTGTGTGTATATATATATATATACATATATATATATATATATATGTATGTGTGTGTATATATATATATATTTTAAAGGACATCTTATAACAGTGAAAAATTAAACTGTGTGAGCCAGTAATTCGGTGCGTGAAAGAATCAATTTATGTGTATGAACCATTTCGCCTGCAACAAACTCACTATTGTTTACTACCTGAAAGATTTAAAAAGAAACTGCCTGTCTAATCTGTGCATTCCATATAATATGTATTTGCCACATTTAACCTTCTTACATAAATGTGAGCACCATTTCTCAATTAATTGTTAGTGTTAAGGCACGTTATTGTTAGCCTGGATTTGTGGGCACAGTTATTCATACCAGGACTCAAACTTTCACACCCTACAATACTAGAATGGTTACCAGTACAAGGGAACACAGGGCAATGCTGAATTTTTACTCACCAATGGCTAGTGGGTGAGTGATACTTTTAGTCTTTTTCCTACTCTAACCTATGTTTTGTTTTATGCCCCAGTTCAACTTTCAACTTCACATTATTAAATGTCTATTTTCTTTTTAATTTATTTTCTATGCCTTTAGCAAATTGGTTCTGTTTTTTGTTACACTTTCCTCTTTATTTCCCTTATCTCTAACTTCTATGCCTTTCCCATCTGGTGGCCATAAATCTCCAGAGACATCTTTAGTTTCTAGTACACAGTCACTTTTTTCTATGTCCTTTATTCTCTCATATGGACCATGACCACAAGTATATATTCACCCTGTATAGTCATGACCCAGAACTAGTGTGCAAACTTAGCGTCTATATGTAGAGGAATCCTATTATGCTGTTCATCTATATATGTTCATTATGCACCCATGCATTGCAGTGAATGGTTGACAATAAGACACAAACCTCTAACCCCATAACACACAGCATTACAGTTCTGAATGGCATCTACTACCGAACGTTAAGGAAGTTAGATTTCAGCAGCAGTGGAGAAGCTGTCTGAAGAATAAATGAACTTCAATGGCAATAGCATGTTTCCTTAGGAATTAAATATTATGATCTCATTCTTCAGAGAGGTGTTGGTGCAGTTGTGATGGTACAGGATGTGGAATGCCATTTGTGGCATTGGAACATGTGGTCTCATCCAAGCAATGTAATTCTGCTTCTCCTGATCCTGTGCCATAAATGCTATTGTGAAATTAAAATATACAGCTGTCCAATAATGTAGAGGTGTTGGCAATGCAGAGAATGTCATGTCAGACATCAGTGGTAAAGAAAATGGCACAGAAGAGGCTTTTATAGAAGATTATGGTAAAGTTTGTGGCACTGTTGAGGCTGCTGGAAGTCAAGTACAGTCAAAACTGTATTTAACATTTTACAGTGGTGGTACAGTAGACATTAGTGGTATGACCACAGTCATTAAGGATACCACAGGTCCTGGCTTTACATCAAATAATAGGGATACCGGGAGCTATACTGAGATCACAATAGCACTTTTCAGTGGCATATGCTCCAGTCTAGGAAATAGGGGAGAAGAGATGCATACCCAGTAGGGAAAGGTTTTACACACAACACTCTGCTGTCCTAGCCATAATGAGGCTTGCAGCAGCAGAGGTCTACTTGACGGAGTGAAGAAGACTCATGGTTGTAGTTATTTGTTCTCATGGTAACCTAGATCTCATCTGCTGTATTTGTATGTTCCAGTTTGATAAAGATAGACTCTTTCTTGCCACTGATGAAAGTGTGACCAACCCACTGGTTTCTGAAGTGTTATCATTTTCCATTACTTTTGGTCCTTTAGGCCCTGCTGCATATTCTGTTTACTAATCACTGCATGTTCCTCCTGCCACTGCATCGCCATGCTCTCAAATTTTTTGGATCCGACTGGACAGTCTAATTTTGGATACCTGCTCTACTGTCTTCATTTTTTACATATGTGTCTGCTTCTGGGGACCCCAAGGTAAGGTCCCCATCAGTTGCAGTGAGATTGGGTCAATGAACATGTTTGCCACTTTATTATGCTCTTTATTGGCATTTTCAATTGTATAAAAGCTCCTCAGTAGCACTCTTCATACCGACTGGTCAGCCCAGGCAGAGCCACTGACAACTGGACATGTCATCATTCTATCTCCTTGCTCACCAGTGACATGAGGCATACCCAACATTGCCCTCCTCCCATCTCAAGTTTACATCTCAGAATGTTCCAAATCATTTGTCCGTGTCTGCACTATGTCCGTGTCTGCACTATGTCCGTGTCTGCACTATGTCCGTGTCTGCACTATGTCCGTGTCTGCACTATGCCCCTGTCTGCACTAAGTCCATGTCTGCACTATGTCCGTGTCTGCACTTTCTTTTCACTTGCTTCCAAGGCCTTCTACTCCCACAAACAGACATGAACTCCTTTCCTATCATTCATTTTCTCCTATCCCGATTCCCTCCGAGCTGTTTTTGCCAGCTTTTAGCTTCCACTCACCACTCACTTCCTAACCAAACTCTGTCTGTCCATCTAGTCACTCAGTCCCAGTCGCTTTCACTCATAGACTTAAACTATATGAAAATAAAATAAAAATGTGGTATATCTGTAAAATTAACAATGCATGTTAGTGAATGTGTATATGTGCAAAATGGTATATTGTGCCGGAAAATGTCTTGTCTTTTATGTCTTGGTGTATTCTCTTTCTATTGCTCTCCTCCCAAAGTAGCTGTACACTGTTCCTATCATGTGTTCTAGTTTGCTCAGCACAAGACATAGGCAAGACAAAATGTTTTGCACATTACTTATTGTATGTGCTGGTGTTGCTGGAATTTCTCTTTCTTGATATTGGTTGGAATTTGGATTTTTCATGTTAGATATCATTTGCACGCTTCTTCCTTTTGTTCTTTCAAGCCTGTATGTAATTTTACAGACAATGCTAGCTGCCGTTACGGAAATAAACTTCTGAAATAAAAGGGAATCGTGACGGAATATTTCCGTCATGTGTCCTTAAGGGGTTAATACATGCAACTGACGAATTCCGAAAGGTCCACACTGAAGCTGTGCCAAAGGGGCGCTACATAAAGGGCAACGGACAGTCAAAGGTCTAAAAGTTGTGCAAACAGCAGTAACAAGTAATTGGTTGCATATGATTTTGCTCCACATATACAGGATTTTTCACTAAAGTGAGAAGTAAATTCAAAGTGAATTTCAAATTCAAGGTAAAAAAAATAGCCAACCTTGAAAGAAACATGCTCTTAGTTAGAGATGCCTCCAGTCCGACTACTTTGGCCTTAAATGTAATATTCACTTTGAATTCTCAATTTAGTGAATAACCCTGTTAGTAGATAGGTAACTGCACCACTAGGATGTATTTGCTTAGAGCAATCATTTAGCAAAGTACTAAAAATAGTACAAATCCCACTGAGACCAATGGAATGTTCCTGCTGATTGTTGTACTTTCAGAACTTTCCCCAATAATTGTTCTTTGTATGTAACCCTTTAAAACTGATTTATTTCACTGATTATTAAATGCTTATTCAACCAAATACACTTATATTATATACCAACAAAGAGATCAGCCGTAATGGAATACAAATCCCCTACCCCAAATATCTAAGATACAAGTCTGTCTCATCAGTTTTTGGATCCCTACATAAATTAAAAACCAGAAACTATAATTCTTTATGCATCCGAAGATGCATCATATAGCATATTTCATTACACATTCTTTTCTTACTTTAGAAGTATGTGCATTGAGTGTTCGAGAGCCACAATAAAGAGAACAGCCATCAACCTTGTTTGCACATGGTTTATTTCCCAGACACAAATATTTTGTGTATTGTTCATATGTATACGAGAGTAATGGCTGCGCATCATGGGAAGTGTATTTCACAAAAAATCTGCAGTGCCAAGTTTAACCCTCACTGGAGAGATTTTAAAAAATCTGAGTCTCCGTCTGGCCAAAAATGAGATTTAACAATATAACAGCATTTTATAAGGTAACGGGATGAATGGTAGCCCATGCGATTTAATAACCATTAAATACTAATAACGAATAGGAAGCATTTCATAGAATAATAGGCTGAGAAAATAAACACGGCTAAGCTGTGATACTAACTAGTATAATATTTCATTATTTTATTTATATTCAAACACCCTTTTCCCGTGCCAAATTCTCTCTTGCATGTTAATTCTTTTTGCTTCCCTTCTCTCCGGTCACTTCCTTTCCCTTCCTACTCACCCTCCCTCCCCTCTCTCTCGATCTCTCTCCCTCGGCTTTTCTCTCACACTGCCTGCCTATCATCTAGCTCTAATTGTTTCCAGATTTGTGTGGGAGGTCAGGGCCTGGGAGTGCTGCTTCATGCCAAGTTTATAAACAGAGCAGTGTTTCCAGATGGCCACTGGCTCCAGCCTGGCTAGCAGGTTGATTGGTACCAGAGTAACAACAGGTGGAGAACAGACAATGAATTCCTTGACACTTATTTTACTGTTCTACCTTACCCTCCCCCCAATACCTCTCTATGTGCTGCAACACCCTAAAAATACATGATAAAGCGAAAACAATCAGGCTAAAATATTTAACAGGAAGAGAACTTGTGCGTGAAGTATGATGCATTACTTTTTCCAGTCCTACGTTTTTAGTAACTCTGCAAATGAACCACAGATTCACAAACCTTATTCTTCGCTGTTAACTACTCTCGGGAGTAGAACTAGCACGGAACACAAGGAGATTTCATTTTTAATCAGTGCAAATAACTTAAATAGGCAAATCATAAATTAGAGTAGACCACCAATGTAATTTATCCTGAGAAAATTTTTGTTTCGGGGTATTCCATCATTATTTTTAAAATAATAAATAACATTTATCTTATAATGCATTAAACAACAGATTCCATTCCTAGCCTTCTGGCAAAAAAAAGCCTATCCTTTGTGCTCTGCAATATCTGCAGTTTACTACCAAAAATCGATGCACTGCAAGCATGGGATTTACATTACAAGCCCAAAATCATTGTGCTCTCTGAATCGTGGCTAACCGCAAAAATACCTGACTCTGTCATTGCAATACATGGGTATTCATGCCATAGAAATGACGAGCGAAAATACTTTGATTTCCTTTTTGCACAATTGAGATCCAGTGCAGTAAATCAATCATTGTTGCAGGAATCTACCTCCCATCTAGCTCCCCAGTGCATTCCCTTACTGACATAGCCCATCTCCTTAGTGAAACCATAGCTCAAAACCCAAAAAGTGAACTGTTGGTCTTTGGAGATTTTAATATTGATTGGCTGAATCCTAAAAACAATAGTTCTTGCTCACTGTTTAACCCCTTAACCCCTTAAAGACACATGACATGTGTGACACGTCATGATTCCCTTTTATTCCAGAAGTTTGGTCCTTAAGGGGTTAAGGACCAAACTTCTGGAATAAAAGCGAATCATGACGTGTCACACACGTCATGTGTCCTTAAGGGGTTAAGACTTTGCAGCTAACGCAATGAATCTGTTCCCCAACTCACATAAGCATTAAAAGCCATAAGCATACCCTGCTCGATTGGATTCTCTCCACTTCTCCTGATAGAATCCAGGAGGCAGGTGTTCTCCCTAACAGTTTCAGTGATCACTGCTTAGTATACTGCGTGCGCAAAATAAAGGCTACTAAATCCTCTCCCAAAGTTAAAATTACCAGGTCCTTCAAATTTTTTTAATTTTGAATCTTTTCTAAATTACATCAAGAACCTCCAATGGCACAGATTAAACCTTATCACAGATCTAGACTGTGCAGTTGAATTCTTTCAGTGTGAACTCCTACAAGTTTGGAATTTGCATGCCCCGCTGCGTAAGGTAAGAGTAAAAGGGGCACATATGAATTGGATCACAGCTGACCTCATCCAAATGTACCAGTCCACTCCCAACCCTCCACTGTCAAAGTGGACAACCAAACCCTGCAACTCCCCTTAGATGTAGCAAATTCCTTTAACAATTATTATACACATGTACGCAGATGACACAGTAATCTATGCAGGCAAATTCGATCTACCGTAACTTGAGGCTGTGCTCCAAGACCAGTTCACAGAGGTAGAAAAGTGGATCACAAAAAACAAACTCTTCCTAAACACTGACAAAACTGCCACAATGCTCTTTGGAACAGTACCTAAATTACACAAATTACACAATTCCCACCTATACATCATGACTAATTCAAATAGCACACTCCTTCAAATACCTGAATATGTTGTTAGACCCCAATCTATCTTTTGGCCTCCACATAGAAAAACCTGCATCAAAACTTAATCCAAAACTAGGTCCTTTGTACAGAAACAAATCCTGCCTAAGCCATACAGTAAAGGAAAAGGTTGTACAGCAAATGCTGATGCCAATCATTGATTATGGGGATGTAGCATATGCACCTGCACCGCAAACTCACCTAAATAAGCTTAATACATTGTATAACTTGTTCTGCCGCTTTGTGCTACAATGTAATTACAGGACCCACAAATGTGACATGCTAAAATAACTAAACTGGCTGTCGCTGGAATCCAGACGCACCCTTCATCTTTCCAGACTTGTGTTTAAGAGCTTTTCTGGAAAGCTCTCACCCTACCTGAGTAGAATGCTCTCCCCAGTTGTTCCCACCTCCTATAACCTCCGATCCAGTAACAGCACTTTATTTAATCTATCTCAATACAAAAAGAAAGCGACCCAATCCTCCTCCTCCTACAGAGCACCCCAATTATGGAATGACCTCCTGCACACTTTCAAATCTTCCCCAAGCCTAAAATACTTTAAGAGATTCATCTCTACATATCTCAAACTAGGATGCACCTGTCATGGTATATTATGTTTCTTACTTGTTCTATGTTAATTTTTGTATATATTGTGTGCAGAATTATTAGGCAAGTTGTATTTTTGAGGATTAATTTTATTATTGAACAACAACCATGTTCTCAATGAACCCAAAAAACTCATTAATATCAAAGCTGAATATTTGTGGAAGTAGTTTTTAGTTTGTTTTTAGTTATAGCTATTTTAGGGGGATATCTGTGTGTGCAGGTGACTATTACTGTGCATAATTATTAGGCAACTTAACAAAAAACAAATATATACCCATTTCAATTATTTATTTTTACCAGTGAAACCAATATAACATCTCAACATTCACAAATATACATTTCTGACATTCAAAAACATAACAAAAACAAATGAGTGACCAATATAGCCACCTTTCTTTGCAAGGACACTCAAAAGCCTGCCATCCATGGATTCTGTCAGTGTTTTGATCTGTTCACCATCAACATTGCGTGCAGCAGCAACCACAGCCTCCCAGACACTGTTCAGAGAGGTGTACTGTTTTCCCTCCTTGTAAATCTCACATTTGATAATGGACCACAGGTTCTCAATGGGGTTCAGATCACGTGAACAAGGAGGCCATGTCATTAGATTTTCTTCTTTTATACCCTTTCTTGCCAGCCACGCTGTGGAGTACTTGGACGCGTGTGATGGAGCATTGTCCTGCATGAAAATCATGTTTTTCTTGAAGGATGCAGACTTCTTCCTGTACCACTGCTTGAAGAAGGTGTCTTCCAGAAACTGGGAGTTGAGCTTGACTCCATCCTCAACCCGAAAAGGCCCCACAAGCACATCTTTGATGATACCAGCCCAAATCAGTACTCCACCTCCACCTTGCTGGCGTCTGAGTCAGACTGGAGCTCTCTGCCCTTTACCAATCCATCCATCTGGCCCATCAAGACTCACTCTCATTTCATCAGTCCATAAAACCTTAGAAAAATCAGTCTTGAGATATTTCTTGGCCCAGTCTTGACATTTCAGCTTGTGTGTCTTGTTCAGTGGTGGTCGTCTTTCAGCCTTGCTTACCTTGGCCATGTCTCTGAGTATTGCACACCTTGTGCTTTCGGGCACTCCAGTGATGTTGCAGCTCTGAAATATGGGCAGACTGGTGGCAAGTGGCATCTTGGCAGCTGCACGCTTGACTTTTCTCAGTTCATGGGCAGTTATTTTGCGCCTTGGTTTCTCCACACGCTTCTTGCGACCCTGTTGACTATTTTGAATGAAACGCTTGATTGTTTGATGATCACGCTTCAGAAGCTTTGCAATTTTAAGAGTGCTGCATCCCTCTGCAAGATATCTCACTATTTTTAACTTTTCTGAGCCTGTCAAGTCCTTCTTTTGACCCATTTTGCCAAAGGAAAGGAGGTTGCCTAATAATTATGCACACCTGATATAGGGTGTTGGTGTCATTAGGCCACACCCCTTCTCATTACAGAGATGCACGTCACCTAATATGCTTAATTGGTAGTAGGCTTTCGAGCCTATACAGCTTGGAGTAAGACAACTTGCATAAAGAGGATGATGTGGTCAAAATACTCATTTGCCTAATAATTCTGCACGCAGTGTATATATATATACCGTATTTTTCGCTCCATAAGACGCACTTTTTTTCCCCTCAAAAGTGAGGGGTAATGTCTGTGCGTCTTATGGAGCGAATATGAAGCATTACTTACCTGTCTTGTAACGTTGGCCGACAGCACAGGGCGCACCGCGGTACTGGAACTTCAATTCCAGGTTCCGGTTTCCGGCGGGACTGAAAGGAAGTGCGCACTCAGCTCAGTGTGCAAACTTCCTTTCAGTCCCGCCGGAAACCGGAACCTGAAATTGAAGTTCCAGTACCGCGGTGCGCCCTGTGCTGCCGGCCAACGCTACAAGACAGGTAAGTAATTATGGGACAAGGGGAGGGGGACAATATGGGAGAGAAGAGAAGACTATGGGGAGGGGGGGATGAAAACTATGGGGAGGGGGGGATGAAGACTATGGGGAGGGGGGGGATGAAGACTATGGGGAGAGGGGGTAGAAGACTATGGGGAGGGGGGGATTAAGACTATGGGAGGGGGGGGATGAAGACTATGGGGAGGGGGTGATGAAGACTATGGGGAGAGGGTGGATGAAGACTATGGGGAGAGGGTGGATGAAGACTATGGGGAGGGGGTGGATGAAGACTATGGGGAGGGAGTGGATGAAGACTATGGGGAGGGGGGTGGATGAAGACTATGGGGAGGGGGTGGATGAAGACTATGGGGAGGGGGGGATGAAGACTATGGGGAGGGGGTGGATGAAGACTATGGGGAGGGGGGGGAGAAGACTATGGGAGGGGGGGACACTATGGGACAGGGGAGAAAAAAAATATTCTGAACAAACTGTCCCATAGTAAGAAACACTATGGGACAGTTTGTTCAGAATATTTTTTTTCCTCTAAAAACTAGGTGCATCTTATGGTGAGGTGCGTCTTATGGAGCGAAAAATACGGTATATATAATATTGTTTTTGTATTTTATTGTACCCTATTGTATCAATGCAATGTTTTGTGAACCCAGGACATGCTTGACAACAAGAGCAATCTCAATGTATCATTCTTGGTAAAATATTTTCTAAATAAATATATAAATAAATACACTTAAAATTGCCATCTTAATTTCTCCTTGTTGTATCGGTATAGTCCGCAGTCACTACTAGAATGTAAGCTCTACTTGTCAGTAACCTAATATATTATGCACAAGTATCACAACTCATATTACAGTGTTTGTATCACTACTGCATTTTCTGCTCTTAACATGTGTCCTATCATGTTATGTATCCTGTTAGCGTTACTTTAAATAAATTACAATTTTAAACTGTATATCAATGTGAAATCATAATTTTAAGTTGCTACAGAACACGTGATACGTTGAGAAATTGGTGATGTACAAGACCCTATTAGTCTGTGATATAGATAACCCACGGAGAACAAGATGAAAAAAAGTAACTAAATTATTAATTGTTGCAATTAATGAGCCTTACTACACCCTGCTGCATTTTGTGGTTGATCATTGAGAAGCATGCTGAAATTATTTGAATGTATAATACAATTTTGTGTTCTCTCATATATGCTGCATTATATGTTTTTCTAAGGCTATAATTAGTTCTGTAGCATGATCACTGACACCAACACAGCATTCCGCTGGCAGGATTGGGTATAATCTAGGGAGGCTTAACTATATTTTTCTTTACTAGTTTGGGAGGATATTAAACTTTGATATATCTGTTATGGAAAACTATTACTGTAGTTCAAGTATTCTAGTGTCATAAAAATACTAATTTATTTTTTATAGAGTAATTCACTGAAATTCAAATAGCTCTGTACTGAATGGGGTAAATCATTTGCTATGGAATGGGGCCATTCAGAATGCAAAATCCAGGTATTGCTTATGGAATTCAACAATGCCAAGATTTTGTTATTCAGCCCCCAAATGGGCCTGATTTTGACGTGGATTCCAGAAGGAACAATCGATGGCAGACAAGTGAAATCCGGACTAGATTAAATAAATCCGGGCCCAGAGGCTTCAAATGTGGTTAAAAAATCCAAATGATTTGCCCACTACCACACTCCATCCATTCAGTGAATAACCACGTTAGAATTCAGGGCAAAACTGCTTTCAATTTTCTTTAAACACTAAAGAGATTTTTTTTTTGCACTAAAGAAATAATATTTCCGAGAGAATCTAAATGGATGGTTTATTATTTCAATAAAGTCAATTTTCTCATGACTTCATTCATGCTTCATAACTGCAGAATATTTCACACACATTTCCACCAAAACACTGAGTAATCAGGACTTCCTTGTCTTTTCTATCATAACGACACAACACCATCTCCAGATCCCTCTCCCATACATCCATTTACCAGTGAGGATCATATTTCCTTTCTATGTCATATTATTATTATTATTGCCTTTTTTTTTTTTTTTAAGATTTCATTAATGTTTTTTATTTTTCTATCAGTTTTCTATTTTTTAACCTTAACTAAATGTCTATTATATTTTTTGGTTTCTCCTTCATAGAAAGTGGAATTGTAAAGAGCGTAACCCCTATCAATCCAGCATTGCACAATTACTTGTCTGGTTACTATTGAACCTGGCCCTGTAATCAACCCATTTTTAAAATATATATTTTTTTGACGCTTATTTACTTTTTATACACTTACTACTGATTTTGTCAACCATTTTGTAATCTACATTTGATTTCTTTAGTTCTGTCAGTTAATATGATAATACATTTACATCTACTCCTATTGGTATTATTTTGGAGTACAAATGTCTCTATTTATATTGTCCTTTCATGTCATACCAGAGATGGATTAATTAATGTAAACCCCACATGAAAAATGAGTCTAATGTTCACGGAACTAAATCACAGTTACAAACAAACAGGGAAAGTCTAGCAGCGTTTAGCCTGGTTGGGCAAGTACAAACAAATGGCCTTTTTTTTTCTGCACAGAAAACGTACAGATCCTTTGATTCAGATCATGCAATATGTGGGTTTGACAGATCAAGACTTCTGGAGTTGCAAGTAGTGACTTCAAAAATCTATCCAACCACCTTATGAACTGTTCTGCATGACAGATCATTCACAAAGATCTTTGCCTGCCAACGATCTTTACACTTTTTCACATGACTCCACTGACTATTAGGACAACTGGTGCGCATTACTGGAGTCCACCATGAATTATCCCAGTGAATCAGTATAGGCCAGTAAAACATTAAGAATCTTATAACAGGTATCACAATACATCCCTTGCTACCAGTGTCTACAAAATAATGATACTAGACTGCAGCCTACAACCCCTTTATGGCCTGGGAGGCATTTATCCTGATGCCCCCTTTTGCCAGTCCTCTCTTGGTTACAAATAAGGCTGCAAAGCTAAGTGATACAGCCAACTAGCATGGTAAACAAAGTATGTATAGTGAAGATCTCGGATTTGTGGGATGGACTTAACCCCTTAAGGACACATGACATGTGTGACATGTCATGATTCCCTTTTATTCCAGAAGTTTGGTCCTTAAGGAGTTAAACCCATCCCATTTACACAATTGCAAGAAAAGTATAATCTTCCCCCTAGAGATCTCTTTCAATATCTAAGGATTAAGAATTTTCTATTGTCTAGGACCATACTTAAGGACCACAATGTTAATCCCCTTATTGTATTATATAAAAAGAAGGGAGGGATCTCTAGATTTACTAAATTGCTAGAATCAATGGAACAAGATTCTCATGCTACCTCTTTTGTTAAATGGGAACAAGATATTGGGGAATCCTTTCCACTTTTGGAATGGACCAATGCTACACTCCTAGTTAAGCGTTGTATACATAGCGTCTCTCTCTATGAAACACACTTAAAGATAATATATAGGTGGTATATGGTACCGGCTAGATTATATAAAATATCATCTGTATATTCTAGGAACTGTTGGAGATGTGGAAACGAGGAGGGTACTATATATCACATATGGTGGGAGTGTCGGGGTCTTAATAATATAAAAATTCAAATGCTTGGCTTTATTAATTCTATTTTTAGGGAGATAAAAGAAATTAGCCCTCAACTCTTTCTCTTTAATATTGGTTTCCCTTCGCAAGATAAATATCAAAAATATCTTTTGACCCATATATTTTTTGCCATTAAAATATGTATAGCTAGGGCCTGGAAATCCTCTATCCCATTAATATGGCACAATATTATGGAGCAAATAGATTATCAGTACAGGATGGAATCAAACCCCTTTTTTGGTACTAGAGATGTGGCCAAACTATGGTCACCCTGGACAAATAAACAGAATATATGATAACAGATTGTGCTTTTCCCATATCGAGTCTCAGAGAATGTAATTTATTTGTAGTATAAATTATTATTATTTTTTTTTATTTTTTTTTATGTTTATCAATATAACAGCTATAACATGGAAATTCTTGGTGCGAATTCCATCAGATAGCGGTTGGCAGTGGATAAATGTAGCGCGATTGCAATATACATATGTGTATGATGGTTTTCAATGGAAACACTGCACTTTCTTTGTGGAAACCTTCGGTGTTTAATTCTACATAGTGTCTATATTACAATATATTGCCAGCATATGTATGCCTTCAATAGTCATGGTGTGTTTTTTTTGTTATAATTTTTTTTTTTTTGCTTGTTTAATCTGTCGTGTTTTAACATATATCTTTGTGTCTGGCTGTTTAAATGTGCTGGAGGATTGCCTTTGGGGTACCTCACATGCAATTGTTAAAACTTTTATACAATAAAAAGAAAAGAAATAAAAAAAAAAAAAAAAGAAAAGAAAAAAAAAATTAGTATTTCATAAAAGACAAAGTAGGGACTGCTTATCTCTGTATATTCCTTCCATCTGAATTTCTTAGACTCTGGGCGGAGCTATAGTGTCAACCCCAACCTTCATGATCAGTAGTGGCTGCAGGGACTTACTCTTTCCATGGAGGATCCCGCGAGAGTAAGGTAAGTAAATCTCACCTTTACCTGCCCACCCGGCCACTGGACCCTCAGTGTCCATGTCACTGTCGATGGTCTTTGCGAATTTGACACAGTGCTGCTTTAAATATGACCATCGGTAGGTAAAACTCATGATTCAACTATAGTTTCCATTAACTCACGTGAGTGCCAATGGAATGAGCAATGCATTGCTTCTGCTCTTATTTATGTGTCTAGAACATAGCGGTTAATATATGTTCTCTGATAAGATAAGATGATGCCATTATGCTTTATTCATGGACATTGTTTTAAGTCGCAAAGATATCCAGCTGTAATGGACTTGCAAAGACTGCTGAATCTCAGCGAGGAGATCAGGACCCATCATTAATGGTAATAGGTGGTTAGACAAGCTGAAGGATAGTGAATAAAATTCATTATACAGCTTGCAGTAAAACCCACAAAGGGAATAGCAGCAGATAAATAACACGAGCATAAAACACAAACGCTGCACATTATATTCTAATACGTTTATATTTTTAACCTCGCACATACTGATAAATAGAAACAGACAAAAAGGGGTTATAGAGGGACAGACATCTATTATATATGCTCAGAAGGGGGAATGTCAAACCACAAAAATCTATTTTTCATATCTGGAAATGAATGTTTATACATTGCACATAAAGAAAAGATTATATATTGTTCTAGGCTGTGATAGCTGATCTTGGCACCACAGATGTTTGTAAATTACGCTTCCCTCGATTTTCATGCAGTCTAAATACTAAATGATGGCTGTGCATGATAGGAGTAGTATTGATTTGCAACAGTTACACATCACTTGCTAGTAATAAAATTTTCAGAACGGTCACTTTTTTACACCTTGCAAGGAAGACAGGGTGTATGGATAAAGCGTAAATAGTGCTATGGTATACAATATGTGCTTAGCAAAGTATAGAACAAAATAAGAGTGAAATTGTAGCACTGGTATTGCAATATGCCTACATTACATGGTTTTCAGGAATTCTCACCTTCCATTTAAAGCGGTACTACCCACTGCCCTTAAAACCTAAACAGATGAAGAGATAGGAATGACAGTTCCATGTTCTACAACAGAGGACATTTCTTGCTTCTTAAGTCCAGGCACAATATTTACTGGTTTGAGCTGCTCCTATTTGCATCTTCACTAATGTATACAGTTGTAACGAAATCCCTGTTTTAACAGCCTCAGAGAAACAGCATTTTGTTTAATCATGCGTATGTATGACTATTTCGTGCAGTTTCAAAGAACCGAACAACTTACCGAACCACCCGACCTCCCACTGAGGTTGTGTGCCGCTCATTTACCACCCAGACCTTGTGGTTAACCGCAAGATAATAGATGAAAGGCATGGTGGTCCCCGTTCGTTTGACGAACATGTGGCGGTCGCCATTTTAAAGTCATCGAACGCTCAGTGGTGGAAAGGCATCAATCCTCTGGAACTATTTTCGGACACTTATTCAGCCGCACACCGCTGACACGTACCAAGTCCTCGTTCATACGGTTAATAACTCCCGAACACGTTAACCACTTTACCGTTCGGGACTTTCCTTTTATACAAGATAGACCGACCCCAGGTAGCTGCAATTATGGAACTCTTTTCGTATTCAATCTCCCGAACAACTGGTGAACTAAAACTTTACTTGACGATATTGAGAACTGTGTTCGTGGGATCTGAGCGCTATTCGCCTATATTATGCACTCAGATCCAAGCTATCTGGGGGTATGTGGAACATGGACAATACGTTCGCCTAAATATAAGTTATAGATTTTAATACAGTTTGTTAAAATATAAAAAGGACATGTTTTTTTCTACCTGGAGATAATTAGGATCTCTTCAACCTCTTAAGTTAATTATCTCCAGGATAGAGAGGAGGCGTTGCACTGTTACTGTGGGTGTGTTTAATAATTGTACTGTACACTGAATTGTTCTGTATATTTTGTCACAGTCTTCCACAAGGTCCCATGTGGGAGTTCCCTTGCTGGGAGACCACCATAAAAGGGCTGAGTTTGGTCACCAATAAACCAGATCGTTTTACCCCTTCATGAAGTCTTGACTCATGTTTGGGGGATTGGGAGCTGTAATCACTACTTTACTCTACTCAGCTTGGATTTCGGGAGACGCTACAAGGATCAGCGCTGCACGGATAGCAGGATCCTTTAAAACAGTTATTAAAGTAATATGTTTCTTATTCATAACGTAATACTACAGTGCTGGAATGCAGCATTAGTCCCCCCCCCACCCCCATTACTCTAGAAATTAGAGGTGATATTACTCACCTTTTTCCCATATTGCGCCAGTCTCGCTGTAGCTGGCTCCACCCCCATGACTGAGGAGCACTGAGAGTCTATTGCGCACGCTGCTAATCAGTATCTCCTCATGAAAAGGCCATGTTTAGTTTTAGGGATTTTTTAAATTAAAAATCCCTGCAGAGACAGGCTATATATATCAGAACCATTACATTGAGCTGTAGTGGTTCTGATGACTATAATGTCCCTTTAAATTATGGTTCAGAATCACCACATGTTCATGTATATGTTTCCAGTATTAACTTACAGGACTATTTGGTTTGGTAATTCTGATGTACTGTGAGCTGTGCTTGTAAGAGATAATCTGGTTTCCTCCACATGTATGTTCCACATGTTGAAGGGAATTACTGGTCATATAACACTCAACAGTACAGTATAATATCCTGACAAATCTTCTTGCGTTTTAACCATCATACAGAGAGCAATGGACACATGTAATGAGTTTATTTTAAAATTATATTTTACATGAAATAAGTAAAGAAGGACATGTTCATCAACGTAAGGTATGTCATATAGATATCAGATTTTGATGTTTATTTAATATGACATCATATTAGTAATTTGAAAATGATGAGGTTCCAGAGAAACTGGAGGGAGAAGAGGAGTGGTAAAAACCATTATACTTCCAGTAGTTATGTCATGCCGAATCTCAAGAGTTCTGGGAAGAGCCCTTATACATGGAATTATTGCAAGCATGCCTTAAAAAAAGAGTCCATTTTAAATCACAACTGTGAGATGTAATTGGTACAGCTTTGTTGAAACAGCTGACTATGGCCCCGATTTAATATTGTTGGATAACTTCCGAAATTATTTAATATTGTTGGATTAACTTTAAAAAAATTTTTTTTCAAGATATTAAAATGTCAAAAAATATATCACTTTATTAAAAACTATCAAAATATTGCAAAATTAAATTTTTTTTCAGAATATTAAATCATTCTTAAAATGTTTATCCAAAATATTAAATCGTGTGGAAAACCTATCCAACAATATGTAATCGAGGCCTATGACAGAAACGAGTATACACACAGAAGAACCTGTCTCAAAGGCCAGAATAAACAAAACACACAGAAATACATACCTGTTGGGGGTTTCAGTTAGAATGAGGGAGAACGAAACACCAGTTTTCTAATGTGTTTTGTAACCCAACAAGGAAGTAGTGGTTCCACACCAGTTTTTCTTATGTTGTTTTGTATACCAGCGTATTTCAAGAAGGTTTGCCTCACATCGACCTTTAATAGTCATTAGCTGTGTCTCCGGCTAACAGATATTGATCAGAGTTGTACTTAGTTGTAACTATCAACGAGAGGTGCAATCTTTAAATAACTTTTAAATAGCATTCATGCACAATGTCATAATCCATCTTGGGGTGTTGTGTCACAAACACATCATCTTCATGTACAGTATATATACATTAATTAGTAAGGCAGAAATCATAGGGTAATAGAAAGGCACGAAAGCAAAACTATTTCTTGTAAATGGAATATGTTCTTCTTCAATGGCACCAGTTACCTTTAGGAACACATACATTGTGTAACAAGCTACAGTGATATCCACAGCATGTACTAGTGGGTATAGGAGATACCCAATGAGCAATGGAAATGTGTATTTCAGCCCCAATAATTTTTAATTATTGACAGAGAACCATAGTCAACATTGTTGTAAGTAAACTCTGTGGTCATTAACCAAAAGAGCATGCATGTCAATTATGACCTTTAAATTCTGAGAATAATAAGTGTCTATGTAGCAAGTTGCACCGAAAAAAAAAAGAAAACAGGCTGTACAAACAAATAGGAACATCATTTTCTGTTCTAACAAACTCTCTGAGATGAACAACTCATTAGAAATCAGGGGAGCGGTATCAATGCCACCAAAGCCAATGACACTTGGGCTTCATAGTACCTGGTTATTGGCAATGATTGTCCAAATTCTGAACCTAAACAAAACCTAGAATTTGAGTTATATGTCTGTTCAACTATAATATGTACTTATAATGATTTTAGAAAAACTTGCATCCAAAACTGCATCCAAAAAAAACTTGATCCAAAACTAGGTGTCAGGATCCTATCCTGACAACCAAGGTATTGTTTTATTTTATTGCTGCAATACCTGTTTCTCGCCTCTAGTTGCCTCCCTAGTTAATCCTCATTTGCTCTCAGCTGCCTCATATGATCTTCCAAGTCTGCTATAAAAGGCCACAACTAACTCTGGAGTCAGCGTTCTGACATGGAACTTCTGATCCTGACTCCTGAAACCATCCTGTATCCTGACTCCTGAAAACATCCTGTATCCTGGCTCCTGAAAACATCCTGATCCTCTGTTGAGACTCCGTGTCTCCCGTCGCTGGACTCCTCCTGAAACTCTTATCTTCAACTTCTGCAACTCTACAAGATCCTGTAAGCAACCTGTATTACATTATACTGGAATCTACTTACCTGTTTCAATTGCTGCAACACTGTATGATCCTGTAAGCAATCTGTATTACATTATACTGAAATCTACTTACCTGTCTCAACTGCTGCAACTCTGCATAATCATTTAAGCAACCTGTACTATATTATACTGAAACTACTTACCAGCGTTAACCATTTCAACCCTGTATCATCCTGAACCTGGCTGCAGTGTGACATTCCACAGACTATTAATCTACTTGGAAATACCTTCAAACCTACTTGTATATAAAAGACTTTATTCATTTACTCTCAAGATATCCTGTTTGCAGCATATTGCCTTTATTCTGTTTTAACTCTCAAAGTATCCTTTTTGTGGCATATTGCCTTAATTCTTTCTTACAAGTAAATTGTTATGTCAAAAAAGACAAATAAAGTTTAAATCAATAACCCTGGCAATCGTCTCCTCTCTGACCTGCTCAGGAACATGACACTAGGTGCCCTGTACAGAAACAAATCCTGCCTAAGCCCTACAGTAAAGGAAAAGATTGTACAGCAAATGCTGATGCCAATCATTGATTATGGGGATGTAGTATATGCATCTGCATCGCAATCCCACATTAATAAACTCAACACATTGTATAACTCGTTCTGCCGATTTGTGCTACAATGTAATTACAGGACCCACAAATGTGACATGCTAAAAGAACTAAACTGGCTGTCGCTGGAATCCAGACGCACCCTTCATCTTTCCAGCCTTGTGTTTAAAGGACCACTCTAGGCATCCAGACCACTTCAGCTTAATGAAGTGGTCTGGGTGCCAGGTCCAGCTAGCTTTTACCCTTTTTTTTATAAACAGAACAGTTTCAGAGAAACTGCTATGTTTATACTGAGGGTTAAGCCAGCCTCCAGAGCCTCTAGTGGCTGTCTCATTGCCAGCCGCTAGAGGCGCTTGCGTGCTTCTCACTGTGAAAATCACAGTGAGAGCACGCAAGTGTCCATAGGAAAGCATTATGAATGCTTTCCTATGTGACCGGCTGAATGCGAGCGCGGCTCCTGCCGCGCATGCGCATTCAGCCGATGACGTCGCGAGGAAGAAGAGGAGGAGGAGGAAAGCTCCCCGCCCGGCGCTGGAGAAAGAGGTAAGTTTAACCCCTTCCTCCCCCAAGAGCCCGGCGGGAGTGGGTCCCTGAGGGTGGGGGCACCCTCAGGGCACTCTAGTGCCAGGAAAACGAGTATGTTTTCCTGGCACTGGAGTGGTCCTTTAAGAGCTTTTCTGGGAAACTCCCACCCTACCTGAACACAATGCTCTCCCCGGCTGTTCCCACCTCCTATAACCTTCGATCCAGTACTAGCACTTTATTTAGTCTACCTCAAAACAAAAAAAAAGCAGCCCATTCCTCCTTTTCCTACAGAGCACCGCAATTATGGAACGACCTCCCGCACACTTTCAAATCTTCCACAAGCCTAAAGTCCTTTAAGAGATCCCTCTCTACATACCTTAAAACAGAATGCACGTGTCATGGTTGATTATATATTTCCTACCTGTTCTATGTTAAATTTTGTATATGTTGTGTATTAATATTGTTTTTGTATTTTTTTGTACCCTATTGTATCAATGCAATGTTTTGTGGACTCAGGACATACTTGAAAACAAGAGAAATCTTAATGTATCTTTCCTGGTAAAATATTTTATAAATAAATACATTTTATATCGGGAACCTGCATAACAACCCAGGCAGTCTAGCTGCAGTCAAGCCAACCGATCCGTGTCATGTGATCGCAGTGTCACCGCATTGGCATGACTTGGATTAGCTGGATTGGTTGCCTGGTTGTCAGGCAGGTTCCCCAGATCGTGTTCGGAGTTGAGTGCAAGTATTTGAATTGGCGGGAAGGCAAGATCATTAGGGCATGCTATGCTGCCCTAACAGCGTTACAGCCCTCCTTATGTAGGACGGCATTGCATGCCCTAATGCCAGGATGGGGTTCAACGTAAGGTTTTATATGTAAATATTTGTTTGAAGGCTGCACACCAGGTCAGTCAAATGTAGCCACCTGTTGGACTTCCATAGTTCTCTACTTAACCTCTACAATGCTACAATTTGACACATGTGCTCAGACAAATTGTCCTTTAGAATTAGTTTTACATCAAATCGATTCAAATCAATCTAGCACATAGAGTTTAATTTCTGTATGCTCATCTGAATTGCCTTTAGTAAATATGCCAGGTGCAATTCTGGGTTAAATTTTGATATAACATATTATTTTTTTAAATTCATACGCACGTTCTGATCTTAGTGAATAACCCAATTAATTTTTGATGAAGTAACAAAACACCAGTATATTTTTTAATAAAAAGCCATCTCCTGACGGTTTGTTTGTTCAGTTCGATTTGAAAGAAAAATATGATGTTTGTTATTTTGTGGTTAAATTACTTTTAGTGAACAAGCATATGGTACATGGTTGAATTTGTTGCCATAGTTTCAACTCAATATGTTCTTCATTATTGCAGCCACATAGCATTCAGAAAATATCTAGTCATCCTAAAAGAGCCTTCTCTCTCTATATCGCAACATGCAGTAAACTACTCACACAATTTAGAAAGATATACATACCTTGTACCAGAAAATCTGCATTGTATTATCACCCACTCATACGATCCCATACTGGTGTTTTGAAATAGCGACCTTGAGAGGGTCCATATTTGTCTTGGCATTTGGTAGAAAACTGCATCCTTGTGCAGTCCAGAGATACCTTATTTGTACATCTCTTACTATGCCAGGCCAACAGGGGGGCGTTGAAAAACAACAGCAACAAAATCTGAACTATTAATTGGTCATGAATGTTCATTTCGGCATTACACATCATATTCCAATACTTAAATAATTAGAATCATGTTCTGGATCATTATTGCTTCATATGAGCAAATTTTTATTCCTTTGTATAGCAGTTTAATATAATAATTAGAAAAATGATTGCTTGAGTTACATAGTTGTAAACATCGGCATTATAAGACACACATGGACTCTGGATAGGTCTTCTATATTTCTTAATTCGTAATATATTTACCAGAAATTTAACACAGGCTCTTGTGCATACTCTACCTGTTGCAAAGAAAACATAATTAAACCTAGCCCATAAGTAAGCTTTACTTACTTTACCCTTTGCTTAAGCACTAATTTAAACTTTGTCGAGTAACAAAGTCTCTCATAGGGTTCTCCATTGATCCTCTGTATCCAGGAATGCAATTCCAATGTAGCCTTAACTGGGACTGCTGTGCCTTAAAGTCTGAGTTGAAAATCATTGCTTTAGACCAGCGTTTCCCAATTGGTGTTCCGCAAAACCCTGGGGTTCCGGGAGAACACAAATGGTGTTTCTCCAAAATTTCGGGAAACAAAATGGTCGCTGCGATAATTGAGGCGGGTAATGAGGGAGTTGAGCAGGGGAGAGTGCTCCCTCGCCGCCCGCCTCAATTATTGTGGCGCCCATTATCGCGGCATGCACAGCAGTGATGCCAGTGCCGGAATATGACGTCACTCCGGCTAAGAGGCGCGCGAGGTAGCTGAGAATGTAGATCACTGCTTTCTCGCCGCCCGCACGCCAGCAGCTCAGCCCAGCAACCCAACTGGACCCCAGGGAAATTGAGACTCTGTGCCAGCACTCCCAAAGGAAGAGAGGCTGGGTGGAGTGAAATTTTAAAAATATAAAATAAATTGTGTGTGTGTCTGTTAAGGAGTTTGTAAGTGTGTTTATCAGTGAGTGTGTGTATGTGTGTTTGTCAGTGAGAGTGTATGTGTGTTTGTCAGTGAGTGTGTGAATGTGTATGTGTTTGTCAGTGAGAATGTATATGTTTGTATGTGTGTCTGTCAAAGAGTATGTGTGTTTGTCAGTGTGTGTATCTGTGTGTCAAGGTTTGTGTATGAGTTCCTGTATGTATATCAGTGTGTGTATGTGTATGTCAGTATGCGTGTATTGGTGTGTATGTGCCAGTGTATATCAGTGTTTTTGTATGTGCCTATGTGTGTGTATGTCAGTGTTTGTGTATCTGAGTGTGTGTCAGTGTGTGTATATGGCACTGTGTGTATATGTCACTGGGTGCATCTGAGTTGTGTATGTGTATCTGTTTGTGTGCATCTGTTTATCAAGGTCATAATACTGTTTGTTTTTACTGCAATAAAATACACATATTTGTATTCAGCAAAGTCTCTTGTGTAAAACAGTACCCCCTATGTACAGGTTTTATGGAGTTTTGGGAAGTTACGGGGTCAAATATAGCACGTTACATTTGAAATTGAAATTCGCCAGATTGGTTACGTTGCCTTTGGGACTTTATAGTAGCCCAGGAATGAAATGTACACCCATAATGGCATACCATTTGCAATATAAGACAACCCAAGGTATTGCAAATGGGGTATGTCCAGTCTTTTTTAGTAGCCATTTGGTCACAAACACTGGCCAAAGTTAGCGTTAGTATTTGTTTGTGTGTGAAAAATGCAAAAAACGCCAATTTTGGCTAGTGTGTGTGACTAAGTGGCTACTATAAAGACTGGACATACCCCATTTGCAATACCTTGGGTTGTCTACTATTGCAAATGGTATGCCATCATAGGGGTAATTTTCATTCTTGGGCTACCATAGGGTCTCAAAGGCAACCTACCCAATCTGGCAAATTTTTATGTGAAAAAAATGAAACACAAGCCTTATATTTGACGCTGTAACTTTTGAAAACACCATAAAACCTGTACATGATGGGTACTGTTGTACTCGGGAGACTTCGCTGAGCACAAATATTTGTGTTTAAAAACAGTAAAAAGTATCGCAGCAATAATATCGTCCGTGTAAGTGCTGTTTGTGCGTGAAAAATGCAAAAAGTCACTTTTACTGGCGATATCATCGTTGTAATACAATTTACTGTTTTGAAACACTAATATTTGTGTTCAGCGAAGTCCCCCAGTACCCCCCATGTACAGGTTTTATGGTGTCTTGGAAAGTTATAGGGTTAAATATTGTGCTAGCAAATTAAATTCCTTTACTTTCGGCATGGGTTGTCAGGCAGGTCCCGCTAATTGTAATTAATTAAGATACCCAATTATGTAAAAATATTACATAAATATATATGTAGAATTAATATATGTATATATATATATACATATGTGTATATATACGTATATATATATATATATATATATATATATAATTTTTTTAATATTTTTATTTATATATAGGTATATATAGTGATATATACGTATATATTTATGAATATAGATATATATATTATTTCGTTCTACGTGTATTTTGATATAAATATATATATATATATATATATATATATATATTATCACAATACAGTTAGAACGAAATAACAGACATCTATATATTTTTGAATTATTTTTTTAAAATTATTTTATTTATTTTATTTTTTAACGTATTTACATATTTATTGTTTTTTTATTATATATAAATATATATAACAATAATTATATATATATTTAATCAGTATCAGTCTATGTGTAATTTGATATTAATATATATATATATATAATTATATATATATATTAATAGACAAATACACCTAGACAGTGTATGTGTGTGTATGTATATGTGTATATATATATACTTAGATCATATATATATATATATATATATATATATAATATATATATGTGATCTAAGTATATATTATTATTTTTTTACACTTATTTAATTTATTTTATTTTATTTTCAGCCAGCAGGGGGACCACCTCTCATTACAGACAGTCCCCCTGCTGGCAATAGAGGAGCCAGCTATCCCGGCAAGGACCTCACTCTCACATGGCCGGGGGACACTGGAGGAGGAAGATCTGCTGCGGGGGGGCTCCCTGGGAGTCCCCCCAACCGCGATCGCCGGCGGTCCCCCGGGTAAGTAAGGAAAGACCGGAGGGCATACTATTACGCCCGGCGGCGTTTAGAGCTGCCTATAATAGGACGTAATAGTACGCCCTCCGGTCTTAAGGGGTTAAATACACTTTGTGTATGTGTAAATTTGTGTGTGTGTGTGTGTGTATATATATATATACTGCCTGTCACTGTGATCACCTCCTGCAGATTGGGTAATTGACCACAGGGGGAGTGCCTGGGTGGTACAAGCACTCCCCCTACCAATCTGCAGGGGGATCATTGCGCCTGTTACATGTATCAGCCATTAGGCTGACACATGTAACACTGATTGCAGTGACAGGCTGTCACTGCGATCAGAGCGCTCTGAGATGGCAGTGACAGCCTGTCACTGCGATCTCAGACAGTGCAGATCGTGGTCACTTACCCCCGACCGCGATCTGCAGCGGCCGATTAGCGCCGGCCACTTGGGCGGCCATTATAGCGAGGGCGTACTATTACGCCCGCCGGCGTTTAGAGCCGGCTCCTGCAGGGCGTAACAGTACGCCCTCCGGATTTAAGGGGTTAAATACCGAGTGTCTCTCCATTCTTTTTTGAGAAAGTAATGAGTGTAGTAGTGATTTGAGTTTTGTACATACACTAAACAAAATTATAAACGCAACACTTTAGTTTTTGCCCCCATTTTTCATGAGCTGAACTCAAAGATCTAAGACTTTTTCTATGTACACAAAAGGCCTCTCAAATATTGTTTACAAATCTGTCTAAATCTGTGTTAGTGAGTACTTCTCCTTTACCAATATAATCCATCCATCTCACGGGTGTGGCATATCAAGATGCTGATTATTCATGCCAGGTGTGCCTTAGGCTGACCACAATAAAAGGCCACTCTAAATTGCACAGTTTTACTGTATTGGGTGCACCTGTGTTCGTTGTCCATAGCACATGCCTGTTCATACCACGGCCACCATGGGCCACTCAACCCACAACATTGACATGAGGCTGTCTGCCATCTGCCCTGTACAGTGAAAACCGTGATTCATTCATGAAGAGAACACCTCTCCAAAGTGCCAGACGCCATCAAATGTGAGCATTTGCCCACCCAAGTCAGTTACGACAATGAACTGCAGTCAGGTTGAGACCCCGAGGAGAGCCCCGAGGAGAACCACGAGCATGAAGATGAGCTTCCCTGAAACGGTTTCTGACAGTTTGTGCAGAAATTCTTTGGTTATGCAAACCGATTGTTGCAGCAGCTGTCCGGGTGACTGGTCTCATATGATCTTGGAGGTGAAGATGCTGGATGGGGAGGTCCTGGGCTGGTGTGGTTACACGTGGATGTACTGCCAAATTCTCTGAAACGCCTTTGGAGATGGCTTATGGTAGAGAAATGAAGATTCAATTCACGGGCAACAGCTCTGGTAGACAGTCAGCAATTGAACGCTCCCTCAAAACTTGCCACATTTGTGGCATTGTGCTGTATGATAAAACTGCACATTTTAGAGTGGCCTTTTATTGTGGCCAGCCTAAGGCACACCTTTGCAATAATCATGCTGTGAGGTGGATGGATTATCTTGGCAAAGGAGAAGTGCTCACTAACACAGATTTAGACAGATTTGTAAACAATATTTGATTACATAGAGTTTTGAGTACATAGAAAAGTCTTAGATCTTTGAGTTCAGCTCATCAAAAATGGGGGCAAAAACAAAAGTGTTGCATTTATAATTTTTTTCAGTGTATAAATCAATTTACATTTTCTCTTTTTTTCATTTTTTTTTCATCTTTACATTTTTTTACAGTGTTTTTATAACCGTGATATCCATTATTTGTAGTTCAAGAACTATTTTTTTAATCTTAAAATGAATTTTTGCTCATTATATTAAAGGAACACTCTAACCATCATAACCACTACTGCATGATGTAGTGTTTATGGTGACAGTAGTACCCAGGTTTCTCCCTATGTAAGTAGTCAAACCATTTACCTAACAGTTTACCTGGGTTCTGCTGTGTGCCACTGGTTGCCCCTTCCTTTCTAGTCTGAGAGCTGGATGCTCTCTAACTGAGCTAAGCCGAGTGGGTCAGGACTTAGCTCACCCCCTGACCCACTTTGCACTGCAGGGCTTAGCTGAGGTTAGTTCTCAGAATCTCCTAGCAGGAGCAGAAGGGAAGTGGCAGGGAGCAGCGCCAGTATGAAGTCAAAACAGTCTGACTACTTACATTGCCAATGTGTTAAGTCATCAGAATGCCCAGAACTATGTTCTCCATGTTAAAGCACACAAATTCAAATTAATCTTCATATTTCTACTCTTAGAAAATGTATATGTGTGTAGAGAGTGAAAACAGTTAATTTAATGTACAAATAACAAACCGTCAAAGCTCATACATATGGAGTCATTCAGCACTTGACAGGCATAAGATATTGGCCAATTATGTGTCCATAAAAATTACCCCAACAATTCTAATTCAATACTTAAGCGACTGCACTAGACTCCATTTTAGCTCACTTTCATGATAACTAGGGAAAAAGATTATTTATAAAACTTACTAAACAGTGAATTTCATTTATTCATCAAACTATTTTCTGTTCTGCTGCTGAAAATGAGGTGTGATAATTTGTGCTGGTAGAATTTTATCTTATTTATAACTTTCGATAGATGAATTTCCTCATACTACTGAATCATGCTATATGTTTTAATAGGGGTTTCAACAATGATCATGCATGGTGCTTTAAATGTACAGTATATGACAGTGCTGAAGAAAGGATCAGGCTTGCAGAGTATGGTACCTTATTGAAATGCAACATTCCGTTTCTCATCTGGAGAACATAAACAGCATGAACTGGTTCACAAGTGCTGTGTAATGCTGGCTGTCTCAGGAACGAGGTGGATACACATTTCAGAAATAGTAAAGGACATGCTCTGTCACAACACCTGTTTTTTTTCCACGAACATTAAAGTTGTAGTCCAGGTTGAAATTTAAAATATCAATTCTTTTTTAAACATTGTGTGTGTGAAAATGGGATTCTGGGTTATTTCATGGTTTTTTGAGTTTTTATGCCCAAGAAGGAACCCTCAAAGTCCAACTTAAAATATACAGGTGATGTGTAATAGTGATTGTTTTGTATTAGCAATGTAGAGAGTTGTATCATGTTTGGCCTTTCCACTATCTTTTTGGTACGTAGATACACAGTACTGTAGTCATTACCACAAGAATACAAATCTGCATTAACATAGATAAAAATATACTGCACAATTACACCCCTTCATTCCCACATTGACACTTAACTCAAATATACCCTACATTGACATACATAGGCATTTGACACTGATACACCCCTTTAGTCACACCACCAAACCACCACACAAGTCCACACTCTACATTAAGAAAATCTCACAAAAGTTTTAGACTAGATTTAGACTAGTTTTAGACTAGATTTAGACTAGATTTAGACTAGATTTAGACTAGTAATCATTGGATCACCCAACAAACAAGTGCCACTAAAGCTGGGTAGAAGGTGGAATAATGTTTTTTTGCCTATGGTGAAAAAAAAATTCTTGCACAGGCCGGATGTTGAGCTCTATCTACTCCAGGTCGGAGCATGGTCAAGCAGGAGCCTCTCATTCTGTTTTGGACATGTTTATTTCAGCACTGCAAAGGTTAAAGTATTAAACTATAGAATCCTGCAAAATATTTATTTTTATTTTGAAAATAACAGTAGAAAATTGGACATACAATAACACAGATAATTATACCGAAAACAATAAAATGCATATAAGGTGTGTTGGTGCCTGTTTCCATTGGCAATTTGGTCACCTGTGAAATAACAGCGCACAAGGACTAATTTTCAAGATAACTCAGGCAGGCTAAAGATCCAGACAAGCATGACAGAATTAATAATTGTAGATGATCAAAGGGTCTTTATTTGAACACTGCAACTTTAAGGCCCAATTTAACTTCCATCCCTGCAACTAAGAATCTCCATATGAACACTGCAACTTTAAGGTATTCAGAAGGGATTCAGAAGATACCTCACCGGATTCCTTCCACCTTTTTACAACATATTAGTTTACTATTACAATGTTACAATTTTTACCTACAGTTTACTACTGTAATATTTATACTTGCAGTTACCTGTAGTAATTAATAATCTGGCTGATATGATTTAATTGGCAAACATTTTAACATGTGCAACAAATGGCTAGTCTGTTCCACCACTCCTCCCCCCCTGAACCCGCATCTGCTTGCCACTCCTAGCAGTAAATTCCTTTATATAACTGTTCATACTTCTTACTCAGGCCCAATTTAAAGGATCACTATAGGGTCAGGAACACAAACATGTATTCCTGACCCTATAGTGAAAAGCCACCATTTAGGTGGCTCCCACCCCCCTCCTTAGCCCCCTCAAAATGGGTTAAAACTCACATTATTTTCAGCTCTCCACTGGTCTGTCGTGCTGGCCCCGCCCCCTTGGTGACATCATCCAATTTGCAGATTTTTTTCCAATCCAATGCTTTACCATGTATTGGCTAAAATCTGCAAGAGGGCGAGGCCAAACACAGTTTTGGCCAATCAGCACCTCCTCATAGAGATGATGCATTGAATCAATGCATCTCTATGAGGAAAATTCAGCTGAGCGGCATAGCTGCCTTTTGTACAGCCCTGAGCCAGGAAGCCCCTCTAGTGGCCATCTGAGGAGGTGTCCCTAGGGGCAATGTAAACACTGCCTTTTCTCTTAAAAGGCAGTGTTTACATGAAAATGAAATGCCCAAAGGGAGCTATTATACTCACCAAAACAACTACATTCAGCTGTAGTTGTTCTGGTGACTATAGTGTCCCTTTAACTTCCATCCCTGCAACTAAGCATCTTCATTTCTACTCCGCTCTAACTCCCCCACGCGCCCTGGTTCCTTCCAACTATATAGCATGACTCCCCCAGCTGTTTCCAACCACAGTCAATCACCTCCTTATTCCCTTCGCATGTTATCAATCACTGCAGTCACACTATAAATTCTGTCTGCCATCACCTTCAATTTCCTCTGCTACTTCTTGTCTCATTTCCCTATTTTACCTTTAGATTGTAAGCTCACGGGCAGGGCCATCTACCGTTTGTATCGGTCTGTTTATATTGTATTTTTCTCCCAATTATACATCGCTGTGGAATATGCTGTCACTTTATAAATGCCAGTAATAAATAATAAATAAATAAAGGATCAAGATTAGCAACATTCAAAGTAAACTCACAAAGAATGAGTACATATCAGTAGGGTGAGGAAAGAACGAAGCATTTGGAGGGCCAGTACTACTGAATGTTACCTGTGTAGTGCAAAATGCGGCAGGGAATGCGGAGAACATGTGCGTACCATTACATTGCTACATCCCACATCATGTTCTACTGCATCTAGCTTGCAGATGTCATAGAAGAAAGAGAGGTTCTGGAGGCCACCAGGTATCATGGATGGGTGAGTGTGACGTGCTGTGATAGATTCGAAAGAGTACAAAATAGTGTTATCCATCACTTTCAAATAGCAAGGTTTGTTTGAACACAGCTACACTCTGTTTAAACAAGCTGAGGCTCCTTTTGAACCACGTGTGAGAGATCATCTGTTGTTCTAAAGACATTAAGCTTTTAAAGCAGTGAGGGTCACTGAATGTTATGCCCAGTTACTCTTTCATTTCCTTTGCATTCCTACACTTGGTGCATTATAGAGGCACTTGGTCCAGCTTCTTGCTTTGGAGGTGAATGAGTGAACATTTCTGATTGCTGGTACTATTTTGCATTCCTATATTAACAAAAGGGATTTAGGAAGCAAAATGTCTTTTCAATAAAAGAAGGATTAAATTCTTCAAATCTGTCCTCGTGCAATAAACACGCTATAAGAGACAAAATAGTTATAAAAGTCTGCATTAGGAGTTTAGTCTGTGATGAAGTGCCATTAATGCACAAAATGCTAAAGAATACTTTATTTTAACTGGTCTGGGTGCAGTCATCCATTGTAATCCTGCGGTGTAAAACATGGCAGTTATTTGGAAATGGCGTATGGCAAAGTTCACATTGCAGGGTTAAATCCGCCTCTATTGGCTGTCTTCCTGAACGCCACTAAAGGTGCCTCTGCTGCAGTGACTCAGTAAAACAAAAGCTCATAGGAAAGCGTTGAACTCGATGTTTTCCTATGTGAAGCATGTGGATGTGCTTGTGGCACTCGCTGTGCATGCACATCAGTTTTCAATTCTCATCTATGAGGAATATTTGATTGGCAATTGGCTTGAGAGCTGGATGACATCATGGCAGGCAGAGCAGCTGGCAGTGTTGAAGGAGTTTCAGGGCTCGAGTAAAGGTAAGTAAAAACTGTAAAAACTGTGTAAAGAGAGTGCTGGAGGTTTGCCAGCAGAAATCTACATTCTCAGAGAGCATTTAAAGGAACACTATAATGTCAGGAACATGTATTCCTGACACTATAGTGTTAAAGCACCATCTATGCCCCCTAGCCCCCCTTGTGCTCCTAAATATAGTACAATCTTACCTTTATTCCAGTCTGCTGCTGCTGCTGGCTCTGCCTCTGGAACCACCTCTAGTAGCCATCTGAGGAGTGGCCAGTGGAGGTATCCCTAGGCTGTAGTTGTTCTGGTGACTATAGTGTCCCTTTAAAATGCTGGTGGCAAATTGTTTTGTTTAACCCATGTACTTCTGGGGTTTCACACAGTCCCTGAAAATAGTGTTTCCCCCCGAACACTGTAATGAGGATGCTCATGGGTTTGTAGTGAATTTCCAACTACCAGAGTTAGTTCTACAACAGCTAGAAGGCAAGTGGAAATCTGAGGCCTGAACTAGGAGATCACTCTATAGTTTATAAGCAATGTTATCAATACTGCTTTATTTTGTTTCGAGGTCAGTAGTCGGCTCTCAACAAACATCTTAAATATACAACCAAACTTATTTGGGAAATATTTATATACAACTATTTCTTATTAAATGCTCATTAAAGGATTATGCCAACCATCATTACCACTACAGCCTGATCTAGTGGTTATAATGTTAGGAGTACCTTGGCTAAATTTCCCAGTAATGGATCAAACCCTCTTACCTGGCCCTGACAGGGGGTTGGGTCTCCTCTGAAACAGGGTTTATGACATCCAGCGGCTGCCTATCCTGCCACTAATTCATTGTCTGAGAACCTGAGAGTGTCAGCTGACCGCTCTCTAGTTCCAGGCTGGCACTACTTAAAATCTCTGTGGTGCACATGGTACCTGGAGCAAGCCTTTAATCAGTGGCATACATACCGCGGTCGCAGGGGTCTCAGCTGTGACCTGGCCCGTCCCACCAGGGTGCCCAGCCGCCCTGTGGACCTCTCCAACCGGGTGCCCACCTCCATGTGTTGCACGTTCAAGTGGCCATGGATTTCCGGGTCAGTGCTGTGGCGCTTTAACAGCGCAACCGGGCCACCTGTGATCACATCACAGCTGGGAGGAAGTGACTGCCCCATCACTCCTCCGAGCTATCAGAGAGACCCGCGCGGGAGGAAGGAGAGGGAGTCAGAGCTGGATCAGCCACCACTGGACCCCAGGAAATGTCACCCTCTTGCACCTAAAAGGAAGGAAACAGGAGGGTGACTTAAACTTTCTGTATACAGTCAGGTCCATAAATATTGGGACATCGACACAATTCTAATCTTTTTGTCTCTATACACCACCACAATCAAAAATATTTATGGACTTGACTGTATGTATGTGTTTGTTTGTTTGTTTGTATGTATGTATGTATGTGTGCATGTGTTTGTGTGTCTGTCTGTGTGTGTGCATGTGTCTGTGTGTCTGTCTATATGTGTCTGTCTGTGTGTATTTGTGTGTCTCTGTCTGTATGTGTGTCTGTCTGTATGTGTGTATGTGTCTGTGTGTATGTATGTATGCATGTGTGCCTGTCTGTTTGTTTGTATGTATGTGAGTGTGTGTCTGTCTGTATGTGTCTTTGTATGAATGTGTGTCTGTGTGTCTGTGTGTCTGTATGTGTCTCTGTATGTATGTGTGTCTGTGTGTATTTGTCTGTATGTATGTGTCTGTCTGTCTTTTGTTATTTCTGTAGACAAGAGCATCATTATTTTTTATATCAGGGAAGGAACAGCCAATGGTTATGATAGCATCATGTGTTAGTAATGATAACCCCAAACCTACACTAACATCAACTAGTAGGGGTTTATTGACTGTAGAATTCCTCACAATTTCTTTTCAAATATTAGTTTAATATTATATTAATTTAATGCAGCATTTCCTGATTACATTAACATTGATATAACTGACTATATATAATGTGATTGTTTTCTTTCGCAAATACAAAAGCTTAGTAATGCATGGTTTAATAAGTCTTTATTTACATCAGCGTACTTAGTTATATTTCAAATGGCTCATTAAAATGGCTACATTAGTCTGGAAGACTGGCAGGTTTAGAATTAAACCCCAGGTTATTTGGGTCAACAGAAGCATTTTCCAAGGTGCATGTCTGTTTGTTAAAGTAGAAGGTGGAAACCTGTTCTGAAACTCAAAAGAGCTTTATGGTTTAGAGGTTTAGATAGCAAGCACAGACAGAGGAGTATTTAAAGCTTAGAGCCTGGAGCCAGGAAAAAAATTATCTATAAACAGATGGTCTCTATCGAGAAATGCTGCAGGAATCTCCTCACCTCAAAGTGCACTTTGATTGTAAAGTGAATCCAATGTAAAATACAAGTTTTTTTTCATCAGAGGTGATGCCATGAGCAACCCAAGTCACTCATTCGGGGTAGCACTGTAGAGCCACTGTAACAGCAATTCAGAGATTCCTGTGTGAGTGTGCAGTAAAACCCTCCATCCATTAGCATTTCTGTTGATTCAAACATTGCTTGGCTGTGAAAAAAGCACCATTTTTTTCTGAATAAACATTTTATATCATACAGTCATCATTGATAAACAGAAGTTTCTTGTATGCTGTTTACTGATAGATTTGAACGTTCGTCTTTCACACAGCACCAATGAATTGCTGAAGGGTGTTGCACGAAAAAGCTAACAAAATAGTTCACAGAGCCTCTATACTGGCTTGCAGGCTAAGATGCTCTTTCGCAATAGAAACCAGAAGCTGAATAAATGGCTCATTTATTTTCTGCTAAATATTCCATAAGGAAAAAAAAGTTATAATATTTAAAGGAGCAATCCCTTTTTTGATTTTTGTGAGCTGGTGGTCTATATTATCTGGGGAAGCATCAGGTAATAAAATGTGTGAAAAACAAGGGACTCTAAAGCTCCAAGGGTCATTAGAACCCTGATCTAAATCTTAGTAAGCTCACAAATATTAACGTATTCCAGAGTAGTTTATTCTAATAAAACATGTTCCCTTTAAACACTGAGTACTTCAAAAATATATTAATAGATGAGAATTTGAGAGCTCAATGGGAAATCAATGTTGTCTTATTAGGGTAACAATTTCCAATTTCATTAAGATCTGGACGAATGGCGGCTGTCTGGCCAGTTTGTTAGTTACTACATATGAAAGAATCCTGATAATTATTTTCCTTATCTATAAGGATATAACAAGCATTCAAACACTTTTTTTTCTCTAAAGGATACAGCCACATTCCAAAAGCAGTACTGTCTAGACACACACAAAATACTCATTTAATTCCATAGTCCTTTATGTTTTGATATATACAAACAGGTTATACGCATATACGTGTAATTTTCTTATTATGATATTAAACCACAGTATCTTTTTCTTCTTCTTTTTTTTTATTAGTGTTAACCTCTCTTCCAGATGCATTCCATTCTTGTTTCTTTCTTTTAATTTTTTTCTACAATCAATTACATTTTCTGAACAAATATTTTTACATGTTTTTCTTCCAGGTTCAGAATGCATAGAAAAAAAGAGTCAATTCTATCTATAAGTAGGTCTGTCTTTTGGGGTCATGGCATTAAAAAATCCATGTTGCCTTCTATTTTTCACTTGAAATATGCTGACTTTCACAAATTGGTTGATTGTTAGGTTTTTAAAGCGTTGTTAACGAATGGCTATCATAATCCTGACAGTTTACATTGTATATTTTAATATTACATTGTTACATAGCTGAAAAGAGACTTGCGTCCATCAAGTTCAGCCTTTCTCACATCTGTTTTTGCTGTTGATCCAAAAGAAGGAAAAAAAAAAAAACAGTTTGACACACTTCCAATTTTGCAACAAACTAGGGAAACAATCCTTCTTCACCCCAGAATGGCAATAAGATCTCTCTTTGGATCAAGAAGCTATCACCATAGAAATTAAAAATGATATCCCTGAATATTATGTTTTTGCAAGTATTGATCCAGTTGCTGTTTAAACCTCTATACAGACTCTGATAAAACCACCTCTTCAGGCAGAGAATTCCATATACCATTTTGTTCTTCCTGTAAAAACCTTTCCTTTGCCTTAGACTAAATCTAATTTCTACCAGTCTAAATGTGTGACCTCGTGTACATGTATAGTCCTGTTTATTAATATATTTTCAGACAATGATCTGCATAATGTTATCATATCCAATCTGAGGTAAATCTTACTAAATTAAAGACATGTCCATGTCTTAACTTCTCTTCATAACTTAAAGTATCTTGGGTAAAACTCAATATATTTGTGAGAAAACATTTTTTGAGTGTTGATATTATTCTCATTGAGTAGACTTAGAGCTCTACGGGGTCCACCATGGTTTAGAAAGTTCCTTGCAACTGACCTTCATGTTCTCCACAATGTAAAAAGGCCTAAGTACTTTATCGGTTGATGTCACTCGGTTGATGTCACAAAACATCTGTTTTATTCTAAGAGACCAATCAACTAACATATTAATATTGGCACAAACATACATAATAAATAGATGGATAAAAGGGAGAAAGTCTTATCTAAGAGTGTCCCGTGCAGTCGTCTAGTACGGCAATATTCAGTCTGCAATAAATGTCCTCGTTTGATTCTTCCTTGTAGATCCACTCAAATATAGGAGACAAAAGGGTATATACAGGAAGCCGGATAGTGTAGTAAGTTAAAATATAAGTGAATAAAATATATAAAACTTGTGAATGTAAACTCACATTTGAGAGAGCTAAAACCAGCTCAGGTGGAAAGGGCGTTCAGCGGTATAATCCCCGCTTATGGGATATACAGTGGGTATCCTCCGTCTGTGGGAAATTTCCTCCGTTCTTGATACAATAGGCACTCGGGTAGAGAGAAACAACTAATAGTGCACACTGGATAAAAAGCTGATTGTAAAATAAAGAAATAAAATGGGTACTGTGAGTACCCATTTTATTTCTTTATTTTACAATCAGCTTTTTATCCAGTGTGCACTATTAGTTGTTTCTCTCTACCCGAGTGCCTATTGTATCAAGAACGGAGGAAATTTCCCACAGACGGAGGATACCCACTGTATATCCCATAAGCGGGGATTATACCGCTGAACGCCCTTTCCACCTGAGCTGGTTTTAGCTCTCTCAAATGTGAGTTTACATTCACAAGTTTTATATATTTTATTCACTTATATTTTAACTTACTACACTATCCGGCTTCCTGTATATACCCTTTTGTCTCCTATATTTGAGTGGATCTACAAGGAAGAATCAAACGAGGACATTTATTGCAGACTGAATATTGCCGTACTAGACGACTGCACGGGACACTCTTAGATAAGACTTTCTCCCTTTTATCCATCTATTTTATTTGGACTATAAGTTTTTTGATTGTTACTAGGCGCAGCTTTTATTGTTTTCTCTTTTTGTTATATCTCCCTTAAGGGTTTTTGAGGGATTCCCTTATCAAGTTGCTGCCTACTGTGTTATCTAGCGCTCACTCATTGTTTTGTCTTTTATACATAATAAATGTCTGAAATCTCTATAAATACAGACTATATGCCTTAAAGATGAACATCTTCTCTAGTCTTTTCAGTTCTTTGGAACAGATCCTCAGAATTCCTGCTCCTCTTCTCATTGAAAAGAGGCTTGGACATCTAGTTGCATTTTATATCATTATGCAGGGCAGCACTGTCTGTTGGCTCATCACATAATACTATGTAATAAAAATAATTATTTGTAAAATATTATCCACCATACTTTAACATCACAACTTCAAACACCTCCATTGAGATTGTTGGTTTTCAAGCAACAGAAACTCCTGTATCTTTATACTCAAACTGCACCTGACTACACACTGTCAAGACCTCACAATACTAAATATGCAGTGCTTTTCCTCAACTGTAAATTGTCAGCAGTTCACAAAGGAACTCAAATGTTTAAGTCAAAATAGTCAAATAGGAAAAATTCTCCAAGTCAGGTATGATTCTATCTTAGCTGTTTTGGTCTTCTGGGAATAATGCCCCATGCCCATTTTAATACTCATTCAGCCACTTTTACAGTCTAATTAAGTTTTTACATCCGCATGTTGCAGCATCTGGCAATGGTTTGCATACATAACAAAACCAAAAATACAGGAATACAATCCTTTTTTTCAGCTGAATGGTTGCTAAACAAATCCCATACGTCAGTAGCTAACATAAGGAGAATAAATGCACTTTTAAGCTCAGGGTCCTAAGGGAATTTTAAAAATATAATGTTTTATTTCCTGCAATGTAATTGTAACTTTAATGTAAATTAAATTTAAAAAAAAAAATGTTAAAAACATGGCCTGTGATTTAAAATGATTAATGAAATAGTCGTGCTTTAAAGGTAATTTAAATAGTCTGTAATCTGAAATAATGTTTGACATATGGGATAATTTCTAATACTGATTATAAGAAATAGCGCTGGGAGCGATACTTATGCACCCGACATGAGAATATTACTGCAATATATTTTATTTAAGTTGTTTGCTGAAAATTCAGTTTTATATTAATTTTTTTTACATGATTTATTGAATAGTCCTGTATTAAATTGTCTTAAAACGTTATCCTTTTAAGGGCAACTCCGATCACACTCTACTGCAGGTAATGGATAATTTAACGTGTGTTTAAAGCAAGCATTCCGCTTTTATAAACCATTTAGGCTGATACGCACTATTAACATTTGTGTACTAAGATTATCCAAATATTGTGTGTCAGTTTTATTAGAATACATATCATTTTAATATACTAGCATAAAAAATGATTAGACTCAAATGTTATTGCTGGATCAAATGTTTGCCTTTGACTTTTTTTTAATATACAAATCCCATCATCCCTAGCTACCTGTGAGTTGTAATTTAAATCAATGCTATGTCAAGGGTAGTAAGCATACATGTCATGCGGTGTTGGGTGTTTTAATAAAATGTTTATAGTAAAGTTAAAAAATTCAAATAATGTAATGCTGTGTAGCCATGTTTTGGTTGGAACTTTTTTTTTTCACTATTCAAAGTTAATTGTGCTGATCTGACAGCCAGCTTTTAATTAGTAGGTCAAGGTTGCAGAGTGATAAAAATAGTACTTATTTAGCAATCTATAATTAACTATAATCTATAATTAATTGAAGCTAAAATATTATTGACCTATGTTTTACAAATCATAACAGCTCACTGATATTCTTACTTTACTCTTGGGTGCAAATTTGCTGGTAGAGTTGTTTTTCATTGTGTTTTTTTTCTTTTCTTTTTTTTAAATATATATATATATATATATTTATATGAATTACTAATATAATTAAACTATATTAATTAATTATGTATAATATTGTCCACTCAGCTATTTTTAACCAAAATACAGCCGACAAGCAGATAGAGTTTCATATCATGAATATAAAAATGGATAACATGTTGTGGTGTCTGGAAACAAAGGTGGCAGAAAGTTCTGAAACCTAGTTAATACAATTAAAGAACCAGTAACTGCTAGATAAGCCCACATATCCACATTTGCCAATCCAGAAGCAGGTTATTTTTTTTGTTTTTTTAAAAATCACACAGTTTAAGCCATTTCATAACTTTACAAATTATCTCTTAATTCTAAAACCAAAAAGCATATTGAACAGATTATTATATGGCTCAATTATCTAGAGAAGACTTGTATTTTCCAGTGTTAACAAGTTCGACTTGGAAAACATATCTTCATTTAGAAACTGGTCTGGTATATTAGTCAAATTTAAAACATCATGTGCCACTCATTTGCTGATGCTCCCATCTGTCAGATGGGGCCTGTGCTAACCAAATAGATGTTCAAAATGAGTTCTAGAACCAGGTGT
Source organism: Pelobates fuscus (assembly GCF_036172605.1). NCBI lineage: Eukaryota > Metazoa > Chordata > Amphibia > Anura > Pelobatidae > Pelobates > Pelobates fuscus. The sequence goes on from NC_086320.1 coordinate 98,956,753, forward strand.
GGGAACTAGCATGACTGAAAATTATCAGTGTTATCACCAAGTATTCCACTACTAAGAGACTCTGATTGGGTTTTGTATGCTTCCCATCCTGATCACACACTGCACTGGTGTTTACCGGGAGCAAGCTAGAGGACACTAACCCACACCATAATAGCTGCAGAGAGATATATATACACTTTCAAGCTGCAACCACACAGTGATACCACCACCTATCTCCATCTACTGGAGGTAGAAAACAATGCTCACTTTGACCAGATCATTGGAGTATATGGCACACTATAGACAGAGACAATCTTTATCCCCATGGCGTTTCCACTCTATTTGTGAGATCTAAGCGCTGTTCGGCTATCTTATGTGCTCAGATCCAAGCTGTCTGGGGATATGTTGAATGTATAAGTTAAATAATATATTGTATGAGCTATAGATTTTTATGTAGTTTTCAGTGTAAGTTCAAAACTAGAATATTGCCTGTACCTGGAGATAATTAAGTTACTGTAAACATTTAAGCTATCTCCAGGATAGAAGGGAGGGTTTGAAAAGATGCACTTTGTCCCCATTGGTTATTGTATTTTGTCACACTGTGTACCATCAGGTCCAGAGGGGTGTGCCTCTGGCCTGAAAATGTGTATATAAGCAATGACTTTCTGTTCAATAAACCAGACTTCTTACCCTCAACTCGCAGCCTCGACTCGTGTTGTAGGGAAATGCTGATCACTAGCTCTGCTCAGAGCTCCAGGGACACACTACACTTACAGGAATATCGCTAGATGCTGAATTGGGACTTTTTATCGCTCGCTAGGATCGGGGACAAGGACATCCAAGCGGTCCAACCCTCAGCTAGCCTGAGGCAACCGTAACAAGGGGAAGCTATTAACAATTTAACTAATATGCTTTCATAAAGAAGTGGTTTTCAATTATCTTTTGAAGGAGCTGAGACTGGGTGAGAGACTAATGGAGCAAGGATGGGATTTTCACAGGGACAGAGCAGCCCTAGAGAAGTCTTGGAGGCAGGTGTCAGAGGTGCGAGTAGGAACACAGAATAGACGCAGATCTACGGCAGAGCGTAGGGGTAAGGACGGGTCGTACTTGTGTATCAGTGAGGATAGGTAGGAGCAGCATTGTACAATGATTTGTTAGCAAGCACTATAATTTTAAATTGATCTCTATGTCTTAGGGGAAGCCAGTGTTAAGGGATGACAGAGGGGTGAGGCATGGGAGGTGCATGCAGACAGGATGAGCTTCGCCGCTGCATTAATTATGAACTGTAATGGGGCCAGCTGGGAATATGTAAGACCACTGAGTAGCGGATTGCAGTAGCCAAGGTGAAAGATGATAGTGGCATGGACCAGCAGTTTGGCTGCATCTGACATTAGGTAGGGGCAAATGCGAGCAATGTTTTTGAGATAGAAGTGGCAGGATTTGGCAAGTGACTGGACTTATGGGGTGAAGGAAAGGCTGGAGTTGAAGAGAACGCTTTGGAACAGAGCAGGCTTTAAAGAACTTGGTAACTAACAATATTATGCAGAGCTGCGGAATTTGTTGGCGCTTTATAAAAAATAATAATAATAATAATAAAAATAATTACTAACAATATCAAAGTCAGCTAAGTGTACCAGACAAATAAGCACGCAAAGTGCATTTGAAGAGATTAGGAAGTTGGATACCATTGCTAGAACCATCATAGTTGAGTGAAGGGGTCAAAATCCATACTGATGATGATGGTCAAAAATGGTAAATAGACAGAAGCGGACGGTCGCAGGTCTGCTGAGCTCCGGGCCTGACAACGGGAGAAACCCACTAAAAACCCTTATAATCGAGCCAAACCCGCCCCAGCTGCTTCACCTAACAAGATGGAGCGGAAAACGAAAAAATTGAAGCCTGAAAAAATCAAACCGGGCACACATATTGGTGAGCTGTGGCGGAAGGCCCAAGAAGCCTCTACCCCTAACATAGCGTCCCTCCATGGGGGATGCTCGGACTTCTACAGTGCTTTATCAGATGAAGCAGAAGGGGAGCTCACACAGGCCGCCCTCAAATCGCCACCGACCCGACAACAGCCCCCACCACCTGCCGCTACCCCTACACCGGTGAGCATGGAGGCCATCAGAGACTTAATGGCAGACCACCATAAAAAAATATCGGCGGAAGTGGCCTTGATTCGGGACACCCTGACGGGCCTCAATGGACGACTCGGGGCTGTGGAACACACCACGCAAACCCAAGACGCACAAATCAAGGAACTACAGCAGGAGGTTAGAGCGCTGAGGAACCTGTCTAAGCAGAATGACCTACGATATGCTGAGATGGAGGATAAGCGTCGGCTGAAGCATCTCAAGATCAGAGGCATAGCAGATACTATAACGGACTCTGAACTGCCCCATTTTGTACGACGGCTCCTCACGGTAATGCTCAACCCAAAGCAAGCCAAAGCGGTGACACTAGATGAAATGTTCCGCATCCCGAAACCTGCTAAGGCTCCAGAATCAGCCACCCGGGATGTCATCCTGCAGTTTCAGGCCCAAAGAGACAGATCCGCAGTCCTGACAGCGGCCAGGGTCCAACCCACCTACCCCTTCGAGGGCATGACTTTTTGGGGGCAACGTTGGCCTGGAGGAGATCCCTGCAACAGCTCACATCACTCCTACGGGAGCAACATATCAAATATCGCTGGGGCCCAGCTCACACCCTCATGGTAACGAAGGGCGATGATAGGCACAAACTACAGAGCATACAGGAGGTGCCGACGATCCTGGGGCTGCTCGGCCTCCCTCCGAACATACCAACCCAGCCAGCACCCAAGGAAAGACGTCCGAACCCCCCAAGTTGGGAAACTGCCAGCACTGTTGAATTTGTGCCCAGAAGACAGGCCGGAACATCCACTGCCACTGCCACAACCTGAAGGACAGTTCGGGACTATGTGAGTTTCTGGAACATTGCCCCACCATAAAGGACTGCATTTAAAGAGACTGCCACACATTACCCCAATTTATCCAGCCGACTAACCTAATTGCTTACACCTCACCGCTATGTTTATGTCAACAGAGTTTTAGGTGGTGATGGTGTCACCTCGCAATAACCAAGTATCTCTAATGAGCTTGTCGCTGAGACCGGCTTGTGCCTCCCTTTGACACTAGACGAACTCACTCACCCCCTGGCACAAACGGCGTCATCCTGCCAACTTGTCATAATGCACACGGCCCAAATCTGTCCTGATAAAGTTTACGAAATGTATACACCATACACTGCACAACCGAAGTGCAAAACTTAAGGGAAAGGAAAAGATATAACATGACAGGAGCAGGGGATACGGAGAGAGGGGGGAACGAATACCTAGGATATAATGTGACATAGACACTTGAAACCCTAGTTCTACCCTCGTGCAAGTGTAGTTTATTATTTTATTGTCTGTTATTTTATTATGTTATCACAATGCATATCGAATGTAGCTTAGGGTGTAAGCTCAAACTTTAATCACTTTCTGTATTAAACTCGACCTATCCGATACAATGACTAACAGAAACAAATACTAAGCATAGCTCTTGATAAGTTCACGGGAGATTCTCCCAGACGTAACCTAACTAATGCGAAGATTACGCTTTCAGAGCTTTTTAGCATAACGGCCACACAAGCCGATATACGCAAAGTTAAGCATTTTTTTTGCATTTTTGGTTTCAGCTTATTTCTTTACGTACCTCTTTTTTTTCTTATATGACCTATTAATCTTAACCGTTTAGGCAAGCATGGGACACGAAGCGTAGACTGTCTACCCTACTAACCACACTTTTAGGCGCTAGCAAGCTTAACACTGTTCCAAGCACGTTAGACTCAGCAGACTGCATATTTTCTAAACTTATGTTTATGGTAACCTGTTAATTTCATGTTAATTACTTAAAAAATATGTGCTGTACGGACCGCCAAGACTTGAAATGCTCTATATACTACCTGCAAATGCTGTCGTGGCCATATATGTTTATTATTACCGCTCATCGCACAAGAAAAAATAAAGAATTTAAAAAAAGGGTAAATAGAGAAAAGCAAGTTAATCAGGCAATTACACTCTGATATATATCTTTAGTGTCAGAGTAGATTTTGTAGCCGATTAGTCCAGTGATGTGGATGTAAAATAACAGATGATATTAGTATCTTTTAATACCTTTTTAATTGGACTAACAGAATTTTGTAAGGACAAGATTTCGGGAGAACCTCCCTAAAGCACTTCTAGCAAAAACTGTAAAAAAAAAATACTAATTTTATCTGTTATTTTACATATATCTTTAGCAAAACAGCACCCACTTAAACATCACAACATTGCTGATTTACAACTTGACCCCAGTCGACTCCTATAAATAACTTGGCTTGTGGCTAGACCTGGCCTGATCTTTATTATGGTTCTCATATTGATAAATTTTCAGTCAATCCTTATCCAAAAATAGTACTCTGATTAGAAACAAATCCTGTTTAAATGCAAGGGTAATGAAATGGATTGGGCACCTAAGACTAATGCTAGTGATTGATTATGAGCGTATAGTAAACTATGCCACAAATCTAAATCAGTGTTGAAATCATTCTGTGTTGTTCCCTATTCTGCTTTGTCGTGTAAAGTAATCATCCCATTAATTAGATTTTAAAGGATCTAGTGGCTAATCCCTCAATCCAGACATATAGGTGAGATCTAAAGGGTTAATCACTGAACTCATAATTTTAGCAAATTAAATTGAATTGCAAGATTTAGGCTATAATAGCGGATTTCTAATTCATCTACAGTTACAGCTTGGCTATTTTAACCTCGGTTTGTAATTTGGATACATTTGCAAAAATGTGGAGTTTAGTAAATAACCCCACTAGTCTGACTTATAACTACTTTATAATTACTTATTTTAAACTATTTGGGCTTTTTTCTCCCTCCAGTCCCCCATACACACCTTAACCTCTGATCCACCTACAGAACTTTACTCACTGTTACAACAAGAAAACGTGTCAAACAGCCTTCTTTTACTAAGCTTCACAACTGAAATAGTAACCTTTAAAAACACAATACCTTACATGTATTTGGAATGGTAAAAAAAAGATCAAACTATGCATCCACACACTGTATCTACGTATTGCTTGAGTGTTTGCATTGTACTGGTTTAAAATATGGAAAAATATTTTATTTCCAGGCCATATCCATGGCAGCACAACAATGGGGGTAGCTCTTCCCTATCCCTAATTAGACAGGAACCTAATCAAAACAGAAGGTATAAATAACCCCTCCTATGCCTCTGGCCCTCAGTCTTTTTGTTCCTATATTATCCCTAGGAGAGACTTAGACATTTCAGGACTAAAAACTTTTTCTTTTATGGCTTACCTTAGGATTGGTTCCTCTGGTCTATTGGCCAGCCTCTCTCCCTTGGGAAGTCTCCAGTACACGGCCCTTCACAAAGGTGAGCACCTGGAGAAACCCCTTTAGTGACCGGGGGTTCTAACTTGCTGTGACCCGAGGGGTAGCAAGATCATGCCATTGGGAAGTCTCCAGTACACGGCCCTCTGCAAAGGTGACCCCCTGGAGAAACCCCTTTAGTGACCGGGGCTTCTAAGTTGCTGTGACCCGAAGGGTAGGTGACCCAAGGGGTAGCAAGATCACCATAATTCCTGCAGTGACCCAAGGGGTAGCAGGCTGGACATGCACATACAGAGCATATTGATTGCAAGGATTAATATGAAATTGACTAACATTCCATCGCTGAAAGTTAATGTGAAACTGACTAGCATTCCATCACTGAAAGGGTTAAAGTATAATCCTATCATATACTTCCCCATGGATTTACTTGCTGTGACCCTATGGGTAGCAAGATTATACCATCACCCTATTTTCTGCAGTGACCAACAGGTTGTGCATGCACATTCAGAGCATATATGGAAGACTGGGCCTGTAGCTGTAGGAGGGGCATGGTTTCCCTCCTCACTACCGTCTCAGGTCTGGTGATTTGCATACTGTGACTTACGGTCCGTGCAAATTGCCATTTCCTTACCTGCAGCTCGTGGAAACGGTTTCCTGGTCCTGCAGCCCCTGGTCGTCTATCTCATTGTGTCCCTGACTCTTCAGAGCCAGTGACCATCCATACACCTTCAATCACTTTGCTGACTGTTTCAGTAAAAAACTGTTTTTTTTTTTTAAAAGGTAATATGAGCTTTACGTTACACACCTTACTATATAAATAATATAGTGTCTAAAGTCCTTGATGTCTCTGCTGAAAATTTGGGGATCTGCAAAAGTATCGCTATCTGATAATATATCTGTATACTGGGGAATCACAGCCCTCCTACACCTAGTCCTAGAGCAATTCAATTGCAAGATATTGATTTTAGTTCCAATCCAAAAAATACTTATTCATTTATTTTTGGCCAATTTAAAAAAATAACAACAAAGACAACCTGTATAGCTTTCACTAAAATAGTTCTCCCATCATGGTCTTTCTAAGTTGCATACGATTATGTTGGAAGTGGAACAGTAGGGCTGAGTGGACAGAAAACTGAAATCCCAAAAAGGATATTGATGTTGTTCTATATACACATGGAAATTTCAGTTTAAAATTCTTTAGTTCTGCTGAAAGTGTATCTAGCTGTAGAGCGTTAGTAGTGAGATATCATATTAAAAATATGTTTAGTGAGATCGCATATCTTTAATAGGAGATCTCACTAAAGTCATTGATTAATATTGTGTATATCAGATGACATTGAGTTAAAAACTCCTCACATTATTACTCCGGCTTCCTCGACTTTTATAGTTTCTGGAAATGTAATGAGATAAAAGATAACATTTGGTCTATAGCAGGTGAGTAAATGTTAACCAAAGTATATAAAACAGCATTAATGAACCTAATCAATTAAAGAAAGTTCCATTTGGATCTGTTAGTACCTTTCAAGTGGTGTATGAAATAGATTTATTTACTTTCTAAGCTAGAATGGAACCCAACAAGCAATTGTTTGAAGGAAAATTAGGAGACTGTTCCATGGAAATAATAGATATTAGCCTGAAGGGATCATGCTTCATTAAAAGCAAATTACATTTTATGAAGAGTATATTTAAGCATTCAGCACTGTTGGATAATGTTGTATAGTAAATGAATTGATAAACTCCCATGGAAGCAGTAGAGTCCCCAAAGAATGTCAAAAAGTACATTATTAACACAAATATCAAATTAATCCAAAGTACATACAACATGGCGTCTGAATTCTCCTGAACAGACTGACAGATGCTTATATTAATAGCCATAGTACAGCAATAAATCTTTCCAATACCCGTGTTATATCTCTCTCACTGCTGAAGTGATCAGTCATAATGCCCACATCTTTACCATTGCGGTAGGTATCCATGAAGAAAAAGAGATCTTGGAATACCCGAGAAATGTACAAAAGTTACTGTGATTTGAGCCAAATCCTTTACAGTTAAAAAGAAAGTGGTTTGTTCATATGCATTGTATAATTCCAACTGCATTGTGACAATACTACACTATATACACTATATATTTTTGCAAAGGAGAAGTGCCCACTAACACAGATTTATACAGATTTGTGAACAATATTTGAGAGAAATAGGTCTTGTGTACTTTGAAAAAGTCTTAGATCTTTGAGTTCAGCTCATGAAAAATGGGGGCAAAACCAAAAGTGTTGCATTTCTAATTTTGTTCGGTGTATAATTTGTGTCCTTCCTTTAATTGTATTTGAGCATTGATAGATGTGTTGCGCAAAATCATTTCTTGTAAGGTCATTTTGGGCACTCTGCTCAAGCGTTCTTGTATTGTTTACCACAACCATATTGTATATTGTGCGGCAGGGATTTTGGGAAGTACCCACACAAGTGTTGCAGGAACAAACGTTATATTATATTTAAAAATGTATTTATGAATATAAAGTATATACACATCACTTGTGTGGTACCCTTACTTGTTACACAACAGCCACTTTGGGATGATAAAACATAGGTATAGCACCACATTTGTGTTAGGAAGTTTAGGAGTTTGAAGCCTTTGGACCGCTCTATCAAAAGGCCCACTTGTGAGGCATCAGGAAAAAAATTCAGAACAGATGTTGAATGTAGGCAAACAGTTCCTTAGGAGTTAGTTGTCTAGGGATACCTCTGTTCTGTATATTGTTGTACCTACTGCAATCTTTAAAGAGAACAATTTAAAATATCACCTAGATTTGTGAGCTGAGACTTTAGCAGATAATGCATTGCATACGAGTACATTTGTTGTTCCCATGAGACCGTACCATAACGAATATCAGATATTTTAGTTCAGAATTTCTGCTTGAAACACTGATCATAAACAGTGATAGGATCCCATACGTCTGTAAGGAGGGCATTTATCATTGATAAAGGGACAGGGTCCCAAAAACCGTCTGTACTTTGAATGCTCTTTCAACAAATTTGGGATGCACTAGTGGGCCCTATAACTAAGCTGTACTTTGTGGATGCCTTTCTTGGCAAACTTATTATCTCATTTGGATTCCAATACCACATGTACGCTGATGACACTCAGATATACCTCTCCACCCCAGACCTCTCTCCTGCCGTCCTGCGACGTGTCACTGCTTGCCTTTCTTCCATCTCTGTCTGGATGCTTTTTGAAACTCAATCTCTCTAAAACTGAACTGTCTTGGCGTTATACTTTATTCTGGCCTCACATTTGAGCCTCACATCCAGTCTGTTACCAAATCCTGTAGACTCTCTCCTAATAGGTCTTCCCACAAGTCGTAATGCCCCGCTATAGTCTGTAATGAATGCTGCAGCTAGACTGAGTTTCCTCTCTAGCCGGTCCTCTCACACCTCACCCCTCTGTCAGTCCTTACTTTGGCTTCCTGTATCCTATAGGAGTCAATTCAAGGTACTAATCCACACCTATAAAGCACTTACCAATTCTAGCCCCTCCTATATCTCTTCACTGATCCGCAGGTATGCCCCTTCTCGGTCTCTCCGCTCTGCCCGTGACCTTCTCCTGTCCGCTGCTCGCACCTGTATGGCCAACTCACTCTTGCAGGACTTCTCGCAGGTAGCTCCTTTCCTTTGGAATAGCCTGCTTATGACCATCAAGCTCTCCCCTAGTCTTCCATAATTTAAAAAGTACCTCAAAACCCATTTCTTTAGGACAGCTTACAGCCTCCCAGAGTAACCTCTACCTCACGTACCTGTCCCTTGCTCTCTCCTAAAGGGCAGCACTCTATTCTCTCCTCCAGCTCAGCCTCACTCCACCTTGTTTGATTGTTACCTCCTGTCCTGTTGTGTCTTACTCCCCACCTCCTATAGACTGTAAGCTCGTTTGAGCAGGGCCCTCTTCAACCTGTTGTTCCTGTAAGTTTTTGTAATTGTCTCATTTATTGTTAAATCTCCCCCTTTGATAATATTGTAAAGTGCTACGGAATATGCTGGCACTATATAAATACCAGAAATAATAATAATAATAATAATAATACCTTGGACTGCCATACCTTGCTTGCTGTTCGGGCTACAGCAGCTTATACGCAACAGCTGCACTAGGTTAAACTATTTATGCTTTTGGTATTGTGCTACACCACACTCCTAGATCATATTTTATATCATAAATTGTATGGCATTTCTTCGATCCATGAAGCCATAGTTTGTGGCCTAGTGCAGTAACCCTGGTTAGAGTTTAATTCATGCACTGATTAGCAATGCTTGTGCTGTGTAGTTGTTCCATATTTGTATGATTATTATTTCTCTGTTGTACTGCACACTAGCGACAGATGTACCAGCTTCTCCCAATTCCTATGGGAAAGCACTGGATTAACTGAGATCATCAAGATTGATAATCTCAGCCATTGAGGCCAAGCCATGAAACCAGCTGCGGCGAGACCGGTGCGGCGTGTAAGAAAAGGTGAGTAAAATCACCTTTTTACTGACGTCTGGGAGGGCCAGGGACGTAAATAGTAAGTTTACTATCATAGTGTCAGGAACAGGGGTGTATCCTGGTTTTGTGCTGCCCTAGGCAGGACAAAACTCAGGCGCCCCCCTCACCCCCACCCAACCCTTCCCCCGCCACCCCCACCCAACCCTTCCCCCGCCACCCCCACCCAACCCTTCCCCCGCCTTCTAAATACACACACACTGACAGATACGCATCCATTAGCTAACTGTTAGCTAATGGATGCGTATCTGTCAGTGTGTGTGTGTGAGTGTATGAGTGTGTCTGTGTGTGAGTGTGTCTGTGTGTGAGTGTGTCTGTGTGTGAGTGTGTCTGTGTGTGAGTGTGTCTGTTAGTGAGTGTGTCTGTTAGTGTGTGTGTCTGTTAGTGTGTGTGTCTGTTAGTGTGTGTGTCTGTTAGTGTGTGTATGTCAGTGTGTGTGAGTGTCTGTTAGTGAGTGTGTGAGTGTGTCTGTTAGCTGCTAACAGACACACTCACACACTCACTAACAGACACACTCACACACACTGACATACACACACTAACAGACACACACAGTCAGACACACACACACACTCTAACAGACACACTCTCACACACACACTCTAACAGACAAACAGACACACTCACACACACTAACAGACACACACAGTCAGACACACTCACACACACTCTCACACTCACTGACACACACACACTAACAGACACACTCACACACACTAACAGACACACACAGTCAGACACACTCACACACACTAACAGACACACACACTGGACTGGTTGCTGGGCGGGCGGCTGGCGAGGGAGCACTTCCTCTGAGCTGTCTGCTCAGCTCCCTCGCGCGCCGCAGAGTGAGGCTGGGAGGCGGAGCCGGAATATGACGTCATATTCCGGCTCCCAGCCTCACTCTGCGGCGCGCGAGGGAGCTGAGCAGACAGCTCAGAGGAAGTGCTCCCTCGCCAGCCGCCCGCCCGCCCGCCCAGGAACCAGCCCAGGATGTCTGTTAGCCGCAAGGCTAACAAGGCATTTGCCCTGGGCGTTTGGGGGCGGCTTTTTTTGCCGCCCCCTGGAAAATGCCGCCCAAGGCAAATGCCTTGTTTGCCTCGCGGCAAATACGCCCCTGGTCAGGAATACATGTTTGTTTTACTGACAATATAATGTTCCTTGAATTCACTTTGAATTCTCACTTTGGTAAATAACCCACTTACACTGTTTCTGTCAGACAAACTCATCTTTGCTTATCTTTGGACTAAAGAAAACTAGTTAAAAATTTTAATGTTATTACTTGAATATTGCCATTCCAGTTGTGAACTGCTAGTCGTTTTACCCTCTATTTTCCCACATTATTGTAACTAGAATATTTAGAAGTTTAGCCAGCACAGCTTTGAATTTATTAAAACCTCATTAAAACAAGCAAGCAATCAAAGGTTATCCACTATACCATTGAATAACATTATCTTATCAACTCTGCTATTTCTGATATAATATTGCAAATTAATGCTCCTCAGCTTCATATTTAGTGAATATTCCCCCCAACAAACTCCTGCAAACCCCCCCTCCCCCCCCCCCCCCCCAAAAAAAAAAAAAGATATAGATTAATTTTCCTCTTCTCTGGTTACTAAGTACTTTGAATTGCATTTTCAATACACTTTAAAAAAAAAAAAAAAAGAACGACAAAAGAAACACAATATATATATAAATAATATCAATTGTTTTGTCATCAGCAAAAAATTGGGTGCCTTCCAAAAGCAGACTATGAATTCTCACATCTCTCTGGGTCTTTTTTTTCCTTACGGAAGTTGGTTATTACTTGATGTGGGACAGAAAGCATTGTAATGTGATGAATGTGTTGGTGGAAGTATTATAAGTGTCACTGGTAATGGAAAACAGATTGTAGCTACAAGGCTACAAGGGTTTGACTTTATTGAAGTCAATTGCAAACAATTACAGTTAATTGGTTTTAAGATATATATATATATATATATATATATATATATATATATACATACATACATACATACATACATACATACATTAAATCAGTCGTTTTACACAATATTTCAGATGTAAGGACTGCAAGAGAAAGCACAGTATTCCATGCCTTGCATAGTATTTAACTCCAGGGACTCAAAGGGTTAATCTTTTGATGGGAAAATGAGGAAAAGCTTACACATATTTTATAAACAAGAGCAATGAACCTAAGTTCTTCCATTATTATGTTTGTCAAAATCAGCTTTAAATGTGCTTGTTGTTGTTATAGGGTTTTGCAATAAACCATGTACTTGATTTGTGCTCTCTTCACCTCTCAACCCTTGGGAGAACACATTGCAGTCTATTTATTGCTAACACAAAAAAATACAAAAACAAACACTGGCTTTCTATGAAAATTAATATTATTTAGCAAAGCCAAGAACAGGGGTGTTCTCCCATCACTCAGTAATACAGCTCACAGTAACATACAGGGTTTAAGTGAAGCAGAGCTCCACAGCATTAGGAGTCATAGAGCTCTCAGATGAAGTGCTAAGCACGCGAAACGTGTAAGACAGTGGTCCCAGTTTTGCAATGTGGTGGTCCCTTTCCCCTCGATCTCCAGCTTATGTATTTTTAAAAGAAGAAATACAGATACTGCATTTTTATTTATTATGGACAGTGATGCTCTGTTAACTTGGCCTTCCCTATGTGGGGTCTGTCTGATATGTACATTTGGATGTTTAAATAGAGGTGGAACCTCACGCCATCAGCTCCCCTCTAAAATTAGACCATGGTATTTATATACTTTTTATACTTGGACCACCTATACATTACCTGCTGACTCAGTTTTCCAGCTTCATTCTGTTTCTGTGACAGGTAGGCAGCTTAACAATCTTCCTTTGTTTAAAGAATTAAAATATCTTCAGATTGCGAATGCATTTTTTTTTTTTGTTTCCTAGTAGTATTACTCATTTATCTTATTTTATGAATGCAATCAATGATAAAATTATCAGGCAAAATTGGTGCATTGACAAAATATGTCTGCTTAAAGTAAAAGTCTAGGAACCATAACAACTTTAATATAAATGAAGTTGGTATGATGACATCAGCTCCAAGGGCCAGGCTCACCTTTAAGGATTAAACTGTTCATGAAAAGTGTAACCTCAAAGTCGGTGTTCCAGCACTGGATCACTTAGCTCCCCTGTCCTTCCACTATCTGATATCCTTGATAAAGAAAGGCAAGGGCAGCATTTGACAGGGGTGCCATTGATTGACTTAGAACTGTCAGCCTACACTCTATGCCAATTATTAGCTTCCCATTCATAAATAAATGTATGTACCTTCAAAAGGTGAGCCAGAGCCAGTGGCCTCCTGGCACCTTAACTATAATTTTACACAAAAACAAACCCTGCGCTCAAACTCCCACTACTCTTGGGCAGCAGCAGCAACGACCATAGTACACATCAGCCCCAATACATACAGTAAGAACCAAAGAAAAAAAGTTACCTGCGCTCTTCCCAAATCCCTATACATATTTAAACAAATGGAGGTTATTTAGTTACATCAATGGCCATGAGAGAGTTTAGCCCACCTGCCACGTCAAGACAAACCTCTTAGTTGGCTTCTGCTAAAGATATCTCTAATGAGACAAAAGAGGGTTATTTTTCTAAACCCCTACATGCTTATTAACCCTTAATAGGGGACACATGGGGTGGGCGACAGCATTGTAACATAGCTGTGTGATTCAAAAGTAAATACAAATAAAGTCTTAGTCTAAAGTCTTAGATCTTTGAGTTCAGCTCATGAAAAATGGGGGCAAAAACAAAAGTGTTGTGTTTATAATTTTGTTCAGTGTACATTCCTAACTATCCATTTCTTCACGACTTGCAACTGGTGTTTGAACTTATAACTGTGTTGTAATCAGTTCGTGTGAAGTACACAATAAAAATTTTATTTGGAAGGAAAAAAAGATAAATATAAAAATAAATAGGTCCATGAACATTGGGCTTTATTCACTAAATTCTTTGTAAAGAATTACATTTTTAGCAAAATTCCATGTAAACTACTTTGTACAAAAAGAACATTAGCAAAGTATGGGGTACTCTTCTAGTACATTTAGGACGGGGCTGAAAGAGTAACAACATAATCTTCCCACGACCAACATGAGCCCCTAGGGATCAATTTCTGCCTTGAAAAGGAGGCCTGATGTTCCAGTGCTGATTTTAAGACTCACTGTCTCATCTGGCACCCCTGGTACTCTAGTAGACTTTACTGCTTCTCCCAAGCATAACTGAAGAGAGCTTAAAAGAAAAATATAATAAATAGACACCTTTTAGATACATACTGATTGAGATTTTTATACTGATGAGGTTTTATTTTGGAATGATTTTAGAAAACTATTTGGAAATGAATTCACTACAACTAAATTTAGTTATAGATAAAATGACTCTCATTGAGAGCATTTGATTTGCACAGCATGGCTTTTTGCCCTGCATACGTACTAGTCTCCCAGTGCTTCCCTAAGGGAAAGCCTTGGGTTGGCTTAGATCATCACGACTAATGATTTCCTCTAGGGAGGAAGGGCAGCATGTTGTTAAATATATGGTAAGTACATCTTGCCATTTCAGGCCCCTCATGAGGGGTGTACACCTATATGTAGTGTTACGGCTGTGCCGACATAAAGGGGTTAAACTGCCATTTAGTAGAGCTTCCCTTTTGCGGAGGTACAGGCACAGCTTCGGTAGGACCCCCAACTCCCGAACTGGAACCAGGGGAATGCTCCAAACTCCCGAACAGTATACCCAATAGCACTCCAAACTCCCGAACGGTAATCCCACGAATCACTGTTAACAGACAAACAGACACAGCATCCAAGCGGCTTACACTTCCAGCAATCAGTCTCTAACCGTGTACAGCAAATCCCCCCAATCACGAGACCAAGCTCTGTATTGAGGGTAAAACAGGATTCTGGTTTATTGAGGGCTACCTGCCCGGTATTTATGCAGGTCTCCCATCTGGTGGACACTCCCCCAGGGGACCAGATGGAAGATTGTAACACAGACAGACATGTATTGCATTCAGACACACAGAAGTAAAACATCCCCACAATGCATCCTAATTTCCCTCCCTCTATCCTGGAAATAATTGGGAAGTAATCCAATTACCTCCCAGGACAGAGGCAAATCGCCATTATACACGTGGGGACACAGGGACAGTAAAATACATTAAACATATAATATTACATTTATTACACAAAATCCATGCATGTCACATATCCCCCGATAGCCTCGATCTGAGCGCACATAACTACCGAATAGCGCTCAGATCACACACATACAGTTCAATTGCCATGGAGCCAAAGTCTTTAATTACACGAATAGGCTCCATGGCATAGCTATCTGGGTTAAAACATTTACTTAAGTAAAGTCCTGATCAATCCAGCGTTCGTTTAAACAACCGAAATAGAAGCATGGAAGGCTGGAGGCTCAACGGTGCCTGCACGTAAAAGTATCCGCTTTTAGTGCACTGCTTCCGTGCTGAGTACCGCTGACCGTCCGGGGAGCTCCATAACACCGCCACTGGGTGGCGGCTATGTGTAACCGCGACCACCCAGTAACAGTTAATTAAGCTGTGGTTAACCACAGAGACTGAGTGGTCAATTGACGGCACACGCTAGCTGCAGGGAGATCAATTGTAGGCGCACGCCAGATTCCCGGTGGTCGCGCCTTCGTGCGGCTTTCATTAGTTTAACAGGGGAACACATTGGGACTGTACAGGCAGGGAAATAAACCGAACAACAGACAAATGGAAGGAAAATAATTGTAATCCATATACAGACAGTTCTGTTACATGTAGAGTAACACTCAGTGGTGTATCTTGGTTTTGTGCTGCCCTATGCAATTTTTTTTAATTTAACCCCCCCAGCATTCCCACAGGTAAGGTTTCTCCCTCTCCCTGAGGTCTAGTGGGGCTGCTGGGTCGGTCGGTCGGTCGGGCGACGCTGGTGAGGGAGCACTTTCCCCTGAATATGACGTCATATTCCGGCTCCCAGCATCACTCTGCGGGCGGCGCATAAGGGAGCTGAGCAGAGCGCTCAGGGGAAAGTGCTCCCTAGCCAGCGTCCCCCGCCCAACCGACCGCCCGCCTGCCTGGACTGTTAGCCGCAAAGCTAACAAGGCATTTGCCCTGGGCATTTGGGGGCGGCTTTTTTGGCCGCCCCCTGGAAAATGCCGCCCAAGGAATATGTATCCTAAAATCTATAGTGTTCTTAGTGCATAGTCTTCCTAAAGAGAAGGTATTCCGTTAAAGAGAAATTATTCTGGAAATGTCACCACTCGTACTATTCCTATTTCTCACAATGGGTGGCCAGTGATAGGCTGAGAGCATCAGCAGACCTTCCTGGAGTGGATTTAACTATTCAAAAATGGTTTCAACTCTGTTAAGGCAGTTAAGGCAGCACCCAGAAACTCCATCCCAATAACAACATCATTGAAATAAAGTTGGTATGGGTGCATGAATATTTCTAAAAGGAACACAAACATATATTCCTGACACTATAGTGTTAAACTAACTATTTTGGTCCCCAGATCCCCTTGCATTGATTTGAAAAGGTGAATTTACTCACCTGTTTTCCCACACACTTTTGGCCCTGCCTGACCCCACTCCCATGGCAAACTTGATGATCTCAGCCAAGCCCATGCTTTCCAATAAGAAGTTTCTCCACATACATTGAACCAATGTATCTTTATATGGAAAGTTCAGCGCCTCCATGCAGAGCGTGGAGACACTGAACGCCAGTGCTGCCTACTGTGCAGCAGTGCCCCAGAAAACCCCTTTACCGGCCATCTGAGTAACGGTCACTTAGGATGTCACTAGGCAGCAGTGTAAAAACTGGCATTTCTTTAAAAAGGCAGTGTTCACATTACAAAGCCTGCATAGAAATGCCATAGACCAGCTGTTCCCAAACTGTGTGCCGGGAGCCCTACGTTATTTTCCTGATGATGATAGCACCGAGAATTGTGCCTCCCTCTCCCCTGCCGGCTTTGCAGGACCGGAGGGGAGAACTGAGATCTCACTCTCCGGCCCGCTAGCACTTTGCTGGCAGGGAGGAAGGGAGAGAGGACCCGGGGGAGTTCTAACCTGCAGCTCCGCCGGTTTCTCCTCTCGCAAGCTCGGAGCGTTCAAAACTCGCAAGAGTGAACTCTAGCAGCTCCTGAGGCTGCTAAAGTTACTCTCTCCACTGGGACCACCAGGGCTTCCCCACTATCCACCAGGAATTACAGGAAATGTCCCCTCTCCCAGGCAAAGGTAAGCAGGGAGTGGGATATCATTTTTATTTTAAATTTTTAGAAAAAATGTATATATTTTGTAATTTGCCCTTCTACCCCGACACCACACAATAACTCCCCCATACACACACACTGCCCCCATACCCACACATTATCCCCCACACACAATTACCCGCCATACACACACTACTCCACATACACACTGCCCCCATACACACACACACACTGTACCCCTCACACACACTGTATCCCTTATGCACACTGTACACCTCATACACACTGAACCCCCCGACAAACACTGCACCCACACACACACACTGTACCCCTAACACAACCTGCCCGCCCACACACACTGTACCCCTCGCATTGGCGGATCCAGGGGGGGGGCAACGGGGCAATTGCCCCCCCCCCGAGATTCTCCCCTGCCGGCTAGTGCAGGGCTGGCATTGCCCAAGCGCCAGCCCTGCAATGTGCCTGCGGACCGGGAGGGAGATCAGTGATCAGTGATCTCCCTCCCCGGTCCGCAGGCACATTACTGACAGCCGACCGGAAGGGGAGGGAGAGAGGACCCGGGAGCTGTTACCAGCAGCTCCTCCGGGTCCTCCTCTTGCGAGATTTGGAGCATTGCCGCGGTTACCACGCTCCAAATCTCGCGAGAGTGAACTCTAGCCCTGGAGCGTGGGCTAGAGTTCACTGGAACCACTGGACCACCAGGGATTCCCCACTGGGACCACCAGGGATCCAGAAATGTCCCCCCTCCTCCTCAATAAAGGTAAGAAGGGAGGGGGGACATAAATATATTTTATTAAATACATTTTTTTTAAAAAAAAATTTTTTATTAAAAAGCCTCCCTTCCCTCCTCCCCTCCCCCCATACACACTGGCCCCATACACACTGCCCCACATACACTGCCCCACATACACTGCCCCACATACACACTGCCCCCCTACACACTGCCCAACATACACTGCCCCCATGCACACACTGACCCCATACACACACTACACACACTGACCCCATACACACACTGACCCCATGCACACACTGACCCCATACACACACTACACACACTGACCCCATACACACACTGACCCCATACACACACTACACACACTGACCCCATGCACACACTGACCCCATGCACACACTGACCCCATACACACACTACACACACTGACCCCATACACACACTGACCCCATACACACACTACACACACTGACCCCATACACACACTGACCCCATACACACACTACACACACTGACCCCATACACACACTACACACACTGACCCCATACACACACTGACCCCATACACACACTACACACACTGACCCCATACACACACTACACACACTGACCCCATACACACACTGACCCCATACACACACTACACACACTGACCCCATACACACACTACACACACTGACCCCACACACACACACACTGCCCCCATACACACAAACACTGCCCCCATACACACAAACACTGCCCCCATACACACACTGTCCCCATATACACACTGTCCCCATATACACACTGTCCCCATATACACACTGTCCCCATATACACACTGTCCCCATACACACACTGTCCCCATACACACACTGCCCCACACACACACTGTCCCACAAACACTGCCCCATACACACACTTCCCCCTTACACACACTGACCCACAAACACTGCCCCACATACAAACACTACACACACTTACCCCATACACACACTGCCCCCATACACACACTGCCCCACAAACACTGCCTCCATACACACACTGCCCCACAAACACTGTCCCCATACAACACTGTCCCACAAACACTGTCCCCATACACACTGCCCCACACACATACTGCCCCGCACACACTGCACACCTATACACACACAGTGCCCTACACACCCTGCTGCCCCCCATACACACATTGCCCCAAACACACACACACGACCCCCCATACACACAGTGCCCCCCATACACACACTGCCCCACACATACATACAGTGCCCCCCATACACACACTGCCCCACACAGACATACAGTGCCCCCATACACACACTGCCCCCTAACACACACACTGCCACCCTTACGCACTCACACTCACTTCACCGCTCACACACACACTGCACCTTTCACACACACTTCACCCCTAACACACACCACTTCTCCTATGCCCTATATCCCAGCAGACCCCAGGTAAGTTGTCAAACTGTTCTTAAACGGTATGACTACTTTCTCCGGGGTAGGATCCTGGCACTACTGGCACCATAACTACTACACTGAGCTGTAGTGGTTATTGTGCTAGGATTATTTTTTTTAAATAATCTACAAGTGCCCCTCCCGAGATCAGGCTCTGGATCCGCCACTGACCCCTCGTGCACAAATTGCCCCACATACACACACACTACACCCTTCACACACTCACACACACACAAACTACATCCTTCACAAACACAATGCACCCCTGTACACACACTGCACCCCTCACACACACACATTTTGCATCCCTCACACACACACACTACATCCCCTATCCCGGCAGATCCCAGGTAAGTTGTCAAAACTGTTATAAACAGTTTGACTGCTAACCCTGGGAGGGCACTACGGCACTACTGGCACCATAACCACTACAATATAATGTTCTGGTTATTGTGCCTGGATTAGTGCCACTCCAAAGGGGCCGAGCATATGCCGCAGCGTTGTACATATATACAATCTAGATATTTTTTTTGACTTGGGGTGCCTTGGAAAAATATTACAAATGTTAAGGGTGCCTTGAACCAAAAAAGTTTGGGAACCACTGCTGTAGACACAATTACGCTATAGTGCTTCTGGTGACTATAATGGCCCTTTAACTTTATTATTTAACTTTGTAAAAGGAAGCCTTGACTAAAGGCACAATGGACACTAATGTTATAAAGTCATATATGTATTTATAAATTTAGTGTTCTTTTATAGTGTAATTAACGTCAAAATAAAGTATAGATATTAGTGTATTCCATTCAAAACTATGTGGGGCTGTATCTACGACATAGTGAATTGCCTACATTATGAAAACTCAGTAAATAAGGCTTGTTTTTTTTTTATTTCCTATTCGGCTCCTATGGAACATTACATCTACACTGGTCAGTATTATTTCTGTAAAACTCCCAATGAGGAAATTGTTGTTGAGCTCATGATATGGATTGCAAACAAGGAATGCATACATTATGCAATTCACTTTACTTGTCCTGTATGAAGTATATAAGAACTGACAATGCAATCTATTTGTTGTATGGTTGATGCATGTCTGGTTTTTCCTTCATATACGGTACTTAAACCAAAGGTTAATGAGAATTGTTAAATGCCAATATGCTAAAAATATATGCAATTAGCTTGACAGAATAAGTAAAAGCACAAAAAAACAACAACATCTTAATCCATGCATTTATTGGAGGCATATTTTTGTTTAAAACAAATGTCATATTTGGACAATGCAAGAGTCTTGCGTTAAATTGTATCTTTCATTATTGCTAACATCCAGTTTGTCATAAAAAAAATTACACATATTTCTTCACATCCAAGTTATACTATGATTTCAGGCAACGTAAATGTACTGGAAAGGCTTTAAAATATTTGTAACAGACAACTATATGTGTTGCTCCCACCTATCTACCCTCCCTAATACACAGGTATGTCCCGTTTAGGCCCTTACGCTCTCCTGAAGACTTACATCTATCTTCTGTCCGTACTCCCACCTCTGATGCTCGCCTTCAAGACTTTTCAAGGGCTGCACTGTTCCTGTGGAACTCACTTTCCTCCTCCGTTAGATGCTCATCCAGTCTCCATTTCTTCAAAAAATCATTAAAAACACACTTCTTCATAAAAGTGTATCAATTAAACTGTTAATAGCTCTCAACTGATTCCTCTTCTACAACTGTCACTAGTCTAATACTATCCTTACCTTTTGTGTCACTTTACCCCACTCCCTCTAGCATGTAAGCTCATTGAGCAGGGCCCTCAACCCCTCTGTTCCTGTGTGTCCAACTTGTCTGGTTACAACTACATGTCTGTTCGTCCACCCACTGTAAAGCACTGCGGAATTTGTTGGCGCTATATAAATCATAACATAATAATAATAAGAACCTAGTTCTGATCCATTTTTTCCAACTAACTTCTTAAAGGGATACTCCAAGCACCAAAACAGCTTTAACACAATGAAGCCGTTTGGTGCATAGATTATGCACCTGCAGTTTATTTTTCAGTGCTCTCTGTAGGGTCCTAGTGCCCTAAACAAGACCTGCTTGCACTATGTTGGGGACAGCTTCCTTGCGTCCCCAAAAGCTGAACACCAAGGAAACACCCTAAAATATCGACTGTTCCTTCATAATAGGGATGGTTGGGAGACCTGTGTATGTATTTATTTATCTACATAAGCAGTTGTAATTTATTGATCAGCCACAGCCTTAAAGAAACCTGCCTAATATCATGTAGGCCCCCAGTGCTGCCAAAACAGCTCTGATGTATTGATGCATGGACAACACAAGACCTCTGAATGTGTCCTGTGGTATCTGACACCAAGACATTATCCTTTAAGTTCTGCAAGTTGCAAGGTGGCGACTCAATGGATTGGATTAATGCTTTATCGGATTGAGTTTTGGGGACTTTGGAGGCCAAGGAAACACCTTGAACTCTTTGTCACATTCCTAAAACCATTCCTGAACAATTTCTGCAGTGTAGCAGGGTGCATTATCCTGCTGAAAGGAATCACGGTCATCATTGAACACCATTGTCATGATGTGCACGTGGTCTGCAACAATCACTAGGTAGATGGTACAAATCAAAGTAGCATCCACATGAATTCCAGGATCCATGGTTTCCCAGAAAACATTACCCAGAGCATAACACTGCCATCAGGAGAGGTATGACTGCATAAAAAGAACAGTGAGACTATAGATACATGATCTATACACCAAAACAATTTCATTATGCAAAAGTTGTTCTGGTACCTAGAATATTCATCTGGGTACATATAGAGTCCGACACTGTACTGGAGGAGATTAGGTGGTTTTACAAATTGAACCTTTATACCTGCAATTTTGGAAACAATTAGGTTTAGTGTTAAACTGTTTAGGAATGGCTTAATATAAACCAGGGCTCTTCCTGGCACCCAAGGACCACCCCCATGGCAACCACATTGATAACGCGGAGTTAACATATCTGCAGTATTGTTAACATGTCTGCATTATCAATTTTTCCCACCTGGATGACATTGATTGGCTAAGAATGCTGGTGTCAGGTTATCTCAGCCAAACAATGTCTGAATTATCAATATGTGGCCTAGAATGGTAGAATGAACTCATGGCAAATGTGCCAAAATGCCTGTGGGACAAAAGAGCCTCGGTCCATAAAGAAATAAATTAAATACCTCCAAAAAAAAAAGGTAGAGCACATGGAACAAACAGAACATTTGGTTTAGTTACAAGCTGCAAAGACAAAGCTGTATCAATTAACCCTTACTATTCCTAATCGAAACTTGTTCATTAACCTTCACTACACCTACCCTACACTTAAGGACTGAGCCAAATGTACACGTTGTGAACAAAACAAGACGTAAACAAAACCTGGCATTTGCGCTATATGTCTGTCCAACCGTAATTCACCTCTTTCATATTAAATGCACCCCCTCCTTATTATATATCATTTTATTCAGGGGAAACAGGGCTTTCATTTAATTTCAAATATTTAGCTATGAAATAATAATTTAATATGAAAAAAATGGGAGAAAATAAGAAATATTTTTATTTTTTTAGTTCTACATTACATTTTAACTGTCAATGTCATAATACTGTTTGCTTTTACTGCAATAAAATACACATATTTGTATTCAGCAAAGTCTCACGAATAAAACAGTTTTGGGAAGCTACAGGGTCATATATAGCGTGTTACATTTGAAATTGAAATTCGCTAGATTGGTTACGTTGCCTTTGAGACTGTATAGTAGCCCAGGAAATAAATTTACACCCATAATGGCATACCATTTGCAATAGTAGACAACTCAAGGTATTGCAAATGGGGTATGTCCAGTCTTTTTTAGTAGCCATTTGGTCATAAACACTGGGCAGAGTTAGCGTTAGTATTTGTTTGTGTGTGAAAAAATGCAAAAAACGCCAATTTTAGTTTGTGACTAAGTGGCTACTAAAAAAGACTGGACATACCCCATTGGGCAATACCTTGGGTTGTCTACTATTGCAAATAGTGCTGTCGCGAACCCGGAATTTTCGGTTCGCGAACGGCGAACGCGAACTTCCGCAAATGTTCGCGAACCGGCGAACCGCGCGAACCGCCATTGACTTCAATGGGCAGGCGAATTTTAAAAACAACAGGGACTCTTTCTGGCCACAAAAGTGATGGAAAAGTTGTTTCAAGGGGACTAACACCTGGACTGTGGCATGCCGGAGGGGGATCCATGGCAAAACTCCCATGGAAAATTGCACAGTTGATGCAGAGTCTGCTTTTAATCCATAAAGGGCAGAAATCACCTAACATTGACACCTGTCCTCAAAGCCCAGCCCTGATACACACTGACACAGAGCAGAATAGAGACTGTTCCCCCTACATAGGGTCACTTGGCAGATATAGATTGACACCTATCCTAATGATCCCTGATACACACTGACACAGAGCAGAATAGAGACTGTTCCCCCTACATAGGGTCACTTGGCAGATATGGATTGACACCTATCCTAATGATCCCTGATACACACTGACACAGAGCAGAATAGAGACTGTTCCCCCTACATAGGGTCACTTGGCAGATATGGATTGACACTTATCCTAATGATCCCTGATACACAGTGACACAGAGCAGAATAGGGACTGTTCCTCCTACATAGGGTCACTTGGCAGATATGGATTGACACCTATCCTAATGATCCCTGATACACACTGACACAGAGCAGAATAGAGACTGTTCCCCCTACATAGGGTCACTTGGCAGATATGGATTGACACCTATCCTAATGATCCCTGATACACACTGACACAGAGCAGAATAGAGACTGTTCCCCCTACATAGGGTCACTTGGCAGATATGGATTGACACCTATCCTAATGATCCCTGATACACACTGACACAGAGCAGAATAGAGACTGTTCCCCCTACATAGGGTCACTTGGCAGATATGTATTGACACCTATCCTAATGATCCCTGATACACAGTGACACAGAGCAGAATAGGGACTGTTCCTCCTACATAGGGTCACTTGGCAGATATGGATTGACACCTATCCTAATGATCCCTGATACACACTGACACAGAGCAGAATAGGGACTGTTTCCCCTACATAGGGTCACTTGGCAGATATGGATTGACAAATCCCTGACAAACAGCTACCACATGCAAGGAAGGCAGCAGGGGCGCAAATGACCCACTCCCGACGCGGGAAGGTAGTGACGACAAATAACAATACAGGACTCTTTAGAGGCCCTGTAATTGTAATCAGTCCACTTGAAATCCTTTAACTTTGATCAATTGGAGGGAAGTCTGGTGCAGAGCCACTGACCCATGCGCAGGGCCAGCCTTAGGCCTTTGGGCGCCCTGTGCAAGAAATCTTCCCGACGCGGGAAGGTAGTGACGACAAATAACAATACAGGACTCTTTAGAGGCCCTGTAATTGTAATCAGTCCACTTGAAATCCTTTAACTTTGATCAATTGGAGGGAAGTCTGGTGCAGAGCCACTGTATTGAGCCTACAGGCATTGCGCATGAGCGTCCAGTAACGTGGCAAAAAAATTCCCAGCTCCCCAGAGGCTGTCCTAGCATCCCGGTCATACAAATATTCATTAACAGCTTTTTCTTGTTGGAGCAGGCGGTCGAACATTAGGAGTGTTGAATTCCAACGTGTAGGGCTGTCGCAAATCAAGCGCCTCACTGGCATGTTGTTTCGCCGCTGGATATCGGCAAAGTGAGCCATGGCCGTGTAGGAACGCCTGAAATGGCCACACACCTTCCTGGCCTGCTTCAGGACGTCCTGTAAGCCTGTGTAATTATGCACAAAGCGTTGTACGATCAGATTACACACATGTGCCATGCACGGCACATGTGTCAACTTGCCCAACTTCAATGCCGCTATCAAATTTTTTCCGTTGTCACACACCACTTTGCCGATATCCAGTTGCTGCGGAGTCAGCCACTTTTCCACCTGTGCGTTCAGGGCGGACAGGAGTGCTTGTCCGGTGTGACTCTCTGCTTTCAAGCAAGTCAAACCCAAGACGGCGTGACACTGCCGTATCCGGGATGTGGAATAGTACCTGGGGAGCTGGGGGGGTGCCGTTGATGTGGAGCAAGACGCAGCGGCACAAGAGGACTCAGCCGAGGAGGTTATGGAAGAGGATGGAGTAGGAGGAGTAGAGGAGGTGGCAGCAGGACTGCCTGCAATTTGTGGCGGTGTCACCAACTCCTCTGCAATGCCACGCATTCCTTGCTTGTCAGCCGTCAGCAGGTTTACCCAATGCGCAGTGTAGGTGATATACCTGCCCTGACCATGCTTTGCAGACCAGGTATAAGTGGTCAGATGGACCCTTGCCCCAACACTGTGTGCCAGACATGCCATGACTTCCTTTTGCACAATCGAGTACAAGTTGGGGATTGCCTTTTGTGAAAAGAAATTCCGTC
Source organism: Pelobates fuscus (assembly GCF_036172605.1). Classification (NCBI taxonomy): domain Eukaryota; kingdom Metazoa; phylum Chordata; class Amphibia; order Anura; family Pelobatidae; genus Pelobates; species Pelobates fuscus. The sequence continues at coordinate 98,982,563 of NC_086320.1, forward strand.
CGGGTACCTTCCACTGCGGTGTCCCAATAGCTACAAATTTTTTGAACGCCTCAGACTCAACCAGATTGTATGGTAAAAGCTGGCGGGCTAATAGTTCGGACAAGCCAGCTGTCAGACGCTGGGCAAGAGGGTGACTTGGTGACATTGGCTTCTTACGCTCAAACATGTCCTTGACAGAAACACATGACTGTGGGCAGATGAGCGGGAACTGCTCAAGGCGGGAGACGGAGTGGCGGATGGTTGAGAGGGGGCAAGAAGGACAGCAGTGGTTGACGTGGCTGAAGATGCTGGACGAGGAGGAGGATGGCGGCTTAGAGTAGGCGTGCTGCTTGTACTCATGTGTTGATCCCATAGGCGTTTGTGATGTGAGATCATGTGCCTACGCAAAGCAGTTGTACCTAGGTGGGTGTTGGACCTCCCACGACTCAGTTTCCTTTGGCACAGGTTGCAAATGGCATTGCTGTTGCCAGAGGCAGACACACAAAAAAAATGCCACACTGCTGAGCTCTTCAATGACGGCATTCTGGTGGTGGACACAGCATGAGTTGATTGGCGTGCTGTCGGGCTGACCCCGGGTGCCGATGCATGCTGTCTGACTGTGCCACTAGCTCCTTGCGACGACCCCCCCCTGCTTCCAACTGGTCTCCTCCTCCTCCTCCTCTCTGTCTCCCCATCTGAACTTTCGCCCTGTTCTTCTTCTTGCCGAGCGGGCACCCACGTGACATCCATGGACGCATCGTCATCATCAACCGCTTCGCTTGTATCTGACAACTCAGAAAAGGAAGCAGCAGCGGGTACAACATCATCATCATCACACCGTACCTCCATGTGTTTAATGCTGCCTGCCTGAGACATATCCCTGTTATCTACATCCTCTAGCAATAATGGTTGCGCATCACTCATTTCTTCAAACGGGTGTGTGAATAACTCCTCTGACATACCAAGTAAAGCAGCTGTGGTGCTAGTTTTGGTGGTGGCGGCAGGCGGGTGAGTGCTATCTTGAGAGGTGCCTGAAGCTAAGCTGGAGGAGGATGGTGCGTCAAGGTTCCGAGCGGAGGCTGTACAAGATTGGGTGTCCTGTGTTAGCCAGTCAACTAAGTCCTCAGAACTTTTCAAGTTCTCTGCCTTTTCAGAACTCTGCCTGTCATTTTTGGGGGGATTTGTGGTACTATGCGTGCAAGCTACTGTGAGACCAGATATGATTGGCAATGTGCACTGGAACAGTTCTGCAGAGCACACACTGTAGGCCTGAGACACCCGCTTGAAGACAAGTAACTGCTATTCAATCTATAACAGTGAAAAACAAATTTTGGTTTTAAAAGCACGCTATAGAGACACCAGATATGATTGGCAATGTGCACTGGAACAGTGCTGCTGAGCACACACTGTAGGCCTGAGACACCCGCTTGAAGAAAAGTAACTGCTATTCAATCTATAACAGTGAAAAACAAATTTTGGTTGTAAAAGCACGCTATAGAGACACAAGATATGAGTGGCAACTGTCAAAGCACGCTGGCACAGGTCTGCAGAGCACACGCTGAAGTAGGCCTGACACCAAGATGCTTGCAGGCAGGCAACTGCTCTTCTATTACAGTGAAAAAAAATTATTTCTTTTAAATCGAAAGCTTAACCAATTGTTAAAACAGATATGAGTGGTGGCACTGGGCAAATAGGCACAGTATCCAATGTGAACCTCACACAGAAGCTGGCAGGCAGGCAACTGCTCTTCTATTACAGTGGAAACAAAATTTTGGTTGTAAAAGCACGCTAAAGAGACACCAGATATGATTGGCAACTGTCAAAGCACGCTGGCACAGGTCTGCAGAGCACACGCTGAAGTAGGCCTGAAACACAGACGCTTGCAGACAACTAACTGCTCTTCTATTACAGTGAAAAAAAATTATTTCTTTTAAATCGAAAGCTTAACCAATTGTTAAAACAGATATGAGTGGTGGCACTGGGCTAATAGGCACAGTATCCAATGTGAACCTCACACAGAAGCTGGCAGGCAGGCAACTGCTCTTCTATTACAGTGGAAACAAAGTTTTGGTTGTAAAAGCACGCTAAAGAGACACCAGATATGATTGGCAACTGTCAAAGCACGCTGGCACAGGTCTGCAGAGCACACGCTGAAGTAGGCCTGAAACACAGACGCTTGCAGACAACTAACTGCTCTTCTATTACAGTGAAAAAAAATTATTTCTTTTAAATCGAAAGCTTAACCAATTGTTAAAACAGATATGAGTGGTGGCACTGGGCTAATAGGCACAGTATCCAATGTGAACCTCACACAGAAGCTGGCAGGCAGGCAACTGCTCTTCTATTACAGTGGAAACAAAATTTTGGTTGTAAAAGCACGCTAAAGAGACACCAGATATGATTGGCAACTGTCAAAGCACGCTGGCACAGGTCTGCAGAGCACACGCTGAAGTAGGCCTGAAACACAGACGCTTGCAGACAACTAACTGCTCTTCTATTACAGTGAAAAAAAATTATTTCTTTTAAATCGAAAGCTTAACCAATTGTTAAAACAGATATGAGTGGTGGCACTGGGCTAATAGGCACAGTATCCAATGTGAACCTCACACAGAAGCTGGCAGGCAGGCAACTGCTCTTCTATTACAGTGAAAAAAAATGATTTCTTTTAAATCGAAAGCTTAACCAATTGTTAAAACAGATATGAGTGGTGGCACTGGGCAAATAGGCACAGTATCCAATGTGAACCTCACACAGAAGCTGGCAGGCAGGCAACTGCTCTTCTATTACAGTGAAAAAAAATTATTTCTTTTAAATCGAAAGCTTAACCAATTGTTAAAACAGATATGAGTGGTGGCACTGGGCAAATAGGCACAGTATCCAATGTGAACCTCACACAGAAGCTGGCAGGCAGGCAACTGCTCTTCTATTACAGTGGAAACAAAATTTTGGTTGTAAAAGCACGCTAAAGAGACACCAGATATGATTGGCAACTGTCAAAGCACGCTGGCACAGGTCTGCAGAGCACACGCTGATGTAGGCCTGAAACACAGACGCTTGCAGACAACTAACTGCTCTTCTATTACAGTGAAAAAAAAATATTTCTTTTAAATCGAAAGCTTAACCAATTGTTAAAACAGATATGAGTGGTGGCACTGGGCTAATAGGCACAGTATCCAATGTGAACCTCACACAGAAGCTGGCAGGCAGGCAACTGCTCTTCTATTACAGTGGAAACAAAATTTTGGTTGTAAAAGCACGCTAAAGAGACACCAGATATGATTGGCAACTGTCAAAGCACGCTGGCACAGGTCTGCAGAGCACACGCTGAAGTAGGCCTGAAACACAGACGCTTGCAGACAACTAACTGCTCTTCTATTACAGTGAAAAAAAATTATTTCTTTTAAATCGAAAGCTTAACCAATTGTTAAAACAGATATGAGTGGTGGCACTGGGCTAATAGGCACAGTATCCAATGTGAACCTCACACAGAAGCTGGCAGGCAGGCAACTGCTCTTCTATTACAGTGGAAACAAAATTTTGGTTGTAAAAGCACGCTAAAGAGACACCAGATATGATTGGCAACTGTCAAAGCACGCTGGCACAGGTCTGCAGAGCACACGCTGAAGTAGGCCTGAAACACAGACGCTTGCAGACAACTAACTGCTCTTCTATTACAGTGAAAAAAAAATATTTCTTTTAAATCGAAAGCTTAACCAATTGTTAAAACAGATATGAGTGGTGGCACTGGGCTAATAGGCACAGTATCCAATGTAAACCTCACACAGAAGCTGGCAGGCAGGCAACTGCTCTTCTATTACAGTGGAAACAAAATTTTGGTTGTAAAAGCACGCTAAAGAGACACCAGATATGATTGGCAACTGTCAAAGCACGCTGGCACAGGTCTGCAGAGCACACGCTGAAGTAGGCCTGAAACACAGACGCTTGCAGACAACTAACTGCTCTTCTATTACAGTGAAAAAAAATTATTTATTTTAAATCGAAAGCTTAACCAATTGTTAAAACAGATATGAGTGGTGGCACTGGGCTAATAGGCACAGTATCCAATGTGAACCTCACACAGAAGCTGGCAGGCAGGCAACTGCTCTTCTATTACAGTGGAAACAAAATTTTGGTTGTAAAAGCACGCTAAAGAGACACCAGATATGATTGGCAACTGTCAAAGCACGCTGGCACAGGTCTGCAGAGCACATGCTGAAGTAGGCCTGAAACACAGACGCTTGCAGACAACTAACTGCTCTTCTATTACAGTGAAAAAAAAATATTTATTTTAAATGTAAAGCTTAACCTATTGTTAAAACAGATATGAGTGGTGGCACTGGGCTAATAGGCACAGTATCCAATGTGAACCTCACACAGAAGCTGGCAGGCAGGCAACTGCTCTTCTATTACAGTGGAAACAAAATGTTGGTTGTAAAAGCACGCTAAAGAGACACCAGATATGATTGGCAACTGTCAAAGCACGCTGGCACAGGTCTGCAGAGCACACGCTGAAGTAGGCCTGAAACACAGACGCTTGCAGACAACTAACTGCTCTTCTATTACAGTGAAAAAAAATTATTTCTTTTAAATCGAAAGCTTAACCAATTGTTAAAACAGATATGAGTGGTGGCACTGGGCTAATAGGCACAGTATCCAATGTAAACCTCACACAGAAGCTGGCAGGCAGGCAACTGCTCTTCCATTACAGTGGAAACAAAATTTTGGTTGTAAAAGCACGCTAAAGAGACACCAGATATGATTGGCAACTGTCAAAGCACGCTGGCACAGGTCTGCAGAGCACACGCTGAAGTAGGCCTGAAACACAGACGCTTGCAGACAACTAACTGCTCTTCTATTACAGTGAAAAAAAAATATTTATTTTAAATGTAAAGCTTAACCTATTGTTAAAACAGATATGAGTGGTGGCACTGGGCAAATAGGCACAGTATCCAATGTGAACCTCACACAGAAGCTGGCAGGCAGGCAACTGCTCTTCTATTACAGTGAAAAAAAATTATTTCTTTTAAATCGAAAGCTTAACCAATTGTTAAAACAGATATGAGTGGTGGCACTGGGCAAATAGGCACAGTATCCAATGTGAACCTCACACAGAAGCTGGCAGGCAGGCAACTGCTCTTCTATTACAGTGAAAAAAATTTATTTCTTTTAAATCGAAAGCTTAACCAATTGTTAAAACAGATATGAGTGGTGGCATTGGGCAAATAGGCACAGTATCCAATGTGAACCTCACACAGAAGCTGGCAGGCAGGCAACTGCTCTTCTATTACAGTGGAAACAAAATTTTGGTTGTAAAAGCACGCTAAAGAGACACCAGATATGATTGGCAACTGTCAAAGCACGCTGGCACAGGTCTGCAGAGCACACGCTGATGTAGGCCTGAAACACAGACGCTTGCAGACAACTAACTGCTCTTCTATTACAGTGAAAAAAAATCATTTCTTTTAAATCGAAAGCTTAACCAATTGTTAAAACAGATATGAGTGGTGGCACTGGGCTAATAGGCACAGTATCCAATGTGAACCTCACACAGAAGCTGGCAGGCAGGCAACTGCTCTTCTATTACAGTGGAAACAAAATTTTGGTTGTAAAAGCACGCTAAAGAGACACCAGATATGATTGGCAACTGTCAAAGCACGCTGGCACAGGTCTGCAGAGCACACGCTGAAGTAGGCCTGAAACACAGACGCTAACTGCTCTTCTATTACAGTGAAAGAAAATTATTTATTTTAAATCGAAAGCTTAACCAATTGTTAAAACAGATATGAGTGGTGGCACTGGGCTAATAGGCACAGTATCCAATGTGAACCTCACACAGAAGCTGGCAGGCAGGCAACTGCTCTTCTATTACAGTGGAAACAAATTTTGGTTGTAAAAGCACGCTAAAGAGACACCAGATATGATTGGCAACTGTCAAAGCACGCTGGCACAGGTCTGCAGAGCACACGCTGAAGTAGGCCTGAAACACAGACGCTTGCAGACAACTAACTGCTCTTCTATTACAGTGAAAAAAAATTATTTCTTTTAAATCGAAAGCTTAACCAATTGTTAAAACAGATATGAGTGGTGGCACTGGGCAAATAGGCACAGTATCCAATGTGAACCTCACACAGAAGCTGGCAGGCAGGCAACTGCTCTTCTATTACAGTGGAAACAAAATTTTGGTTGTAAAAGCACGCTAAAGAGACACCAGATATGATTGGCAACTGTCAAAGCACGCTGGCACAGGTCTGCAGAGCACATGCTGAAGTAGGCCTGAAACACAGACGCTTGCAGACAACTAACTGCTCTTCTATTACAGTTAAAAAAAAAAATATTTCTTTTAAATAGAAAGCTTAACCAATTGTTAAAACAGATATGAGTGGTGGCACTGGGCAAATAGGCACAGTATCCAATGTGAACCTCACACAGAAGCTGGCAGGCAGGCAACTGCTCTTCTATTACAGTGGAAACAAAATTTTGGTTGTCAAAGCACGCTAAAGAGACACCAGATATGATTGGCAACTGTCAAAGCACGCTGGCACAGGTCTGCAGAGCACACGCTGAAGTAGGCCTTAAACACAGACGCTTACAGACAACTAACTGCTCTTCTATTACAGTGAAAAAAAAATATTTATTTTAAATGTAAAGCTTAACCTATTGTTAAAACAGATATGAGTGGTGGCACTGGGCAAATAGGCACAGTATCCAATGTGAACCTCACACAGAAGCTGGCAGGCAGGCAACTGCTCTTCTATTACAGTGAAAAAAAATTATTTCTTTTAAATCGAAAGCTTAACCAATTGTTAAAACAGATATGAGTGGTGGCACTGGGCAAATAGGCACAGTATCCAATGTGAACCTCACACAGAAGCTGGCAGGCAGGCAACTGCTCTTCTATTACAGTGGAAACAAAATTTTGGTTGTAAAAGCACGCTAAAGAGACACCAGATATGATTGGCAACTGTCAAAGCACGCTGGCACAGGTCTGCAGAGCACACGCTGAAGTAGGCCTGAAACACAGACGCTTGCAGACAACTAACTGCTCTTCTATTACAGTGAAAAAAAATTATTTCTTTTAAATCGAAAGCTTAACCAATTGTTAAAACAGATATGAGTGGTGGCACTGGGCAAATAGGCACAGTATCCAATGTGAACCTCATACAGAAGCTGGCAGGCAGGCAACTGCTCTTCTATTACAGTGAAAAAAATTATTTATTTTAAATCTAAAGCTTAACCAATTGTTAAAACAGATATGAGTGGTGGCACTGACTGTGCAAATGGGCAAGGCATCCAACCTCACACAGAAGTTGGCAGGCAGGCAACTGCTCTTCTATTACAGTGAAAAAAAAATATTTATTTTAAATATAAAGCTTAACCTATTGTTAAAACAGATATGAGTGGTGGCACTGGGCAAATAGGCACAGTATCCAATGTGAACCTCACACAGAAGCTGGCAGGCAGGCACCTGCAATTACATTACACAGGAAAAAAAAAAAAAAAAAGCAGCCTGATGTTATAGCCCTAAAAAGGGCTTTTTGGGGTGCTGTCCTTACAGCAGAGATCAGATGAGTCCTTCAGGATTGTAGTGGACACTGAATACCCTAGCCTAGCTATCAATTTCCCTATGTAATCAGCAGCAGCTAAACTTTCCCTCCTCTCACTAAGCATGCATCTTCCGAATGAATCGAAAATGGATGCTGGGAGGGAGGTTGGAGGGTGTGGAAGGGAGGGAGTGCTGCTGATTGGCTGTAATGTGTCTGCTGACCGAGAGGCACAGGGTCAAAGTTTGCCCAATGATGACGAATAGGGGGCGGATCGAACTGCGCATGTGTCCGCCCGCCGCGGCGAACGCGAACACGCTAATTTCGCCGGGAACTGTTCGCCGGCGGACAGTTCGGTACATCACTAATTGCAAATGGTATGCCATCATAGGGGTAATTTTCATTCTTGGGCTACCATAGGGTCACAAAGGCAACGTAAGCAATCTGGCGAATTTTAATGTGAAAAAAATTAAACACAAGCCTTATATGTAGAAACATAGAAACATAGAAACATAGAATGTGACGGCAGATAAGAACCATTCGGCCCATCTAGTCTGCCCAGTTTTCTAAATACTTTCATTAGTCCCTGGCCTTATCTTATAGTTAGGATAGCCTTATGCCTATCCCACGCATGCTTAAACTCCTTTACTGTGTTAACCTCTACCACTTCAGCTGGAAGGCTATTCCATGCATCCACTACCCTCTCAGTAAAGTAATACTTCCTGATATTATTTTTAAACCTTTGTCCCTCTAATTTAAGACTATGTCCTCTTGTTGTGGTAGTTTTTCTTCTTTTAAATATAGTCTCCTCCTTTACTGTGTTGATTCCCTTTATGTATTTAAATGTTTCTATCATATCCCCCCTGGCTCGTCTTTCCACCAAGCTATACATGTTAAGATCCTTTAACCTTTCCTGGTAAGTTTTATCCTGCAATCCATGAACCAGTTTAGTAGCCCTTCTTTGAACTCTCTCTAAGGTATCAATATCCTTCTGAAGATAGGGTCTCCAGTACTGTGTACAGTACTCCAAGTGAGGTCTCACCAGTGTTCTGTACAATGGCATGAGCACTTCCCTCTTTCTACTGCTAATACCTCTCCCTATACAACCAAGCATTCTGCTAGCATTTCCTGCTGCTCTATTACATTGTCTGCCTACCTTTAAGTCATCAGAAATAATCACCCCTAAATCCCTTTCCTCAGATGTTGAGGTTAGGACTCTATCAAATATTCTGTACTCTGCCCTTGGGTTTTTACGTCCAAGATGCATTATCCACATTAAATGTCAGTTGCCACAACTCTGACCATTTTTCTAGTTTACCTAAATCATTTTCCATTTGGCTTATCCCTCCTGGAACATCAACCCTGTTACATATCTTAGTATCATCCGCAAAAAGACACACCTTACCATCAAGACCTTCTGCAATATCACTAATAAAAATATTAAAGAGAATGTGTCCAAGTACAGATCCCTGAGGTACCCCACTGGTGACAAGCCCAAGCTTCGAATATACTCCATTGACTACAACCCTCTGTTGCCTGTCACTCAGCCACTGCCTTACCCATTCAACAATATTGGAATCCAAACTCAAAGATTGTAGTTTATTGATAAGCCTTCTATGTGCAACAGTGTCAAAAGCCTTACTGAAATCTAGGTAAGCAATGTCTACTGCACCACCCTGATCTATAATTTTAGTTACCCAATCAAAAAAATCAATAAGATTAGTTTGGTATGATCTCCCTGAAGTAAACCCATGTTGCCTCTGATCTTGAAATCCATGTGTTTTTAGATGTTCAACAATCCTATCCTTTAACATGGTTTCCATCACTTTCCCCACTACTGAAGTAAGGCTTACTGGCCTATAGTTGCCCGACTCCTCCCTATTACCTTTCTTGTGAATGGGCACAACATTCGCTAACTTCCAATCTTCTGGGACTACTCCTGTTATCAATGATTGGTTAAATAAATCTGTTAATGGTTTTGCTAGTACACCACTAAGCTCTTTTAATAGCTTTGGGTGTATTCCATCAGGTCCCATTGACTTATTTGTCTTTACTTTTGAGAGTTGAAATAGAACCTCTTCCTCTGTAAACTCACGTGTAATAAATGACTCATTTATCCTTTTTCTTAACTGAGGTCCCTTTCCTTCATTTTCATCTGTAAATACCGAACAAAAATATTCATTGAGGCAGTCAGCTAGACCTTTATCCTCATCTACATACCTTCCTTCTTTTGTTTTTAATCTAACTAATCCTTGTTTTACTTTTCTTTTCTCATTTATGTATCTAAAAAAAGTTTTGTCCCCCTTTTTTTACTGACTGTGCTATTTTTTCTTCTGTGTGTGCTTTGGAAGCTCTTATAACTTGCTTAGCCTCTTTCTGCCTAATCCTATAGGTCATTCTGTCTTCCTCACTCTGGTTTTTTTTTATAATTACTAAATGCTAACTTCTTGTTTTTTACTATTTTGGCCACATGTGCTTTTACTGACAAGCCTAATGCAATTTTCTGTTGCCTTCAGTAGTGCAACTTTTAAATAATCCCATTTCCTTTGGACTCCATTTAAATTGCTCCAGTCTAATAATGACTCTTTTACACATATTCTAATTTTAGAAAAGTCTGTTTTTCTAAAGTCTAAAACTTTTGTTTTTGTGTGGTGTGACTCAGTCACTGTTCTTATATTAAACCACACTGACTGATGATCACTGGATCCTAAACTTTCACCTACAGTAATATCTGATACCAAATCTCCATTTGTTAACACTAAATCTAGTATGGCCTCTTTACGAGTTGGCTCCTCAACGACTTGTTTTAGAGACAATCCCAGTAGGGAGTTTAGAATATGTGTGCTCCTGGCACAAGTAGCTATTTTTTTTTCCAATTCACATCAGGAAGATTAAAGTCACCCATGATGATAACTTCCCCCTTCATTGTCATTTTAGCTATTTCTTCAACTAGTAGATTATCTAACTCTTCAATTTGTCCTGGGGGCCTATAAATCACACCTACACAAGTTACTGTGTGATTACCAAATTCTAACGTAACCCAAACAGACTCTATGTTCGCCTCACTAACCTTTATTAGGCTAGATTTTATGCTATCCTTTACATACAGGGCCACCCCTCCCCCTTTCTTGAATTCCCTGTCTTTTCTATATAAAGAGTACCCTGGTATTGCTATGTCCCAGTCATTTTTCTCATTATACCATGTCTCAGTAACAGCGACTAAATCTACACTATCAGTTGCCATTATTGCCACAAGTTCATGGATCTTATTCCCTAAACTGCGAGCATTTGTAGACATGACTCTAAGCTTATAATTTTTAACACACTTGCTACAGGCACCTTCTGTCCTTGTTTTGGGGGACAATTGGATTGATGTTTTATCACCCTTTTGCCCCCCCCCCCTCCTAGTTTAAATACATCCTAGTAAAACCTCTGAACTGCTCACTGAGAACATTTGTTCCCTTTTGAGAAAGATGCAAACCATCCTTTTTGTACAGTTTATTTCCATTCCAAACAGAGCTACCATGAGCAATAAAGCCAAATCCTTGCTCCCGACACCATTCACCAAGCCACAAGTTAAAGTCCCTAATACGCATCCGCCTGTCGTTCTGAGTGTTATGCACAGGCAGAACTTCAGAGAATGACAGTGTGGAAGCAACCTGCCGTATATCATTGGCAAAAACACTAAAAACTTCCTTAACCTCTGAAACCTCATTGCAAGCCAAGTCATTTGTCCCTAAATGGACAAGTACTTCCAATTCCCCTTCCTGCTTTGCTTGCTTAACAATATTACAGATACGTCTCCTGTCTCTGTGAGCAGTAGCTCCGGGAAGACACCTCACAAGACCACCATTGTCCATCTCCACACCTCTTATGATGGAATCCCCCAACAACAACTGCTTTCTATTAGGCCTCACCATAGTCTTCAAGCCTCTCTGCACAACACCACTAGCCTCAGTGCCTCTCTCCACAACACCACTAGCCTCAGTGCTTCTCTCCACAACACCACTAGCCTCAATGCCTTTCTCAACAACACCACTAGCCTCAGTGCCTCTCTGCACAACACCACTAGCCTCAGTGCCTCTCTGCACAACACCATTATCCTCAGTGCCTCTCTGCACAACACCACTAGCCTCAGTGCCTCTCTGCACAACACCACTAGCCTCAGTGCCTCTCTGCACAACACCACTAGCCTCAGTGCCTCTCTGCACAACACCACTAGCCTCAGTGCCTCTCTGCACAACACCACTAGCCTCAGTGCCTCTCTGCACAACACCACTAGCCTCAGTGCCTCTCTGCACAACACCACTAGCCTCAGTGCCTCTCTGCACAACACCACTAGCCTCAGTGCCTCTCTGCACAACACCACTAGCCTCAGTGCCTCTCTGCACAACACCACTAGCCTCAGTGCCTCTCTGCACAACACCACTGTGAATAATTTAAATCAAACAAACCTTAACTTTTTATTTATCCTCCTGAATACCTCAGATTACCTCCAGCTTATCTCCAGAATATCTCCAACCACACACACACTTAGAAGCAACACTCTCCAGAATATCTCCAACCACACACACACTTAGAAGCAACACTCTCCAGAATATCTCCAACCACACACACACTTATAAGCAACACTTAGATGAAGCAACCAAGCTCTATTAGCCAAGCTAATGACAACAGCCCTTATATACTCCTCAAATCACCTCCCACTAGGAATGTTTAACACCTGGGTAGGCCTCTGCTTATTAGCAAACAATAGCTAATTTAAACAGCAATCAATAGCAAGTAGCTCACTAATCAAATCAAATGCCTTATAATTACCAACAGGAAATCAAACCTTGTGCAATCAGTAACCTTTTCCTACAGATGAATCTTACCTGTAACAGTAAAAAAGAAAACTCTTAGCACAACTCTTAGACATTTGAAGCTTCTGTAAAACTCTCCAGAATATCTCCAACCACACACACACTTAGAAGCAACACTTAGATGTGACGCTGTAACTTTTGAAAACACCATAAAACCTGTACATGAGGGGTACTGTTGTACTCGGGAGACTTCGCTGAACACAAATATTTGTGTTTCAAAACAGTAAAAAGTATTGCAGCAATAATATCGTCCGTGTAAGTGCTGTTTGTGCGTGAAAAATGCAAAAAACGTCACTTTTACTGGGATATCATGTTGTAATACATTTTACTGTTTTGAAACACTAATATTTGTGTTCAGCGAAGTCTCCCAAGTAAACCAGTGCCCCCCATGTACAGGTTTTATGGTGTCTTGGAAAGTTATAGGGTTAACTATAGTGCTAGCAAATTAAATTCCCTATACTTTCGGCATGGGTTGTCAGGCAGGTCCTGCTAATTGTAATTAATTAGGATACCTAATTAGGAAACTATTACATAAATATATGTGTAGAATTAATATATGTATATATATATATATATATACATATGTGTATATATATGTGTATATATATATATATATATATATATACAATTTTTGTAAAATATTTTTATTTATATATAGGTATATATATATATAGTGATATATACACGTATATATTTATGTATATAGATATATATATTATTTCGTTTTATGTGTATTTTGATATAAATATTAATATCACAATACAGTTAGAATGAAATAACACACATCTATATATTTTTTAATTCTTTATTTTTAATTATTTTTTCAATTAAATGTTTTAACGTATTCACATTTTTTTATATTATATATAAATATATATATAACAATAAATATATATATATATATTTAATCAGTATCAGTCTACGTGTAATTTGATATTAATATATATATATAATTATATATATATTAATAGTAAAATACACCTAGACAGTGTATGTGTGTGTATGTATATGTGTATATATATATACTTAGATCATATATATATGATCTAAGTATATCATTTTTTTTTACACTTATTTTAATTTAATTTGATTTGATTTCCAGCCAGCAGGGGGACTACCTGTCATTACAGTTTGTCCCCCTGCTGGCAATGCACCAGCCAGCTATCCCGGTCATGTGATTGTGAGGTCCTTGCAAGGACCTCACTCTCACATGGCCGGGGGGGTGGCTCCTGGAGGACGGACGTGCTGCGGGGGGCTCCCTGGGAGTCCCCCCAACCGCGATCGCCGGTGTGGGATCGCCCGCGACCGGGTAAGTAAGAAAAAAACGGAGGGCGTACAATTAGAGCCGCTCAAAGTAGGGCGTAATTGTACGCCCTCCGGTCTTAAGGGGTTAATACACTTGCAAAAATATGTTTTGGCTGATCTGTCTGCATTATATTCCTTTTAATCCTTACCCTAATGATAGTATGGTATAGATAATAATCCATCCAGGTATTTACCTGTGGAGATTAATTTAATAACTGATTAATTAATTTGGGGTTTTTTATTAAATGAAATTTGATTCAAACAAACCAGTCAAAACATATTTTTGCAGTCTACTAGTTAAGCCCTTCTATACTTTCTCCTGGCTTAATTATTAACTGCTACTACATCACTACACCTACTTCAGACTTACTAATTCATTGCTATCACACCTATTGCAGACTTACTCATTACCCCCCTATTGCACCTACTCCTGGCTAATAATTTACCCTTCCTACATCTACTTCAGATTTACTAATTAACTGCTATTTTACCTATTGCATACTTACTAATTAACCCTCACTATACCTATTCCAGACTTGATAATTAACCCTTACTTCACCAGGTACTCAACACCTCCTTACTCCCACCATCCAGAGCCCTATGTGTATCATTTCTTCTACCCACTCCTTGTCTGTACCTTGTCTGTATTTATGTAATATTAGGCCTATTTTTCATGTGTCTCTCCATTTTCCAAGGATTGGTTTTGCATCATAGAGGTAATGATGAGGATAATGCCAATATAAATCTTAAAATAATGTCCCCCCGAAATTGTAATTTTACCACATGACAGGAGGCTTCAGATTTTGCATATCTCTCTTTACTAACTCCGTACAGCAGTAAAGAAACACATAGAAAAAAGAACCAATCACAGGAGAGCAGGATGTACAAAAGGAAATGTGACCTTATCACTTCCTCTTTTTTACTGCTCCATCAAGCAGACAGGTCAGAGTTAGTTGTTACATAGTTACATAGTTAGATAGCTGAAAAGAGACTTGCGTCCATCAAGTTCAGCCTTCCTCACACCTGTTTTTTGCTGTTGATCCAAAAGAGAAAAAAAAAAAAAAAACAAAAAAAAAAAAAACAAACCCCAGTTTGAAGCACAATTTTGCAACAAGCTAGGACAAAAAATTCCTTATTGACCCCAGAATGGCAGTCAGATTTATCCTTGAATCAAGCAGTTATTACCCTACATTGAAAGATTATATCCTTGAATATTCTGTCTTTGCAAGTATGCATCTAGTAGCTGTTTGAACATCTGTATGGACTCTGATAAAACCACTTCTTCAGGCAGAGAATTCCACATCCTGATTGTTCTTACAGTAAAAAAACCTTTCCTTTGCCTTAGACGAAATCTTCTTTCTTCCAGTCTAAACGCATGGCCTCGTGTCCTATGTAAAGTCCGGTTTGTGAATAGATTTCCACACAATGGTTTGTATTGGCCCCGAATATATTTGTATAATGTTATCATATCCCCTCTCAGGCGACGTTTTTCTAAACTAAATAGGTTTAAATTTGTTAACCTTTCTTCATAGCTGATATGTTCCATTCCTTTTATTAATTTTGTAGCCCGCCTCTGCACTTTTTCTAGTGCCATGATATCCTTTTTTAGAACAGGTGCCCAAAATTGCACAGCATATTCAATATGTGGTCTTACCAGTGATTTATAGAGAGGCAAAATGATATTCTCGTCCCGAGAATGAATGCCCTTTTTCATGCATGACAATACCTTACTGGCCTTGGCCACTGCTGATTGACATTGCACATTGTTGCATAGTTTGTTGTCTATAACAATTCCCAAGTCCTTTTCGTGTGTTGTTATCCCTAATTCGCTTCCATTAAGGGTATACGTTGCTTGTGTATTCTTTACGCCGAAGTGCATAACTTTGCATTTTTCAACATTAAATTTCATCTGCCATTTGAGTGCCCAGTCCTCCAGTCTATCTAAATCCTTCTGCAGCAAAGTAATATCTTGCTCACATTGTATTATAGTTGTAAATTTTATTATTGACTTGATAGGTTTTATGTATAGTTATGGTAGATGTACTTTATACCATATGTATCATGACTTTTCTGGCGATTTTCCTGGTGTTCTATACCTGGGGCATCTGGGGACCCTCTTTTCCCACTTTCCTCCTTCCCCCCCAGGGTCTCATGGGGATTCTGGGTCTGGCTGGGGCTTAACCCCTTCCCTGCCGCGGTTTCCGTCGGCTCCCACTGGCTCCCGGGCATTAACCCCTTCTTCTGGCCTATCCGTTCGAACCCTTCCTCCTACAACCCTCAGGGGGACGGCCGGACTCACTGCCCTCGCTCTCTCAGGCTGCCCCATACCGTGCACTCGGTAATGTGCTCGATGCTTTCCAACATCCACTACCTTGGTGCAGGGCAGTCTGTGGGGCGACCGAGCATGATGCAGCGGCCATCTTTGATCCCGCGTCTACCGAGACTCCAGGGACCATGTTCCCCCTCCTTTACCCTTGGCGGCCATCTTTAATCTTGCGTCTCGCAAGATTATGGGCGGCCGTTTTACATCTCTCGCCCACCACGATTTCGGCGCTCGAGAGTAACATATACCTGGGCTGTCAGTTAGCCTTGCTGCTCTCTCACTATTCTCTGACACAGACGTTGAACCCCAGGGTCCCAAGTTCGAATCCAGGCAAAGGTAAGTATTCTAACTGGCCTATTATTTACAGATTTGAGTCATACTCATGTATAGTGGTTCGAGGTACTGGAACCTTAAAGGGATATCACCCCAAAAAAATCCCTTAAAGGGATAGCACCCTCAAATTCCTTAAAAATACCGATCTTGGACACTTAGAGGGAACTCCTTAAAAGGATACCACTCTGGAACTACTTAAAAGGGATACCAAATCCTTAAAGGGATATCACCCTTGAATTCCTTAAAGGGATAGCACCCTTGGACACGGAGTATCAAGATGGTACTGTATAAATACATATCAGTGATGGGAGATTTGAAGGGATATCACCTGGATCAGGGTTGAGGAATCTACAGCAAGACTCTATGTCTGGTAATGGATACTCAAAGGGATGACCCCTATCACTTAAGACTACCTGTCAGAACACGACAGACGACGGAGCTTAGAGCTAGTGTTATATCCTATTATCCCTCAGAGTTCAGCCACTTTTGTCTCATTACTGCCATATTAGGCACTAAAGGGCTTATTACCCTGTGCCTGCATGGGGTGCTGTCCCTATTACCGTGCTGCTTTTTGGAGGTCGCCCTGTGGCCACCTCTGTGATCCTGGGTGAGGCCCAGTTATACAAATCCCAATATTGTGGTTTGCCCTGCTGGGACAATTTGACAACAAGTGACAGATACAGAATACCCTGCCGGGGTTATTACACCTTACTGTGATTTATACAGACCCTGCTGGGGTCCACTGGCATTATTTACACTACAACAGATACCCTGTTGGAGTACCCCATATCACACACCCTGCTGGGGTTGTTTTGATACTTTGAGACAATTAATTGCACACAATAAATTGCACACTACTACACCCTGCTGGGGTCTGCATGGTGCATTGCACACAATGAAACGGATTGTGCTCTCATCCAGTCTGTTTTATTTGGCCGCGACCCACGCTGGAAGGGTACATACCCCGCGCACCTGAGGTGATCGCTGACTAGGTATAAGCCAATCTATTCGGCAAGAAAGGGGACAGTCGCAAGCTTCAGCGCAGAATATCCCCTATGGCAGTGCATTAATTATTGATAGAGCTGTAGGACACTCTCTATCAGGCTGATGGCCAGCACTGATGGGTTCATACCCTGTGCAATCGGGGTGAGTCCCCTACAGCACTGCTGCTTCTACTCCTACCCCTCTCAACAGCGAGCTCGAGGATTGAAAATCAGAACTTCGGATCTGGGACCAGCACTTACAGGTTCAGACCCGGTGCTCTTGGGGTGAGACCCCTACGATAGGCGAGTCACACTACCCGACCGAAGGAAGTCTTACGGCAACAGCCTCTACCTACAGCTGAAGGAATACCTCCATTATTAATGAATCATGATACGGTACGGGTTTATGCCCTGTACCTATTCTGCGGCCTGCAGTTAAAAGCCAACACCCTATGCACCGGGCCCGGCTAGGCGTGCACTGCACTAAAATGCCGAACAGAGGCATGCGGTTACAACCGCTGAACAGGAGTTCCGAGTCACCTACTTAACGATATATATTCCCCTTGAGGTGAATTTAATAATAGAAGAGGTGACTGACACTCTCTATCAGGGCGATGGCCAGCACTATACGTGCGCTGCACGGTGCTGCTGAGCGGAGGCAATGCTATGGCAACCTCTATGTACTGGGTGAGCCCCAGTCTGTTTTATTTGGCCACAATTCGGAATAGACCCGCAAGAGTTTCCATGAACACTGTCTACTGTCATAGTAGACTGATCTGTTTGCCCTGCATCCTGTGCCTGAATACTGGTTTGTTCCTTTCACAGGGGTATCCCTTACTACGATAAACCTACTTGACAACGTTATGCACTCGTGGCTTTGCAGCCTCTTGCTTAGAATGTCCATATCCGCTGACGGTCGGACAAACCCATGCCCTTCCATGCCGGTCAGAACGGCTCAGACGACTATAGTGACCAACGGAGGAGGTCGTTCAGGATTCACAACCTTACCATGGGCGATGCTGGACGCTGCCAAACATCGTCCAGGAACGGGCATACAACTTAGGTATATGGACTAAAAAAAAAACTGTTTCTGCTCCTCGCAGGAAACCCCAGTGTTGGCCTCTCCCATAGGATGCCCATAGCAGCACTCCTCCGCACTGACGGATGGTTGGCGGTACTGGGCGCCAAGATAGTAGGAACCCCAGGCACAAGGTACAAAGTTCCAAACTTATTAAACACGCAAGGGTCCCACGGCTTTCATAAGGGCCCAAACCCCTAGGAAGGAGCTGTTATGCAATTACCTTTACAAGGGATTCTTTGGAACCGGTTGGCAACAGAGCCGGTCGTCGACCACTTCGGGACATGTGACCCGAGATCCGCTACCGCTAGCTCTTTTACCCATATAGAGCGAGAGTCAACCAATGGTGCTCCAGATAAGCGGACAGAGAACACGGTACACACAGATACCATCAATATACCTCCTACTACATCCACAGGATATTTCACCACATCTAGGTGAAAGGCACTCAATCCTGGGGAAGACCACTTTCACGTAGTCAACCGACTTGCCTTCAGGACCTAAAGACACGTCAGGACGGTCTTCTTGCTTCCCGCTCGACCACCTTACCCAGTTTTCAAGGGACATCCTCTCCTTCCTGATCCAGTAGCTCGGAGCCTGGTGGGCCCTGATAAACTACCGAAAGAAGTAATGAATACAGGCGGGGAAAACGAGACACTCTCTTCCGGGAGAACCTCATTCAGATCACTCCAGGGAACTGAAAACTCGTCAACACCGACGGCTGGAACCTCTTGTAGAAGACTATTCGCTCAGAGGATTCGTATACTATTCCTCAATTTGGGAATATTCGTACGACTCTCCACGGCACCACTGTGACCCTGTACGTTGTATACCTAGACTTCTTGGTCCTATACTTCACAATACATGGATTGATAAAGAAGTACTAGATCAGCTGCACCCTACTGCTTGTAACCACAGATTAGGCGGTCAGGTTTCACATCCAGCGGGATGGACCAACTCAAGTTTATCAGACAACATGTAGGTTCCTTCGATCCCCGTCTTCTTCACAGAAGATCAACCCATCTCCCGGGGGAAAGACACATCTCATAGGGGACGACTGATTTGGATATTACCACTCGTCACAGTATAAGTTGAGGCACGATGGTGATCGCGCTCCATCCAACTTGACCTCCCCGGAGGACTTATGCTTCTCATGCTTACAAGATCTAGAGTAATTCTCGAGCAGGATCTTGTCCTGCTACATTCATGGCAAACAATTCCTCACGGAGCCGTAGGGTACTCACATCTTCTATCCCAGGAGGGTCGGCTACCTGGGGGCCTGGACACGCTTTGGGGGTTTCTTGGCAGGCCAGCGGACAATCGCAGGCTGCCGGGGACCTCTTGGGAATCTGGGAACCCAGGGATGCGACGACCCTACCCCTACATCTGGACATTCCCAGCCTATCTGGTTCGGTCCTGCACCCTTATGTGAGGATGGAGACGGAACTGCAGCCCGTATCACTACCTGGGGATGCCCAAGGGACTAGGATCCTCTAGGATACCAACTACCCAATGTCATACCTCTCCAGCTTATGAGTTGTGGAGGTCGTTCTTCTTTCACTCTACGGGACTAAACATCCTGCTGACAAACGGTCAGACTTGGTCTTGTATAATTTCCCGATAGATGGTGTATATGTGGGTGCTCAACGGGGAAGACCTCCCCACAACGCCGAATACTGGGTCTCTCGGCACACCGTAGGACTCCTATTTAGTTCTGTACTCTTTTCTCAGCGTTAAAAATGCAAAATACGAAGCCTCCTGTCATGTGGTAAAATTGAAGATTATGCTAGCTTTAGTGTACTAATAATCGTAATTTTAATAATGACAGGAGGCGAGTATTTTCCCACCCTTTCTATTCGTTTGCTTTGCAGATATCAGGTGCTAAGGTAGGTTTGCCTCTCACATTGGTGCTTATATGATATGTTCATACTTCCATTAATATGGAATCCTCATTAGAGTTCTCATTACAATCACTCAGTTATCAGATTATAGTTACTATATTCTCCAATAGGATGTTAGGTGGTACTTTAATTGGAGTTACATGTTCGTGACTATGTCTAAACCTGTCACACATTCTCTTTTCAGTATGATTCGTCTCTGAAGATAATTGGCAGTTCACGTGAAACTATTGGAGATTTTATCCTTCGGATTTGTCTCAACCCTGAACTCTTTTTCGTTGTTCGTATCGAATTCTTTGGAAGTTTGCTCCTTCGCACATGGGAACTTGGAGTTATTATTAGTTTTATTGTTTGCTATATATTTACTACTGCTTGTTGTCGCTTTCTGAAAGAGGAAATGATAAGGTCACATTGCCTTGTGTACATCCTGCTCTCCTGCGATTGGTTATTTTTTCTATGTGTTTCTTTACTGCTGTATGGAGTTAGTAAATAGAGATATGCAAAACATTCGCCTCCTGTCATTATTAAAATTAAGATTATTAGTACACTAAAGCTAGCATAATCTTCAATTATGTTCCACTTTATCAATACTTTAATACTTTGTTTTTAATTAATTGTATCTAATATTCAGGAGACTATTGCTCAATAATATCTGTACAAATTAAAAAAAAAAATGTTTTTACTCATTTCAAATGAACATTAAAACACCTGAATTGGTACCTTTAGTAACTGAGTTTATGTGTATGTCTCTTCAGAAATCAAAATGTTAAACACTGGTTAAATAGGCTCCATCCCATTCGACAACATCCTAAAGTGCAATAAATAAGACAAAGTAAGAACGTATTTCTCTATGTTGTTGATCTCAGTTCATATGGAGAACAAAGACCCATTTAGAAGAACATTTTAAACTAAACAATTTCCCCGTGAGCACACAATTTCGTACTAATTACTGTACTCCAATAATTTACCAGTGTTTATCCTTATAGCCAGGAAATGTACTGGCAGTGAATGCAGGTAAGTGTAATCAATTTCAGATTAAAAAAGAGATTGTGTACAATGCTCAATTGTCCCACTTTAACAGCATGGTGTTAATTTATCCGGAGCCATAATGTGACGTATTGAACTGCTAGCCAATAAACCTTGCATGTATGATATTACTGACCACCCGTGGATCAGTTTACTTCAACATATAATGTTCAGAAGAGAGGGTTCAGGGCCATGGTAATCATAAAATTGGTAGTAATGCTATAACTGTCACAAATCCGAGGACTGAACAAATGATTATATATTTGTGTGTAATAGAAGTTTGATAATGTAATAAACTCTTTGGTTAAACTGAAAACTGTACAGGATGAAGATCCAACATTGATACTATTTTATCATATTTATCAAAGCCAAGTGAAGCCATGCAGGAGGAAGATGTTATATTTTGAACAATCACCAAGGAAACTAATAGCATATTGCTATATTTACTGTATATGTAGCACTTTAACCATGTCATGACCAATTGTGCTTTGTATGTATGGCGCTTTACCCCTTTTCTCAGCTTAACAGATACAGTGTGGATCTGCAAGAAGGAGAATCAAATGTCTCCTCCAGGACTCCAAATCAGTCCCCTTATATTGCATAAAGAGATTGTTTCACGTCTCTCCTTTTACAATACACTGAGACCTTTAACAATTAGTGTAGTGGATGTATTTTGTCAGCCAGGGGGGGGGGGGGGGGGGGGGGGGGGGGCTCTGGGCACACTAAGAGACTTTTCTGAAGGCTGTATGAGCTGCCACCAGTGTCCTGTTAAGTAGAGATACCTAGTTAAACCAAGCATCTCTACTTACTGTATGAAGATATTAGACATACAATCAGTTTTATAATCAGGTGACATTTATGTCAATTCCCCCCAAAAATGCTATCAAGGTTCTAACAACTACACAAAAGAAAATATATCTGACCATTTTATTTATCTCTTTTATGTGTATTTATTTGTGCTTTTTTGCAGAGTATTGCAAGATAAATTATGCTGTATAGTCTTAAAACATGTTATTTTGCTTGTTTCTTTTAAGTTTTGAAAGAGGTTAAGGATGCACTCAGTTTGTTACAAGTGAATAGCTAGATATTTAAAGATAAAGGTGTGTAGGGATAGATTTCTCCAAAGTCATTGTGGGATCTTTCTTAAAATATTTACATTATAGGGGTATCACTAGAATCAATGGATAGGGCTATGCAAAGTTCAATATGAGTTTGAGTAAAACAAGAGAGATGATGGCATATGTTTTTGTAGCAATAATCATAGATGCACTAGAGGTAGAGGTACAATTTATCTCTATTTCTGATTTTATTAATGACACAGAGGCTCCTATTATGCTATCTCTTTCTTACTTTATTCCTCAGCAGCAAAGAGAAATATAACTGAAAGAGAAAATATATGTAGAATATGAACAATATATAACAGATACAACCATATCTGCCTAGTAAAAGGGCAGCCAATCAGTCTCTAGGAACAGTCCATACTTCCACTTCCTCTTTCTTTGCTGCTGTCCTCAGACCAGCTAAGTATTATTTTCTCTCCTACATAGTTGTGATTGATTTTAGTTACCAGGGTTATTTACCCTGTTTTTTTAGTGATTTATTATTGTTGGTGTTATCCTGTTTCGTTTTCTGTATATTAGCGTTTTTATATCATCTGATTTTATTGTGTTTTTGCTGTTTGCCTCCCCTGCGTTTTTCCCGCCGCTTCCCCTGTCTGTGTTGCCATTTCATTCACCCAGACAGGGTTCGTGGCTAGCAGGGGAGATTTGCACCGGAGTTTTGTACTCCCTGGTTCCCTTCCCTCTCCACTCGCGGCCGCGTGTGTGGCCGCGTTTATCTGCCGGCCCGATCGTTATCTCCTCGCACCCGCTGGTGCGAGGGAATTCCCGGACGAGTGTATTTCACGCGCTCCCCGGCCATTGACGGGGGAGGAGCTTAGAGGCAGCCGCGGCGCGCTCTGCACACGGCGGCCATCTTCTGCCTCATCACACAAGTGGCTGGGCGGTTTTTCGACGGGTCGGCTCCCTATACCTCTCCCATATTTACTGTATTTATGTGAAGGTATTTTTCTTAGTGGGTCACTCAACCCCTTTGCTGGTTAGGTTATTTGTTTTCCCTACTACTGTTCAGTTTACGTATTTGACATCTGTTACTCTGTACCTATAATAGATATTTAAAGGTGCAGTACTTGAATTTCCATTTTTACTCTGCGCATTATGCAAGCTGGAGGTGAGGGTTCTGGTAGCCCCAGTTACCCCATTATGGACTCCTCTCAGACCCCTATCACAGGGGAAATGGGCCTTACTCCCTCTCAGGAGTTCCAGGCCCTTATTGATTCTACTATGCAGAGGGCTCTGGCTTCGGTCATGGGGACCGTGTCCTCGTCCCTCTCTCACACTATTCAGCAGGCACTGACACAGCCCTTGGCCCCTGCCATGTTGCCTGCTCCCCTGCCTGCACTACAGACTCAGGCGGGTCGCAAGGCACAAGCAAAGTTTAAGCATGTCTCTCCAGATGTGACGCAGGTGTTACCTGCCCTGACTGACGTGCCTATGGCCGTCCAAGATGGCACGTTTCCGCGCAAAAGAACCGCTAGCCGGGCAAAATCGGCCAGAAAATGGAAACGGGCGCGTGCCCGTGATGGTGATGGATCGGATACCGATCAGACTAAAGAGTCAGACTCGGATCGCCCTGATTACGCCTCCTATGAGGAAGGGGGCTCCGGCGATGAGGCGGAGTTTGACGCTTCGGCGCTTCCTCCGGGTGAGGGGCAAGACATCTGTGATCCTCAGGGTTAACCCCTGTTCGATCCCGATGACCTTCGCCATCCTCGCTCGGCGGAATGGGACCCGCCCGCGCACATTGCCAGTTATCTGGCGCTTCGAATGCGTACCCCTCTCTCCAAGGAAGGGCGCAGTAAATTGAGGGCCGAGTGCCCGAAGCCTTCGGTGCCTGATGCGGCGTGCAAGACGCCAGAGGTTGACCCTCAGATTTCCCAGTTCCTGGCAAAAACGGGTTGGAAACCCAGAAAAGGGCTGGAATTTTCGCTGCATAATTGCCAGGACAAGATCCTGGACACCCTGGGCCCCGCTGCAAAGCTCTATGAGCTTTTGGAAGCAGCTAAGGCTGGAACAAAACCCATTGACTTCGATGAAGCGATTGGGTGGGTCCAGAGATTGATTTGCCTTCTCGGCAATGCGAATACATATGTCGGCTGAACGCCGCAAGGCGATTCTGCTCAAAATTGAGCCCAAGTTAGTCAACCTTGCAGTGAAGGAACCGGGTGCCTCGGCCAAAGATATGCTCTTTGGAGAGTGTTTTGTCAAGGATTTGGGCTCCTTTGTACGTACCTTCACTGCTCTCGATAAGGCACAGTCAAACCTGAAGCGTGTTTTTGGCCCTAAGGATTTCCATGGGGCCGGGAGGTATAGGAGCCGTCCGCCCGGCCGTGGAGCTCGAGGTCCCTCGCGGACTCACAGAGGTTCCTTTTCCGCCCCCCGAACCTACCAGGACTATAAACCAGCGCCCTTCTTTCCCTCACGTGGGAGACCGTGGCAAAGTCGAGGAGGTCGTGGACAACCCTAGTACAGACGCCCTTACGGTGAGTACCCCAAAACGTATGTTTTGCAGGGCAAGTGTGGGGGGCAGATTAGCACTATTTCTCGATATGTGGGGTATGGTCACCACAGATGTATGGGTTCTGGATACGGTCAGGGGTTTCCGCCTGGATTTGTTCTCTCTCCCTGTCCAGACTTTTATCCCACAGGAACTGAGACTGCCAGACGAGCAGTCCGAGCTAATTACTGCGGAGATCGCAGAACTGTCTGCCAAACGAGCTATTCAGGAAATCCCCTACAACCACCCAGGATTTCTAAGCAATTTGTTTCTCGTCGCCAAGAAAGGCGGAGGTGTCCGACCGGTGATAAACCTCCAACACCTAAATTTTTTTCCTCCGTTACCATCACTTCAAGATGGAAGGCGCTCACTGTCTCCGAGACCTGCTCCGTCAGGGAGACTGGATGGTCAAATTGGACCTCAAAGATGCCTACTTGACAATACCCATGGCAGAAGAGCACTGGGACTTATTGCACTTTACGTGGCGAGGTCATCGATAGCGGTTTACCTGTCTGCCGTGCGGGCTATCTTCGGCTCCATGGTGTTTCACGAAAGTGATGAAGCCCGTGGTGGCTTTCCTCAGGGCTCGGGGGTCCGCATGATTATCTACCTGGACGACATACTGATTATGTCTTCGTCCCCCGACCAACTTCTCAGACACTCGGCTTCCAAGTCGGTGGACTACCATAGATGCTCCGTAAAACCTACTTTGTGTCCTGTGGCTTGTCTCCAGGTTTATTTGGATCGTACTCGGCTGTTGAGGTCAACGGATTTGCCTCCACTCTTTATTTCTTTGAGGGCACCGTTTCTACCGGTCTCGTCGCCTACGTTAGCCCGCTGGGTTAAGGATCTCCTTGCCGCTGCAGGAATCGATACTTCAATTTTTTCGGCTCACTCGGTTAGGGGTGCCATGGCATCGAAGGCTTCTACGATAGGATGCCGCCTGAACGATATCTTGAAAGCGGCGGATTGGTCTAAGGAATCTACGTTCCGTGATTTTTATTTCCGCCCGATTGAACATGTTTCTTCGTTGGTTGTGGCTCAGCTTTAAACTAGCATAATAGGAGCCTCCGTGTCATTAATAAAATTCCCAGATTTTACTAATAACATGACGTAAATTCATGATTTTATTAATGACACGGAGGCGAGTATTATTCCCACCCACCCACCCATGGATATGGGGCAAGTTTACAATTATGGTTCAATCGGGGGGATCTGCTTCTCTCACGGTAAGTACACATGGGTTACTTGTATTGAGTGCATGGTAATTGTAGGGTGTGACATATGTACATAATATTCTGACTATGATGCTCTTTATATGCAGGTCATGTGTATACGATATGTTACACTCAGATCCTAAGTTTGGAGTTTACCACCTATTTCTTTGTTTTACAGCTTGATTTCGTTCTGATGAAGTTACCAGTTTGACGTTTATTAGTTACTGAAGTGGATGTTTCGGTTTGGGTCTTCGGTTCAGAAGGCAAAGAAGAGGAAGTGGAAGTACAAGGATAGAGACTTATGGACTGTTCCTAGAGACTGATTGGCTGCCCTGTTACTAGGCAGATATGGTTGTATCTGTTATATATTGTTCATATTCTACATATATTTTCTCTTTCAGTTATATTTCTCTTTGCTGCTGAGGAATAAAGTAAGAAAGAGATAGCATAATACTCGCCTCCGTGTCATTAATAAAATCATGACTTTAAGTCATGTTATTAGTAAAATCTGAGAATTGTGGTGACAAAACGTAGACAAATGGCACCATTACTTATAGTGAATGATTTGGATCCATGACTGTGTCAGCTTTTCATGTACTTTGTTCATAAGAAGTACTTTTGTAGGAACTAGGGTAATTACTCAAAAAAAAAAACACTAGTTGTGCACACTGATCAATAAGCGCAAATGTTCCAGTTTCTACTCAACATCTAGTTTTCTTGGTGTACACCAGGGGTAAAGCAACCTTCAGCTCTGCAGATATTGTTGACTACATGTCCAATAATTGTTAGAGCTATAATACTGGTAAAGCAGCAGGGGGAGATGTAGTCCACAACATCTGGATTGCCAAATGTTGCCTACCCCTGGTGTAGCATCTTATCAGTAGTTTCTGGTCAGGAGGTGTTGTACATAGGCCGGCTTCCCACTTGAACAGCTGATATTGGAGCATTTGCACTTCTAGTAAAATTCAGGCACTTGTGTAATTGGGATAGTAAATCGATTATTTTGAATACTCGTGGCTTAAATGATTTTTGAATACTAGTAGGTTAAATGGATACTATAGGCATCAAAACAACTTTAGCTTAATGAAGCTGTTTTAGTGTAAATATCATGCCCCTGTAGCCTCACTGCAAAATTATCTGCCATTTAGGCATTAACCCCTTAAGGACTGGACTTTTTTTGCGATGTTGTACATTTGCGACCAGGCATCTTTTTACACTTTTGTGGTGTTTGTGTTTAGCTGTAATTTTCCGCTCTTTCATTTACTGTTCATATACAAATTATATATTGTTTTTTTCAGGACAAAAGGGGCTTTCTTTACATACCATTATTTATATAATCTCATGTAATTTAATTTTTAAAAAATGAAAAAATATGATGAAAAATTGAAAAAAATACATGTTTTTTGACTTTTATGTGAAAAATCTTTTATTCATCTACAAAAGCGAATGAAAAAAACTGCTAAATAGATTCAAAATTTTGTCCTGAGTTTAAAAATACCCAGTGTTTACATGCTTTTTGCTATTTTTTTGCATGTTATAGGGCTATAAGTACAAGTAGGATATTGCGGTTTCAAAACATATATTTTTAAAATGTATCAATAGTGACATTGTAACACTATTATCTGTCATAAATCGCTGAATAACACCCCACATGTACATATTTTTTTTAAAGTAGACAACCCAGGGTATTCAATATGGGGTATGTCCAGACTTTTTTAGTAGCCACTTAGTCGCAAACACTGGCCAAAGTTAGCGTTCATATTTGTTTGTGTGTGAAAAAAGTAAAAAACTAAATTGAACGCTAATTTTGGCCAGTGTTTGTGACCAAGTGGTTACTAAAAAAGACTGGTCATACCCCATTTGCAATACCTTGGGTTGTCTTCTTTCGCAAATGGTATGCCATCATGGGGGTAATTCTCATTCCTGGGCTACCATACGCTCTCAAAGGCAACGTAACCAACCTGGTCATTTTCAATGTAAAAATATTTGACCCATATATTTGACCCTGTAACTTTCAAAAACACTATAAAACCTGTACATGGGGGGTACTGTTATACTCAGGAGACTTTGCTGAACACAAATATTAGTGTTTCAAAACTGGAAAATGTATCACAACAATTATATCATCAGTAAACGTGCTGTTTATGTGTGAAAAATGCAAAAAAAGTCACTTTCACTGACAATATCATCGCTGTGATATGTTTTACTGTTTTGAATCACTAATATTTGTGTTCAGCAAAGTCTCCCGAGTAAAACAGTACCCCCCATGTACAGGTTTTAGGGTGTCGTAGAACGTTACAGGGTAAAATACAGTGCTAGCAAATTAAATTCTCTAGACTTTTGGCCTGGGTTGGCAGGCAGGTCCCTTAAATTGCAATCAATAAAATAACTTAATTATGTAAAAATATTACATAAATACGCACGTAGAATTTAAATATATATGCATATTTATATATTTGAAGTCTACGTGTATATTTATATAATTATTTATGTCATTTTGTATATGGACATATGAATAGTTCGTATTCTTTTTATTTATTTATATATACATAGATATATATACAATTTCATTCTAAGTGTATTTTGGTATAAATATATATATATTAATATCAAAATACAGTTAGAATAACATTTCGTATAGATATATAATTTTTTTTTAATTTTTATTATTATTTTTAATTTTTTTAATTTAATTTAAATTATTTATTATTCGTATTTTATAATAATATATATATACAATATATATATAGTTATTATATATATTATATATATACGTGTGTAAATTAATTATAAGTGTATTTTTATATTAATATATGTACATATTAATATAAAAATACACTTAGCATGACATTATATATATGATATATAGACATATATTATATAGGTATAATATATGTCTATATATCATATATATACACATATATAATAATATTTTTTTTTTATTACCTTTCACTTTAAATTTTTTTATGATTTTACAGTTGCAGGGAGACTGCCTGTCAGCACAGACAGTCCCCCTGCAGGCAGAGACTAGGACACCTATTGTGACCATGTGGTCGCCCTGTTGGGCGATCACATGGCCCCAGGGGTCCTAATCCGCCATGGGGAGACTGTCTGGGCTGCAGGCAGTCTCCCCACAACGGGAGCAACGCCGATCGCCGCCGGGGGAACGACGGCGATTGGGTAAGTACATTTTAAATTTAGGACGGTTCAGGACCGTCGTCGGTCGGCAACGCAAAAATGCCGATGACGGTCCTGAACCGTCTTGCGTCCTTAAGGGGTTAAAATCCCTTTTGTTTCTGTTTATGTAGCCCTAGCCACGCCTCCCCTGGCTGTGATTGACACAGCCTGCATGAAAACGATTATACAATTGTTTTGTTTTGCAAGGTTGTCAATCCATTAATCATTCAAGATTTTTCTGTATGCATTACTGCTATGCGCACCATCCCTATATAGGTGGCAACTTCTAACTAATACTGTGCGTTGAGTAGCGGATTTTCCCCTGCGTCATGTTATATGGCATAAGAACTATATAACCTCCAGATAAGGGGGATTAGGTGAAGATAACTATGTACAGCAATTCTGAATTCTGATGTTTGGTTATTATTTATGCATACATGTTTCTTCTATAATACAATATTGAGAGTTTTATTTACTAAAGGTAGACTTGCAGTGAACTTAAAACAGGCTTTCCATTATTTAAATAGTTAAATAGTTGATCTGATTATTTTTTTTTAACTCAGATTTTTTTGGCATTCATTTTCCATTTATCATAATTGACTAGTTGTATGCATGTTTACATAATTACTCTCTCTCTCTCTCTCTCTCTCTCTCTCTCTATATATATATATATAATGCAACACTATATTATATTTTCGTGAGGTTGACTGTGGGGTGGCAGTACCTGGCATGTAGGTCTGGGATTTCTTTTTTTTAAATTTAACTTGTTTATTTATTATTTTATTTATGAAATGTAAATACATTGTTTATTTATTTTTATTTCTCAAAATATTTACCTAAGGGATTGGGGGATTTATTAATACACTGAATGTTAAACTCGGCTCTCATATGGACTTAGAGTTATGAAACAGCAATGTTGTATAAAGGGTTTGGTTTGTTGAGAAGAGGTTTAGGCAATACATTGAACTAATTGCCTGACACATAATCCCCCAACCTTGATACAATGATCTGATAATAAATACAGATCAATAGCTCCGTCTCCAAATATGTACGTCCAGTCCATAGGAAAGGGGGTACCTAAATTGTTTATGAACGTTTCTATTTCAGTAGACGAACTTGTGGAATGTTTAAATAACTTTTTTTTAAAGCCCAACTTGGAGATGTTTATCTGTTAGGAATAAATCTCGGCATAGCTTTTTACAATACACCATGGGGTGCTACTTGTATTCAGTATCTGATCGAACTTCCTGAATTTATAAAACACATATACTTATAAACTCCAACCCTGCACTAAAACTCACAGAGCAGTAGTTTTAATAAAACATGATTACGGGTAATTAGTTGTTTAAAAAGCATCCTTAATGAGAGCTGATAAAGCTAATTTGCTAAGTAGCTGTAAATTTGATCATTTTATGTCAAACACTGCATTTTTACTGCCTTTAGAAAAAAAAAATCCTCACCAGTAAAAAATAAACATTAAGACAGAATAGATAGATATATCTTTGGATAGATGGATTCCGGAGCAATAAATAGCATTGGGGATATAAAACATCATACAAAGTAGTGAGTAGTGGGATGCTATGCTGCTCGCCATACATATCTGAGGTTGGCTGAGATTGATGGGTGTGAAACTCTTAGCAGCTGTGAATCCCCTGTAAGTTAAATCATTTATTTAAATTAATTAATTTTGAGTATGTGTGTGTGTTTGTGCGTGTATGTTTGGATCTGTATATGTATCTGTGCCTGCACATTGCAGTTGAAAAAAAGTTGGAGCAGCAAGTAACCAACTGTGGTATTCTGACTATTGGAATTAAATGCAAAATAAATAAATAAATATATATATATATATATATATATATATATATATATATATATATATATATATATATATATATATATATATATATATATATATATATTTATATATATATATATATTATTTTTTTTTTTTTTTACTTTTATTTTTATTTTTAAATCATGTTATATAAGCATACTAGGGAAGAGCATGTTAGGGGAACATAATGCCATCTCAGAGTTTTGGAGACATCAAATATATATATATATATATATATATATATATATATATATATATATATATATAATCTATTTAGTTTTGCACAAACAATTTTCACACAAAACAAACAGTGAAATGAAGTCGATTTTACAAATTGTGATCAGATACATGTAATTACTAATGCCTTGGCCCATTCTCCCATCCCCAGAGTGATAAAAAAACAAAATGTAGCTAAAGGTCACTATGTACTTCCCCCATTTATGTTTACATTAGTAAATGGACCAAGGGATTGAAAAGGACTCAGGGAGGTAGTTTTGGCTTTCATCAGCTGCTCTTATTTAAGACTAGAGCCAAGGCTGGTCCTCGTTTCACTGAGTTTACTCTACTCCAGATGTGTTTCGGCTCCAGAGTGGCTGCCATGTACTGTAAATAGGCATCAGAGGACTCGTCAATCTGTGGGACAGAACACACTGATGTCGCCAGGCCACCATTAAGAAATTGCAGATATTTAGATTCCATTGCACTAGGTGTGCAGTGAGTTCCTGGTTAAAGGGTGATACACATGTAAATTATGTTAAAGATTTCATTATAAAAAAAAAAGTTTTAAAGCTCTGGTTTAAACACATTTAGAAATCTATGCAAGTTATATTCACTTCTGCCTAAAATGTAAATTCAGTTTGCAAAGCAGAATGCTACACATTAGTCGGTTGCATTGATCTTATTTAATAGGATTATGTACATTGGCTGCCAGAGATTTGTGGGAATTGTGTCCAAAATCAGTCGATAGCCAAGATGGGACAGTCTTGTTTTTTTATACATATGTATATGGCATCTTTATCATACATATATTCTTAGCTCGATTTTACATTTCGATGTTTTAATGTTTTATTTTCACACATCATAAAGAAATTTGATTACATATTTATATATTTCTTGTATCGCTGCAGGAAAACAGATAATGTTAACTCTTTACATGCCAGAGCAGTCTTGAGTTTTTGTGCACTCGGGAGGCAAGGTCGTTTTGAAAATGCTGCTTTTTTTTTTATTATAACTCATACTGCTACAAATATTACTATTAACTATATTGTTTTTTTTTTTTTAAATGACAGCTAAAAAAAATGAAAGCTCTTTATCCAATGCCATACATATATATATATATAATTTGACATATGAACAAAATATTTTTTTTAAAAAAAGCTAAATATCACTACAAAGCACATTTTAAATGTTTTACCAATACTATTTTTAACACAGCTAGTCCAGCTAAAAGTATCAGGGCCACTGACTATCTGAGTTTTTTTCAGATGGAGAGTAGGGACCAACTGCTATGGACCTTCGAGGTTTTCAGTGGCAGGTAACTTTTTAGGCCTGGCTAGTGGCATACAACTTAACATTTTAAACCTTGAATATCTATATATCTATCTCTACACAACTCAAGTCCATCTTTCTACCCTCTTGTGGCTCTAACCCCTAACCAGCCGCCCACTTGTGCCCAGTTACTTGTGTAGCTTTCCTATCTCCCCCTACTTGCCTGCCCCTAATAACCACGTCCGTCTCTTCCCATCCCAGTTTGCATTTTGGTCCATTTGTGCTTTTGAACCCCAAGCTGACTTTGATCATAGCCCTCTAACCATCCACCTCCACCTCTGTTTATAACTCTAGCTGTCTCCTCCATTTATGGATTAAGTATTTTATTGCATTAGTGTCCCCACAGGTGTCTACAAACCCCTTATTGAAGATAGACCAGGAGGCTAACAATTTAATTCAAGTTGCAGAAGTTTATTGATAATCTTCCAGGCAGACCTGTGGAATTTGTCAAAGTAAGTTGGCTGAAAGCACTAGGTAACTGGTTGGACTTTGATTTAGAAAACTACAGTTCATGCACTGCCAATATATTTAAAAGGAGTAGACAACAGTAGTACTATCTTGGCACCTAATTATTCATGAATTCTTGACAGATTTTGTTTTAGTGATTCACATTTTATTTGTCAAGGTAGTCTTGATTATATAGTAGTTAGCCCCCCAAAAATGGTGCCTCCTCTGTTTTGTTCTTGCTCATGATTGGGCACCCAATGTGTTAAGAAGTCTATGTCTTGAACTTCTGTGTACT
Source organism: Pelobates fuscus (assembly GCF_036172605.1). Taxonomy (NCBI): domain Eukaryota; kingdom Metazoa; phylum Chordata; class Amphibia; order Anura; family Pelobatidae; genus Pelobates; species Pelobates fuscus. The sequence goes on from NC_086320.1 coordinate 99,016,024, forward strand.
CTGCTGATGCCTCTGAAAATATTATAAGAAATCATCCGAAGTATATTTTCAGCTGGAAAAGCAACTGTCTGGTTGGTTGCTTAATCAGTGCCTGGTGTGGAATCCATTGATTTGAATTGAAGTAAATGAAATTGTTAGCATATGACTCACCTAAGAGGTTTTTCCTTGAAGTGGCAGATGAGCTTACACTTGAATGGTCCTTGGAGTGACACTAAAAAGCCTACAGTTATTTAATTAAATGTGCAAAGGGATTGGGATAGTGTGTAAATAACTGTTTTCTTTGGTTTATATTGTATGTATTGGGGCTGATGTGTGTGTACTATAGTCAGTGGGAGTTTGAGCACAGAGTTTATTTTTTTTCCTAATAGCGGAATCAATTGAACTTTGATTAGTGATATATATATATATATATATATATACATATATATAATCTTGGTTTATGAATAACCTTCTCATTGGCTGATCTTTGGCTTTGAATTCTGTTTTGTGATCTGTTCAGCCGTCTGTTTTCATACTCTTTGTTTACTTTACAAATTTTCATAGACTTGTAGTGGATCAAGTGAAACATATACTCCACTTGGGCTTTGTTTTTGTTTTTTTATAAATCCACTTGTATGAATTAACGTGTGATGGTTGATTGTTAATCTTTTCAGTTCTTTTAGCTTTTGTCTGACCACTTACAATTAAGCTGTCGTGTCTTGGTTGATAAGTTCGAAGAAATTTGATGTATTTTTTATTTATTTAATATACCTGCCTGTCTGAGTCTGCAACACAATGTCTGCCCGGGGTTGGTTCTTTTAGTTTATCTAATAATTTGACAATGACCACATAACTCCAAATCCATGTGTTTTTTTTTATGGAAATAGAATATTTAATCCTTTATAAAACCTTTATCTAGATGTTTTGCCTGCCTAGCACTTCGCGCTTGATAAAGGTTTAAAGGGAGGACCAAAACTTTGTGGTTTTGCTCTTTAAAGTTAACGGTGAATTAAGCATTACCATGCAAAACCCAATATAAAAGCACACAATAAGCCTTAATGGAGAATGCATTTTTTAATTAAACAAATTCATAATATGGAATTAATGAAACACATACAGGCCTTATTTTTCAATTTTCTGATTATTGGTAATGTAATGTGAATGCTAAGTATATACACCTATTCGTATTTCATCACACTTTAGCAAAATTGCATTCTAAAATATAAAACCCTCCAATGTTTAATGAAACTAGCTTACATGCTGATCTACAATGTCTTTAGTCTCCAGGCGGGCTAATTATTGCACACACACAGAATATGAATGACTTTCTCTATCATTTTTGAATCACTTTGAATCTCCATATGGAGAGGGCAAGTTCAGTTTGGCTCAAATATAGCTTCTTATGCCATATCTCCAGAATGATCGAACCACATCCCACATTTCCAATAAATCGAAGTTTAAAGCAGTTATGCTTAAACATGTCCTGAGCCATGATACTCACACTCTTCCTCAGTCCTAAAAGTCTGAAACTCACCCACCTATTTCATTATAATCACACTAAATCACAAAATCAATAGTCATCCATGCCTTTTAAATATTACACCAAACCAAAAAAACACTTCACCTTTCAACAACGCCATCTGATGCAATCTCTACAGGACCAGACTGGCCCACCGGGATACCAGGAAATTTCCCGGTGGGCCGCAGCACCTGGGGCTTGGCAGCCAGCCCAAATCATCAGGCTCATGCCATTTAAGTATTTTCCCTTCGGACTATGCCAGCCTGTGTCAGTCCGAGGGGAGTAAAGAGGGAGGAGCTGGGGGCTGGGGGCTGGGGGCTGGTGCAGCTGCATTTAGGCTACTGGCAGCCAGCATGCCCCGCCCTCACACGTTAGCAATGCCTCCTGAATGGAAACCCTGCCTCCCTCGCAAGGTCTGCCCCCACACACGTTGCTGACCTACCTGGAAGGAAGATGCCACAAAATGGCAACTTCCCCTGTCAGTGCCAGGTAAGCTTCAGCCATGACAATGATTGTGTATGTGTGCCTGCTAGTGAGTGAGCTTGTGTGTGTGTGTGCCTGCTAGTGAGTGAGCTTGTGTGTGTGCCTGCTAGTGAGTAAGCTTGTGTGCATGTGTGCCTGCTAGTGAGTGAGCTTGTGTGTATGTGTGTCTGATAGTGAGTGAGCTTGTGTGTCTGTGTGTGTGTGCCTGCTAGTGAGTGAGCTTGTGTTTGTGTGTGTGCCCATTAGTGAGTGAGCTTGGGTGTGTGTGGCTGCTAGTGAGTCAGACAGCCACTGAGGGTAGACTTAGAGCTGCAATGTAAGCATTGCAGTTCTCTGGAACTGCAATGTTTTACATTGCAGCACTAAGTGCAATAGGGACACAGGTCAGCACCCAGACTACTTCAATGAGCTGAAGTAGTGTGGGTGCCTACAGTGTCCCTTTAAATGTTTCACTCTGAAAGGACCAATAGTTTATATTATAATATATATATAGCCAATAATATGTATGGCTATGTCTTGCCACTCCAGATGATTGAGTAATATATAAACACAATATATATTATGTGTTTATAAATTACTCAATCATCTGGGGTGGCAAGACATAGCCTTACATATTACATGTGACAATACATGGCACAATGACTTATGGGGCTGAATAGATTTTTTTTGTCCAGGGCTGCTTTGTAGCCCCAGTCCGGCCCTGAATCTCAATGCCATTATACAGGCATCTGAACCATACAATACAGCTGATATGTCATCCTATCCACACCTCTCTCGTGATCTCTATTAAGGAAATCAACACATTCTTCTTCTTTGCATAGAAAAGTGAACTAAGTCTGTAAAACATTATTCTGACTCCATCATAATAGTAAGAAAAAACTTCAAATTAAAGTGTACGGTGTCAAAGTATATGATATGGAATACAGATTCACTTTGATATTAAACTCATTCTACTATAGTGTGCATATATATATATATACCCTAATTATAACTAAATCCACCGGCAATGCTATATAGTAAAAGCACTCCGTTTACTGTATAAAGTAAAAGCAGTGCTATAGTGGAACTACTTAAAAATAAGCAGTTATTCGGAATCCATACATGCAACCATCTTGAAAAAATATTACACAACGGATTTACATCACACAGAGCTATAAATGGAACAAAATTACAACTTGCTGTTGGAACTAATGGTACATCACAATCAAGAATTAAAGAGAAAATTACTTTTTTTTAAATGGACTCCCTGTAGCTTGCTGTTGAATTTATAGAGCATAAATAACTTTTCAAAGTAGATCAAGCTGTCCTCAAGTCATTTCTAACTGGAATCAGGGCCGGACTGGGATAAAAATTTGGCCCGGGCATTTTTTTATCACAGCGGCCCACTAAGAAGGGGGCGGGTCAGAGAAGGTGTGTTTTGTCATCACTAACGACAAACACGCCCCCTCTCATAATGCAGGCCAGGGCAGACCATGCGCAGAGCTCTGCTAAAGAACTCTAGCATGAGAAAAAAAAATTGTGGTCTTGTGTGTGTGTATAGAGTGAGCTGATTGTGGTGTGGTATTGTGTAATAAGGTTGGTTTTAGTCGTGTTGTGTTTGTGGTGTAATGTAATGCATATGTGGCTAGGGGCTGTAGAGAATGTGTGTATAGGGGATGTAGCAAGTGTGTGCATACAGGCTATAGTGTGTGTGTGTGTGTGTGTGTGTGTGTATAGGTGATGTAGTGTTTGTAGAGAGTGTGTGTTTAGGGGTGTAGTATGTGTTTGCTTACAATGAATCTAGTGTGTGTATAGGGGATCCAGAGTGTGTATGTCAGGAATGTAGTGTGTGTGTGTGTGTATATATATATACACACATACATATATTATATATATATATACATATGTTTGGAAGTATTGTGTATATGTGTGGTGCAGTGTGTTGGGGAGGTTCTGTGTGTATGTGAGGGGTGTAGTATGTGTGTATGATGGATGCTGTGTGTGATGTGTATGATGTGTGTAAGAGTGCTGTGTATGATGTGTTTTGTGATAGTGGTGAGTGTGATGTGTGTGTGAGTGCAAAGTATGTGAGAGTGCTGAGTGTGATAGTGCTGTGGATGATGTGTGTGAGTACTGAGGGTGATGTGTGTGAGGGTGCTGTGTGTGAGAGTGCCGAGTGTGATAGTGCTGTGGATGATGTGTGTGAGAGTGCTGAGTGTGATAGTGCTGTGGATGATGTGTGTGAGAGTGCTGAGTGTGATAGTGCTGTGGATGATGTGTGTAAGAGTGCTGAGGGTGATAGTGCTGTGGATGATGTGTGTGAGAGTGCTGAGGGTGATAGTGCTGTGGATGATGTGTGTGAGAGTGCTGAGGGTGATAGTGATGGGTGTGAATGTTAGAAGGGATTGAGTGTTTAGGGGGTAAAATAAAAAAAAAAAGTAGGCATTATGTCCCCCCCTCCCTTCTTACCTTTAGCTTGGGAGGGGGAGACCAGCACTCTGGTAAGTGAGAGGGGGGGACTGGCATTCCGACACCATCCCTGGTGGTCCAGCGGTGAGTGAACTCTGGTCTGCAAGGCTAGAGTTCACTCTCGTGAGATCCGGCCGTTGCCATGGCAACGCGCCGGATCTCGCGAGAGGAACCCGGCGGAGCTGCAAGATAGAGCTCCGCCGGGTCCTCTCCCTCCCTCCCCAGCCGCATGTCTCTCCAAGGGGGCCGGTGAGGGAGGTCTTTGATCTCCTCACCGGCCCCTCATTGAAAACAGCGGGGCCGGCGCTCAGATAGTGCCGGCCCTGCATAGACCGGCAGGGGAGATCCTGGGACTTCCCCTGCCGGCCTCGGCCCCTGGCCACCGCGGCCCACCGGGCATTTGCCCGGTCTGCCCGATGGCCAGTACTGGCCTGACTGGAATTAAAATTGGCACTCACTATGCTCACCAATATTATAATCAAATCAGAATTTATTGACACATTTGATATAAATATTATTATAAGAGTTGGTGTAACTCTACCAGTGTGAGTCTCCAGGGTCTTGTAAAAAATATATATGTGGCCACCTTAATTACCAAGAAGGTGAACAGTCACCTGGGCCCTGAGGGGTTAAGTCTGTTAGGTTAGTCTACTGGACCCATATAATCAACCCCCGAGTTTCTGGGGGTCACTAAACCCCTAACCACTCCCAAAGAAAAATGCATGCCTACCTCTTACATTAACAGCAGTGAGAGGCCCCAAAATAAAAATAAAAAGTAACATACTTATAAAAAAGTTTCTTATATTCACAATTTAAAGTGTTCTTTTTTCCAATCTTCTTTATTCATCCTCATAAAAGGATACACATAAAAAACATCATAGTCAGACAAACCAGTTTAAAATAAAAATAAAAAAAACATGAATTTGCCCAAAAAAAATAAAAAGCCAAAGAAAATCAAAATCATGAAGAAACTTGATATACGTGTATGTGTGTAGTCTCCTGGTTACTTAATGGCAATCAGTACCCTTAATAAGAGGTTGCGCCATCTTGTGAGTCTTGAAGAGTGCTAGCTGTATTTTATTACAGTGCCCAGGACACTAGGTATCCCTTCTGCCCTGAAGGATGCCAGATACGTTGGTGGTGGAGAAAGAGGAGGTGAGACTCTCTGGGCATTTGTGTTTCCCAGGGGTCCCTGTATAAATTGAGAGACCTGATTGGCACTCAGTGAAAGAGACATTCAGGTCTCTCTTATGCTGAGCGTAGAATTTATACAGTGCGTTGTGTTCCTCTTCCCTGTGGAACTGGAACGGTTAATTTCATAGTTCACCTAGTGTGACCTTACTCATAGTCTCATTAGGTGTAGCAATTACACCAGTAATAGGGCTTTTTTTTTTTTTAGTCCATTTAACTGCAACACTATTTAGTGGATACCAAGCGGCATGGGAGTTTCTGTGGTTTCCTAAGGGGCTCTCACTTTACTAGCTGACATTGCAGTAAAGCTATGCCAATCACTATGGGTTAATTAGTATTGGTTAAATGTACAGCATACTGTACAGCAACTCTTTGTAAAATCGTCTATCAATAAAGTTGTTGTAGAGAACATAAAGTAGAGCGTTTTGGGATGCTCATTACAGACATTGAATCTCGCTAAGTTTGTGTTAAAGCGGCACTGTCATGCCGAATTCCGTTTTTTTTTTAACCCCCCTCCCGCCTCAACTACATCCAATCGACCCCCTAGTCACCCCCAAATGCCCCTATGCCCCCCACATTACCTATTTTTTATTCTTTATTTTCTGCCCCGATCTATATTCAGGGCGCCGCCATCTTTGTGTGGGTAGGTGAAGTCTCTGTGGGACACGTCATCTACCCACACTAGATAGCCCTGAGATTCCCGCACATGCCCAGTGAAACATCTGGACATGCGAACGGGAATTTCACCTATTCATTCATTCATCAGACAGACGAATGAATGAATAGAAAAAATCAGACGAACAAACTAACACTGTGTATCAGTGTTCGTTTGTTCGTTCAGTTTATTACAAGGAGGGAGCTACCGGCGTGCAGCTCCCTCCTTGCAATATGTAAAGACAGAAGCGGCAGGGAGCAATGCTCCCCACCACTTCATAAGCCCCCAGGTCCCCTCCTCACTCTATGGGGGTCAATATGACCCCCATAATAGCACAAGGGAGATTAAAATCTCCCCAATGCCCCTACTCGCTATACCGCGAGTAGGGGCATGTCCACTAAACAGTGAGCAGCCTGTGGCTGCTCACTGTAAAAAAAAAAAAAAAAAAGGGTAATAAGGGGGGGACGGGGGACCTACTGTCCTCCCCCGCCGGACCCCACCCCTGGACGGCGGGTGGGGGCCATAATAGTAATAGGGGGGGGGACCTACTGTCCTCCCCCCCAGCCCCCACCCCTGGGCGGCGGGTGGGGGCCATAATAGTAATAGGGGGGGGACCTACTGTCCTCCCCCCGGCCCCCACCCCTGGGCGGCGGGTGGGGGCCATAATAGTAATAAGGGGGGGGGACCTACTGTCCTCCAGCTCCCGTCCCCCACCCCTGGGCGGCGGGTGGGGGCCCTAATGGTAAAAGGGGGGGGGACCTACTGTCCTCCCCCCCGGCCCCCACCCCTGGGCGGCGGGTGGGGGCACTAAGTAAATTCCCCCCCCCCATCAAGGTGACTAGGGGTGCCCAAGCCCCTAATCACCCATCCCTCACCCAAATAAAAAATGCCCCTACCTACCCCCCTCACCCTAAAAAATAGTGAGGGGGGAATAAAATTGCTAACCTGTAAAGTAAAATTAAACTTACCATTCGACGTCTTCTTTTTTCTAAAATCTTCATTTTCAGCCCCAAAAAAGGCCAAATAAAAAACCATCATAGCCGTCGAACTAAAAATAAAATAAAAAACCCGAGCGCAAAAAAAAAACCTGACGAAAAAGAAAAAACCCGAGCGCACAAAAAAATAATCCATCTTCACCCATGGAGGGCTCCGCGCAGACTGATCTCCGCAGGGCGGGGCAAGGCTTATAAAGCCTTGCCCCGCCCTGCAATTAGCCTAAGAACACTCTGATTGGTGGGTTTAAGCCAATCAGAGTGCTCTTTGTCATTTTACAAGCGTGGGAAAGTTCTTTGGAATTTTCTCACGCTTCTAAAATGACACAGAGCACTGTGATTGGATGGATTTCAAGCCATCCAATCACAGTGCTCTGTGTCATTTTACAAGCGTGGGAAAGTTCTTTGGAATTTTCCCACGCTTGTAAAATGACACAGAGCACTGTGATTGGATGGCTTGAAATCCATCCAATCACAGTGCTCTGTGTCATTTTACAAGCGTGGGAAAGTTATTTGGAATTTTCCCACGCTTGTAAAATGACACAGAGCACTGTGATTGGATGGATTTCAAGCCATCCAATCACAGTGCTCTGTGTCATTTTACAAGCGTGGGAAAATTCCAAAGAACTTTCCCACACTTGTAAAATGACACAGAGCACTGTGATTGGATGGATTTCAAGCCATCCAATCACAGTGCTCTGTGTCATTTTACAAGCATGGGAAAATTCCAAAGAACTTTCCCACGCTTGTAAAATGACACAGAGCACTGTGATTGGATGGATTGAAATCCATCCAATCACAGTGCTCTGTGTCATTTTACAAGCGTGGGAAAATTCCAAAGAACTTTCCCACGCTTGTAAAATGACACAGAGCACTGTGATTGGATGGATTTCAAGCCATCCAATCACAGTGCTCTGTGTCATTTTACAAGCATGGGAAAATTCCAAAGAACTTTCCCACGCTTGTAAAATGACAAAGAGCACTCTGATTGGCTTAAACCCACCAATCAGAGTGTTCTTAGGCTAATTGCAGGGCGGGGCAAGGCTTTATAAGCCTTGCCCCGCCCTGCGGAGCTCAGTCTGCGCGGAGCCCTCCATGGGTGAAGATGGATTATTTTTATGTGCGCTCGGGTTTTTTCTTTTTCGTCGGGGTTTTTTTTTTGCGCTCGGGTTTTTTATTTTATTTTTAGTTCGACGGCTATGATGGTTTTTTATTTGGCCTTTTTTGGGGCTGAAAAATGAAGATTTTAGAAAAAAGAAGACGTTGAATGGTAAGTTTAATTTTACTTTACAGGTTAGCAATTTTATTCCCCCCTCACTATTTTTTAGGGTGAGGGGGGTAGGTAGGGGCATTTTTTATTTGGGTGGGGGGTGGGTGACTAGGGGCTTGGGCACCCCTAGTCACCTTGATGGGGGGGGGAATTTACTTAGTGCCCCCACCCGCCGCCCAGGGGTGGGGGCCGGGGGGGAGGACAGTAGGTCCCCCCCCTTTTACCATTAGGGCCCCCACCCGCCGCCCAGGGGTGGGGGCCGGGGGCTGGAGGACAGTAGGTCCCCCCCCCTTATTACTATTATGGCCCCCACCCGCCGCCCACGGGTGGGGGCCGGGGGGGGAGGACAGTAGGTCCCCCCCCCTACTACTATTATGGCCCCCACCCCAGCCGCCCAGGGGTGGGGGCTGGGGGGGGGGAGGACAGTAGGTCCCCCCCTTCTTATTACCATTATGGCCCCCACCCGCCGCCCAGGGGTGGGGGCCGGGGGGGGGAGGACAGTAGGTCCCCCCCCTCTTATTACCATTATGGCCCCCACCTGCCGGCCAGGGGTGGGGGCCGGGGGGGAGGACAGTAGGTCCCCCCCCCCCTCCCTACTACTATCATGGCCCCCACCCGCCGCCCAGGGGTGGGGGCCGGGGGGGAGGACAGTAGGTCCCCCCCTTTATTACCATTATGGCCCCCACCCGCCGCCCAGGGGTGGGGGCCGGGGGGGAGGACAGTAGGTCCCCCCCCTCATTATCTTTATGGCCCCCACCCACCGCTCAGGGGTGGGGGCCGGGGGGGGAGGGACAATAGGTCTCCCTCCCTTATTTTACTTTACAGCCCCCACCCGTCGTTTAGGGGTGGGGGGCAATATATTTTTTATTTTATTTATTTTTTACAGTGAGCAGCCACAGGCTGCTCACTGCTTACTAGACATGCCCCTACTCGCGGTATAGCGAGTAGGGGCATATTATTTACTAATACCAAGTCATTTTTACTTAGTGTTAGTAAATTTGGCTGAAAGACCAATTTAGGTCTTTCAGCCTTTTAGTAGATAGCTCCCTGATACCGTGGGAATTAGGGAGTTATCTACTAAGCGGCTGCAAGATGCAGCCACAGCAATGAATAGGATCGGAGTTTCATTCATTTGAATGAAATTCCGATCCGAACAAAGTACTGAATTGCATCCTAACACCAATGGAGAAACAGTGCTCATTCTGTTAGGATGCAATTCGGCAGTTTTGCCGGCGTTCTGTCTAAGTGACAGGACGTTCGGCAATACTGACAGGAAGCATTGTGGGAACTGGGAGGAAAGCTAGGGATCATGGGAAAATTGCTCTGACCAGCGGAAATGAAGCACACTTTGCTCCTCCGCTGGTCAGAGCTGGTCAAGCGGAGGAATCCTCCATAAGACAGAGTCCCTACTTTGTCTTATGATTTTAAAGAAAACTAAAGAAGACAGGAAGAAAAGAATAACAGATCCCGAGAGAGGGGGAGAAGAGGAAGAGATTGAGGAAAGGTAAGTTCGGCATGACAGTGCCGCTTTAAATGATTCAGAAATTCAGTTAGTTACTGAAGTGAAAATTCAAAGTGAATTTCAAATTTAAGACCCGATTGAGTATTTAAGTAGCCAAATCGAAAGCATGGCTGAACTAGAGAGGTTTTTTTAGTTTGGCTGTTTTGACCTGAAATTTTAAATTTTCTTTAAATTCTCACTTTAGCGAATAATCCCGTAATTGTATAATAGCCTAGACTGCCATTAAAGTATTCTCAGTCATTAGAGTATTCTCTGGTTACAAACTCTGATCTGAAATCTAGCTGTATTGCGAATGGCTGAAACACCCTGCGATTTATTAGAGAACTAAAACATGAACTGCTAGAGAAGCTGTCGAGAAAATGTCTCCAAATCAAACAGAGTCACATTTTGGCTATTTTAGCCTGCCTTTTGTAATTCTGTATTCAATTCACTGCAATGCAATATTTAGTGCAAAAACATAAATAAAAAAACTAGAAATATTTAATTAGAATAAAGGCCTGACATTTGAATTATTTTTCTTTTAATTTTTTTATCTTCGCTCTCCATGCTAGCACCAACTTTCTCTAAAAAGCTAAATCTATCTGAAAAGCAGAATCCTTTGAAGCTGTAAAATGCATATCAGTCTTCGATCAGACACATACATTTTTAAGAAGAAAGGGTGTGATATGTTTTATTTATTTCTTTTTTGCAGACCTTTCGATTTATTTTCTTGCAAATCCAAACACTAGTTTCAATAGATGATATGAATAACTGGGTAAAACAGACATATTTATGGGATTTTACTTCATTATTTTGTATGATTATAATACATCACTTGGCGCTTTGCTTTCTATTTCTGCTTTCTTTCACAAAGTCTTGAAAAACACGGCTCACTAATTAACAAACAGCAATATACATGATGTATGCATACAGTAAAACAAGTATAAATCAGCCAGACGTGCCCTGTGGATCGTTCCATTTTCTTAAAGACTAAACAAGGTTTACTTTTCAGCTGGGACCAATAGAGAGATGCCAGGTCACATCTCAGAAGCCACAGGGTATCTTGTAAATACCACAGAACTGCCATTTGGACTGATGCATAACAGGAGAGTAATGGAAGTGATCTCCTATGGAATGCTGGGAGCTGTAAGGGGGGTTGACCAGAAAGGTGACCTGATCCTGCGAAGACAGAGTAGTGCTCTCTACAAAAACATTATTGCATTTGCATTCTAATGAGAATATACTGTGGTTTTCTGGTCCTAAAATAAATCTGTGGTCTCTAAAAAAAATCTTTAAAAATGAACAATTGCAATAACTTTTTTTTTTTTTTTTTTAACCTCATAGTGAGCTAATTGGCATAATGTAAAAGACTGATAGACAGACAGACAAACATAGAGCCAGGGCTTAAGTCCAAAACTTGGTAACCCTTTACCCAAAGCCTCACCCCATAACACCTGCAAGATATTCCTGATACATACAAAAAGACACTCACATATTCATACATAGGCACACATTTAGAAAAAAGTCAAAATAGGATCAGCGCTAAAAATGCCACAAATATGGGGAGTGTATGATAAATAGGCTGCACACCTATATACAGGGGAGTACCCTCCAATCCCCTATAAAGCGCCTTTAATACAAAAGATTATATATAAAATGCATACATAAAATAGTTACAGACAGAGTCCAGGATAATAGTCCTCAATAAATAAGGGAAATTCCTGTAGGGCAGCGGTGATTCGTCTCAGATGTAGACTGTATTTTTAGTGCGCCATATGGGAAGAGGAACAGAAAAAAAGAGGAAATCCAATGGCACAGTAGGTAGGTATATGTGGATATAAAAATATGTAAGTATTACTCACAATTTCCAGAGCTAAAATCCAGCTCTGGTATGAAATGCGTGAAGTGGAATGATCCCCACTCAAGGATATATGGAGTAACAACTTAAAATTCAGTAGTCCAACGGTGGTTCCAGCCGAAAATAAAAAGATGAAATATATAGTGCTCACTGCTTAAACTGGAGTATAAATTAAAAGAAAGTATAAAATGTACTTACAATATATTGAGCAGGCTTATACTGCTCGGTGAATAGCGTATGGGTGGAATAATCCCCACCTAAGGATTCTTTTGGCGTTTCTTAGGATGAAAACCAAAAAAGTCAGGTTTAGAAATAAAATAATAAATAAAATAAAAGTGAGAAAGGAAAGTGGCAACTAAAATATTTAGGGCCAAGATTCCTTTATTATAACAATATATAAAATTTTTGAAACAATCTCTAGACGCGTTTCGCCTACAATAGGCTTCTTCAAGTAGAGTATAATAAAAACATAAACCTGACTTACAATGCTTTATATAGGATACATTAATTGTATTGGAATTCAAATATTTCTGCCAAAATGACATCATTATAACCTTAATTTTAAAATACATATCAAAATTGTATGGCAGTAATATAAATCACATATAAACACATATAAAAGAATAATTATGCATGTAACTTTAAAAAACGAGGTGCTGGTATGTTAAAAAAATCAATATAGAAAGAGACCACGTGACGCACGGTTAAAATCACGTCCGCGTCACGTGGTTTAAATGAAACGCATGCGTCACACACTAATGGAACGCATGCAAAGTGAGCCGGCCAGGCGGGACAAACCGAACGTTGCGTCACCAAAGAGGAGGAGCCCCACGGTGAGCGCGAACGGAGGCAGTGTTTACATGCTGTCTGATCGAATAGACGAGCAGACAGCATGCTTACAATTTGTATAAACGGGCCATAGGATCGAAGCCCGGAAGGGGAGAAAGTCTATTATACAGTTGGATTGATTCAGTAGGGCAATAAAGGGCCAGACTACATTTTTAAAAGAAGACTGGAATGCATAAGGCAAAAAAACGTAATTAGCTGAATTCCAAGGTGGGTGGCGAGGGAGTGCAGATTTGTGATATTCCTGCTCCCAGCATCACTCTGCGGTGTGCGAGGGAGCTCACAAATCAGTGCTCCCTTGCCACGCGCCTTGGAACCCAGCTAGCCATCTGTCACAGGCTAACAAGGTATTTGCCAGGGTATTTGGGGGCAGTGTTTTTTGCCACCCCCTGGAAAGTGCCACCCAAGGCAAATGCCTTGTTTATCTCGTGAAAAATATATCACTGGCTGGCCGACAATATAAGTCACCCTCCTGGGCATTGGTTTATTTGGTTTTAATATATATTTATGGCCCCTGGCTTTGGTTGGGGGCGGAGCTTTGAAAGGGTAATGGTAAATTTTTGGTTTTGGTTAAAAGTTATTGTTTTATTATTATTAAGGGTGTTGATGGTTAAATTGGAATTGTAAAATCCAAATTTAAAGGTTCACAGCCATTCTCCAAATGTTACAGTTTTAATCAAAATAAACAATTGAATAAAGAAGTTGTTTTGTGTTTTTATTATATTTATGTATTATTCAAAAAAATGCAACATTCCAACCCCATATTCCCTGAAATTCCTAGTTGTATACAGTTCTGTGCTGCTCTCCCTGCCCGACTCTGCTCTGTGAATCAAGGCATCCCCAACTGAATCCCACAGAGAGGACTGGGCAGGGCGAGCAGCACAGAACTAGCGATTCTGGCCTCTCGTCTGACTGTGAGGCCAAAGAGATTCGGGGCTCAGGAGCCAGACATTCAGGGCTGGAGCCTTTCCAGACCCCATTGTCAGCATACATCGCTGGATAAATAAATATCAAATATATCTTTTAAAAAAGAACTGCTTAATAATGTTTTCACAACACAGACACAAATATTTTAAATAACGTAAACTAGTTGTATTTTATAATGATATGGCTACTCACAAAGTATGAGATTAACCAAATATGAAAATGTGAAAACACGTAAATTCCACTTTGTTCATAGACATTGAATCAGGCCTGACTTACAGGGAGGTTTGAAAGGGACAACGCGGTGTTCCCAGCATTAGATATAGTTGAGTCCAGAGCTCTTTCAATACAAGTCTCCCCACATTGTTGTTAAGGTTTGGAAGTTTCTATTTACTGAAATACAATATTCATCACTGAATGGCTCAACGGTGAATGTTACCCTACGGTGGCTTTTTTGTCAATGCACTCTAGACAGGATTTCCCATCGCTGTGTGCCAAATCAGTAAGTGTCATTCTTTTTAGCAGTGCCATCTGACATATATGCAGTGATACTTTGCTAATTTAATGATATCAGTTATAAATGATGTAGTAGGGGTTTTCCATTGTCCAGCTATAAATGTCATGGAGGCTGCTAAGACCTGATGGAGCAGTGCTCTTCAATTGAATTGAAAGGAGTCAATAAACCGATTAAAGATGAACATGTGTGAACGTTATAGACCATGTGTTTTTTCCAAAACCACTTGCAAATGGAAGTGCAACCGTAAAAATCTCACAGTTTGACAGGACAACCACATAGTTATCAGCTCACCAACTGGATATTTAGATTTACAGTTGTTGTGCAAAAGGTTTTGAATATTATTACTGGTGTTAGGTTCCATCTGAGTAGAACCTTAAGTAGTTTAAAATGGTTCCAATACATGCAGGTACTAATGTAAGGCACTGATTTCAACCATCCAATTATTTTCTGTGCAACTGATTTTCAGGTTTATTTCACAGTTCTTGATATGTGTAGATTTTGTCCTTTACAGAGAGGAACCACTCATCATTAGTCTGTCATACTGATAAAATTGTCCAAATATTATGCAAAACCAGAAAACGCACTTAGCTGGGGTGGTGGTTAACTGTACTTGCCGCACTAACCTTAAAAGTGGTATTGCTACTTGTAAAATTCTTCATTTGCAAGTCAGGATTTAAAAGAAAACGTCTGTAAAATATACATTTAACCAAAATAAAAAAAATTCATAGATCACAGATGCTAGAACTGTCATATATTTTATGACATTTGATATCAAAACTGCAACCATAATATGTTTTAGTACACAGGATAATGTTTTTTTTGGCAAATATAATAATACCATCCACTAGATAATCTTAAAATTGATTTAATCTATTTTACGAGATATAACATTTTATTTGAGTTTTCCAACATAGATTACAATGATGTAATAGAGCTGCATTCAGTATATTCAATGCAAAACACACTGTTCTGATTAATTTAGGAGATCATTGTCAAGAGACAGCAGTAAGAACTGGCTCAAAGTCCAGTTTGGGAAAAGCACTGAAAAGAATGAATTGGGCAATGTGTGATTCCAAGTACTTTAGTACAATATGTACCGCTAATTATTCTTTGATTCCCACACATTTTTCATACGAAAATAGCCCAGTGACAACAAAGTGAAATTTGTCTGCATGCATTACTCATTTACCCATTATTTCATCTCCACTAACCACTAGATATTAGACTGGGAACCAAACTGCAG
The DNA here is from genome assembly GCF_036172605.1 of Pelobates fuscus. Taxonomy (NCBI): domain Eukaryota; kingdom Metazoa; phylum Chordata; class Amphibia; order Anura; family Pelobatidae; genus Pelobates; species Pelobates fuscus. Next base: position 99,031,450 of record NC_086320.1, read on the forward strand.
CAGACTTTGGTTCTGGACTTTTTCTTTTTTATTATAGCAGAAATATAGAGGTGTGTACGTGCATAAAAAATATACTGTGTTTGTGGTTGCCTTGCTAATATTAAACCTGGTTTCAGTGACTGTAGTGCAAAGAGTCTTCAAGATACATCTCCTCCATTTGTGTCAAACCATTTTCAGGCTGTTTCAGAAAAAACAGGGCTCTCCATAGTTGTCGTCCATCAACGAACGGTGGTGATAGATGGAGAGGACTAGTCTATCCTTCATCCACCAACTGAAGGGAGCGTGTCTGCAGCTTCCTGCCATGAGCTAGTAAAGTGAGATCATTATTATACTTATTATTATGAGCATTTATATAGCGTCAACTTATTCCGCAGTGCTTTACAATATCAAAGGGGGAAATGTAACAATAAACAAGACAATTACAAAATGTTACAGAAACAATAGATTGATGAGGACCTTGCTCAAACAAGTTTCTCTTCTGAAGATCTTCCTTTACCAGCCTAAGAACATGGAGCTTGAAAATTGTCTTGTACCATAACAACTACAATGAGCCTAAGGCTTCTTATAGACCTTCCCATGCTGTCTCATGGCTTATCCCCGTTCCCATACATACATGCTGGGCAAAACAAACACATGTACACTCGAAGATGGAACTCAAGATGCCTGATTGACACCTTGTGGGAGACTGTCTTATAGCTGCAGTGATCTTTTTTTTAAATTGCTGCAGTTATAGGCTGCTCTCAACATAATGGGTGCAGGGTAAACCCTTTCAAATCAAAGGGAACTAAAATACATTAAATCTGAGCATCATTAAGACATATGAGAGCTGTTATATATTATTATATACTTCATAAAAGATATGACTTTGTAACCTAGCATGCAATGTAATTGTTTAAATAGCTGTGTTACGGTTAGAACTTTAGTGTAATATATACACCCCAAATAAAGAGTTTGGTGACATGAGAGTTAGAAATTCTGCTGGTAGCTTTATTTCCAAATGACAGTGGTCATAGCATGGTACATGTAATAAGAATGCTTGGTGCATATTGAAGACTCTGTGTCCCATGACGCTAACAGCACTACGCTTCTGCGCTCTTACCAATGGCTGCCTAAGGGCAGGGGCAGACTGAGAACCCTCAGGGCCCCCGGGCAAAATAAATCAAGGGCCCCCTTACAGGCCCCACCCATACTCCGCAGCAAGCGCCACCCATGTCCCGCCTCCATGCACCGCCTCCAGCCACACCCTACACAATCTTTAGACACAAGGAACAAAAGTGCAATAATCCCTTCAAGGCCCCAGTAGAGACTACAATTGAGGGCTAATGGGCCATGGAGGGGGGTCTTTCTAGCAGAGGCTATCTCAGTGTCCTTTAGAGAGTGTGTTAGAAAGAATCCCCTCCAGGCCCTATTAGAGACTACAATGGAGTCTAAAAGGCTTGGAAGGGGGTCTTTCTAACAGAGGCCATCTCAGTGTCCCTGCTGGAAACAGTCGCCTCCAGGCCCCAGTAGAGACTACAATTGAGGGCTAATGGGCCATGGAGGGGGGAGTATTCTAGCAGAGGCTATCTCAGTGTCCTTTAGAGAGTGTGTTAGAAAGAATTTCCTCCAGGTCCCATTAGAGACTACAATGGAGTCTAATGGGGCCTGGAGGGGGGCCTCTCCAACACTCTGGTACCTATTCACAATATAGCAACACAACATAGCTCGCTGATACCTAGGCCAAGTTGGCTCCTCTTACCTTAATTACTGTTGTTGGCTGGCAGTCTGTAGGCTTGCTGGAAGGCTGTGGGCTTACTGGCTGCGGCTGGCAGGCTGTGGGCTTGCTGGCAGGCTGTGGGCTTGCTGGCTACTGCCGGAAGGCTGTGGGCTTGCTGGCTGTGGCTAGCAGGCTGTTGGCTTGCTGGCTGTGGCTTGCTGGCTGGCAGGCTGTGGCTTGCTGGCTGCGGTTGGCAGGCTGTGGGCTTGCTGGCTGTAAGCCTAACTGGTGGCCTGTGGGCTGGCTGGCTGGCCTGTGGGGTGGCTGGCTGGCCTGTGGGCTGGCTGGCTTGCTGGCTACTGGGGCACTTGGAGATTATTTAAAGAAATAATCCATGCACAATAACCACTACTGCTCTGTGTAGTCGTTATGGTGCCAGGAGGGCCGGGCCCCCCTCCCAGAGTAAGTAGTCAAACCGTTTAAGAACAGTTTGACAACTTACCTGGGGTCTGCTGGGATATGAGGCTGTTGTAGGGGATAGGAGCAGTGGTGCAATGTGTAAGGGGTGCAGTGTGTGTGAAAGGTTCAGTGTGTGTGAGGGGGTGTAGTGTGTGTGTGTGGGTGTAGTGTGTGAATGTGTAGGGTGTGTGGGGCAATGTGTGTATGAGGGGGCTGTGTATGTGTGTGGCAATGTTAGTATGGGGGGCTGTGTGTGTATGGGTGGGCAGTGTATGTGTGTGTGTGTGTGTGAGGCAATGTGTGTAAATGTGTATGGTGTGTGTGGGGGCAGTGTGTGTGTATGGGGGGCAGTGTGTGAATGAGTATGGTGTGTGGGGGTAGTGTGTTTATGGGGCTAGAGTTCACTCTCACCACTGCAACCACCAGGAATCCCTGGTGGTCACAGTGTTGAGAGTGAACTCTAGCCCGTAGCTGCAGGGCTAGAGTTTACTTTCGCCAGAGCCGTAATGTTGCCGTGGTAACCGCGGCAACGATCTGTGCTCGCGCAAGAAGGACCCAGAGGAGCTGCAGGCTGAGCTCCCGGGTCCTCTCTTCCTCCCTCCCCTGCCGGCTGCCCGCACGGTGCCTTACTCCCCCCTACCCCTCTTCTTACCCCCTCCCCCTCTTCTTACTCCCACCTCTTCTTACTCCTCCCTCTTCTTACCCCCTCCCCCTCTTCTTACCCCCTCCCCCTCTTCTTACTCCCTCCTCCCCCTCTTCTTACCCCTTCTTACTTCCGCCCCCTCTCTTCTTACCCCCTCCCCCTCTTCTTACTCTTCCCTCCCCCTCCCCCTCTTCTTACCCCCTTCTTACTCCCCCTCTCTTCTTACTCCCCCCTCCTCTCTTCTTACTACCCCTCCCTCTCTTTTTACCCCCCTCCCTCTTTTTTTACCCCCCCCCCCTCTTTTACCTCCCCCTCCCTCTCTCTTCTTACCCTCCTCTTCTTACCCCCTCTCTTCTTACCCCCTCCCTCTTCTTACCCCCCTCCCCTTACCCCCCTCTCTCTTTTTACCCCCTTTCTTTTTACTCCCTCTCCTCCCTCTCTCTTTTTGCCCCCCCTCCCTCCCTTTCTCTTTTTGCCCCCCTCCCCTCCCTTTCTCTTTTTGCCCCCCTCCCTTTCTATTTTTGCCCCCCCTCCCCTCCCTTTCTCTTTTTGCCCCCCTCCCCTCCCCTCCTTTTCTCTTTTTGCCCCCCTCCCTTTCTCTTTTTGCCCCCCTCCCCTCCCTTTCTCTTTTTGCCCCCCCTTTCTCTTTTTGCCCCCCCTCCCCTCCCCTTCTCTCCCCCCTCCTTTTCTCTTTTTGCCCCCCTCCCCTTCTCTTTTTGCCCCCCTCCCCTTCTCTTTTTGCCCCCCTTCCCTTCTCTTTTTGCCCCCCCCCACCCCCACCTGTAGCGTGGCCGAGCTGCTCTCCGGTCCGCGGTGCCCGGTCGGAGTGATAGGAAGGTGCACACTGAGTGTGCACCTTCCTGTCAGTCCGGCCGGGTACAGGAAACAGAAACTCCTGTTCCGCGCGAAACGTTCGGCCACGCTACAGGGGAGGGGAGGTGAGAAGCTGCAGCCGCCTGAGGCTCTTAAGAGAGCGCTCAGGCGGCTGCAGCATTTAAAGGGGCGGCCGGGCCCCCTGATGGCGGGCCCACCTCCCGGCCGGGCCCTCTGACCATGTCCGAAGTGCCCGACCGGTCAGTCCGCCCCTGCCTAAGGGTAATGAACTGTAGGATCTGTGAGTTTGATTGTGTTTCCTCTAACCCCGCTCTGTTGTGCTTTAAAAAAAAAAAAACAGGATATTAATTTATATATGGGTTCAAATAAAGGACCAGGAGCTTAAACATAGTTGGTGTATGATGTCGGATAATTCAAAACTACTTAAAGGAACACTCTAAGCACCAAAACAACTACAACTCACGGTAGTGGTTATTGAGCCAGGAGTGCCTTGACAAGCCCACACTGTGTGGAATCAAACCATTTTTTAACAGGTTGACTTCTTACCTTGGGTCCACAGGGGGCTATTCCCCTGTCTCCGCCACATGTAACAGAGAGCTGGAAGATCTCTTCACTGAGCAAAACCCAATAGTGCAGGGCTTAGCTCATTGGCTGAGAACAGTCAGCTGAACCTGTCAGCCAATGTAGCAACATCTGAAGACTCTATTAATACTTACCTTTACAATAAGGTCTGTTTTTATTTATATTTGACTTTGTTTGTGCAGTTTTACTATTAAAGCACTTTATACTTAAATTGGAGAGGACATTGGATCCTTCAACATCTCCTAGCAGCACAAAGAAGGCAGTGGGAACCTAATTTTCCACAACGATGGAATATTGAGCCTTGTATACAGGCTCTTATCTTGTGAGTGATACTCCATTCGGTTTCTTTCATATATTTATATTATTCAGATATATTGCACTATTATGTGTTTTTATTAATAATAATCACTATTATATTGTTATTATATTATATGTTTTACCTCTAGGAATTTAATTATATTTATTGTTTGAACAAGAAGATACTCCACCTTATACCGTATGTGATAGTGTAGTATGTCTTTGGTATCTGAAGGGTAAAAAAAACACTTACACTTTTCTAGAATTTACCAATTTACTTACAGAATACCATCCTGTTGACATACAGCACTACATTAATTTTTCTGTTCTCCTTTTATATCCATGAGTGCTTCCTCCATAACCTGCAAAGATTACCACTTGATTAACACACTATATCCAAAAGAAGGGATCATACCGTTCAGGCGCATAAACTGGAGCTACCGTACATCATTGCTCCAGAAACTTGTAAGTGCTCCTCTTTATTTTTTTTTACCAGACTGCAGATCAGACATTGTTCATAAATATATTAATGTCCACATTTTGCAAAGCAACCCCCAATTTTATTTGAATATAGACTGGATTCCATCCTGTCTGGATGCAATCGTACGGCTGAAATCCAGAATCAAAATTTGGAAATCTGCAACTTAATACTGAGATTTGACAGAACTGCCCACTGCATTTCAGTTTAACTGAGCAGGCAGATAGCCAATTCTAATACAAGCTACTACACTGCAACAATCTGTCATTGGCACCATTTAGATAACTCATAGGAGAAAAGGTTATTCCAAAGAGGGATGCATTAAACCCCAATAATCAAAACATAAAGGCTTAGCGTATGAAATGCATTTTATTTGATTATGTTATACATTCGATATCTTGAATCAATATATATATAACTTTTTATGTATTTTTTTGTCCACTACATACTTGTGTTGCCATTGGGCAAAACAGCTCATTTCTGTTCTACCTAAGTTGTTCAGAGTGAATTTTGTTGAATCTTACATATTTTCTATAGGACTTACTTGTGAGAACTAATAATTTCATTTGGTTTCAAATACCAAATTTAAACTGGATTTGCCTTCAGTAAATATGAGAATTGCACATTAAATGTGGTTAATGTAACCAAATTTCATCCAAATGGATGAAATTTAGACTAATCTTCTTGAGTCGAGAACCAATAACCTTGAACAATTGATCCAATATTTTGCATAACTTTAGCTATGATCAAAGAGCAGTTTTAGTTTAAATATATAAAAGATTCCATATTTTTTCTTTGACACTTTGTGTTAATCAAGTTGATTGACCTCATGTAAAAGTAGAAATAAGTCATTACAATTTTCAAACCATTTTTGACCGAGGTACATGCTGATCTACTCACACATGTTTTCAATTATGGTGCAATGTTACATGACTCCATCTCAGACACATACAATGTTTATTCCAGTAGATTGTGGCAATTTGTATGTGTCACTATACTTCACTGATGAGATGGTCTGAGTATGATCCTGTGTGGATTGCCTAATTTAAAGGAGATAAAGGAATGTGGTTTCCTGAAACATTTCCAGAAACTGCATGGGAAATAAATTCTTGAAAGAGAATTTCAGACTTGAAGCATGTCCATCTGAAGCCATTTAAATCCTTCACAATCCTTCTCTGAGCTCCCAAGACACTGCACACAGACATTATCACCATAAACATGGGATACTTGTCTCTAATGTATATAAAAATTGTTTAAAGGACCATTAAAGTTACCATTAATGAAGTGGTCTGGCTGCAGTGTCCCTGCCATTTTACCCAGCACTTTACATTGCATGGTTAAGTCCACCTTTAGTGGCTGTCATGGACAGCCACTAGAGGCTCTTTAATGGCACTAACGTGGAAGCCCACAAAGTAAAATAAAAAGCTGTCAGAGGGTTAAATCCAAAGGCAGATTAAGAAAATTAGAATTCGAATAGGGGAACTAAAACGTTAAGAATGCAGGTTTGCATCCCCAACACTTTAGTATTCCTTTAAATCCAATACTGTTCATAAACTTGTATTTGGTGTAATTTGTTTGTAATATATTTTGTATTTGTAAGCAATGAGACAAGTTTTTGTTCACAATAAATGTCCTTAAATCAGTTCTGCCTTTGTCTGGTATAAGAATCACATACCAAGGAGATTTATGTAAGTAATGTGGTTTCACAGCTATTTTACTAAATTGTGTGTTGTGGGTTTTTCATCTCACTTGGTTGGGATACCCAATGGGTGTCCATTTCTAAATTGTGCTAGTGGTGGCAAGCAGCTTTTATACTATAATAGGTGTGTGTGGTGTTAAGAAGGATTATTTTACTAATATTTTGAGTATAGTGCACACAAATTATGATTTAAACCTTTTGCCCACTGACGCAAGTCATGTGCATGCCTGGAGTGACCTGTTTCTTGACGAACTGGTATAGTCTATAATTTTGTCTCATACGAGAATACAAACACTTTTAAGTTTTGGCAAATTTATAAAGTACATAATGGTAGAATGGAGTCTTCAAATCTAACATGGTACCGTCCGTCTCTTGGCAGCTGAAGAGCCATGTTCACATTCAGTCACTCATTCAGCCTATAATTTGCCACCATATATACAGTATCTAAGTACACCCTACACCAAGGCAAATTAGATTGCTTTTCTTCACAGTCATCAAGACAATGAACCTCAGTCAGTTATGCGTTACATAAGGCAGTGCATACAAGGGGAGAACCATGAATCCTAATTCACAATCTGCAACACAAACATGGAACTTATATGTCCATCTTTATATCCGAAAGTCTTAATGCATTTTTATTGGTCAAAATTTCCACATTCAAACCTGGAAATTGTACGTGTGAATGTCTAATCCAAAAGTTCTAAATTAATTTAACCATTTTTAGGCAAGTTATACTGAAGGTTGGGAATGCTTAGGTTTAGAGAGATTCATTACATCTCGTCTTTTAAGTTCCTGCATAGAAACATGCCAGTCAAATGCCTCATGGTTATTTGGCATAAAGAGCATTTCCACGCCTTAAGAACATTTGGCATTTGACAATAGCATAAAACATGATGGCTACAATGTTTTATTTCATTTTAATACAAAGTATGTACTATTTTTCATGTACAAGACTTGTATAAACTGGGAGCATGACAGGTTTGTTTTAAGAGTCATAGATTAAGTTTTTCAAATAATTTAAGCCGTTTTCCAAATATTAGGTCCTAGCTCATGTGAAATGGCAGAAATGCAATGACATTCAGTGCAGTTTGTTCCCAATTTAAAACAGGTGAACTGACGTTAAATTATGCCTAAACTAAAACGTTTCAATGCTGCCTCAAACTGCTGCATATATAGGCTTTTTTTAGGTTTTATTTTTACTTTTTTGCATCAGATTCTCAATTGAAATGTTTAGGGCAATTATGTAACCTTGCTCGTTTTTTAAATCAAATTCATTATGAAATTATATTTCTTTCAAGTATATTCTACAGTAATAAATATGCAACACGATAATAGCTCACATCATTGACCTTGAGAGGATGAAATCATGACCTTGTAGTGACTAGAAGATACAACCCTAAAGTCTGACCGGTTTCTTTCGTTAAAGGGACACTATAGGCACCCAGACCACTTCAGCTCATTGAAGTGGTCTAGGTGCAGTGTCCCATCACCCGAACCCTGAGCATGTAATTATTGCAGTTTTTAATAAACTAGAGGGACTTCCCAGTGCTTAGATGACTTTTGGTTGCCTAAATGACGCTGGACGTCCTCACGCTATGCATGAGGACTCCCAGCGTCACCGGGATCCCTATAGAAAATAATTAAATAATGCTTTCCTATGGAGAAATCCTAATGTGAGCGTGGCCATTGCCGTGCATGCGCATTAGTTCTCCCCCACTGGCTGACTTCGGCAGTAGAGGAGTGAAGGCGAACCCGAGCCAGCACCGAGGGACATCGGCGCTGGACCCAGGTAAGTGACAGAAGGGGTTTTTAACCCCTTCTGCACAATGGGGGAGGGTCTTGACAGAGGGGGATGCTACAGTGCCAGGAAAACGAGTTTGTTATCCTGGCACTATAGTTTACTTTAATTACAGTAAGTAGTGCAATAACCAAACTAGATATCTACAATGCAGGTTTGCTGATTAAGTCTTGTTGTACAGCGGTCTTTGCATACAGCACATTACCCACTTACAACAAACATTTGCAAACATTTAATTTATTACTGGCACCTTGGATTTCAGCTCCACAATCTCTGTGGTTATTAAAGAATTTCAGAAAAGGAATTAGCCAGAAGGGAAATAAAATACAAAGGCTGCCAAGATAAAATGCCAACTTATACCTGTGGTTACAACTATTTTGAAGAGTACCTGTTCTTAATGATATTTCTACTTGTACTTACACGCTTTGTTTAGGAATGTAGGCAGGTGATTCTGTCATAAAACCGGCAAAGTTATAGAAAAGACTTTTCCTTTCATGAAAAAACTATCGTTGTCCATTATAAGGTCTCAGTCATCAGTAGAATACTAACCCAGTCAGTATGTCTGTGTACATTCCCTATCTCCCTGTAACAATAAATGAGAAAAAATTACTTTGGTATTCATTGTATTTTTTTTATTGTAAGAGGATTGTGCTTTTGATTTTATTTGTAAAAAGGGAGAATGACTCTTTCATACAATTCATATATTTTTTACTGCATTGAACAACTTTTGCCCAGTGCATACTTTTTTTTTTTGTGCTGGGCATTGTTCAATGAAATGCTTCTCATAGACACAGAGAACATAATATAACAAATTATAAACACGTAATTAGCAGTTTAGTGAATATACCCCAAACAATTCTGGAATATCTAAAACATACATCAACACATAAATTGGTAATAAAAAACAATATTATTATTAAAGGAACAGTAAAAGAACCATAACAACTATAACCCACATTGTTTGACAAATGTATTTAACAAGATGCTAAAAAAAAGAAAAAAAGCTTTATTTATTTATTTTATAAAATTACAGCTGGAACACAGCATGGGAGGAGCCAGTGACTCTTGACAACTTACCTGGGTCCCATGTGGTTATAATGCTTATGATCTCAAAAAGGTTCCTCCACATGAGGTCTTAAGGTGTAAAATAAATACATCTATCGGGGAGGATCTCTGTAGGTTCTGGTGGTTTTCCTCAGTCAAGAAAGTGAGGCTAACTAATCTGAAATAGACAAGATGTCACTACAGTGGAGTTGTATAATTGTTCCAGATCAGTATTTTTTGCCTACATTTTGCTGTTCGGATGTGATTAACTAAAATTTGGCATTTAGTGAAAAATTCTGTAAGTGTGAGATATGTTTTGTATCCCACACAGAAGGCTGCTGGCAGAAGGCAATGTTTTATGCCGTATTAGCTGGCAACAAACACAGCTGTGAATGCATCTTAACGTAAACACCATGCACACTGATTTCTGATTTGAAGATACCGGCGGTGAGGGGCGCTATTTTTTTATTTATTATTGCTACTTTTTTTTTCTTTTGAAATTTTGCGCCCCTAGGAATTTTGTGCCCAGGCCAACCTGTTCCCCTCTATACTACGTCGCTGGTTTTGATGATGTGTAGCCTCTTTTATAAACCAACGATTCAGTCACGACCAAGGAGAGACTGCAATGATATCTTTAAGTTGTCATGTTTCTGCAAAGGACACACGTTATGTAGCATTATTTAATGCCACCCATAAAAAACAGATGCTAAATTTGAGGATGAAACATATATGGATTGGGCAGATTTCTGATGAGCAGAACGAACTTAGATTGTAAGCTCATTTGGGCAGGGCCCTCTTCACCTATTTCTCTAGTATGTTAATCATGTTTTGTAAGAATCAATTATTTGTCTTGTTTACCTATTGTACAGCGCTGTGAGATATATTAGCGCCATATAAATAATTGTAATTGTATTTATAATTTTAGATGTCTAGTTCAACATGGTGATGGTGGAAAACAGTCTCTTTATAGGGGAAGACAGAAACTCCGATCTTGCAGGTACCTTGTGTAGTGATGTACCGAACTGTCCGCCGGCGAACAGATCCCGGCGAACTTAGCGTGTTCGCGTTCGCCGCGGCGGGCGGACACATGCGCAGTTCGATCCGCCCCCTATTCGTCATCATTGGGCAAACTTTGACCCTGTGCCTCTCGGTCAGCAGACACATTCCAGCCAATCAGCAGCACTCCCTCCCTTCCACACCCTCCAACCTCCCTCCCAGCATCCATTTTCGATTCATTCGGAAGATGCATGCTTAGTGAGAGGAGGGAAAGTTTAGCTGCTGCTGATTACATAGGGAAATTGATAGCTAGGCTAGGGTATTCAGTGTCCACTACAATCCTGAAGGACTCATCTGATCTCTGCTGTAAGGACAGCACCCCAAAAAGCCCTTTTTAGGGCTATAACATCAGGCTGCTCTTTTTTTTTTTCCTGTGTAATGTAATTGCAGGTGCCTGCCTGCCAGCTTCTGTGTGAGGTTCACTTTGGATACTGTGCCTATTTGCCCAGTGCCACCACTCATATCTGTTTTAACAATTGGTTAAGCTTTACATTTAAAATAAATATTTTTTTTTCACTGTAATAGAAGAGCAGTTGCCTGCCTGCCAGCTTCTGTGTGAGGTTGGATGCCTTGCCCATTTGCACAGTCAGTGCCACCACTCATATCTGTTTTAACAATTGGTTAAGCTTTAGATTTAAAATAAATAATTTTTTTTCACTGTAATAGAAGAGCAGTTGCCTGCCTGCCAGCTTCTGTGTCAGGTTGGATGCCTTGCCCATTTGCACAGTCAGTGCCACCACTCATATCTGTTTTAACAATTGGTTAAGCTTTAGATTTTAAATAAATCATTATTTTCACTGTAATAGAAGAGCAGTTAGTTGTCTGCAAGCGTCTGTGTTTCAGGCCTACTTCAGCGTGTGCTCTGCAGACCTGTGCCAGCATGCTTTGACAGTTGCCACTCATATCTTGTGTCTCTATAGCGTGCTTTTACAACCAAAATTTTGTTTCCACTGTAATAGAAGAGCAGTTGCCTGCCTGCCAGCTTCTGTGTGAGGTTCACATTGGATACTGTGCCCACTAGCCCAGTGCCACCACTCATATCTGTTTTAACAATTGGTTAAGCTTTAGATTTAAAATAAATATTTTTTTTTCACTGTAATAGAAGAGCAGTTAGTTGTCTGCAAGCGTCTGGGTGTCAGGCCTACTTCAGCGTGTGCTCTGCAGACCTGTGCCAGCGTGCTTTGACAGTTGCCAATCATATCTGGTGTCTCTTTAGCGTGCTTTTACAAAGAAAAAAGGTTTCCAGTGTAAGCTAATAGCAGACAGTCAGTGTCCTTCAAGCGGCTCTGTCAGGCCTTCCTTCAGCGTGTGCCCTGCACAACCCTGCCAGCGTGCTTTGACAGTTGCCACTCATATCTTGTGTCTCTATAGCGTGCTTTTACAACAAAAATTTTGTTTCCACTGTAATAGAAGAGCAGTTGCCTGCCTGCCAGCTTCTGTGTGAGGTTCACATTGGATACTGTGCCTACTTGCCCAGTGCCACCACTCATATCTGTTTTAACAATTGGTTAAGCTTTACATTTAAAATAAATATTTTTTTTTCACTGTAATAGAAGAGCAGTTAGTTGTCTGCAAGCGTCTGTGTTTCAGGCCTACTTCAGCGTGTGCTCTGTAGACCTGTTCCAGCGTGCTTTGACAGTTGCCAATCATATTTGGTGTCTCTATAGCGTGCTTTTAAAACCAAAATTTGTTTTTCACTGTTATAGATTGAATAACAGTTACTTGTCTTCAAGCGGGTGTCTCAGGCCTACAGTGTGTGCTCTGCAGAACTGTTCCAGTGCACATTGCCAATCATATCTGGTGTCTCTATAGCGTGCTTTTAAAACCAAAATTTGTTTTTCACTGTTATAGATTGAATAGCAGTTACTTTTCTTCAAGCGGCTCTGTCAGTCCTTCCTTCAGCGTGTGCTCTGCAGAACTGTTCCAGTGCACATTGCCAATCATATCTGGTCTCACAGTAGCTTGCACGCATAGTACCACTAATCCCCAAAAAAATGACAGGCAGAGGCAGGCCACCCCGCAGGGGCCGTCGTGGTCGTGGTGCTGTGATTACCTTTTGCCCTAGAATAATGCCCAGTTTTCAGAAGCCACGTACCCTGAACTTGAAAAGTTCTGAGGACTTAGTTGACTGGCTAACACAGGACACCCAATCTTGTACAGCCTCCGCTCGGAACCTTGACGCACCATCCTCCTCCAGCTTAGCTTCAGGCACCTCTCAAGATAGCACTCACCCGCCTGCCGCCACCACCAAAACTAGCACCACAGCCGCTTTACTTGGTATGTCAGAGGAGTTATTCACACACCCGTTTGAAGAAATGAGTGATGCGCAACCATTATTGCTAGAGGATGTAGATAACAGGGATATGTCTCAGGCAGGCAGCATTAAACACATGGAGGTACGGTGTGATGATGATGATGTTGTACCCGCTGCTGCTTCCTTTTCTGAGTTGTCAGGTACAAGCGAAGCGGTTGATGATGACGATGCGTCCATGGATGTCACGTGGGTGCCCGCTCGGCAAGAAGAAGAACAGGGCAAAAGTTCAGATGGGGAGACAGAGAGGAGGAGGAGGAGACAAGTTGGAAGCAGGGGGGTGTCGTCGCAAGGAGCTAGTGGCACAGTCAGACAGCATGCATCGGCACCCGGGGTCAGCCCGACAGCACGCCAATCAACGCATGCTGTGTCCACCACCAGAATGCCGTCATTGCAGAGCTCAGCAGTGTGGCATTTTTTTTGTGTGTCTGCCTCTGACAACAGCGATGCCATTTGCAACCTGTGCCAAAGGAAACTGAGTCGTGGGAGGTCCAACACCCACCTAGGTACAACTGCTTTGCGTAGGCACATGATCTCACACCACAAACGCCTATGGGATCAACACATGAGTACAAGCAGCACGCCTACTCTAAGCCGCCATCCTCCTCCTGGTCCAGCATCTTCAGCCACGTCAACCACTGCTGTCCTTCTTGCCCCCTCTCAACCATCCGCCACTCCGTCTCCCGCCTTGAGCAGTTCCCGCTCATCTGCCCACAGTCATATGTTTCTGTCAAGGACATGTTTGAGCGTAAGAAGCCAATGTCACCAAGTCACCCCCTTGCCCAGCGTCTGACAGCTGGCTTGTCCGAACTATTAGCCTGCCAGCTTTTACCATACAATCTGGTTGAGTCTGAGGCGTTCAAAAAATTTGTAACTATTGGGACACCGCAGTGGAAGGTACCCGGCCGGAATTTCTTTTCAGAAAAGGCAATCCCCAACTTGTATTCGATTGTGCAAAAGGAAGTCATGGCATGTCTGGCACACAGTGTTGGGGCAAGGGTCAATCTGACCACTGATACCTAGTCTGCAAAGCATGGTCAGGGCATGTATATCACCTACACTGCGCATTGGGTAAACCTGCTGACGGCTGACAAGCAAGGAATGCGTGGCATTGCAGAGGAGTTGGTGACACCGCCACGAATTGCAGGCAGTCCTGCTGCCACCTCCTCTACTCCTCCTACTCCATCCTCTTCCATAACCTCCTCGGCTGAGTCCTCTTGTGCCACTGCTTCTTGCTCCACATCAACGGCACCCCCCCAGCTCCCCAGGTACTATTCCACATCCCGGATACGGCAGTGTCACGCCGTCTTGGGTTTGACTTGCTTGAAAGCAGAGAGTCACACCGGACAAGCACTCCTGTCCGCCCTGAACGCACAGGTGGAAAAGTGGCTGACTCCGCAGCAACTGGATATCGGCAAAGTGGTGTGTGACAACGGAAAAAATTTGATAGCGGCATTGAAGTTGGGCAAGTTGACACATGTGCCGTGCATGGCACATGTGTGTAATCTGATCGTACAACGCTTTGTGCATAAGTACACTGGCTTACAGGACGTCCTGAAGCAGGCCAGGAAGGTGTGTGGCCATTTCAGGCGTTCCTACACGGCCATGGCTCACTTTGCCGATATCCAGCGGCGAAACAACATGCCAGTGAGGCGCTTGATTTGCGACAGCCCTACACGTTGGAATTCAACACTCCTAATGTTCGACCGCCTGCTCCAACAAGAAAAAGCTGTTAATGAATATTTGTATGACCGGGGTGCTAGGACAGCCTCTGGGGAGCTGGGAATTTTTTTGCCACGTTACTGGCCGCTCATGCGCAATGCCTGTAGGCTCATGTGTCCTTTTGAGGAGGTGACAAACCTAGTCAGTGCACAGGGCGCCCAAAGGCCTAAGGCTGGCCCTGCGCATGGGTCAGTGGCTCTGCACCAGACTTCCCTCCAATTGATCAAAGTTAAAGGATTTCAAGTGGACTGATTACAATTACAGGGCCTCTAAAGAGTCCTGTATTGTTATTTGTCGTCACTACCTTCCCGCGTCGGGAGTGGGTCATTTGCGCCCCTGCTGCCTTCCTTGCATGTGGTAGCTGTTTGTCAGGGATTTGTCAATCCATATCTGCCAAGTGACCCTATGACAGGGTGAAGATTTCTTGCACATGGGTGTGACAGGGTGAAGATTTCTTGCACAGGGCGCCCAAAGGCCTAAGGCTGGCCCTGCGCATGGGTCAGTGGCTCTGCACCAGACTTCCCTCCAATTGATCAAAGTTAAAGGATTTCAAGTGGACTGATTACAATTACAGGGCCTCTAAAGAGTCCTGTATTGTTATTTGTCGTCACTATCTTCCCGCGTCGGGAGTGGGTCATTTGCGCCCCTGCTGCCTTCCTTGCATGTGGTAGCTGTTTGTCAGGGATTTGTCAATCCATATCTGCCAAGTGACCCTATGTAGGGGGAACAGTCCCTATTCTGCTCTGTGTCTGTGTGTATCAGGGGTTTTGAGGACAGGTGTCAATCCATATCTGCCAAGTGACCCTATGTAGGAGGAACAGTCCCTATTCTGCTCTGTGTCAGTGTGTATCAGGGGTTTTGAGGACAGGTGTCAATCCATATCTGCCAAGTGACCCTATGTAGGGGGAACAGTCTCTATTCTGCTCTGTGTCAGTGTGTATCAGGGCTGGGCTTTGAGGACAGGTGTCAATGTTAGGTGATTTCTGCCCTTTATGGATTAAAAGCAGACTCTGCATCAACTGTGCAATTTTCCATGGGAGTTTTGCCATGGATCCCCCTCTGGCATGCCACAGTCCAGGTGTTAGTCCCCTTGAAACAACTTTTCCATCACTATTGTGGCCAGAAAGAGTCCCTGTTGGTTTTAAAATTCGCCTGCCCATTGAAGTCAATGGCGGTTCGCGCGGTTCGCCGGTTCGCGAACATTTGCGGAAGTTCGCGTTCGCCGTTCGCGAACCGAAAATTTCGGGTTCGCGACAACACTAACCTTGTGGGGAAAAGCAAATATTTTTATAGATGTTGTGTAGTTCTCTGCCTAACCACCTGAGGTCATCATGGATATTTTGGTTTCCAGTCAGACTACAGTAGTCCAGGAGGGGACATGCTATGATGACCACTAGACACTGCATATCTAATGACATGATACGACACTGCCTTGTTTTGCCTAATGGGAACCGGTTTAACTACTTATTTGTTGCTTCATATCCACGACTTGGAAGACATGTTTTTGAATTTGAAAGAGTTTTTCCATGTTATGCAAGCTCATGACATATACATAGTCCCCTTTTGGAATATGTTTAATTTACCCCATACCCTCCAAAATTACTCAGACACCTTGTGTTGGGAAAATTAATATCATAGCTTTAATGATATAAATGTGACATATAAAATTATAAGGTCATTTCAACACAATACATAATACAATATTAACCCCCATTCCTTTAACATAGCTACTCCCACAATGAGCCACATAAACAGCCATTGATACCACCTATAACATATACACAAATGAATATAAAACATAAACCATTGCCACCGAGGGCATGATTTTCCAGTTTTCCCAATGTAGAGGTAGACCAAGATACACCCTGTAATGGATCGATGGGCACCCCGACTGGGTACCTCTGTTGAAGGATGCTCCTAGTGCTTCCTGAGGACTCCAAGCACTGCAGCAGACACCACAACCACCGAACAAGAGAAGCATACGAATGCTCTCAAACATACGAATGCTGTAAACAGCCGAATAGGAAAAACCATACGAATAGGTTTACACTCCTAGCAGTCGAACTGGAACACTTCGTTTTGAGGTCAAGCAGAATTGACTGTACTGGCACATACAGCCTCTTTTATTCACAATCCACACACATAGTACTGCCCACAGGGGCTTACAGAACAATCAATAACACACATACATTACAGAAAACACTCCCAGCAATTATACACAAAATCCTCCCCTCTGCTTGTGATATAATTATGGTACACAATGGGTTAACATAATTATCACAATCAGGAAAAATACAGTTTTTATACATGTACTATAACTTTAAAAATATATGTCCAATCTTCATAAATTTCAGCACACTTTAAACATAAACACTCTCAAAAATCAGACAAAGATGAACACCATCCGGCCGATAGTATCCAGGAAGCTTAGCTTCCAAATCCCGATGCCGAACGACCACCCGGCCCCCACTCAACAAATATAATTTGCCATGATTTTATTCACCTTACCCCTGCTTTTTTCTAACGCCCTCACATCCCTAGCATGACGCCAATGCAAACAGGGAATTATCTCAGACCATTCCAAGACCACCCCTGGGACCATCTGCTTCAAAGTGTCCACATCCGTCTTCATCTGCTCAATCAATTCCCGCTGCGGGACCTGCCCCAAATCGTTCCCCCCAGCATGTACCAATACCACATTCGGCACCTGACCTTTACCAACCCGCTTCTATAACTCACAACACACACCCTGCCAGCTGGAACCCCGAAAACTAAACCATAAAATTCAGACTACTGGACGAGGAAAGCCTAGCTGCATGCCGTGGCAATGAACAGCGGCACTCCTTTTTGCCCAGTAGATGAACAAGTGTCCAATCACCCAAGCATTCCAGCCTAAGGGAGAAAAACAGGTTAACACAAGTATACAAACATGTTCCACAACCCCTTCCGGCATTCCAACCATGTAAAGAAAACAGATTAACACATGTACCCGCCAGACACCCACCTGAACCTATACTAAACGGTCAGGTCTCACATAGGTTTTAAACCGCACCGCTTCCCACCTACCAATCTTCTTAACCAAGTCCTCCATCAAGCCCAGCCGGGTAGCCTCCGTCGCAGCCCCGATTCGGAAAGAGTGTTTCCCAAACTGTGACGGAGCCCAACCTATGTGCCAAAGCTAATTGAAAAACCCTGAGGAATTGGAACCTTGATAAGGAGCCTCATCAGCGTGAACCAAAAACGAACCCTGAACCCCTGCCCGTATTGCCCAAAAAGCAAAAGCAGAAGAGACTGGACAAACTTTGACACCTGGCATCGAAAACAGTACCATTGAGCAACCAGTACCAAAGACGTCAATCTTAGACCGACTTAAACACAATACCACTCGGTCTTCCCATAATTTGACCTCCGAAAGCTGCAAATCCCCTCCACCAAATCGATTGCTACTGACCAGTTGGCTCACCCAAAATGCTCTGAAAAAGGCCCAAGTAAAGGCCACGGAAAACAGAAGAACTTCATATTCTGAAAAACAAACCTCTGGGAGTGCTCACCAAACAAACCTTAGAGGACCTCAAACAATACAGGCCACCGCGCATCCCGCGACGTCCGCCCCTTCCGATACCCCTTAAGTGTTTGCTGGACAATGAAATGCTTAGTCATGTCCTCCCAACCATTAACTTTTAATAAGAATGCCAGCTCTGTCATGTTCCGCCCCACAACCGAAGTAGAAGCACCTAAAGCAAACAGCCTACACAAGAACCATAAAATGTCTCAAATCTGGCCTCAGCCGAGCTGTGACCCCCCCGCACAAGCCACCGCCCTGTCCCAATCCTGCCAATCCTTGACATAGGCCGCCCATGTGGACGGCGCCAGTGACCCTCTTATGAGTCTGCCAAGCAAGATATCCCGAGCTGCCACACCTCGGCCGGACAGGGAACCCCTTCCTCCTGCGCGACCGGTGCCACTGCCCAAAACCTCGCCCACTGAAAACGAGAGAGCGAGTCAGCAACCACATTCAAGAGCCCGGGCACATATCGTGCCCGAAAAACCACATAAAATTGTATGCAATACAATACAAAACAACGAAGTAGCCGAACAACTGGGATGGAGGAAGCAGATAAACCATTAACAGCTTCCACGCCTCCAGCCAAGGTTCCGTACACCAATGCCCAGCAAAGTAAGCTTCAAACCCCATGCTCCCCAACGCATCCGTAAACAATTCCAAGTCTTGCGAAGCAATCGCCTCTTCCCGAAAAAACACCCGACCGTTGAAATCCCGCAGAAAAACCGACCACACCTACAAATTGGCCTTCATGGAAGCCGAGACCCACACAAAATTGTGAGGTAACAAAACATCAATCGTAGCCCTAGCCAAGAACCTATTAAAAACCTGACCAACCGGAAGCACGCAGCAAGCAAAATTCAAACAACCAATCAAGGACTGCAAAGCATCCATGTAACCTTCCTAGACACGCGGACCTCCGATACCGCCTGCCGAAGAGCAATCAGCTTGTCCTCCGGCAAGCGACACACCCCATGCACTGAATCAATCTCTAAGCCCAGAAAGGATAAACAGGTTGTGGAACCTGCCAACGGCACGCCCGAAAATGTGAGCAACCCATTCCAGTGTTCGCAAGCCCTCCCGGCACACATCCAACTCTGCTTAAGAAAATCATCGAGATAATGGACTATGAATTTCATGCCCATGTCCACCCAGACCACCCACTCCAAAAAGGAACTGAATTTTTCAAAGTAGGTGCACGAGATGGATCAACCCATAGGTAAGCACATATCCACAAAATACTGCCCTTCAAAAAAACAGCCCAGTAGATGATGACAATCGGGGTGAATCGGCAATAATCAGAACGCCGCTTCCATGTCCACCTTAGCCAACAGTGCCTCTCGGCCTGCCCTCCGAACCAACTCGACCACATTGTCGAATGATGTATAAGAAACCAAACAAAGATCCCTGTCAATATCATCATTCACCAACAATCATTTCGGATACGACAAATGATGTATCAGCCGGTACTTACCAGGTTCCTTCTTCGGCACAACCCCCAAGGAGGAAACCCGAAGATCAGCCAATGGTGGTACCGCAAACGGCCCTGCCATCCTCCCCAGTTGGACCTCCTTCATCAACTTTTTCCGCATGATACCAGGAAAATCACCCACAGATTTCAAATTGCGCAGACATTGAACCACCTCCCTCCCCGGAACGGAATAACAAAACTGTAAACAGAACCATCTCTCAGCAGCGCCGCATCCGCTTGATTACCGTAGCTGTTTAGCCACAGCACCATCATGCCTACTCTAACTGGCGTTAACCTCAGCGGTAGAGGATGTGATTGCTGCCCCCTGTACCACCCGACTGTGGAAGGCCTACCCGGTTTGAAACATGTACTATAGCTATGTGCCCCCCCACATCCCGAAATGGCAGGAGGCCCCCCACTTACACGCCTTCTGTACCATCATCAGCTTCATCCACAGCGGGAGATCCATCTGATCCCATCTCATTCCTGGGTTAACCACAAGGCACTGCCAAAATTGCTTGTCATAATGCCACCACGCCAAACCACCATATGTCAGATACGTCTCCCAGATACCATCCAGATAGCAGAATAATTGAGAGCAGCGATCCGGGTACTTCTCCCCCACCACACTGGCCAGTATGCAGAAGGTCCTAAGCCAATTACCAAATGACTTAGGGATCTTCTATACTGTCTCCTCTTCTCCTCTTCCTCTTTCTTGCTATCCTTCTTGTCTTCCTCCTTGAGATCAATGTACTCCTCCAACGGGAGGAGTGAAAAGATCTCCACAAACTCCCTTTTCCAAATCCTCTCATTCACCTCGGGCTTAGGGTGACAGCCCAACCGTGCCACAAATGAGACATGCACGTTTTAGCGTGCCACCTCTGGGACGCCCCTATCAGCTCTCACTCTCCAACTCCGGCGCGCAGAAGTCACCGACGGTGCGACTGCCTCGCTGGCCACCACAGTCCCCCCTATAACCAAAAACCCAACAAGTTCTGTCCCTTGCCCCTCTGACTGAGGCACCCACACCTGACTAAAATCCACCGTCTTACCCCCATCCCCACTCTAGAAAGGACTTTAAACCCTCAAATAGATCCACAGAGTTACTGGTTTCCATGGACTCACCATCCGAAACTCTTGCCATTGAAGGCCATGAGGCCGCCTCCTGAGTGCCATCATCCTGGCGGTGGCACAGCGGTGCTTTCAGCCGTGATTTATCCTCCTGTGGTCTCACCCTCTCCGTGGGCGACTGTCCCGGAGACCTGAAATGAGAAAACATCCTGGGTACATTGCCCGACTGTGCCCTGACCTCCCCATCGTCTGCCATCTTTCTTGACCATGCATGCTCCCCCTGTGTCCTGCCCTTCGTCCTGACCCCATTGGCCATGCCCACCTGGCGGGAGACCTCTACCGTCCCCTTCCTGGAACTCCCGCTGGAAAATCGAGCTCCGCGGTACCCGTCACCGTCCATCCTAACAGGAGAATCTATGCGTCGACCCCAGGTGACCCCCTAATGTCTCCAAGCCTCGCACCCCACAGAACACTCCTGGAGTGTGTGCGGGAGCCCTTTCTATTGGCATCCCTCTGGGACATGACGTCTGGGCCCTGGTTGCGGTGATATCCGATATCCCTGTCAGTCCGCCCTCCATCAACCCATCCAAATGGTGACCCCCTAGAGTACGTCTCCCCCCATGAGCTTCCCCCGTACTGCGGGGTCGCCCCCCATTGCCAGCCTGTGAGGGGACCGTGAGAAGCTGCTCTTAGCCCCCCACCCTTCTGGATAACTGATCCTTGCGTGATGCCCCAGTGCCAGTAAGCAGATGACCCTGCTTCACCCGTAGCTGAAACTCCACCGTTCGCCATCGCTCCAGTCGTTGCAGCGGCCCGAACATTTGGCAGTCTCCCATTTACAGCCCGAACGCCCGACAGTTGCCACTTGTTCAGCAGCTCGGCCAGTTACCTGTTCGCGGGCAGAACGACTAGCCTTGCCCGAAAGCACCGATTCACGGCCAGAACGTCCTCGCACCATCCCGTTCGTGGGAACACATCCTGGCCATGCGTCTACACTCCAATGCTGTCCTCGCGGTGCGTGGGACTCTGGCCAGCTGCCGCTTCAGCCGTACCCGTCTGGCTCCTGCCCCTCTGATCGCCGGGCAGCTCGCTGGGGCTCAAACACTGTCTGCCTGGTCCTCCTAGCGGCCCGACTACCCTGGGATGAAGAGGAAGGCCCAACCGGGTGCAAGTCATCTCCCAGACGTCCTTGAAGCCACTCCACTCCCGTCTCCAGCACAGCGTTCCGGACTCCAGCCAACAGCTCCTCCATCTTCAAACAGCAAGATGTACCTGAAAGACAAAAACAGAGACACCACACTAACCTGCCACAACAACAGGTAAGTGAGGATTAAGTAATATGTCCCCTTATCTAAAATGACCCACTATATACACTCCCCTTACCCAACACCTCACCTCCAATAACCACATAGCCAATCCATACATACCCCTATTCTATGCCTGTCCCAAGCAATGTCAAGGCATATTCCCCTTAGCTGTGCTGCTCCATGGGCTACAGTCAGAGCGCAGTAAAAAATGGGTCTCCAAGCAAATGTTATGCATATACCATAATTTTCTGTGTATAAGACGCCCCCATGTTTAAGACAATAAGGGTGCTCTTATAAGGGTGCTTTGACTGAGATTTGGGCTGAATAAGAAAGATTTAAGAAAAAAGAAGACATCCTGATGTATGTATATTTGTTTACAGGTATTATTAGATGCATTGTCTCCCTTATTATTATGGTGAATGGATAGGTAGAATTATTTTTATTTTTGGCAGGTAGCTAAGGGTTTGGAGACCTCTACCCAGTGGGGGGGGGGGGTTATTTAGGGGTGGACACTTGGGCACACTTTTGGGTGCTGAACAATGGCAAGTCGACCTCCCCCACTGTCCTTAGTAACCCCTACCCAAAGTTCATGGGGGGTAGTGGGTGGACTATAGTATATCCACCCTTTTGTTATAAGGGGTGTGGACAATAACATGTGTACACCCTAATTAATATTAACACGGCACCCATTGGTGGGTGATGTACCTCTTTTTCTCCTTATAGCCCCACTCACTGCCCAGGGGTGGGGTCTGGGGGAGGTCGCCCCTTCCCCAATTTCTTAGCTACTGGGCAGCAGTACATGCCCATTCCCCAGTTTTAATTACAGTGAGCTGCTGACGGGGAGTCCAAATCAGTTTTCACAACCAAATTTTGCCCGAACTGTAACACTGACGAACGTCAGATATCCCCATATGTGCTTTACTTATTTGTGTTTTACTAATGCAGTAAAACATATTCCCATTATAAATGCTCTCATTACATTAAATGTAACTATTTAGAAATACATTCAGTACTTGCCAGCAAAGAGAATTATTATGAGAGATTTTATTTAGCAAGATTCAAATGTTTCAAATTGCACCTGTCATGCCGTAGCAAGAAAAGTAGTAAGGACATTAATATTTAATATGGATTTTTCTATATTCACTACCTTTTAGTCACACAGCTGAATAAACCATAAACCACCACACACCGCCACATAACCAATAATAGGTCACTTAAGAGACAACATTTTTTCTAATAAACCCTTAATTAGATCTTTAAATGAGATGTAGTGTTATAATGAATTGTTTTATAGCTCCGATAGCTCACAGGCTACTTTTCTTTATTATATCTGCTACTAAACTATTATCTAAGATGTTTTATTAGGTATTGTTCTGTATAAATCCAACCAAAAGCATGTTAAAAGTTTCAGATTCTACAAATCACAGGCATTCAGATGAAACTTTAGCAGTTTAAACTGTTCTCATAGCTTTTTACCATATAATTCACAACACACTATACACAGCGGCGTATTTGTCAGCCTCTTCTCCTAGGGGGGCAGGAACTGGCCGGCTGGCCACCTCAGGGTACCCCAGAGGCTGGCATACGCTGATGTTGCGGGCGGCGAGGGAGCTCTTCCTTTTCAGTAATGCCGGAGCCAGAATATTACATCACTCCGGCTCCTGCATCACTAAGATGCGCATGAGGGAGCTGAGCAGGAGGATCAGAGCTCCCTCGCAGCCCGCCTGAACTGCATTTCCGACTGCCCGCCAGACCACCTGCATTGCCCTGCCAGCCCCACTGGACCCCAGGGAAGAATCCACCAAAATACCACAAAAATGTAAGCAAATAATAATAAAAAAAAATGTGAGTTTGTTAGTGTGTCTGTTAGTGAGTGTGTGTGTGTGTGTGTGTCTGTTAGTGAGTGTTAGTGTGTGTCTGTTAGTGAGTGTTAGTGTGTGTCTCTATTAGAGAGTGTGTCTGTTAGTGAGTGTTTGTTTGTGTCTGATAGTGAGAGTGTGTGTGTCTCTGTTAGTAAGAGTGTGTCTGTTAGTGAGTGTCAGTGTGTGTCTGTGAGTGAGTGTGTTTGTGTCTGTAAGTGAGAGTGTGTGTGTCTGTTAGTGAGAGTGTGTGTGTCAGGGAGTGTACTAGAGTGTCTGTGTCTGTTAGTGAGAGTGTGTGTGTCTGTTAGTGAGTGTGTGCATGTCTGTTAAATAGTGTGTGTCAGTGAGAGTGTGTATGCGTGTCTGTCATTGAGAGTGTGAATCTATCAGTCAATGTGTTTGTCTGTTAGCGAATGTGTGTGTCTGACAGTGAGTGTATATGTGTGTGTCTGTCAGTGAGTTTGTATGTGTGTTTGTCATTGTGTCTGTCAGTGAGTACATGTGTGTCACAGTGTGTGTGTCTGACACTGAGTGAGTGTGCATCTGTCAGTGAGTTTGTATGTGTCTTGTCAGTGAGTGCGTATGTGTATCTGTCAGTGAATGCGTGTGTCAGTTAGTGTGCCTGTTGGTGGATGTGTGTGTCTGTCAGTGAATGTGAGTGTGAATGTCTGTCTGTAAGTGTGTGTGTTTGTTCCAGTGAAAGTGTGTGTTTGTTAATCAGTGTGTGTGTCAATGACTGTGTATCTGTCAGTGAGTGTATGTCAGTGTATGCATCAGTGAAGGCGTGTGTCTGTCAGGCAAAGAGCATGTTGTTTTTTAATAGTGAGTGAAATTTAGAAGGGGGGGCTGAGTTTTGTCATGCCTAGGGCAGCACAAAACCAGAATACACCACTGACTATACGGTTTATTGCAAGTTTGCCATTCATAAAAATCAGTTGGGCAGCGCAAATAATAAGTCTGGATTATAAGGCACAAAACCAGAAACTCTGAGCAATTAAATAAAATACTTTCCAAATAGCCACCAATCATTTGCCTTCGTTATTATTATATAAATAAAGTGCAAATATATTTCACAGTGCTGTACAATGGAATCCTCAGCGAAGAATCATCACATACCACAGATGAGACCACAGTCTCCTGCAGTCTCATCTGTAAACAGACCTTTTCATTTCATTAATATCTTAATCAAATTATATTTAAAGATAAATCCCACTAATGGCTTTAGTGTTGATGACTATTGTCCAGCCACTAGAAGCAAAATTGCAATGTTTCACATTGTAGGGTAAGGATGCCTCTAGTGTCCCTTTAAGTCCAAAAACTGCTCCTACACTTTTCCTTTGCACTCTGTATTCAGCGACGACAAAGCCCCCATACACACTGCTAAACAAATTCAATCGTGGTTGTCATGGATAATAAGCAAATCATATTAAATGTCTTGCATTTCCTCCCCATCCAGAATTTTTATGAATCACTGAACTTTCCTGCATTTGTTATCTCCCAAAGAACTGTTTTTTTTTTCTTGATAAATGGTGTAAAATCCCACAAAAGGTCTAATCTGACAGGGTATTTCCTATTGCAAATCAGGGTATTCCCTATTGCAAATCAGGGTATTCCCTATTGCAAATATGCATTTGCTGCATGCAGTCACTAACAAAACATAATAGTGATGTGATGTAAATACATGATATGTTGGTACAATAAGTAGCCCACACTTGCAAATTTGACAGCTGGAACTTCCTATTGTCTCTGTCACGTGGTGGTAAGTGACTTATACCCGTAACTATGGTAACATGGTCACATGATGGCTAAATCAATTCCTATGATGAACATGTCAGATGGAGCATGTTTCTGTGTATCGTATGGTAGAAAGTCATCCGTTATTGTGAATATTGCAACTGGTCCAAACCCACCTAGCTCAAGTAATGGTTATTTCCTATGTTGTATATGTTAGTTTTGGCACGGTGCCAACCAAATTTATTATAACTAAATTAGTGGCACATAACAAATCACCATTTTATAGCGCAGTAGAAACAGAAATCAAATAATACATTTTCAAGGAAATTAAACAAGTTAAATCGTATAATAGCACATGCATAACATTAATCACAGAAATAACATGATCCAAGATGATTTTTAAAGATATATTAACTGTGAGTTGATAAGCTCTTACATTATTGTACTCAATGGAATAATCTCTTTTCATTTTCAGCTCATATTAGAGCATCGTACATTACATGTGAGATAGTATAGATTGCACAAATGCAATTTAAGAATGGTTCAGTAAGGGCCCACAAACTATTACAATTTGTAATACAGGATTACATTAAAAGAACACAACAATGCTTTATAAAAAATAAACTATTTAGTAGATATACCCCAAAAGAAAACGGATTTGCTTGCAAGAGCTGCATGCATGCGGTCTGCAGCCTTTGCAACCCCCCCCCCTCCCCCTCTATCCAAGGTACAGTATTTTAGTTGAAGCTGAAGCTGAAATGATTTATGTATCTGCCGTATTTCTTTAAGGTAACTCAAACATGATGCAGAATTAACAAGTAAGGAAAATGCAAAACAAAAATGAAGGATAAGATGAAATGATTCACATGGAAATATTAATATGAACTTGATCTATGTTAAAGGTTAATGGTTTATAACCGCTAGGACTAACCCAATACTGAGTCCATATAATATTTTGCCAATGGCTGCCAATTGGTTGTACTGAATTTTATTAAAGACACGGAGGCTCATATTATGCATAACTCTTTCTTTATTTCCTCAGCAGCAAAGATAGAGGAATATAAATATTGTCAAAATGAAAGAAAAAACTGAACAGGCATAACAGGCAGCCAATCACATAACAGAGGAAGTAGCTATATAAGTCCTGTGTCTCCCACAATCCCCCTCTTTCTTTGCTGCTTCCTCAGACAGCTAAGTATCCATGTTTAGCTCTCTTACTTGTTGCACTTTGATTGTGGTATTTCTTATTATTGTTGCTATTTACTGAATTTACTTTGGTGTTGTTTTATTGATGCATCCTTTGTTTTAATTGTATATGCATCGTTTTATTTGTTATGCTCCGCTTAGTGTGCCTTGGGGATCCCTGAGGGTTTTTCCCCTTTACCGGGAGGTTTTTTCTCCCTGCCTTTCCCTTGCTCCCTCTTGCGGGTGCAGACAGTGATTTGTGCCGCGGCCGGTCCTTTCTTCACGACCGCGGCTACGTGCACTTCCCTGCCCGCTCACGGACTTCCCGCGCGGGCAGAGTGCACGCGCCCCTTCCCCCGACGGGTGCACGGCCGCGAGCACTTCCCTCGCGTGCGGCGGCCATTTTGGACAGACCTCCTTGCGGTCTGCCTCCTATTGCCGTGCAGTCGGTCGCCTCGATCCCTCCCGGGCACACTAACGGTCTGAATTTTTCTTACTGTTCTTCTCTGTGGGTTACTCAACCCTTTTAGTTCTCTCCTGCCCTTTTTCGTTAGTTTACAGTTTGCTCTTGCAAATTATTGCATCATGCAGGATAGGGATGATGGGCCTGCAGATCCCTCTGGGGACTTTACCATGGAGACTACTGAGAGTGCTATGGCCTCTCAGGAATTTCAAACATTACTTGAAGCCACTATGGCTTCCTCCCTGCAGAAGGCTATTGCCTCAGCCATGGGGGCTGTCTCCTCCTCATTTACCCACTCCCTGCACTCAATGGTTTTACCTGCAGTAACCACCCCAGCTTCCCAGGGTGGGGGGTCCCCTTCCCCTGCCCAGACAGTGCCTGGGGCACGTAAGGCTAAGGCCAAATCCAAAAATGTCGGCTCCCACTCCTCGATGCAGGTGCTACCTGCCATGAATGACACGCTGGAAGCGGTCACTGATAGCGCGCACCCCACGCGCAAAAGAGCCCCTGGCCGGGCTAAAAAGGCTAGACTATGGAAAAGGGCTAGAGCCCTAGATGATGGGTCGGATACCGACCGGAGTGTGGAGGATGAGTCCGACCATATGGGATATGACTCCTTTGACGAAGGTGAATCTGGCGAGGATTTGCCCCTTACGGGCGTGACCCCCTCGGGCTCCTCTGCCAAGGCCAGTGGCCATTTATTAGACGCCTCTGGGGATACCAAGGCGATTCTTGACCCGCAGGGTAATCCCCTGTTGGACCCTGACGACCTGCGGCACCCCAGGTCCGCTGAGTGGGTTCCCCCAGACCATATTGCCCAGTACGTGGCTAAGCGTATTCGCACCCCGCTCTCTAAAGAAGGCCGCAATAAACTGCGCGCCGAATGCCCGAGGCCTTCCCTCCCCGGCGCCGCCAGCAGAACCCCGGATATTGACCCCCAAATTGCCCAATTACTCAATAAGTCGGGCTGGAAGCCCAAGAAGGGCCTTGACCACTCCCTGAAAGGGTGCCAGGACAAGATCCTGGATACTCTGGGGCCCCTATCGAAGTTATACGAGCTTCTCGAAGCTGCCAAATCTGGAGACTCAGTTTTGGATATGGATGTGGCCATTGGATGGGTCCAGCGGGCTATATGCCTGCTGGGCAATGCTAATACAGCTATGTCCTCCGAGAGGCGTAAGGCGATCCTCCTAAAGATCGACCCTAAGCTGGCCGCTATGACGGTGACAGAACCTGACCCGACTGAGGAGGGCTTACTGTTCGGCTCCTCTTTTGTCAACGACATGGGCTCCTATGTGAAGACCTTTACCGCAATTGATAAGGCGCAAGCGAACATGAAGCGCATGTTCGCGCCCAAGGTTTTTGGAGGGGCCGGCCGTAGCAGGAACCGTCCGCCTGGCCGCGGTTACAGAGGCTCGTTCCGAGCACCCAGAGGTTCCTTTTTTCCATCACGAGGCTTCCAAGACCCGAGGGCACCCACCTTCTTCCCAGCCAGAGGCAGAGCTTGGGGCTCCAGATACCCCCGCAGTGGCGCTCCAAACAGACGTCCTTACGGTGAGTACCCCTTCTTCCCCTCCCGCTCAGGTTCAGGTAGCGGGGAGGTTAGCCTTGTTTTATCACAGGTGGGTGGCAATGACCTCAGATGCTTGGGTACTACAGTGTGTAAGGGGATATCGCCTAGAGTTCGTTTCTATGCCTGTCCAGTTTTGTCCCCCCAGAGAACTATCTCTTCCACCAGATCAGGACGAGATGATTTCCGCGGAAGTCGTGGAAATGTTGTCCAAGGGCGCAATAGAGGAACTGCCGTTCGCCGCAAGAGGCTTTTTACGAGCAACTTCCTAGTACCTAGTACCAAAGAAAGGTACTAGTTCCTAGTACCAAAGAAAGGGGGCGGAGTTCGCCCCGTGATAAATCTTCGCCCTCTCAATGCTTTCCTGCGTTACCAACATTTCCAGATGGAAGGCATACACTGCCTCAGAGACCTTCTACGCCAGTCGGACTGGCTGGCCAAACTGGACCTGAAGGACGCTTACTTCACGGTTCCCATTGCTGCAGACTGCAGGGACTACCTGCATTTCACTTGGCATGGCCGACGATGGCACTTCACCTGCCTGCCTTTCGGTCTCTCTTCGGCTCCTTGGTGCTTCACCAAGCTCTTGAAGCCGGTGGTGGCATTCCTCCGAACCCGAGGGGTCCGCCTCATTATTTACCTGGACGACATTCTGATCTTGTCCCAGTCAAGGGCGGACCTCCTACTACACTTAGAATGGACGACCGACCTTTTACAAGGTTTGGGATTTCTGATCAATTGGGACAAATCGGTCCTGACCCCCGCCCAGTCGATAGAATTCCTGGGCTTCAAAGTGGATTCCGTCCAACAGTTTTTATTTCTACCGGATTCCAAGACGAAAGCCATTCGGAAGGAAATCCGGAGGGCTCTTCGTGTCTCGGATTTGTCAGTAAGACAATTGGCGAGAATTATTGGCCTCCTCGCAGCCTCTATTCAGGCGATCTTCCCGGGCCCACTACATTACAGAGCCCTTCAACGGCTCAAAGGGTCACACCTTCGACTGGGCCACTCCTACGAATCTCGGATACGCTTGGACGCGGAGTCCAGAGACGAGTTAGAATGGTGGTTGGCACACATGGAGGCGTGGAACGGGAGAGCCATTTTCGGCTCCATCCCGGACGTAGTGATAGAGTCCGATGCCAGCTTGCACGGCTGGGGTGCTCGTTGTGGAGACGTTTCCACAGGAGGCAGATGGTCCGACATGGAGAAGTCATTACACATCAACTGCTTGGAACTTCTGGCAGGGGCATTCGCGATCCGCAGCCTTACCCCAGGGCGGGCGAATTGCTGCGTTCTGCTCAAGATGGACAACGTGTCGGCGGTCCGTTACATAAATCACCTGGGCGGCACGAAGTCCAAAATTTTGGCGATTCTAGCGAAAGATTTCTGGCAGTTCTGCCTCTACAACAACGTCTCGGTGACGGCGGAACACATTCCGGGTCTGGACAATTCGGGAGCGGATTGGAATTCCAGACACTTAAGAGACTCTGGCGACTGGCATTTACACGCTTCGGTGTTCCAGGGCCTGGACATGTTGTGGGGAAAATTCCAGATGGATCTGTTCGCATCACGGCTGAACACTCAGCTGCCGAAGTTCTACAGTTGGAGGCCGGACCCGGCGGCGGTGGCGACGGATGCCTTTCTCCAAGACTGGCCGCAGGGTCACCTGTACGCTTTTCCCCCGTTCAACATGATCGCACAGACGATCTCGAAACTGGTTCGCCACGACTGTCGTGTGGCGTTGGTCACCCCTCTCTGGAGATCTCGACCATGGTTCCCTCGCTTGATGGAGTTGTCAATAGATTTCCCTCGGTTGATACCAGTCTTCCAGGACCTCCTTCTGGATCCGGATGGGAACTCACACGACCTGGTGATACAACACCAGTTGCCCCTGATAGCATGGTTCCTTTCAGGGGACCTTGGGTTGTCTCAGACGTTCCGCAGACAACTCTCCTGCTCCTCGATAACGCCTGGGCCCCAGGCACACGAACAGGTTATCAAGCTTCATGGAGATCGTGGTCTGGTTGGTGCATGGAACGGGCAGTGGATCCCGTATCTGCCCCTCTACATTTGATCCTGGAGTTCCTCACGTTCCTGTTTGACTCGGGCAAGGCGTACCGCACGATCAACCTATCCCGCTCGGCTATTTCGGCCGGACACAAGGGTTTGGATGGTTCCCCTGTCGGCAGACATCCTTTTGTATGTCGCCTTCTCAAGGGTATTCGCCTTGCCCGTCCTCCTCGGCCTCGTTTCTCTGCCTTTTGGGATGTCAACGTGATGTTGCAGTTCCTCTCATCATGGTACCCTAACCAAGAATTGACTTTAAAACGGTTGTCATCCAAGCTGGTGATGTTACTCTGTTTGATCTCTTGCAAGAGGGTCTCTGACGTCAGGGCCCTGGATTGGGACGCATTTGCATTCACCCCAGAAGGCGTTACTTTTGACATATCCAGGAGGACGAAATCTGCATCCAAGTCGTTTACTTACCCGAGGTTTTCTGGTTGTCCGGCACTCTGCCCAGTGGATTGCGTCAAAGTTTATCTGGATGCTACACGTTCCCTTCGCTCCGCTGATCTACATGATTTTTTCTTATCTTTTAAGTCACCTCACCGGCCAGTTTCGACACCTACTCTGGCACGTTGGGTGCGTTGGCTACTATCTTCTGCAGGTATAGACACCTCTGTTTTTACGCCTCATTCTGTGCGGGGCGCGATGGCTTCTAAAGCATCCTCAGTCGGATGTCGTCTAGAAGACATTATGCGAGCGGCGGACTGGTCCAGAGAATCGACCTTTCGAGATTTCTATTTCAGACCAATTGAACACATCGCATCCCGAGTAGTGGCACAGCTTTGAACTTGCATAATATGAGCCTCCGTGTCTTTAATAAAATTCCCAGATTTTACTAGTAACATGACGTAAAGTCATGATTTTATTAAAGACACGGAGGCAAGTATTATTCCCGCCCACCCTCCCGGTGTGGATTTTGGGAAAGGAGATGCTTCGGTGCTATTCAGGTATGTTTTTTCAATTGGGTCTGTATTTATTTCATGTATTTATATCATGTATTTTTATCATGTTTTGGATTATCTTGAATGTTTTATGCTGGGTTCTAATTTTTATATATTTTCTATTTCAGAATCCAGTTTTTTATGTATGGCTCCTCACGGTTATGTTTGGTAAGTCTACAGTTTTGAGTTTGGAAATTACCATATTTTTCTATCTTTTTTTTTAGCTTGAAGTTTTCGCATTGTTTCCCGTTTCCTGTTTGGATCAAGTGGGACATCGTTTATCTTACCTGGTCTTCGGTTTTCGCAAGAAAGAGGGGGATTGTGGGAGACACAGGACTTATATAGCTACTTCCTCTGTTATGTGATTGGCTGCCTGTTATGCCTGTTCAGTTTTTTCTTTCATTTTGACAATATTTATATTCCTCTATCTTTGCTGCTGAGGAAATAAAGAAAGAGTTATGCATAATACTCGCCTCCGTGTCTTTAATAAAATCATGACTTTACGTCATGTTACTAGTAAAATCTGGGAATTCTCCATTGTAATGAAGACTCCTTTGACACTGTGAATAGTCTAATAAAGATACATTTATTAATTCATAGTGTATATGGATATTATTAAGTACATACATTCCAATGAAAAATATGTTACTGTGCTCACTTTTACAAAACAAAATGGGTCTCCTAGCAAATGTTATGAATATACCATATTTTTGTGTATAAGACGCCCCCATGTATAAGACAACCCCTATTTTTTGGATATTTTATGTCTAACATCTATAGCACTGAAGTCCCCATCAATTCCTGGCCCCCTCACACTCCGGTAGGCCGCTGCCCAAGGTCCAGCCATCTGCCCGTGGTACCCTACAGGGGGGGTCCAAGCAAGGCCTCACCCTGCGGCGTCTATCTATATCTATCTATCTCCGGAGCTGTGAGGTCTTGGTGTGGTCCAGAGTGATGTGAGGAAGCATGTGGATGCGTAAGATCTCCCAAACACGTGTTCATAAGCCATCAAATTCACTGAGAAGTGCTTCCTCTTCTTCAAGTATGTCAGCAGGTCACAGAGGTGTACAACACAGTCTATGCCTGCAGGAACCTGACAGTCAAAAAGCCAAAAGTCAGCTGAGTGTTCTGTCAGCGAGAAGACAAGTTTTGTGCCCAAATTACGCTGAGTAAGTACAGTAAGTATTTGGCTTAACAATTAGATTTTTGAAGGAGCTCCAGCCACATGCGACTAGCTTGGTTGGCTGTCAGGCCCCGCACACAAGTGTTATGTTTTTTAACCCCTGTAGTGACATTCTGTGTATAAGACAGTCTTATACATGGAAAAATACGGTAATTTAGGTCTGAAATAAATACATGAAGAAATGAAGAAATAAATATATGAAGTAATTAAAGAACCACAACACAGAGGCCTCAATTTAATAAACTTTGTAAAAGATTCAATACTGTTGGAAAAAAATCCAGTTGATTTATCTACACAAATTTCCATAGACTTTAATGGTAAGTTCTGTAGAAAAATTACTTGGAAGCTTTTCTAACAGTATTGAATCATTTGGAAAGCTTATTAAATCGAGGCCAGAGTCAGGATGGAACGTAACTGGATTACAGAAACACATGATATTTTTTCTATGGCTACAACCAATGGCCGACAAAAACTATTTGCATGGTAACCCTAAAAGTAAGTTGTGTGTGCATCATTGTAATTTAGAGGTAAGTGGCTACACTTGCTGTCTCTCTTACATATTTTTACCCACTAGCTTACCATTCTTTCCATTGTCAAAGAGATCCAGTCATCACTGGAATTGAATTAAATATATTTATTATCCTTTTTTCTTTACAATCATGTAGTCATAAGGTATTGATGATCATGTCGTAGGTTTAAATTACATTATAAAGACTATTTAGACATTTTAAAAAAAAAAACATTAAGAGGTTTCGATAAATACACATTGCTAAAATCTGTGGAGAGATCATGATCCCTTTAAACCATTTGTAGTTCATGCATCAGCCAAACAGGATTATCAGGTGAATGCATTGTTCAGACAATACAGGGACAGAATATTTAAGGAACTTGTTGCAATGAGACTATAAACAAAAATATATTCTCAAAGGATAGTTCACTATTGTAACTTTCAGCAGATAAAAAAGTCCCTAGTTCCTGAGTTAAGATAATTGTAGAGACATTGGATAATTAGAGACCTTTAGCTGCATAACTTGAAGATAATGGAACTCAGCAAAACCAATTAAATTAACCAATTGTATTCAACCATCAGTAATCTTTTCAAGTTGTCACTGAACTTCTTTTATGTTGCAGAAAACAAAATAAATTATTAAACTTCTAACTACATATACATGGGTGAAAAAATATCTGCAATAAAATGTTACATAGCAACCACATTAGTTCATTAATACACTGAACAAAATTATAAACATAACACTTGTTTTTGCCCCCATTTTTCATGAGCTGAACTCAAAGATCTAAAACTTTTTCTACGTACACAAAAAGCCTATTTATCTCAAATATTGTTGACAAATCGGTCTAAATCTGTGTTAGTGAGCACTTCTCCTTTGCCGAGATAATCAATCCACCTCACAGGTGTAGCATATCAAGATGCTGATTAGACAGCATGATTATTGCACAGGTGTGCCTTAGGTTTGCTACAATAAAAGGCCACTCTAAAATGTGCAGTTTTACTGTATTGAGGGGATCCGGGGGGTCTTAAAACCAGTCAGTATCTGGTGTGACCACCATTTGCCTCACGCAGTGCAACACATCTCCTTCGCATAGCATTGATCAGGTTGTTGATTGTGGCCTGTGGAATGTTGGTCCACTCCTCTTTAATGGCTGTGCGAAGTTGCTGGATATTGGAAGAACCTGGAACATGCTGTCGTATACGCCGATCCAGAGCATCCCAAACATGCTCAATGGGTGACATGTCCGGTGAGTATGCTGGCCATGCAAGAACTGGGATGCTTTCAGCTTCCAGGAATTGTGTACAGATCCTTGCAACATGGGGCCATACATTATCATACTGCAACATAAGGTGATGGTCTCGGATGAATGGCACAAAAATGGGCCTCAGGATTTCATCACGGTATCTCTGTGCATTCAAAATGCCATCAATAAAATGCACCTGTGTTCATTGTCCATACCATAACCCCACCGCCACCATGGGCCACTCGATCTACAACGTTGACATCAGCAAACCGCTCACCAACACGATGTCTCCTCTTGTTTTGCCTTGTATCTCTTGTCTTGTTTTATTTGTCTTGCATTCCCAGTTCATGTACAGTCCTGTCCTGCCCTGCCTTGTCCTAGTCCTGTTCTTGTTTCCCTCATGCATTGTGTACATGTTCTGCTTTCTGTCCTTCTCCGGTTCTGGGTTCATCACATTGTCATGGTGAGCTGGACTGGCTAAGTGTGCGCGAGTAGAGCATTAGAGTTGGCCCGTTTTGATGCATTTGATGTGTGCCATGGTACTTCTGCTTTAGTGTGTGCCTTTTTTGTGGTGCAACTTTGCAAAATAGGCCAAAATATTAATGTAACAAAGTCAAGAAACAGACAAGGGGGTAACCCAAATAGAAGTATAATGTTGAAAGGGAGAGAAGGGAAGGGGGAAACAGGGTCTGTTCCAATTTAAATGTAACAAACAATTAAAAGTCCTTTATTGATAAATAGTGGGACATCAAAAAGAAAGGGAACTATCCCAGCAATGACTAACTAACAGAGAGACAAAGTCAGTGATGATAGTCAAAACCGAGAGTACACATGGACTAAACAGAATATAGATAAAAGAAATTAGTATGCTAATAAAAATCGTAATACTAATATGAACAAATAGGGTAATGTATGATCCAGTAGATATAGACACCACCGTAGTGATGTACTAAAAAATCATAAATGACAAGAGTAAGTACGTTAGTAATACTCCTGTTCCTAACCGTGATGCCGAGATAGCTGGGGCATAGTATAGAATAATACTGTCAAAAAACAGCTCGCTGCCGTCACATAGTTTAGTATCAGCTTGATAAATATGATGGCCACTGCTATCAAAGGGCACCCGGGAGGATGTCACGCCTCACTCAAAAAGGTTGCTTAAGTCAATACTAGGATGATAAAATGTCAGTTTGTAACATATATTCAAAAGGTCTTGTTAACCAGAGTAGACATAAAGACCCTGGTCGGTGTAAAGTTTTCGTCACAAGAACACCTGACGGCAAACCGCCGACCGGATCCCAGAGCTGATAATTTGCACTAATCGTAATTTAAGTCCGTTGGCATGCTTGAGGGGCCTAAAAGGCAAGTCTAGAGAACTAACGTTGGACTTCATCCATAATACAAGATAGTGCTGTCTTAAACGGTTCACAGCCGTCACACAGTAAAGTATCACCTCGGCTGATGTTACAGCTGCTACTATCAAGGAGCATAAGATAGAATATCGCGCCCCACTCAGGAAAAATTACCTGAGTCTATACTTCAGTGATGAAATAACAATCTGTAACGTTGTCACAAAGAATCCTAGTAGCCAAGGTGAAATACATAATAACACCGGACAAAAGAGTATCAATAATGTCAGATACCAGAGTGTCCGATACTGTTGTATGAAGTAGTAACAATAAACATAACGTGCTACAGCTGTAGGTATGCTACTGGGAGACAGAGTAAAATAATCTGTATATATAGACAATAAGTTAGAAAGATGCCTTCAAGGGCATCTAGTACAGGAAAGGTAAATAGAGAGAGTGAAGGATGAGTAACAAATCCTAAATTAGAGGAGAATGGTAATGAAACCAATCAAAAAAAAACCTGATCGGTGTAAAAGTTTCGTCACAAGTGCCCCTGACGGCAAGCCGCCGTCAAGATCCCAGGACTGATTATGCACATTAATCGTAATAATTATCAATTGGCATATAAACCATAGTAAAAGGGCTAGTAAGGCAAGTCTGAAAAAAAATGTCATATGCCTTGGTCCTTGATACGAAAATGGTGCTGTCCACAGCGGCTAGTTGCCAGGGTTTATAGTGCTATCTGGAGCGGCTGGTAGGTATGTATATGACCACTTCTGTCAGCGATACTGACGCTGTCAAGGAGCACAAGGGAGGGTATCGCGCCCCGACGTGCGTTTCGCCTTGTTCAGAGGCTCATCAGGGCGAACTGAATCAACAGTCTCTCGTGGTTTAAAAACACCTCCATTGAATCCTATTGGTTGCATGTAAACTTAACCGGCGAGGGCGGGTACGGTGGCTCATAAAGATCAAAAAGGACGTACAAAATTGAGAAGGGGATGGCCGGGAACTGCCTCAGCCAGGTATTATAATGATGAAGTGCGATAGAGAGAATGTATGGATGAAAAATTGTATATATGAATTGAAATTAATCAAAGTTAATAATAGGAATATATGCAGGGTAGTCATTATAACCAATAATGTGTAAATATGTAGCCACCATATTGGTTAAAACAGAGGGAGAGGGGAAGCCCACGAGAGTGTAGTTAGAAGCATAATAGCAGATCAAACTAAAAATAATAAGTAAATTCTGCTAGGATAGTAATGATGAATATTGCAGAGAACTAAGATGATGAAAAGATTACCTCCAATGAGGGTGGCTCGTTCCACTGTATATCACAGGGGCTAATATCTTGATCACTATAATGAGAACTTGTAACAGTGCCTAGATACAAAGATATTGAAAGAATACAGAGAACATATAGTCTCCAAATAAAGGTGGTTAATTTCGCTACCAATATAGAGAAATTATATGCCATAAGGCCTAATGTCTTAGTCAAAAATTGTAAAGGTGCCAATTTAAGAAGAATTATAGGCTATTGAGAAGATAAAGGTATATTAGAAATGTATGTGCCTTGAAACGGTAGCAAAATACCTATTGGAGATGGAATGATAAAAGTAGTTAGTGTATGAATGGTGTATAGTTAAATTCCTCGTTAAGGCTCAAAGGAGCCAGGGTCTTAAATGAGAAGATCCACTGGGATTCTTTCCTAAGTAGGGTCTTATTGAAGTCACCTTTTCTGGGGTTAGGTAGTAGTTTTTCTATTGCCTGAAATGTTAAGTTGTCGGGATTACCATCATGGAAGTTGAGAACATGTCTAGCTACCAGTGTTGGTGTGATGGTGTTATTGACAGATGCTACATGTTGCAGGATCCTGCGCCTAAACTGCTGAAAAGTTTTGCCAATGTATTGTGTGCCGCAGCTGCACGTGATCAGATAAATGAGTCGCGTGGAGCTGCAGTTGTTTTTTGTGGTGCATAAGCCAGCTGTGACATATGAAATTAAATTAAGCCTCCACGACTTAGGCACGCTGATGTATACATTGATGGAGATCTGCTTGGCCTGTTTAGGTGTCAGCAAGGCTGTTAGTAGCCGCCTCAGGAGATGCAGAAGCTCCGCCGCCAGGATGTCCTCTGAGATGCCCCTGATCTTCACATTTTTACTGCATCTCACATCCTCCAAGGCCGCAAATCTATGGTCTGAGGCCTCCTGCTTACGTTTACGTTTTGAGGCTTGTGTTTGCTCGGTGGTAGGCTCAGAAAAATTGCCTAAATATGATCTTTTTAAGCAGGTTTGCTCCGGAGCTCTTCAGACGTGCGTCTTGTCTCTTCGATTCCGCCCTCCCGTGCAAAGATTTTTGGCTAGATAGGCAAAGATACATTTTGTTACCCCACCCACAAGAAAATCCATCTTTACCTGTGTTTCTCTTAACCCCTTTTTAAAATGTCATACCCCCTTTGGCGTTTCTTACACCCTCTTTTAAATATCTTACCCCCTTTAGCGTACTGTATCCCTCTTTTGTTTCTTACACTCCACGTTAATGTATCTTATGTCCATTTTCCCACCCTTATGTGTCTCTTACAAGCACCCATTGAGTTTCTCTTACATTCTTTCCGCCCTTTTGTGTGTCTCTTTCTTCACCCAGCCCCTTTGTGTAATAATAAAGAAAAAAGAGGCATGGAACAGCGCTATACAAACTGATCACAACAGGGGGGGTGGGGGGGCTGCACACCTGAGAGGAAGGGTAACTCTCAAAACCCTTCAAAGGACTGGAAAAACAGAAAACAACAAGTACAGGGTGCACCAAGAACAAAGTGAATAACTAAAATAAATAATAGAAAAACTACCAGGGAAACAGGCAAATTAAAGTCTCTAATTCACAGGTATATTCTTCAGAAATTCTCAAGACGTCTTGGGTCAAATCCTCATCAGCATATGTGAAAGAAAAAAAACACACAGAGGGGACCAATGGTGCAGTAACTTAAAGGAGTATGGCCACAGCCAACACTAAGATTAAGAAATGCCAATTCACATAACCAGCTCAAGTTAAAACAGCATACAGTGGTATTTAAACTGTAGGATATTCCTCTGATGATATTTTCAGTGTAGGTCATATAAAATAAAAACACAAGAGAAAGCCCATAGTGCTCTCTATATTAAAAAAGTGCTGGATAAAATAGGAGATGTACTTACAATTTACAGAGCAGGCAAACTGCTCTGTGTAATGCGCCTGGGTGGAACAATCCCCACCATGGATTCTTTAAATGGTATAAAAGCTTCAGATGTTAGGATATGCCAGGTAAAAAAATAAGGATACATATAAAAGTAATTAAATTAAAGAGACTAACCAAAATATTAGGTAGTCAGAAAAAATACTTTTATTTAGATTAAAACACAACGCGTTTCGCCACAAGGGGCTTCTTCAAGTGTGCATAATATCAGCCTGGCACATGTGGGTTTATATAGGGTCCAAACAATCATCAAATTGAAAACAGTGTCTTATTTGACCTTTGACCCTAAATGAGGTCACATAACATTTTTCAAAGGTCAAAGGACTTATAAACAGGAAGTAGATAAACTAAAAACAATAAAAACAATGTTACATAGTTGACTCAGCAAGCATAAATTTGAGCTGGTTGTACATAAGCCCACTGAGCTGTGTTTCCAGCTCAAATTTATGCTTGCTGAGTCAACTATGTAACATTGTTTTTATTGTTTTTAATTTATCTACTTCCTGTTTATATGTCCTTTGATCTCTGAAACATGTCATGTGACCTCGTTTAGAGTCAAAGACACCATTTTCAATTTGATGATTGTTTGGACCCTATATAAACCCACATGTGCCAGGCTAATATTATGTACACTTGAAGAAGCCCCTTGTGGCAAAACGCAAGTATAAGCATTGTTTTTGCAGACTATGGACCCCCTCCAAAGCTATCGTAAGGGCATGGGAAGCATGGGACACATGGAGATTGGCACGCTTTGCAAGCCAGAGTGACCCTACTGTAACTGTAACCATAACCACGGGAACATGAGTAGACGGGCCATGCACAAGCCCAATAGACCTGAGATAAGACCCATGAGAGGTTATGCTGTATGCACGAAACGGAATGTCATTGAAGCATATGAAATGTCAAATATGTGATTGCTGTATACCCCCCTCCTTTTCTCTCTTCTGTACCCCCTCCACACCCCCTCCCTTTTTGTTCGCAGAAAAGACAAAATAAAAATTGTCAAAAAAGAAAAAATCGTCAGAGGAATATCCTACATGTGGGGAGGTTAAATACCACTGTATGCTGTTTTAACTCGAGCTGGTTATAGCTCCCATAAATATGAGTTGGCATTTTTTAACCTCAGTGTTGTCTGTGGCCATACTCATTTACGTTACTGCACCATTGGGCCCTTCTGTGTTTTTTCTTTCTTTCATATATGCTGATGAGGATTTGACCCAAGATGTCTTGAGAATTTCTGAATAATATTCCTGTGAATTAGAGACTTTAATTTGCCTGTATCCCTGGTATTTTTTTCTATTATTTATTTTATTTATTCACTTTGTTCTTGGCGCACCCTGTACTTGTTGTTTTCTGTTTTTCCAGCCCCTTTGTGTGTATTTTACTCCTCCCAGCTCCATTGTGGGTGCCTCCCCCAGCATATGTGTGTTTTTCTTTCTCCCCTTCAGCCCTACTGTGTTCCTTTTCACCCCCAGAACCTTGTCTATTTCTCCACAGCCCACTGTGTCTCTCCACCCGTCTTTTTTTGTGTGTCTCTTCCACTCCCTCCCATTGTGGTCTCTTCCACTACACCCCCTTTGTGGTCTCTCCCACACTCTCCCCTCCTTCAGTGCCTTCTTACCTTACACTTGAAGCGTGGCTATGCAGACCACGATAGAGGATTTTCTGTATCTTCTACCTGGCCTGACAGGAAGTTGTTTGTTGCTCTCAGCGAGCAGCTTCCTGTCAGATTGGGTGAGGATACAGAAGATGTTCTATGGGGGATCTCAATAAACCATGGGAGTTTCTATAGATATTGTCTCATGATAAGACAGACAATCTTTTACTTGTGGTAGCTTTGCAGACAATCCTTCACTTGTGGTAGCTTTGCCTTTTGTCAAGTTTTGTCAAATTGAGGATTTACCAATATACAAAGTATACTTTATCTTATGACCTCTTTTGAGTGTTAGAATTTCAATGAAATTCCAACACAGTGTTTATAAGCATTTCATTAAAAAATCATATTACTGAAATACTCAATTGTTTGTGGTGGGGGATGGGGGGTGGGTCAGAGGGTTGACACTCAGTGACATTTTAATACAACAATTTAAACCTTTTCCTATTTTACAAAAACAAAGAATATGAAAATGGCCAAGAGACCTCAATAGTGTGTCCTTTAGTTAGTCTTCTTAGGTTTCAACAATGTTTTTGCCATTACAGAGAGAACCTATACAATTTGTATATTAGACTGATCCTGCTCATAAGGACAGTTCAGATCTGAAATGCTGACAAGTTCCCTGTTTTAGTTCCAATAGTTAAAAATAAATGTTCTAGTTCAATAGACCTGGTTCAGATGCAAAGAAAAACTGGTTCACTGGTTCAGATGCAAAAAAGAACTTGGGGCTCTGCTGTCACATATTCATCTGCACATAAAAATGTGGCTAATGGCATTTACTGTCCTGACAAGAAAAGTTGTGCCAAACAACATTACTGTCCTGACAGGAAAAGTTGTGCAGAGCATCATTGCTGTTCTGACAGGAAAAGTTGTGACGAGCAGCATTACTGTCCTGACAGGAAAAGTTGTGTCGAGCAGCAATCAAATCCACAGGAGGGTTTGTGCTGAGCAGCAATCATGCAAATGGAAACCTGGTAATTGCCTTTGGGGTCAAAGGCCGGTTACAGACAATCAGATCCACAGGAGGGGTATTTAGGCCCCGTTCTCCTCTTGCTCTGTGCCCTGTCGTGGTTTCACGCCTATGGTTATCCGAGAGTGTGTTCCTGATCTTGATTTTCTGGTATTTGACTTTGGCTTTGTTTTGACTTCCCTGATATCTGGTATCCTTGACTTTTGGCTTTCCCTCATCTTTGTGTCTGATTCTGTGTCCCTGACTTCGGCTAGTATTTTGACTATTCTTGGAGATGTTAAGTCCGGCCATTCTAAGGTCCGGTTATACGTTATCCTTAGTCTTAGGTGTGGCACAGTACTGCGTGCTGGATCAGCTTGTAATCCTGACATCTGCATACTACACAGATCATTCTGAAAAATTGGGAAATGATTTGTAAAATTCAAACATAAAAAAAGACTGAAAAAACCCTCAAAGATGGAGTCGGAAATGTTATCCATCTCAGCAGAGCCAGATTAAGAGCCCAGTGGGCCTGGTGCTGACAATTATGAGGGGCCTAAGTACAGAATCATATCAACCAAAAACACTAAAACAGTCATACCTCTCAAGCGTTATGTATCTGATGGATATGTTGCCGGAGGGAAACTCTTA
The DNA here is from genome assembly GCF_036172605.1 of Pelobates fuscus. Taxonomy (NCBI): domain Eukaryota; kingdom Metazoa; phylum Chordata; class Amphibia; order Anura; family Pelobatidae; genus Pelobates; species Pelobates fuscus. The sequence goes on from NC_086320.1 coordinate 99,074,074, forward strand.
AAATATGCTAATCTCTCTCTAATTCATGCTTTCATCTTTCAAGTAAATCCATACCCCCTAACAGCAGTGTCCAGTAAAGCAGGAAGTCAATGGGTGGTGTAAAAGGGTGGGCCAATGATGCGGATCATGTAACCAGAACACCTGAAAGGGACAAACATACCCAAAAAGGAGGCGTGTCTGCCCAAAGAATTGGAAGGCTAGCCTGGCATGAATGCATGTCAGGCTGCCGGCCAATCATGCATGCTGGCAAACAGCATCCTGAGTTTCGCATAAATGCATCTAATGATGAGCTCACTCCATGCTTTTTAAGGACTATTCCCTAGCACTTATATGTCCACTTGTCTCTTTACCTTCTTACTAGCAGGCAGAAGCTCCTGGTAAACAGTCTGAGACAGAGAAAAGGTGGATGTAGTGAGTGTAGAGGAAAGGGAACGTGCCACCGTGTTATAGAGACCAAAGTCAGCATTACCTTAACTAATTTCATTTCAGCTAGTCCACACACGTTTTGTTTCCATATATCCCTCTTAAGTTTCCATACTTAAGCAAGAGTATGTGAAGAGTAGTTAGGGTTCCCACCTTTCTTGGAAAAAAATACAGGCCTTACTAATTTGCATAAATAATTATGTATGACATCACAGGATGTAAATTACAAGGAGTGACATAAGAGAAAATTCTGTAAAATCACCAAAAAAACTACTTAGTTTGATTCTGCTGTGTAGATGGATTGCTCCCAGTGTCTACCTGTCTCCTATGTTGCCCAGTGTCCCCATGTCGCCCAGTGTCCCCATGTCGCCCAGTGTTCCCTAGTGTCTGTGTCCCCATGTCTCCCAGTGTCCCCATGTCACTAGGGGACACTGTGAGACATGGGGACACTGAGACACTTGGAGCCACAGTGTCACTATGTATCACATGTCTCAGTGCCCCATGTTTCTGTGTCCCAATGTTGCCCATTGTCCCCTAGTGTCTGTGTCCCCATGTTTCCCAGTGTCCCATGTCAAAGTGACATGAGAGACATGGGGACACTGGGATACATGGGGACACTGAGACATTAGGAGACATGGGCACACAGACACTAGGGACACTAGGAGACATGTGGAAACTGAGACACCAGGGACACTGGTTGGGAGACATGGGGACACTAAGACACTAAGACCATGTCTCCCAGTGTCCCCATGTTTCAGTGTCCCCATGTGTCTCAGTGTCCCCATGTGTGTCTGTTTCCCCATGTCTCAGTGTCCACAAGTGTCTCTGTCCCCATGTCTCCCAGCGTCCCCTAGTGTCTTAGTGTTCATAAGTCTCAGTGTCCCCATGTTTCACTGTCCCCAACTGTCCCCATGTCACTGGGGGACACAGAGACATGGGGATACTGAGACATGGGGACACTGGGAGACATGGGGACACTGAGACACTAGGGACACTGGGAGACATGGGAACACTGAGACACTAGGAGACATGGGCACACAGACAGTAGGTACACTGGGAGAAATGGGAACACATATACTAGGGACACTGAGACACTGGGGGACATGGGGACAATGAGACACCAGGAACACTGGCTTGGAGACATGGGGACACTAAGACACTTGGGGACATTGTGTCCCTAGTGTTTCAGTGTCCTCATGTCTCCCAGTGTCCCCAAGTGTCTTAGTGTCCCCAAGTGTCTCAGTGTCCCCATGTGTGTCTGTTTTCCCATGTCTCAGTGTCCCCATGTATGTATCTGTCCCAATGTCTCCCAGCATCCCCTAGTGTCTGTGTTCCCAGGTCTAAGTGTCCTCCTGTCTCAGTGTCCCCATGTGTGTCAGTGTCCCCATGTGTGTGTGTGTGTCTCTGTCTCCAAGTGTTTCAGCATCCCGTTGTGTCTCCTAGTGTCTCAATGTCTCCATGTCTCCCTGCCGCCTTTACCCCATCCATCACTTCCCTGAACTGTAGCCTGTCTCTGCAGGCTGGGAGCCCCTATGTTAATCCAGCCCTGCATGTGTTTGGGAGAGCCAGGCCTGGACTAACAACAACCTACATTTTAGTTAATACTCCTGATTGCTTTCAGTGAATAATCCACTAAAAAATAAAATTGCTTAAAATCAATAGGTTGTGAAAGATTTACAATATAGGGCTTGAGATGTTAAAATGTTCCCTCTGGAAATATTTAACTATAAACCAAGATAATTAACCTTTTTGTTTCAAACGTTGCATTTGGCTGGATTTAATTTAAGTGTTCTATCTGTCAAACAATCGCTTATTCAGTGATTTCTAATTTTCGTCATTCATTTGTTTAAGTTGCTGTTAACAATCCATCCACATATTGTATCATTTTGTCATGCAGCTTGTGTTTCTTAATCACATCAGACATTGTGTCATGAAAAATGACTGGGCTGTAGTAATCTCGTTAAGGCAAAATATTCCAGTGATATTGTATTGTTATTAATTTACTATATAATGAATAGGGCGGAACAGGAAATCTGATTTATATAAATTTAGGCCAAAGTCACGGAGCTATAAAGACTCTCCAAAACACACAGCATTGTATCACAGGAGATGAAAATCGTTACATTAAGTAGAAAAAAACAAGTAGCAGGAGATGTGAGAATGGACAACAGCTCAATTAGCCTGGCCCTTCGGTGGGTCTCTGCTCAGATCTCAAGCTGGTTTTAGCTTATCTTGTGTCATTACAGAGAGAACATATCTGAAGCATATCAGACAGGTCACACCCGTATGGGCAGTCCAGATCTGAAATGCCAGCAAGTGCCCTCTGCACGAGAGATACAGCAACCCCAGACGATCGTTTCAACCTTGTAAGGTATCATCAGTGAGATACAGCCAATATCCCTCTAGGCACTGTCAGCTAGGCGTCCACGTCTGGATTGCCCTTTAAACTTAAGGAGAAAAAAAAAAAAAGTATTTTTAAATAAATAAGTTTAAAGGTCAATCCAGACATGGACCCCTTGCTCACAGTGCCTAGAGGGATATTGGCTATACCTCACTGATGATACCTTACAAGGTTAAAACGATCGTCTGGGGTTGCTGTATCTCTCGTGCAGAGGGAACTTGCTGGCAAATCGGATCTGGACTGCCCGTATGGGTGGGACCAGTCTGATATGCTTCAGATATGTTCTCTCTGTAATGGCATAAGATGAGCTAAAACTAGCTTGATATCTGAGCGGGGACCCACCGAAGGGCAGGCTAATTCAGCTGTTGTCAGTTCTCACCTCTCTTGCTACCTGTTTTTCTCGCGTTACATTAAGTGTTACCCATCATACAGTCACGTCTCTTGCTGAGTTGTTAAAAAGTTTTTAAGATATTCTGGCATCTCTGATATCCACTTTGATGAGGGTCAATTTATGCATAAATATTGATCTCTTACTTATGACTCGTTATGTATGTATATTTGTATGTATACATGCTGTGCAAAAAGTTTATTTAAAACATACATGTAAGTAAAAAAAATAGCTTCCGACAATTTTCTTGTTCAGAATATTTTTACATTTGGGAACAGACACGTTTCTGACAAATGTGCAGCAAAGCTCAATGGTTGAAAAATACAATCTCTAAATTAGCTAAGTATAAATTACAACATATATATGTGATACTGCCAAGCCCCAGAGAAGGGATCGCAATGAATATTTGCTGAAATTAACTGTTACTGTAGCTTAGTCTATTATTGCAGTCTGAGTAGACTCAAATGACAAGATTGTATTTCATCTTCCACACACCAATTTCCTGTATATATTTATTTAAGGACTTGTGGTACTGAATTCATGTGAATATTTGGCTCACAGGTTTATAAACTGTTCTCTTCCTCTTAACCCATGAGAACAAAGTCTGAGGATCAAGTAGGTGGGCCTGGGTATTTGCAGTAGTAGGCAACCTTCAGCACCTCAGATTTTGTAGACCAGTGTTCTCCAACCCAGTCGTCATGGACCATCAACAGTCCAGGTTTTGTCAGTATCTCCATTGGAATAAAACAGGGAAGTACATAAATCCTGGACTGTTGGTGGTCCATGAGGACTGGGTTGGAGAACACTATTGTAGACTACATCTCCCATAATGCTCCTACAGTCATAATGCAGGCAAAGCATCAGTGGAGATGTACTACACAACATCTGGATTGCCAAAGGTTGCCTACAACTGAGAGTATATTCCTCTCCTTATCGTGCATGATGAGGAACTGGCAGGTTGCTGATTAAAAGTCAATATGCAATCCCTCTGCATGATTCATAGAGACTTACAAAAGCATTTGCTGAAAATTGTTATTCTCTGCCATGATAGAACCTGCTGAGAAGCAGAGGAGATGGAATTTTTTTGTTTTAATTATTTAAAATGCCTGCAATGAAACAAAACCCATACAATGTTAGTAGTGTTATTATTATTATTATTATTATTATTATTATTATTGGCATTTGTATAGCGCCAACAGATTCCGTAGCGCTCTACAATATTATGAGAGGGGGGATTTAATTACAAGAAAACTTACAGGAACGATAGGTTGAAGAGGACCCTGCTCAAACGAGCTTACAGTCTATAGGAGGTGGGGTATAAAACACATTAGGACAGGAAATAGCAATCAAAGGTTAAAGGATATGTACAATATTATGTTCCCAAAATATGTTTTACATCTTTGTTTCCTAGCATACATTCTTTAAGATAAAATAAAATAAGATAAAATAAGAGATTACTAAATGGTCAAAATATAATTTTCATTTGTCATCCAATACATTTTTTCATTGTTAAACATTTTTTACAATGCTAGATTAAAGGAAATTCCCCAATTTTATGAAACATATCTAAGAGAGAAGAATCAACATAAGATGAAAACCAGACTCCATCGCCACAATTTCTCAATGAAGGAAAATACATCGGCAATGTAGGATGGAAGTGGGATTTTTTTTTTTTTTTTAAGGGATACAAGTGGCATAGAACTATTTTTTTTTTTTTACCAGGGACATTTATGTTTATCATACTGAACATTTAGAATATGGCCAGGCAATACTTTATATATGTTAATAAGTATGATATAAACTTTCTAAATGGCAGGGAAAGTGACCATTTTCCCAATCCTAAACAGACGATGCTGCTTTTTTTTTTTTTTTTTTTTAAATCAATGGTCATGACTTAAATATTAATTTAATTATTAGTCAGTATTCATTTTTGTGGATAAAGTCTCTACTTTCTTCTGTTCAGTTATAACTAAACTATAGAGGTAAAAATACATGGAGAAGGGAATTAATACATATCATCAGACATCATAATGTTTGACCAAATGTTAACCAAGGCCCACCTGGGATAAATATTCAACCCAGGAAATTAAAGACAGAGTAGCCAATAGGCGGGGTCGGGTCAGAGGGGCAGTGGTATATACTTACCAATAACAAGCACGCCCCCTAAAATTTGCATATTAGTTTGATGACCCTCCAGGGGCATCCCATGCACAGAGTCCTGCTGAAGTGCTCTCAGATTGGGAAAACCCTGTGTTTGTTTTTTGCTGCTCAAGCAAATGTAATTATACTCTTGCGCTGCATAAATCTTGTCTCTGACGTATCTATGAGTTTGAAACTAGTGGATAAAGAACAAAGGTGGGATTGTAAACGGTGTTGTGCATGTGTGGGAAGATTGGCTGCGGGGTTGTATGTACTTGGCAGCTGTTGTGTGTGTCTAGTGGGGGCTGTTTGTTGTGTATTCTGAATGGCTAGGGCTGTATTGTGTGTGTGTGTGTGTGTGTGTATTCACATGTTTAGGTGCTGTAAAGATTGTGTGTATATCATGAGGCAGTATGTATTGTGTATATCAGTATGTATCTAGCAGTTTCAATGTCAGTGTTAGTTATTATTAGTAATTTAATAATGTATTTTAAACATATGTATATTGTTGTTTTTTTGCAGGGAGGGGGGACATTATGACCCCCAATGGTTGAGTGAGCAGGGTCTCCAGTCTGCACCTTCACCGGATACAGAAGATGAGTATCTGTTTTGCTAGCTCCAGCACTTGTGTCAAAGCTGGCTAGAACCCGGGAGACAGCTACACACAGTCTACATGGAGGCCCAGAGGATGTCAGGCTCCCTACTTCTCAACCTTATGGTTTGCTCTGCCAGTTAGGGAGATCTTTGATCTTCCTACCAGTCCATTAAGGGATAAGGAGCCCACTTGGGTCTGCGATTGGTCACTGCCAGCACTGTGTCTACAGGGGAGATCCGTTGATCTCCTCTGTTGTCCTCGACCCATGGCCATCGCATCCCACTGGACAGTTTGCCGGATAGCCAATCTGGGCTTGATTGTAACAGAAAGATACATTCATTTAGTTTTCTGACATGCGCATGCTGCAGCCTTGCATCCATGTAATAAACAGGATAAACAAAATGTTCTGCCCAAAAAGGAAAGGACAAATATTTATGAGTTTCCTCTGAAGCTCCGGTAAAAATATAACTGGGCTTTTTTATCTTTTTAAGTTGCATTTATTTAAAATTAGCACATTGTGCCTCCTAACAATCCCTGAAAAAAAAACCCACAAAAATCAACCAGGCACATATATCTACTAAAGAAGAGTCCTTTAAATCCCACTTCTTCATTGTGATAACAATAGCTATACCCAAAGAATCAATGCTTTTACTAAATGTATGGCTCTAAAACACTGCCTGACAAGGACTGACTTGCTTTTAATGCAGGTCCTAGCCTACAGTACCATTTACGAACTTGCCATTACATTTGTTCCAAAACATATTCTGCAAATGATGTTTCCATTTCAAAAAATAAATCCAGCACACAATAGGAGTTTTCACGGTAACTAAAACAAATGTTTCATCACCACCACACGTTACCATCAGGGGCTCTTCCTAATGAATCCATCATATTCTTATGCCATCCAGTGATTGTCAAGTCCATTTTCTAATTCTAATTCTATATAAAGAGATGTAAGAACGATTAGACACCCTATTGCTAAGACTCCTTAAGGATATTTGCTTTTTCTCCAGTTTTTCCATATAAACTGAATCTATCGCCTTGGTGTGGGCGACGAAAAAACAGAAAAATAAAATGACTTTGTAAAAAAAAAAAAAAAAAAAAAAAAGGAAATTATGCAAAAAAAATAAATATATAAAAAAAACACATGCCAAAAACTGAAGCTGGTGGGAACATTTCGAGTCTGCAGCACATTTTCCTTGAGAAAAACTGCACTGATCATTACCTTTACGTTTGGAAAAGCTCTTAAGAAAAGAAAAAAAAAAAGTTAATATGATATAATAAAAATTCTGTCTCTGTGGTCCGGCTATATTTTCACCCAAAGCATGGTTCTAATGATGTGTGTGTTTTAATTTCTGTCAAATTGCCTTCTTTAGAAACAAAGCTTTGACAGATTAGCAAACCCTAGAACAGCAAATGTGCAGCAATGTTTATTTGCAAGGCTCAGCAAGCATGCCAGCAGGGTGATCCTTGTCTGCCACAAACTCCCACGGCGACAAGATTGCACTTTGAAGACAGTCAGAGAGTCAGTGTTTATATAGAGAGAGGGAACAGGGAGGGAGGGAGGTGACTGTAAGTCATTGTGGCTGCAGTGAACTGGCCTGGGTGGCATACTCGTAGAGCTAAGACCATTCATCAACCTGTTCAGTGGGCCGACAGACTGGAGCCACTGCTTGACTCTTTCCCTTATTCCCTCCTGCTCACTGTGTCATGCCTGATCCTGTCCAACTGCACAGATTGATCCTGAGCCAGACAAACTCTGGTCAGTGCAAATAATCTGAGCTCTGACTCCTCCAGTTAGTCAGCAAGTCTTCCCCTCTACACAGAATGCTGAGATCCCACAGGAAGCTGATGTCAGAGCCTGGCTTTCTCCCTTTAACCTCTCTTTCCATCCCTCTCCAGAGAAAATGAAAACCTGCTCAGACTAGCAAGTTGAGAGATATGAACCGAAAAAAAAAGAAATATGTGGCATTCTGAAAAACAGAAATAAATAGGAGAGAGATCACAGACGGGATCTGTGAAAGGAGTTTGGCAAACAGTGTGGCAGCTTATTGGCTGCCGAGTAGCAGTTTATCCCTTAGTGATACATTGTTTTAAAGAGATAAGGACATCCCTTTTTAGCCATGTGCTAGTGTGCTAAGGTGTATATTTAACCATTTCCCTCCTTGAAAAAAATAAGATCCACTGTATAGTGTATTCCGCGTACAAAGTCGTTTTTACACTGTCATATTTGCCATTTTAAAATAAATACACCTAAAATTAAAATACAGTAAAAAGGGCCCGGAAAGTATCAAAGTGTGCCGAGGGTGGGCGTTGGTATCACACAGCATTGCAAGTGGTCTTTACCAGTGATGAAGCTATCGCAGTAGCTTCCATCCACAATGGATTAATAAAACCCCATTTCTGGATTTGTGATGGTCATCTATTTAACTATTTTGGCCTACATTTTTCAGTAATGTTTCCATTTTTTCAGTTTTCAGTCGTACAAATCTAGGATTTCATGATCCACAATATATTTTTGTGCGCATATCACTTTGCACACTCATTGTACACCCAGCAGTATATAGCATTGATATATTGGATTGCTACCCATTAGCATGTATAAGTGGAATCCGTTGTGGCTGCTAAATTGAATCTGGATTAAAAAGGATGTAAGTGCTACCGTAGATAAAGGTGAACTAAATAAAATTTGTTATAAACTTGCCATATTTGATTTTAAATATTGCGCCATTAGTGGTTTCTTTCTGTTTATTTTTGGGAGCATTCAGGAAAGTCCACTAAAGGAGATAGTGTACCACCTTAAAGGAACAGACACCATCAAAATTAGAGCCGATTATCTATAGGCTCCAACATTTGTGCGTGCAGAATATTTTTGATTTACAGATTATCCTGTGTTTCTAAAGAAATATTAGACTATTTTTCTTGTTTGCTGTCTAATTGTGTATTGACACCATAAAATAATGAAGGTGAGTGTACCATTGCATGTAATTATTAAGCTATTTCACTTTTTGATTGCTGTGTGAAATTTCTTCTCACTACAATTCACATATTATTTTATTAATCCTTATGAAATCCATACTTCAAGACAGTAATCATTAACGGGTCACTCCAAGCACCATGACTACTTCATGGTTCAGCCACAAACATTTAAGGCTAAATACAGTTAAGAGGCAAACCATTGCATAATGGTTTGCAATAGGCTACTTATAGCATCATAATCGTATAGTTGTTATGACGATTGGAGTAACGCTAATAAAGTGTTAATGGTCTTTGACATTTGACCTAAATACTGCAGATTATTTAATATATTTTATTATTTTTATTTCCTGGCTAACCACAAAACATCACTTTAGCTTCTCCCTTGCTGTCAGGACAGGATTGTTCCCTCATACAATTGAACATATATGTAAAAGCCCCCTCCTGTCTGATCTCTCTAGGCGTCTTATTCCTATCCTTGCTCACCTGCAGGGATGTTTAATCCCTTAAGGATGGAGGCAATTGCACGAGTTTTGATCAAAACAAAATCTGGAATTTGAGCTATGTTTGTTTCATATTAAGAGGGCAAATAAGGGTATCCTAATTAGAGACCAGTCTTTTTTAGTAGCCACATAGTCACTCACAATCCCTGGTCAAAGTTAGTGTTCATATTTGTTTTTTGCAGTTTGCATATACAAACTGCACTTCTACTGCTGATATTGTCATGCTACATTTTACTGTTTTGAAATACTCATATTTATGTGCAGTGAAGTCTCCTGAGTACAACAATATCCACTCATGTCCAGATTGCATGGTGTTTTGGAAAGGTACAGGGTTATATATAGGGTTTGCAAATTAAATTCCCTGGACTTTCTGTCTGGGTTGTTAGGCAGGATCCTCATATTTGAATTAATAAAATCACATAATTATGTATCAATAAATATGTTCTGAAAATATGATTTGTACCTCAAGAGAATGTCCTTCAAAATGAAGTCAATATGAACTACAAAGCAAATGATTCATCAAGGAGATTGTCTAACGTCAATATACTTAAAGGACATCTGCTACAAGATTCTCATTCATCCAGTTCATTAGATATGCTGAGGCACTACCAATCTCAAAACTTGTCATTCAGTCTAAATCTGAATATTGTACTGATCACAATTGTGGCAGTTCTCAAGATGAGGGATATGCAAATATTTCATTAGTTGGACTATATTCTGGTAGGCACCAACATCCTCAGATGGCATTGTAACATACAGAAGAGGTTATTCAAACCCTACAACATTTTGGATAGTAAATCAACAGGGAGAAATGCAGTCTACAACTATCAGAAACTATCAGAAACTGGATATAAACATATAAACCAGGATATTGACAATATTCCTTGCTCAGGACTGCAGGTTTTGCGTGATGGACAAGTTGATGATGTCATCAAAAGTATGCAGGCTCGCCAGTCCATACGTTTTCTGGGATCACTCACCTCAACTATATGCCTAGTCAGTTGGGCTCATTAACAAGCAAGGCCAACACAGCTAAATTTCCAATTTGAGCAAAGGTTATTCTCTAGAAGAACCTTAATGCGAAGGTTTTACAACTGATGCTAGTTTTCAGGGGTGGGGCCCACTAGAAGAACCAATTTAAACAGGGACAATAGAATTCACAAAGTTCAAGGGAAAAAACAGCAGCAAGAGACTACTACAGCAAATTCATCCTATTTTGCCATCGCTTATGCAAGTGATGGCTAACCTTGACACCATAAATAACTCTAAAAGCTAGCTGAGCATCATGGGAAATGCAGTCCAGAAACAATTTATGGTGTCAAGGTTAGCCATCACTGGCTTATGCAATACCTAGAAGGCCTCAAGATTTTGAACGTCACAGGGAGGAAATTCTGGGCAGATTCAGCATAGATCTGGGGAAATGGAGTCTCCTCATTGACGTGTTCCTAGAGGATGTGGCAAATTCCACAAGAACATATTATGGCAACCTTCAAGGATTCATTGGTCCCCAGGTTCTTCTTACATTGGAGAGATAACCAGAAAGAAGCCTGAGAAACTCTCTCTCGGAAATGGGATATCGATGTAGTCGTCATCTTTCCTCCTATTCCTCTAACTCATAAGGTGTTGAAGAAAATCTGGAAAGAGAACAGCACAGTTATAACTGTAATTCCAGTTTGGCCAAGGAGCCCATGGTTCCCACTGCTACTATCTTCTGCTCCAGAGACTGGCATAAATCCAGATCCTTAGTAATTACAATTAGTGCCATGACTCTTGAGAAGAAGAACCTCCTGTATTCAGGCCGGTCAGAAGTAGTTTCAGATACACTTCTAAAAGCAAGAGAGACCTCAACTTTGGCATATCATCACATTATTTTTAATTTTTCAGAATCTAGTCTTCAGATAAGGAAGTCAGCTTCTTGGAAATATCAGTGGCAGATGTTCTGAATTTTCTTCAACATGGATTACATAAAGGCCCAAGTCATAAAGGTCCAGGTGTTGGCAATTTTTGGCTCTGATTAATATCAGATAGGCATAAACCCTTTAATAATGACTTTCTTTAAAGCAGTTTTAAGGATCAGACCTCCAGTATGACAATTATCTCCCCCATGGGATATTCCCTTTGTCCTAAATGTCTCATCCAAAGATCTGTTTAAACCAATAGAGGAGATTGGTCTCTTCCTCTTACCATTAAAGATCCTATTTTTGGTAGCAACTACATCAATTTCAGAATTGCAAGAACTATCTTCTATATCACTTTAAACAGTTTTTCATTAAGGCTGAGTAGTTCTGGTCTACAAACTTTCTTCCAAAAGTGGTCTCAAAGTTAATTTGCAACAAGACATTTTGCTTCCTTCTTTTTTCTCTAGAAGAACTAGCTTGGAGCAGAGTTGATGTTATGAGATGTATTCAGCTATACTTGGAAAGGTTCAAGTACAACTGAAAATCAGACAGATTCTTTGTTTTGTTTCATCAGAAATTCAAAAAGGAGAAGCTTCCAAAGCTACATTGAGGAGGCGGATTCCATTGACTTATGGTAAAGCCTACTCTTATCAGGTCTGCCCAGCAATTTTTAACATTCCCCTAGAAGTACAGTGGCATATTGGAATTCTTGGGCAGAGTTTCCAATGGAGAATACAGGGAGTGCAGAATTATTAGGCAAGTTGTATTTTTGAGGATTAATTTTATTATTGAACATCAACCATGTTCTCAATGAACCCAAAAAACTAATTAATATCAAAGCTGAATATTTTTGGAAGTAGTTTTTAGTTTGTTTTTAGTTATAGCTATTTTAGGGGGATATCTGTGTGTGCAGGTGACTATTACTGTGCATAATTATTAGGCAACTTAACAAAAAACAAATATATACCCATTTCAATTATTTATTTTTACCAGTGAAACCAATATAACATCTCAACATTCACAAATATACATTTCTGACATTCAAAAACATAACAACAACAAATCAGTTACCAATATAGCCACCTTTCTTTGCAAGGACACTCAAAAGCCTGCCATCCATGGATTCTGTCAGTGTTTTGATCTGTTCACCATCAACATTGCGTGCAGCAGCAACCACAGCCTCCCAGACACTGTTCAGAGAGGTGTACTGTTTTCCCTCCTTGTAAATCTCACATTTGATGATGGACCACAGGTTCTCAATGGGGTTCAGATCAGGTGAACAAGGAGGCCATGTCATTAGATTTTCTTCTTTTATACCCTTTCTTGCCAGCCACGCTGTGGAGTACTTGGACGCGTGTGATGGAGCATTGTCCTGCATGAAAATCATGTTTTTCTTGAAGGATGCAGACTTCTTCCTGTACCACTGCTTGAAGAAGGTGTCTTCCAGAAACTGGCAGTAGGACTGGGAGTTGAGCTTGACTCCATCCTCAACCCGAAAAGGCCCCACAAGCTCATCTTTGATGATACCAGCCCAAACCAGTACTCCACCTTGCTGGAGTCTGAGTCGGACTGGAGCTCTCTGTCCTTTACCAATCCAGCCACGGGCCCATCCATCTGGCCCATCAAGACTCACTCTCATTTCATCAGTCCATAAAACCTTAGAAAAATCAGTCTTGAGATATTTCTTGGCCCAGTCTTGACGTTTCAGCTTGTGTGTCTTGTTCAGTGGTGGTCGTCTTTCAACCTTTCTTACCTTGGCCATGTCTCTGAGTATTGCACACCTTGTGCTTTTGGGCACTCCAGTGATGTTGCAGCTCTGAAATATGGCCAAACTGGTGGCAAGTGGCATCTTGGCAGCTGCAGCTTCTCAGTTCATGGGCAGTTATTTTGCGCCTTGGTTTCTCCACACGCTTCTTGCGACCCTGTTGACTATTTTGAATGAAACGCTTGATTGTTCGATGATCACGCTTCAGAAGCTTTGCAATTTTAAGAGTGCTGCATCCCTCTGCAAGATATTTCACTATTTTTGACTTTTCTGAGCCTGTCAAGTCCTTCTTTTGACCCATTTTGCCAAACGAAAGGAAGTTGCCTAATAATTATGCACACCTGATATAGGGTGTTGATGTCATTAGACCACACCCCTTCTCATTACAGAGATGCACATCACCTAATATGCTTAATTGGTAGTAGGCTTTCGAGCCTATACAGCTTGGAGTAAGACAACATGCATAAAGAGGATGATGTGGTCAAAATACTCATTTGCCTAATAATTCTGCACTCCCTGTATATGCAAGGCAGTTACCTGGTCTTTGCATGTGATCTTTATTAAGCGCTACAAACTATATTTGGAATCTCAATTCAATAGAAGTATTCTGGTCTCGGTTTAGTTGAGCAATTGATAAGTTCAAATGTTTTGAGCATCTGTATCATGTTGATTATTGGATGTAAGAGATGCATGCTGTGTTTATTCTTCAAGGCATAAACACGCTTCCTCCCTTCTGTGTTTCTCGGCTAAATCTGTTTACTAGACTGGGGAGCTCAATGGGGCTTTTATATCTATGTTTAATTTATTTCATTGATCATTCCTGTACTGACTGCTAGGGAAAAGCTAACCCATCAGTGTGCTTCCATGAAGAATCTCCATTAAATAAAAATTACAGCAAGTATGATATAAATGTTCTGCTTTAATTCACCACGTCCACAATCCACAGTTTAGTTAATACGTTCCTCTATTTCACCCCCTGCAGCAAGCATGTCAAACTCAAAGACTAACACGGGCAAAATAAACAAAGGTTTAAGTTTATGTGGGCCACAAAAAAAAAAAAAACTTACATTTTCATAGAAACGTAGGTTTATTTTGGAAAGTACAGTATAAAAAAAATAAATTCCCAGTATCCCTCTTTATACTAAATCCCAATTCCCCCTATATACTAAATCCCAGTCCCCCCCTCTATACTAAATCCCAGTTCACCCCCCTCTATACTAAATCCTCACCATCACTGCCTTCTCCTCCACTCTCCAGCACGACTCCACGTCTCTGTTAGGTGGGAGGAAGTAACCGGCTCTCACTTCCTCCCAGGCTGGCGATATTAAACTGGAAAAAGTCTCCAAATCAGCTATGCTCCCAGTTTAGCTATTTTAGCCTTGTGTTTAAAATTCACTTTGAATTCCCAAAAATGATTACGTTAGTGAAGAACCCTGCTACAGTTAAGGTGTTTAGGATTAAGCTTAGGCATTTCTAAATCTTTCTCCCTTTACACATGCCCCACTTGTGCACCCTGTACGCTTTTGTTAATGATGACCCTGTGCATCATTATTGCGAGTTGACTGCAGCATAATTATTGCGTCTTAGTATTTACTTTTTAAACTCCACTATTCCACATGTTTTTCCAAGTAAATCCTGATACTCGAAGGGTTAACCATAAGGATCTGCCTCCAATCAGAAATTTATGTTGCAACTTTATTTAATTAGACATTCTTTCCCTTTTAGTCATTGTAATAATGTAACCAATACAATTACTTAAATTAACAATTGGGTTTATTGTGCATGTAGTGTTCTGAAATAATACTCTTGCTCAACAGCACACAGAGGACATTTTTTGCTGGATCGTAAAAGCAGTAAGCCTTTCAGTTTTCATCATTCGCTTTCCATTCCATATTTATATTTTATTTAAAATGTTCTCACAATTCTAATCTAGATTTTGTTCCTTTACATACTCATAGCTGGAGCTATGAAAAGTGACAATCAGTAATGGAACAGTCAGCAGTACAGATATTTTGCATTATTTCAAATTTCTACATAATGCTTTCATTATTATTATTATTTTTGGCAAAATCAGTTGTGCTACAGGCACAAATACACATAGATGTGCATATTATATATATATATATTTGTGTACGGGATTATGGAAGGGGCGCACATTAAACTGTGTGTAATTTTAATATATGAAAGTCGGTTGAGGTGTGCCGAAACCGACGTGAGGTTAGGCCTGCAAAAGAGGGCCCACCCAGGTATAATGATATATGAAGAGGGTGTGGTGGGAGGGAATTTCCGAAATCGTCGCAGACAGGTGAGTAAGGGGATTTGCTGGGTTTAAATAGCCCTAAAATCCCTCCCACAATTTCAGGCAAACGCCTTCTATTTGTGTACGGGATTATGGAAGGGGCGCACATTAAACTGTGTGTAATTTTAATATATGAAAGTCGGTTGAGGTGTGCCGAAACCGACGTGAGGTTATGATACCGGAGAAACTGACGGAAGCCAAGCACAGAGAGATGGACACAGGTTTCTTCAGGAAGGAAGAGATTCTTTATTGGATCACCGATCGGGACTCAGAGGGACTAGCGTCACCAAAATACAGCAAAGTCTGAGTACTGAATACATAGAGTACATTCCTTATATAGCACTGTAGCTCCTCCCACAATTAACTACACCCACACATACCCTTAACCTATTTAATGAATAGAGTCTAAACTCATCCATCCGGTCTAACCACGTGGCTCATCTGATACAAAGGAGAGGGACGCGTAATTCCAGTTCTTACATTCCTGCACCTGGTCAGTACAGTGATAACAGTATCTTAGCTACGTGTAATTAACTAACTGATACTACAAACACATATACATACATATGCCTTGTGGCAATCTTAGCCTGCTAAACTTGTATTTTACTGGAATTACATCACATTCCCCCCTTTGATGCCTCTGATATTTCACAATTACTTGAGGCATCACTTAACCTTGGTTTGCATATACCTCAGGTTACCATGAACCAGACCAGACTTATCTTATGATGTGAATCTTTTAACACTCATCTTCCTGCATTGGTTCTCCTTGATCTAGAGCCTTATACTTATATATCGCCATTATCTGTGCAGCAGCCTTCCTCTCTGCTATACTTCCTATCAGGCTTTGCACAGACCTAACTACTAAGGGTATAAGACACGGTAGGAGTAGACACAACAGTAAAATCAGTAGGACTCCACCTACCACTGCCTTAAGCCCTCCAAACCACTCATACCAGCTACCAAACCAACTACTTGGATTGTACCCTTTCCATACCTGAGTAGGCACATGCACTAGTTTAACCATATGGCTAGTAAGCTCAGCTATTGCTTGCCCTTCGTCATCTATTTGAAGACAGCAATTGCTCAGGTTAAACTTCCCACATACACCTCCCTCTACTGCCAAAAGGTAATCCAAGGCTAATCTATTTTGGTACACTGCTGTCCTCATCCTGGTATTATGCTTCGCTAGAAGATTGAGTGCTTGTGAGGTCTCATTAGTAATAATCTCAACCACCGCCTGTAATCTTATAATACGGTTGAGCATATAAATTGGGGTTCTATAACCAAAGGTACCATCTTCTGCCCACGTGGCTGGCCCATAATAATCTATGATACGCTGGGGAGGCCATTCATTATCTTCCCAGGTGCCTATCTCTAAGGGTCCCCTTTTCTTCCTATGATTCACATCATACACTTTAACACCTAAAGTCTCACCTGTTTCAATCGGTAACAAGAAGAAGGATGGTTTGAGCATACCCAACACACATGCCCCTTCCCAGTCCTGTGGCAACTCCGAATAGGCTTTCTTACCACAGATCCAGTACAAATTTGCTGGGGCTCTCCAGGTAGATGTGATGGATAAATCAAACCACACATCCTTTAAACTGGCATATCTAGCAAACGGGTTAGATGGTTCTGAGACATTTGAAGCCGACCACCAAGTTGTATTTTTAGTATCATCATCATAAGCTTTTTGCCCTAGACAAGTTAATTCTCCTACAGAAGTATTATACATTATTCCTTTCCTTGCTATGCAAACATAACCTATGATGGAGGTCTTTAATCTCCACTCAGATTTACCTCTAACACTCAAATGATAATCGGCTTGTGTAGATATTAGTTGGTCAACTGCCTCAGAACCGGACATTACCTCCTTTGCTTCCCAAGGCCATTGGTCTCCCATGTTAGTACCTCCACACACATAGCAGTTGGTAACATTAAGACTACCGGCAATACTTTCAGCTAGGTCAATGAACAGGTTTTTAGCGTTATGGGGGATCTTATTATCTATACTCATCTCTTCATAAAAGGAATGGTATACTTGATGAGTCTGGGAGGATACCGTATCAGTCTCTATTCCTATAAACAATAATGTCCCAGGATCTAAACCCGTCCCGTATATCTGAAACCCAAATAAATTTCCATACTTATCTAGGAACTTGTCGGGGTTATTAATAAGTATATGGACTGGGTTGCATTCCATAGACTTACAATAAGGGCTAGTCGGCAACTTAGTCACTATCATGTCTTTATCTACTGTCTGTCCCCAAGTCGCCCACCCCACACAAGACCAATATGGACAAAAGTTATAGTCTTTATTTGGGCATCTAGGACTCACATATTTATTTTTACTACTGGGACAAATATATTTATCATTAGACCCATACGTCCTCTCCCATCTAAGATCCCCACATACATTCCACGGTTTTCTACCACTTGATATCGCCTTACATGCATCAAATAGCAGAACACCCGAAGAATGTACGGATTCTAACACCGTCTTATTAATTAGGGTCCCCTGAGGATCTCCATTCCTGAGAGTCAACCAAATTGTACGAGGTTGATACTCTGGACTGAAGCACTTAGGTTCTCCTACTCCTAAATGGCACACACTATAGTCTATATTTAGGTATCTACATCTTGATACCTCTCCTTTACATTCGTATTGTGAATGCCAAATTAGGGTTTGGGAAATATGGTTACCTGTTCTCGTAGTCTTAATGCATACCTCACAGCTAGGAGTGTCGGTACCTCTACCTTCCTGAATATAAAAACACATATAAATAAACACAATCAAAAGCACATCTTTCGCCGTCATCCTCAGTCTTCGTCCGTGCGATGGAACCTCAGCTTCCAGGATGTGAGGGCTGCAGGGAATGGAGTTCTGCTCGTCTTCACAGGTGTCCCTTCGAGACTTTCCTGGCTTATACACTATGTGTTGGTAAGCGGACAGGCTTTATTATGGCCTTCTCACTCACACCTGTAACAATAAAATTTGTAATCCACAATAATTCCTCGTTACTCCGACTGAGTAGTGCGTTTCAACCGGATCTTGCAGGGATTCTCTGGATCTGCTGTAATTTGCCAAGAATCGACTGCTGCTGGTTTAACCCTGGAGTGATGTATCCACGGAGTTACTTCGGCTACTTTTATCGCTGTAGGGGTAGACAAAAGAACAACATAAGGACCTCTCCACTTGGGCCCTAACGGTACATTATTCCACTCTTTAATCCACACTTGGTCTCCTGGATGATAACTATGAACAGGGGGATAAATATTCACAGGTAATCTATCTTGTACCCATTTCTGTACCTCCTCCATAGTCTTACCCAACTCTACAACCTGCTGCCGGGTAATTCCTTCTCCCAACTGACTCAAGTCCCCCCTTAAGTTACCAAGTACAGGAGGTGGTCGCCCATACATGATTTCAAAAGGAGAGAGGCCCATCCTTCTGGTAGGGGTACTGCGGATTCGCAATAAAGCTATGGGTAAGAGAACGTTCCACTTAAGTTGGGTTTCCTGACACATTTTAGCCAACTGGTTCTTTATAGTTCTATTCATTCTCTCTACCTTACCAGAACTCTGGGGTCTATATGCAGTATGAAGCCTCCACTTTATACCAAGCATATGAGTCAGTTGTTGTAGGCACTGATGAACAAAAGCTGGACCATTGTCCGATCCTATAGAACAGGGTAGTCCATATCGGGGTATTATTTCTCGTAGCAGGAATCTTACAACTTCTCCTGCTTTCTCTGTACGAGTAGGACATGCTTCTACCCAGCCTGAATAGGTGCACACAATTACCAACAGGTAACGATGTCCACCCGATTTAGGCATTACTGTAAAGTCTATTTGTAGATCGGACATGGGGAGTCCCCCCATAAACTGGACTCCTGGTGGCTTTACTGGTCCTTGTCTTGCATTATTCTTAGCACACGTTACACATCTGCGTACAATGGCCTGAGTCAAGTTGGACAATCTTGGTATGTAGAAATGTTTCCTGAGAGATTCTTCAGTACTGTCTCTCCCAGAATGTGTCCCGTTGTGATAATTTTGGACAATTTCTACCGCTAGTGATGCTGGTATGACTATTCTTCCATCTTCTAGCTGATACCACTTGTTCTCCAAATACTTTCCCGGTTCAGTCTTTAACCACTCCTCTTCTTGAGCTGTATAAACTGGAGTCCATTGGGACAGTGGAGTTGGTATAAGAGCAGCTATATGCCCCACATACTCCTGTCTTCCTGATTCAGCAGCACGCTTAGCTGCACTATCTGCCATCCGATTTCCCTTGGTTACATCACCATCTCCTCTCAGATGCGCTCGACAATGTATGATACCGACTTCTTTCGGCTCCCACACTGCTTCCAATAGTTGTAGGATTTCAGCTGCGTACTTGATTTCTTTGCCTTCTGAATTCAGTAGTCCTCTTTCTTTATACAAAGCTCCGTGGGCATGAGTGGTTAAAAACGCATACTTAGAGTCCGTATAGATATTTACTCTTAAACCTTCAGCCAATTGTAACGCTCGTGTTAGTGCTATTAATTCTGCCTTTTGTGCTGATGTTCCTTTCGCCAGTGGCCGAGCTTCTATCACCTTGTCTATTGTTGTCACTGCATATCCTGCATAGCGGATCCCTTCTTTCACATAACTACTGCCGTCGGTGTAATATTGAACATCGGGGTTCTGGATGGGAAAATCACGAAGATCTGGTCTACTTGAAAATACTTCATCCATTACTTCCAAACAATCATGTTGACTTTCAGTAGGTTGCGGCAAAAGGGTAGCTGGATTTAAGGTGTTTACAGTCTCTAAATGCACTCTTGGGTTTTCACACAACATTGCTTGATACTTGGTCATACGGCTGTTACTAAACCAATGATTTCCTTTGTAATCCAACAACGTCTGTACTGCATGTGGGACTCGTACATAAAGTTCTTGACCCAGAGTGAGTTTATCGGCTTCAGCTACTAGCAGGGCGGCTGCAGCTACGGCTCTTAGACAAGGTGGAAGTCCGCTGGCCACTGCATCCAGTTGCTTAGACATGTAGGCAACAGGTCTTTGCCATGATCCCAAGTACTGTGTCAATACTCCCACAGCCATTCTTCTTTGCTCGTGTACATATAAGTAGAATGGTCGTGTGTGATCAGGTAGACCTAATGCTGGGGCACTCATCAAAGCCTTCTTCACATCTTCAAATGCCGTTTGCTGTTCTTGGGTCCATAAGAAGGGGTCATGCTCTGTACCTTTGATGGCTGCGTACAGAGGTTTTGCCAGTATCGCATAGCTGGGAATCCATATCCTACAGAAGCCTGCTGCCCCCAAGAATTCTCGCACTTGTCTTCTATTCTTGGGTATTGGTATTTGGCAGACAGCTTCTTTTCTCTCTGGCCCCATAATCCTTTGACCTTCAGAGATATGGAATCCCAGATACTTGACAGTTGGCAAACACAACTGAGCCTTCTTCCTGGACACCTTGTATCCTGCCTTCCAGAGAATATGTAGTAGATCGTGCGTTGCTTGCTGACATTTTTCTTTTGTAACTGCTGCTATCAACAAGTCATCTACATATTGTAACAATACACATTCTCCTGGGATAGACTCGAAATCCAGTAGATCTTGACTTAGAGCTGAACCAAATAGGGTAGGTGAATTTTTAAACCCTTGGGGCAGTCTTGTCCAAGTCATTTGGCGTTTTGAGCCCGTTACAGCGTTCTCCCATTGGAAAGCGAAAATACATTGGCTTTCTGCGGCAATTCGGAGGCAAAAGAAGGCATCTTTGAGATCTAAGACTGTGAAGTAAGTAGCCCCGCCCGGAATTAAAGCAAGCAGGTTATATGGATTGGGTACAACTGGATGTATGCTAACAACCGCATCATTGACTGCTCTTAAGTCCTGTACAGGTCGATACTCATCTGTACCGGGCTTTTGAACAGGCAGCAATGGGGTGTTCCAGGGGGAAGTACAGAATTTTAGGATACCATACCGTATGAACTTATCCAGATAGGATTGGATGTTCTTCTTAGCCTTCTGCGGAATGTGATATTGTCTTAGGCTCACTGGATAAACCCCATGTTTCAGTTCAATTTTTATTGGTGGAATATTGCGGGCCAGTCCTGGTGGGTTGTTCTCTGCCCAAACTCCTGGTATGTTAAACAATGTCTCATCACTCCTAGGGTTTTGGCTAGTCAACACTGTATAAAGTCGCCACTCTTCTTCCTTTGGTACGGATAAAGTCATAATACCTGAAGGTCCATTAAACTTTAAGGATGTTGTTCCATTTGGTAGGAACGTAATCTGCGCTTGTAATTTTGATAGCATATCACGTCCCAGCAATTGGACTGGACATTCAGGCATATAAAGGAATTGGTGTTTTACTACGTGGCCTCCCAATGTACAGAGTCGACTTTTAAGAACCGGTTTTTCAGCACTTCTTCCAGTTGCTCCTATCACAGTAATAGTCCTTCCAGATGGAGGAGCAACTAGATTAGTCACCACTGAATGTTCAGCACCAGTGTCGATCATGAACGCACTCCTTTTCCCCCCTATTGATACATCGACCATAGGCTCCGCTCGACCAAGGGGGATGGAGCCCGGTCGGTATCAATAGTCCTCCATGACAGTGTCAGCCAATCCTACAAAGTCCCTACCTTCTCTATCGCGGGACCTTTGCGCTGCTGGAATATACCTGTCTTCCCTAACACTTCCTCTGTTCCCATTACTCCCTCTATAACCATTACTCCCTCCGGGGCCTCCTCTACCTCTCGCTCTACCTCTAAAGTTTCCGTAGCCTGCCCTGGGTTGGTCTCTCTCGTACTGCTCTCTTTGCGGACATTCGTTCCTCCAATGCCCTTCTTCCTTGCAATACGCGCATTGATCCCTACTCAAAGGCTCCCTACTCCATCTATTATTGCCTCTATCTGGGCCCCGTTTATCTACGCCTGCGATTGCTACCGCTAGCATATCAGCCTTTCTACGCATCTTGCGCTCCTCCTCTTTCTTGCTTTCTGTTTCCCTATTCATATACACCTTATTTGCTACCTCCATTAGTTGGGTGATGGACATACCTGCAAACCCTTCTAACTTTTGTAGCTTGCGCTTAATATCTCCGTATGCTTGGCTGACAAAGGCGGAGTTAACCATTCGGGAATTGTCTGCGTCTTCCGGATTAAAGGGGGTGTACAAGCGGTACGCCTCCAATAATCGGTCATAAAAGACACTGGGCGCTTCATCGCTTTTCTGGATCACCTCAACTGTCTTCGACATGTTAATGGCTTTCTTTCCTCCGGCTTTCATGCCAGCAATTATAGCGTCTCTATAGGCTCTGAGTTGAACCATATCAGCACCATTTACGTTCCAATCGGGATCGGTGTTGGGATAGTGTGTCGCGGCCCATGCTGCTGGATTGGCTTGGTTCAAAGCACGGGCTCTATCCTCTAATGCTTTAATGGCTGCTTGATTTATTCTTGTCCTTTCCTCATTGTTAAATAAAGTCATTAGTAACTGCTGGCAATCAGCCCATGTCGGATTATGCGTCTGTACTATTGAGGTGAACAGATCAGTCATAGCTTGTGGTTTCTCAGTATACGAGGAATTATGGGTCTTCCAGTTTAAAAGATCGGTTGTGGTAAATGGGACATATACGAAGACTGGGTCAGCGTGTGCCATTTGACCTGCGGCATCGATATAAGCTGACCCGGGATTCAGACGAAGAGGCATCTGATAGTGCTTTAATTGTTGGGCACCAGTCAACTGTCGGGTTTGGATGGGGCTACGTAGAGAGGCGTCAGTCATGGGTTCCGGTCGGGGAGAGATAGGGTATGGGGATGTGGGAGGTCGGTTTTGGGAAAAGGTCGTAAATAAAACACTTCGAGCCGAGCTAGATGAAGCTTGACCGGAAGTCTGAAGTGGCGCCAAATCAGGATATTCGTTTCTAATGGGGGTGGATTCTGGTTCCGGAAGGGGAGATTTAGTACGAGGGGGGGTGGATCCTGTACTGGAGGAGGAAGCGGAAGTGGATGAGGGTAATGAGGGGAGGGGTGCAGGACTTCCTGCGTTTGCGTCACTTCTTCTTAACGGAAAGTAAGGGGGCGGCAAAGGGATCTCGGACTCAGGGGGCGTGTCCAAAATGGGCCTAACACCAGTCCTAGTGGACGAGCAAGTCCTAGCTACCATGAGGCGACACTGCTCCTCGTGGCATGTCTGGAGCCATTTTGGCGAGTCATTTACGGCCTGTCTCCAACAGTCAATATAAGGAAACTGGCCGTAAAGTTCAGGCCTACCCGATACAGCCACGTGTAAGCGCTGTACCAGAGTTGGATCCAAACTGCCACGTGGCGGCCATGCCGCAACCAAAGTAGGCCACTCCCTAGTACACAAAGTGACCAAACGTACAGGAGACATCTTTACCCCAAAATCACAAACTTTGAATCCCTTTTTAAAATTCTTAACCATACATCCTAAGGGATCCGGAATCGTTGACTGCGACGCACCCATACTTAACAATGGAACGTCGTCGACAACGAATACTATACACGCGTACTATTCAACAGTCACACCCGTTTCCTCTGGCAACAGCACCACGTGGTACGGTTACCAAGTGAAACGTACACAATAACAATAAACACTCAGGGAATTCCCGTACACACACAGCTGTTACACCAGTCACTATATAATCAATATTATGCCCTTTGGCGTAACTATACAGTCACCCACGCTATAATTCTCTATATACGAATTACCCGTCTATAACACACCCCAGTAACATCGTCTTTTACAAATAGCGGTTACAGTACGGTTAGCATAGGTCAAAGCACAAGTTAAGGTCACAATACAATTATTAGTGGTTATGGTGTTAAACATGCAATGGACGACAATGATTAGTACTTATTATATAATGTCAGTAAATATACAGGGTTATGGTACCGTGCACTATAATACAGCAACACACTATTAACACTCTCGCTAGACGGCTGAGCTCGCGCTATCTAACAAGATATACACTTTACTAAAACAATCGTTAACACATTTACAATTCCCAACTAAACTATTGGCCAGTACCTTGAATGGACTACCTAAAACTATATACACCCGTTTTGGTTAGCCACACTGCCCAATCACCACATATATAGCGAGCTAGAGAACCGAATTTACACAGGCGCCTCTTAGTCGCACTATCAAAAGTCTAGTGGGTTCCAAATTTACACGCCTTCCCACTTAGCCCAGATAGGATGAGAACTAGCGAACCGAATTTACACAGGCGCCGCTTAGTCTCCCGGTCCCTCCGACCTAGCGAACGTAATATACACCCTAGAACGCTAGTCTAGACAAGACACCGGTGTCCGGCTAGGGCTATTTACACCAGGACCCCGCCTGACTAACCAAATCAAACGGTCTGACTAAAGAGCGTTCGATCGAGCGGTGCGCCTTCGCTCCTTCCCTCCGACAGAGGGGGCAGATACACAGATTCAAAACCCCTTTGGGCCTACCGCACAATCGGTATACCCCTAGTGGGTCCTGCCGTCTAAAACAGCAGTTGTCTTACCTCCTCGTTCCTGAACCTGAGTTCACACTCATCGACGGGGACACCCCAGCACTTCTCACGTAGAGGCCGATGATCTCCTGGACAACAGACCAGTGGCGCCGAGACGAAGGGAGGTCCACGCAGAAGTTCAGGGGTGCAGCCGTAGAGAACGTGGGCAAAGATAGACCGTCTCACGCCTCTGCCTCTCAGCTACCGTTGAACGATGAGCTTCCCGGCCAATGCACCAAATGATACCGGAGAAACTGACGGAAGCCAAGCACAGAGAGATGGACACAGGTTTCTTCAGGAAGGAAGAGATTCTTTATTGGATCACCGATCGGGACTCAGAGGGACTAGCGTCACCAAAATACAGCAAAGTCTGAGTACTGAATACATAGAGTACATTCCTTATATAGCACTGTAGCTCCTCCCACAATTAACTACACCCACACATACCCTTAACCTATTTAATGAATAGAGTCTAAACTCATCCATCCGGTCTAACCACGTGGCTCATCTGATACAAAGGAGAGGGACGCGTAATTCCAGTTCTTACATTCCTGCACCTGGTCAGTACAGTGATAACAGTATCTTAGCTACGTGTAATTAACTAACTGATACTACAAACACATATACATACATATGCCTTGTGGCAATCTTAGCCTGCTAAACTTGTATTTTACTGGAATTACATCACAGTTAGGCCTGCAAAAGAGGGCCAAAAAGTGTGTGACATTTATTAAACATAACAAAACATTTAGACATATTATAGAAGCCTGATTTCTTTCTGGATTTGGAATGAACCGGTTGTATGCCGAGGACTACCAGCGACCCATCTTCTCTACAAGATGAGTTGGAACTGGATGACTTGAGGCTGCTGTGGCGGCCCTAACACGGAGTGAATGTACCGAGAAGGAACTTCGGATTGAGGCCAAGACTAACAAACAAGGAGCGAATGTATGGCAAGAACTGTTTGAGAGATGTGGCAAAAATTGTACAAGCAACCATTATGATGGGAACGCATTTAGCATCTTGAACCACATACAATACTTACACCTATCGAAAGCCGTAGAGTACGTTTGCTTAGTATTAGTGGACAAATCTTACCTGCATGGACTCTAACTACGGGCATGATTGATAACTTTTTTGACCTGCAGAGGAAATCTGGACTGCGTGTTCTTTATCTCAACCGTTACGTTTAAGCAAGGACCGACTTCAGGACTTCGGAAGTGGCTAAAGCGGAGGAAACTGCAGGGGAACTTGAGACGTCAGGGTTAGCGTTTATTAAAGATAATACGAAACCTGGAGCTATTTCTTGTAGCGTGCTGTGAGGAGGAAGGAAACGTAATAGGTTTAAATAATGCAAAACTCAGAAGCTCATTGAGCTTTCTCGTGTAGTAGAGCAGCTAGCTAATGGGAACCAATAGGTGAAGATAAGGACTATCCCGTAAGAGTTGAGGCCGTGCCAGTAGCCCTGTGTTTGAGAGAAGCCCTACCTACGATTTGGTCATGTGGACTTGTACCATCTAAGCGCGGCAGGGTATAACCTCTTGTGGAAAAGTGTTAACCAGACCGAACACGTGCGATTACCTGCATTAAACCATAGCGAAAAAGGACTGTAACAGGCTCCTGAAGAAACTGCCGTGACGTGAAACGAAGAATAGAATGCAAAACCGTGACCCACCGTAGGGAAATGTTTGCGCGAGAGAGGAACCTGAAGAGGAGCTTTGACAAAATTTGAAGACGATATGTGTTCGTATAGCAAGTACCCTATAGCAGTTACTTGGTAGGCATGAGATCGTGAAAGATTGTACAACAGGATGCATAAGGTGTTACGCCTTAAATTAAAACATCCAGCATGACCGAAAGCAACTCCCGACGGACTACTTAAGCTTACATAAAGAGAAGCGTGAACAACGACAAATGCGTGACAAATGAATTGACTGCGCATGGAGGACCCTGTGAATGTCAGGCGTGCAGACAAGTCCCTAATTAGTAGATTAAGGATTCGAATGGTATTTGTTTGGCCAAAAAATGGAGGCGGAGTGATGCCTCGATGTTCGATGTGAAACAAGTGGGAATACTGTTCACCCGGTCCCATCAGATCGTTAAAGCTTATCCTGCGGTGCTTGTATAAGCGACGCCGACGTGAGAATTGAGTGATAGTATGAGTCGACAAACGGTTATTGAGAACTCAATGTACCAAAGTGTCCCCAAGACGTTGCGAAGAAATAAACAGTATATCCGTGATACATGAGTCCGGAAGCAGTCACTGTACATCACGACAGCGCCTGGAGGACCCGACGATGGTCCGATACGAGGCCAAATCTGTACGACGTGCAACGCTGAGGGCAACGTGAGACCCAACGTACCAGTTCGACAGAACAGAAGCAAGAAATGCCTGAAACAAGTTGTCGGAGGAACCGCTGGTCTCGGAGTCTCCAAGCTCGGTCTGGGCACGTAGTGTACGTGGAACCGAAGGATCGCCAGTGAGCGACATGTTGGGGTAACATATATATGTATATATAAATATACATGTATATATATATAGGAATCCTCGAACAGCTAGCACTAAGCGTCTAGCAGACCCATTGCCCGTAAGAGACAGCGTATTGAAAGCACCGGAGTAGCCGAGAACGATAGTTCTGAAAAACCGTTTGCATCAATGTAGGAGTATGTAACGCACGATCGAAACTAAGGCGGGAAATAAAGCGCCAGGATACCTGAAGCGGTTAAGGGATCTAAAACATGGTGACTATGCTTGACGGGTCTGGGGTGTGCCGCCCCCCCCCCCCAGCTTACTAGGAGCGCGAGCGTGAGTGCGTGTGTGCTGGCCGACTAGCTAGTGCCGCAATGCGGCGAAACAATTACACTAGGTTGGTGACAGGTGAGGCCCTGCTAGTTGCCAAGCGGCTTGAGAGGCTCTATCTATGCGTTGGCGTGAGGGGGTAGCGTGGCCACTGAATGAGGTGGCGGGGTGTCGGCCTCTCGGTGACAGTTAAACATAAGATAGAATGGGAGTGACGGATGAGGCCCTTTCTATGCCACAATGCGAGGCGACTAACTATGATTTGGCCCGAGGGGCATGGTACCTCCGAGTATGAGGATGGGTGTTGGCCTCGCGGGACCACTAACCTATGGCGAAGAAGCCGGGGAGAATAACAACTAGTGGACACCTAGGAACCTAACAGCCAGCAGTTGTTAACTAAGAAGGAAGGGTAGTTAGTGAGAGAGGACATACTACAGAACGAAACGTGGGTAGCAAAGAGTTATGATCGTATGGTTTGACTGAAACTGGAGTGCCCAGAGAGCATGTGGGGTCCGGATGGTTGGGACGTATGAACAAGGATGCGTGTATGATCGTATGTATGGCCCTCGGGGCTTGTGGTGCCAGACCGTGGCCTCGATTCGAAATGCAAAATGAATAGACGTGTATATCTTTGATATTATATGAATATATATGCAGATCTAGAACAGGAGCTATTCACTGTGAGTGAGCAGTGTAGAGAGCTTTAATTAAGCATTTGCGTAATGCAGCCCTGAATAGTGGGAAAGAAAAACAAAACTGTGGACGAAAAGGAAAACTTGGGTAGAGGCAGAAGTGAGCTGTAGTGTAATGTTAATGGCTTTAGCGACGATCAGGAATCACATCAGTAATGTGTTTAATGACATGTAAGCAGGGAGCCCAGTAGTGGATACACTTCAGCACAATAGCAGCACAAACCACGCCATGAAAATAAACAGATATTTGCATTTTTTTTTTTTTTTTTTTTTGACAATGCCAGGCCGTACTAATAAGGGAAGAGAACATGAGGGGCGGAGACACGTGGATCTCGCCGATAAAACAAAAACCCACGTTACTGCATGGGTTACTATTCGCAAAAAGCGGCTGAAAGATTGCAGCCGATCCCGGTCCTTTCATTATATTTTTCCGGGCTGAGACCCGAGCAAAAGAAGACTGAGGACATCAATAGAGTGTCCGAGTGCGCAAAAAATTCTGCCGCTTTATCGAAAACACATGTTACGTATCAAAAAATATTAACGAATCTGTTCAGTGCAAAACAGACATCAGACGTGGTCCAAAGCCGACAGTTAGTTTTATTGCAAAGTTTCGCTCACTCAGTGGTTTAAGTTAGGAAAACCACAGTGCATGATACGATACCGCGGAGTTAAACATGGCCGCCCCTGCGCACCAATGTCTTTCTCACGCTAGGCTAGCAGTGGAGTGTTAAGAAGTCAGAGCGTTTCTGTAAAGCAAGCAGATTATATGCCCCAGCTCTGCTTACTTCTTATAGAGCAACAGCGCGTCAATTCATTAGTTCTGTCCGTTGCCGATGCCACGGTGGGGTGGAATACCAGAGCCGGACACACACCCCGTGTTCTGCATCCACTGATGAACAGGACCACGAGTTATGCGTACCGATGGAGCGGTTCTGCTCCAGCTCAGACTCGGAGGATCTGGGCGGCCGACGGGGTGAATTCGGCAGGAAAAACACCAAGGGCCTTTGAAGGGGGAGGGGCAGGGTTGTTCATTTGTGTTCAACAGATTATGTAGCAGTTAGGGCTATTGAGATATCATTGTAGAGGATTGCACTTCTTCTATGATTATATAATGCTGCAGTGCTAAAATATGCAGAACCTGAAATATCATGCATTATCCCGATTCGCTATAAATGTTTGTTCAGAACTACAAGTACTGTGAAGAAGGCTGTGGAAGACCTTTTGCTTGAGGGTGTATTCAATGTAACGTATCCACATTTATTTATTTATTTTTTTTTTTTGTAGCATACAATAAGAGCCGGTACATCTTGTAGCATTTTAATACTGACTGCATGTGTTTATTGATGCACACACGTGTATATGTGTGTGGAAAGCTAATATATAGATATAAATATCTACGTGTAAATTAAAAAAAAAAAAAAATGAAATTAGTATCGCACAATACTTATTTCAAACGAACGGCATATTGGAATGACAAGCCTGTAGGAGATCCTACCATTCTCAAGTCTAAATCAGGAGCACGACGCATAGAATATATATTGGCCAGCGGAGCCGGTAAGTTAAACCATGCATTCACTGTACACGCCCGGCCCGAGGACAGGATGGGTTGCAGTTTTAACAGCCGGCTAGAGAGAATGAAACGTGTGCGGGAAGCATTTTACGCCGTGAATGATAAAGTGAAACGGAGCGTACGTGAAAAAGGAGGATAAATTCGAATGGACTCACGATTTGGGCGAACCGCCGAACGGCCTCCACGTGGATGAAAGAGACTCACGAAAACCGGCGGAGCGTCGCGGCAGATTGACGTCAGAGGTCTGTGAAAACGGAAATGAAAACGAATTTCCGAAATCGTCGCAGACAGGTGAGTAAGGGGATTTGCTGGGTTTAAATAGCCCTAAAATCCCTCCCACAATTTCAGGCAAACGCCTTCTATATATATATATATATATATATATATATATATATATATATATATATATATATATATATGTTTTAAGGCCACAGGCCTGTATTTGTGGGAGGAGCTTATATTTATTCCAGAATATTTATGGCTATTATGTTTCCGACCATGAATATATATATATATATATTGTAGATTGGATTAGCCATATTAGTCCAGTAGACAAGATGCCAAAATACCAGAGTATTGCAGTATGTTTATTCACTTTTTCTGGCTTTTCTCAGCCAACCTGTACCTTTCACTTTCAGGCACATCCTCTACTATTTAAGACCCCCCCCCCCAACCCCCCCTCACTTACCTTCACTAACAGCGGTTGTTTTAAGTGTAAAACTCTATCAGATTGATGAGTATTGCTTCAGACCTGAGGAAGAGAGAAAAATTCTCGAAAGCTTGTCTTTGAAATATTAAGTTTGTCCAATAAAAAAGGTATCATTGCACACAACCTCCTTTTTGCCTACACGAGGGTGGTTTCTCTTGGATCCAGTGTAAGCTTGCAGGACTTTCCTCTTTATCCTCTTAACTCCTGTGTGGTTTCTTGTGTTCTGGGAGGAAGTGATAGCACATCACATCCTCTGAGCACTTCCATGTGGGTGCACAAAAATACGACAATAAACACAGACAATGGGTCTGTGCAGAGATTTTCATTGTGATTCAGTTAGGGTTGTGATTCAGTATTTCTATCTTCCCAACTAGACTATTGAGTTAAAACACCCACACAGGCCATTTTGGTCCTTTAACACAGCATTTCCCATATGTCCCTGATGGTCACCATCAGGGCCGGTGCAAGGATTTTTGGCTACACAGGCGAAGATGAATTTTGCCGCCCCCCCCCAACACGAATAAGATGTATCTTTAGCGGTGTCTCATATCCAGCCTTTTGAAATCCCCATGTAGTGTATTGTACCCCCCTTTAGTGTGACTTACACCCCCTTGTATGTCTCTTACAACCCCCATGTGTACCTCCTTCCCCCCCCCCCCAGCCCCTTTGTGTGTCTTTCTTTCCCACAGCCCTTTTCTGTGGGTCTCTCCCCTCAGCCTGTTTCTTTGTGTGTCCCTCTTCCCCTCAGGCTCCTTTGTGTAACTTTTCCCTCCCAAGCCATATAGACATAGATATATAGCTACACACACATACAGGCACATAGTCACAGAAATATGCAGGCACACAATCAAACAAACACAGCCATACAGGCACACAGTCATACAATCAACACATACAGGTACACAGACATACAGACACACAGACACTGGCATATAGATAAATAAAGACACAGTTATACAAACACAGACATACAGAGACATGAAGATGCAGGCATATAGAGACATACAGAACAAGGCATACAGGCATGCAGAGACATACACAGGCATGCAGGGACATATATGCACAGACAGTCACACAAAGATATACAGAACAAGGCATACAGAGACATATGGATACGGTCATACAGAGACATACAGACACAGGCATACAGGGACATTCAGAAACACACGGACACAGTCATATAGAGACATACAGACACAGACAGACAGACATAGTCATACAGAGACATGCAGACAGGTATACAGAGCAGGGGAAGATACAGAACCTAATCTTAGATGGGGGGAGGGGGGGGTAGTGAGTTTTAGTGGGGTAATAGGGGCTCTAATTAAGGAGTTAAGGGCTGTAGTAGGGGGACAGGGGCTGTAGTTGAGAGTTAGGGGCTGTAATTGGGGGCTTAGGAAATGTAGTGGGGAATTGGGGCTGTAGTAGGGGGTTAGGGACTGAAGTAGGTTGATGGCTCCAAGTGGGAACAGGGGCTGTAGTGTGGGGGATATGGGCAGCAATTGGGGGAGAGGGGCTGTAGTGGGGTTAAGGACTCTAGTAAGGGAATAGAGGCTGTACTGTTGTTATGGGGTAAAAGGGAGTGGAAGGGATGTGAAGTAAGGGAGTTAGAGGCTGTAGAAGGGAGTATAGGGGCTGTGGTGGGAGCAAAAGGGCAATGTGGTTGAAACGGGCAGTATGGTGGGAAACAGGGGGACACAGGGACAGTATGGTGTGGGCACAGGCTGTAACGAGGGACACTGAGGCAATAAAGTGGTGTCACAGGGACAGTATGGTAGGGGGTAAATGGGAAGTAGAGGGGGGACAGGGGCTATTGAGGCGGGTAGAGGAAGTAGAGGGGTGAGACAGGGGCAGTAGAGGCGTGTGAAAGGGGGGCAGAGGCAGGGGCTGTAGAGGGAAATAGAGGAGGCACAGGGGATAAAGAGGGGGGCACAAAAGCAATAGGGGGGGCATGGGCAGTATAGTGGGGACAGGGGCTGTAGAGGGGGGCATGGGCTGTATAGGGGGCGCATGGGCAGTATGGTGGGGCAGAGGCTTTAGAGGGAAAGAGGGGCTGTAGACAGGGCAGGGGCTGTAGAGGGAAATAGAGGAGCTGTAGAGGGGCAGTATGGTGGGGCAGGGGTTATGGAGGGAAATAGAGGTGCTGTAGAGTGGCACAGGGGCAGTAGAGGAGGACAGGGTCAGTATGGTGGGGGCAGGGGCTATAGAGGTGATGTAGAGGGGCACATGGGGCAGTATGGTGGGGCAGCGGCTATAGAGGGACGTAGAGGGGACATGGGCAGTATGGTGGGGGCAGGGTCTATAGAGGGAAATAGAAGTGCTGGAGAGGGGCACATGGGGCAGTAGAGTGGGGACAGAGGCTATAGAGGGGCTGTTAAGGGGCAGGGGTAGTATGGTGGGGCAGGGGCTATAGAGGGGCTGTTAAGGGGAAGGGGTAGTATGGTGGGGCAGGGGCTGTAGAGGGGCTGTAGAGGGGGCAGGGGTAGTATGGTGGGGCAGGGGCTATAAAGGGGGCAGGGGCAGTATAGTGGGGCAGGAGCATGGAGGGGCTGTAGAGGGGGCAGGGGCAGTATGGTGGGGCAGGGGCTATAGAGGGACATAGAGGGGCGGGGGCTATAGAGGGGGCAGTATGGTGGGGCAGGGGCTATAGAGGGAAATAAAAGTGCTGTAGAGGGGCACATGGGGCAGTAGAGGGGGCAGGGGCACTATGGTGGGGCAGGGGCTATTGAGGGGCTGTAAAGGGGGCAGGGTAGTATGGTGGGGCAGTTTGGAGGGACAGGGGCTGTAGAGGGGGCAGTATGATGGGGGCAGGGGCTATAGAGGTGGCAGGGGCTATAGAGGTGGCAGGGGTAGTATGGTGGGGGCAGGGGCTATAGAGGTGTCAGGGGAGTATGGTGGGGCAGGGGCTATAGAGGTGGCAGGGGAGTATGGTGGGGGCAGGGAGAGTATGGTGGGGGCAGGGAGAGTATGGTGGGGGCAGGGAGAGTATGGTGGGGGCAGGGAGAGTATGGTGGGGGCAGGGAGAGTATAGTGGGGGCAGGGAGAGTATAGTGGGGGTAGGGGCCGTATGGTGGGGGCAGGGGCCGTATGGTGGGGGCAGGGGGACTATGGTGGGGGCAGGGGGACTATGGTGGGGGCAGGGGCCGTATGGTGGGGGCAGGGGCCGTATGGTGGGGGCAGGGGCCGTATGGTGGGGGCAGGGGCCGTATGGTGGGGGCAGGGGGAGTATGGTGGGGGCAGGGGGAGTATGGTGGGGGCAGGGGCCGTATGGTGGGGGCAGGGGGTGTATAGTGGGGCAGGGATAGTTTAGTGGGGGCAGGGATAGTATGGTGGGGGCAGGGATAGTATGGTGGGGGCAGGGATAGTATGGTGGGGGCAGGGATAGTATGGTGGGGGCAGGGATAGTATGGTGGGGGCAGGGATAGTATGGTGGGGGCAGGGATAGTATGGTGGGGCAGGGATAGTATGGTGGGGGCAGGGATAGTATGGTGGGGGCAGGGATAGTATGGTGGGGGCAGGGATAGTATGGTGGGGGCAGGGGGAGTATGGTGGGGGCAGGGGGAGTATAGTGGGGGCAGGGGCTGTATAGTGGGGGCAGCGGGAGTATGGTGGGGCAGGGGGAGTATGGTGGGGGCAGGGGGAGTATGGTGGGGGCAGGGGGAGTATGGTGGGGGCAGGGGGAGTATGGTGGGGGCAGGGCTGTATAGTGGGGTCAGGGGGAGTATGGTGGGGGCAGGGGGAGTATGGTGGGGGCAGGGGGAGTATGGTGGGGGCAGGGGCTGTATAGTGGGGCAGGGGCTGTATAGTGGGGCAGGGGCTGTATGGTGGGGGCAGGGGCTGTATGGTGGGGGCAGGGGCTGTATGGTGGGGGCAGGGGCTGTATAGTGGGGGCAGGGGCTGTATAGTGGGGGCAGGGGGAGTATGGTGGGGGCAGGGGGAGTATGGTGGGGGTAGGGGCTGTAGAAAGGGGCTGGAAAAAAAACGTTTTGATAAAAAAAAAAAATGTTACAAGTTTTTCCCCCACCCCCTTCCCCTCCCAGAGACTTACCTTGGGCCAGGAGGGAGAGCCTTACCCCTGGTGGTCGGCTGGGACAGGCTGCAGATAGAGTCAGGACCGCTGGGGAGTCTGGGAGCAGTAGAAGTCCCGCCCCCTTCTGAGATCATCAGAGGCGGATGGCTGACTTCACTGCCAGGCTCCTGCTGTGTGCTGGCTGCAAGGAGAGAGGTGAGATTAAAAATCCGAGTCTCCAGCCAGAGGCAGGGGATTCGGATTTTTGCGCCCCCCTCCTCTGGCGCCCTAAGGCGGCCGCCTGTGCCGCCTTATGGACGCGCCGGCCCTGGTCACCATGATCTGTAATCCCATACCAGTCTCAAGGCACACCAATAGTCCAGTGCTTAGATACTTACTTATAGTGGAATTAACTGAGAAATGGCCTTGTTGCAAGAATTTGCACCTCTAATGCAAGGGTGCCCAAAAGGTAGATCTTCAATTGTAACACAATTCCAAAAATGCTTTACCAGCTGGGGATCTATAATGTGCCCATCCTTGCAGGGCTGTATTTGTGAGAAGTGTTTGTATGTTTGAATATAAGCATGTTTTTATATGGAGTTTGTGTAAGTGAATGTAGGGGTGTCATTTTGTGTAGTGTTGGCATTTGAATGCAAATGTGTTTGAACGCAAGTGTGCATTTCTGCTTAGTGTTTGCATTTAAGTACAGGGGTATGCTTGTATACAATGTCGGTGTTTGAATGCAATTGTCTGCTTGTATATAGTGTTTTTTTTTTTTTATTCAGTGTATTTGTGTGTTGTGTTAGCCCACTAACACATATGCATCCTGACATGCAGATACACAGGCACACGCATATACACACACACATATAAGTCATAATTTACATATATTTAGCCAGCCTCCTGTTTCCATACCTTTTAGATGATGGAGGGTGGCTTTCCGGGAGTCCAGAGATCTAGATGCAGCATGTGGTTGTTGAGGCTGATGGGAGTCTGAGGTTAGTCCAGACTCTCTCCTTCCTCACTGACATTAAGGATTAGCACACAGTGGCAGCACATGTACTCAGTAAAAGTTGATGCATGTTAGTGTTTTGTTTTGCTGACTAAACAGTGTTAGCTCAACCAACATCAAAAGGAAAATCTAATTAAAAACCACAATCTGTCTGAAACAATCCAGATTGAACATATGGTGTTCAGCAACTAGACCCACTTCCTCTATCCTGTGTGTGGGGAGAGTGGTTGCCAGGCCCACCATGTTTCTTTGGACAAATATCACTTTTTATGGGGATGAATAGAACATGAAAAGTGCTGTCCCACAGTATATAGAATTTAAATACTGTATGTAGATATTCAGATCTTTAAAATAGAAATTCTACACTATATGAAAACCTAATACAGGTGGGCAATTTTCACGGACTGATCATCTAGATAAAGAAATGTTGTGAATAAAATTATGGAGGACCAAGCAGCCCTTGTGTGGGGTTGTGGGTAATTAAATAAAGACAGGCACTACTACTCTTTTTCCGATCCTGTGTGCATTAGTGGAGCAAGAAAAATCATCAACTTGGAAATGTCTTAGAATTTGGATATTTGGCCTCAAGAATGCAGTTCTTTGGTCAACCTCGTACATTTCTCTGCTTAGCAAATAAACTTGATCAGATGAGGAGAGAGCACAACTCTTGGTATTGTGTGGGGGGGAGCACGGTTTACATCAGTTGCGACTTTTGGAACAATATATAGGAGGTTGCACATGAGATATACCATAGTGAAAATAGGGGGGGGAGGGGGCACTGATCATTTCAACTGGGGGCAGAGTCGGCGCGTCCTATAGGCGACTTAGGCAGTCGCCTAGGGTGCACCGACCCGGGGGGGTGCAAGATTTGAGTAACCCAGCAGGAGGGAAGCGCACATCGCTCCCTCCTGCCAGTCACTCTGTATAGCGTGGCCGAGTGGCGGGAAATGCAGTACAGGAGCATCTGTTTCCTGTACCCGGCCGGACTGACAGAAAGTGCTCACTGCACTGAGAGAGCACTTTCTGTCAGTCCGGCTGGGTACAGGAAACAGATGCTCCTGTACCGCAGTCCGCGCCGGCCGTCCACGGTACAAAGACGTAGGAGGCACACTACGGAGGGGAGATGGTACTAAGGGACACTGGTGGGGTGGAGCAGGGGGAAAGAGGAGAGACCAGTAAGAGAAAGATGGTGGGCGAGGAAGAGCACTATGGGACAAGGGGGAGGAAGAGCACTAAGGGACAGGGGGGGCAGGGAAAAGCACTATAGGGCAGGAGGGGCAGGGGAGAGCACTGTGAGATGGGGGGGGGGCAAGGGAGAGCCCTATGGGTCAGGGGGCAGGGGAGAGCCCTAAGGGTCAAGGGGAGAGCATTAAGAAGAGTCAGGGGAGTGCATTAAGGGATAGGGCGGAAGGGGAGTGCACTAAAGGGACGGGGGGGGAGGGAACATCACTAAGGGATGGGAGAGCACTAAGGGATTTTAGAGCACTAAGGGATAGGAGGAGATAAGATAGCACAAAGGGACAGGAGGGGATGAGAGCGCACTAAGGGACAGGAGGGAATGAGAGAGCACTAAGGGACAGGAGGGAAGGGGAGAACACTAAGGGACAGGAGGGGAGGGGAGAGTTTTAAGGGACAGGAGGGGAGATCTCTTAGGGACAGGGGGAGAAGAGGAGATGAGACCACTAATGGACAGGGGGAGTGAAAGAGATCATTAAAGGTCTCACACAAAGTCACACCAAAACATACAATGCATCCATCACTCACACAGAAACACATCATGCTTCCCTTACACACAAATAAACACACAATGCATCCATTACACACACAACACAGCCCTTGCACACATACACAGAAGCGCACAATGCATCCCTTACATAAAAAACACACAATGCATTCCTTACACACAAACACACACTGCATCTCCTATACACAAACACACTGCATCCCTTACACAAACTGGTATCCATATACACTACATTCCATAAGAGCACACACACATTACATCCTCTACAATAACACATAATACATCCCCTACACAGATACACTCCACTCCTTGTGAGTGAACTCATGGGTGGGCCTTGAAGGCATAAGGCATAAGGCTTATGGGCGGGCCTTATAGGCATATTCACAATCAGATACACACATAACCACAGACACACATGCACACACACATAATCACACATCGCAATCACAGACACACATGCAAATAACCACAGAAGTACACACAATCACAGACATACACAAACGCACACACATAATCACAAACATACACAAATAATCACAGATGTAAGCATACACAATCACAATAATATCAATCACAAACATTAGCAACACATTGTTTTTAAATACATTTAAAAGTACACCCGTCTCCAGTGGTTGCTGATGGGATGGGATTACTGTGCTCTCCCTAAAGAGCGTCCATGTGCGCCCTCTAGTGATTCTAATGCCAGGATGATGTTCCAGTCGGATGATACTCCGGCTGCCGGCATACTGAAGGGTGTGCGAGGAACCTGTGCAAAGAGAGCACAGTAAGTACATAACTTCCTAGCCACCTGTCTTCTCCCCTCTAGGTCAAATATATTTTGTCAGAGTAGGCACCTGCTGTGTGGGTAGCCACTCTGCTAATCCAGCTAGCAGTGCATGATCTAAGCAAGGGGGAAGGACACAAGAGAGGGAGGGCAAGAATAATCTAGAGGTAGTAATTGCCCTCTCTCACCCCCTGTATTGGAGCTATTGGTCCACCTCATTCAGAATGAGTATTGGTTATGCATTAAAACATTACAATAATTTAAAATGTTAAACATTGTATGTAATGGCACTACATTGATAAGAGTGCAGAGTTATATCTCTGTGTGTAATGCTTGGTAATGCTGGCTTGGTTTAAAATAAATAAGGGATTTAGGATTAGGGCGATCTTGGAGTTAAGATTAGAAGAGGACCTTGGATTTGGGGTATTTTCAATTTTCTAAGAATGATCGGATTTCCAGTACACATCTTCTTTAGTCTGCAAAATGATTAGGATTCATTCTATAAGGACATACACTTACAGGAATGGAGTACAAAGCTGTGAGCCTCATTACATTGATGAGAATCAGTATAATGATACTACATTGACAGCATTGTTAAAGTACATAATCTTGGGGATACTCAGGTCTCAACATTTAAGTAACCAGGGAATTGAGTTAGTTTACTCTTATGTGGGTTAGGGTTTTCAGGACATACATATTAGGCTGTTGTAGCCTAAAATTTTAAAGTCATAGGGTTTCTAACAGATTCCCCTGTTCCTGGAGGATAATTTTGCTTAACTAGCTCGGTATACGAACCTAATCGAACAGATTTCCCCTTCTCATTCATATAACGAACAAAGTACCGAACACTTGGACCACCCAGAACAGTCGTGTGCCGCTAGTTGACCCTCTTGACCCCACTAACACTTACTCTAACCGCAAACACTTGAACATTCTAAGTGGTCGACTGGGTGGCCGCCGTTCGTATGGACGAACACATGGCGGTGGCCATTTTGTTTTTGCAAACGCTTCCAGCTGTGTTTGGTCGTCGAGTGCATGGAACTATTATCAGACCCGAACACTACGAAGACTTCCATACTCGACTATGTTCGTGCAGATTCATCTGATGAAAGCGGCGTTCGGTGAAATCAAACTCCTGAATGAGGGGCACACAACTAGTTCTCCCAAGAACTGATAATGTTGGTATTTCATTATAATTGAAGCTTCCGAAAGAGACCGACCACACAACCTGAATCTAAGGAACTATTTTGGGCAGGAGCCTCGTGTGCGGTCGGTCAAAAGAAGACTTCCATGAAAACCCTGAACCCCTGAACCGATATGGGTGATTTTTGGATATGTTGCTCACCCAGGGGTTTATGTGGGGTTTATGTGAGTTTTTGGGGTACTTTCAGGTTGTCTGTAATTTGTGTTCTTTTTCACCTGGAGGTGATTGAGTTAATACAGTATCTGACTCAATTATCTCCCTGCCAGAGGGGAGGGATTGTATGATATGTATGGGAGTGTCATGCATTGTAACACTGTTGTCATTGGCCTGTGACTTTGTAATTCAGTCCACCTTGCATGGGGATTGTCATAAAAGACAAGTGTGGCCCCATTAAAATCAGTCCACTTCACCCTCAACACGCAGCCTCGTCTATTGATTGTAGGGAACAGCTATAACTGCTATAACCACTAGCACTTATAAGAGCTGTACAGCTATATTGGATTATTGGTCTGCTTGGAGATCGACTTGGGAATACCACACCCACACTAAGGGAGAAGGACGTCTTTGGCGGTGAACAGCCTCTCAAGGGGTGACCGCCACAGGGTTATTTACTAACGTGTTGGGAATTCAAAGAAAATACAAAGTGCGTTTCAAATGTAAGACAACAGTAACTAAACTGGATTAATAGCTGACTTGGCATTAATTACAAACAATTGTAAATTTTTTGTATAATTCCGATATTTCGGCCTAAAATTATAAATAAATTTTTGATTACGGACAACTCTCACTTTATTGAATAACCCTGACAAAGTGAACTTAAAGAGACACTATAGCCACCATAACACCTTTAGCGTAATGAAGCAGTTTTGGTGTATTGATGATGCCTCTGAAGTTTCACTGCTCAACTCTGCCATTTAGGAGTTAAATAACTTGTGTTTCTGTCCATGCAGCCCTAGCCACACCCTGACTGTGACTGACACAGCTTACAAGAAAAAAAAAAACATGATTTAATTTTCAATCAGATATTTTAGAAGTTTATATCTAATGCTCTGTAAATTGAACTTCAATCAATCAAGCTATTAGTGCAGGAAACAAGAAATTATAAATTAAAGAGACTGCAATAAAGGAAGTATAAACATTAGATCTCACTTTACAAGAAGTGTTTAGGAGGGCTGAGCATGTTACATGCAGGGAGGTGTGACTAGGGCTGTAGAAACAAAGTGATGTAACTCCTAAATAGCATATAATTGAGTAGTAAGACTGCAAGGGCATGATCTGTACCAAAACTGTTTAATTAAGCTCAAGTTGTTTTGGTGACTATAGTGTCCCTTTAAATTTGATTGTAATCCCCATGCTAAGTTTCTCTACACATTCTTACAGTATGTTTACCTTTTTAGCCATACATTAATTACCTATTCATGAATAATTGCAACATTTCACAGCCTGCTCTTGATAAAACTTTTATAAAACTGTTATCATAGTTGGCAGAAGTCCATTTGAATTACAGATAATATACTTCAAGGCTGTATTTAACGACCAAGTATCATATTTTAAAGGTATCCCAGGGAACATTGCCAGGTTACCCAGTACCATACAGCGGTTAGGTGTTATGGATGTTACTTCCAGCATGAGATTATTGTGTGGGGTTGCCTGTTTGTACAAGCAAAGGTTTCAATACAAATCAAATAACATAGTAAATACATAATCAGATCTTTTTCCCACATGAAAGCGCTATTGACTCACAAAAAAAAATGAATGTACTCACCCAGTTTTTTGTTTTTTTTATCTTTTAATTCTCAAATGATCATTAGAGATTTAACAGATAAGAAACACACAAGGCAAATATATTTTATATTGATATATGTTATAACATTAGAGGACAGAATATTTAGAAAATCAGATAAGCTATGTGTGTGCATAAAATGTCTAACTCAGCAGGTAGCCACATGCTCAGGATGCAGCACCTGTTTCAATAGGTGAAATAGTAGCAGGTGTTGAATCATTTTTTGGTACTGATAAAAAAATAAAAAATGTTTTCACTAAAATCAGCAAATTTTCAGCTGCCATAAAGCATTCTCAGTACTATCGCCTCTGGGTTGTACTGTTTTCTCTTTTATAGTTCACTAGGTAACACAAATATCTCACATTATGTTAAATGTTCTTGGCTTTGACAGGAAGCTAACATTTTCTGGAATAAAAGGGAATCGGGCTTAAAAGTACAAAAGTATCAAATAATAAGAATAGTATTTATATAGCATATTTTGTTAGATACAAATATGCTAATTCACTTAATAGACGTTCTATGTCTATTAAACCAATTTTTATATTTTAGTGATTTAACCACACAATGGATGGACAGAGATGGGGAAATGAACTCCAGTTAATTTGGAGTGCCTCTTTTAATTAGGAACTAAATTGCAGTGCCCCTTATAATTAGGCATAGTTTTATAAAGCTTTTAGAGATAGTTTCTTACTAAGAGACTAAGACATTTAATAGCTGCTTGATCAAAGAAGATATCTGACTGCTATTTTGGGGTAAAGAAGGAATTTTTTACCAGTTTGTTGCAAAATTGGAAGTGCTTCAGAATAGGTTTTTTGCCTTCTTTTGGATCAACAGCAAAAACAAATGTGAGGAAGGCTGTAACTGTGCAACATTTGAAAGTATCCCTCCATGCAAAAAGGAAAAAAATGAAGCAAATAAAGGCACAATTTAATATGCTTCATTGTAAATTCAACAAGTGTCATTAATAACCTTTTGGTAGGGGTTTGCTATTAATATTAGTAAGAAAATATTTCTAAGGACAATCATCAGTTCTCAGAATTTGTATTATTATGTCTATGTATTCCCTAAATTTAACAAATATTTTGAGGTCTGAAAATTAAATGTAGAACCCACATCATTGTATTTACCTTCTATCCTGGAACTGGGTACCTCTGCCTTGGCTCCATACTAACCATTGTAATTTCTGTCCTGTTCCATTTATGTAAAAAATAGCCTTTCTACTTGTCAGCATACAGACCTCCCCATTACTTGCATCAAATATCCTGTAAGTCAGTGATGGCGAACCTATGGCACACGTGCCACAGGTGGCACGCCGGGCCCTTTCTGTGGGCACGCGGCCATAGGTTCGCCATTAATGCAGAGTAGGCACCTGCCTGCCCAAAACGGCAGGCACTTACTCTGCTTCTGGGTTGGGAGGACCTGGGGAGGGATCTGTGAAGCTGCTCCCCTGTCCTCCCGCGCGATGCT
Organism: Pelobates fuscus; assembly: GCF_036172605.1. Taxonomy (NCBI): domain Eukaryota; kingdom Metazoa; phylum Chordata; class Amphibia; order Anura; family Pelobatidae; genus Pelobates; species Pelobates fuscus. The sequence goes on from NC_086320.1 coordinate 99,116,770, forward strand.
GTGTGGAGCACACAGCATTGCGCGGGAGGACAGGGGAGCTGCTTCACAGATCCCTCTCCCAGTCCTCCCGACCCGGAAGCACAGTGCTTGCCACCACCAGACCACCAGGGATGGCTGTGTCCCCCCCCCCTCCTTCATTAAAGGCAAGGAGGGGGGGGCGGGGGGGAATACTGATTTACCATATTTTTTAATTTTTTTATTTTTAAACACCTTTACCCCCCACAGCAACCCAACCCCCCACACACAGTACCCCTACCCCCCCACAGTACCCCTACCCCCCCCACAGTACCCCTACCCCCCCACAGCACCCGTAACCCCCACACACAGTACCCCTACCCCCACAGCACCCCTACCCCCACACACAGTACCCCTACCCCCCACACACAGTACCCTTACCCCCACAGCATCCCTACCCCCCACACACAGTACCCCTAACCCCCACAGCACCCCTACCACCCACACACAGTACCCCTACCCCCCCAGCACCCCTACCACCCACACACAGTACCCCTACCCCCCACAGTACCCCTACCCCCCACACACAGTACCCCTACCCCACACACAGTACCCCTATCCCCCACAGCACCCCTACCCCCACACACAGTACCTCTACCCCCACAGCACCCCTACCCCTCCACACACAGTACCCCTACCCCCACAGCATCCCTACCCCTCCACACACAGTACCCCTACCCCCCACCAGCTTCCCTCCCCACCCCTACACCCACACACAAAGCAGCCCTACCCCCCACACACAGCACCCTTACCCCCCATACACAGCACCCCTACCCCCCCACACACAGCAGCCCTACCCCCCCACACAGCACCCACACAACACACAGCACCCCTACTCCCCACAGCACAGCACCCTTACCCCCGCCCAGCACCCCTACCCCTGCCCAGCACAGCACCCCCTCACACACACACACACTACCCCTCATATACACACACACACACCACCGCTCATACACACACACACACACCACCCCTCATGCACACACACAGCACCCCTCACACACACAGCACCCCTCACACACACACAGCACCCATCATACACACACACAGCACCCATCATACACACACACAGCACCCATCATACACACACACAGCACCCCTCACACACACACAGCACACACACAGCAACCCTCAGACCACACACAGCAACCATCACACACACAGCAACCCTCAGACACACACAGCACACACACAGCACCCCACACACAAACACATACACTACACCCCTCAATGCAGTATGTGTGTGTATTCAGCAGTCTCTGTGTGTGCGTGTATTCAGCAGTCTGTGTGTGTGTGTACTCAGCAGTGTGTGTATTCAGCGGACTGTATGTGTGTGTGTGTATTCAGCGGACTGTATGTGTGTGTGTATTCAGCAGTTTGTGTGTGTGTACTCAGCAGTCTGTGTGTGTGTACTCAGCAGTCTGTCTGTATGTGTATTCAGCAGACTGTGTGTGTGTATTCATCAGTCTCTGTATTCAGCAGACTGTGTGTATGTATTCAGCAGTCTGTGTGTGTATGTATTGCATTTGTTGGAGATACTAATAGATTTAAGCTTAATTTTATCTATTTATATCATTATTTAAAATGTGTATAATTGAAATCTCTGTTGTTGTGTTCTTTGAAAACAAAAGTTGTTAATTAGTTCGGACAACAGTACGAGTTGTTTGTTCTAAACTTAAACCTCAGTATTGAGGTTTAATTGCCGTGTTGGCACTTTAAGGAAAAAAAAGTTGGCATGTATTGCAGTTTGGGCACTCGGGCTCAAAAAGGTTCGCCATCACTGCTGTAAGTGATTATAGTTGATTTCCAATGTTTTATTCATTGGCACGGTTTCCAGAAAGGTGGCAGTTCCTTTTTAATTGATTATACAGTATTGTCAATAGTCACATGTTTTCATGCCAAGATGAACATTTCCCCCCGATTATTAGCTTTGTAGACTGCAGTTACTGAGTTACTCAAACCAACACCAGTGTTTTAATAAAAACTGTTTTTGGTGGTGGCAATTCCTTACTGGCATGTTTCACATCCTTACAAAATTACAAATAAACTTACCTGCAACCCAATAATCGTCCAGTAACATCACTGTCCTTCACTGTTGGCTAATTAAACTTCCAGAGGTAAAGTTAAAACTCTGGAAGCAAATGTAATTATCACAATCACACAAAAATAAATTCAGCACAGAAGCAAAGTGATAATAGTCCAAAAGCAGCTTGAACACCAATACGGAGTCTCTCTTTTCCGATCAGAAAACTGGATATAAACAGGGGGCAGGTGCAGCGCTTCAGTAATCCTTGACAAGGTATATGTGGAGAGAACCAGAGAAGAAATTATAGAGTAGTATTTAAAACTGTAGTGATGATAGGTAAAATAAAATAGGGCGGAATAATCCCCACCTCTGGATGAAGTGCAGAGGCAATTCTTCGAGTTATAGGTGTGGTAGGGGGTATCCTCATAAAAACAAACAAATAAAAATCGTATATGATGAAGTATGTAGAGCTATGAAGCGAGGGTAGGTAAAAACTATAAAATGTACACTCACATGTAATGGAGCCATAAAACCTGGCTCCTCTGATAGCGCTTGAAGTGGTATGATCCCCACTCAAGGATACAGGTGTAAATATAAATTCTTCCGTCCGTCTATATGTGGAGATAAACAAACAGAATCAGAATTTAATTATCACTTGTTCTCCATTGAATATGTTACAGCTGGATGACTATAAAAGCCTGTTGTTTGGAGCATAAATGTTAGCACTCTTCATATTTCCAGCCTTGTGCATAAGAGCATTTCTGGGAAGCTCCCACCCTACCTGAGAAGAATGCTCTCCCTGGCTGTTCCCACCCCCTATAACCTCCGATCCAGTACTAGCACGATATTTAGCATACCGCAATACAAAAATAAAGTGTCTCGATCCTCCTTTTCCTACAGAGCATCACAATTATGGAATAACCTCAGGGACCCAGTCAAATCTTTATTCAATCTAAAATATTTTAAGAGACCTATGGCAATATACCTCAATACAGAATGCACCTGTCATGGTTCAATATATTTATTACCTGTTTAGTTATGTATTAAATTTATATTATACATATATATATATATATATATATATATATATATATATATATATATATACACAAATAGGTTATGGTGGGAAAAAATTGTGATTGAAAACCCCTTCCACCTGAAGTCTGTGGATAGTTAATACAATGTTAAACAAAAATCTGCACACCAGTGAAGCCATAAGACTTGCTTTTCCCACAGAAATCCCAAATCTGCAGTGATGTTACAACCGCAAAGGATTCTGGGGGGGCATATGCAAATTAGTTTAATAAAGACCAGTACATTAGGAGCAGGACCGCTACCGCCACCTTTGTGCAAGGAGGAACAGGAGGAGAACTGCCAGAGCCCTGCAAAATGACCTCCAGCAGGCCACAAATGTGCATGTGTCTGCTCAAACGGTCAGAAACAGACTCCATGAGGGTGGTATGAGGGCCATACGTCCACAGGTGGGGGTTGTGCTTACAGCCCAACACCATGCAGGACGTTTGGCATTTGCCAGAGAACATCAAGATTGGCAAATTCGCCACTGGCGCCCTGTGCTCTTCACAAATGAAAGCAGGTTCACATTGAGCACATGTGACAGACGTGACACAGTCTGGAGACGCAGTGGAGAACGTTCTGCTGCCTGTAACATTCTCCAGCATGACCGGTTTGGCAGTGGGTCAGTAATGGTGTGGGGTGGATTTCTTTGGGGGGCCGCACAGCCCTCCATGTGCTCGACAGAGGTATTGGATAAAAGAAAGAAGGTTTTGCACACACGCTGGATGTATAATATGATCTGTAATATAAACAGCTATCATAGGACAATATGTAAAATCCAAATTATAATAAAAAAGTAACTTGGAGCACTCACACTTTAGAGAGCCATATAAGTCGGCTCTCTACTGTAAAAGCACATAGAATATTCCCAGAAAAGTGCTCTGTGCAGATAGGTCCCACCAGAAATGGACATCAGATTTCGTCTGGATACAATCAGGAACCAGGATAGGGTAGAAGTAAAATACTTTATTCAAAATAAAAAAAAATTAAAAAAAAAACCTCGCCAGAGGTAGCCTGACTACCATTAGGTACCGAGATGAGATCCTCAGACCCCTTGTGAGACCATATGCTGTTGCAGTTGGCCCTGGGTTCCTCCTAATGCAAGACAATGCTAGACCTCATGTGGCTGGAGTGTGTCAGCAGTTCCTGCAAGATGAAGGCATTGATGCTATGGACTGGCCCGCCCGTTCCCCAGACCTGAATCCAATTGAGCACATCTGGGACATCAAGTCTCGCTCCATCCACCAACGTCACATTGCACCACAGACTGTCCAGGAGTTGGCAGATGCTTTAGTCCAGGTCTGGGAGGAGATCCCTCAGGAGATCATCTGCCACCTCATCAGGAGAATGCACAGGCATTGTAGGGAGGTCATAGAGGCACGTGGAGGCCACACACACTACTGAGCCTCATTCTGACTTGTTTTAAGGACATTACATCAAAGTTGGATCAGCCTGTAGTGTGTTTTTCCACTTTAATTTTGAGTGTGACTCCAAATCCAGACCTCCATGGGTTGATTTCCATTTTTTTTTATTTTTGTGTGATTTTGTTGTCAGCACATTCAACTATGTAAATAACAAAGTATTTCAGAAGAATATTTAATTCATTCAGATCTAGGATGTGTTATTTTTGTGTTCCCTTCATTTTTTTGAGCAGTATATATATATATATATATATATATATATATATATATATATATATATATATATATATATAATTTGTATATTGTATTTTTGTAATCTTGTATCCTATTGTAACAATGCAATGTTTTGTGGACAAAGACCCGGGGCATACTTGAAAACGAGAGAAATCTCAATGTATCCATCCTGGTAAAATATTTTCTAAATAAATGTGTACATTGAATGGTTCTGAATTTGGCCATTGAGAAATAACATTTTCCCTCATGGACCTGATTTTCAATCTGTCAAAACCAAAGGAGTGGTATATGAAAAAAGCACTGGACGTTTATCAGATTCACGAGTAGCAAAAAAAAAAAAAACAAGGGATAGAGGTTATTTCTCAGAACTGAGGCCATCTGTTCTCTCAAGTGTGTTTCTTGTATTATTGCCACCAATGTGTTCGTCGCCCAGAGGTCCCTGAGCATGTCTCTGGTATACTGAGGCCACTGGCCTTTAGGGTGCGGCTGCATAGTGAGCTTGTGAATAATGCTGTTTTGCCATTGGTGCAAATGCGAGAATATAGTAAAGCAGTAAGACAGGGGAAATGGAAGAGAAATAAATGTAAAAAGAGAAACATTAACAGATGGCGGTAACCATCAATGTTATAAATAACACTCAGATCCAGATCACTCACAAGGGGTAACACAATCAGCAGCCAACGAGTGAGAATTCATGTGCCTCACAGCAAAATGTTACCTGTCAGGGAACACAGGACCACAGTTCTGGACCTGCTCAATAATTAAACAAGACAGAACGACTGCCCTAAAAGGACTCCTCTAAATTAAAGAACCCCAAACAACCGACAATAACACAAATACATAAAATATATAATAAACTCACAGGAACCACTTAGTGGGAGGATGAGTGCAACATTCCCCGATAAGGCACCTCATAAACTCCTCCCACTCCACCTCCCCTGTTGGTCCAGATGGTACGGATAACATCAGGGCCATAATCAGAGAGGGGCGGACCAACCCTCAGGGTCACTGGCACAGCCATAAGGGGCAGTCCAACCATTTCAATATATAATCCACATTAGACCTGATCAAGATATGACATGGCTAACCCACTCAGATGCAGAAAAACAAATCATGTTAGCATCAGTGACCCTAAATAAAGAAAAGACTATTAAACCCATGCATACCCTCCCCAGCACAGCGCACCAAAGTTCCCTGCACCCCATTGCCCCTGGTGCCTCCCTGAAGAGACCCATCCAACTGCCCACTTAGCATGAGCCACAGTTTGGCTGCAATTAAAGAAGGACAAAACCTTCCAAAGAACCACTGGGCGTAGCCAGGTGCAGCTGAAGATCAGGGTCTGCCCCAAAAATAAAAGTATATATGCTGCAACAAGTAAGTGCAGGGAGGTGAATTGTAGGTTCCTCCAGCAACTTATAAACCGCGAAACACAGCACAGGTCTGGGTTTAAACATCTTGAATATGATAAGGGACAGTTCCTACAATTCCCCCTTAACTGTGTGCTTGAATTTTACAGCATTTGAAAGAGAGAGTTAGGAAATGTCATAATATCTTAAACATTTATTTCCATAAAAAAACAATTAAAATACTTACTTTAAATCACAGTGAGTCCTCAATAAAGAAAACCCACAAAGAGCGTTAATGTGATTTCTCTGGACAGTATTCCACTTTTCCTTCTGGGTTCCATTTGCCTCTGAATATCTTGGTTTTCTTGTTTAACCAAATTGTACTGAACTAAAAATGAAACTGCACAGATTTAGGAAAAAATGGCTGATTCAAAAAAGTTTCCATTTTCACTGTAGTGAAAGCTTGCCTAATTTAGCCTAAATATTGCAGTTTGAATTTCACTTCATTGTTTCTTCGTCTGCCGGTGAAATGCAATGTTTGAATTTGCTGCAATCAGTGAGGCATTTTATCATATTTTCAAAACTTATCTAAATGCTGCTACAAAGATTACAAATCCTGGACCATAACCATGCCATTGTCACAAGCGATAATAGGATGAATATTTACAACCCGTGTTTTTGTTTATAAAGCTATGTTTAAACTAGTGCTCCATTGCTAAGGGTGCATGCAGAAATTAAGTATGAAGTCTGAAACATAATGCCTGTTCGTTCTTATTTGCATATTCTGTTGGATATTCTGGGAAACATGTATTCCTGACCCTATTGGGTTAAAACCACTATCTAGCCCCCCTGGTCCCTCCATGCCTCCCTAAAAAATGTAAAATCTTATATGTATTCAAGTATGGAGCTGCTAGCTCTGGCTCTGTTTCCTCTAGACCTGCCCACTGACTGCTGACATCATCAGAAGTGGTAGCCTGATTCAATCACAATGCTTCCCCATAGGATTGGCTGAGACTGACAAAGAGGCAGCACAATTTAAACACAGCCCTGGCCAATCAGTATCTTCTCGTAGAGATGATTTGAATCAATGAATCTCTATGAGGAAAGTTCAGTGTCTGCATTCAGAGGGAGGAGATACTGAATGTTTGGATGCATTTTAGGCAGCAATGACCCAGGAAGGATCTCGAACAGCCATCTGAGGAGTGGCCAGTGAAGGTATCACTAGGCTGTAATATAAACACTGCATTTTCTCTGAAAAGACTGTGTTTACGGCAAAAAGCCTGAAGGTAATGATTCTACTCACCAGAACAAATTCAATAAGCTGTAGTTCTTCTGGTGAATATAGTGTCCCTTTAAAGTTGAAATTCACTTTGCATTCTCACATTAGTAAGTAACTGTGTTGGTATTTGGCTGCTAGAAATAAAAATGAACTTTAAAGCTTATAGTGATAGTGCATATACAAGCATACAGACAACATTTAATCAAGGAATTATGAGTTTTAATATATCATGTGGCACTGGGTTTCAGCTGGGTTTTGATTCTGCTTTTTGTCATGCATTTTTTAATATGTTAGATTTACCAAGTAATAAAAAAATAAGGCGCACCTGGTTAGCAAACAGATGATTGGTGGGATACAAATGCTTTCTTAGTATTATTAATGTTAGGGTCTGCTGCATAGAGCCATGTGATTGGCTGAAAAATCTAACCAATCATATTGGCTCCTCTAATGACAAGGAGGGTTTAAAACACTCCAATATTGTAATTAGTTAACATGCATCACAATTACGTGTGCAAACCTAACATTTATTTATACATATATATTTTTAAATGTAATCTTAAAAGTAATGACTTATGTTCCGTAATGGGTGCCGTTTTTTTTTTTTTTCTTGTACAGATAATGAGGATCCCTCACTGGATAACGAATTGTAAATGATATATTTTTATACTTAGGATACTGTACCCTCTATTTAGCAGGTGTTGAAGCACCTTCAACAGGGATACTCGGTATTTATTCTTCAGAGCTACAATGGACGGGGCATGTATTGCCAGAAATACCAGTCATTTCCCTGGTACTCTAGCTGAGAAAATAGAATAAACACAGTACAAGGGACACTAAAGATGCTTTGCATTTAGTTTAGAAGGAAGTTGGTTATATTTAGAGACAAATGATCTTGTGCATAACCTTGGCATGGGGAGTGGACATTTCTTTAGTCCTTAATTTGGGGTGCACCTAATGCCAGAGCTAACTTCTATTAACTGTAGCACATTGTCTGCAGGTGAACCAAATGATAGGTAAACTTGAGATCCATTTATTTTTCTATTTATTATAAACTCATACCAGTCATTGTTAAATAGGCACTTTGAGCAGCATAACCACTACACCCCTTTGAAGTAGTTATTGTGCCAGGATGCTTCTGACACTTTCCCCAGTTTTATGTCAAACTGTTTTTAAGACATGTATGTACGTAGTGGGGAATCGCGATGCAGCCTAGAACAAAATCTAACCCCATTCAACCACCCCAATAACGACAGACCACTTAGTATGGATGAAACATGCCACTGCATTTATTATCACAAACTAAATTACTGCATAACACATCCATAACTTTATTTATTAAATCTCTTCTTTTTCTGTAACCAAAACGTTAGACATAAATAAGCATAAATTAACATATATACATATATAACTCCACACATAGTGTTATACAGTGACCCAACCGTCCTTGCCAATAAGCATAGAGTGGTTCCTAATCACCACTCCCTCTCACCTCCCCCCTCGTCATAAAAATCATATCTTTCAATGCCCGCCATCAGCTGACTTATCCACGCTCGATGGGCACGAGACCTCAGGCAACCTAATGTTTAACCTTTGAAGCAGGGGAGGTTGAGACCTTAAAAAACTTGTTCATCTCATTCCATATACTTAAACGTAACCCCTCAAACTCAATTGGCAAAGACATACCCCCGGCTAGCTGTGACAAAATATACCAATAGGGTGGGCGGGAGGGAAGCTGTTTGCTGGCCCGAATCCCAAGTGGCACTGAGGTAAGACCTCCCCCACACTAATTTACACAGAACATATTCCCACCCACACACTCTTTCCCAACCAATCCCATGCATCTATCCCCATACTCCTACATGTGCCCTTGTCCGCTTAGCTACGCTATCTCCTCAGGGCCTTGTATGTACGAAGTGGGGAATCGCGATGCAGCCTAGAACAAAATCTAACCCCATTCAACCCCCCCAATAACGACAGACCACTTAGTATGGATGAAACAGGCCACAGCATGTATTATCACAAACTAAATTACTGCATAACACATCCATAACTTTATTTATTAAATCTCTTCTTTTTCACCAAAACGTTAGACATAAATAAGCATAAATTAATATATATACATATATAACTCCACACATAGTGTTATACAGTGACCCAACCGTCCTTGCCAATAAACATAGAGTGGTTCCTAATCACCACTTCCTCGCGGAGCCCCCACCCGAAGTACACCCCACAGCAAACAATATAGAGCATCGGCCACTACATTGTGAAACCCCTGGGATAACCTCCACCTAACCAGACACTTCCCAGACTCAAACGGCGCCGCAACCAGAGCACCACCGGGGTGGAGGACACCGTCACATGATAGACAGCCTGTACCACCCCAAGATAGTCGCAACAGAAGAACTACCCATCAGTTCGTGAGTAGGGAACCCCACACCTACCATGCCCTCAGAATGGGGAAGAGCTCCAAGACAGCCAGAGGCTGCAAGAGCCCCAATGCTTGCCAGCTTACTGGGCAAGAGTCAGCACACCATGGAGAGTAACAACAAATCAAGAATGTAGCGCTTATATAACGAAAAATTATTCACCTTTTGGGGGGTTTTTTGAGCAACAATTCACTATCAAATCAACAGTTCATGACCTGAGAAAAATAATCATACATAGTGTAAAATTGTATAGCATATTATAATTTATATTTGTGTAATTAGCGCACTCACAAACAAAGAGCTATGAACCCAGCTCTGGTGTGGATAGCTTCTGGGTCCGTACAGGCGACCCACCCCTATTTTTGATGTAAAACTGGAGGTCTGAAAAATAGTAAAAGTATTCCCAATTGCGCAGTATTGCTTGAAATATTTCTGAACATATAATACACTTGTCCCAAGTGAATACTCACAAGTCAGGAGTCAGGATATACTGACTCACTTTAGCAGTGTTGTGCAGATTAGGGACTGCACTCCCTGATGAATATAACGATGCTGGGAACCAGGATCCGTAAAAACAAATCGATTTAATAATACAATATAGTATATAACAAATAAATAAAATAGCTTCAATGAGCTTTAAAACAAAGCCGGGACGCGTTTCGCCACAGCAAACGTGGCTTCTTCAAACCGGGTATAATCGATAAGTGTCCTAAGGTTCCCTGTACATGTTTAAATAGCTAAAAACAGTGGGCAAACAATTTGTGCACAATAATCGTCACACGTCAGTACCACCCACAGGTACGACGTGTGCGGTCCATGTCTCTTTTTCATATCAGGTATCTCAAGGGAGCCGAAATAGTTAAGTCCATTTTCCTCTTTGCGGCTATATTAGTTGCTCCGTGCGATAAGCCGTGTGTGTGCATATCAATTCCTATTTAGCTGACTTCGGGCTTGTCATTTCTTCTTTATGTCAGATCTTATATTTAGTGTCCACATATGCTCAATTAGCAGGAGTCAATATCCGCATATAGAAAAGAGAAAATAAAACAAAAGAGCAGTATCAATTATCTTATCATTGCCAATGTATTTTCTATTTTGTTCTATACCATTGTATCCCGTAAACCATAATTTGTAGTACTTATATATCGTTAAATGTTGTTTATTCCAGTTTTAAACGGACAATTCATTTTCATTATTAGTACAAATGATGTTCCCTATAAGCGGATCCAATTTAAATTTACCTTATTGTATTTCATAAGTTACATTTGTAAAGTTAACACATCAGATGTAGATCTGCAACCTTGTATCTCTTAATTGGTTAGTGTTATTTATATCTCAGTAAGTGTTATTGCATTTTTAAACGAACAATTCATTTAAAAAAATTATAGGTTACAATCTCAATAAGAAAAGGAAAAAGAACAAAATAAAAACACAGAACATGGTACATACGGCCTTTTGGTGATTTATACAATTCCATACTTTCTCTAAGAAATAGTTAGAAACTATTTAATCTAAAAAATAAATAAATAAATGAACCGGACTACGAATTGGTCCTTGCTTGTTACTCAATATTTAAGTCAACGTTATAATATGGTTTGTATAATATATAAGATTAGATCTAAAAGATATCACTATTAAGGAGGATGAGTTCTGACGGAACGAATAGACTATTAGTGACTATGCTCTTATAAATTCATATTTGTTTATAAGTTCATATTTCTTTAAATATGCATAGTTATGCTACATGTCAACTTCTGTTTTGATCCCCTAAATCATTTATTCGTTTCATTACATAGTTTAGTATCTACTAGTGTTCTAAACCTGCGTTAGAATACCTATAGTTAATACATCTTAAGGAAACTGCAAACTGTGATACCGGTGTAAATATAAATAAGCCTAACCATTATCATTAAATGCCCTTATTAAATCTTATATAAATTTATTAAAAAAAAGTCTAAATTCCTAAACATATACTACTAAGTAAAAGTGAAAAAAGAAAAAAGAAAACTCCTAAACCTATTCTAATAGGTGAAAAAATAAAAAAAGGAAAATTCTCCTAAAAGATAAAAAAGAAGAATAAAAAAGGTGGGGGGGAGGGGTTAGAAAAAGGGAATCACATCATAAAAATGGCACAGCTCAAAGTCAGCATTAAGGCCATGTGGGATCAGTGTGTTGAGTTTGTAGATCCATTCCATCTCGCGTTTTCCTAGATCCCTTATAAAGTCCCCTCCTCTCCAATTCTTATTAACTTTATTTATCCCTAAAAACATTAAACCCTCGGGTTTTTGATTATGGGATAATTTAAAGTGCTTGGAGACGCTATGCTGCTCAAAACCAACTTGAATTTTGTATATGTGTTCCCTAATTCTGATGTGTAGGGGTCTAGTTGTTCTCCCCACGTATTTCAATCCGCATGGGCAGATTAGGAGATATATCACATTCTTAGTAAAGCAGGTTATAAATTGTTTTATTTGAATCTTGTTATCTTTATTTAATTCTATATCTTTTATCACTCTTCGTGTGCAGCCTGATTTCTTGCAGGCTGCGCATTGGCCACAGCCATAAAAGCCTTTCTCATTTTTGAGTATAGTGGATGGGTAATTGTGTTCTTTTAGGGAACTTCGTACTAAGGTATCTCGTAAATTATTTGCACCCCTATAGATCATTCTCGGTTTCGTAGGGAGAATTTGTTTCAGAGCAGGGTCTTGTAGTAGGATGGGCCAATACTTTTTAATGATTCTATTAATTTGGTGATTGTTGTTGTTATAGTTGCAGATAAAAGGGATATCCTGCATATTAGTAGTGGTTTTTGTTTTGTATGTTAATAATTGTTTTCTTTCTTTATTTCTTATTTCACTCCTTGATTTCTCTAGTTTTTCCACATCGTAGCCTTTGGTGGCAAAGTCTGTTTTAATGCGTGATGATTGTTCATCATAGGCTGCTAAGTCACTACAATTACGCCTAATCCTAAGAAATTGTCCCTTAGGGGCATTCTCCAACCATGGAGAGTGGTGGCAGCTTATGTGCTCTATAAAACTATTACAGTCCACTTGTTTGAAATGATTCTTAGTCTTGATCCTACCTTCCTCAATAAAAATACCATGGAGAGCCTAAAATGGCTCCAAACCTGCAGCAGTAAACAGGCAGAAGCCAGTGGAAAGGACCTACGGGGTCTGTCACCCCAAGCTACCAGTCAGGGGCAACCGACGTTCCCTTGCCCTGGAATCGATCCCACTATCCAAGAAACTACAGCCCGTATCCTGACCCACGGAAATCCGAAACACTACCCCAAAACGCCGCAGCAGCAGAGCGCAGACGTGCGACACTGACGGCCCCACACCGGAGCGACAATGGGACCGACCGTCAGAAAATACAGCCTGGAAAAACAATAACCACCCAGGCGCATCGGCAGCCACCGGGCAGCAGATTCCACAGTTGCCGCCATCAGCAAGGCCCCCGGGCCCCGCAACCCTAACCCCTCGGACTGCTGCATCATGCCACAACAACCCATACCTAACCCCTTTTAGGGAAAAACAAATGAGTAAATAAGGAATCAGGTGAAATCGCCCCCCTGCTAGGGGGGAGGGAGGGAGCGGATTCCGGGGCACACCAAAAAATGGTCTGGAAGTAAGCTTATCAAGATTCCCGGTAAGCCGCTCCCGCACCACCCGATGGAAGTCTCATACAGACCAAAGGGCCTGCACATAGAGCACCCATGTCCCCTATCCCGACAGATCGCTCGCACGAATGAAACCGTGGGAGACGGAATGGTCCCCCCTGCAACCCGAGCCTCGTGCTGGAACGGCACGAGGACCCCACTTACCATGACTGTCGGTGAATTTCCAACCACTGCCTAGCCTCTGGCTGGGGCGCCAGTGGGGAGGAGGGTGTTCCCCCACTGCCCCCCCCCTCCCCCGCAAAAAGGATGAAAATGCGCCGTGCTGAGGTGCCGGGCGAGACATAAAGGAAAACCATCCGGTCACAGGCCAGCAAGGGTCGCACACCACCCGTGGACAAAAGTGCAAGATGTACCTCCACCAACCCAGCTCACCCTAGGGACGACACGCGTCCCAGATAGTGTCCTGACAGCAGAACAACGTGAGCATTCCCGGGGAGCCCTCTCCCCGACAATGCTATCCATAACCTTCGATGCCCGGACACAATTCCTGTGCGTCACAGGGTGTATCCGAGTAAGGTATTTTTAGTTTATTTATGTTTTTCATGTCCCTCCCGGAGTCCCCCCCCCTCTCTCTCTCAAGGGACTCCCACTGACAGAAGGGAATCCATCTCCCAAAAAAAACTTCCCCAATCTGCTCCCTAGTATTTTGCGACAAGCGCCAGCCAAGCGGGCTATACCCGCACATCAGCAGCGCCCCGAGCCACATGAATCGCCCGCCTGCTGGGAGTCATCACCAGCGCCATCAGCTGCGCAGGACGCTGCAGGAAACTGTACTAAAGCATATAATAAATATCGAGAAGGGGGGGGGGATAACCAGAATGGACTCCCCGGTAAGCGGTGTCCACGCACAGTCGTGATTCTCTTTTCATTTATTAATTTTTATTTAATTTATTATTTATTTATGTTTTTGTCTGGTCTTTTTTTTTTTTAATTTGTTATTTTTCAATTTTTATTTTTATTTATTCATTTATTTATTTAGTTTTTTTTGGGTTTTTTTTGGTAATTACCGAATTACAAAACCAACAGTGAAAAAATACACTTACCCGTGAAAAGCCTGGCGCTCCAACCGCGGCACCCCAAGCACAGAAGGTGAAGCAAATAGACATGAAAACCAGGGTACACTGTGTTCATCCCATGCGTTCCAGGCACCCCCTGCTGGGCAGGGCCAGCAACAGCAGCCAGGATCTGTGAGAAGAGCAGAGGTGAGCCCACGCTCCACACCAGGAGGCAGCCGAGGTAAGTGACCAGCAGGGGGGACACAGACAGAACAGGGACACACACACATAGAACAGAAACACACAGACAGAACAGGGACACACACACATAGAACAGGGACACACACACATAGAACAGGGACACACACACAGAACAGGGACACACAGGCAGAACAGGGAAACACACACACATAGAACAGGGACACACGTAAAAAATAGGGACAATACAGCCAGAGTAGGGACACACATAGAGGAAGGGGCACATAGAACAGGGACACACAAGGGGGAGGGGGACGAGACCCACCCAGAGAGAGCAGGTGAGGGGGGGGGTGAGAAGGAAACAGCAAGAGGGGCAGGGGGCAGAAAATGGAAGGAGCCGGGGGGGGGGGGGGGGGGGGCACCCCGAGCAAGCCTCCCCCCAACTGACAAGGGAAGCGGTAAGCGACAGAGGGAAGGGGGGACAGTGGAGAGAAGTGCAAGGGAGCCTACCTCACCAGCAGAGGAGGCTCCCGGACCACTAAAGGGCCCCCCCTGGCCACGAATGGTGGGGCACCGGAGTACCACGGGCGACCCCGCCGGGCCACCTTACCGTTGTGGGCCCTTCACACAGCCCCGCCGTCCCGCCAGCCGCAGGGGGATTAGAAACGGCCGCCGGGCGGCCGCACGCCACCAGGAACGTGCAGCCCCCCTTCCCACGCGGCACAGGAAGGCCGCGGATCCACATGAAAGGTTGCAGGCCGCATGTCTGGAGCCCCCAGACACGCGGGCCTGGTGATGCCTCGGGCCCAGGCTCCCACACCACAACCGGGCTCGAGGAGGAGTGGCAGGGTACCCCCCTGGGATGGCAGGGTACCCCCTTAATGGGACAGTGTACCCCCAAATGATTCAGTGCCCCCTTAATGCCGGCCCCCGGGAGCAGGTGCCACAGGGATGGCCCCCACAGGGACACAGGCCGCGGGGGGGGGGGAACCCACGCCGGCAGCCATACCTGGGGTGAGGATATCACCTGGATCATGGAGTCGCCAGCCACCATCCACGCTGCAGCAGCCCTGAGGGATTCCAGGATTGCCTCAACCTCCATCCCTCAAGCTGTGTAAATCTGTAGGCCCAGGCAAACAGGAGCTGGAGGACAGGAAGCTGTTTGCTGGCCCGAATCCCAAGTGGCACTGAGGTAAGACCTCCCCCACACTAACTTACACAGAACATAATCCCACCCACACACTCTTTCCCAACCAATCCCATGCATCTATCCCCACACTCCTACATGTGCCCTTGTCCGCTTAGCTGCGCTATCTCCCCAGGGCCTGTTGTAACAATCTGCATCACTAATGTGGACATTCCACTAGACTAGAGAATGAGAATATAAAAATAAACGTAACTTTTCATCTGGTAAAGACGTGTTGTGTTTCTTGAAATATTTATTTTAGTATGCGTGTGTTTCATCTTCAGCACATAGAACCTCATTATACAGCTCCTCTCCAAACAGTCTAGAAAGATTCAGACTTTATTTGGCTTCAATAAAGTGATCTTTGGGATTACAAAAAGAACCACATGAGGCTACGAGATATATAATATTTTATGTAATTTGTTGTGGCCTTGGAAGCACCAATATTTACATGATTGCAACCAAGTCTTCTACAAAATAAAATGATTTTGGTTTGCATGTGGCTTACTGCCAGAACACTAGAAAATTACCAAGGAGACTGTAACAAATATTGAATAACATATAAATAAATCTCCTGGCTCGGACTATTGCAGACAGTGCAAGACTGAGGGATGATACTACTGGGAAAGTTATCTATATGCTGTAGGGTAGTTCAAAAATTCTACAATCTGAACCAATATTTAAGCATTACATTAGTATTATTATAAAAGGTGCCCTTGTATAAACTGACACAACATAAAAGGAAAAATGTAATATAACTGTGTAGCACGCCAGCATAACTCTAAGGAGATAACCCTTTCTGTGCCAGTTGCAGGAGAACAACATATGAAAAGGGTTAAATGTACTCACATGAAATTATGGCTTCGTATATTCAGAATTTGGGATGACCCTCCCAGTACACTCGGCACATGTTCTACTACATATTCCCAGCTATCTCGAGCTAATGTATTTCAGTGCATGGTTATTAGTGCCAAGCTGGACTCTCCACCCTGTATATGTTGTAGCATCACTGTTTAGTGAAACAAAATTGTTGAATGTACGTGTTCCAACGAATATCTGCTACCTTGTATATGAGACTTGTTATATTCCTCAATTCTTTGCTTTTCCTGTGCAATTAATCCTTCTATATAAAAATATATATATATTTCACATAAATAAAGATTGTCAAAAAAAATGTAATTGAGGTGATTAATTTTTTTTATTATTCACTGAGTAGCAGAATTACTTTGGGGTCTATTTACTACAGTCAGAATGGCCCTGTACCAGATGGGGCAAAAACCATTTGATGCGGTTCATGACCATTCGGACGACCATATCCAGACATTGTTCATTCTATAAACCCCTTAAGGACCAAACTTCTGGAATAAAAGGGAATCATGACATGTCACACATGTCATGTGTCCTTAAGGGGTTTTAAACAATATCTGGATTTTGCAAAACAGGCTGCAAATGAGCCTGAAGTTGGACTGGATTTCACCCAGACTGAAAGTTGCCAAAAGGACTAAAATCTGCGTACGTATGGTTAAAACCCCGACCTGGATGCTTAAGATCCAGGTCTGGATTTTAAAAATCTGAACTATTTGCCCACTGGCAGTGCTAACAGCCTGAGGAAAATTATTTAAAAATCCCTCAGTGGTGTAACGTTAATGTGGTGGCTGACTAGCACTTGCTTATGACCCCCATGTCAAGGTGCCCATCGGGTGGCCCATGCTGTCAGGGCTATGGGTATGGATTTTCAGGGGGCCCGGTCAGCGCTGCGGCGCTTTAACAGCGCATCATCACACTCTGGGAGGAAGTGACTCCCTGTCACTCCTCCCAGCTATCACTGAAAGCCCGCGTGGGAGGAAGCAGAGGGAGTCAGAGTGGGAACTCAGACTCCCATCAACCTGAGCCACCACTGGACCCCAGGGGAAGTCACCCTCCTGCACTTAAAAGGTAGGAAACAGGAGGGTGACTTAAATATTATGTGTGTGTGTTTGTTTGTTTGGTTGTATGTATGTATGTGTCTGTGTCTATCTGTCTGTATGTCTGTATGCCTGTCTGTTTGTATGTATGTGTCTTTGTATGTATGTCTTGTGTGTGTCTATGTGTGTGTGTCTGCCTGTCTCTATGTGTCTGTCTGTCTATCTGTCTGTATGTATGTGTGCCTGTCTGTTTTATGTATGTATGTGTCTTTGTATGTATGTGTGTATGCATGTATGTATGTGTGTGTGTGTGTGTGTCTGTCTGCCTGTATGTGTGTGTGCCTGTATGTATATGTCTGTGTCTATCTGTCTGTATGTATGTATGTATGTATGTATGTATGTATGTGTGCCTGTCTGTTTTTATGTATGTATGTGTCGTGTGTGTGTATCTGTATGTGTGTATGTGTCTGTGTGTATATGTCTGTCTGTAAAATGTATGTATGTGTGTGTAACGGCTACCCAGGTAGTGAGAGGGTATCAGCCATTGGAGACGTCCTTTTCCCTGGCAAGCTACTGCATAAAAGTAAAGCTGGTATAATACCATCCACGAGATCCAGAGGGAATGTCAGGTTCAGCTGTAAAAAGAGCAGAGTAATAATCCAATATAATTCCCTTTCAAGAACGAGACGAGGCTAGGGTCAAGAAGGGTCAAGAAGAACTGAGTGCTGGAACGCCCAGCCTGGTTTTTATTACAGTAGAGTACAAACAGAACACACCCAGGGGGAGGTATAAAATAACCAAGCACATACATGGTACAACCCCCACGTCTCCTCCCCTCAGATAAACATGTAACACAATTAAAACATACACAATTTTACTCAAGTTCTGGATGTACCCCAAAAACAGGGGGTACACCTTTAAATCCTGCACCGCTCTCATTCTGGGGAACAACATATCCAAATTCCAGCTCATTCGGTTGAGGGGTTCAGGAGTTATGGGTCTTTGAAGTTTTGACTGACCGCACAGATTCTCTAGCCGAAAAAAGTTCCATAAGTTTTGGCTCTGCGATCGGTCTCTGTTCGTGCATTAAAACCCCACGAACCCCTTGCCATCCATAGTATTCCTGGTGTTCGCTGGAATCCCTATGTAAGCTTAAGTATAACTACCGAACGGCCGGTTGTTCGGTAGTTCCAGCACAAAGTTATGGGCTCATGGAGTTCTCAGCGGTGTTCGCCTGTTTGCGTATCCGTTTTTAGTTCCATAAGTTCACGGGCAAACACCGCTGTTCGTGCGTAAGATGGCCGCGAACACGTATAAAGTCCTAAAATGGTGGCCACCTATTCAGAGCACAAAGAATTCGTGTGGAATCATACGAACAGCTGCAACAATGCTGGGAGGTAAAGTATCACTTAACTGTTCCCCTGGGTGGTCCGATGTTCGGTAGCTTGGGCTGCATTCTCCAGTAATGTCATTTCTCCTGTAATTAGTATTTGGATAAATCCAACTGTGTTCACTTATATTATAAGTCCAGGCATAAAGCATAGTTCTGTTACAGTGTGCCTGTCTGTCTGTTTGTATGTATGTATGTGTGTCTTGTCTGTATGTATGTGTGCCTGTCTGTCTGTATGTATGTGTCTTTGTATGTATGTTTGTTGTGTGTGTGTGTGTGTGTCCCTGTCTGTCTGTGTGTCTGTATGTATGTGTGCCTGTGTGTTTGTATGTATGTGTCTTTGTATGTATGTGTCGTGTGTGTGTGTATGTATGTGTCTGTATGTATCTGTCTGTGTGTGTGTGTGTGTGTGTCTCTGTCTGTATGTATGTGTGTGTGTGTGTGGGTGTGTCTGTCGGGGAGGGGGCCCCATGGATCAGTTTTCCACCGGGGCCCCATGGGTTGTGTGTATGCCACTGCTTTTAATCATTATTAGTTCTGCTCTTCTTCATCCTGTACCTCAATTTTATATCAGTTTTCTTAAATATCTATCTACCACACAACTATCTGGTCTTATTCAGCCATGGCTGCTACTAACAGACTTTTACACTCTGTAAACATTCAATTTCCAGATTCAATAATTTTTGGGGGATGGTAGTATATTGTACCACGGTTTAAAAATGTCAAGCCATACCAATAAATCAGTATTATCATCCATATTATTATTAACTTGCATTGCTGGTGCATTTAGACAGAAAGGAATTTAGTTTTTGAAGTTGATGCTAGTTTAAAATAAAATGCAGATATATAATCCCTTTGATATTACTGGAAAATGCTATGGAATTTAAGGATATTATAAAAATAGGTACGAAAGCTATTATTACGCTCATAAAACACTTACAGGATCACCGCCAGATTCACAGCATCCATATGGTATAAGTGAGAAAAAAACAGTATAAATTTTACTAACCTATCACTATGCAACATAACAGTAAAGAGATTATCCGGGGATCATAAGCTTCATTAGAATGATTCTCAACTATAATTTACATAAAGGCATCATAAATGCTGCTAGAATAATCAGTGTTGCCTTGCAAATTAATTGTATGCTTTAATTTATAATATCCTGCGACAACATAAAAAAATGAATCACCTACGTAAAACATATAACACAGCTAAAAGCCTGACTGTGACAAAATGTGATATTCTGTTAATGTGCAAGTACTTTATGATGTACTGTAGATGTGAGAATTATAATTCAGAGTTTTGTACTCACAACCAGTGAGAAATGCCTTGGGGACAAATATGACCTTTTTTTGTTGACAATTTTCCTTTAAGCAAAAAGGAGTGCGTGTGTCAAACTCAGAAGGTGTAATACTTGGCAAAGCAGGCTTTACAATGCAAGTTTGTGTCTCTGAATCTTGTTAAATATTCAAAGGAAATTCGTATTTGGATGACGCCAATTTGTAATGAATTCCCAGGAGAAAAAAAACACCAAGACTTAGTCATGTGATTAACGTGACCTAAAGAGCCGTTTGAAAACAAGTGCTAACATACCTTGTCTTGTCGTATATAATAACAATGTTAGCCTATCATTCTTGTATATAATACCCAAAACAAACCAGCACACCCACATTAAACATCAAATTTCATATGTTTATTTTGCTTTGAAGTCACATTTTTTTAAAATACATAATTAGGAATTTATATATACACATATACATATAATAAATTATAAATTATATATCTAATACATAAGAAAATGTGCATTCTTTCTAGAATATTTAAGTTTCCAAAGAGTAATTAAATCCCTAAATGTATACGTCTCTAACAATATGTTAGAAATTACAAAGCTTCTTTAGTATCTAACACCTGTTTTCCATTTGCAAAGCATGTTCCTACCTGCTGGGGGTAAGATTGGGCTGTGCTTAATTTACTGCATAAAAGGTATTATGTCATCAGAAAGAATAAGAAACTCGATAAGGGGGCCCTGTATCTGCACATAAAAATATGTGGTTTAATGTACTGCGACTGCTGTGAGCCAAAGCTATGTTATATATGCCAAGCTTAGTACTTGGTGGATTTTGTGTCAAAGACTTTTCTCAAAACCTAATGAAATCCATTCAAATATGCATGCTGCCTGCGTAACTCATCCTATGGCATCTGCATATAAATAGTTTATGTGCAGCGCCAAAAGAAACAGTCAGAACTCTTGATGTTTTTTGTAATATTAAGTTCATGTTTTACATTGATTCCCTCCTACTGGCAGAGACCATTAATGGACAAACACAATAATTCGACATACAATGAATTGATAAAGAAAAGTTAACCTGGAAAAATTATCCAACTCAACCGTTTTTCCAAACGTTTTGCCAAGATATCTGTGGATCCCTGCAATATCTGTGTTCTGTGTGGACCCCTGCACCAACTGTGGCCCAGCCATATTCTCTCTGCAATTTCTGGTCCCTGTTCTTGGTGTGCAATGGAAGGTCTTGAGAAAGAATTTACATCAACACAGTGCAGTCTTAGGATTTTTGGCGCCCTATGTTAAAAAAACTCTCATTCAATACTTCCCACTGTATGTATTCCTTGGTGGTCCGATGGTATATTGCACGCTCTACAGCCCCTGCTGATACACTACATAAAATCCTCATCATTGCACCTTGCACTGCTATGAGAAAACACCATTGCGATAAAGTAATGTACGTGGTCTGCAACAATCTCAAGGTAGGTGGTAACATCCACATAAAGGCCAGGAGCCAAGGTTTGCCAACAGAACATTGCCCAGAGCATAATACTGCCTCAGTAGACCTGCCTTCTTCTCACATTGCATCCTGCTGCCATCTCTTTTCCAGGTAAACGATGTACGTGTACCCGACTTTCCACCTGATGTAAAAGAAAACGTGATTCATAAGACCAGACAACCTTCTTCCCACTCTCTATGGTCCAGTACTGACACTCACGTCACCATTGAAGGCGCGTTTAACCATTGGCAGGGTTCATCATGGGCACTCTGACTGGATAGCCTTTGCTCCCCACGTGCATCAATGAGCCTTTGGCACCCTAACTCTGACTTTGCTTCACAGGTTGTCCTTCCTTGCACAACCTTTGGTAGGTACTAACAACTGAATACTGGAAAAGAGTTGGCCCTTTTCAAAGTCACTCAGATCTTTTCCTTGTCCATTGTTCCTGCTTCCAACACATACAATTTAAGAACTCGCTGTTCACATGCTGCTGATATACCCTTGACAGGATCCATTGTAATATAATCAAAGTGTGGCTAGCCATATTATAATCCAGCGTCAAAGTTTTTTCTTTGGGGGGGGAGGGGGTCTGTTGAAGAGATCCCCTGATCTTCCCAGCCAGCCCTCTGCCAGGAACAAGTGTGGCCCACCAAGCATTTTCCCAGTTTGCCAAATGGCCAGTCCGGTCTTGGCCACCATCGATTTGTATCACAGCTTGTGGCGATTGCAGCGATTGCAGCACCAAGCTACAGTCTATGCTTTCACTTTTATATATTTAATTTTTTTATAATTTTTTAAAATATTCTTTCAAACCACTTTCATTTAAATTGAAATCCTTTTCAAGAGAGATATTCTATATTCTTTGGAAAATAACTCTACAGATTTAAAGAAGCAGCAACAATCTCTCCCAATCTTCTTACCCTCTCTCCCTCCCTCCCTCCCTGCCTCCACTCTTCATAAGTTGGTGTCAAAAAGTGGTCACTTCCAGAGGATTCATTGTTAGGCTATATTTCACTCTTTCCAAAAACCACAGAAGGAAAAATCAATGTTGGCAGCATTAGAAGTGCATTCAATCAGTTGAGTGATCTTTCCTATTTTATCTTCACCGACAATGTCACATTACCTCTTCTTTTATTTATCTATCTTTGTCCTATAAAAAAGAAATGGCCAGTTTGTGCAGTGGGGCAGTCCAGCTCTGCTTGACATTCATATGACAGTCGACCTTCACCTTACCAAACTTTATGAGGCTAATTATATATAATCCTGTAAACCTTGAACTTAGGGGTGACATGGTAACCTAGGGTAAACATGCAATTTCCTAGATAGATAGAATAAATTATATTAAAATTAATCTGTTCCTTCAACTTCTTTATATGTTCTAGACTCTCTCCCGTTAAACAGGCAACATTTGAGATCAATGTTGATCATTTTATTTAGGGAAAATGCATATATGAACCCCCACCCCTCATCATGATACACTCCCATTATGCAGGTCTTGTGGATTTGGGTCTTCAGAGGTACTATCACCTGTATGAGGATGGTTCCTTAATTGAATATAATGAATATCTAAAATATCCCTTGATAATAAAGATTATTTTCATTTCTTGCCGTTAATTATCTTGGTTACACAAGAGGTAAGACTAAATTGTGCGTGTTTACAATAAAATTAGATCCTAAGTATTATATTACACAGTTGGATAAAAGATAGTGAAGTGGGAAGTATGGGGAGGGAAAGGGGAGGAGGATAACAGTTTAATTTTATAACATGACAGGAGGCTTCGTATTTGCTTAAGTCTCTCTTTACTAGAACTCCACAGCAGCACAGAAAACAATAAATCAGAAAAAAGTTAGGTACTATAAAACTCCCCTCCCCATGCATCATTTCCTCTTTCTTTGCTGCTCCGCATCAGTACAGGTCAGAGTACCACTGCCTCCTGCTCATAGTGGGTGGCTTTGGGGTTTTTATTGCTTATTTTCAGTATTTTATATTCTATATTGTAGATTGCCTTTGTGGAATTTAGCTATATTTGTATATATATAGTCAGTAATTTATTTATTTTTCCCTTGTGAGATTTTTTCTTATGTATTCAGTTTTGTTTATGCCCTTGTGTAATTTCATTCTATCAATGTATTTTTTTCTATATTTGTGGGGGGTCTTTGGGGTCCTTACTGTTTTTTCTTTGGACTTGTGCCCCCTGTCCGTTTCCCATTTCTGTGTTCATGCGTTTTTCATGCTATTTTGTTTTTCCGCATTTATCCCGCGGTGTGCCTGCCGCTCTGGGGCTTCAGGAGGCTGACTACTTCTGCCTCCTTCGACCCCCGAGCTCCGGGACGTGGAGTTCAACTCCGGCGGCCCCATGTGCCTTTTCGGGCGCGGGGGTCGCGGATCTTTTTCCCCACGTGGCCGCCTCGCCGCGGACGCCTCCGCCTCCGCCCGTGGACGGCGTGTGTCCGACCGGGCGGGGGAGAGTGCGACCGGGGGTGAGTGCGACCGCCCGCGGCCCCCTCCCTCGTCGGTACATTACTCTTTGTAGGTCTGCCTCCACCCAGCTCAGTGCTTACCTTCTGCACTTGGAGCTGTATACAGGCCTTTGACTGCATGTCAGTTTAGTTTCACTATAGTGACCGTTTTGAACTTGAACCTTCTATTAAGGGACACTCTGAGTGACATTCTCCTATGGATTACTATCCATGTATGTGTGGGTGTATATATTTGCATGTACGATTTTTTGTTACATGTCAGGATTGCTGTGAGTTTGATTGACATAATTTACCTAAGTGTACTGTGATTTTACTGTCTAGTGTATATCAGATTACTGTATATCACAGAATACTGTGGGTTTTTGCTGACAGTGTATATCACAGGTTGCTATGTGTTGTTACGGACGGTGTATTTCAAAGATTTTGTTTGGCTGACAGTGTATATCACAGGTTGCTGTGTGTTTGCTGACAGTGTATACCTCA
This sequence comes from Pelobates fuscus, assembly GCF_036172605.1. Lineage (NCBI taxonomy): Eukaryota > Metazoa > Chordata > Amphibia > Anura > Pelobatidae > Pelobates > Pelobates fuscus. Next base: position 99,141,693 of record NC_086320.1, read on the forward strand.
GATCGCTGCGGGTTTTTGCGGACAGTGCATATCGCTAATTTTGTTTGATCTACTGTCAGGGTATATCACAGATTGCTGTGAATTTCGAGTATTTATAAACTCAGTTATACAGGCTCTGTACAGGGGTGTACATCCTTCATCCTACAGTTAGCTCTGGGATTCATTCGCTTCTCAGTATATATATTTTCTTTCAGATGGGACTACTCTGGTATGTATTCTCTGTCCAGGGCATATATATAGTTAACAGACTTGGCTCTGACTCTAGCTGGTATGGGAGACCAGTCTACACCGATACGATACAATTTATCAGGTTCTTGGGGGAACTAATTATGTTGGCTGTTGTTTAACCCTACTCCTTGAGGTGTCTGTGATTACATTCCCCTTCACGTGGTGTGCGGATGGTAATCTATAATATGCTATGATATTTCAAATAGATCCGTGTGCGCATGTGCATACCTATCCACAGTTCATGGACAGTAGCGCTCAGTGTACCTTACATTCATGGACATGATGGTCACTGGACTACTTCCGCTTGTACCCAATACAGCTGGAATACCACTATTTGACTGCCGGGCACTTAGGGATTACCAGTCCCGGTTCAGGTTACTCACACAGCATTACGCTGTCTCAACACCATTGCCATAGTGTTCAAGAGGACACCAGTATACAGCCATCTGAATATGGTGGGAAGGGTGAAGGCCCTTAACCTCATGCCTGAAGGACAGAGTTTCTTATGAAGACCCCGGACACATCCACGGTTTACTCCAAACCGGCGACGGCACATCTCCAAGGAGAACTTCGCACAGGCAAGGACCGGTACTCAGACTCCTACAGGAGAAAGCAGTGTGTTTTTCCTTGTCTTTGCCAGCTACTCCGTATCTGCCCCCCGGAACCTTATAGGTTCAGTAGTTTTTTCCTGCGTTGGGTTGGCTCCTGGCCCTGTCCGGTGGGACTTACTTTTCTTACCTCCCGGCCTGCTGTTTGCCTTCTATCCGGATAGAATTGGTGTATTTTTCTCTTATCTACATTGATTGTTGCTTTTTTGTTTTTTCATGACTTCCTTTTCCTTTCGACTTGACCTCCTCCGGCCTCCCGGGCACTCGTGGATCGCGGAGAACGTCTCCAGCTTTCCTCAGACTACCAATGGTCTACCTGGACCTGCGCGCACGGGATCCAGTTAGTCGGTTGATAGTTTTCCATCGTTGTTTCCGAAGATTGCCCTCAGCCTTATGCTGACATTAATATTTGGTGCGCCCTACAGTTTTGTCACCCTGAATCTCTAGGGACTCTAGTTTGCACCATGGGAGGGTGCGGCCCTCCATCACCTCTATCCGAGTATATATTTATTTTCAGGAACATAGGGCGAACCCTCTCATGCAGAGCCGGATAATGATTTGTTATTAGAGGGCGCAACCCCTCACTCGTCCTCAACCAGATACTGGTCTGGATACAGAGGACAGATTGGGAGGACCCATTCTCATAGAGGGAACCGGTCTCGGATGTAGACTCTGCTGTTGGTTACTAACGGGCACGGCCCGCTCAGGCTAGCAGCCGGACGCTCTCACGGTATGCGATCACAGTAGTAGAGAGCGCGGCTCTCTCATACACTCGACGCTCTACAGTACCGGCCATCTGTTCATCGCACAGGCTTGTACCTGTGCAAGACATTAATGACTACATAGAGGGGCGTCCCTCCTGCGTTCAATTGGAGCTGACATCCACGCTACTGACTTCGTCCTAGAGGACTGCCTGGTCATGCAAGAATTGCATGTTTAGACTAGATACCTCTATTCTATCTCCTGTAATGGATCTACTGGATCCGGACCGCTGTAACACGCAAGAAATACTCAGAGGTATAACGGGGGGAGTCTCCCACTTATTTACACGCACTCCTGGAGAGGGTGCGGCTAACGGATGGCCCTCCGGTATTCTGAGAGTGCAGGTTTTGGCATATTCTGCACCATTTAATACAGAGATTGCTTTCTGTTTTTGGATATCCAGACCATTACGAACAAACTGCGCAGACAGTTTCTCCCATGTCAAGATGTCAGGAGTTACGGTGACCTTCATGGAGAAATGGAGCACTGCCTTGCTCGGGTAACTAGATTATGGAAGCCCTATTACCCGGTCTGAAGGTAAAACCGTACGTATGGATCACATGGTAAGACCAGAAACCCCGGTTGCCTTGACTTCCCCGGTCATTATGACCTTGGGATAGATGGCAGGCTGCCCCGTCTCCTCGGAGCGCGTGCCTGGTGAACATGGTTCGGAGATAGAGGACCCTCCGTTTATGCTCTACTTATCCCTCACGGGAGCCGTTTTGTTGGATTCGCGCTAACCTATTTTTAAACTACCGTCAAGGAGACCTACGAGACTTTATGGAGGTGCTTGGTGTGCCCGACTCCTACACAGACATCTCTCACTCTTGGACGAAGGCATCTCTGGATGGTAATCTTGCCTTTCCCATTCCTTCGAAGATTCTGGGATTCACTATTCCCAGAGTAGTCGACCACCGTTTCCTCCACACCAGTTCAGTTCGGAACCTTGAATGGACGTCCTTTGGAGTCTTTTCTCTACTGCGTCCGAGGATTACACAGTACATTTGGAATATTGGTATCACTTAGAGTACGGCTGGTTTGGCCACACTCTTGCCTGCAATATGAATTTATCCTCGGATGAGACATCTCACCGGGTGGACAGGAAGGAACGGAAGATCCTCCTCTGTTTTTCTATTGCGATTTTGGTGGTGGTCTTAGGTGCATTCCTTGAGATTGGAGATCTACCTGCAAGGCCGCATCGCTGAATGGCCCTGGCACGATCGGAGGAGCCGCCTTATGGATCATGAGTTGAGACTTGGTGTCAGTTTTTCTTCACGCGACCCTAAGTCCTAAATCGGATTTCGAAATTATACAACTACAGGAAGGTGGCTAATAGCTCAGCTTGACAGCTCATGGACCGACTTCTAGGAAACAGGTTGCAACACCACGTACAATGGATTTACCGGCGGATGGTGCTTTTTTCCGTATTTGAGATGCTTCGTCGGTTGGCATCTTCTTTGACCCGTCGGCTGTCATTTATCGTATTTGGAATGTCCAATTAGGATTACTCTGATATTTCCTGGAATAGATACCAGCGACACAAACAGCGTTGGATTGGTGAACTGAGCGTTGAAACAGCAAATACGAAGCCTTCTGTCATGTTATAAAATTGTAGATTATGCTAGCTTTAGTGTACCTATAATCTTAATTTTATTAATGACAGGAGGCGAGTATTTCCCACCCATTCTTGTCCCTCCCTTGTTTAATGTTATAGTTTAGATTATCAGGTACGTATGCAACTCTGTTTGTTGTCTCTGCTACCTGTCGCTTGTTCCTTATGTCTGTGTTTTTTTCCATAAGTAGGGTTGGGATATTTACATATTAGGTTTATTTGGTTGCTACATTGGGTACCTGCATGTTTATTCAGAGTACATTTCATTGGATAATCAACCTGTTCGATTCTGTTTTTCTCTCGTTTCAGTTTACAGTCCATCTACACTATCTAGTTTGACGGTTACACTCGGATGGTGGACATCGTTATATTCATCGTATCTAGGACTTCGTTTCTTCCCCATGATGTTTCTCTGCCTTTTATTCTGTTTTGTCGCAGCTTGAAAGAGGAAATGATGCATGGGGAGGGGAGTTTTATAGTACCTAACTTTTTTCTGATTGGTTGTTTTCTGTGCTGCTGTGGAGTTCTAGTAAAGAGAGACTTAAGCAAATACTCGCCTCCTGTCATTAATAGAATTAAGATTATAGGTACACTAAAGCTAGCATAATCTACAATTAATGTCTTGCTTTCTTTTTCAAGAAGTAAGTTTTTAAGGTATTTTCTGAAGAGTTTGAGATTGGAAGTTCCATAGGAATGGTGCAGCCCTAGAGATGTCTTAAAGGTAAAAGCTTTGCAGTATGAGAAGAGGACAAGTTTGGGTCTTTCTCAGAGAGCTAGAGTCTGGGACATATTTATTAGTGAGTATAGGTAGATAAGGGCAGTTTTACAAAGTGACCTGTCCTGCTATATAAACATTTTTAAACCAAGTGCAGAATCTATATTCTAGGATTCTAGGTAAACCCTTTTTCGTGGATCTGTGTTTTTTTAAACCTTCAGGTAACTTACATGTGAAAAACATAAGTTTTTTGTTAACATGTTTCTGACCCCTAGCAGCGCCTCAGTAGAACTGTGGCTCCAATCTTCCCCTCCCACTCTCTGAATGGTAATAAAATAAAAATGACCATGGACATATTCATTGCTATTCTCTGTAACAACTCATGCTCATTTTAAAAGATGTATTCCACATAGCTCACTAGTGGTGAGTGGTCTCAACACTAACTCTTAATAGTGTATAATAGAATTACTAATGATGTTTTAATTGATGCTGACCTCTGTTGCATAGACCATCTATGCACCTTTTTTATTTTTCCGCCCACTGACTGCCTGATTTTCCTATGTAATATAAAATAAGTTTTTAAAATACCCTATTGTGATTATGTGGAATGTATATTACTCTCACTTTATTATTTTTTTTAAGCCACAGTCAGTCATTCATGTATTATAGACCCAAATGAGGTCATGACTATGATTATTTTTTTCCGTAGATATCTGGAGTGGATTTCACATGTCTTCCCATTGTGACACATAGCCTTCGTTCTGTCATTATCTGGCTGTATTTTCTGCTTACTATAATATAATTATCGCAGTACTCAGTAATGCATGGATAATAAATCTTCAGCCGTTTAGGATATGATATAGGATAGCTACGGTGTCTATTTTCATCTGCCTCAGCCTACAAGGAATTACAAACATATTTCATACATTTATTTGCTAGCATGAAAGTCCCCTCTGAAAATGTTAACAACACAAGTTTGGAAAACATTAAATTAAGGACAATATTCACGAATAAGTAATTTCTTAAAACTTTTTGTAACTATTTTGTGTAGCAGGAGTACTGGGTGTAACAGCTTTCCATGCATTTCTATTAAATAGGCTTATTGTAACTTTTAGAAAACACTTTAACAAGGTCATTCACTTAACACTGGTTTTCATCTGGATGTCCGAATTCTGACCGGAATAACAATTTTCATATTTACTAAAACCAAATCCAATCAGACTCTGGTCAATCTGCAGCAATCAGACAAATGCATTAGGTTTCCAGGATAAATTAAGTGCTTTCGTATCCAAACCCTAAACAAAGTATTGGATTCTGAATATTTCTAAAGCACCGATTTAAAAAAAATAAAAATATCCGAATGCATCCGGCAGAATGTAGGTTTGCAAATAATCACTTGTTTGCAATCGAACGATAATTCGAATTACTATTTACCCACTTAAAGCATTAGCAGACAGTGGACAAATAATTAAATAACCACTGGCAGCACAATGGTTAAATATGTGACGTTAAAAAAAAAAAAAAAGCAGATGGGGGTCAATATAACACACATATTACTATAATGGAGTTTTAGACTTCCATTATGCGCCCACCTGCCACATGGGAAGTTTCACTTCTCTTTAGACTTGCCTGTGTGAGCTCTCTGATTTGGTTTGTTACAAGTGTTACATAGTGGGAACAATGTATTGCATTCAATATGGTCCTCTGCAGTATTGAATGGTTTTGCCTTGTTTGATATGGAGTAATTCTGAGTTTAGCGTTTAACAGGGTTAATGCAATTCTTATAGACTGGGGGATTGGTGGATTGCATGACTGTAGATATGCTGTGTTGTTTTGAAAATTGTCCATAAAATATATTTTTTAAAATAGCGCCATTTTACTTTTAAATGTTGCTCTAGGGGTGCAGTTCTGGACTCAAAAGTACATCTATGCTGAGCAGGCCATTCATAAAATGGTGATTTTTCTAGTGCAAATTCCACCAATTCTTTTGGCCCAATAGAAGCTATTTCAAGATACTTAGTCAGCTGAGATTCACAGTGCTCAGTGCCAAGCAGAGATTCACAGTATTCAGTGCCAAGATGAGATTCACAGTGCTCAGTGGCAAGCTGAGATTCACAGTGCTCAGTGGCAAGCTGAGATTCACAGTGCTCAGTACCAAGCTGAGATTCACAGTGCTCAGTGCCAAGCAGAGATTCACAGTATTCAGTTCCAAGTTGAGATTTAAAGTGCTCAGTGCCAAGCTGAGATTCACAGTATTCAGTGCCAAGCTTAGATTCACAGTATTCAGTGCCAAGCTGAGATTCACAGTATTTAGTGCCAAACTGAGATTCACAGTTCTCAGTGCCAAGCTGAGATTCACAGTGCTCAGTGCCAAGCTGAGATTCACAGTGCTCAGTGCCAAGCTGAGATTCACAGTGCTCAGTGCCAAGCTGAGATTCACAGTGCTCAGTGCCAAGCTGAGATTCACAGTGCTCAGTGCCAAGCTGAGATTCACAGTGCTTAGTGCCAAGCTGAGACTTACAGTATTCAGTGCCAAGCTGAGATTCACAGTATTCGGTATTCAAGCCTCACCAAACCTGAATCAGCTTCAACTACATTAAAGTAGTTAAATAGAAGCACTGACTTCATAAGCAGCCTGTGGACACATTCAAAATATATGACATCAGAACCCCAATAATAACTACTAAGGTAGTGATGATTGCATTAACCCTTATTTCCTCACACCATGCAGTAATGGGTAAAACCATTTTACCTGGTTTTGACGGGTTACCTGTGAAGCCGGATTTGCAATATCTGGCTTCTGAAGAGCTGCAGATTCCTGATGTCTATCCTATCCCTCTTTTATTGACTGAGACCATCAACTGACTGACAGTTGTCAGCCAATGAATTATATTCTGTGCAATATAATTTGCACAGAATAAAAATTAACCAGCGTGGAACTCTAGTTTCTAGCTGGCTGATGACACTACAATTATTCCACCTCAGGTGGAGAGGGGTACAGGAAACGCTGTACAGTTAGACTCCAAGCACAATGACCTCTTCAAATAACTAAAGTGGTCATGGTGCCCGAATTAACCTTTTAAGAAAGATTTTCTTACACCCAGTGGCGTACACATTACCCATGGGGCCCCTGTGCGAAAATTGATCCGTGGACCCCCCCCACCCCCTCCCCCCTGCTTACTCTGCGCAGGCCGGGGCCGCAACACATGGCGGCGGGCACCTGGTCACAGGGGTTGCGAGCCCTGCGACTGCGGTATGTACGCCAGTGCATGCAGATGCACACACTTAAAGGACCACTACAGACACCCAGATCACATCAGCTCAATGAAGTGGTCTGGGTGCCAGGTCCCTCTAGTTTTAACCCTGCAGCTGAAAACATAGCAGTTTCAGAGAAACTGCTATGTTTCTCTGAGGGTTAATTCAGCCTCTAGTGGCTGTCTCATTGAAAGCCCTAGAGGAGCTTCCGCGATTCTCACTGTGAAAATCACAGTCAGGAGACGCTGGACGTCCATAGGAAAGCATTGAGTAATGCTTTCCTATAGGCGCTTTGAATGCGCGCGCGGCTCTTGCCATGCATGCGCATTCGGAGCTGAGAGGCGGAGGGATCCCCAGCACCAAGGGAGTCCGGCGCTGGAGAAAGGTAAGTGCTGAAGACACACACACACTGTCACGAATAGACGCATACACACTAGCTAACAGACACACACATTTACTGACAGGGACACACTCAGCGACAGACAGACATACACACTCACTTACAAAACATACACTCTCACTGACAAACACTCACTAACAGACACACACAAACACACTCAGTAACAGACACACACAGTAACACACTCACTGACACTCACTAGCAGACACACACTCAATAACAGACACACTCACTGACACTCACTAGCAGACACACACTAACACTAACACACACACACACTCTAACACTAACACACACACACACTAACACACACTAACACACTAACACACACACACTAAAACACTCCCATGTTTTTTTAAAACATTTAATCCCCCCAGCCTCCTTACCTTTGGGAGAGCTGGGGGATTCCCTGGGGTCCAGTGCTGTCACCGGGGGGCCGGTCCTGCGGGCGCACGAGGGAGCACTCTCCCTTGTGTGCTCCCTCTTCAGCTCCCTCGCGCACCGCACTGATACCGGAGCCGGAAGATGACGTAATCTTCCGGCTCCGGGTCCAGTGCGGTGCGCAAGGGAGCTGAAGAGGGAGCACACAGGGGAGAGTGCTCCCTCGTGCGCCCGCAGGACCGGCCCCCCGGTGACAGCAGGGCCAGCCTCGGGGGGCCCTGAGGTGGCCGGCTCCTGGGCCCCCCCAGGAGAAGAGGCTGGCCACACTGGCTACATACCGGGTCGCAGGGGTGGCCGGGCCCCATGGTGAGCCGGGCCCGGTCGCAGCCGCGACCCCTGAGACCCCGGTGTGTACGCCACTGCTTACACCAATCTAGGAGGAAAACCACATTGTGCACATCAGGTCTTTAGCCTTTGGTGACTCTCAGACAAATGTTGCAGTATACTTTATGTAAAGTCTATGTATCCAAAAGAGACCTGCACCTGTAAGATTGAATTGTGACGGGTATCACCTCAATGGCTCATATGCCCAGACTTTATAGATCATGGAAAGGATGAACGAGGACATTCTTCATAATGTTACTGAGAGTAAAACTGTGATAATTTCTATGCAAATAAATGACCTCATAATGGAAGAGCCGCTGGCGCCCACGGACTGTTATTGCTGCACTACATGCTGATCCCAGGGCTTACAGTGTAATCCACACCCCACTCCTTGAGGTTAACAAACTAGTAAGAATGACTGTGTCATCACAGCTCTGCAGCTATGATAGAGCACGATGGGTTTACATTTAAAAAGGCAGCGAGAGCTAGTCAGTGAACATCTCGTTCTTTAAGTGTAAGAAATAGCTAGTCTTTTTTAAAATCTGTAAAACACATGTAGTCTTACGAGTGACTTTTATGTTATTACATTAAAAATCGGTTTGTTTTTTTTGTTTTTCTTTACAAAGTTGAGTCAAATGTTCCTATTTAGCCATCATAACCCATCACATGGCTTTTGTTATCATAGGTATCTCCAGCAGGTGAGAAAAGCTAAAGGAGATACAGTAAGGGGGGGGGGGGGGGGGAATTTGATCCCCTGCTGATTTTGAACGTTTGATCCCCTGCTGATTTTGAACGTTTAAACATTGACATGCAAATCAATTTATAACTTTTTTGACATGCGTTTTTCTGGATTTTGTTTTTTTTATTCTGTCTCTCACTGTTAAAATACACCTACCATTAAAATTATAGACTGACCATTTCTTTCTCAGTGGGCAAACGTTCAAAATCAGCAGGGGATAAAATATTTTTTTCCCTCACTGTAGTTCTTTATAAGCATTATAGGCAATGCATGAGTGCTGGGAAAATGCACGGAATCCATGTTATAGTTGCTTAGCCTGACTTAAATGACTGCTGATATTAGCTGAAGTAATTGTCAGAAGTACTGGGTACTATCAGTACAATTCCCCGCCAATCACAATAGTGAAAACCCTCTGACATAGCAGGTAGGTAGAGTACACAATCCCCTCTCTTTGCAGTCTACACTCTCATTTTATGTGCTATTATGCACCGACTTAGGGATCAATTCCAAAGTGGATATTGCAATACAGCCAGGAGATATTTGTAGTAAATAAATAAAGACAAGTTTTCAAGCTACAAGCCCATGCTTTCCGGACTAATGCTACTAATCCACTCCTAATGTCCACTCCATTCATCTATTAGCCGGTCAAACATAAAGCAGGAAAAGGTTCACTAACTAGGCTAACTAACCCTTACTCTAACAGATAACTGTTTAATAAAACGGCCCCAGGCTGACTGATCACTGTGAGAACCAATCACAGTAATCACATTACCCTAGCTGACTGCTAAGTCATGTTATTACTGTCTCCCAACGTGATCACTCAGCCTCGAGGCAAATCAGGCAGCACTGCTGACCAGCTTCATTGTGATCAAAATGTATCAGACATACATACAGCCTGTAGCCCTACCAGCAAGTGGATGAAGCCTATGTCTTATAAATGTAGAGATGCAAAATAAAATAACACTTATTTACCTTTAAAAGTCTATCCCTGCGTTCTGTGCAAATCACTTCACCTTCTGCATCAAGCTCTCACCAAACCAGGAAGCGGTTGATACATTTTCAGCCAATCTCATAGCACCAATAGTTTTCTATGAGATATGTGTGCTCTAAAAGCATGCATAGCCAGTGTTGTGAGAAATGATCTATCCATAAAACTATGCACAGTTTTCAGAAATTTGCTTATTTTTTTAAAAACCATGAATGAGGCTATAATTGAAGCGGGATACAAATAGTTCAATTCATGTTTTTTTTGCTGTACTTGAAAGGACAGCACAGATCCCTAAAGCACTTTAAATTGCTTTATATGTGAAGACTGTGTCCTATTTTTTCCATTTTGCAAAAAGAGCAGATTTCACTTGAATGTGGACTTTCTATAGGACTTTCTATGGACCTCAAAATAGGAAAGCACTGATTCAATGCCTTTCTATGGTCAAAAAATCTGATGCTGGAGGACGTCCAGCGTCAGATACCGGACCAAAGGTACGTTAGGATCCAGGAACTGGAGGCAGAATTAGTGCTGCAATGTAAACATAACTGTTTCTCTGGAACTGCAATGTTTAACATTGCAGCACTAAGTGCAATAGGGATACTGTACCCAGACCACTTCAATAAGCTGAAGTGGTTTGGGTGCCTAGAGTGTCCCTTTAAGTAGTATCCCCCAAGGTTAGAGTTATTGCTTAGCCAAATTACTAAATACATTCAAAATGTTTAGATTTGTTTTGTCACTTGACTGCTGACTCCTTCGATCACCAAATCCCGTTAGCCTTCCATTCCCAATAAGTAACGCAACACCATGTTAAATGGGTAAGGGCAATGGCCACAGCTTTATTTAAACCAGCATAACCAAATACTGTCAGCTGCTGGTTTTACCCAGCAGACAGGTACACTTTAAACTTCTTCCAGAGTCTCTTCAGCCTGTCCTTCGTCATGAACCAAATTCAGGCTGCGACTCCCCAAGCCAGTCCGGGCATTATTCATTTACCAAACTTGCTGGCACAGGAAACTCGCAGCTGTGACAAAATGAGAACAAAGAACACACAACACAAAACAACAATTCCAGAATCGAACAGTTGGGGAGGGTGGGTGGGGAAAGACAGGCTCCCTCAGCATTGTTCACCAGTAGTCTGGTAATTTTTCCCAGAATTCCATGCTTTCAACTGTAAAACCAACTGTATCCTTTTGGTTGCTATGCCAACCCTTCAGGGCAGCAGTCATGCTCCCCCCTCCCTATTCGCTCCAGGGGTTGGCCTTTATTCATTTGCCACCATTACCACTTCCAAACAAACCCTTATTGATCACATGACCAAAAGGATACCACTGGTTGGCTGATGTACATTTGTGGGCAGGATTACAGCAAAGCAGGAACAGACTCTCTTTCTGAGACTTTCATCAATATATTGCAAGTTTTTTGAAGTTGTCGTCATCTTCTAAATTAGATTAATTATTTTCAGGTTTAAACTTGATCTTTTAGGTTTCCTTCTCCTGTTTAGAAGACATGATGATATTAGTGGTTTCTACAGTGGTTAGATGCCGTTGTTTTTGAGTAGAAAAAAAATCAGTTTCTTTATTTTTACAGGGTTATTCAATAAAGTGAGAATTCATATTTAAGGCCAGGATAGCAAATCTAAAAGCATAGATGACATATATCATTTTTTTTCTCTCTGGCTATTTTGATCATAAATTTTAAATTTAACTTTGAATTATCACTCTAGTAAACAACTTTGTAATGAGACGTGGAACAGAGGAATAAATCTGCTGTCTGCTATTGTCGATGTCCTAAGTCATTCATTTTTTTTAATAACCGTCAGATTGTTAACCTTTTTATGAGCTGTACTCAAACCTATGACTAATATTCTCTTGTAAAGTCTAAAAACAAACTTGCTTCCTCCTACTCCCCTGGAGCCTTTCCAGCATTAGTCTCTTTAAATTTAACATGTCTCATTATCTTTTTCTATTGTTGAATTTGAATTCTAATTATTAGTGCTCACTCTAACAGCAAAATCTAAAAAAAAAAACACTTAAAATTAGCAACGTTTATACAATGAGTTAGAGTATTGTTTTTATAAGCTCATTTCCCTCAATGCACAATAGGTGATGGCATCACAAAAAAACTGTGTCTTAGAATTTCAAGAAACAATGCTAATGAATTTGGACCATTACACAGTGGAAGTGGTTGAGGTGTAAAGCTAATGGGAATCTACCATAGGTACTGCCCAAATCTGGTCATTAAGAAAAATGAAATATATGTCTGTAATCATGTTTAACGGCATAAAGAATGTTTAATTACTTTGGTTAATGTAAAGTACAAATTGTGATAATAAAAGTTCACATTGTTGTAGGTGAAAATACCAGACAATGTCTGCTGAAAATTGTCTGCTTTCATTGTCTGCTGAAAATACCAGACAATGAAAAGATAAGAAGATACACTTACCTTAATCTCATTCTCCATCTCCAGAATTGTATCTTTGGAATCTGAATGGACAGAGGAAATGCACATGTAGCTGACCAACAACCACATAATGTTTCCAGTGTCCCACAATTCCTAGTTTGCATGTTTTGTGGAATACCACAGTCACACTGGGACTTCTGCTGAGATTGGATTGGCCCAAGGTCATCAGGGATGATGATCTCACAAGAGGTGGAGCAGCCATTGTGACAACACTGGATAGAAGGTGAGTTTCATTGTCTTTATACTGTATATGTCAATATATTTACTTATAATATTAACCAGTGGGGGCGTGGCCTGACCGCTGAGCTGAGAGGACGCTCGCCACGACGGCTCCGGCACATCGGGGCGCTAAAAGCAAAGAAAATACTCTAACAAGCGGTGAAATAGTGCCAATTGGCATCCTGGTGAAAGGGGGAACCGGGGCGCACACATCAATGCCCACCAAGCGACAATTGCTCCGGTGCGTACCAATCACCCGGGAGGGGCCTGCCAGCATGGCGGGAGCGGGAGAGGCGGCCGCTCTCCTGCCGCCAGGCATGGATGACACCTCGCCCCACAAGCCACGTTCCCCCCCCTCTGGTCCGGTGGGGGTTATCCCGGGCCACCCCCACACGATCCCCACTATGAAAGACAGACAAGCAATTAGCCTACCGGGCTCAGAGAGAAGCATGGTAGAAAACAAAATGGCGGATAGCACTCACACTGCATCTCCGGCCACAGCATGGGAGTTCACAGAGCTCCGACTCACCCTCATATTTAACTCCTTCTGGGAAAAGATAGAGGCCCTCACTTGGCCCACAGAGCAAGAACCCCCTGAAGGAAATACACCACAGTGCAAACCACGGGAAGACCCAGAGCCAGGTGCAGCAAACCCAAGGCACGCCTACCCGAGGCCGAGCAGACACATAAAAATACCCGCTTCGACGGATGGGGCCTGGCACAACCATGCGAACGGGCGCTGCCTACACAAAGCAAGTAAAGCTAAAGTGTCACCCACAGCAAGGTGCCTTAAACCGCCTCGCCTACAAATGGTGCTCCAGCATAGACCCGAGACCGGCGTAACCAACAGAGCAAAAATGAGAAAGCAGCGCACCACGGGTCCTTCACTAACAGCTGCGGCAGATCACCCATACCCGCTACGTAACAAACGGCAAACGCACCGACCGCAGAGTCACACATATGGGTCGGCATACCACCAGCCGAATGGAACGCATACCCACCCTCACCTCAACATATCCGGTCCACGGAGAACGAAGACAGCGGCTCAGACCTTACCTAACCAGGCACCACCACCACCGCTGACGGGGATTGGCTGATCCTGATGCTGGACTTCAAACTAGACCTCAGAGCTGCCAGACAGGGACACTATGCGCTCATTACACTGAGGGCCCAACTTTAACCCCTTGCTTACTGCAGCCTTAATGGTCATAAGCGTATATGCCACTCTAGCATACCAAGTGATGTACTAGCCTGCATAATACACCAAAATTACGGTCATTATTGTCAGCCAACTCAATTAGAGTATATCGTTTTAAGTATCGCCTATGACGTAACCTGTTTTATGCCTGTTTATTCCTTTACAAATGTGTTTATTAGTTGGTTAAATTTTGGCTAATTTTATGATTTATGTGGGGCAGGGGGTGCCAGGCTCAGGGGGAACATAGCGCATTCTTTAGCTGATGCCCTGCTTACTCCTTATATAAGAGTTTCCATATCAGGAATGCCCAATGCATTTTCATTATGTGTGTACCTGCCGTTTAGAAGCGGCTGCTAGGCCAGACCATGCTACACTGCTAACTTACACGCATGTCCAGAATATCTAAATGTCCTAACAATAGGGGGTTATCCAAGCTGCATGTTTTCTACTCACTATCATCTACTGATGACTCCATGTTACAACGTGAATACTACTTACACACCACTCTAAGTTACATCGTAGTTAATACACCATGTTATGCATGCTGATGGGGCTGTGTGTCACCCTGGTGACTCACCACCAAACGTATGTTCTAAGCTTGTTTATTCTCATATATAACAACATTGTTTAAGCACATGTTATTATACCATTATAAAAATTAGTGCAAGACTAACTTAATGCCATATGCCATGTAAGCTATGTATCCTGACTTTCTTGTTAAAAGCTATTGTGGCATGACAAGCTGTATGTAATCACCTGCACTACAAAAATAAAGAATTTAAAAAAAATAAAAAAAAATAAAAAAATAATATTAACCAGTGTTTGTCTATAGGAATTTATTGACTAGTAGAAAAAATATTTTGTCTAAAAGAGGAAAAACTGGCAAAAAGCTCCAACTAGGGGAATGGACTACAGGCTGTTACAAATGGCTAAAACAACCATTATTTCTGACCCTGGCTAGAGTAGGGGAATCAATATAGACAACCTCTGGATTTGTCAGTGTGATTGCATAACATCCACTCCTCAAGTTTGGAGGAACAATAAAGAAAAGATAAATATTTGAGAATAAAGATATATTTAATTACAACCTTTTCAATAACTGTTTTGAAGCCAGAAACATCCTAAAATTTAAATAAAACGTTGGTATCCTGTTCAATCAATTATCAGATAAAGTATTTTTCACGATAAAATTATTGTAACTATGGCTATATAAGAATGTCTTTCTGCAGCCTTAATATACTACTCCGCATGATAACCCATTATATAAATTTTCGTATCATTACCCAGATCACTCTTTTATTCATTAAGAAGCAACCGACATTTTTAACAGGTTTCAAAATGTTCCCGAAACATACAAGCGTGCTTAAAATATTCTTTATCGTACCTATTAGGAGATGGTAAAATGGCTCATAATCTTTTGAACATTTTGTTTCTTTCCTACAATCTGTATGAGGCTTTGATTTCTTACTAACACTTCAAGGTTCTGGCACTTTATTTCATTCATTTGTTGGAGGTTTTATTTAGAAGGACTTTTATGTTGTTTATCTTACTGTCAGGATGTGTTCACAGCAGACTTAACACTGCCATCTCCTTATTTACATACCTCTATTCCAGGAAATATCATCACACCCTGCTAGCTGTTACAGTTCACTGAGATAGATTTTATGGAACAACACCTAGGGAACCAAACTCACTATCAACATTTACATTACGGAATGATGTATTTAATTATTTAGGAGGAGAGAATTAGAAAAATCTATCTTCACAATGGAAGTCAAAGGAGAAGTATTTCAAATACAGTTACCTACACAGTTTAATACATTAGAAATATTTACATTTCTATTCTTTAAAATAGGCAAATTATTCCACTGCAATTTTAGAGCAACAACCTTACATAGTTACATATCTGAAAAGAGACTTGCGTCCATTAAGTTCCACCTTTCTCACATATGTGTTTGCTGTTGATCCAAGAGAAGGCAAAAAAAATCTAATCTGAAGCGTTTCCAATTTTGCAACAAACTAGAAAAAAATTCCTTCTTGACCCCAAAATAGCAGTCAGATATCTCCTTGGATCAAGCAGCTATTATCACTAATTATAAATTATATCCCTGTATGTTATGTTTTTGCAAGTATTTATCCAATTGCAGTTTAAACATATGTATGACTCCGATAAAACCACCTCTTTAGGCAGAGAATTCCATATCCTTATTGCTCTTACTGTAAAAAAAGTATTTTCTTTGCCTTAGATGAAATCTCCTTGCTTCCAGTCTAAATGCGTGACCTTGTGTCCTATGTGAACTTGTGAACTCTACAAACATAGCCAGGTCTTGATTTGCTAGGTTGTGACAGACCCATCTGTCTGTGAAGTACTTTTATTTTTCCCTCCATTCGTCTGTTTGTTCGGCTATTTCCCCTGTCCGTACAGCCCCAAGTTTATTTGCTCTTTTACTGAACAACTCCCGAACGGCCAGCCACCAAGCATGGAAGTGTGCTGCTTGTTAACCTCTTGGCCCCATCAGAATGTTGTTGTTGACCGCAGACACTTCCTAATTGTCGAATGTCGGCTGGGTGGTCGTCGTCAGGGCCGGACTGGGAGAAAAATTCGGCCCGGGCATTTTTTTAGCACAGCGGCCCACTAAGGGGGCGGGGCAGAGAGGAAGTGTTTCGTCATCACCAATGACAAACACGCTCCCTCTCAAAGTGAGCGTTTGGTCAATGCTCTTCCAGGGCAGAGCTCTGCTAAAGAGCTCTAGCATGAGTAAAAAAGCCCTGTATTTGTTCTGCACAGTGCAAGCAAATTTAATAACATGCTTGCACTGTGTTTCCTTGCAACTTGTCTCTGGTGTCTCTATTAATGGATACCAGGAGACCAAAGGACCAGGAAAGAGTATTGTCCATGTGTTTAGAGCATGCTTGTGGTATTGCGTGTGTGTAGAGTGAGCTGATTGTGGTGTGGTATTGTGTAATAAGGTCGGTTTTAGTCGTGTTGTGTTTGTGGTGTAATATAATGCATATGTGGCTAGGGGCTGTAGAGAATGTGTGTATAGGGGAATGTAGCAAGTGTGTGCATACAGGCTATAGTGTGTGTGTGTGTGTGTGTATAGGTGATGTAGTGTTTGTAGGGGTTGTAAAGAGTATGTGTTTAGGGGTGTAGTATGTGTTTGTTTACAATTAATCTAGTGTATGTATAAGGGATCCAGAGTGTGTATGTTAGGAATGTAGTGTGTGTGTGTATACAGGAGTCTAGTGTGTGTTTGAAGGACACAGAATGTGTAGGAGATCTAGTGAGTGTGTATATATAACGGAATCAGAGTGTATATAGGGATCTAGTGTGTGTATATGATCCAGAGTTGGGTAAGGGATCTAGTGTGTGTCTGGAATGTAATGTGTTTAGGGGTGCAGTATGTGTGTGAGGGGTGCTGTAGTGTGTGTGTGTGTGTGTATATATATATATATATATATATATATATATATAATATAAATATGTTTGGAAGTATTGTGTGTGTGTGTGTTGGGGTTCTGTGTGTATGTGTGAGGGGTGCAGTGGGTGTCTAAGGGTGTAGTGTGTATGTGAAGGGCGCAGTATGTGTGTGTGATGGATGCTGTGTTTGAGTGGTGCTGTGTGTGATGTGTGTGAGGGTGCTGTGTGTGAGGGTGCTGTGCGTGAGGGTGCCGTGTATGTGTGTGAGGGTGTCGTGTGTGATGTGTTTAAGGGTGCTGTGTGTGTGATGTGTGTGAGAGTGCTGTGTGTGAGCTGTGTGTGAGAGTGCTGTGTGTGTGATGTGTGTGCTGTGTGTGAGAGTGCTGTGTGTGAGAGTGCTGTGTGTGATGTGTGTGAGAGTGCTGTGTGTGCCGAGTGTGAGAGTACTGTGTGTGAGTGCTGTGTGTGCTGTGTGTGATGTGTGTGTGAGTGCTGTGTGTGAGTGCTGTGTGTGAGAGTGCTGTGTGTGATGTTTGTGAGAGTGCTGTGTGTGAGAGTGCTGTGTGTGCTGAGTGTGAGAGTGCTGTGAGTGCTGTGTGTGCGAGTGCTGTGTGTGCTGAGTGTGAGAGTGCTGTGTGTGCTGAGTGTGAGAGTGCTGTGAGTGCTGTGTGTGAGAGTGCTGTGTGTGCAGAGTGTGAGAGTGCTGTGTGTGCGGAGTGTGAGAGTGCTGTGTGTGAGAGTGCTGTGTGTGCTGTGTGTGCTGTGTGTGAGAGTGCTGTGTGTGCTGTGTGTGAGAGTGCTGTGTGTGCTGTGTGTGAGAGTGCTGTGTGTGCTGAGTGCTGTGTGTGCTGAGTGTGAGAGTGCTGTGTGTGCTGAGTGTGAGAGTGCTGAGTGTGAGAGTGCTGTGTGTGAGAGTGCTGTGTGTGCTGAGTGTGAGAGTGCTGAGTGTGAGAGTGCTGTGTGTGCTGTGTGTGAGAGTGCTGTGTGTGCCGAGTGTGAGAGTGCTGTGAGTGCCGTGTGTGCGAGTGCTGTGTGTGCTGTGTGTGAGAGTGATGTGTGTGCATGTTAAAAGGGATTTTGTTTTGGGGGTGGTAAAAAAACAAAAAAAAACCAACTAATTATGTCCCCCCCCTCCCTTCTTACCTTTACCCTGGGAGGGGGGGAATCGGCATGGTGGTACCAAGGAGAGGCGCGGGGGACCGGCAGTCGCACATCATCCCTGGTGGTCCAGTGGGTGAGTGAACTCTAGCCTGCGGGCTAGAGTTCACTCTCGCGAGATCCGGTCGTTGCCATGGCAACGCACCGGATCACGCGAGAGGAACCCGGCGGAGCTGCAAGATAGAGCTCCGCCGGGTCCTCTCCCTCCCTCCCCAGCCGCAGATCTATTAAAGTGGGCCGGTGAGGAAGATCTCTGATCTCCTCACCGGCCCTTCGTGGAAAACAGCGGGGCCGGCGCTCAGATAGTGCCGGCCCTGCATAGACCGGCAGGGGAGATCCTGGGACCTCCCCTGCCGGCCTCGGCCCATGGCCACCGCGGCCCACCAGGCATTTGCCCGGTGTGCCCGATGGCCAGTCCGGGCCTGGTCGTCGTACATATGCCGACCACGAGGCGGCAGCCATCTTGGAAGTACGAATGCCCAGTGGTGTTCGTCAACGATTTCATGGAACTAAAAACGGACACTATTTCTCACGAACACCGCTGAAGCCGCCGACCTCCCTTCTTCTGTTGATCCAGCATACGAACGCCGGCCCGTTCGGTACTTTTTCTGCACAAATGGACTTACCCCAGATAGCTATGCCATGGAGCCAATTCGTATAACAAAAGACTATGTGAAAGACTTTGGCTCCATGGCGATTGAACTGTATGTATGTGATCTGAGCACCATTCAGTAATAATGTGCGTGAAGATCTAAGCTATCTGGGGATACGTTAACTGTACGTAGTGCATTCGTTAGTTTGTATGTTATATATTTTTGTGTTTTTTCTGCCACTTGTAAAATTGAGTTTTGCCTCTATCCTGGGAGATAATTGAATTACTTCCCAATTATCTCCAGGATAGAAAGGAGGGTTCTTCACAGCTAAAGGGGAGTGTTTATGCCTGTAATACTGTGATTGGTTACTTTGTCATTTTTGTCACAGTTTTCTACCAGGTCCCCTAGGGAAGTGTCCACCTGGTGGAAGACCTGCATAATTACCGGGCAGGTAGCCCCATTAAACCAGATCTCTGCTGACCCTCAATACGGAGCTTGGTCTCGTACTTGGGGGGATTTATTCGTATGGATTTACTGTTCGGCTGTTTGGAGTGGAGAGTGTTCGTATGATTTTCGTTCGGCTGATTGGAGTGTTCGTTAGCTGCCTTCGCATTCTGGAAGGAAACGTCCTAAACGGCATGAACCCCTCGTATACCCGTAGGTGCCGTTACATAGGTCGTTAAACATTTTCATATAATATATTCAAATGCCATATGGACATTACATCAGCATAGCACTTTCAGCCCTGTGGAGTACAGATCTGATTTGAGGAAGTATAAAAAAAATTGTTTCTGCACCAAGAATGGCTATTTTGTTCCACATTTAGGGAAACGTTTCACAGATATCCTTCACTGTAGAAAGGGTTTAAAACAAACAGTAAAGGTTGTATGGAAACACGGTAGTTTTTATCAAATACCTACGTCCTTTTTATTATTATTATTACTATTGGTATTTATATATTCTGTAGTGCTTTACAATATTGTAAGAAAGGGAGATTCAACAATACATGAGACCATAACGAAATGTTATAGGAACAATAGCTTAATGAGGACCCTGCTCCAACGAGATTACAGTCTAGAGGAGATGGGGTATAAAAACACAATACCAGCAGCCTCCTTCTGTGATTAGGCCAAAGGTACATGTGCAGAATAATGAAGGAGACTGAATCGAGCTCAGATTGAAAGTATATATTGTCAATCTGGGATACTGAATGAAATTGTAACACAAAGCAATTATAGTCCACGTGAAAATCAGGAATGAAACACATCCAGTGTCAATGTGAGTAAACCCCTTACTGGTCAATGCTGGATATATAATATGGTGGAACACCTACTCCTTGCATGACTGACACATATACTATATCTGTGTTAACATGAAGTACATCAATTATTGGTGTGAGTGAGCTTTGGTAGGACCTTAGAACTCAGGACTGCACATTACATGATCTACCAGTTAGGAATGCCCAAATGTGTGCTGGAAGAAGCTGCATACATATTTACCAATTATTTGGTTTGATTGCAATTATACACATGTAAAAAATATAATCTGCAGCAGGATTAAGGTAAAATTCAGATTACTTGTTTCTTTATAAATAACAGTTAAATTTGCTTTCAACTTCTTATTTGGAAGCTTGGCAGAAGTAGATAGCAGTGATCTGAACAAAAGCCCAATAGATTATTTTGTTTCAGTTATCTTTGTTGACTTTTTTGTCATTGTGCCCATAGGATTGTGGTCACATAATGCCTTACTGTAAAATGTATCTTTTTCATACTCAGTTTTCTATAGTTGTTGTGTATTTTAAGTTACTTTGATTGTATATTACCTATTATTTTGTTTGTATACTCTGATCAGCCATATCATTAAAACCACTGAAGTGAATAACATCGATGATATTGTTACAATGGCACCTATCAAGAGGTGGAATATATTAAGCAGCAAGTGGTGGAATATATTAGTCAGGTCTTGAAGTTCTTGTGTTGGAAACAAGAACAGGAAAGTGAAAAGATCAGAGTAGCAAAGGCTAGCCCATCTGGACCAATCACACAGAAGGGCTACTGTAGCTCAAATGTAAAAAAAAAAAAAAATGCTGTCCATGTGTCATTCCGCAGCCGCAGACTACTTAGAGTGCTCATGATGATGAAAGCACCATCAAGGATGACGTAAGCATCAGAACTGGACCACTTGAATAGGACATAATTGTATTAAACAATTGATTGAGTATTTAAAGGAACAGGTCAAGCACCAACAACACTGGATCATACTTTAGTAGGTTTTGGTGAAGTCCCTATGATTTTTTAAAACCATTTTCAACTATTTGCCCACCTCCTCTGCTGGAGAGATCACAATGAGGATGTGCATTTTCTCATTTTGTATCCAAAATGTCTAAGTCTAATGTCAAAATGTCTAACATAGTGTTCTCATACCATGAAAGGAAAGGCAATGAGCAACGAGTATAGGAAGATTTAGCCATGCAGGAATACTGTCCACCATTTCAGATGTGCAAAATTACCATTGACTCTTTCTACATGGAAAAATCCCAGTTAACCCCTTCATTTGTGTCAAGGAGTCAGTGATATTTTTGGCTGCACTTAAACTGCAGTGTACATTTGGCACA
Organism: Pelobates fuscus; assembly: GCF_036172605.1. NCBI lineage: Eukaryota > Metazoa > Chordata > Amphibia > Anura > Pelobatidae > Pelobates > Pelobates fuscus. Next base: position 99,163,428 of record NC_086320.1, read on the forward strand.
ATCAAATTCTCGTAAACTCCTTGGCTCGTAACCTTTTATTGCATAGCAAAAAGGAAGCATCAACAGATGAAATGGTCATAGTCAACCCATAAATTCCTACCACTGTAACCACTACAATAATTTCTAGAGTTTATGGTGTTTAAAGTGCCTGCACTGTACAGTGTCAAAATGTTGCATAATGGACTCCTTTCATCAAGAGCGTGAAATGTAGGAGTTGGGGACAATCACTAGAGCTAACCACATTACTGCGTCTCCCACCCTTCGCAGTCCCTCCCTCATTCTCTAGTCTGATGTGGGGATAGCTTTATTTATGTTATTTATGTATTTTTTTGTTTTAGTGAACTAGGAAACATAACAATCAACCCATCTAAAATCGCAGTACCTGCATAACAGTATACCTTTAAATACAGCCATTCTTGTGAAACTTTTCTTGTCAAGTGTCATTTTTCGAGTCTTTTGTTTTTTTTATACTAACAAAAGCAAATGCAACATCCCACAGAATCCTCTGCTAAATCATACATTCTGTTTTCCAAGAATAATACTGGAACTGTACAGTGCTTTGTGTTAGTTATGGTACATGAAGTGTTACTATAACTATTCGGATCTATCGTATCCTAACCTTAGCATGTTCAGAACTAATATGTATCTCCAGACTCCTAGCTACACCTGTCCATCACTTGAATGTCACTTCCAATAATGCATTGGTGGCATATATTATAAAGCCAGGCCATTTCTAAGTGCCAACGCTAGGCTTTTCCAACATTGGTATGTTCATATAGTTATCCCTGCCTTGGAGGGCACGGTATCTTTTTCACTGACAGGTTCCCCTGGCAGAATTAATTGTACCACCTGTTTTATCTCTAAATTGTTTAACTATAAGAGTTTTTATTGTTTTTATAAGGTACATGGGGTACAGAAAAGAAAAGAAAAGAGAGTGAGGGAAACATGAATCCAGTATTGCAATTTCAACGTCTTTAGTCACATTTGAGTACATTTCTCTTTTACGCAGCCAAATATTTTTTTTTTTTTACTTTTAAGAGGGGGTACATCACTTTTATTAAAGTGTGACATGTTCAACTATTAATTATCAACTGGGTTCAACAATGGTAATATAGTGACATTATCCTTAACAACGTATAAGTAGTGTCAGCGATCAAATAAGGAACTATGTTCGTTCTTTGTAGCGTACACATAGCAGTAAACAGTTTTTAATATTAGGTTGTGGTGTTAGGCTTGCCTTGTCATTGATGAGTAAGACAGTGAGATACGCGTCAATTTGTGTGTCAGGCTGTTAGTCAACAGAGCAGCTGTAGTCTCTCGTATAGCATAGACCCTGCGTTAAACAACTGTTAGTATGCAGTTGGGGCATTATACTTGCCCTAGTGGTGGCGTCTGTTCTGTATCCTTTGGTATCTTATCAGGTCTGAGGGTATGGCTAGGTGTGAAAAAGCCTGTACCATCAGAGTGTTCAGTATCCCTTCATGTTACTTTGGGTTGGCAGTGAAACTTTATACACTGAAGAGCAGGGATAGGACAGGGTACGTGTATGGGTTGTGTTATAACGGGTAGGTTGGGTGGGGTCGTTGGAAGTCAGGGGCTGCAGTTTTGTGAGTATGTTATGTTAATGTCTGATGTTGTAGTAAAGTGTTATGGAGGCATATAGTTGTAGCAGAAGCATGACTTGTAGGTCTCTGTATCGGGAGGTGACGTTGTGGTCTCGTGGGGCCTATCAATTGGAAGCATTGGTTAGTGCAATTAACGGTAGGTAAGTGTGTGTCAACCTCCTATCATGTCACTATTCAGGTCGTGTGGGGTAGCCGTTTGTGATGCCGGGTCCGTGGGTTGTAGAACGGATAGAATCTTTGTAATGAGACGGGAGTGTGCAGGTGCGCGCCCGGTTTAGTTGGCGTTTTTTGTAGCTGTGTATAAGCATTTGCTTCGTGGGGGTCTCTCGGGCATTGAGGGTTTGTCCTGTACCATGATGTCTTGTTCCGAGTGTTGTCATCCCTGCAATCAGAGTAGTGTAGGGTGTATATTGAATGTGTGGACTTATAATGTCCAATTCGTTATGCGTGCTTTTCAGGAGTGGGGCATGCGGTTTTCGTTCTTTGGAGCGGATGTTGTTAAGTCAGCTGTGTGCAGCTTTTTGTGGTGTCTGGGGTGCTTGTGAGGCGTTATCCGCCACGTGTTCGCTTATAGTTTCTTTGGTTTGATGTGTTGTGGGTACCCGTCTTGTGTTTTTTCCGCCCCTTCCCTTTGTTGTTTGTGTTGCGGGGTGTTGGAGTGGATGGTAAGTGTGGTGTCATGTGTTTTTTAGCGTGGGTGAGAGCGTCCTGGCTGTTAGAGTGGTCCGTTTGGACCGTGTAGGGTTAGGTCGGGAGGTGGGGGGGGGGGTGAGGGGTTAAGGGGAGGTACCTAAGCTACGTCCCATGGGGCATGTCGTCCTGCACTGCACCTTGGGAGTCCCAGATAAGGATGCGGGGAGGCCTTCCAATCCGGCTCCTTGCCCTTCTTTTATGGTCTCGTGCTCCCCCCTGCCTCCACCGTCCGTCCCGCCACATAGACCAGCCATGGCCGCCATCTATGTGTTTCTCTTCCGCACCCAGTAGTGTGGCCTGCACAGATTCTGCTGTGTATATCTCGTCCACTCTTTCCAGCCATTGTGCTATGGTAGGGATGGTAGTTTGTTTCCAGTATTGCGGGATTAGGGCTTTGGCTGCATTCAGGAGGTGTCGGAGTATGGATTTCTGGTATGTTCCAATGGGGATTGGCGTGGAGTGTAGCAAGGCTAGTTCTTTATCAATTTCTCCTGTATCTCCCAGTATTTCCTTGATTTCCCGATGTATCTCTTCCCAGTACGTTGTGATGAGGGGGCAATCCCACCATATGTGTGTTATCGTCCCTGGGCTTGTGCCACACCTCCAGCAAACGTTCGGTGTCGTCTGGAAGATTCTATGTAATTTGTCGGGTGTTTTGTACCACTGTGCTAGAAGTTTGAAGTTCATTTCCTGGTAGTAGGTGCTGGACGAGCTTTTATGGTGTAAGATCAGTATTTTTTCCCATTGGGCTTCAGTGAATGTCGTATCTAGCGATCGCTCCCAGCTTCTCCTGTATCATTTTTTTGTGTCAAGGTGTCCAACTAGGAGATGTTGGTAGAGGAGGGAGAGGGCTTTGTCTGGAGTAGTTTTGTTATCGCAGAGACCTTCGAACCATGTTAGGTCCCGGTGTAGTGTGTCTCTGTTTAGCAGTGACCGGTAGAAATTTTTGAGTTGTGCGTGGGGAGCCATCTGTCAGTTCTCTTAGAGGTTTCAGGTCCGCATTGGTCAGCGCTCGGTGTATGGGGATATGGTCGCCCTCAACGATGAAGTCCCAAGCTTGTGGGGGTATTCCCCCCCTATTTTGGGGTTGTGCTGTACTTGGATCAGTGGGCTCGGTGTTGGGGACACTTGGGTGGCTCCTCTGAGGCGATCCCAGATCCTCAACGTGTGGGCTACTGTAGAAACGGGGTCTAGGGTGGTAGGTGCTGAGCTACCCGTATTCCATACCCTCGGAATCAAGGTTGGGTGGAGATGACCCTTGTCTAGTGTAACCCATTGTTTGTGGTTTGGGTGTGCATGTCAATCTAGAATCCTCTGTAGGATAGCCGCTTAATGGTATTTGCGCATGTCAGGGAGTGCCAGGCCCCCCCATGGTCTCGGGAGGCATAGGAGGTCGTGGCGGATTTGCGCCTGTTGTCCATGCCATACGTAGCGGATCATGGCGGTACGCAGCGACAAGAAGAAGGCCGCTGGCAGGGCCAGGGGTATTGTTTGATACAAGTAGAGTATTCTAGGTAATATGTTCATCTCTAGCACCGCAATTCTACGAAACCAGGATATATGGGGATACGTCCATTTCTTCAGGTTTTGTTGAATTCGTTGAAGAAGGGTCGGGTAATTTATCTGGTATAGTTCTGACATGTCTGCGGTGAGGGCTATTCCAAGGTAGCGCATGTGGGATGAGCACCATCGGAAGGGGTATTGGCGTTTCAGGGCTTCGGTTTCCGGAGTAGGTATCGTGAGGTTTAGTACTTCGCATTTTGTCATACTCAATAAAAAATTCGACATTTGCCCGTATTCCTCAAGTAGTTTCATCAGGCCGGATAGTGTGTTCTCTGGGTCGGTGATATAGAATAGGAGGTCGTCCGCGTAAGCGGCTACTTTGTGTGTTGAGGTCTGCCATGGGAAACCCTGTATGTCTTCCGACTGCCGGACTGCCTCTAGAAAAGGCTCCAGGGAGAGTGTGAAAAGCATGGGGGAAAGTGGGCAGCCCTGTCTCGTACCATTCCGTATCAGGAATGATTCCGTGAGTGTGCCGTTAACCCTGACCTTTGCGTTTGGGCTGTTATATAGCGCTTGGATCCAGGGGCGGACTGACCGGTCGGGCACTTCGGACATGGTCCGAGGGCCCGGCCGGGAGGGGGGCCCGCCATCAGGGGGCCCCTCCGCCCCCTTAATTGCTGCAGCCGCCTGAGCGCTCTCTTAAGAGCCTCAGGCGGCTGCAGCTTCTCACCTCCCCTCCCCTGTAGCGTGGCCGAGCTGCTGTGCGGTCCGCGGTGCCCGGCCGGAGTGATAGGAAGGTGCTCAGTGTGCACCTTCCTGTCAGTCCGGCCGGGTACAGGAAACAGAAACTCCTGTTCCGCGCGGAACAGGAGTTTCTGTTTCCTGTACCCGGCCGGACTGACAGGAAGGTGGACACTCAGTGTGCACCTTCCTATCACTCCGGCCGGGCACCGCGGACCGCACAGCAGCTCGGCCACGCTACAGGGGAGGGGAGGTGAGAAGAAAGAGGGAGGAAGGGTGAGAAGAAAGAGGGAGGGGGTGAGAAGAAAGAGGGAGGGGGGTGAGAAGAAAGATGGAGGGGGGTGAGAAGAAAGAGGGAGGGGGGTGAGAAGAAAGAGGGGGGGTGAGAAGAAAGAGGGGGTGAGAAGAAAGAGGGAGGGGGTGTGAGAAGAAAGAGGGGGGTAAGAAGAAAGAGGGAGGAGGGGGGTAAGAAGAATGAGGGAGGGGGTACGAAGAAAGAGGGAGAAGGGGTAAGAAGAAAGAGGGAGGAGGGGTAAGAAGAAAGAGGGAGGGGGTAAGAAGAAAGAGAGGGGTAAGAAGAAAGAGAGAGGGGGGTAAGAAGAGAGGAGGGGGAGAGTAAGAAGAGAGGGGAGGGAAGAGTAAGAAGAGGGGGTAAGAAGAGGGGGAGGGGGAAGCAAAAAGAGGAAGGGGGAGTAAAAAGAGGAAGGGGGGAGTAAGAAGAGGGGGGAGGGGGTAAGAAGAGGGGGAGGGGAGTAAGAAGAGGGGGAATGGGGGAGTAAAAAGAGGAAGGGGGGAGTAAAAAGAGGGGGAGGGGGGAGGAAGAAGAGGGGGGAGGAAGAGTAAGAAGAGGGGGAGGGGGGTGAGAAGAGGAGGGGGTAAGAAGAGAGGGAGGGGAAGTAAAAAGAGGAAGGGGGGAGTAAAAAGAGGGGGAGGAAGAAGAGGGGGGAGGAAGAGTAAGAAGAGGGGGAGGGGGTGAGAAGAGGGGGGAGGAAGAAGAGGGGGGAGGGGGGTAAGAAGAGGAGGGGGTAAGAAGAGAGGGAGGGGGGAGTAAAAAGAGGAAGGGGGGAGTAAGAAGAGGGAGAGGGAAGAGTAAGAAGAGGGGGGGTAAGAAGAGGGGGAGGGGGTAAGAAGAGGGGGAGGGGGAAGCAAAAAGAGGAAGGGGGAGTAAAAAGAGGAAGGGGGGAGTAAGAAGAGGGGGGAGGGGGTAAGAAGAGGGGGAGGGGAGTAAGAAGAGGGGGAAGGGGGGAGTAAGAAGAGAGGGGAGGGGGGTAAGAAGAGGGGGGAGGGGGTAAGAAGAGGGGGAGGGGAGGAAGAAGAGGGGGGAGTAAGAAGAGGGAGGAGTAAGAAGAGGTGGGAGTAAGAAGAAGGGGAGGGGGGAGTAAGAAGAGGGGGTAGTAAGAAGGGGGTGAGAGTAAGAAGGGGGGTAAGAAGAGCGTGAGGGGGGAGTAAGAAGAGGGGGGGAGTAAGAAAGGGGGTAAGAAGAGGGGGAGGGGGGAGTAAGAGGAGGGCAATTGCCCCCTCCCCTGTCCGCAGGCACCGTTCGGGCAGCCTGCAGGGGAGGGAGGAAGAGAGGACCCGGGAGCTCAGTCTTCAGCTCCTCTGGGTCCTTCTTGCGCGAGCTATGGGCTAGAGTTCACTCTCAACACTGTGACCACCAGGGATTCCTGGTGGTCGCAGTGGTGAGAGTGAACTCTAGCCCCATAAACACACTGCCCCCACACACCATACACATTCACACACTGCCCCCCATACACCCACACACACCATACACATTTACACACATTGCCTCACACACACACACATACACTGCCCACCCATACACACACAACCCCCCATACTAACATTGCCACACACATACACAGCCCCCTCATACACACATTGCCCCACACACCCTACACATTCACACACTACACCCCCTCACACACACTGAACCTTTCACACACACTGCACCCCTTACACATTGCACCACTGCTCCTATACCCTACTACAGCCTCATATCCCAGCAGACCCCAGGTAAGTTGTCAAACTGTTCTTAAACGGTTTGACTACTTACTCTGAAAGGGGGGCCTGGCCCTCCTGGCACCATAACGACTACACAGAGCAGTAGTGGTTATTGTGCATGGATTATTTCTTTAAATAATCTACAAGTGCCCCAGTAGCCAGCAAGCCAGCCAGCCCATAGGCCGGCCAGCCAGCCCACAGGCTGGCCAGTAGCCAGCCAGCCAGCCCACAGGCCACCAGTTAGGCTTGCAGCCAGCAAACCCACAGCCTGCCAACTGCAGCCAGCAAGCCACAGCCTGCCAGCCAGCAAGCCACAGCCTGCCAGCCGCAGCCAGCAAGCCAACAGCCTGCCAGCCGCAGCCAGCAAGCCCACAGCCTGCCGGCAGTAGCCAGCAAGCCCACAGCCTGCCAGCAAGCCCACAGCCTGCCAGCCACAGCCAGTAATCCCACAGCCTGCCAGCAAGCCCACAGCCTGCCAGCCACAGCCAGTAATCCCACAGCCTTCCAGCAAGCCCACAGACTGCCAGCTAGCAACAGTAATTAAGGTAAAAGGAGCCAACTTGGCCTAGGTATCAGCGAGCTATGTTGTGTTGCTATATTGTGAATAGGAACCAGAGTGTTGGAGAGACCCCCCTCCAGGCCCCATTAGACTCCATTGTAGTCTCTAATGGGACCTGGAGGAAATTCTTTCTAACACACTCTCTAAAGGACACTGAGATAGCCTCTGCTAGAATGCTCCCCCCCTCCATGGCCCATTAGCCCTCAATTGTAATCTCTACTGGGGCCTGGAGGCGACTGTTTCCAGCAGGGACACTGAGATGGCCTCTGTTAGAAAGACCCCCTTCCAAGCCTATTAGACTCCATTGTAGTCTCTAATAGGGCCTGGAGGGGATTCTTTCTAACACACTCTCTAAAAGACACTGAGATAGCCTCTGCTAGAAAGACCCCCTTCCATGGCCCATTAGCCCTCAATTGTAGTGTCTACTGGGGCCTCAAAGGGATTATTGCACTTTTGTTCCTTGTGTCTAAAGATTGTGTAGGGTGTGGCTGGAGGCGGTGCATGGAGGCGGGACATGGGTGGCGCTTGCTGCGGAGTATGGGTGGGGCCTGTAAGGGGGCCCTTGATTTATTTTGCCCGGGGGCCCTGAGGGTTCTCAGTCCGCCCCTGCTTGGATCCATAGCATCATGTGGTCCCCCAGTCCCATTTCCCTTAGTGTGTTCATAAGGAAGGACCAGTCAACCCAGTCGAATGCTTTCTCGGCATCCGTGGATAGGAGGAGGGTCTGAATCTTGTGATGTCATGCTAGGGGGTGGATGTAAAGTGTTCATAGGGTGCTATCCCTGGCCTCCCTCCCGGGTATGAATCCTGTTTGGTCTGGGTGGACGAGTTTCGGCAGTAGGGGACCTAGTCTGGTGGAAAGCATTTTCGTGAGGAGTTTCACATCTACATTGAGGAGGGAAATCGGCCTGTAGCTGCCGCAGAGTTCAGGGTTTTTCCCTGGTTTGGGGAGGACCGTGATGGTGGCCGTTAATGACTCGTGGTGGAATTGGGCCTCTGTTGTGAGGGCATTAAAGGCTAGAGTGAGCCTTGGGATGAGTATGGTTTTAAATTTCTTATGTTATTCCAATGTGAAACCGTCCACTCCGGGTGCGCGTCCCGTTGTAGCGACCTTGATAGCCCCTTCTATTTCCGCTTCTGTGATCGGAGCTTCCAGCATCTCCCTTTCGTCTGGTTGGAGCCTTGTTGCGATGTGTGTCCTCAGATAATCTTGTATCCGTCGTTGTTTGTCCGCTTCTTCCGTCCGTTGGGCGGGGTGGGCGATGTTATACAGGGATGCATAGAAGCTCCGGAATTCAGTCTCGATCCTGTCGGGAAATTGGGTGACCGTTCCATCTGTTGTTCAGAGCTTATGAACCTGAGCCAGTGGTTGGGGTCCCTTGAGCATTTTTGACAGCAATTTCCCTCCCTTGTTGGCGTGTTGATAGAAGAACGCTTTCGAGCGTTTTATGGTGCGGTAGTGAGTTCGAGTGATGTGATCTCGCAAGAGCCTGCGTGCCTCTAGCAGTGCAGCGTGGGTCGTGATTAGCTGGATCGTTTATCTTGTGATTCTAGCGCTGCAATTTTCTCTATAAGATCGGCCATCTGTTGTCGTGATTCCCGTCTCTTCTTGGCAGTGAGGTTAAGTAGTGTGCCCCATATTACACTTTTGTGTGCCTCCCAGATGGTGGTGGCTGTTAGTTCTCCCGTTGCATTGAGGTCAAAGTATGTATTCAATTCCTCGCTCACCCGTATCCCTGGATCTAGGAGGAGTGAGCCTTGCAGTCTCCATGTTCGCGTGGCTGGTCGCAGCAGTGGTGAGTCTACCACCATTGTGACCGGGCCGTGGTCCGACCAGAGAGCCGTCTCTATCTCCGCGGACTGTAACCTCGTGAGGTGTTCTTGTTGCAGAAATAGGTAGTCTATTCTAGCATATCATTTGTGAAGAGCTGAGTAGTGGGTGTATTCCCTATCTGCGGGGTGGGTTGCCCTCCAGCAGTCCACGAGTCTCAGGTTGCGGAGGGATGTTTGTATGCTCCTCAGAGCCCCTTGTGGAACACTGCTGTGCCCCGTGGAGGAGTCTAATAGCGGGTGTAGGGGGGTGTTAAGGTCCCCCCCCAGCATCAAGATTCCCTCCGTGAATGAGGAGAGTTTAGATAGGGTCCTACGGATATGCTGGGCCTGGTTGTAGTTCAGCACATGTAATGTCGCGAACGTGTATGTGCGGTCCTGGATTTCGCCTTTTAGAAAGAGGTAGCGTCCCTGGGGGTCTATCATTTTATCTAGTTCTCGGAATGGAAGTTTCGCCGTGAGGATTATCGCCACTCCCGCCCGTTTCGCGGATGGGTGGTTGCTGAAGAATGCGGTTGGGTAGTCCCTGCTCTTCAGTGAGGGTGCGGATCCTTCTTTAAAGTGGGTTTCCTGTAGAAAGGCTACTGTTATATGGCCTCTGCGTAGATCTCGGAGCAGTTGTGTTCGCCTTTCTGGGATATTCAGTCCCCTGCAGTTCAGAGTCAGGACTCTGTGTGGGTCCGGAAGGTAGGACCTGTGGGCTCTGGTCACTTTCGTGGGTCTTGCCGGACGCGAGGCAGGGGGCACATCCATGTGTCGCAGCGCCGTTGTCAGGCCTCACGTGTTCTCAGGTTGTCTCTGTGGGAGCGAGTGCCCTTAGGTACGTCTGGCACCTTGTTGGGGTAGGAGGGGGTGGATTAGTGATGGGTGAGGGTGGGTGTTAAGGGTGTGTCAATAAGCGTCTCAGAGGAGAGACGACTGCGTCACCTATGGTTGGTGACGGTAACCTTTCCCTTACGGGGAGGGAGTTCGTGTGCCTGCGGCGGCAGTCGGCAATGTGACCCGCCTGTTATCAGACAGCGGTGTCCCACCGGCAGCTCTCTGCAGGTTTTTGGTGATCACACAAGCTGGGGTGGGGGTAGTGGACCCACCTCCTGGGGTTGTGCCAGAGGGCCGTATCAAGTGTGCCCTGTTGATATAGATGTAACTTGGAGTCGAGTGGTAATCTACCATCGCTCAGCCACCGTGTGTGTAGCTAGAGTCCTGTGTGCACTGTTTGTGTTCACTTTACGTATGCGTGGGGTCTTAGTGTGTTCGTGTGCTGTTTTTTTTTTTTGTTTTTTTTTGGGGGGGGGGGGGGGGGGAAGTGGTATCTCCTGTCCTGTGGGGGGATTAAAGGTATCTCTGCCTCTGTCCCGGGGTCGTACATATAGTCCAGGGAGTCCCAAGGTGGTGAGTGGGTTGGCTGCGTTGCCCGTTTCTGCCGGGGTGGAGCATTATTGGTTGTCGTGTGTTCGTCAGGACTTGGGGGTCCTGGGGGTGGGGGCGTAGTTGGCAGGCTCTGTCTCTACCCAGTGATAACCGGTTGGCCGGAGGGGTCAGGTCTAGTGTGGCGGTCTGCCTACCGCGTGTGGGCTTAGCTCTGTGAGCATCTGGGAGTGGGCTTTCAATGCCGTCCAATTGACCGTCATTACCGTTTTATCGCGCAGGGCGTGTATGGTGGGGGTTAGCGCCCGAGGTGTCCGGTCGCTAAGTCCCTGCTAGTCTGACTGTGCTACGGCTTCCAAAATTGCTATCTGTGTGGTCGGTTGTGCCTGTATGGGTAGTCCCATCTTCCTGTAGCCTTGGTCTCCCCCAGCCGTCCAGATATCAATATATATAAGTAGTCCTTTATGTTAACACCCCCCTACCCCTCCCCTATTTTTTTTTTTTTAATCTTGCCTCCCTCTTTCCCTCTCCATTTCCCTCTCCCCCTCTCCTGCTGCCCTCCCCCCCCCCCGTTCACCCCTGGGTCTGTCAAGGCTCTCAGCCGGTGACCCCCGCTCCATCCAGCCCCCCCATTCCCCTGGGCGGGGAGCTGTGCCGCTCAGGTGGCCCAGTGGTAGTATCGGGAAGTGAAGGGTGTCAGTCTCACTGTAGGCGCCGAGAGGTCCAGCTTGGCTCTGCCACACGGGCAGTCAGGGGGTAGTCACGTTGTGGGGGGACCTAGTCAGCCGTCCATTTTGTGGTATTGGTGTGTCCGCGGGGGTAGTCCCGCTGATCCGTGTGCATTATGTGAGGCATCTCCCAAGTCCCCAGTGACCCTAGTCCCAAGCTCCCCATCCCATGCCCCACCCCAATTCTGGTGTTCGGTGTGGTCGATATGTGAAGTCAGGGCTTGGGCGGTGGGTTAACAAAACTCACGTTTAGGCAGTATACTCTGGGTTTGGACTGGCTCCATCCCCAAGCGGTCTGGAAGCTGTCTCCCACATGGCTAAAGGAGGCCCCCGCATCCCCGCTGTCGTTCACTCCTCTGGTTCAGTGGAGTGAGCGGATGCCGGCGTGTGGCTACTCTCCCTTGGGCCTCTGCGCGGTCCACTGGGTGGCCTTTGGGGTGGTGTCCAAGGACCCAATTCTGTATGGTTATGGGCTGAAGTCCCAGGCGGTGTAAAAAGTGTGGTATGTCTTCAGGACACCGTGCCGTGATCCATTCGTTGTGGTGTCGGGCTTGGGGGCTAAATGGGAAGCCCCATTTGCATGGGATGTTCCTACCTCTTAGCGCTGTGGTGACTGGCCTTAGAGCTCTCCGCGCCTCTAGGGTTACCGGCGAGAGGTCCTGATAGAGTGAGACCTCTGCAACCTGGTATCTCCATGCTGCTCTCGCTCTGGCTGCTCGCATTATCTTTTCCTTCAGTGCGTAGTTGTGGATACAGCAAATTATATCTCTCGGGTCGCCGTCCTGCAGCCTCGGTCTCAAGGCCCGGTGTGCCCTATCAAAGCGTATTTCAGCGGAAGCTTCTCCTCCAAGGATGTTGCGGAAGAGGCCTGTCAGCTTTTCTTCCACATTCTCCCTATCTTCTGGTTCAGGCATTCCCCGGACTCTAATGTTGGAGCGGCGGCTCCGGTTGTCAAGGTCTTCTACCTGTCGCCTCAGGGTGAGCAGCATGGCACCTTGACGGGCTATTGCTGTGTCTGCTGCAGCTGCTTGCTGTTGTGCGGTCCGGGCCTGTTCTTCCAGCGTGTGAATGCGGCCTTTTTGTGTATCAACCTCGGCCTGGAGTGCCGTGATCGACGCTGTAAGGGATGCCTCTAAGGTGTGCAGGTCTGCCTTTGTGACCATTACCGCAGCCAGCCCTCTTATTTCTGCGCCAATATCAGCCAGTGTCGGCTGCTCGTGATCCGAGTTGGTGGAGGCCGGTGACGTTGGCGCCATGGCGGTGTGTTGTGCCTCGCGGGTAGGCCCCAGTGTAGATTGCAGGAATCCGTCCATCGGACCCGACTGTGGACCCGAGGGTGCCCCCCTGGGGGTTTGGGGGTTTTCTTGTTTCTTATTGCGCCCCATTTTGTGTGTGTCTCGTCGTGTATTGTGCTGTTAAGAGCTTGGTGTCGAGGAGCTTGGGTTTTAGACTTCCATCTTGCTCGGAGTCAAGGCCACGCCCCTCATCTCTAAATTGTTTAATAGGATGGAGTGAATAGTGTCCAACTCTAGTCTCACAAGCAGAATACCTTGCAAGAATAGGATGCTTGAGGATTCCATTGGCATGGTTACAACTGAAAATAAAAGCATTGGTAGGAGTATAATAACAAAAAGCTTAGTGTGTGATTGTAAAGAACACGGCCCTGGCAGTCCGCATGTTTAAATATTGAATCAATGTAAATAATATTTGTCTGTAATCCTAGACATTTTTGCTTCTTCACAACTCAGCTTTTTGGGATTTTAATACCTGAAAGCAAACATCAAGGCACAAGTTATAAATGACAACTGAAATATGTTTCTCTCTGCCAGCCAGCACTTTGGTTCTTATTATACTTTTAGAGCCAGGTTTATTTATTCTTTAGTCTTTGTGGTGTTATCATTCATGTTTTGCAGTCTTGGAAATTCGAAGTATAATGCTGCACATCATATGGGCATCAATCATTATATCACTCTAACATCAGTGGAAGATCTTTCGTAATATTACGCCTTTGAGACTCGTTCCCAGAATGATATCACAATGTGTTATCACAACCTTTCCTTTCCTGACAGTTACATTCTCAATGTCCTTTTTTTTCCCTCCTCTCACAGCTGCACCATTGGGATCATGCTCATCCTACAACTAAAAAGCTCAAGCAGACAAAAATAATCTATTTAAATATATTTTCCTTGACATTATCGCTTGCAAATTGTCATGGTTATTCACTAAAGGGAGAATTCAAAGTGAATTTCAAATTTAAGGCCAAGATATATGAACTGGAAGCATAGAATTGTTTCAGATTCTGCTATTTTGACCTTAAATTTAAAATTCATTTTGGATTCTCACTTTCATTAAGCACCCTGTAGAGTTTCTACACCTATTCCTTATGGGACCACTAAATTCGCCCAGACCACTTCATCTCAATGAAGTGGTGTGGGTGCAATGCTTCTGTATGTTTAACTGTACAAAGTAAAACACTGTCATTTTTCAGAAATGGTAGTGTTTACCTTGAGGGGCTAAACACACCTCTAGTGGCTGCCATTTTGACAGTTAATTAAGACACAAGTGGAGTGTGATGCAGCAGCTCATAAGAAAGCACTGGATTCAATGAGTTCCCATGAGAAGCATTGGATGCACACACAGAGCTTAATATCCAATTGCATCAAGTCTGCAATGCTTCTCTATGTCTGAAGACGCGGAGAGGTGAGTAGCACTGACGGACTCTCAGAGCTGGAAAAAGGAGAGTAAAACCTTTATTTTATAAAAAATGTTGGCAGAGTAGGGTGGAGCGCATGCACATAACTAGTGACAGGGGCACTATAGTGTTAGGAACAGAGATTTGTTTGAGCAGAATTCAAATTATCTAATATGGAAAACAGAAAATTGTTACAATACTTACCGTAACTTTCTTTTCCTGGCTATTATCCATGTCAGCATCATTTGTGGGTTAGCTCCTCCCTCTCAGCTGATAGGACAGGAATCTAATTTTCAAATGATGGTATATAAGGAATCCACCTCCCCAGAATAAGCAGTCTTGTAACCAAGTCAGTCCAGAGAAAAGGGAGGGTTCGTTGATGCTGACATGGATAATAGCTAGCAAAAGAAAATTACGGTAAGTATTGTAACAATTTTCTGTTTTCCTGGCCATTCTATGTCAGCATCACCTGTGGGACTTTCCAAGCAAAAGTTAAGATTGGGTGATAAAACAAAAACAAACAATTATACCATACGAATGTGAAACCAAGTTTAAGCAAACATTTGTTGCGGAAGTAGGACATTTCTCCCAAATGAGGAGGCAGCTGAGCCTGAAACGTCTAGGTGATAGGGCCTCACAAAAGTGTTGAAAGATGACCAGGCTACAGCCCTACAAACTTCTTCTGTAGAAGTATTTGCCAAAGAGGACGAGAGTGTTAACAACTTCCGGCACTGGTTTGTCAGTGACTCTGTAAGCTTTCTGAATCACAGAAGTAATCCATCTCCTGATAGTAGAAACAGAGGCAGATATACTTTTATGGTAACCAAAAAGGTACAATAAAATCTACTTGACTTACTAAATTCTTTAGTACGGTCAAGGTAAATGCGTAAAGACCTAACCACATCCAAAGTATGCCAAAGGGATTCTTCTTCAGAAGAAGGGTTTTCCCAAGAAATAAGGTAAGATAATCTCCTGGTTCAGGTGAAATTAGGAAAGGAACCTTTTGAATGAATATCGGAACCAACCTTAGAACCGCCCTATCTCCAACAAATTGACTAAAAGGATGATCAGATGAAAGAGCTTGTAATTCTGAAGCTCTTCTGGCTGAGGTTATGGCAACAAGGAAAACACATTTCAGTGTTATGACCCCTAAAGATTAAGAATCCATAGACTCAAAGGCAGTGCCTGTCAGACTATGCAAAACTGTAGGCAAGTCCCATGTTGGGATGAAGTTTTTTTTTGATTGTTTTTTAACAGATGGTCTAATTCTCATTACTCCTTCACGAAAATGTTTAACCATAGGATAGCAGGGGAAAAAAAAAAAACCAAACGCAGATAATTGTACTTTAAGATAACTGAAAGGTTCAAACCTTCATTCACACCATTTTGTAAAACTTACAACAAATAAGGAAGATTAAGAGTTTCAGAAACTTTCCCAAGATCAACATAAGCTTTCTAGATTCTATCGTATACTTTTGACGTAGTGTGACTGCTAGCTTTGAGAATAGTCTCCACTACATAATCTTAAAGGCTCTTGCTTTCAAAAAGTTCTTCTCAATCTCTAGGCCTTCAAACAGAGTCTTGCAGGATTTCTGTGGAGAACTGGGCCCTGTGATAATCAGTTCCTCTTGATTGGCAGTTCCCAAGAAACTCCTTGTGACAGACTTAACAGCAGTGGAAACCATGGCCTCCTTGGCCAATGAGGAATAATTGCTATCACCTCTACATTTTCCTTCCAGGTCTTTTTGAAAGTTGTGGCGAAAGGAACCTCGCCACTGGGCCTCTGTCACGGGGTGGCGGTAATAAGACCGGGACCTCTGAGTGCCTGATGATGATGGGAGTATCCAGCGTGGAAGTTGATTATCAAGGCCTGGTTCTGGGTGACCAAACACCCCCTGGTGTTGAGCACCAGCGTTTGTGCGGCCACCTACCAAGGCCCTGATGCAGCTTCTGCGCATCCCAAGAGCTAGGAGCTAAATGATATGCAGACCTCTCAGGAACTGGATAGGGAGGCTCTGCAGCAGCTATGTATCCAGTACAGAAACAAGGCGAGACTAGAAGAGACATCAAACAAGAAAACAAGACAAGACTAGAAGAACCCAGAACTGGAGCAGGACAGAAAGCAGAACCCAGAACATGTACACAAGACATGAGGGAAACATGAACAGGGCAGGACAAGACTGTACATGAACTGGAAATACAAGACAAAATAAAACAAGACCAGAGATGCAAGGCAAAACAAGAGGAGACATAACTAAGTACCAATATGTGCAATAAACATTGGAGAGTTAGACATACATAAATGGCCAAGATGTATGCAGCCCACCACTGCGTCAAAGTACTCCAATTACGGTGGGTTCCTATCTGCCTAGATATGCATGACTAAATAAACAATAATAAAACACACACAGCACTTACCTGCAAGAAAGGGGCAGAGGACTTGGAGCAACTGCCTGCAGGAACCAACTGAAACAAAAAGGATTAATGGGAAAGGAACGGGTGTGGACACAAAAAACAAACATTTAAAGGTCTCTCATATATGTCTGTTCTGTTGATCCAAAGAAAGGCAAAAAACCTCTTATGGAGCACTTCCAATCTTGCAACAAATTAGGAACAAATTAATTCTTGACCCCAAAATGGCACTCAGATATCTCCTTGGATCTTGGCACTCTAGAATATTCTCTCCCAGGCTATAAGATCTCGAACCTCAAAAGGAATTTTGTTCTTTGTATCCTCTGCTCCAACCGCTAGGATATTGCTTTATTCTTCTCTTAGGTAGCAACGTCTAGGGGTTTTCCAAATAGAAGGTTTCCCTGAAAAGGAAGTAGGCATAGGTTAGTTTTGATGAATTATCTGCACCCCATGTTCTCAACCACAGGGCTCTCTTGGCTGAAACTAATTGGCCCATAGCTTTGTATATAAGCTTGTTAAGGACTACCAATGCTTCTGATGAAATCTGAAGCAAATTTGAAATCCTTTTAAATTTCCAGTAGTGTATCTCTGTTAGTGCCTTTAGAGATGTCTTTACTAAGCGTAGCGATCCAGACACTTAGAGCCATTGACAACAATGTTAAGGCCACTGCAGGATGCATTGCTGCCCCTAAAGAGTAAGTATTGACCAGGTTAGCATCCAATCGTTTTTCCATTGGTCTCCTCAAAGATGCTGCTCTGTCTATTGGTAAAATGGTTATTTTTGCTACTTTGATTATGGCTGAATCCACTTTCAGTGTGGTGTTTTTAAAATAGTAGAATCAATGGCACCCAAGTGAAGGATTTGAATGTAACTAGATCAGGGTATGTCCAGTCTTTTTTAGTAGCCACTTGGTCACAAACACTGGCCAAAGTTATTGTTAATATGTGTGTGTGAAAAATGCAAAAAACTAATTTGAACGCCAGTTTTAGCCAGTGACTAAGTGGCTTCTAAAAAAGACTGGATATACCCCATTTGCAATACCTTGGGTTGTCTACTATTGCAAATGGTATACCATTATTGTGGTAAATTTCATTCCTGGGCTACCATACGGTCTCAAAGGCAACGTAACCAATCCGGCAAATTTCAATGTGAAAAAAACTGAAACGCAAGCCTTATATTTGACTCTGTAACTTTTGAAAACACCGTAAAACCTGTACATGAGGGGTACTGTTATACTTGGGAGACTTCGCTAAACACAAATATTAGTGTTTCAAAACAGTAAAACGTATCACAACAATGATATTGTCAGTGTAAGTGCCATTTGTGTGTGAAAAATGCAAAAAAAATTCACTTTCACTGACAATGTCATCATTGTAATACATTTTACTGTTTTGAAACACTAATATTTGTGTTCAGCGAAGTCTCCCGAGTAAAACGGTACCCCCCATGTACAGGTTTTATAGTGTCTTGGAAAGTTACAGGGTTAAATATAGTGCAAGCAAATTAAATTCTCTGGACTTTCTGCCTCGGTTATCAGGCAGGTCCCGCAAACTGTAATTAATAAAATGACTTAATTATGTAAAAATATGACATAAATATATATGTAGAATAAAATATATATATATATATATTTTATTTTTATACGTATGTATATATATATATATATATATATCTGTAAGAAAAAATCAGCACTCCCAGGATTTATACGAAAAAAAAGACATTTGGTCTTTATTCCAGAAATCGACGTTTCAGTTCCACTAGGGAACTTTCATCAGGACAGAATACAGATACACATACAAACAATCTGGTTTAAATAAGACTAGCAATCATGTTAACTCACGGTTCAGATGTGTTAGGGATCAATCAACCTACCCGCCGAGCGTCCGGGCGGGTGCAGGATGCTTCCGTGTTTCTAATCGCGCGCTCAGCTTACTTCCTGGTTCCCCGCGTCCTCCATTGCTATGGAGATGTCGGGCGCATGCGCGTTTACTCCTGGACTCATTGCTACATCGGCCCTTCGCTCGGCGGTAGGATTTAAGCGAAATCACATTGAAACCATCACGGAAAACTGCTACCTCCATATAAAGAAAAGCAATATAAATAGAACAAATAATTAATAGTAACAAAACGAAAAGTGTGTGATAGACTGTTAATAGTCATACAATGTGAATAAATTCTTGCAATGTAAAGACATCACTTTATCCTTATTGAGACTCAAGTATTGTGAAATATTTAGGTATTCTCAACAATTAATCTAATCAAAGGAAGGTGATCTACTACCACTAATAGGGGAGTCACTATAGAATGTGATGTAGTGTGTGACATTAGTAACTTACTATATCCATCTAAATGTGCTATACTTTATAATCTAGTGTGATATAGTCAATATATTAAACTGTGAAAAGTGTTAATGCATCCTCAAATAAAGTGCTACTGCATACTCTTCAAAAAAGTGTTAAACAGTGTGCAAACTGACTATTCATTGTGTTCTAATATAGCCTTGCTAATTACTCCTATGTGTAAGCTAAATTTATACGTCCGTGATGCCTACCCCATATATAAAGGAGAGACTTGTTATAGATAGATTCTCCTCAACTGCCTTCTCTACATGCCCTCTGCCCAATCTTTGGGGAGCACGAGTAGGAGAGAATCCCAATCTCTCCCACATATTAACCAGAGCCCACAGATTGCTATAGAGATGAATTTGATGTAAACCATATAATGAAAATGACAATTAAAAAATTTTTTTTGGGAAATAATCAAAAAAAAATTAAGTTTAAAAAAATATTTTCCTTTTATCGGTAGCCTAGTTGTTCAACGTTTATTTTGTCATATAGTGACCCTAGTGATCTAGTGACCCCCACTGTTCCTTAATGCAACCCATTACTTTCCATATCGTGCCACTATTTTGGCCTCATTGGTAAGTAATCTATCATAAAAAGGGGATATAAGAAAGTTTCTCATTAAGGCCGTTTGGAGCCATAGTCCCCAATTTCTGAATCCACCATGTCTCTTTCTGTAATAGTTGTTCCTGTCTGTTGCCGCCTCGTCTTGAGATTGGAAGGTGGTCAATCGCGATGCACTTTAAAGAAGATAATGGATGATTTTTTTCCAAAAAATGTCTAGCAACCGGTTTATCAGATTTGTTGTCCCTATAGGCCAATCTGATGCTGGACCTGTGCCCCCTTATTCTTTCGCACAAGGCAGTTTCCGTCTTCCCGACGTAATTTAATCCACAGGGACACGATAATTTATAGATCACATGATCTGTACGGCAACCAATCCTATGTTGTATTTTATACACCTGACCTGTATTAGGGTGATTAAAACTTTTGCATGCTATAAGATGTCCACAGGTCACACAGCCTAGGCATCTTACACATCCAAGGCTTGCCACACTTCGTGTTGTAGATGTATAACTTTTAATTGGGTCTGTATGGACCAGTAGATCCCTTAAATTCTTGTTGTTTTTGTACGAGAACATTGGTTTATTGTGTATACTCTTTGGGAGGCTCCTATCATTTTCCATAATATGCCAGTTCTTCACAACTGTCTGGCAAAATTTTGTTGTTGCTGTATTGTAGGTCATTGGAAAAGGGATCCTATAGTTCTTCTCCTGTAGTTTCTTTTCCGTCTCTCCTCTCCGATCTTTCGCTTTCATTAGAGCGCTGTCCAACACCTTCTTAGGATAGCCTCTTTGTGAGAATTTGTTGTACATCTCCTGTAGTTGTTTCTCACACTGTAGTTCTCTGGAGTTATTTCTTATGACTCTCAAAAACTGCGAGAGGGGCAAAGAACTCTTCACATGGTTGGGATGTGCACTCTCGTAGTGAAGTAAGGTGTTCTGATCTGTGGGTTTTGTATAAAGTTGATATTCTATATTTCCTTGATCATGGGATATTTCTAAATCCAGAAATTGGATGGTATGGTTACTGATATTGGAAGTCACTCTTATTGGGGTAGGCGATTCATTTAAATCTTCAATGAATTCCATTGCTTGTTGAGTGCCCCCTTTCCACAGAATTAAAATATCGTCGATATATCGGAAATATTTAATTATTTTGTCATGATGTTTACTGAGAATATACTCCCTTTCGAACTGGTACATATAGGCATTGGCATACATGGGGGCCATAGCTGCCCCCATGGATGTCCCAGCCCTCTGTGTTTAACTTATCTAATAGGCCTCTATCTGCTGAGGAGGTACTACTTTTAAACAAAGGCCTTTCTTTCATTCCGACGTTACTGCCCAACAAATTCCAGTGGGATATAGAACTCTTTAAATTTGGGAGAAGTCTCAGATTAAAGGACTATTTCCACAAATCACAAGGAGATGGAAATATGTACAAGGAGGAGCCCACGAAGCATAAATTTAAAGTCTCTAGCAAATTTGATCCCCCCAGTTGCCACCCGACGATTAAGACCTTCCTGATGTCTGTAAAAACTGAAACAGAAGGAATCATGTCAAAGCATCAAATACAACATCCAAATGTCTCGAGGAAACAGAAACAGATCATTCAAGAACTTTCAGAAGATCCCACCATAACGATCCGCCCTGCGGACAAGGGTGGGGGCATAGTCATACAGAATTATGAAGACTATGCATCAGAAATCTATAAACAACTGGGAGATGAAAGTACCTACCAAATTCTCCAAGGTGACCCAACTAAGGAGATTATTAAGAGAATTGATGATGTTTTAACATTTGGACTAACATCGGGATTTATTGATTTACAATTGTTCCAATTTTTGCATAAGGATAGCCCCCGCACCCCTATAATCTACACGCTCCCGAAGATCCATAAGAATTTGGAGAAACCCCCTGGACGGCCGATAGTCTCAGCAGTGGGAGGTCTACTCGAACCTATCGCTAAGTATCTGGATTTTTTATTCAAATTACCAGTTACTAGAATCCCCACTTGCATTAAAGACTCGGCCAGTTTGATTGAGGAATTGAAAAAAATCGGAAAGGTGGAAGGGACAATAACATTAATGACCCTAGATGTTTCCAGCTTATATACTGTAATACCCCATGATGGGGGTATAGAGGCAATGAGGGAGCTATTAACTGAGACAAAACACTATTGTGGTCCACCCGTTGAGTATACCTTAGAGTTGTTATCACTGGCATTAAAGAACAACTACTTCAGGTTTGAGACAAAGTGGTACTTGCAGAGGGCTGGGACATCCATGGGGGCAGCTATGGCCCCCATGTATGCCAATGCCTATATGTACCAGTTCGAAAGGGAGTATATTCTCAGTAAACATCATGACAAAATAATTAAATATTTCTGATATATCGACGATATTTTAATTCTGTGGAAAGGGGGCACTCAACAAGCAATGGAATTCATTGAAGATTTAAATCAATCGCCTACCCCAATAAGAGTGACTTCCAATATCAGTAACCATACCATCCAATTTCTGGATTTAGAAATATCCCATGATCAAGGAAATATAGAATATCAACTTTATACAAAACCCTCAGATCGGAACACCTTACTTCACTACGAGAGTGCACATCCCAACCATGTGAAGAGTTCTTTGCCCCTCTCGCAGTTTTTGAGAGTCATAAGAAATAACTCCAGAGAACTACAGTGTGAGAAACAACTACAGGAGATGTACAACAAATTCTCACAAAGAGGCTATCCTAAGAAGGTGTTGGACAGCGCTCTAATGAAAGCGAAAGATCGGAGAGGAGAGACGGAAAAGAAACTACAGGAGAAGAACTATAGGATCCCTTTTCCAATGACCTACAATACAGCAACAACAAAATTTTGCCAGACAGTTGTGAAGAACTGGCATATTATGGAAAATGATAGGAGCCTCCCAAAGAGTATACACAATAAACCAATGTTCTCGTACAAAAACAACAAGAATTTAAGGGATCTACTGGTCCATACAGACCCAATTAAAAGTTATACATCTACAACACGAAGTGTGGCAAGCCTTGGATGTGTAAGATGCCTAGGCTGTGTGACCTGTGGACATCTTATAGCATGCAAAAGTTTTAATCACCCTAATACAGGTCAGGTGTATAAAATACAACATAGGATTGGTTGCCGTACAGATCATGTGATCTATAAATTATCGTGTCCCTGTGGATTAAATTACGTCGGGAAGACGGAAACTGCCTTGTGCGAAAGAATAAGGGGGCACAGGTCCAGCATCAGATTGGCCTATAGGGACAACAAATCTGATAAACCGGTTGCTAGACATTTTTTGGAAAAAAATCATCCATTATCTTCTTTAAAGTGCATCGCGATTGACCACCTTCCAATCTCAAGACGAGGCGGCAACAGACAGGAACAACTATTACAGAAAGAGACATGGTGGATTCAGAAATTGGGGACTATGGCTCCAAACGGCCTTAATGAGAAACTTTCTTATATCCCCTTTTTATGATAGATTACTTACCAATGAGGCCAAAATAGTGGCACGATATGGAAAGTAATGGGTTGCATTAAGGAACAGTGGGGGTCACTAGATCACTAGGGTCACTATATGACAAAATAAACGTTGAACAACTAGGCTACCGATAAAAGGAAAATATTTTTTTAAACTTAATTTTTTTTGGATTATTTCCCCAAAAAAATTTTTTAATTGTAATTTTCATTATATGGTTTACATCAAATTCATCTCTATAGCAATCTGTGGGCTCTGGTTAATATGTGGGAGAGATTGGGATTCTCTCCTACTCGTGCTCCCCAAAGATTGGGCAGAGGGCATGTAGAGAAGGCAGTTGAGGAGAATCTATCTATAACAAGTCTCTCCTTTATATATGGGGTAGGCATCACGGACGTATAAATTTAGCTTACACATAGGAGTAATTAGCAAGGCTATATTAGAACACAATGAATAGTCAGTTTGCACACTGTTTAACACTTTTTTGAAGAGTATGCAGTAGCACTTTATTTGAGGATGCATTAACACTTTTCACAGTTTAATATATTGACTATATCACACTAGATTATAAAGTATAGCACATTTAGATGGATATAGTAAGTTACTAATGTCACACACTACATCACATTCTATAGTGACTCCCCTATTAGTGGTAGTAGATCACCTTCCTTTGATTAGATTAATTGTTGAGAATACCTAAATATTTCACAATACTTGAGTCTCAATAAGGATAAAGTGATGTCTTTACATTGCAAGAATTTATTCACATTGTATGACTATTAACAGTCTATCACACACTTTTCGTTTTGTTACTATTAATTATTTGTTCTATTTATATTGCTTTTCTTTATATGGAGGTAGCAGTTTTCCGTGATGGTTTCAATGTGATTTCGCTTAAATCCTACCGCCGAGCGAAGGGCCGATGTAGCAATGAGTCCAGGAGTAAACGCGCATGCGCCCGACATCTCCATAGCAATGGAGGACGCGGGGAACCAGGAAGTAAGCTGAGCGCGCGATTAGAAACACGGAAGCATCCTGCACCCGCCCGGAAGCTCGGCGGATAGGTTGATTGATCCCTAACACATCTGAACCGTGAGTTAACATGATTGCTAGTCTTATTTAAACCAGATTGTTTGTATGTGTATCTGTATTCTGTCCTGATGAAAGTTCCCTAGTGGAACTGAAATGTCGATTTCTGGAATAAAGACCAAATGTCTTTTTTTTCGTATAAATCCTGGGAGTGCTGATTTTTTCTTACAGATATCTATTAGTGCAATCGAGCACCGGGTCTACAAACAAAAGTGAGTTGGAGTGCAAGGTTTTTTCCTTTTTTTTTTTTTTTATATATATATATATATATTTATATGCATGTATATATATATATATATATATATATATATATATATATATATATATATATATATATATGTTGTGATCCTTGTTAGTAGATAGCACGGTCCTCTAGGGCAAAAACATGCACAGTCCTTTTATTTTCATATAATTCAGGCACTTTATTTGTAAGTCCACACAGGAGACAGCAGCAAATGAAAACATAAATATAACAGATTTCCCCTTTAAACAAAAACCTAGCTCGTCTGAGCACTGACTCACTTCAGGTTCCCTATCTCTCAGGGGTTAAACTAGAACAAAACAATATTGGTTTCACCAACCTAGTTCTCTGTCTGCTCTCAGCACTCCCAGTGCTCCAAGCCAGCCTTGACTGCTTCACTTTCTGCACTCCCAGTGCTCCAAGCCAGCCTTGACTGCTTCCCTTTCTGCACTCCCAGTGCTCCAAGCCAGCCTTGACTGCTTCCCTTTCTGCACTCCCAGTGCTCCAAGCCAGCCTTGACTGCTTCCCTTTCTGCACTCTCTCACTGGAGAGAACAGCCTCTCTCCTACCTGCTTCCTGAGAGGAAGCCAGCAATCCCCCCGTACCTGCCTAGCAGGGAGTGGTTTATTCCCACTGCTACAGCTGATTATCTGCAACTGAGCAGTGGGTTGGAGACAGTCCCAAAAAACCCTGGCCTGGATCTTTGTCTCCCAAGAAAACCACCAAACTGTGGAGTGGAGCATTGGCCCACCCTTCTCTCCAAATGCTCCACCCCAGGGGCCCATAACTAAACAAAGCTTTGTGTTGTGCAACACACAAACTACATATACTCCCCCTGGGGTTAAATGGCGTCTCTGCCTTCACTTTATCACAATGTATATATATATATATATATATATATATATATATATATATATATATATATTATTTTATTTATATATAGGTATACATATAGTGATATATACATATATATTTATGTATATAGATATATATTATTTCGTTCTAAGTGTATTTTGATAGCAATATACATATATATATATATATATGTTATCAAAATACAGTTAGAACGAACTTACACATATATATATTTTTTAAATTATTAAAAAAATTATTTTTTCATATCTCATTTTTAACATATTTATATATTTATTTATTTGATATTATATATATATATATATATATATATATAATTATATATATTTATAATTAATTAATATCATTCTACACTTAGACAGTGTATGTGTATGTATGTGTAAGTTTATATATATATATATATATATATATATATATACGTCTACTTACCCTGCCGTCTTATCAGCCTATTGATTGGTCAAAAGATGGCGACTCTATTTTGATTGGCGTCCTATGCGGACCATGTGACCAGGGGGCGTGACGGCTAATGGGGTGGTACCCACATGGGGAAACTTGCCGCATGGAAGGGAGTGGCATAATCGCGTCACCTAGTGATGAGACTGTCATTCCCTTGAAACCTCCCACATTCCGTACGGCGAGATTGACCTCACATCATCCTCTAATGGGGTGGTACCCACGTGGGGAAACTTGCCGCATGGAAGGGGAGTGGCATAATCGCGTCACCTAGTGACGAGGCTGCCATTCCCTTGAGACCTCCGACATTCCGTACGGCGAGATTGAAACTCAATCTCACATCATCCTCTATACCTATATGAGGATGATAATGTCAGCAAGGGGGATTTTTTCCCCCCCAAAGAGTATTACACGGACCGTAAGAGTTTGACAAGTGTTGAACTGCACCCAAAAGATGTGAGGTCAATCTCGCCGTACGGAATGTGGGAGGTTTTAAGGGAATGACAGTCTCGTCACTAGGTGACACGATTATGCCACTCCCCTTCCATGCGGCAAGTTTCCCCACGTGGGTACCACCCCATTAGCCGTCACGCACCCTGGTCACATGGTCCGCATAGGACGCCAATCAAAATAGGGTCGGCATCTTTTGACCAATCAATAGGCTGATAAGACGGCAGGGTAACTACACGTTGTAACAGATCCCCTCTGGACTAATTCGCGGGATCTGTACTTTATGTGAACTGTTCATTCGTTTAAAACAACTGTACAACCGATTGCCATAGACTATAACACGAACTGTCCAAAATACCGAATTAAATACCGAACACCGGACCACTCTGATGCTTAAATGTACTTCAATTTACCTCCCTGTGCGACTAATTGAAAACCGCGAACGCTTTGTTCAAGTCCCTGGGTGGCCGCCATTTTGGGAGTTTTACACATGGCGGCCGCCATCTTAAACACCCGAACAGCGGTGTTTTGCCGTCAAGTGTCTGGAACTAAAATCGGACACTCGACCAAGCAAACACCGCTGAGACCTCTAGATTTCCAGAAATTTGTGCTGCAACTACCAAACATTCCGCCATTCGGTAGAAAGACTAAGTTAAGTATTGGGATTCATACGAACCCCAGGAGACCATTGGATGGCAAGCAGTTTGGGACTTTTAGCGCACGAACAGAGACCGATCGCATGGCCAAAACTTATGGAACTGTTTTCGGATACTTTACCTGTGCGGTTGGTCAAAACTTTAAACCCTCATAACTCCTGAACCCCTGGCCGGATCTGGGTGATTTTTAAATATGTTGCTCACCCAGAGTAGGGCTATCAGGGGATACCAGTTACCAGGGGATACCAGTTTGTGAGGGTACCCCAGATATTTAGGGTACATCCAGAATCTTGGCTTAAAATGTGTGTTTAATAATTGTTAATGCTTATCTAAGGGGAAGAGATGTGTGGGATGTAACTTATGTTTTATTGGTTACTGTATAATTGCTTGTGGGTGTCTCCCTTGCATGGGAGCACCGCATAAAAGGAGAGCAAGTGCCATACCAAAGTTCATTACTCCTGACGACGGCGTGTTAGAACGCCGAAACGCGCGTCAAGTTTTCATTTAATTATTTTTCTTTCTTTCATTTTGTTCACTTAGGTAGCACTTTTTGGATTATTTTATTTAAAGTTAATTCGTTTTTTAGCTACTTAGTCAGGAAGGGAGAAGGGTAACAGGTAGGCACTTGTAACAGGATCCTCTCTTAGTGAGTGGTCTTATTTTGGGATTGGGTTTTGGGGAGTTTTTATCCCCTTGCTTAGGAGATTATCCTCCCCCTACCAACTCATCTATTCCTCTATCTACCTATTTTGATAACCTTACAGTTTTGATGTAATCTGACCTAAGCTTTAATAGTTAGGCTTGGTTAAATCTCTCTGCTAAGCAGTTATTTGGGTTTGTATGTGCTTTGACACATCCATTCCCTTTACCCTGGTCTCCCTATTTTTTCCTTCCTATTTTGACTGCTTATACCCTTAGGATTATTAAAGGTAGGGACTCCTTCTCATTTATAACTCTTCCACTAGGGACCTTTTGGTTCCATACTTGTTTTTTATTTATATTTTATGGGTTATTCCCCGTCTGGGAAGAGTTATCTAGGGCTTTTTCAAACACTGATCCATGGGCCAAATTAGTAACCCCTGGGTCAATGTTTTCTTTTTTTTTTTGTTATATATATATATATATATATATATATATATTATATATGCATATATTATTTTATTTTACACTGTTTTAAAACTTTATTTCATTTTATTACAGGCAGCAGACGGACCACCTGTCATTCCAGGCACTCCCCCTGCTGGCACTGCTATGGACGGCTAGACCTCGCAATCACATGGTCCAAGAGGGCCGGATCCGCAGCAGGGGGGCTCCCTGGGATGTCAGGTAAGACCCCCATCGCGATCTCCGTCGTGGGATCGCCGGCGAGCAGGTATGTGGGAAGGACGGCATGGATCTGGTATGCTGCCTGCCAGCATTTAGAGTCCGGTCCCTAAGAACTTAATGGATTAAAGCCACCCTCTTGCAACTAAAAGATAGGAAAACAAGTAGGTGGCTAGTAACTTAATATTTTACAGTGTAAGTGTCTAGACTGTGCACTTGTCTTTGGGTGGCTGTGTGTTTTCAAGAGTGTGTGTATCCAGGATTGTGCGTCCAGGAGTATGTTTATCTGGGAGTGCGTGTCTGAAAGTGTGTGTGTGTGTGTATGTATGTTAATGTTTTTAATTGTATACGTGTGCTCATGGCATTGAATATATTTGTGTGTTTGAGGGTATGCATCTATGTGCATAGATTTGTGTATTGGTTTCTGGGAATGTGTATTGGTGAATGCATGTGTACTGGACTGGAATAGAAACCCACTGGCCACTGCCCTTTTATGAGTGAATGTGTATATCCCTGCATATATAAGAATAAGAGTGTGAGTGCATTCGTATCAGAGTGAATGTATGTGAGTTTAAATGTATGATATTGATTGTGTATAAATGCATGTACAGTATAAGTGTTCATAGTCATGTATATGTTTGTATGTATAAGTTTGTGTGTTTTGACTGACAATCTGTATGTATGCATGTGTATGACAGGGTTATCGTTCATCTATATATATATATATATATATATATATATATATATTTTTTTTTTTTTTTTTTTCACAATAGGTTGGTAATTGCATCTCAAATAGATGGATATGTAAAACAAAAAAAAGAAAAGTTCCAATGATACAATGTATCTGGATGCTTGGATAAAGTAAATGTGGAAAACCACTAACATTTAATAGAGCTACAGGATAGCTCTAGGGACTAAGAACTTTGGGTGGAACGATTGGGATATGTAGGTAACTTACTTTGACGAGTATAGGTCCTTAATGGAATATTGATATTGAATGTAAAACTAAAGACAGGAGCAACACATAGTGTAGTATGTACTAGGAATGTTGGTATTTATAATTATATATAATATACCCACTCACATGATGTTGAGCCTCAAAGGGCTCCAGTGAAACAGCATAAAGTGGTATAATCCCTACTCTAGGATAATGTTCAGCCAGGTGTTTTCAGCGATATGATGTAAGGTAAAAGCAGAGCTCTCTGTAGTAAAAAGAAAGAACGAATCCTATTTATATATTCGTGAGCAATATGGTATTGCTCAATTAATAGGTTTTAGGTGGATATAATCCCCACCATGGATATTGAGGATAATGTATGATCCATCAATCGATGAAGGGCCAGGTGCAGGGTAAAAAACAACTTATTTCTGACTATTTAAGAACACTTTTGACTATAGTCAGCATCACTGGGGATGGAAGACAGACACTATGTGTGGGTCCCCAGATTCCTTTTGTGTTTTGGACACTCTGTGGCCATTATTGATGCAGGGTATGTTGAATGCATTGCTTGTCTGTGCCTCTCCCCCTCCCCCTTTTTCCTGTCCTCTAGTTTCCCCAGCAGGACGTTGTTCCAGGGACACTGCCAGACCAGTATAAACTAGCTGCCCTGTCCCTCCTCAATCTCCCATCAGCCCTTGCTATTGTCTGACCCCACCCTTCCTTGTACTATAGTGCTCTTATCAACCCTTTGTAGGTAAATGAGGCTGTTGGGGGCTTAAAATATGTGTGCTATGTCTATTAAAGTTAGTTGCTGTTTTAACCTTCACCAAATGTCGTCTGGTGTTTGGGCTATGGTGGAAAAGGCCTTCAGTGATCCCAAGCCTCGGCGACTGGGTCTGAAGTGCTCCAAGGTCCCTGATAGCTACGAGGAAGCAGACTTGGCGGAGGTACTCGGCCGGAGTACTGGAGCTCGTCACAACACTCAAAATGAATACAAAATTTAATAACGCAATAAAAAGTAATAGAAATTAATCATATAAATACATTCATGTTTTGTGATGGATATGTAGAGTTAAGAGCTGAGCCTGATACAGTGTGACATGGAGAGAGAATCGGTATGCATTTTCCTGTTAGGCTTTTACATACTTTGGCTGTTGTTTGCTTTGATATATAGATGAGCTCTTTCGACAATCTATGTGCTTTCCAGCTATGTCACACTTGCAATGCTGCTACTCATTGATTAGGTTCTTTTCTATCATAAAGGGAGCTGTAAATCTATTTTACAGCATTATCTGCTGGAGCACATTGTTCTTTTAACATCTAATAAAGTAAATCAATGTGACCACCCATTGTCTAAATATCCCCAGATATTACACTGCCTTTAGCCAGAGCTGAAATACAAAATCCAACTGTAATCTGGCAAAAGCAGAGAGTATCTAGTGTATGTACAATGAATGTTCAACATTCAGTAAGTAATGTGATTACTTTTAGATTAACCCTGTGTTTGTGCCTCTCAGTTTTCTATAATTCAATCAAATGCAATGTATACAGAGTTTCTGCACTATTTATGTATATAACCATTTATTTTGTTTTGGTTTTTTTTGCAAATGCAAACACGGACATTTATTTTTACATGAATTTGTGGGAATCAAATTTACCATACATTACCCTCTAGTACAAGAACATTTTGTTTGACAAGTATGATGCATGCACTTTAAGCAAATTATACTTTTGCTGGGGGCCAAGATATAACCTTGTTGAGGGCGTAAGGTCTTTATCTGACATTTCATACTGCAAAATTCTCATGTCTACAAGAAAATATAAGACAATGTAAGAATATAATGTGTATATATAACAGTTATATGATATCAAGCATTTAGAAATATTATTTTATCCTATATTAATACCAGCACAGAAGGTAAGCATACAAAAATATTGCTCAAACCCATCAAACCTCACCCTCATTTTTTAATATTATTAATTTTTTAATCATCCTTTATTACACAAGATTTACGCCGGTATTGTATTCATTGTTGACATATGAACAGTATATAGTATATATTTTTTTTTTTGCTCAGGTTCCCTACCTTCCAAAATTATCCAAACTAAGACAAAAAGTATTGTCAAGCCATTGTGTGGTGCTTTTCCCCTGTAATCCTTTAAAACTTCTGGTTATTTTACTCCCTGCACTGACTACTTTAGACAGCAACCATAAATGGAAGTAACCGTTCCTGTTACTTCCTGGTTTGGTTAGCTCAGTGGAGCTAAACTGAAGAGGCAGCAATTGCCCAGAGCACCTGATTTGTAAAGACTCCTCATTGAGCTGCATTGGGAAGTCTGTGATTGAGTAACCCCAGGAAGTCTAGGCATGGTTAGAAGGGGATGGTTTGCAAAGGCAGCAGACAAGAGAACTGCAGATTTTGCAAGTCATATTTAGATGTATTCTCAATGAAAAAAAATGCATAATTAAATGAATGCAGGTTTTAGTTTGGGGTATAGATACTAAATATTGTTTTTTTTATATATATCTATATATTTTGTATTTGGACAGTGGAGTGTACCAAAAATAAGCAAGTTATGCTGATAGAAATACTACAAAGGCAATATTTCCTTCAACTATATAAAATACTTTCTGTCAGAGTTGGTCATAATCTATGAAATCACCAGGAATATACGCAGATTGAATAATGTTAACAACTTTTACCAACACCAACTGGCTTGTTGGCCAGTCTCCTCCCCACAGACTATGGACCCTGTCCCAGGACACGCTGTGGTAAATGGGAGGATGGCCACGACACAGTGGAACTTTAAATGACTGTCACTTGGGTTAAATACCTCTAATCCGGGTGCTTTTTGGACAGTGGGTATCTGAGGGGCTGAGCTTCCCAGAGATGTATGGTTTGTGGGAATGCTATGCTGGGGAATGAATTTTATTAGGGCTCAGATTCCACACTGTCTGAAGAGGACACAAAAGGTGGAAATATCATTAACTCTGGGATGATCATATTAACTGATCTAGTTAACATTTATGAACCCTTGACAGAGTGGTGCTGGAGAGGGGATTGTATTGTGTTATATTGTGTTGTATTGTATGGATCATCCCCTGGAGAGGGAATCCACATTTGAACTGTATATATAGAGTGTTGTGTGTTCATTCTACCCCTTACATTACATCTCGGCTAATGTGTGTTGGAGTAAGGGCTATAATTGATGCTGTACATGAGAGAAGGTATCCAGAGAAAAGGCAATAATCCTGGTAGGCCTTCCAATGGAAGAGGTTCACAGAGACCCAGGTCTAGCTTTAGCAACTGGGTTTGAAGAGCTTCAGCGTCCTCTGCAAGCAGCGGGGAAGATAACCTGACAGAGATACTTAGTCTGAGTAGAGGAGCTCTGTTACATGCACAAATGGTGAATATGTAAAATATGGATTTGGCAGGAAAACTCTCTAAAAATGAACATCACAAAAATTTTCGGTTCGGCATTCTGAAATTCAGAATTTTCGGAATTCTGGACTTCGGCAATTCGGCACTTAAACACTTCGGAACTTCGGCAACTTCAGCACTTAGAAGCTTCGGCACTTCGGCAGTTCGACACTTCGGAAATTCGGCAACTTCGGAACTTCGGCACTTCAGCACTTTGGAATTTCGGCACTTTGGAACTTCGACACTTCGGAACTTCAGAATTTCGGAACTTAGGAATTTCGGCACTTCGGGACTTCTATTAGAGCCGCTTAGTAGATAATTATCTAATTCCCACGGTATTAGGGAGTTATCTACCAAAAGGCTGAATGACCTAAATTGGTCTTTCAGACAAATTTACTAATACTAAGTAAAAATGACTTAGTATTAGTAAATTTTGCCCCTACTCGCTATACCGTGAGTAGGGGCATGTCTAGTAAACAGTGAGCAGTGAGAAGCTACCCGGCGGGTGGGGGCCCTTAAATAACATGATGGGGGGAACCTATTGTCGTCGTCCCCCAGCCCCCACCCCTGAGCGGTGGGTGGGGGTCCTAAATACTAATAAGGGGGGGGACCTAATGTCCTCCCCCCTGGGCCCCACCCCGGAGTGGCAGGTGGGGGCACTAAATTGGAATAAGGGGGGGACCTAATGTCCTCCCCCTGGCCCCCACCCCTGAGCGGCGGGTGGGGGCCTTAAATACTAATAAGGGGAGGGGACCTAAGGTCCTCCCCCCGGCCCCCACCCCTGAGCGGTGGGTGGAGGCCCTAAAAAAAATGTCCCGCCACCCCAGGTGACTAGGGGTCCCCAAACCCCTAGTCACCCCCTCCCCCCCCCCAAAAAGATCCCCCTTCCTACCCCCCTAACCCTAAAAATAATGAGGGGGGACCTTTAACTAAGAACCTGTAAAAAAAAAAAATAACTTACCATTCAGTGTTTTCTTTCTTCTAAAATCTTATATTTTCAGCCCCAAAAAAAGCCAAATAAAAAAACATAATCAGGGTGGGGGCCAGGGGGGAGGACATTAGGTCCCCCCCTTATTTTACTGTAGAACCCCCACCCACCGCTCAGGGGTGGGGGCCAGGGGGGAGGACATTAGGTCCCCCCCCTTTATTAGTATTTAGGGCCTCCACCCACCGCTCAGGGGTGGGGGCCAGGGGGGAGGATATTAGGTCCCCCCCTTATTAGTATTTAGGGCCCCCACCCACCGCTCAGGGGTGGGGGCCAGGGGGGAGGATATTAGGTCCCCCCCTTATTAGTATTTAGGGCCCCCACCCACCGCTCAGGGGTGGGGCCAGGGGGGAGAAAATTAGGTCTGCCCTTTTTATAATTTAGGGCCCCCACCCGCCGCTCAGGGGTGGGGGCGGGGGGGCAGTTGCATCTCAAATAGATGGATATGTATAAAAGCACGGGTGGGGGCTCGGGAAGGGGGACCTTTTTTTTTTTTTAACAGTGAGCAGCCACAGGCTTTAATAGACATGCCCCTACTCGCGGTATAGCGAGTAGGGGCATAATTTACTAATACTAAGTAATCTTTACTTAGTATTAGTAAATTTGGCTGAAAGACAAATTTAGGTCTTTCAGCCTTTTAGTAGATAGCTCCCTAAAACCGTGGGAATTAGGGAGTTATATACTTATTAATTCCTGTCATTACATTGACTGGCCAAGTAACATACATTTTATATGAATGTATGTTACTTGATTGTTGTAAGTGTTGCAAATGCTTACAGAGGAACCCTGGCTATGTTTGTATACTTTTTATTTAAAATTGTATACAATGTAACATTCTTCTTCTTTCACTGGGTAAGTATATTAGTACTTAGGCAATACTGTGCTTCGGAACTTCGGCAACTTCGGAACTTCGGCACTTCGACACTTCTGAAATTAGGTAATTTTGGAACTTCAGGACCTCGGCAATTCGGCACTTCGGCAATTCGGCAATTCAGACATTCAGAAGTACACGAATGTCCGAATTGTCAGAAATTCGTCTGAATTCATATTCGGACCGAAACGAATTGCACATGTCTATTTAGTATTGCGTCCAATGAGTTGCACAAAGTCACAGCTTAAACAAAAGTCCAAGTACTGCTGAGAGTGTGTGAATGCAGTGTGCGAATGTACGGACATGATTGTCAGATTTCTCTTTCACAAGACAGTCATATATTTCTGTTTCCTAACTAAAGATCTGTAGAGAAGATTAAAAGGGAGCAGGGCCGGACTGGGGATACAAAGCAGCCCTGGAAAAAATCTATGCCAGCCCCATAAGTCACTGCGCCATGTATTGTCACATGTAACACGTACGGCTATGTGTTGCCACCCTAGATGATTGAGTAATATATAAACACTATATATATATATATATATATTACGTGTGTAAATATTACTCAATCATCTAGGGTGGCAAGACATGCATACATATACATACATATTATTGAGATAATTATATATATATATTTATTTTGTTTTCTAACATGGTGGGTAGGGAAGCTGTAAGATGGGTAGGGGGGCTGTGAGTGGGTAAGGGTTCTGTAAGGTGGGTAGGCAGGCCGTGAGTGGGTAGGGGTTCTGTAAGGTGGGTAGGGGGACTATGAGATGGGTAAGGGGGCAGTATGGTGGTTATGGGGACTGTGAGTTGGTAGGGGGTTGAAGAGTGGGTAGGGGGCTGTATGGTGGGTAAGGGGACTGTGAGGTGGGTAGGGGGACTGTGAGGTGGGTAAGGGGGCTGTATGGTGGCAATGGGGACTGGGAGTGGGTAGGGGGGCTGTAAGGTGGGTAGGGGGCTGTGAGTGAGTAGGGGTACTTTAAGGTGGGTAGGGGGCTGTACGGTGGGGGGCAGTGAGGTGGGAAAGGGGGCTGTATGGTGGCTATGGGGACTGTGAGTGGGTATGCTATGGGGACTGTGATTGGGTAGGGGGGCTGTATGGTGGGTAGGGGGAGAGTGGGTGGGTAGGGGGCTGTGAGGTGGGTAAGGGGGCTGTATGGGGGCTATGAGTACTGTGAGTGGGTAGTGGGGCTATATGGTGGGTATGGGGACTGTAGGTGGATAGGGGGACTGTGAGGTGGATAGGGGGCTGTATGGTAGGTGGGTGGGGTCTGTGAGTGGGTAGGGGGGCTGTGATTGTATTAGGGGGCTGTATGGTGGGTAGGGGGCTGTATGGTGGGTAGGGGGCTGTGAAAAGGTAAATACCTTTTAGTTTTCTGTTATTATTTCCTGTTGGTCCCGTGGGCAGCTTTCCAGCAAGGTCAGGAATGTGCGTGGGGGCGGAGCATGCAGCCAAAATTTATTTACACTGTGGAGGGAGACTAACAGGTCTCTCTCCAGCCTGGCAGCCACACCAGCCCCCAGCTCCTATCTCATTATTCTAATAATCAGCATAATGAAGCCATTTAAATATTTCCCCTTGGACTGTGCCAGCCTGTCAGTCCGAGGGGAAAAATTTAAATGTTTTTTTTTTAATGCTGATTATTAGGCCTGTCAGCCTGCTGGGGCCCACCAGGAAATTTCCTGGTATCTCAGTGGGCCAGTCCGGACCTGAAAATTTGAATGATATTGAGTGCTATGTCAGGAATGTTAAGTTTTGTTCCTTTAGAATTAGCTGTTTGTTCTTATGGAAAGTTATATAAATGCAAATATGATTCATTATTAACATCATATTAGTCAATGGCAGAGAGACAACTTATTGTTAGTTATGAATATTCAGTCATGTATAAAGGTGAATATCTTTAGTATTGCTTTGCAATTTCCGCACATAATCACTGGTTTTGTTGACACCTAATAAAAACATTCGGCCCTAGTATTGTAACTTTGTGTCACATGTAAAGCTCCTACTAACACAAATAATGACCTATATTGTTGGTAATGGAGCATTAGAGTGCTACAGACATAATTCATGATCTATCACCATTCGTTTGACCCCACATCTAATTTTATACAGGGTGCAGGTGCCATCCAGTCACGATTCCTGCTTGTCTAGTGTAAGTGAGCAAGATTCTTTTGCTGGACCATTAGGTATTCCTAAGCCAGTTACAGCATCTGAAAGTGAGAACTGTAAAGGGATGGGAGATATATACCATTAAAATTATATATCTCCCATATGAAATTATGCCTTTACTTTCCTTTTTGTTGAAAAATCATCACCTCTCATTGTGTTCAATTTGTTAGTGTATTGGAAGGTTTATATGTGCATAGTAAGGTTTTTTTTTTAGCCATTCCTGGCATAGAAAGGCCTTCGATTCTTCAAGTTTTTCTGTGTGTTGCTAATGTTAAGTATTACGTTGTCTGATTCTCACCCTGTGTTCACATGGGTATACAACTGTGAACTAATTGAATAATTACGATTGCTTCCCAGATACAGTGGTGGGAAATGGGAATATACTTCAATAGTTTGTATGTTGTCCATTTAAAATAAAACCTGACATTTGCTTAAAACTTGTGGGAAAAAATCTGAAAGCATTTATAGAAGACAGATGTTAGTAGAATGCACTCCGAATGTTAATGAACAAACTCTGTTGGGAGGTGTATTACTTTACTCTCGAGTCTCTACGGACATTCCTCAATGGTTTAGCTGATTGTTCCTCTGAAAAAGCATTTACTTTTAATGAACAAATGTTACCTCCATAGAAATATGAAGAATCTGTACTTTCACAATTATAAAGCAAAAAAATTATAAGGTCATTTTCCAGACAAGTACCTGGCCTTTATTCTTATCATAACGGTAATGTAATTGATTCATTGGTACCAAGTGTCCGTCAAGCGTGATAAATCATTCGGCATACTGTCTGTCAACATACACTGTGAGGTGTATTCTTGCTCAAGCAAATATATCATTTTGATTTATTTTCTGCAAGTTGATAATATTACAGCCTGCAAGGTAAGAGTTTATTGAAGAAGCCAGTGGTTGGTCTTCAAATCTCCTTTTGTTTTGTGATCATTATAGCGCGACTTTACAAATTGGGATTAACACACCAGTTTATTTCAAAGAAATATTGTAGTACATAAAGAGTGAATCCTTTTTGTATGCACTTAATATGGGTGTAGACAGTAACAGAAAAGAAAGTGGGAGTGGTTGAAAGTGACAAAGTATGGGTGTTAGATTGTGAACTGTATGTCATATGTGTATTGTTCGGGTTTAATGTTTGTCTTTATCTATTGTATAGCCTTTGGAATATGTTGGCGCTGTAGAAATAATTGTAATTCTGTTAAGGGCAACGGGAGCACTAGCTTCAGCTTCAGCATGACTCTCTGCATGGTCCTGTATTTTTGGGGCTGGCCAAGAGGCTCTATGTCACCCTGGCCTTCAGGCTGACGGGAACTTCTACTTCCCGGGCAGATCCGCCTATTATGGGTGTTACCAGTGACATAAGTTCGCTCACTGTTGACGCCCCCTTGAAGGCCACACTCCCATCCTGATTGCATACCTCCCAATGTTGGAAGGTATGCGGATGTGGTACAGGCTAAATGCAATCTGGGAAGTATGCCCAGGACTCCAGACAAAGCTCCCTATTCTGAGATTGTCTCAGTGAAAACAGAAAATATGACTGCTGGCTGCATCAAAAGTATTGGGGAGGGCAGAAAGGCCCACAGTCTGAGACATGTACTGTATAGAACATAGTAGTATTCGGACATTGAAAATTAAATAATAGATGTGAACTTGAGTGGATACAAAAAAAGTACAGGAACCTGCTTTCAATATTAGCAAAATAAAAATAAATGAGTAAAATATTTTATACAATTTAATTATTATATGATTTGACTTAGTCTGCAAATACTTGACTATAAGGTAAAATATTAGCATATGCTCATAAGTACAGCATAGATATGCACAACAAAGTCAGTGATTATTGTGATTGTTTTAGTACTTTACCTTGTTCTCTCTTGGCAACCATATGTAGATTTCATATGAAACAGCCTGCAACCCATACATTTACTAAAGCACAATAAAGAGTTTATTTCTTAATTCCATCACTACTCCTGCTCTAGTTTAATCTTTTTTTTTTTTTTTTTTTTTAATTCTTTATTTTTGGTGCATAGGATAAACAGTACAAATAATCTATATCAGCTGGTTAGTACCAATGTACCAAAGAGGGCATGAAATAAATGTATCTTTGTAATTTATTGTAAGCATGTTTGAACAGAGCCTTCTGCACTTCTAAATATCAATTTTTCTATCATTGTAAAGTGCTGTAGAATGTGTTGGCACTATATAAATGCTAAATAAAATGTGTCTTGTTTGTTACATACATCATAAAGATATAGGTCTTCAAATCAGAAAATGTAAAATATACATTAAACATTTCACACACCTTTTATCACCTCTGTCATGTTCCGTGTAAT
The DNA here is from genome assembly GCF_036172605.1 of Pelobates fuscus. Classification (NCBI taxonomy): domain Eukaryota; kingdom Metazoa; phylum Chordata; class Amphibia; order Anura; family Pelobatidae; genus Pelobates; species Pelobates fuscus. The sequence goes on from NC_086320.1 coordinate 99,201,801, forward strand.
TTAGTTTGACATATATAAATTTACTTAGGGTTCTCCTCAATAAAAACAAATTAAAAATGAATGAATGACTCGGAATCATATATAACTACAGTGAATTGGAGTTTCTTTTTGTTTTTTGTTTTCTTTTGCTAATTCTGTCATTATGGCACAAGTTTTGAAAGTAGATATTTTTACATTTATCAACATCTAAACTTACTTTAGCTGGCACTTTTTTCAGTAGACAGCTGCCACATTATAGTAAGGATAATCCATCTTATAGATGGCCACGTAAAACATACTACTAACAATACTAAAACACATAATAAACCAAAGTGTGATGCATGTAAAACATAACAAATACAAGCGTATTCTCTCTTTAAATCATCTCCTTTGTTTACAACGCACTGAGGTCATCCTATTGTAATTAAAAATTGGCAAGTTGTCAGCATCTATCACTGTGATAGTAGGAGTGTGCCTGGTGCCATTCTCTGCAGTCACGACACCAGCCATGGTGTAAGGAGTACAACCTGCAGGATACGGGACAATGGTGGGAAGGAAGAGGAGGAATCCTCGACCTTGGACGAGGGTCTAACATCAGCAGACCACTGAACCCAGTGTCTCGACAACCCACAAAGAGTCAAATTCTTGGAAGCTGGAGAGGCAGCAAGTGAAACAAAAGATTCTATCATATAGGAAATAGAACAAAACATAAAGAATAATTGATTTGTTTTTAGAGATAAAATAAGCAAACAGCAGCAGAACGCTATCCTCTCTGCTATATCGTCAGCAGTGAAACATAAACGCCTCTCTCCAGCCAGAAGGAAGAACAGTCACCAGAACTTAGCCTTTCTATTATTAGACCATCTCAGTTATATTTCTGTTCAGAATAAAAAAACACAGATACCGTACTGCAAAATAGAGGAGAAAGATTGTGCTGGTCTATATTGGTTAATTGTGTTGATCTATATTTAGTTTAACTGTAATAACTAGCAGTTATGGGGATACACTGCACATATGTTCATATTAACCTTATTATTCTGTAAATATAATAAATGGAAAAAAAATGCCAAAGGATCTCTAGATATAGAAAACCATACACTCTACATTCCTTGAGGCACAAATGCATATTTATAACCTTTACTATACCAATAATATATTAGATCTACCAATATGAGACACACCGGGGGATCAACTGACATGTCCACCCCATCAACTTTCTTTATTTCTTAGATATCTCTATGATAGATGCCATTCCATTTTTTCTTTCATTTACTCCTGTTCGTCACAGATATAAATATGTATCTCTCTGCTTCTAAGTACTAGGTAATCAAATACATGAAACTCTATGATTGCTTATTACTAGGCGATACACTTAAACTGCTCCCCTAGCCCTGCTCCATCCTAACCATCTATGGGACTCTAAGTGAGACATTTATGAGAGCCTCCCCTATTCACCTTTAGGAAGCAGGTGTGCCGGGGGTGTATCACTGATGCGTTTAACATCATTAGTGAGGTGGCGGGGAAGTGTCAGCCTGAAATTCATGCACTGCAGGCTGCCCAGCAGCTGTGGTGGTCTGCTCCAATCACGGTTTCCCATTTGAAGAACACTGTTGAAGCACTCGTGTGCACATTCTATTTTGCAAAAACATACACGTCTAACAATTAACTCCCACTGCACGTTACAAAAAACGTAACAGGTATGACCCCAGGAAAACATTCCTCCACAGAAACTATTTGGATGATGCAGAACATTCGAGGACAATGCAATGAGTGTAGCGCAAATAACTTCGCCCAGGTAAATCAGCCTTACTACAGCCCAGATTTTGCACTTTGAAACGGAAGAGATTTCAAGTGAAATTTAAGAGATTCAGGTAAATACGACGAGGCAGCTGTTGGTGATTTCCACACAGGATTTTTCAGAGTATTTTGAACAGTGGAAGAGATGCTGTGAGAACTGTGTGAGGTCCCAAGGTGCCTACTTTGAAGGGGACTGAGGTGTTTTTGTCCCATGTATAATGTTTATTGTATTTTGTATCTTACATATATATTACGTCTCTATTTTTCATATTACATGGCTGGATACTTTCAGAACTCACACTCTCACCATTCTCAACTCACACCACACTAACTGTCTTGTAAATAAACCCAAATGTTTCTCGTTCACTACAGAAAATGATAAACAATGAATTGCAGAACCAAATAAGTGAATATAATTCATATGGATACACATTTGTGTATCATGGGAACATGGCAGTAAAAATGTGTGTTTTCCCAATATTGCAAGTTCACAAAAGTAACGTTATTGTGAAAATGTGAAACTCTACCTTTAATCAATTGATTTTGAAAATCCCAGTTCTCCCAGCCAGCTGTAAGTTCTCATCCAACAAGGGAAACTGCATGGGTCGGGAGAGCATTTACAGAATGTCCGAGTCAAAATGATTGTTAAAAAAGAAGCTAATAAAGTTAATAGACTTTTTCCTGTGATAATTATCAGGAAACAAAGAACAGACTTTAATCTAAATGTCAACAGCTGGTATGTTTCTACTGAGAGAACTGTGAGTCCCACTAAACTTGACCACCACCACTACAATTCTATTAAAAATAACAGACTGTTTATAGTGCAAGATGTCAAAGGTAAGTTATATATCCCAATGTTGCTTAATCACCAATATTATAATGATCCAATAATGGGATTTAGTAACACTGATCCCGATGTACACCTTTACAACCTCTTACAAAATGAAACCTAAAAAGATAGCATATATTCTGTCTTTTTATCAGATCTGAACATTGCAACTGTACCTGTATGCAAGCAATTTAATCTCAAAATGATGTTATTTTTACTTTGAAAATAAAACTGATGTGTGTAGCAAAAAGTGTGAGAGGAATTTAGAGTAATAATAATGACAAGGACAGGACATCCAAGCTGAAAGAATGGTAAGAACAGTGAAAAGAGCAAATAAAATAGTCTTAATTAACAGGCTTATTTGACAAAAATATTAAGAAAATAAAACGCAATAGGTGAAAACCAATAAGGACAATTCTATCATTACAATCGTTTCATATTAAGCATTATAAGGAAACAGAACAATAAACCAGTTATAAAGTTCATCGTTTTCGTCATCATTCTAGTTCATCAAAAATAAATGTTACATTTGGTAATTATTGGTATTTTTTTTATATTTTCATTTCTGTCTGATACCCAGCCTATTGTTTAGTTCGCCAAGAAGCGAATACATAATATACTGGCTCTCCTGCACCTTCTATTAATGTTGAGCACTGTGTTTGTTTGTAACCGCTTGACATAAAGTTATTTGTGCCAGGATTGATGTGCCACTTGCTTAATATGGAAAAGCTAGTAGTTTCACATTGGTCAAAAACGCAGGGCTTCCCAGGAGTACCTATTAAGCAGGGAATCTAGCAGACCCCCACCCCCTATCCGCACCCCGCTTCTATTTATTTACCTCCTGTGTATTGAAATATTAGAAAATGATTAATGAGACAGCCACTCATACTCAGCTATTCTACCCAAGTCATAACAGGTGGTTTGGACCTGCAGTTAATCGAGTAGCTGTCCTATAGTGACCCCTATTAATATATAAGATTAAAGGATCACTATAGGGTCAGGAACACAAACATATATTCCTGACCCTATAGTGTTAAAACCACCATCTAGCCCCCTTGCTCCCCTCATGCCTCCATAAATATAGCAAAATCTTACTGTATTCAAGCCTGAAGCTGTAACTCTGCATGCTGTTTGCCTCAGAAAAACAAGCAGTCTGCTGACATCATCAGAAGTGGTAGCCTGATCCAATCACAATGCTTCCCCATAGGATTGGCTGAGACTGACAAAGAGGCAGATCAGGGGCAGAGCCAGCATGATTTAAACACAGCTCTGGCCAATCAGCATCTCCTCATAGAGATGAATTGAGGAAAGTTGAGGAAATGAGGAAAGTTCAGTGTCTGCATGCAGAGGGAGGAGACACTGAATGTTTGGATGCATTTTAGGCAGCCATGACCCAGGAAGGATCTCTAACTAGTGATGTCCCGAACAGTTCGCTGGCGAATAGTTCCTGGCGAACATAGCTTGTTCGCGTTCGCCACGGATGGCGAACATATGCGATGTTCGGTCCGCCCCCTATTCGTCATCATTGAGTAAACTTTGACCCTGTACCGCACAGTCAGCAGACACATTCCAGCCAATCAGCAGCAGACCCTCCCTCCCAGACCCTCCCACCTCCTAGACAGCATATAATTTAGATTAATTCTGAAGCTGCATTCTTTTTTTTTCTGTTTGTGTTTATTATACATTATCCTCCATAGCCAGTAACCTGTGTTTATTATACATTATCATCCCATAGCCAGTAACCTGTGTTTATTATACATTATCCCCCCATAGCCAGTAACCTGTGTTTATTATACATTATCCCTCCCATAGCCAGTAACCTGTGTTTATTATACATTATCCTCCCATAGCCAGTAACCTGTGTTTATTATACATTATCCTCCCCATAGCCAGTAACCTGTGTTTATTATACATTATCCCCCCATAGCCAGTAACCTGTGTTTATTATACATTATCCCCCATAGCCAGTAACCTGTGTTTATTATACATTATCCCTCCCATAGCCAGTAACCTGTGTTTATTACATTATCCCTCCCATAGCCAGTAACCTGTGTTTATTATACATTGTCCCTCCACAGCCAGTAACCTGTGTTTATTATACATTGTCCCCCCACAGCCAGTAACCTGTGTTTATTATACAGTATCCCTCCCATAGCCAGTAACCTGTGTTTATTATACATTATCCCCCCATAGCCAGTAACCTGTGTTTATTATATATTATCCTCCCATAGCCAGTAACCTGTGTTTATTATACATTATCCCCCCATAGCCAGTAACCTGTGTTTATTATACATTATCCCTCCCATAGCCAGTAACCTGTGTTTATTATACATTATCCTCCCATAGCCAGTAACCTGTGCTTATTATACATTATCCCCCTATAGCCAGTAACGTGTGCTTATTATGCATTATCCTCCCAGAGCCAGTAACCTGTGTTCATTATCCATTACCCCTCCCATATCCAGTAACCTGTGTTTATTATACATTACCCCCCCATAGCCAGTAACCTGTGCTTATTATACATTATCCCCCCCATAGCCAGTAACCTGTGTTTATTATGCATTATCCTCCCAGAGCCAGTAACCTGTGTTCATTATACATTATCCCTCCCATAGCCAGTAACCTGTGTTTATTATACATTATCCCTCCCATAGCCAGTAACCTGTGTTTATTATACATTATCCCCCCATAGCCAGTAACCTGTGTTTATTATACATTATCCCCCATAGCCAGTAACCTGTGTTTATTATACAGTATCCCTCCCATAGCCAGTAACCTGTGTTTATTATACATTATCCCCCCATAGCCAGTAACCTGTGTTTATTATATATTATCCTCCCATAGCCAGTAACCTGTGTTTATTATACATTATCCCCCCATAGCCAGTAACCTGTGTTTATTATACATTATCCCTCCCATAGCCAGTAACCTGTGCTTATTATACATTATCCCCCCATAGCCAGTAACGTGTGCTTATTATGCATTATCCTCCCAGAGCCAGTAACCTGTGTTCATTATCCATTACCCCTCCCATATCCAGTAACCTGTGTTTATTATACATTACCCCCCCATAGCCAGTAACCTGTGCTTATTATACATTATCCCCCCATAGCCAGTAACCTGTGTTTATTATGCATTATCCTCCCAGAGCCAGTAACCTGTGTTCATTATACATTATCCCTCCCATAGCCAGTAACCTGTGTTTATTATACATTATCCCTCCCATAGCCAGTAACCTGTGTTTATTATACATTATCCCTCCCATAGCCAGTAACCTGTGTTTATTATACATTATCCCCCCCATAGCCAGTAACCTGTGTTTATTATACATTATCCCCCCATAGCCAGTAACCTGTGCTTATTATACATTATCCTCCCATAGCCAGTAACCTGTGTTTATTATACATTATCCATCCCATAGCCAGTAACCTGTGCTTATTATACATTATCCATCCCATAGCCAGTAACATGTGTTAATTATACATTATCCCCCCCATAGCCAGTGTAACGGACCGTTTCTCTCACCAGAGGTTAAAAACCGTTTAGGCGATAATCCTCTTTCAGATAGACCAGCAGCTACTGCAATCACCAACCTCCCGAACTCCAAACTGCACGAATCCCCCAACTCCCGAACAGGAAATACACAAACCCTGGAAGCAGCCGAACAGGAAAAGCAATACGAACAGCTTACACTCCTGGCAATCGGCATACAGTCAAATTCCCCCCAAGAATGAGACAACCTTTCACCTTCAGGGGTAAGCAGCAACTCAGGTGCTGGCACACCCAGCCTGGTTTTTATTACAGTTGTTGCAAATACAGGACCGCCCACAGGGAGGGATAAAACAACCAATCATATCACAGTTACATCCCACATATTCCCTCCCCTTATCCTGAGAGGAAACTCAATTACACATACAGTTAAAACATACTTTCTACCCAATTTTCATAACTCTAAAACCATACATCCAATCTTCATAAAAATAACATATTCAGACTCAGCATACTTTAAACATAAACATTCTCAAAATCATACAAATCCCTCCAGTATATCAATAGTTAGACGGAAGTTTTTTATGAATGACCGCAGCACATTTTCTTGCCCAAAGCAGTTCCATGGATTTGGGCTGTGCGGTCGGTCAGTTTCCTGCATAAAAACGGCTAAGTCCCGTTCGAAGTGTTGCCTGTACTTCGACTTTAGTCGAAGTGTCGAAGTGGAGGCGATGATAAGGGTCGGCGGTGTTCGACGTTAAAATGGCCGCCGCCAAGGGGTCCTTTGTCCGATGCCGGTCACTTCGACGACTTCGACAACTTCGGCACTTCGGCAACTTCGACAACTTCGGCACTTCGGATACAGCCGAAGTGCCATGTAAAAAGTGCCAATCCTTCTCCCATAGTAATTAAAGGGCCAGAATGAGTGACATGACTTTGTTAGAACCGAACACTGTTTTTAAAGGGCCCAATCTCCCAGGGCCATAGTCCAAATGCAGCAGGCGGGCAACCAGGCTTCTCCAGTTCACAGTGGCGAGGTTGGTTTCACCACAGCCAGTAACCTCTGTTTATTATACATTATCCCCCATAGTGATTTATCGTTGGACCTAGGCAGCATGATGTCTTAGGCCGGCACAGAGAGTGAGTGAGTGAGTGAGTGAATAATATAATATATATGTTCAGAAACATATTAGTAATATATGTAAATCGGGTTCATGCAAAGAGGGTGAAAAGGTATTAAAGAAAAACACACGTATTGCATCAAATTTACAAAGCCAAACTTTTAAAAGCTTTCCTCATTTCTTTCTCGGGATGAGGAATATATCGATTGTAGACGGAGGATTTCCATCTGCCCAATCTTCTAATAATATGCACTGGAGTGTCAGTGTTGAAGGAGACCGAAGCTGCCCCTATTCTAAATGAAAGACCCGAGACATGGATACAACCCAATCTTAGGAGTAGTGTTCTGATGTAGAAGATGAATTTAGCCGTAGTCAGAGGGATTCATTGAGAGTAGTGGTGAAATGTGTGTGGCATGACTGAGTGTGGGTAAGTAAGAGTCAAGTATTTTAACTGGGCACTAGTTCTAGGTGGGATAAAGTGGTATAGCGGATGGATGAGTAGTTTGGTTCGTTTTAGAGGTTTGTAGAGAAAGTATATAGTGATCATGATTTTTAGCGATATCCAATATTTTTAAGGTGGTCTCAAACAAACATAAAATGCTATATAAAATTTGTGGGAATATCGAATAGTCGTGTACAGTAAATCAGAGAGGGCTCAGAATATCGAACCATCGATCGGTAACCTGGATGAAGTAGGGGGTCTGTTTTATTAAATACGCGGTAATATGCTTTTAATGGGATAGGACGTTAGGAAAGGTGTGTGACTGGGATAAGTGGTTTGGCTGTATTTACCTTATCCTGGGACCGACCTGGCTCCTAAGCTTTAGCCGCGCATGGCTGGATCACTCCTGCCTCCACACGAGCTGCATGCGGCTTGATCTCCTCTTCTGACTTAGCCGCGTGCACTGACTGCAGTGATCGGTCACGTGGCCCGCCTGGCACTAGGAGCATGGCTCGAGTCACGAGCTCGCTCTTAAAGGGGCAGTGGGCGCAAAAGTTGATTCAAGCTCCCATTGGCCCACGTCATTCCAGCACCCCCACACACAAACATTTTGGGGGCGTAGGCATGACATGGGCCAATCACTGGTGTAACAGTCGTGTACATAAAAAAACTAGAACTAGAAATTTGACTGTGAAATAATAGCAGTCAATTTCCTTCACACGGCCTGCCAGGGCACAGTGTCACACCAGTGCAACTCATATCTGGTGTAACAGTAGTGTACATTTAAAAAAAAATACAGGGGGCTTGTTGTCACCTTTCGGGGACCCTTGGTGTTGTACGTGGCTGGGTGGAGGAAGAGACCTTCAATGACATCAGTGAGGACAAGGAACGGGACATGGCTAGCTTGGTATCCAACCTTGTGCAAATGGGGAGTTTGCAGTTGTGCAAATGGACTGTTTGCAGTTGTTTGCGGTGCGTTAAATGGGGAGTTTGGTCGGTCACTGTGAAGCGGGCGTAACCCTTACACTACCTGATCGATACAACATCATACCTGATATTTTAAAGCACGTTATTCCAAACGATTTAGGAATGTTAGGTGATTTATGCCCTTTATGGATCAAAACCAGACTCTGCATCAACTATGTAATTTTCCATGGGAGTTTTGCCATGGATCCCCCTCTGGTATGCCACAGTCCAGGTGTTAGTCCCCTTGAAACAACTTTTCCATCACTATTGTGGCCAGAAAGAGTCCCTGTAGGTTTTAAAATTCGCCTGCCGTTCGCGAACATTTGCGGAAGTTCGCGTTCGCCGTTCGCAAACCGAAAAGTTTATGTTCGCGACATCACTATCTCTAACAGCTATCTGAGGAGTGGCCAGTAAAGTTATCACTAGGCTGTAATGTAAACACTTTATTTTCTCTGAAAAAAACAGTGTTTACAGCAAAAAGCCTGAAGGTAATGATTCTACTCACCAGAACAAATTCAATAAGCTGTAGTTGTTCTGGTGACTATAGTGTCCGTTTAAGGCTTCACATCTTTGCAGCTAATGTTTGTGCCATAGTGATGACAAGTCCCTTTGGCACTAGCTAGTGTGCATACTCTACTTACATTGTTTTCGGCACCTTTGTGTGTTTATGATTATACACCATTGGTCTTTTTACTTTTTTCCTTACACATTTAAACATTTTGAGAATAGATTATTTAAAAGCAGATTGAGAACACTGTGCACTTCATGCTAACATTCTAATTGTTAACAACTGAGGTTATGTGACCCTGTATTATCAACTGTGAGTTTTTATTTCCATAAACCTTATAGAAAAAGAATGCATGAGATATTCAGATAAATCTTTCCACAATTCCTGTGGCCTGTGTAGGCATAGCATGTTTATGACCTCACCGTGTGGCCAGTTTGCTTCCTCAGCAGCATTCTTTTAAATGTTACTGCTTCTTCCAACTTTCAATCTATTGAAGATTTTTAGATTTTAAAAGAAAAATGTATGAATTTTCTCTCTAACTGTATAGAAATAATGTATATTTCTAGATTACTTAATTTGGGTATATATAGAGAGAAGTTCACCCACACTTACAATAATAGCCATTATCAATGGTTAACCTACAAAATAATGGTAAGGGGGGGCTGGTAAATTAATCATAGCCCTTAAACATAAGAGTAAGAAAATGAGAGTAGAAATCCAAGTATTACTCTTTGTTAATAACTAAAAGGACAGCAAGAGATAATAAACATTCATTGGTTCAATGAATTATTAAAATAAAAATGGTAAAGACAACCGCATTTATCATGTAAGACAAAAAAACTTACATTGCATCAACACAGTTAACCGGACACTCCACTGCCCAGATACAAAAAATAAATAAAAATCACTGTTTGGTAGATATACCCCCAATGAAAACATGCAGGCATTTAATTATGTTTTTCTTTATTGTTATATATCTAAACACTGCTTGAAAAAATTGCAGATCTCTGACCTGCGGCCCTTGAAAGTCCTGCCCTGATTCTGTCCAATCACAGACTTCCCAATGTAGCTCAATAAGAAATCTTTGCATGGCAGGTGGTCTGGTACATTTCTTACCTCTTGAGTTTAGCTCCACTGAGCTAAGGAACCAGGAAGTAACATGACTGATTGACAGCCACGGGGTGTAACAAGGTTAATTTAGAAAAGGGCAAATTTCAATTGAAATCTGCAGTTTTTGTAAAATACAAAAGAGGACACACTCTTCACACATAAAGCACTTCAGCAAGCTTTAGGTGTTTGAAGTATTTATTTAAATGGTGTAATATAATAAAAAGAAATTAAGTTAAGGACATTTTAATCATATTAAAGAAACATTATAATACCATGCAAACTAGATAAGGAAACATTCACTTAAAAAGTTTAGGTAACTAAGGGCTTCATTATTGCCTATTCAATGGCAATTCCTAGTTTAGTAAATAATGTTATGGTCCTGCCTGGGCCTTTGCTTACGAGTCAATGTTTTCCTGAACCTGGATTTCTAATGGAGCTGTTATGGGAACAAATTGAATTACAATTACCCTCTCTAGATGTGATCATTGAATAAAAAGCTCAAAGCACCAAACCATTGCATTTTCATAAAGTGGTTTTAATGCATAGATATTGGTTTCTTTTTTTTTTCTGGCAACATAAAACTTTTACATTTCAGAGAAGTTGCAATGTTTACATGTTGCCAAGAACACACCTATTTGCCTGCCAAATTGACAACCACTAGAGTCACTACCTCCTTAAAAGCTTTGAATTTGAAAGGTTCGATGTTATGATAATGAAAATGACTGATGCTCTTTATAGAGAAACATTGGATTGGAGGAGCATGGCAATTGCTCTTCTATGACAAGCATTGCCTAGGACTGGGGTCATCAGTCATGATGATCTCATCAAGGGAGAAGCAGCTTCCCAGCAGAGTCCACTCTTGTGCTAGAATAACAGATAGGGTGAAAGGCTTTAAAAAAAAAAAGAAGCCAATTATAACAAGGGAAACCCACTAAACACAGTAAGGATATGGAAACCTTAAATAATATATATATATTGAACACCAGTGTGTTCTTTCAATGTCCTATTTGGAATACTCAACAAGACATTAAGTTTATAAATTAATCTATACACTTTCTTTCACTACTAGGTTGATCTTGCTACTGTTACTTTACATGGGTGTACATCGCTATACAAACTAGTATCACAAACTAGTTCCCAGTGCATAAATTGAATAAGCAGTAGCTAATGTTTAATCCCTTAACAATCTTAGGGCATTCCATAATGTTCTAGAAATAGTGGGTTTTAACGCTGTTAGTATGGCATCCAGTAGTTTTGGTATGAGCAGGGTTAAATCAATCAATGACAAACAAAGAATATGCAATTTCAATGGCGCTAAGAAGGTGCCGCCAATCCCTAAATGGGAATAAATCACCCAATTCCACAAATACAAATGCAAGACACAGACAAAACAGCGGGTGGTGTACTACACGTGCAGTCAAATGTGCAAGTGCAGAATAAATGGTAAAATAACATACCTAATAAGGTTTGTTCTCCTCAAATGGCTGTAACAAATAAATAAACTTGGCATAGAGTAGTATAACGAACAACCAATAAAGTGTATGTTATGAAAGGATATAGTCACATCCCATTTAATAGAGCCTGTAAGAACTGGCTCAGGTAAAAGTGCTTATGAAGTGGTGATGGTTATCCAATCTCCCGTCCGGCAGATGACCTCTCTCCAAACACATATAAATGGAAAGGCACCAGATTAAATGTAAGAATAAAATTTATGAAACAAAAATTAAGTAAAATCTTACATGGTAGTATACAGTCTTCAGCTACAAAGTTCTTTGTACAACACAATGTGTTTTGACCGCTTAATGGGTCTTCATCAGGTGTAATAAAGTCTGATCGTTCTGTAGGGAAATATATACCCCTCTTAATTACCCAGAACTATGTACACATGGGATAAGAGCCCTCCCCTCTTTCCCACACCTCGGTCCGTGCCGGGTGTGCTTTCCCCAACCTCTAACATGGCGGACCTTCCAGCACGGACCATGGTACATCAAAAAAATTTCCCGGTATCCCGATGGGCCAGTCCAGCCCTGTAGGATTGGCATAGGGTTAGGGGTAGGTTTGGCCTAGGGTTAGCGTTTATAACTAAAGATGGATTTAGATCCTAGACATATAAGTGCATTAGATCCTCCCCACCAGAAAGCATTGCCGCAATGCTTCACTATGGGGATTTCACTGACGCTGGATGCCCTCATGCAGATCATGAGAACGTCCAGCGTAATGTAGGCGATTGACACCCTCTAGAGGGAGTCTTAGTCCTGCAAGGTAATCATTGCAGTTTATCTAAACCTGCAATGATTTACATTGCAGGACTAAGTGGGACTGGGACACTGCACCCAGACCACTTCAATGAGATGAAGTGGCCTGGGTGCCTTTAGTGCCCCTTTAATTCCATCACTAGGTCTTCCTAAAACTGGCAATAGAATGCAAAAGAATGTGCTTTTTTGACCATAATGCCAACATACAGCCAGTACAGTTAAACACTGCTGTGCTTTATGCAATTTTATCTGACTTTTTGGGGGTAAATTAGGGGTTTCAAAGCAACCAACAAATGTCTGTATTTTTTTTAGTTAAATAACTTTTGTGCAACAATAAAAATATTTGTACTTGTTCAAAATGTGAGGTATTTTGTGAAAAACAAATGATTAAATCTACACCTACCAGAATGTGAGCTTGTCATCACTCCGTTTGTAGGTGACAGGTTTGCTTAGAGCCAACCTGCTTGATATACAATATTGGTGAGTGATTTAACATTGACTATAAGGTCATTCAGCTAAAGATGTAATTTAAAATACACTCTGTTTTTCCTTAAATGTCACCAACAAAAATGTTTTACAGCTTTTTTAACTATAACCCTGAATCCACCTTAAAGGAACACTCCAAGCACCATAGACACAACAGCCCGCTGTATATGGTACCAGGAATCACTGGAGTCTTCCTACTGTAAGCTGTCAAACTGTTATAACACGGTCTGACATTTATCTGGGTCATGACGGACTGCTGCTTCCAATCTACTAAAGCTGTAGAAGTCAGATGTCAGTTTTGTGCAAGATAGGAACTCATTTATTGGTTGAGTGTAAGCTGAATAAAATTTACATCTGACTTCTACAGATCAAAAAAGTCCAGAAGCACTGCAGGCACCTGGCAAGACCCAAGTAAGTGTCAAACTTTTATAAAATGGTTTGACAGGATATAATTGGACGTCGCCAGGGCTCTCTTGGCACCATGACTGCTATAGAAGTCTGTAGTGATGATGGTGTTTAAAGTGTCCCTTTATTTAGCACATTAGCTGCTATAAATTCTTCTTTTTTGCTTGCTAGCAGTGGTAGTTAAGCATTCATGAGCAAAAAGCTGATAATAACTCTACAACTTCCAGACACTTGTGCTCTGACCATAAATCTCTGGGATGGGATAAAGTAAACACTTTGAAAAGTGCGGTAAAAAAAAAGTTATTAACATGAGTAAAAGAAGATCTGGCACACACAAATTGTCAAAACTGTGACTTCGGAAACCTCTAGCAACGTTTCATCCCCAATGAGGGCTTTTATTAAGTTTAGTGGGGCTCAAGTGTTGCTGGAGGGTTCCAAATAAAGTCACTAATTTGGGAATTCGTATGTGTGCTGGATCTTTTTTTTTTCTTTTGTTTATAACCCTGGTTGCCGTCCTGGTCCTGTGCACCACATAAAGCATATCCCTGCCCATTCGGTGAGTGCCATCTCTTGGTATTTTTACATAAAAAAAATTATTGGAGAATTCTGATTGGCTGATCATGTACCCATTAGTCGTCAAATAAAAAGCTTGGAAATGTATTGCAGATGTAGTAACTTCAAATGTGAGTAACGTATATGAATTTCATTATTTTGGATTCGTGGTCCATGCACACATTTTTAATTGTAGAATAAATTTTAAAAAATGAATCAGTTCCAGTCCAGAGCGATCCTTTAATTTTAGAGGAACTTTTGATTTGCAACAAACCCAATTCACACTATTTACCATTAAAGTATCACCCTCAACCTATGAAGAAATACAATAACTATAAAACAATATTTATTTACAAAAGTTCTCCTTAGAAGGCATGCAACCAGTCCAAGATATTATACTATTTACTAACGAATTCCCATGATCCTCAGAAAAACAGTAGAAATAACTGGATTGCAAAGGTTAGTCATTACTGTACCTGTATCGCCATCCATCTCCCTCCTGCACAGCTGATGATGTGTGAAATTGACATCTACCATTCAATAAACAGCTGCAGATTCGGGAGTGAGAATGGTCAGATTATTATTTTTCCTGTTGAAACAACAGACCTTAATGAAGATGACACTATACAATGGACAATGTAAAAAATACACAATATAAAATTAAAGTTTTGATTATTTTGCTTTAAAAGTTTAACACCAAAAGAAACGAAACCTCAGAAATTCAGTCTCATCTCCATGGACGTTGAACGCTGTAATTAAGATTTTTTTTGTATCCTATCTTAGAGAATAGTGCCTCTTCTCCTATGTATTATAGTCACAGTGAGAACAGAATCTTCGAGACAGGTCAATGTAATTCATGTAGTTATCCACTCAGCAAGCAACAGCCAAGTCTCTTAACATTGCATCAAAGTAACCTAACACCTTACACAATGAGCAGATCACTGGGACAATTACACTAACAGATGTGTTGCTTGTTTGATACGGAAGAAAAATGCTTATCAGGTGCCCAACATAAAACTTAGATACCATATGTTAACTAGGAATGAAGATATATAGACAGACAGAGACACAGACACATAGATAGACAGACAGACAAACAGACAGACATAAAAAGATCGGGAAGGATGGACGGCAGAGAGACAGAAAGACAGATACCAAAATGAATCTTTACATAGTTGCAACCTTCTATTTTACTTTCTTTAAAAAGTTCCATAAACTGCAGTTTAGTAATTTAATGGAAAGTAGTGATCTAAGTAGGATATACCTTTTCCAGGAAATCTTATATTGAGCACATTTATGGGGGAGAAAAAGATTGGCTTGAATATATTCCATTGACACAGCAGTTTTGTGTTACAGTCAGTGTCCATATATTTTTTGTTGCACTATTCATTTTTTTTTTTTTTGTTGGGGTTGCAAACTTGTAGGATAACACCAAAATATGCAGACTATCAGCAATGTGTGGTTTTGGCTAAAACAAATGTATGTTTATAATTTAGCAACCTGACCTGCACTGCGTTTGAGTATATATGCTGTAGTAAAACTCACAAAAAAGTTAAACCCTTTGTCTCTGTCAGGGTGAGTTGGATGGGATTGGTAAAATATAAACAAAAATATTACAATTTGGAAGTAATTTACAATTTGGTTATTTTAGCCTCGGTTTTGCATGTGAGCTATGATTGTTCAACGCACACTAATGAATGAGTAACCCCCAAATTATTGCACGCACTAACTGGCACAGATGCGGTTATTTAAAAAAAAAAAAAAAAAAAAAACAAGCATATCTCATAATGAACTGCACTTAATGTCAAACAAAATGTATTTATTTATATGTAAACTATTTCATTAGGAATGATACATTGAGATTCCTCTTGTTTTCAAGTATGTATGTCAGTTATGTATGACTTGCAAACACTATTGTAACATGTTAAAGGGGGAAAGTGCTTTTTTTTTTTTTTAAAGAGACTCAACGACAAAAGTGGGCCACGCGAAATGTTAAATAAACCCCATGCGTAATACACAGGTCCCAAGGGGAAGATTTGTGCAGGAAAGCGTCTCTAGGCTGTATGACCCTCCATCTATAAATCTCTATTAAATCAGTCTGAGCAGTGTGAGTGTTAGGGCCAGGGCTGCCAGAAATAGCTCTCTTCCTGCAAGATGGAGAAAAGATTACAGCTGCAGAGCAGAGGGAGGGAGGGCCGAAGAGGGCTGTGCAAGGTAACTCATAAAAGTCCCATTTTGTTATAAGGCTGGAGGAAGGGGAGGCAGCTTTGGCACACGTGTCAGTGGTGCTAAATTAACTGTTAACACAAATAATCAAAGTGCAAGAACCATCAAGGAGCTGGCGCCAGTCATATAAGGGAGAGGCTAGGTCATCACTGCCTCCAGAGCCGACATTGCAGGTGGAGACCAACCAGGGACTTGACAGGATGGAAGTGCTTACAAAATACATTGACCAACTGACAGAGGAAAACACCACAGAACTACTGCTTCCCCCCTATTGTGTGCTAAGCCACAGACTTGTTTGCTGCTGGTGTTTGTCTTTGTATTTTTAAAGGGCTGCTGCTGATGTCATGATTTAAATACAAAGGGATAAACCAGCGCTGTCTGTTCCTTATTTGGTAAAGTTCTACATGAGAACACAGGTGTAGAATGCTGCTATTTTACCTAGTTCACAATGACATAATGCTGCTATTTTACCTAGTATAATTTACAGGGGGTTGGTTTGCTTACACACATTTATGTACAGCATAAAATATAGGGGTGGTCATAGATCATTGTGTACAGCGATCTGTAAAAGTAGCATACAAAATGCACAGGGATATTCACTAAAATTTGAATTGTAGAAAATTCTAATTTAATTTACAAATTTAGCCCAAAATAACTAAATTGGAAAAATTCTTCAAGTTAGATATGTTGTCAGATTGTCTATTTTGCCTTAAAATGTTACATTGTTCTTGAAATTACCTTCAATTCCTGACAGTTTGCACTTAAGCAAATGCCCATGCTAAAGAAACACTCTAAGCACCATAGCTTCTTCATCAGAATTAAGTTATTATGGTACCAGGAGGACCATGGCGCCAGCTTACCTTTAGGGGTTAAAACGCTGAAACAAGAAGCTTCAGACTTATTCACTTAACATCGAATTGTAGTAAACTGAAAAATCCCATTTGTAAAAATTTGGGTAAAATAGCCAGGCTGTACGGCTGGTGGAAGGTTGGAATATTATTCTAAATTAACACTTTGTGCCTAAATTTTGCATTCAGTTTTCAATTAGTATTTAGAGGTTTTGAAGTATAATGGTTCAGTTTATTACAGTGTGTCCAGACATAAAGAATCAGTGGAGAGATATTTGGGATGTTTCTCTGCTAATACAACTATAATTACAACAACATTAATGAAACACATTTGTTTAATATAACTAATATTTTATTTTAATTGAACTGTAACAACTAAAATAAAAACCAGACACAATTTGATATTTTTGTGCAATTATAGGGACAACAAGAGTGTGATGGGCCCACATTGTGTAATGGATTACACCAGAAACGCATTAACAAATTAAACAGAATCATATCAAAGCCCTACAGATTCTGCTTTGAGCTTGCATAGAATACAGTTATTGGAAGAGCATGAATCTGTGAAAGGTTGTTTCACATTATATAAAGAGCTGGCATTGAACTTGATGGGCCCAATATACTCCACAGTTGGTTTACATGATATGTCATTTGATTAGAAGAATCCTTCCGTGGTGTTGAAATTGGACATTAAGGGGCAAGATATATTGCAGTTCTTTTTTGACTTGTTGGTATTATACACTCATCAGCCACACATTAAAACCACCTGCCTAATGTAGGTCCCCGTCGTTCTGCTAAAACAGCACTGATACATTGAGGCATGGTCTCCACAAGACATCTGAATGTGTTTAGTGATATCTGGCACCAAGACATGAGCAGCAGAGCCTTTAAGTTATGCAAGGTGTGAGGTGTAACCTCAATGGATCAGATTTGTTGTTCCAGCACATCCCATAGATGCTTAAAGGAACACTATAGTCACCTAAATTACTTTAGCTAAGTAAAGCAGTTTTAGTGTATAGATCATTCCCCTGCAATTTCACCTCTCAATTCACTGTCATTTAGGAGTTAAATCCCTTTGTTTCTGTTTATGCAGCCCTAGCCACACCTCCCCTGGCTATGATTGACAGAGCCTGCATGAAAAAAACAAAACTGGTTTCACTTTCAAACAGATGTAATTTACCTTAAATAACTGTATCTCAATCTCTAAATTGAACTTTAATCACATACAGGAGGCTCTTGCATGGTCTAGCAAGCTATTAACATAGCAGGGGATAAGAACATCTTAATTAAACAGAACTTGCAATAAAGAAAGCCTAAATAGGGCTCTCTTTACAGGAAGTGTTTATAGAAGGCTGTGCAAGTCACATGCAGGGAGGTGTGACTAGGGTTCATAAACAAAGGGATTTAACTCCTAAATGGCAGAGGATTGAGCAGTGAGGCTGCAGGGGCATGCTCTATACACCAAAACTGCTTCATTAAGCTAAAGTTGTTCAGGTGACTATAGTGTCCCTTTAAAAGGATTGATATCTGGGGAATTTGGAGGCAAAGGCAACTACTTGCACTCTTTGTCATGTCCCTCAATGCATTTCTGAACATTTTTTGTAAGGGCGCCCTGTGCCCCCTCACTTTATTGAAGAATCATTGTGGTCTCCCTCAGCAAATATTAGGTAGAGACCACTCTAAGAGCACCCTTGTGGTCCACTGTAATCTGTATCTGATATTGGTATAGACTATGGAGTTTTCCCATACTAACAGGAATCCAGCTCACCCTTGACTGAACCACCAGGGAAGGAAAACATGATGATGGAGGCAACACACACACTCAAACTCCCCATCACACACAAATTCAGTCACTACACACAACATACAACCAGCACACATACACACTCAACCCCCTCAATTAGCCTCCTCACACAACCAATACAGACTCTCTCACACACAACACACAGCCAATACACACTCTCTCACACACAACACACAGCCAATACACACTCTCTCAATACTCACAGAAATATTGCCCAGCGCTCCAGGAGTGGGGCCCAATCTGGCACCCTGCCTAGGGTCGCAGGCAACCTAAATCGGGCTCTGGCTTCTGCATACGGTCTCTAGCTAAAGAATGGTGGAAGTTGTTTGTTTAGTTTTATAGTGAATATCTTCATTGAAGCAAGTTCCATGTATTCAGGGTTTTAAGGAAAGACGTTCTATCTAGACAGTCACTGTTCCCTCCAAATGGCTTGTCCATATTGGAAAAGCCTGGCAATATTCAGCTTGCACAAATATATTATTTTCTAAGCATAATTACCAAAAATCCTTGACCAAGTTGATAAAGTATGCAAATTTGAACCACTTAAATGACTGACATAGTTAACAGTCTTGTCTTGATGAAATTTGTGAGTATCAATAATCCTGCCAAGTAATCCAGGCAAACAATATGTAATTTGTTTTTCTTCTCAGACCGTCTTCCATCATTGGAAGAATCTGCAACTTCCCAGGCTACTTTGCTGGCATCGGAATCTATCACAGTGCCTAGAATCAAGCCAAAGGTGGTATTTTCATGTATTTTCTCCAAGTGTTTTGGTCTGCAAGCCACCAAGTTAGTTCCTCTTGAGTTTCTTGGTCTCATGCCATTTTTCCAGAACAATATAGTCAGAGACATATAATTGTGGACTTATTGTAGGGCTCAGTAGCGGAATGGGCTTGGAAAAATCACCCAAATAGAAGATAACACTAAACCAATTATTCTGGCCAAATCTCTCAACAGAATGTGTGATTAGTTCAAGGTTTGCCAAATCATATATTTGTTAAAAGATCAACTGATCCAATGAGGATGCTCCATCAGAGGCATAACTTACTGTGAAATGAAAAGAATATTGCCTAGATTAGCTATCATATACCCCTACTTCCCAGAAATGATGAAACGGGCCTATTAACTTGGTGAAAGAGGAGCAGAGCCTAGCTTCCACGCTGAGCAGATGTGCCAAGCCCAAGCTCCTGACGAAACTCACTACTTTGGGGAAAATACCCTAGAAAATCAGCACACCTGCAATTTGGAGGGCTACAGTTGTGCTGGGGTAACCCAGGTGAACTCTTGGACACCAGACTCATCATTATATCCAACCAGGAACCCAGAATCATCTGCTGAGGCCTACCGGGGATCGAGCAGGGGAGAGGCAGACGCTCTCCTCACTTGCAAACTGGCACAAAACTCAGCTCTCCATTCTCCTACCTCCCTCCTCCCCCCCTCTTTGGACCGGCAGGGGATATCCCGGTCCTCATTGGGCACCCGCAGCAACCCGTCCGGATCAAACTCTAAGTGTTGCACAAAGTATCAGTGGCACTTCCCCCACAAGGCACACACAAGATGTTGGCTGAACGCTCGCTACATAAGCTGAGCCAGCTCCTAAATCAAATGCACCTTCACGATACCACTGTGGATATCATATCAGCAAGACTCCCTGGAAGCGGGTAAGCAGGGTCGCAGGCAGCTGGGAGCGAGGGGTACTCCCACCAATGCTCACTCTCCCTAGCCCACACGGGCTGAAAGCCAAGAGGGCTTTAACCCAACAGCATCGCCTACACTGGCGGTGACCTACATGCCGCAAATGGCAGCAAGCCCTCCGCCACACAAGGAGGAAACTCGGGCTCTGGAAGCCTCCGAGCTTGTGGCCAAGAGATGCAGGCCTACACACCTGCCTGGGGCTGGAGGGACACCCTCACTCGCACCTGTATGGCAGCGGTCCTCAGCGGTCCACCAGCAGGATTCAGACGCCTCCAGACAGAGGGAATCGGATGAGAGAGATAACCACACACAGACTTTCTCATGACAGGAGCACTCTCTCCACCATGTTCCTGTGCATGTAACTCAGCCACAACACTTCATATAACCATGACCGTAATGCTTAGAGTCTAGAGTGGTTTTTCCCTAGAGCCCTGGACCACAGTGAATTGTAATCTTCAGAGTAGCCAGTTATGTTTTATAGAATCTTATTACCTGCATGACCGGTAAACCAGACTCATAGCATCTATGTACATTGCATGTCTAGCCCAGCTTATTTCTCTATCCACTGTATCCAGAGTTCACGATACATAATCAGCGTGTTTGTCCAAACAGTTTCTACCTATGTAGACATGTTCACTTACTCTAACATCCTGCAGTTCATAATGTGCAGTTTACAAGACCGTACTAAGCTACCGATATCAGCATGTTTAAGCACATTTACCCTCTCTAGCATTAACCAACATAGCTACCGTGTTATTATTTATATTATAAAACTGTGCATGTCTCTCCATTTACCCCAAATGTAATGCATGATGATGCGCCTGTATGTACTGTTCCTATGCACCGCAAAAATACAAAATTAAAAAAATTAAAAATTAAAAAATTTAAATGTGGTGAAATACCAAAGAGTCGCTGTGAGAACGGAATTGCCATTTTACCACATGACAGGAGGCTTCATATTTGCATATCTTTCTTTACTGAAAACTCCAGCAGCATAGAAACAGTAACAACCAATCAGAGAAAAGATATGCTCCCCATAAAAGGGTCTGTCTATGACATCATTTCCTCTTTCTTTGCTGCTCCAGCCATCAACAGGTCAGAGTAATTTTACCTCTCTGGTTTATGTATATTATTGTCTATTTTATTATATATTGGCTTTTTTATTATACATTGTCTATATTATTGTCTATATTATATTGTCTTTTATTGTATTATTGCTGTTTTTTCTTATTTTGTTATTGTAGTATTACTGTCTTTTTGCTTATTGTTATTATTGTATTATTTCTGTTTTTTTCTTATTCACCCCTATCTACCTATACCTGTCCCCCTCCTGTTTTTCTCTTACTCAGTCGCCCTGTTACTTTGCTTTTTCGGGCTGACAGTCCGCGGGCGTCACGGCTGTTCGTGCCGCGTTCGCCGCGCGGACCTGCCCTTATCGACACAGGGGGCTGGGTGGGGACGGGTGGAGGGTAGCCGGGGTTAGAATTTTGTTTGCCGCCTTTTTTCCCTCCCCGCTCGCAGCCGCGAGCGGGTAACTTTCACTCACGCGGCCGGCGGCCATCTTGGTTCTCGCGGCTCGCGAGACCCGCGACGGCCGCCTCTCCTTACACTCGGCGGTTCGGGAATCACCCGATCGCCGCAACGTAATTGGGGGACCCCCCCCTCAGGGACCCCCCCTCTTCTTAGTCGCAGCAGGGATGGTTTAGGTGACATGCTGTTTGCCTGCAAGCAAACAGAGCTATTTTAGCTATATGCAACTTCGAACCCCATTAGGGGCACACATGAAATACTCAATGGTTTTAATTAGAAGGCTTAAATGGGATTAAGTGAAACTATTTTTTAGATGCATCACCTGTTTCCCATAACCATCAAGGTCTTTTACTGGCAATATAGCAGGATACATATATAAGGACCTTTTTATCAAATATTTGTATATAACATTCATTATGTATGTTAAAATGTAATCAATTAGTTTAATAAGGTGTCCTATTTTACCTATATTCCAGTTTATAAGGTACATATTTAAGTTTGGGGCAGGCACAATTGAGTTTCTTTGGTATGAAGGCTGTACTATATATATATACATACCTTAACTGACATACTGCCTCGCTGGTCCCTGCAGGGACAGATGCAACGTTATTTCCCCTCAGGGGATCACATCCTGCTATACCCTTCAAAGGGAATATTATACTGATTACCCGGCACAGGGTTATATTACATTACTGTACCCAAGGGTGCAATCTTTATGTGGGTGTCCTCTGGGTACTTTTTCATGGCACACCACCTGGGGTGACCCCCCAGATATGCATGCAAGGGCGCTGACGGCCCATTTCAATTGATGTGGTTGTCCTCTGATTGCCACGGCACACCACCCGGGGTGAACCCCGTTGTTGTGCACAAGGGCCTGTATTTTTCAAGAGATAAACACATACAGCCCTGATTTCACTGACTACGTGCATATACAGCCCTCTCACTGCCTCTCAGTTTACTTTAAAGCAACAGTACCATGCTGGATGCGGTTTGACGGCAGGATCACTAAGGAAACTGAATGTACTGCGTAGCACCCTTCACAGGGAGACATATATGTATATTTACGGTGCCTAGTGTACATATTGAACGTGGGTGTCCTCTGGGTTATTTTTTACATGGCACACCACCTGGGGTGACCCCCAGATATGCATGCAATACTTGCAAGGTACCAATAATTATGATGTGGGTGTCCTCTGGGTACTTTTTCATGGCACACCACCTGGGGTGACCCCCCAGATATGCATGCGAGGTCACTGACAGACCATTACCTTGATGTGGGTGTCCTCTGGGTTACCATGGCACACCACCTGGGATGAACCCAACCGAACAGACGTGGGTCCTGCGGTTGCAGACCTTATGGAAACGGGCCCCACGCGCCTCTATAATCAGCCTGTATACTTTAATACCGTACATACAGCTCTGGCGTACATTTGTGGTGGACCCAGCTAACCCAAACACCACTACCAGTCAGTAGCGCCTGCCCCGCGGCTCTCAGGAGCCAGATTAAACTAATAGAGGTAAACCCTCTACCCGTGGCACAGGTATTCATACTCTCAAACCATTTTACCCGGGTGATGCCCAGTTCTACCAGGAGTCTAGCACCCCTACGTGCGGATCCTCAAACACTACTCCCACTGACTACCACTGTCTCCAAACAGGACGGGAATGAGCCATGGTGGACACTCGACCTTCCCAAGATTTCTAGACAATGACAAACGCCGCTGTAGCGGCCTCAGTGGAGAAGGTTCTGTTATGGGCTCTGCCCCACATCGCTTGATGGAGGACACTTCCTCGAAGTACGTTAAGGAAATCTGACTCTGTGACAGCGGCCACTACCCTTGTCGGTTCTTTCAAATGCGTAGGACCACCAAAACAAGGGAACCATGGGGGGGGGGTATACGAGAGCCAGTACGGAAAAAGACTAGACAGGAGGAGAATGGGTCCAAGGTGTGGGAGTGCATGAGTAAACATGAGTGTATGGAGAACCCCCCTCTCCTTCCCAGACTTAATTTATTTTATTTCTTTTAAACTTACGTTAAGGAAATCTGACTCTGTGACAGCGGCCACTACCCTTGTCGGTTCTTTCAAATGCGTAGGACCACCAAAACAAGGGAACCATGGGGGGGGGGTATACGAGAGCCAGTACGGAAAAAGACTAGACAGGAGGAGAATGGGTCCAAGGTGTGGGAGTGCATGAGTAAACATGAGTGTATGGAGAACCCCCCCTCTCCTTCCCAGACTTAATTTATTTTATTTCTTTTAAACTTATCTCAATTTCCATTGTATATTTTTTTTTATGTTGATTATTGTTATAATGATACAGAGTAATCAAAGGCTGTTATATACTTACGCTTTATGTATTGTATGGTAATCAGCTGAAGCATATGCCACTGTCATATACTGTTGCCTATTAACAAATTAAGAAGTTTAAAAAAAAAATAATTACAGGCTGCAAAAAGTCAGAAATTATATGGCAAAAAAATGAGACAACTGCCATTGCAAAATTTGCCACATCCAAGATGGCTACCACCATCTTAGTAAAATAAATGGAAATAGAGGAAGGGTTATCCAAAATAAAATAGCTTAAACAATCAAAATAACCATATCAAAACCGTTAAATATGGATAATATTTCAATCAAAACCATGAAATACTCAATATAGAGAGACAGAAGAAAACTATGAGGTGTAAGGTGGAGGCAATACTTACCTAAAATAATTTGGCAGGAACAATTAAAATAACCAGAACACCACAACTAAATGGTTAATGTTCAAATCAAAAACATAGAAATATAAAATGCTAAAAAAATTCTGAAGTAAAAGCTATTCTCAAGCAATACTTGTAAGTAATAAAACAGGAAACAGATCATAATAACAAGAAACAAAACAGTGATAGCCCTTTTTGAGAGTAAACCGAGTGTGCCTGTTTGTGTGATGACTGAATTTTTTGTGAGGAGGGGAGCCTGAGTGTGTTATCTGAGTGGGTGTATAACATCTATAGTGTCTGTGTAGGAAGTTTGTATATTTTGTTATAAAGGCGGAAGTGTATGCATGCATAGGGAATGAAGCAAGAGTGCATTTATAGGTTGGTGTGTGTAGGGGTTCCAATGTGTGTGTAGTGCACTGGCGGATCCAGGGGGTGGGCAACTGGTGCAAGAGATTTTTTTGGCCCCCTCTAGCGCAAGGATGGCTAAAAGGTAGATCCTTAACTATCTTGCAACTTCCATAATGCTTTGCCAGCTGGAGTTCTACCATTTCCCCATCCTTGCACGATTGTATTTGTTAGCAGTCTTTGTGTGTTTTTGAATGTAGTAGTGTGTTTGTATGTTGTGTTGGGATTTGCATGCAGTTGTGCATTTGTGTGTAGTGTTGGCCTTTTTAATGTTGGTGTGCATGTGTATGTAGTGTTCGCATTTGAATGCAGGGGTGTATTTGTGTATTGTGTTGGTGTTTTAATGCCTAGATGTATTGACATATACCTATGAACTTCCACGCACAGATACACAAATATACTGACAAATACACAGACACACACATAATGACACAGATACACATACAGACTGGCACACATATAGGTGCACACACTGCACACTCATACTGACACAGATACATGAATTGACACATGTACGTACAGACTTACATACAAAACTAACACACACAGTTACACTCATATACTAACAAAGATACACATGAACACTATATAGTGAGATATACACAGATATATAAACACTTATACATACTCACACTGCTGGAAACAAATACTGACACATACAGACCCATACTGACATGCATACAGACCCATGCTGACACAGATACACACATATACACACTGACAGATACATACTCAGTGACCCATCCATACACACACACACAGATTGACCCAAACGCACACACACACACACACACATCAGAGACACATACACACATAAATTGACCCCCACACGTGGCCCCACCTACACATACAAACAGTGCCCCCCCCCTCACACACAGAGAGTGGCCCCCACATACACACACACAGTGACCCCCCTACACACACACACTGCGGCCCCCCCACACACAGAGTGGCCTCCCTACACACACAGTGACCTATATACACACAGTGGCCCACACAAACACAGTGACCCCCTCCACATACACCGTGCCCCCCCCCTCTCTCCCCACACAGTGTGGCCCATACACACATAGTGACCCCCACATAGACAGTGATCCCCCTACACACGAAGTGACCCATGCACACACACTGTGACCCCCACACACATACTGTGGCCCCCTTACACACACACTAGCCCATACATACGCACAGTAGCCTATACACACTCACAGTGACTCATGCAGTCCTACCTTTAGTGCAGTATTATTCACATGCAGTTTCTGACATTCCAATCTGACCTACTCTCTCTCTTCTGCCGCCGGGATGACGTTATAGGGCCCGTGTAAAGGGAGCCGATAGGCCCTGCGCTTTTGCCTGTGCCGCCTACTCCCTCCCGTGTGGCTCTCTATTTAAACTGGGAGGAAGTGATCGTTGTCACTTCCTCCCAGCCGACACTCACGAAAGGGACCCAGTTGCGGTCTTAACGGGCCATCACGTCCGACTGGGCTATTGTTCAGAGAGAGTGTGTGGGCCTCGGTGCAGTGGTAGTCCTGCCACTGCCACTGTAATCAGCAGCAAACCTCTGATAGGCTGGAGGTTGTAGGAATTGTAGGTGCGGACATGCAGGCAATCTGACCTACTCTCTCTCTTCTGCCGCCGCGATGACGTTATAGGGCCCTTGTAAAGGGAGCCGATAGGCCCTGCGCTTCTGCCTGTTCCGCCTACTCCCTCCCGCGTGGCTCTTTATTTAAACTGGGAGGAAGTGATCGTTGTCACTTCCTCCCAGCCCAAACTCACGAAAGGGACCCGGTTGCGGTCTTATATGGCCATCACATCCGACTGGGCTATTGTTCAGAGAGAGTGTGTGGGCCTCGGTGCAGCGGTAGTTCTGCCACTGCCGTTGTAATCCACAGCAAATCTCTGATAGGCTGGAGGTTGCAGGAATTGTAGGTGCGGACATGCAGGCAGAGCCTACTGTAGCAAGGATACTTTGGGCTAGCAAAGGAGATCTCCATCACTGGCCAATGAATGCACACAGCAAGGCCGGCACTTGGATAGCGTTGACCCTGCATGGGCCAGCACTGGTGATTCTTTGATTATATCTGTCAGCCTCATCCCACTGCTATCATTTGCCCAGTTGGGCCTGGCCCCCTGACCTCAAACTCCAACACTTTTCTTCTCTTAAGACTAAAGAAAGTTGCAAACATAATATAAGCAGTAGTGTCTTGTTAATTAATTCCTGATCACGCCCTGTTCTAGTATGGTCAAGTTACGGGCATTTGTACCTTGAAAATGTTTGAAAACTATAAATAATGAAAACACTACACCAAAGACAACAAGACATACATCTTTAGCCAAAGAAGCTTCTTCCAAAAGTCCCACCCAAGGTTATAAAGTTCACAGTCCCAAAGCACTGTGAATCATTCAGCAATCAGAGGTCCAACAGCACTACTCACCATAGCAAGAGATAAAAATATTTTATCCTGTATTCAATTCCCATATATGTCAGGCACACCAAGAAAATGCCTAACAAAGTACATCACAGACCAAAAAGTTTCACATCTTATTGGTTTCCTCCCAACGCTGAAATCACTGGTAACAGATAACATAATTTATATTATGCAACATATTGCAAAACATTTTAGGTTTTTAATCACACAATATTTCTGCCACTTTCATAGAGCGTAAAGACTCCAATGTACTGGAAATTTTCTCTTCTTACAAAAAATGTGTATGGAGAGAGTGTAGCGTTACTTACCTTGTCCGGGGACCGGCCGAGGTCCTCTGTTCCCGGCGCGCTCAGAGCGCCGATGACATCGGGCGCTGACCGCGGGCGCTGACCGCGGAATGCGGTCACGTGTCCCACCTAGCTCTGAGAGCGCGCCGCGTGTCACGAGCACGCTCTTAAAGGGGAAGTGGGAGCCGAAAATCAAAACGGTCTCCCATTGGCCCCTGTCACCCCACACTCCCCATACTCACACATTTTGGGGGCGTGGATATGACAGGGGCCAATCAAGAATAAGTTGAAGGTATTTAAACTTACCTCTCCCTTTACTCCCTGCCCTATCGTGGTTTCTATTGCAGTTCCTTTTAGCGCTTGTTGTGTTCAGTTGTGTTCCTTCGTATTTGACCTTGGCTTTGTTTCTGACTACGTTATCTCTTTATCCTTATCTGTTCTGTTTGCCGGCTTGCTGTTTACTGTGTACCAGACCCCGGCCAGTCCTAGTTTACGCTGTCTCTTTGTGCCCTTGACCTCGGATCGTTCCTGACTCTGTCTCCTCTCATATACGTCGAGTCCGGCCATTCTAAGGTCCGGTAGATGTATCTCTCCTCTGTGTTGTCTTTTGTTGCGTTTAATCCTGCGAGTTGGGGTATATTTTCGTTACAGAGAGAAGTATTTCTGCCGGGGTCTCTCATGCTGCTGCTGCAGTGCTCTACTGACTATGGATACATGGGGGACGCATCAGAGGTACTCCTTAAAATGTCAGTATTAAAGGGACACTATAGTCACCTGAACAACTTTAGCTTAATGAAGCAGTATTAGTGTATAGAACATGCCCCTGCAGTCTCACTGCTCAATCCCCTGCCATTTAGGAGTTAATTCCTTTTGTTTATCAACCCTTGTCACACCTCCCTGCATGTGACTTGCACAGCCTTCCATAAACACTTCCTGTAAAGAGAGCCCTATTTAGGCTTTCTTTATTGCAAGTTCTGTTTAATTAAGATTTTCTTATCCCCTGCTATGTTAATAGCTTGCTAGACCCTGCAAGAGCCTCCTGTATGTGATTAAAGTTCAATTTAGAGATTGAGTTACAATTATTTAAGGTAAATTACATATGTTTGAAAGTGAAACCAGTTTTTATTTTCATGCAGGCTCTGTCAATCATAGCCAGGGGAGGTGTGGCTAGGGCTGCCTAAACAGAAACAAAGTGATTTAACTCCTAAATGACAGTGAATTGAGTAGTGAAATTGCAGGGGAATGATCTATACACTAAAACTGCTTTATTTAGCTAAAGTAATTTAGGTGACTATAGTGTTCCTTTAAAATTTTGAGCATTGTATGTCTAAAGACATCAGAATCGTTACAACTCTTTCTATAATTCTTCAAGTACATAATATAATTCTTCAAGTAGAGTACTAATAACTATTACATACTCCTACTCCAATGTATGTGTGCCTCTATCAATTCTCTGCAAACAGGTAGACCAAATCCCTTAGATACTGTACAGTGTAAAGCAAGCATGTCAAACTCAAAGGCTAGCACGGGCCACATAAACAAGGTTTAAGTTAATGTGGGCTGAAAAAAAACAAAAAACTTACATTTCTATAGAAACGTAGGTTTGTTTTAACAAGTACAGTATATAAAAAAAAATCCCCCTCTACTAAACCCCAGTCCCCCTTCTGTACTAAATACCAGTCCCCCCTCTGTACGAATTCACAGCCCTTCCTCTGTACTAATTCAAAGCCCCCCCCCTCTGTACTAAATCCTAGCACCCCCTCTATACTAAATCCAAGCACCTCCCTCTAGTAAACCCCAGCCGTTATTTACAAAAAAAACACTATTAGCCAACAAGCAGACTGCACTCACATTGCTGCTTCCAGTATGCGACTCCGGAGTCCAGCCTCTGGTATACCCCCAATGGCGCCGTCCGCATTCTGTGCCACACGGATCCTCCTGCTACTCCTTGAAAACCTGTGAAGGTGGAGCATGTTAACTTCACGTCAGAATGTGGTGTTGCGTGCCCTGCCAGGTTCTCCACTGTCCAGCCGCGGCCATCGCAACACTGACCAACACACACTGACAGACACACACTCTGACATACACACACACACACACACTGACAGAGACACACATACACTGACAGACAAACACTGACAGGCAGACAGAGACACATACACTGACAGACACACTGACAATCACACACACACTGACAGACAGACAGACACACACACTGACAGTCACACACAGTGACAGTCACACACACAGTGACAGACACACACACACACACACTGCCAGTCACACACACACACACACATTATTGTATTCATTGCTCCCTACTTTTGGGAGCTGGTGTGGGACATCTCCCTGATCTTCTCTTGGGAGCTCAGTCTTCTTGCTCCTCACTGCTCCCATGTGTGTAGTTTAGTGATGCCGGGTGCTGTTTTATGACGCCATATTCCGGCGCCCAGCTTCACTACAGACGTTGCGCGCGAGGGAGCAGTGAGGAGCAAGAAGACGCAACACTTTTGTTTATTATTTTTTTATTATTAATTTAATATTAATAGTTTTTTGTTATATTCATTTTTTTTATTATTATTTTTTATTTTATTTCATTATTTTATTTATTTTATTATTATTAATATTTTTTTTCGTCCCCCTTCCCTGCTTGATACATGGCAGGGAGGGGGTCTCTCCTTCCCTGGTGGTCCAGTGGCATTGGTAGTTCAGTGGGGGGAGGGGGGCTGGCAGAGCTGTTACTTACCTCTCCTGCAGCTCCTGTCAGCTCCCTTCTCCTCCGCGCCGGTCCGTGCAGCTCCTCTGTCAGCTCACAGTGTAAGTCTCGCGAGAGCCACACTATGACCCCGCGGCTCTCGCGAGACTTACACTGGGAGCTGACCGAGGTGCTGAACGGACTGGCACAGAGGAGGAGGGAGCTGACAGGAGCTGCAGGAGAGGTAAGTAAGCGCTCTGCAGCCCCCACAGCCCCCTGTCTGTATTATGGCAATGTAAATTGCCATAATACAGACAGTGACTCGAGTATAAGACGAGTTGGGGTTTTTCAGCACAAAAAATGTGCTGAAAAACTCGTCTTATACTCGAGTATATATGGTAAGTGTGTTTTTTATTGGTATTGTGGCCACTCTAATGTCCTGTTTCGTTACACAGATATTGGGCCAGGTTAGGAACCTTTGAGTGATGTATGGACTAAGGGAGCGGAAAGACTTCATCCTTTATATTTGTTAACAGTACAATTGGCTGTGGTCCATTGAACTATCATCACCACAATTATCCTCTATCCAATAGATAGGTATATTAAATTGTCACACCACCACTGAAAATGAGGTGAAGTGGGGATAATCAGAGGCTTGTTTTTGATAATGTATGATCTTGAGGATCCCTGTTAGATTTTTTTTTCTTAAATTCCATCTGCTAGCATGAAGACCCCCATTTTGTTTGTTTGCAGAGTACTGAGTGAGACAACAGGCAATAATTCCATAAGGCCTTTGCAAGATTGTAAGACTGTATGGGTTTTTGCATGGGCTGGTGATCCACAAGCCACTGACACAAACACAAACACAAGCTCACTACAGACAAGCTCACTAACACACATGCTAACTACAGACAAGCTCACTGACACACACAAGCTCACTACAGACAAGCTCACTGACACACAAGCTTACTAGAGACAAGCTCACTAACACACATGCTCGCTATAGACAAGCTCACTGACACACATGCTCACTACAGACAAGCTCACTAACATACACAAGCTCACTAGACAAGCTCACTAACACACACACAAGCTCACTGACACACACATGCTCACTACAGAAAAGCTCACTGACACATGCTCACTACAGACAAGCTCACTGACACACACACAAACTCACTCAATAGCAGGCACATACACATTCAAGATCACTTTGTCATACTAAGTATTGGAAGTCTACCTGGCACTGGAGGCTGTGGCTGTGGGAGAACATGGAGGCCATTTTCAAGCCTCTTTCTGCAGCAAGGTGCTCTGCTAGAGAGTGGGGGCAGAGTTTGCATATGGGGAGGTGATCTTCCATGCAGGAGCAAAGCTTGTGTGCCAGGGAAGCTGCTGCACAGTGGCGGAACTAACGTAGAGAGGGCCCTGGTGCAACAATTGTTTTTGGCCCCTGAAGACACATGCCCATGGGGTGGCTTTAAGTGCATGGGCCACTACATTGGACCCAGTGTAACCGCAACATTAGCACTGCCTGTAGTTCCACCCCTGCACCTTCCTTATTACAGGCAAGACGCCTTTTCACAGAAACTGGAAAACCTTTTCAGGAGATGCAAGAGAATTGTCCATGGTGTTTAGAAGGGGCTGCGGTGAAATGTGTATATATAGGAGTCTGTTTATGGTGTACTATGTGAAACTAGGGGCTGTAGTATGAGCACATGCTCACGTATAGGAGCTTTTGAGATTGTGTGTGTGCTGAGAGGGCCTGTAAAGTGTGTGTGTGTGCATCTAGGGACTGCAGTGTGAGTGCATGTGTATTGGGGTCGCATTGTGTGCTTATCAAGGAGCTGTAGTGTGTATGTGTGTATGTAATAGGGTGGATGTGTATGTGTGTATGATTGGGTGTGTAATGGAGTGAAGTATGTATGTATGTGTATGTGAGGGTGAATGTACACGAGGATGAAGTGTGTGAGGGGTGCACTGTATGTGTATGCAAAGGTATACTCTGTGTGGGTGGGACTTACACAGACTGACCCATACAAACCCACAGACCGAGCCCCCCTCCCACACACACACAGACTAACCCGTACACACAGACTGCCCCTTCACAGGCTGACCCATACACAGACTTCCCCCTCCTACACAGACTGACCCATACACAAAGGCAGACTAACCCCCCCCCACACAGACTGACCCATACACACAGACTGAACCCCCACACAGACTGACCCATACACACACACACACACACACACACACAGTCTGACCTATACACATACTGACTGACCCACACACACACACACACATACTGACCCCCCCACATACAGACTGACCGATACACACATACTGATCACATACATACACAGATTGACCCAACCCACAGACAGACTGACCCATACACACACAGACTGACCAATACACACACATACTGACCCATGCACACATGCTGATCACATACATACACAGATTGACCCCCCACAGACAGACTGACCAATCTGTAGACTTACTGACCGCCCCCTCACACAGACTGACCCATACACACATAGGCTGCCCCACACCCATACACATACACAGACTGACCCCCCCCCCACAGACACACACTGACCACATACATACAAAGATTGACCCCCCACAGACTGGCCCATACTTACACAAAGACTTCCCCTTCACACAAACTGCCCCCTCACACACACAGACTGACCCCTCCTACACACAGACTGACAATACACAAACAGCCTCCCCCCAACACAGACTGACCCATACACACACACATACTGTCCCATGCACACACAGACTAAACCCCCACACAGACTTGCTGACCCATACACCTATACTGGCACACACAGACTGAACCATACACACACAGACTGACAAATACACACACATACTGACCTCCCACACACAGACTGACCAATACACACACACAGTCTGACCTATACACATACTGACCCCCCACATACAGACTGACCGATACACACACACACATACTGATCACATACACACACAGACTGACCAATACACACACATACTGACCCCCCACACACAGACTGACCCATACACACACACTGATCACATACATACACAGATTGACCCCCCCCCACAGACAGACTGACCCATACACACACAGACTGGCCATTCTATACACATACTGACACATACACAGAGACTGTCCCATCACACAGACTGACCCATACACACACACACAGTCTGACCCCCCACATACAGACTGACCGATACAAACACACATACTGATCACATACATACACAGATTGACCCAACCCACAGACAGCAGACTGACCCCCCACACTCACTGATCACATACATACACAGATTGACACCCCCCCCCCCCCCCCACAGACAGACGGACTCATACACACACAGACTGGCCAATCAATACACATACTGACACATACACACACACACACAGAGACTGCCCCCTCACACAGACTGACCCATACACATACATAGACTGCCCCCTCACACACACAGACTGACCCACCCCACACAAAGACTAACCAATACACAAACACAGACTGGACCCCCCACACACTGACTGACCCATACACACACATACTGACCCCCACATACAGACACATATACTGACCACATACATAAATACACAGATTGACCCCCCACAGACTAACCCATACACACACAGACTTCCCCTTCACACAGACTGACCCATACACAAGCACAGACTGACCCATACACAAACACAGACTGACCCATAAACAAACACAGACTGACCCATACACAGACAGGCTCCCACCAACACAGACTGACCCATACACACACACACTGACCCCATACACACACAGACTGAACCCCCACACAGACTGACCAATACACACACAGACTGACCCATACACCCATACTGGCACACACAGACTGACAAATACACACACATACTGTCCCCGACACATATACAGACTGCCCCATCACACACACAGACTGACCCCCCCACACACAGACTGACCAATACACAAACACAGACTGACCCATACACACACAGACTGAACCCCCACACATACTGACTCCCCACGCACAGACTGAGCCATACACACACATACTGATCACATACATTCACAGATTGACCCCCCACAGACAGACTGACCCATACACACACAGACTGACCAATATGCACGCAGAGTGAACCCCCACACACAGACTGACCCATACCATACGCACAACCATACTGACCCCAACACATAGACTGACCCATACACACACACTGACCCCACACCTACACAGACTGACCCATACACACACACACTGACCCCACACCTACACATACTGACCCCCCACAGACAGACTGACCCATACACACACAGACACATGGACCCCTCACACTGGCACACACACACAAATACACACACACAGATACCAACACAGATACCCACACTGGCACACACACATACACACAGATACCCACTACAGCACACACACACACACACACACACATTGATATCCACACTGGCGCACACACACACTCTAATGCTCACACTGGCACATACACACAGATACACACACACATACACATATACCCACACAGATACACACACATATACCCACACTGGCACACACACAAATACCCACACTGGCAGGCACACACACACACTCTGATACCCACACTGGCACATATACACAAATACACCCACTGGTACATACACACAGATACAAACACACACAAACACACATGTACATACACTGGCAAAGACACTCAGATACACACCCTAGTACAAATACACATACACACAATCTGACATACACTGCAGCCACCTGTTAGCATACCTTTTAGTGTCTGGGCTGAGACTGATGTGAGGGAGGATGCAGCAGCAGCTCACACCAGCCTCTCCATACTGCCTGCTCGGGTGCTGCTTCCAGCTTCCTACTCTAGCTGCCTCCTTCTCCTCTCTTCTGTGCAGCTGTTTTTTTCAGCTGAGAGGAAATGACAGCATATCATTTCCTCCCAGCTGGCAGAAACTGCAGGGGCGGGTGTGCGGGTGTGCGGGTGTGCGGGTGTCCGGGAACCTCATTAAACATGCGGGAGTCTCCCGGACCTACCGGGAGACTTGGGATGTCTGTTAATTGCCTAAATATGTGAGCAAATGTACAGAAAATTGGCTATTACCTATGAAAAAAAATCTCATTCACAAGAATAAAAAGATGCCACTAAGACACTGAAAAAAAAACGAAGGGGCTCTCAAAGAGAAAAAAAATTGAGAAAAAAGTGGAAGGAAACAAAAATTCTTAAAAAGGCTTAGAAATTATGACTAAAGTAACATTATTGTGTCACTATAGCAAAGTCAACATTTAAAAGTAACCGTTTTGATAATAGTATGTCTGCATGTATATCAGAACTATTACGAAAGGGTAATTGCACTATTACGAAAGGGTCCATGCTTAGTTGTGCATTAGGAACATTTTGTTAATACTGTTAATAGAGCAAACAGTCAAATCAACTGAATAAAATTAACAATAACATTGAACCGATTAGAAGGGAGACACGACTGCAGCTCGATGTGGGATACTCAGACCCATTAAGACCATGGCTGAGTTGAGTTAAGCACTGGGGTACATAGGTCCCTCGATCCCTACCTGAATGACAAGTTACCACATTTTTCCAAAATGAGGAAACTCGTACCCTCCTCGAGCATATCCATCAATGGATCTCATTGAACTCGGTGTCACAGACAGTATAAATGAGAGACAGGCACAGGTCTAGGATAACAGAGATACACAGAATCGATAGTCAGGCCTAGGTCAGGTTAACAGAGGGCAAGAGTCAAAGAGTATAGTTACATAGTTACATAGCTGAAAAGAGACTTGCGTCCATCAAGTTCAGCCTTCCTCACATATGTTGTTGCTGTTGATCCAAAAGAAGACAAAAAACCTAGTCTGAAGCGCTTCCAATTTTGCCACAAACTAGGAAAAAAATCCTTCTTGACACCAAAAATAGCAGTCAGATGTCTCCTTGGATCAAGCAGCTATTACCCCACTAATTAGAAATTATATCCCTGTATGGTATGTTTTTGTAAGTATTTATCCAATTGCAGTTTAAACATCTGTAAGGACTCTGACAAAACCACCTCTTCAGGCAGGAATTCCATATCCGTATTGCTCTTACTGTAAAAAAACATTTTCTTTCCCTTTTTGATGAAATCTCCTTTCTTCCAGCCTAAATGTGTGACCTCGTGTCCTATGTATAGCCCTGTTTATGAATAGATTTCCAGATAAAGGTTTGTACTGGCCCCGAATATATTTGCATAAAGTTATCATATCCCCTCTCAGGCGCCGTTTTTCCAAACTAAACATATTAAATTTTTTAAACCTTTCTTCATAACTAAAATACTCCATTCCTTTTATCAATTTTGTAGCTCGTCTCTGGACTTTTTCTAGTGCCATGATATCTTTCTTTAGAACAGGCGCCCAAAATTGCACAGCATTTTCAAGGTGTGGTCTTACCAGCCATTTATAAAGAAGCAAAATTATATTTTCATCCTGAGAATTTGTGCCACCAAAAATATACATGACAAAACCTCACTGTCCTTAGCAACTGCAGATTGACATTTCATATTACTGCCTAATTTGTTGTCTATAACAATTCCCAAATCCTTCTCGTGTGTGGTTATCCCTAATTCACTACCATTTAGTGTGTAAGTTGCTTCTGCATTCTTAACCCCAAAGTGCATAACTTTGCATTTCTCTACGTTAAATTTCATCTGCCATTTTAGTGCCCAGTCCCCCAATCTATCCAAATATCTCTGCAGCAAAGCAATATCCTGCACACATTTTATTACTTTACAAAGTTTTGTGTCATCTGCAAACACTGATACATGGCTTTCAATGCCTATTTCAAGATCATTTATAAATATGTTAAATAGAAGTGGTCCCAAAACAGAACCCTGAGGGACACCACTTAAAAATGTATCATTAATTACTGTTTTAGTATCCTTAAGCCAATGTTCTACCCAAGAACAAGAATATTCATCTAGACCAATTTGTTTTAGTTTGAAGACTAACCTATTGTGAGGAACCGTATCATATGCCTTGGCAAAATCCAAGTAGATCACATCCACTAACACACCCTGATCTATACTTCTACTTACTTCTTCGTAGAATGCAATTAGGTTAGTTTGACATGACCTATGTTTCAAAAAAACATGCTGATTATTGCTAATAACAAAGTTCTTCCCAATTAATTCCTGAATATTATCCCTTAATAGCCGTTCAAATATTTTCCCAGTTACAGAAGTTAAGCTCACAGGTCTTTAATTTCCAGGCAAGGATTTTGAACCCTTTTTAAATATAGGAACAACATCTGCCTTCCTCCAATCCTCCGGTACAACACCTGAAACAAAAGAATCTTGAAAAATTAAATAAAGAAGTTCACTTATTTCCCCACTTAGCTCCTTAAGTACTCGTGGGTGAATACCATCAGGCCCTGGAGCTTTATTTACATTAATTTTCTTTAATAGCTGTAGCACCTTGTCTCGAGTTATCCAATCACAAGTTATTTGCAAGTTTTTTGCAGCAATCACTTGCTTATCTCTTGCCATAGGATCCTCATTAATATATACTGAAGAAAAATAGTTATTTTACATTTCTGCTTTTTCCTGGTCTTCATTAGCTAATAAACCCAACTCTGTTTCCAGTGTACCTACACTTTCATTTTTTGTTTTTTTAGAATTGATGTACTTGAAAAAAGATTTGGGGTTGGTTTTGCATTCTTTAGCTATCAATTTCTCATTTTCTAGTTTAGCCACTTTAATTGCCTTTTTGCAAGCGTTATTGGCTTCCTTATATCTTAAATAGGATGCCTCTGATTTGTCTGATTTAAATGCCCTTTTCTTATTTTTAATCTCTTGCTTTACTTCTCTACTAAGCCACATTGTATTTTTATTTGTTTCTTTTATATTTATTACCCAATGGTACATACTGAGAAATGTACCTTTCTAATATTTGTTTGAATAGTTTCCATTTATCCTCAGTGTTTTTATCACTAAGGAGTTTATGCCAGTCGATATGTTATAGAGCTGCCCTAATCTTATTGAAATTGGCTTTTTTTTAATTATATGTTTTAGTATACCCCACTTGCTTTTGCTTTTTTGAGTTTATTTCAATATTTACCATATTGTGATCATTATTTCCAAAATGCTCCCCTACTTGAATGTTGGTTAAAAGATCAACATTGTTTGTTATGACGAGATCCAGACAAGCATCCTTTCTAGTTGGTGCTTGTACCAGTTGTGACATAAAGGTGTAATTTAACACATTCAAAAACCTGATTCCCCTTGCTGAAGTACTAGTCCCTCTATCCCAATTTATGTCTGGGTAATTAAAATCTCCAATAATTAACGTGTTACCTCGATTTGCAGCTTTCTCAATTTGCTCTAACAGCTGTTCTTCCTCAATAATATTTACATTAGGTGGTTTATAACATATCCCAACCAATAATTGATTTCCCTTTGTTTTCCCCAAGCAGATATCTACCCATAAAGCCTCCACATTTTCCCCGTCACACTCCACATGCCTAAGATTTGACTTTAACTCATGGTTGACATATAAACATACCCCACCACCCTTCTTGTTTTTCCTATCCTTCCTAAATAATGTGTACTCATTTAAATTAACTGCCCAGTCATGTGTCTCATCCCACCATGTTTCTGTTATGCCATTATATGATATTGTTTAGTGTATGCTATTGCCTCTAGTTCCCCCATTTTGTTATATAGGCTCCTTGCATTAGTAAGCATACATTTAATATTACCATGAGTCATTTGTACTTTTTGTGAATTATCAATATTACATACCTCCTCTGTTCTGAGCTTTCCCCTCACCCAATCTCCACCCCCTTTGTTCTGAGCTAAAGCCCATCTCCTTTCCATCCCATCTCCATTTTCTAGATTGCTTTGACCCTCCCCCCCAGCACTAGTTTAAAATCTCCTCCAACCTTCTAGCCATCCTATCCCCCAGCACAGCAGACCCTCTTCCGTTTAGGTGCAATCCATCATGACTACACAGGTTGTACACAAGCGCAAAATCGGCCCAGTGCTCTAAAAACCCCAAACCCTCTTTCCTGCACCAAGACTTTAGCCACGCATTGACCTCTCTAATCTCCCGCTGCCTTTCTGCTGTAGCACGTGGCACAGGTAATATTTCTGACAAAATTACCTTGGAGGTCCTTTTCTTTAGCTTACTTCCTAGTTCCCTGAACTCATTCTTTAGGACCTTCCATTTTCCTCTGACTTTGTCATTGGTACCAATATGGACCATGACAGCTGGGTCATCTCCAGCCCCTCCCAATAATGCCTCCACTCTGTCGGCAACATGGCGGACCCGAGCACCCGGGAGACAGCAAACTGTCCGGTTGAGTCGATCAGAGTGGCAGATTACCCTATCTATTCTCTTAATAATAGAGTCCCCTACCACCACAACCTGTCTAGACTTCCTTACCCTCTCAACTCCACCCATACTAGAGGAGCTGTTCCCACAGCTGTTAGCAGTAACAGCTTCCTGCAGTACAGCTACTCCTGAGCTGATGCTCCCAACATCTTCACTCAAACGGGCAAATCTGTTAGGCTGCATGAGATCAGGACTAGCTAAACCTTTTATCTTCCCTCCCCCCCTGCCACCACGCTATGTGCCTGTTCCCCATCTGTCTTATCTCCTCCCTCTCCACTTCCTGTCCCCACTAAACTCTGCTCAGTGAGTCCTCTCAAGATTGTCAATCTCCCTCAGTGTTACAATTTGCCTCTCCAGATCTCTAATCTGAGCTTCCAGAAATGCCACTCGCTCACACCCACCACAGAGGTATGGACCCTGGACAGAATCATCCAGGCATGCATACATGTGGCATGATGTACACCGAGTTAAACTCACAATCTTGCTAGCACTCGTCCCCAGTTACAAAAAAACACAAATGAGCAAAAACAATATTTAGCCTCTTGGTTAAAACTCCCTTGTAGTTTCAACTCCTGTTTTAACTCCTACTTAAAAGAGACTACTTGAAATAGCCTACATTTAAGCAAACTCCAGTGAGCAAGCTCTGTGAGTCAGTAGTGGGTTTATATTGGCAATACAAATCCCACACAGGTGGAAATTAAGGGGCACTCCCCCTAATTAGTTCAGCAGCAGCACCCACAAGGAGGGGGACAGAAACAACAAGAGAAGAAAAAAAAAGTTGGGAAAACGTTTTAAATAACACCAGCAAGGAGAAAATATAGAAGAAAAAAAAAAAGGGACAAAGCTTAAATATATCCAGCAAAGATAAATATATATATATATGAAAAGGGAAAAAGGTTACAAAAAATAAAAATAAATCAAAACAGCAAGGAGAAAAATAAATTAAAAAGGGTAAAAGTAAAAAAAAAAAAAAAACACACACAATACAAAAATTTAAACCTGCTTTTTTTTCACTTGGTATTAACTAAAACTAACCACAGTCCACCAGTTCACCAACAAACTCCTACTTAAAAGAGACTACTTTACTTTCAAGCAAACTTCAGTGAGCAAGCTCTGTGAGTCAGTAGTGGGTTTATATTGGCAATACAAATACCACACAGGTGGAAATTAAGGGGCACTCCCCCTAATTAGTTCAGCAGCAGCAGCAGCACCCGCAAGGAGGGGGACAGAAACAACAAGAGAGGAATAAATAAATAAATAAAAAAGGGAGGGAAAACGTTTTAACCCCTTAAGGACAGAGCTTCAGAAGCTTGACTTACGCTTAATGACACAAGCAATTTTTGCATTTTCTTGCTGTTTGCGTTCAACTGCAATTTGCATCTCTCTCATTTATTGCACCGACACATATTATATACTGTTTTTTAAAGGACAGAAAGGGCTTTAATTTGATATAACATATATATATATAAATGCTTACTTATTATAAAAAAAATACAGAAAAATGCAAAAAAAAGAAAAATATTGGGTTTTTTTTACAGTTTTTGCAATCATAATGTGTGCATAATTAGTGCAGGTTAAGGAAAGTAATTAAAAATAAATTCATTTATTTGTTCTGATTTACAGAATATATAATGTGTCTGGGATTTTAAGTTTTTTTTGGTAGTTACAGGTCACAAAGCACAAGGAGTAAAATAAAATTTTAATGTGGAGCGATTTTAGAATTTGGTATGTTTGTCTTGTAAGCCTAATAGCCATAAAATAAAACAAAATTGCCACACAAAAGTATATATTTATATAAAGTAGACATCACAGGCTATTTACCTAAGGTTGTTTTGACACTTTCTACGTAGCCATTTTACCGCCAACCTCTGCTAAATATTGGAGTAAAATTGTGTTTTTTGGGGGTTTTCGCACACAAACGTATAACAAAGAACTTCTCATGTGTATTTTGTAAAGTTGGTGTGTGCTATTCCTGTACAAAGTTTTATTATGTGTTCAGTTACTTCTGCTGAGTACAACGGTACCCCCATTGTATGTCTTTGGCACAATTTCGTGAAGCTACAGTGCCATATAGGAGACCTGTCCTTTTCAGTATTCACAGTAGAATTTTGAGAGACGGATTTAATGAGCCTATGCTTCCATTTGGGGTATTATAACAGTTTGACTGTTCAAAAACCCCCACAAAGGCCTACCATTTGTAAAAGTAGACACTCCACGGTATCTCATAAGGTGCATATTGTGCCTTAACATGCCCCCATTTTTTTACCATTACATGCCAAAGTATGTGGTAAAAAATAATTTTGTGCATTTTTTACATACGGATTGCATTTTTGCTGGGCATTTTGTATATTTCATATGTGCCACTAAGTT
Source organism: Pelobates fuscus (assembly GCF_036172605.1). NCBI lineage: Eukaryota > Metazoa > Chordata > Amphibia > Anura > Pelobatidae > Pelobates > Pelobates fuscus. The sequence goes on from NC_086320.1 coordinate 99,244,136, forward strand.
CAAACCCCCCAAATTATGCTCAGCTAAGTCTTCTGAGTAAAAGGACACCCCCATTGTATGTCTATGGCACTATTTCGTGAAGCTACAGTGCCATACAGGAGACCTGTCCTTTTCAGTATTCACAGTAGAATTTTGAGAGACGGATTTAATGAGCCTATGCTTCCATTTGGGGTATTATAACAGTTTGACTGTTCAAAACCCCCCACAAAGTCCTACCATTTGTAAAAGTAGACACTCCAGGGTATCTCATAAGGTGCATATTGTGCCTTAACATGCCCCCATTTTTTTACCATTACATGCCAAAGTATGTGGTAAAAAATAATTTTGTGCATTTTTTACATACGGATTGCATTTTTGCTGGGCATTTTGTATATTTCATATGTGCCACTAAGTTCAAACCCCCCAAATTATGCTCAGCTACGTCTTCTGAGTAAAAGGACACCCCCATTGTATGTCTATGGCACTATTTCGTGAAGCTACAGTGCCATACAGGAGACCTGTCCTTTTCAGTATTCACAGTAGAATTTTGAGAGACGGATTTAATGAGCCTATGCTTCCATTTGGGGTATTATAACAGTTTGAATGTTCAAAAAAAAACCACAAAGGCCTACCATTTGTAAAAGTAGACACTCCAGGGTATATCATAAGGTGCATATTGTGCCTTAGCATGCCCCCATTTTTTCACCAATATATGCCAAAGTATGTGGTAAAAAATAATTTTGTGCATTTTTTGACATACGGATTGCATTTTTTCTGGGCATTTTGTATATTTCATATGTGCCACTAAGTTCAAAACCTCCAAATTATGCTCAGCTAAGTCTTCTGAGTAAAAAGACATCCCCAATGAATGTCTTTGGCACTATTTTGTGAAGCTACAGTGGCATATTGGAGACCAAGCCATATCAGTTTTTACAGAACTTTGAATTTTGACGCTGGGCCTATGTGCAATTTCCAAGCATCTTCGTAAGTTTTGAATTCAAACTACCCCACAAAGGCCTACCATTTCTTAAAGTAGACACCCCAGGGTATTTCAAAAGGCATATTTTGAACCTTAGCGTGGGATAATTTTTCCGCTAGCTTGTACCAGGTGTAGTGGTAATGAACGTTTTTTCTGCCTTTTTGACACACAAAGTGAGTTTGCACAGTATATTTTGCAAACCTTATGTGTGCTACGACTGTGTAATACTTCATATGTTGCTCAGCTATGTCAGCTGAGTATAAAAATACCCCCGTATGTACCTTTGCCAGGTATATGTGGACATCGGAGGGGCACATTTGGGACACAGCCATTCCATTTTTTTTCAAACTTTACATTTTTACGCTGTGCCCATGTCCCATTTTAGAGTATTTTACCAGGCTATATAATCCAAATACCCCATAAAGCCATACCATTTCTTAAAGAAGACATCCCAGGGTATTTCAAAAGGCATATTTTGAACCTTAGTGTGGGATCATTTTTCCGCTAGCTTGTACCAGGTGTAGTGGTAATAAGCGTTTTTTCTGCCTTTTTGACACACAAAGTGAGTTTGCACAGTATATTTTGCAAACCTTATGTGTACCACCACTCTATAATACTTTATATGTTGCTCAGTTATGTCGGCTGAGTACAAAAATACCCCCGTATGTACCTTTGCCAGGTATATGTGGACATCGGAGGGGCACATTTGGGACACAGCCATTCCATTTTTTTTCAAACTTTAAATTTTTACGCTGTGCCCATGTCCCATTTTACAGTATTTTACCAGGCTATATAATCCAAATACCCCATAAAGCCATACCATTTCTTAAAGAAGACATCCCAGGGTATTTCAAAAGGCATATTTTGAACCTTAGCGTGGGATCATTTTTCCGCTAGCTTGTACCAGGTGTAGTGGTAATGAGCGTTATTAAATTAATTTTTGAACTTTTTCAAACTTTTTTACTTTTTAAAACTATTTTTTCAACTTTTGTTTTGCTTATTCATTTTTTTAAAGTTTCCTAAACTTTCGTAAAACTTTTTTTTACAGATTTAACATTTTTCTAAGCTTTTTCTTTTACCGTTAACCCCTAACTAGCAGTAAGCAGCACTAACAGTAAATTCCCCATTTTCCCATAACTCCCACCCACCCCAGCTAGCAAAATATTTAATTATACAATATTTAAATTAGTTAATTAAATTAATTTAACCCCTGAGGGTTAAAAAATAAATAAAAGTTAATCGTCAGGGGTTAAAAAAAAAATTAGATCACAGTATAATACTGTGATCTGTATTTTGATCACTGTAGGTAGTGATAGACTGGCAGGGAAGGGGTTAATTTTTATTTGGACTGGGTAAAGGGTTTTTTTTTTTTTATTTTTTACTTAAACGTTATTAAAACTTTTTTTTAACTTAATTTTTTAACTTTTTAAAGCTTATTTTAAAACTTTTTTTAACGTTAACCCCTAGTTAGCCTAACACTAAATCCCCCAATTCCCCACTAACTTCCACCCTCCCCAGCTAGCTAAATTTATAATTTTAAAATATTTAAATTAATTAATAAAATAAATTTAACCCCTGAGGGTTAAAAAAAAAAAGAATTAACCCTCAGGGGTTAAAAAAAAAATCAGATCATATTAAAATGTAATCCCTGCCAATTGATCACTGTAGTCAGTGATCAATTGGCAGGGAAGGGGTTAATTTTTTATTAAAATGGTAAAGGGGGGGTAAAGGGGGGTGGGATTTTAAATAAACTTTATTTTTTGAACACCAGGGGGCAGGATCAGCACTGATCCGTCTCCCTGCACTTCACACTGAACCCGGAAGTGCAGGGAGGCGGAGGTGAGTATGCAGAGCACATGTGCCCGCTCAGACATGCTGTCAGAGCGGGCACATGTACTGGGACAGCCCGATCCGGTGCTCCCGGTCTGCCTCTAATGCAGAGGCAGACCGGAGCACCATTAACCCCACGATCGCCGCGATTGCGGCGATCTGGGGTTAATTTTACCGCGTGACGGACGAGGTCCGTCACCCGTCGTTAAGGGTATCCCCTGGATGACGGACCTCGTCCGTCACCCGTCGTGAAGGGGTTAAATAACACTAGCAAGGAGAAAATATAGAAGAAGAAAAAAGGGACAAATTTTAAATATATCCAGCAAAGAGAAAAAAAGAATATATATATATATATATATATATATATATATATATATATATGAGAAAAGGGAAAAAAGTTACAAAAAATTAAAATAAATCAAAACAGCAAGGAGAAAAATAAATTAAAAAGGGTAAAAGTTAAAAAAAATAAAAAATACAAAATTTTAAACCTGCTTTTTTTCCCACTTGGTATTAACCAATACCAACCACAGTCCACCAGTTCACCAACAAACTCCTGTTGTTTTAACTCCTACTTTAAATAGCCTACTTTCAAGCAAACTCCAGTGAGTAAATCAAATACACAATGTAAACACACTCTCAGGTAACAAGCACCATGTGAGAGCAGGGATACAAGGACAATCGGGAAATATATATATACCCTATACTGGCTTGTGTTACAGATGACAATGATGTCACAAGTGTGTATACATCACTTCATAGACTGACTTTATATAAGGGGATCAATTGAAGGGTTCCATGTCATATATGCTGTCATAATATGGCACCAGGAAGCTAGGGAGAGGTATCATGACAATTTTACATCAATACAGACTAAGTTTTGTTAATATTGTTTTTACCAATTACATAAAAGTTTCCCAAAATGCCTGTTGTTTCCATTGCAGTCACTCAATACTATACAACCAGGAAGGAGGACGGGTCATATGAAGAGGCAGGCATTTTAGAAAACAGCCTAACCACTTCCTTGCCCCTTATAAATTCCTGCTATTTCCTCTCTCTGATTGGCTTCAGGCCATGTAGCTGCTGCACTGTGTGGCTATGTCTCCATGCTCCAACTACCATCATGGCAAGACTGACAATGTATACTGTAACTCACCTGAATGGTGAATTTGCAGTGTTATTACATATTTGCACTATACAGAACTTCTCCAGGGTCATCCAATCTCTTACACATCTTACCAAGCATAATCTCAAATGGTCTTTGTCTCCAGAGGCATAAAAAGTCTTTGACCTACTAAAACACTTCTTTAACTCTGCCCCTATTCTTCCTCTACCTGATCCCCCCAAACAACTACTTCCATAACACCGCTATTCCTGAGATCCAGTGAGAAGTAGCCTCCCTGCTACCATTGCCAACCCTGCCCTGTTGAAATAATAGCTAATAAATGAAATTTTTAATCCTTTGGTTTTACACGAGTGTGGAAGCACACTGCACATTACTACTCTGGCACTCAGTGGCTTTGGGTCTCTGAATCTGATACGAATATGATATTATCTCATCCAAATGGGAAAGAATGTTTATAACAAAACCAGTGTGGGTAATTCAGTAATTTGTGGTATATTCAGTCAAATCTGATTTGAATCATTTCAAGGCAAGTTTGTGCCATTTAAGGTAAGATGGAGTTCCTTTAACATTATCCACACAGTAGAACAAACATGTGAATCCAGGTCACAAATTGGGAGCTGGGTAACAAGTAGCAGACAAACACTGCTCAGTTTTCCTCATAATTCAAACCCTGTGCTAACTCTGTGTACAAATGTGAGGTCTAAAAAGACACCAGTCTGAAAAAGGAGGTTAAAAATGTGAAACCTGATCTTATACTTAAGGATTGGTAAACATACCCCAAGTTTTTAATTTCAGTAAAATTCAACACATATCAGCATCTCTGGCTAGAAAGATCTGCTGAATTGTTGGTTTTATTACCAACTTCCTACTATCCACGTGTTTTCTTTTGTTTTATTTTGAGTGGGGGTCACCCATAATGCCACAGTATAATAAACAAAACTACCATAAACAAGTGTAGGGCATTTTTACTTTTCTTTTTAGGTAACTGACAGCACATATAAATATACCTTGTTCTTGAATTAAACATGTTGCTGCATTCAGTCTTTTTACATGTGGTATAATTAAAAACATCCATCAGTGATTCATTGGATCCCACACGGCAGAGACACGAAGTCTAGAAATGTTCCTCGTGTAAGGCTAACTCCTCAGGAAGTACAAGGAGAATGAAAATTACCTCTTCTGAGGGATTTATACCATGAAATAATTCCCCTGCAAACTGTAAAATTAACCAGCAACAAAGGGATCATGCATAAACAGCACTTCCAGTCTGCAGCAAACCTACTGCATGTGGCATTGCATGCCAGACATTATTACATGATGGGAAACATACACTATATTTTAATTGCTGTAAGTGTTTCCTAAACACAGTTATAATTTTGTTTGGCACTTCTCAATGGCTGAAAGGATATAATCCTTTTAGTACTTGATGAGTAAAATTAAAGGAATTCTATAGCGTTACCAATGCAAACATGTATTCCTAACACTACAGTGCAGGGGTCAGCATTTCATTGAGAACAGAGTTTGATTCAGTTCTCACAGGGAAACACCTCTCGTGGCTGTCAGGAAGACAGACACTAGTGGTGTTTAACCCTGCAATGTAAACATAGCAGAACACAGGGTTAAATAAAGGGCCGCTGCACCCAGAATACACAGATACTCTGCACACACATGCATCTACAGAGTCACAGTGCCACGCACAAATTAACATTGACACACATGTACAAATCCATATTTTCAGCCATGCTACTGTTTGCATTTTGCATACGTTGGCATAACTAGGATTTCCATACACCTACATATATATAAAATGGATATATCATTTTTTTTCTTACATTTTCATTGTCACAGCTTTCCTTCAGAACTGCTGTGTGACCAACAATCCTCACCCAGAGTGGGTCTTTTATTCAGATAAACTTCATTGTTAATTAAATGTCTCATAGAGGTTAATACATAGGCAAAGGTTTTGCTGTTAGGGCATGTTTTTCTGCTATAAGCACAGAACTTCCAACTTCAACATAAAAGCAAAGTCACCTAAAATAATTATTTTTAAATTCTGATTTTTTTTGAGAACATGGATCACCCAACAGAAAAGTTCATTGCTTATTAGTAAAACGTGAGAATTGGTGTCTGTCTGAAAGGTTTTGCAAGGCAATCTTCACTACCCAAGATGTTGTGGACTACATATCCAATAATGTTCTTACAGCCATAATGCTGGCAAAACATGGAAGGAAGGTGTAGTCATCTGGAGTTCCTAAGGTTGCCTATCCTTCATATAATGCATAAAAAATAGGTTGACTTTAGTCCAGACTGTCTCATCATGAGATGAGCGGCTAACCTTGATTTGACGTTATTATGGTCCTTCCACTGCTTATTCATCTCCTACTCCTGCTCTATTTTAATAAGTTTCCAAATCCCAGTGTCCATCAAAGTTCAAGGGCTCAACTTGCAAGCAAATGGCTGTTAAGGTAAAAGCACCGCCCGTTCAACTATATTTGCAATGACAATTTGCCTATCATGTTGAGCTTCACAGCACATAACTTGTGAAATATATATATATATATAAAACTAACTATATCATGGTAAAACAAACGTATTGCTTACATGTTAACAAAAGGTCACGTGCACTAGAGCCCTGCTTATCATCTCAATAAATCTAGATGTCTTGACTGAGAACCAGGAAAGTATCGCAAAGACCATGTTTACAAAGGTGGCAGACAGTTCAAGAAGAATAATTGGAGAGTTTTGTGACCTTTGGATTTAGTGATCAAATGGTCATTTTGGTTTGAGAAAATTCAGTTTAATGTTAAGATCAGAATTTATTTTTTTAAGAAAATCAAGTAGAAAGCTAGGATAAAAGTTAATCAGATAGGTATAAGCAAGTGTTCAGGATATTCAGAGGTCAGATAAATTAGGTAGATGTTGGTATTTAGGCAGATAATTAGGGTTATGTTTATGTTTTGGTATAAAAGTGAAAATCCCATGTTTGAAATTGTTGGGAAGAGTTATAACTGTGGAGTAATCTAATGTAAAAGTTGCATCTTTAACGGCACAAATGATCCAAAACCAGTTTGAGTTGCTTCTGTGTTGGTACAATATTCTGTGAATTTTTTTCAATTTATTAGTAGTTTTTCTATTAAATCAGCAAACAGACGATGCAAGGTTATTTATCTATAAATTGTTATACCGGGAAGAATACAATAAAGTAGAGTTAACTTTGTTCAAGTATTCCTTTGAGAGAATGGACCTGTATTAAAATGCAATTTAGAATTTCTTCCTTAACAAACACTTTCATTGAATAGTCTAAAAATACACTTGGGCTTGGAATCCTATGAAATTATGTTTAGCTGCATTGCCATTTCCCGAAATACTTGACCTCTATTGCAGATATACTTGACCTCAATTTCTTTATAAATGAATAAGAATTACTGTAATCTGAGAAATGTGATATAATATTTACACTTTACAGAAGCTTTTGATATGCTGCCATGTTTGCTTTTACGGTATGATATTAAAGTGGGTGTTTTTCAGTCAGTAATTTAGTACCCGGAATCTCTTCTAAACTACAAACAGTTCCTTGGCTTGGTGATTTGCAGAGCTGAAGCATTACCACACACAGCCAGCCGGTGCTGCTATAGCAGCAATATTTCATTGGCTTCTACATGCTTGGTATTGTACAATGTTAACTACATCAGATTCAGTGCATATTAATGGGAAAAGAATATAGGTGCACTTGACACTAATTATGTATAGGCCCCATGTTTGTAGGATTCTAATAAAGTTTTCTTCCTGTTTTAAAAAAATCTTTCAAATATGTTATTTTTTTGTTTTATTTCCACTGTATTTAAAAGCAATCCTTAGGGCAGTGATGACTAATCTTGACACCATAAATTGTTTCTGGACTACATTTTCCATGATTTTCAGATAGCTTTTAGAGTCTAAAAGCTAGCTGAGCATCGAGGGAAATGTAGTCCAGAAACTATTTATGGTGTCAACCCCCCATTTTCACATTGCCCCATACACATACATACATTGCCCCACACACTGCCCCAAACACACATACACCGCCCACCCATACACACACTGCCCCCACACATAGCCCCCATACACACATTGTCCCCCATACACACACTGCCCCCATATACACATTGCCCCACACACCCTACACATTCACACAATACACCCCCCCACACACAAACACTGAACATTTCACACACACTGAGCATTTCACACACACTGCACCCCTCACACATTGCACCACTCACACACAACTGTTCCTATGCCCTACTACAGCCCCATATCTCAGCAGACCCCAGGTAAGTTGTCAAACTGTTCTTAAATGGTTTGACTACTTATTCTGGGAGGGGGTCCCGGCACTCCTGGCACCATAACCACTACTCAGAGCTGTAGTGGTTATTGTGCATGGATTATTTCTTTAAATAATATACAAGTGCCCCTCTCGAGTTCAGGCTCTGGATCCGCCACTGCATCCATGGGCAACATGTACCATAACCACTCCATTCAGTTGAAGTGTTTATTGTGTCTACAGTGTTCCTTTAACAAATGCCCATGCCAAAAGAATTATGCCCAGATGTATTGCACAAGGCTCCATAACTCACCGGACCAGAGGGGGGAGTACGGGCGCTGGCCGTGTGCAAGAGTGGCCCCTCCAGGTCAGAAGATTGGCCGCTTCTCCCTCCCTGTCCACGGAGGAGGGCGCTGGTTTCAACAGGCAGTCAGCGTGGGCATATAGTTGGGTAGTGCTTGCTTTGTTTCCAGGGATGCCCAAGAGTTGCCAGGCAGTGGCAGGAAGCCAGGTATGGGCTGAAAACAATGATTTTGGGGCAATAGAACGCTATTTGTCAAGGAGCCGACACGACCTGCGTCTTCTCGTCCTGATGGTCAGGCCCCGCCCCCCTGACCGCGTTAATTTTATGTGCGCATAACTTTTAGCTAGAATAAAGTTTATTCATTGGTTTCACACATGGTCAAATATTTGTTTTTCTATACCCACAGTAAACTCTGCTATCTAAGCTGGTTTGCAAGGCACATTTCAGATTTAAAATGTCAGCTGTAACACCAAGGGCAGAGCTCTTCATGTACCTTACAACCATTGGACCGGCAGGTTTCTCTTTTTTGTAGGACACAGATACACTGCAGGGACTCTTTTGCTAGACAGTATCCATTACATTGTGTCCCTTATGTATCTAATCATGTTCATTGCAAGGTATAAATAGAACGAGACGGTGTTCCTGGCTAACCATTAAGAAAGTCTGACGAAACGCTTGTGGGGGTGGGGGTATGAATGGGGTGGGGGGGACTTTTGGCCCAATCTGCAGCTCATGGGTGGCCCCTTCCCTTTTGTTATTTATATCTGATAAATGGACAATATTTTACTGACTCCTTATTCATTAATTTACTTACATTTGTTTTCTTTCTGTCTTAATTCATTTTATTTGGATTGTAAAATTTAATTGCATGCTTGTTGGTACTCTCATTACCTGATCACCATAGGGGTAGGAGAGATATTTTTATATAAAGATGGGTCAGTAAATTTCCGGACAATGACACAAGTTGTGTTATTGCGGCTCTTAAATAATGAATAAGGGCTTAAAGTGCAGTCTCTCAGCTGTAATTTGAGGGTATTTACATCCAAATTGGATGAAGGGTTTAGGAATTACAGTTTTTTTTTAATTTTTGGCCCTCTCTTTCTGAAGGGACCAAAAGTAATTGGACAATTGACTTAAAAACTGTTGCATAGATAGGTGTTGACCATTCATTATTTCTTCATCATTTAAGCAGGTAAAATGTCTGCAGATGATTCCAGGTGTGACACTCCCATTTGGAAGTTGTTGCTGTGAACTCACAACAAAGGATCTCTCAATGCAAGTGAAAAAGGCCATCCTTAGGCTGCAAAAAAAAAAGAGAGAGATAGCAGGAACAGAATGTGCAGAGATAAAGTGGCACTGTCATGCCAAACTTACCTTTCCCCAATCGCTTCCTCTTCTCTTCCTGTGGGTCAGAGAAATTTTCCCACAATACTCACCCTTTTCCTCCGTTATCTCGCTATGCCTCCTTTCACTTTTCCCAAACGTCCTGTCATTTAGACAGGACACCAGCAAAACTACAGAATTTCGTCCTAACAGAATGTAAACAGTTTGATCAATCATGTTAGGACGCTCCTATTCGTGCCGCGAGCAGATAGCTCCCTATTTCCCACGGTATTAGCGAGCTATCTACCAAAATTCTGAAAGACCTAAATTGGTCTTTATTGGAGCCAACCAATAAGAGTGCTCTGATAGTAAAATTTTGAGCATTGCCTGATTGGTAACTTGCAAGGCTCAAATGTACCTATCAGAGCACTCTTATTGGTTGGCTTAAACCAACCAATCAGAGCCCTTGAAGGCAAATTACAGAGCGTGGGAAGGCTTTATAAGCCTTTCCCCACCCTGCGGAGCTCAGTCCGGTGGGGACATTCTGTGTTTATTTGTACGTCTGAAATTTCTATTAATTCATTCTCCTTTCTGACAAATGAATAGATGAAATTCCCATCCGAATTTCGAACAATAGCGAAAGCCCAAGTGTTTAACTGGGCATACACAGGAATTTCACAGCACTATCTAGTGTGGGCAGATGACGTGTTCCTCAGGGACTTCATCTGTACACACAAAGATGACGGCACCCAAGACCTAGGTGCGGGCATAAATTAAAGTTATTAAAAACTTAAATCGGGGGCTCTAGGAGCATTTGGAGGAAACTAGGGGCACAATAAAGTGTATTGGAGTCATAAGGGGGGTTAAAAAAAAATGATGCCGCCATGACAGTGCCGCTTTAAGTTAGTGGTTCTACAGAACTTGAAGGATTGGGGAGGCCTGGGGTTGCCTGATTTAAAAAAAATACTATTATGCAGCCAATGCAGAAGCTGCTATTAAATTTAATTTAGATTCACATAAACCAAGATGGTTAGAAATGGAAACAGAAAAATTCCACTCATAATCTATTAAATAATTAATTTGGCTCCCTATTTCTAAAAGACCTAAATTATCTACAATGTTTCCATCAACGAAAATCTAATTAAAAGCTTGGAATGTATTGTTTAAAACTTTAAAACCCAACTTGTCTTGGTCAAGACCTATGCCGCTTTCTATCCTAAATCATTATTATCCACAAATAGATTTAACTGACTGGCGCTCCACATTCATAAAAATATTGATAGTTGTTTCAACAATGATTCAACTAATGTAGTTTGAAAAAGGTAAAATTAAATATGATTTGGACAATAGTTGGGCCCCCCACTTACTGAGATCCTTCAAGAGCAATTTGACATCCCCAATCCTGAACACAAATTTGACAAATTAAAAATGTCGAACCTTGAAAAAATGTATTTCATCCAAATTAAAAATATATGATCTCCTTATGTTATTCTTGTTTTTTTTTCAGTTCACGATCCAAAACCAGATTTCATTCTAGCCTGGGAAAAGGATTGGGGGTCTGCAATGGGACCTAGAGGAATTTCTTGCATTCACATCATCTCTCAAAGGAATCACACAGTGTTCCAACCATATAGAAAATCACTGCAAAATTATAAACCGGTGGCACCTGGCCCCTTCAAGACTTCATAAAATGAACACAAAATATTCAGATAGGTGTTGGATGGGTTGTGGAGACCCTGGTACTCTTTCACATATATGGTGGCACTGTACAAAATTGCAGCCATTCTGACAGGGAATACAATCACTGATTAAAAAGATAGAGCCATCAATTATAACATTCTCTCCAGAGGTGAGTTTATTCAAAAATCTCCCTAAGACATCATGTATATAGATAGAATCATGTTAGGCCACATTCTTATTGCGACCACGTCGATCATACCTTGTTATTGGAAGTCTACTACTTTACCACCAATTAAGGAAGTACTGATTTTAGTGCTTGATAACAAAATGTATAAACTGGCGTTGAGGCAACCCTCACCTCAAAAAAAAATTCTGTAGACAATTCAGTTTGAAAAGAGATAGCACGAACATTAGGAGTGGCCAAATCAACAGTTTGGTAAATTCTAAAAAAAAACAAAAGAATGCACTGGGGAGCTCTGCAACAAAAAAAGGCCTGGACATCCACGGAAAACAACACAGTGAATGAATATAGGTTCCTTTCCATGGTAAATAAAAAAAACCTTCACAACATCCAGCGAAGTGAAGCACACTTTCCAGGAGGTAGGCACATCATTATCCAAGTCTACCATACAAAGAGGACTTCACAAGATTAAATGCAGAGGGTTCACCACAAGGTGCAAACCATTCATAAGCCTCAAAAATAGAAAGGCCAGATTAGACTTTGCAAAAAAAAAAAACATCTAAAAACCTGGAACATCATTCTTTGGATAGATTATACTAAGATTAACCTGGACCAGAATGATGGGAAGGATAAAGTAGACATGGACCAGCTCATGATACGAAGCATACCATATCATCTGAGGCAGTGTGATGGCATGGGCATGCATGGCTTCCAATGGCACTGGGTCACTAGTATTTATTGGTGATATGACAGAACAGAGAAGCAGCGGGATCAATTCTGAAGTGTATAGAGATATATTGTTTGCTCAGAATCGGCCAAATTCAGCAAAGGTGATTGGATAGCGCTTCACTTTACAGATGGACAATGACCCAAAACATACTGGAAAAGCAAACCATGAGTTTTTAAAGGCAAAAAAGTTGAATAATCAGCAATCGCAGAGTCAATCACCTAACTTAACCTGATCGAGCATTAATTTCACTTGCTGAAGACAAAACGTAAAGCAGAAAGACCCACGAATAAACAACAACTGAAGACAGCTACAGTAAAGGCCTAGCAAATCATCAAAAAAGGAGGAAACGCAGCGTTTGATGATGACCATGTGCTCCAGACTTCAAGCAGTCATTACCTGCAAAGGATTCTCAACAAAGTATTAGAAATTAACATTGTATTGATGATATTGTTTATTTGCTCATTTATATTTGATCCTCTGGAATAAGGTGGCTGTGTATGAAAATGGTTGCAATCGTAAGTATTTCATACAATATTTTTGTACAACCCCTTGAATTAAAGCTGAAAGGCTGCACTTCAATTGCATCTTACGTTTTTCATTTCAAATCCCTTGTGGTGGTGCACAAAGCCAAAATTATGAAAATTGTGTCAGTGTCTAAATATTTCCTGACCTGACAGTATAAAGTCATTAGCACAGTTTATCATTTTAATTAGCATATTAGGGCTTCCCTAAGCCAGTTTGGCAGGTAGTTGGTGCCCTCCTTGAATAAACAGCAGCCATACATTTACCACTTTACCCTGTGAGCGCCATAAGACTAGATTTTGTTCACAGTATGTCAATCATGTTTTGTTAGAATTTTGTGTCTGTGTTGTTTACCTATTGTACACCCCTGCTGAATATGTTGACGCAATATAAATAATTGTAATGAACCCATTCCTGACCAAAGACGGAAATTTTCAATTAATTTAAATATTTTAAAATGATATATTTTGCTAGTTGGGTTGGGTGGAAGTTATGGGAAATTTGGGGAATTTACTGTTAGTGCTGCTTCCTGCTAGTTAGGGGTTAACGGTAAAAAAAGGTTTATAAAAATTTTACAAGTGTAAAAAAATTTTTAAGAAAGTTTTACAAAGTTACAAAAATTGAATAAGTAAAAAAAGTTTAAAACTTTTTTTAAAAAGTAAAAAAGTTTAAAAGAGTAAAAAAATACATAAAAAAATGCTCATTACCACTACACCTGGTACAAACTAGCAGGAAAATGATCCCACGCTAAGGTTCAAAATATTCCTTTTGAAATACCCCAGGCTGTATACTTTAAAAAATGGTATGCGTTTGTGAAGTAGTTTGAATAACAAACCAGCTAAACTACTCCAAAATGGAACATGGACACTGCGTAAAACTTCAAAGTTAGAAAAAAACTAAATGGCTGCGTCTCAAATCTGCCCCTTCACCATCCACATACACCTGGCAAAGGTACATACAGGGGTATTCTTGTACTCAGATGTCATAGCTGAGCAACATATGAATTACAGGTAGTTCCCGACTTTACAAACTAATTGGTTTCAAAGCCTAGTTTATAAAGTGAGAGTTCATAAAGTAAGAACTAATTTCCCATAGACACACTGTAATAAACATTGGTTCCGTTCCTGACCAGCAAATTTTACCATTGAAAACCATAACATACCATATTGAAATCTTCATCAATTCCTCATCAATCATCCTCCTCAATGAAGAGACGTGCTGCACTTGTTGAATGGGGACACCTCTCTTAAGCCCTCCTCCTTCATTTTCTTCTTTATCAACTCCCCCCTCTCCTTTATTACTTTTCTTTCCCTTATTATATTTTTTACACTCCTCCTTCTCCTCTCTTACTTTCAAGCTTGCATCTCTTTTTTAGGACTATTCCTTTTATTTTTACAGATCTCAAACTCTCCCCTTTCTTTAGGCTCAGAAAGGCTACAGTAGGGCGGGGCCTGACAGCCAAGATGGCCGGCCGCATAATCTCGGAGCTCCTGCTACATTAGATCTAAGAGCAGAGTTACAGGGCGACCCGACCGCGCTACCGACACACGGTGACCAGCAAAGTGCACGGGACGATACAAGCTTTACAACGACTCCAACCCGGCACCGGAGCGCCGAGGAAAGGCTGAAACCGGCCATGCGGCCTATGCAAGAGCGGGACCCGTGGTCTGAGGGAAGCGGCCGATCCCACGGCCCGGGACACGCTCACCAGCGAAAAAACATCGCAGCCCCACCACCCCCCCCTATGGACCGGTGGGGGATATCCCGGTCCTCGTCGGGGGCGAATACCCCTGAATTGCGGAGTAATCAAGCGACAAAAATCTCAAGCACCCAGGGCCTATCCAAGATGGCGGCTCAGAGGCAGATTGAAACAAGACAACCACGCACCAAACCGCCCAAACATATCCTGGATTTCTATACCCAGCTTTGTACTTACCTCTGGAAGAAGCTGCGTAAACGAAGACAACTCTTCAGGCAGGCATTGAGAAATGCGGAGGCATGGATTCGCCCAGCTACCAGGCGCAGCCTGCGGGAAAATCTTACCCGCGACTATGGAACCGCATCTCCAGCGCATCGGAGCCAAACAAACACAAGGCGGGAAACGGCGCCATGTTCCCAGGGCAATACTGCTCCTATTCCTGGGCCTCAAAGCAAGACGCCCAACAGCACACAACAGGCTGACCAAGCGGCATCCCCAGAGACCGCTAAACGGAGACCAGCCAGCGTACCAAAGCTATCTACCGCATGGGGACTTTGGAGACCTCCGACCCCCACGCTCACACCACCAACTCCCCGAGCCCCAGCCTACGACAAGAATCACCAGAACGGTGAACACCACACGGGGACCTCGGAAAGCGCCCGGCAAGGGGAACAACCAATAACCTTAACCCCTTGCGCGCTGGCGATCGAGCAAACCAACACGCAAGACTACCCTCAGAAGCACACCAGCGGCATCGGGTGAGGACTTATAACTACCCGCCGTCCAGCAACCTGCCTCGGCACATACTGGGACCCGGGACGCTCGTATGGACATTGCAAACAAGTAATATTACTACATGTCAGACCCAGCCGTTTCTTTTCATTTCCATGATCTGATAAAGTCTGAATACGCCTGCTAGACATTTTCCCAGACAGCCTGTCGCCTGCTGATTTTACACTGACAAGCCTGACTACCCGGCGACTTACCTGCTCTCTTTTCATTTCATATACTCATGTCCCATAAACGTGTATGTTACCCCACTTTCACAATGGCTTTAGCCTCACCATGCCTCAAAATGTACCACTGTTAAATGTAACTTGTCTAGCTAGGCATACTTGCTATTGTCATTTAAGGTGATTTACTAAATCTAACCGCATAAGCTACCCTCAAGCTGCTGATTACCGATAGACGTTTCGTTCAACTTACACAAATGTACAAAGTTTTAACATACACTGCTTATTTGTTTAGTTTTATCTTTTAAATGTGGGCCATTTTGTTCTATCTAAGAACTGTCATAGTTGACAGCTAAAATTGACTAAGCCTATACGAAGGCTTACACTGGCTAGCATCGTGATTTGCTGCCCCCTGGTGGCCAATATTAAGCAGTGTGGAGAAACCTACTCCTGTCACTATGTCATATAAGCCTGAAACTTAACACTGTATTATACTTATTCAAATTAGCATGTATAGCTCAGTCATACACTTTTATTAACGTGTACTTAGCTTGATATACCTAAAAACCTAAACGTGTTGTTTCCTTTACCATGACTTAGTATATCAATACTGTTTAACCCTTATTACTAAAAAATGTATGCATCCTTTGCGAGCCACAATACTGTTACCAAATGTTTACATACCTTGAGCCTGCCAACGCCGCTGTGGCGACACAGGCACTGTTGTACAAACCTGCATACCAAAAATAAAGAATAAAAAAAAAAAAAAAAGAAAGGCTACAGTACAGTCTAAACCTGTTTTTTAGACTTACCTTTATCTTCAGGAACTGTGTTCCTGATCCTCTTCTCTCTTCTTGTCTACTTCTGGTCACAAATTCTTCTTCTCTTATTGTTTGTGCTCCAAAGAACGCTCCTTGGTCCAGATCCACAGACCGCTGACATAAAGGGACGGTAAAACAAAATGGCGGCACATCCAGGAAAAAGTTTATAAAGGCGGGAGTTCATAAAGCCGGAGTTCATAAAGTGAGAAATTCCTGTATTATACAGCCGTAGCACACATAAGATTTGCAAAATATACTGTGCAAACTCACTTTGTGTATCAAAAAGGCAGAAAAAATGCTTATTGCCACTACACATGGTGCAAGCTAGCGGAAAAATGATCCCACGCTAAGGTTCAAAATATGCCTTTTGAAATACCCTGGGATGTCTTCTTTAAGAAATGGTATGCCTTTATGGTGTAGTTGGAATATATAGCCTGCTAAAATACTCCAAAATGGGACATGGACACAGCGTAAAAATTCAATGTTTGAAAAAAAAATGTAATGGCTGTGTTTCAAATGTGCCCCTTCAATGTCCACATATACCTGGCAAAGGTACACACGGGGTATTGCTGTACTCAGACGACATAGCTGAGCAACATATGAAGTATTATACAGCCGTAGCACATATAAGGTTTGCAAAATATACTGTGCAAACTCACTTTGTGTGTCAAAAAGGCAGAAAAAATGCGTATTATCACTATACTTGGTACAAGCTAGTGGAAAAATTATCCCACGCTAAGGTTTAAAATATGCCTTTTGAAATACCCTGGGATGTCTTCTTAAAAAATTGGTTTGCTTTTATGGTGTAGTTGGAATATGTGACCTGCTAAAGTGCTCCAAAGTGGGACACAGGCATAAAAACCCTCCATGAAAATTGACACATAAAAACCTGAAGTTGTCACGTCTCTTTTACAGCACTGTAACTTCATAAAATAGTGTCTAGGTCAGGCATAGGCAACGTTCGGCACTCCAGATGTTATGGAATACACCTCCCATAATGCTTTGCCAGCATTATGGATGTAAGAGCATTGTGGGGGATGTAGTCCACAACATCTGGAGTGCCGAAGGTTGCCTATCCCTGGTCTAGGTCATACATTGGGCATATTGTTTTACTCAGAAGATGTAACTGAGCATAATTTGGGGGATTTTATGACAGTGGCACATATCAAGTGTAAGAAATACTCAGCAAAAATGCAATTTGTATTTTTTATCATTGTCATAAATTGGGGAAAAAAGGTGAAAAGGTAAGGCACTATATACGCCATATAGGATACCCTGGGATGTCTGCTTTATTGAATGAAAGCCCTTTGTGGGGTTATTTGAACAGTCAAACTGCTATAATAACCCAAAATGAGACATATGCCCGTCAAATACATCTATGAAAATTCTAACTATTGAAACTGAAATAGCCTTGTCTGTTATATGGCATTGTAGATTCACAGAATAGTGCCAAAGGCATACAATGGGGGTATTGTTATACTCAGCAGATGTAGCTGAACACAATATGGGGTTCAGTGCAGGAATAGCACACACCAGCTTTACAAAATACACATTACAAAAAATATGCCAAAATACAGAAAAAAATTTACTCCAATATTTAGCAGAGATTGGTGATGAAATGTTAAAAGTGTCAAAATAACCTTAGGTATATAGCCTGTGATATCTACTTTATATAAATATATACTTTTCTGGGGCAATTTTGTTTTCTGTGATGGCTACTAAACCTAGAAGACAAACACATAAACTTCTAAAATTGTTTCACATTGAAATTTTATTTTAGACCTTGTATTTTGTGTCCTGTAACTTTCAATATAAGATGGAATCCTACACATACAGGATTATGTAGTCTATAAATCAAGACACATAAATGAATTTATTTTGAGTAACTTTTTGTAAACTGGACATATTATGCAAACACTATTATTGCCAAAACTGTGAAAAAAAATCTTTGTTTGTTTTCCCATTTTTTGCCATTTTCTTATAATTAATGAGAATGTATCTATGTATATGTGACGTCAAATTAAAGCCCCTTTTGCCCTCTAAAAAAGAGTATATAATATGTGTTGGTGCAATAAATGACAGAGATGCAAATTGCATTTGAACACAAACAGAATAAATGCAAAAATGGCTCGTGTACTTAAAGCATGTCCACTAAACAGTGAGCAGCCTATGACCAATAAGTCACCTTGATTGGGGGGGTGTTTCATTTAGGGCCCCCACCCACCGCTCAGGGGTGGGGGCCGGGGGGGAGGACAGTAGCCCCCCCCTTATAGTTTTATTAGGGCCCCCACCCACACCTCAGGGGTGGGGGCCAGGGGGGAGGACAGTAGGTCCCCCCCCTTATTGTTTTATTAGGGCCCCCACCCACCGCTCAGGGGTGGGGGCCGGGGGGAGAGGACAGTAGCCCCCCCCCCTATCTTTATTTAGGGCCCCCACCCACCGCTCAGGGGTGGGGGCAAGGGGGGAGGACAGTAGGTCCCCCCTTATTGTTTTATTAGGGCCCCCACCCACCGCGCAGGGGTGGGGGCCAGGGGTGGAGGACAGTAGGTCCCCCCCTTATTGTTTTATTAGGGCCCCCACCCACCGCTCAGGGGTGGGGGCCGGGGGGAGAGGACAGTAGGTCCCCCCCTATCTTTATTTAGGGCCCCCACCCACCGCTCAGAGGTGGGGGCCAGGGGGGGAGGACAGTAGGTCCCCCCCTTATTGTTTTATTAGGGCCCCCACCCACCGCCCAGGGGTGGGGGCTGGGGGGGGGACAGTAGGTCCCCCCCTATCTTTATTTAGGGCCCCCACCCACCGCTCAGGGGTGGGGGCCAGGGGGAGGACAGTAGGTCCCCCCTTATTGTTTTATTAGGGCCCGCACCCACCGCGCAGGGGTGGGGGCCAGGGGGGGAAGGACAGTAGGCCCCCCCCTTATTGTTTTATTAGGGCCCCCACCCACCGCGCGGGGGGGGGTTATTAGTTTTTTTGTTTTTTACAGTGAGCAGCTATAGGCTGCTCACTGCTTACTACACATGCCCATACTCGCGGTATAGCGAGTAGGGGCATATTATTTACTAATACTAAGTAATCTTTACTTAGTATTAGTAAATTTGGCTGAAAGACCAATTTAGGTCTTTCAGCCTTTTAGTAGATAGCTCCCTAATACCGTGGGAATTAGGGAGTTATCTTCTAAGTGCCTGCAAGATGCAGCCGCAGCAATGAATAGGATCGGAGTTTCATTCATTAGAATGAAATTCCGATACGAACAAAGTACCGAATTGCATCCTAACACCAATGGAGAAACTCTTCTCATTCTGTTAGGATGCAATTCGGCAGTTTTGCTGGCGTTCTGTCTAAGTGACAGGACGTTCGGCAATACTGACAGGAAGCATTGTGGGAACAGGGAGGAAAGCTAGGGATCATGGGAAAATTGCTCTGACCAGCGGAAATGAAGCACACTTTGCTCCTCTGCTGGTCAAGCGGAGGAATCCTCAATAAGGCAAAGAGTCCCTACTTTGTCTTATGATTTTAAAGAAAACTAAAGAAGACAGGAAGAAAAGAATAACAGATCCCGAGAGAGAGGGAGAAGAGGAAGAGATTGAGGAAAGGTAAGTTTGGCATGACAGTGCCGCTTTAAGGGTAAGACAAGCTTTTGAAGCTGTGTCCTTAAGGGGTTAAAACCCTTTACTGCCAGAGTGTTTGTGTATTTATTATTATTTATGTAATTCCACTTCTGGCAGTTCCTAGCTGGCTAATGTTAATTCTGTGCATATTTGGCGTCTGTCAAACAAACAACAAATGGCGGCAAGGCACCCCTCTCTGTGCTGCCCAAGTGCTCCCCTTATCCTAATCTCCCTTGTTATTATTATTATTGGCATTTATTTAGCGCCAACAGATTCTGTAGCATTTTGCAATATTATAAGAGGGGGGATTTAACTATAAATAGGACAATTACAAGAAAACTTACAGGAATGATAGGTTGAAGAGGACCCTGCTCAAACAAGCTTGCAGCCCTTATATTCCTCCAGTGAGGGGTTACATCACCAAAGGAGAATGAGACTGCAGAGGGAACTGGGCTGCATATAATGTACGTATATGCTTTAGGAAGTGCTGGATAATGCGGTAAAAACTATTTCCTCCAGGAAATTCCTGAACTGATCTGGGTGATTTTTGGATATGTTGGTCACCCAGATTAGGGCTATCAGGGGATGTAACTTTTGTGGGGATTTTATGTGTTTTAAGGCATTTTGGGGGTTTTGTAAAAATGTGTGTTTTTTGTGTTTGGAGATAATTGAGTTTAGTATAGTGCTTGACTCAATAATCACCTTAGTAAAGGGGAAGGCTTATTGTATTGTATATGGGTCATGTATTGCAACACTGTTATTATTGGTCTGTGACTTTGTAATGGAGTTCCCCTCAAGGTCCAAGTCGGAGTGCCCCTTGCCTGTGGATTGTCAGAAAAGTGTGGCCTCGTCTCATCTGTGGAGGGGACAGCTATATTCACTCTGGGGATTGCTATACTCCTTATACTTTCTGGAATTATAATTACTAGCTCTTATAAGAGCTGTTCCTGCTATACTCTCTGGAGTTGGAGAGGTTCACCCACTGGAAGCTGGATCCTGGTCTTGGGTCCAGGGTGGGTGGAGGACGGCTACGGGGCTACAGTGCTTATGGTGTCTGGTGGAGTGATTGGTGTCCTCGGTGAGCACTAGTAGCATCGATTGACGGAGGCACCTGGTCTGGGTGCCAGGCGGTCCGTCACACTGTGTATATTCCAACCTCTTCAGGCATTATAGGACTCAGAGTTGTTATCTTGGCAAAGGGAAGTAGCACAAAATATTGACTAAAAGGGTGCGAAAATTTGTGCAACACATATGTTTAACAAAGATTTATTTTTTGTTGTGTTTGCAATTGTTTGATATTTTTTCACAGCCTTCTTTGCTCATATTTACCAAATGTGCCAATATTAGTGGTGATCACTGTATATATTTCATAATATCCTATTGATGATATAAGACAAGTTGATTTAATTTGATTTAATTGTTATGTTCTCTGCAAATTAGCATGAACTAAAAATAAAAGCTAAACTAAAAACAAAAATAAATAACACAATAATTTCAGAGAATACAATTTTGTTGCTATCTGACTTTTACAAGCATAGAAAGAAGCCCAAAGTCTGATTAGATAGCTAAGCTATTATTAATAGTTTTGTATCAATAAATATCAAAAACACTAACATAAATAATTACCCTGTGCTTTGGCACAATCTTGTTTTTTGAACACTACTGGTCCAGGTTAAAAGTTTTAATATATTACAGACACGGTAGAACTTTAAATCATTAGTCACGGAATTCCAGAAGTCATATTAGTACATTGTCCACAAAAACGTTTATGGGCCCATATAAGCCAATGGACCGTGATGTATTTCCTGGGGAACAAAAGGGCTCCAGAGAATGAGCCAATATAATTTCCCACATCCTATTCTCGGACATTATTTAATCACATTAACTTGCAGAATGATACATATTAATTTCAAGTAAATAAAATGTTCCCATTAATTGTATCATTTTATACAGTTTTTAAAATATATTTGCTGAAACTAGTCACAATGCTCCTGGCAGAATTTGTATTTTAATCCAAATCCAATAATCAAAATATTTCTCCCATTGGTAGGTATGGCACACAATAATTCAGCCAATAAGTGGAAACATCTGTTCCTGAAAGCGTGCTTCTCATTTGAATGCCTCTGAATAATTCTCCTTGAGATGCTTCAGACTCATTTTACCCTCCACGAGCTGTGTGGTTGACAAAGTAGACATAGTATGTGTTAACATGAGAAATTTACTAATTTTAATCCTACTGCATTTTTTTTTCCTTTGTTATTTTTTTTTTTTAATCTTTATTCATACACATGCATACCTACAATTATATGTAGGTAATGTATATCATGCACCAGATGACCTCACTTTATACCTATCAAGATCAATGTAATACAATCTAGAAAGAAGATATTTTTTATCAAAAGAAAATGCTGTTAAATGAAAAGCGGTTCGATTGCAGTTACCCAGAATAGTCAATATTTCAGCCTTCAAAGTGCCCTACAGGTGCCTTG
Source organism: Pelobates fuscus (assembly GCF_036172605.1). Lineage (NCBI taxonomy): Eukaryota > Metazoa > Chordata > Amphibia > Anura > Pelobatidae > Pelobates > Pelobates fuscus. The sequence goes on from NC_086320.1 coordinate 99,266,660, forward strand.
CTAATATATAAGGTATATATTGTATAAAAACTACTAAATAGAGTCAGGATAACTCCTCACAACTATGTGGGGGGTCCCTCCTCCATAAACGAGAACCTCTTAACGAATTAAGTATCCATAAATATAGTATAAGCCTTTGGTATAGACGAAAAATAAAGCGGGATTGGAATACCGCCCACTTTAAGTGTGCAGACTCCCACTCCACCAAAAGAAGTACCTTTAAAAGTAAAAATTTGTATAAGTGGTATAAACCTTTATTAAAGCCGAATATTAGGATATTAAAATATAAAGAGCCTAACAAGAACAGTAGGTTCTATGTGAAAAAACAAAACCCAAACAAATGTGACATTGTGAATAAACACCTTTAAAATTCTGGGTAGAATAGTCTCAAAGGCCACTTTGACTAGTAAGAGGATTTTAATAGCTATTATAAGTATTCTCAAATTTGAGTAATTGAATAATTCAGTAGATCGATACCTCCAGAGTATCAAGGTACAAATAATTAGTGGCTGTAGTGTATAGAGGTTGTAAAAAATTGAACCAAAACTAAGGAATAAACTGAATATGGTCAGACAGACAAATCAGCAATAACAACTGACATACACTGTATCACGTTTGAATTGATACCTAATACCCCCTAATATAAACCAATCCTTCTTGAATGTAACTAAATTGTATAAGAAACAAACTAGAACCTGCTGGGAGATCTCTTCATTGGAAAACTATGTAAAAAAAAAAAAAAGATATGATCCCCAGGGGTCTAAGGGTACACAATATTCCAACAGCAAACACAGATAACCCAGACTTTATTAAGGAATGGGAATCAGCAGCTGGGGCTTGCTCAAACAAATTTATGGAAATCATTTGTACATTTGAGAAAGAAAACCTGAAGGATACCAATCAGAAACCTGGGGAGGAGATTGATAAACTCAATACATTTAAAACCGACCCTAACTTCTCCATTTTAAAGAATAATCTAAACAAAATCTGGACAGATACCAGGACTCGATCAAGTCTAGAAAGCACCACAAATTTATTAGGGAATCCAGAGATTACGCAACTGGCCATGTATATAAGTTTCCTAACCGTCGCCCAAGACATAATTCTGAAAATAACTTTACCTCCGAGTACGACTCCTCGGATACAGACTCTAATCATCAAACCACCCCATCTGAATCACAACCCCAAACTCAATCTACCCCCAGTACTAGCAATCCTCGTAGTATCTTAAAAAATGGGGTGAATTTTTTAGCCCTGGGCCAACAGGAGGACTACCCAAATTACCAGACCCTGTACCAATCTCAGAACCAGAGGAGAGAAAGGGGTGCGGGGAGAAGGGTGAGAAGGGGGAGCAGGGGGGCGATGAGAAAACAGTACTAGCCAGGTTCCCTATAACACCACCTCCCTGCACTGGAAAACCCCAAGTTTTAAACCTATCATCCTGCCAGCTAAGTGAACAACACATAAAATTTTTGGAAAGAGGTCTTTCCTTTGTGCCGACCCCCCTATTCGATAAATGTTCATGAGTGAAAGATTTACATCTCTTTGTGCGCAAGTTGGCGCTACATATACACCACGAATTGAATAAAGAGAAGAAAGCTAGGTCTCTTGGACTCTCAAGCAAGTACCTAGATCATCTGAGCACATTGATCTCACTCTTGGAGGAAAATGACGACCAAGTATTCTTACTTATACTGAATTAAAACCTAAAATGCTTTTACCTCCAACTTCTCAACCTTTAGGAACATTGATCTGTTCCTGGAGGCAGTTAAAATTGAAATTGAGAGTATTGATGTAAAGGACCTTGACCTCTTTCCAAACGCAAATCTCCCCAGAAAAGAACAACTGGCATTACAGTCACTGAGGGAGAATGATCAAATTATCATAAAACCGGCAGACAAAGGGGGTAATGTGGTGGTTCTGAATAAATCAGACTATGTGACAATGGTCCAAAAGGTTTTGAGTGATGGGGATACATATAGGGTCCTTCACTCTGACCCTACGGAGGTATACTTGGCAAAATACAAGGGTATTCTGGAAGAGGGATGCAGTGGACGGTTGCTGTCGGATGACGAATACAGATTTATTCTTAATTGTCATCCAAGGATAGCAACCTTCTACTGCTTTCCCAAAGTCCACAAGAATATCCAAATCCCAACTGGCTGCCCTATTGCGTCCAGTGTTGACAACATCACTCAGAACAGTAGCCTCTATTTAGATAAAATTCTGAGGCCATTCGTTGTAAAAAATTACCGTCATATGTCAGGGACATCAAACAAGCCCTGTCTCTGCTGAATAGTCTTCAGGTACCACCTTTGGCCAACCTGTGTAGCTTAGATGTGGAGTTCCTCTACTCCTCTATTCCACATCAAAAAGGAATAGAGCACACAAGACACTTTTTAGAACAAAGAGGCGCAAACCATCATGACCATACAGAATTTGTCTTGAGACTGTTACATTTTATCCTGTCACACAATGTTTTTCTGTTCAACAATGAGTTCTACCACCAGGTGAGGGGTACAGCCATGGGGCCACCTGTGCACCCTCCTACGCTAACCTTCACATGGGGTGGTGGGAGGACCAGATAATAGGTCTCTCAGATACCCTGTCAGACTTCAGATCAAAAATACTATCTTGAATGAGAGAATAAAGAGTTGCGGCGCACTCAGACTACAAAAAACAAGGAAGGCTACTAAAATGCCTATCTAAGTATAGATATGGGGATTTGGTTCCACCATATGGCCATATGTTGTTAAGCCCACCACTACTTTCAAAGTACCCCATTATTGGTGGGTCCTACACTAAAATGTGGGGGCAAATTAAATAGCAATAGTGTTAAAAATAAAAGTTATAAATTAGCTACTGGTAAGAGCATAGTGAGTATACAAACAAAAGTGATGTAAGCAATTAAAAACAGTGTTAAAACTAAATAGTTAATGTGTTAGTGCTAAAATGAGTATACTCACTATTGCAGATGACTGTGCTAGCTGGAAAAAATAATAAAAGTGACCTGACTAATGATAAACTCCTCCTATATATACACACCTGTGGCCACCTCTAAAGGAGACTCTGAAGCTGGGGGGGGGGGCCTAGGCGGGGTGCTTAACCCCTAAGGAATCTGGTCTGGATTCCAAATATAATATGAACAGAGAAAGGATAGGGGGCACTCCCGAGACCTGAATTTTGTATGAAAGGTGCTGCCGCTGTGACCAAAACTTCATGAATGAGAGAATAAATAGTTGCGGCGCACTCAGACTACAAAAAACAAAGAAGGCAACTAAAATGCCTATCTAAGTATAAATATGGGGATTTGGTTCCACCATATGGCCATATGTTGTTAAGCCCACCACTACTTTCAAAGTACTCCATTATTGGTGGGTCCTACAATAAAATGTGGGGGGCAAATTAAATAGCAATAGTGTTAAAAATAAAAGTGTTACATTAGATACTGGTAAGAGCATAGTGAGTATACAAACAAAAGTGATGAAAGCAATTAAAAACAGTGTTAAAACTAAATAGTTAATGTGTTAGTGCTAAAATGAGTATACTCACTATTGCAGATGACTGTGCTAGCTGGAAAAAATAATAAAAGTGACCTGAATATTGATAAACTCCTCCTATATATACACACACCTGTGGCCAACTCTAAAGGAGACTCTAGGCCCCCCAGCTTCAGAGTCTCCCTTACTCCCTTACCACTACCCTATATAAAAAACACTGCCTCCAACGCCCTTCTCAGATGGGATAGCTGTCAACCGAAGCCATTAAAACAAGGTAAACAAGGTGGGACAGTATCTCAGGATCAGGAGAAATTGTACTAGTCTACAGGACTTTAAATCAAAAGCGAACATACTGAGACAACAATTTAGAGAAAAAGGTTATCCAAATAGGGGCCTTAAAAGAGCCTATAGGAGAGCCTTGGAAACCGACAGGATAAATCTTCTATCGGATGGACCAAGTACCAAGAAGGCTTGGGATAAGACCATAAGGATGATAGGCACTTATGTCACAGGCTGGGACGTAGTCTATAATTCCCTTAAAAATTTTTGCCCAATCTTACTTAAAGATAAACACCTGAAGGACGTCCTTGGCCCAAAGTTCTCCATCACGGCACGGAGGGGTAAGAACCTTCGGGACCTACTAGTCCCAAGCCATTTCTCCACTAAACGGATCCCGCCGACCACATGGCAAAGCGTAACATCCCCACTGGTACATATGGATGTGGTAGATGTGTGGCGTGTAAGTACATGTCAAGGGAATCTAAACATGTGATCAATAGTGAAAGAACTCATTCCTTTAAAATCAATCACTTTTTCAATTGTAATAGCGTAGGGCTGGTCTACTTATTGACATGTAGCTGCACTCTCATGTATGTGGGTTAAACATTCCGTCAGTTTAGGGAACGAATAAAGGAACATGCTAGGTCCCCTAAAAATTGTGTAGAAATCCCTATTTCCAGATGTAGCAGAGACCTTCTAGCTGTCCATCATATTCCCGTTTTATTTGGCAACTTTCGTGTGGATTTATTGTATACATGAGCATTTGTCTGGTTGTTCGGTAAAAAGCCTCAAAGACTTCAGTGAACTGCTTCATTCGACATACGAAACAAAATACCGAACAACCAGACCACCCTTGTGTGAAGCGTGGCTTCAATTTACCTCCCCATTCGTTTTTATTACACCTATTAGAAAAGGCACGAACACACTGTTGTATGTACGAACACGTGACGGCGGCCATCTTAGCATACGAACGCTCAGCGGTGTTTGGTCATCGAGTGTCTGGAACTCAGATCGGACATTCGACTACGTGAACACCGATAAGACCTGTAGGGTTCCATAAACTGTCGAACGAAACATCCGAACAGCTCGCCACTCGGCTAAATGAATCCCCCGAACAAGGGGCTTCATACGAACCCCAGCTCAACCCTGGATGGTAAGGATTTTCGTGTCTTTTTCCTTGTGTCTCCCTTGCATGGGAGAGATGCAGGGTATGTGGAATAAAAGTTCAGTTCTGCTCCTGATACTGTGTGTCGTCCTGTCATTGGGAAAGGTGATGGGATATCCTTGGATTGTTTTGCTGACTGTGGATGCTATTCTCTTGGGTTTTACTACTTGTTCCTGAGCCCTACTTGGATTACCAGCGGAAATAGTCTGTGGGAAATCAGTATTCCGCTACACCAGACACCTCAAAGAACATAATGGTGGGATGTGGTGAAGCCAACCTCGCCACTGTGAACTGGAGGAGCCTGGTTGCCCGCCTGCTGCCTTTGGATTATGGACCGGCAACTAAAGGGTTAATTTTGCTGTACAGAAGGATTTATTTCTCCCTTTCTGCACAGCAGTTCGGTAGATTCCATCTACCGAACAAACAGCCGTTTACCAACCTCCCCAGAGCCGTGGGAAGCCGGCCGGCGTTGTTAATGGGCCACCCAGAGTCTGGCGTGTGCCTCCCATCTACCTCCCAGAAGCCGCGGTTAACCGCGGCTTAACAAGCGTGTGCCGGCAATTGACCACCCAGTAGCTGCGGTTAACCGCAGCTTAATTGATTGTTACTGGGTGGTCGCGGTTACACGTAGCCGCCACACGATGGCGGTGTTCTGGAGCTCCCCGGGCAGCCAGCGCTTTTCTGCCCGGCTTTCCTGCACCAAACCCGGACACTGTTACGTGCAGGCACCGCTGAACCTCCAACCCCTGGTTCTATTCGTACGGATTGAGCGAATGCATGTTAATTCGGTAGTTTCTTTTATGCAAATGTTTTAACCCAGATAGCCATGCCATGGAGCCTGTTCGTGTAATTAAAGACTTTAGCTCCATGGCAATTAAACTGTATTTGTGTGGTCTGAGTGCCATTCACCTAATAATGTGCACTCAGACCTGAGCTATCTGGGGATATGTTAAATGTGTATATTCTCTGTACCATTTGTCCTATTGTATATTTTAAAGTGATATACTATATTTGTATCACCACGTGCATAATGGAGTCTTGCCTCTGTCCTGGGAGATAATTGAATTACTTCTCTAATTATCTCCAGGACAGAGGGGAGGAAGCCAGGATGCATTGTGGGAAAGTATTGTGGCTGTATGTACTAAAATGATACATGTCTGTCTGCTGTTTCAGTCTCCCATTCGGTCCCTTAGGGGAGTGTCCATCAGGTGGGAGACCTGCATAAATACTGGGCAGGTAGCCCTCAGTAAAACAGATTCTGCTTGATCCTCAAACCGATGTGTCGTCTCGTTTTTGGGGGAATTGGATTGTATGCTGACTGCCAGGAGTGTAAGCGGATTGTATGCTTTTCCTGTTCGGCTGATTCCAGAGTTCGTGTATTTCCAGTTCAGGAGTTGGTGAATTCGTACAGTTTGCCGTTCGGGAGATTGGTGCTTGCAGTAGCTACTGGCCTATGGGAAAGGGGATTATCGCCTAAACGTTTGTTATCCTCTTGTAAGTGAAACGGTCCATTACATGGGACATCTAGGGACTTATGGTTCTGTGGCTTGGAACTGGACAAACATGACCAGAGACGGGGTGATTACGATAGGACTCTACGCCAAAGGGAGTGCAGATGGATCCATAAACTTGGAACTTTGAGTCCAAGAGGTCTAAATGAGGGTTTTTCATTCTCTCCATTTATATAATTAGTGAGCATTGCTTCCTCTAATTCCGGGTTTACATCTGCTCCAGTTCTGGTATGTTAAACTTTAAAATTTACCTGCATGTAGTTTTATATATATGCCTACTCCCCCTAGTCTCTCCTCCCGCATATATATTTTTAGTAGGGGGATCCCAATATTCTCATGAGTCATGCTTTAATCAGATATGTATAAATCAATGAATTGTGACTTTAAGAGAGAATAGCTCTTGACTGATAATTAATATTAATGGGATCCATTTACAGTTCTTGGATACATCTATATTCTGAACAAATATGTCCGTATTTATTTAGAGGTTAATTCTTTGTAATTATGTGTTGGGACTGTCCCCGTGCGATCAGTTTGAAAGATCTGTTTACAGCCCCCTAAACACATTCAGAATAAGTATGAATCAATATGCCTGTATATAGTCGGGCATTTGCTTTCTGCAACAATGTTTTGAGACTGTAACTTTATTATTTTGGCATCCTCTGATTTTGATCCGGCGCTCTGCAGGTTAATTGGGTTGCCAGGGAACATATTAACATCTTACTGGGAGTCTGTCTCTAATCCCTTCCCCTAATTCTGATGAGCATTTGGCTTCACCAATGGGAGTGAGTCAATTGAAAGATACTCCCACGTAATGTCTGATACGATCGGATTGGATGATGGAGGTAGGAGGGAGGGCTTTATGTCCTCATTTAAACACTCATGGGAACACTTGACACTTAGCTCTTGACAAAGGCATATCCTTACGCCGAAACGCGCGTCGAAAGCTTTTGGTGCCTATTACTTCGGTAATTTAATGATTTGGCAGTTAGTACTTTGAAGCATTTGATGCTTGCGTAACAGCTACAATATACAACAAGTTGGATAGTCACTTGTGTGCAGCGATTCTAACACTTCAGCCCATTTTGGCGGTACTGCCCCTAAATGCATCGTTATTAGACAAGCCCCCCACTTTTTTTTTTTTTTTTGCAACCATCCCCTCCTCTACTTTGTTTGAAGCCGGGTACATGGTGTCCACGCCATAGTGAACCCTTTGATTAATATGGTCTAATTAAGGGATGGACAAGAATACCTATACTTTGTAAACTGTGTATAAAGTCCAAACAGAAAGTTCTGAAGCTGCCAAAGGAAAGCGAAAGATTTTGTGAGAGGGAATAAAAACAGTATAGTGAATATGCTCTAACCGGAAAAATAGGATTCCACCGAATCCTAAGAGAGGCAAGGCATTCTACGGTTGAACCTGGGAGGAGTCAGCCAGGTCTCCACAATTCTCCCTGTGGATCACTACACCCCGGACCCGGTATTCAGTTTCATCGATACCTCCCTCGTGGGTTCCAGCTCCACCTCTCAGCGTGAGGTCAGAGGCGGAGGATCCTGGGACTCACACGCCGTCCTTACCGGCTGTAAGGAGGGAAAAGAGAAGGATCTTTCCTATCTTTTGCAATCCGAATCCATCTGGGTCTGGATCACAGGTTTTATATCTTTACATATTTGAGACTTAATAGACTGTACTCCTACCTTAGTATTTCACCGTTATTTTTTACATAGTGGCATTTTTTATTTTTATTATACAATAAACTTCATATATTTTTATTCAACAATCTGGTTTTCTAGTGGACATCTATTACAAGGTTATTGCCATTTGCTCTATTTATCTTCTGGACTTTGCATCTTCTTAATATTTTAAGTAGATTAAATTCATAGGTGCTTGATTTACCCGGCATTGTTATTACAGGCCGCGTCATAGCTACTTGTGATACAAAAGTGACAGATTCTGGACAGTTACTTTTTTGCAACATAATAAGGACTATCAGTTGGTAATTTATTATTACTGAATGCTCAATTGCAATCCTATTGTGATACACACGTGTTTTTACACAAACCCTACTTTTAACTATGTTAAATTGCATTTTATGATTCTGTTTTTAAGATTATACTATTGTGATTATCTTTATTGCATTTATTTTATATCAATATTAGATTTAATTTCTTGCTCCTGGAAATTCACACTTTAGGGTGTTCTTAGTTTATTTGTGTATAAAGTCCACTTAGCAACACTTTTTACAACCACTATACACTACAGCCACTAATTATTTGTACCTTGATACGCTGGAGGTATCGATCTACTGAATTATTCAATTACTCAAATTCGAGAATACTTATAATAGCTATTAAAATCCTCTTACTACTCGAAGTGGCCTTTGAGACTACTCTACCCAGAATTATAAAGGTGTTTATTCACAATTAGTGATGTACCGAACTGTTCGCTGGCGAATAGTTCCTGGCGAACATAGCATGCGGTGTTCGGTCCGCCCCCTATTCGTCATCATTGAGTAAACTTTGACCCTGTACCTCACAGTCAGCAGACACATTACAGCCAATCAGCAGCACACCCTCCCTAGCAGACCCTCCCACCTACTGGACAGCATCCATTTTAGATTAATTCGAAAGCTGCAACCATTTTTTTTTTCAATTTTTTTTTTTTTTTTAGTGCATATAAATGTTACAAGTAGATACTACCCCCAGACACTCTGTGTTACTGCAGATACTCCCTCCAGACACCCTGTGTTACTGCAGATACTCCCCCCAGACACTCTGTGTTACTGCAGATACTCCCTCCAGACACTGACACAGAGCAGAATAGGGACTGTTCCCCCTACATAGGGTCACTTGGCAGATATGGATTGACACCTATCCTAAGGATCCCTGATAAACACTGACACGGAGCCCTCCATGGGTGAAGATGGATTAATTTTTTTTTGTGCTCGGGTTTTTAATTTTATTTTTAAGTTCGACGGGTATGATGGCTTTTTATTTGGCCTTTTTTGGGGCTAAGAAAATGAAGATTTTAGAAGAAGAAGACGTTGAATAGTAAGTTGAATTTTACTTTAGAGGGTAGTAATTTTATTCCCCCTTCACAATTTTTTAGGGTGAGGGGGGTAGGTAGGGGCTTTTTTATTTGGTTGTGTGACTAGGGGCTTGGGGACACACACTGCATACACACTATACACACACTGCACACACTATACACACACTACACACAATATACACACACTATACACACAATATACACACACTGTACACACTATACACACACTGTACACACTATGCACACACACACTACACACACTGCATACACACACTACACACACTATACACACTGCACACTCTATACACACACTATACACACACTGCATACACTATACACACTCTGCACACACTGCATACACACTGCACACACTGCATACACTATACACACACTGCACTAGCTATACACACACTGCACACACTATACACACACTGTACACACTATGCACACACTGCATACACTATGCACACACTATACACACACACTACATACACACTGCACACACTGCACACATTATACACACACTACACACACTATACACACAATATACACACACACTGTACACACTATGCACACACTGCACACACTGCATACACTATGCACACACTATACACACACACTACACACACTGCATACACACACTATACACACTCTATACACACACTGCACACACTATACACACTATACACACACACTATACACACTCACTATACACACAATATACACACACTGTACACACTATACACACTCACTATACACACAATATACACACACTTTACACACTATACACACACTGCATAAACATACATTTAAAAAAAATTGCAGCTGTTTTTTACATTTCAAAGTTGGGGAGGGGGTGCCAAATAAAGGATCCGCCCCGGGTGCCAAATGCTCCAGGTACGCCCCTGTATAGAGGGGAGCCATGTTACTCTGTATATAGAGAGGAGCCATGTTTACACTGTATATAGAGGGGAGCCATGTTACTCTGTATATAGAGGGGAGCCATGTTACACTATATACAGTGGAAACATGGCTCCCTCTATATACAGAGTAACATGGCTCCCTCTATATACAGAGGGGAGCCATGTTTACACGGTATATAGAGGGAAGCCATGTTATTCTGTATATAGAGGGAGCCATGTTTACACGGTATATAGAGGGAAGCCATGTTACTCTGTATATAGAGGGGAGCCATGTTACACTGTATATAGAGGGAGCCATGTTACTCTGTATATAGAGGGAGCCATGTTTACACTGTATATAGAGGGGAGCCATGTTTACACAGTATACAGAGGGAGCCATGTTACTCTGCATATAGAGGGAGCCATGTTTACTCTGTATATAGAGGACTGTTTGCGGTGCGTTAAACGGGGAGTTTGGTCTGTCACTGTGAAGCGGGCGTAACCCTTACACTACCTGATCGATACAACATCATACCTGATGTTTTAAAGCAGGTTATTCCAAACAATTTAGGAATGTTAGGTGATTTATGCCCTTTATGGATTAAAAGCAGACTCTGCATCAACTGTGTAATTTTCCATGGGAGTTTTGCCATGGATCCCCCTCCGGCATGCCACAGTCCAGGTGTTAGTCCCCTTGAAACAACTTTTCCATCACTTTTGTGGCCAGAAAGAGTCCCTGTTGGTTTTAAAATTCGCCTGCCCATTGAAGTCAATGGCGGTTCGCGCGGTTCGCCGGTTCGCGAACATTTGAGGAAGTTCGCGTTCGCCGTTCGCGAACCGAAAATTTCGGGTTCGCGACAACACTATTCACAATGTCACATTTGTTTGGGTTTTAGTTTTTCACATAGAACCTACTGTTCTAGTTAGGCTCTTTATATTTTAATATCCTAATATTCGGCTTTAATAAAGGTTTATACCACTTATACAAATTTTTACTTTTAAAGGTACTTCTTTTGGTAGAGTGGGAGTCCGCACACTTTAAGTCGGCGGTCTTCCCATCCCGCTTTATTTTTCGTCTATACCAAAGGCTTATATTATATTTATGGATACTTAATTCGTTTAGAGGTTCTCGTTTATGGAGGAGGGACCCCCCACATATTTGTTAGGAGTTATCCTGACTCTATTTAGTAGTTTCTTTTCAAATTTACTTTGGGTGATGCCCTTGAGTTCCTCTGTAACCGATTAGGAGGCACCAGTGCTGACTAGTGTAGCCCTGTTGCCTCTTCTTGTGTGGCTTATATATTGTATAATATTATCTGTGTGTATATACACACACAGGTTCCTTACTACATTTAGAGATAGAATCTCACACACAACTTTAGATGATTAGACATGGCAGCTGCAAACATAGTCAGTAATCAGCACACTCCTTCATTCCTTTAACCCCTAACACTCAGTCCTCATTCTCCTTACTTCTGCTCATTCTGTTTTCCTCAAAGTGCCTACTCATAGGAGAAATGCTTTATCTTCTCCTCTTCTCTTTTTCTGTCATCTCCCTCAGCATAAAACTATCTCCTTATACCCACTTCCCTCAACAACACAATTACATTAACATTAATCCCTCTTTGCTTCACTCCCCCCTTCTCTCATCTCAAGCCTTGCACTCATTTGTCTATTCTATCTCTCCTGCTCTAACTCAATCTCATCCTAGACCCCACTCGTACAAAACCCACTCACACCTTCTGTCACTATCTTTCCTCCTACTTCTAGCAGCTGGTGATGTCTCACCCAACCCGGGGCCCTTCACCTCATCTGTTCACACTAAGGCAACCAAAAACCACACAAACCTCATCCACATACCCTGTAGTTTATCCTCCTTTACCAACATTCAGTGTGCACTCTGGAACGCCCGTTCAATCTGTAGTAATATTAAATCAACAGCTATACACGACCTTGTCATCTCTAACTCACTCACAATATTGGCACTCACTGAGACCTGGTTGTCCCCCTCTGATACTGCTACTCCCGCTTCTTTATGTTTCGGTGGACTACAATTTGTGGACTACAATTTCCCCTCAATGTACCTTTCAACCTACACTCCCTGCCCCTGCCCTTTCCTTTACTTCCTTTGAAGTTCACATTGTCCTCCTTTTTAAGCGCACTCCTTTAAGAATTGCCATCATCTATCACCCCCCCCCCCCCCCCGGTAATCCTAGGCTATTCATCGAATACTTTTCTTCATGGCTACCTCACTTTCTCTCCTCTAGCACTCCATCATACTTGGGGACTTTAACATCCCAATCAACAACCTTAAAGGGACACTATAGTCATGTGAACAACTTTAGCTTAATGAAGCAGTTTTGGTGTATACATGCCCCTGCAGCCTCACTGCTCAATCCTCTGCCATTTAGGAGTTAAATCCCTTTGTTTATGAACCCTAGTCACACCTCCCTGCATGTGACTTGCACAGCCTTCCATAAACACTTCCTGTAAAGAGAGCCCTATTTAGGCTTTCTTTATTGCAAGTTCTGTTTAATTAAGATTTTCTTATCCCCTGCTATGTTAATAGCTTGCTAGACCCTGCAAGAGCATTCTGTTTGTGATTAAAGTTCAATTACCGATTGGGATAAAATTATTTAAGGTAAATTACATCTGTTTGAAAGTGAAACCAGTTTTTTTTTCATGCAGGCTCTGTCAATCATAGCCAGGGGAGGTGTGGCTAGGGCTGCATAAACAGAAACAAAGTGATTTAACTCCTAAATGACAGTGAATTGAGCAGTGAAATTGCAGGGGAATGATCTATACACTAAAACTGCTTTATTTAGCTAAAGTAATTTAGGTGACTATAGTGTTCCTTTAACTGCCCTGATGCCTCCCGTCTGCTCTCTGTAACCCCCTCCTTTGGCCTCATGTAGTTGTCTACTTCAGCAACTCATATGGCAGGAAACACTCTTGACCTCATCTTCACCAATCTCTGTACTACCTCTAATCTCTCCACTGTTCCATTTCCTTTGTCTGACCACCATCTACTATCATTCAACATCAGCATACCCCGTACCCAAATTTCACCACCCTCAACTCTCCAATCTTGCAGAAACCTCAACTGCCTTGATCTCCAGCATTTCTCCACATAACTCAATACTCTCCTTTTACCCATCTCAAATCTAACTTGCCCTAACTCGGCTACCTCACTCTACAACTCAACTCTCTCCTCTCAACTCAACATCATCTCACCTCCTACAATTAAACGCAGCAAGCGCCCCCAATTACAACCCTGGCACACCATGCTGACCCGTCACCTCCAAAAATGTTCTAGAACTGCTGAACGCTGCTGGAGAAAGTCTCACTTTGCATCTGACTTCCTCCATTATACATTTATGCTGCGCTCCTGCAGTGTGGCTCTCTCCGCTGCAAAACTACACTACTTTAATACCCTCATAAGTACACTGTCCCATCAACCCAAACACCTATTTCACTCTTTTGATGCTCTTCTTCGCCCTTTCACTGCCCCTCCTTCTACCACCTTGTCCGCCACAAACTTTGCATCTCACTTCACTGAGATCTCTACAATCAGAGAAGAGATTGCTAATTTCTCTCCTTCCCCTACCATTACATTACCCAACCCCACTCCCTCCACTACTCTACACTCATTCGCACCTGCTACAGCAGAAGAGGTTTCTTCTCTGCATCGGTCCTTCCGCCCCACCACCTGTTCCCTCGATCCTAATCCTTCATATCTCATCCGCACTATGTCTCCCTCTCTTGCTTTTCCCCTCACTAAAATTTTCAATCTCTCCCTTTACTCTGGCACTTTTCTCTCACACTTCAAACATGCAACTGTAACCCCAATTCTGAAAAAGCCCAGCCTTGAGCCCAACTCCCCATCCAACTACCGCCCTATCTCGCCACTGCCATTTGCCTCCAAGATCCTCGAGAAAGTTGTGTACACCAGACTGACTGACTTTCTCGAAACCAACTCTCTGCTTGACCCCCTTCAGTCTGGATTCCACGCTGGTCATTCTGTCGAAGCGGCTGTGACCAAAGTATCCAACGATTTAATTGCTGCTAAATCTCGCGGCCATTACTCTATCCTTATTCTCCTTGATCTTTCTGCTGCCTTTGACACTGTTGATCATCAACAGCTTCTTCGCATTCTCTGTAATTTTGGTCTACAGGATACTGCTCTCTCCTGGTGCTCCTCCTACCTCTCCCAGCGCTCTTTCAGTATTTATTTCTCTGACTCTGCCTCTTCCCCCCAACCACTCTCTGTCGGCGTCCCCCAAGGTTCTGTCCTTGGGCCCCTACTGTTCTCTATCTACACTGCCTCCTTTGGTAAACTCATCAGCTCATTTGGCTTCCATTATCATTTCTATGCTGATGACACGCAAATCTACCTGTCCTCTCCTGATCTCTCTCCGCCCATCTTGACTCGTGTCTCTGACTGCCTCTCTTCGATTTCCAATTGGATGGCTGCTCACTTCCTTAAACTCAACCTGTCCAAAACAGAACTTTCTTTCCTCCCTCAAGTGTTACTATTCCCGTGTCTGTCTCCCTCCAAGTCAACGGCGCTACCATCACCTCTACCTCGAAGGCTCACTGCCTGGGTGTTCTTTTTGACTCCAACCTCTCCTTCACCCCTCATGCCCAATCAATCGCCAAATCTTGTCGCTTCCATCTCAAAAACATAGCGCGCATCTGCCCCTATTTAACCCCAGATGCGGCTAAGGTGCTGGTCCATGCTCTTCTTCTCTCTTGCCTGGACTACTGCAATACTCTTCTCAGTGGTCTTACGTGTTCCCAGATTGCACCGTTGCAATCTATAATGAATGCGGCGGCAAGGCTCATTTTCCTGTCGAATCACACCTCCCACGCCTCACCGCTCTGTCAGTCCCTGCATTGGCTCCCAGTTAGATATAGGGCTCAATTTAAAATTCTGGTCCTTGCTTATAAGTCCCTACATAATGCTGCTCCAAGTCTGCCAAAGACCTGCGTATATCCTCTGTCCATACTCCCACCTCTAACGCTCGCCTCCAAGACTTTTCTACATCCCTTCTGTGGAACTCCCTTCCCTTCTCCATAAGAATTTCACCCAGTCTCCACTCATTAAAAAAATCATTGAAAACTCACTTCTTCAAGAAAGCATATCAATTAAACTGTTAGCAGGTTTTCATTTCCCACCCTCCATGACTCCTCTCCTGCAACTGTCAAAAATTACCTATTAAGCCCTCAGCAAATACTTTTCTAACAACTTACTTCGTATCCCTACTTTTACCCTTTGTGTCACTATACCCCACTCCCTCTAAAATGTAAGCTCATTGAGCAGG
Organism: Pelobates fuscus; assembly: GCF_036172605.1. NCBI lineage: Eukaryota > Metazoa > Chordata > Amphibia > Anura > Pelobatidae > Pelobates > Pelobates fuscus. The sequence goes on from NC_086320.1 coordinate 99,282,390, forward strand.
GCCCTCTACCTTTCTGTTCCTGTACGTCAAGTTGTCTGGTTACAATTAAATGTCTGTTAGTCCACCCATTGTACAGCGCTACGGAATCTGATAGCGCTATATAAATAATAAAAGTATAATATTAAATAATAATAATAATATATAAATAAAGAGAGAGAGGATATTATTTATAGCTTTATATGAAGTCTGAGAAATGCAATGTATAGATAAAAGATAATTTTGTTGATATATAAACTAGAACATTCACAAGGAGCAATTGGAAAACTATATGCCAAGTTTTTCATACAAATAATGAAATAGCCAATAATATTCCAATTTTGTTAGTGGGGTATTCCAAATAGTAAATCAGCAGTTGTTAGCACAAATGATATATCTATTTAGAGCAGGCAATCTTTTGCCATTCTGACACTGACAATATGTGTAGTTTGTGTGTAATTAGTGTTCTTGTCTTGGATTTTATTTGTTCCATTCATCATTTTTCTTAACACTGTAATGTAGATTGAATGTAAACATGATTCACAATTCCAAAAAGGGCTTCAACAAAGAAACAAATGACTGATTACACAATGGAATTTTTTGTTTCCAATTATATTCTACAAGCACTTCACACCTTTAAAGAATGTCAATGCAGCATTTGGAAACATTAGCACTTAAAGGAACATGCATCACTTGACAATTATTTTGCCACTCGTCCACTTCATCTCATTGACAACTTCTAGACTTGAGACGCTTCCTGGATTTCCACAGGGTTTAACTCTGTGAAATGACATTGGACATCCTCACGCTTTTTATGAGGATGTCAGGCGTTCAAAATCCCCATAGGAATGTGTCTATTCAATGCTTTCCTATGGGGAAGGTCTAATGTGTGCGCATTAGGTTCCCCTATCACTCGATAGAGGATCCAGCGCCAAGGGAGGGGGTGCTGGTAAGGCCTCTAGAGGAAAAGACACATGATAGCATTCAGGATACAGTTTTTAATTCATAATGCGATAGTGTTCCTTAATTTATGGATGGATTTCTATGGCAATGAATAGTTCACTTGAATGACACATACACTTTACTCGTATAACTCTTAAAACATTTTTAATTTTTTTTTTGCATTTTATAATAACAATAATAATTTGTGATTTTTATAGCACTTTCCTCCCTGTGAGACTTAATGCACTTTACAAACATAAATACATAAAAGTTAGGAGTTTCTGAAGGTCAGCTGAGCGGACTGAATGCCTAATGGAAGAGGTGGGTCTTTAGTTTTTTTTTTTTAAAAGTCTGTAAGGACAGTGCCTCTCTGATTGCACACGGTAAAGAGTTCCAGAAAGTAGGGGCAGCGTGGCTGAATGCCCAGGAACCTGAGTTTGTCTTTATTCTTGGCACTGACAGAAGGCATTTGCCGGAAGTGAACGGGATGGAATGTAGGTTGTCAGGAGCTCTTTCAGGTACTGTGGGCCTTGATTCTTTTAGGCTTTGAAGGTTAGCAGGCCAATTTTAAAATATGTCCACCATTTAATTGGAAGCCAATGCAGGGAGTGGAGAACAGGTGTTATGTGGCAGGAGCGAGTTTGATTGCTCAGTAGTCTGGCTGCTGCATTTTGTACAGTCTGAAGGCAATGGAGTTCTTTTACTTGGAGGCCCAAGTAAAGTACATTGCAGTAATCTAGCATGGATACAAATGCATGGATTAATGTTGGCATACCATCCGGCGGAATTAAATGTTGTATCCTGGCTATGTTTTTCAGATGAAAGTAGGCAGATTTTATTACCGAGGAAATCTGCTGTTTAAATGATAGTCCAGAGTCAATCAGCACTCCAAGGTTTCGTACCGTTGATGAACTGATGAGTTCAGAGCCTCCAAGCTCCAGGCCAGTTAGGTGATCATGGGATATTTTTGTTCGCAAGTGGTAGCAAGTAAATTGCGAATAACATGGGAGACAAGATGGATCCCTGTGGAACTTCGCAGGCCAGTTCTGTCTGTGCCAATGAGCTTGATCCTGATGTTACTCTCTGTGATCTACCAATGAGGAAAGATTTAAACCAGTTAAGGACTGTGCCTCCTAGACCACAGATGTGCTGCAAGCGCTTTATTAAAATCCCATGGTCAGTGGTGTCAAATGCAGCTGAAAGATCCAAGATGATTAGGATGGAGTAATCATCTTTTTCTCTCGCCATAAGGAGATCATTTAGCACTCGGACTAGCTCTGTTTCAGTGCTGTTGCAAACCTGACTGGAAAGGATCAAATATGTTTAAGCTTGATAGATGGGCCTCCAGTTGAGTTGCCACTACTTTTCCAATTATTTTCCTCAGAAATGGAAGGTTGGATACTGGTCTGTAATTAGCAATGCAGTCTGGGTTTAATAAAGGTTTCTTTAGGAGTGGTTTTACCACAGCGTCTTTTAGAGTATCTGGGAAGCCCAGTTTTATAGATGAGGCTGTCTACGCTAAATTAGAGCAGGGTCTAAGTCACATCTTGTAGGGTGTAACTTTTGCATAGTTCTTTTATCTCCCTTTATATCCACATTTGTAAAAGTAGACCATAAACTGGGGCAATCTGGCATTCCATTGAAGTGGTTCTGGTGTGTAACTGTTTGGCCTGCTGTGATAGGGGCTTGGATTGAGGAAATCTTTCCTCTGAAGAAGATCACAAATGCTTCACACTTATCCTGAGAAAAGTTGGTGGGGATATGAATGCATGCTGGTTTGCAGAGCCTTCTTACAGTGCGAAACAGTTGTCTGGGTCTATTGTGTGCAATTTCGTGTAATAAAAATTGAGATTTTTTAGTTATCTTGAATTGATATTCGTCTAGATGTTTGGCAAGAGCGGCGTTATCCTCTAAATCATATGTCCTGCGCCACTTTCTCTCGCGTTTACACCCTGTTCTCTTAATTTCTCTGTTCTCTCTCCCTATACAACCAAGCAATCTGCTAGTATTTCCTGCTGCTTTATTACATTGTCTGCCTACCTTTAAGTCATCTGAAATAATTACCCCTAAATCCCTTTCCTCAGATGTTGAGGTTGGGACTCTATCAAATATTCTGTACTCTGCCCTTGGGTTTTTACATCCAAGATGCATTATCTTGCACTTATCCACATTAAATGTCAGTTGCCACAACTCTGACCATTTTTCTAGTTCACCTAAATCATTTGCCATTTGGCTTATCCCTCCTGGAACATCAACCCTGTTACATATCTTAATATAATCAGCAAAAAGACATACCTTACCATCAAGACCTTTTGCAATATCAGTAATAAAAATATTAAAGAGAATGGGTACAGATCCCTGAGGTACCCCACTGGTGACAAGCCCATGCTTCGAATATACTCCATTGACTACAACCCTCTGTTGCCTGTCACTCAGCCACTGTCTTACCCATTCAGCAATATTGGAATCCAAACTTAAAGATTGTAGTATGTACAAAGTATTCTATGTGCAACAGTGTCAAAAGCCTTACTGAAATCTAGGTAAGCAATGTCTACTGCACCAACCTGATCTATTATTTTAGTTACCCAATCAAAAAAATCTGATTAAGATTAGTTTGGCATGATCTCCCTGAAGTAAATCCATGTTGTCTCTGATCTTGAAATCCATGTGATTTTAGATGTTCAACAATCCTATCCTTTAACATGGTTTCCATTACTTTCCCCACTACTGAATTAAGGCTTACTGGCTACTTTTCTTGTGAATGGGCACAACATTCGCTAACTTCCAATATTCTGGGACTACTCCTGTTAACAATGATTGGTTAAATAAATCTGTTAATGATTTTGCTAGTACACCATAAAGCTCTTTTAATAACATTGGGTGTATTCCATCAGGTCCCATTGGCTTATTTGTCTTTACTTTTGACAGTTGAAATAGAACCTCTTCCTCTGTAAACTCACATGTAACAAATTACTCATTTGTCCTTTTTCCTAACTGAGGCCCCTTTCATTCATTTTCATCTGTAATTACTGAACAAAAATATTCATTGAGGCATGTTACATCCAATGGCATCACCCCTTATATTGAGCGGTGTTTGACCAGGTTCTGAGGCTGGGGTCTAGCTGATTGTGATAAAATCGAGAAGTGAATGGAGTGGTGGTCTGACCAAACAACTGGATTTACAGTTACTGGTGACACTTCTAGTCCAGACTGGAACACTAGATCAAGTGTATGACCTTTTCTGTGGGTGGAAATGGCGACTATTTGTGTGAAGCCGAGTGCACTCATCATGCTGAGGAGATCCTGCCCAAGCAAGGATAGGGTGTCATCAATTCAAGTGTTGAAATCTCCCAATATAAGCCATATGGGGTGTTCTAGGATTAAGCCACCCAAAAGGTCTAAGAGTTCCTGAAGAAATCTCTTCCCTTCTCCTGGGAGTCTGTATATTAACAGTATCCGGAATCCTATATCTATTGAGAGGCTGGCAGCTACGCATTCAAAAGATTGGAGTTTGTGGACTGATATTGTTCTGGGATTTTAGGATGATTTCGCACAGATTATAACTCCACCTCCCCCGCGATCTTGTCTCGGGTGGTGGAACACTGTGTAATTGCCTAGAATAGCAGCCTCTAGACCAGGCCCCGCATGTACATCTAGGTGATGATTCTGTAATGCACGCTTCTAGGTGATGATTCTGTAATGCATGTTTTAATAAGGTCGGCAATAATAGCTGTTTTGATCTTATTGATCTGGCATTGCACAGGATTGATCTGATAGGAGTTTTTACTCTGTACTTTGGAAACAGTGTGTCTTCTAATGGGGATCACACAAAGAGGGTTCCTTGATTTTATAGTGCGGTTTTTGTGGCTTCTAGGTTGAATCACTTCAATTGGGCTTGGAGCAGCTGTGATAGTGTCAGGAGATTGAACTTTAAGTTTTGATTTTCCTCCATGACAGCCCTTGTCAGTCCTTGTGTATGTGTTTTTGGACTTTAAGGTAACGCAGTATGAAAAACATTTTTTTACTGTAGGATGTATAGGGCGTTAGCTATTGTTATCTTCTTTGCACCAGGTCAAAGGTTGGTGTTAGTAATGACTTGTGGAAGATTTGTAAAGAAGTCAGAAATTAATGCTAAGTAGCATTTAGCAGCCCCTTTAGAAAATAATGGGACCTGTTTAGTGATTGACTATCAGTTACTCCATTTGGCTACATGTGAACTTTGTCAGTCGTTAACAGTCTCTACTCCTTAAGAGTCGTGACAGGCACTTTAACAAGTAGCTGCTGACTAGTAAAAAGTAGTAAACAGATTGATAACAAGCCTTCTGATTTTTATATATTTTTTTGTTTTGTTTTTCACACCTTTTTTATTTTTGTGTTGAATTTCACAGACCTTGTTACTGCAATAGAAAAAAAAAACATACTGGTATTCTGCTGCCCATTACCCAATATGTAGACTGTTGCCACATTTTTGAGATGGTATAGTGTCAAAGGGTTTGCAATGGAGAAGGTGTCAATGAAGATTCTGCAAGGTTAAGGGTTAAACACTTTTTCCTTTTCCTTTGGCTCTATCCCCAGTTATTTTTCTAAATGAACTCCCCTGATGCACCCACACATTACCAAAACTGAGTGTAAAACAGGGGGGAGAATATTAAAACCATGCAGTAAGTAAGGGAGCAAGTCACAAAGTTCTAGAGCCAAGAGTGGCACTTCAATCTTCGTCTTCTCCAAGACTGTCTATGATGGCAAACTACAAAGCATCTCTCCACTTGCAAACCGTCTATATAACACAGGTTGGTGAGTCAGGTACTTCCTGTCTGAGCTTCATTTCCAGGGTTGTAAGTAAAGCATTTGCAAATACACACTGCAAGAACAAGTGCAAGAGAAGTATCTTCCTTTTCAGTGCACTGCAGGCAATTTCTGTATCTTTAAAAATGTTCTTAGAGGGAGCCCTTACTGCATAGTCATATCATGTCTTTATGTCTACTGGTCAGCATTCCTAATGAGTATCTGTTGTGGCCGCAGGAAGCTCTGGTGTATCTATTACTGGAAACAGTAAACAGTGGGCTGTAGCAGTTATGATGCTTGGAAAACCCTTTAAGGGGTATGATGAATCTAAATTAGGAAGAACCATCTTATATAGAATTCTGAATTAGCCATTTCTGAATGGTGTTGATTGTGTAGTGATGTTGCACATTATCTCCCATTGTTTTCATGGATCAGTCTATGACTAGAAAAGCAAGAAAAAATATGGAAAGTATGTTATTTAGGAAGCACACCAAGCTCTTGACTTCATGCATAATACATACATTTACGTTCCATTCAATGGATTTTAAATGAGAAACTCAAGGGCACTTTACAGGGCAGGCTTATAAATCAGAATAATGTCTGTGAAATCTGCCATAAATTTGCTACTATTCTAATGATTCCTAAAAGCAATTACCAATTCTAACTTAGTAGCATCAAGGCAGTTAACCCTTTGAAATATGTAAACTAGCAGCCAATCATAGTTAATAATTAGGTGTCTAATATATTGAAATCTTCTTCGATCGATGCCCTTTTATTTTAATAAACATGGGCTGTTTTGAATCAATATTTTAAAACAAACAGAAAATAAAAAATGGATTATAATTGGCTTCCTGTAAGATATAGGGCTCAATTTAAAATTCCGATTCTTGCTTTCAAATCTCTAGATAAAGCTGCTCCCACCTATCTATCCTCCCTAATGCACAAGTATGCCCCGTCTAGGCCCCTATGCTCTGCCGAAGACCTTCGTCTATCCTCTGTTCGTACTCCACCTCTGATGCTCGTATCCAAGACTTCGCTAGGGCTGCATCGTTCCTGTGGAACTCCCTTCCCTTTTCCGTTAGATGCTCACCCAGTCTCCACTCCTTCAAAAAAATAATTAAAAACTCACTTTTTCATAAAAGCATATCAATTAAACTGTTAATGGCTCAAAAAAAAAACGACACTAAGTCTTCAGTGAATACTACTCTACCAATCTACTTCCCTTACCTTTTATGTCACTTTACCCGACTCCCTCTAGCATGTAAGCTCATTGAGCAGGGGCCTTTGCTCCTGTGCATCCAACTTGTCTGGTTACAACTACATGTTTGTTCGTCCACCCATTGTAAAGCACTGCGGAATTTGTTGGCGCTATATAAATAATAACATAATAATAATAATAATAATAATAAAACAAACACCCGGCTAAAGGGGAAAAAATAATCTTCTCATTATGTTACTTTATAAAAGAAAATGTATGCATCTAAATAGGGATACAGTATGAGATACTCAGTCGATAGGACTTCATCCACAATATAGCAGAGATGGGCTTGACAAATTTGCTTTGAATTTAAACTAACAAAGCTTTATTTTCAATGGCAAAAATACAATTCTTAAAGGGACACTATAGCTTAATGTAGTGGTTCTGGTGCCGATAGCCTGTCCCTGCAGACTTTTCAATGTAAACATTTCCTTTTCAGAGAAAAAAGCAGTGTTTACATTGCTGTCTAGTAGCAGTGCTTCCTAGTCCAGTGCTGCACAGTGTGTAGCTCAGCATTGCAACGCTCTGCATGGAGTGGCTAAACATTCCCCATTGATTCAAGATGAACAGTAGGAGCCTACATGTAAATCTGGATTATTATATATTTTTTCAAGTAAGAAGTATAATTTTTTTCTGTAACTTGTCATGAATTTGAATGATGAGAGAATGATGTGCTTTTCACATTCTTAACTATAAACAGGCAACATCCTGAAAAACCAATCCTACATCAACATTCTATTGTTTAAACATTCATAAGCATGTAGAGCCTTACAGAATTTTAAGAGCGCACCTGTTTCCATAGGGTATGAAAAGCACCAACACAGTAGCAAGGAAGTCTTTCAGAGACATCAATCTTAATTGCAGACAGGGGATGTTTAGAACAATGCAGGCAATCAATCTTTAATCTTCACAGGTTTTGGGTGATGGAAACATTAAAAAATAATATTAATTAAAAAAAACTGACGCTGAGTTGTTTATCGTTGATAGACATCTAGAGTTTTTTCTCTGGGAAAGGTGCATATGAAGTAATTGGCATCAAGTGTTCAAAGCAATATGTAATGTCTTAAAAAATTAAATCAAGCACCAAAATAAACATATGGGAGAAATCTCCTAGCTAATTATGCATCATCCTCATAAAATGTTTACAAATTCTATTTTTATGTTAATGTTTTTTTTTTCTGTTTTAGTGTTGTTATTTTAAATATGTATTTTAAAGACTATACAACATATATTTCCAGCACTTAAAGGGTTACTGCAAGCATCATAACCACTACAGCCTTTTGTAAAGTGGTAAAGTGGTACCATGACCCGGTTCCCCGATAATGGAGCAAACGCTCTATTACCTTGGGCTGTGAAGGTCTTCCCAGTGATGGTAAGTGCAGCTAAGCAGAAACTGGAAGCTTATCCAGTCGCCATTCAATGGCTGAGAGCATCAGCTGACTGTTCTCAGTCAAAAAATGCAATTCTGTGAATGGGCTAGTTGCGGGCTGGCTAATGGCACCCCAATGATGCTACAGAGGATGGAGTTAAACCTGTATGTGTAGCATTTCACACTGAAACACTGCATGTATGGACTCTAGGCACTAAGACTACTTCACATCACTAAAGTGGGCATGGTGCTTATATTAACCATTTAATATATACATATAATGCAGAAAGGATTAGCCGTATTAGTCCAGCAGGCAAGATGCCAAAACACCAGAGTATTGCAGTATGCAATGATACCTTTTTAATTGGACTAACTAAGACAAGCTTTCAAGAGGTTTCCTCGCTTCCTCAGGTCTGAAGCTATTTTTCTCATGTGGGTCCAAAACCCACTAACGATACTATCATACCTCCCAACTGTCCCTATTTAGGAGGGACAGTCCTTATTTTGTTCCCAAAGTCATCTGTACCTCTTTTCTATCCTAATGCCCCTCTTTTTCTAGGAGCTCCGTACTGGTGTTGTGTCTCAGTGTATAACTTCACAGCAACAATACTCACAGTAAAGTGAACAAATATAAATTAGTTTGTAAATAAGATACATTGTTCTTGTTCTTAATTATATTTTAGTTGCATAAATTGTTATTAGTAAATCACCTAAAATTATTTAGAACCGCCGCACCGCAGGCCACACCTCCACTCACACCCCTAAAATTAAAGTGTCCCTCTATGTACATTTGAGATGTTGGCTGGCATGTACTATTGATGGCGATTTTAAAAAAATGTGGCCGGTGTTGTATTGACACACATTCAGTCTCGCTCCTCAGTTGTGGTTTGTGCATGCTGATTTATTGTTATTTAACCGCGGATCTTCCAACATGCTGCCAGTTGATTGCAGTATCTTCCTCTCCACCTGCAGTAGCACTGTACCATCTGTAGTCTTGCACACTGCAGCCATTAAGGGCAGGTTTAGGCATGCTGGTCTGGAACATAATGTGGCTATGCTAATTTGTTTGTTCCACTCTGGTCCTCCTACCCATGCACATGCATAATTCTCTGTTGCAGGACAACACTCCTATCCTCTGCTACAATGCAGAGCTGATTGTTACTATAAACATGTAGGCAAATACATTCAAGTCCTGACTCAGTGCACCTGGATGTACGTAATATTTATGCTGCACATGTGCTTTTAAGATTTAAAAATTGCCCATTGTGACAAAATATCACACTGTGTTTATTTCACAGTCCACATTTTTATATTTGCTAAAAGAAGTAATGCACTGAAAATATTATATCCATATAGAGAAATTTCATAATTGTGCAGATTGATTTTTTTCTCCTGCTTAATCCTTAAATGCTTAACTATTATTATTATTATTATTATTATTAGCATGTATATATAATTATGTTAATTGTCACCGCATAAAAATAACCCAAACTATTTATTTATAGATATTTATAAAATATAGTGATTTGATGTTTCTGTCTTTATAACATTGATGGCACATTTAAGGTTCTTTTGACCTTTTGCCCATTTAAGGTTATTCTACAGCTCATTATCTAGTATTTTGAGACCCATGTTTTAATACAGTGTTAATAAAGATTTTTATGTCATAGCTGCAGCCTAGTCATAAACCATAGGTTTCATTTTATTCAGTCTTTATTTGTATATAATTTACCTTGGAGGTTGTGAACACACTGTCATTTTCTGTAGATACTGCTGTTCTACAATACATGACTCAGCAGGCAGAAGGCTGTCTGCATCAATGCTTTGAAAACACTGACATCCTGTGGCTTTCAGAAATATTTCACAGGTCAAACTATCTATTGAGACACTGCTATTTGCCCTTTGCAGACATCTCTCGGTGTGTTTTAAATTGGATTTCTTAAAATTAGAAAAACAAAACGTGCCATCATTACACAAGAGGACTAACGCACTGTAACAACCTGCATTAATCCTAAATTCGTTGTTGTACATAAATATGTATGTGTGTAGCACAGTGAATTCATGGAATAGAATTGTAAGAAAATCTGAACGCATTTCACCTATGATGGCTTTTTCAAGTGTTTTGTCTCCACTTGAAAAAGCCATCATAGGTGAAACGCGCTGTGGATATTTTAATATTTGATTCTGTATTCTAAATAAAGGTATTTTGGCTACTTTTAACATACTTCGATTGTGCCGCTTTGCTTTTTTCTATTTTTATTTGTTATTAACTTTTACTATTGCTGCTTGGTATCCTGATTTTATTTCTTCATGCTGAGTATTACTCCAAAGAAATCCTAGGTGGGAATTTTATACCACTGATGCCTGAGTCATTGAGCAGTACGCCTGCTCAATCATATGTGAGTACCCAAATTATTACTTTTACTCCTTAGATATTATTTTAAACAGCGAGCACTATCATCTGTCTCTCTTCTGTCTTATGGTCTACATATCGATATGATACTTACCACTCTACACATATCCTATAAGCAGGGATTATACCGCTGTATGCCATCCACACTAGAGCTGGTTCAAGCTCTACTGCACATGAGTAGGATTATTATTATTATTATTATTATTGCCATTTATATAGCGCCAACAGATTCCGTAGCGCTTTTACCATAGGATTACCATAGACCCTCTCTTTCTGCTATCCACTCTGTTAAGCAGACATATTGCACTATTATCTTCTCCTCTCTTCACATACGTATCCCGGGAAGCTGCCTCCATTTGATCCAAACAGAGAAAATTCCTCTACATAGGCCATTGGCAGCCCATCAAGCTTTATCATAGACTCTATACTGTCGTCTCCCTTTTTCAAAGGTTTTTTCTCAAGATTTACCACTATATTTTGGACTTTGTTCATAAGTAGCTGCACTACAGTGAGCTTTGGCGCAACCTTTATTTGCTTTGTCTTTTGTACCTCCTCCACTGCTGCTTTCTCCACCACCACTGTCACCACTACTGCTGGTAGTATCAACCTCAGGATAGTGGGATTAGCAGCATGTCTGTTACATCCGATTCACCATCCATTAGTCAGTTTATTTTATATCAGCCTTTTCATGCTGCAGTAACTTCCACTGGCATGGCACCTATCTTCCCAAACCTATTACCATCAGACAAGCAAGTACTAGTATAAGGGGACAGCTTCCAGAGATGCAAATCCACTAACGTCTTCACCAGACACAAGGAAAAGGGTTGAGGCTAATACATTGTGTGAAAGCAAACTTTGGGATTACATTTACAGCCTCCCAGAAGGGTAAATTCCAAATTGTAAATTATGCAGCAAGGAAGTTATTAGGGGCTAGAGTGTAGGATCATCTCACTAGTGCTGGTATGAACCAACATCTACAAAGACACCACAAGGGAAGAAGCAAAAGAGAAAGTAATAGGCCAGGCAGCAGGTCCACTTGTATTGTATCTGATTCTATGCAACCAATTACCACCATCTGTAACTCGTCCACTACTAGCACTACCCCTTAGGCAGAGCAGGGGGATTGTTGAGCCATTAGGCAGAAATATTATTAGTCCATATCATAGCAGGGACTTGTCCTCTTGCCCACTCTTGAACATATTGTGGGATTTCATACCAGGGGTGTATCAAAGCAGCAGACTACAGTTGGCTAAGGCTGTAAGGCAGTGAGTGCACTTCAACACAGATGTATGGAGTCCTCCTAATGGCCAGCATGCCTTGCACGCCCTGATGGCACACTTGTGGCAGCCCACAATGCCTGGGCAAGAAAGAGGCCGTAGAGCAGATCCAATCTTAGCGGCATGTCAGACTAGGATCTACATGGCTATAAATTCTCCTGCTACATTTTGTTCTGCTAAAGTGATTTGGAAGAACCATCTTTTTTTTTTTTATTTAGCACAAGTCTATCCTCTCCCCTGTAGGCTGACTGAAAGGTGCAAAGACAAAGCTGATAATGAGCAGCGTGGAACTAGGATGGAGATACCCAGGAATTGGATAAAGACGTGCATTTGTACACTTTTCAGTATTTTTCATACCCCACAAATATTTATTTTTTTAAATATAGGACATCAGTAAACATGACATTAAAAATCCTTTGCAGTGACAGGTCCCCTTTCAGTAAGTCTCTTGACAATGCTTGCTTTATTTATCCTCTGTTTATAGTATTATAAATAGTGTAACAGTTTATGGGCATATGCGAACTCACAACAAGCAGAAAGAACAATTATGTATAAGAGTCTAATATTGTGAACATGGATTATTGTTCATACTTTATTTTGGCTCTGAATCATACCCTTGCCTCTTAATGTTGAAACAGAATTAGTAAAAGTCTCAAGCATTTCAGAACAGAGGTCTATAATAATGAAAAGCGAATTAGTGGCCACCCATAATAATAAAAAATATAATTTCTGAAATGGGCTAGATTACTTAAAAAGGATGCTTATATCTGGCAGCCACATAGAGCATGAAAAGAATAATTTTAAAATGTTACATGGATCCCCAGGAATGGCATATATTAAATAGGATCTCTCCATGTCATTGGATATTTGATGAACTGTATGTGGAAGAGGTTTGTCTGATGTTGACCATTCCCTACGCAGATGCGTTCCCTTCATGCTTTATAATTACCTAACTCTGGCCATCAAGGTGGGGTGCCATCTATCCTAAGCCCACAAATCATAAACACTTATAGAAAACAGTAAGGTTGGATTGCTCTGAAATTAATTACATACCCTGTACTTTGGAACCATGGCAATGACAAGAGGAATATGAATAATGCATAACAGTTTACCTATTCTCCATACTGGAAAGATTCTGTTTACCTTCAGTACAAACCAATCCAGCTTTGGACACAACGTATAGGAGGGCTAGTTAATCCATTTTCCACTTGCCAGATGGGTCTTAGAGACAAGTTCTAAATTAAAAAACATTGAAAGTCAACAATTTAGACTATATTGAACATTAATTTGCTAGTAGAAACATATTTTTGTATAGTAACAACCCTGCTTCATGTGTTGTCAGCAGGTGGGACATCGAAGATCTCTGTCCAATGGAGTGCAGTTCTAGGAACAGCTCAGATACTTCACAGAACCTTCAGATTCCCAAGTTCAGATTCCTTAGCAGCAGGTGGGACATCTGAGATCTCTATCTAATGGAGAGCAGTTCTATGAACAGCTACGATACTTCACAGAACCTTCAGATTCCCAGGACCGTGAATGAGCAATACACAAAATATATGCAATCTAAAATGCAATTTCACACTTATCTATCAAACTTCCTACTTTAGAAAATGTGGGGTTGAAGGTAAATGTAGAGAACTAAATACTGCAGCCAACAGAGGGTGACTCGAAGTTTCCCCTCATGCAGAGTTCTGGTGAGTGCTGGTGAGATGGCCTGTGTGGAGAAATGAATCTTTATTACCTGGTTGCTGGTGGGGGAGATCTCCTGAGAGCAGCATTCTAGTTCCTGAAGAATGAGCACAGAAGTGCAGAGCTCTCTCTAATCAACTAACCAACACTCTTACCTGGCAGCTCACATTGTAATGTATACATCCTCCCGACACAAGCTTCCAAAGAAGAGAGCTGATCTGTACTTACTGAGCTTCAGCTTCCTGTGGTTCCACTCATGCCACAGGATACCGGAGATGAGTGTCCGGATTACAGTATGATCCAGCACGTAGAATTGTGTAACACAGAGGACTGATAGGTAACGTATGGCCAGACTAACGTACCAAAGAATAGTCAGGAATACCCGAGGTCAAGGGATACAGAAAGAGACACAATGATAAGGAAATGCCAGGAGTCAGGGATGCCAGAAAACAGGGAAGTCAAAAAAAATGCCAAAGTCAAATAACCAGAATAACCAGAATCAATAACGAGCTCTCGGACAACCACAAGAGAAACCACGACAGGGCACTGAGGAGAACTGGGCCTAAATACCCCGCCTGTGGATCTGATTGGTTGCAACCAGCCTTTGACCCCAAAGGCAGTTACCAGGTTTGTATTTGCATGATTGCTGCTCAGCACAAACCCTCCTGTGGATCGATTGCTGCTCGGCACAACTTTTTCTGTCAGGACAGTAATGTTGCTCGGCACAACTTTTCCTGTCAGAACAGTAAATGCCATTAATCACATTTTTATGTGCAGATGAATACGTGACAATTAGGCCTTCCGAAATGAGCGAATGGAAGGTGTCTCATAATGAGTTTTAAAAAAATAAAGTGTTGGGTGAAAAATTAGGAATGGAAGGAGTGGACATTGGTGCTGGATATATATATATAGGAGAGGAGTAGATATATATGACATGGAAAGGAGTGATGGAATGTGCATAGTGAAAAAAAATTGGGTGAAAGTGATATGACGAGGGACTGTGACAGGATGTTGTAATGAAAAAATAACATGGAGAGAAGTGGAACATACACCTATGCTCACTTATATACACACAACCTCCATGCAAAAACTTTACAGAACTATAAAAGACAAAAACCTGAAATGGAAAGATAATTGGGAGCTGCCAATAATGGTAGTATTAAATTAGAAGTTACGTTAAAATAGGAATATGAACAGTCATGAATGATGAAGAACCTTGCATTCATGGAAACTTTGGAGCAAACATTATTTGGAAGTGCACCGTTTCTTTAAACTTAGTTAATAATGGCCATGGAATGCTAATACTGTGGTTAAAGATTTTAGACTTTGGTAAAATGAACATACAGTTTATTCTTTCTGAGCCTAATATATTTACTTAAATGTATAATATATTTGTCCTATTTTTTAATTTAGTTAAGATTCTATTCATATTCAGTAAACTTTAGAAACAATGTAAGAATTAGATTACACTGTATTCTCGTAATTCGATAATTCCATCGTTTTAACAAACCTTTTATTGATCAATTATAGAAAAAAATCCCAATTTCCTAAATATACTGCTTGTGGCTGTACATTCAGTAATGTTATTTCATTAAATTTGTTAAAACAAAATGTGTTGTGAGCAGTCCATTATTGATTTCTTTAATTCAGTTTGGAGTGCCAGGCAGTAATATCTCAACGGCACCTTAATTTAACAACTTAGTGGCCTACATTACTTTAGAATTTGCTTTAAAATTCTTGAGAGCCTAATTCATTATCTTATTATAATATTTCGATTTCTCCTTTAAATTGCGATGCCTCTGGTGGAGGGCTTGAGATCAAGTCATCATGGTGATCTTTTTGTGGGGAAAAGAGGCAATCCAGAAGACCTTATATTCATGTATTTTGTCGGTGCACAGATTTTTACTCAATATTATCATAAATATTATATTTTGGAGCTATATAAAAGGAAATAATGCAATTAGTACCTTCAACAATATTTAAGGTTTTAAATCAAATACCAATTTTCATATATTAAGCTGATTAAAATCTACATTTAGAATGTTGGAAGAAAAGTCGCTCCTAACAGCTAATTTGGAACTGAATGCAGCCTGTAATAATTATAATTATATTATAATCTATTTTGAATATATTGCAATTTCCTCCACAGGTTATCCAGAGTTCTCTAATGCACGTTCTTGGATTTTTAAACAGATTGCCAGCTGATTACTAGATTTTACTTATTCCCATCTCAATGTTACTTGTTTCCTTGATTTAGGAAAGATAAATGGCTGAGTTCACCCTGTTTGGAATCAAATGAATGACCTTGACTTTTGAACAAGTAAAACAGATGGTGAATTAATCAAATGATCTTTCTCCAAATAAAAATAATAATAATAATGCCTAAAATATAATGTTTTCATCTATTATTACTAGGATTGTGTATCTGGTATACTTGAATTTGGAGTATAGTATGCCAAAAAGGGGCAGAACAGGAACATACCCCTTGCAATTGTGGGAGAGCATTTACCAGTGCCCGATAAAGACCTGACTGTTGGTCCTTTCTGGTTTTGCTGTTGGAATCGAGTCGCCCAAAATATGTGTGCTAGTGATTAACTGAACTGTATATACAGTCCTGAATAATATACTTGACTTTATATTTGTCACCATCTTTAAAACACAATGGATGGACTATACTCCATATCCAAGAATACAGAAGTCTAAATGACGGCTGAAAAAAATATAAGTATCATTATGCAGGAAATGTTACCAATAACCTGTGGATCTGGAAGATTGTGTATTTTCCATGTACATTATTGTAATTGAGGGCACGTGCATTTGTCTTTATGTTTCTCAAACACATATGCATGCACACAGACACACACATACGTAGGATCAAGATAAATGTGATCTTTGAGATCCTTTGTCATCTTTTATATATCTGTATTGGAAATATCAATTTAGAATACAAGTGAAGCAGTATTTGCAAGCAGCTTGGTTTGCTTAGCAACCACTGTAAATAGATACGACCCTCAGTGAATAATGATAGCAAAACATCGGCATCAAGGACAAAAACCTCAGGGATCTGTGGGTGAATTACAGCGTATGAGTCATGTTCATAATGATTGTTTCAAACTCTCATAATAGTTTTTGCTAAAGAATATTTTTTTTTTGTAACACAAGAAATAATTTTTTTGGGTTATTTATACAGAAACAAGTTACTGGCATAGAAACGTATTAAGTAATGCCGCCTTATACAGGAACATTTTCCTTATATTGAAGCATGCCTTATCATCTGTTGTTTCCGTCATCATATTTCTATTCACTGTCTTTCCTCCTGTTCTTCTGTTTATCTGTCTCCTGTGATCTCTATCCCACTCATTGTGTCTACCTGCCTTTTCTGTACTTTGATCCTTGTCACTCTCATTTTTTTAATTTTTAAATCCCTTGATCGTTCTTTTTGCCAATATATCTATTTGTAGCTATTAATGGTTCACAGTTGCACTTTTTATTAAAAGATGTTTTTTATTTGTTATCTACTTCTACTGTTTTATCGCTCTCTAAGTACCTTTGCTGCTATTTTCTCCCTTTATGCTACCTTGTTGATCCTTCTCTCACATGTCTTTTTGAACACATATTGGCCAATGGAGTTTGTTTCACCCTCTGGCCCCAGCATGTAATTTTCTCTCCTTTAATATCCCTTGGGCATACTATTGTTTCTCTTTTCAGGAATATCGGTGCCCTTCAGGCCACCCCCTTTGCTTAAAAACTATAAAAAGTGTCCCCCATCCCTACGGCACATATTCACACTTAGTAATAACACCGCAGGTTTAGCTGCCTTATCTCAAGCTGCACAGCTTGTCGACAGCAGCACTCACGAAATAGATGGTGGCCTCGAGTACAGTAACTGCAGGAATCTGGTCAGCACACCTTTGCGGAACATTAGGAATATGCACCTCACCACACACACCAAGAAAAGTTATGCATGTAATAATCACCCTGATAATTTATTCCTTGTTTTCGTATTTTCATTTTTCTTTTTCTTTGTGGTAAGAACAAAGAAAATACTTTTTACCTGCACCTGCACCTAGTCATGTACTATATACAAAATGAGTGGTTAACCTGTTTGGAAATGCTACACAGGCTCTACCATGTCTTGCCTTCTAATTCTCTAAAATAGGGGAACTCTCCTATAATCTAAAGCTCACTTCGCACCGCTGGCAAACCCTAACTACAACCTGTTACATATGTGTACAAGCTAAACTCTTCTCATTAATATGATGCCTGACTCACCTTTTACCTGCCTTGTATTGTGTGATGCATTAAAGGGACACTATAGTCACCCAGACCACTTCAGCTCAATGAAGTGGTCTGGGTGCCAGGTCCCTCAGGTTTTAACCCTTCAGATGCAAACATAGCAGTTTCAGAGTTCCATCGCGCAGAGCGTCCATAGTAAAGCATTGAAAAATGCTTTTCTATGGGCACTTTGAATGCGCGCGCTGCACTTGCCGCACATGCGCATTCAGCTTTGCTGACGTCGGCGGGGAGGAGAGGTCACCAGCGCCGAGGGAGCCCGGCGCTGGAATAAGCTAAGCTGCTGAAGGGGTTTTAACCCCTTCAGCGCCACGGGAGGGGAACCCTGAGGGTGGGGGCACCCTCAGGGCACTATAGTGTCAGGAAAACCGCTTTGTTTTCCTGACACTATAGTGATCCTTTAACCACTCAATAAAAGAGAGAAAAAAAAAAAAACTATAAAAATTATAATAGGCATCTCTCATCTCGATTTCAGCACCTGCTCTGCCTTTAAAGATGACCATGCTTATTGACGTCTTTGACGTCTATTGACGTCTTAGAGAGAAATGCTATCAGCCACATTTGATTTTTAAGACCTAGTCTTTTAAGGAAGACAGCCACTAAAGGTGGATTTAATCCTGCAATGTAAACATTACAGTTAAAAAAAATGGTTTACATTGCAGTGTTAAAATGACAGCACCACACACCCATATTTAATGTATAGGCCCCTGGAGCGAATAGGGGGGGAAGGAGCATGACTGCTGCCCTGAGGGGTTGGCATAGCAACCAAATGGATACAGTTGGCTTGACAGTTGGAAGAAGGGAATTCTGGGAAAAGGACTCTAGCATGATTATTTATTCCGCGGAATTCAAATAGAGTTGGTTAGTAGGGTGTTTCACTTGCCTGAGGACAAGCTTCAGGTTATGTCATCTCTGGTGTATCAGGTTCGTGGGGCTCTTTATTGGGCCATTTGAATTCTGCAATCTCTATTGGACCATTTGAATTTTGCCTGTAAGTCTTGCCCATGGGGCGAGCTTTCAGTCACGACTTTCCTTGGGTACAGTTGGTATTCATCTAGATTTTAACTGTACTCGTCTCACTCGGTGTTTGAAGGACAATTTGTGAGTTTGGAGTTTTGTGCCTCGTGGGTTACAATGGGCAGACATTTTGACGCAGTTACACAGTGTCTAGCTTGACTTTTGAGCTGTACACGGATGCTCCGGCTCAGTTGGTTTTAGTGCCCTTTTCTGAGGGCAATGGTGCGCGGGCAGCTGGCATGGTCAGTTATCTTTTTGGTGCATTGTAGTGTCGGTCTAGCTTCGGGTCTCAGTTTTGGCAAATCAGCAGGTTCTTTTCCATCGTGACATTACTTCCAGCTGGGCTGCGAGAGCGCTCTTGGCGCACTCCACCATCTTGGACCTGCCTCATCATCCTCTCACCAGCCTGCGGCCTCCTCCTGGAGACTCGGATCGCTCCGGCCACGCTTTCACCGCTGTCACCAATGATTCTCCAAGCACTCCCGCTGCGTCCCGGGCCGCTCCGCCGAACCGGACTCAGGGAAAGGCGCCTAGGAGGTCGGAACCGTCTGGGCCTCCTGACGCCATCACTGGCACGACCGGACTCCTGCCCCACAGCTCCCTCAACGTCCTGCTGCACACCTGCTACCATGGGAAGCCAGGTAAGCATACAGCATCTCCTGTAAGGCAGCTTGGGAGACTGCAGAAATTTTTGTCCTAAATTTACCAAGGGACAGCCTAAAATCCAGATATTTGAAACAGACTCTAAAGTTTCCTTTTTTCTCTGCTTATATATTATATTTTTTTTAGGCAGTCTGTGAAGGAGCAAGGCAAAGGAAACTTGTTAACCTAGGCTCCTTCTTACAAGGGGTAAGTCCCCTCCCCTCTGATTGCGTTTTATCTTGTCCCCTTTTTGCAACATTGTACCCACTTTTCTCCCCTACTATGGGCAGCAGTCATGCCTCCCCTTCCTTGTCAGTCCAGGAGAATCCTTTGCTGCATTAAAAATACACTTTGCAAAAACACACCTAGCATCCACACATACATCATACAAAAGCACCTGTCTAGCTGTCAGACGCAGCGAGGGAGCTGTGTTCTCTCTACTCTGCTCCCTTGCATGCCGTTTGAGGATGCCGGGAGCTGGAATATGACATCATATTCCGGTTCCCGTGGCATCAGCAAACGGCGCACGAAGGAGCAGAGCAGGGAGATAATAGCCCCCTTGCCGCCTCTGATTAGAACAGCCTCCTGCCTCACTGCAGCCCCACTGGACCCCAGGGACCCATCCATGCCAGCTTTCCCAAAAGGTAGGGAGGCTGGGTGGGTGGGAAATGTTAATTATGATAATATCAATAATTTGTATGTATGTCTGTTAGTGTATGTATGTCTGTTAGTGTATGTGTGTGTATGGGTGTATGTGTGTCTGTTAGTGTATGTCTGTTAGTGTATGTGTGTGTGTATGTCTGTTAGTGTATGTGTGTGTGTGTATGTCTGTGTATGTGTATGTCTGTTAGTGTATGTGTGTCTGTTAGTGTATGTATGTCTGTTAGTGTATGAGTGTATGTGTGTCTGTTAGTGTATGCATGTGTATGTTTGTGAGTGTATGTTAGTGTGTTTGTGTGTGTCTGTCTGTCAATGAATGAGTGTTTGTCAGTGAATGTGTGTGTGTGTGTCAAATCAGTGATGTCTGTGTGTTTGTCATTGAGTGTGTGTGTTACTGTCAGTGTGTATCTGCCAGTGTGTGTCAGTGAATGTGTGTGTGTCTGTCAGAGTGTGTGCTTAAAGGGACACTGTAGGCACCCAGATAACTTCAGCTCATTGAAGTGGTCTGGGTGCAGTGTCCCAGTCCCCTTAAACCTGTAAACAGCTTTGTTTTCCTGGCACTATAGTATTCCTTTAAAAGTAGCAGGAAAAGGTGGAGTCTAAAGAGGAAGTGGTGGGTTTTTAATCAGGAAGAGGTGCATCCTTGACAGGAAGGGTTGGTAAATGTAGATTAGGGGGTGCCCAGGTTTAGTCATGCCTAGGGCAGCACAAAATTAAAATACACCACTGTGTGAGTGTCTAAGTATGTGTGTGCGTTTGTGAGTGAGTGTATGTGTGTGTGTCTGTGAGTGTCTGAGTATGTATGTGCGTGTCTATGAGTGTATGTGTGTTTCTGTGTGCACCTGTGAGTGTGTGTGCACGCGTTTATATATGGGTGTGGAGGGGGGAATCTTGGGTGAGTTCCCACACTTTTTTCCCCAGGACTTGACCTCTGACTGCCAATATATATATATATATATATATATATAGATATATATATATATATATATACACACACACACACACACAAACACACTCTGGCACTACCCACACAAATACAGCCCTGCATTCACAAACTAACATTGTGCACTTCTACATTCAGTCACACATAGTAAAGATATGCACAAATACATATGCATTCACAACCTCTCTATGCACAAAAACATTCCTGCATTTGCACATTCAAATGAATGCACACACTCTGGCACTACTAATTCACATATACATTCACACTGACACTATGTGAAAATAAACACGCATCCACAAATATGCCCTTTCAAATATGCTTTAACACCCACAGGTTCTCAATATGTGTGCATACAAATACCCATATATGTTTACTTATTGAACATGGAATTGTGGAAATCTGACATCATAAATTGGAAAAATACACAACTCAGTTATATTTTCCAATTTGGCTATTTAGATCTAAAATGTTCAATTCCTTATCAGTCCTTCAATATTTATTTGGAATCAACTGTAGGGTTTATTCGCTAATCAGTATACCGAAAACTGAATTGCAGCATTCAGACTACAATAGTCATATTGTGACTAAAGTAGTGAATTTTTAGAAATGAGCCATTTTGGCCCACATTTTGTGATTTTGTTTAAAATTCACTACAATGAACAAACCCATGTGTATTATTATTATTACTATTGGCATTTATAGAGGGCCAACTTATTCCGTAGCGCTTTACAATATTGTCAATGGGAAACAATAAATAATGCAATTATAAAATGTTACAGGAACAATAGGTTGATGAGGACACTGCTCATATCAGCTTACAGATTGGGTATAAAAACATAAAGTGGGGGATAGCAACCAATCGACAAGCCTTTGATAATATTATATATTTTTCTGTTACAAATAACAGTTACACAAATCAAGGTAATACACATTCATCCAGTTTATCTGCATGGTTTAAATAATAAGTAGGCCTCCAAAGGAAACCTTAATAAATATGGGCTTAGTAAGAGATGCAATAGGTCATCATTTTGTGAGCATGTTCTTCTTCAATGGAAGGCTTAATGACTCGAATTTCTCGAACATGAAGTACAAGGTCATTTTAGGACAAGTAAACTCTCCTAAGTTATTCTTCTGACTAAGATTGTTTTAATTCCACAGAAATGACTCTTGAGATGAAATTTCAAAGAGGTTTGCAATCATCTGCATTTACAGTAATAGGTCTTTGGAGCAGAAACATGCCTGTTAATGAATGCACATATTGCACTTAACGGCAGAGATTTATCAAAGCAAAAACAAGTGCTATTCTAGAGCAAAGTGCTAAATAAGAACCGATTGCTGTGGAAACTAATAGCATCTCTATATTTAACACTTTGCAACCAAAATAGTACCAGTCTTCAGAAAAAGAGCAGTGCTTACATTACAACCTAGGGGTACCTCTAGTGACTGTCACTTAGAGGTGATTCCTGGGTCTATGCTGCACAATGTGCAGCACTGATGTTCAGCATCTCCACACTCTGCATGGAGCTGCTGTACTTTCCCCATAGAGATGCATAATTATTGTGTTTAAATACTGCATTAATTGTACTTCCTAAATTAATGTATACAAATTAAAACATTACTGACGATTGCATCAACTCACTTAAATCATAACTAGATCTAACTAATCAAAGAACCTGGGATATCTAGATGCAAATTAAAGTGTGAAAGCAGAGTTTGCAATTCTAGAAGTGTTTGTGTTTGACTGAACTCTATTATGAGTGTGGAGACAGTAGGCAGTAAAATGTAATAACATTGTATGCCTCTGAAAACATGAACTGCAACACAAAGCACAAACTATTCTTTGCCAGAGGGACTAATATAAAATAGATAGGGCAGCAATGAAGCTTCAAACAGAAAGGAACAAAAAATGAATTCTGAGTAACCCACGAAGCAGAATGATTTTTTATTTGTGCGGCTTTCTGGGAAGACAAGTAGAAAATTAAATCATATATTTCGACTCTGATAAACTTCACCTTTATTAATTATAAAAGTGAATGTTCGATATCATAATGAAAAGAAGAATACAAAATAAAATAAAAACCAGAAAATATAAAATGTACCTATTGCCTGTAAGAAAATAGAAGAGCAGGTAAAATAAAATAGAAGAACCCTTTCTTCCTGCTCCATGAAGCAACATGATTTCAAGGAAAATCAGCCTTTGGAACTCTACCTCTTATGGACTAGAACCCATAACGTCCTAATTTTTTTGCAACCTGCTGTGTGCCTATTAATTGAAACATTATTTGACCAGCAGGAAATCGAAGTGACTGCCTCATGTATGTGTGCAATAGACCTCTCATGGAGCTGTGGAACTAATTTTATTTCTTTGTTCACAAAAAAAACATGTTATAAATGTAGTAAGAATTTCATTTACTGTGTTCAATTACTCACGATCCAGTACATATACTGTTGGTTGCCAGCGGTTATCATATCACTTGCTACCATATATTCATCTTGTCATATTCGTTATAAAATTAATTTCACAAGTTGGTGAGATAGTAACAAGTAATATGACTACTACTGGAGGTTGACTAACCATCCCCAACCTAGTATCAAGAGGATGCAATGCTAACTAGAAAGCAAAAGTCTATTCACTCTTCCTGGGGTTCACCGTTACCCTGGTCCAACAGTCCAGCAATTTATGCAAACTGTGAATGGTATGGTCCAGCAGCACCCGTGCTATATTTTCTACATATCATGTAAGGGCACCGTTTTTTAGCACTTTTAATGTGCTTATTTGAGCTTAAATAGGCTGGTGGGGAGAGATAAGTACCAGAAACCTTGGTCAGTGCCCTTTGTAGTCCAGTCAGCTTTAAAGTGTCATTGTCACCCACCACCTCCACCCCCTGGCAAATTGAATATTTTATAAAGATTTCACTGAAAAAAAAAATACATAGAGCTGAGTACAATTCATAAAAAAACTTAAAAATAGAGATATAATACACAGAGCTGGGAAAAATACAAAGATACCCGTACAAACAACAGAGCTGAATTGATTACAGAGATACCCATACATCAGGTAGAACTGGGTAAAATACAGAGAAATAACACAGCGATCTGGACCCTTTAAGGAGATACAGACACTCCTCACCAACCAAGTTCTGTTCCTATGACTCGAACGTAAAACAAATTGATCGGTAAGTGAACCGAACCAACCAGTTTACTAGAGCAGGGAATCCCTCAAATCTATGTACGGGTGAAACTCCACGAACAAAGACCAGCTCTCTAACGTGGGGAATCCCTTGAATGTATGTTAGGGAGAATTCCCAAGATTTAGATTTGGGGAATTCCCTGTGCTAGAGAGCTGGCTGTATGTCCAGGCAGTTGTTAAACAGGTAAGTCGCTAAATTAGATATAGGGCCCAATTCAAAATTCTGGCGCTTGCTTACAAATCCCTACATAATGCTGCTCCAACATACCTATCCTCCCTCATACACAAGTATGTCCCGTCGAGACCCCTGCGCTCAGCCCAAGACCTACGCCTATCCTCTGCCTGGATCCCCACCTCTGATGCTCGCCTTCAAGACTTCTCCAGGGCTGCACCTCTTCTGTGGAACTCCCTTCCCTCCTCACCCAGCCTCCACTCCTTCAAAAAATCTCTGAAAACTCACTTCTTCATTAAAGCGTATCAATTACACTGTCAGCAGGTTTCTCATCCCCCACCCCATGACTCCTTTCCTGCAACTGTCAAAAATGACATACCAAGCACTCAATAAACCCTTCTCTAACAAACTATTTAATTCCCCTACTTTAACCCTTTGTGTCACTATACCCCACTCCCTCTAGCATGTAAGCTCATCGAGCAGGGCCCTCAACCCCCTCTGTTCCTGTACGTCCAGTTGTCTGATCTCAATTATGTGTCTGTTAGTCCACCCATTGTACAGTGCTATGGAATTTGTTGGCGCTATATAAATAATAAAATAATAATAATAATAATAATAATAATAAATTAAAGGGAAACTCCAGTGCCAGGAAAACAATCCGTTTCCTGGCACTGCAGATTCCCTCTCCCTCCCACCTCCCAATCCCTGGTGAAAACCCCTTCAGTCACTTACCAGAGGCAGCGACATGTCCCACGTCACTGCTTCTTCCTCCGCCGCCACTCCTCCTCTGCATTACGTCGGCCGGTGGGCGAGACTGATCCCGCCCACCAGCCGGGGAGACTTAATGCGCATGCGCGGCAATGCCGCGCATGCGCATTAGAGCTCCCCATAGGAAAGCATTGAAAATGCTTTTCAATGCTTTCCTATGGGGAATTGAGCGACGCTGGAGGTCCTCACACAGCGTGAGGAAGTCCAGCGACGCTATAGCACAGGTTTTCTGTGCTATGAAGCAGGAAGTGCCCTCTAGTGGCAGCCACTAGAGGTGGAGTTAACCCTGCAAGGTAATTATTGCAGTTTATAAAAAACTGCAATAATTACACTTGCAGGGTTAAGGGTAGTGGGAGTTTGCACCCAGACCACTCCAATGGGCAGAAGTGGTCTGGGTGCCTGGAGTGTCTCTTTAAGTACTACCTGTACTTGTAACTATCCCAAACAGACAGGATTACTGTGATGGATTACACAGAGTTGCAATACAGAGATCCCCACACTGTACATGTCTGTGTAAAATGCTTTAGTGCTTTTTCACTCTCTCTTTATCTTCCTAGCCCACTTTTAGATCTCCCTTACATTATCTTATGTTCAGCAGTGCTCCTGCTATGATAACTTTCTATTAAATATCGCTGCTGTTATAAAACATGTCAGCTACTCAATTAAACCTTAGCACACAGTGTGCACATGACTAAAGCATCAAGATACTGATAGACTCCAACCATGTAAGCTACTCCTAATTCACTATTAGCTCTCAGCACACAGTGTACACAGGATTAAAGCAGCAGCAGCAGTATACTGGTAGACTCCTTATCATCTTTGCAGCTGGCAATATAATTAATCTGCAGTGGTAATATGGAGCCAAAAAGTAGCTGACATGGTTGACAGAATCAACAATCTTTACAGCTTAAAGCAGATTGAAATCTGAAACAGATCAGAAGAGGACCAGCTGGAAAAAGATGGGGGCGCCTGAGAAGATAAGGTTCACGTAAGTAAATCTCACCTTTCCCTGCTCACTGGGCCCCGGACAACCAGTGGCAATGTCAAGGTTGGGGTCTTTACAAATTATGCAAAATCCCCAGACTTAATACGGGAACTTTAATAGCAGCTTTAATAGCAGAACTGCTGTAGTAATTAAGAGGGTGTAAAATTCAGTGTTGTCCTAGCTCCCCCAGTGTCTGTGTTTGAGGCTGGACAAGAAGTGGAAGGGACCACTACAAATTGACTTCTAACAGCCTTTTACACAGTGAATGGCATGCAGGAAGAGCAAGGGGAAAGTGATGCTCACTGTATATCATAAGACAGCACTGAGTGATGCACACTATGTAACAGTTGTTGCTAATATCAATCATAGGAGGGCAAGTGCTCTAGAAATAACCCTTCAAACTCTGTGGCTGTTCCATGAATACCATTTTCACTTAGTCTTAAATGTAACCACTCACAAAACATAAAATAAACATTTCCTTAGTTCCAAATTTAACCACTCAAAACCTAAATCTGAGAAATACCTTAGTCCTAGGTTTAATTGCTCTTAAACACTAAACACCCCCATATCCAAAAATGTAATTTAGCCCAACTCTAACATTAAACTAAATCATTCTAAATATCCCTTATATCACAACTGATGCCCAGATGTAAGGCATCTGCATTTCTGTATCCCATGTACGTATGATGTGCCAGTGACTGATCTCAGCTACAGTAACATAGCTAGCTGTACAGGAATGTATGTTTTCAATTATATTCCATGGCTTTGTAAGATAGTATTTTGTTTGAATACATTGCATTAAAACAATTGATTGTGCGTACTTGTTGTTTTCTTTATAAATTGGGATACATGATAGTCAATTGAGCCTTTAATGAAGAGACATGGTGGTTTTGAGATTTCAGAGAATAAATATAAATATATAGGGTCTGCTAAATTTGTATAATGTCTTCATACTAAATTGTGCCAGATAACATAGGCAGTATTTATTATGAGTAACTAAAAGGTTAAGGAAAGACAAGTGGAGAGCAAAAAATGGGTCGCAAGAGAATACTGAGAACGGGCAGGAGCTGAAATAGACTGCCCTTCGGTGGGTCCCCGCTCAGATCTCAAGCTGGTTTTTGCTCATCTTGTGCCATTACAGAGAGAACATCTCTGAAACATATCAGACTGGTCCCACCCATACGGGCAGTTCTGATCCGAAATGCCAGCAAGTTCCCTCTGCACGAGAGACACAGCAACCCCAGACGATCATTTCAGCCTTGTTAGGCATCATCAGTGAGGCATAGCTGATATCTCCCTAGGCAGGGCCGGATTAAGAGCACACTGGGCCTGGTGCTGACAATTATGATAGGCCTAATTACGGAATCTTATTGACCAAAAACACTAAAACAGTCATACCTCCCAAGCGTCATGTATCTGATGGAGATGGTGCTGAAGGGAAACTCATAGGATGCGGCTATAAGAAAACACATACTCTATGCTAATCTCTCTCTAATTTATGCTTTCATCTTTCAAGTAAATCCATAACCCCTAACAGCAGTGTCCAGTGAAGCAGGAAGTTAATGGGCGGGGTAAAAGGGTGGGCCATTGGTGCGAATCACGTGACCAGACCTGCTAAAAGAGGAGAACATGCCCAAAAAGGGGGCATGTCTGTCCAAAGAATTTGAAGGACAGCCTGGCATGAATGCATGTCAGGCTGCCCGCCAATCTTGCAGGCTGTCCAACTAAGGGCATTCTATGCAGGCAGCACCCTGAGCTTTACATAAATGCGTCTAATGATGTGTTCGCTCCACGCTTTCTAAGGACTGTCCCCTAGCACTCACATGTCCACTTGTCTCCTTACTTTCTTACTAGCAGGCAGAAGTTCCTGGTATATCGTCTGGGACAGAGAAAATGTGTATGTAGTGAGTGTAGAAGAAAGGGGACATGCCACAGTGTTAAAAGAGACAAGCGTCTGCATTACCTAAACTAATTTTATTGTCAGCCAGTCCACACAAGTTTTGTTCCCATACATCCCTCTTAAGCTTCCAAACTTAAAGGGACACTATAGTCACCATAACAACTACAGCTTATTGTATTTGTTCTGGTAAGTAGAATCATTCCATTCAGGCCTTTTGCAGTAAACACTGTCTTTTCAGAGAAAATAACTCCACTGGCCACTCCTTAGATGGCTGCTAGAGGTGCTTCCTGGGACAGTACTGCCTAGTGTGCAGCACTGTCATTCAGTGTCTCCACCATCTGCATGCAGACACTGAACTTTCCTCATACAGATGTATTGATTCAATTTATCTTTATGAGGAGATGCTGATTGGCCAGGGCTTGTGCTGGCTCTGCCTCTGATCTGCCTAGTTGACAGTCTCAGCCAATCCTATGGGGAAGTATTGTAATTTGCTCAGACCACCACTTCTGATGATGTCAGCAGACAGTCAGTTCAGCGGCAGAGCCAGCAGCTGCAGACTTGAATACGAGTTATATTTTACTATACTTAGGGAGGCACGAAGGGGCCAGGGTGGTGGTTTTAACATAATAGGGTCAGAAATACATGATTGTGTTCCTGACCCTATAGTGCTCCTTTAAGCAAGAGTATGTGAAGAGTAGTTAGGGTTGCCACCTTTCTTGGAAAAAAAATACCAGCCTTAATCATTTGTATAATCACAAGGCGTGACATCAGAGAAAATTCTGTAAAATCACCAACAAACTACTCACAGTTTGATTCTGCTGTATAGATGGATTGCTCCCAGTGTCTCAGTCTCGCAAGTCACCCAGTGTCTCAGTGTCCCTATGTATCACAGTGTCAGTGTCCCCATGTCGCCCAGTCCCCTAGTCTCCCAGTGTCTCAGTGTCCCCATTTCTCCCCGGTGTCCCAATGTCTCAGTGTGTCCCCATGTCACTAGGATACTGGGGACACAGTGAGACATGGGGACACTGAGAGACCCAGGGACACTAAGAGACCGGGGGACACTGAGAGACCGGGGGACACAGAGACATGGGGACACAGAGACATGGGGACACTAAAATATTTAGGGAAACTGGGAGAAATGGGGACACTGAGACATTAGGGACACAGACACTGGGAGATATGGGGACACTGAAACATTTATGGACACTAAGACACTAGGGACACAGAGACATGGGAACACAGACACTGGGAGACTAGGGGACACTGGGAGACTAGGGGACACTGGGGACACTGGCTGGGAGACAGACACTTGGGGACACTGGGAGACATGGGGACAGTTGTGGACATAGACATGGGGACACTGGGACATATAGGGACACTGGGAGACATGGGGACACTAGGCACACTGAGACACTAGGAACACAGACACTGGGAGACATGGGGACACTGAAATATTTGGGGACACTAAGACACTAGGGACACAGAGACATGGGGACATTGTTTTTTATTCTCACTTCCTCTGTCTCTTTTTTCTTTCTTTCCTTATCACCCTTTTTGACCTTTTGAATCTATGTTTAATCTATTTTGCAGCAGTCTTTGATATCTTGCCATTATTGCTGCTGATGTATTATACAGGGTGGTCTAAAATTTATAGCAGAATTTTACAGGTAACTACCGTAACTTTTTTTTTTACTAGTTCAGTTATTTTGAAGCAGGTACATACTATAACTGAGTCTT
Organism: Pelobates fuscus; assembly: GCF_036172605.1. Classification (NCBI taxonomy): domain Eukaryota; kingdom Metazoa; phylum Chordata; class Amphibia; order Anura; family Pelobatidae; genus Pelobates; species Pelobates fuscus. Next base: position 99,312,409 of record NC_086320.1, read on the forward strand.
GGGAGATCCATCACGGATAATTTCATAAAGGAACATCAAGTAAAAAATAGTGGAATTTTATTTTCAAAATGGCAGGTCCATTATTTTGATGCAAAGAGAAATATGGTTTTAACCCCTTAAGGACCAAACTTCTGGAATAAAAGAGATTCATGACATGTCACACATGTCATGTGTCCTTACAGGGTTAAAAAATAAATGACTACTAACCATACAGCCAGGGCCACAATGGACCTCCTGCGACAATAGCTAGGTGAGCTGATAACTTCAAGAAATTCATAAATTAATTGGCTGCCATGTTAGCCTGACCCTTCATGTCCCGATAACAAAAAAATAAAGGGCCCGACTTTTGGAAGACGGCAAATGGAAGTCATCTTGCATACCTAGTCAAAACATTTTTTTTAATTGGTTCATTACTAAAACGTTATTGATTCCTCAATCCCTACTCTGAATTTTGTCCCACTCTGTATAAGTTAACTGTCTATTAGTCCACCCATTCATTGTACAGTGCTACGGAATTTGCAGGCACTATATAAATAATAAAATAATAATAATAATTGTTCTATAGGGGGCGGGGCCTGGCAGCTATGCCGAGCAGTCGCACACAACATGGGCTCCAAGGCAAAAACCTTAAAGCAACCGACATAAGCGAGACAAAGCCCTCAAATCTGCTTGCACAACAGCCCCAGCCGAAGGGGCTCACCAAAGCGACATTACCAGTCAAAAGTCCCAACTGCTAGCAACAGTCTCTTACCGGAGATCGACCCGAGGCCTACGGAAGGCAAAAGCAGGCGACGTGAGGGAGGCGGCCGATCCCTCCGCAGCAGCAGCCTTCTTGGACAAAGGTCTCCCCGGAGGACTCTACCTCCCCCCCCCCATGCCGGCGGGGGATATCCCGGCAAACACAAGCGACGACCCAGCACCAGAGAATCACCCTGAGAAAAACATGGTGGACACCACGTGCGAGACCCGACCCAAAATGGCGACTACCACACGGCCAGCAGAGTCGGCAAACGAACAGCGTGAACCTGCCCTGTGCTCTGTGGACCGCATGATGCAGACACTAAGTGAGCACTTCCACCAGCTATGGGTCAAACTAGAGACCCACATATTCTCTATGGCGCCTGATCCCCGAGATGGAGGTCAAGGTGGCAAGAACAGGAGGGTGAGGAGGACTCCCTCGGGCCTAATGCACCCAGACAAGCCTGCACCACACATTGCTGGCCCACCTAGGCCGAGGGCCACCAAGGGTACGACCCGGAGGCATTATCCACAAAGACGGAGGGACGGCCACCACAGAAGGCGGCAGACCATCAGCGTCCCCCGTTACTCCCACCATGGGATGGACCCAGCCCAAAGAAGTGCCTGGGTCCGTGGAGTAAAGATGTTGGCCTTCATCCCGGCCCAGGAATGGAGAGAGGATGCACCTCGCCCCCATCAACCAGCCACCTATGTACCCACCCCTGCAGCAAGAGCAGTCAGTAGGGCACTGGGTCTAGAGCGAGGAAGCAGCCCCTGTGAGATCCGCTGCCAGATCACCTTCTCACCACCTCACAACAGCCACGAAGAGCCCCCAAGCGCCGGCATCGGCTGATAATGGACTTACACTGCGGGTCTGGTCTCCAGCAGCACTAGGCTGTGACCCTTGTGACCATCACTGACTACCTGCCACACCATGCCACTGACTGACACCAACGGTACAAGACCTACATTGAACAGTAACATTACTAACACATGAACAAGCGGAAACCCAATGGGTTATATGCCCTAAACGCCATATATGCTAAGTTTAAGTTTGTGACTCTCCTAGATAAGCATCTATTCCTACAGCGTGCATCATGAATACTGGACACTGCCTTATATCGGCATTTTAGACCATAAGCTGAAAATGTCTCTACTAACGTGCTTTATCTTCTCACTATCTATTTCCTTTATAATTATAAGCTAAATTGCGCACTGGTTGCTGATACCAAGCTAGGATAACTGCTCACCTAAGCAATGTTAGCACTTTTAAGCCTGAATAGCAATGCCTTACTCTTTAGACCTAATCTCATGTTACCCCATTTTATGTTATTCTCTTTATTATTGAGGCCTTCTTAGACTAACACATGTTTCTTAATAATTTAACTTAGAGCGTAAACCAAATGTTGTTTAATGGTACTTTGTTCTATAGAAGCATGTACCTCACCTGTCCTGATATATAAAATAGGAGAAAGTGCCTGAAAAGCGATGACAACACAGATATAAAACTGTGCAGCATTAATTAATATCAACCTCGTGTGATACCAAGCTGGGATAAATGCTCACCTACGCAATGTTAGCACTTTTAAGCCTGCATGGCAATACCTTAATCTTTGGACCTAATCTCATGTTACCTCATTTTATGACGTCCTCTTTATTATGGTTGCCTTCTCAGCGCACTATATCAAAGCCATACGCTTATAACCTAAAGCGAACCTAGATATGTTATCCTATGTTGTATCATATAATCAACGTTTACTCATGTTCCTTTCACAATTATACACAAATATGTTATTTTCTTTATGCTAGCCATCTTAGCTAAATATCCCTCTGTTGGAATAACTGTTTAGTTGAGCATGCCAATTATACAAATAATGTGCAAATCCTTACGCCTTTGATTAATCTATGTAAATCCTGTGATATGCTGTTGTGGCGTTTGTTGATATGTCTGTAACCCCCCGCACAACAAAAATAAAGAAATAAAAATAAATAAATAAAAATTGTTCTATACTCTTAGAAAAAAAAAAACTCTTTTTGTATTATCAAGAAAAAATAAATCAACTATTGACCCTAACTCTCGTTTTCCAAACCAGGCCAGGCCATAATTCTTGCTTATGGTTTACATTAACATTAATGAAAAACTAATATTTTCTTTAAAGTTATGCAGGACCTTATTTTTTTTCTACTAATTATTATTACTAGGAATGTGTTCTTAAATTAATTAAAAGATCAATTCGTAAAGGACTGTTACTGAGAATGTAAAAAACAAAAACAAAGAAAATGCATTTCATTTGAAGCAGAGAAAATATATGGGCAGTAATAATATATCTAATAGATCTATGTTGTCTCGTGGAGATTTATGAAGTAAAGTGTTTGTAGGCAGCTTACTATATTGTAAAATCATTGTTTGTGAAAGTAATGTGCCAATATACTCATCAGCTCTCCTTTGTCAAGCATATACATATTACAACATATGCTGTATAATAACTTACAGAAACTATGATGTAAGTGCTAATGACTGATATAATATATCAAACATATATCAAAGTAAAATAAGTGTAATAATTTGCAATGCCAACAAACTGGGTTCTCAGATCACATTCTCCTTTAATGAGTCATTACTGTCCAGATGTAGGGAAGCAGAAAAAAAAAAGAATATTTGGTCTTTAATCACAATTTCAAGTCACTTTTATAGATTGTTGTGAAGTATTTAGTACAATAAAAAGAACGATGGATCTTTGCATTCCAAAAAAAAAAAAAAGAAAAAAACAATAAACAAATAGTAATAAAAATACTGTCAAACATTAGCAATGTTAGTAAAGCCAACATATACATTCAGTGAACACACACCATCGACATTATTTACTAAACTGGGAATTGTGAAGAATTGACAAGAGAAAATTAGATTTTTTTATTTCAATTTTTTTTTTTTTTTTTTTAAAAAGGTGAATGGCACAACGATTGATTTCTTATGCCTTAGGCATTGTCAATTGTATTAGTGAATTAGTAAGTCTGGGGTGTGGGTAAGAAGGGGATGCTATTACCCTTTTGGGTTGGAGGTCCCTGTAATCGAGAGGTAGTGCTTAGAAGTCTGAGTGTTTTTTTTAATTATAATATTCCTGTTGATGGCTCCGCCATGTCCTCCTTTGTACATGGTATCCATTTTTGCATCTGTATATATATATATATTTTTTTGAAATTCTTTATTTTGGTTGTGCACGGAATGAACAAACAGCCGGTGTGTGCCACAACAGCGACATCCGGTAGATTAGGTGAACATTGGTATTACATGTTATGGCGTTTGTTATATAGGCACATTTTTATAATATTTATATGCTCTCTAGAACAGTTTAAAGTATACGTTGTTATGCGTTGGGAGACAATGATTCTAGAAACAAGGTAGTATACAAGTTGGTTGGCATTCTACACAGGTTATACACGTTTAGATTTAAGTAGAGTAGGGTGCCTGTCATACATAGCTGTCCAAGCGTTAATCAGACTATAGGCGACCATATGCAAGGAGGATATCTTTTATAGATTTATTTTATGCAGAAGACACAAATTAGGAGTGACTCTGCGATTAAAGCAAAAGAGGCTGTCAACCCCAGTGCATTGTACCTGTCTGGGGTGCTGCTTCATCTGTTAAAACTAAATATAGAGCCTGGTGGGTAGTGCTTAAGATGTAGGGTTAGGAGAAGCAGAATTATAACCAGGAATCTCACTTAACACCCCTTAACTGGGGCTACTGCCTGAGGATGGAAAATAACTATCCCTAGCTACACAGTACAGAGACTACTTTAGCTGAAAGGTTGGCGAGGTCAAGTACAAAATAAAAATAAAATAACAATAACACTGATGAAGGTTATTTGCGGAAAATGTGGGACCTGAAGCTCGGTTAACCCTTGCCAGTTTGGGGTAAGTCATAGCCCCATGGTGTAGTCAGTGTCTAGAGAGCCTGCAGCTCAGACATGGTGATGCACCAGGTGCAGGTAAGGTGTTCACTGGGGTGTAGTGCTGTGTACCGCAGCTGAGGTCTGGGGTTTTCCCACTTCGATCCGGAGCCATGCCCCTGCCTCTCAGGGCTTTGTCGTTTGTAGGGTCCCCCGGTGCTTGCCATTGGGGCTGACTTAAGCCTCCTCCGGTGTCTGCGTCGCGTGGATGCCGGAGCTCGTCGAGGTCGTGTGGTGCGGCTCTTGCTGGGGTTCAGCTGCCTCTGTGCAGAGGGGTTAGCATGTGAGCTGGTTGCTGGAGGTCGAGAAACGGATCGGGAGGGTGTCTGTGAGTTATTCTCTGATGTATGCTTTTGTTGCCCTTGGAGTATGTACAATGCTTCAAAGTGGTTTTTCAGTTTTGCCACTATGTCGGGTGCTTCGTTGATGATTTCATTGCCACATGCGGTATCCGCCATCTTGTGTGGAGTGCCCTTCGCACTCTCTGCTCTTGCAGTGTCACTGCGCTCCTCTGCCTGCTTTGCCTTGTGTCTCTTAAGTGGATCGGGATCACCCCCACCGGTCCGAGGGGGGGCGGGCAACGGGGCTTGCTTGTGTTGTGGACAGCATCTAAGCAGCTCCGGGTTGTGGGAGCGGCCGTCTCCTCCACCCGATGCATGCCAGGCCGCAACCTCTGCCACGATACCAGCGGGTCTCGGTCGGGTCGCGAAACACCCCACTGCACTCCTCCCGGTATGGGGGGCCAGTGGGTGTTCAGATCCCTGATTTGTCTCACTGAAACCGGCTGTAAGATGCTCAGTTTGCCAGATTTGAGCGGGAGCCCACGCGAAACACGTCTCTCCGCCATGATGGTTAGGCCCCGCCCCTGCATCTGGATATTTGAGGAGGGGTGAGGTTGGTGAGGGAGTAAGATCGGGGTAGGACTTCGTATTCTCAGGGTTGGTGTTGCATAAAGTTAAACCAAGGTTTCCAGCACGTGGTGTATAGTGAATGTAACTGTGAAAGGTATGCATTTCCTCCATAAGTCGGATGGATTCACCTTTCTGTATCCAATCTCTAAGTGTCGGAGAGGAGGTCTTTTTCCAATAGAGGGGGAATTATATGTTGGCCTCTGTCAGGATACGGTGGGGTTTGGTAAATGGGTTTTGGTATAAGAAAAACAACGAGACCTTTGGTGAGATGGGAAGTGGAACTTCTGTGATCATTTGGATCAAGGCTATGATTTTCTAGAAAATTTGATTTTAGGAAAAAATATTCTCACAAAATGATGACATTGGCATTTTGGCCATTTTAGTCTGCAATTTGAAAAAAACAAAGAATAGTGACTAGTGATTAATTAAATATTGAAGCAGAAAATAAAGCATTCTGCAGTTCTACTCACTCCTTTATGTAACAGTACACAATATTAAGCATCTAGAAAGGTACAAAAGACTAACTAACAAAATGGTTTACCTGGAAAAAATATATAGTTAAACCTTCTAAGTCAAATTTTGTCAATACGCCACATAGTACTAAATTCAATTTGAAAAATAATTTGGTAACAGTACTGTATTAATACTAATTTCCTGGAATAAAGTTAATAAAATCCATCCCCAATACTGGGATATACTTGCCTGGAAAATGCACATTACTCTATTGCAACAGAACCCTTAAAACATTGGCTGTCAAAAAAATTTACTATCTCGCTATCCCAATTGAGAAAGTATAAGTAACTTGTAAATTGGTGTTTACCACTGAAACCTGGCAGCAATCTAAATCAGCCATTACACCTTAATATATGTGTATACTCTGTAACCAGTTTAATTTATCTTCCATGTCACAAGTGATTAACAGTGCAACACCCTTAGAGACAAGCCAGGACATTAACTTGTGGCTTCACTTATTGTTTATTGATTAGTTCATGTATGCAGTACTTTTTAAACCCTTTCCCCGCATCAGCCCTGTACAGGGCAACAATCAGGGCATAACAGGACATGACACATTGCCTATGTACACATATATATATAGCGATATATGTGTGTAACTGCAGGCCCTGACTACCTGTTCGCTGCAGAGGGGGCCCAGCACACTCTGACTTCACTGCCCAGCAGCTCCTGTCTCTAACTCTCGCAAGCTCCGCGGCCGTCAGAGCGTTGCCACAGGTTACCATGGTAACACTCCATACACGCAGTCCGCAAGCAGTCCGCAAGAGTTATAGACAGAAGCTGCTTGGTAGTGAAGTCGGAGTGTGCTGGGAATGCGGACCAGACCAGCAGGGAATGCGATCTCCCCCCTCCCCAGCCAGGTAAGAAGCAGGGAGGGGGTAATAAAATAAATCTTAAAAATGCTCTCCCCTCCCTATTTTACACACACACACACACACACTGCATTCACTATACATACACTACACAAACACACACTTTGTATATATTATATACACACGTCATACACTACACAAACACACACTATGCATTCACTATGCACACTAAATCCATTACACAAACACATGTTGCATTCGCTATACATACTACATGCACTACACAAACACCCACTCTGCATTTACTATACACACCACATCTAATACACACAAACACTACATCCACAACACAAACACACTTGGCATGCACTATACACACTGCATCTAATACATATAAACAGCTTACACTATACACACTCTGCATTCACTATACATACACTACATCCACAACACAAACACACACTCTGCCTTCACTATACACACACTACAGACACTACACGAACACTCTGAATTCACTATACACACTCTGCATTCCCTACACAAACACATTCTACCTTCACTATACACATTGCATTCACTATACGCACTCTACATAAACTACACAAACACACACTCTGCATTCACTATACACACCGCAACTAATACACACAAACACTACATCCACTACACAAACACACACTCTGCATTCACTATACACACTGCATCAATACACACAAACACTGCATCCACTACACATACACACACTCTGCATCTAATATACACCTAATTACACTACACATTACACAAATGCACAATCTGCATCCATTACACACACACTGCATCCACTTTACACACTCACTCTGCATCCACTGCACACATTCTACATCCACTATACACAATCAGTACACACACTGCATCCCTGTTGGCAGACTCAGGGGCACCCTTGTGGGTGGACACAGCCTTGCAGGAAGGAGAGGGGCGACCTGTGCACCCCTGTCAACCAAAAATTGCGCCGCCAAAGGCCATTACGCCGTAAGGTCGCATGCTTGGGCTTCCTTATAGTAGTGCTGGCCCTGCCGGCACCTGTTTGTGACTTGATATTCTCTTTAAAAATTACCACCATTCCCCGTATAGTAAACAACCTCTTATCTATTGGTTCAAAGACAGATGCACGCCTGATCGAGCTGAATTGAACTTGGACATAAAAGCATCAGCAAGTGACACCAACATTCCTTCTATTAAGTCCTACACATACATATTATGTCAGACAGAAATGGCGTCTACATAATCCTGTAATGATTCACTACTGACTAGCATTCAGAAAACTGGGATCTCAAAATGTACCTGTGATAAAAAGAGGCATGACATATAAAAACAGAGATTCCTGCACTCCAACTTACAAAAGATACAGCCTGGTGCCCAGCAGCAATGTAATATAAAATAGAAAAAATACCGGCACTCTAGGTCTTTCAAATGATGTTATTTATTTTCTGTCAATCCAAAGGGTCAACGTTTCAGCCCCCGTTCGGGGCTTTCATGAGGACACATGATGTCCTGATGAAAGCCCCGAACGGGGGCTGAAACGTTCACCCTTTGGATTGACAGAAAATAAATAACATAATTTGGAAGACCTAGAGTGCCAGTATTTTTTCTATCTTTTTTTTTATTTTATATATAGATAGATAGATAGATAGATAGATATAAATATATAAACACCAAACAATAACTATTTCTACTGAAAAATAATAATCATAGAAAACTGAGCCATTCAATAATATAATTTAAATATTAATAGTAATGATAATATACTAACACTAGAAAGACAATGACAGTGAGTTGTTATTTATACCACTTTAGGTCAATTCCCTTCAAAGATGGTTCCGATACTCAGAAGAAAAGGCTGATGTCTAAGGATATAATATGCCTACAGCTAGTATGGTTTCAATAAAGCAATGCATTATTATACACATAAAATGTATATTGGATCATAACTCTTTTGCTAGCTTGAAAAAGAACTATTGACAAGTCCCATTATGCCAGAACAAATGCTTTGCAAGGTACCTGGTGATGCCATGTCATAAGTAGTTCATATTTTATGTTTCTTGCAAATATTACGTGACCTCATCATTGGGTCAGGGGGAAGTAGAATCCAAATACATGTTTCATAATAAATGTTCTCATTACTGGATGTATATTCATTGTTGCCAAGCAATACCGTGCCTAATACCCCAACAAGCAAATTCATTTTTTCAACTTTTAATCTATTGCTTTTCCATCTATTTCTTCTACCGCTTTGAAAAACACACACTCTAAACCTGCAGAATACATAGCTCCAAGGCCACATTTCGAAGAGTTCAAATAATAAATAAGGAGCACAGGCTCTCGAATCAGTATGCTTTTGGTCGGCTAAACATAATGGGAGTGGTAGCCTAGGGCTTGTAGAGCAATTTCACATTGCAGCACAAAGTGCTTATTACAAATCAGCCAGAAACAGTAGTAGCAAAGCCCTATTTTCTATTTTATCTACAGCAGGTATCTAAACCAAATCTGTCAGATGTTATTTTATTAACAAAAGAGGCTTTTGTTTGGCTATGATATAGCTCTGCCATTTTGTTTATTTTTATTTATTTTTTTGTTGAAAGGATTGTCTTTTTAGATATTTGTTGACTGGCTTTTGGCTATTGTAAGATTCGGGAAATAGAGACTGCCTATCAGATGAAATCTTGGTTCTTTAACTGGCTGGATTTAGACTATTTGGCACAATAATTAACTGATTTAGATTTTGTAAGTCAATGACAGGTGATGGGGAAATGGAAACATAACTGGGGAAAAAAATATAATAATTGCTGCTATAACAACCATACCGACACAACAGTATGTCTTAGAAATTCCGTCCTCTCTAAATAGATGAATGTATGTAAGAAAAATATTCAGAAAGACAGAGAACATTCACCGTGATTCAGATTATTACATTTCAAATTATCCTCAACAGTTATTAGAATAAATAAAATAAATATTTATTTCTACATGATTTCGCTGATGGACACTGTGAACTTTTATTTGCTACGAGACCCAATGTAATGATATGTATAAAGATCAAAAATATTTGTGCTATGGTTGGTCTCATTAGATATCAAGAGAATGCTGTAAGACATAAATTGCTTTATTGAATTTTCATTTTAAGCTGATTTGCCCATCAGAAGTTAGTTGTTAACCAAAATCTTTCCTCCCCTGAATGCTATAACATACATAATGAAGACTCAGAATGACAGCCTCTTTCTTAGGGATAGACAGGGTTTAGTGTTGCAATTACAAGCCACCAATACTTGTGTTTACCACCGATAACATCAGTGCAAAAAACCTGCTGTTTTAGTCATTAAAACCTTTAACCCCTTAAGGACACATGACATGTGTGACATGTCATGATTCCCTTTTATTCCAGAAGTTTGGTCCTTAAGGGGTTAAAGGGGCGTTAGGTTGACACATTTAAGCAGGTAGTTTTAAAAACTGTGAAAAATCAGAGGGGTGTAAATACATACCGAAAGGAGCCACTTATTTTAACAGTTAATGCACTGGTGAAGATTCTAAAATAAATAACTTTATTCATTGCAATTAATCATATGTTAGCTATTTATTGTCCTGTAAATGTGGCAAACAATAAATAGGCAGGACTTATAGAAAAGTAAAGACAAGATTCATGGAACACCAAGATATGTACCAGTCATTCAGTACCAGTACACTGTAACAAACGGCCCTATTATTACCATAAGGAATGTTCATGCGCAGGGATTGAACAGGTTTCTCTGGGTGAGAGAGGAGGGGATTTAATAAATAACTTAAATCAAAAAGGAAGAATATTGAGTTCACAAACCCTTATGGTTTGAATGTAGAATTTAACATGGTCTGTTTTTTTTTTTTTTTTTTTTTTTTTTTTTAAATTCTTTATTTGTCGTGCAATAGAGTTAACAGACAAGCCTGTGGTGTCACAATAACAGCTCAGGCGATTCATAGCTTATAGTGACATAAAAGAGGTATGTTGCACATTTTTTTTTTTGGAAACAGGTTAAAAACATTTGGTCAACAGAGATACAACAAGCTTCGTGGTAGTTACGTTCAGAGCATGGTGTTATTATATGATTTTATCAAGCTTGACTATATATTGAGGTCGATCGAGTATTATTAAGCTCGTCGTCGCTTAACAGTGCTAATTTAGTAATAGCTCATTGCCTAATAGGGTATGCTAACAACACTCTAACATATTATAGAAAATGCTATTAAATTAACAGTGCTTGATTTTAGAGTAAATTAACAGTTGGCGCCTTCTGCATTGGCATCCAGGTAGTTAATGTTGTTAGGGTTTGGGAGATAAGCCTACGGTCAGTGCTTCAACTTAGAGTAACACCTGGGGTTCACTGTAGCGTTAATCTTGCCAGTGTGGTATGATGCAGGAGAAAATCTTTACCGGATAATGACCGGTATATTAGCAGCTTGGGTGCGTTATTTGCCAGATGTCACTATACATTTATACATTGCCTAGTTACTAAGCGTATGTGTAAAAAGAAGCATGAGATTGCATGGATGTCTAACTCTGAGCTTTGGAACGTTAGAGACAGGTGAATTCTAGTCATGAATTAACATGGTATCGGTGGAGACCGTCGGCTTCACAACTGTACAATACTACAGTATGTGAGGCCGATATGTGTAAGGCCTAAACAGACTAAACAGAGTCGTCGGAGTTGTGTATAGTTGAGGGTTATTAAAGGTGACAGTAAGGTAATCCAATATGAAGGCGTAACAAATTAAAACATGAGATTAAGGCATAACAATTTCAATTTCAACTGCTGCACATAGCTATACTCTTTGGACCGTCTTGGTAACGTAAGTCCTGTTTGGGCTCTGATCAGTCAAGTCCCATGCGGTGCAGAGCTTCTGGGGACGAAGGGCTCTATGTTGTCCATGTCCCAGGGTCCGTCAGGTTTGTCAGGGGCATCGGTGGGTGCCCGTGTGGTAGGTAGTGGCAGTCCGAGCGCTTCCAGAAATGTGGTCGTGTCATCCGGTGTGCGGAGCGTGTGTGTAGCTCCGTTGTGTTTCGCCATGAGGGAGCCCGCCGGGCCCCAGCGATACTGTACCCCTGAGGACCGCAGGTGAGTAGTGACTGTTCCCAGCGATCTGCGCCACTGAAGTGTTGCCTTAGAGAGGTCTTGAAAAAAGGTTAGCTGAGAGTCCTCAAACTGTAGGGGCGTCTTTCCGCGGACGGCAGCCATGATGTGGGCCTTGTCGGTGGCAGATAAGCAGCGGACTATGACGTCCCGCGCTGTGGTGGCAGTTCCCGCGCCTGGGATGCGGAATATCCCTTCTAAAGTGAGTCTTTTGGACGCCGCGGGTGGCGTGATAGTGGCTAACAGCCTCCGGGTGTAATGCGGTAGTTCCGCCGCTGTTATTTCGGCTGGGATGCCCCTAATCTTGACATTATTGCGGCGTTGTTGGTCTTCCAGGTTAGCCACCCGCTGTAAGAGGTTGCCCTGCTGGGTGTGTAGCTGCTGTATTGAACCATTGAAGTCGGACACTGCAATTTGAGTGTCCTGGATATCATCCTCAGCGGCCTTAATGCGGTCTGTGTTGGCCCGTATTTCCGTCTGTAGGAGTGCTCGGTCCGCCGCCATCATTTGATGCAGATCAGCCAAGAGTAGTTTAAGATCCCCTTTGGTCGTCGGGGCTGAGCTATCGGCGATGTGAAGGCTTGCCGGTTGGTGTGGAGGTGGCGTTTCCCTTGGAGCACTCTGTGGTAGTTCGGGCTGTGGGTTCTCCGCTTGCGGAGTTTTAGGCGCCACCGGCCGTTGGAGCATGGCCCCGATGTCCCTGTCGGGTTTTTGTGATCTGCGTCCCATGTGGAGGTTTTGTGGTTGTGGGTTTGACAGTTGAGACTCTGGGTCTCCTGCGTCTTGTGCCTCCAGAAAGCTGTCGAGGAACTTTTCTAGGCCTCGGGCTTGTGAAGCGTGGTAGGCCCCAGCTTTACGTTTGGACTTTGTTTGCCTCGGGGTGAACGTGAAAGGCATCAGTGGATGCAGCTCGTCGCCCAGCTTGCAGTGCCGTGATTTATTTTGGCCTTTAACGGGTTTTTCTTGCAGTTTTCGGGTGTAATTTACACGGTAAACGAGGAGCGTTCAGAAGTTGCGACTGCTCAGCTCAAGCGTTGGCTCCGCCCCCCCTGTTTTTTTTTTAAATAAATGGGTGTTAAATTAAAATAAAACTATATTTTTGAACAATTCTTTTAATTCATTACAAAATAAATATACATATTTACTTATTTATTAAAAAACGGATTTAGTATTTTATCTTTTATTTTATTTTTTATTCTCTGTTTTATTTATTGTTGTATTCAGATTCAGCAGTCTAAGTTAAGGTACATGTACCTTTTTTAAGTGAGATCTAATTAAGAGTATTTATATGTGTACATTGTATTCACAACCTTTGTTTTTAACTCTATTCATATTACCGGTATGTTTGATTCCAGTGTTTAAGATATTTCCAATTTTTAATGGGATTTCCAATTCTCTTTCTGGATGTAACTCACCGCTTTCTACACTGGGCTTTGTGTGCATATCGGCTTAAAGGGGTATTCTAAGCACCAAAACAACTTTAACTTATTGAAGTTGTTTTAGTGTAAAGATCATATACCCTGTTGTGTATTTTGGTTTTGTGCTTCCCTAGACATAACTAAATATTTCTTAATTTTTTTTTTTATTATTATTCTTTATTTGTCAGGTCATGCACATACTGGGTACAAAAGTAAGCACATTGCTCATGTTGACATATACATAGGGAAACATATCCAAACGATCTTGCTTAGTCTCTGAGAAGGTCTAGTAGAGATGCCGAGTTAGCCATGCACATTCTACAAGTCGGTTACATATATACAGAGGGGCGGCCACACAGGGATGCCAAGATGGTCACATATTCATTGTAAGCTGTCTATTTACATTCACTAGGGTGGTTACAGAAAGCCGTCACAATGGTTATATACAGGTATCATTATGTTTGTGTACCAGAGCCACAGCCTCCATGCGCAGACATCCAGGCGGCCACACAGAGACATCAAAGAAGGCCATGCACAGCCGCCAAGACGGCCACGCACAGCCGGCCACTCGTAATATTTCTTCATTTTTAAAACCAACACACTATTTGCCTGACAGACACATGCCCTCACTGATGACATACACTCACTGACAGATACAGTAAATGGCACACACTGTTTAACCAACACACACTTTCATTGAAACACACACACTGACAGACACACATGACATGCACACTCTCTGACAGAAATGCATACACACTCACTGACGGACGCACACTCACTCGACACAAACCAAATCAGTCAAACACACACACACAGAGACACACATATACTCACTGACAGACACACACTGACAGACGCATATATACTCAGTGTCAGACACATACACATACACTGACAGACACACATTGACAGACATTCACATTCACTAACAGACATACACTCTCACTAACAGACATAAACTCTCACTGACAAACACACATACACTGATACACTCACAATTAATTTATTTTTCTAAATGTCAATCCACCCAGCTTCCTTACCTTTGGGAGTGCTGGAGTGTATTATCTATTTCCCTGAGGTCCAGTGGGGATCCTTTCAGTCCTGGGCGGGCGGTCAATGCAGGCGGAAAGGGTGCTCCGATATTCCCGCTCAGCTCCCTTGCATGCCTCTTAGTGATGCTGTGAGCACTGCGGTGTGGTCGAGGGAGCAGAGCAGGGAGAGCTCAGGGAAGAGTGCTCCCTCGCCGCCCGCCTCCAACATGAGCAGATGCCAGCCTCGGGTGGCCCAAACTTAGCCAGCTGGCCAACTCTTTGGCCCCTAGGAAAAGAGGCTGACAAGGAATCTGCCAGGGCATTTCGGGGTAACTTTTTTTTGCCACCCCCCTGAAAGTGCTGCCCAAGGCAAATGCCTTGTAAGTCCTGCTCAAATACAGCACTGCATACATCTGCAGTCTAACGCTCCTCCAACTATTACACCTACACTCTCCCACACCCACACATGCCCCTTATAAGCCTATAGCCTTTGGCTGCCTCCTCGGGATGTAAACATTGCTCGGTTTTTGCTGGAACATTTAACATAGCTGGACTTAGTAGGGGACTGGCTGTGCATCATAATATATTTTTTACACAATGATGTCCATTTTTTTTCTATACTAGATTGTATAGCAATTCCATGCCATGAAAAAAACAAAAGGATTTATTCAGTGAACTGACCCTCCTACATTTCATGCACCAAATACTCAACTCCTTCCTCATTCCAAAGCAAGTGTATTTATTGTCTTTGATGGCATTTTCTATATCCGTAAAGCAAGAAGAGGTTCTGCGGACACAGGGGACTTCATTTTAACATGACTGCGGACCCTCTCCCTTTACCTTCCGTTACCCTTCCCCCCAATAACTCACAGATACCCAAATTGTGGGTAAGGGCAACGGCCACAGCTTTTATTATTAAGCCAGCATAATTTAAGCCAAATGTCAGCTGCTGGATTTTCCCAGCAGACAGCTAACATAACAATTCTTCCAGAGCCTCTTCAGCCTGAAGTCCGTCCTCAACCAGACCAGGCTGCGACTCCCCAAGCCCGTCCGGGCACTGCTCTCAGTTCCACTTGCTGGCGAAGGACAAACCGCCACCGCAGCCTCTCCCCTATCCCTGGAGAGGACTGCGTCCCCCCGAAGCCAGCGCCTGTTCAATGGCTGACTGTAATCCCACATTAAATATATCCAGCCCAATTTTGTTTAGGTGGACCCCATCAGCCCTCATTATGTTTGCGTTGTTCCCTTCCAGCTCCACATGACGAGCCACAAAGCCACCCAGCCTACGCACAAAACGTGAAATCGTCATGTTGAACCGTCGCCTGCTGCCCTCCACCGCCCTGGCGTGTGGCAGCGCCCCCCAAGCCGGACGAGGAATGACTTCAGACTACACCAGTGTGACCTCACTGAAAAGCGCCATACAGCGAGCCAAGTCGTGCTTGCAAGCGTAAATTAAATCCACTGCGCGGCACCGTCCCAAGTCATTCCCCCCGGCATGAAGTACCAGAACCACTGACCCGGTCACGAAGCGACGGAGCGCGACACACTCCGGATACACTTGGTGCCACTCCAAACCCCGTATCCCCCGCCATCGAACCCTAACCTGCTCATGCGGGAGCCCTAGATTCCGGCCGTATGGTCTCTGCTCAGCACGCCTAACCGCCCAATAAATAAAGGAGTGACCGATGATCCAAACATACCGGGGGGAACATGTAGAGAAAACAACACATCATAACTACCAACAGCCTATAACAGATGAGGATGAATAGAGGCCACCAACTCTCCTATCCGCGGCGTAAAAACACAGAGAAAAGGCTACCCTGAAAAGCAGCGCCTCGAAGGAGGAGAAGCACACCGCAGAGAGAACACCACACAGAGCATCCAATAGGTGGACGGACAGCGGCCGTCTACAATCAGGGACCCTTTCCTTCCTCCATCCCCGAAGCACCCTCTGGACCACGAACTCTTTTGAAACATCCTCCCACCCCATACAACGCATCAGAAAGGAAAGAGCCACTAAACTGCGTTCCACCGATGCCACCGAAGCTGCGCGCTCCCGTAAGTAGGACATGTAAGCCAAAGTAGACAGCAACCTACCCTCAGTGGAATACAAACCGAACTCTCCCACATAGACCAGCCACCGATCCCACACTGCCCGATAGGCTGTCCACGAAGCGGGAGCCAGCGATCTCCTGAACAGGTCTGCTAGGTTTCGAAATCGAGGGTCCACAAGCACATGGGACATACCAGACCATCTTCCTCGGCTCCCGGAGCGACCTCCCGAAAACGATCCCACTGAAAGCGAGAAAGAGAGTCGGCAATCACATTAGACACTCCGGGAACATGGATTGCTCGGAACCAAATGTTAAATTCCAAACAACGCAGAACCAACCGACGCAACAGAGCCAATACTGGAACCGAGCCAGATGATAAATGATTCACCACATGAACCACACTCATGTTGTCCGTGCGGAAAACCACCTGCCTGTTCGCGAGCTCCTCCTCCCACAATTCCACTGCCACCACAATAGGGAAAAGCTCGAGAAAAGTCAAGTTACGTATGAGGTCCGCCTCGTGCCATGCCGCAGGCCAAGGCTCCGCACACCAACGTCCCCGGAAAAATGCCCCGAAGCCCAAGGAGCCGGAGACATCCATAAACAACTCCAGGGCCACATTAGATATCGCTTCCCGTCGCCAAAATGTCCGACCATTGTACCCTGCGAGGAACTCACTCCAGACATTCAAATCGTCCTTAAGCCGCTTGGTAACCCGGATAAAATGATGGGGAAGACTAATGCCGACGGTAGCCAGAGACAGCCGTCTACAAAACACCCAACCCATAGGCATGATCCGACATGCAAAGTTCAAGTGGCCCAACAGGGATTGCATCTGACGAAGCTGCACCTTCCGCGCACCCCTCACCTGATCAACCATGGTAGTAAGGATCCCCAATTTATCACTGGGCAAATGAAAAACCAAGTTGATGGAGTCAATCTCTATACCCAGGAAGGAAATCACCACCCTTGGGCCCTCCGTCTTGTCGTCTGCCACTGGAACCCCCAAATCTCGCATAACTGCCTTAAACTGTCCCAACAAATCCTCACATCGCGAAGAATGTGCCGGACCGACGAACAGAAAATCGTCAAGATAGTGCAAGAGGGAAGAAAAACCTGACACCTCCGTTATGATCCATTCCAGCAATGTGCTAAAACCTTCAAAATAATAACAAGAAATCGATCAACCCATGGGAAGGCACATATCGTAGAAAAAATCCCCTTGAAACTGACACCCCAACAAATGAAAACAGGAAGGGTGAACTGGGAGCAACCGAAAGGCCGATTGAATATCCGACTTAGCCATCAGGGCCCTGGGCCCTGCTTCCCGAACGAGATCCAGAGCCCGATCAAAAGAAGCGTATCGGACCCGACTACCCTCCTTCGCAATCCCGTCATTGACCGAAGCCCCCGCTGGAAAATGTGATGAATCAGCCAAAACACCCCCGGTTCCTTCTTAGGAACGAGGCCCAATGGGGAAACCCGCAAATTATCAAACGGAGGAACGGAAAACGGTCCCGCCATCCGTCCCAAGTCCACTTCTTTTTTCAGTTTAGCCGCCAGCATCCCTTCCTTACCCCGAATTGAGGACAAATTGTGCACAAACGACGCCTCCCCCGACGGAGTAAATGTGATCCTAAAACCGTTGGTGAAACCTTCCCAAAGCACCCGCGCGTCCCTACGCCTGGGATACCGCGCGAGCCATGGAAGCAGTCTTTCCACCCATACCGGGTGGAACCCATACCCTGGGGATGGGGTTTTCCTCTTCTAAAACACCGAACCGCCGGGTGAGCCCCACCACAGTGGGAACACTCATGTTTAAATCGACAACTGTTGTACCACCTGCAATGACTCTCATTGAAGAGCCAGCAGATGCCCTTCTTGATTCCGGCCGACGCTCCCCCAGGAGCGCCGGCGGCCGAAAGAAAGGACGATGTGGCTGGACGGCATGGGGTCATGAGAAGCAACCAAAGATTACCATCTTGCATGCCAAAATGCATGTGCGGTCGCATCGCCATTTTTTGCCTAAATTGCTGGTCATATTTAAACCAGCATTGACCCCTATAAACTTTATAAGCCCCCCAAATAAAATCTAAATAAGAAAACAACGACGGGGCCCGCTCTGGAAACCTCGTCGACAGAATACTAGCATAAGTTGCAAATCCTTGCAACCAATTACCGAAGGTACGGGGGAGCTCCTTACCTTTTCCACTCTCCGTCGCCTCACTGCGTCAATTCCCTATCAAACGGGACTAACGCTATGAGGTCCACATACTCACCCTTCAAGATCTTCTCCCTCACCTCCAGCGACACATGCATCCCCAGGGGGGCTATGTCACACACCGGCCCCCCTGCAGTACCCTCCATAGTACCCAACGGAGGGGTCCCCGTGGGAAGTTTAGCGTCCTGCGCAGCTAAGCCAACCTGCCCTAAGTGATCTAATACTAAGCGCACCAATTTTATGACTTCCCCTGTATTCCCTTGTTCTAGCCCAGAGACCCCCTCTTTCCCTAACCAAGCGCGAGCGCACTCCAACTCACGGTTCTGGAGCAGGGGTCTCTCCATCAGCTCCACATCCGTACCATCCGTCAGTATGGGTCCTGTGGCCAGCCTGCCAGCTGCCCCTCCAGGGGCCTGGCGACTCACCCCCATGGGAGCTCCAGATCTTCTGGGGTGGATGTGTAGAGGGGAATCCTGCGTCCCTCCCTCCTCTCTGACTGCAGAAACACCTTAAGGTCTCCTGGGGTTATGAAGAAGAGGGGAATCCTGCGTCCCTCTCCGCTCCCTGGCGATCCAAAGAGGCACTGGCGAGTTCCTCCGCAAGTCCGCTTGCACCCACTGGCCATCTCCACTTGGGGGGGCCAGCGGTGCTCCGTTTCAGAATCCCCGGATCCATCTTCACCGGACTTCCGGGTTTGGCAGTGGCCTGTGACGTCTGCACTCCCTGACCCGCAGACGTCACGTACGCGCCACCAGCGTTCCGGCGTGCGGCGCTCCGCCTCTTCCGGCGTGCGGCTGCAGCCCTGACGTCACATCTGCTGCAGCCGGAAAAGGGTGAGGACTGCGCAACCTCACCTCTCCCACAGCGCCATCTTGGGATCCTCCATCTTGATGGCCAGGCCCCGACCGGACCATCCAACACGTGGAACACCTCTCCCCGCTCCTTCTTCTACAGGAACCCGGATTCCTCCGCAGGGGGCCTGCCTCACTCGGCCCCGGACAGGTAGCAGCTGGTGGCACAGCCCTGGCTCTCTGCACCGGACTGGGGGACAATCTGGATTGCTGGCCTGGAACGGCAGGCACGTCCTCTGGTGGGCCCCGACCCCTCCTGAGACTCCTGGGCGTCTTGGACACTGTGAAGCAGCGCAGCATAGGAATCTGCGCCATGTATCCTCTGAAAGGCCTGCAGAATAGTAAGTAGAGCCTCTCTGGGCATGTCAGGGACATGAGTCATGATGTGAAAATATCAACTGCAGTGGCAAATTCTGTAACAGCAGTTTTAAATTACTAACAGCAGTTTTGCTTTTTCAGGGTGACCAGAAACAGCACTGCTAGTTTCCCTCAGCGTGCTCTCCAGTGGTCTGGTAAGTATTACCCAGTGTCCAGGTGCATCCCAAACATTGTATCCCCTTGTCGCCATGCCAACCTCTCCGGGCAGCAGTCATGCTCCCCCCTCCTTATCCACTCCATGGGTTGGCCTTTACAAAACGTTCAACACAAGTTGACTTTTCTACAGGCGGTGAAGGGTAAAATGTAATAATTCAATGAATGCCAGCACATTTCCCTGTTAAGTCACAGACTACTGCTGGGCACTTGATGACTCAGATTCTTCTTGTGACTGCAATTGGGTACACCAATTTTACTACTTGTGCCATAAAATGTCTCTACAGTTCTCTTGACAGATTCTGTGACAACTGGGTCCCCCTATTGACACCTGATGAGCAGACCAATTTTAGAGTACCCCTCAAGGATCACATCATTTGCTACAGCTACTTCCTGCGCAGAACCACTCTCTACTTTGAACACTTGGAATTTGAACTTTTCCAGTCCTTGGCTTTGTTTAAACTTTCCTTTTACTCTTGGTAATTGATGTTTCAGTATTTCTTTTATTGCTGATGAAACTTTTTAAAATGGGTATTTTTTTCTGATAGGCCTAAAGAATATTTCATGAGATGCCTTATTTCTGATTATTCTTCGTGGTCTATATTTTCTCACTTGCGGATGTGTTTATTAAATTCAGAACATGCTGTCACTCAAAGACCGAGTATTACATTTAAGGCTCTTTCTAAATTTATATTTTTGCTCATCACTTGGTTTATTAAAGCCTTATTTATAGCTAAGAGATATACAGCTATGGGTAGTCACATGAAACAAAAATCAAAATAAAATACACATTTATGGGGAATGTGCATATAAAAATACAATTATAAAATATTTTTTAAAAAGTAAAATTATTTCCAAAATGTAAGTCAAAATAGCTGAATTGTACATGTATAGCCCTGCTCATTTTTCTGATACATATATATTACATTAATGAACATTATCTTTTGTCCTAAAAAAAAATCTGAATCGCAAGAAATGTACAACTTTGTTAAGTTTCTAGTTTGGCTATTTCAGCCTAAATATTTTTCACATTGCCCCCGTTGTAACTTTCAAAGTACAATGGCCTCAATGTCTTGGAAATGTTTCTTTATAGGGGATTTCAATATTCTTATAATCACCATTATTCATGTGCGTGGTGTGGAATAATTCAAGGATCGGCAAAGAAATTATTTGCTCCCCAGATTGTGATACTCTTACCAAAATACTATTTTTATTGGTATTTATTTAGCGCCAACTTATTCCGTAGCACTTTACAATATTCTGGACAGGAGGAAATTTAGCAATGAATGAGACATTAAGAAAATGATACCTGGACAATAAGTAGATGAGGACCCTGCTCAAACAAGCTTACAGTCTAGAGTCTGCTATACAATGCAACTCCTGTTACTTTTACCAGTACAAAGTATAGATATTCATTTTATATTCCTACCTGAATATTATATAATTGTATTTTTATTCCGAATTTCTGTGGATCATACACCTCAAATTGCTGATTTTCACAAGAAACATACTCTCTCTAATACAAAGCAAACCATCTATCTATGTTGAAAGGATGTGAATATTGTCTGTTAATATTGTCTATCTTTAAGCATCTGTCAGGCAGTTTTTTTTTCCTTGGGATAAGTTGATTTTCTGTGTCCTGGCCCACATTGTTTTTCACACTTTCCTTTTTCATGTTTTAACACTTGGGAGATAGGCAAGCTGTCAGCAAGAATAAAACAAACCTACACATATCACAACATGAAATTCAAGACATATTTTAAATTGACAGAAAAATATGCATTAACTTTTTTTGAATGTCGCCTTCTTTGAGGCAAACATATATATTAGCGAGTAGGCTTAGAAAAATTACATATTTTTTGTTAAGCATAGAAAGCTAGGGAAATAAAATCATAAACATACAATCTGTTACTTACATGAAGACTTCAAATGCAAAGACAACTCCTTGGTGCTGCCTAAGAGAAACTTCAACATCAGTGTTTTAGGCACCACATATGCACAGTGCTATTTCTATACAATCTGAAATGTTTTATTAAAGTGTCTTGTCAAACACAGGACTGTTTCACCAAATTTTCTCCTGACCCCCCAGATAAGGCATCACTCAAACTACAAAGAGGAGAGTGTACTGCTGGAAGTACATTTGACAAATACTTGTACAGAGATGCAGGGATCAGTGTTTTGTTTGTTTGTGTTTTTTGCATACTTACATTTTTTTCTAATTCTCTTTATATTTTATATATTTTCTTTTGTTAGTTTAGCAGTGTAAAAGAAAAGAAAATACTCCTTTGATTTAGTTAGGGCTATTAAGGGGTTCTGTGCTTTATTGGAGGTGTCACAGTTAGAGGCAAGATCCTGGGAAACTGAAGTGTGGCCAAAGGAATAGGCATACCTGCCCTTTAAAATCTGCACCGCTTCCCTCCCTCCCCTCCCATTTGCCAACGTTATATATATATTATCCCACAACAACACAATTTAATCTTCGATTCTCTGCATTTCCCAGTTTAGTGGATATATGTCTTAGTATTTTACAACACAGCAATACAGAGCCCTTACAACAACAACAACAATAAAAAGCTGACTCAACACATCAGTCATTTAAATGGGTATAATGTGTACAATTGTACAAACTCCAAGTGAGATTTGGAGTCATAATGTGGTGGAATCTCGGTAAAAATAAATTTAGAAGGCCGAGATTACCACGTGGCATGTGTGCGTGCATATGCTGACGTATCGATCAGTTGGTTGCACGAGGCAAGATACGATCAGTAGTGTACGGAGCATGTGCAAGAATACAGGATGTAGTATTCCCCTCCTCCATTGTGCTGGACAGGCCATGCGGTCAAGCAGGAAGTTAATTCTTATTTGTATTGATTGGTCAAGAGAATGTGCGGGTGGAGCTTAATATGGGAGGAGTTATGTGCCTATATAAGGAGCCTGCACTATTGTCCGGGGCTCAGAACTTGCTGTATTTTGGTGACGTTAGTCCCTCTGAGTCCCGATCGGTGATCCAATAAAGAATCTCTTCCTTCCTGAAGAAACCTGTGTCCATCTCTCTGTGCTTTGCTTCCGTCAGTTTCTCCGGTATCATTTGGTGCATTGGCCGGGAAGCTCATCGTTCAACGGTAGCTGAGAGGCAGAGGCGTGAGACGGTCTATCTTTGCCCACGTTCTCTACGGCTGCACCCCTGAACTTCTGCGTGGACCTCCCTTCGTCTCGGCGCCACTGGTCTGTTGTCCAGGAGATCATCGGCCTCTACGTAAGAAGTGCTGGGGTGTCCCCGTCGATGAGTGTGAACTCAGGTTCAGGAACGAGGAGGTAAGACAACTGCTGTTTTAGACGGCAGACCCACTAGGGGTATACCGATTGTGCGGTAGGCCCATAAGGGGTTATTTGTGTATGGAATCTGCCCCCTCTGTCGGAGGGAAGGAGCGAAGGCGCACCGCTCAATCGAACGCTCTTTAGTCAGACCGTTTGATTTGGTTAGTCAGGCGGGGTCCTGTGTAAATAGCCCTAGCCGGACACCGGTGTCTTGTCTAGACTAGCGTTCTAGGGTGTATATTACGTTCGCTAGGTCGGAGGGACCGGGAGACTAAGCGGCGCCTGAGTAAATTCGGTTCGCTAGCTCTCAACCTATCTTGGCTAAGTGGGAAGGCGTGTAAATTTGGAACCCACTAGATTTTTGATAGTAATCGACTAAGAGGCGCCTGTGTAAATTCGGTCCTCTAGCTCGCTATATGTGGTGCTTGGGCAGTGTGGCTAACCAAAACGGGTGTACATAGTTTTAGGTAGTCCATTCAAGGTACTGGCCAATAGTTTAGTTGGGAATTGTAAATGTGTTAAAGATTGTTTAGTAAGGTGTATATCTTGTTAGATAGCGCGAGCTCAGCCGTTTAGCGAGAGTGTTAATAGTGTGTTGCTGTATTATAGTGCACGGTACCATAACCCTGTATATTTACTGACACTGTATATAAGTACTAATAATTGTCGTCCATTGCATGTTTAACACCATAACCACTAATAATTGTATTGTGACCTTAAATTGTGCTTTGACCTATGCTAACCGCACTGTAACCGCTATTTGTAAAAGACGATGTTACTGGGTTGTGTTATAGACGGGTAATTCGTATATAGAGAATTATAGCGTGGGTGACTGTATAGTTTCGCCAAAGGGCATAATATTGATTATCTAGTGACTGGTGTAACAGCTGTGTGTGTACGGGAATTCCCTGAGTGTTTATTGTGTTATTGTGTACGTTTCACTTGGTAACCGTACCACGTGGTGCTGTTGCCAGAGGAAACGGGTGTGACTGTTGAATAGTACGCGTGCATAGTATTCGTTGTCAACTACGTTCCATTGATAAGTATGGGCGCGTCGGAGTCAACGATTCCGGATCCCTTAGGTTGTATGGTGAAGAATTTTAAAAAGGGATTCAAAACATGTGATTTTGGGGTTAAAATGTCTCCTGTACGTTTGGTCACTTTGGGTACTAGGGAGTGGCCTACTTTGGTTGCGGCATGGCCGCCACGTGGCAGTTTGGATCCAACTCTGGTACAGCGCTTACACGTGGCTGTATCAGGTAGGCCTGAACTTTACGGGCAGTTTCCTTATATTGATTGTTGGAGACAGGCCGTAAATGACTCGCCAAAATGGATTCAGACATGCCACGAGGAGCAATGTCGCCTCATGGTGGCTAGGACTTGTTTGTCCACTAGGACTGGTGTTAGGCCCATTTTGGACACGCCCCCTGAGTCCGAGATCCCTTTGCCGCCCCCTTACTTTCCTTTAAGAGGAAGTGACGCGAATACAGGAAGTCCTGCACCCCTTCCCCCATTGCCCCCATCCACTTCCGCTTCCTCCTCCAGTACAGAATCCACCCCCTCTCGTACTAAATCTCCCCTTCCGGAACCAGAACCAACCCCCATTAGATCTGAATATCCTGATTTGGCGCCACTTCAGACTTCCGGTCAAGCTTCTTCTAGCTCGGCTCGAAGTGTTCTATTTACTAACTTTTCCCAAAACCAAGCTCCCACATCCTCATGCTTTATTACCCCCCGACCGGAACCTCTAACTGACGCCCCTCTACGTAGCCCCATACTAACCCGACAACTGACCGGTACCCAACAATTAAAACATTATCAGATGCCTCTTCGTCTGAATCCCGGGTCAGCCTATATCGATGCCGCAGGTCAAATGGCACATGCTGACCCAGTCTTCGTATATGTCCCGTTCACGACTACCGATCTCTTGAATTGGAAGACCCACAATTCCTCGTATACTGAGAAACCACAAGCTATGACTGATCTGTTCACCTCGATAGTTCAGACACATAACCCGACATGGGCTGATTGCCAGCAGTTATTAATGACTTTGTTCAATAATGAGGAAAGGGCAAGGATTAATCAAGCGGCTATTAAAGCGCTAGAGGATAGAGCCCGTGCTTTGAATCAAGCCAATCCAGCTGCATGGGCCGCAACACATTATCCTAACACCGATCCCGACTGGAATGTAAATGGTGCTGATATGGTTCAACTCAGAGCCTATAGAGACGCTATAATTGCTGGCATGAAAGCCGGAGGAAAGAAAGCCATTAATATGTCGAAGACAGTTGAGGTGATTCAGAAAAGTGATGAAGCGCCCAGTGTCTTTTATGACCGATTATTGGAGGCATACCGCTTGTATACCCCCTTTAATCCGGAAGACGCAGATAATTCCCGAATGGTGAACTCCGCCTTTGTCAGCCAAGCTTACGGAGATATTAAGCGCAAGCTACAGAAGTTAGAAGGGTTTGCAGGTATGTCTATCACCCAACTAATGGAGGTAGCGAATAAAGTGTATATGAATAGGGAAACAGAAAGTAAGAAAGAGGAAGAGCGCAAGATGCGTAAAAAGGCAGATATGTTAGCGGTAGCGATCGCAGGCGTAGATAGACGGGGCCCAGATAGAGGCGATAGTAGATGGAATAGGGAGCCTTTGAGTAGGAATCAGTGCGCGTATTGCAAGGAAGAAGGGCATTGGAGGAACGAGTGTCCACAAAGAGAGCAGTACGAGAGAGACCAACCCAGGGCAGGTTATGGAAACTTTAGAGGCAGAGCGAGAGGTAGAGGAGGCCCCGGAGGGAGTAATGGTAGTAGAGGGAGCAATGGGAACAGAGGAAGTGTTAGGGAAGATAGGTATTTCCCAGCAGCGCAAAGGTCCCGCGATAGAGAAGGTAGGGACTTTGTAGGATTGGCTGACACGGTCATGGAGGACTATTGATACCGACCGGGCTCCATCCCCCTTGGTCGAGCGGAGCCTATGGTCGATGTATCAATAGGGGGAAAAAGGAGTGCGTTCATGATCGACACTGGTGCTGAACATTCAGTGGTGACTAATCTAGTTGCTCCTCCATCTGGAAGAACTATTACTGTAATAGGAGCAACTGGAAGAAGTGCTGAAAAAACGGTTCTTAAAAGTCGACTCTGCACATTGGGAGGCCACGTAGTAAAACATCAATTCCTTTATATGCCTGAATGTCCAGTCCAATTGCTGGGACGTGATATGCTATCTAAGTTACAAGCGCAGATTACGTTCCTACCAAATGGAACAACATCCTTAAAGTTTAATGGACCTTCAGGTATTATGACATTATCCGTACCAAAGGAAGAAGAGTGGCGACTTTATACAGCGTTGACTAGCCAAAACCCTAGGAGTGATGAATCCTTATTCAACATACCAGGAGTTTGGGCAGAGAATAACCCACCAGGACTGGCCCGCAATATTCCACCTATTAAAATCGAACTAAAACTTGGGGTTTATCCAGTGAGCCTAAGACAATATCACATCCCGCAGAAGGCTAAGAAGAACATCCAATCTTATCTGGATAAGTTCATACGGTATGGTATCCTAAAATTCTGTACTTCCCCCTGGAACACCCCATTGCTGCCTGTTCAAAAGCCCGGTACAGATGAGTATCGACCTGTGCAGGACTTGAGAGCAGTCAATGATGCGGTTGTTAGTATAAATCCAGTTGTACCCAATCCATATAACCTGCTTGCTTTAATTCCGGGCGGGGCTACTTACTTTACAGTCTTAGACCTCAAAGATGCCTTCTTTTGCCTCCGAATTGCCGCAGAAAGTCAATGTATCTTCGCTTTCCAATGGGAAAACGCTGTAACGGGCTCAAAACGCCAAATGACCTGGACAAGACTGCCTCAAGGGTTTAAAAATTCACCTACCCTATTTGGTTCAGCTCTAAGTCAAGATCTACTGGATTTCGAGTCCATCCCAGGAGAGTGTGTATTGTTACAGTATGTAGATGACTTGTTGATAGCAGCAGTTACAAAGGAAATATGTCAGCAAGCAACGCACGATCTACTACACATTCTCTGGAAGGCAGGATACAAGGTGTCTAGAAAGAAGGCTCAGTTGTGTTTGCCAACTGTCAAATATCTGGGATTCCATATCTCTGAAGGTCAAAGAATTATGGGGCAAGAGAGAAAAGAAGCTGTGTGCCAAATACCGATACCCAAGAATAGAAGACAAGTGCGAGAATTCTTTGGGGCAGCAGGCTTCTGTAGGATATGGATTCCCAGCTACGCGATACTGGCAAAACCTCTGTATGCAGCTATCAAAGGTACAGAGCACGACCCCTTCTTATGGACTCAAGAACAGCAAACGGCATTTGAAGATGTGAAGAAGGCTTTGATGAGTGCCCCAGCATTAGGTCTACCTGATCACACACGACCATTCTACCTGTATGTACATGAGCAAAGAAGAATGGCTGTGGGAGTATTGACACAGTACTTGGGATCATGGCAAAGACCTGTTGCCTACATGTCTAAGCAACTGGATGCAGTGGCCAGCGGACTTCCACCTTGTCTAAGAGCCGTAGCTGCAGCCGCCCTGCTTGTAGCTGAAGCCGATAAACTCACTCTAGGTCAAGAACTTTATGTACGAGTCCCACATGCAGTACAGACGTTGTTGGATTACAAAGGAAATCATTGGTTTAGTAATAGCCGTATGACCAAGTATCAAGCAATGTTGTGTGAAAACCCAAGAGTGCATTTAGAGACTGTAAACACCTTAAATCCAGCTACCCTTTTGCCACAACCTACTGAAAGTCAACATGATTGTTTGGAAGTAATGGATGAAGTATTTTCAAGTAGACCAGATCTTCGTGATTTTCCCATCCAGAACCCCGATGTTCAATATTACACCGACGGCAGTAGTTATGTGAAAGAAGGGATCCGCTATGCAGGATATGCAGTAACAACAATTGACAAGGTGATAGAAGCTCGGCCACTGGCAAAAGGAACATCAGCACAAAAGGCAGAATTGATAGCACTGACACGAGCGTTACAATTGGCTGAAGGTTTAAGAGTGAATATCTACACGGACTCCAAGTATGCGTTTTTAACCACTCATGCCCACGGAGCTTTGTATAAAGAAAGAGGACTATTGAATTCAGAAGGCAAAGAAATCAAGTATGCAGCTGAAATCCTACAACTATTGGAAGCAGTGTGGGAGCCGAAAGAAGTCGGTATTATTCATTGTCGAGCGCATCTGAGAGGAGATGGTGATGTAACCAAAGGAAATCGGATGGCAGATAGTGCAGCTAAGCGTGCCGCTGAATTGGGAAGACAAGAGTATGTGGGGCATATAGCTGCTCTTATACCAACTCCACTGTCTCAATGGACTCCAGTTTATACAGCTCAAGAAGAGGAGTGGTTAAAGACTGAACCTGGAAAGTATTTGGAGAACAAGTGGTATCAGTTAAAGATGGAAGAATAGTCATTCCAGCATCACTAGCGGTAGAAATTGTCCAAAATTATCACAACGGGACACATTCTGGGAGAGACAGCACAGAAGAATCTCTCAGAAAACATTTCTACATACTAAGATTGTCCAACTTGACTCAGGCCATTGTACGAAGATGTGTAACGTGTGCTAAAAATAATGCAAGGCAAGGACCAGTAAAGCCACCAGGAATCCAGTTTATGGGGGGACTCCCCATGTCCGATTTACAAATAGACTATACAGTGATGCCTAAATCGGGTGGACATCGTTACCTGCTGGTAATTGTGTGTACCTATTCAGGCTGGGTAGAAGCATGTCCTACTCGTACAGAGAAAGCAGGAGAAGTTGTGAGATTCCTGTTACGAGAAATAATACCCAGATATGGACTACCCTGCTCTATAGGATCGGACAATGGTCCAGCTTTTGTTCATCAGTGCCTACAACAACTGACTCATATGCTTGGTATAAAGTGGAGGCTTCATACGGCATATAGACCCCAGAGTTCTGGTAAGGTAGAGAGAATGAATAGAACTATTAAGAATCAGTTGGCTAAAATGTTTCAGGAAACCCAACTTAAGTGGAACGTTCTCTTACCCATAGCTTTATTGCGAATCCGCAGTACCCCTACCAGAAGGATGGGCCTCTCTCCTTTTGAAATCATGTATGGGCGACCACCTCCCGTACTTGGTAACTTAAGGGGGGACTTGAGTCAGTTGGGAGAAGGAATTACCCGGCAGCAGGTTGTAGAGTTGGGTAAGACTATGGAGGAGGTACAGAAATGGGTACAAGATAGATTACCTGTGAATATTTATCCCCCAGTTCATAGTTACCACCCAGGAGATCAAGTGTGGGTTAAAGAGTGGAATAATGTACCGTTAGGGCCCAAGTGGAGAGGTCCTTATGTTGTTCTTTTGTCTACCCCTACAGCGATAAAAGTAGCCGAAGTGACTCCGTGGATACATCACTCCAGGGTTAAACCAGCAGCAGTCGATTCTTGGCAAGTTACAGCAGATCCAGAGAATCCCTGCAAGATCCGGTTAAAACGCACGACTCAGTCGGAGTGACGAGGAACTTTGTGGATTACAAAATTTTATTGTTTCAGAGATTTGGTACGTGAGTGAGAGGGCCATAATAAAGCCTGTCCACTCACCGACGTATAGTATATAAGCCAGGAAAAGTCTCGAAGGGACTCCTGTGAAGACGAGCAGAACTCCATTCCCTGCAGCCCTTACACCCTGGAAGCTGAGGTGCCTTCGCACGGACGAAGACTGAGGATGACGACGAAAGATGTGTTCTTAATAATGTTTTTATATGTGTATTTTTATATTCAGGAAGGTAGAGGTACCGACACTCCTAGCTGTGAGGTATGCATTAAGACTACAAGAACAGGTAATCATATTTCCCAAACCCTAATTTGGCATTCACAATACGAGTGTAAAGGAGATGTATCAAGATGTAGATACCTAAATATAGAATATAGTGTGTGCCATTTAGGAGTAGGAGAACCTAGGTGCTTCAGTCCGGAGTATCAACCTCGTACAATTTGGTTGACTCTCAGGAATGGAGATCCTCAGGGGACCCTAATTAACAAGACAGTATTAGAATCCGTATATTCTTCGGGTGTTCTGCTATTTGATGCGTGTAAGGCGATATCAAGTGGTAGAAAGCCGTGGAATGTATGTGGGGATCTTAGATGGGAGAGGACGTATGGGTCTAACGATAAATATATTTGTCCCAGTAGTAAAAATAAATATGTGAGTCCTAGATGCCCAAATAGAGATTATAACTTTTGCCCATATTGGTCTTGTGTGGGGTGGGCAACTTGGGGACAGACAGTAGACAAGGACATGATTGTGACTAAGTTGCCTACCAGCCCATATTGTAAGTCTATGGAATGCAATCCAGTCCATATACTTATAAATAACCCCGACAAGTTCTTAGATACATATGGTAATTTATTTGGGTTTCAAATATATGGGACGGGTTTAGATCCTGGGACAGTATTGTTTATAGGGATAGAGACTGATACGGTATCCTCCCAGACTCATCAAGTATACCATTCCTTTTATGAAGAGATGAGTATAGATAATAAGATCCCCCATAATGCTAAAAACCTGTTCATTGATTTAGCCGAAAGTATTGCCGGTAGTCTTAATGTTACCAACTGCTATGTGTGTGGAGGTACTAACATGGGAGACCAATGGCCTTGGGAAGCAAAGGAGGTAATGTCCGGTTCTGAGGCAGTTGACCAATTAATATCTACACAAGCCGATTATCATATGAGTGTTAGAGGTAAATCTGAGTGGAGATTAAAGACCTCCATCATAGGTTATGTTTGCATAGCAAGGAAAGGAATGATGTATAATACTTGTGTAGGAGAATTAACTTGTCTAGGGCAAAAAGCTTATGATGATGATACAAAGAATACAACTTGGTGGTCGGCTTCAAATGTCTCAGAACCATCTAACCCGTTTGATAGATACGCCAATTTAAAGGATGTGTGGTTTGACCTATCCATCACATCTACCTGGAGAGCCCCAGCAAATTTGTACTGGATCTGTGGTAAGAAAGCCTATTCGGAGTTGCCACAGGACTGGGAAGGGGCATGTGTGTTGGGTATGCTCAAACCATCCTTCTTCTTGTTACCTATTGAAACAGGTGAGACTTTAGGTGTTAAAGTGTATGATGTGAATCATAGGAAGAAAAGGGGACCCATAGAGATAGGCGCCTGGGAAGATAATGAATGGCCTCCCCAGCGTATTATAGATTATTATGGGCCAGCCACGTGGGCAGAGGATGGTACCTTTGGTTATAGAACCCCTATTTATATGCTCAACCGTATTATACGATTACAGGCGGTGGTTGAGATCATTACTAACGAGACATCACAAGCGCTCAATCTTCTAGCGAAGCACAATACCAGGATGAGGACAGCAGTATACCAAAATAGATTAGCCTTGGATTACCTTTTGGCAGTAGAGGGAGGTGTATGTGGGAAGTTTAACCTGAGCAATTGCTGTCTTCAAATAGATGACGAAGGGCAAGCAATAGCTGAGCTTACTAGCCATATGGTTAAACTAGCGCATGTGCCTACTCAGGTATGGAAAGGGTATAATCCAAGTAGTTGGTTTGGTAGCTGGTATGAGTGGTTTGGAGGGCTTAAGGCAGTGGTAGGTGGAGTCCTACTGATTTTAATGTTGTGTCTACTGCTGCCGTGTCTTATACCCTTAGTAGTTAGGTCTGTGCAAAGCCTGATAGAAAATATAGCAGAGAGGAAGGCTGCTGCACAGATAATGGCAATTTATAAATATAAGGCTCTAGATCAGGGAGAACCAATGCAGGAAGATGAGTGTTGAAGATTCACATCATAAGATAAGTCTGGTCTGGTTCAAGGTAACTTGCGGTGTATGCAAACTAAGGTTAAGTGATGCCTCAAGTAATTGTGAAATATCAAGAGGCATCAAAGGGGGGAATGTGGTGGAATCTCGGTAAAAATAAATTTAGTAGGCCGAGATTACCACGTGGCATGTGTACGTGCATATGCTGACGTATCGATCAGTTGGTTGCACGAGGCAAGATACGATCAGTAGTGTACGGAGCATGTGCAAGAATACAGGATGTAGTATTCCCCTCCTCCATTGTGCTGGACAGGCCATGCGGTCAAGCAGGAAGTTAATTCTTATTTGTATTGATTGGTCAAGAGAATGTGCGGGTGGAGCTTAATATGGGAGGAGTTATGTGCCTATATAAGGAGCCTGCACTATTGTCCGGGGCTCAGAACTTGCTGTATTTTGGTGACGTTAGTCCCTCTGAGTCCCGATCGGTGATCCAATAAAGAATCTCTTTCTTCCTGAAGAAACCTGTGTCCATCTCTCTGTGCTTTGCTTCCGTCAGTTTCTCCGGTATCAATAATACCCCTGCTTGATCACATATTACGTAATGTGCAATAAGTAGTTTCTTCAAAGTGTATTACTTAAAATGTTATGTATTAGCTATAGATGTAATGGCAGTTGTATTATACCGCTATTAACAACAGTGATGATATCCCACTGCCCAAATTAAAAATAAATATATAAAATCACTGTTTAGTAGAGGCATGCATATAACTATGATTTTCTTTTTCATTAGTGGTATATCTAAAAGCCACTAATGATCTGATCTCTTGTCTGCAGCCTTAGCAAGCCCTTCCCTTCTAAAACACAGATCTAAGCTATCCAATCAGTGGCGTACATACCGTGGTCGCAGGGGTCGCAGCTGCAACCGGGCCCATCACTCCAGGGCACCTGGCCGCCCGGCGGACCCCTTGCGACCGGGTACCCGCCGCCATCTTTTGCAGCCACGGCCCGTGCGGCAAACCGCCGGGGCCGCCGTCCAAGAGGTCCATCGGATGGCCCTTGCTGTTAGGGACACCCGATGGAGATGGATTGTCAGGGGGCCCGGTCAGCACTGCGGTGCATCACTACACTGGGAAGAAGCCACTGCCCCGGTCACTCCTCCCAGCATACACAGAGCCCACGCGGGAGGAAGCAGACTCTCTGATTCCCATCAACCTGAGCCACCACTGGACCCCAGGGAAAGTCACCCTCCTGCATCTAAAAGGTAGGAAACAGGAGGGTGACTTAAACATTTTGTGTGTGTGTGTGTCTGTATGTATGTGTCTGTCTGTATGTCTGTGTCTGTGTGTGTGTCTATCTGTATGTGTGTATCTGTCTTTTTATGTGTGTGTGTGCCTGTATGTATGTGTGTATGTGTCTGTGTGTATGTATGTGTGTGTGTGTGTCTGTCTGTATGTATGTGTCTGTATGTATGTATGTATGTGTGTCTGTCTGTTTGTATGCATGTGTCTTTGTATGTGTGTGTCTGTATGTGTGTGTCGGTCTGTATGTATGTGTCTGTGTGTGTCTGTCTGTATGTATGTTTGCCTGTCTGTTTGTATGTATGTGTGTCGTGTGTCTGTCTGTGTGTATGTGTCTGTATGTATCTGTCTGTCTGTCTGTATGTGTCTGTGTGTGTGTGTGTGTGTCTCTATGTATGTATGTGTGTGGATGTATGTGTGTGTATTTATGTGTGCGTGTATGTGTCTGTCAGGGGGGAGGGTTGAGAAAAGAGGGAGGGGGGGGGCACGGATCAGTTTCACACCAGGGCCCCATGGATTGTGTGTACGCCACTGTGTCCAATCACAGACTTTCTAATGCAGCTCAAGGAGAAGTCTTTGCAGGGCAATTGCTACCTCTTGAGCTAAACAAACCAGGAAGTAACAAGACCAGTTGTCTGATTGACAGTCAGGTGGGTGTTTCAAGGTTAATTTATACACATAGTATAATGTTGTTTTAGTCTCTTATAGCAAGACGCTTAATGGTTGCACTCACAAATTTGATGTGATAGGAAAGCCTTCAAGTTGCCTTGTTATTGTGGGGAGGGGTAGCCCACTCCGGGTAGTGGTCCCAATCTGGAAGCCAGAAACTTCAGGAAGTCCTTGCTAACACAATGCGGTGTGGATACAGAACATGCTGGGAACCTCAAAACACACAGGAAGCCGTGCTGAGTCTGAATAGGAGGCAAGTGAACTGGCACGAGCGACCTTGCCAACAAAAGCGTAGAAATCTGCGACAGGCATGCTTGACCGGGACTAATAGGTACACGTCCTTGAGGTCTAACCAGGTGAACCAGTCGCCTTCAAGTAGAAGGTCTCACAACAGGTGAATCCTTTCCATATTGAGATGTCTCAAGTTGATGACTGGGTGAAAATCTCCGGTCTTTTTCTGAACCAGAAAGATATTGCAGAAACCGCCTTCGTCTCTGGCATACTGCACCAGGCCTTTGGAAAATAGATAGTCCGGATTTCGTTGTCCATTAGGTTCTCATGTTCTACAGAAACCCGAATTGGAGGACGTGGAGGAGCATTGAATGTGATTACATAACCCTTTACCGTCTGTAAGATCCATGCATCTGTGTAGATTTCCTCCCAGTTCTGCAAGAAAAGGAACAATCTACCTTAGTGAAAGCATCTTGCTGGTAAAACACAATGGGACCTGTCACGGCAAGGGTGCATAATTTATTATTACACTATGAAATATTATCCTTTAATGTAATTTGTGTAGTAAATGGCACAAATTACAGAGATGCTATTGCTGAGGTCAACAGGGGTTACATCTTTTGAAGCTGGAACCCCCACAGAGGTCAGATGACAGAAGGGGTAGTATGAATGGCATAGGAATGTGAAAAGGATTTTACTATATGGACGGGAAGTAATTAAGGCTCTGCAAGGTGTGAGGTTCTACACTTGGAAAAAGTCTGAATGTCTCTTCATCCATTTGGCATGTACCTTGTAAAGGATAGTTCAATCCTTTTGATATGGTAACGGGATTAGTTTCATGAAGATCCTTGTGTTCCAATATCTTATCCAAGTGAAACATTAATACTTACCCACAGGTTAATAAGTAAGCCTCATTTTTATTATATTTGGACTGGGACAAGCCCAATCTCTTAATTAAGCCTAAACATGAGTTGCACAACTTAAACCGTGTGGCAGGAGTTGTGATGTCTGTCCTATTGGATCGTGGGCGGGGCGTGCAACATGTCTATGGAATGGGAAAACAATAACAAATTCATAGAGGCAATTATTATTTCTGTGGCAAGTACAGTAGAGGAGATAAAACCAAAAGTTTATATTTGGCTTGTTGTTTCTGGAACAAAGGAGGTGGTCACTTAGAATCACTATAGGTACGCCTTGGCTCCACCCCTGGGTGAGGTGGGATCATGGGCATCCGCAGGAATTTTTCCAGGGGGGGGGCATAATTGTAATGACATCTATGCTTGGCCCCTTTTTGACAGTGTCATGAAGGGGAGGAGCATAGTCGTTATCACATAAAGCCAGGGTGAATAGCGTTTTCACAACTATAGTGTCAGGAATATATGTTTGTATTCCTGACACTATAGTGTTCCTTTAAGCAAATTAAAGGAACATTCTGGCCACCATAACAACTTCATCTAAATGAAAATGCTATGATGCCAGGAAGCCCCTGGGTGCTCTTTCCTTTAAGGGGTTAAACCGCTCTCAAATGGTTTAACCCCAAAGGCTTCCTCCAGCTCCAGGTCCCTCAGTGGTATTCGGCATCTGAAACGGAGTGTCAGGAAGTGCAGATTGACGTCAGGCATGGGTGCCGCTGATTGGATAGAGTTGACAGTTGACGCTCTAAGCCAATCGCTAGTTCCCGGTTCATAATTTTTTTTTTACTCTTTTATGAATGGGGAGCTACTGATTGGCTTAGAGTGCCAGCTGACCGCTGTAGCCAATCAGCAACACCCCTACCCAGCGGCATTCTGTGCTTCCTGACACTCAGTAAATAAAAGTGAACACATTAACACTGATTTTTTTTTTACCTGGGGAGATGAGAAGGTCCAGAGTTTCCCTGCCAGGCCCAGGTACCAAGGCCTTATGATGTGGTGTCCAGAATAAAGTGGAGGGTTCACTTAATTTGTCCTTCCTGCTCCAATCTCCTTTTCTTATCCTTCATTTCTTCTGACACTGTCTTCTATATTTGGCTCCTTCTGCTCCTTTACCTTTCTGCTCATTTTGCGCCCTTCTGCTCCTTTCTCGTTCTGATTCCTTTCTGCTCCTTCTCCTATGTAGCGGATTGGTACCGGGCTGTCCCACGACATGTATGAGAATAAGTGTATTTGGTCATATGGCTGGTTTAATGTGTATGTACATGTATAGAAAGCATGGTATCCGGGTATAATGACAGTTAAATGTATGTAAAGAATTGTATTCCTCTAGTTGTTCGGTAGAATCATTCACATAAAACAAGGGAATGAAACTACCGAACAACCAGACCACCCCGTGTAAAGTGTGCCTTCAATTACCGTTTGCAACAATGTTGCAAACGGGTAATTACCTATTCCTGCAGTGTGGTCTTTGTTCTCTGGGTGGCCGCCATTCGGGATGCGAACACGTGGCGGCGGCCATCTTAAACTGTCGAACAGCGGTGTTTTGCCGTCGAGTGTCTGGAACCAAAATCGGACACTTGACTAGGCAAACACCGCTGAGACCTCCAGACTCCTAATACTTCGTGGGGAAACTACCAAACGGCCCGCCGTTCGGTAGAAAGAACCCCACAAACTAGGGGATTCATCCGAATCCCAGTCAGGCCACTTAGCAGTAATATTTCACCCCTTTGCGTTCGCCTGTTTGTGACCGACCGCAGGGCCAGAATACATGGAACTGTTTTCGGATACTTTACCTCTGCGGTCGGTCCAAACTTCCAAGTCCCATAACTCCCGAACGCTTCATCCGAATGGGCTAATTTTTAAGTATGTTGGTCCCCCAGAATAGAGCTATCTGGGGATGTTGGATTTGTGGATGTACCCCAAGTATTTAGGGTACATCCAAAACTCGGGGAAAACTGTGTACACAATAAGGGGATTATGATGCTAGAGGAGGGGAGGAGATCTGTGGGAGGTTACTACTTAGAGATTGGATAATGTCTTAAGTGATAGAACCTCCTCCCTTGCATGGGAGAGGGCTTTATAAGGAACTGTGGAATAAAGCTTGTCAGACTACTCCTGAAACTGTGTGTCGTCCAGTTATTGGGATTGCGATGGGGATACTGCTGTATTACTTTACCTGCTGGAAACCTTGCCTATGGACTTAACATCACCTTGTTCCTGAGCCTCACTGGGATCTCTAGTGGAGAATAGCTGTGCAAGATCGGCTCTCCGCTACATCCTACTTTACCTTTGTGCTCCTTCTGATTCTTTCTGCTCCTTTACCTTTGTGCTCCTTCTGTCCCTTTTTGCTCCTTGCAGACCCTTCCTGCCCCTTGCTGCCCCTGCTCCTTGCAGACACTCCCTGCTCCTTGCTGACTCTTCATTTAGCGCCCCCACACCTCACTTGTCTAATCTATAGGCTGCCCCCCCCATGCCTCACTCCCCTAATCTATAGGCTTCCCCCCCATGCCTCACTCCCCTAATCTATAGACTGCTGCTCCCCATGCCATACTCCCCTAATATATAGGCTGCTGCCCCCCCCATGCCATACTCCCCTAATATAGAGGCTGCTGCCCCCCATGCCATACTCCCCTAATATATAGGCTGCCTTCCCCCCGCCATGCCATACTCCCCTAATATATAGGCTGCTGCCCCCCCATGCCATACTCCCCTAATATAGAGGCTGCTGCCCCCCCCATGCCATACTCCCCTAATATATAGGCTACTTCCCCCTCCCCCCATGCCATACTCCCATAATATATAGGCTGCTGCACCCCCCCCCCATGCCATACTCCCCTAATATTTAGGCTATTTTAACCCCCACCTCACCCCATACCTCACTTACCTGATCTGCAGGCTGTCTCTTTTGCCTGCATGTGTTGCTCCCCTGCGGTTACACTCAGCAAAGAGAAGCAGGGATAGAACCTATCCCTGTCTTTCTCCATACACCGGCGCCGGTATTGCAGTTCATTTTAAATCACACCAAAAATAGCAGAACAAGCTTAAAAATGCCCCTTCCCTGTGGACGCCCATGGGTGTGATAATCCACAGGGTATATCTCCTGTGATCCTGAAGGGTGGTGGTGTATAGTGGGTAGGAGGGCTGTGAGGTGGGAAGGGGGCAGTATAGTGGGTAGGGGGCAGTATAGTAGGTAGGGGGCAGTATAGTGGGTAGGGGGGCTGTGAGGTGGGTAGGGGGGCTCTAAGGTGGGTAGGGGGGCTGTGATGTGGGTAGGGGGCTGTATAGTGGGTAGGGAGGCTGTGAGGTGGGTAAGGGGGGCTGTGATGTGGGTAGGGGGACTGTGAGGTGGTTAGGGGGGCTGTGAGGTGGGTAGGGGGGCAGTATAGTGGGTAGGGGGACTGTATAGTGGGTATGGGGGCTGTGAGGTGGGTTGGGGGGCTGTGATGTGGGTAGGGGGGCTGTATAGTGGGTAGGGAGGCTGTGAGGTGGGTAGGGGGGCTGTGGTATGGGTAGGGGGCTGTATAGTGGGTAGGGGGCTCTGAGGTGGGTAGGGGGGCTGTGGTATGGGTAGGGGGACTGTCTGTGAGGTGGGGAGGCCTGAATGGTGGGTATGGGGCTGAAAAACGGTAAATACCTTTAGTTTCCTGTTGGTCCGGTGGGCAGCTTTCCAGCACTGTGCGTGGGGGCGGAGCTTGTGGTGGGAGGCGGAGCTTCCGTTTGGAGGCGGGGCATGCGGCCGAAATGATTGGAGACTGTGCAGGGAGACTGACAGGTCTCCCTGCAGCTGCTGGCAGCCACACCAGCCCCCAGCTCCTCCCTCCCCTCGGACTGACAGGCTGGCACAGTCCGAGGGGAGGATTTATTAAAATAATCATTAGGGCTGTCAGCCCGGCCCCAGCTTAATGCGGCCCACCGGGAAATTTCCCGGTATCCCGGTGGGCCAGTCCGCCCCTGGTCTTGGTGGTGGCAGCGTTAAAATAGTAATAGTTATATTATTATGTTTAAGTGTGGGTGGTGTTAAAAGGGGGATTTTGGGGGGGCGTGTCCTGGACGCAGACCGGAGCAGCCGCATGTAAGAGGAGCTCCGTGCCGCGGCGGCTATTAAAGGCGGAATACTAAGCCCATCACGCGACAAAACGCTACCAAAACTAACCCCCAACTAACATGTCACAGACCAAAGGCAAACGGGCGGGTGAGAAGGGAGAGAAGGCAAATTTTTTCGCCGCACGGACGGCGCAGGGGAAGGCCCCAAGCCAGACTGAAAATTTCCAAGATGGCGCCGAAGGAGAATCTGAAGCAGAAACGGGCGACCAGGAAAACCCACTGACACACAGCTCCCTGAAAAAACTGCTGGAGGAAATGTCAGACAAGATAGTGGGTAAGCTAGACACCGCTATTAAAGACCTGCAAAAAGAAATCCAAGATATAGGCCAGCGCACGTCGCACGCCGAGGATCAGCTTGCAGATCTGGCAGAGGCCCACAACACCCTCGCTGACACGGTGGAGGCCCTGGCTGGAAGGTTAAATGATCATGACCTAAAGATAGCTGACATGGAAGATCGGGCGCGCCGCAACAACCTGCGGATAAGAGGAGTAGCGGAAACGGTGAAAACAGAGGATCTCTCTGCACACATCACGGGCCTACTGCGAGAACTGGCCCCGGACCTGCCGACTGATATACTCCTGCTAGACAGAATCCACAGGACAGCCAAACCCACATTTCTACCTCCATCCACTCCGAGAGATATCTTACTCAGGATGCATTACTATCATGCTAAGGAGGCGATTCTCACTGCCTGCAGAAAACGGAGGGAGATGCCACCGGCTTACAAAGACATAGCCATATATGCGGACATTTCCTCTTACACACTCAAGAGGAGACGAGACTTCAGAGAGGTAACCACCCGACTCAGGGAGAACCACTTGCCATACCGATGGGGATATCCCACCAAACTCCTGGTACTGAAAGAAGGGAAGACTACCGCCATCGGCTCCCCGGAGGAAGGCCAGAAAATCTTGAGAGAATGGAACATCGCAGCTGCGCCAACGAAGGCCCAAGAAGGAGACAGATCCAGAGTGACACAAGACTGGAAAAAGGCGAAAAAAAGATAAAGGACAATGACTGTCAGTGTGGGTGCCCTATGGTGACCTAATACATGGACATTTAAGCTGCAAGGCTGGGTAATGTACGGAACTGCAATGCATATACACCACACCACATATGCCCCCGGTAGAGTGAGAGGATGAAGGAGGGAGGGCTGCAGGGAGCACAAGAGATAGGAAGATAGCACAGAAACATGCTCCAGCTCTCCCCTCCTAACTCACTAAGGTGAACCGGACCAACACAACATACCCACACCAAGTAGCTTTAGGCAATTTAAAAAAAAAAATAAATAAATAAATAAAAAAAAAAAAAAAGGGAAAAAAAAAATAAAAAAAATAAAAAATAAAATAGAAACACTAAAAGCAAAAATAGTACAGAGGGGCCACCCTCATGACTCTAAAATACTCATCCGTAGAGCGATTAAGCGAGAATACACTGACATGTTAAATGTAACGAGCAAAAAAAAAAAAAAAAAAAAGAGAGCACTAAGCAACAAAAGACACTACGTCTACAAGAAAGATGTAAAGTCGCGAAACTTTAGCTGAGAGCTGAGCTTGCCCAGCACACGCATGTAGCATAGCCGCACAGGAAATTGATATTCCTGTAGGACAGGAGGTCTTACGACCTCTTCCCCCACGGCACGCCAATGCAGTGCCATGCCGAATCCACGGCACTAATATCATTAAAGAATGTTTATGTATATACTTTGGTTAAAGTTACTGTATTACTGTATGTTGTTATCAGTTATGTTTTTGATTTCTATGTTATGTACCTTACCACCAAACCGGGGACAGGGTTAGTGAGTGATCCAATGATTAGCAGTATACAAACTATGCCAAACACTGAATGCCGGGGGGTCGAGACTGCTAACGACTCCATAGGCACATTAAGGGAACTACCCAACACACAGGGGAGGACTCTGCCCAGCACGAGCGAGCTGGGAAGGGCAGAGACCCCCGAACCAATCGAATATCACCTCAGAGGTGCAGAGTACCGATCCCACGACCCACCGTGATAGTCTGTTCTTTCAATGTCAGAGGTCTAAACGCCCCGGTGAAAAGACATCTGCTCACCAGAGAAGCTAGGGCCCTAGGAGCTGATGTCCTTTGCCTACAAGAAACGCACTTTAGGCATAATGACCACCCAGCAGTATTGACTAATGACTACCCGACCCAATTCCACGCCACGTCTCTAGCGAAAGTTAGAGGGGTGTCCATCCTGATTAGCAGGGCGATCTCATTTAAGATCCTTTCCTCAGACATAGACCCAAACGGCAGATACATAATCCTCATAGGAGAACTTAACGATGTGCTGTACACCATCGTAAACATCTACTCCCCCAACACCAACCAGCGAAATTTCCTGCACAAAATTCTGACCAAAACGAGCTCTGTCCAAAAGGGCGTCACAGTGATTGGAGGTGACCTCAACCACATTCTAGACCCGACACTCGACACGACACTACCGACACATAGGGTACGCCACCGCCCCCTGAATAGGCAATGTAGGGCCATAGCGAAACTCCTACATACCCATCACCTATATGACGCTTGGAGAACCACACACCCATCAGAAAGAAAGTACACACACTACTCAGCTGTGCATAACTCCTACTCGAAAATTGACGGATTTCTGGTGGCAGGCTCAGCACTTGACCAAATCATATCCAGCGACATAAAACAGATCACATGGTCAGACCACGCACCAGTAACCCTAGAATTAAAAAACAATTACGACTTTAAGCACCGCAGCCCCTGGAAAATTAATAACTCCCTGCTGAGGGACGAGCGGTTTGCAGACACACTGGCAGGGGA
Source organism: Pelobates fuscus (assembly GCF_036172605.1). Lineage (NCBI taxonomy): Eukaryota > Metazoa > Chordata > Amphibia > Anura > Pelobatidae > Pelobates > Pelobates fuscus. The sequence goes on from NC_086320.1 coordinate 99,354,724, forward strand.
AATCCACACATATTTCCAATTAAACGATACCAAAGATATCTCAGATGCTACCTTGTGGCTGGCACACAAATCAGTAGCGAGAGGCTTACTAATACGCAGAGCGGCATACGTGAAAAAACAGCGGCAAACACAACTCAGAACATGGCAAACAGAACTATACGAGTTAAACAGACTGAACCAAATCGCACCGACTATAGAGACAAAAACCAAGATAGCCCAGCTCAATAAGCTCATACTCCAACACGCACTAGACACGGTCAACTTAAACATGCAACGACTCAGACTGTCACATTATGTCCAGGGCAACAGAGCTAGTAAGCTATTAGCGCAACGCCTAAAAACCAGGCAGGCGAACCAAAAAATATCCTACCTCACAGACCAAACAGGAGCCAAAATTTCCACCCCTAAGGGAATTAGTGAGGTGTTTGCGACATACTACTCCTCTCTATACAACATAAAGCACAACACACACACGACGCACCCGACGGACCTCAATATTAGAAAGTACCTAGACACGATCACACTACCAAAGATCACAGCTCAACACAAATCAGCACTCACCAAACCGATCGAGGAACAGGAAATCATAGACCTGATCAAAGACCTCCCGATGGGGAAATCTCCAGGGCCAGACGGGTTTGACAACCACTATTACAAGAGGTTTGGCACCATACTAGCACCTTACCTGGCTAGACTGTTCACAGAGGCGGCTCTCAAGGGGGAACTCCCCAGGGAAACATTAGCAGCACATATTGTGACACTCCCTAAACCGAACAAGCCCCCAACGGTGCCGCAGAACTTTAGACCTATCTCCCTCCTAAATACAGATGCCAAGCTTTTCGCTAAACTCTACGCCAACCGCCTAGGGAAAATATTACCGCACATCATCCATGACGACCAAGTGGGTTTTATAAAAGGGAGGCAGGGGGCAGATAACACGAGGAAAGTTATCAATATACTCCACCATCTGAAACTCAGACAAGGGGCGGGTCTCATGGTCTCCCTTGACGCCGAAAAGGCGTTTGACCGACTGCACTGGGGGTTCCTCCAACAGGTATTAGGCAAATTCGACATCCCCGAAGGGTTTGTGTCGGTGGTCAAAGCCCTATATAGCGACCCCTCAGCGAGAGTACTTAATGCGGGTTTTTTATCCGAGCCGTTCCGGCTCACAAACGGAACGAGACAAGGGTGCCCCCTATCCCCTTTGCTCTACGTCTTGGCGCTAGAGCCGCTGGCGATCAGGATAAGAGAGAACACGGCGATTCATGGGATGGGGATTGGAAACAAGATGTACAAGGCGAACCTATTCGCCGACGACATATTACTCACCCTCACGCAACCTAACATCTCACTGCCGAACCTCCTACACGAAATAGAAACGTACGGAGGACACTCATATTACAAACTCAACATCTCGAAAACGCAGGCGATGGGGATAGGGATACCACGAAGTGACATAGACCACTTGAAACACACTTTCCCCTTAGATTGGAGAGACGACTACCTCACCTTCCTGGGATTGAGAATCCCAAAAGAGCCGCAAGGTCTCCTGGAGCTCAACTATGGGAGACTGCAGAGAGAAATTAGCGACACACTAAAACAGTGGGAGACTAAATACATGTCCTGGGTAGGGAGACTAGCGGCGGTAAAGATGATGTTACTGCCAAAATACCAATACCTGCTCAGAACACTACAGATTCCACTACCTCACATATACCTACGAAAACTGCAAAACACCCTCACCAGCTTCGTATGGGCGCACAAAAAAGTGAGGGTAGCCACAAAGATCCTCACCAGACAGGTGTCGCAGGGAGGGCTGGGTTTGCCAGAGGTCCAGACATACTATAGAGCAGCCCTGCTGACTACAGCACTACAGACACACATGACACAAAACCCACCACAATGGGTGGAGATGGAGTCCACTTGGACATGCCCCAAAGGACTCAAATATCTCTTCTGGGTACCTCATGGGAAACGCCCGGCGCTCCCTGAGATGCCCACCACAACCGATACCTTACTGAAGAATTGGGACAAAGTAAGATCTCAACTGGGGTACACCACCAAGTGGACAATGGCCACCCCCCTATACAGCTTACACATAGCACACCCCAACTTTGACCACCGGGGATGGACTGAGAAAGGATGCACACAGGTTGCTCACCTGTTTAACCATGGTCTCCTAAAACAATTCCCTGACTTGCAAGCCGAGTATGACTTACCACAGCGGTTGATATTCTCTTACCTCCAACTAAAAGGCATACTGTCGCACGACACCACCACAATCATTCCGACACAAGCGAAAAACATAGAAAAGGCATGTACGACTATGACCATGCCCACTAAGCCGCTGTCACTTATGTATGCCGCTCTCATTGACTCCACAGACCAACCACAAAAGGACAACTTTAGAGACGCCTGGCATAGGGAATTAGGCATGACACTTACAGTTGAGCAATGGAACAAGGCATTCATTGCACACAAAGGCAGGTCCAGATGCGCCTCCCACTTAGAGCTCCTCCGCAAGCTGCAATACAGATGGTACCTGGTACCAACCAGATTAGCCAACATATACCCAGGCACCTCCAAGCTCTGCTGGAGATGCTCCAAAGCAGAAGGTACAATGCTCCACACATGGTGGGCCTGCACGGCCCTCAAAGAATATTGGAGAGGGGTAGAAGAGACCATCAATGGTGCGCTACACTTAGACACCAAGCTAAATCCAGAAACAGCTTTACTGTTCATGTCGCTAGAAACCTACACTAAATCACAAGCCAGCCTAATATTCCACATACTAATGGCAGCTAACCTTTTGATAGCTAGGAATTGGAATTCAAACCTGAATTGGAAACAAACAAGTACCTACAAGATCTAATGTCAGCCAGCAAACCACACTAAACCTGACGTATGAGACTGGGACCTACCAGGGGTTCCACCCATCGAAACACATGATGCAGGCCAAGAAAGACTGGGAGGCATACATAGAGAGGGACAAAGAGCTAAACCCCTAAGAGATTAGGGACAAACGCTACCTCCACACAAAGGGAATCACTAAAAAAAAAAAAAAATCAGGTAGAAGGGAGGACAAGAAATTACTACGACAGGAGTAACAGACGAACTGAACTATCAGGAACGAGTGTCCACATTCGGGAGCAGTAGGCGTGGATTATAAGGTCAACAGCCCTAAAGACAGAGAGGCAGGCATAGTACCCACTATGTACATATCTATAGCGAAGTAAGGTACCCCGTTCTCATCTCCCCCTCTCCTAAAGCCCCTTCCCCCTTCCCCCCCCTAGGAGTACACGGTGAAATCAATTGGGAGATAGCCCACACAGATGTGCCCGTGATAAAGCACCAGTAACATGCATAAGTATATTCTGATTGTGACTTTAAAAATGTACCACTGTAAATGGAATGTCGCATTGTAAATGGCTCCTTTACCCACCCCTTTTTTCCTTCTGTATCCCAGTTTTGATATTTGGACTTGAAAAATAAAAATTGTCAAATTGAAAAAAAAAAAAGGGGGATTTTGTCATTATTTCCGGTCTAGTGCAGACAAATAGTGAACTTTAACCCTTTCACCACCACAACTACGTCACGCACACTCTTGGAGTAGGGTGCGTTCATGACAGGACCCACCTGTGGTAAATCATCCATGGCCTCTGCCTCTGGAGCCACTGGGCCTGGACGAGCCTTTATAGAAGGATGTATTCCAAGGTGCAGTGGATGGGTAGAAGGACGATGATGATGGATTGGATCTAGAGTCAGTAGACCAGAGGCGTCTGGTGGCCCAGCCCCGTTGCCGACCAGCCCATCCAAAAACACCTCTGCCTTGAGGTGAGTGGGACACCTGCCGCATTGAAGACTGTGCCTTGTTAAGGGTAGTGAATAATGATACATGCTTTTTTAACTCGGCAATAAATGAATCTCCAAACAGGAGGCCATTGGCTGTTGGGCCCAGCTCTTTGGAGGCGATGTTCATGAGTTTGGTGTCGATGCACAGGAGAGCAGCTCTGTGTCTTTCGGTGCATGGAGCAGCATTCGTATTTCCCAGCATACATATGCACCTCTGGGCCCATTCTTGGATTGCACTCGGGTCGAGATGTGTGTCTTGGGCCATGGCAAGGTCTGCGAAATACAGGATCTTGCCCAGTGGACTTAGCAGGTCTAGCAACTTATCTTGCGTCAACTTATCGTGCATCCAAGACATGAAGACCACCACCGTCTTGTCAAACACTGGTGTGATCGCCATTTTATCAGGCAGCGAGGGCCTGGGGCATTTTGCCCGCATGACAGTCCAGTCCAGCGGCTTTCGGAGCCAGAACTGTACAAATCTGTTGAGATGGGTTGGTAGGCTCCATTCAGAAGACCGAGAATGTCTTATAGTCCTCGGGTCAAAGAGTGGGCTGCCATGGGTGTCATGGTACAGTCAGTCACCTTCTGACGGGAAGGAGTTGTGTGTGTCATGAGAGAAGGAGTTACCCTAGAGGGATTCCCTGTGGAACTTGGAGTTCGAAGATGGCACATGTCCTGCCAGTTGCCCTCTTGCACCGATTCGGAGTCCTCCACCCTTCATTCATCCAGGATGTCAAGAGACTCAGGCTGGTATTCATCCTCCTCATCTGAGGAGGAGACTGGAGGAAGTGGCTCGGCTAACGCCATTTGTCTGGAGCGCTTGAGCGGCCCTTTCCCCTTAGGCTGGGCCCAGTGGTGCCCTTCTTGTGCCACATAGGCAGGGGCAAGACGTCCTTTTTGGAAACCTCCGAGCCCAAGACAACCTCCGGTTCTAGATGATGAATTCCCATAGTAGGGGAGATGTTATCCGGAGGGAGGTGAGTCAGCATTTTAGATATGACCTGTTCAATGGAGACCGCCACCACAGCACTGATAATGGATTGGAAGTCCTGCTTCTGTTGCGGTGAGTCTTACATATTGCATCACGTGTCATCCAGTAAAGTAGAGGACACTGTTACTCCACCTGCTAGTAAGTCAGGGCTGTTGGAGAGTCCCCCTGCAATATACAGTATGGGGTTAGCGTTTAAAGGCCGTACTTATGTATGTATAGGCCTTGCCTACAAAGCCAGTCGGTAGGAGTGGCTGGTAATACACAAAGGGGGTTGTACCCGTGTAAATATGGGGAGGCATTGAGAGTCTCCAAAAGCCAGAGGGGAAAACACCTAACTCCCTCGGTCAGGAAGGTACCTGAATGGGTAGCATATATGAGTGGAGATGGAGAGAAGTACCACTAATCTGGGGTTTCACCCCTAACAATTCCAATATGGCACAGATGCCCGGGTTTAAATTAGGCAGAGGGTATATGGGGGGACTCAATAGTATTGCGGGGGGGCTCACCCGTGCGTGCAGTTGTTACAGAAAGTCTGCACTGACAGGCCACATCAATAGCACAGTAGCATATCCAACATCACACATATTGTACCTTCTATTGTAAGTATGGCAGGCTTATGTATGTATCACTGTCTGAGCAGTATATCAATGAAAAGGCATTCACAATAACCCATGTGGCAATAAAGCATAAAATCACAGCAGTGGGATTAAGCACCTGAGGATCCTGCAGCAATCCTTAGAGAGCAGAGTGGTCCTTGTGACAGGCAGAGGGAGTGTGGAGTCCACAGAGCAGGAGACAGCTCAATGCAGCGACAGGTAATTACAGGCATTAGCAGAGCACGGCCTGTAACGAGATCCAAGTTGGTCGCCGTGAACAACTCCCGCAGGTCCTGGGAACCATTAGAAAGATTGCAAGCGCCCTTACCACCATAGGAGAGGCCCCCCCCACCCAGCCTGCCTGACGGGGAGAGCATAGAGAGGTAAAGCGCTGTGATCACGGCAGCGCCGGTCGTGGCAGTAGGACAAGGTAATCTGCAGGGAGGCTCAAGCCTGAGACCTAGCAACAGACCCCAACAGAGCAGAGAGAGACAGGCAGAGGGGACAGTATCTGGAGATAATACCCACTAGTGACAGAAGGATTACATCAAAATATACAATAACAAGCTGTAAGAAAGAAAAAAGAAAGAGGAGGAACATGGGCAGACTTTTATATGGATATTTGCTGCTGGAGTTTTGAGGAAAGCAAGTAATGCAAAATAGGAAGCCTCATGTCATAGGATACAATTTTGAGTTAGATGTCCCTCTTAACTAGGGTTACCACATCCACCATGTTTTTATGTATACATATTCTGATCAGCACATGAAAAGAGTTTCAGAAGAATTCCGAATTTAGAAGAAGGTGTATAAGATTAAATAATTAGGCAATGAAGAATACTGCAGAATATGCATTATACATTTGTTTTCATAAATATGACAAATTATATTTGTCCCTGAAAACATGGTGGACATGATGACCCTACCTTAACATTAATCCTCTTTATCCCTATCTGAGATACCTCTAACCCTATATCATAGGGTTCTACACATCCTCACAATACAAGTTACAGCAGTGTACTAATGGATGTCACCACAAATGGCATGCAGTTACAATGACGACAATGACATGGACTTTTAAACAAGAACATTTACAAAGCAAATTGTTGTTCTTTGTTATACGTATATTTAAAGCAGAAATTAATTAAAGAGGTTTCAGTCCAGCTACTGCTACAGAACAAATTGCTTTTTTAGTGGAATGTCTGTTTGAGTGTAGACAATAGCTGTAATGAACCGTTTTGCATACAAGAGGTTAAAAACCGTTTAGGCAATATTCCCCTTTCAGATGCACAGGCAGCTATTGTAAGCACCAATCTCCCGAACTGCAAACTACACGAATCCTCCAACTCCCAAGCAGGAAACACACAAACACTGGAAACAGCCGAACAGGAAAAGCATACAATCAGCTTACACTCCTGGCAATCAGCATACAATCCAATTCACCCCCAAGAACGAGACGACACTTCGTTTGAGGGTCAAGCAGAACTCATTTACTGGGGCTACCTGCCCGGCTTTTATGCAGGTCTCCCACCTGGTGGACACTCCCCTAGGGGACCAGATGGAAGACTGGGAAACATATTGGACATTGACCAATCACAAGCTTACAATCCCACAATGCATCACAATCCCTCCTCTCTGTCCTGGAGATAATTGGGAAGTAATCCAATTATCTCCAAGGACAGAGGCAAAACTCCATTAACCACATGGCAGACAAAGGACAATAAAAGACATAAAAATACATACTGTTACATTTATCACATAGAACATACACATTCTACCTATCCCCAAATAGCTTAGATCTGAGCGCACATTATTACCGGATGGCGCTCAGATCACATATATACAGTTCAATCGCCATGGAGCCAAAGTCTTTCATACAGTCTTTCAGTATACGGCTGGGCTCCATGGCATGGCTATCTGGGGTAGCATGGTTTAAACAGTAAAGTACCGAATGGACCGGTGTTCAGATAATTGACTGCAGGTAGGAGAAGGGAGGTCAGCGGCTTAGCGGTGTTCGTGACTTTAACAGTCCGCAGAAAGGCACGAACCAGCCTTTCTGCAGGGAAAAAGTACAGTGTTAAACATGGGGCCATAGTCCAGCGGCAGGAGGCAGGCGTCCAGACTCCGCCAGTGGCCAGTGGCGAGGTTGGTTCCGCCACAATAGCTATAACCGATTTTAACCATTTTGATTGAGAACTGTCATATGAACATACCTATTAAATCCTATTGCTCAAGAAAGTAAATCTAAATTCCACATAATGTCCATAATGACTTTACAGTCAACCCTACTAAATCGCATGAAAAGCCTATGCTATATCTGCGTGTTGTTAAAAAAATAATCATAAAAATTAAAACTCTGTGTTCTTCACAATCAGCTGTAAATCGAGCTGGATGTATAGATGTTACATATGTAAAATATTATCCCAATACTATTTGGATGTTGGATGTTGTTTGTTTTGTTTCTGGAGGTTATATGTGTTTTTGTTTTTTTTCAGAATTCTAGGGTGTGTGATAAATCCTACTTCAACCATGAATACAGGTACAATATGTAAGTACTGAAGAGTAATTGGGAGAGATTAATTTACTTCTGATTAACCTCACTCCAGCGAAACATAGTCCGTGGACAGCACAGCAGTAACCAATAAATCCCGAACACACATTTTTACTTGTATGTCAAAACCTACTGGATTATAATTCGCAAGGCTCACTCTGGATTTGTTTTATAAATGGGTCAAGTATTAAAGGAATCTTCCATACTGGAGTTTGCCCATTCTTTTTTTTTTTTTTAAAGCCTTTTCTGAATCACTGGTGCCCAAGAGGTTGATTCCCAGATGTTTTAAAACTACAGCTTCCATGATGCTTTGCTATTCTAAAGGCATGCAAAGCATCATGGTAGTTACAGTTCTACTACATCTGAGGATCTACCTTTTGGGCAGCCCTGATCAAGATAATGCATTAAAGATATAAATGCAAAAGCAAAAAAAGAAAAAAGTATTCACTTTTGTAGTTCCTGCATATGTCAAGAGGTTTCTGATTCTATGCTAATCTTCTACCAGACCAGGAAGAGACCCGGACGATACTTAGTTAACCTTCTTTTGCACAGAAACGCTTATCCCAGCATTCGAACACCCAAGGCATCCTGGGACAGCAAAGTTGCCACAAGATAGAAGTGCAGCTGAGGTAAGTTATTCACCTCAGTAAATGCCCAAAATAGAGTTTACTGGGTTGAAGGGACAAAGAACAGTTTTAACACTTTTGAAAATCTAAAGAATTTTAAAGGGATACTGTAGGCACTAAAACAATTTAATCTCATTGGGTTGGTTATAGTGCCTGGAGTCTCCAGACACAGTCCCTCCATTCAGTGTAAAACCATTTTTAAGCAGTTTAACGCTAAATAAGGGTTCCTGTACACCCACGGCCGGCTTCTACTTAAGGTATGGCAAAGGCAGATATATAATAATAATAATAATAATAATAATTGGCGATTTTTAAAGCACTTTTCTCCCTGTGAGACTAAAAGCACTTTACAAATATACAAACATAAAGACATAAAAGTTTGGAGTTTCTGGAGGTTGAGCCTGACCGGGAAATGTAATGGCCGCATAGCGCGCTAGCTCCCGCCGCCGGGCATAACAAACAGCCACGATACCAGCCGCAAACGGTGTACGGAACCCCCAGTGACACAGCACACATCCCGGAACCCCCACAGCCACCCGCGGACATGGGATGGGGCCGGAAAAAGCAAGAACAGACGCCATATGTGGCCTCTCTGTTCCGGCAACCACGAGTTCAGACGCCATCTTCCCCACAACGGCGGGAAGACTCTGCCTCCAACTCAGACCGCAGCGAGGCAGCAGGCTCATCCTCCACGCCGATCACTAAGAGGGATCTCCAAATACTGCTGCGTGAAGCTGCAGCTGACATAAAGAAGCATATGGCAGTGTGGTGGAATCTCGGTAAAAATAAATTTAGTAGGCCGAGATTACCACGTGGCATGTGTACGTGCATATGCTGACGTATCGATCAGTTGGTTGCACGAGGCAAGATACGATCAGTAGTGTACGGAGCATGTGCAAGAATACAGGATGTAGTATTCCCCTCCTCCATTATGCTGGACAGGCCATGCGGTCAAGCAGGAAGTTAATTCTTATTTGTATTGATTGGTCAAGAGAATGTGCGGGTGGAGCTTAATATGGGAGGAGTTATGTGCCTATATAAGCAGCCTGCACTATTGTCCGGGGCTCAGAACTTGCTGTATTTTGGTGACGTTAGTCCCTCTGAGTCCCGATCGGTGATCCAATAAAGAATCTCTTCCTTCCTGAAGAAACCTGTGTCCATCTCTCTGTGCTTTGCTTCCGTCAGTTTCTCCGGTATCATTTGGTGCATTGGCCGGGAAGCTCATCGTTCAACGGTAGCTGAGAGGCAGAGGCGTGAGACGGTCTATCTTTGCCCACGTTCTCTACGGCTGCACCCCTGAACTTCTGCGTGGACCTCCCTTCGTCTCGGCGCCACTGGTCTGTTGTCCAGGAGATCATCGGCCTCTACGTAAGAAGTGCTGGGGTGTCCCCGTCGATGAGTGTGAACTCAGGTTCAGGAACGAGGAGGTAAGACAACTGCTGTTTTAGACGACAGACCCACTAGGGGTATACCGATTGTGCGGTAGGCCCATAAGGGGTTATTTGTGTATGGAATCTGCCCCCTCTGTCGGAGGGAAGGAGCGAAGGCGCACCGCTCAATCGAACGCTGTTTAGTCAGACCGTTTGATTTGGTTAGTCAGGCGGTGTTCTGGTGTAAATAGCCCTAGCCGGACACCGGTGTCTTGTCTAGACTAGCGTTCTAGGGTGTATATTACGTTCGCTAGGTCGGAGGGACCGGGAGACTAAGCGGCGCCTGTGTAAATTCGGTTCGCTAGCTCTCAACCTATCTTGGCTAAGTGGGAAGGCGTGTAAATTTGGAACCCACTAGATTTTTGATAGTAATCGACTAAGAGGCGCCTGTGTAAATTCGGTCCTCTAGCTCGCTATATGTGGTGCTTGGGCAGTGTGGCTAACCAAAACGGGTGTACATAGTTTTAGGTAGTCTATTCAAGGTACTGGCCAATAGTTTAGTTGGGAATTGTAAATGTGTTAAAGATTGTTTAGTAAAGTGTATATCTTGTTAGATAGCGCGAGCTCAGCCGTCTAGCGAGAGTGTTAATAGTGTGTTGCTGTATCATAGTGCACGGTACCATAACCCTGTATATTTACCGACACTGTATATAAGTACTAATCACTGTTGTCCATTGCATGTTTAACACCATAACCACTAATAATTGTATTGTGACCTTAAATTGTGCTTTGACCTATGCTAACCGTACTGTAACCGCTATTTGTAAAAGACGATGTTACTGGGGTGTGTTATAGACGGGTAATTCATATATAGAGAATTATAGCGTGGGTGACTGTATAGTTTCGCCAAAGGGCATAATATTGATTATCTAGTGACTGGTGTAACAGCTGTGTGTGTACGGGAATTCCCTGAGTGTTTATTGTGTTATTGTGTACGTTTCACTTGGTAACTGTACCACGTGGTGCTGTTGCCAGAGGAAACGGGTGTGACTGTTGAATAGTACGCGTGCATAGTATTCGTTGTCAACGACGTTCCATTGATAAGTATGGGCGCGTCGGAGTCAACGATTCCGGATCCCTTAGGTTGTATGGTGAAGAATTTTAAAAAGGGATTCAAAACATGTGATTTTGGGGTTAAAATGTCTCCTGTACGTTTGGTCACTTTGTGTACTAGGGAGTGGCCTACTTTGGTTGCGGCATGGCCGCCACGTGGCAGTTTGGATCCAACTCTGGTACAGCGCTTACACGGGGCTGTATCGGGTAGGCCTGAACTTTACGGGCAGTTTCCTTATATTGATTGTTGGAGACAGGCCGTAAATGACTCGCCAAAATGGATTCAGACATGCCACGAGGAGCAATGTCGCCTCATGGTGGCTAGGACTTGTTTGTCCACTAGGACTGGTGTTAGGCCCATTTTGGACACGCCCCCTGAGTCCGAGATCCCTTTGCCGCCCCCTTACTTTCCTTTAAGAGGAAGTGACGCGAATGCAGGAAGTCCTGCACCCCTTCCCCCATTGCCCCCATCCACTTCCGCTTCCTCCTCCAGTACAGAATCCACCCCCTCTCGTACTAAATCTCCCCTTCCGGAACCAGAACCAACCCCCATTAGATCTGAATATCCTGATTTGGCGCCACTTCAGACTTCCGGTCAAGCTTCTTCTAGCTCGGCTCGAAGTGTTCTATTTACTAACTTTTCCCAAAACCAAGCTCCCACATCCTCATGCTTTATTACCCCCCGACCGGAACCTCTAACTGACGCCCCTCTACGTAGCCCCATACTAACCCGACAACTGACCGGTACCCAACAATTAAAACATTATCAGATGCCTCTTCGTCTGAATCCCGGGTCAGCCTATATTGATGCCGCAGGTCAAATGGCACATGCTGACCCAGTCTTCGTATATGTCCCGTTCACGACAACCGATCTCTTGAATTGGAAGACCCACAATTCCTCGTATACTGAGAAACCACAAGCTATGACTGATCTGTTCACCTCGATAGTTCAGACACATAACCCGACATGGGCTGATTGCCAGCAGCTATTAATGACTTTGTTCAATAATGAGGAAAGGACAAGGATTAATCAAGCGGCCATTAAAGCGCTAGAGGATAGAGCCCGTGCTTTGAATCAAGCCAATCCAGCAGCATGGGCCGCAACACATTATCCTAACACCGATCCCGACTGGAATGTAAATGGTGCTGATATGGTTCAACTCAGAGCCTATAGAGACGCTATAATTGCTGGCATGAAAGCCGGAGGAAAGAAAGCCATTAATATGTCGAAGACAGTTGAGGTGATTCAGAAAAGTGATGAAGCGCCCAGTGTCTTTTATGACCGATTATTGGAGGCATACCGCTTGTATACCCCCTTTAATCCGGAAGACGCAGATAATTCCCGAATGGTGAACTCCGCCTTTGTCAGCCAAGCTTACGGAGATATTAAGCGCAAGCTACAGAAGTTAGAAGGGTTTGCAGGAATGTCTATCACCCAACTAATGGAGGTAGCGAATAAAGTGTATATGAATAGGGAAACAGAAAGTAAGAAAGAGGAAGAGCGCAAGATGCGTAAAAAGGCAGATATGTTAGCGGTACTGATCGCAGGCGTAGATAGACGGGGCCCAGATAGAGGCGATAGTAGATGGAATAGGGAGCCTTTGAGTAGGAATCAGTGCGCGTATTGTAAGGAAGATGTGCATTGGAGGAACAAGTGTCCACAAAGAGAGCAGTACGAGAGAGACCAACCCAGGGCAGGTTACGGAAACTTTAGAGGCAGAGCGAGAGGTAGAGGAGGCCCCGGAGGGAGTAATGGTAATAGAGGGAGCAATGGGAACAGAGGAAGTGTTAGGGAAGATAGGTATTTTCCAGCAGCGCAAAGGTCCCACGATAGAGAAGGTAGGGACTTTGTAGGATTGGCTGACACGGTCATGGAGGACTATTGATACCGACCGGGCTCCATCCCCCTTGGTCGAGCGGAGCCTATGGTCGATGTATCAATAGGGGGAAAAAGGAGTGCGTTCATGATCGACACTGGTGCTGAACATTCAGTGGTGACTAATCTAGTTGCTCCTCCATCTGGAAGGACTATTACTGTAATAGGCGCAACTGGAAGAAGTGCTGAAAAACCGGTTCTTAAAAGTCAACTCTGTACATTGGGAGGCCACGTAGTAAAACATCAATTCCTTTATATGCCTGAATGTCCAGTCCAATTGTTGGGACGTGATATGCTATCTAAGTTACAAGCGCAGATTACGTTCCTACCAAATGGAACAACATCCTTAAAGTTTAATGGACCTTCAGGTATTATGACATTATCCGTACCAAAGGAAGAAGAGTGGCGACTTTATACAGCGTTGACTAGCCAAAACCCTAGGGGTGATGAGTCCTTATTCAACATACCAGGAGTTTGGGCAGAGAACAACCCACCAGGACTGGCCCGCAATATTCCACCTATTAAAATCGAACTAAAACTTGGGGTTTATCCAGTGAGCCTAAGACAATATCACATCCCGCAGAAGGCTAAGAAGAACATCCAATCTTATCTGGATAAGTTCATACGGTATGGTATCCTAAAATTCTGTACTTCCCCCTGGAACACCCCATTGCTGCCTGTTCAAAAGCCCGGTACAGATGAGTATCGACCTGTGCAGGACTTGAGAGCAGTCAATGATGCGGTTGTTAGTATACATCCAGTTGTACCCAATCCATATAACCTGCTTGCTTTAATTCCGGGCGGGGCTACTTACTTTACAGTCTTAGACCTCAAAGATGCCTTCTTTTGCCTCCGAATTGCCGCAGAAAGTCAATGTATTTTCGCTTTCCAATGGGAGAATGCTGTAACGGGCTCAAAACGCCAAATGACCTGGACAAGACTGCCCCAAGGGTTTAAAAATTCACCTACCCGATTTGGTTCAGCCCTAAGTCAAGATCTACTGGATTTCGAGTCCATCCCAGGAGAGTGTGTATTGTTACAGTATGTAGATGACTTGTTGATAGCAGCAGTTACAAAGGAAATATGTCAGCAAGCAACGCACGATCTACTACACATTCTCTGGAAGGCAGGATACAAGGTGTCTAGAAAGAAGGCTCAGTTGTGTTTGCCAACTGTCAAATATCTGGGATTCCATATCTCTGAAGGTCAAAGAATTATGGGGCCAGAGAGAAAAGAAGCTGTGTGCCAAATACCGATACCCAAGAATAGAAGACAAGTGCGAGAATTCTTGGGGGCAGCAGGCTTCTGTAGGATATGGATTCCCAGCTACGCGATACTGGCAAAACCTCTGTATGCAGCTATCAAAGGTACAGAGCACGACCCCTTCTTATGGACTCAAGAACAGCAAACGGCATTTGAAGATGTGAAGAAGGCTTTGATGAGTGCCCCAGCATTAGGTCTACCTGATCACACACGACCATTCTACTTGTATGTACATGAGCAAAGAAGAATGGCTGTGGGAGTATTGACACAGTACTTGGGATCATGGCAAAGACCTGTTGCCTACATGTCTAAGCAACTGGATGCAGTGGCCAGCGGACTTCCACCTTGTCTAAGAGCCGTAGCTGCAGCCGCCCTGCTAGTAGCTGAAGCCGATAAACTCACTCTGGGTCAAGAACTTTATGTACGAGTCCCACATGCAGTACAGACGTTGTTGGATTACAAAGGAAATCATTGGTTTAGTAACAGCCGTATGACCAAGTATCAAGCAATGTTGTGTGAAAACCCAAGAGTGCATTTAGAGACTGTAAACACCTTAAATCCAGCTACCCTTTTGCCACAACCTACTGAAAGTCAACATGATTGTTTGGAAGTAATGGATGAAGTCTTTTCAAGTAGACCAGATCTTCGTGATTTTCCCATCCAGAACCCCGATGTTCAATATTACACCGACGGCAGTAGTTATGTGAAAGAAGGGATCCGCTATGCAGGATATGCAGTAACAACAATTGACAAGGTGATAGAAGCTCGGCCACTGGCAAAAGGAACATCAGCACAAAAGGCAGAATTGATAGCACTGACACGAGCGTTACAATTGGCTGAAGGTTTAAGAGTGAACATCTACACGGACTCCAAGTATGCGTTTTTAACCACTCATGCCCACGGAGCTTTGTATAAAGAAAGAGGACTATTGAATTCAGAAGGCAAAGAAATCAAATATGCAGCTGAAATCCTACAACTATTGGAAGCAGTGTGGGAGCCGAAAGAAGTCGGTATCATACATTGTCGAGCGCATCTGAGAGGAGATGGTGATGTAACCAAGGGAAATCGGATGGCAGACAGTACAGCTAAGCGTGCCGCTGAATCGGGAAGACAGGAATATGTGGGGTATATAGCTGCTCTTATACCAACTCCACTGTCTCAATGGACTCCAGTTTATACAGCTCAAGAAGAGGAGTGGTTAAAGACTGAACCTGGAAAGTATTTGGAGAACAAATGGTATCAGTTAGAAGATGGAAGAATAGTCATTCCAGCATCACTAGCGGTAGAAATTGTCCAAAATTATCACAACGGGACACATTCTGGGAGAGACAGCACAGAGGAATCTCTCAGAAAACATTTCTACATACCAAGATTGTCCAACTTGGCTCAGGCCATTGTACGAAGATGTGTAACGTGTGCTAAAAATAATGCAAGGCAAGGACCAGTAAAGCCACCAGGAGTCCAGTTTATGGGGGGACTCCCCATGTCCGATTTACAAATAGACTATACAGTGATGCCTAAATCGGGTGGACATCGTTACCTGCTGGTAATTGTGTGCACCTATTCAGGCTGGGTAGAAGCATGTCCTACTCGTACAGAGAAAGCAGGAGAAGTTGTGAGATTCCTGCTACGAGAAATAATACCCCGATATGGACTACCCTGCTCTATAGGATCGGACAATGGTCCAGCTTTTGTTCATCAGTGCCTACAACAACTGACTCATATGCTTGGTATAAAGTGGAGGCTTCATACGGCATATAGACCCCAGAGTTCTGGTAAGGTAGAGAGAATGAATAGAACTATTAAGAATCAGTTGGCTAAAATGTGTCAGGAAACCCAACTTAAGTGGAACGTTCTCTTACCCATAGCTTTATTGCGAATCCGCAGTACCCCTACCAGAAGGATGGGCCTCTCTCCTTTTGAAATCATGTATGGGCAACCACCTCCCGTACTTGGTAACTTAAGGGGGGATTTGAGTCAGTTGGGAGAAGGAATTACCCGGCAGCAGGTTGTAGAGTTGGGTAAGACTATGGAGGAGGTACAGAAATGGGTACAAGATAGATTACCTGTGAATATTTATCCCCCAGTTCATAGTTACCACCCAGGAGACCAAGTGTGGATTAAAGAGTGGAATAATGTACCGTTAGGGCCCAAGTGGAGAGGTCCTTATGTTGTTCTTTTGTCTACCCCTACAGCGATAAAAGTAGCCGAAGTGACTCCGTGGATACATCACTCCAGGGTTAAACCAGCAGCAGTCGATTCTTGGCAAGTTACAGCAGATCCAGAGAATCCCTGCAAGATCCGGTTAAAATGCACGACTCAGTCGGAGTGACGAGGAACTTTGTGGATTACAAAATTTTATTGTTTCAGAGACTTGGTACGTGAGTGAGAAGGCCATAATAAAGCCTGTCCGCCCACCGACGTATAGTGTATAAGCCAGGAAAAGTCTCAAAGGGACTCCTGTGAAGACGAGCAGAACTCCATTCCCTGCAGCCCTTACATCCTGGAAGCTGAGGTGCCTTTGCACGGACGAAGACTGAGGATGACGACGAAAGATGTGTTCTTGATAATGTTTATTTATGTGTATTTTTATATTCAGGAAGGTAGAGGTACCGACACTCCTAGCTGTGAGGTATGCATTAAGACTACAAGAACAGGTAACCATATTTCCCAAACCCTAATTTGGCATTCACAATACGAGTGTAAAGGAGATGTATCAAGATGTAGATACCTAAATATAGAATATAGTGTGTGCCATTTAGGAGTAGGAGAACCTAAGTGCTTCAGTCCGGAGTATCAACCTCGTACAATTTGGTTGACTCTCAGGAATGGAGATCCTCAGGGGACCCTAATTAACAAGACAGTATTAGAATCCGTACATTCTTCGGGTGTTCTGCTATTTGATGCGTGTAAGGCGATATCAAGTGGTAGAAAGCCGTGGAATGTATGTGGGGATCTTAGATGGGAGAGGACGTATGGGTCTAACGATAAATATATTTGTCCCAGTAGTAAAAATAAATATGTGAGTCCTAGATGCCCAAATAGAGATTATAACTTTTGCCCATATTGGTCTTGTGTGGGGTGGGCAACTTGGGGACAGACAGTAGACAAGGACATGATAGTGACTAAGTTGCCTACCAGCCCATATTGTAAGTCTATGGAATGCAATCCAGTCCATATACTTATAAATAACCCCGACAAGTTCTTAGACAAGTATGGTAATTTATTTGGGTTTCAAATATATGGGACGGGTTTAGATCCTGGGACAGTATTGTTTATAGGGATAGAGACTGATACGGTATCCTCCCAGACTCATCAAGTATACCATTCCTTTTATGAAGAGATGAGTATAGATAATAAGATCCCCCATAATGCTAAAAACCTGTTCATTGATTTAGCCGAAAGTATTGCCGGTAGTCTTAATGTTACCAACTGCTATGTGTGTGGAGGTACTAACATGGGAGACCAATGGCCTTGGGAAGCAAAGGAGGTAATGTCCGGTTCTGAGGCAGTTGACCAATTAATATCTACACAAGCCGATTATCATATGAGTGTTAGAGGTAAATCTGAGTGGAGATTAAAGACCTCCATCATAGGTTATGTTTGCATAGCAAGGAAAGGAATGATGTGTGGTACTTCTGTAGGAGAATTGACTTGTCTGGGGCAAAAGGCTTGTGATGATGATGCAGGGAGTGCAACTTGGTGGTCGGCTTCAGGTGTCTCAGAGCCATCTGGCCCGTTTGCTGGATGCGCCAATTTGGAGGATGTGTGGTTTGACCTATCCATCACATCTACCTGGAGAGCCCCAGCAAATTTGTGCTGGATCTGTGGTAGGAAAGCCTATTCGGAGTTGCCACAGGACTGGGAAGGGGCATGTGTGTTGGGTATGCTCAAACCATCCTTCTTCTTGTTACCTATTGAAACAGGTGAGACTTTAGGTGTTAAAGTGTATGATGTGAATCATAGGAAGAAAAGGGGACCCATAGAGATAGGCGCCTGGGAAGATAATGAATGGCCTCCCCAGCGTATTATAGATTATTATGGGCCAGCCACGTGGGCAGAAGATGGTACCTTTGGTTATAGAACCCCTATTTATATGCTCAACCGTATTATACGATTACAGGCGGTGGTTGAGATTATTGCTGGCGAGACGTCGCGGGCGCTCGGTCTTCTGGCGGGGCATGGTGCCAGGATGAGGACAGCAGTCTACCAAAATAGATTAGCCTTGGATTACCTTTTGGCAGTAGAGGGAGGTGTATGTGGGAAGTTTAACCTGAGCAATTGCTGTCTTCAAATAGATTGGGTAACTAAAATTATAGATCAGGGTGGTGCAGTAGACATTGCTTACCTCGATTTCAGTAAGGCTTTTGACACTGTTGCACATAGAAGGCTTATCAACAAACTACAATCTTTGAGTTTGGATTCCAATATTGTTGAATGGGTAAGGCAGTGGCTGAGTGACAGGCAACAGAGGGTTGTAGTCAATGGAGTATATTCGAAGCTTGGGCTTGTCACCAGTGGGGTACCTCAGGGATCTGTACTTGGACCCATTCTCTTTAATATTTTTATTAGTGATATTGCAGAAGGTCTTGATGGTAAGGTGTGTCTTTTTGCGGATGATACTAAGATATGTAACAGGGTTGATGTTCCAGGAGGGATAAGCCAAATGGAAAATGATTTAGGTAAACTAGAAAAATGGTCAGAGTTGTGGCAACTGACATTTAATGTGGATAAGTGCAAGATAATGCATCTTGGACGTAAAAACCCAAGGGCAGAGTACAGAATATTTGATAGAGTCCTAACCTCAACATCTGAAGAAAGGGATTTAGGGGTGATTATTTCTGATGACTTAAAGGTAGGCAGACAATGTAATAGAGCAGCAGGAAATGCTAGCAGAATGCTTGGTTGTATAGGGAGAGGTATTAGCAGTAGAAAGAGGGAAGTGCTCATGCCATTGTACAGAACACTGGTGAGACCTCACTTGGAGTACTGTACACAGTACTGGAGACCCTATCTTCAGAAGGATATTGATACCTTAGAGAGAGTTCAAAGAAGGGCTACTAAACTGGTTCATGGATTGCAGGATAAAACTTACCAGGAAAGGTTAAAGGATCTTAACATGTATAGCATGGAGGAAAGAGGAGACAGGGGGGATATGATAGAAACATTTAAATACATAAAGGGAATCAACACAGTAAAGGAGGAGACTATATTTAAAAGAAGAAAAACCACCACAACAAGAGGACATAGTCTTAAATTAGAGGGACAAAGGTTTAAAAATAATATCAGGAAGTATTACTTTACTGAGAGGGTAGTGGATGCATGGAATAGCCTTCCAGCTGAAGTGGTAGAGGTTAACACAGTAAAGGAGTTTAAGCATGCGTGGGATAGGCATAAGGCTATCCTAACTATAAGATAAGGCCAGGGACTAATGAAAGTATTTAGAAAACTGGGCAGACTAGATGGGCCGAATGGTTCTTATCTGCCGTCACATTCTATGTTTCTATGTTTCTATGTTTCTATGACGAAGGGCAAGCAATAGCTGAGCTTACTAGCCATATGGTTAAACTAGCGCATGTGCCTACTCAGGTATGGAAAGGGTATAATCCAAGCAGTTGGTTTGGTAGCTGGTATGAGTGGTTTGGAGGGCTTAAGGCAGTGGTAGGTGGAGTCCTACTGATTTTAATGTTGTGTCTACTTCTGCCGTGTCTTATACCCTTAGTAGTTAGGTCTGTGCAAAGCCTGATAGAAAATATAGCAGAAAGGAAGGCTGCTGCACAGATAATGGCAATTTATAAATATAAGGCTCTAGATCAGGGAGAACCAATGCAGGAAGATGAGTGTTGAAGATTCACATCATAAGATAAGTCTGGTCTGGTTCAAGGTAACTTGCGGTGTATGCAAACTAAGGTTAAGTGATGCCTCAAGTAATTGTGAAATATCAAGAGGCATCAAAGGGGGGAATGTGGTGGAATCTCGGTAAAAATAAATTTAGTAGGCCGAGATTACCACGTGGCATGTGTACGTGCATATGCTGACGTATCGATCAGTTGGTTGCACGAGGCAAGATACGATCAGTAGTGTACGGAGCATGTGCAAGAATACAGGATGTAGTATTCCCCTCCTCCATTATGCTGGACAGGCCATGCGGTCAAGCAGGAAGTTAATTCTTATTTGTATTGATTGGTCAAGAGAATGTGCGGGTGGAGCTTAATATGGGAGGAGTTATGTGCCTATATAAGGAGCCTGCACTATTGTCCGGGGCTCAGAACTTGCTGTATTTTGGTGACGTTAGTCCCTCTGAGTCCCGATCGGTGATCCAATAAAGAATCTCTTCCTTCCTGAAGAAACCTGTGTCCATCTCTCTGTGCTTTGCTTCCGTCAGTTTCTCCGGTATCAGCAGCAGAACTTGAAAAACAGCTACACAGCCTGAAAGCCGAATTAGCTGATCTGGGAGAGAGAACAGGACAGGTGGAGCTGAGGGCTGATGAGCTCCTAGAAAACCTCAACACACATCAAGCTGAGCTCACTACACTGAGAAACAAAGTGGAGGAACTAGAAACAGGTATGGAAGACCTAAATAATCGCTCTAGGCACAACAACATAAGAATCAGGGGCCTCCCTGAAACAGTCACACCTGATATGCTGCTCTCCACGCTGCGAGAATTGTTCCTCACAATCCTCCCAGAGGCAACGCCACAAGACCTAGCCATGGACCGAGCGCACAGAGCCCTAAAACCCCCTAGCCAAAACCAAATGGCGCCCCGAGATGTAATAGTACGCCTTCACTACTTTACCATTAAAGAAGCCATCATGGCGGCTGATGTAGAATTATTAAAAAATCTTTATTGTACTTGTATTGAATTATTGCACTAACTCCATTTTAACCTGATGCTGTGACAAATCCTCCATTTTGTCCCCATAACCTGACTTCTCCATATGAAAACTACATTACATGACAGAATTTCTCAGCACATCTAACAACAATAGACAAAGACTGTATTCTCCATAAGGATATGACTAACCCAGGAACTGCTGAATTTCCCCTAACTCGCAACATAGTATAATTTAAAGGCCATGAGAACACAGTAGTAATGAAATGTTCTATTCATAAGAGACCTTGCACCTAACCACGAGATTTGACATCACCGACCGAGTAAAATGACGCTCAAGACCCCTTGTCCCCCACCCGTGTCCAAAAAAGTACCACCTCTTGGTGGGTGGACACGGAACTAACCACTTAGTTTTTGATCCAATTAATTATATTGATAGGTGGACACTAATCCAGACACTTAACAATTAATCCAATTAATGATGTTTATTCACTGATATCTTGATAATCAATGATGACGAAAATGTCTCTTAAAAGGGCCTGCGCGCCCTCTGATTCTGCACTTGCCAATAAATTTCCTCGAAGTTATTTTAACCTGAACTCCGTGTGTCAGACTGAATTACTTCAGCGTATATACGCAATTCAATTCTCTTTAATTTGGACAGGAACAGATAGACACTTAAACATTTTGGTTTACTGAAAAAGTACCATAACAACTTTGGCGCCCGAACAGGGACTCCGGGCTATGTCTGGCCGGTGAGCCGTCCTAAGGAAGACAAGGGTGGACGGAGGAATCCAGGGGGAAGGAAAGGAGATTGATCACCTCCAGGTACACGGTAGAGACTTCTGCAGAGCCACCGGTATGTTCCGGCCCCTTTGATTGACCCGTCCACGTGTCTGTGACTGCTTCCCGGGAGGACATCAAAGACAGGTAATATCTTGCCCGGAGTCTTATTACCCATTTATTACCTGCATTTAGTCTATCTGTTGCCTGGGTGTGTCTAGTTTGGTTGCCCGGGTTGAATGTTTATTTGTTTTCCCCTTTTTGGGATAAAGGGGGGGTGGACCCGTGGTAGTTTGCCTGAGGGTCCTGTGTTTGTCTGTTTTCCCCTTTTTGGGATAAAGGGGGGGTGGACCCGGGGGATTTGCCTGGAGTCCTGTTGCCTGTTTTACTCCTTTTAGGAGCCACGTGTTTGTGGCTGTAGGGAAAAAGGGGGGTTGACCTGTGGAAGTTTCCTGGGGGTCTTCTTTGCCTGTTTACTTCTTTTAGGAGCCTCGTGGCTGTGGCTGTAAGGAAAAAGAAGTTTGTGGAACTGTGGGATCTGTGTAGAATCATAGCTTCCTGTGATCCAATTTTGTGTCACTTTGATAGCCTAGCTAGCTTCACTGTGCGCTTTCGGACCATCCAGCTCTAGTTGAGTTGGGGAAGTCCTGACCCGGACCATCCAGCTCTAGTTGAGTTGGGGACGTCCTGACCCGGGCCATCCAGCTCTAGTTGAGTTGGGGACGTCCTGACCCGGACCCTTCGGCTCTAGTTGAGTTGAAGGTCCACTGATTATTTAATTGTGGTAGGAGACTTAGCCCTGTGGCAGGGGACTCTGTTTCCTGGGGGGATTCAGGCAGGCATTGCTTGTTTTTCGCATCACGTGGTAGTGGGACTTATAAAGTGGGTTTTATAGGGGCACTACGGGAGTGAGGGTGGCGCGGCCACTTTAAGTGGACTGCTGTAACGAGGGAGGCTAGAAAGGATTTCGGACCGGTGTTAGCTGTTATCCTTGGCCGCTGGTAGTGAGACTTACGAAAGTCGTTCTTCCGAGCGGGGACACTACGGGGTTGAGAAAGGTGACTTTGGAGTAAGCACATGATTAAAGGAAAGGAATTACTGTTGATTTCATTTGAACTGTGATGCATGCACTGTATTTCAACTGTACTGTTGTCTTGTTTGTTTAATGCGGAGTCATTTAAACTCCTGTGTCTGTCTCTAAGGATTTTTTTCCTTACTCTTTACCTTTTCTACACTTCCTGTACTATTGTACTATCCACTCCCATTCCTCTTAATAGAGAAGTGATTGGTCACACACTTCTCACCTCGCTCCAATCCGTGTCTACCACCCCGGGTAGGCGGATTCAGTGACTAGTCTACGTTTTGGGAAGACGCACTTGAGAAAGACCCACGATTCTCAGGTGGCAGTCGAGCATTGTAGACGTTCCGGTTCAATTTTCCTTGTCTTTCCCTATATCTAGGACGCTGGTGTAGGGGAAAAGGGATTATGGGGCAGGATTTAAGTAAGCCCAGTAAGGGCTGGTTAGCATGTGATTTAGTTGATGACAGAGAGGGTGAGGAGATGGTTAAAGGTGTTGAAAAGATTGCAAAAGTATGTAAAATTGCTGTGCCAACATGTGGCAGATTGCAACCAGAAAGTTGGCGTAGATTATTGATGGAAAAGAGAGGCAAGCTTGCAAATAATGATTTATTAAAAACAGCTGAAGCATGGTACAGAGTAGCAAAGGCTATTCAGCAAGAAGGTTGGGTTGAGGAAGAAATAATTCACAAGGGTGTGAAAATGTTTGTGTACCATAATAATTGTGTTGCTGGGGCCTGTCCTCAGCCAGCGCCCCAAAATGGCACCCAGGGAATGTCTATCCCCAAGGTTCAGTCAGCAATGGGAGATTGCCAGCTGACTAGGTATCCCACTCCCAATCCTCCCAGCTCCCATCCCGTCACCTCTCCCGTTTGTCCGGTCCTAAATTCTGATGGATCCTACTTTTCCCCTTCTCCTTCTCTAACACTCCCATCACCCTCATCCATCCCTAAGCTACCTTCTGTGTCTAATCCTAACATTTCATCTGCCATCCCTTCCCCGCACTTTCTCTCCGTTGATAATCCTACCCTCCCATCTGCATCTGCCCAGTTAGCTAACCCCTCCTCTCCTGGCACTGTCAATCTTGCTGATCCCACTCCGGCTCCTCCTTCTTCACCCGCCTCTACTGATTCTTCTCCATCCTCTCCCTTGTCCGTCCCTACCACAACCCAAGTTCCCGCCCCCTTTGCCAACCCCTACCCAACCTTCCTGCCCACTCCAGGTTCCGCCCCAACCCCCACCCAGATGGCTTGGCCATACCCCTTCCCATACCCCATGTCCATGCCCTATCCATACCCCTTTCCCCAAGCCACTCCCCAGGTTCCGGTCATGCCCAGTCCGATACCGTCTGCCCCGGATGTGCCCACATCCAACATGGCCGCCAATTCTTCCCTTAACCCCAATGCAACTTCCTTCCCCGCCTCCAATATGGCGGCCCCCAGTCATTCAGCAACCCTGATGCCGGTGCTTCCCGGTGATTACCGGTCCCATGATTATGACCCAATGGCGTCTCCCGCCTCCGGGACTCCCTCTCATCCCCCGGCCCTGTCACCTCAGGTGATCCCCTCACGCAGAAGGGCCCAGATCATAGAATTAGATGAGGAAGAGGATGACAGGGATGACAGGCTGTCCCAGGATTCATTAGAGGCTGCAAGAGTCTCGACCCACCGTTCTATTGAAGATCCCTTCGGCCATAAGGGTCGGGGAGAGCGGGCCCCTCCTAAATATGTTGCTTTCAATCCCACACAAGCTAGTGCTTTAATGAAATCTCTCCCTGACCCAGAGAAACAGCCTATGCCTTTTTACCGAGGGATTGTTCAGATACAAAAGACTTATTCCGCCGCCTGGCGTGACCTACTGAGCATTTGTGCTATTAAAGCAGGGGATGCATATTGGCCCAGCATGGCCCGCCACCTCAGTACAGATCTACTTACAAGTGATGTTGATTACCCCTCCGGAGTAACTTTTTGCAATCAATTAAAAGATTGGGCTAAAGATAAACTTGCTGATCAAGCTGCTGGCCTTACTGATGTTGTGCAAGACAAAGGAGAATCAGTGGAAAGGTTTCATGCAAGACTATATCAAATGTTTACAGATTTGGGATTTGATCTCACTGACAAAATTCATTCACAAATGTTATCAGGTGCGTTTGTTCAAGGTGTTAAGGACTCCATACGCAAGGGAATCATTGCTGCACGCCCTGAATATAAGGTTGTTCCCCTAGATACGTTACTCCTAGTTGCTAGACGTTTGGAATCTGCCCAAACCCCCAGAAGACCCAATCCAGCTCCTCTCATGGTGGCCCGTGCCGCCCCCATCACCCCTGGCACCAAGGGCGTCAAGTTAGAGGATGTAACATGTTTTAATTGTGGGGCTAAGGGACACTACAGGAGTGACTGTCCAGAACCCAAAAGGGAACCGGGGGAGCCCAAAAAGTTTCCCACAGGGGAGCCTAAAAAGTTTCCCAAGCCTGCCCCGGCCCCTAAGGCCGAGAAAACGGTTCCAATTGTTGAGGAACCAGATGATGATTAGGAAATTGGCAAACCTGTGTCATTAACCCCTGTCATGGCAGTGTCTACAGGGGATAAAGGGGGGGGGCCACTTGCCACAGTGACTTTACCCATTGAAGGCCAACCTACCACATTTCTTATTGACACAGGCGCAGCCCGAAGTGTTCTTAGAGAACAAGACCTGCCAGACCCATCTTTCCTGTCAAGTATTGATGTCTCCTGTGTTGGAGTGGATGGCCAACCGAGACACAGTCCTCTAACAACCCCTCTGCGGGTTGGCACAAGCTTACTTGCTCGTTTTGTAGTTTCCTCCACATGCCCAATTAACCTGTTAGGCGCTGATGTCCTCTCACGCCTGCAGGCATCTATAACCTTCACTCCAGATGGACAGGTAGAAATGTTTACACCTCTATCTGTTTCTGACACTTCAGCCCTGTGCTCCTTACCTTTGATGCTGCAATTAGAAAAACCCAATGAGGAAGCAGCAGAACCTAGGTCCAATTTCCCAGATGAGTTAAAAACTCAGGTGCCTGCTAAGTTATGGTCCTCAGGCCCAGAGGATATAGGTCACCTAAATGTCCCACCTGTGGTGGTTAAGCTTATTCCAGGAGCTAAATTACCAAGAAAGCCACAATATCCTCTAAAACCAGCACAGGCTGCAGCCATATCTATTCACATCAAAGCACTCCTGGAAAAGGGTGCTCTAGTGAAGTGTAAATCAGAATGTAACACTCCATTATTTCCTGTAAAGAAAAAGACTCTAAAAGGTGAACCAGTAAAATACAGAATGGTTCAGGATCTACGTGCTGTTAATGAAGCCACTGTCCTGGACACCCCTCTTGTACCAAACCCCCACACTCTGCTCTCTGGCGTCCCACCTTCTGCAAAGTACTTTACAGTCATTGACCTAGCTAATGCTTTTTTCAGTGTTCCACTGGATCCATCCTGTCAATACCTGTTTGCTTTCACCCATGAAATGCAACAGTATACCTGGACTGTCATGCCCCAAGGGGCTCAAAATTCTCCAAGTCAATTTGCAAAGGCCATGTGTACCATCCTGGACCCATGGCAAGCTGAACACCCAGAAGTTGTTCTACTCCAGTATGTGGATGATTTACTGCTCTGTGGAGATGATATACCCACTACTGAAAAGAGTTCAATTAGTCTGCTTTGCTATTTGGCAGAACAGGGATGCAAAGCTTCACTTCTCAAACTGCAGTTCTGTCAACCTTCAGTGATTTTCCTTGGACATTGCCTATCTCAAGGTACCAGACATCTCACTCGGGACCGAGTCAGAGCAATTCTGGACATTCCACCCCCAAGGACTTCAAAATCTCTTCATGCCTTCTTAGGCCTCATTTCCTATTGCAGAGCATGGATCCCAGAAGCCTCTCTGCTTATGCAACCTCTCTATGATGCACTCAAGTCAGACCCATTCGGCCTGACCAACGAAGCTTTGGACAATTTCAAATCTCTCAAACGAGCCATTGTTTCTGCTCCTGCCTTGGGCCTACCAGACTACACTAAACCTTTCAAATTATTTGTCTCTGAAAGACTAGGCCATGCCACAGGAGTTCTTACCCAAACTAATGACTTAAAAGGCCACCAGAGGCCTATTGGATACTTTTCATGCCAACTGGACATTGTGGCTAGAGGGACCCCTTCCTGCCTTAGGGCTGTTTTTGCTGCAAGAGAACTCATTGAAAGAACCTCAGACCTGGTCCTTGGCCACCCTTTGGTTGTTTTGGCCCCTCATGACATCTCTGCCATTATCAACCAAGTCCAGCTCAAGCACGTGTCTCCCGCTAGACACCTACGTCTGCAATGTCATCTTCTTCTGCCTGACAACATTTCTATACAAAGATGTCAAGTTCTTAACCCATCCACTCTTCTTCCACTCCCTGAGGGGGGTATCTACTATGGGTTTGTCACAGATGAAACCTACATCTACCTTCTCTGTGGATGTATCAGGAAAATGCATCCACATTTAACTTTTCACAAAGACAAGACACCTCTGTGTGAAGGTCCGGATTATGCCTTCTGTACCATGTGGTACAAGCCGGACATTACTCCTGAACCTTGCTATGAAGATGAGCTCTACCACTGGTTTGAAGTAAAGCTCAATGCCCAAGATTTCTATTGTGATTCGGAAGGCAACAGCGTGGTCCTGATCCAACTGCCTCCAGAACTCAATTACCTATACCGCCATTGGGATACTGCTATTCCACATATTCCTGTTACCAAGTTAAAGACAAGATCATGGAATGACCTTGGGCCCATGGCAAAATTATGGGCCACCATGGATGAATCACAACTACAGGAAAATGGCATTGCCAAATACCCAGCAACTGACCTTCTTGAAGCATGGCCACGCCATTTCCTAGAAAAGGAATTTAAAGACCTAGTTATAACAAATGACTATGACCCAGAAACTCCTCATGACTGTTTCGAACAGATGAAAATGGAAACAGTGCACTTACCAACCGTGCATGAGAATCCATTACCGGATCCGGATTTTACTCTGTTTGTGGATGGTTCAAGGTATGCTGATGAAGAAGGAAAATACAACACAGGATATGCCGTAACCACAACAGAGGAAGTTCTCAAGTCATCACCTTTACCGCCAGCAATGTCTGCGCAAGAAGCTGAATTGCAAGCCCTGACTTCAGCATGCAAGATTTCCGAGGGAAAACGTGCCAACATCTATACAGATTCAAGATATGCTCTGGGTGTGGCACATGACTTCGGCCTCATTTGGAAGACAAGAGGATTTCTTACCACTGCCGGTACACCAGTCAAACACAGCTCTGCAATCAAGGAACTAATGGATGCCCTCCTACTCCCTGAAGAAGTGGCCGTTTTGAAAGTAAAGGCACATGGGAAATTGGATTCGGACGAAGCTAAGGGCAACCATTTAGCTGATCAGGCTGCTAAGCAAGCGGCCAGAGACTTGCAGGAAGTGGATGAAGAAGTGTCCGGTCAAGAAGAAGAAGTTCCTATCTTTACCTTGCAAACTCTTCCTACTGACCTAAGAATTTTGCGAGAACAACAAGCTGCAATTACTCCTGAAGAAATCCAGAAATGGAAAAAGAAAGGAGATGTCCTAAAAGACGGAATTTACTACAACAACTCTAAATTTTGCCTTCCGAAGAATTTATATCCGGCAGTTGTCCAATGGGCACATGGGCCTGCACATCTGTCAAAAGACCTAATGGCCGCCCTCATTCAGAAGTATTATGAAGCCCCTGGAATCACAACTTTGATCAGCAATTTCTGTAAGGCCTGTGTCATTTGTGCAAAATGCAATCCAGGAAGACCAATCAGGGTGCCTGCAAAGCACCTAGCAAAACCCATGTACCCATTCCAGAGAATTCAAATTGACCACATTCAAATGCCCAAGAGTGGGCCTCATGAATATGCACTAGTAATAGTGGACATGTTCTCAGGCTGGCCAGAAGCCTACCCTGTGACCAATATCACTGCAAAAACCACCGCAAAACGCCTACTTACAGACATTGTATGTAGATTTGGACTTCCAGAAGTCATTGAAAGTGATCAGGGCCCAGCCTTTACAGCAACAGTGACTAAAGACATTTGGACTGCTCTGGGGGTGACCCTAGCCTTCCACACCCCTTACCACCCACAAAGTAGTGGTAAAGTAGAGCGCATGAACGGCACTCTAAAAGCCAGAATGTTAAAAATGTCACAGGAAACAAAGATGCCCTGGCCAGAAAGCCTGCCAATAGCTTTATTCAGCGTTAGACACACACCTAGAGGGAAGCACTCGTTATCCCCATATGAAATTCTATTTGGGACAGCACCCAGACTAGGTTGTTATTATCCACAACAGTTACAGCTTCAATCTGATGTTTTAGTAGACTATGTAACTGAACTTGCAAGTGTCTTGAACAAAATACATGCCCAAGTTTTCTCTTCAATTCCAGATCCTGATTTGGACACAGGTACCCATAACCTGCTTCCCGGAGATTGGGTTCTGGTTAAGAAGTTCGTGCGGAAAAGTACCCTGGAACCAAGGTTTGACGGGCCATTCCAAGTTCTCCTGATCACCGCAACTTCCGTCAAATTGGCCGGCAGGCCACATTGGATCCACGCTTCCCACTGCAAGAAGTCCTCTGCCCCAGAGGAAGCAGATACCGCACAACCATGTACCTCTGGTACATTGTCTCCTTAATTAGTTTAATTAAGGCCCAGCAAGTAGCCATCACTAAAGATGTTAGTGGGTACACCTTCTGGTATAATTCATCATGTACCCGTGTGGCTACCTATACCTTTGATTATTGTGACATCGTAGAATGCCCATTCTCTACACCTCAAATCCAGAATATCTATAGAGATATCCCTCATGTAAAAGACCCATATGTTTGTGTAGTTGACAAACAATGGGGGCACAATTGTGGCCGTTGGGGGGCGGCGGGATGGAATGCCGGGCCTTCCTGGGGTTACAAGCCAAAAAGTGCCTTATCTAAAGTAGATGATCATGGTAGGTCCCTCCTTCAAAGAATGACTCTAAGAAAGCCTGGAGGGGGCACACCAATGAAATTAATTCTTAACATTGAGCATCCAAGCCCAACGGATGCAGACCGATATGTAATGGGGATGTATTGGAAAAAGGGTTCCTACACTAAATTAGGGCATTTCTACCTTAAAGATATGTGTAATTCCCCTGAGTGGCGAGGAGCCACTCACATGGTCATAAATCCATTAAAACCACACATCCAGTCCTTTAAAGACATGATGGCCATTGCTAACCCCACCTTTGAAGATACCATGGCCGCTGAAACAGGCTTTAATGATGTTAACCTATGGTTAGAATGGATGAAATATAATGCCAACAAGCATAACAGAACCGCATGCTATGTGTGTGGTGGTGCCCGGCCTCATCTGGGCACTGTACCTTTAACCTTACCAGTAGATGCAGAAAATTGTGTTTTAAGTCTTTTTGCCTACCAATATGATTTCAACAGGTCTCTATGTCAAGCATGGAAAGCGGAGTATCCTCTTCTAGCCAAAAATGTCAGACCTCCTAATGGTATTACAATATATAAAGGTAATTACACTTGCTATGCCATGCACGATGGGATTGGTAAATTTGTAGGTAACTTTCCCGAAGGATATTGTGCTACATATAGAACTGTTCCTGTACGTTTACTGCAGCATCACACTAGGTCATTAGGAGATATTTACTGGTTGTGTGGGGATTTACAGCTAAGATCCAGAATGGACACAGAGTGGTGGGGGGAGTGTACTTTGACTAAGGCCATTATGCCCATACACATTATCTCCGACACACACCTCAACACCCATGAGCCCAGCCACACTAAGGTTAAGCGTGAAGCCCCAGTAAAAGGAAGTTTTGACCCTCACATTTACATTGATGCCATTGGGGTGCCTAGGGGGGTACCCAATGAGTTTAAAGCAAGAGATGAGGTTGCTGCAGGATTTGAATCAATTTTTACCATAGTTACCGCAAACAAGAATTTAAACTGGATAATTATATTTATTACAATCAACAGCGTTTTGTTAATTACACCAGAGACGCCCTCCAGGGATTAGCCGAACAGTTACAGGCCACATCCCAAATGGCCTTCCAGAATAGAATAGCCCTAGATATGATCCTAGCCGAAAAAGGAGGGGTATGTAAAATTTTGCCCGACACCATGACATGTTGTACCTACATCCCAGAAAACACAGGCCCTAATGGTAAAGTAACTTTAGCCATAGAAAAATTAAATAACCTCTCTGAAGAGTTAAAAAGAAATTCTGGGATAAAAGATCCCTGGGACAGATGGTTTGGTTGGATGACAGGATGGCAAAAGGCTTTAATGCATATTGGTATGGCAATTCTAATTTTTCTTTTTATCTTTGCTCTTCTCTTTTGTTGTGTCTTCCCTTGTCTGAGAAAAGCCCTCACGAAGACTGTTGACCAAGCGGCACCCACTTTCACACATCTTGAAGTTGATGACCAAGACTTCCAGGATCTCAACTCACCCTGTTTGCCGCTGCAATCTATCCCTTTTGATGATAAAGTGCGAGAGTTCTAGGAAGGGACCACCTTAGGGACAGCATCTGTTAGTGAATGGTAAAGGCCCCGTGTGGAGAAGTGGTGGGTTAGCCGCCATGGGACACCCATGGGTGTGAAGTGTTCGAGAGCCATACTGACAGATGAGTTAGCCTGTTAGGGTCAGAATTAGGGACAGACTTGCACTTTGCATTAACACCTAGCTAGCGGCCACGGGGTTTCTGTGCCTTTGGGCTAACACGTCTTCTGATACTAACAAAATAAAGTTTTTTATCTCTTAGAATTTAACATTTCATAGGGGGGACTGATGTAGAATTATTAAAAAATCTTTATTGTACTTGTATTGAATTATTGCACTAACTCCATTTTAACCTGATGCTGTGACAAATCCTCCATTTTGTCCCCATAACCTGACTTCTCCATATGAAAACTACATTACATGACAGAATTTCTCAGCACATCTAACAACAATAGACAAAGACTGTATTCTCCATAAGGATATGACTAACCCAGGAACTGCTGAATTTCCCCTAACTCGCAACATAGTATAATTTAAAGGCCATGAGAACACAGTAGTAATGAAATGTTCTATTCATAAGAGACCTTGCACCTAACCACGAGATTTGACATCACCGACCGAGTAAAATGACGCTCAAGACCCCTTGTCCCCCACCCGTGTCCAAAAAAGTACCACCTCTTGGTGGGTGGACACGGAACTAACCACTTAGTTTTTGATCCAATTAATTATATTGATAGGTGGACACTAATCCAGACACTTAACAATTAATCCAATTAATGATGTTTATTCACTGATATCTTGATAATCAATGATGATGAAAATGTCTCTTAAAAGGGCCTGCGCGCCCTCTGATTCTGCACTTGCCAATAAATTTCCTCGAAGTTATTTTAACCTGAACTCCGTGTGTCAGACTGAATTACTTCAGCGTATATACGCAATTCAATTCTCTTTAATTTGGACAGGAACAGATAGACACTTAAACATTTTGGTTTACTGAAAAAGTACCATAACAGCGGCCACACGCAAAACCCCGCCAAAATTTGACGCTATCACTCTCCAGTTTTACCAAGATGTCTCACCCATCACATTAACGAAACGCAGGGAGCTCAAACCCCTCACCAGCGCACTGGCACAGGCAAACATACCATACCGGTGGGGACACCCATTCAAGCTACTAGTCCGCAAACATGACAGTACCCACGTCCTTCAAGACACCTCAAAAATGGCGCCCTTCGCTGCCGCACTGGGCATCAGCCTACCCGAAGCACAAGCGCACTCCAGAAATCCAGCAGACAACGCCAGACCACAAAGGATGCCACTCTGGGAAAAACTACGGACACCCCGGAACCGACCACCCAAGCGCCAGCAGCAAACATTGTCGCAGACTCGCGACCGGGACACCTGAATAGCATGGGACCAGTACATTATGGACTCAACCACTCACAGGCAGAGACTATCCCCAGAGACTTGAAGGGACTGAAAATTTTGATCACCTTCGAGTGCTGGAACGCACACCACTATATCCTTTTACAATACGATTTTGGCGCTACTTAAGCCATGGTTTATTAAGGTCTAATGGGACACAAAACAGACACTGGGACACTAATACAGGGCGCTGAAAAGGGCCTACAGCGGGAAAGGGGAGGGAAGGGACCAGTGCACTTGAAGAAAAGAGGGGGGAAAGGAGGGAGGGGATACATGGGGTGGGAAGGGCGGGGGGGAGACAATAGGGAGGTATGCTCTACTGCAGATATGCACAAAATGAGAAAGGGACCCCCTAACGGTTTCCCCATGAAACGCCAAACCCAAAGCAGCCACACTTGAACACCAGCACATACCCACTGGACCCGATAGATAGGGCCTAGAGCGAACCCACCCCGGTGCACCAATCACAGCCCACATATACCCGGAGCGGGATGCACACCGAGACCGCACTGTGCAATGCACCACTCAGCACAGTACGGGGGTCACGAGACCCACCCAGATCGGGACAACTCCACACACCTCACTCCATTAGGCCTGGCACAAAACCTAAGACCAGGCATATATTATTTCTGTTTTATATGTTCTTATATGTTAAATTTAGTTCAAGGGTTTGAATTGGTCTCACCAAGAGGTAAAAGGACGGAAACAATATTTAGACACACGGGATACCGCCTACCACCGGGGGAGGTATTAGCAAAACACTCTCCACCACACAACCATGACCGCTAGCCTGACGTGCATCTCAATCAACTGCAAAGGGCTAAATAACCCCACCAAACGTCACCAACTCATGAGATGGGCAAACCGCAGCAAAGCGGATATACTCCTATTACAGGAGACACACTATGCAGACACACGCCCTTTCCCTCTCCTTAGCCGCCACTTCCGGGCCTGCTACCTAGCCAACTCCAACTCAGGCAAACACAACGGAGTGGCGATTTTCCTAAGGAAAACCTGCCCCCTCCAGATCGCCACCACACACAGGGACCCCAACGGCCGCTTCCTCAAGGTGGCGGGCACAATAGGCCCAACCAAATATGCGATCACCTCTGTCTATGGCCCCACAACCCCGGACCCGGGATTCTGGCCCACTCTACAGGCACATCTCAGCCTACACCCAAACTACCACCAGATTATAGGCGGGGATTTCAACGCCACGATCGAGCCACAGATAGACAGACTCAAACAGCCACCACAGACTCCTGCACCGACCAGAAATGACAAACTCATGGCAGACTTCATTTCCACAACCAAACTGATACACGTATGGAGACTGCAACACCCCACCACACAAGACTACACCTTTTATTCCCACCCACATCAAACCTACTCACGCATAGACTACTTCTTGATTTCCCCGTCACTACTTCCGCTCATAACAACGACCTCCCTAGGCAACATAACGTGGTCCGACCACGCTGAGATAGCAATCACGTTCCAACCACCACGGATCTCCAGACCCTGGTCCTGGAGACTTAACCCAACACTACTCCACGACCCACAAACCGTACAACAAATCACAACAGAACTTAAAAACTACTTTGCCACAAATAAGGATACAGTACAATCTAAAGCAATAATATGGGCTGCTCACAAAACGGTGATCAGGGGCACCCTCATTAGCCTAGCCACAGCACACAAAAAAAGACGCCTCACCCACATAGAAAAAACCCTAGCGACCATTAGGGACCTTGAATCCCTACATAAAGTCACCCCCACCCCGGACCTCACTTCACAACTCCAACACCAACGACAGGTCCTCAAAAATGCAATGGCAGTGGATGCCACCAGAGCCCTCCAATGGACAAAACAAAAGTTCTACGAAAAGTCAAATAAGGCTGACACACTCCTGGCCCGCAGGCTGCGCAAGCACATCCAGGCCAAGCAGATAACACGCATACGCACACCATCGGGCCACAACACAGAGATACCCACCAAAATTGCGGAGGCATTCCAACACTACTTTGCAGACCTTTATGACCACTCCCCCCAACACAGGCAACGAACTGCCAACCTACAGGACCGCATCCAAACCTTTCTAGACGAACTCACCTGCCCACACTATCAGATAGCGCGATCACCCAACTCTCCATGGAGATCACAGAGCAAGAAGTAGCAACTGCGATAGGGGCCACCAAACCCAACAAAAGCCCAGGGCCGGACGGATATTCGGGCATATATTTCAAAACATTCCAAGATACTCTCCTGCCCCACCTAGTACAACTATACAACTCCCTGCTGCAGGGAAACCCGCTTCCCAAAGAAATGCTGCAAGCCAACATTTGCCTCCTACCCAAACCCAACAAACCCCTCTCAGACCCAGGCCACTATTGGCCAATATCCCTATTTAATGTAGATATCAAAATATTCACGAAAATACTCTCCAACAGGCTACTACCATACATCACATCAATAATCCACCCGGACCAGGTGGGCTTCATCCCCACTCGCCAAGCTAGTGACAATACCAGGAGGATGCTAGACCTGATATGGGTGGCCAAACAACGCTCCATCCCGACACTACTCCTATCCCTAGACGCCGAGAAGGCATTTGATAGGTTACTCTGGCCATTCCTCTTTGCAACTCTGGAGAAACTCAGATTCCCCAAACCATTCCAAGACGCCCTGCGTACGATTTACTCCAATCCTACTGCTAACCTACTCATACCAAACACGAACCCCCCTCGTTCTCTATCTACACTGGCACGAGGCAGGGCTGCCCCCTATCCCCCATCCTGTTTGCCCTCTCACTTGAACCACTACTGCATCTCATCCATACCACACCCCAGATCACAGGCATCAAAATCCGCACACAAACATACAAAGCGGCGGCATATGCCGATGATCTGATGCTGTCACTCACAGACCCGCAGAACGCACTCCCACCACTTCTCAAACACATAGACGACTACTCAGAGGTATCGGGGTACAAATTAAATCTAGACAAAACTGAAGCACTCATGCTGACAATAGAAGAAAGCCATAGACAAACACTACGGAACACATATGCTTTCAAATACAACGCCTCACACCAGGGCCGCCACCAGAAATTTTGGGGCCCCTAACTCAGCTCAGGGTCTGGGCCCCCTGGGGCCCGCCTCCAAATACCGCTCACTGGGTCCACACACAGACACAAACGCACACACTGATACATACTAACAGACACACATACTGAAACAGACATGCATGCATACAGGCATACATACTGACACATACACACAGGCATACATAGTGACAGACAGACACACATACATACAGACACCGACATACATACATACATACACACATTCATACATACAGACACTGACATCCATACACACATACATTCATAATGGCATACAGACATACAGACTGACATACATGCATATATACAGACATACTGACAGACATACATGCATACAGACATCCATACACACATACACACAGACCTACGTTCATAATAATATGCAGACATACATTCATACTGACATACAGACATACATATATACATATATAATGACATACAGACATACATATACACATACATAGACATACATACAGACATACATGTATGCATACAGACATACACAAACATACATAGACAGACATACATACATAGACATGCATGCATGCAGTCAGACAGACATAGACATACACACAGACATGCATCCAGACATACATACAGACAGACATACATACATAGACATACACACAGACATACATACATACACACATAGACATACGGACAGACATACATGCATGTAGACAGACATACATACACAGACAGACATACATACACATACATGCATCCAGACACACAGACATACATGCATACAGACAGACATACATACATAGACATACATGCATACAGACATGCAGACAGACATACATACACATACATGCATCCAGACACACAGACATACACGCATACAGACAGACATAGACATACAGACAGACATGCATGCATCCAGACAGACATACATAGACATACATGCATACAGACATACACATACAGACAGACAGACATACATTCAGACAGACATACATACACAGACATGCATACAGACACACATACATACATACAGACATACACATACATGCATACAGACACACAGACATGCATACAGACACACACATACATGCATACAGACACAGACATGCATACAGACAGACAGACATACACAAACATGCATACAGACACACAGATAGACAGACAGACATACACATACATACACATACATGCATACAGACATACATACATACAGACAGACACACATACACATACATGCATACAGACACACAGACATACATACAGACACACACACATACATACACATACATGCATACATACAGACACAGACAGACATACACATACATGCATACAGACAGACATACATACATACACACAGACAGACACAGACATACATACATACATACATACATGCACACACACAGCTCATTTTCCAGCCACCCTCCTGTCTCTTACCTTTTCTTTGCAGGAGGGTGGCTGGGGATGATGGGAGTCGGCGCTGCTCCCTCTTCATTGCCGGGCTCTCCCTCTTTACGGCTGGGCGGGTGCGCTCCTCCCGCGCGGAGTGAGCTGGGAGGAAGTGAGCACTTCCTCCCAGCAGCACTTGCGGCTGCTTTTTTTTTTTTTTTTTTTTTTTTTAAAGGGGCCCGGTCAGCGCTATGGCCGTTGTATAGCGCGACCGGGCCCCTCAAGGAGGGGGCTCATCGGGTGGCCCTAAGTGTGTGGGCC
Source organism: Pelobates fuscus (assembly GCF_036172605.1). Classification (NCBI taxonomy): domain Eukaryota; kingdom Metazoa; phylum Chordata; class Amphibia; order Anura; family Pelobatidae; genus Pelobates; species Pelobates fuscus. The sequence continues at coordinate 99,392,445 of NC_086320.1, forward strand.
ACCCGATGGGTCCCACATGTGGGGCCCGGGCCGCCGGGCCCCCCAGGGCCGCCGGGCCCATGACAACTGTTATGGTTGTCATGCCCTGATGGTGGCCCTGCCTCACACATCTCGTAACTAGGGATCGCGCTACCAGCGGAACTACATTGCACATACGCATTAAACTACACACCGATGATACAAAAAATAACGGAAGACCTGCAGAGATGGAGGGACTTGTCTTTGTTGTGGCTGGGACGTCTAGCCTCGGTAAAGATGAATCTTCTACCAAGACTGCTCTATCTTTTTCAAACCCTCCCCATCCCAATACCCAGCTCGGACTTCAAATACTTACAAACGCACATCGACAAATTCATCTGGTCGAATAAAAGACCGAGAGTGAAAAGGGCGACCATGTACATCCCCAACAGGACAGGAGGCCTAGGCTTACCCCACTTACAATACTATTACCACGCAACGCAAGCCACACAGACACAACACCTACACACCCCACCAGGGACAAAACGCTGGGTGGACCTAGAACATGACATATTTGGCTTCGACCTCCCCTCATTATACCTCTGGGTCCAACGAAACTCCCGGCCCACACCACCGCCCATACCCCTAACACTATCAAAATTGATCAGCACCTGGGACAAACTTACCCGAAAATTCCCTATCATCAACAACCCGTCACCACTGACACCCATACTGCGCAATAAAGCATTCAGCCCAGGAATGAATCCAAAAGATTTTGCACACTATGAACAAAACGACCTTTACAGGATCTACCACTTCTTCGAAGGAGGAAAACTATTGCAATACAAAGACCTTCCCCAACAACACACACCATACAACACACACAACTTTTTCAGATACATACAACTACAGAGCTTTCTGGAACTCCCCGAAAATAGGACAGCAGCCACCACCAGACGCACAACATTTGAATGAGCATGCATACACAACCCAGCCCTCAAGGGCCAGATCACAGACAACTATAGCTTACTAATCACTACTCATCCCCCAGGAGCAATGGCCTATGTGGTGGCTTGGGAGAGGGACCTGGGACCACCGGAGGACCCGACTGACTGGCAGGACATATGGGAGGCCACAGCTTCTATCTCTATTTGTGTCAACCACAAAGAGCAGGCCTACAAAACTTTACTAAGATGGTACCTAACTCCAGCACGACTATACCGCATGGGTAAGACCGACACGGACCTCTGCTGGAAACAGTGTGGGCAAAGGGAAACATACATACACCAATGGTGGCAATGCCTAAAATTAGCACCGCTATGGGCAGAGGTGGCCCGCCTGGTCTCCAACTTACTCCACATAGATATCCCCTTAGATCCATGGATATGGCTCCTATCCAAACCCTGGGAAACCTTAACCAGAGCCCAAAACAAACTAGCAAACAGAACAGCCCTGGCAACAAGAAGGGCAATAGCACAACTCTGGGGTACCCCGGAGGTCCCCACATTATCCACAATCATCCGTAAAACCAGGGAAGCCATTGAAATGGACAGACTCTCAGCCCTGGTTCATGAAACATCACACCACTTTTACAAAATATGGGACCCGTGGCTGAGCGAGCCGGCCCTGACGTAACCGGACCTCGCTACGCCGCGGCCCCTATAAACGGCCAACGGAAGCATAGCACAGCATGGAGACCAGGGGGGGAACCCAATAGCAAAGCAAGCAGGGAAGACCCTACAGGGGCCCACACCCACAACCTGATAGGGCCAACCCACAGCAGACCTCAGCAGACACCTAAAACCCCAGAACAGAAACACTAAAGCTTCCCGTGAGCACAACACCCAACCACTGAGACCAAAGGTTAACTATGTTTATACTTGACTGTATATTTATGTTTCTATTTAAGTTTCGTTGTTTATTATGGTTTCACCATTGTGCAACCTATCAATATACTACCAATGCAACAGTAAAGATGGTAACCAGCTATACAAAATGTCTAGTCACATACTGATGTCAAACATGTCATATCATGCGATAAATGTGTATACCACTGTTGCAAAATACTTATGAAAAATAAAGAATGTTTTTTAAAAAAAAAAAGTTTGGAGTTTCTGATGGTCAGATGAGCAGACTCAATGCCTGATGGAAGAGGTGGAAGCTTTTTTTTTTTTTTTTTTTTAAGTCTGTAAGGACGGTGCCTCTCTGATTGTGCACGGTAAAGAGGTCCAGAAGGTAGGGGCAGTGTGGCTAAATGCGACGGAATCTGAGTCTGTCTTTATTCTTGGCACTGACAGGAGGGATTGGCTGGCTGACCGAAGTGAATGGGATGGAATGTAGTGTCAGGATCTCTTTGAGGTACAGTGGGCCTTGATTGTTTAAAGCTTTGAAGGTCAGTAGGCCAATTTTAAAATATGTTCGCCATTTAATTGGAAGCCAATGCAGGGAGTGGAGAGCAGGTGTTTACGTGGCAGGAGCGAGTGTGATATAAGACTCCTTGCATTGGCTTCCTACACCGAGTGTGATATAACATTTAGCTATGCCAATTAAAACCAGCAATGGGTGTTGTGATAAGCTGAATGCAGTCAGCTGACACTCTCAGCCAATCACAACTGCCCATTGCTGCTCAGGCTAATGCTTCCTCATTAGCCCAAGCAGCGCGCAGAGGTGTGCATAAAAACATGTCAAAATTAAGTTTAATACTAAATGAAAGAAAAGCATCATGGGACTATAGCCACTCCAATGAGATTAAACAGTTACAATGCCTACATTGTCCCTTTAATTAAATATCATTCAGCATAATTAAAAGAATTCTCTAGTGCCAGGAAAACAACCCTGTTTTCCTGGCACTATAGGCTCTGGCAGTGCCCCCCTCCCTTGTGATCCCCGCCTTGTGTCGCTTACCTGAATCCAGCGCCGATGGCCCTTGGTGCTGGGTCATGCTCTGCCCACGCTTCTCCTCCGCAGGTTTCAGCCAGCTGGGGGAGACCAAAGGCAGCGTCAGATAACGGACCAAAGCTCAGTTTCAATTCCGGTAGTCCCTCGCGTGGCTGTCTGATAGACAGCCACTAGATGAGGAGTTACCCTCAGAGGTAATTATTGCAGTTTCTTTTAGAAACTGCAATAATTACCACTGTAGAGTTAAGGGACATGGAACATTGCACCCAGACCACTTCAATGAGCTGAAGTGGTCTGGGTGCCTACAGTGTACCTTTAACTTTCATCCAACCTACACATTTCACCAAACATGTGAGGACTGCCCCTTTAAAGTATATGATCAAAGACAATTAAACCAAAAATGCACTAAACTGAAATCAGTTTCAACAGAACTAGATGTCCCTGTAGACCCGATCTTCAGACCTTGTATTACTAGTAAAAATGTTCTTCCAGTATAGATTCATCCTAATATTGCTTGCTGTACAAATTGTGTATAACTTTGCCTAGAGGGGTAAAATACCAATTCAGTTACCTTCTATTACTTAATTAGCCATGTAAGTGGCACAGTTGGCCTTCTTATATCACCCTCGATGTTTTATACAGAAATATAATTGGGAGTTGAGCTCAGGGGACACAGAAATCACCAAGGCAGCTTAGATAAGTTGTGCAGGCCTGGGGCTACTACTACACATGCACAATTCCAACTCAACTGGGTAAACCTAATAGTCACGGATGACTCAATGAACCCTTTTTCGCATTATGCACTGCAGAATATATATACAATCATCTTAAAGAAAATAAACTAGGCTGCAGGACTTATTATTATATTAATAAATACTCATAACGAAGAGGACAAAATAGCTTTCCTTTAAAAAGGAATTGTCACTTCAATAGAATGTATAAAACTGTGAAATTGATTTATAACTTAAATTAATCTTTTTTTTTTTCCATGAGATTCTCCAGTATAAATTTATATAAAAGATTTAACACATTTTATCAAAATCCATTGCAAATAAGACAAAGCCAGGGTAAACATTGCAAAAGAGGAGAAATACATTGTTTAAGTTCTGCTCTTCTCTGTATTTACTTTGTATGCTGACTGATGGGTGCGAAGGATAGAGCTAACTAATAATGATTGACAGGGAGCTAAGATGGAGGAACCAAGTGGCAGAATAAATAGGTGTGAATTTCTAAATTTTATTTTATTTTAACACCTCACAAATACATATATAATACAGGAACAACAACATATACCATATATACTCGAGTATAAGACGAGTTTTTCGGCACATTATTTGTGCTGAAAACCACCCACTCGTCTTATACTCGAGTCAATGTCTGTATTATGGCAACTTACATTGCCATAATACAGACCAGGACCGCCGGGCTCATTAAAAGCCCGGCGGTCCTGTTGGGGGCTGCAGAGAGCTCTTACTTACCTTTCCTGCAGCTCCTGTCAGCTCCCTTCTCTCACCTCCGGTCCGGTCTGCTCCCCTGTCAGCTCCACTGTAAGTCTCGCGAGAGCCGCGAGAGACCGCGAGACTTACAGTGGGAGCTGACCGGACCGGAGGTGAGAGAAGGGAACTGACAGGAGCTGCAGGAAAGGTAAGTAAGAGCTCTCTGCCAGCCCCCCCTCACCCCCCACTGCACAGCCCATCCACTGGACCACCAGGGAATGAGAGCCACCCTCCCTGGCCAGCTAACAAGCAGGGAGGGGGGACGAAAAAATCTAAATAAATAAAAATGTAAATAATACTTAAATTAAAATAAAATATTTTTTTTTTTTTTTTATTCTTTATTTTTATTGTGCTGTGAATGAATAACATGCAGGCTCGTGGTGCCCCAACAGCATTCCTCGAGCTTATACACAGATAATACAGTTGGCGCATTAAGATTAACGGCACATTTTTATATATGTTAAAGTAATGCTGAGTAATTCTGTAGATTAGACCTTGCGAGTGGCAATAGCATAAGATTAATTTACAAGAGAGAAATAGACAGAGCTGTCATAGGTTGCTAACAGTATAATATAAACTTATGTCTTAATGTCTAAACTACACAGGCAAGTAGCCTCACTGTGTGAATGCCAAGCCAGTATAGGTGGGCAAGCTTCCCTAGCAAGCTTAGACATGAGATGTAGTAGTTATCTGGTACACTGGCTCAAATATGCTTAGACTTAGACACAAAAATAAGAAAAAACCTACTTGTTGTAGGTATAAACAGGGTAATGCTTTCACTGCCTGTGGATGCTTATTTGGGATTAGCAGTGTTAGGTCCTGCAAGTTATCAGGCTCAGTAGTTGTGGAACATGTAACACGAATATGTTAACTTTGTTTGCACGCCATGGGCGTTATTCCCTAGGATGCTTAGTAGAATAATATGCAAGACAGTATTGAGCTATATTGCTAGACAGAATGCGGGGAGGAATAATACAAAATAACATAATATAGCAAGTGGGGAGCTAGGCTGGTAAATTATTGCTTATAGTGGAGTAGCAAGTCTGTTCTCCCCAAACCTTCAGCGGAAAGCTTGACCCCATGGGACCTGTGAGAGGCTGTTTAGCCGATGCCTATCTGCGGCAGGTTATTGTCCTTGGGTGGTATAAGTTTGTGCTGGTGATAGGTACTGACCCGCTTGTGCTCGCGGTAGCCTTCATGGTGCTGCAGATTCTCACGCTGGGTGTGTGGCTGACACTTGTGACGATCTTGTCTGGAGTGCAGCTCCCATTTGAGTCGATGTCCAGGTGAGTGCTGTGTGCTCTCTTCTGTCCCCTTCCCTGGTTTTAGGTAGGTCGGGCAGAGGGAGTCACCTTTTGCTGGGTCGGCCCGCAGGTATGTTCTTTTGAAGGGAGAGCAGTGTGGGTTGTTTCTGCGCCTCTCTGCCTGAGTCGGTGGTAAGCCTGTGGTGGCTCCGATTTTGGCGCCCTCTCTTTTACCATCCGCCATCTTGTCTGCAGCGTCTTGGTGTCTGAGCAGGGCGGCCCTGCTGCTGCGCCCTAGATGATCGGGGCATGCGGGAGTAAGGACCGGGATCACCCCCCCGGTCCAGAGGGGGGGGGACGGGGCCAGTTCCCGTCGGGTCCGGCCTTGGCTGAGTACCAATGAGCAGGATAGTGGGGCAGCGGCCGTCTGCCCCACTCACCGCCGGAGTAGGCCTCGTCTGCGCCGGTGAGGTTTCTTCCTCCAGGGGACTGAAACCATGCAGGCCAGCCTCACCCTGGGTCCGGTACTCTCCCCCCGATGTGATCCACCTCAGCTGGTCGGCTTTTTGTGCCCAAAGTTCATTTTCCATGCTTATTTCTTTGTTAGTGCCAGGAGCTGGTCTGTCCTGCGACCATCTTGTTTGGCGGCCTGGCCCCGCGCCCATTAAAATAAAATATTAATAATATAAAAAAAATAATATTAAAATTATAATAATAATATAATAAAAATACCCACCCCACCCCCCCACCAAGGCTCTGCATCACACACACAAACACACTCTGCATCACTCACACACACTGTACTCATATTCACACGCACTGCACTCATACACAAACACACTGCATTCATACGCACACACTGCATTCATACACAAACACACTACATTCATACACAAACACACTGCATTCATACACATACACACTGCATTCATACACAAACACACTGCATTATATACACACACACTGCATTCATACACACACACACACTGCATTCATGCACACACACACACACACTGCATTTATTATATACACTATAAATAAATATTCGATTAATATAATTTTTGGGGGATATAATTTCATTTAGAAATTTACCAGTAGCTGCTGCATTTCGCACCCTAGTCTTATACTCGAGTCAATAAGTTTTCCCAGTTTTTGGGGGGTAAAATTAGGGGTCTCGACTTATATTCGGGTCGACTTATACTCGAGTATATACGGTAATATTAAAATGCTGGGAAGTAACAGCTCTTCTTTTATGAAACGTGGGCATAAACTTTTATTTGTAACACAGAAAAAATGACTTATACACATTAATATACCTTACTCTGTTCATCTTTCATTCTCTACAATTCCTGCCTTGCTGACACACTGCTACTCTACCTAACACACCATTCCCCAGTCTTTATAAGCTGCTTATCCAATATTTGTATTTTTATTTTCCCTTTCCATCTTTTCTCTTTTTCAAAAAGTATGCCTTTCCTTCCAAATACCACTGCTATGTAACTCAATCTACATTGCTCCTTTCTTTACTTCCTTCACCCCATGTTTCACACCACACAATTTATCACACATCAACGTTTCCACTCCTTCCTCTAAAACCCAAAACCCAAGACATAGATTCAAGTCTACGTGCCTCCTAATCCTATTCCCTCTGCTGCTCACCTTACCCACAATTCCACCCAAACTACCAAATATCTCTTATATTATATATCATGTCACTCAACTTCATCATATCTGTTTTCCCTGTCACTGCTCCTCCACCTCCATTACCCCCTGTCACTGCCCCTCCACCCCCTACCTCCTGTCACTGTTCCTCCACCCACCTACCCCCTGTGTTCTCATGTTTGAGTTTCACCTAAGGCCTCACAAAGTCTAGAGCTGCCACTGATTCCACCCTACCCTTTACCAATCTTTTTCCCATAGTCTGGTCCCAACACTAATTTTTTATCTTTCTTTGTCTACTGGACTTTTTCTATCTTCCCTCAACCATGCAATTGTTAATTCCATCCTAAAAATGCCATCCCCTGACCCTACCCCTCTCCTTCTAACTATCACCCCATACCACTACTTTCCATCACTTATAAACTTCTTGAGCGGTTGGTATTTACAAGTCTAACTAACTTTTTCAATATTATCTCCTTGACCCTCTTCAATCTAGATTTTGCTCCCTCCATTCTACTGAAGCTGCCCTTACCAAAGTGACTAACAACTTAATCACTGCAAAATCACTTACTCTCCAAGGATATGTTCTTGATCCTCTTTTTTTCTCTATCTACACTTCCTCTCTCAGTAACCTTAGTAATTTTTTTTTTTATTTCCATCTATATGTTGATGATACTCAGGTTTTCCTCTCCTCCCCTAACCTCTCTTCTGCTCTTCTGGAAAGCATCACAAACTGCCTCTCTTTCATTACTAACTGGATGTTTTCCCTTTATCTAAAGCTTAATCTTTCTAAGACTGAACTCGTCATCTTTCCTCTCTTAAATAGCCCTCCTCCATCAATCTCTCTGCACGTCATCCATTATCCCAACCAGGCCCAGACTGGCCATCAAGCACAATGGGCAAATGCCCGGTGGTCCTGTGATGGCTATGGGCCAAGGCCAGCAGGGGAGGTCACAGGATCTCCTCAGCCAGGCCATGGAGGGCAGGGCACAGGATCTCCCTTGCCGGTCCATGCAGGGCAGGTCACAGGATTTCCCCAGCTGGTCCATGCAGGGCAGGTCACAGGATCTCCCCAGCCGGTCCATGCAGGGCTCACACTATCGTGCCCTACTCTATTCCATGATGGGCCAGTGGGGAGATCAAAGACCTCCCTCACCAGCCCACATGCAGTGTAATGCGGTTGCCGGCGGGGAAGGAGACAGGAGAGGATCCAGAGGAGCTCTATCTTGCAGCTCCGCCGGGTTCCTCTCGCGAGGTCAGAGCGTTGCCATGGCAACACCCCTGATCTCCAGAGAGTGAACTCTAGCCTCTCAGTCTAGAGTTCACTCACCACTAGGAGCACCAGGGATTGCAGCACGGTCCACCTCCCAGGCATAAGGTAAGAAGGGAGGGGGGGATACAATGCCTGTTTTTTAAATAAAAAAATACATATATAGTATCATTAAGCTGCCTCCCCAGCACACAATCCTTCCACACATAGCCCTCTCACACACACAGCACCATCACACACACACAGCACATTCACACACACAACACTCTCACACACAGCACTCTCACACACACAGCACCCTTACATACAGCACTCTCACACAAACAGCACCATCACACACACACACAGCACATTCACACACACAGCACCCTCACACACACAACACTCTCACACACAGCACCCTTACATACAGCACTCTCACACAAACAGCACCCTCCCCAACACACAATACTTCCAAATATATACACACACATAGCACTCACACACACACACAGCACCATCACACACACAGCACTCACACACATAGCACTCTCACACACAGCACATTCACACACACATAGCACTCTCTCACACACAGCACCCTCACACACACACACACACCACGCTGACTCTCACACACTGCACTCTCACACACTGCACCATTATCACACACACTGCTCCCCTCACACTCACAGCATCTCTCACACTCACAGCCTTCCTCACACACACTGTACCCCTCACACAGACTGTACCCCTCACATGCACACCTTACCCCTCAACACACACACACTGCACCCTTCACACATACACACAGAACCCCACCAACACACTGCGTACCACACACACACACACACAAAATATATGTATACTACAGCACCCCTCTCCCACACACACTGCACCCCTCACACACATACTGGAGCCCTAAATACATTACATTCCAGACACACACTAGATCCCTTATCCTGTAATGAATTCTGCGGCCAGTCTCATCTTCCTGACTGACCGCTATTCCCAAACCTCACCCTTTTTCCAATCATTACATTGGCTTCCTGTAACATTTAGGATCCAATTCAAACTGATAACATGAACCTGCAAACCTGCCCTTACTAACTACACTCCACACTATATTTCTTCTTTACTGGAAAATACACCACTTCTCGTTCCCTTCACTCTGCAAATTACCTTCTCCTGACACCTGCTCGCTTCTGCACTGTCAACTATAATTTGTAAAATGTTTCAAGAGCAGTCCCGTTCTTTAGGAATTCATTACCCTTTGAATCAGACTCTCCCATAGCCTCCAGCCTTCACTGGAAACACACCTATAAAGCTTAGCATGTTTTTAGGTGACGTTTTTCTCATTTGCTGCTTAAAGGACCACTCTAGGCACCCAGACCACTTCAGCTTAATGAAGTGGTCTGGGTGCCAGGTCCAGCTAGGGTTACCTCATTTTTTTATAAACATAGCACTGTGAAAATCGCAGTGAGAGCACGCAAGCGTCCATAGGAAAGCATTAATAATGCTTTCCTATGAGACCGGCTGAATGCGCACGCAGCCGAATGGGAGGAGAGGAGGAGGATCGGAGGAGAAGAGCTCCCCGCCCGGCGCGGGAGAAAAGTACGTTTTAACCCCTTTCCTCTCCCCAGAGCCCAGCGGGAGGGGGTCCCTGAGGGTGGGGGCACCCTCAGGGCACTATAGTGCCAGGAAAACGAGAATGTTTTCCTGGCACTATAGTGGTCCTTTAATCATTCGTCTTGGCTCCACAGTGCAGCTCACTCTCTCTCCTGCCACAGTTTGGTTCTTCCACATGCCACTTTTACTGGCATATTTCAACACAGGTTTCTTATCTATCAATCCATACCCCTTCTGACATGCTGTTATATCTCTGGTGTGTCTTTGCCCATTCCTTATAAATTATAAGCTTGTTTGAGAAGTGCCTTCTTTACCTCTTGACTCTGTTATATTCTGTATGATAATTATTTGTTGTTGTCAAATATTCCCATCTTTTTAGTAATGCACTGTGGAATATGTTGACGCTATTTAAAATCTAATAAGAATAAAAAGAAACCTAAACTGTCACCCAAAGCTTGACATCACTGTGATTGGTTCTCACAGCAATCCTTGCAGGGTATGCTTAAACATTTGAGGAGGATTAAACAGTGCAAGCTTTAAATACAAATGATGAATTATAGCTGGAGCAGGCCAACTGACATAAGGAAGACATCATCTAAGAAGTGTATCAAATCAATTACATTTAAAACTCACATTATACTTTCTAAAGGTTAGTGCATCTTCAGCTATCCTCCAATGCACTTATTGACCCCTATGCTGCCTAAACTTAACTAAACAGTGCACAGTTAGGGTTCATTTTAGCTAGGGTCATGGTTAGTGGGTTAAGCTAAGGGTAGAAAGATTTAGGAGTAGATAGGGTTATGTAAGGTTAGAGCTATCAAGGGTTAGAAAGAGCATCATTATGTGACACTGTTAGTAGGGTGACACAGATAATGTCACTTCAACAAATAGTCTCTCTGCAAAGCAAACATCAAGCCATGTCAACATTGGGGAATGTATTTAATTTAACTCTATAAGCTCCCCAAAAATATGGCATTCAGGAGAAACTGGCGATGAGACAGCCTACCAAATTGTCCCATGTTAAATAGAAGTTGTCTTCTAACACCTTGGTAGAGGTAAAGGGCCATAACGGGCTTCTATTTTGTCCAAAAAGTTACATAAAACAAATAAATCAATTGCTGAAAATTGCAAAAAAAATCTTGCAAATGTGTACATTGGTGATGTTGCTGTACTCAACTCCAGTAGCAGAATATAAATATGGGTCTTTGAAGTTGTGGGACATGTGTGATCTTTAAAATCCTCACTAAGTGAAACGTGAAAAGCACAAAAAGAATTTAATATAACCAGCACTTGTGGTAGAGGTTGGTTATAAAATTGCAATTTGTCGGAGGTGCAGCAGGCATTGGATTGAAGCCCATTGGACAGGGTTTTCTTCTCTTTTGTATCCAACTATATATCACTGTCTGGTTTACTTGCATTTTTATTAATCTAACAGCTTTACATAATGTATATTTTTATTCTGCATTTTTCAAGCTAATGAAAGAGTGTGAAGATTGAATGCACAGCCATTGTAGGTTCTTCATGGTATTCCCTAATATTCATTTTATTGGTATATATTTTTTATATTTGGTTATTTCCACAAAGGGTGGTTTTGATATAATATACTCACATTTTTATAACACCTACAATTTTGTTTTACATTTGTGTGTAATATTACGGGTTTTCATACTTAAGCATTATGTATGTGGGGTTTAATTTACATATTCTTTCATTTTACGTTTCCACAATTCGTTGTGTGGTTTTATTCAAATTCATATTTAATAGTGTCTTATCTATACATTTGGAGTTTCAGAAGAAGTTTATATCTTTACTTTAAAATAAAAAGAAATATGTATATGTGCACTTAAATAGAAATCATTACAGGGGAACAAACACATAACAAAAGGGCTTCCTCCCAAACCCATGAAATCACAAAACAGCCTTGGTCGCAAAGGGGTTAATAAATAGATATATAAACATTTTGCCAAATTTAAAAATCCTTTATAGTGTATTTGTATATGTTAGATGCAGTGCCAGTTGTGAGGAAACATACATTTAATGATATTTATTGTTAAATCCTTTCACTGTGGTCCTACAACGCCACTCATTAGGTTCTACTTTAAGAGTTCTTCATCGGAATCCAGTTTCCCAGAGTCCAATTTAATCAGCATCTTCTCCAGCTGAAATGATATGAGGTCCTTTCTGGTGATCATTCCAACGGCCCGATTCTGAAGATCAACCACAGTGAGATGGCGAAGTCCCAGAGTCCGAAACAGAACATATGTTCGATGAAGTGAAAAATGGCTTTGGACAGCCACAGCTGACTTGTTTATGTAAGGTTCCTGTAAAAGGATAACTTGGTTAACTGTGTTTAGATATTTTGTAATGGGAATTTCTTACTTAAAAGCATGTAATATAATAGCACACAGAGTCCCACGATAAATGAAATTTTGAATGAACATAAACTCAAACATTCTTTACAGTCCAATATACAATTGTAAGTAAACGACACAGTATTTTTATATCTGCCATAGATGTCAGGGTATCTGCATTAATGAATCTCATCTGGGATGCAGAAAAAATATGCACTGTTTTTTTCCCTTATTCTACATCAGGACAATATAATTTTCTCTCAGATACAGAATATTCCTGACAATGACCAACAAGTATTTTAAGACAAAATCTAAGTGGCTATTTTCAGATGTACATATATCAACTGTAAAAATATGTTGGTAGAAAGTACGTATTTAGAAAAAGATAAGAAAAAGCCAGCAAAAATTAATGACACAATGTAGGTCACTTGTAAGTACTATTCTATAACACATTCAGTACCAGGATAGTGAAGATGTAATCATTGTAAAATTGACTCAACTGTGCTAATGTTTGCAATAAATGAAGAGCTTATTATGATATGTTAAAGGAATGCAATAGGGTCAGGAACACAAACGTGTATTCCTGACCCTATAGTGTTAAAAACACATTTAAGGTCCCTAGCCCCAACTTGAACCCGTTAAATAATAAGAAAATGTACCTTACCGCGCAGGTCGGCCAGCGCTGGCCCTACCTTTGCCTCCCTGGCTGACATCACCAGAACTGATGAGCTCAGCCAATCACAAAGCTTTCCCGAAGGAAAGCATTGGATTGGCTGAGATTGTCAATTCTGATGATCTCAGCCAAGGAGACAGGGTGGGGGCGGTGCCAAATGCTGCCCTAGCCAATCAACATCTCACAGAAATGCATTGAATCAATGCATCTCTATGGGGAGTGTTAAGCATCTCCAAGCAGAGCATGGAGACCATGAACAGCAGTGCTGCACACTGTGCAGCACTGACCCAGGAAGCACCTCTAGTGGCCATCTGAGGAGTGGCCATTAGAGGTGTCCCTAGGCAATAATGAAAACACTGCCTATTTTCAAAAAAGGCAGTGTTTACATTACAAAGCCTTCAGGAACAAGCAATACTCACCAGAACAACTACAACAAGCTGTGGTTGTTCTGCAAATATAGGGGTTGTTTGCCTTAGTCATCCTAGGTCATCCTAGCTCCAGTGGAGGGATATGTTGATGCTTCTACTTACAATATTCTAAATGAGTCTGTGCTCCCAACTTTGTAATAGCAGTAGGGGAATCCCCTTCCTTATTTCAGCATGGCAGCACCCCTGTTCACAAAGTGTGGCCCATACAGAAATAATTTCTCAAGTTCAGTGAGGACTATTTTAATTGATCTACTTATACTCTTGACACTTGTTCTTTCACCACCAGCCTTAACTCACTGATACTCTAGTTGGAATTAAATCCACAGCAGCGTTCCAGCATCAATAATAAACCAAGTAAGAAGACCATACTAAGCGTGAAAACAAAAGAAAGAATGCTAGCTGGGGAAGTGCAGCCAGTCAAAGAATATCTCTCCCAAAATTCCAAAAAAGACAAATATTTTGTTGCCAGATGCACTAACCTTTAGAAAGTGTAATGTTGCCAGATGCCAGTATTTGGTATTATACATAGCATGATAGCAAAACAATGCAGAGGCCAAGAAAAAACAGATAAATTGTCATGGCAAAGTACAATTTATTAAATATAAAAACACTTATCACCAAACAAAAAAGACACACTCACAAAAATATTATCACATATATATATATATATATATATATATATATATATATATATATATATATATATATGTAAAAAAAGCTCTCTGCCTCAAAAGGCAATAAAGTCCCACCGCTCAGTCCTCGGTACCCAAAAGCTCTGATGATTGCAATTCATTGAATCCCCAGGCTCCTTCTGTTCTTGCTGGGCAAAATGGACTGGATTCCAGTGCAGATTCAATGTAATTTCCGATAATTAGATCTGCTCTATGTGTTTTGTGTGAGCATAGTTCGGACTTCCTCAGTCCAAACTATGCTTGGATGAAACGCGTAGAGCCGAATTGTTCATGTGATTAAATTAATACAATTAGGGGGGCGGAGCCAAGCACCCGAGCAGAGTGGCCGCACTGAGACAGAGCTCCGGGCATTTACCGTCAAAATTACACTTTGGAGAGCCCAAAAGCTATACTGGGTACCCCAGAACAAGTACCTGCTATCCCAGCACCGCAATGGGTAGAAAACTCAAAAAACGGAAGCAGGACAAGCCGCGACAAGGTCTGAATATCGGAGACCTTCTGCGCCAAGCAAACAACGCGGTGGGTCATAAAATGGCCGCGCGCCCTGAGGCCTACTCGGAGTACTCCGATGATTTCTCCCTTGAGGATGACATAGAAGCTCTGCCGATAATAAAGCAGCCGGATCCGGTAATTCGGAGCCCAGACAAAGCACCTGTTACCACGGAGGTGCTTAAATCCCTCCTAGCGGACCTTCAAACGACCATATTGTCGGATCTGGCGACGATCCGCACAGACATCAAAGGCCTATCAAGCAGGCTAGGGGAGCAGGAAGCTACTACGGGGGAACACACAACACAAATCGCCTCCATGCAACAGACAATACTGGGCCTGCAAAAACAGAACGATGCCCACAACCGTCGCTTTGCAGAACTGGAGAATATAAAAATACGAGGAATAAGCGAAGACATGCCAGCAGCGGAACTACCGCACTTCATTAGGCGACTACTGGCAACGCTCCTGACCCCAAGACAGAGCAAGTTAATGGAGTTGGAGGGATTATTCCGCATTCCCAAGCCACCCATGGCCCCAGCCGACGCACCACGAGATCTGATAGTCCGCTTTCGGAGCGAGGGAGATGGGAGGGCAGTCCTCGGTGCCATAAAAGATCGCACACCTTACCAGTTTGAGAACATGTCACTTACAGTGTACTCAGACCTCTCAGGAAGCACTCTGGCATGGAGGAGATCTTTACTGCCCTTCACGTCCCTGCTCAGACAACACCATCTCCAATACCGGTGGCGCACGGCACACACCCTCATGGTGCTCAAAGACGAAGACAGATGGATCGTACACGACCTAGAGGAAGCCAAGGCTCTACTGCCGACCCTGAATATACCGCAGAACTCTCAGGCTCCCACGGGAACCCAGGCAAAGGATAAGGCACATCATCAGTGGAACCCGGCTACAGCACGACCCTTTGTTCCTCAACGGTCCAAGCAAGGGCGATCCACAGTGGACTCTACCTGAATACCTCTCCACATGGACGCATAGTAGTTGTCCACCACTCTTAATCTTTTTGGTTGTTCTTTAGTTTTCTTTGGGACTGTAATTGGACTTGCGGTTCAGGCAATAAGCCTGACAACACCTATCACCCTCAGCTCGAATGGTCCTACAGACCGACCCACACCCCCCCCACCCCCACCTATTGACATCGTCGACTGCCATAATATCTCACCTCAGAGGCGCACAAACGTTATGTCTTCCCAACTAAGTATTACTACGACTAGGCATCCCAGTTCTCACTCTGAATCACCCAACTCACCTTATACTGCCTGATAGCACAGAGAATGGGGAGGCCATAGATGCTCTTGATTATAAAGGAGGCACATATACCCTATCTGAATAACATCAAACAAACCCCATACTTACACGTACAGACCCACAAGTTAGAAAACACTTACTGAGTCCCCCCCATCCCTAGATAGCCCCACCGATGTGTACTAATCAGTATGTAAAGTTTTAACATGTTTGTTGAGCAAGTTTTTCCTATACTTTACTTTTGTTTCTCGCAAAAAAAAAAAAAAACGGTGCATGACCTCATATCTTTTTACACCATGCAATGTATACTGTTACTGTATATGTAAAACGCCAATTAATGTTTTATTGACTATTTCGCACCAAGAAAATAAAGAATTTAAAAATTAATACAATTAATTGTATTATTGTATGCATTCACTTATGATTTACAGAAACACTGGGGAGCAAAATCCATTTGAGAAATAATACATTATCCCTTATGTTACAATATTTCATACAGGGGGCTCCCATTCTATTACAAGCACTGTGCAATACACCTGTTAAACTGACAAATCAGCTGTTTTATTTTTATCATTACGAAGCAGCTCTCTTTTTTTTTTTTTTTTTAGTGGTAAGAATGTATCACACACAATATTTTCACACAGAAACCTATGTTTAAGACTAATCACCCTCTTATTTATGAGAGTAAGGATAAAATAATACTGTCCTATTGTCATTGAAAAAGTTTCACACATGAACAAAAAAACACATTTAATAATAAATTAGAGGTAGATCGGTTTGGGGCAAGTCTGAAGACTTATTTCAGGTTTTTAAAAAGATATGTTGAATTGACCCACATACCCTACAATTTTTGAATTTCCCTACTTACTAAATGCAGCTGACTACATAAATATAGTTTAAATAAATATGAACCAAAAGAGAAAGAGAATGCACACCAGAAATCACAAGGAATAATCAACCAGGTTTAATAAAACCAATATTAGGTTGAAAAACAAAGCAGAGAATACAAATTAACAATAATATATAAAGTGATACAAAACTAGGCACAAAACATAAATAATAAACAATAATAGTTTACCAAAATTCTCACAAGCCTAACTGGGCAGAAACAGGAATCAAAAATAACCCCCCAACGTTGCGGCACCTCCTGGTTGCCTTGACAAATTAACAATAATATATAAAGTTAACCAAAAATAGGCACAAAACATAAATAATAAACAATAATAGTCTACTGCCAAGTCAACCAGGAGGTGCCGAAACGTTGGGGGGTTATTTTTGATTTCTGTTTCTGCCCAGTTACGCTTGTGAGAATTTTGGTAAACTATTATTGTTTATTATTGATGTTTTGTGCCTATTTTTGTATCACTTTATATATTATTGTTAATTTGTATTCTCTGCTTTGTATTTCAACCTAATATTGGTTTTATTAAACCTGGTTGATTATTCCTTGTGATTTCTGGTGTGCATTCTCTTTCTCTTTTGGTTACTATTTATATTGGTATTTGAGGGAATACCAGTGAGAATTAGCACCCAGGTGACTATAGCCTGTAATAATTAAGTCTCTCCATACTGTATTTATTGTATGACTATTTAAATAAATATGAAAACATGTGTGTCCCCTGGATCTGATATTAACCAGGAGGGATCTGCCTGTAAAGTTCCCCCTATTCCTTAGGCATTAGGCAGCATAGGGATCAATAAGTGCATTGAAAGGTAGCTGAAGATGCACTAAACTTTAGAAAGTGTAATATGAGTTTTAAATGTAATTGATTTGATATACCTCTTGGATTATTTCTGCCTTTTTTCAGTTGGCCTGCTCCAGCTATAATTCAACATTTGTATTTAAAGCTTGCACTGTTTAATCCTCCTCAAACGTATAAGCATACCCTGCAAGGATTTTGGGTTATACAGGGAGTGCAGAATTATTAGGCAAGTTGTATTTTTGAGGATTAATTTTATTATTGAACAACAACCATGTTCTCAATGAACCCAAAAAACTCAATATCAAAGCTGAATAGTTTTGGAAGTAGTTTTTAGTTTGTTTTTAGTTATAGCTATTTTAGGGGGATATCTGTGTGTGCAGGTGACTATTACTGTGCATAATTATTAGGCAACTTAACAAAAAACAAATATATACCCGTTTCAATTACCGTATATACTCGAGTATAAGCCGAGTTTTTCAGCACATTTTTTGTGCTGAAAAACCCCAACTCGGCTTATACTCGAGTCAATTGTCTGTATTTTGGCAATTTACATTTCCTGCAGCTCCTGTCAGCTCTCTCCTCCTCCGCCGGTCCGTTCAACTCTTCTGTCAGCTCACAGTGTAAATCTCGCGAGAGCCGCGGCTCTCGCGAGATTTACACTGGGAGCTGACCGAGGTGCTGAACGGACCGGCGGAGGAGGAGAGAGCTGACAGGAGCTGCAGGAAAGGTAAGTAACATCTCTCTGCAGCCCCCACAGCCCCCTCCTACACAGTGCCCATCCACTGGACCACCAGGGAAGGAGAGCCCCCCTCCCTGGCCAGCTAGCAAGCAGGGAGGGGGGACGAAAAAATGTATATATATATTAATAATAATAAAAATAATAAAAATAAAAAAATAATAAAATAAAAATAATAATAAAATAAAAATAATAATAAAATAAAAAATAATAATAAAATAAAAAAATAATAATAATAAAAAAAATGTAATGAAACAAAAAAAAAATATTTAATAATTAAAAAATAAAAATGCCCACCTCCCACCAAGGCTCTGCATCACACTCTGCATTACACACACTGCATTCTCATACACACACACTGCATTCTCATACACACACACTGCATTCTCATACACACACACTGCAAATAAATATTCAATTAATATAATTTTTTTAGGATCTAATTTTATTTAGAAATTTACCAGCAGCTGCTGCATTTCCCACCCTAGTCTTATACTCGAGTCAATACGTTTTCCCAGTTTTTTTGGGGTAAAATTAGGGGCCTCGGCTTATATTCGGGTCGGCTTATACTCGAGTATATACGGTATTTATTTTTACCAGTGAAACCAATATAACATCTCAACATTCATAAATATACATTTCTGACATTCAAAAACAAAACAAAAACAAATCAGTGACCAATATAGCCACCTTTCTTTGCAAGGACACTCAAATGCCTGCCATCCATGGATTCTGTCAGTGTTTTGATCTGTTCACCATCAACATTGCGTGCAGCAGCAACCACAGCCTCCCAGACACTGTTCAGAGAGGTGTACTGTTTTCCCTCCTTGTAAATCTCACATTTGATGATGGACCACAGGTTCTCAATGGGGTTCAGATCAGGTGAACAAGGAGGCCATGTCATTAGATTTTCTTCTTTTATACCCTTTCTTGCCAGCCACGCTGTGGAGTACTTGGACGCGTGTGATGGAGCATTGTCCTGCATGAAAATCATGTTTTTTTTGAAGGATGCAGACTTCTTCCTGTACCACTGCTTGAAGAAGGTGTCTTCCAGAAACTGTCAGTAGGACTGGGAGTTGAGCTTGACTCCATCCTCAACCCGAAAAGGCCCCACAAGCTCATCTTTGATGATACCAGCCCAAACCAGTACTCCACCTCCACCTTGCTGGCGTCTGAGTCGGACTGGAGCTCTCTGCACTTTACCAATCCAGCCACGGGCCCATCCATCTGGCCCATCAAGACTCACTCTCATTTCATCAGTCCATAAAACCTTAGAAAAATCAGTCTTGAGATATTTCTTGGCCCAGTCTTGACGTTTCAGCTTGTGTGTCTTGTTCAGTGGTGGTCGTCTTTCAGCCTTTCTTACCTTGGCCATGTCTCTGAGTATTGCACACCTTGTGCTTTTGGGCACTCCAGTTATGTTGCAGCTCTGAAATATGGCCAAACTGGTGGCAAGTGGCATCTTGGCAGCTGCACGCTTGACTTTTCTCAGTTCATGGGCAGTTATTTTGCGCCTTGGTTTTTCCACACGCTTCTTGCGACCCTGTTGACTATTTTGAATGAAACGCTTGATTGTTCGATGATCACGCTTCAGAAGCTTTGCAATTTTAAGAGTGCTGCATCCCTCTGCAAGATATCTCACTATTTTTGACTTTTCTGAGCCTGTCAAGTCCTTCTTTTGACCCATTTTGCCAAAGGAAAGGAAGTTGCCTAATAATTATGCACACCTGATATAGGGTGTTGATGTCATTAGACCACACCCCTTCTCATTACAGAGATGCACATCACCTAATATGCTTAATTGGTAGTAGGCTTTCAAGCCTATACAGCTTGGAGTAAGACATCATGCATAAAGAGGATGATGTGGTCAAAATACTAATTTGCCTAATAATTCTGCACTCCCTGTACAGACAAAGATGCATTTTGCTGCCTCCCCCTCCTCTATCTTAACTTGTGTGTCTCTTAACTCCCTATTTAATTTCTTACCCCCTTTTGTTTTTCTTATCCCCTCTTTTGTGTCTTTCATGCCCCATTGTGTGTCTTACACCCCTAGGCCGGTGCAAGCATTTTTGCTACCCTAGGCAAAAAACAAAATTGCCTCCCCCCAATAGGCTCTGCCCACCATGTTACATCACCAATGCTCCACCCATATGATCTGCCATATGAGCTAAGGCCAGTGCTGTACACAGTGTCTTTTCCCTGAAAAGGCAGTGTGTTTATATTAAAAAGCCTGCAGGGACATGCTATAGACACCAGAACCACTGCATTAAGCTGTAGTGGTTCTGGTGACTATAGTGTCCCTTTAATGTGAGGTAAATTAGAGATTAGTATTACTAATAATATACTAGATTGCCTACTTACCACCAGATGAGGAAAAGAGGATGATGATGGGCTCTGGTTGCAGTCTGGCTCCACTGGTCTGGTGTAGAACAGGCTCTCTGGAGGCTGTTTGTAACTGTGCTCACAAAAATCAACTCCGTGGGGGAACAGGAAACAGTTCCATTTTTGGGTTCCCCCTTACACAGCTCAAGGTCCCAGGGCACGCCCATAAGTCCATCTACATGGCCCAGCCATGAGTTAGCTCAAAGGGAGTGTATGTGTTATGTGTTATTGTAGAGGATGTAATGTGTGTGTATGCTTCTGTAATGTAATGTATAGGGACACCAGTAGACATGTGCAATTTGTTTCGTTCCGAATGTAAATGTGAATTTCCACAATTCGGACATTCAGATGCATACGAATGTCCTAATTGCCAAATTTCCGAAGTGCCGAACCGAAGTGCCTGGATTTATGAAAAGTGGCAAAACAGGAGAGGGAGGGAAAATTACAGGAATGATGACAGGAATCTAACCCTAACACTACCCCTAACCCTACCCCTAGATATGTGAGTGGTTGTGGTGGTTAGGGTTAGAGGTTTGGGGTAGGGGAATGGTAAGGGGTAGGGCTGGAGGTTAGGGGTTAGGATTAGGGTCTCTTCTCTCCCTCCCCCTGTCCCTTAGTGGTCTCTCGTCACCCCCCATCCCATAGTGGTCTCTCTTACCCCACCCCTCCCCCCCGTCCTCTATCAGTGAGCACTTCCTGTCAGTCCGGCCGGGTACAGGAAACAGATGCTCCTGTACCGCAGTCTGCTCCACTTGGCCATGCTATACTGAGTGACCGGCAGGAGGGAGCGCAGTGTGCTTCCCTCCTGCCGGTCACTCGAATCTCGCGCTCAAGCGGCTGCAGCACGAGGTGTGCTGGCGGGGCATATTGTACAGGTGATCCGGGCGGAGGGCCCTTCTACTGCCTAAGTCGCCTGTAGGACACACCGGCCTTGTACACTCCCTTGTGTCTAAGTCTTCCCCACAACCCATTTGTATGATTCTCACTTTCTCAGCCCCTTTGTGTGCCTCTCACTAACCCACATCCCTTTTGTGTGTCTCTTTTTCCCCTGTGTGTCTCTTATTCCTGCTCGGCCACGCTACATGAATTGAATGATGAGGGGGAATGCACTTTCTTCCTGCCAATCTCTTAAAAAAATTACGCCCCCCCGGGACAGTGCACCCTAAGGCAACCGCATGTGCCACTTCATGGTTACACCTGCCCTACATGCCCTTAATTTCTTCTAGGCTATCCAACATTTTTTTCCAAAATAAAATATCAGGAATGCTGATAATTATGGTCCATGCATGTACCCATAAAGCGCTGAGCTAGACAAGGCCCTGCAGTTATCCCGCCTGCAGCCTCACTCCTGCAGAACTATGTCAACAGACATTCTAAAACACCTCACATTATTTTAATGTGCAAGAATGGTGTGAGGTTCAGCCTCATGACCCTTATATTCTAGAAGTCCAGGTGGAAATTGCTACCTTTCCCAGACATTCCCCAAGTCTGGCCATGGCAAGTGAGAGGATCAAAAGACAAACTTTTATTCTATGTGTAAGGAGAAACCTTTATTCCTGTTTTCCTTTGTGGTAATAACTAAACATGACAGGAAATGGACCACATACACAAGCGCAATGCTAGAAGCATTACCATAATTAGAATTATTAAAACCATACTTTCAACATTGTAATCCGCATTGTGAGGTGCTGAAAACGACTGCTAAGCCATGTTCTTTGCTTTTACCTTAAGCTATTATGAATGGACTGAATCCAGATATTAAATGATTGTATTTTGTTTCTTGGTGTACCAGTAGCATATTAAATGTTTACAGTCTTTGGGCTAGAATTTTCATTTCCTTGCTTGATGTGCTTTTTGCTGTGGGTGGCTCTAAAAATGTTTAGCTGAAACAATGTTAAAGCCACCTGTACAATTTGCATCCAGACAACAATATTCTATGGGCCCAATTATACTATATCCCAAAACAGTGCTTTCAGTGATGGTTTTGCTGACTTTGTTTTTAACATATGCACAATTTAACACATACAGAGCTGAAATCAGGTTTTACAGGATTTACTACAACAAACTACTGCAAAGGAAAAACTGATGATTAAAGGGACATTTTTTCATTGGGTTTATGTCTAAAAACAGCTTGCAAAAAATGCAGGTCTTGTCTGCAGCCTTTGCAAGCCCTCCCATTCTTCCCCAGTCCATACTTCCTTTGGCTATCCAATCACAGACTTCCCAAGTGAACAATTGCCTGACTCCTGAATGTATCTCCAATGAGCTAACCAAACCAGGAAGTAACAGGGCTGGTTGCCTGATTGAGAGCCAGGGGGGTTGTAACAAGGTTAGTAATTTCTATTGAAATCTGCATTTGTAAAATGTGTAAAATAAAATTAGGCACACTATTCAGTAAGCTAAAGTGTTTTAGGTGTTTATTGTGTACCTTTAAGCAACTTCACACAGCTCTCTCTGTCTCTTCTCTCTCTCTATAGCCATCAAAGCCATGGCGCATTTCCTACTGTGTGATTAAGTGGAGAGGAAAGGCTTTTTTGTGAAATTCATGGATATCTTGTAGAGTTTGCCAGTGGAGGCTTGACCATAGGGTAAGTGCCCCACCAGTGTTTACTCCAACTCTAAATTTACTCCAAATGTATATTATTATCATTGGTACTTATATAGTGCCAACTAATTCCGCAGCGCTTTACAATATCATGAATGGGGGGGGGATATACAATAAATTAGAAAATTAAAGAGTGACACAGGAACAATAGGTAGATGAGGGCCCTGCTCAAACATGCTTACAATTAGGCATGTGCATGGGAAAAAAATTTGTTTCGGTTCGGCATTTCTGAAATTTGGCACATCGGCAATTCGGGACTTCGCCAATTCGGGTCTTCGGCAATTTGGCTCTTCGGCAACTTCGGAACTTTGGAAATTCGGCACTTCGGAAATTCACTATACCGCGAGTAGGGGCATGCCTACTAAACAGTGAGCAGCCAGTGCCCCTACTCGCTATACCACGAGTGGGGGCATGTCTATTAAACAGTGAGCAGCCAGTGGCTGCTCACTGTTAAAAAAAATGGGTCCCCCCTCTCAAGCCCCCACCCGCGACGCGCGAGTTGGGGCTTTTGAACTAAAGGGGGAGGCTATTGCCCCCCCTCCACCCCCACCCCTGAGCGGCGGGTGAAGGCCCTAAAGTAAAATAATGGGGGGACCTATTGTCCTCCCCTCGGCCCCCACCCCTGAGCGGCAGGTGGGGGCCTTAAAATAAAATAATGGGGGGGGACCTATTGTCCTCCTCCTCGGCCCCCACCCCTGAGTGGTGGGTGGGGGCCCTAAATTAGAATAGGGGGGAGGACCTAATGTCCTCCCCCCTGTCCCCACCCCTGAGCGGTGGGTGGGGGCCCTAAAAACTAATTGGCCCGCACCGCAAACAGTCCATTTGCACAACCGCAAACTCCCCATTTGCACAAGGTTGGATACCAAGCTAGCCATGTCCCGTTCCTTGTCCTCACTGATGTCATTGAAGGTCTCTTCCTCCACCCAGCCACGTACAACACCAAGGGTCCCCGAAAGGTGACAACAAGCCCCCTGTATTTTTTTTTTTTAAATGTACCCTACTGTAACACCAGATATGAGTTGCACTGGTGTGACACTGTGCCCTGGCAGGCCCTGAAACGCACACGTGTGAAGGAAACTGACTGCTATTATATTACAGTCAAAAAAGTTTTTGTTTTTTTTAAATGCAAGCTATTGTGCCCCCAAAACGTTCGTGTGTGGGGGTGCTGTAATAACGTGGGCCAATGGGAGCCTGAATCAACTTTTGGCTCCCACTGCCCCTTTAAGAGCGAGATCGTGACTCGAGCCGTGCTCCTAGTGCCAGGCGGGCCACGTGACCGATCACGTCAGTGCACGCGGCTAAGTCAGAAGAGGAGATCAAGCCGCATGCGGCTCGTGTGGAGGCAGGAGTGATCCAGCCACGCGTGGCTCAAGCTTAGGAGCCAGGTCGGTCCCAGGATAAGGTAAATACAGCCACAACCACTTATCCCAATCACACACCTTTCCTAACGTCCTATCCCATTAAAAGCTTATTACCGCGTATTTAATAAAACAGATAGACCCCCTACTTCATCCAGGTTACCAATCGATGGTTCGATATTCTGAGCCCTCTCTGATTTACTGTACACGACTATTCGATATTCCCACAAATTTTATATAGCATTTTTGTTTGTTTGAGACCACCTTAAAAATATTGGATATCGCTAAAAATCATTATCACTATATACTTTCTCTACAAACCTCTAAAACGAACCAAACTACTGATCCATCCGCTATACCACTTTATCCCACCTAGAACTAGTGCCCAGTTAAAATACTTGACTCTTACTTACCCACACTCAGTCATGCCACACACATTTCACCACTACTCTCATTGAATCCCTCTGACTACGGCTAAATTCATCTTCTACATCAGAACACTACTCCTAAGATTGGGTTGTATCCATGTCTCAGGTCTTTCATTTAGAATAGGGGCAGCTTCGGTCTCCTTCAACACTGACACTCCAGTGCATATTATTAAAAGATTGGGCAGATGGAAATCCTCAGTCTACAACCGATATATTCCTCATCCCGAGAAAGAAATGAGGAAAGCTTTTAAAAGTTTGGCTTTGTAAATTTGATGCAATAAGTGTGTTTTTCTTTAATACCTTTTCACCCTCTTTGCATGAACCCAATTTACATATATTACTAATATGTTTCTGAACATATATATTATATTATTCACTCACTCACTCACTGCCTAGGTCCAACGATAAATGACTATGGGGGATAATGTATAATAAACACAGGTCACTGGCTATGGGAGGGATAATGTATAATAAACACAGGTTACTGGCTATGGGAGGATAATGTATAATAAGCACAGGTTACTGGCTATGGGGGGATAATGTATAATAAACACAGGTTACTGGCTATGGAAGGATAATGTATAATAAACACAGGTTACTGGCTATGGGGGGATAATGTATAATAAACACAGGTTACTGGCTATGGGGAGGATAATGTATAATAAACACAGGTTACTGGCTATGTGGGGATAATGTATAATAAACACAGGTTACTGGTTGTGGGGGGGATAATGTATTATACACACAGGTTACTGGTTGTGGGGGGATAATGTATAATAAACACAGGTTACTGGCTATGGGGGAGATAATGTATAATAGGCACAGGTTATTGGCTATGGGGGGGATAATGTATAATAAACACAGGTTACTGGCTATGGGGGAGATAATGTATAATAGGCACAGGTTATTGGCTATGGGGGGGATAATGTATAATAAACACAGGTTACTGGCTATGGGAGGATAATGTATAATAAACACAGGTTACTGGCTATGGGAGGATAATGTATAATAAACACAGGTTACTGGCTATGGGAGGATAATGTATAATAAACACAGGTTACTGGCTATGGGGGGGATAATGTATAATAAACACAGTTTACTGGCTATGGGGGGATAATGTATAATAAACACAGGTTACTGGCTATGGGGGGATAATGTATAATAAACACAGGTTACTGGCTATGGAGGATAATGTATAATAAACACAAACACAAAAAAAAAAAGAATAAAAAAAAAAGAATGCAGCTTCAGAATTAATCTAAATTGTATGCTGTCTAGGAGGTGGGAGGGTCTGTTGCTGATTGGCTGGAATGTGTCTGCTGACTGTGAGGTTAAGGTTTAAAGTTTACTCAGTGATGACGAATAGGGGGCGGACCGAACATCGCATATGTTCGCCGTCCGTGGCGAACGCGAACAAGCGATGTTCGCCAGGAACTATTCGCCAGCAAACCTTTCGGGACATCACTAATGATCATTTTTAATGTGCATCCTGCCGGAGGCATTCAGTCCCGAATTTTATTGAAAGCGGTACTTTATGAATGTTCCGAATTCTGTACTTTATGTCCAGATTAAAATCATGCTTTCACATCTGAATCCTATCCAGTTTTGCTTGGGGAGACCAGATTCCAGCCATATTAGGCTTTACTAAATATGAAAATTGTTAATTAGACATTGGGCAATTACACCGGATTTTGTCTATCCGCATAAAATACAGTGTTTAATGAATAACCCCGTAAGTGTGTCTGAGGGAGCTATACACAGAGAACAGGCTTTTACTTTTAAAATACCCCAACATTTTGACATGATTAGTTGCTCAGCCTGGGAATGCTGTTCAAACAACACCTCTGTGGCTGCTGCAACTTACACTAACTATATCTTTTTAAAAGATTCACTTTTCAGTAGTAACCAACCGTCCCCTCTATAATATGTGCAGGTATTTCTACATTATACATATGCTGCTTGAGCTTATGTGAATTTGCCAAGATTTGATTTTTTTTGTTTGTTTTACAAGCCTCAGTTAAATCATCCTTATTATTAGTCTATAGCTAAGGTCAATCTTTCCGCAAATACCACGATCATTATATTGAATCCCTTTGATTTTATGTGGCATGGTATTTTGAAACATTGCAGAGGATCTCATTGAGGGTATAAAGGTTACTACGGAGCATGCTGTAGATTTGCCGAATGTATCTCGTATTCCATTTCATATTTGTTTAACCATTCTATGGCAGCCAAAAATGACATGAAAATTATATATATTCTATTAACCTGGTATCATTGTGTCAATCTGGAATGCATTTTAATCAAAAAATGCTCTTTATATAGCCTTCTTTGTTGTATTTTCTTGCTGGCTCATTTTATCAACATCTGTTATGTTTATACAATATGAATTAAAAGTCAGGAATTCTGTTTGTACTCTGCTACTTTTGTTGAAAATGTAAAGTCTCAGGATTGGCAATGTTTATGTAAATCAGTGCGGCTGACACAGCCATCATAAACAAATGATTTAAATATAACAAACACATTGTTCACAGAGGAAATGTTTGTTTTTCTATTTGGCTCTGTCCTTACCAGATTGATGAAGAGCTGCTGATACTGAGGGTCTGCGGAATATTTTGTTAGCAGTGATTTCATCTGACCTTCATCAGGGACCTTCTCCACAGTTACCTGGAACGTTACAGAACATAGTACATTTCACAAATAGGAGACATGAACATCTTTTTCAAATAGAACAATGGGGTTCAAGATGAGTTTATCTCATGTGATACATATATTTCATTAAATTCGCCTTCAAACAATTCATGCTCTTTATATTTTCGTTTTCAAGCTGTGTAATAGTTTTAAAGATATTAGAGCATTTTATAGACCATTTTGTTCAACGGAGCTCCTACAAAGTCCAATTTTGAATTCATGCCTCGCTGTGCCTTTTGAAGTAATTTTGCATAATTATTCATTAGTCTGTCCTCGTCTCACCTCTATGCCTCTCATTCCTCCTCCAGATGATTCTACTGATAGAATAGAATAATTTATAAGGAACTGATTTTCCTGAAAATAAGGTTAAGATTGACGCCCACTGTTAACCAAAGGTTTGAGAAGGAGGCATGTCAGCTCGACTGTAGGAAAATGCTGGATCTAAATGTCATTGTGTGAAACCAATAACTAAATTTGAGGCAACAGGCTCTCTTACATACTCTAGGGGCCTACAAGAAAATAAACAAATCATCTGACATGAGAAGGACACAGTTGGACTCCAGTCAATTAATTTTGTTACTGCTGATGTCAAATGGTTCACCAAAGCTTATTCTGGGGTTTCATTAGCAACAGGGCTGAATAATTATGCTATCAACAAATGTCAGGGTTTGCTTTAATTAACTTTTGTGTCACCTTCATAGTCTTACGTATACTGTTTAGACAATAATAAAATAATATTTAATTCCAAGTTGTAACACTACAAAACACAAAAATGTCAATGGGGAGGCTGATAAAATATAATCAGTAGTGAAAGAAAGCAAATTGTGTGTTTTGCAGCAGTCCATGACATGCTATTCAAGGTTCAACTAAAATAAAATCTTATCACTAAATTTGGCAGAAATTAGCAATGAGTTTGCCACATAAAAAAAGGCTAAAATATTGCACAGTTGAAATACTTTTGGTTGTTTACATTTGTATTGGTAAGTGCCTAAAATTCCCAAAATGAATGATAGGCCCTTCAAATCTATCTTACAAAATTTAAAATACAAAATGGACAAATGTCCAAATTGTCTCATAACAGCACAAAAAACACATTTAAGTCTAAATTTGAAAAGCATTGGTCTTTATTATCTGGAGATTGTTTCTTATACTTGCACTACAAAAATCAGAGCAGAAATTCAATGGGTAGAAATACAGAAAATAATAGATGATGATAATGCTACACTGAAATGATTAAAATGTCTCTGTAAAATCCTATTGGCTGTCTCATTTGAAAACTGAGTGGTTTCTGACTAAACTAAATGTTTCTGACTTTCGGACAATGTTGGGTGGTTGTTTTCAATACGATCGCAATCCAAAAAAAGTAAAAAAAAATACTGATGGTAACACTGCTAAAGTTAGAAATCATTATCAATATAAAACCAAGTTTAATTTCAAACATCACAGTTACTCACACATTCCCAAAAACCAGGGCTGGATTAAGAGCACACTGGGCCTGGTGCTGACAATTATGATGGGCCTAATCTTATTGACCAAAAACACTAAAACAGTCATACCTCCCAAGCGTCATGTATCTGATGGAGATGGTGCTGGAGGGAAACTCATAGGATTCAGCTATAAGAAAACACATACTCTATGCTAATCTCTCTCTAATTAATGCTTTCATCTTTCAAGTAAATCCATACCCCCTCACAGCAGTGTCCAGTGAAGCAGGAAGTAAATGGGCGGGGTAAAAGGGTGGGCCACTGGTGCAAATCACGTAACCAGAACTGCCAAAAGGGGAGAACATGCCCAAAAAGGGGGCATGTCTGTACAAAGAATTTGAAGGACAGCCTGGCATGAATGCATGTCAGGCTGCCCGCCAATAATGCAGGCTGTCCAACTAAGGGCATACTATGCAGGCAGCACCCTGAGCTTGACATAAATGTGTCTAATGATGCGCTCACTCCATGCTTTCTAAGGACTGTCCTGTAGCACTCGCTGGTCCACTTGTCTCCTTACCTTCTTACTAGCAGGCAGAAGTTCCTGGTATATAGTCTGGGCCAGAGAAAAGGTGTATGTAGTAAGTGTAAAAGAAAGGGGACATGCCACAGTGTTAGAGAGACCAACATCTGCATTACCTTAACTCATTTTATTGTCAGCCAGTCCACACAAGTTTTGTTCCCATACATCCCTCTTAAAGGGAAACTCCAGTGCCAGGAAAACGATCCGTTTTCCTGGCACTGGAGGGTCCCTCTCCCTCCCACCCCCCAATCCCCAGTTGCTGAAGGGGTGAAAACCCCTTCAGTGACTTACCAGAGGCAGCGACAGGTCCCACGTCGCTGCTTCCTCCTCCCCCGCCGCTCCTTCTTCTTCTTACGTCGGCCGGTGGGCGAGACTGATCTCGCCCGCCGGCCGAGGAGACCTAATGCGCATGCGCGGCAATGCCGCCCATGCGCATTAGCGCACCCCATAGGAAAGCATTGAAAATGAATTTCAATGCTTCCCTATGGGGAATAGAGTGACGCTGGAGGTCCTCACACAGCGTGAGGACGTCCAGCGACGCTCTAGCACAGAAAACCTGTGCTATGAAGCAGGACGTTCCCTCTAGTGGCTGTCTAATAGACAGCCACTAGGGGAGGACTTAACCCTGCAAGGTAATTATTGCAGTTTAAAAAAAAACTGCAATAATTACACTTGCAGGGTTAAGGGTAGTGGGAGTTGGCACCCAGACCACTCCAATGAGCAGAAGTGGTCTGGGTGCCTGGAGTGTCCCTTTAAGCTTCCAAACTTAAAGGGACAATATAGTCACCAGACCAACTACCACTTATTGTATTTGTTCTGGTAAATAGAATCATTCCATTCAGGCCCTTTGCAATAAACACTGTCTTTTCAGAGAAAATAACTCCACTGGCCACTCCTTAGATGGCTGCTAGAGGTGCTTCCTGTGGCAGTACTGCCTAGTGTGCAGCACTGCCATTCAGTGTCTCCACCCTCTGCATGCAGACACTGAACTTCCCTCATAGAGATGCATTGATTCAATGCATCTCTATGAGGAGACGCTGATTGGCCAGGGCTATGTTGGACTTGTGCTGGCTCTGCCCCTGATCTGCCTAGTTGACAGTATCAGCCAATCCCATGGGGAAGTATTGTAATTTGCTCAGACCACCACTTCTGATGATGTCAGCAGACAGTCAGTTCAGAGGCAGATCCAGCAGCATATTTTACTATATTTAGGGAGTCAAGAAGGGGCCAGGGTGGTTGTTTTAACATAATAGGGTCAGAAATACATGATTGTGTTCCTAACCCTATAGTGCTCCTTTAACCCCTTAAGGACGTAGGACGGTTCAGGACCGTTATCGGCATTTTTCCCTTGCCGACCGACGACGGTCCTGAACCATCCTAAATTTAAGATGTACTTACCCGATCGCCGTCGTTCCCCCGGCGGCGATCGGCGGTGCTCCCGTTGTGGGGAGACTGCCTGCAGCCCAGACAGTCTCCCCATGGCGAATTAGGACCCCTGTGGCCATGTGATCGCCCAACAGGGCGACCA
This sequence comes from Pelobates fuscus, assembly GCF_036172605.1. Taxonomy (NCBI): domain Eukaryota; kingdom Metazoa; phylum Chordata; class Amphibia; order Anura; family Pelobatidae; genus Pelobates; species Pelobates fuscus. The sequence goes on from NC_086320.1 coordinate 99,423,915, forward strand.
CATGGTCACAATAGGTGTCCTAGTCTCTGCCTGCAGGGGGACTGTCTGTGCTGACAGGCAGTCTCCCTGCCAGTGTAAAGTCAGAAAAAAAATTATAGTTATAGTTAATAGTTAATAGTTAAAGTTATAGTTAATAAAAAATTATTATTATATATGTGTACCTATACCTATATTATATATGTATACCTATATAATATATGTCTATATATCATATATATATATATATAATGTCATGCTAAGTGTATTTTTATATTAATATGTACATATATTAATATAAAAATACACTTATAATTAAATTACACACGTATATATATAATATATATAATAACTATATATATTGTATATATATTATTATAAAATACAAATAATAAGTAATTTAAATTAAATTAAACATGTAAAAATAATAAAAATGTAAAAAAAATTATATATCTATACGAAATTTTATTCTAACTGTATTTTGATAATAACATATATATATTTATATCAAAATACACTTAGAATGAAATTGTATATATATATATCTATGTATATATAAATAAATAAAAAGAATACGAACTATTCATATGTCCATATACAAAATGACATAAATAATTATATAAATATACACGTAGACTTCAAATATATAAATATGCATATATATTTAAATTCTACGTGCGTATTTATGTAATATTTTTACATAATTAAGTTATTTTATTGATTGCAATTTAAGGGACCTGCCTGCCAACCCAGGCCGAAAGTCCAGAGAATTTAATTTGCTATCACTGTATTTTACCCTGTAACGTTCTACAACACCCTAAAACCTGTACATGGGGGGTACGGTTTTACTCGGGAGACTTCGCTGAACACAAATATTAGTGATTCAAAACAGTAAATCATATCACAGCGATGATATTGTCAGTGAAAGTGACTTTTTTTGCATTTTTCACACACAAACAGCACTTTTACTGATGATATAATTGTTGTGATACATTTTCCAGTTTTGAAACACTAATATTTGTGTTCAGCAAAGTTTCCTGAGTATAACAGTACCCCCCATGTACAGGTTTTATAGCGTTTTTGAAAGTTACAGGGTCAAATATATGGGTCAAATATTTTTACATTGAAAATGGCCAGGTTGGTTACGTGCCTTTGAGAGCGTATGGTAGCCCAGGAATGATAATTACTCCCATGATGGCATACCATTTGCAAAAGAAGACAACCCAAGGTATTGCAAATGGGGTATGTCCAGTCTTTTTTAGTAACCACTTAGTCACAAACACTGGCCAAAATTAGCGTTCAATTTAGTTTTTTACTTTTTTCACACACAAACAAATATGAACGCTAACTTTGGCCAGTGTTTGCGACTAACTGGCTACTAAAAAAGTCTGGACATACCCCATATTGAATACCCTGGGTTGTCTACTTTAAAAAAAATATGTACATGTGGGGTGTTATTCAGCGATTTATGACAGATAATAGTGTTACAATGTCACTATTGATACATTTTAAAAATGTATGTTTTGAAACCGCAATATCCTACTTGTACTTATAGCCCTATAACATAGCAAAAAGCATGTAAACACTGGGTATTTTAAAACTCAGGACAAAATTTTGAATCTATTTAGCAGTTTTTTTAATTCGCTTTTGTAGATGAGTAAAAGATTTTTCACATAAAAATCAAAAAACATGTATTTTTTTCAATTTTTCATCATATTTTTTCATTTTTAAAAAATTAAATTACATGAGATTATATAAATAATGTAAAGAAAGCCCCTTTTGTCCTGAAAAAAACAATATATAATTTGTATGGGAACAGTAAATCAGAGAGCGGAAAATTACAGCTAAACACAAACACCACAAAAGTGTAAAAAGATGCCTGGTCGCAAATGTACAACATCGCAAAAAAAAGTCCGGTCCTTAAGGGGTTAAGTAAGAGTATGTGAAGAGTAGTTAGGGTTGCCACCTTTTTTGAAAATAAATACCAGCCTTAATCATTTGTATAATCACAAGGAGTGACATCAGAGAAAATTCTGTAAAATCACCAACAAAATCAATAGTTTGATTCTGCTGTATAGATGGATTGCTCCCAGTGTCTGTCTCGCAAGTCACCCAGTGTCTCAGTGTCCCTATGTATCACAGTGTCAGTGTCCCCATGTCACCCAGACCCCTAGTCTTCCAGTGTCCCCATGTCTCAGTGTGTCCCCGTGTCACTAGGATACTGGGGACACAGTGAGACATGGGGACACTGAGAGACCCAGGGACACTAAGAGACATGGGGACACTGAAAGACCCGGAGACACAAAGACATGGGGACACTGGGAGACATGGGGACACAGACATTTAGGGAAACTGGGAGAAATGGGGACAGTGAGACACTAGGGACACTGAGACACTAGGGACACAGATACATGGGAACACAGACACTGGGAGATTAGGGGACACTGGGGACACTGGCTGGGAGACAGACACTTGGGGATACTGGGAGACATGGGACAGTTGTGGACATAGACATGGGGACACTGGGACATATAGGGACACTGGGAGACATGGGGACACTAGGCACACTGAGACACTAAGAACACAGACACTGGGAGACATGGGGACACTGAAACATTTGGGGACACTAAGACACTAGGGACACAGACATGGGAACACAAACACTAGGAGACTAGGGGACACTGGCTGGGAGACAGACACTTGGGGACACTGGGAGACATGGGGACACCAAGACACTAGCGACACTGGATGGGGGACATGGGGACACTGGGAGAAATGGGGACATAGTGTCTCTGTGTCCCAATGTCTCAGTGCCTCCCAATGTCCCTTTGTCTCACAGCGTCCCCATGTGTCTCAGTGTCCCCTAGTGTCTGTGTCCCCATGTTTTCCAGTGTCCACAAGTGTCACAGTGTTTCCAGGTCTCCCAGTGTCTGTGTCCCCATGTGTCCTAGTGTCTCAGTGTATCCTAGTGTCTGTGTCCCCTAGTGTCTCAGTGTCCCCATATGTCCCCTAGTGTCTCAGTGTCCCCTAGTGTCTCAGTGTCCCCATGTGTCCCTGCTGCCTTTCCCCCCATCCCTCACTTACCTGAGCTGTAGAGCTGCTGTCTGGACTCTGTGCTGTGTAGCTGCTCCCCCACGGATCAGTAAGTAGTAGAGAGAGGCAGGGATATGCTGTAACTTCCTATCCCTGCCTCTCTCCACACACAGTGACCCCTACTGGCCGATGCTGGTATTGCAGAGTAATCTCCATTTATTCGGAGAAAAATACCTGCATTTGTATTGCCGGTATTACTGCAATACTGGCACGGCCAGGCAGCCTCAAATACCGGCTGTGCCAGTAAAATACCAGTGAGGTGGCAAACCTAAGAGTAATGTGTAAAAAAAAAAAATATATATATATATATATATATATATATATTTTTTTTTTTAAATGGGCCTATTCCATGGGCCTGGGCCTGGAGCTGCAGCTCCATCAGCCCCTATGTTAATCCGGCCCTGCCAAAACCGATACTCTAAGATTGTGATTTAACAACAAGAAAAACAGATCCATTTGGAAAATATATGCCTTTATAGATAGTATATATATTTCTTTACACATGTTTAAATCAGACATATTTAGTATCTTATGTTTGTTGTGTTATATGTTGTTTTGCTGTGTTACTTTTTTACTTCAGTGATTAGTTACTCTCTATTTGCTGTATTCCATTAACTATTAATTGTAAAGGGTTAAATAACCCTTTTTTTCCATTTACTCAATTCCGGCTCTGATGCCCCTCGTCGCTTGGTCGCACTCCATCTCTCTAATGTCAGTTGATGGGGGTACCTAATGCACATGTTTTGCTTTGCAGGACTTAGGGGGACAGGGACAGTGCAACCAGACCATTTAAATGAGATGAAGTCATACATACATACATATACAGAGATGGCTTTCTAATTAGGCGATTTAGGTTGCCACCTAAGGCCTCATGCTGACTGGGGCCTCCTAGGCGGCCTCCTATGGCCGCCTAAATCGCCAGAGGGCAGACTAAAGTGTTGGATCCCCACCTGGGATTCTTTAGTAAGTAGATCCTTGATGATTCTTGAAGACCAGGTTAAAATAAAAATGTAAATTATTTTTATATACACCTATGTAAGTGAGCAGTGCTACCTGCTCATTTAAATGTGAGTATAAGACCTTTTGTTATATTTTTTAAAAAAATGAGTTTTTCAACAGAGAGCACTATTTCTGCCCTATTTCTTTCCCTTACCGGTACATCTCTACCCTGAGGAATCAACGTAAATATACCATCACCTATATCCTACCAGTGGGGGATCAACGCCACTGAATGCCAATCATACCTGAGCTTGTACTGGCTCAAAAATATGTGAGTGTGACTATATCATATTCCACACTTCCTAACGTACCTGTGACATACTTCACTATGTGAGTTATTTTCCTTTTTATGCCCTAACCAGATCAAGAGACACCACTATCTCAAGACCTTCACAATACAGATCTAGACAAGTACCTCATATGCTGGATTTATTATTATTTATATTTTTTGACTATAACTAATCGGTTTGGCTTCTTAATGTAATTAAATTTTTTATACTTTTTATCATTTTTATATTTTTAAAAATATATATATATATTATTTTTTTTTGTGGCGCAACCTAACATCTGTCTGATTGTATACCATTGTTCTCCTTGACAGTTTTTGAGGGAACTTCATATTCCCAGGTTTTTCCTGCCCATCTTGTAAATATCTTCTAGTTGGCCATTAAGTGCTGATCCGTCTATTGTTCTTTTACCATGTTGTGAGTGTATGTCTGTATTAGTCAGTATTTGTGTCTCTGTGCATCAGTGTTTTAGTGTGTGTGTACATCAGAGAATTTAAAGTGGCACAGGGAGCTGCCACACTGCAAGCCTATGAACAATGAATACACAGACAAGCTCAATGTATCCAGTGCTTCAAGCTTGCCCTTCATTATAACGACAGCTCCTTATACACACACAATGCAACCCCTATTAATTATTTTCACTAATGGTGTTAGTAGGGGCATCATGTTTGTATATATATATATATATATATATATATATATATATATATATATATACACACACACACATACACATACATGTGGTGGAGTGTGTATGTACTACAGTATATAAGGAGGAAAATTGCAATGCACACATGTAATGTTTAGGCAAGTCCCACACCTGTGTGATGATATATTGTGTAAATGAGTGGCCCAAACAACCTTTGTGACTCACTGTCATCTGTTTAAAACCTCAACAGTATCCAGGCTAGTTCTGGTTTTGGCATAGAAAAGTAAATAACATGATTAGTGAGTAAGCAAGTAAAATTAGGAATATCATATAAACAAATAATTGAGACTTTCGAATCAGTAAAGCAATCTATCATACTTGCCAAGGGTCCCAAATTCAACAATCGCAATTTTGGGACACTGCAGATACAGACTGAACCTTTTAAGTGGAAAGTTAGGCTTTAATATGTATTTGAACAAAGTAGCAATAAAGCTAAAGTTCCTGTATATATAAAACATGCACCCGAATGTCATTTCATCTAATTCATTACGTGGTTCTGTCATTAAACTGCAGTAAATTTTCATCTGAGAAAATTTTAAGATGGTCAACTTGCTCACAATTTTAGCTTTACAGTAAGATAAGCTCAGTACCTCAATTACCAAGCACGAAAAGGTCATCTGACCTCGGTGATAAAAACAATAATTTTTATATATATATAACCAGGTCCCTGGGTAATATATATTAATACCCATTGTAATTAATAAACACATTTTCAGTTTGTCCTAACACATGCACTTTTATTACAAAGTTGGAAAATATCTTAGGCTTATATTAGGTTCACCAGAGGTTTGCCACCCCAGTTGCTTTCTAATATCATGGTGGGACAAGCTGCAAGTTATGAAATAAAGAGAGAATCAGTCAACTTACTTGCCAAAAAAGCAGTAACCTGGAGCCACATTGAAATTTTACATTTTATATGCTTTCTCAATATCTTTACATGGTTATTTTGCTTTTGAGAATACATATGTATGTATGTAAGTATGTATGTCTCTGTCTGTATGTAAGTATGTATGTCTCTGTATGTATGTATGTAAGTATGTATGTAAGTATGTATGTCTCTGTATGTATGTATGTAAGTATGTATGTCTCTGTATGTATGTATTTAAGTATGTATGTCTCTGTATGTATGTAAGTATGTATGTCTCTGTATGTATGTATGTAAGTATGTATGTCTCTGTATGTATGTAAGTATGTATGTCTCTGTATGTATGTATGTAAGTATGTATGTCTCTGTATGTATGTCTCTCTCTGTATGTATGTATGTATGTAAGTATGTATGTCTCTGTCTGTATGTCTCTGTCTGTATGTATCTCTCTGTATGTATGTATGTATGTATGTCTCTGTATGTATGTATGTAAGTATGTATGTCTCTGTCTGTATGTATGTATGTATGTATGTCTCTGTCTGTATGTCTCTGTCTATATGTATGTATGTAAGTATGTATGTCTCTGTCTGTATGTCTCTCTCTGTGTGTATGTATGTCTCTGTCTGTATGTCTCTGTCTGTATGTATGTATGTCTCTGTATGTCTGTATGTATGTATGTCTATGTCTGTATGTCTCTGTATGTATGTATGTCTCTGTATCCATGCATGTATGTATCTGTATGCATGTGTGTAACTCTGTGCCTTTATGTCTCTGTATGTACGGATGTATGTATGTGTCTGTGTGTCTCTGTATGTCTTTGTATGCATGTTTCTGTATGTATGTGTCTGTATGACGGTTTGCCTCTGTATGTATGTATGTTTGTATGTGTCTGTATGTCTTGTATGTATGTTTATGTATGCCTGTATATACGTATGTATGTTTATGTATGCCTGTATGTCTCTGTATGTACGTATGTATGTGTATGTATGCCTGTATGTCTTTGTGTGTATGTTTCTGTATGCCTGTATGTCTCTGTATGCCTGTATATATGTATGTGTCTGTATGGCGGTATGTCTCTGTATGCATGCATGTCTTTGTATGCCTGTATGTATGTATGCCTGTATGTTTATGTATGCCTGTATGTCTCTGTATGTATGTATGTATGTGCCTGTATGTCTTTGTATGTATGTTTCTGTATGCCTGTATGTGTCTGTATGACAGTATGCCTCTGTATGTATGCATGTCTTTATATGCCTTCATGTCTCTGTATGCATGTATGTGTTTGCCTGTATGTCTGTGACTGTATGTGTCTGTGTCTGTATGTCTCTGTATGATTATTTCTGTGTTTGTATGACAGTGTACCTGTGTGACTGAAAAATGATGTCTGTGGCTTGGGAGGAAATACACACAGTTGAAGATGCATTTTTTTTTTTTAAAGGAGGGTGAGGGGTGCCAAAATGCATCTTCGCCTGTGTAACTAAAAATCCTAGCACCGGCCCTCACTGACACTACATAATGCATCTTGGTCCCCGACAGTACATAGCGTAACTTACCTCCTGATATTTTAGAACACAAGTGTCAATGTTACTTGTTTCAGGTGTTTGGAATATCTGCCTGTTAGACAGTAACATGCACAGCTCCAACCTGTGGGAAATAGTTAAAAATCAGAGGAAAATTATTATTATGCTTACTATTATTGCAACACGTTTAAACTTTACAACCTACATCATTGTTCAAGTTTTTCAGATGTTTACTTTATGATCTAAAAACATTGAAACTCTTGCAAATGATAATAAAGGCATTTATTTCAAATTATCTTTTGAAATAAAAGATCAACCTCAGAACAAGAGACAGAATGACTTATTGCTCACTATTCCTAACCTACATCTTACCCACTAAACATTCTCATTCACAAACATGTATTTATATTAAACAATGGATCACAAGCAACTCATTTATCATTCATAATCACGGCAAATTAAAGTTGCTGCCTAATTAGTATACATATTTAGTAGTACAGATGTTATGGCAGGGAGAGCTTATTTTCATACATAATGTATCCAATGAATTCAGTGGCTGAACATGTATGTTAACATTTCTGTCCGGATGTAAAACCACCCTATTTAAAGCATTACATAGGGCGCATATTAAAAATATACAAAAATGAAAAGTGCTCCATCAGTTGTAGCTTTGCCATTCAGTGATGTCCCAATCGGGTGGTTATTAAAAATATTATTCCAAAACAAAAAAAACTACTAATTCAGCTATTTACCCGGCTCATGTATGTTAGTAAATAATGTGGAAGATTTCTCCCCCTTAAACCCATTAACCGTATGGATTATGGAACATGTATATCAGATATTATTTTTCTATGAAGGCTGCACAATATGCAATCCGCTTTATTCATAAAATTGCGAATTAAGCTGTGTTTGCAAAGTAATAGAAAGTGACAGCAAATAACTTCTTAGATTTAATTATCTTTAACTTTTTGGATTGCTTGGAGTTCAATTGGGGTTTTAACCCCATATCTCCTTGGTCAGGCAGGTGTGGAGCTAGCAGAGCTCCCTGCATTTTCTCTTCATTCAGTGCTGGCACAGGGTATATATAAATGCAAGACTCAGTGAGGTGTACGGGCAGAGAGGTTCGATAGTGGACGCTCTGCATACACCTGACCAAAAAGACCAAGAAATGCAGCCCAATCCAGGTGGAAAAGTGGCAGAGGAAGAGGATGGGGCATTAACAAAGGGAGTAGAGGAGACTCAAGAAGGAGTGCTAGTGTAGAACAGATACAAGGGGTTAGTGAGGCACAGAGACACAAGAGGGAAGTAGGTATAGAGAAAGTAATGTAGTATAGAGAAACAAGAGGGAAGTGGGGGGAAAGACATTAGGGGGTGAGGGAAACACTATAATAGACAAAAAGGGGTAAAGGGAGATTGTAGGGAGTTGGAAAACTAGATGATGCGATATGAGGTAAGCGATATTAGGGGGTGGGTAAGAGGCAAATGTGATGGAGAGAGAGGGAGGTACAGCTGTGGATGGAACAAGGAGGGAAAGTCAAAAGAAAATAAAAAAAATGCATTTAGACTCTTACAAATATTTACAACACACACAGCCATTGCACATTAATATCCACAAAAGCGGCACAGGTGCATACCCTTGTATATCATGCAAATACTCCTGAATCTGCAAACTCCCAGATGCTCAATATATATATACCCCTACATTCACACACGTGCTACGGAAATATACCTCTTCATCCCCAAACACATACATACTCCACCTTGTGAAGTTTGGGATTGACCTATGGGATGGTCCAGTGGTTGGGCTTGGTCATAAATCGTTTTGGGCTCAAGTCCCAGGTATTTTATTTGGAACTAGCAATTTGCTTGCTCTACAGTCTATTGTGCTAACTCTATTATTAAACTTGCAGCAGTCACATATAACTCCTCACATTTTAAAAAGTAACGTAAAAATTTAAGGATCCCTGTTGGATATGTATTAATGGGGTACATCATTTGGTTTCAAAATACAAGTGGAAATCTTTAAAACCCATCACCAGGTCACAAATAAGCCTTTCAACTTGAAAAAAATGTTCTTTATCTACTAAATTCCATATTGTGAGAACTATACAATAGAAATGTAAATCTATCAACAATCATTCTGGATTTCACTAAAACTGCAACTATGTGCTTGGTTCATTAGCACTGTGAGCCTACCTACATAATTAAAGTAAATTAAAAGTACCACACTTAGTTAACTTCCCACCACAGATACATTGAAGTTCACATTGGATAATCTAGTTATAGAGCAAAATTGATTGACAAGAATGTCTGCTAACGACTGTCTCTTATAGGATGGGGCGTATACTATTGAAGATCAGGGAGTTATAATGTTCTGTCATATACACTACCGGTAGTATGTTTTAATGTTTCAATCAAAGTATACTTAATAAGTGACGTTTGAAAACAGTATAAGAAACAGCAGCTTGTTCCAAGAGTTGTGTCAGTCCCTAATGAAGTGCAAGGCCTCATTCTGCTTCCACTGAGGACTACACACATTATTACAGTATACTTTCTGGCTACTGATAAAAGCAAAGAGCAAGCAAAAAATAAATAAAGAAAAAAGGAAACAGAATTTATCACAAAAATGTAAGAACATTAGGTTCTGACACTGAAATGAAAATCTGTTTAACTTGGGCTAAAGTGAAACACTGCCCTTGTTTTTGGAGGATTGACAGTGTCGCCCTTGTGACTTTGCCATGCCATTAGAATTCCACGTATCACATAATCTTCTCTAATGGGACTGTGTCTGACACATTACAAGAATGGAGTCTGAGTCCAAGCTAGTTATTAGGATTCAGTTCCTCTTGTTAACAATTACTCTGTTTTAGTTTAACAAGGATGAAAGCTCTGTAGTCATGTTTGATGTCCTGACAACAAGCTGACTGTTATTGCACTCCTTGAAAAATGCACCTAATGACATAATTGCTATTCCTGTGACCATCTATCATACTTGGTGGTAATTAGCCAATAACTATGCTTCATGTGCTAGTACATTCAAATGTTTCCAATATATATAACAGAAAATGTGATTTGTGTGTAGTTATGTTTTTTTCTATTTGCAGAGAGATACACCCTTAAGACACATTAGATAGAAAAGAGAAAAAATAAATAATATGGCATCTTATTAATGGCAGGGTGGAAATAAATCACAGGAGGAAGAATACTTAAAAATACCCATCGAAATACCATATAACATATTATTAGACTATATTAGAACATTAGATAGTGTGCAATGTTAGATAGTATGTAATAATAAAAACACATATGAATAGTATCCTATAACTATGTTGACATTGCAAGGCTTAGTCTTGTTGAGATTAATGGTAGTTGTAGATGGCAGCAGAAATTTCCAATTTTTTTCCAGTTTCACGTAATGCACTCCCCCTTTTACTCCGTATAGCAATGGGAACTTGGTTATGGGTATTGCTGTCCACATAGTTATACAGGTATTGCTCTATCCATGCCATTCAAGCATGTCAGACATCACACTCTTCTTTAAGTGGCTCTGTGCTTTTACTTCCAGCATAGAGATATATTTAAAAAAAATAAAAAATAAAAAAATATATATATATATATACCTATATGCAAAATAGGTATCCTTGATAAGGTAAAGAAAGGCCAAATTGTCTAACAAACTCTCTTTCTGTGGGTTTGAAAATAGCTCAGTCAAAATTTCAATTCTATTGTTTAAACTCTTTCTAAGTTTTTTTCTCCCAAAAGATGGAAGTTATTGTCTGAATGTTGGATTTTCAAATGCTGACCTCAAATTGAACCAATCTGCATCTTGATATTGCAGCAAGCGATACTCAAAATATTATTTTATATTTTTATATATATATATATATATATATATATATATATATATATATAAATAACCATATAAAAAATGTTTTACAAAAGGATGCTACAACTAAAACAAAATAAAGCAACAGGACACCCTCCCCCCTTTTTTTTTAAGTGCCCTGGTTTTATTATTAATTTAATACAGCTAGACTGGTCATTGTTTCCTTTGCCCTCAATGAAAGCATTAATGTTAAGATAAGTTTGGCAACATTCTATCAGATTCCATCAGTAGATATAATGATTATGTCATGGAGACAGATTAAGGGCTTGGGTAAAGGGACTGGAATGCTTTGGGAACAAAGAATTAACTTTCCATGGGTCATAATCATATGGAAGTTTTAATATCTAACTCTTATAGAATGTTGCACATCTTAAACATATTTGACAAGTTGTTCTTTGTCTGCAAACATAACCCACATATGTAATTGCTAAACCATTATATAGTTAAATCAACAAATGTAACAAGACATATTGTAGATATATAATACGGTAATTATCTACAAGATAAATGAATGGATGGACGAATCAACGGATGGATGAATCGATGGATGGACAGTTATATTTTAAAATAAAGTTCTCATGAAGAGGTAAGTGTGGCTAGAATTGCGGGAATGAGAATTGTGAAGGTGGAGGTACGATTGCCAAATCAGCAGCTAATTTAGATATGCCTTTAAAAAAAAATGTTTAAATTACACAAATAATCAAGTGGATTTTAATTGCATGTGATTATTATCTGCACTGGCCTTGCATTTATTGCATTTACCATTCTCACACATGCACATAAACAGTCTGGATATAAATTATCCTATATTAACTAAATGTTTCAGATATTATGGACCACCTAGTCTGGAAAACAATCATTAGTCTGAGCCATTCATGTGTTTTATTAAAGTAAAGTACATTTTAAAAGTATTTATTCTATCCCTGTTCATGACTATTCACATCCGAGAAAACTATTGTAAGCAAAGTATATTTTTTAATTGGGGTCCTATTTCACTCAGCTAACCACAGCCTTGTGGATGTTGTGCTTCTAAAAATAATCCATTTGCAGTTTTTAACATACTTCATTTACCAAAGTATCTTAAAGGATGTATAAAAACAAAAAATGCCTTCATGAGCATTTTTTTTTAATAAATACCATCAGCAAGTAAAAAAAATGCTCTGTTTTATTGTTTAAAAGTTCTATTGTGTTTCTTTGTATGATTTTATTTAATATATTTGACCCTTTCTGCTTTGAGCAATGTCATTGTAGGTAATTTTCAGAAGTTAAAAAGTCCTCACTAAGTACCGTACAAGATCTTATGAGACAGATAATGATTTATTTGCATTATCTTAAATTGTGCAAGGTGACCCATCAGTTACCTAGAAGCTTGCAATAAAATATGTTTATTTATTTTAATGCATCAATTGTTTAGATATCACAAAAAGTAAAAAAAAAAAAAAAAAACTGTGGTCTAGCTTTAACTCACTTTCTAAAGAAATGGCTGAAAGATGATAACATTGATAATTCATTGTGCTAAACCCCTTATCCCGCAAACCGTGTTTGCAAGTTTAGTCCACATTTGTTTGTTATTTAAAGTCAGATAAATCCCCTCCCCCCCACCACCACCACTACCACATACTAATTTTAAAGAGAATGTGAGAATGTTGTTACTCCTGTGTCTGTCTCCCTCCAAGTCAATGGTGCTACTATCAGCTCCACCACGCAAGCTCGCTGCCTAGGTGTTCTCTTTGACTCCGACCTCTCCTTCAAGCCTCATGTTCACTCTATCGCCATCTCAAAAACATTGCGCGCATCCGCCCCTACTTAACGCCAGATGCGACTAAGGTGTTGGTCCATTCCACTGTACTTTCTCGCCTTGACTACTGTAATCCGCTTCTCAGTGGTCTTACGTGCTCCCAACTTGCGCCGTTACAGTCCATAATGAATGCGGCGGCGAGGCTCATCTTCCTGTCCGCTTGCACTTCCCATGCCTCACCCTTCTGTCAGTCCCTACATTGGCTTCCTATAAAATATAGAGCTCAATTTAAAATTCTGGTTCTTGCTTTCAAATGTCTACATAATGCTGCTCCCACCTATCTATCCTCCCTTATACACAAGTATGTCCCGTCTAGGCCCTTACGATCTGCTGAAGACTTACGTCTATCTTCTGTCCGTACTCCCACCTCTGATGCTCGCCTTCAAGACTTCTCGAGGGCTGCACCGTTCCTGTGGAACTCGCTTCCCTCCTCCGTTAGATGCTCACCCAGTCTCCGCTCCTTCAAAAAATCATTAAAAACCCACTTCTTCACAAAAGCGTATCAATTAAACTCTTAATAGCTCCCAACTGATTCCTCTTCTGCAACTGTCACTAGTCTAATACTATCCTTACCTTTTGTGTGATTTCACCCCACTCCCTCTAGCATGTAAGCTCATTGAGCAGGGCCCTCAACCCCTCTGTTCCTGTGTGTCCAACTTGTCTGGTTACAACTACATGTCTGTTCGTCCACCCATTGTAAAGCGCTGCGGAATTTGACGGCGCTCTATAAATAATATAATAATAATATAATAATAATAATAATAATGGTCCGGCTTTGCCCTCACTTCTGGAACCAATCTCATCTGATGTCTTACATAAAAGATGGCCACAGTGATGCAATGGTTGTTAGATAGAATATGTTTATGAATATTGAAATAATTAGACATTATATAGGTAGATTTAAAAAGCAATTAATTAAAATTGTGAGGCGGTGCCAAGGCCAATTTTAATACCATAATGGCTGCCTCTTACTTCCCCTCCCCAGATTTAAGCTTTTGTAAACTGGTGAAGGTCAGACACAAGGTAGAAAAAATGACAAAGAGGACAGTGATCCCGTATACTGCACAGTTAACATTGCAGGATCTGGCCACTAAACAGTGAGCCATTGTGACTTCACAACCAACTTGTCAAATTATATCTACAAAAAAGTTACAAAAAGTTTTTGCTTCTGCTATTTTGGCCTTAAAGGAGATTTTTTTTACCTCACTGTTTAGTATAGTACATGTCTCCAAAAAAAACATGCATGTATTGGGTGGTTTTTTTTGCATGTTTTTTTGGGGGGGTGTATGAAAAAACAGCTTGCAAGGCCAGACTGCTGCCTTTGCAAGTCCACCCATCCACATTAGGTTTACATTGGTAAGCGGGTGTTCACACTGGCACAGACCAAACGTCTGAAAGCCTCTGTGCTGCAGCCACTAGCGCACCTTTCCACTGCTTTCAATGAGCTGTAGTACAAGCTGAAGTGCTTTATGTCTTTGGAGTGTTCCTTTCATTTTACAAGTTGGTACTCAAGTCCAGGGCCAGTGCAAGGATTTTGGGGTACACAGGCAAAGATGATTTTGGCACACTCCACTCCCCCCCAAAAAAAAAAACATATTCACCTGTGTGCCTCTTAACCCGCCTTTTGTTTCTTATCCCTTTTTTAAATGTCTTACCCCCTTTAGTGTATCTTATCCCTGATTTTTCCACATTGTGTGCCTTACACCTCCCTTGTGTATCTCTTACAACCCTCCTTTGCGTGTCTTACTCCCCCAGCCCCTTTGTGTGTCTCTTTCTCTCTCAGCTTTGTGTCCTTTACTCTTTCCAGCTCCTTTCTGTGTTTCTCTTTCACCCTATTTTTTGTCTATCTCCCCCCAGTCCCCCTGTGTCTCTTTTTCCTCTTCTCCAGCCCTCCTGTGTCTTTTTCACCCCCTTTGTATTTCCCCCCCAAGGGCCCTTCTGTGTGTCACTTTCGTTCCCAGCCCCTCCGTGCATCTTTCCCACCCCCAGGCCCATCTGTGTGTGTTTCTCCCCACTCAGGACCCCTGTGTGCCACTCTCCCCTACATGTCCCTTAGTGTTCCTCTCCCCTCCATGTCCATTAGTGGTCCACTCCCCTCCCTGTCCCTTAATGGTCCTCTCCCCTTCATGTCCATTAGTGATTCTCTTCCTTGTCCCTTAGTGTTACTCTCCCCTCCATGTCCCTTAGTGTTCCTCTCCCCTCCCTCCACTGTCCCTTAGTGTTACTCTCTCCTTCCTCCCCTGTCTCTTAGTGTTCTTCTCTCCTCCCCCTTAGTGTTCTTTTTCCCTTCCCTTCCCTGTGCCTTAGTGTTCCTCTCCCCCCCTTACCTGTCTCTTAGTGCCCTCCATTCATGTTCCTCCAACCCCTCATTAATGTTCCTCTCCCCTCCCTTCCCTCTCTTTTAGTAGTACAACCATACCCCAGTGTTTCTTTTCCCTTCCCTGTACCTTAATGCCCCCCGTAATGTTCCTCTCCCTCCCTCTGTTTTAGTGGTCACCCCCCCCATTTGTGTTCCTCCTCCCACCATTCCCATAGTGCCCTGCTCCCCTCCTCCCCCTCTTGGTGGTCCTCTCCCTCCCCGATGTGCTTCCTGCCTTTCTTGTAGCGTGGCCCAGCGGAGCAGACCATGGTAAATGAGCTTCTGTTTCCTGTACCCGGATGGACTGACAGAAAGTGCTCTTTCAGTGAGCACTTCCTGTCAGTACGGCCGGGTACAGGAAACAGAAGCTCCTGTACCGGGGTCCGCTCCACTCGGCCACGCTACACTGAGTGACTGGCAGGAGGTAGAGCTGTGCGCCCATCTCCTACTGGTCACTCTAATCTAGCGCCCCCCAGGGTCGGTGCGCCTTAAGGCAGCCACTTGTGCCAATTTATGGACACGCCGGCCCAACTCAAGTCCCCATCATGTGCCACTAGGTAAAAAAGATCCTTACTTAGGAATATTCTAATTTTCTTTTTATGCAAAGATTCCTATTTAAAGATTTGTGGATCATTCAGAGGTAGGGACATTTCATTAAATCAGGTGAGCTTGCACTTAAATGGCTATTGGAGTGATACAAAAATTTTAAATGTGGATTTTGGGATAGAGCGCAGGTAACTCTTTTTGGTTTCTGTTCTATGTATTTAGCCTGATGAATACTGTAGCCATTGTTGCTGCCCATGAGAAGTGGGAGTTTAAGTGCAGGGATACATTTTTGTATACTTGTATTTAAATCTTATTTATTGTTTAGAAATGGGGAAACATAATTCTTTTCAGTCTGGTGTGAAAGTCTCTTTTTCTTTTCTTATGCATTGCTTAACACAACTATCGAATCAAATTATAGTGCAACATTGCTTTGTATTTAGATTTTACACATTTCTGATCACTGAAAACTTATGTCGATTAAAATCTATGCACCCCTCCATGTCTAATTATCTGTTGTAATTTTCAATACCTACTCGATAAAGTACAAAGCGCAGAATATTTCTTAATTATATTTTCTTACATATTATTGGGAAATTATCTACGTTTAGGATCTCATTTTATGACAAGGTAAAGATAGCATGAAAAGATTTTTGATGGGTATACAAACATTCTCTCACAACTGTAAATTCACTTTAAAAAAGTGTCAAACCATCCCTCTATAGTAGCCATGATAGAAATGAAAGTACCGACAATAAGTGCCCACATTTCATTGGGTTCATAGCTCATAAAAATAAGTTGCACAATACTAAAGAATTTATAAGATATCCTGTTCATTTTTTTTATTTATTTTTTTAAGAACGTCTGATGTCCCAGATTCATTTTGGATCAGAGAGAGAGCATAATGTAAGGTTCCTCTGAATGCTGTTATGTGATGGAATATATATTATAATTTTGAAGCATGAGCCAAATGATGTGAGACCAACAAAGACTTTAACATTATCCACATTGCACAAGCTCAGATCACAGACTTGGGGTTTTATGGACTATTAGAAGACACGGTGAGTAATACTGTTTCATGGTGGACCTTTCTTAAATTAAAATATAGAATTTAAAATGACCTTGGCTAACATCACATATACCATATTTACTGAGAACCTTGTTTTCATTTAGCTCTAAATTGAGATTATGTTTGCAAACATATCATCTGGTTTAAATCTAGTTTTTTGGTTGCTTTTTTTTAATCATGAAACAAGTCAAATAAAGAACCAGGGGACTTGTATAGTTATGATGCATACATAAGCACAATATTGGGGGAGATAATTTTGTTTATTCTGCAAATTCTGATTATGCGTATTACATGACAGCGCACACCCACCAGAGCAGTTTTTCCACTTTCTTGTACAAGGACAAGGGACATAATCAGTGTTTTAATGATTATAACAAATACCGGTAAGTATTTTTTCGTACTACTTGCTGGTATCTATAAAAAATGCATGAAAACCTTAACTAGTGGATTTTTCAATCCAATATGGACAGGTAGTTACTGCTAAACTTAGTGGTTCCATAGAAAAATAACCACAAACAAGGAAAAGATATAGTCAGCAAATTGAAATACTGGACATGGGAAAGACTGTCGCAAGTGATGCCTTTTAATGTTTTCATGTATAAAAAGAAAGACAACACAATTAGAATATGTCACTTGTATATATTAGAGGGTTATTCACTAAAGTGAGAATTCAAAGTGAGTTTCAGAGTTATGGGCAAAATAGATGAACTAGAAAAATTCTCGAATTTAGCTATGCTTCCAGTTTGACTACTTTGGACTTACATTTGAAATTCCAATAAATTGCAAACCTGCTAACTCAAGATGGTTTGCTGCAATTTATCAGTTCTGAAACTTCTGATTGCTGTGTCCAGAGCAGGGTACCTGATACCTACCTAGGGAGCATTGGGCAAATGCAATGTTTGCCTTTTTATAATCCATGCCATGCATTTTTACCAGACACACATAAGCTGATGATAATGAAAGTGAGGTTCCATAATTTATTAATTTACTTATTTCATTTCTGGAAGGTTATGTTTTTGCCTGAAGTTGTAATAATTCTTGAAACAACTTTGTGATTTCAGTTTCAAGATAAGCTGCATGGGTATAGCTGGATCAGCTGATGTGTGTAGATGCTGACAAGCCCCGGTGTTACCGTGTTCTGAAGACCATTTTAAATTATTTTCTTTTTTCATAAAATGGGCCCTGCCAATGCAAAATTCACTGGCAGCTCTCTAAAGTAAATAAAACCCAAGGTTATTTAAAAAAAAAAAAACAAAGACAACTAGTAACAAGCAAAGATAGCTAATACTATTTATCATGAACATGGGCTGAAATATATATTACAGAAGAAAAAAATAAAAATAGTGTCAACAATAAACAAAAAAAAAATATAGCTTCCTTATATAAAAAAAATCATTGCATTCCAGGGAACGGCCCGGTTAATATCATCCTCACCATAGTGATGTATCAGGAATGTTGTTTTTCTACCGTGACCATAGGAAACATCAAGCTAATAAACTGCTATAAAATACAGTGTATACAATGCTCCGGATAGCAAGTGTTTTCAGATTCCAATATGTTACTGTAGAATACAGCTTAAAGATTTCAACTTTTGTCATATTTTTTAAACTGTAAGCCTTTCAATTTACTTAGCGTCCTGTGACATCCCACTTTACTGTAGAGAAAGCATGCCTTACTTAAACAATGTGGTTTGGATTTACTGTTCCCATAGATCATCAGCAAAGTGTTTGGTTCTGCAATGGTGTCATTCGCGTTACTAATAACAGCTGCTCTCCCATCAGGCCGGGTTGTGCAAAACAAGTAGTACATGTTTTTGTTTTCTTAAATATAATGTATCATGGCTTTGGCTTTGCCATTCAAGTTATTTTTTCCTGCCGTCAGCAAAAACGATGTAAATAAAATAATGGAAAATGTCAATCCGTTTCTGCTGTAAGTAAATAAATATGTGGATGTGACATCTGCCATTAGAAAATAAAGTAATATAGAAAGTTGAAATGGTATATAGGGATACCTCTATAGGCCACTGGAAATGAAACACATATGAAAAAAAGAGAAAACACACAGAATTCTGGAATACAATGAATGCACATCTTTGCATTTGTTTCAATTTATATTTTATCATATAAAAAAAAAAGTTACTTGCGCCCTATCCCAAATCCCGATGCACATTTATCAATATTTAGAACAATGATTAATTTTTATGAGGAAACATTTTGGTTATGTCATCAGTGTATTGTGTTAAGTGTACAGAAGGCAAGGTCTTCTGTAACGTCAATGGACCCATGGGTGCTTAAAGGGACTCTATAGTCACCATATAAAAGCAAGAAAGACAGGTCCCCCAGCCTTCCTTCTTGCTTTTATATGAACTTTCATTAATTAAAAAAAAAAAATCGGTGTTTTTATATTAAAAACTTACCTCCGTTCCAGCGCCGAGCTCCCCGCTAGGCCGCGCCCCCTTTTTCGTCAAAATGACGAAATCGCGGGGCCCAATGGGACTGCTTCGCGCTGGACCAATCGCGTTCTTCATAGAGCGGCATTGAATGCCGCCCTATGAAGAACCTGAGCGCTTTACCGCGCATGTGCGCGGAATGCGCGTTCGCGAGCTGAGCTGTCTGACTGACAGCTCAGTTCGCTTTCTAAAATTATCAATAAGGGGGGGGACCTACTGTCCCCCCCCGGCCCCCACCCCTGTGCGGCGGGTGGGGGCCCTAAAATGATCAATGAGGGGGGGGACCTACTGCCCCCCCCGGCCCCCACCCCTGAGCGGCGGGTGGGGGCCCTAAAATTATCAATAAGGGGGGGGACCTACTGTCCCCCCCCGGCCCCCACCCCTGTGCGGCGGGTGGGGGCCCTAAAATTATCAATGAGGGGGGGGGACCTACTGCCCCCCCCGGCCCCCACCCCTGAGCGGCGGGTGGGGGCCCTAAAATTATCAATAAGGGGGGGACCTACTGTCCCCCCCCGGCCCCCACCCCTGTGCGGCGGGTGGGGGCCCTAAAATTATCAATGAGGGGGGGGACCTACTGTCCCCCCCCCGGCCCCCACCCCTGAGCGGCGGGTGGGGGCCCTACAATTATCAATAAGGGGGGGACCTATTGTCCCCCCCCGGCCCCCACCCCTGAGCGGTGGGTGGGGGCCCTAAAATGATCAATAAGGGGGGACCTACTGTCCCCCCCGGCCCCCACCCCTGAGCGGTGGGTGGGGGCCCTAAATACAAAGGGGGGGGACCCTAGTTAACCCTCCCCCCCCCAAAAAAAAAATATCTCCCTACCTACCCCCCTCACCCTAAAAATAATGAGGGGGGACCATTAACTAACTACCTGTAAAAAAGAAAAAATGAGATAAAATCAACTTACCATTCGATGTTTTCTTTCTTCTAAAATCTTCTTTCTTCAGCCCCAAAAAAGGCCAAATAAAAATCCATAATAACCGACGCAATTAAAAAAAAAAAAAAAAAAACCGAGCGCAAAAAAAAATAATCCATCTTCACCCATGGAGGGCTCCGCGCAGACTGAGCTCCGCAGGGTGGGGAAGGCTTATAAAGCCTTGCCCCGCCCTGCAATTAGGCTAAGAACACTCTGATTGGTGGGTTTGAGCCAATCAGAGTGCTCTTTGTCATTTTACAAGCGTGGGAAAGTTTTTTGGAATTTTCCCACGCTTGTAAAATGACACAGAGCACTGTGATTGGATGGATTTCAAGCCATCCAATCACAGTGCTCTGTGTCATTTTACAAGCGTGGGAAAGTTCTTTGGAATTTTCCCACGCTTGTAAAATGACACAGAGCACTGTGATTGGATGGATTTCAAGCCATCCAATCACAGTGCTCTGTGTCATTTTACAAGCGTGGGAAAATTCCAAAGAACTTTCCCACGCTTGTAAAATGACACAGAGCACTGTGATTGGATGGCTTGAAATCCATCCAATCACAGTGCTCTGTGTCATTTTACAAGCGTGGGAAAATTCCAAAGAACTTTCCCACGCTTGTAAAATGACACAGAGCACTGTGATTGGATGGCTTGAAATCCATCCAATCACAGTGCTCTGTGTCATTTTACAAGCGTGGGAAAATTCCAAAGAACTTTCCCACGCTTGTAAAATGACAAAGAGCACTCTGATTGGTTTAAACCCACCAATCAGAGTGTTCTTAGCCTAATTGCAGGGCGGGGCAAGGCTTTATAAGCCTTGCCCACCCTGCGGAGCTCAGTCTGCGCGGAGCCCTCCATGGGTGAAGATGGATTATTTTTTTTGCGCTCGGTTTTTTTTTTGTTTTTTTTTAATTGCGTCGGTTATTATGGATTTTTATTTGGCCTTTTTTGGGCTGAAGAAAGAAGATTTTAGAAGAAAGAAAACATCGAATGGTAAGTTTTTTTTATCTCTTTTTATTTTTTTATTTTTTTTACAGGTTTTTAGTTAATGTTCCCCCCCTCATTATTTTTAGGGTGAGGGGGGTAGGTAGGGAGATAATTTTTTTTTGGGGGGGGGAGGGTTAACTAGGGTCCCCCCCCCTTTGTATTTAGGGCCCCCACCCACCGCTCAGGGGTGGGGGCCGGGGGGGACAGTAGGTCCCCCCCTTATTGATCATTTTAGGGCCCCCACCCACCGCTCAGGGGTGGGGGCCGGGGGGGGGACAATAGGTCCCCCCCTTATTGATAATTTTAGGGCCCCCACCCGCCGCACAGGGGTGGGGGCCGGGGGGGGACAGTAGGTCCCCCCCTTATTGATAATTTTAGGGCCCCCACCCGCCGCACAGGGGTGGGGGCCGGGGGGGACAGTAGGTCCCCCCCTTATTGATAATTTTAGGGCCCCCACCCGCCGCACAGGGGTGGGGGCCGGGGGGGGACAGTAGGTCCCCCCCTTATTGATAATTTTAGGGCCCCCACCCGCCGCACAGGGGTGGGGGCCGGGGGGGACAGTAGGCCCCCCCCTTATCGATAATTTTAGGGCCCCCACCCACCGCTCAGGGGTGGGGGCCCTTATTGATAATTTTAATTTTAGGGCCCCCACCCGCCGCACAGGGGTGGGGGCCGGGGGGGGGGACAGTAGGTCCCCCTTATTGATAATTTCAGGGCCCCCACCCGCCGCACAGGGGTGGGGGCCGGGGGGGGGGACAGTAGGTCCCCCCCCTTATTGATAATTTTAGGGCCCCCACCCGCCGCACAGCGGTGGGGGCCGGGGGGGGGGAAGGAGAGTAGGTCTCCCCCCCCCCCCCCCCCCCCCCCCTTCAACCACTATTGTGGACAGTCAGCTCCCTGTGGGTTCGGGCTTCAGCTGTCAGCTGAAGCTGAAGCTGTCAGCTGAAGCCACGCCCGCAGCAGTGCTGACAGGCTATCAGCACACAAAGCGCGTTCACAGTGCTTTGTGTGCTGATAGCCCGTCTGATGCATTCACCCAGAATGCATCGGACGAGAGGCCTTTTTAGGGCCTCTGAACTCGGAAGTCCCTCTGGTGGCCGTCTGATTGACTGCAACAAGAGGTGTTCCAAGCTTCCAATGTAAACACTGCATTTTCTCAGAAAATACAGTGCTTACAAGAAAAAGGCTCCGGGTAGCTGTAGCACTCACCTGAACAACCTCATTAAGCTGAAGTTGTTCAGGTGACTATAGTGTCCCTTTAAGCTTTGTCTTTTTTTAGAAAACTTTATTTAAAAAAAAATAAGCAAATGCAAGTTTGGTGCTTGCTGTGCATGTGCATTAGGTTCCCCATGCTCCTCTATAAGGCAAATTGGATTGGACCATTGGCAGAGGATGTCATGGCTCCTCATTGACATTGCTGGAGGAGGAGGGCTAAGCAAAAAAGATAAGTAAAAAAGTTTACCCAACAGAAAATGGTATGATTTGCCATTTTCGTTTTAGGTTTTTCTTTTACCAGAACAAAGCAAAGTAAAGGGGATGAAAAATAAAAATCCAAAGCTAGATCAGAGATGTTAGTGTAAGAAAGTCAGGGAGGGATTAGATCCTGTACGTAAACCAAGGTCGTCAAGTACTAATAATTGAAGTAAAAGCATAGTGAATTAACACAGTGATTTTAGCCATTCATATATTCAATATGCTAAACTCAGACACTGTAAAAAGTGGCATTGCAGTAAATCTATGCCAATAATGCGATTTGCTAACTGGAGTAACTTTGCCCCAATGACAATTAGTTACATTTCTAAAATAAGGGAGAATGGTCCGTAGCGAACCATAGAAATCACATCATTTAGCATTTACTAAATGCCATTGTGGTTAATCTCTGTTTGTACCATGGCCATGTCTGTTTGTCTATGCTGTATATGTGACCCTGCAAGGGGTTAACATATCAAGGGAAGAGAATGATCAGACTCTTGGCCTTAACCCCTTAATGACACATGACATGTGTGACATGTCATTATTCCCTTTTATTCCAGAAGTTTGGTCCTTAAGGGGTTAAAATGGTTACTATTCCATCCAAGTGGCCAAGGGTCGCCAACCATTGAATAAATAACCCTACTTGCCCCCAAACACACTAATCGTTAACAGTGAGTGGGAGGCCAAATAATTTTAAAATATAAATTAAATCTGTAAAAAAACATCATTCTGTCATGTCGATGATATTGATTGATTGATAATATTTTTAAATCTTCTTTCTTTGGCCAATCACAATCAAATGCAACTAAATGGAAATAAAACACAAAACTGGGGACACGCTGGCGATTATTAGTCAATTACTCTCCACTTGAAAGCTCAACACGTGTAAGAAGAGCTAATAGGCCACTTGTCAGGCGTCTACTAGCTTTTAATGGGGTTCGAAGAACACCACTGTTTTTATTAATATAAGTTCTTGAAATATAGAACTGCAGGCTGGTTACTCAGAGACCCAAGCATGGATTGCTTTATCTATTTTAATCTTATTTTTATTTAAACAAGGGAAAACAGCACATTGCTGGTACATCCTTGCATAGCACAGAGAGCAGGTAAAAAGAATTGAGCTTGTCATCTATGTGACCAATCAAAGTCTTATGGTTGCAAATGTGATTAAGGAACAAATCTAAAATTTTCAAAACATAATTTTGAAAAAAAAAATGCAAATTATAGCTAGAAAAACCCTTTAGAAATATATGAGTATTTACATATGTATTACGTACGTCCATATTTTTTTCAAGCATACTCAATACTCAACCAGCCAGTGACCCTTTCAGCGTATCAGGTGCTTGCTTTTGCGAGCAGCCAAAAGAGGGTAAGCCAGACTGGGACCTGAACACGCAAGTGTTCAAATTATTTTAAAAAATGGTTTATCACTCTGAGGTAAGAAGGCACTTGTGGACTCCAGTAACCCTCCACCCTGTTTGGCATAGAAAGGATTAAAAAAAACTTTTTAAATTACCTTTTTTGCTTAAAGGACCACTATAGGCACCCAGACCACTTCAGCTCAATGAAGTGGTCTGGGTGCCAGGTCCTTCTAGTGTTAACCCTCCTGCCATGCATGCACATTCTGAGCTAACATCGGCAGGAGGAAGAGAGTTCCCCAGCAGCGAGGGAACCCGGCGCTGGAGAAAGGTAAGTGGGAGGGGGGCCATGAGGTTGGGAGGGGACCTATTAACACTACAGAGCCAGGAAAACAAGTTTGCTTTCCTGGCACTATAGTGGTCCTTTAACTCTCCTACTCCAGCATTGCCCCCCCTATGCCAATGGTCCAATCCAATGCTTCTCATAGAAGAGTATTGGTGGCCTAATGCGCAAGTGCATCAGGTACTACACACGCATTCAATCATTCACCATAGGAAAGCATTGAATCAATGCTTTTCTACTAGGACTTCCGCAGCAATAGGGTTCAATGCAGGTGTCTGCTTTGAACACAGATGATGTTAGACATCCTCATGCAAAACATAAGGACATCCAACATCGGATAGTGACGTCTTACTCCACTAAAAATCTTTTGCCTAGATTTATTTTTTGTGTGTGGTTTCTCTGAAACTGCAATGTTTTTATTCACAGGGCTAAATTGACAGGGGCAACGTAACTGGACCACTTAATTGAAATCAAGTGGTCTGGGTGCCTATAGTGTCCCTTGTCACATGCTTATTACTGGGAACAAACCCTTTGTATCATTATAACCAGTAGTGAGAATAGCTTGTATAAAAGGTTGGCACGAACAATTATCCTCATTCTAATTTAGTGATTATCAATTAACCTTGTAGTCTAGTAATAACCTGCTTAGATCAAATACATGAGATATTTTTTCACTTGGAAAGAGTAGGTAATTCACTTTATTCTCTTTATATAGCACTACACAGCACTATATGTTTTCCATGAACATTGGCTAGTATGATTTAGTTTATACATAATTCTGTATTTAATAGTCTGATTTTACAACTTCTTTCAATCTTGTTTTAATTTAAATAGGCAATTTAAACCGATTATTAAGTAGCATTCAATTAAACTGATTTAAATACAATGATAACCTAGCATAATTAGGTCTGAACATAAGTAATATACAACATGGATAATAAAACGTAACTAAATATAACAGTATGTCAATTGAAAATAATAAAATGTGGGGTAAATAAATACCTTGCCATTGCTTGATGAAACAAAGGCCACAATAAATTATTCTTAAAGGACCACTCTAGGCACCCAGACCACTTCAGCTTAATGAAGTGGTATGGGTGCCAGGTCCAGCTAGGGTTAACTAATTTTTTTATAAACATAGCAGTTTCAGAGAAACTGCTATGTTTATCAATTAGTTAAGCCTTCCCCTTTTTCCTCTAGTGGCTGTCTCACTGACAGCCGCTAGAGGCGCTTGCGTGATTCTCACTGTGAAAATCACAGTGAGAGCACGCAAGCGTCCATAGGAAAGCATTATGAATGCTTTCCTATGCGACCGGCTGAATGCGCGCGCAGCTCTTGCCGCGCGTGCGCATTCAGCCGACGGGGAGGATCGGAGGCGGAGAGCTCCCCGCCCAGCGCTGGAAAAAGGTAAGTTTTAACCCTTTTCCCCTTTCCAGAGCCGGGCGGGAGGGGGTCCCTGAGGGTGGGGGCACCCTCAGGGCACTCTAGTGCCAGGAAAACGAGTATGCTTTCCTGGCACTAGAGTGGTCCTTTAATTTCACCATTCATCATTTTTAAAGTCCAAATTTTACAAGTTATGATCAGATCTTTTAAAATCTAATGCCTATATGTAATCAACCTCTGATGTAATCTCTTGCTTAGATCATTTTTGAAGCTACATGAAGCCCTGAGGCCTGAATTGGTCATTGCATTGTACAAGATGACGACAGAGACCATCCTTGGTGCATTAAGGTGTTCAAGATATATGCATAGCTCATGAGAAATGTTAGTTATTCAGAAATAAACCCAGGGATTTACTAGAATAGCTCATAGTTAGTTAGGAAAAAAAAAATTCTAACTATGTCACATGTACATGAAGTTCTGGCAGGAGATTGGAAATATATGTTACTTCCTGCCAATAAAATCAGTGGAAGATAGTTAAAGGGAATAAAAGGGAATCATGAAATGTCACACATGTCATGTGTCCTTAGGGGGTTAAACTTCCTGAATAATGCCCAGCATTATTTTTTAGGTCCTCCCCTTCCCTTTCGCTAGAAATAGATTACAAATTAAGTTTAACTTACCTGTAATCAGGGGCCGGGGCAAAGCTCCCGACCCAGCTTTCCACACCCCCCATGACATCACAGCATCTGGTAGAGAAGCCTGTGATTGGACCATTTAATTGACTCAGATCACATGTGTGCTCTCTGAGCTGGCAAGGGGAGGGAACAGGGAGTGGGAGGAGACACAAAGGGAGGAGGGAAATATTACAAAAAACTGTGCTGATTAGGAGGCAGGG
This sequence comes from Pelobates fuscus, assembly GCF_036172605.1. Classification (NCBI taxonomy): domain Eukaryota; kingdom Metazoa; phylum Chordata; class Amphibia; order Anura; family Pelobatidae; genus Pelobates; species Pelobates fuscus. The sequence continues at coordinate 99,450,824 of NC_086320.1, forward strand.
AGGCTTTAAAAAAGAAGATGTGGGAGGGAGGAGACATCTGCATGAAGGAACGGATTTTATGCACACAGTAGACATTTTACAGCCCAATACTGCCAAAGTCACATGTGCTGGGTGTGCAACTAGCCCCCCGGTACAATACCAATATCTCCGCATGTGCAGTGTTTCAAGCTCAAGCAGAAATACTGCACATACTGACTTCTACCACCATTTTTTTTTCAGTCATCGCCGATCAAAACCATGTACTTCTACAGAGAATCAAGCACATAAAGCCTGTGTCCACACACTCTTCCATAGCATAAAATATGTAAAGCTTTTTCTACTATCAGTGATAAATATACATGTACAGCAACTTGTTCCTTATGTGATTATTTTCCCAATTTGAACATTCTCTATGGAAATCCACTGTTGAATAGGAATTTAGCCTGGAATAATCACACAGCAAGCTTTTTTTGTTTCTCTGCTTAGAAAGAAGGATCAATGTGACAATTTCAACTGTGTATTGTTAATCCTTTTCTCTCTGCAAGTGTTCTAGCAAAATCTATTTCCTTATTCTTCTCATAACTGTTCAAATTGACGTGTCTAGCATTAGCTCCTGGCCATTCCCTGGAAATTGCTATGTGACCTTACTGTGTAGAGCTAAGTTTTATCAATACACTTCTTTATTATTAGGAGGGACCCTGTGACAACCTATTATATGCGTATTTGTTATGTGAAATCATATATACATGTGTATATCAATATATATATATATATATATATATATATATATAAAAGTATTTAACAGTAGTGGTACATTTAGTTTTCATAGGCTGTAAGTGGGCATTCAGTAGGGTCTGTACATAGCCAGATTTGCAGATCCCACTGGCAGCGGTTTACCAAGAAACCACTGGACCACCAGGGAATGAAGATTCGAGCCCCTTTCACTCAAAAAAGTAAGCAGGAGGGACCTCTTCTAAAACATAATATACATATATATAGAAAAAAATAATAATAAGCAGCACTATGACTCTGGGCACAATGGAGGTAATGTATCTATACATTATTTGTCTCAAGGTAGGTAGGTTCTTAGCAACCTGAGCTATCCATAATTCACCATGTGACACTCTCTTGCATTGACCTTCACATATCGTGTACTATAAAATGACCACATGTAAATACAGTCAAGGGTTTTGGACATCCTGTGTCCAGAGTGTTAAAATATAGCACATGGTGGGCGGAGCCTGGCTTCCAGGCTACATGGTCGTGCTGCAACAGAGCTCCTGAGCACAATGGCACAATTCGGGGCAAAGACCCCCAAAAAAATGCACGCACAGCACCTGGAGGGTGACAGAAACGTGGGGGACACCCGGGCAAAGTGATGGATACCAGTAATTAACCCACTACTTACCGGGAACCGGCACCAGCAACTAGAGGCCTACTTGAGACCCTGTAGGGGAGAGGCGGCCGCTCTCCTCGCGGGCAACCCTGCACATGGAACCTCCACGCTACTCACCTCCTACCCCCCCCCCCCCTCTGGACCGGCGGGGGTCATCCCGGTCTGCACAGTGTGTTCGGAGCCACCAGCTACACGGGGATGCGAAACGAAGAGAAAGCAGTGCTGGCACCCACACAGCTCCCCCAAGATGGCGGCCGTCAACACGCTGCTTGTAATGAATCAGCTACAGCTAACGACGATCCGACAAGACACCGCTCAGTGCCTGAACGCAATATTCAGCCGCTTCTGGGCACAACTCAGTGACCGCATGAGAGCAGCACAAATCACGCAGAAACCTGCACGGATGGCTGGTAAGAGAGGCAGCTGGCGGCAGGGACAGGGAAGTGTACCCTCGGGCACAGCGACAGGCGACCCACACCCCCCCAAACCACAGAGCCCACCCGGGCTGAAGGCCAAAAGGGCGAAGACCCGGACGCATTGCCCACACGCAATGAGGCTTTATCGCCGCAAGAGGCCAAAGTCCAGCAGGCCCTCCATTGCCCCCGAGAGGGGAAGAAACTCAGGCTCCAGTAGTTCCAGAGTTCGTGGCACCGAGATACAGGCCTACAAAACAGCCTGGGGCTGGAAGGATGTCTTCACACTGCCCACCGCTACTGCAGCCTTCAACACCACTCTGACCAATGCTCACTGTCCCACAAGAGACGGCATCGGCTGATAGAGACTCTCTGCATAAAGTCTCAGGACAACTCAGCGCCAGGCCCATACTCCCTCAGTTCAAGCCTGCTAAACCAAGTGTCCAGGACTGACAATCTTACCCATTGAGCACCAACCTTGTTGATCTAATTGCATGCATGTTTAATTTTCTTTGATAAGCTATCCTTACAGATCAAAATCCAGACGCGTAAGCCTTGCAATACCTATTTTCTACAGCTAAGTCTTGTGATTCCACTTTGTAAGCTACTAACACTATAGAGAGGTTTTCCAGCTTTAGTCTAACCCCATGGGTGTAGGAACCGGGGGGGATGGGTGGGACGCATCCCCCCCAGCAAATCATGCGGGGGGGACAGGTAATGGGGAAATCCCCCCCAGCTCCGCCGGCCCCCCTTTTGCTGCAGCCGCCCGAGCAATCTGCAGAGAGCCTCAGGCGGCTGCAGCTCTGCCCGGGCTGGTGTGTCCATGAGGGCGCACTTCCCGGGCGCAGCCAGAGGAGAGGGGCTGACAGGAGGGAAGCGTGGCGTGGCCGAGCCCTGTATAGTCCGCCGGTACAGGGAGAATCTGTCTCCTGTACCCGGCCGGACTAACAGGAACACAGCTCGGCCACGCTACAACACAGGTAGGGGAGGGGGGAAGAAATAAACAGGGAGGGGGGATAAAGAAACAGGGAGGGAGGGGGGATAAAGAAACAGGGAGGGAGGGAGGGGGGATAAAGAAACAGGGAGGGAGGGAGGGAGGGGGGATAAAGAAACATGGAGGGAGGGGGGGATAAAGAAACAGGGAGGGAGGGGGGATAAAGAAACAGGGAGGGAGGGGGATAAAGAAACAGGGAGGGGAGATAAATAAACAGGGAGGGGGGGATAAAGAAACAGGGAGGGAGGGGGATAAAGAAACAGGGAGGGAGGGGGGATAAAGAAACAGGGAGGGAGGGGGGATAAAGAAACAGGGAGGGAGGGGGGATAAAGAAACAGGGAGGGAGGGAGGGGGGATAAAGAAACAGGGAGGGAGGGAGGGAGGGGGGGATAAAGAAACATGGAGGGAGGGGGGGATAAAGAAACCGGGAGGGAGGGGGGATAAAGAAACAGGGAGGGAGGGGGATAAAGAAACAGGGAGGGAGGGGGGATAAAGAAACAGGGAGGGAGGGGGGATAAAGAAACAGGGAGGGAGGGGGGATAAAGAAACAGGGAGGGAGGGGGGATAAAGAAACAGGGAGGGAGGGGGGGATAAAGAAACAGGGAGGGAGGGAGGGGGGATAAAGAAACAGGGAGGGAGGGAGGGAGGGGGGGATAAAGAAACATGGAGGGAGGGGGGGATAAAGAAACCGGGAGGGAGGGGGGATAAAGAAACAGGGAGGGAGGGGGATAAAGAAACAGGGAGGGAGGGGGGATAAAGAAACAGGGAGGGAGGGAGGGGGGATAAAGAAACAGGGAGGGAGGGAGGGAGGGGGGATAAAGAAACATGGAGGGAGGGGGGGATAAAGAAACAGGGAGGGAGGGGGGATAAAGAAACAGGGAGGGAGGGGGATAAAGAAACAGGGAGGGAGGGGGGATAAATAAACAGGGAGGGGGGATAAAGAAACAGGGAGGGAGGGGGATAAAGAAACAGGGAGGGAGGGGGGATAAAGAAACAGGGAGGGAGGGGGGATAAAGAAACAGGGAGGGAGGGGGGATAAAGAAACAGGGAGGGAGGGAGGGGGGATAAAGAAACAGGGAGGGAGGGAGGGAGGGAGGGGGGGATAAAGAAACATGGAGGGAGGGGGGGATAAAGAAACCGGGAGGGAGGGGGGATAAAGAAACAGGGAGGGAGGGGGATAAAGAAACAGGGAGGGAGGGGGGATAAAGAAACAGGGAGGGGGGGGGATAAAGAAACAGGGAGGGAGGGGGGATAAAGAAATAGGGAGGGAGGGGGGATAAAGAAACAGGGAGGGAGGGGGGGATAAAGAAACAGGGAGGGAGGGAGGGGGGATAAAGAAACAGGGAGGGGGGGAGAAAGAAACAGGGAGGGAGGGGGGGAGAAAGAAACAGGGAGGGAGGGGGGAGAAAGAAACAAGGAGGGAGGGGGGGAGAAAGAAACAGGGAGGGGGGGGGGAGAAAGAAACAGGGGGGGAGAAAGAAACAGGGAGGGAGGGGGGGAAGAAACAGGGAGGGAGGGGGGGAGAAAGAAACAGGGAGGGAGGGGGGGAGAAAGAAACAGGGAGGGGGGATAAAGAAACGGGGAGGGGGGTAAAGAAACAGGGAGGGAGGGAGGGAGTAGGGATAAAGAAACAGGGAGGGGGGGAAGAAAGAAACAGGGGGGGGGAGAAAGAAATGGGGAGGGAGGGGGGGAGAAAGTGAGTGACAAGGGGGGGACGGAGGGAGAGAGGGGGAGAAAGAGTGACAAGGGAGGGGGAGAGAGAGAGTGACAAGGGAGGGAGGGAGGGGAAGAAAGAGAGTGACGAGGGAGAGAGATTGACATCCATCACACACACACACAATCACACAATCATGCCACCCTTACACACACAGAAACACACAATTCATCCTTACACACACTCAATGCACCCTGTACACACACTCAATGCACCCCTTACAGACGCGCACACTGCATCCCGTACATACACAGAATCACACCTTGCAGCCCTTACACATACAAACACAGATTCACACAATGCATTCCTTACACACATATCAGGGCATCCCCTACACACTCCACCCCCTGTGAACAAACTCATTGGTGGAACGTGAAGGTGGACCCTGGGACCCAGACCTTGAGCGGTGTAAAGGGCCCCCAAAAAATTGAGCTGATTCCCGTTCTCACAGAACATTGATTTTTGGGACCACAGTTACAAACAGCCTCCAGAGAGCCTGTTCTACACCAGACCAGTGGAGCCAGACTGCAGCTAGAGCCCATCATCATCCTCATCTGGTTGTAAGTAGGCAATCTAGCATATTATTCGTGGCACTAATCTCTAATTTACCTCACATTAAAGAAACACTATAGTCCCCAGAAGCACTGCAGCTTAATGTAGTGGTTCTGGTGTCTATAGCCTGTCCCTGCAGACCTTTTAATGTAAACACGGCGGCACTCCAGCACTGGCGTTAGTTAACATGGCAGAAAAATAATTGGAAAGGGTTAGGGGGGCTACTAATAAGGATAGGGGGAGAGGGGTAGGTAGAAAAATAATTGGAAGGGTTTAGGGGGGGCTACTAATATGGATGGGAGGAGGGGGGAGGTAGAAAAATTATTGGAAGGGGTTAGGGGAGTACTAATATGCATGGAAGTGGTTAGGGGGGTACTAATATGCATGGAAGAGGTAGGGGGTTAAAATGCGTGGAAGGGGTAGGTGGGGTTCTTTTGTGCATGGAAGGGGTATGGGTGGTTCTAATATTCATGGGAAGGGTAGGGGTGGTTCTAATCAGGAGGATCCCGGCGCTGTATACGGGTAAGTAAAACCCCTTCCTTGTAGTGACCCTTTAATGTTATTATTTAATCATTTATATAGCGACTGCAAATTCCGTAGCGCTGTACAATGGGATAAACAACTCCTAGTTTACGGAATAAGAATATACCCGGCGAGTAAAAATGCTATCCCCCCCAGATTTTTTTTGGTTCCTACGCCCATGTCTAACCCACACGCACGTATAACGTATCTCACATACTTTTCCTGATAAGATTAATTGAGACCTGCACATCTCTCTTTCATGCTTCATACTTATGATTTACTCCTGTTTATATATAAAATAAAAAGTGCAATGTTTCTTGCTGCCATACTACTATTATCGTTGGCCTACGTATTTGTTTGCACCAGCTGTTGTGGCAGTGCAAATATGCTTGTTCACGCTATGCACGAATAAAAATAAAGAATTTAAAAAAAAAATATATAGCACATATTCAGGAGTGAGGGGGCGTGGCTAAAGAGGCAGGCTTATGGTGGAGCATTCTACAAAACATTTATTTTATGGAAAAACTATAAAGATTTGAGCAAGCAAAAAAAAATACAGTGTATTAATGAAGCCAAAAGCTCATTCTAGATGTTATTAGGGTAGGAATGTCCAAGCACCTTCTTACTGTGGTGGAATCTCGGTAAAAATAAATTTAGTAGGCCGAGATTACCACGTGGCATGTGTACGTGCATATGCTGACGTATCGATCAGTTGGTTGCACGAGGCAAGATACGATCAGTAGTGTACGGAGCATGTGCAAGAATACAGGATATAGTATTCCCCCTCCTCCATTGTGCTGGACAAGCCATGCGGTCAAACAGGAAGTTAATTCTTATTTGTGTTGATTGGTTAAGAGAATGTGCGGGTGGAGCTTAATATGGGAGGAGTTATATGCCTATATAAGGAGCCTGCACTATTGTCCGGGGCTCAGAACTTGCTGTATTTTGGTGACATTAGTCCCTCTGAGTCCCGATCGGTGATCCAATAAAGAATCTCTTCCTTCCTGAAGAAACCTGTGTCCATCTCTCTGTGCTTGGCTTCCGTCAGTTTCTCCGGTATCATTTGGTGCATTGGCCGGGAAGCTCATCGTTCAACGGTAGCTGAGAGGCAGAGGCGTGAGACGGTCTATCTTTGCCCACGTTCTCTACGGCTGCACCCCTGAACTTCTGCGTGGACCTCCCTTCGTCTCGGCGCCACTGGGCCGTTGTCCAGGAGATCATCGGCCTCTACGTGATAAGTGCTGGGGTGTCCCCGTCGATGAGTGTGAACTCAGGTTCAGGAACGAGGAGGTAAGATAACTGCTGTTTTAGACGGCAGGACCAACTAGGGGTATACCGATTGTGCGGTAGGCCCAAAGGGGTTTTGAATCTGTGTATCTGCCCCCTCTGTCGGAGGGAAGGAGCGAAGGCGCACCGCTCGATCGAACGCTCTTTAGTCAGACCGTTTGATTTGGTTAGTCAGGCGGGGTTCTGGTGTAAATAGCCCTAGCCGGACACCGGTGTCTTGTCTAGACTAGCGTTCTAGGGTGTATATTACGTTCGCTAGGTCGGAGGGACCGGGAGACTAAGCGGCGCCTGTGTAAATTCGGTTCGCTAGTTCTCATCCTATCTGGGCTAAGTGGGAAGGCGTGTAAATTTGGAACCCACTAGACTTTTGATAGTGCGACTAAGAGGCGCCTGTGTAAATTCGGTTCTCTAGCTCGCTATATATGTGGTGATTGGGCAGTGTGGCTAACCAAAACGGGTGTATATAGTTTTAGGTAGTCCATTCAAGGTACTGGCCAATAGTTTAGTTGGGAATTGTAAATGTGTTAACGATTGTTTTAGTAAAGTGTATATCTTGTTAGATAGCGCGAGCTCAGCCGTCTAGCGAGAGTGTTAATAGTGTGTTGCTGTATTATAGTGCACGGTACCATAACCCTGTATATTTACTGACACTGTATATAAGTACTAATCATTGTCGTCCATTGCATGTTTAACACCATAACCACTAATAATTGTATTGTGACCTTAACTTGTGCTTTGACCTATGCTAACCGTACTGTAACCGCTATTTCTAAAAGACGATGTTACTGGGGTGTGTTATAGACGGGTAATTCGTATATAGAGAATTATAGCGTGGGTGACTGTATAGTTACGCCAAAGGGCATAATATTGATTATATAGTGACTGGTGTAACAGCTGTGTGTGTACGGGAATTCCCTGAGTGTTTATTGTTATTGTGTACGTTTCACTTGGTAACCGTACCACGTGGTGCTGTTGCCAGAGGAAACGGGTGTGACTGTTGAATAGTACGCGTGTATAGTATTCGTTGTCGACGACGTTCCATTGTTAAGTATGGGTGCGTCGCAGTCAACGATTCCGGATCCCTTAGGTTGTATGGTGAAGAATTTTAAAAAGGGATTCAAAACTTGTGATTTTGGGGTTAAGATGTCTCCTGTACGTTTAGTTACTTTGTGCACTAGGGAGTGGCCTACTTTGGTTGCGGCATGGCCGCCACGTGGCAGTTTGGATCTAACTCTGGTACAGCGCTTACACGTGGCTGTATCAGGTAGGCCTGAACTTTACGGCCAGTTTCCTTATATTGACTGTTGGAGACAGGCCGTAAATGACTCGCCAAAATGGCTCCAGACATGCCACGAGGAGCAGTGTCGCCTCATGGTAGCTAGGACTTGTTCGTCCACTAGGACTGGTGTTAGGCCCATTTTGGACACGCCCCCTGAGTCCGAGATCCCTTTGCCGCCCCCTTACTTTCCGTTAAGAAGAAGTGACGCAAACGCAGGAAGCCCTGCACCCCTCCCCTCATTACCCTCATCCACTTCCGCTTCCTCCTCCAGTACAGGATCCACCCCCCCTCGTACTAAATCTCCCCTTCCGGAACCAGAACCCACCCCCATTAAAAACGAATATCCTGATTTGGCGCCACTTCAGACTTCCGGTCAAGCTTCATCTAGCTCGGCTCGAAGTGTTTTATTTACGACCTTTTCCCAAAACCAACCTCCCACATCCCCATACCCTACCTCTCCCCGACCGGAACCCATGACTGACGCCTCTCTACGTAGCCCCATCCAAACCCGACAGTTGACTGGTGCCCAACAATTAAAGCACTATCAGATGCCTCTTCGCCTAAATCCCGGGTCAGCTTATATCGATGCCGCAGGTCAAATGGCACACGCTGACCCAGTCTTCGTATATGTCCCATTTACCACTACCGACCTTTTAAACTGGAAGACCCATAATTCCTCGTATACTGAGAAACCACAAGCCATGACTGATCTGTTCACCTCAATAGTACAGACGCATAATCCGACATGGGCTGATTGCCAGCAGTTATTAATGACTTTATTTAACAATGAGGAAATGACAAGAATAAATCAAGCAGCCATTAAAGCATTAGAAGATAGAGCCCGTGCTTTGAACCAAGCTAATCCAGCAGCATGGGCCGCAACACATTATCCCAACACTGATCCCGATTGGAACGTAAATGGTGCTGATATGGTTCAACTCAGAGCCTATAGAGACGCTATAATTGCTGGCATGAAAGCAGGAGGAAAGAAAGCCATTAACATGTCGAAGACAGTTGAGGTGATCCAGAAAAGCGATGAAGCGCCCAGTGTCTTTTATGACCGATTATTGGAGGCATACCGCTTGTATACCCCCTTTAATCCGGAAGACGCAGACAATTCCCGAATGGTTAACTCCGCCTTTGTCAGCCAAGCATACGGAGATATTAAGCGCAAGCTACAAAAGTTAGAAGGGTTTGCAGGTATGTCCATCACCCAACTAATGGAGGTAGCTAATAAGGTTTATATGAACAGGGATACAGAAAGTAAGAAAGAGGAAGAGCGCAAGATGCGTAAAAAGGCTGATATGCTAGCGGTAGCGATCGCAGGCGTAGATAAACGGGGCCCAGATAGAGGCAATAATAGATGGAGTAGGGAGCCTTTGAGTAGGGATCAGTGCGCGTATTGCAGGGAAGAAGGGCATTGGAGGAACGAATGTCCGCAAAGAGAGCAGTACGAGAGAGACCAACCCAGGGCAGGCTACGGAAACTTTAGAGGCAGAGCGAGAGGTAGAGGAGGCCCCGGAGGGAGTAATGGTTATAGAGGGAGTAATGGGAACAGAGGAAGTGTTAGGGAAGACAGGTATATTCCAGCAGCGCAAAGGTCCCGCGATAGAGAAGGTAGGGACTTCGTAGGATTGGCTGACACGGTCATGGAGGACTATTGATACCGACCGGGCTCCATCCCCCTTGGTCGAGCGGAGCCTATGGTCGATGTATCAATAGGGGGAAAAAGGAGTGCGTTCATGATCGACACTGGTGCTGAACATTCAGTGGTGACTAATCTAGTTGCTCCTCCATCTGGAAGGACTATTACTGTGATAGGAGCAACTGGAAGAAGTGCTGAAAGACCGGTTCTTAAAAGTCGACTCTGTACATTGGGAGGCCACGTAGTAAAACACCAATTCCTTTATATGCCTGAATGTCCAGTCCAATTGCTGGGACGTGATATGCTATCAAAATTACAAGCGCAGATTACGTTCCTACCAAATGGAACAACATCCTTAAAGTTTAATGGACCTTCAGGTATTATGACTTTATCCGTACCAAAGGAAGAAGAGTGGCGACTTTATACAGTGTTGACTAGCCAAAACCCTAGGAGTGATGAGACATTATTTAACATACCAGGAGTTTGGGCAGAGAACAACCCACCAGGACTGGCCCGCAATATTCCACCTATAAAAATTGAACTAAAACTTGGGGTTTATCCAGTGAGCCTAAGACAATACCACATCCCACAGAAGGCTAAGAAGAACATCCAATCCTATCTGGATAAGTTCATACGGTATGGTATCCTAAAATTCTGTACTTCCCCCTGGAACACCCCATTGCTGCCTGTTCAAAAGCCCGGTACAGATGAGTATCGACCTGTGCAGGACTTGAGAGCAGTCAATGATGCGGTTGTTAGTATACATCCAGTTGTACCCAATCCATATAACCTGCTTGCTTTAATTCCGGGCGGGGCTACTTACTTCACAGTCTTAGATCTCAAAGATGCCTTCTTTTGCCTCCGAATTGCCGCAGAAAGTCAATGTATTTTCGCTTTCCAATGGGAGAACGCTGTAACGGGCTCAAAACGCCAAATGACTTGGACAAGACTGCCCCAAGGGTTTAAAAATTCACCTACCCTATTTGGTTCAGCCCCAAGTCAAGATCTACTGGATTTCGAGTCTATCCCAGGAGAATGTGTATTGTTACAATATGTAGATGACTTGTTGATAGCAGCAGTTACAAAAGAAATCTGTCAGCAAGCAACGCACGATCTACTGCACATTCTCTGGAAGGCAGGATACAAGGTGTCCAGGAAGAAGGCTCAGTTGTGTTTGCCAACTGTCAAGTATCTGGGATTCCATATCTCTGAAGGTCAAAGGATTATGGGGCCAGAGAGAAAAGAAGCTGTCTGCCAAATACCAATACCCAAGAATAGAAGACAAGTGCGAGAATTCTTGGGGGCAGCAGGCTTCTGTAGGATATGGATTCCCAGCTATGCGATACTAGCAAAACCTCTGTACGCAGCTATCAAAGGTACAGAGCACGACCCCTTCTTATGGACCCAAGAACAGCAAACGGCATTTGAAGATGTGAAGAAGGCTTTGATGAGTGCCCCAGCATTAGGTCTACCTGATCACATACGACCATTCTACTTATATGTACACGAGCAAAGAAGAATGGCTGTGGGAGTATTGACACAGTACTTGGGATCATGGCAAAGACCTGTTGCCTACATGTCTAAGCAACTGGATGCAGTGGCCAGCGGACTTCCACCTTGTCTAAGAGCCGTAGCTGCAGCCGCCCTGCTAGTAGCTGAAGCCGATAAACTCACTCTGGGTCAAGAACTTTATGTACGAGTCCCACATGCAGTACAGACGTTGTTGGATTACAAAGGAAATCATTGGTTTAGTAACAGCCGTATGACCAAGTATCAAGCAATGTTGTGTGAAAACCCAAGAGTGCATTTAGAGACTGTAAACACCTTAAATCCAGCTACCCTTTTGCCACAACCTACTGAAAGTCAACATGATTGTTTGGAAGTAATGGATGAAGTATTCTCAAGTAGACCAGATCTTCGTGATTTTCCCATCCAGAACCCCGATGTTCAATATTATACCGACGGCAGTAGTTATGTGAAAGAAGGGATCCGCTATGCAGGATATGCAGTAACAACAATAGACAAGGTGATAGAAGCTCGGCCACTGGCGAAAGGAACATCAGCACAAAAGGCAGAATTAATAGCACTAACACGAGCGTTACAATTGGCTGAAGGTTTAAGAGTGAATATCTATACGGACTCTAAGTATGCGTTTTTAACCACTCATGCCCACGGAGCTTTGTATAAAGAAAGAGGACTACTGAATTCAGAAGGCAAAGAAATCAAGTACGCAGCTGAAATCCTACAACTATTGGAAGCAGTGTGGGAGCCGAAAGAAGTCGGTATCATACATTGTCGAGCGCATCTGAGAGGAGATGGTGATGTAACCAAAGGAAATCGGATGGCAGATAGTGCAGCTAAGCGTGCTGCTGAATCAGGAAGACAGGAGTATGTGGGGCATATAGCTGCTCTAATACCAACCCCACTGTCTCAATGGACTCCAGTTTATACAACTCAAGAAGAGGAGTGGTTAAAGACTGAACCGGGAAAGTATTTGGAGAACAAGTGGTATCAGCTAGAAGATGGAAGAATAGTCATACCAGCATCACTAGCGGTAGAAATTGTCCAAAATTATCACAACGGGACACATTCTGGGAGAGACAGTACTGAAGAATCTCTCAGGAAACATTTCTACATACCAAGATTGTCCAACTTGACTCAGGCCATTGTACGCAGATGTGTAACGTGTGCTAAGAATAATGCAAGACAAGGACCAGTAAAGCCACCAGGAGTCCAGTTTATGGGGGGACTCCCCATGTCCGATCTACAAATAGACTTTACAGTGATGCCTAAATCGGGTGGACATCGTTACCTGCTGGTAATTGTGTGCACCTATTCAGGCTGGGTAGAAGCATGTCCTACTCGTACAGAGAAAGCAGGAGAAGTTGTGAGATTCCTGCTACGAGAAATAATACCCCGATATGGACTACCCTGTTCTATAGGATCGGACAATGGTCCAGCTTTTGTTCACCAGTGCCTACAACAACTGACTCATATGCTTGGTATAAAGTGGAGGCTTCATACTGCATATAGACCCCAGAGTTCTGGTAAGGTAGAGAGAATGAATAGAACTATTAAGAACCAGTTGGCTAAAATGTGTCAGGAAACCCAACTTAAGTGGAACGTTCTCTTACCTATAGCTCTATTGCGAATCCGCAGTACCCCTACCAGAAGGATGGGCCTCTCTCCTTTTGAAATTATGTATGGACGACCACCTCCCGTACTTGGTAACTTAAGGGGGGATTTGAGTCAGTTGGGAGAAGGAATTACTCGGCAGCAGGTTGTAGAGTTGGGTAAGACTATGGAGGAGGTACAGAAATGGGTACAAGATAGATTACCTGTGAATATTTATCCCCCTGTTCATAGTTATCATCCAGGAGACCAAGTGTGGATTAAAGAGTGGAATAATGTACCGTTAGGGCCCAAGTGGAGAGGTCCTTATGTTGTTCTTTTGTCTACCCCTACAGCGATAAAAGTAGCAGAAGTGACTCCGTGGATACATCACTCCAGGGTTAAACCAGCAGCAGTCGATTCTTGGCAAGTTACAGCAGATCCAGAGAATCCCTGCAAGATCCGGTTGAAACGCACTACTCAGTCGGAGTAACGAGGAATTATTGTGGATTACAAATTTTATTGTTACAGGTGTGAGTGAGAAGGCCATAATAAAGCCTGTCCGCTTACCAACACATAGTGTATAAGCCAGGAAAGTCTCGAAGGGACACCTGTGAAGACGAGCAGAACTCCATTCCCTGCAGCCCTCACATCCTGGAAGCTGAGGTTCCATCGCACGGACGAAGACTGAGGATGACGGCGAAAGATGTGCTTTTGATTGTGTTTATTTATATGTGTTTTTATATTCAGGAAGGTAGAGGTACCGACACTCCTAGCTGTGAGGTATGCATTAAGACTACGAGAACAGGTAACCATATTTCCCAAACCCTAATTTGGCATTCACAATACGAGTGTAAAGGAGATGTATCGAGATGTAGATACTTAAATATAGACTATAGTGTGTGCCATTTAGGAGTAGGAGAACCTAAGTGCTTCAGTCCGGAGTATCAACCTCGTACAATTTGGTTGACTCTCAGGAATGGAGATCCTCAGGGGACCCTAATTAATAAGACGGTGTTAGAATCCGTACATTCTTCGGGTGTTCTGCTATTTGATGCGTGTAAAGCGATATCGAGTGGTAGAAAGCCGTGGAATGTATGTGGGGATCTTAGATGGGAGAGGACGTATGGGTCTAATGATAAATATATTTGTCCCAGTAGTAAAAATAAATATGTAAGTCCTAGATGCCCAAATAAAGACTATAACTTTTGCCCATATTGGTCTTGTGTGGGGTGGGCGACTTGGGGACAGACAGTAGATAAAGACATGATAGTGACTAAGTTGCCGACTAGCCCTTATTGTAAGTCTATGGAATGCAACCCAGTCCATATACTTATTAATAACCCCGACAAGTTCCTAGATAAGTATGGCAATTTATTTGGGTTTCAGATATACGGGACGGGTTTAGATCCTGGGACATTATTGTTTATAGGAATAGAGACTGATACGGTATCCTCCCAGACTCATCAAGTATACCATTCCTTTTATGAAGAGATGAGTATAGATAATAAGATCCCCCATAACGCTAAAAACCTGTTCATTGACCTAGCTGAAAGTATTGCCGGTAGTCTTAATGTTACCAACTGCTATGTGTGTGGAGGTACTAACATGGGAGACCAATGGCCTTGGGAAGCAAAGGAGGTAATGTCCGGTTCTGAGGCAGTTGACCAACTAATATCTACACAAGCCGATTATCATTTGAGTGTTAGAGGTAAATCTGAGTGGAGATTAAAGACCTCCATCATAGGTTATGTTTGCATAGCAAGGAAAGGAATAATGTATAATACTTCTGTAGGAGAATTAACTTGTCTAGGGCAAAAAGCTTATGATGATGATACAAAGAATACAACTTGGTGGTCGGCTTCAAATGTCTCAGAACCATCTAACCCGTTTGCTAGATACGCCAATTTAAAGGATGTGTGGTTTGATCTATCCATCACATCTACCTGGAGAGCCCCAGCAAATTTGTACTGGATCTGTGGTAAGAAAGCCTATTCGGAGCTGCCACAGGACTGGGAAGGGGCATGTGTGTTGGGTATGCTCAAACCATCCTTCTTCTTGTTACCGATTGAAACAGGTGAGACTTTAGGTGTTAAAGTGTATGATGTGAATCATAGGAAGAAAAGGGGACCCATAGAGATAGGCACCTGGGAAGATAATGAATGGCCTCCCCAGCGTATCATAGATTATTATGGGCCAGCCACGTGGGCTGAGGATGGTACCTTTGGTTATAGAACCCCTATTTATATGCTCAACCGCATTATAAGATTACAGGCGGTGGTTGAGATTATCACTAACGAAACATCACAAGCGCTCAATCTTCTAGCGAAGCATAACACCAGGATGAGGACAGCAGTCTACCAAAATAGATTAGCCTTGGATTACCTTTTGGCAGTAGAGGGAGGTGTATGTGGGAAGTTTAACCTAAGCAATTGCTGTCTTCAAATAGACGACGAAGGGCAAGCAATAGCTGAGCTTACTAGCCATATGGTTAAACTAGCGCATGTGCCTACTCAGGTATGGAAAGGGTACAATCCAAGTAGTTGGTTTGGTAGCTGGTATGAGTGGTTTGGAGGGCTTAAGGCAGTGGTAGGTGGAGTCCTACTGATTTTACTGTTGTGTCTACTCCTACCGTGTCTTATACCCTTAGTAGTTAGGTCTGTGCAAAGCCTGATAGGAAGTATAGCAGAGAGGAAGGCTGCTGCACAGATAATGGCGATATATAAGTATAAGGCTCTAGATCAAGGAGAACCAATGCAGGAAGATGAGTGTTAAAAGATTCACATCATAAGATAAGTCTGGTCTGGTTCAAGGTAACTTGCGGTGTAAGCAAAACTAAGGTTATGTGATGCCTCAAGTAATTGTAAAATATCAAGAGGCATCAAAGGGGGGAATGTGGTGGAATCTCGGTAAAAATAAATTTAGTAGGCCGAGATTACCACGTGGCATGTGTACGTGCATATGCTGACGTATCGATCAGTTGGTTGCACGAGGCAAGATACGATCAGTAGTGTACGGAGCATGTGCAAGAATACAGGATATAGTATTCCCCCTCCTCCATTGTGCTGGACAAGCCATGCGGTCAAACAGGAAGTTAATTCTTATTTGTGTTGATTGGTTAAGAGAATGTGCGGGTGGAGCTTAATATGGGAGGAGTTATATGCCTATATAAGGAGCCTGCACTATTGTCCGGGGCTCAGAACTTGCTGTATTTTGGTGACATTAGTCCCTCTGAGTCCCGATCGGTGATCCAATAAAGAATCTCTTCCTTCCTGAAGAAACCTGTGTCCATCTCTCTGTGCTTGGCTTCCGTCAGTTTCTCCGGTATCATTACCTCTATCACTGGATGCCAATTGAGAAAGATGGTATGTATTATGATCTCGAGCAGTTTCAATCAAAATGGAGCTCTGTCACCTGGCACTTTCTGCCTATTGGCTTCTGTTTACTTGCTGCTCTTCAGTCCGAGTAAGGATTAAATGGGCAGCTACTGATAGGCCAAGAATGTCAGCATATCAATTGAAGACCACTGAGAAAAATATTGCATACTATTTTTTTCACTAGGTGCAGATTGATAGACTGGGTGCAGTTTAACTCCTGATGGTAATAAGAAGCTTTGATACTCTTACCCCATAACAACCTAAATGAGTTTAAGTTGTGGGGTGGGAGTGTTCCTTTAACTTTGATTGTATGTATTTGATGTATTTGAAGTATGTCCCCGCTAGTCTGTACTGCTTCCTTTCTCTGTGTCTTATAGCAATCCCTTGCAAAGCAATGTACTGAAATAATCTTATAGTGTTGGCCACAAAGCAGTATATTTTTCAAAATCACTGCAGTAATGTTGTTAATATAAACAAATCCTTGTGATATTGTACTTGTACAGTAATGAGGTTTTTTCGAGTTTACCCAACAATACAGCACAGTTGGATCAATAACACATCATCTCCATAATATAGTCTTTACACCCATATCATATAGAGGATTGATCTCAGATATAATATTGTGTTCCAAACATCATAAATCATTATGTGTTGTTTCACTATTTAATCTCCATGTAACCCAGTGTCAGTTATGCAAAGCTCTTCGCATTTCTAACACAGTGTGAATAAACCCTATTTGAATTTTAAAGGGGGGAAGATGCCGTGAGATCTGTGCATTAGAGAGAGCATGGAAAGAGCACATCAGTGCCATCGTTTTATTTCCACTGATATCAATTCCAACTTGTTTTTATGAAAAGTGACAAAATAACCCACTATATTGTGTATGTACCATTCATAATAAGCAGTGAGAAGCTGAAACAATTACGGTATATAGTTTTTGGGGTTGTAGGAGGATGTTGTTTATGGATACTGTTGTGGGCTGATGATAATTCATGATACGAAGGTGTGATATGTGGCATTGTGGTCCTATTCTGAGATATGTTTTTTTCCATTGAGTAATTCAGGATTTCATAGAGTTCCGAGGTACTTAGGGGTGCTGCATTTATTGAGGAGCACTGTATGGTGTTGTCTGGTGCTGATGGATGTGATAGGGTTAAGTGGTGCTGGTTGGTGTGGAAATATCTGGTCTGGTATCAAAGGGTGCTGTGTTCTGAATAATACTGATAGATGCTGTATTGTGTTTAGGGGTGCTGTAAAGTTTGTGTTAAGATAGTATGGATGCAAGTCTGATGCTGATTTGCGGTATTAATGCTGTGGTTGCCAGCTGTGAACACGTAAAAGCCAAACTTAAAAAAAAAAAAACTCACGCCATGCCAGTTTCAAAATGTATCTATAACAAATTTTAAAGCAGTAAATCTATAATCTATAATAAATACAACTGATACATTTATTTGCTTTTGGAACTGTTACAGTTTTACTAACCTTCTACCCAGTGATGGAACTAATGAATAGAGGACCCTGGCGCTAGAATATTTTTTGAGGCTGCCAAAAGATGCTGTACAGGCAGGACAGGTCGATTTTCATGTGGGCTGCTCCTGAATGGAGCCGGCTGTTACGGTCGGTGAACACTGGTGAAGATTTTTTTAGTAATAAATACATTTACTGTGCAGGGTACCTACAATGAGGGGTGGAGGGGTAGAGATAGGTATTTGAAGGAGGAGCTGGACATCCCGATTGTTCCTCGCAATGTGGACTGTCACTTGCAGAATGTTGCTGGGATACGTGACATCATCCCTGATCCAACCTGATCCAGGCCTGAAACAGCCTGGGGGAGAAGGATGCAGGATCCAACAGCCAGAAAATTGTGCTGGCCTAGTAAGCAGTACGGTCAGCCAGTGAGCTACTGTAATTTCTGGAAAGGGATTATGCCCTGCTCACTTTGTCTGTGAATGTGTATCAGCAGTCAGTGATTTGTATATAAGTGAATGTGTATGTATTTCAGTGTGTATGTGTTTCTCTGTTTTTGTGAGTGTATGCATATTCAAATTGTGAGTAAAAAATAAGTTAGACTTATTTTATATAGTTTATGAGACTGTAAAATATATATTTTTATTTAATTAGTATTTATTTTACTTGAATTCACACCATTAAATAAAACATATACACATTCAAGTGACACCCCCTCTTTAATTTAAATACATACATTAATTATATATCCAATCATTCAATATATATATCTCCTAATATCGTGTAGATTCCCCCTGGTGCTGCCAAAACAGCTCTTATGCATTGAAGCATGGACTCAGTAAGACCTACTTCCAGCACAAGAAATTCAAGAACTGACTGTTCACTTGCTGCCGAATATATTGAATATATCCCACCATTTGATAGGTGCCATCATAAGGATAGGTAGGGGTGGGTGCTGTCCTATCTCAGAGGGAGAGACAGGATACTCCTTTGCATCCATGTGGGTACTTTTCTAGAAAGTTGTCTCCGGCCGAGCGTAATTATGATATTGGAAACAGGGAATTGTTGGCCATTATACTAGCGCTTAAAGAATGGCGACACCTTTTAGAGGGTTCCAAGGATCCCCTTTTGATCATCACGGATCACAAAAATTTGGCATATATTGGTGATGCTAAACGACTGTCCCCTAGACAGGCCAGATGGTCTTTGTTCTTATCCCGCTTTAACTTTATTATCACTTACAGACCTGGTCCCAAAAACGTTAAAGCTGATGCCCTTCTAGACAGCTTGATATTGAATCAGAACGAGAACAAGAGAAGTCCCCTATTGTTCCTCCTGAGTGTATCATTGCTTTCACTATTCTCTCCCTGTCATCCCCTTTGCTTTGTGCTATTATGGTGGTTCAATCCCAGGCACCTTGCAATAAACCTCTGGATAAATTGTTTATTCCATAGTGTTACAGAAAGGAAGTAATGAGGGTATTCCACGACAATGTGACTGCGGGGCATCCGGGCATTAATAAGACCATTTCCGCTGTCTCTAGATCTTTTTGGTGGGATTCACTCAGGAGAGATATCAAGGAATATGTGGAGGCCTGTTCTGTGTGTGCAGTCTCTAAGGTTCCTCATAAACTTCCGTGTGGATTGTTACAGCCACTTCCTGTACCTAGTGTTCTATGGTCCCACTTATCCATGGATTTCATTGTGGAACTTCCAAGTTCTAATGGCAACACCACCATCCTTATGGTGGTTTACCGCTTTTTCTTCTTCTTACCATCCTCAAACCAATGGAATGGCTGAGAGGGCTAACCAGTCATTGGAATTGTATTTGCGTTGTTTTGTTAATAGCACAAAAAATAACTCGTCCGAACTACTAACTCTTCCGGACATAGTCCATTCTTTGTTAATAACAGTCGTCATCCTACTGTGCTGCCGGCTGTTTTCTCTAACACGGCTATCCCTGCTCTGGATGATCACCTCACTGCTATTCGTGAAACTTGGACCAAAGTTCAGTCCGCTCTCGAAACTGCGGCTGCTCATTTCAAATTTCAGGCTGATAAACGGCAGGGTGCCAACCCTGTTTAACAAGTGGGTGAGAGGGTGTGGTTATCATCGTGCAACGTTAAACTAAAAGTTCCTAGCATAAAGTTTGCCCCAGATTCCTTGGTCCATTTTTTATCATTAGGAGAATTAATCCTGTCTCCTATTCTCTGGCACTTCCTGCCTCCTTACGTATTCCCAATACCTTTCATGTTTCCTTGATCAAACCACTTATTTGCAATAAGAATACTGTCCCAAGTATTCCTCCTTCCCCATTCAGATGGAATATTATGAGGGGTCTAAGTACAGAATCTTATCGATCAAAACCACTAAAACAGTCATACCTCTCAAGCATTATGAATCTGGTGGAGATGTTGCCGGAGAGGAACACATAGGATGCAGCTATAAGAAAACTCAGATTCTCTTAAAATATGCTAATCTCTCTCTAATTCATGCTTTCATATTTCAAGTAAATCCATAACCCCTAACAGCAGTGTCCAGTAAAGCAGAAGCCAATGTGCAATGTAAAAGGGTGGGCCACTGACACGGATCATGTAACCAGAACTCCCGAGAGGGACGAACATGCCCAAAAAGGAGGCGTCTGCCCAACGAATTGAAAGGCTAGCCTGGCATGAATACATGTCAGGCTGCCTGCCAATCATGCATGCTGGCAAACAGCACCTTGAGCTTGGCATAAATGCGTCTAATGATGCGCACGCTCCATGCTTTCTAAGGACTGTCCCCTAGCACTCACATGTCCACTTGTCTTCTTATCTTCTTACTAGCAGGCAGAAGCTCCTGGTATACAGTCTGAGACAAAGAAAGAGTGGATGTAGTGAGTGTAAAAGAAAGGGAACATGTCACAGTGTTAGAAAGACCAAAGTCAGCATTACCTTAACTAAATTAATTTAAGCTAGTCCAGTTTTGTCTCCTTATATCCCTCTTAAGTTTCCATACTTAGCAAGGGTATGTGAAGAGTAGTTAGAGTTGCCACCTTTCTTGGAAAAAGAAAATACAGGCCTTTGCATTACTAATTATGTATGCATGACATCACATAATGTAAATCACAAGGAGTGACATAAGAGAAAATTCTGTAAAATCACCAAAAAACTACTTACAGTTTGATTCTGCTGTATAGATGGATTGCTCTCAGTGTCTCCCTGTCTCCCAGGTCTCCCAGTGTCCCCATGTGTCCCCACGTCGCCCAGTGTCCCCTAGTGTCTGTGTCCCAATGTCTCCCACTGTCCCCATGTCACTAGGGGACCCATGTCACTCTGTGAGACATGGCGACACAGACACTTGGGGACACTGGGAGACTTTGGGACATTAGGGGACACTGATACTAAGTATCACAGTGCCACTATGTATCACAGTGTCTCAGTCGGTGCTGTTAATGCAGAGTAATCTCTGTTTGTATTGCCAGTAGTACTGGCAACCATAAGAGTAGTGTGTAAAAAAAAGTTGTTTTTTTTTTTTTTTAATCAATGGTCTGCAGCTCCATCAGCCCCTATGTTAATCCGCCCTGGATAAAAGTGGTTGGATGGAGAAAGATGAAGTCAAACAAGGACAGTCATAAAAAAAAATACTCTTACAGAAACACACTGCTTAAAATACACCAATGCATATAATCACAGTAACATCCTGTAAAGAACACTCCTGCATACACACACTCATGCAAAGACAGAGTATGGCTTCACTCAGACACCACACAACCAAAGCAAAGACTCACTCCACGCAAAAATCAACACACACACAGAAACTGCTTAACAGCTCCCCACATACAGCTTTCAGCCTCCTCTACACACACACAACACTCGGCCACTGCATGCTTTCACAAACACAGCCCATAGCCACCACACAACACTCAGCCAACGCCACTAGCAAAGTCCAAATGCACTAGGAGAGGGCACAAATCTGGTATCCTAGGGTCCTAGGCAATCTCATGCTGAATTTGCTTCCCATTGCCCCCCCCCCCCCACCTTAACTGTCTGCCTCAGCAAACACCACTGGAGGTACAAGCACAGATGGAAAGAATCTGACAGCAGAGGCACAAGAACTCTCAGAGAGACTAACCAGATGAAGGACATCTTCATCAGAACAATCTATAGTCCCTCTGCAAGTGTGAGAAGTACTTACAGGGGACAGAGCACTATAATGGACAGCAGGATAAATGCTTGTAGAAGGGTTCTCATGCTCTCACCTGTCACTCAATCCTGACTTAGACCTCCTTATTCATTATCAAGGATTGATTGACAGATGGAAATTGATTGGCAGATGGACATTTTTCTAAATGTATTGAATTAAAATCGCCAAATATTGCTAACATTTTTGCTAGCAAAAAATATAGCTAAAATTGAATGCCCTTTAACATAAGCCTAGTTTTGTGTATCATGACAGGTACACTTTAAAAATGTTAACTACAGATGTGATTCCTGTGTTCAACGTGAAATCATAAACATAATTTTAAACATTAGGGGTTTCTGCCAAATGTAGTTTAGTTTACAATATAATATTCTTTTTGTCTCTATTACCCCAATGTATAATGCAATGCTATTCTGTCTATTTCATTGGAGAGACTTAAAATGTAATTCTGAATGTTTGCAAAAGAGATTAAGTTTTGAGACGTCACATCAACATCAACCAGATGGTTTGATGTCTCCCACCCAGGGCCACATTTAAATGTCTCTGCGTGGTGTAAATCCACTTTGAATTCACAAACTCACATGACGGATTGATTCACACACACAATTTGTTATTTGCAGCATGTCCTGTACAGATTCATCATAATTTGTGTTGTGGCAGGCAAGATTATTTGTCCAGAAATATGTATAGAATGAACATCTGCAAACAGTTATACATAAAACAAAAAAGAAATAATAAGAAAGTAGAGCACCAACTTAGAATAACATTTCAAGCCCGTTCTGTGCGTTTGTTAGCAATATGACCAGCACAATAAGGAGATGATACTGTATTCTCTATAACGTGATACCATTCACTTCTTGAATAGCCAATATTTTAACTATTATTACAAAAGAGGGCACTGTGTTCTAGAAAATCTTAAAATCTGTACCAGTTTGGGTTGCAATTTGGGATGGCTGGGCCACTGCAGCCATCCCATATTGTTCCAATTTTCTTGTTTTTTATATCACAAAAATACACAGAAAGTAAAGAAACAATATGGCTTGTTTACTTGCACATTAAAGGGTTATTGCAAACACCATGATTACTTGATTTGAAGTGGTCATGGTGGTAGGAGTCTGCCTACTTTTTTGGAGTTTTTTAGTGGTGTGCCAGGGGCTATTTGCACCCCAGCACAAGTGACTTAAGCAGCCCAGAACTCAATTCTGTTCATATTTTACGTCTGCCGTAAGCGTGCGGTCAACCAGCGTATACGTTTTCTCTCTTCCAGCTTTGCATTCCTGATAAGTAAATTTTTTATTTTTTTTGTTGGCAGGTTTACTGCACACGGGAGCGGGGAGGGCTAATTCAGGTTTTTTACACAGAAAAAGCCCTCACCCCTTCCAGCGTGTTAGAGTAACTCTGCATTGCACAGATTTTCATTAATATGTCGTCATGAACCCTATGATTTATCATCACTGCGATAATTTTAGGATTTCCACCACAGTTGTAGTGACCTGACAGCCAACTAGCAAACCTACAACAGGGTTTTATACTTAACTCTTTCCACACCTCAGCTAATAGTGTCACAATTGCAATGTGGCTTTCTGTGGGTTCACCTTAAAGAATAGGACAGTTTATAGTGTAAATGTATTTGCTGTACTAAGTGCATAGGTGGTGCCGAAAAAAAAAAATATATAACGAGAAAAATAAATACAAATTTTTGGGGGATGACTACCAAGAGCTCTGACAAACCAGACCAGGGTAAGGCAGCCTTCTGCACTTCAGATGTTTTCGACTACATCTCCGAAAATGCTCTTACAGCCTTAATACTGGCAACGCATTAGGGGAGATGCTTTCCACAACATCTGGAGTGTTGAAGGCTGCCTTCCCCTGAACCAGACTGATGTTCTGAATAGTTCTAATTTCAGTATCAGGAATACACTTTCACAGGTTATCAGCTTGAGTGTAGTGGATAGAGTTTACCTGCTCATCCAAATAACGATTCGTTTGGACTAAATGTATTTATATATTAGTTTGCATAAGTTAGCAAAGTCCTTAATATTTCCTAGAAACCTGGTTCATCCTGACAATCCTGCGTCCTCCCTGCCAGAGGCTACTCTGACTTTCTGGGTCAAGTGTGACTGGCTGAGGCTGTCCATCGTGGACAATTTTAAAGAACTTCATGGGTACCTTAAATATTTTGAATCACCATGGTGACTCTTAGGGGAGTCACATAATTTCTCAATGGAAAATGCCCCCACCCCAGTAAGCGCAAAGCCAATAAAATTTAGTTATAAAAAGCCTTAGCCAGGTTCAGAGCATTTCTTTTCAACCTTGGCTAATTTGGTTTAACATGGTAACTTCATTAATAAATGTTCCACAACTCTCTGTTTACTGAATAAACCTCCTGATTTAAAAAGCCTTTTTTACCTTGTAATTGTTCCAAGAAAGACTTCTTCCTGACCTGGTCCTGGACTGTAAACCACTGGGAATCCATTGTACGTGGTATCATTAAGGATACTGGCCAACGAGAACACATTTTCCTTTAGGTGGATAGCTTTACATTTCTTCATGACATCTTTGGCAGCGAACAATTCCAGGTTTACCCTAAAAGACAGAAAGCAGATAAGCAATTGGTTATTTTAGTAAACAGGATACATAGCAATGCATGTTAGTGTTTGATGAGCTATGTGTCCATAAATTGCTTCAAGATGAAATGCTATACAAACAGTCTGTCTATTGTGTGTCTATAATAATGTAACCAACCAGCAAATGTCCTTACAAAGCATTACCTATGCAGTGTCTCCGTCTGACTAATCAAATGCAGACTTTAACTCAGTGAGAATTGGCAAGCCTGCCTGTACATTTCATATTGTGTGTATTCGATCTGAGGATCCGATAACAGAAAGGAAAGAACTCAATATATCAACAACAACCCAACACCTAACGTGTCCAATACTTCCAACGAGGATTTGGAATTAATATTATTTTATTTATGGGGTGATATTGTAATCTGCAGTATTGCTAAAACGGCTAAACAAAACGTACAAATAACTCAAGACAAGTGATTTAGAAACACAGATACAAGAGGTGATGAGCTCCCTGTTCCTTGCTCAGAAGAGATTACAGAATAACAGAAGGTGTGCATAGTCACACAGAAGGTAAAAGTGTGATATAACTAGATGGGGAGGTTGCCAGGCCATATCAGCCTAATACATTAATTGTTATAATTATATTACATATACGGTAGCTTTAAAGTAAGAATATGTAACATATTGGAGATGGCAGATTTAAAGTTGTTTTGGCTTAAAACAGAATGTTTTAGAGAGGAATTAAAGGAACACCCAAGCACCATGTGAAGCTATAGGTTTTACATAACCAGATAGCTATTTGATTTCTTTGATTTTTTTTGCATTTACCAATTTAATTAAAAAATTAGTGGGTGGAGTTCATCTGGATGACATAAGTCCGGTTGATGCTTACAATAATGCTAAGCACGGAATAATGGTCAGATGAGGTCAGGGACAGTACTTACTTAAATGGTTACTCCAACCGTCATTACCACTTTAAAAATTAAAAGTGATCATGGTGGTAGGAATCTGTATGTGCAGCGTTTCTGCATAAGCTCGGCATATACTGAGATATCTTTTGTGCTGGGGGCTAGTTGCACAGCCCAGAACAGAATGTAAGTTTTGTGCAAAAAATACGTCTGTTGTCAGTGCACACTGCTCGTTGGGGACAGACATTATCAGATTCTACCCTTTTAAATAGTGCCAGCAAGGAGAAGCATTAATATACCCTCATTCCCTTTTTTTTTTTTTTAGCCTTCGCCACCTACTTGCAATGGTTAATGCTGTTTTTCTACTATTTCCCCTCACTCAGTTGTTTATCCCTGAACCCCTCAATCCCCTCCCTGGCTCTGAGCGTGCATGTGCTCTGAGCGAGTGTAATCATATGCTTCTCAATGAAAAGCATGTGATTGGACCTCACAAGGGAACGAGTGATGTCGGAATGAGCATAGGTACCAGTGGGGAGGGAGCTTTGTCCACTGCTGGATTCCAGGTAATTGTAAAGCATGTTTTACAGCAGGGCTGTCTAACCTGCGGCCCCCCAGATGTTGCTGAACTACAACTCCCATGATTCCCTGGCTATCTGTTTCATTGAAAGAATCATGGGAGTTGTAGTTCAGCAACATCTGGGGGGACACAGGTTGGACAGTCCTGTTTTACAGGGCTTTGCATGGAGAAAGGGTCATTACTAATGTCCAATAGTACAATGTAAACTAAAAAAAAATTTTTTATGAAAAAGGGTTGGAGTTTCCCCTTAAGGTAGCACAGACAGCTACCTTAGGACAGCCAGTAAGTAAAATGCACCCCAGTCAGCCAAATCATGCAGAGGGTGCTGTGGCCCTAACATGAGCTGTGAGATCTGCCTCAACACCCCAATGCACACACCACTGTATAGGGGCACAGAGATCTTCTATTGGTGCTGAGTTTGCATGTCCCTTTAGCGTGCATCGGCACTATTACTGACAGCATGTCCCATTTTGCAATATGTTTTGCAATAAGTGCAGATTTCAATAGAAACTGGTATTTTTTATAAATAACCTGGTTACACACCCATGGCTTTCAAGCCAACAACAGATCCTGTTACTTCCTGGTTTGGCTAGCTCAATATAGCTAAACGCAAGAAGCAGCAATTACCAAGAGCACCTGCCTTGCAAAGAATTCTCATTGAGCTGCATTGGGAAGTCTGTTATTGGACAGCTACAGAAAGTCTGGATGGGGTTAATAGGGGAGGGCTTGCAAAGCCTGCAGGCAAGAGAAATGCAGGTTTTGCAAGAGGTTTTTAGAAATACCCCCAATGAAAAAAAAATGCATAATTTAAAGCATGCATGTTGTCATTTGAGGTATACATTCTAAACAGTAAGGTTTATTTTGTACTTGGTCAGTGGGGTGTCCCTTTAAGGGATGTGAGACCACAACATGGCACTGATTCAAATCCTAGAGGAGTCCAAATAGGACCAGGCCACTTGCCTCACAATAGTGTTGATAAGACCTGCAGGGGTGATGGTACTGCGGTCTCTTGTTCCTTTCCCAGCTGCTGAGTACAAGTGATTATAGCTCCAGCAGGGGGTAGAGATGAATACAGCTTCCAGACAATCCTTCCCAGTAGATAGAATATTCCTTCCCCAAACATGAGCCAAGACTTCATGAAGGGTGTAGCACAACTCAAGCTTTATTGAAACAGACTGGCTTTTATGGGGGATCCTCATGCAAGAGGACCTCCCAAAACAAACAAACATATCACCAATCACAGTACAGTATTTTCTTAATACACGCCCTTCCTCTGCCTGGGAAATAGTGAGATAAGTTAAGGAGTAAATCAATTATCTCCCGGCAGAGGGCACACATTTTACCCAAACGTTGGAACACCCCTTTCCCCACAAGGTATCCCCACAAAATACATATCCCCTGATAGCCCCGATCTGGGAGGTAAACATATCCACATTTCACCCAGATCGGTTCAGGGGTTCTTAAAAAGTGTGGAAGTCTTGTTTTACCGACCACACACAAGGCTCCTGCCCAAAACAGTTCCACGAATTCAGTGTGTGTGGTCGGTCAATTGGAGAAAAAGGCGAAAGCGGTCAAAATACCGAAGATACCCTCCTGGCTCATAGGAGCGATTGTTCCCCTGGTCCATACGAACATAACTACCGAATGCCGCTCTTCTGGGTGTTCGGCAAGTGGGAGAAGCGGGCGTTCGGTAGTTCTCAGCGGTACTTCGTACGGTCGAGTGTCCGATTTTAGTTCCAGACACTCGACGACCAAGTCCCGCTGACTCGCCTCGTGCGAACAAGATGGCCGCCGTTTTCTTTTCCTCGTGGCGTTCGGCTATACGAACAGCGGCCACCCAGGGAACACTTAATTGCCGGTGCTTTAGATCACAACAAGCCAGGAGGGAGGTCGGGGTTCGGTAGTTCAAACTGCCGAACGAATAATCCACTATAGGCAGAAAAAGGAAACAAAAATGCACAGAAATAGAAGAAAAGGTCGGATGAGGTATCTTTTCTTCACATTACTCCCCCTTAGTTCCATGGGTCGGCATACCCGCCTAGACCCTGCCGGGTTGGCTAGGGGATGTCCGGGTGGTATCATTAAGAGTCCAAGTCTGTCTGACGGGAAAGCATTACCATCAGCATTACCGTTCTGTTTGCCCGGACGGTACTGTAGTGTAAAATTGTATGGTTGCAACGCTAAACTCCAGCGTAGCAACCGGGGATTGTCTCCAGAGACTCGGTTGAGCCAAATGAGGAGGTTGTGATCAGTCAGTAACGTAAAAGCTCGGCCGTAGAGGTACGGTTGGAGTTTCTTTAAGGCCCATACCAACGCCAAGCATTCTTTTTCCACGGTGGCATAGCTGACCTCACGAGGTAGTAACTTCCGACTGAGGTATGCCACCGGGTGTTCCATGCCATCTTCCCCCACCTGGCTCAGCACGGCTCCCAGCCCAAACATGGAGGCATCTGTGTGAACGAGAAATGTCTTATTAGGGTCTGGGGCCACCAATACTGGAGCTTTGCTCAGAGCTGCCTTAAGGCTTTGGAACGCTGCTGCAGACTCCGGGGACCACGATACCTGCTTGGGTAGGGCTTTTTTGGTTAGATCGGTGAGGGGCTTGGCTAGAGTGCTATACTCGGGGACAAACTTGCGGTAGTACCCTGCTGTGCCTAAGAAAGCTAATACCTGGGTCTTAGTGCGGGGTTGGGGCCAATTTGCTATGGCCTCTATTTTGGCGGGCTCGGGCCGCTGCTTACCCGACCCTACCCGATGCCCTAAGTACTGGACTTCTGCCATGCCCACATGGCACTTCTCGGGTTTCAGGGTAAGGCCGGCTTCCTGTAACTTGTTAAACACCAAAGACAAGTGTCCCAGGTGAGCTTCCCATGTGCCGCTGTAGATGGCGATGTCATCCAAGTAGACACATGCGAAGTCCTGCATTCCTTCCAGAAGTCGGTCCGCCATCCTTTGAAATGTAGCCGGGGCATTCTTCATCCCAAACGGCATAACCTTAAATTGGTATAGCCCGAATGGGGTGACGAATGCTGACTTAGGGATGGCAGCCGGGTCTAGCGGAATTTGCCAATAGCCTTTACACAGGTCTAGGGTAGTCAGGAAGTGTCCACTGGCCATGCGATCGAGCAATTCGTCCATCCGTGGCATAGGGTAGGCATCCGTGATTGTCCTGTCGTTCAGTTTCCGGTAGTCAATACAGAAGCGAGTCGTGCCGTCTCGCTTCGGTACTAACACTACCGGAGACGCCCAGGGACTTTGGGAAGCCTCAATAACCCCTAGTTCGAGCATTTCTTGGAGCTCCTTCCACATGCTCGTGCGTACTGCTGCCGGTATACGATAGGGCTGCTGTCTCAAGGGGTTTTCCCCCTGGGTCTCTACCCGGTGCACTGCGGCAGAGGTGTATCCGGGTAGAGAGGAGAATAGCCCACCGTATTCCTGCAGCAGGTGCTTAGCGTCTGCCTGCTGGGGGGGGTCTAGCGTGTCTCCTAACCCGACTTGTTCTACCGTCCCGGGGTTAGCTGCTAGTAGGTCTGGTAAGGGGAGTCCCTCACTATCATCCGTGGATGGGGCGCATATGGCAGCCACATCTTCAGAGCGTCCGTGATAGGGTTTCAACATGTTTACATGAAAGGCTCGTCGTACCCTTTCATCTGAACATTTGGCCATGATATAAGTGGTGTCGCTAATTTTCTCTACTATTTTAAATAGCCCCTGCCAGGCGGCTTGGAGCTTGTCCTTTTTGGACGGTCTGAGAGCTAGTACCTTTTGCCCTATTTCCAGGTTCCTATCTCTTGCCCCGTGGTCATACCATTGTTTCTGGCGCTTCTGGGCCGCCCGCAAGTTCTCCCGAACTGACTCGGTTAGGGCCTGCAGGCGGTCCCGAAACTCCAGCACGTATGGCAGGACTGGGACTCCCTCCTCTCCTGTGTTGCCCTCCCAGTGCTCCCATATGAGGTCCAGGGGTCCCCGAACTTTTCTCCCGTAGAGGAGTTCGAAGGGGGAGAACCCTGTGGACGCCTGAGGCACTTCCCGGTAGGCAAACAGGAGGTGAGGTAGAAACTTCTCCCATTGTCCGTAGGACTCTGTGAACGCTGTGAGCATTTGTTTAACCCCTTAAGGACACATGACATGTGTGACATGTCATGATTCCCTTTTATTCCAGAAGTTTGGTCCTTAAGGGGTTAAGCGTGCCGTTAAACCGTTCACAGAGTCCATTCGTCTGGGGGTGATAGGGGGAGCTAAATAAGGGTTTGACCCCGCAGCTCTGCCACAACTGTTGAGTTACAGTTGTCGTGAACTGGGTCCCTTGGTCGGAAAGTATTTCTCGGGGAAACCCTACCCGGGAAAAGATCTTAACCAGAGCCTCTGCAACCGTCTCCGCCTCAATGTTGGAGAGCGCCACCGCCTCAGGGTATCTGGTGGCATAGTCCACTACCGTGAGTATGTAGCGCTTCCCGGAGGAGCTGGGTTTGCTGAGAGGCCCCACCAGGTCCACTGCCACCCGTTAGAAGGGCTCGTCAATTATAGGTAGGGGTCTTAACTTGGCCCTAGGGTGATCCCCCCTTTTCCCTATTCTTTGACAGGTATCACATGTTCTACAGTAGGACTGCACATCGGTGGATACCCCTGGCCAGAAGAACGTCTGGGTAAGGCGGTCCTTAGTTTTCTTGATACCCAGATGTCCGGCTAGCGGGATATCATGGCTGAGCCTTAGAAGTTCTGCCCTGTATTTCCGGGGTACTACCAGTTGCCTTTTTATAACTTGCGCTGCCCCACTCCCCCGGTAACCCTGTACAGCAACCCCTTATCCCATTGGAATCCCTCGTGGGTATTACCTTCCCTGGGTGTCCCTACTGCCTTCCTGTAACCGGCTATGGTGGGGTCTGTTTGTTGGGTTTGGCCAAAGTCTTGGGGGGTACCCCAGAAGGGGATAGGGTTAGGGGCGGCTACGGGGTTTTCAGTTCCTACCTGTGGTTCCTCGGATTGTGTCGGTCCAGCTCGGCGGGCTTGCGCCCTAGTAGTCACTGTGCAGGCTCCAGCAGGTTCGGATTGCACCAGCTGTGAAGTCAGGCACCCCAAATCATTCCCCAACAAAACTTCCGCTGGTAGTCCCGCCATAATGCCTACTTCCATCGGCTTTGCGCCATTGCCCCAATTTAGCTGTACCCGGGCGGTGGGTATCTTGTGGATGGCACCCCCGGCCACTCGTACTGCTACAGTCCTGTGGGTGCGGGCCTTGGCAGCTACGGTGTGGGGTTGTACTAGTGTCAGGGTGGCGCCCGTGTCTCGGAGCGCTTCTGCTTCTTGACCGTCTATGGTGACCAACTGTCTGTGGTGGACCCGGTTGTCGATTTCGGTTTGGGCTAGGTCTACCTCATGCAGCACGGCCCACTGTTCTGAGTCGGGTGATGGCTCTTCCACAGGGGTGTGCTGATAGTGGTGAGCTGCAGCCCTCGGGGTTTGTGAGGGCCGTTCCCAGCTGGTTCGGCTCCGCTGAGGGCAATGGATTTTGTAGTGCCCGGGCTGATTGCACTGGTGACATACCGGTGGAGGTCTCTGGGCAAAACCAGGCTGGGTTGTGGGGGCCACTGTGGGTGGTCTGGGGTTGGTCACAGGTCCTGGTGGTGGAGCACTGGATCTTACCAGAGGACGGTTCCCACTAGCTTCCCCCTTTCGGCCCTCATGATGCTCATCCGCCAGCTTGGCTGCGGCTTCGATGGTAGCCGGCTTTCGGTCTCTGACCCAATCCCTGGTGTCTGTTGGGGTGTGCTCAAAAAAATTTTCAAGTAAGAAGAGTTGTAGTACCTCTTCCAATGTGGTGGCCAGGCAGCCTTGTATCCAGTTTTGGGCCGCTCGATACAGCCTAAAAGCCCACTCAGTGTAGGAGTCTCGGCCCCCTTTCCGTAATGCCCGAAATTTCTTTCTGTAAGTCTCTGGGGTCACGGCATATCTAGCTAGCAGAATTTCCTTTACCTTGGCATAGTCATGTATGGCTGTGTCAGGAACTGCTCTGTAGGCCTCGGCTGCTCGGCCTGTGAGCTTGCTGCTTAAGATCGATGCCCATTGCTCTGATTCCAGACCCTCCAAAGTGCATTGACGTTCAAAATCCTGTAGATATGCGTCAATGTCTGTTTCTCCGTCCGCAAAGCTTTTAAATGCAGCATAGTTAATTTTTCTCCGCTGCCCTCCATTTATAGATCCTGTTAGGGACGCGCTATCTGCCTGGTTCAAGCTGGCCTGTAGGGCACTGCGTTCTGCGTTCACTTGTGCCAGGATTTGCGTTATCGCCTCAGGTGGGGGGTTCGGCCCATATAAATTTAGCCTCCACATCACCTTCTGTTGGAATTCCGCTTCCTCTCGGCTGACGTCCGCTCTGCTGCTGGTTTGGTCGCCCTCCATCAGTTCTGCCATGGGGGTAGCTTTTCTCTTGTTGCTTGCCACCTGGCCTCGGGCTTCCAGTAGATCTTGTAGCGTCGTCTGTTTTAGTTTCTCGTACTGCTGGGCCATTCACCAGTTGTCTCTCTGCGTTCCACCAGTTGTTAAGACCTGCAGGGGTGATGGTACTGTGGTCTCTTGTTCCTTTCCCAGCTGCTGAGTACAAGTGATTATAGCTCCAGCAGGGGGTAGAGATGAATACAGCTTCCAGACAATCCTTCCCAGTAGATAGAATATTCCTTCCCCAAACATGAGCCAAGACTTCATGAAGGGTGTAACACAACTCAAGCTTTATTGAAACAGACTGGCTTTTATGGGGGATCCTCATGCAAGAGGACCTCCCAAAACAAACAAACATATCACCAATCACAGTACAGTATTTTCTTAATACACGCCCTTCCTCTGCCTGGGAGATAGTGAGATAAGTTAAGGAGTAAATCAATTATCTCCCGGCAGAGGGCACACATTTTACCCAAACGTTGGAACACCCCTTTCCCCACAAGGTATCCCCACAAAATACATATCCCCTGATAGCCCCGATCTGGGAGGTAAACATATCCAAATTTCACCCAGATCGGTTCAGGGGTTCTTAAAAAGTGTGGAAGTCTTGTTTTACCGACCACACACAAGGCTCCTGCCCAAAACAGTTCCACGAATTCAGTGTGTGTGGTCGGTCAATTGGAGAAAAAGGCGAAAGCGGTCAAAATACCGAAGATACCCTCCTGGCTCATAGGAGCGATTGTTCCCCTGGTCCATACGAACATAACTACCGAATGCCGCTCTTCTGGGTGTTCGGCAAGTGGGAGAAGCGGGCGTTCGGTAGTTCTCAGCGGTACTTCGTACGGTCGAGTGTCCGATTTTAGTTCCAGACACTCGACGACCAAGTCCCGCTGACTCGCCTCGTGCGAACAAGATGGCCGCCGTTTTCTTTTCCTCGTGGCGTTCGGCTATACGAACAGCGGCCACCCAGGGAACACTTAATTGCCGGTGCTTTAGATCACAACAAGCCAGGAGGGAGGTCGGGGTTCGGTAGTTCAAACTGCCGAACGAATAATCCACTATAGGCAGAAAAAGGAAACAAAAATGCACAGAAATAGAAGAAAAGGTCGGATGAGGTATCTTTTCTTCACAAGTGTCAATCGTGCACAGGCACAGTGAGTCAAACAGGACGCCAACTTATATTGATAAAAGTCGTGAAGATGACTCTGCATCTATATAGAACAGATTTGCAAGAGTCAATATTGGAAAGTGCTCGTAGAAAATGATGCGAGCATATGGGGTGGTGGGAATTGCAAGCCTTTCCAATTTCCAGACATACTCCTCCCATACTTTATAGTGTCAAATTTGCACTGCTCTAAGGGCCACCACTAGCATGAACTTGGCAATGGGCAAAAAATAAAATACATCAATAACAACAGACTTACTTCTTCTTCCCATGGACCACGTTTGGCTCTGCTTCTAAATGTGGAATACACTTGAGGTGCAACAGAGAACTGAAAAGGGAGTGATTGAAGTAATCTCCGACTGTTTTGCCAACCATCACTGCCACCATTATCAGCATAATGGACTGCACATCATTTGTTAGCTCCACCTAAAGGACAAATCACACATTATGTATTAGCACTGCTATTAAGAGGGGATACAAAAACATTATATTCTCTCTGGGGAATTAAGTGCATTCAAATAATATAGAGATTAATATTTGTGATGTGTTTGTTAAACAATTGTTAAAATATTTTTTACAATTTCCAACCCATATTTATGCAAACTCCCATAGCACCTACATTCTCTCCTTCTGAATGGACCAATAGACAACCAGGGATTTATCAATTTTAACCTTACAGTATTCATTAGCAATGTTTCAGTGGTGGAAATCTGTTGGTAGCATATGGTACGGCAATATTAAAGTGCTGGTTAGTTAAAAAATTATAAAGGTGAAGTTATGCACAACCGTACATTCCATTACCAGCTTAAAAATGGCTAGCTCTAATGTGTAGACATACTAAGAATACATTGATTAATCAGCATCTCAATAAATTTGTACCATGCATCAAAGATGAAGGATAGGCATAACAATTAACATTATCCAAATATTATTAATGAATTTCTCATTAAAGGCCAATGTAGCTTCCCACCAAGAGTCAAATGGTGGATGGCAGATGCCTGGAGGCCTGACTGTTCCTCTTTAAGCTTTGCTAAATAATATTATAGAAATTATACACAGTGTATATACATGAAAAGCGAAAACTCTAGTGCCAGGTGGCTTCATAAAAGCTTTTCTGTGTTGAAACGTTGTTCATTTGTGTCGAATAAAGGCTCCTATCACTCACCTATTTGAGTACCTGGCCTCACAAAACGTTCACACAAGTAGATTTTAACTTATGTTAACAACGGTTTGTTTATCCTGTGGTTATATCTGTTTATTTTATGAAGCTGTACAGTTGTAAGCTGTCCCCCTAACAACTCTTACTTCTCCAAAGCATTACTCTATGTGACACAGCCGTCCCCAAATCTTCATTATGTAGCTCAGCCTAGCCTTGGGAGGAGGGGGTCTTTAAATTGTAAGTTCTTCACCATAAGGATGTATATAATATGATAGAACCTGCTATGACAATTTACACAAGTATGGTGTATGCAGTATTTAATCTCTTTAACCCCTTAAGGACACATGACATGTGTGACATGTCATGATTCCCTTTTATTCCAGAAGTTTGGTCCTTAAGGGGTTAAAGCCACTGATATACAGCAAAAATTAGTTGTGTTAATTTTGTCGACTAACAATTTTAGTCAAAAAACTAGACTAAAACTAAAACAATTCAGATGACTAAAATACGACTAAACTAAAATGGCATTTTAGTCAAAAGACTATGATTAAAACTAAATTAATATTTGCCGCCAAACTTAACACTGCACAGAGGGGCTGCGGAAGGGGCAAAAGAGACAGACCAGGGCTTGGGAGAGAGACACCTAGATGGGGCTGGGAGGAAACAAAGAGACACAGAGGGGCTGGGGAATGGGCAAAAGAGACAGACAAAGGCTTTAACTAAACCTAAACTAAACCCATTAGATTTTAGTCTTGTCAACTAAAGTCTTCTGGAGATTTAGTCGACTAACATGTTCTGGAGATTTAGTCGACTAAACCTAGGTTTAAACTAAAACAATTCAGATGACTAAAATACAACTAAAACTTAAATAGCTTTTTAGTCAAAAGACTATGACAAGGGGGGGCGGAGCCTGGCATCCAGACAGAGCGGTTGTGCTGAACCTCAGCTCCCGCTCTAATCTACTCTTTTAGGGGTAAAACCCCAACAAAAACTGCACAATCGCCCACTGGAGGGAAGCCATCATGAAGGGGATACCTGGGGGACTTACCCGACACAAGAAACAAGCCTGTAACCCCCCCGGGACCCGACAACAAGCCCTGAGGCCTGCCGGAGATCGAGCTTCGGGGAGGCGGCCGCTCCCCGGGCTGACTGACCTGGACACTGGTTCCTCGAGGCCGTCATCTCCTACCCCCCCCTATGGACCGATGGGGGTCATCTCGGTCCGCACCAAGCGACATGAGGGGCAATCGAGAGCTGACACCACAGCTTGGCACACCGCAGCACACGGCTAAAGAGGACTGCCTGACCAACACCGACCCACACCCAGCTGGGCTTACAAATGGTGGACTCTCGTTGCACGTTTACCTGCACTCCGGACAGCCCTGTGTTTATGACCTCCATGGTACCCGGTCTTGCTGTGACCCGCCGTAACTGGGAACAGCGACCAGTACAGAAAGCACCCTCTGCTTACTCTGCTTGTTTTATATCTCTCTTGTTCCCCACCTCTCATTCAAATGACAAATGCATCACCTGTGTTGCCTTATGAAGAAATGCCATTATTAATGTACAGGACTGCAATGCTATGTTAGAATTGTCCCAGAAGGTCAGACCAGCACCACTGCATAATTACTCAGGGAGAGTCAGTCCGCTTAGCGTATGCATTATGCATAGTATATGCAAGTGGCATGGCATAGTGTGACACTAATAATAAATTTTCGATCCTGTAAGCTTGCGCGCACATGCATCCACTAAGTAACATGTATAGCCTGCCAGTTCTGTGTTTTCAGTCAGCTTTCTAGCAGTATGCTTGCCAGCATCTTGTACCTCATCTGTTGATCTTGGTAATACTCAAACCACTTAATAATGCACGGTTGCAAATCTTAACAGGTCTCAGGGACCCACTGTTTGCTAATGTCTGTTAATCCTGATACATAACTCTACCTACTTATATCTTGTCTCAAGCGTTGAATACTCCTTTAAGCTACAGCTCATAAAGCTGACCTCTCATAATAATATAAAAAATTTGCAAACTTATTGTTATTTTTGTCATTAAAACGTGTGTGGAATGCCGTCGGGGTACCACATATGGACTGTTATACCTTCATTCACAACAAAATAAAGAATTTAAAAAAAAAGACTATGGCAAAAAATACATTGAAATTTGTCGCTAAAATTAACACTGGATTAGTTCAACTGAATTTTTAATTTTCCTTTCATTTTGGGTGTTAAATTGCATACCATATGCGTGACTATTATATAACTGGGCCTTAAAAGAGTTATTGCTAACTAATGTAAGTTTTTAATATTTTGGCCTAAATTCACCAATTTTGTAGTTAACTTTGTGTTAATATTTCAGTATATTACATTATATAGAGATATAAATTGAGAGAGGGCCACACACTCACTGCAAAGATTTAAATGTACAGGTGCAATCCAGATAATGATCCTTATAATAATCCTAGCAGTGGGATTCTTATCAGGATAATTAAAAACAAAAACCCAAGAATACATTTGAACAGTCTCTTAGTGTGTGTCTCTTACGCTGAACAGGTACACAAAGTAAACTTCCGTAAATGTCAAAGGAGAAAGGAATAAGGAACAGACCACATTTCAGTGTTTTAGAGGTTTATGGCATAGTAAAATATTAGCAGAACGTATTAAATGTACCAATGTGCGTTATTGAAACCCTAGAAAGAAGAGATGGAAATTTTAGATTTCTTAAATATTTTAACTGTAAGAGCTTTATACAGACTGAGAATAGGATGACAAATGCTGATAAGGGGTAGACTCGTCTGGTCTCTACCTAGTTTTATAGAAGGTCCAGTGTTCCCCACTTTAAAAAGCATGATTGATCTATGTCAGCAATCAGTTCTATCATATTACTTTCCCTGTGCCACAGGGGAGAGTAGTGGATAGCATTGCTCTTCACTATGACACTGTTATCGTCAGGGCCACATTAGGGACACAATGTCCAGGTGACCAGCAGAAGAGGGGCGCACAGCACTCCCCCTATTGGCAGTTACTCCATGTAATGTGGCCTCACGGACTGTAGTAAAGGATCTTATTTATCCTCTACCCGCCTGACAGTAAGCTGGGTGTTGAAAGTGGCTGAGAGAAGTAAGAGACACACTAAAGGGCTGAAATGAAAGAGACACAGAGATAGAGGTACAAGGGGCTGGAAGAAGAATGTGGCTAAAAGAAGGTAATAGACACACAAAGGGGCTGGAGGACATAAGAGATACACAAAGGGGCTGGGGTGTAATAAGAGACAAATGAGGGGTGTAAGAGGCAAATAAGGTAAACTAAAGGGTGGTGTGAGACACAAAGTAGGGATAAAATTCAAAAGCAGTGTCTACAGACACACAAGTGAACACATGCAAAGTAAGAGACACACTAAGAGGCTGAAGAGAAAACGAGACACACAAATAGAGGCACAATGGGCTAGGAAGAATGTAGCTGGAAGAAAGTAATAGACACACAAAGGATTTGCAGTAAACATAAACAAATTCTTCAGCACTCCTTGCAAATAGCACATTCTTTTTATTGTGCTCTCACACAACGCAATGTTTCAGCCACATAACAGGGTCTTTATCAAGCCATGTCTTGATAAATAGGATCATTATATTTACAAGGAGTGCTTGACCATCAGACCATACAAGTGGAGTATGAGTGAACAGAAATGCTGGAAAAGGGGTTTCTGTATTCCTAAATAAAGGATATTCATAAAGTAAACAATTTGATGTAGTTTCTTTTCCCCCCCATTTTAAATATCCCTTTAACAAGTAATCTGTATTCAACTTTCCTTTCTGAATATGAATTGTAAAACATGTCTAAATACACTCAATGGCTATTTCCAGAAAGCCTGCAAACATCCAGCTGAATTCGAGGATAGAGACATAAACAATATGTCACTATGTGGCCTATATTTATCAACAATTCCCCAGTGAGAAAACTCACATGATCATATATTATGTTAATAGACTGGGTCAAAGGGATGCAGTACAGTACAAATGTATTTAACCCTTTTTATGAATTAAACAAAATGTGTAGATATTGCAAGTACTCTTGGCTATACCTGGGAATAATTCCCTTTTCATCAAACTGTATTGGAAAGTGGAAGCAAAATGTTGTCAGTGATGGGTTATAAGCAGATGGAGAGAGGGAGAACCAACCTGGCACAGCTTCACATACTTCTAGGAAAACTGTAAATGTATTAAAAGGTTCTATGTGTATTATTTTGCAATGGATGAATATAGGTCACTGCCTTTTTCCATAGAATTTTCTGTCTTGCACTTAGTTCATGGGGGTTGCCATTTTTAAGCCTTCTTTGGTCAAATAAAAAATGCTTTGAACCAAAGGCAACACAAAGTCATGCATAACCCCAGTATGATTAGGGCTTCATCCTTTTAATGCCATGAGACATTCTAGGCCTTTAACACATAGGGCTAGCGGAAATGGTGGAAGTCGTCTCTACCTTGTTTTATAGGGGTCAGAGATCAAGCGCTAGTGCCAGTACATAAACCACAATCTGACATAAATCACAATCTGATCTCACATAACTTGCAACCTTCTGGGTATCTAAAAACCTACTCTGAGCCGGAATCAACTGATTTACTGTGCACTGTCTACAGTCATTTAAGTAATGCTTCCAGCCAAAGTAATCCAGGAGATGCACTAAAGAACGCATTTACTTATATGTATGCTGTACAAAATAATATAGAACGGCTTGTTTACATGTTTTAAAACAAGCATTTATTAATTTTATGTATACAAATATTTGTGCACTGAATTATACATCTATTTAATTTCTTTATGTATATATGTGTGTCTCTGTACCTGTCTGGTCCTCGAGGACGTGTGTAGTATACAAACAATGGGTGAGCTAAAGGTTAGTTAAATTCAGCTCAGACACATCTACAGTGTCCAGTTTAGCATTTATTCTTTTTGGATTATATTTCTATAGATTTCACTATATTGCTCCAGATACTAAGGAAAATTCAATCCACAAATACGGTAACTTTTGCTGTAGTTATTTTTTTCATTACATTTAAGTTTAATTGTCTTTACTGATATTTTATTTTAAATGTTGTAAATTATATTTCCCATGATGCACAGTCAGTTTTCATTGGAAAGTGATTGGACATATAAAGAAGGGGTTGACTTGATATGGGTTTGAAAAACATCATATAATCGATTTCAAAAAGTATTTTATTAAAAGAAAAACCAGTCACATGTGATAGAAGATCCATCAAGCACTTTCACAAAACGATATTTATGCCACCGCCATATTGCTTACGTGAATGACACCTTCTTTTCTCTCCTACTGTCTCCCATTTTATTGTGTCCTGCTCCCTCCACTCTGAGAAATACCCTTGACTGAGCCATTTCCTTTCTGGCCTCAAAAATAGCAGAGGAATTGCTTTAACAGCAGGTGTGTGCCGTCATACAGTAAGCTTTCCCCACTCCCATGCTCCCTCCTGCCTGCAAGCGTTTGCAGATATATTAGGGCAGGCACTGCTTCAACCATTGGTGCCTGTCTAAATATTATTAAAATATGTCCCCCCTCAGATCCTGCCTTCCCTAAGTCTGCCTCAAAAATGAAGCACGCATAGGACAGGCACCTGAATGCATCAGGTGTCTGCCAACCTAGATTACTGTGTCCCTGGCTGCCTCCTGCTCCTTATAGCTCCCTCGTGAGTCCATTAAGGCATTTGTATCTCTATGAAGATAGACGCTGCTTTAACCATTGGTGCCTGAATTAATATGATTCAAATATTTCATCCCCCAGACCCAGCTTGCCATGAGTCTGGCACCCCAAAGCTCCACTTGGTGGCAGGCACCTCTCCAGCTCTGGGTGTCTGCCACCTTAGTGCCGTATGCAGGCTGGCCAAGATGAGGAGCAGTGGACTCCTGAAAATTAATTCAGGTAGCCATCACTTCTTTTTTTTTTCTGGAAGTTGCTTTTGTTTATGTATGTTTTTTTTCCCCTTTATAGTGCTTGGGTAACTGTTTAATACCCTGCCCACATCCCTCAGATTTAAGATAAATGATTTACACTTGCCTTTTTCCCACACCTTTATGGCTGAGATCATCAGTCCGATGATCTCAGCCAAACCAATGCTTTCCCATAAGCATTGGAAGGCTATTGTGCATGCACGACAAAACAGCCTTGTGCAACAATCAGCATCTCCTCATAGAAATGCCACTAGCGGTGTTCCTAGGCAGTAATGCAAACACTGCCTTTTCTCTGAAAAGTCAGGGGTTTACATTGAAGAGCATGCAGGGACATGCTACAGACACTAGAACCACTACATTAAGCTCTAGTAGTTCTAGTTACTATAGTGTCCCTTTATGCAGTAAGATAATGTCGAACATGATGGGAGTTCAGTCAGTTGAATGACTGCAGTAGTCCAACCCTGAC
Source organism: Pelobates fuscus (assembly GCF_036172605.1). Lineage (NCBI taxonomy): Eukaryota > Metazoa > Chordata > Amphibia > Anura > Pelobatidae > Pelobates > Pelobates fuscus. The sequence continues at coordinate 99,491,976 of NC_086320.1, forward strand.
ACTATTTTTGTTAAAGTGAGGTCCTCAAAGTTTTAGCTCATCTACTCAAATAATGCCGTTATAAACTACCGCCCCAAGAATGAACAAAGGGTTTTTGGCAATTCCTCCCTAGAAGAGGAAAACCAGGGAATAGATCCAAACATTTACCGCTGATTTTATGAAACAGAAACATCTGCAGTGTTCTACTGTAAGTGCTTTTTTGGCTCGCTTCTCTACTGAAAAAAAAAACTGATGTGAAGCAGCTTTGTACAGTTACTATCCATACAAATTAAAAAACAAGGTTAACATTTTTGGGAGAGGGAATAAAGTGTTAAAACATTTATCCTGTTGTGGGTAAATTGTACTAAGTACAGCCACACACAGCGCAAGACTTTCTAACCTGGCAAACTATGTTCAGAATTATAGGACAATTCTACATATTCCTTTAGGTCAGACACAGAAATATAATTCATGTGATCTTTTTCAGTTATACTAATTACAAAAACATTAAATATTGTTCTCTTCTTATATTTTTTGTGTTTCCGAAAAGGTAACATATAAGCAAATATACTGAGTATTAGGGCAAGGTTTACATGTGGAAATTAACAAAGGTGCGAAATTAGTGATATTGGTGAAATTAAACATTTTCCTGCAATTTTTTTAGCTTTTTGTAATCTGAAAAATAGGAACTACATCAAGATGAGTTCATCGAGACATATCAGAAGTACCAGCCAACAGTTTAATGAGGTGGACAAAGTTATGAAGATCTCATTATTAGACTTTCACAGTTTTGCATAATCTTTTTTACCTTCTAATTTATTTTGTTTGTTTATTCTCAAACTTTTGAGAACAAAAGCAGGATAGCTCTCATGAAATCTTTCAGTGCTTTGTGACTTGGAAACACACACTGTAGACCTGATGCATCATCTATCAAATATCTGGCAGCCAAACAGGAGCTAAGCCAGCAGAAAGGAACTGAAATAGATTCAGTGAGTTTAAATATTCCATTCTTACCTATTCCAACAGTGCTTTAGTCTCAAATGCCATCAGCCTTAGCGATAAAGCACTGTGTCTTATCTCTCCATGCAGAGGATAATTACTGAATATCTTATATATGTATAGATGCATTAAGGGCTAACCAGATATGAAAACAGTATGCACCTGGGGAAATCAAACATTAATCTATGTTAATAGAGAGATCATTTTATAAAAGTACTTTAACCCTCCCTTATCCAACTTGAATTCTTCAGTCTGTGATTGTAGAATGTTTTGGAAAGATTGTGCCATTGTAGGGTGAGGACTACTACCCTAATGTGCCCTGGCACACCCTAATGCAGGGCACATTTGTCTGTTGAAGTCTTTATGTGCACTTTTGCATTAGTTTGGGTAAGCTTGTTATGCTTTTAAAGGCAAATTCATGGTATCTTGGTACACACACAGCTACAACTAGAATGTATGTAGTACCTTTTATAAATTTGTATTTGACGGTTAGTTTTTTCCAACTGCACACCCCAATGTTATTTACTGTCCACGCTTATGATGAGTACTTAAAAGGAACCTGCTGGCCTCATGTGGAAGTGAAAAGAAATGGGATCACAAACATCTGGCTAGCATTAGGAGTCATAGAATAATATATGAGAGGTAGTGAATGATCATCTAACACTCACAAGGGTTCATGATCATCGGATCTGTAAACTAATATCCGAAATGTTTAAATATTTTTAGGTAAAATATTACTCTGCAAAAGAAGCGTTTCCCTGTTTTTAGAGTGAGTCTGTTCCTTCTCTGGATTATCAATTTTAGAAGGTAAATACAAAAAATGTTTTCTAATTGGATTGATGACTAGCTGATAATGCAAGAAGTTGGTTGACAATATAGAGTACTTCAGAAAAATCAATATCTATATAGTTCCTTATCCATTCCTTTAATCTTCCCTTTAACTCTTTTATTGATTCAGTTGGGAAGATAACATTGATATTTCTAAGAGATTGCTATCACAAAGAGGAATACATTGTTACTAACCTTGTTCTTACAGAAATGTTTCTTGGACCATCAAGAGGTAAAACTACTGGTTTTACCCTAAAGGGATTCAGCCCAACCCTGATACATTGTTTCAATGACTGTGTGATGATGGGATCCCTGTAATGAAGGGTATGTGGAAACACAGGAAGGCAATGAGAGTGCACGTACATGTTCCATCTCCTAATGTGCGTGACAGGTCATGCTCAACCATACATGCAGACATAGAGAGGAAATTTCTCTCTTACAGCTGGTTTATTCAATGAGCGAGGCTGTGAGTTATAAACGCTAGTCAATATTCAATATTCATAGAAAGTAAACCAAATCAGTGCTTCTTTCACTAGTCCCAGGGATAAAACATGTCCTACTTTGGTGCGACTGCAAGTAGCATGTTGTTATTATTACATTATCATTAAATGGCCAGACACCTGGTCAGCTTCGAATCCTGCATGTATTGCTTCTTTTTGTGACTTAAAAAAAATCATGACTGATTGAGATGTATTTGCTACTTTAGAAGATATAGTTATGAGAGGCATGATATTTGGAGTTGCATATCATAGTGGGGCTTCTAGATGCCATCCAATCCATCCCAGGTTTTGCAGCTGCTGTTAGTAGGTTTGCAGGCTTGTGCTGTATCTTTGTGCACATGCACACACAGAGCTGACAACCCAATGCGTCACAGTGGCAAGCCAGGTCCACATTATACATTTCCTAGGCAAGAATTCTGTACATACTGGTGGCTCTGTACCTAGTGACTAGCCTCCTGGAAGGTACCCCAGGTGGCACCTTTCTGCATTCTTGTTCCTCTTTCATACTCTTTTTCCTATTCACCAGCTATCTGACCCCTGAATTGTTCTGTTGAAATAGCGTTTTATCACCTGCCCTAATTTTGGACCAGAGTTTACTATAAGATTAAGTTTCCTGCTTTTAATTATTTTTTTTCAAACTGGAACCCAAATCCATCCCTGGCTTCTGAAGTGGTTCCAGACATTTTTCTTTTCGCTTTCTTTCTTTTACTTTTGTATTTACTGCAGGGCTTTTATTAACTCTTTATGAACATGTTTACTCCAGGCATAACATGGTACCGATGTACCGCCCTGTGTCTAAATTATAGAACATCCCTTCATAGGACCACAAACCCTTACAGACATTTATAATGTGGATTGAGAGTTTAATAAGTTACCTGCTATATTAAAAGTTCTTATGTCCCTCACTGGTAAAACCAATGATCATATACATTAACCACTTAATGGTGTCCCCTTCTAAGTGAAAACGCTGTGAATGATTAAAAATTATTAATTTGATATGCTATTTCAGGAGAGATGAATCCGCTAAGCAACTGGTAGATGAATTAAATTAACAGCTTGTACATTTTGGGGAGGTTTATGGGAATTAATCAGAGAAATAATCCAGTTTTACTCTTAAGCTAAAGATAGTTTGATTTAACCACATAAATATATTTTTACATTCTGCTGGGAAACCGCCAGTGCAGAATCAGCTCAATAAAAAAAGTAATATTGTGGATTTTCAAAACCAGATAAAACATTGCTTGATTAAATCTCCCTCCATGGGGTTTTTGTACATTTTCATTTAGCAGGTAGAACCAGCCGTTCTCTGGGAATATCAAGGCCGGAAGCCTTGCTTTCAAACATAAGGAGAAAAGACTTCAGAAATAAATAGCAATACAAGGAGAATGTAAATCTGCTTTCTGGGCAGTCATAAAAGTGTATGTGTTTGCAGAGAGGCTGCAGTGAAAGCATTTCTCATCTGGTGGTCTTGTCATTCATCTCAAACAAAGAAAGGGCCAACAATATATCTGTATATCTGTTAGGGCTTTAAAAAATAGCACTCAGTGTGTTAGCTTTATTTAGCTGCCAAATCTAATGAAGCAGTAACGTGGGATAAAATTATACTATTGGAAAGTTATAGCGTCTACAAAGCTAATAAAAATTAATAGTTTCTGTTAGTCTACAACTTTATCACCCTGAGCCGGCTTGGAACTCAAAAAGTCGTGGTTCTTCTGCCTTTGTGGGACTTGAGAATTTCAATGGAAGGAAATTAGCCATACAAACATCCAGCCTGAACTACAGTCCTAAGACATGACAATAGTTGTACTTAGCTCTTTATCGGGTAAAATTGTCCAGCAAATTCACTATTCACAAAGTAAATTAAAATACACAAAAAAATCATAATCTGAACTTGATCTGATGGTGATGAAGCATCCACGTATACTGTTTGGGGCTTTATCATTCATATGAGCCACTGATGGCTCATGTGACAAGCTGGCCCCTAATGTTAGAAGGGTAAAATGAATTTCGTGAACACTTATGGGATTATTCACTAAAGAGTGCATTGATGAGAAGTCAAAGTGATTTTAAAATTTTTGGCCACAATTGCCAAACAGGAAATGTTCTCAGTCAGCTATTTTTTAAGTTGGGACATTCTAACCTAAAATTGAAAATTCTGAAGGTTTTCCTTTTTATAGGCATTAGATGTATTGGTCCTACTTCACTATTATTAGGCAGAAAAGGGTAGAAAATGATTTAATGATGGGTGGCGAGGGGTTTGGGGACCACTAGTCACCTGAGGTGGTGGGGAAGATGGACACCCTAAAAATGGGGGAGGACATGACATGTCCATCCCTTTTTATTGTGGTAATATATCTGTCTGAAGCCCCTGGGTGGCCCCCACCAATATTTCTTTAGAGCCCCTAGACTCTTGTGTTAACAGCTACATAATTTTATTTTTTTAGATGTTAATGTGATTGCTGTTTTATCCTACATCTATGGGTTAGTAGTTATCTTTGTACCCAATGGTTTAAATAGATGTGACTTTTCTTTATATTCCCCCAATAATAAAGGATTTAGAGCACCTGGCAATGAAAGTGTTACTTAATAAATCTCTTCTACACATGTTTTTACATCTTTCATTTAAGCCACTTTGCTAAACTTCTCTGCGGTTAAACAATCTGTTAGAACTATCACTAAAAAATATTTTTCAATACTATACAGCAATCTGTTTTGATAGAATTACTATAAATTTCCCAATAAATTTCTAAACTATGTATGTTTACAAATCATCTTTTACATCCAAACCCATTTATTTCCTTACCACATACAGAACTAGTAAATATAGGCTGTTTGATAAATTTATCCATTTAGAGATTTCACAGTTTAAATGCTTTGCTCAGCAGGAAATAGCCAAGCTTTTTGACTATCAGAACCAATGCTTTCAATGACCTGAACGTTTCTCAAGTTTGAGACAAGAACAGGAAACGACAGATTACCTCCCAATTGTCCCTATTGAGGAAGGACAGTCCTATTTTGGGCACAAAATCCTCCTGTCCCTCTTTTCTATTTTAATGTCCCTCTTTTATAGGAGCTCCATATTATTGGTGTGTAACAGAGTTCCACCGCAGTAATGCTCACAGTAATGTGTCTTCAAACGACAATAAATGTGCTTAGAAATATTATCTGTAATTAAGATACATTGTTCTAATTATTAATTATATTTAGTTGCATACAGTGGCAGAACTACAGGGGTCGCTGAGGTCATGAGTGCGAACAGGCCCTCTGTGTTCCGTCCGTCATAGGGGCCAAAAAACTAGCGGATGACTGCCTTAGGGCCCCCTCAGGAGAAAGCTGGTTGTCTGCAAAGATAGGGTAGGCACCTGCTAATCCAGACGGCAGGTACCTACTCTACCTAAATACGGTGTACTGGGAAAAAATGGAGAAAGACTGCGTGGAGGGAGCTGTAATCTTAGTGCCCTTCCTAAACTGCTCCCTTGCACCTTCAGGAGTGATGCAGAGAACCAGGATATGACGTCCCAGCATCACTAAACGGCTTACGGGGGGGTAGTGCAGGAAGAACATGAAAATGAAAGGATCACAGCAGCTCCACTTGACCCAAAGTAAAAGACCCACCCTGGTCCCCAGGAAAGGATACCCACTGGTCCCCATGAAAGGACCCACCCTGGACACCAGGAAAGGACCCACCCTGGTCCAGGGAAAGGATCCCACTGGAGAATGTGTATGTCGGTGCTGGTTAAATACTGTGTTTGTCAGTTTATGTGTATTTGAGTGAGTGTCTGTCAATTAAAGTGTGTATTGATTAAACAGTGTATGCCAATGGTTGCATGTATGGGTCAGTTAGCGTGTGTGCTTAAAAGGATGAAAATGTTTTATAAAAAAATATTTTTACTCAATTCCTGTGATTTGTTGTAATATGAATATATGTGTGTGTGTATATTTATATATATATATATATATATATATATATATATATACGAGCATACACACTGTATACATGTGCAAGTATTATTAATAAATGTGTATTATATTAAAGTTTACATACAATACGTGTATATTAAAGAACATTAAATTCCATCTATACATTGTGCTAGCAGAAATGCTAGTAAATGTATAAATTTTAATTTGAAGCTTTTTAAAAAATATGATCCCTTCCTTGCCTGTCATTTAAATTATCAACATTAGACAAGGACTCCAGTGGCACACAGGGTCTAATGCCATAGATTGGATGACTGCAGGTCCCCCTGCTACCTGTCACTGTGTTACTCCCCCACTAGGCACTTACTAGGTGAATATGGGATGCACTGGCAGCAGAGTGCTGGCAGTGAAGCCAGCATGTTAGCAACAGCATGGGGGATTTCCATTATTAGGGAAGTGACACCAAGCAGGGCCAATCACTCTACACTCACATGCAGACAAACCAACTATACAATCACATTCAGCCAGCCACATACATAAAATTACACTCTGCCAACTCCACACATACAGATCACACTCAACCAACCAACACAATCACACTCAGTCAAGCCCTGCACAATCAACTCAGTTACCACACACGTCCCATTTAGAAGTATTGCTTAGGGTGGGCAAGGAAAGGAGATAAGGGGTCATGGGCATCCGCAGGAGGGAGTAAAGGGGGTCATCATACAGATCAGGTAAGTGAGGCATGGGGGGGCAGCCTACAGATCAGGTAAGTGAGGCTTGGGGGCAGTTTTCAGGTTAGGTAAGGGAGGCACAGGGCGGGGGGGCAGCCTACAGATCAGGTAAGTAAGGCATGAGGGGAGTGTGGGGGGACACCAGTGGATTGACAGGCTCTGCTAAAAAAATAAATCTCAATCTAATAACACATGGACTTAACTAGCTGATCATTTTTTATTTATAAAAAATAATTCAGGACTTCATTTATGAAGTCAGAGTAGGAGGATGTAGTCCCTATTTTATTTTTTTTAAATGTTCAATCTCGGCCCCTTCACTGTAATGCCGCAATGCAGGGAGTTTCCCCCTCCCTGCTTACCAACAAGCTGAGGGAGGAGGGAGATTAAGAGGCAGGACTTGAGGAGAGAGGCTCCCATCACACTCAGCCAGATGCCACTTGACACCAGGGAAACCACCCTCCTGAACCAAAAAGGTAAGTAAGCAGGGGGGTGGTTAAAATATGTAATGTGATATGTGTGGGCATGTTATCTATATGTATTAGTGTGTGTCTGTGTATCTGTATGTATGTTAGTGTGTGTATATCTGTATGTATGTTGGTGTGTATGTGTTAGTGTGTGTCTGTATCTGCATGTATGTTAGTGTGTGTCTGTATATCTGTATGTATGTTAGTGTGTGTATATCTGCATGTATGTTAGTGTGTGCCTGTGTATCTGCATGTATGTTAGTGTGTGTGTATATCTGTATGTATGTTAGTGTGTATGTGTTAGTGTGTGTCTGTATCTGCATGTATGTTAGTGTGTGTCTGTATATTTGTATGTATGTTAGTGTGTGTATATGTGTATGTATGTTAGTGTGTGTCTAAATCTGCATTCATGTTAGTGTGTGTCTGTGTATCTGTATGTTAGTGTGTGTATATCTGCATGTATGTTAGTGTGTGTCTGTGTATCTGCATGTATGTTAGTGCGTGTCTGTGTATCTGCATGCATGTTAGTGTGTGTCTGTGTATCCATATTGGTGTGTTTGTGTATCTGTATGCATGTTAATGTGTGTGTGTGTGTGTGTGTATCTTTATGCATGTTAGTGTGTGTCTGTGTATCTGTAAAAATTTAGTAAGGTGAACATAGAGTTTGGGTTACCTTAGAATTTGGTAATCACACAGCAACTTGTGTTGGTGTGATTTATAGACCCCCAGGACAAATAGAAGAGTTAGATAATCTACTAGTTGAGGAAATAGCTAAAATAAAGGGGAAAGTTATCATCATGGGTGACTTTAATCTTCCTGATGTGAACTGGAAAACCAAAATAGCTGCTTGTGCCAGGAGCACACACATTCTAAACTCCCTACTGGGATTGTCTCTAAAACAAGTCGTAGAGGAGCCAACTCGTAAAGAGGCCATACTAGATTTAGTGATAACAAATTGAGATTTGGTATAAGATATTACTGTGGGTGAAAGTTTAGGATCCAGTGATCATCAGTTAGTATGGTTTAATATAAGAACAGTGACTGAGTTACACCATGCAAAAACAAAAGTTTTAGGAGAAATTACATATGGTACCTTGAACTGCAGATCATCCAGGGCTTGCATGCTTTGCAGACAATTAAGCTACCTCAGAAATAAATTGAGATAATGTGTATGTTCATGATTGTTGTGCATGTAAAATGAACTTAATGAATGATTTATTCCATTGGATCGCAAGAACCATCAGTATGAAAAAATATATCTGTAAAAAAATGTTCTGCCCCTGATTGCAAGCACATTTTCGTATCTTTCTTTTGTTCCTTTTAACACGAAAGAGAAAAGGCCGGAACAATATGGACTGTAGCACAGCCTTGTGGCAAAAAATGAATAAAGCTTTTAAATAGCTCACTTAACTAGTATCACAGAATGATAACCTATTGATAAAAAGAACTCCTTAGTTCTTAAATTTCTATCTTTCATAATTCTATTCTCATTTAGTTTCCAAAATAAGAAAAAAAAGAAAATGTGTAAATATTTGTATTAAATACATAACAAATACGCAAGTATCGTATGATGTGCCGACACGGTATAATCTTGCTTGCACCTGTGCGGTGGAAAGTGTGGTTAAAGTTTATTGCACCTCTTCAGGGAAAGACCCAAAATGGAACCAGTGAGAGTGAAAAAGTGATATTTGTTCTCGTGAGTAGAGTTATGCAGAAGTATTGAAAATGTTTCTTCAACAATGTACACTGTTGAATGCATAACTACCTCTGTTGCCATTGGTATGTGTAGCACTATTCGTTTCCTAATGTGAAGTTATGATAACGATTTTCAAACACATTTTTGTGTTTTCGTCTATCTTGTCAACTTCAATACAGATGATATGATTCTGCTGAAGCAATACATATAAAAGCAGAACAGAAACCCGCTCTTACCATTGTTTAATAGGGGCCTGCAAATTCCATGACAGTTTGTTATATATTTTGATATTTGGGTCCTGCGTGACCAGACATGCTTCCCATACTGAGGAACCTGCCCGTCTCACTATGTTTAATACTGACATCTTTTGCATAAAGAAAAATCCAATAAAAATCAGATTTACAAAAAAAACTATTGATAAAACCCAACTGTTAATTATTAGCCCTGTGTTTGAGGAATAGTCAAAAATCATTATAGAATGCATTACAGTACTAATCTCAATAGCCTAAACTATTCACTCTTGATTGCAAAATATGGGGGTTATATATAAAATGGAGAAACAGACAGTCCAGAGATAAATTAAATTGCAAACCACCAGGCCAGTCATGAACTCATTGAACTCATTGTCACAACTTGTTCTTGGCTGCGGATCATTTCTGGATGGCTTCTAGACATGTGCAATTCGTTTCGGTCCGAATATGAATTCGGACGAATTTCGGGCAATTCAGACATTCGGGTACTTCCGAATGTCCGAATTGCCGAAGTTCCGAATTGCCGAGGGGCCCGAAGTTCCGAAATAACTGAATTTCCGAAGTGCCGAAGTGCTGAAGTGCCGAAGTTCCGATGTGTCAAAGTGCAGAAGTTCCGAAGCACAGTATTGCCTAAGTACTAATATACTTACCCAGCGAAAGAAGAAGAATGTTACATTGTATACAATTTTAAATAAAAAGTATACAAACATAGCCAGGATTCAGCTGCAAGCATTTGCAACACTTACAACTAGGGGTGCACCGAAATGAAAATTCAGGGCCGAAACCGAAACCGAAAATTCAGGATGCCCTTGACCGAAAACCGAAACCGAAACTGCCGTTTTGCCCAAATACTTTTAAAATGCTTTTTTTTTTCTTTGATTTTATTAATATAATTCTTTTCATGAATTTAATAAATCAAATATGAAAAACTACAAGCAAATGTGGTGTCTTTATCAGAAACTATATTTCCAAACCGCTGACATTGTAAAGTCACTGAAAGAGGACTATGCCTCAGCTATAGATTTAAAAAAAAAAAGGAAAGTGACTTAAAATATATAAACAGATACATAGATATTATACACACAATGCCACCCAAAGCTGTTAGTTTAAAAAAAATACTAAATTGATGGGGTAAAAGACCTTTAAAATATGATAAGTGCATTAGGTATTAGCCAGGTATTAGTGCATTATTGCCTTGGTATGTTATTTAAAGAAAAAAAAAATAATAATTATAATATAATATTTTATTAATTATATTTATTTACATTTGAGTCTGAGTGCAAGGACTAGTAAGACTCATGGCATTATTTTCAGAAACGACAAAATGTCGGATGGGCGCGAAAATTGTTAGAGCAATACACTTTATCTTCCTGGAGGCTATCTAAGACACAATTAGCCTCCTGTACAGCAGGGCAATCATCACTTAATAGCGAATAGCAATAGAAAAAAAAAGAGAAAATACTTTCTGTGTAAGTGGATGGCTTCCCACAGGATTGGGGATTCTTAGTGAATCTCTGTAATTAATTTTATTAAATATAATTACTTATCGCAGGCGATGTGGGTAGTTTTACAGCAGGCTGCCCCACTGCTCTCACAGCACATCTGGCACTTCCGGTTAGATGGTTGCGCGGCGGCAGTGTGCGGTCTTCTCACAGCGGTACCAGGGCAGATGGTGAGCTACTGGGCAGTGGTGTATACTGGTTTTGTGCTGCCCTAGGCAGGACAAAACTCAGGTGCACCCCCCCCCCGCGCCACCCCCACCCAACCTTTCCCCCCGCCCCGCATTCTAAATACACACACACACACATTCACTGACAGATACGCATACACTAGCTAACAGAAACACACACACACTAACAGGAATACACACACACTAACAGACACACTCGCACTCAGTAACAGACAAACACACTCACTAACAGACACACACTCACTCACTAGCAGACACAAACTAGCAGACACACACACTCACAGGCAAACACACACACTAACAGACACACACATTCAGACACACACACTCACTAACAGACACACACACTAACAGACACACACACTAACAGACACACACACTAACAGACACTAACACACACTCATCCACATTAACACGTTTTTTTTTTTAATTTGGGAATGCTGGGGGGGTCTCTTCCTCCCTGGTGGTCCAGTGGCTGCTGGGCAAGCAGCACTGACTGGCAGGCGGCTGGCGAGGGAGCACTTCCTCTGAGCTGTCTGCTCAGCTCCCTCGCGCGCCTCAGAGTGATGCTGGGAGCCGGAATATGACGTCATATTCCGGCTCCCAGCCTCACTCTGCGGCGCGCGAGGGAGCTGAGCAGACACCTCAGAGGAAGTGCTCCCTCCAGCCGCCCACCAGCGCCGCCCGACTGCCCAGCATTTTCTGCAGATATGTGCCAATATCGTCCGAAATGGATTAGGTCCATTTTCGGCCGATACTTTCGGCCGCCGGAATTTCGGTGCACCCCTACTTACAGCAATCAAGTAACATACATTCATATAAAATGTAAGTTACTTAGCCTGTCAATGAAATGACAGGGATGAATAAGTAGATAACTCCCTAATTCCCACGGTATTAGGGAGTTATCTACTAAAAGGCTGAAAGACCTGAATTGGTCTTTCAGACAAATTTACTAATACTAAGTAAAGATTACTTAGTATTAGTAAATTATGCCCCTACTCACTATAGCGCGAGTAGGGGCATGTCTAGTAAACAGTGAGCAGCCCGTAAAAAAAGCCTGTAAAAAAAAAAAAAAAAAAAGGTCCCCCCTTCCGAGCCCCCACCCGCGACGCGTGAGTGGGGGCTTTTAAACTAAAGGACCTATTGCCCCCCCACCCCTGAGCAGCGGGTGGCCTATTGCCCCCCCACCCCTGAGCAGCGGGTGGGGGCCCTAATGTAAAATAATGGGGGGAGGAACCTATTGCGGTATAGCGAGTAGGGGCAAAATTTACTAATACTAAGTAGTTTTTACTTAGTATTAGTAAATTTAGCTGAAAGACCAATTTAGGTCTTTCAGCCTTTTGGTAGATAACTCCCTAATACCATGGGAATTAGGGAGTTATCTACTAAGCGGCTGCAAAAGAAGTCCCGAAGTGCCAAAGTCCCGAAATTCTGAAATTCCGAAGTGTCGACGTGCCGAAGTTGTCGAATTTCCGAAGTGTCGAAGTGCCGAATTGGCGAAGTGCCGAATTGGCGAAGTGCCGCATTTCAAAAGTCACGAATTTCGGAATGCCGAACCGAAAATTTTCTCCATGCACATGCCTAATGGCTTCTGGTATCCAGTACTCTTTTTACAATCCTTGTTTACTTTTTCTTGTTTTTTTCTGGTTTTCTATTCTATGTCTGTTTTTCTTTTTTCTGGGTTCATTCCATTATTCTGTTCCTGGAATTCCCAGTCTCTTGGATTCCTTTAAATGTTTGTTTTTTTGTTTGCCATTAATCCTTTTCAGTTTCAGTCTGTTCCTGCAGGCAGTGGTTTCATTTCCTCTGCTCCTTTCCTTGCAGTGTGTTTTTACATTGTACCTTTAGTCATGCATAGCGTAATTGGAGTACTTTGATGCAGTGGTGGGCTGCATACATCTTGGCCATTTATGTATCTCTAAATTGTCTTGTATTCCCAGTTCATGTACAGTCCTGTCCTGTCCTGCCATGTCCATGTCTTGTGTACATGTTCTGGGTTCTGCTTTCTGTCCTCTGGTTCTGGGTTCTCCTAGTCTTGTTTGGTGCCTGTTCTAGTCTTGTGTTGTTTCAAGTACTGGATACATATCTGCTGCAGAGCCTCCCTATCCAGATCCTGGGAGGTCTGCATATTATCATCTAGCACCTGGGATCCGCAGAAGCTGTATCAGGGCCCTGGTATGTGGCCGTACAAATCCTGGTGCTCAACACCAGGGGGCGCGTGGTTACCCAGTACCAGGCCCTGATAGTCCCTTTCCACACTGTGACTCCTATCATCATCATCAGGCATACAGGAGTCCCGGTCTTCGGACCGCCACCCATGACACCAGTGGGCAGGGTAAAAGGGGGGCAGACCATTGATGGAATGGGGGAGGGTCCTGGCACACCAGGATTCCTGTCAAACAGCCCAGCCAGCCCACTGTGGATGGACATTGCAGAGAGCATCGTGTCAGAGATCTCTAAAGGGACCTTATGCCTCAGGTGCAAGATTATGGAGAGATGGGACCTTTAAATATAGACTGTCCCACTAAATTGGGACGATTGAGAGACCTGATACAGTGCTGAGCTAATAAAGGTCTTACACAAATCCTGCCTAGTGCCTCATTCCTGCAGTACTGTGCCAACAGACATGTATATGAATTCACTTAATAACCTAATGGATGTACTAAACATGTTGGGAGTGTTACTATCCACTCTTTTATGGAAATGTCATGGGTAGTTCTAGACCTTATTATTTGGGAAGTGACATCAAGTTGACCTTTTAGCAGTGTGGATTTTCCATAAAACACTATACTATTTTTCCCTGTGATACATCATGAATATTTGGAAACATATCATTTCTACGTGCTGAAGGAAAGGGCATGAAAATTGTTGCTTAACAGTATGTAAAGTTCAAAAGCAGGATGGAAATAAATGAATCACAGAAGGGACATTAAGGAAACTGCCTCTACTAAAAGAACACTCTAGTCCTTTCAGCTTGCTAAAGTGCTTCAGGGGTTAATTGAAAGTCATCTCTGTCTTGCTTTATAAAGAGATGTCTAACTGGATAATTGGCATTCTGCCTTACTCACTTTGACCTATAGTTCTAGGTGGAAGTCAGGGCTTCTCATAGAGAATTCACACAGTGCAGAGATGAGAAGAATTGCATTGGACCAGAGGTTATCAATCGTGGTAATGTCAGTGAGGGCACATCAGGCTGCAAAGTGGAAAAAATCGAAGTTTATTTTATATAAAAAATTGTGGGATCCTAGCTCTAAAACCAAAACCAAGACGAGGAGGGGCCAATAGGAGCTGATGCACACATCAAAGCTTCATGCCAGGCTGCTTTGTGTCAGACGCAAAGCATCTGCTAGAGCCCCCCTCACAGCACCTTACCAGTGTTAGTGGAATTAGCTACCATTTCTCTTCTCAGTTGTCACTGAGCGCAAGTGCGGATTTGACACCAGAGGTCTGGGCCCAGGCACTGTACGCCATCTTTGGAGCAAAACATCTTTGGAGCCACAGTCTGCATTTCCCTACAAGCGCGCTCTCAGTCAACAGTTGAGCAGCGCATGTTACAGCTGTCATCAGACACCACCACTGGCAGAAGGTAGACCTTGTGTCTTAAATGTTGTCGTCAAACTATCACCACATGACTTCCAGAGCCATTGGGCCACTACACCTGACATGTTTGTTCAGCTCCCTTCGCTAGAGAACTTTCAACACTATCTACAAGGGCTGCACTCCAATAAGAGCCTACAATTCTACAAAATAATTTTGTAAATAAATTTTTTTCTCAGTTCCCTTATCCCTATAGATTTGGTTCTAAATCTAGATGACAATTTGGACCATTTAGATGATACTATGCTGTTCTGGCAAACATCTAAAACTGTATTGTGTGGCTAGATAATAGCATATGTTGCCAAATGCCAATTGTAAAAAACAGTGGAACACTAAATACAACCAGCCCAATACTGATTTAGCAGGGGCACACCATGGCTCCCCCATCCAATGCTAACAAAAAAAGCCTATATAAAAGCAAAACAATTGTTATACTAATTATTAGTCGAAAAAACCCTCCAAAAATTGCATTTTGCACTGGGGATAAGATGGAAAAACATCTTCAAGCTAGAACATCACTGCATTACCTGTATACCCAAATCAGATAGAACACACACTATAGACACTGCGTAAATCAATACCGTATTCCACACATACTCTTCTGACATCTAGAGATGGAGCTTTTAAAGGGAGCACAAAGGGAGAAAAGCTGTCCATAAGGTGAAACCTGATATAGGGATATTGGTATCAAAAGAGATGTTCCTAATTCGTGTTAGGAACTGAACGTTCTTGAAGTCACTAACAAAGAAGGTGTAGTGTACTATAGCGGTAGACGTTTAAAATATGATACTTTAATAGGGTAGAGAGACGTTCCTAACGTAAACTGTCACCAATTTTAAGGCACAGTATGTGCTGGCTAGCTCTTGGCTAGCATCCAGACCTACTGGCACAAGAAAATCGGGGCGTATAGATAGGGGGATAAACATAGAGGGAAAGAAACAACATAAAATGTAGACACAGGTTGTTTGGTGGTCCAACTCTGTGTGCACAGATATCGTTATTCAATTAGAATGAGTTTACGTTAGGAACGTCTCTCTACGTGAGTGATGTCTTCCCTCACAGAGCCAAAATGGCAGACAGACACCCCACGCCTACACAGCAACGGGGAGGGTGCCCCACACACAACAGAAATCTAGACTAGGATGCCTCGGCCCCCGGGAGGGCGGGCCCCACGACTAAACTCCCCTGGGCAGCGAACCGACCGGCACGGAGCCGGCCCTGCTCTTTGGATTTGGTGGTGGTCCGGAGAAATGCCCCCAAATCTGTGAGCCCTGTGGAGCTGGGATGCGCGGACCCCTCGGTGGACCGGTGGCTGGGGGGACGCGTGCCGGCACCATGTATGAGACCGGAAGAGAAGAGGGTGAGGCAGGACAGGGCTGGAGCTCCAGAGAAGCCCTACCGGAGTGGGGAGGCGCAGGAGGCTGGAGCCCTGGCGAACTCTACAGGGGGGGGAAACGCTGGACAGTTGCAGTCTCTGAGTGCTCACAGTGCGGTGGACCTTACCATGACTATATACATGCCTTTTCATGTGCTAAAATTTGCACCCCTGCGTGGGCGAAAACCTGCTTTACCAAAATCAAATGTGAAAACCGCATCTGTGACGCGCTAACAATAAAAATATTTTAAACAAAAAAATTATTTTAAACATACAAAAAAAAAGGATGTATATTCACTTCACAAATTACTTGAATTACTGTAATACCAACTGTATTAAAAAAAAAAAACAGCATTAAAATTATATGTATTTTGTGCAATTTAAAATGCATACAGTGCAAAATAATGTGCACTTTTTAGAAAAAAAATTGAATAAAAACTTGAAGGAATTGATAGTTGGGATTGCCCTTTATAAGACTGGCAATTTAAGACGGCATACATATAAATTAGTATCACATTAAAATAATTCACAAAGCTCTACCATAACAACTTACAATTTGTGGACTTTTATTGCTATTTAGAGGATAACTTGAGGCGATAAGTGCAGCTAATTAAAGTCAGTAAAAAGTTTTTTACCACTAGAACCCATTTTTAAGCTTCTTATAACACATTTTTAGTCACCTAATTGCTGCAATTGATCTATGTAAACAAAACATTTTAGGTACAACAGTACTACAATCTAATGTTATTCATGTAGAAACAGTCCCCTGACATTGTAAGTGGCAGAATAGTTCACTGATTTACTATGAAGTCTTGTGATCTCTCCTTGCATTTTATCACAATTTGTTAGATGAGGGACTTGAAACAGTGAAAACAAAGCAATTCAGGACTTTAGAAGCAGGGGTTATAAGTAACAAAATTAACGCTTTCACTACTATGCTCTATTTTTGTTTTTTTGTTTTTTAATAAAAAAATTAGGATATTGCTTTTTTGAAAAATTAAATCGGGGATATCCTTAGGCTTTCCAGGACCTATTTTTTCTCCCCTTGCCTATCCTTGATCTACTAAGCCCCAGTAGGAGTATCCTGCCTAAATTTGTATCTTATCCATCTCAAGAAAATGGCATGGTCACAGAATTGCTGATACATAAGGGAATGCAAAATTGCAGGTGATGCTTACTTTCATGCAGTACACCATTCCAGCAATTAAAAAAAAACAAAAGGAAGTGCATTTAACACACTCTTAAACACAGGATACAGAGTGATTCTTCCGGCATACCCATATCGTACCTTCAACATTGGGAAGTATGCTGATTGGAATGAAATGGAGGGGCCCCAGGAGGAGTACCAGTGATGCAATTTGAATGTGCATGTCAACTTGGCATCAACATACTCCAGGCTGACTGGCAGGTCCTTGTGCCAACATCACAGCTCAAGCAAGTCCAATAATGCACTCGCACTGTGCTGCATGGGACAGCTTCCTCATGTCCCCAGATGCAGGTCACCAGGGAACTAATGTGGGAGAGAATCCCTAATAGGGAGGGTGCTGCCGATATGAGGAATGTTGGTGGGCCTGTCGTATTGTAACAGAACCAAAAAAAGCCTATATAAAAGCAAAACAATTGTTATACTAATTATTAGTCGAAAAAACCCTCCAAAAATTGCATTTTGCACTGGGGATAAGATGGAAAAACATCTTCAAGCTAGAACATCACTGCATTACCTGTATACCCAAATCAGATAGAACACACACTATAGACACTGCGTAAATCAATACCGTATTCCACACATACTCTTCTGACATCTAGAGATGGAGCTTTTAAAGGGAGCACAAAGGGAGAAAAGCTGTCCATAAGGTGAAACCTGATATAGGGATATTGGTATCAAAAGAGATGTTCCTAATTCGTGTTAGGAACTGAACGTTCTTGAAGTCACTAACAAAGAAGGTGTAGTGTACTATAGCGGTAGACGTTTAAAATATGATACTTTAATAGGGTAGAGAGACGTTCCTAACGTAAACTGTCACCAATTTTAAGGCACAGTATGTGCTGGCTAGCTCTTGGCTAGCATCCAGACCTACTGGCACAAGAAAATCGGGGCGTATAGATAGGGGGATAAACATAGAGGGAAAGAAACAACATAAAATGTAGACACAGGTTGTTTGGTGGTCCAACTCTGTGTGCACAGATATCGTTATTCAATTAGAATGAGTTTACGTTAGGAACGTCTCTCTACGTGAGTGATGTCTTCCCTCACAGAGCCAAAATGGCAGACAGACACCCCACGCCTACACAGCAACGGGGAGGGTGCCCCACACACAACAGAAATCTAGACTAGGATGCCTGGGCCCCCGGGAGGGCGGGCCCCACGACTAAACTCCCCTGGGCAGCGAACCGACCGGCACGGAGCCGGCCCTGCTCTTTGGATTTGGTGGTGGTCCGGAGAAATGCCCCCAAATCTGTGAGCCCTGTGGAGCTGGGATGCGCGGACCCCTCGGTGGACCGGTGGCTGGGGGGACGCGTGCCGGCACCATGTATGAGACCGGAAGAGAAGAGGGTGAGGCAGGACAGGGCTGGAGCTCCAGAGAAGCCCTACCGGAGTGGGGAGGCGCAGGAGGCTGGAGCCCTGGCGAACTCTACAGGGGGGGGGAAACGCTGGACAGTTGCAGTCTCTGAGTGCTCACAGTGCGGTGGACCTTACCGCAGGCACGGATGAAAGCACTGAGGGGGGGAGGGAAGGGGGCCTGCTGGGACTGGGGATGCCAGGGGGACTGGAAAGGGAACAACTGGCCCACCAAGCGCACTCCTACCTACCTGAGACGCTGATAAGAGACAAACGGCTCTGACCTATCACAGTCATATGATGCATACGTAAGATATAGTATTAGCTACGTTACGTATACGCAGTTTAAACCCCCTAGACTGGTTGACAGATACGCTAAGGCACTGGCGATTAAGCCAATGGGGTCAACCAATGGGGTAAGCCATTAAATTAAGAAAATGTATATCCTTCCTATATCAATTAGCCTAACACTGCAACGATTCTGTATCAGACCATACTGTGGGTAACAATGCACAGTTAAAATGCCAACAGCTAGGAAGCAGGTTGCACGCAATGTACTGCCAATGCAACCCTGATTTTATTAAAGACACGGAGGCTCCTATTATGCTTCTCTTTCTTTAATTCTCCCTCAGCAGCGAAGAGAGA
Source organism: Pelobates fuscus (assembly GCF_036172605.1). Taxonomy (NCBI): domain Eukaryota; kingdom Metazoa; phylum Chordata; class Amphibia; order Anura; family Pelobatidae; genus Pelobates; species Pelobates fuscus. The sequence continues at coordinate 99,511,215 of NC_086320.1, forward strand.
TATATGCAAAAGAGATAAAAAAGAACAAATAACATAAGCATATTGACAGTGCTATCATGGGTATCCACCCCCTTAGTATATAAGGTGTAGCACTTCCTGTTTCTTCCTCTTTCTTCGCTGCTCCCTCAGATAAGTACACTCTATTTTATTTATGGTGTGCTCTGGTGGGTTTTTAGCTTGTGACATCTTGTATTGATTTAATATACTGTTGGGATATTCTTTTCCCGTTATCCCTTTATCCCACCTTTACATAATTTTACTTGTTTATTTCATTTATTATTTCATTTATTATTATTTACCAAGGTATTTTATTGTGCTGCTACCTTTCACTGTGTGACCGGGCTGCCCTCAGTTCGCCCTCTGGGCTCTGCCGTTTTTTCTTTCCCCTCGCCCCCCCTCCGGGTGGGGCTCTCCCCCCGGTCACACACTACCGGGTTTCGCCGGCGGGGCTCGTCTAACACCCCCGCGGCGCTTCCCGGCACTATTTACGTTGCCGCCGGCCGGATCTACTTTATCTGCGCGGCGGTTTCATTTCCCGCCGCTCGCGAGTGGCGCGCATGCGCAGTTTGCTCGCGGCGGCCATTTTTTCGGTTTCCGTCGCCGATTAAGGCGACGGCCATTTTCTGTAGCGTGTTTCACGGATTTTGTTCCTCTCACACGCTGGTTTTCGTTGCTCTCTCATCCTCAGACGGGTATAGTCTTTTCCTACCCTCTCTACCTTGAAATTACCCTCCATCTCACTATCCTTCCCATCCTGTATCTGGGTTAATCAATCCTGATACTGCCTGTCACTCATATTTCGTTTATTATTTTTCTTACTTGCACTCATTATCCACCATGCAATCTGGTGATAAGTTCCCTGGCAAACTTAGCCCGCCTATGGCCAATACTAATCCTGACCCCCAGGTTGACCCTGGACTGATGGGCTCAGAGGAATTTCAATGCCTCCTGGACACCACCATGTCCAACTCTATCTCAAAGGCCATATCATCGGCCATGGGTGCTATGTCCTCTACCATATCAGACTCCATTGCACTTGCACTCAGGCAAGTACAGCCTCAATCTGCCCCGGCCTTGGCCCAGGCCCCCCCTGTAGGGACACTACCGGGGCGCAAATCATTGGGCAAACGCAAACACTCACAGGACCCCCCCCCCCCACGCAGGTTGAACCTGCTCTGATTGACATGCCTCAGGCTGTCCAAGATGGCGCGCAACAACCGCGTAGTAGAGCTTCTGGGAGAGCTACGGCTACCAGAGACTGGAAACGGGCAAGAGCCCAAGATATAATGTCTGACTCAGACGAGGAGGGGGATGAGGGGTCTGACGTCCCGTACTCAGACCCGTACGAGGACGAGCTCTCAGAGGGTGAAAGCCTCCAGGGAAAACAATTCCCTTTAACGCCAACACGTGCCTTGACACATTCAGGGACGACCGGGGCAGATACTGAACACGACCCTAAAGAGGTTCCGCTTTTCGACCCAGACAACCTGAGACACCCACGCTCTGCTGAGTGGGAACCCTCCGAACATATCGCCCGATATCTGGCCCTCAGGGTGCGTAAGTCCCTCTCTCAAGAGGGCCGTAATAAATTGAGAGCAGAATGCCCCCGACCCATAATTCCTGATGCTGTGGCAAAAACCCCAGAAGTGGACCCCCAGATAGCCCAGTTTCTGGCCAAGACAGGGTGGAAACCTAAGAGGGGACTAGACTATTCCCTCCGTAACTGTCAGGACAAGTTCCTCGACACCCTGGGTCCCGTTACGAAACTTTATGAGATGCTGGAGGCAGCTCAGTCGGGTGAGGCATCATTAGACTTTGAGGTGGCATTTGGCTGGCTCCAACGCCTGGTCTGCATGATCGGCAACGCCAATACCGCCATGTCCACGGAGCGCAGGAAGGCTATCCTGCTGAAAATTGAGCCTAAACTGGCTAGCATGGCCTCCTCTGAACCAGGGGCCGCAGCTAAGGGTCTGCTATTTGGCGACTCCTTCGTCAAGGATCTGGGCTCCTATGTAAAAACCTTCACAGCCCTTGACAAAGCCCAGTCATCTATAAAGAGGGTCTTCCACCAAAAGGTTTTCGGTGGGGCCGGGAGAGGTAGGAGCCGTCTACCCGGCCGCAACCCCCGAGGTTTCTCCAGACCGGGCAGAGGCTCCTTCAACACACAGAGGCAAAGCCAGGAGCGTTCCTATACACCATTCTTCCCCTCTCGAGGAAGGGCTTGGAATGCCCGCGGCGGCAGAGGTACAACCCCAGGAAAACGCCCTTATGGTGAGTACGATTTTTCCCCATTTTTCCCATATAAATGTGGGGGGCAGGTTGGCTTTGTTCACACAGACTTGGGCCACTATCACATCCGACAGCTGGGTGTTACAGACTGTAGAGGGTTACCACCTAGAACTGACGGGTCTTCCCTTTCAGGACTCCCCTCCAAGGGTACCACACATGCCACAGTCACACCGCGACCTCATCTCCGCAGAGATAGAGGTCCTTCACAACAAAAATGCCATAGAGGAAATCCCTCTAGATACCCCAGGTTTTGTAAGCAACCTGTTTTTGGTACCAAAGAAAGGCGGGGGTGTCCGCCCGGTTATCAACCTAAGACCCCTCAATGCCTTTATCCGATACCATCATTTCAAAATGGAGGGCATACACTGCCTCCGAGACCTCCTTCTCCCAGGAGACTGGATGGTGAAACTCGATCTGCAAGATGCGTATCTTACGATCCCGATAACTCCTACACACAGGAACCTATTACAATTCCAATGGGACACAAGGAAGTGGCGCTTCCGCTGCCTTCCCTTTGGTCTATCCTCCGCCCCCTGGTGCTTTACGAAAGTATTGAAACCAGTGGTTACATTCCTCAGATTACACGGAATTCGTCTCATCATCTACCTAGACGATATCCTCATACTGTCAGAAACGAGATCCCTTCTACTATCACATCTGTCGTGGACTCTGCACCTCCTACAGAACCTAGGCTTCCTAGTGAATTGGGAGAAATCGGTACTACAACCAGCAGATGGAATTCCTGGGATTCCGAGTCGATTCGGTACAACAAATTCTATGTCTCCCTGCGGACAAGATGTCCAGCATCAAGAAGGAGATCAGGAAGATAAGACACCGTCCAAATATCTCCCTGAGACAACTAGCCCGAGTAATCGGATTACTAGCGGCCTCCATACAGGCGATCTTCCCGGGACCACTCCACTATCGGGCGTTACAGCGCCTGAAAGCTTCTTGCCTACGGAACGGGCAGTCGTACGAGTCCAACATCACTCTAGACGAGGAATCCAAGGAGGAGTTGGACTGGTGGTTGACCCACATGGAAGCATGGAACGGACGAGCGATCTTCGGTTCCACTCCGGATATAATAATAGAGTCGGATGCGAGCTTACATGGCTGGGGCGCGCGCTGCGGCTCCATCTCCACAGGAGGCAGATGGTCAGTAGACGAATCCTTCCTCCACATAAACTCACTGGAACTACTGGCAGCCTCATTTGCCATACGCAGCCTCACTCCCAGGAGCGTCTCTTGCTCAATCCTCCTCAAGTTGGACAATATCTCGGCGGTCAGGTACATAAACCATCTGGGAGGTACAAAATCACGCATCCTGGCGGTTTTAGCTCAAGACTTCTGGCATTACTGCTTACAAAACAATGTGTCGGTGACCGCGGAGCACATACCAGGCCTAGACAATTACGCCGCGGACTGGAACTCCAGATACCTGAGGGATCTGGGGGATTGGAGACTTCAACCGAAGGTCTTTTCCAAGATCGCACGGCTATGGGGTCCATTGAGTGTGGATCTCTTTGCATCCAGACTGAACACACAACTTCCTCAATTTTTCAGCTGGCGACCGGATCCGGAAGCCTTGGCAACAGATGCCTTTCTTCAAGACTGGACCGGGGGACGAGCATACGCCTTTCCCCCGTTCAACCTGATTGCTCGGACTCTGGCGTACATCCGAATGTTCAAAGCAACAGTAGTTTTGATAACACCATGCTGGAGATCTCAACCCTGGTTCCCTCACCTTCTGGAAATGGCAATCGATTTCCCACATCTACTGCCGGATCACACGTCCCTGTTAACCAATCCGGATGGGGAGAACCACGACCTGATAGAACGGGGAATACTCCGTCTCATGGCATGGCTCCTTTCAGGTGACCCTGGGAAATCACGGAAGTTTCGAGAACAACTACCCAACTCTTGGCGAACGCATGGGCACCAGGAACTCGGCGCACATATGCTGCGCCATGGAGAGTTTGGTCCGATTGGTGCCTGGAAAAATCAGTGGATCCCATATCAGCTCCTGTGAAGACAGTACTAGACTTTCTCACTCATTTATTCGAATCGGGCAAGGCGTTCCGTACAGTCAACATCTACAGATCGGCTATCTCGGCTGGTCACGATAATGTAGACGGAAGTCCTCTCGGACAGAACCCCCTGATCTGTCGCCTGCTCAAAGGCATACGTTTTGCACGGCCTCCAAAATCCAGATACGGGTCCTTTTGGGATGTCAACATTGTGTTCAAATTCTTAGAAGAGTGGCCCGACAACTCGGCACTATCACTTAAACATTTGTCTGCTAAATTGCTCATGATTTTATGCTTACTATCCTGTAAACGAGTATCAGATGTACGAGCCTTAGACTGGCAAGCCCGCACATTCACCCCGGAGGGGGTGTCATTTGATATTTCACGAAGAACTAAATCAGCGACTAAGCATGTTTTCTATCCACGCCTCCCGAACCAACAGAAGCTGTGCCCAGTACTGTGCTTGAAAGAATACGAATCCCGTACTTCTTCCCTCCGACCACCAAACGAAGGCCCATTGTTTATTTCTCTGAAGAGACCGCACCTCCCGGTATCTACACCTACGCTTGCCCGTTGGACCAAGTGGTTATTAGCTTCAGCAGGGATAGACGTAACAGTTTTCTCGGCCCACTCGGTGAGAGGCGCTATGGCTTCTAAAGCATCGACGATAGGATGTCGATTAGAGGATATCCTGAAGGCCGCAGACTGGTCTACGGAATCCACATTCCGGAATTTCTACTTTAAACCAATCCAACATTTTTCGGAAAGAGTTATTGCTCAGCTTTGAAAGAGCATAATAGGAGCCTCCGTGTCTTTAATAAAATTCCTAGATTTTACTATTAACATGACGTAAAGTCATGATTTTATTAAAGACACGGAGGCGAGTATTATTCCCTTCCCGCCCTCCCTGGGTGGAGGGATTGGATTTGCAAGGATATCGACCGTAAGTTCAACTGCCTTTTACAGGTTTTCCTACATCCTTCAGGTAAGTGGCTCTACGTGCTACTGTGGACATAATCTGATAGATATCTTATGTTTGACGTCATGACGATAATGCTGTACACATTAATTATAACTGTTGTGGGGGTATATGATACAACCAGTCATCAACCGAATATTACCATATTTTCTCCTTTCATTTTAGCCTGAATTATACTGTCATGGTGTTGAAGTACCGGTACTAAGTTCTACAGTCCATCATCAAAGAATGGAATTTTGACTACCGCCCACTGTTCCTGTTCGGGCCAAGTTTATCGTTCAGTTATGGATCTGGTCTTCGGATCGCAGAAGAAAGAGGAAGAAACAGGAAGTGCTACACCTTATATACTAAGGGGGTGGATACCCATGATAGCACTGTCAATATGCTTATGTTATTTGTTCTTTTTTATCTCTTTTGCATATATCTCTCTTCGCTGCTGAGGGAGAATTAAAGAAAGAGAAGCATAATACTCGCCTCCGTGTCTTTAATAAAATCATGACTTTACGTCATGTTAATAGTAAAATCTAGGAATTTGAATAGGTCATGACATGTTAGAGATGGGCTAGATTCCCCACCAGAACAAAAATACTCTACAAAAATACAGGGCGGTATATAAAAACATACTACATCATACTAGCTGTGCATGACCAGGCTATACACTTTGAAACGTCCGCAACCAAAAAAGTGTATACCTGCTATAATGCTCAAGCTTTCATAAATTCACCTCTGCACAGGCGACTATATACATGCCTTTTCATGTGCTAAAATTTGCACCCCTGCGTGGGCGAAAACCTGCTTTACCAAAATCAAATGTGAAAACCGCATCTGTGACGCGCTAACAATAAAAATATTTTAAACAAAAAAATTATTTTAAACATACAAAAAAAAGGATGTATATTCACTTCACAAATTACTTGAATTACTGTAATACCAACTGTATTAAAAAAAAACCAGCATTAAAATTATATGTATTTTGTGCAATTTAAAATGCATACAGTGCAAAATAATGTGCACTTTTTAGAAAAAAAATTGAATAAAAACTTGAAGGAATTGATAGTTGGGATTGCCCTTTATAAGACTGGCAATTTAAGACGGCATACATATAAATTAGTATCACATTAAAATAATTCACAAAGCTCTACCATAACAACTTACAATTTGTGGACTTTTATTGCTATTTAGAGGATAACTTGAGGCGATAAGTGCAGCTAATTAAAGTCAGTAAAAAGTTTTTTACCACTAGAACCCATTTTTAAGCTTCTTATAACACATTTTTAGTCACCTAATTGCTGCAATTGATCTATGTAAACAAAACATTTTAGGTACAACAGTACTACAATCTAATGTTATTCATGTAGAAACAGTCCCCTGACATTGTAAGTGGCAGAATAGTTCACTGATTTACTATGAAGTCTTGTGATCTCTCCTTGCATTTTATCACAATTTGTTAGATGAGGGACTTGAAACAGTGAAAACAAAGCAATTCAGGACTTTAGAAGCAGGGGTTATAAGTAACAAAATTAACGCTTTCACTACTATGCTCTATTTTTGTTTTTTTTGTTTTTTAATAAAAAAATTAGGATATTGCTTTTTTGAAAAATTAAATCGGGGATATCCTTAGGCTTTCCAGGACCTATTTTTTCTCCCCTTGCCTATCCTTGATCTACTAAGCCCCAGTAGGAGTATCCTGCCTAAATTTGTATCTTATCCATCTCAAGAAAATGGCATGGTCACAGAATTGCTGATACATAAGGGAATGCAAAATTGCAGGTGATGCTTACTTTCATGCAGTACACCATTCCAGCAATTAAAAAAAAACAAAAGGAAGTGCATTTAACACACTCTTAAACACAGGATACAGAGTGATTCTTCCGGCATACCCATATCGTACCTTCAACATTGGGAAGTATGCTGATTGGAATGAAATGGAGGGGCCCCAGGAGGAGTACCAGTGATGCAATTTGAATGTGCATGTCAACTTGGCATCAACATACTCCAGGCTGACTGGCAGGTCCTTGTGCCAACATCACAGCTCAAGCAAGTCCAATAATGCACTCGCACTGTGCTGCATGGGACAGCTTCCTCATGTCCCCAGATGCAGGTCACCAGGGAACTAATGTGGGAGAGAATCCCTAATAGGGAGGGTGCTGCCGATATGAGGAATGTTGGTGGGCCTGTCGTATTGTAACAGAACTATAAATTATACAATAAATATGAATATATAATGTTATAGAAAGTGTAAACACTAGTTTTCATTTGCTTAAATTGGGGATTATATCTTTTCACATTTTTAGGTAATTATTGAAATCTTTGAAGTCGACCAATGAGTAGTGCTACTCCGCCCAGGTGGCCTTAGATGGTCAATAACAAGCCCTCCATTCCAATTGTATATTGTGGACCTGTACGTTCCTTGGGTGATCATATAATATTAAGAGGTCTTACGAGACCAACGCACGTGCATTAACTCTCCAGACATAAGGTTCTTGTAGAAAATTCATGGTTAATGGAGTATAGTTATGTCATCCATGAGGTGCTTAAGGAAAATGCAATAAGAGAATAAAAAGCAATTTAAGCCGTGACAAGTCAGGGTGGGCCTCATAGTGTGGAGATGGTTTACTATTAGATCACAAGCTATGTTTGATATGTTCAGTTATGTTACTTAGCCTTGTTTTCAAGCTATTGTAATACATTTATTGTATATACACATATGTGGTCTTAGACCTGTGTGTCTCACACGGTATTATATGACGTTAAAATACAAAATTCTCAAAAATGTAAAGATTTTATTTTTTTAATTATATGTTTGATTATGAGTTATTCGGTCATAAAAAAATTGTATATTATATAAATATTTACATCTGTAAGCATTTATATCTTAAGATACTGACGTATGGGTTCTAACTGAGACATTGACTTAAAATAGAGTTAGTGATTTCCTTTTATGAATCCTCTTTCTATATTTTGTGCGTTTTCCACATGAAAACTACTATATAGTAAAATCAAGTAGTAATATTTTTATGATGCTATAAGGACATACGTGCTTACTTTAATTTAAGAGATTTTATTTTGCTGTAATAATGAAACCCTCTTCCTTATCACATTTAAAATCTAGCTAAAAATAACTAGAAATTGTCATCAATGTCTGTGGAGACCCTTTTATACAAAAATGTCAAGTCAAAGCCTGTCATCTAGTGGACATAAAGGAAATTACACTCTAAATTACTTCTCTGCAGTAGCAATCTTTTTTTCAATCAGATATAGCAGTTTGAGAGATATTGCTGAATGGTTAAACTATTCTTTAAATTATTTTTACATACTACAAAACAAATAAAGCTAAATTGTTGCGCCACCGGGTTAATATATGAAATATAACTTTTATACAGGTTTTAAAATATTCTCAGAGAATAGTTCTGATAAGTTTCCTTGTATCCACAATAGTGTAGTATGTTTAAATACAAAAAGTCTAGGACCTAACTAGAAAAATGGCCACTCACATTTAATAGGGTTTAATATAAACTCAAATTATTACAGTATACAGAGGTAGCAGATGTACAGCTGGTATGTGTCCTCAGGTTCATTATGCAATGAGAGGAACACAAACAGCAAAAATCCAATAGCACAATATATCAAAAGAGTGTTGATATATAAATAATAGACAAAATGGCTAGTCACATATGTGGAGCTTCTATGTATCTCTCTATCTATCTATCTATCTAGCCTATCTAATTATCTCTCCTATCTATCTATTTCTCCTATCTCTCCAGGCCCGTCGCTAGCGGGCAGGCAAACCAAGCAATTGGGGGAGGGGGGGGAGTAAAAATAACATAGGGAGGGGGGGAGGGAAGTAAGAATGACACAAGGGGAGTAAGAAGGACACAGGGAGGGGGGAGTAAGAAGGACACGGGGGGGGGAGTAATAAGTGTCTCAATGGTATATTGGACCTTGAAGTGTTTAAATGTTATATTGGATCTTAGAGTGTGTAAGTGGTATATTGGATCTTGGAGTGTGTAAGTGGTATATTGGACCTTAGAATGTCTCAGTGGTATATTGGGCCGTGGTATATTGAACCTTGGAGTGTTTCACTGATATAGGGAGGGGGGGTAAGAAGGACACAGGGAGGGGGAGGGGGAAGTAAGAAGGACACGGGGGAGGGGAGTAAGAAGAACATAGGGAGAGGGGGAGGAGTAAGAAGAACATGGGGCAGTAAGAAGAACATAGGGAGGGGGGTAAGAAGGACACAGGGAGGGGGAGTAAGAAGGACACAGGGAGGGGGAGTAAGAAGGACACAGGGAGGGGGAGGGGGAAGTAAGAAGGACACGGGGGAGGGGAGTAAGAAGAACATAGGGAGAGGGGGAGGAGTAAGAAGAATATGGGGGGAGGAGTAAGAAGAACATGGGGGCAGTAAGAAGAACATAGGGAGGGGGAGCAGTAAGAAGAACATAGGGAGGGGGAGGAGTAAGAAGAACATGGGAAGCAGACTCTATTATTTGGAAGCAGACTCTATTAAGTAGACTCTTTCAAGTAGGAGTTAAAAAACCAGGAGTTGGAACTAACTAGGGGTTTAAACTATCAAGGTAATTTTTTATTTTTTTTTTATTTATATATATATAGATTTATTTTTTACTTATTTATTTATTTATTTTATCTGTATCTGGGGAAATGAGTGTTAGCAAGATTGTTAGTTTAACTCAATGCACATCTTGTTGCATGTATGGATGCCTGGATGTACCCGTCCTTGGTCCATACCTCTGTGATGGTTGTGTGCGAGTGGCTTCTCTGGAAGCTCAGATTGGAGATCTTGAGAAGCAAATCGCAACTTTGAGGGAGATCGACAATCTTGAGAGGAGTCTGCTGCTGACTGAGCAGAGTTTAGTGGGGACAGGTAGTGGAGAGGGAGGAGATATGACAGATGGGGAACAGGCATGTAGCTGGGTGACAGTGGGGCGAGGAAGCAGGGGGGGAGGGAAGAGGAAAGGGCTAGCTAGTCCTGATTTGGTGCAACCTAGCAGATTTGCCCGTTTGAGGGAAGATATTGGGAGCATCAGCTCAGGAGTAGCTGTATTAGAGGAAGCTGTTACTTCTAACAGCCGAGGTGACAGCCCCTCTAGTACGGGTGGGGATCAAAATGTAAGGAAGGCAAGACAGGTTGTGGTGGTAGGGGACTCTATCATTAGGAGAGCAGATAGGGCAATCTGCCACTCTGATCGGCTCAACCGGACAGTTTGCTGTCTCCCGGGTGCTCGGGTCCGGCATGTTGCTGACAGAGTGGATGGATTATTGGGAGGGGCTGGGGATGACCCAGCGGTCATGGTCCATATTGGTACCAATGACAAAGTAAGAGGAAGATGGAAGGTCCTAAAGAATGATTTCAGGGAATTAGGTAGCAAACTCAAGAAAAGGACCTCCAAGGTGGTATTCTCTGAGATATTACCTGTGCCACGTGCTACAGTGGAAAGGCAGCGGGAGATTAGAGAGGTTAATGCGTGGCTGAAGTCTTGGTGCAGGAAGGAGGGTTTTGGGTTTTTAGAGCACTGGGCCGACTTTGCGATTGGGTACAACCTATATAGTAGTGATGGATTGCACCTAAACGGAAGGGGGTCTGCAGTGCTGGGGGATAGGATGGCTAGAAGGTTGGAGGAGATTTTAAACTAGTAGGGGGGGGGGGGAGGGTCATAGCAATCTACAAAATGGAGATAGGACAGAAAGGAGATGGGCTTTAGAACAGTATAAGGAGGGTGGAGACGGGGGGAGGGGCAAGCTCAGAACAGAGAAGCTATGTAATGTTGGTAATTCACAAAATAAACAAGAGACGCATGATATTAAATGTATGCTTACTGATGCAAGGAGCCTAAATAACAAAATGGGGGAACTAGAGGCATTAGCATACACTAAACAATATGATATAATAGGCATAACTGAAACATGGTGGGATGAGACACATGACTGGGCAGTTAACTTAAATGGGTACACATTATTTAGGAAGGATAGGAAAAACAAGAAGGGTGGTGGGGTATGTTTGTATGTCAACCATGATTTAAAGCCAAATCTTAAGCAAATTGAATGCGATGAGGAAAATGTGGAAGCTTTATGGGTAAATATCTGCTTGGGGGAAAAGAAGGGAAACCAACTATTGGTTGGGATATGTTATAAACCACCTAATGTTAATATTGACGAGGAACAACAGCTGTTTGAGCAAATTGAGAAAGCTGCAAATCTTGGTAACACTTTAATTATTGGAGATTTTAATTACCCAGACATAAATTGGGACATAAGGACTAGTAGCTCAGCAAAGGGAATTAGGTTTTTAAACTTGTTAAATGACAACTTCATGTCACAACTTGTACAAGCACCAACTAGAATGGACGCTTGTCTGGACCTGGTTTTAACAAACAACGTTGATCTTTTGACCAACATTCAAGTAGGTGAGCACTTGGGAAATAGTGATCACAATATAGTGTCCTTTGAAATAAACTCAAAAAAACAAAAGCACATGGGGTATACTAAAACATATAATTTTAAAAAGGCCAATTTCAATAAGATAAGGGAAGCTTTACAATATATTGACTGGCATAAACTCTTTAGTAAAAAGAACATTGAGGATAAATGGATCATCTTCCAACAAATATTAGAAAGGTACATTTCTCAGTATGTACCATTGGGAAATAAGTATAAAAGAAACAAATTAAAACCAATGTGGCTTAGTAGAGAAGTAAAACAAGAGATTAAAAATAAGAAAAGGGCATTTAAAGCATTTAAATCAGACAAATCAGATGCATCTTATAAAAGATATAAGAAAGCAAATAATGCGTGCAAAAAGGCAATTAAACTTGCTAAACTTCAAAATGAAAAAATGATAGCTAAAGAGAGCAAAACCAACCCCAAAGCATTTTTAAGTACATAAATTCCAAAAAACCCAAAAATGAAAGTATAGGTACACTTAAAACTGAAACGGGGGTGTTAGTTAATGAAGACCAAGAAAAGGCAGGAATTCTAAATAACTATTTCTCCTCCTTATATATTAAAGAAGAACCCATGGCAATAGATGTGCAAATGATTGCTACTAAAAACTTGCAGAATAATTGTAATTGGTTAACTCAAGACAATGTGCTGCAGCAACTAAAGAAAGTTAATATAAACAAAGCTCCAGGGCCTGACGGTATCCATCCACGTGTACTTAAGGAACTAAGTGTAGAAATAAGTGAACCTCTGTTTTTAATCTTTCAAGATTCTTTTCTTTCAGGAAGTGTTCCGGAGGATTGGAGGAAGGCAGATGTGGTTCCTATATTCAAAAAGGGTTCAAAATCCTTGCCTGGAAATTATAGACCTGTGAGCTTAACTTCTGTGGCTGGTAAAATATTTGAAAGGTTATTAAGGGATAATATTCAAGAATTCCTTGAGAAGAATATGGTTATCAGCAAAAATCAGCACGGTTTTATGAAGCACAGGTCATGTCAAACTAACTTGATTGCGTTCTACGAAGAAGTAAGTAGAAGTATAGATCAGGGTGTTGCAGTGGATGTGATCTATTTGGATTTTGCCAAGGCATTTGATACAGTTCCACACAAAAGATTAGTGTTCAAACTCAAGGAAATCGGTCTCGATGAAAATGCTTGTTCTTGGGTAGAACATTGGCTTAAAAACAGAATACAAAGAGTTGTCGTTAATGGTAAATTTTCAAGCTGGACAGAGGTGGCAAGTGGTGTCCCTCAGGGGTCTGTTCTGGGACCCCTTCTATTTAACATTTTTATAAATTATCTTGAAGACAGCATTGAAAGTCATGTTTCAGTGTTTGCAGATGACACAAAACTTTGTAAAATAATACAATGTGAGCAAGATATTACTTTGCTGCAGAAGGATTTAGATAGACTGGAGGACTGGGCACTCAAATGGCAGATGAAATTTAATGTTGAAAAATGCAAAGTTATGCACTTCGGCGTAAAGAATACACAAGCAACGTATACCCTTAATGGAAGCGAATTAGGGATAACAACACACGAAAAGGACTTGGGAATTGTTATAGACAACAAACTATGCCACAATGTGCAATGTCAATCAGCAGTGGCCAAGGCCAGTAAGGTATTGTCATGCATGAAAAAGGGCATTCATTCTCGGGACGAGAATATCATTTTGCCTCTCTATAAATCACTGGTAAGACCACATATTGAATATGCTGTGCAATTTTGGGCACCTGTTCTAAAGAAGGATATCATGGCACTAGAAAAAGTGCAGAGGCGGGCTACAAAATTAATAAAAGGAATGGAACATATCAGCTATGAAGAAAGGTTAACAAATTTAAACCTATTTAGTTTAGAAAAACGTCGCCTGAGAGGGGATATGATAACATTATACAAATATATTCGGGGCCAATACAAACCATTGTGTGGAAATCTATTCACAAACCGGACTTTACATAGGACACGAGGCCATGCGTTTAGACTGGAAGAAAGAAGATTTCGTCTAAGGCAAAGGAAAGGTTTTTTTACTGTAAGAACAATCAGGATGTGGAATTCTCTGCCTGAAGAAGTGGTTTTATCAGAGTCCATACAGATGTGCAAACAGCTACTAGATGCATACTTGCAAAGACAGAATATTCAAGGATATAATCTTTCAATGTAGGGTAATAACTGCTTGATTCAAGGATAAATCTGACTGCCATTCTGGGGTCAAGAAGGAATTTTTTGTCCTTGCTTGTTGCAAAATTGTGCTTCAAACTGGGGTTTTTTGTTTTTTTTTTCTTTTGGATCAACAGCAAAAAACAGGTGTGAGGAAGGCTGAACTTGATGGACGCAAGTCTCTTTTCAGCTATCTAACTATGTAACTATGGGGCAGTAAGAAGAACATAGGGAGGGGGAGGGGGAGTAGTAAGAAGAACATAGGGAGGGGGAGGAGTAAGAAGAACATGTGGGCAGTAAGAAGAACATAGGGAGGGGGAGGGGCAGGGGGAGTAGTAAGAAGAACATGGGGGGAGTAAGAAGAACATGGGGCAGTAAGAAGAACATAGGGTGGGGAGGGGGAGCAGTAAGAAGAACATAGGGGGAGGAGTAAGAAGAACATTGGGGCAGTAAGAAGAACATAGGGAGGGGGTAGCAGTAAGAAGAACATAGGGAGTGGGGAAGGAGTCAGTGAACTTAAATTGTATGGCTATGCTGTGGTTCCTGTAGGCTTTGCGTGCCTGCGTGGGGGGTGGGGGAGGTTTGGGGGCCTCCATGTCCATTTTGCTTGGGGCCCCAAAATTCCTTCAAACGGCCCTGCATCTCTCCTATCTCTCTCTCTCTCTCTCTCCTATCTATCTATACATCCACACATATATACACGCATACATATATGTGACAGGCAACTGAAGAATATGCAATATTGTCACCACCAATCATTATTAATCAGTGAAATGTGAGTAACATATTAAAGGGTTAACTTTCAAGAATTCCCAGTGAAATTAAAGTAAAAAAATAATTTCAAGACAAAATCACCAGACAAAAAACATGGCTGATCTGGAGAATTTTTCAAGGTTGCCTTTAGAAATTTGTTTTTCTTCAGGGTGAAGATCATCTTTGCTTTGAGGTTCAAACAAATATTATTATTATTATGATATTTATAGAGCGCCGTCAAATTCCGCAGCGCTTTACAATGGGTGGACGAACAGACATGTAGTTGTAACCACACAAGTTGGACACACAGGAACAGAGGGGTTGAGGGCCCTGCTCAATGAGCTTACATGCTAGAGGGAGTGGGGTAAAATGACACAAAAAAGTAAGGATAGTATTAGACCAGTGACAGTTGCAGAAGATGAATCAGTTGGGAGAAGAGGAATCAGTTTAATTGATACGCTTTTATGAAGAAGTGGGTTTTTAACAATTTTTTGAAGTAGTGGAGACTGGGTGAGCATCTAACGGAGGAGGGAAGCGAGTTCCACAGGAACGGTGCAGCCCTCGAGAAATCTTGAAGGCGAGCATCAGAGGTGGGAGTACGGACAGAAGATAGACGTAAGTCTTCAGCAGATCGTAAGGGCCTAGACGGGACATACTTGTGTATAAGGGAGGATAGATAGGTAGGAGCAGCATTATGTAGAGATTTGAAAGCAAGAACCAGAATTTTAAATTGAGCTCTATATTTTATAGAAAGCCAATGTAGGGACTGACAGAAGGGTGAGGCATGGGAGGTGCGGGCCTACAGGAAGATGAGCCTCGCCGCCGCATTCATTATGGACTGTAACGGCGCAAGTTGGGAGCACGTAAGACCACTGAGAAGCGGATTACAGTAGTCAAGGCGAGAAAGGACCAACACCTTAGTCGCATCTGGCGTTAAGTAGGGGCGGATGCGCGCAATGTTTTTGAGATGGAAATGACAGGATTTGGCGATAGATTGAACATGAGGCTTGAAGGAGAGGTCGGAGTCAAAGAGAACACCTAGGCAGCGAGCCTGCATGGTGGAGCTGATGGTAGCACCGTTGACTTGGAGGGAGACAGACACAGGAGTAACAACACATGAGGGAGGAAAGACCAGAATTTCAGTTTTGGTCAAGTTTAGTTTAAGGAAGTGGGCCGTCATCCAGTTAGAAACAACAGAGAGGCAGTCAGAGATAGGTAGAGTTGCGTGTCATCTGCATAGAAATTATATTGGAAGCCAAAGGAGCTAATGAGTTTACCAAGGAAGGCAGTATAGATGGAGAACATTAGGGGACCAAGGACTGAACCTTGGGAGACACCAACAGAGAGGAGTTGGGGAGAAGAAGCAGAGTCAGAGAAAGAAACACTGAAAGAGCGCTGGGAGAGGTAGGAGGAGCACCAGGAGAGAGAAATATCTTGTAGACCGATATTGCGGAAGATGAGAAGAAGCTGTTGATGATCAACAGTGTCAAAAGCCGCAGACAGGTCAAGGAGAATTAGGATAGAGTAGTGACCACGAGATTTTGCAGCGAGTAGACCATTGGATACTTTGGTCAGTGCCGTTTCTCTTGTTAGATCTTGTCAGTGAAGTGAGTTGCAAAGTCTGAGGCGGTCAAGTTAGTAGGTGGAGGAGGAACAGCAGGGCGAAGAAGAGAGTTAAATGTGTGAAATAGTCGTTTGGGTTCACGGGAGAGTGTGGTTATGAGGGTATTGAAGTAATTAACTTTCGCCGAGGAAAGAGCCAAACTGTGGTTAATATGAGCATATATATTAACCATTTATTTTGCATGAAACACAGTACATATTTATCAAGAGTGTATTAAAATTATAGTGGTGATTAACATTATTATATTATCTGGTATCTCAGATTTTTTTGTCTTTCTACATTTGAGGTTTATCCTTGGGCCGATTTTATGACAATTTCATTTTTCTGAGAAAGGGATTTATTTTGAGTTGCAAAAAGTCATTCTCACTCAACAGTTCAATGTGTACTTACCATAATAATGGTAAGGGAAATCGTTAGTCGGGATACACCAGCAAAATAAGCAGCTGCTCCAATAGTTGCAAAAAGCCCAGGGTCAATCCATGTCCAATGCTCATCATTTTGAACCCCAAATATATACACCATAATTAGACCAACAGTCCTGCCAAACAAGGCTCCAGTGTATCTGCAAAAGAATATGTGCCAATTTTAAAGGACTTTTCGTACATGCATGTGTCTGAGCAAACTAAAATCTAGTATTGTTAACTCAGGCAGGAATTGGGGGATCACCAGTGACCCCTTACCTTATTTGGTAAATTCCCCTCTTATTGTAAAGCGCTGCGGCAATGTCAGTATCGGGGGACTTTACTTATTCTGCACAGTCCCCAGACGGTGATAGTGCCATTTAAGTTTTTGGTGATTGTGTGCCTTTAAGAGCTGCAGTTATGCTATAATTTACCAAAAAAGTTAATTTTACATTTTTCGGCTAAATTAGGCAAGTTGGAAAAATTCTCCAAGTCATGTTTTTAGTTTAAATAACTTGGACCAAAAGTTGTAAATTACCTTGAATTCACTGTAAATTACCACTTTAGCAAACATTTAGACATTTCAAAGACTAATGGTTAAATCAATCTGATTTTCTTACAGCATGGGGACAACCAGACCAGTTGCAGCAGCTGTTCCAGCCGTCCAGCAGGAAATGCAAAAATAGAGAACAAGTGCGGTAAAGAGAGCAGGAAATCCAAATTTTTCATGATTTCCACGCTGGAACAAGAGTGGGATTCCTTGCTTCCCATTTTTCACCAACAACGCAGCAGCTTTATAAGAAAAGAAAGACATTTCTGTCATCAGGATCAGTGGCTAAATATATAGGGACAATATATTAATTATTTACATTTTTCCGCCAACACATACTGGATCTGCAGAAATCTCCAAAGAAAATATATTGTAGGTGCACCAGTATTTTATTGAACAGATTCAGTGAGGTTCCTACTTTGACATACGTTGCAGACTGAGTACTCAGTGCTATACCTTGGTTAATAGTGTAGTTTGAATTTAAAATTCCATCAGGTCCAATCCACGTTGTGGCAGGTGGGCAGTTATATTCAGACACGTCCCATGGAAGGTGATCACCAAGTGAGCTGAAAGGGGAGAGATATTGCCTATTCACTAATAATAGATAACACTATCATGTAACTGAACACAACTGGCTAGACTTTAATGTCAATAGTGGTTAAGAATACTATCAAGATGTCAGTAGGCAGCTGGTAAGAATATAAAAATATTGTGCATGTAGTTGTGGCTGTGTGAGAAAGAAAGAGAGAGAGAAATAGTGTGTGTGTGTGTGTGTGTGTGTGATTTTGTAATTTTGTATGTAATTGTGTGTAGCAGTATGTAAATTGGATGAGAGTGTGTATATGTGTGAGGAGGTGCCCTGAGAAACATTGGGATAAGGGATGATACAATCAGGAACCTGGGAAGATAGGGAACATGGAGATATGAACTGGGGACATTGGGCGATGCACTGGAGGGGAAGTTAAGACTTCAGGAGATGGGATTTATACGGCTGCTGCTGGGACCAATTAATAACAACCTATTTACTGCATTAAGTTTCAAATCAGCTTCAAAGTGTGCAAAGTTATATGAATTATTTTTTAAATACCTGAGTATTACCTGATAGGTAATAGTAACTGAGATTGTGTACCATTTTAAATAGTTTTGTCAGTCTCATATTTTGCTTTTAAAGGGACACTGTATGGTCCGTAACTACGTCAATGGATTGAACGTATTTAGGTAGCTATGGTGCCTGATGTCCATTAGCACCAGGTCTAATATCACTTTAAAATGTTTCACTCACAGTAGAGTCTCGATCCAAGGCTTTCTTAAGCGTGGTCTGCAATGACAAAATGGAGGAGACAGAGGCAGGGCTATGCTTCCGCCATACCAGTTCACACTAGGAATTGGGACAGTGGTTGACTGAGAGCACTCAGCTGATGCTCTCAGCCAATCACTGACTACTAAGCCAGATATCGTGCAAAGCACAGCTCCACCTCTGCAATATCTTCATTGGAGGCCAGACTTTAGGTTTCAGGGGCTAATAAACTATACTAAATAATTAGTAATGGGGCTTTGTACATAAAAGAGACCCTGAGATCAGTTCAATTCTGGCCCCTGACGAAGGTGCACTATCGAGGCACAGAAACGCGCGTCGGGTTTTCCTTTCTTTCACTTAATATTCACAGGGCACTCTATCACCATGTGCAGGTAACCAACAACCTAAGTATGGACACATTAGCACGATGTAATTTCTATCTGTCCTTTACCTAATCGGTCCTGAACCCTGTTTAACTAGTGAAGATTTTGAGGACTGTTGAATTAGTTAGGAAGGGCTGTGGATATAGTGACCCCACTCTGGAGAATTCTCTGTAACTTTTACAGTTTAAGTCTAACTACGGTCACATGCTCAGCCCCTTACTATGCATAGTGGCAACATAGAAACATTGAATCTAATTTGTATCGTATGTACAACTATATTATGTAGTCTTTAGCCACATTGTATAGTCCTCTGACTGATTTCTCCACACCAGGTAATTATTAATTTTTTTTAATTTATTTTTTACTCACCCCGATGGGATTACTTGTGTCCCTAGACTTATAAGGTAGTTCCTCTCTGGTTTGAGGATTTAGTATTTAAGCTACCTATTTTTCTTAAGGTGCACAATTTGCATTAGTTCTCGCCCAACCCCCTAGGTCTATCTGTGTATATATAATTATCAAGTTCCTTAGTTTTCAGACGTTGACCCCCGTCGAATAGATTTAAAGTCTGGAGTCTGAACTACTATAGTAATACCTATTGACCGGGGATTTTGGAGGTTAGCCACTTGGCTTTTCAAATCTCCATTTGTTTCTGACTTTTGATTTGGGTATATATATATGTATTGTCATCATTTGTCCATATAGGAATTACCACCGCTTTAATTCTCGATACATTATTACTTTCAATTGTACTAGATTTCCAGGTCATACTATGATGTCTGGATGTCCCGTCCAGTAGCCTGAGTACTTTTTTGTAGTCTTACGTATAGGGGTTAAGCCCCAGGACACTTCTCCCCCCAGACTGGAGGGAGAAGTCTTGTCTCTGACTACCACCACTTGTAGACCTTCTTTTTTAAATAATTAGTAAACAATTCATTAGTAATGTTGTACCCTTTTCATTGTTGCTGTACAGTTTGTTTCTGTTTTGCTTTGCATGTAAATCATATATATCAGTCTTAAAGGGACACTATAGTCACCAGAACAACTAGAGCTTAATGTAATGGCTCTGGTGTCTATTGCCAGTCCCTTGAGTCTATTCACTGTAAATGCTGCGTTTCTGTTCACATTTTCCACCTATAAGAAAACTATGAGCACAAAAGCTCTTTGCTAAATAGAGAATTTAAAAGGACACTATAGTCACCAGAGCAACTACAGCTTATTGTATTTGTTCTGGTGAGTATAATCATTTCCTTCAGGCTTTTTCTGTAAACACTGTCTTTTCAGAGAAAATGCAGCCTTTACATTACAGCCTTGGGATACCTCCACTGGCCACTCTTAATACGGCTGCTAGAGATGCTTCCTGAGGCAGCCTCCTTGACACTCTCAGCCAATCCAATGCTTTTCTATGGGAAAGCATTGTGATTGTCTCAGATCACCACTTCTGATGATGTCAGCCAAGCAGGCAGATTAGGGGCAGAACCAGCAGCAGCAGACCGGAACAAAAGTAACATTTTACCACATTTAGGGGGAAAGTGGGGCTCTGGGGGGGCTAGATGGTAATTTTAACACTTTAGGGTACTGAATACATGTTTGTGTTCCTGACCCTATAGTGTTCCTTTAACAAATGAAAAAAAAATACCTGAACTAAAATGTATTATTACATTATTTTGGCTTAGGTAGTGATCTAAAAGGATGGTATAATCATCGAGTATGGTGACAACACATTATACAAATATAATACCTTCACATACTTACTCTTCAGATGAATTTAAGAATTGATACGTTACTGGGTCTTCAGTACAAGGGAAGAAGTATGGGACAAACACGGTAACTGTCATAGTTACTACCTGTAAAAAAGTCATTACGATAAGAATTTCTAAGAAATGATAACATCAACGGGTCACAATAAATGTGATCTACCTAGCAATGTGTACAGTCTACGTCAAATATATATTAGTGTATTCCAACAAGAAAAAAAACACTTATTGTAGAACGTGAACCTGAAACTCAATCTATCCTGATCAGAAAAGCAGTAATGTGTGAATATAAATCAAACATGAAACGCTGACAGGGTTATTTACTAAAGTGATAATTCATAATGAATTCAAAGTGAATTTCAGATTTAAGGCCAGAATAGCCAAATTGGAAAAATATCCAAACCAGCTATGTGTCTAGTCCAGCTATTTTGGCTTAAAATCTGACATTCACTTTGAATTCTCACTTGAGTGGATAGCCCTGTTTGACTCGTTTAAATATTTAGGAAAATTATGAAATTTGCCTTTGTGTGCATTTGTATGTCAGTGAAAAGGCAGCAATGATGGACATGAGCAAAACCAACTGATCCACTTGAAAGTCAATTCTAAAAATGATGAGCTTTTTGGTGCTTTCAAACAATAAGAATTTCCTTCAAAGACAAACAATGGCCCATGATCAGAAAAATCACAGGCAAAATTAAATAAAACAACCAGAAATAAGCACATCCTAAGAATGTCTCATATGTTCTCTCTGCGATAAACTGCATTTAAAATGAAGCAGAACTATTTATTTAAATACCGTATAGATTTGAAATGTACGTTGACAAACACATCTAGAGCAGAATTAGAATGCATAAAGAGTCTATTCTTATAGTCATCAGAAGATGAAAAAACTATTAAATACAAAACCTATTTTCAAAATATGTTTGAGTATAAATATGCATAGTTCAAACAATTCTTTCTGTTGAAAGTACATCCCCTTTCAAACAATGAAAACAAGACTTTAAAGAAGCTAAGATCAAATTGTCAAGAGTGTCTAGCAGCTTTACGCAGGATTACTTACTAAACATGTAATTGTAAAGAATTGACAAGGGAACTGCAAATCTCAGGTCAAAATAGCCAAAGTGGAAAAATAGCTGTACTTGAGACATATTCCCATTGCTGGATTAACCATAAGATGACCTAAGGCCTAGGGCTAGGGCTTACTCAGGGGCCCAGACACACTGCCCATTTATATCTCTACATCAATGCAGACATGTACCGTATTTATCGGCGTATAACACGCACCGGCATATAACATGCACCTCATTTTCAGAAGGAAATTCCAGGAAATTTCCCCCCCTCCCATAGTATTCCCCCCCCCTCATCCCATAGTGTCCCCCCCCCCTTTCCATAGTATTCTCCACCCCCTCCCATAGTATTCTCCACCCCTCCCATAGTGCCCCCCCCCTTTCCATAGTATTCTCCCCCCCTCCCATAGTATTCTCCACCCCCTCCCATTGTGTTCCCCCCATCCCATAGTGTTCCCCCCCTTTCCATAGTATTCTTCCCCCCATAGTATTCTCCACCCCCTCCTATAGTGTTCCCCCCCTCATCCCATAGTGCCCCCCCCTTTCCATAGTATTCTTTACCCCCTCCCATAGTATTCTCCACCCCCTCCCATAGTGTTCCCCCCCTCATCCCATAGTGCCCCCCCTTTCCATAGTATTCTTTCCCCCCTCCCATAGTATTCTTCCCCCCCTTCCATAGTGTTCCCCCCTCATCCCATAGTGTCCCCCCTTTCCATAGTATTCTTCCCCCCCTCCCATAGTATTCTTCCCCCCCATAGTATTCTCCACCCCCTCCCATAGTGTCCCCCCCTTCCATAGTGCCCCCCCCTTTCCATAGTATTCTTCCCCCCCATAGTATTCTTCCCCCCCTCCCATAGTATTCTCCACCCCCTCCCATAGTATTCTCCACCCCCTCCCATAGTATTCTCCACCCCCTCCCATAATGTCCCCCCCCCCTTTCCCTCCCCTTGTCCCATAATTACTTACCTGTCTTGAAGCGTGGGCCAGTGTTCAGCGTGCACCGCGGTACTGGAACTTCAATTTCAGATTCCGGTTTCCGGCGGGATTGAAAGGAAGTGTACACTTCCTTTCAGTCCCGCCGAAAACCGGAACCTGAAATTGAAGTTCCAGTACCACGGTGCGCGCTGAACACCGGCCCACGCTTCAAGACGGGTAAGTAAATATGTATATCGGCGTATAACACGCACCCATCATTTTCCCCCTATTTTCAGGGAGAAAAAGTGCGTGTTATACGCCGATAAATACGGTATTTTTAGGGGGGGGCATTCTGTGCAAACACACCCCTGATTTCACAGACTGTGACTATATCAACGAGTGATGGACATAATGACAATATGTGAGGAATAAGAGAATGGAACGAATAGGTAAGCCTCAAACTGATAACTGATAGGGCTTCTGCGTTTTCCTATCCAGTTATTATAAAAATCTAAAATTGACGATGCCACTGCCAATCCTGCACAGTTCCCAGTTTAGCCAATAACTCCAAAGTTACTTATACAAGTCAGATCCTAAAGCCCAAAATGTTTTGTAGAACATTGATATATGGAATGCCATAATAGAACCATTAAGAGCCACAGACAGAACTTGTAGCTAAAAACATTAAATATTTCTGAAATGATTGTGACCTACTTACCAGTAACAACAAAGTTTCCAGGAGTTTGCTAATTTGCCTTAGCCACTTCCTCTTTACAGCACTGAATAGCTTTATACGTACTTTATTGATGCGCACATTTAAAAATACGAACAGAGCACCTAACAGTCCTCCAATAACTCCAAGGATAATGGTGGGAATGAAAGCTAAGACACTCATATCCAGCAAGTTTTTCACCTGGAAAGAAATAAGATTTAGGAAAGAAAGTCTGTTAGTCCTACATTAGTCTCAATCTGACAGATACAGCAGAGAGGTAACAAGAACAAATTGAGAATTCAGAGTTCCTATGAGATAAGTTCAAGGATACTCAGAGCTTAATTTTTCTTATTGGGTGGTGGGGTGATGGGGGGTCAAATAGATCCCCAATATAATTAAATAATCACTAAACCAGAACTCTGGATGGAGAAAAGAGCAGGTGCTGATGGATGTCCTTCTGCTAAGTATGGTTAGCAATTATGCATACACCCATAGTTTAAGACGGGGGTTGACAGGACAGCATTTTGGACATGCAGGGCCAACGCTACTCTAGTGCCGGCCCAGTGTGGAAAACAAAGATTACCCTCTTTGACCAACCCATCATGATGTCGCAAGGGAGAACTTAGTCTGCACCTCCTGTGAGACGTGCACCAGCTGGAAAGGTAAGTCTGCAAGTGGACAGTGCATGTATGTGGGCGGTGATAGTATGTAGGTGATCATTGTATGTGTGCGGGGCTCAAAGGGGGCCAATGATCCACTATTGCCTAGGCCCCTGTTAGTTGTCAGTCCTCCCCTGGTGTAAATGAAAAGAGAGCCAAAGTGCAGGCCTTACCAGGCTATCAGGGGCCCTGAAGACCATTGCACAAAGTCTAATATTGACCTCCCCAAATAATCTGTTCAGTAATTCAGTAATTCTATAACCCATTAATTAGAACAATGACACAATATCTCATGCATAAACATAAAACAGCAGATCATACAAAATGTATCCGCTTATACTATTTATGAAACAGAAACAATTTTAGGACATACACACAAGTCTAAATCTACGAAAAGCTGACAGAAAATGAGGGTGTATATATTGAATCATTGTTTTTCCATAACAGTTCTTGTTATGATCATTGGATGTAGATAGTCATGTATGTCTACAAACAAACAATACCCACCCAAAATGTGATTCTTTGTTCAGCTTTGAGAAACCCAAAGTAACCTTCATATTCAAAGCCACCAAATGAAGATGAGAGCACCTCGGTGGTGAAAGAAGCTATCAAACAGCAGAAGAATGTTTGCCATGCCAGCTTTATATCCCAAAATGAGGCTACCTCCTCCAAGGCAAACAGGAGTCCGCCAACGGGAGCCCGGAACACAGAAGCAATTCCTGCAGCTGCCCCAGCGGTAATAAATTGTCTCCTGTGCAAACAATATAACAAGTGAGATTAAACATATTTATTGCAGATTAGAATTATTAGCTAGTTAGAAATCATAATACAATTCATTTAATTCTGTGTCTCAACCTCAAAAATACTCTCCTTAATCAAAGTTACTGCATGTGAGCTATATTCATAAAGAAGATATAAATTTCAGCCCACCTCCCGTAGAATCCTTTACTTTTGGCGGTTAACAAGCAAACAATCAAAAAGACCGCAAATAATTTGTGATTATTTTTCGTTCAACATTAATAACGTACTAATCAAACAGTAATCTGTTAATAAATATCTTAACTCTGCAAATATATCGTCCAGTTAGAATTAGGTAGCACATTATCGGATCTCATATGGAATATTTACATTACTGTGGCCTTTTGACTGCTGCCACATTGTCCTTATTGTGGTGCTCATGACTCTATTTGGTATCTCATCTAAACGATGTAAATAAAGAATTGTACTTACTTATCAGCTGAGTTACGAAATCTTGTAAAGCAAGGAAGGTTTATGCGTAGTGTATCTGACTTAAACTGGCTCAAACCACAACCAACCACTGCCCTGAAAAGAAATGTATTTTCTTAGGTGAGACATACATCAGTAATTATTACATTTTCCTCCTAACACGGTTAAATCATCCCTTTCCGATAAGAAGATTAATGTGTCAATACTGAATAAAATAACACGAGCCACTGCATATTATAATTGTACACTGAATAAAGTTGCAATGATTTACTTTAAAAAATGCATTCCCCTACACTTTTCTAAAAAACATTTAAACAGGTTCTATCGTGTTGTCTGATCTTTTTCCAATAATGCTAAAGATGATTCTGTAGCACAGAAATAAATAATGTAAAATGTGACTCTTACCCCACATGGATCATGGGTCCTTCTGGGCCACAAAAGAGACCTGCAGCCACTGCTAGGGCGCAAGAAAAGAAAGTTCCAAAAAAAGTTCTTATATTGAAAATATGTCTGAGTGATGCTCCATTTAGATACCCAATCACTTCAGGAAGACCACTTGAAGAGCCTGAAGGACAAAAAAACTGCAAAATAATGTATAATTATTTACATGTATACTTTTTTCATGAAGATAGAGAAAAGGCCAAAGGAGACGTTTTCACAGGACATCAAACATTTAATGATTAATATATATTTTTTAAAAATTACAATTAAAAAAAAAAAACACTGATGCTCCTGAAGCCTAATGAAAAAGTATTTTAAAGTCCAAACTTCCATTTAACAAAATCTCAAGATACATTCCTCACGGTTTCTATTTTTTCTTTTTTCTTTCTTTTGCCAATTCGTACATTCAAAGTGAACGAATGAAAATAATTAATAAAAGTGAATTTCAAATCTAAGGTCACAGTTGCTCAAAGTGAAAGCATTTTTCCAGTTTAAACAATACGGAAGTATATACATTAATAAGTGGGAATAAGTGTGCTAGCACTGAGTACCACCTTCATCATTTTTCCAGTTTGACATAGAAACATAGAAAGTGATGGCAAATAAGAACCATTTAGCCCATCTAGTCTGCCCAATTCTAGCCTTAAATTTGAAAATCACTTTGTATTAACAAGAATCTTCACTTTATTGAATAACACTGAATGTCTAATACAGGCTGCACACATTTGAATCATATAAAAGTCATTGAAAAAAATGAAAGCTTCTCGTCACTATATAGCCTTTAAACCAGGCTTCCACAAACTCTGGCCCTCCAGATGTTGCTGAACTATAACTCCCATGATTCTCAGCCTATCTATTTAATTCATAGAATCATGGGAGTTGTAGTTCAGCAACATCTGGAAGGCCGGAGTTTGGGGAAGCCTACTTTAAACCATTGGAAAATGGAATTAGGAAAATCCATGGTAAAGTGGAGGCACCCAGGCAAGATGCAAGACACTAGATTTTCTTGTAAGTCCAGCACATCATACAGCTACATAATTAGTTTAACAGACTTCCTGCACCATTTAAATCTAAATGAGCTTATGATGAACTAATGAACATATTGGAATGAGCAGAGTTTGTTATTAATCCCAAACAGAATCCGGAGATTGACTTACCACCACAAGTCCAGATGAAACCATTACCATGCCAAATCCAATCCCCAAGATAAACAACCAGGTGGTCAGAAAGTCACTGTGCTGTCATATAAACAAAAAAATATATAGAATTTGTAAAATATAAACACAGTTTTTGTAAAATATAAAAACAGTTGTTCATGTTTGTTTGTTTTTTTATTTTATTTTTTCTTGTTTTCTAAATAAATCCATAAACTAGCTAAACCAGGGGAATTTGAGCGAACTTGGCAACTGCATTGCAAGTGTGAGCTGGTGCCAAGACGACAACTATTGCATTCATTTTATCTTGAGTTTAAAGCTGCACTCAGTAGAAACAGAGTAATACACAGCACTGAAACTTTTCACATATTTTGCCTAACCTTAACAATAAACTACACAGGATTAAACCTACAGAAGGGTCTTAGTGAGTTCAATAAAAAACAATTGCTGAGCTAAATTTTTTTAGATATTTCTCGAAAAAAAAAAAAAAACAGTTCAGCAGTAACAAGATACCTTATTTGATATTTTCTGCACTAAAAAGTAATGGGTCTTGACTATAGAATCTTCTGAAAAATTGGTGTAAGCAAAAAAATGGTGCACTAGAGTAATAGGTAGCTTCCCAGGTGTTGTTGAAATACATCTAAAATTATAATGATACCTTGTTCATCTCACACGTTTTTAACATATGTTGTTTGAGGATCATGGAATATATATTTTAAAAACCTGTTGCTAGGCTAAGCCTTTGAGTGATTCCCACAGATGGACACCACATGAGATGCATCATTCTTCTATACATATAAGAGTATGAACAAGAACTATATACAGATAAACAGATTTATTTTACAACATTTCATTTAATCACATTATTATGTATATCACAGTTTACATAGCTTGAAGACTACTAAGGGAATATGGCTACAAATTAGTTATTTTCTACTTTTCTATGTTTTTATTCCATGTAAGCACTGAAAAAAAATTTAATTCAGCAACGTACCTGAATATACTTTTCTACAAGCTCCCACTTCAGTTCAAAAAGTGTATCAATTATTTGATGCATTAGAAATCCCATTGCACCCACCACACCTCCAATGAGACCCATCATGAACCAGCGATCCCAGTCTGAGCTGTCAGGGTGGGAGGGAGAGTAAAAGAATTCATGTTAAACTCACAATACCTAATGTTTGCTTTTTCCACATATATGTATAGGACTAAAATATGGAACTGATGATGAACTACTACAGTACTGCTACAAAGCTTGATTGTTTAAAGACCCATTAACTGATATAATTGGGTATATTTGCTAAGCCTGCAAGTGCTAACCAGGGAGTTTCTTTTTATTTAGCGAAAACAGGTAAATTAGAAATAGATTTGTGCGTCAATTAAAGGAATTTGATTCATTCAAAGAAGCTGAAAAGCATTTGTGTACAAGTCTAAGATTTACCCAATGTTCTAAATAAAAGCACATCTATGCACTGCTTTTTGTTTTTCTATATATAGTATTTACCATTCATTACTTTTTAAATAGTATGTTTGTTCTACATACCCAATATCATGATTTGAAATTATCTAAAGACATACTGCATGCAGAATCTACTAAGTGCTTTGTAATAAATTAAATCAATTATTAATACACACACACACACACATATATATATATATATATATATATATATATATATACACACAAACATACACATTTAATATATAACTACAGAAGATTTATTATTATTATTTTACTTATTATAAAGTGCCTTAAAAATAGGCATGTAAACGCTACCTGTGAGGCTTTTCTTTGAGATATGTTTTGTATGTTTCGCTGTGAGAAGGCAAATAGTCCAGACTTTCATGGGTTTCTTGAAGATTCGTCTTCTTAGGTTTTCTTCTGGAATTCTGTTCCTCTTCTTCATTTTCAGAATTCTGTCTTTTTTTGTATATGGGAGATGTCATTATAACATTAAATTTATCTAAACTGCCGAAAACTATAACACAAGCCCACTAACACAAATACAGTTGGGAAATCTTGCACTTCAAAAAGCAAAGTATGGAACTGCAAAACACACGGTATTAAAAGTCCCAAAAATATTGAAAAAATATATAAATTAAGTGATACTAGCTTAGCGATTGGCTAGTTGTGTTTTAGTATGATGTAAACGTGTGCTGATTAGTGTTTTCTGATGTGTTATTCATATCCTGTTTAAACTAGTCCTCGACATTATAATGAAACTAATTATTATTATTAACATAATTGGTGCAATGTCAACAATAGCCTCATGATGAACTTAATCAAACCAACCAGTCATGTAGTCTTATTCCTGTATAACATGGGTCTTAAACTACTGGCCTGGGGCCCATTTTTTGCCCCTTAAATATTTAAGTTTGGTGAACATATCACCTAAGCTATAAGGATTGAGCAAAACCCGTTTTTGCTCTCCTCTAGTGAATATATCTCCTTCTATCACCTATATTTATTTTACTGCAGAGAGCACTATATATATATATATATATATATATATATATATATATTTATTCTTTTATATATGGTGAATATCTTGGCCCGTGCACTGACAAAACATAAATCCTAAATACCTTGAGCTAGGGAGCTCATACCACACCAGCTACCAAAACAACTATGAACCGTAAAGACTCCCAAATGCAAGATCAAGATATTCCACAGATCCATAGGCGGGATTATACCACCCGAGTGCATATATATATATACTTTTCCTTTTATTTATCTCGCCAACCATCTGAAAATACTACACCATGTTTTGCATTTCATCCTCTTTTGCATATTGAATTTTCCTGATTGGATATTGAGGATACTTGTAAAGCGCTGCTTCCCTCTGTCTTTTTCCACAACTCTCATTGGGGCTATGATCATGCCTTTATTTGCTGTGGTTGAGAAGGATGGCTATCTGGAAACACATGATTCCATGCAACCTCCCCAGCAGTCAGTGACGTGGAAGAGTTTCTGCTAGAACGATTGCCTTAATTGCATTACTGTAGCAATTTCCATGATATGCAAATTTTGACTTCCGTTTTTATTTTGAAGATGCCACAATAAAGTATATATTTTAATCAACACATTTTGTGGCTGCTTCAACAGGACAATACATATAAATTACTTTTCTATCATTTTTTAGAACTTTTTTTAACATAGAAATCAAATGCATTTTTAGGCCATACTATTCAGTAGCTTCAGTGTAATAATTCTCCAATTCAGCTGTTGTTTTAACTTGACTATACTGATTTAACACTGGCAGTCAAAGGGCTACTCCTCATGACTACTTCAGTGATTTCATGTGGTAATGGTGGTAGGAGTCTATATACAGCATTTCTGCTTGAAAAGCTACACATTCACAGATATCTGCACCTGCATGCATGGGACTAGTTACACCTCTGATTCTCTGTTCCGGACTGCCAAATGTCAGTCATGTGCAAATATTACATCTGTCATCAGTGCACAGTGCGCTGGCAACAGAGGTAACAATCTTCACCCTTTTTGTCAGCAGACATAAAATTACTTTTTTTTTTGTTAAAAATCCATCCCTCCGTTCGCTGGCTCAGAGCCCATGAGTGCCACACAAGTGCAGGCATGACGTCGGACTCGACCTGGAGGTCAGCACCAGGAGCGCAGTGGCGGATCCAGAGCCTGATCTCGGGAGGGGCACTTGTAGATTATTTAAATAAATAATCCAGACACAATAACCACTACAGCTCAGTGTAGTGGTTATTGTGCCAATAGTGCCGAGACCCCCTCCCAGAGTAAGTAGTCAAACTGTTTAAGAACAGTTTGACAACTTACCTGAGGTCCTCTGGGAAATGGGGCTGTAGTAGGGCAGAGGAGCAGTGGTATGTGTGAGTGGTGCAATGTGTGAGGGGTGCAGTGTGTGTGTGTGAAGGTTGCAGTGTGTCAGTGAGGGTGGCAGTATATGTCAGGGGTGCAGTGTGTGTGTGGGTCAGTGTGTGTGACAGTTAAAGTGTGTGTGTGTATTGCAGTGTATGTGTGTATGGGGGGGCAGTCTATGTGTGGGGCAATGTATATGTGTGGGGGCAATGTGTGTGTATGGGGGCAGTGTATGTGTGTGGGGGCAATGTGTGCATGGGGCAGTGTATGTGTGTGTTGGGGCAGTGTGTGTATGGGGGGCAGTGTATGTGTGTGTGGGGAACAGTGTGTGTGTATATGGGGGCTGTGTATGTGGGGGCAGTATATATATGGGGGCAATGTGTGTGTATATGGGGGCAGTGTGTGTATGGGGAGAAGGGGCAATGTGTGTGTATGAGGGCAGGGGCAATGTGTGTGTATGGGGGGCAGGGACAATGTGTGTGTATGGGGGGCAGGGGCAATGTGTGTGTATATGGGGAGAAGGGGCAATGTGTGTATGGGGGCAGGGGCAATGTGTGTGTATATGGGGGGCAGGGGCAATGTGTGTGTATGGGGGGCAGGGGCAATGTGTGTGTATGGGGGCAGGGGCAATGTGTGTGTATATGGGGGGAAGGGGCAATGTGTGTGTATGGGGGGCAGGGGCAATGTGTGTGTATATGGGGGGAAGGGGCAATGTGTGTGTATATGGGGGCAGGGGCAATGTGTGTGTATGGGGAGAAGGGGCAATGTGTGTGTATATGGGGGGCAGGGGCAATGTGTGTGTATATGGGGGGAAGGGGCAATGTGTGTGTATATGGGGGCAGGGGCAATGTGTGTGTATAGGGAGAAGGGGCAATGTGTGTGTATGTGGGGGGCAGGGGCAATGTGTGTGTATATGGGGGCAGGGGCAATGTGTGTGTATATGGGGGGCAGGGGCAATGTGTGTGTATGGGGGCAGGGGCAATGTGTGTGTATATGGGGGGCAGGGGCAATGTATGTGTATATGGGGGGCAGGGGCAATGTGTGTGTATATGGGGGGCAGGGGCAATGTGTGTGTATATGGGGGGCTGGGGCAATGTGTGTGTATATGGGGGGCAGGGGCAATGTGTGTGTATATGGGGGCAAGGGCAATGTGTGTGTATATGGGGCAGGGGCAATGTGTGTGTATATGGGGGGCAGGGGCAATGTGTGTGTATATGGGGGGCAGGGGCAATGTGTGTGTATGATAAGAAGGATAGGGGGGGCATTTTTTTATATATAATTTAATTAAAATAAATATATTTATGTCCCCCCTCCCTTCTTACCTTTACTGGGAGGAGGGGGGACATATTTCGTTCCCTGGTGGTCCCAGTGGGATTCATTGGTGGTCCCAGTGGTAGGAGTGAACTCTAACCCGCGCTCCAGGGCTAGAGTTCACTCTCGCGAGATTTGGAGCGTTGGTAACCGTGGTAACCGCGGCAACGCTCCAAGTCTCGTGAGAGGAGGACCCGGAGGAGCTGCAGGCTGAGCTCCCGGGTCCTCACTCTCTCCCCTGTCATCTGCCAGCACAGTGCCTGCGGACCGGGGAGGGAGATCTCTAGTCTCCCTCCCCGGTCCGCAGCCACATTGCAGGGCTGGCACTTGGGCAATGCCAGCCCTGCACTAGCCGGTCGGGGGGGGGGTGGGGGGGGGTATCTAATAATACTATATAATATTCCATATATCCCCATAATATAATTCCATATATCCCACATATGCACCACTTGTTCAATATAAGCAATCTATAATATTTTATATAGAGATTGCTGTGAACTCTAAATGCAAAAGGCATACTATAATCACCAATACCACTACATCGTATTGGCATAGATGTTGCTCCCTTTGTCAGGCAACGCAAAACACTGCAGTTCCTGAGAAAGAGCAATGTGAATATTTGGCAGAAAAAATGTCTCTACAGACTGTCAACCAGACAGCTACTAAAACCACTGCTTCCTTCAGATCCTTCAGTTCACATTTAGCATCATAAACAGCATGCTAACCTCAAACAAAAAGACCCAAAGCTTTTCATAGAGAAGCACTGTTTAAATGCTTATCATAGACAAGCATTGATTATTATTATTATTATTATTATGTTATTATTTATATAGCGCCAATAAATTCCACAGCGCTTTACAATGGGTGGACTAACAAACATGTAGTTGTAGCCAGACAAGTTGGACACACAGGAACAGAGGGGTTGAGGGCCCTGCTCGATGGGAGTGGGGTAAAATGACACAAAAAGGTAAGGATAGTATTAGACTAGTGACAGTGGCAAGAGAGGAATCTTGTGGATCATTGAAATCTATTAGAAAAAATCTAATTAGCCTAAAGTCATCATGGTTGATGACATCATTGGGGGCAGATTGGGCTACTGAGAAGTGGTTTCCTTTGTGATGGAATGAAAGTAAGTTTTAGTGTGACTTGTTTAAAGTTTTTAAAACAAGAAATGCAGGGGCAATGATCTAAACAAATAAACAAACAGTGCTGTGGTGGAATCTCGGTAAAAATAAATTTAGTAGGCCGAGATTACCACGTGGCATGTGTACGTGCATATGCTGACGTATCGATCAGTTGGTTGCACGAGGCAAGATACGATCAGTAGTGTACGGAGCATGTGCAAGAATACAGGATGTAGTATTCCCCCTCCTCCATTGTGCTGGACAAGCCATGCGGTCAAACAGGAAGTTAATTCTTATTTGTGTTGATTGGTTAAGAGAATGTGCGGGTGGAGCTTAATATGGGAGGAGTTATGTGCCTATATAAGGAGCCTGCACTATTGTCCGGGGCTCAGAACTTGCTGTATTTTGGTGACGTTAGTCCCTCTGAGTCCCGATCGGTGATCCAATAAAGAATCTCTTCCTTCCTGAAGAAACCTGTGTCCATCTCTCTGTGCTTGGCTTCCGTCAGTTTCTCCAGTATCATTTGGTGCATTGGCCGGGAAGCTCATCGTTCAACGGTAGCTGAGAGGCAGAGGCGTGAGACGGTCTATCTTTGCCCACGTTCTCTACGGCTGCACCCCTGAACTTCTGCGTGGACCTCCCTTCGTCTCGGCGCCACTGGTCTGTTGTCCAGGAGATCATCGGCCTCTACGTGAGAAGTGCTGGGGTGTCCCCGTCGATGAGTGTGAACTCAGGTTCAGGAACGAGGAGGTAAGACAACTGCTGTTTTAGACGGCAGGACCCACTAGGGGTATACCGATTGTGCGGTAGGCCCAAAGGGGTTTGAATCTGTGTATCTGCCCCCTCTGTCGGAGGGAAGGAGCGAAGGCGCACCGCTCGATCGAACGCTCTTTAGTCAGACCGTTTGATTTTGTTAGTCAGGCGTGGGTCCTGGTGTAAATAGCCCTAGCCGGACACCGGTGTCTTGTCTAGACTAGCGTTCTAGGGTGTATATTACGTTCGCTAGGTCGGAGGGACCGGGAGACTAAGCGGCGCCTGTGTAAATTCGGTTCGCTAGCTCTCAACCTATCTGGGCTAAGTGGGAAGGCGTGTAAATTTGGAACCCACTAGACTTTTGATAGTGCGACTAAGAGGCGCCTGTGTAAATTCGGTTCTCTAGCTCGCTATATGTGGTGATTGGGCAGTGTGGCTAACCAAAACGGGTGTATATAGTTTTAGGTAGTCCATTCAAGGTACTGGCCAATAGTTTAGTTGGGAATTGTAAATTTGTTAACGATTGTTTAGTAAAGTGTATATCTTGTTAGATAGCGCGAGCTCAGCCGTCTAGCGAGAGTGTTAATAGTGTGTTGCTGTATTATAGTGCACGGTACCATAACCCTGTATATTTACTGACACTGTATATAAGTACTAATCATTGTCGTCCATTGCATGTTTAACACCATAACCACTAATAATTGTATTGTGACCTTAACTTGTGCTTTGACCTATGCTAACCGTACTGTAACCGCTATCTGTAAAAGACAATGTTACTGGGGTGTGTTATAGACGGGTAATTCGTATATAGAGAATTATAGCGTGGGTGACTGTATAGTTACGCCAAAGGGCATAATATTGATTATATAGTGACTGGTATAACAGCTGTGTGTGTACGGGAATTCCCTGAGTGTTTATTGTGTTATTGTGTACGTTTCACTTGGTAACTGTACCACGTGGTGCTGTTGCCAGAGGAAACGGGTGTGACTGTTGAATAGTACGCGTGTATAGTATTCGTTGTTGACGACGTTCCATTGTTAAGTATGGGTGCGTCGCAGTCAACGATCCCGGATCCCTTAGGTTGTATGGTGAAGAATTTTAAAAAGGGATTCAAAACTTGTGATTTTGGGGTTAAAATGTCTCCTGTACGTTTGGTCACTTTGTGTACTAGGGAGTGGCCTACTTTGGTTGCGGCATGGCCGCCACGTGGCAGTTTGGATCCAACTCTGGTACAGCGCTTACACGTGGCTGTATCAGGTAGGCCTGAACTTTACGGCCAGTTTCCTTATGTTGATTGTTGGAGACAGGCCGTAAATGACTCGCCAAAATGGCTCCAGACATGCCACGAGGAGCAGTGTCGCCTCATGGTAGCTAGGACTTGTTTGTCCACTAGGACTGGTGTTAGGCCCATTTTGGACACGCCCCCTGAGTCCGAGATCCCTTTGCCGCCCCCTTACTTTCCGTTAAGAGGAAGTGACGCAAATGCAGGAAGTCCTGCAGCCCTCCCTTCATTACCCCCATCCACTTCCGCTTCCTCCTCCAGTACAGGATCCACCCCCCCTCGTACTAAATCTCCCCTTCCGGAATCAGAACCAACCCCCATTAAAAACGAATATCCTGATTTGGCGCCACTTCAGACTTCCGGTCAAGCTTCATCTAGCTCGGCTCGAAGTGTTTTATTTACAACCTTTTCCCAAAACCAAGCTCCCATATCCCCATACCCTATTTCTCCCCGACTGGAACCTATGACTGACGCCCCTCCACGTAGCCCCATACAGACCCGACAGTTGACCGGTGCCCAACAATTAAAACACTATCAGATGCCTCTTCGTCTGAATCCTGGGTCAGCCTATATCGATGCCGCAGGCCAAATGGCACATGCTGACCCAGTCTTTGTTTATGTCCCATTCACGACAACCGATCTCTTAAATTGGAAGACCCACAATTCCTCGTATACTGAGAAACCACAAGCTATGACTGATCTGTTCACCTCAATAGTACAGACACATAACCCGACATGGGCTGATTGCCAGCAGTTATTAATGACTTTATTCAACAATGAGGAAAGGACAAGAATAAATCAAGCGGCCATTAAAGCACTAGAGGATAAAGCCCGTACTTTAAACCAAGCTAATCCAGCAGCATGGGCCGCAACACATTATCCCAACACCGATCCCGATTGGAACGTAAATGGTGCTGATATGGTTCAACTCAGAGCCTATAGAGACGCTATAATTGCTGGCATGAAAGCCGGAGGAAAGAAAGCTATTAACATGTCGAAGACAGTTGAGGTGATCCAGAAAAGCGATGAAGCGCCCAGTGTCTTTTATGACCGATTATTGGAGGCATACCGCTTGTATACCCCCTTTAATCCGGAAGACGCAGACAATTCCCGAATGGTGAACTCCGCCTTTGTCAGCCAAGCTTATGGAGATATTAAGCGCAAGCTACAAAAGTTAGAAGGGTTTCCAGGTATGTCCATCACCCAACTAATGGAGGTAGCGAATAAGGTTTATATGAATAGGGAAACAGAAAGTAAGAAAGAGGAAGAGCGCAAGATGCGTAAAAAGGCTGATATGCTAGCGGTAGCGATCGCAGGCGTAGATAGACGGGGCCCAGATAGAGGCGATAGTAGATGGAGTAGGGAGCCTTTGAGTAGGAATCAGTGCGCGTATTGCAAGGAAGAAGGGCATTGGAGGAATGAATGTCCACAAAGAGAGCAGTACGAGAGAGACCTACCCAGGGCAGGCTACGGAAACTTTAGAGGCAGAGCGAGAGGTAGAGGAGGCCCCGGAGGGAGTAATGGTAATAGAGGGAATAATGGGAACAGAGGAAGTGTTAGGGAAGACAGGTATATTCCAGCAGCGCAAAGGTCCCGCGATAGAGAAGGTAGGGACTTTGTAGGATTGGCTGACACGGTCATGGAGGACTATTGATACCGACCGGGCTCCATCCCCCTTGGTCGAGCGGAGCCTATGGTCGATGTATCAATAGGGGGAAAAAGGAGTGCGTTCATGATCGACACTGGTGCTGAACATTCAGTGGTGACTAATCTAGTTGCTCCTCCATCTGGAAGGACTATTACTGTGATAGGAGCAACTGGAAGAAGTGCTGAAAAACCGGTTCTTAAAAGTCGACTCTGTACATT
Organism: Pelobates fuscus; assembly: GCF_036172605.1. NCBI lineage: Eukaryota > Metazoa > Chordata > Amphibia > Anura > Pelobatidae > Pelobates > Pelobates fuscus. The sequence goes on from NC_086320.1 coordinate 99,548,245, forward strand.
GGGAGGCCACGTAGTAAAACATCAATTCCTTTATATGCCTGAATGTCCAGTCCAATTGCTGGGACGTGATATGCTATCTAAGTTACAAGCGCAGATTACGTTCCTACCAAATGGAACAACATCTTTAAAGTTTAATGGACCTTCAGGTATCATGACATTATCCGTACCAAAGGAAGAAGAGTGGCGACTTTATACAGTGTTGACTAGCCAAAACCCTAGGAGTGATGAGTCCTTATTCAACATACCAGGAGTTTGGGCAGAGAACAACCCACCAGGACTGGCCCGCAATATTCCACCTATAAAAATTTAACTAAAACTTGGGGTTTATCCAGTGAGCCTAAGACAATACCACATCCCGCAGAAGGCTAAGAAGAACATCCAATCCTATCTGGATAAGTTCATACGGTATGGTATCCTAAAATTCTGTACTTCCCCCTGGAACACCCCATTGCTGCCTGTTCAAAAGCCCGGTACAGATGAGTATCGACCTGTGCAGGACTTGAGAGCAGTCAATGATGCGGTTGTTAGTATACATCCAGTTGTACCCAATCCATATAACCTGCTTGCTTTAATTCCGGGCGGGGCTACTTACTTCACAGTCTTAGATCTCAAAGATGCCTTCTTTTGCCTCCGAATTGCCGCAGAAAGTCAATGTATTTTCGCTTTCCAATGGGAGAACGCTGTAACGGGCTCAAAACGCCAGATGACTTGGACAAGACTGCCCCAAGGGTTTAAAAATTCACCTACCCTATTTGGTTCAGCCCTAAGTCAAGATCTACTGGATTTCGAGTCCATCCCAGGAGAGTGTGTATTGTTACAATATGTAGATGACTTGTTGATAGCAGCAGTTACAAAAGAAATCTGTCAGCAAGCAACGCACGATCTACTACACATTCTCTGGAAGGCAGCATACAAGGTGTCTAGAAAGAAGGCTCAGTTGTGTTTGCCAACTGTCAAATATCTGGGATTCCATATCTCTGAAGGTCAAAGAATTATGGGGCCAGAGAGAAAAGAGGCTGTCTGCCAAATACCAATACCCAAGAATAGAAGACAAGTGCGAGAATTCTTGGGGGCAGCAGGCTTCTGTAGGATATGGATTCCCAGCTATGCGATACTGGCAAAACCTCTGTACGCAGCTATCAAAGGTACAGAGCACGACCCCTTCTTATGGACCCAAGAACAGCAAACGGCATTTGAAGATGTGAAGAAGGCTTTGATGAGTGCCCCAGCATTAGGTCTACCTGATCACACACGACCATTCTACTTATATGTACACGAGCAAAGAAGAATGGCTGTGGGAGTATTGACACAGTACTTGGGATCATGGCAAAGACCTGTTGCCTACATGTCTAAGCAATTGGATGCAGTAGCCAGCGGACTTCCACCTTGTCTAAGAGCCGTAGCTGCAGCCGCCCTGCTAGTAGCTGAAGCCGATAAACTCACTCTGGGTCAAGAACTTTATGTACGAGTCCCACATGCAGTACAGACGTTGTTGGATTACAAAGGAAATCATTGGTTTAGTAACAGCCGTATGACCAAGTATCAAGCAATGTTGTGTGAAAACCCAAGAGTGCATTTAGAGACTGTAAACACCTTAAATCCAGCTACCCTTTTGCCACAACCTACTGAAAGTCAACATGATTGTTTGGAAGTAATGGATGAAGTATTCTCAAGTAGACCAGATCTTCGTGATTTTCCCATCCAGAACCCCGATGTTCAATATTATACCGACGGCAGTAGTTATGTGAAAGAAGGGATCCGCTATGCAGGATATGCAGTAACAACAATAGACAAGGTGATAGAAGCTCGGCCACTGGCGAAAGGAACATCAGCACAAAAGGCAGAATTAATAGCACTAACACGAGCGTTACAATTGGCTGAAGGTTTAAGAGTGAATATCTATACGGACTCTAAGTATGCGTTTTTAACCACTCATGCCCACGGAGCTTTGTATAAAGAAAGAGGACTACTGAATTCAGAAGGCAAAGAAATCAAATACGCAGCTGAAATCCTACAACTATTGGAAGCAGTGTGGGAGCCGAAAGAAGTCGGTATCATACATTGTCGAGCGCATCTGAGAGGAGATGGTGATGTAACCAAGGGAAATCGGATGGCAGATAGTGCAGCTAAGCGTGCTGCTGAATCAGGAAGACAGGAGTATGTGGGGCATATAGCTGCTCTTATACCAACTCCACTGTCCCAATGGACTCCAGTTTATACAGCTCAAGAAGAGGAGTGGTTAAAGACTGAACCAGGAAAGTATTTGGAGAACAAGTGGTATCAGCTAGAAGATGGAAGAATAGTCATACCAGCATCACTAGCGGTAGAAATTGTCCAAAATTATCACAACGGGACACATTCTGGGTGAGACAGTACAGAAGAATCTCTCAGGAAACATTTCTACATACCAAGATTGTCCAACTTGACTCAGGCCATTGTACGCAGATGTGTAACGTGTGCTAAAAATAATGCAAGACAAGGACCAGTAAAGCCACCAGGAGTCCAGTTTATGGGGGGACTCCCCATGTCCGATCTACAAATAGACTTTACAGTGATGCATAAATCGGGTGGACATCGTTACCTGTTGGTAATTGTGTGCACCTATTCAGGCTGGGTAGAAGCATGTCCTACTCGTACAGAGAAAGCAGGAGAAGTTGTAAGATTCCTGCTACGAGAAATAATACCCCGATATGGACTACCCTGTTCTATAGGATCGGACAATGGTCCAGCTTTTGTTCATCAGTGCCTACAACAACTGACTCATATGCTTGGTATAAAGTGGAGGCTTCATACTGCATATAGACCCCAGAGTTCTGGTAAGGTAGAGAGAATGAATAGAACTATTAAGAACCAGTTGGCTAAAATGTGTCAGGAAACCCAACTTAAGTGGAACGTTCTCTTACCCATAGCTTTATTGCGAATCCGCAGTACCCCTACCAGAAGGATGGGTCTCTCTCCTTTTGAAATTATGTATGGGCGACCACCTCCCGTACTTGGTAACTTAAGGGGGGATTTGAGTCAGTTGGGAGAAGGAATTACCCGGCAGCAGGTTGTAGAGTTGGGTAAGACTATGGAGGAGGTACAGAAATGGGTACAAGATAGATTACCTGTGAATATTTATCCCCCTGTTCATAGTTATCATCCAGGAGATCAAGTGTGGATTAAAGAGTGGAATAATGTACCGTTAGGGCCCAAGTGGAGAGGTCCTTATGTTGTTCTTTTGTCTACCCCTACAGCGATAAAAGTAGCCGAAGTGACTCAGTGGATACATCACTCCAGGGTTAAACCAGCAGCAGTCGATTCTTGGCAAGTTACAGCAGATCCAGAGAATCCCTGCAAGATCCGGTTAAAACGCACTACTCAGTCGGAGTAACGAGGAATCGTGTGGATTACAAATTTTATTGTTACAGGGATTTGGTGCGTGAGTGAGAAGGCCATAATAAAGCCTGTCCGCTTACCAACACATAGTATATAAGCCAGGAAAGTCTCGAAGGGACACCTGTGAAGACGAGCAGAACTCCATTCCCTGCAGCCCTCACATCCTGGAAGCTGAGGTGCCTTCGCACGGACGAAGACTGAGGATGACGGCGAAAGATGTGTTTTTGATAGTGTTTATTTATGTGTGTTTTTATATTCAGGAAGGTAGAGGTACCGACACTCCTAGCTGTGAGGTATGCATTAAGACTACGAGAACAGGTAACCATATTTCCCAAACCCTAATTTGGCATTCACAATACGAGTGTAAAGGAGATGTATCGAGATGTAGATACCTAAATATAGATTATAGTGTGTGCCATTTAGGAGTAGGAGAACCTAAGTGCTTCAGTCCGGAGTATCAACCTCGTACAATTTGGTTGACTCTCAGGAATGGAGATCCTCAGGGGACCCTAATTAATAAGACGGTGTTAGAATCCGTACATTCTTCGGGTGTTCTGCTATTTGATGCGTGTAAAGCGATATCGAGTGGTAGAAAGCCGTGGAATGTATGTGGGGATCTTAGATGGGAGAGGACGTATGGGTCTAATGATAAATATATTTGTCCCAGTAGTAAAAATAAATATGTGAGTCCTAGATGCCCAAATAAAGACTATAACTTTTGCCCATATTGGTCTTGTGTGGGGTGGGCGACTTGGGGACAGACAGTAGACAAAGACATGATAGTGACTAAGTTGCCGACTAGCCCATATTGTAAGTCTATGGAATGTAATCCCATCCATATACTTATAAATAACCCCGATAAGTTCTTAGACAAATATGGCAATTTATTTGGGTTTCAAATATACGGGACGGGTTTAGATCCTGGGACATTATTGTTTATAGGGATAGAGACTGATACGGTATCCTCCCAAACTCATCAAGTATACCATTCCTTTTATGAAGAGATGAGTATAGATAATAAGATCCCCCATAATGCTAAAAACCTGTTCATCGATTTAGCCGAAAGTATTGCCGGTAGTCTTAATGTAACCAACTGCTATGTGTGTGGAGGTACTAACATGGGAGACCAATGGCCTTGGGAAGCAAAGGAGGTAATGTCCGGTTCTGAGGCAGTTGACCAACTAATATCTACACAAGCCGATTATCATATGAGTGTTAGAGGTAAATCTGAGTGGAGATTAAAGACCTCCATCATAGGTTATGTTTGCATAGCAAGGAAAGGAATAATGTATAATACTTCTGTAGGAGAATTAACTTGTCTAGGGCAAAAAGCTTATGATGATGATACAAAGAATACAACTTGGTGGTCGGCTTCAAATGTCTCAGAACCATCTAACCCGTTTGCTAGATACGCCAATTTAAAGGATGTGTGGTTTGATTTATCCATCACATCTACCTGGAGAGCCCCAGCAAATTTGTACTGGATCTGTGGTAAGAAAGCCTATTCGGAGTTGCCACAGGACTGGGAAGGGGCATGTGTGTTGGGTATGCTCAAACCATCCTTCTTCTTGTTACCGATTGAAACAGGTGAGACTTTAGGTGTTAAAGTGTATGATGTGAATCATAGGAAGAAAAGGGGACCCAGCAGTCTACCAAAATAGATTAGCCTTGGATTACCTTTTGGCAGTAGAGGGAGGTGTATGTGGGAAGTTTAACCTGAGCAATTGCTGTCTTCAAATAGATGACGAAGGGCAAGCAATAGCTGAGCTTACTAGCCATATGGTTAAACTAGCGCATGTGCCTACTCAGGTATGGAAAGGGTATAATCCAAGTAGTTGGTTTGGTAGCTGGTATGAGTGGTTTGGAGGGCTTAAGGCAGTGGTAGGTGGAGTCCTACTGATTTTAATGTTGTGTCTACTCCTGCCGTGTCTTATACCCTTAGTAGTTAGGTCTGTGCAAAGTCTAATAGAAAATATAGCAGAGAGGAAGGCTGCTGCACAGATAATGGCGGTTTATAAGTATAAGGCTCTAGATCAGGGAGAACCAATGCAGGAAGATGAGTGTTAAAAGATTCACATCATAAGATAAGTCTGGTCTGGTTCATGGTAACTTGCGGTGTATGCAAACCAAGGTTAAGTGATGCCTCAAGTAATTGTGAAATATCAAGAGGCATCAAAGGGGGGAATGTGGTGGAATCTCGGTAAAAATAAATTTAGTAGGCCGAGATTACCACATGGCATGTGTACGTGCATATGCTGACGTATCGATCAGTTGGTTGCACGAGGCAAGATACGATCAGTAGTGTACGGAGCATGTGCAAGAATACAGGATGTAGTATTCCCCCTCCTCCTGTGCTGGACAAGCCATGCGGTCAAACAGGAAGTTAATTCTTATTTGTGTTGATTGGTTAAGAGAATGTGCGGGTGGAGCTTAATATGGGAGGAGTTATGTGCCTATATAAGGAGCCTGCACTATTGTCCGGGGCTCAGAACTTGCTGTATTTTGGTGACGTTAGTCCCTCTGAGTCCCGATCGGTGATCCAATAAAGAATCTCTTCCTTCCTGAAGAAACCTGTGTCCATCTCTCTGTGCTTGGCTTCCGTCAGTTTCTCCGGTATCAGTGCGAAGTGTAAAAAAGATTATTGATTTTATTTTTTTGCATAGACAGATTTTGTGAATAATCTCTATAAAAAAAAACTATGGTCATCTATCAATTAATTCTCCACGTTGACAACTATCCCAATTCATAGCTCCCTGTGTTGACAGTTGAGCTCAGGCTTGACAAAGGCTCTACATTGTAGCTGAAAGGCTGCTGTTACCTGTTCTGTAATAAAGCCTGCCTTTTAAGGGAACGCCAGGGTTTCCCTAGGCTTTCGTGTATACCTGTGCTGACAGTCGATTGACATAGGAGAGCAGGAGAACCCTCCTGCGGTTATTTTATCGAATGCCTGTCACAGAAACTACAGCATGTGCATAGTAGTTGCTGTGATTATCTTTTATCACAATTTGCCAGAGGAATAGAGAAATGGAGTGACAATTTGAGGTCCATTTACACACTGACCAACTGACAATGATCACTAAGGTTACTAGTGTGAGTCAGTGCACATATCATAGGAGAACATTAGGAGGTAGTAGAGACTAGAAGTGGGTGTTACATTACTGTAACACCTGTAACAACATGTGATAAAGGTCTACCTTCACTGGAGAGGAGGCTTTTTAAGCAATTCAATGTATTATTTACTCTAATAAATCATTTATTTTTGTTTAGTACAAAATAAAGCAGAACTGTGACTGCCAGAGAAGTGACGGTTCCCTCTCCTTCTCTCAACACAGTTAATGCTTGGGAAGTATTTACTTGGCTGAATAGTGCTGCAGAGATAAGTGAAAAAACATACCTCAGTGGCATTTCCATGTACAGGGCAAAATTAGTACAATATAATGCCGTGATCAGGGACGATCAGGAGTGTGAGTGTTACTGTTAGTGTGTGAGTGTGTGTATGTCTGTCTGTTAGTGTGTGTGTCTGTCTGTGTGTCTGTCTGTTAGTGTGTGAGTGTGTATGTCTGTCTGTTAGTGTGTGTGTCTGTTAGTGTGTGAGTGGGTGTATGTCTGTCTGTTAGTGTGTATGTCTGTGTGTGTGTCTGTTAGTGAGTGAGTGTGTGTGTGTGTGTGTCTGTGTGTGTGTGTATATGTCTGTCTGTTAGTGAGTGTGAGTGTGTCTGTTAGTGTGTGTCAGTCTGTTAGTGTGTGTGTGTGTGTGTGTGTATATATGTCTGTCTGTTAGTGAGTGTGAGTGTGTCTGTGTCAGGATCGGGACAGGGATCCAACACGCAGAGTACAAAGAGTAGCAGATACGTATACCGGACCTTAGAATGGCCGGACTAAACGTAATACTACGTATAGAATGGTCAGGGACAAGCCGAGGTGGAGGGAACGAGAAGACAGGTAAGCGAGAGACAAGCCGGGTCAAGGATAACAGAGAAGACAGGTAAGTAATAACAAAGCCGGGTCAGAACCAAAAGACAAGAGAATACAAGAGCACTGTGTGACTAGGCTGGCTAGAACCACGACAGGGCAATGAGCAAATGCTGAGAGCTATTTACCAAAGAAAGCGCGCTAAACTGATCTGTAGATAGAGAATAACAACATATAGTGCAGACTATCTGGACAAAGTCCAAAATATGTAAAAATGGGGGATGTGGGGAAAAAACTCACATTTACCAGAGCCCTATCACCCCAGGCTCTGGGTTTGCAATGCTCCACTTAAGAGGGAAGATTCCCACACTGGTTAGGCTCCAAGCTCACTGGAAACCGATAAAGCTGTGCAATATAGGACAGAGAGAGGCAGGACCTCCAATTGAATAGTATCAAAGACAATTTATTAAAAGTAAATGGTTAAAAACTCTTACTTTGCGAGTGGTGGGTTATGCTAACATAGCTACCCACATAAAAGCATGTAAACAGCAAGTATAAAATCACTTCCTGGTTTCGTCCGTCCCGATCACGTGATCACTTCCGGGTCCGCCTCTCTCGTGACGTGTGTGTAACGCGTTTCGCCCGCCTCCACAGGCTTCCTCTGACAACGTCATTGGTGTCCAGCCCTGTCTTTTAAGTGTCTCACTCCTCCCCTTCTGTTATTTCATTGGTCCGGGGGCGTGGTTTCCTCAGAAAGGCTGGTATTATACATCCGATGGATTTTAAGTCTCTAGTCCAGCATACTCATATGTGTGTAATTTTCAATCAGGTAAACAACATTAAAGGGCTAGTGTCCAACCTATTATTGCACATAACTACTCATACAGAATGTCATATATAAAACTGTCATCATATTAAGACTACATTACTACAAAAAATATATAATAAAAACTTATATCATGAGATACAGGATCAATACAGTATAATATGCAGCTTCTGTGGGCAGAAACCTCACCTAGAGATCCAAGTGTACGAAGGCTGGATAATAATTGTTAGAAATACTTGAATGGTGAAGAAATCAAAATGACTATATTACATAATTTAAAGGGATATTCAGTTCAGATTGTCACGTATTGTTATTACATACAAATACATGACTCAATGCAATATAAGGATCTATGATTATCCAACCAGCTCTGGTCACTTTAGATCTATAGGAGAAGTTCTGCTATCTTGGAGAAAAAGTTTTCTGCATAAATGCAGTCACACTATATTACTGTTAGTGGGTGAGTGTGTCAGTCTGTTAGTGTGTGTGTGTGTGTATGTCTGTTAGTGTGTGAGTGTGTGTATGTCTGTCTGTTAGTGAGTGTGTCTGTTAGTGTGTAAGTGTGAGTGTGCCTGTTAGTGTGTGTGTGTGTGTATGTGTGTATGTCTGTTAGTGAGTGTGAGTGTGTCTGTTAGTGTGTGAGTGTGTCTGTTAGTGAGTGTAAGTGTGTTAGTGAGTGTGTGTCTGTTAGTGAGTGTGTGTGTTTCTGTTAGCTAATGTATGCGTATCTGTCAGTGAATGTGTGTGTGTGTATTTAGAAGGCGGGGCGGGGGGAAGGGTTGGGTGGGGGTGAGGGGGGCGCCTGAGTTTTGTCCTGCCTAGGGCAGCACAAAACCAGGATACACCACTGTCCGTGATAGTGTTCTGTCCATGTTTATGTCTCTGAACAGATAAAACCACACATAGGCAATTCTTAGATATTGAGCCTCTATACATGGACAGCACTGCAGGGGGGCCAGGGGGGTCATTTATATAGCTTTTGCTGCTGGTGCCCAAATGGACAGGCAAGTCATGTTAATTTATTTTTTTTTAAACTACTGAGAATTATAGAAAACAAAAAAGAGGGGGGTGGAGCCTGGAGCCGGAGCTGAATGGACGCCATATCCATTCACTCCTGAAACAGCTGCCGATAATCTTTAAATATCTCCTCACCACAACACCATCCGGCCCTAAAACTGGGAGAACCGGCACCGGAACTCTCACCCGCATGGTTAGGTGCCTTTCTTCCAGAGCCCGAAGACCGGGAGAACGAAACGGAAGACTCGGGCCTACCTTCCAGCGGCTTACCTGGATCAGGATTTCCTCCTCGGTGGGACGCCTGAGCAGAGCAGCCCTGAAATAAAGAGGAAACCCACCTCTCCCTGTGACAACACTCCGGTAAATATGGGGCGCCGCACGCAAAAAATGCAATCAGGCCCCTCAGCTGAGCACCCGGACATTGGAGTCATGCTCCAGCGGCAGGCACAACCTAAGATGGCCGCCGCAGAGGCCCCAGCCACACCATCACAACCCCGCACGGGGACCCATCCTACCACCCAGCCCAGACCTGACCCAATACAGGTCCAAGTGCCATCACTGGTGACCCCAGATGACAAATCCCTAGCAACAAAAAGGGACTTACAAAACTGGGTGCAAGACATACAGAAAATGTTCTCTGCTGACATAGGGATCCTCAAGGCTGACATGCAAAACGTTACAGACCGCGTCAAGGCGACAGAGGATGAAATATTGGACATCAAATGCAACATCTACACACAGCGTAACAAACACTCACGCTGCAGATGTCCACCCAGGAAGACAACGCACAACGTAACCACATCAAAATTTGCGGTATACCTGGCGACATAATGGCAGATGAACTGCCACACTACACAAGAAGACTCATGGCCACCATCGTGCCCCCAGCGACAGCCCGGAAAATCACCCTGGGCGTGATATATCGCCTCTCGACCCCACCAAACGCACCTGCCGACGACGCCAGAGACGTTATCCTCCGCTGCACCACATCTTATGACAAGACTCAAATCATGACAGCGCTTCGAGGTAAAACACCTCTCACATTTGAGAATTCACATTTATCCTTCTTTCAAGACCTAACCCGAGCCACACTCCAGTGGCGAAAGTCTCTGAGCCACCTTACCAACCAGCTACGAACCAAAGGGATACAATACCGCTGGGGACTACCAAGAGCCCTCACAATCACCCACGCCGGAACTGTCCACAAGATCTTCACTGGGGCAGACGTCCCCGCTCTGATGTCCAAACTAGGACTCACACCTACATCCACAGAACACCTCCTGGAACCCTGACACCTCAGTGCCTTTTGTCCCACGGGCAACAACATCCCTAGACTCGGCTACATGACTGGACTCACAGACAACCGAACGTAAGGCAGCAACGAGAGCTGCAGCACAGTTTCTACTGTTCATGTTTTGTGTTACCGTTAAATATTGATGCTTGTCCACAATAGGAGAGGCCAACATAGAACCCAGGCCCCCAGAGAAGGTATTACTAACTGTCACCGGCAGTCCCTGCCTATCTCTTGGAGCCAAATTTGTAAGCACCACAAGCAGCTGACTACATCAATAAGCACACCGCAGACAGCTACTCCGTCAACCCCTCCCCTCCCCCCCTCCCCCCGCTACCCCCTTGGTTAGGGGTAACCACAACCCCACAAATGTCCTAGACACCACATACATAGCGCCAACAATCTGGGACACACATAAACAGGTACATGCGGGCCCACTCACACAAGAGAGACCATACACATCACCCCAAATCCCCGCCTGGAGCATTAGGGACCCGCAGCAAGCAACCCATAGACACCAACTGTCATAAGGATCCACCCTACACCAGGAACATGAGCAAACACACCGACGCCTAAAGCTCCCAACTAGTACTATACACCTCCATAAGGGGACACAGTAGTGCCTACATGTATGTTTCTACTTCAGTAGATAGTTTACCTTGTTAATTTTAGTTCAACTTTCAATGTCGTAATGTGGCATGTGCTTCATGACCGCCGACCTCTAAACATAACCTTACCACATACGCCATGTCTAACCTGTAACCTACTCCCATAAAAGGAGGCTGTACCGCATATGTATGAAAACATGTGCGATATCACGTTGTTACACCTGCAATTGTCTTATGTACCATGCATATTTTTCGATAATACTGTTAACTCTTATGCCTCACAAATAAAAAGAGATTTTAAAAAAAGAAAAAAGAAAAAAAAAAGAACATCCAAAAAGCAAACATACAGTTAGCTATTGGGTTCTACAAAAATCTTAAAGGGACTTTATAGTCACCTGAACAACTTTAGCTCAATGAAGCAGTTTTGGTGTATAGAACATACCCCTGCAGCCTCACTGCTCAATCCTCTGCCATTTAGGAGTTAAATCCCTTTGTTTATGAACCCTAGTCACACCTCCCTGCATGTGACTTGCATAGCCTTCCATAACCACTTCCTGTAAAGAGAGCCCTATTTAGGCTTTCTTTATTGCAAGTTCTGTTTAGTTAAAATTGTCTTATCCCCTGCTATGTTAATAGCTTGCTAGACCCTGCAAGAGCCTCCTGTATGTGATTAAAGTTCAATTTACAGAGAAAGAGATACAATTATTTAAGGTAAATTACATCTGTTTGAAAGTGAAACCAGTTTGTTTTTTTCATGCAGGCTCTGTCAATCATAGCCAGGGGAGGTGTGGCTAGGGCTGCATAAACAGAAACAAAGTGATTTAACTCCTAAATGACAGTGAATTGAGCAGTTAAATTGCAGGGGAATTATCTATACACTAAAACTGCTTTATTTAGCTTAAGTAATTTAGATGACTATAGTGTTCCTTTAAGTTTAAAGTGAACCTTTCTTGTCTAGTGACTTGTGTTCTAAAGCCGCCTGGAGCACTATTTAAAACATAAACAGCATTGGATATTTCATGGATTTGTTTTAATGTTTGTTTTTAGACTGTTGTGAGTGCATATTGGTGTTGCATCCTGGGCTTGAGCCATCCATATATTTCTGGTAAAATCAGACAGAGTCCCACACCAACGCCCAATTCATTCAATAAGTAATTATTAAAAAAACAGAAACATGTTTTCAGAATACATAAGCTAAGGCAGATTGAGGAGGAATTAATTTTTTCTATTTCCTGCATTTATTTGTTCGTGAACTAGAACATTAAAAAGGAGATCCCTTGCCACTTCTTCCTAATAATGACTGTGCCCATATGACCCACAAAAACCCTTTTTAGGCTAGTTCTATAAATGTAAATGTCAGGATAGTAATAAGGAGACTGCGACGGGCTGCCTGTCACCCCGACTGGGTACCTCCGTCAAGCTCGCTTCCTAGCTCTCCTCTGAGACACAGGAGTGCTTTAGCCCCTAGCTGCCGCAGCTTGGCTGGAGTCTCAACGTCGCTTCCCACCCTGGAACAGGGTCCTTGGTACAGCTTCAAGTGATTAAGCTCTCCTGAAGAGAGTATAGCTGATCCACCCAAACACTAGCCCAGACTGAGTGAAGGGTGAAAAGGAACTCCTTTATTATGGCCAAGCTGCCTGCTGATATACACAACCCCCAGCAGGTTGTCTCCACACAATATAATGCAAGTCCCTCCCAAAGATCTCTGGGCCTGGGAGATAATTGAGTTAAAGACAGGTTAGCTAATTATCTCCCAGGAACAGAGAGGCAAACACAAAAAAATAAAACATAAAAATATCCCAAAATATCATAAAAATATACAACCCCACAAATAATACATCCCCAAATAGCCCTGATCTGAGCGCCCAAGTTCTCCAAATAATGCTGAGATCTATGCAGTGTTGGGGAAACACTGCCGTGTTCTGACCGGCCACACACGTGGTCCTATAGTCAAAATAGTTCCAGGGGGCTTGGTGCTTTTGCTGGTCAACTTTCAGGAGCTCCTGTGGCCACAATATGTTATATAATTCAGTCTTTCACTGCTAATTTTTCATCTGCTTGCTGAAATGTCATTGTCTTAAATGCTATGTGTAAAATATAACCAACTGGTTAAAGTATGTTTTGGTTTTCTCATCTAGCTGAAACAGTAAAACATATGATTTAAAATCTACACCATCAACACTGAGGGGGATCTTACCACACTAGATTATTGGGAAGAATTTATCCTTCCCCCACCCAGTGCTGTATTTAGCCCAAAGCAAACTAGGTATTTGCCTTGGGCGGCACTATTTAGGGGGTGGCAAAAATACTGCCCGCAAATGCCCGCTCGAACGTCTCCAGTGTTCTCTCCTGGTATAGGGAGGGGGGCTGTGTTCACATCAGAGGCAGCGAGGGAGCTGTGATCTCCCTGCTCTGCTCCCTCGCGTACCGTTTGCTGATGCCACAGGAGCCAGAGTATGACATCATTCATGCTTCCAGCATCAGGAGAGGGCCCGCGAGGCACGAGGGAGCAGAGTAGGGAGATCACACCTCACATTAGCCCCACTGAACCCCGACAGGTGCAAGCCAGCTCTCCCAAAGGCATTGTGTCTTGTGTGTGTGTGTCTGTATGTGTGTATGTGTGTCTTGTGTGTGTGTCTGTATGTATGTGTGCCTGTCTGTTATAGTGGGCTATAGTAAGTAATAGTACGTGGGCAACCTAGCTCAGCCTTCCTACTGGGCATTGCTATAAGTAAGGTTAAAAAAATAGAAAAAAGGGGAAAAAAAGTTGGGGAGGGGAATTGAGGAAGGAGAGGAGGAGAGCTGCCGCACAGATGAGAAATCATATTATGCGCAAACAGAGAAGTCGTCTGAATATCACCGACAGAGGACCTTCGTTTGTTCCTTACGAAAATCGAACCAGATATCAAATATTTAGTCTCGCAGCATCAACCTCAAGGATCTCATTAATCACTAGTAAAGGTGATTTCAATTTACTATATTGTTTTCTCATTAAACTTTCTAAAGTTAAAAACATTATAAACATGCATTAAGTAGAAATAAAAAGATAAATGTACGTACATTTATTTATTTTTTAAAACACCCTCCTTTCTAAAAAATATTCTGCACTTGCGCGAAAACTGGTGGGCGTTAAGGAAATTTTTCCATCAAGAAAGATGTATTAGTGGGCGGTAGGTAGAAAAAGGTTGACTACCACTGGCCTAAATGGTTCCCCCTTGTGCTTTGTTCCTATTATAGTATACTTTGAATACTCACTTTAACAAATAACCCTGATTGTTTTCTTCCAGTTTCACAGTAGACCAGCCCTATCCTAACCAAACTGAATTCTCTATCAGAGAGCAATTCAATCTCTCGTTCTTTCTGGAAAAGAGACGTATGTTGAGGAGCTCATTGCTATTTCCAGTGGACAGTCGCTAATTATCCTGAGAAGATTAAACATTTTGACATTATAACTTTTTTTTATAGAAAATATATACAAAGTTTCTAAAGTTTTTCTCACTCCTCACTTGTAACAAATAAAAACTGCAATATAGCATAGGAGTTGATTTACATTTAGACCACTTCAGCTCATTGAAGTATTCTGGGTGCAATGTACCATGTCCCTTAACCATACAGTGGTAATTATTGCAGTTTCTGAGAGACTGCAATAATTACCTCTCAGAGTTAACTACACCTCTAGTGGCTGTGCACCAGACAGCCATTAGAGGGACTTCCGGCTTGTTCCGGGTGACTAAAAGGCGCCTAAATGACGTTGGATATCCTCAAGCTATCCTCAATTGAAACAATTCTATCCTATAGGGAATCCTAATGCGAGTGCGGCACTTGGATTCTGGATACTGGATTCAGGTTAGTGACTGAAGGGGTTTTAACCTCCCTCAGCACAATGGGAGGCAGGCCCGGACTGGCCATCGGGCACACCGGGCAAATGCCGGTGGGCCGCGGTGGCCGTGGGGCCGAGGCCGGCAGGGGAGATCACAGGATCTCCCCTGCCGGTCTATGCAGGGCCGGCACTATCCGAGCGCCGGCCCTGCTGTATTCCATGAGGGGCCGGTGGGGAGATCAAAGCTCTCCCTCACCGGCCCACTTGGACAGACCTGCGGCACATGCGGCTGGGGAGGGAGGGAGAGGACCCGCGGAGCTCAATCTTGCAGCTCCGCCGGGTTCCTCTCGCGAGATCCGGTGCGTTGCCATGGCAACGACTGGATCTCGCGAGAGTGAACTCTAGCCCGCAGGCTAGAGTTCACTTACCACTGGACCACCAGTGATTCTGTGCGACTGCCGGTCCCCCCACACATACAAACTGCACCAAACACACACACACAATACTTCCGAACATATTTATATTATATATATATATATACACACACAACAGCACCCCTCACGCACATACTGCACTCCTAAACACATTACGTTCCAGACACACAATAGATCCCTTACCCAACTCTGGATCATATACACACACTAGATCCCTTTATACACTCTGAATCCGTTATATACACACACTCACTAGATCTCCTACACATTTTGGGTCCTTCAAACACACACTAGACTCCTGTATACACACACACACACTACATTCTTAAAATACACACTCTGGATCCCTTATAAACACACTAGATTCATTGTAAACAAACACATAATACACCCCTAAACACACACTCTCTACAATCCCTACAAACACTACATCACCTATATACACACACACACACACACACACACACTATAGCCTGTATGCACACACTTACTACATCCCCTATACACACATTCTCTACAGCCCCTAGCCACATATGCATTACATTACACCAGAAACACAACACGACTAAAACCGACCTTATTACACAAAACCACACCACAATCAGCTCACTCTACACACACGCAATCCCACAAGCAGGTTCCAAACACATGCACAATACTCTTTCCTTTTGTCTCCTGGTATCCATTTATAGAGACACCAGAGACAAGTTGCAAGGAAACACAGTGCAAGCATGTTATTAAATTTGCTTGAACTGTGCAGAACAAATACAGGGCTTTTTTTCTCATGCTAGAGCTCTTTAGCAGAGTTCTGCGCATGGTCTGCCCTGGAAGAGCATTGAACCAACATGCTCACTTTTAGAGGGAGCGTGTTTGTCATTAGTGATGACAAAACACACCCTCTCTGCCCTGCCCCCTTCTTAGTGGGCCGCTGTGATAAAAAAATGCCTGGGCTGAATTTTTCTCCCAGTCTGGCCCTGGTGGGAGAGAGGGAGGGGCCGAGGGAGGGGTACACTATAGTAACCTATAGTGCAAGGAAAACAGCTTTGTTTTCCTGGCACTATAATATCCCTTTAACCCCTTAAGGACCAAACTTCTGGGATAAAAGGGAATCATGACGTGTCAGACACGTCATGTGTCCTTAAGGGGTTAAAGAAAACTATAGCGTTAGGAATACAAATATGTATCCCTAATGCTATAGTGCCGTAGTCAAGATTCAGGAAACTGGGCCAGGGCTGCCAGGGTTAAAAAGTGTAGTTTATTTATCTTTTTTCCCTTGCTATACCAGTACCAGGCGAGTGCACATGCATGGCATAATGCTGTGCTGTGCCAACCAGATGGTCTCCATGTGACCATCTTATTAAAATAAATAGCAGAGCTTTACTCTTCTATTTCACTAGAGCGCCTCATACTGACAGCCACCAGAGGCAGATTTACTCTGCAATTAAATCATTGCCTTTCCTGCAGAATAGCAAGGTTAAAATGGGGGAGGACATTGAGCATTGAGAGGAAGTAGTCTGGGTGTCTATACTGTAGTATTTCTTTAATAATTACCGACAAAAAGAGTTACTTTGGCACTATCTCAAATCCAGTGGCGGATCCAGGGGGGGGCAACGGGGCAATTGCCCCCCCCCCCCCGAGATTCTCCCCTGCCGGCTAATGCAGGGCTGACATTGTCCAAGTGCCAGCCCTGCAATGTGCCTGCAGACAGGGGAGGGAGATCAGTGATCTCCCTCCCTGGTCCGCAGGCACATTACTGACAGCCGACCGGCAGGGGAGGGAGAGAGGACCCGGGAGCTGTTACCAGCAGCTCCTCCGGGTCCTCCTCTCGCGAGATTTGGAGCGTTGCCGCGGTTACCCACGGCAACGCTCCAAATCTCACGAGAGTGAACTCTAGCCCTGGAGCGCGGGCTAGCGTTCACTCCTACCACTGGAACCACCAATGAACCCCACTGGACCACCAGGGAACGAAATATGTCCCCCCTCCTCCCAGTAAAATATTTATTTTAATTACATTTAAAAAAAAACATGTATTTAAAAAAAAAAAAATCCCCCCCATCCTTCTTATCATACACACACATTGCCCCTGCCCCCCATACACACACACATTGCCCCTGCCCCCCATACACACACACATTGCCCCTGCCCCCCATACACACACACATTGCCCCTGCCCCCCATACACACACACATTGCCCCTGCACCCCATACACACACACATTGCCCCTGCCCCCATACACACACACATTGCCCCTGCACCCCATACACACACACATTGCCCCTGCACCCCATACACACACATTGCCCCTGCCCCCATACACAATCATTGTCCCTGCCCCCATACACACACATTGCCCCTGCCCCCCATACACACACACATTGCCCCTGCCCCTCATACACACACACATTGCCTCTGCCCCCCATACACACACACACATTGCCCCTGCCCCCCATACACACACACTTTGCCCCTGCCCCCATACACACACACATTGCCCCTGCACCCCATACACACACACATTGCCACTGCCCCCCATACACACACATTGCCCCTGCCCCCCATACACACACATTGCCCCTGCCCCCCATACACACACATTGCCCCTGCCCCCCATACACACACATTGCCCCTGCCCCCCATACACACACACATTGCCCCTGCCCCCCATACACACACATTGCCCCTGCCCCCCATACACACACACATTGCCCCTGTCCCCCATACACACACACATTGCCCCTGCCCCCCATACACACACACATTGCCCCTGCCCCCCATACACACACACATTGCCCCTGCCCCCCTACACACACATTGCCCCTGCCCCCATACACACACACATTGCCCCTGCCCCCCATACACACACACATTGCCCCTGCACCCCATACACACACACATTGCCCCTGCACCCCATACACACACATTGCCCCTGCCCCCCATACACACACATTGCCCCTGCCCCCCATACACACACATTGCCCCTGCCCCCCATACACACACACATTGCCCCTGCCCCCCCATACACACACACATTTCCCCTGCCCCCCATACACACACACATTGCCCCTGCCCCCCATACACACACACTTTGCCCCTGCCCCCATACACACACACATTGCCCCTGCACCCCATACACACACACATTGCCCCTGCCCCCCATACACACACATTGCCCCTGCCCCCCATACACACACATTGCCCCTGCCCCCCATACACACACATTGCCCCTGCCCCCATACACACACACATTGCCCCTGCCCCCATACACACACACATTGCCCCTGCCCCCCATACACACACATTGCCCCTGCCCCCCATACACACACACATTGCCCCTGCACCCCCTACACACACATTGCCCCTGCCCCCATACACACACACATTGCCCCTGCCCCCCATACACACACACTTTGCCCCTGCCCCCATACACACACACATTGCCCCTGCCCCCCATACACACACACATTGCCCCTGCACCCCCTACACACACATTGCCCCTGCCCCCATACACACACACATTGCCCCTGCCCCCCATACACACACACTTTGCCCCTGCCCCCATACACACACACATTGCCCCTGCACCCCATACACACACACATTGCCCCTGCCCCCCATACACACACATTGCCCCTGCCCCCATACACACACATTGCCCCTGCCCCCCATACACACACACATTGCCCCTGCCCCCCATACACACACACATTGCCCCTGCCCCCATACACACACATTGGCTTGCCCCCCATACACACACACATTGCCCCTGCCCCCCTACACACACATTGCCCCTACCCCCCATACACACACACATTGCCCCTGCCCCCATACACACACACATTGCCCCTGCCCCCCTACACACACATTGCCCCTACCCCCCATACACACACACATTGCCCCTGCCCCCATACACACACACATTGCCCCTGCCCCCATACACACACACATTGCCCCTGCCCCCCATACACACACACATTGCCCCTGCCCCCATACACACACATTGGCCCTGCCCCCCATACACACACACATTGCCCCTGCCCCCCTACACACACATTGCCCCTACCCCCCATACACACACACATTGCCCCTGCCCCCATACACACACACTTTGCCCCTGCCCCCCATACACACACACATTGCCCCTGATCCCCATATACACACACATTGCCCCTGCTCCCCATATACACACACATTGCCCCTGCCCCCATACACACACACACACACACACATTGCCCCTGCCCCCCATACACACACATTGCCCCTGCCCCCCATAAATACACATTGCCCCTGCCCCCCATATACACACACATTGCCCCTGCCCCCCATACACACACACATTGCCCCTGCCCCCCATACACACACACATTGCCTCTGCCCCCATAAACACACATTGCCCCTGCCCCCCATACATACACATTGCCCCTGCCCCCCATAAACACATTGCCCCCATATACACATACACTGCCCCACATACACACACATTGCCCCCACATACATACATTGCCCCACACATACTGACCCACACACGCACTGCACCCCTGACATATACTGCCGCCCTCACGTACACACTGCAACCTTCACACACACACTGCTAATACACTGTCCCCCTCACACACACACACACTGCACCCCTCACACATTGCACCACTCACGCATACCACTGCTCCTCTGCCCTGCTACAGCCCCATTTCCCAGAGGACCTCAGGTAAGTTGTCAAACAGTTCTTACACTGAGCTGTAGTGGTTATTGTGTCTGGATTATTTATTTAAAAAATCTACAAGTGCCCCTCCCGAGATCAGGCTCTGGATCCGCCACTGCTCAAATCCCTATGCAATTTTTAAAAACTGGAGGTTTCTTGTTACACTCGAGTGGCCATTGGGTGTAAGGTCACATGCCACATCATGGCAAGCCTCTAAGGTGAGCCCTTCACGAACAATTCACCTTGCTTCCTTCAACTTCAGGTAAAGATAAAAAAAAAAGTCTCTAATGAAACAGAGAGGGGTGTTTTTGTAAACCCTTAATAAGTATGAAGGGATTTAGAAAAATGCCCCTCTCTCATTAGAGATTTGACTCAGATAAGGCTCATAATGCATTTTATAAGAAACCAATGCAGAAATCCTTGTAATTCCAAAGGGTTCACAAACCTTTTCTTGCAACTGTATGTTCCCCACAGAGTTAGAGGAGACCATATAAATAACTTTCTATGCAGATATATTTGTTGCATGCAGTTGTCTTACTATGGGTTGTTTAGCTCTCACAAAATGGTGGCTTCACTTATTGCAACACAATAATACAGTTACTGTTCATTTTTGGATTGTACTTTTACAATAACTCACAATAAAATGTCTTCAACATCTCACTATATTTACATTGGATGGTCCTTCCAAGAGATTAAAGGTCTGCTTTCGTCATCACTGAAATCAGCGACTTCTCTTGCACATTTTCTGAGCCTGTGTAATGATAGTTGCAGGTTAACTTTTGTTTATAATTTGTGTTTTCTTCAGATTATATGAACTGTAATGTTGTAAAACTCTCTTTCTAATTACTAGGTTTTGTGATTGATCTATAAAACAATCTGATATTATAAAATCCAGAGAGACCCATCAATCATATTTTTTACCTTTCAACTTGTTAACACTATAAGGTCAGGAGCACAAACATGTATCCCTAGCCCTATAGTGTTAAAAACACTGTCTAGCTCCCATGGACCCCTTTGCCTTCCTAAATATAGTAACAGTTTAACTTTATTGCAATAATAGGAAAGCTTTGGATTGGCTGAGACTGCCAAGTAGGCAGATCAGGGGCAGAGCCAGTGCAAGCCAAACACAGCCCTGGCCAATCAGCATCTACGCATAGAGATCCATTGATCAGTGCATCTCTATGAGGAAAGTTTAGTGTCTCCATGCAGAGGGTGGAGACACTGAATGGCGCACTGCCCCAGGAAGCAGCTCTAGCAGCCATTTGAGGAGTGGCCAGTGGAAGTATCCCTAGGCTGTAATGTAAACACTGCCTTATCTCTGAAAAAAAAAAACAGTTTACTGCAAAAAACCTGAAGGAAATGATTCTATTCACCAGAACAAATACAACAAGCTGTAGGTGTTCTGGTGACTATAGTGTCCCTTTAACACTGGGTTTAGTATCTGTACCAAGAGACCTCTTCTCTAAGCACCAATCAGCACCTAATAGCCCAGATTCCGCTGTTTCAACCAAAAGTTAGCCATTTTGCTCTTATTAAATTTAAATGTTTGTTATTTGAACTGTTTCCATTATCATTCAGTAGCCATTTGGTTAGCTAGTATAAGTGGTCAAATGTCTCTCTCCATTGCCATATATATACAATTCTAATTAATTTAATCCAGATACCTTGATAAAAACTAGGGGATCCGTTGGTAGACAGTAATTCTCCAAGGAATTCTATTGTGCAAAATGTTATGGCCAAAGCAAATTTAATTTAGTGCTTAGAGAGTAGGTCCATAAGGTTATAACTATACAGCTCGAACTCTCACTGCCGCACCACCACAGGCACAATTACAAGTATTATTAGCTAGCAAATGTTCTATAAATCAGAAACCATTTGAAAAATCACTATCACAGCGTAACTCATTAAGAAAGGAGACAATTGTCCAACTCCTCAACCAAAATAAAATATAGAATTTGCTGAAATTAGTCTGTTCCACAGTAATTTTATAGGTTTCTCTGTAAGAGCCCCATGCATATTATGCCTAATGGGCTTTCTTTTAATATCTTACATGTATACATAACACATCATTAGGTAGAGACAAAATGCATTTTTTCACATTTTTGCTTGTAATCATTTCTACACATCCAGTGAAGCTAAATAAAAAGAACCCAAATAGAGGGCAGGGCCGGATCACCATGCCGACTGGCCGCATGTACAACTAGCTCCTGCAAGCAGATAGTTCACTCTTTTGGTGCCTAAAAGCTGACATTCATTGACTGCTGTTGCCGACAAAGAACTTTCAGAACTTGTGAAACTCTGGTGGGAGATTTGAGAAACCGGAGCTTGCAGCCTGCTTAAGCGATGGGTGAGGTGGACGGCTGACACCATAGTGGCTCCTTAATGGATCATCCTGAAGGTTCTTTTTCTCCCCCCTTTGCACTGGTGGGGGATAACCATTGGAGGTGGAAGCGTAACTAATCATGCACTGCGTTTCCTATCCTCAGATTACAAAATGGCCGTTGAAGAGGCCCATCCAACCCCGATCACGATGCTTGGCCTGCAGACTGCCTTGTTTGTGAAAGCATTTGAAGACATCTGTAACCATTTCTGGGCCATGGATGGTACAGCGTATGGCTGTTTTGGCTACCCAACCACAGCAGATGGTGAAGGGCATTCAGCATCTCTCCACCCGGTAGTTCAGTCCGATCACCACAGCCACTTGCCTAGGCCTCAAACCTTGAAGAATGCATCTTCACATCACTGCACAACACTCAGGAGGGTCAAGCACTGACATGGGAGATGCCAGGTAGGTTCATCTTGGGAATATAAGCTGGCTCACAGAAGAGCCGGATCCTTGGGCACTGGATGCGGGCTTATGTAACAACGTGGGGGCTGGTGGAGCAGCCTATGTTTTTAAGCATGTTTCTTTACTGGACCTTTGTTTTTACTATGCCCAGACAAACCAGTGGTTGGAGTAGGCTGAAGGGCCATTAGAAAGGTCTAGGTTATTTACAGGCATTACATTGCCCTTAGCTGTGACCAGCAGTCCTTTAGCGACTTCCCTATAAGTTTATGTTGCCTGTCACATGGGGCTCTAGTGACTTTATCCTTTTTCTTTGTTATATATCTTCACACGTCTATTTCTTGTATTTTATTTTAATTTCACTACTAACTGACACATAAGCACCTGAAAGGCTTTAGATTGTTTTAACATATGGTGTAGTCCCTAGTTACGTGTTCATTAGAGAGATCTTGTGAATTTAAACATGTCCTCTTTACAGGGGCGTATTAGCCGCGAGGCAAACAAGGCATTTGCCTTGGGCGGCATTTTCCAGGGGGCAGCAAAAAAAGCCGCCCCCAAATGCCCAAGGCAAATGTCTTGTTAGCCTTGCGGCTAACAGACATGCCGGCGTGCTGCTGGGCGATCGGGCGGCGCTGCCTGGCGGGCGGGCGGCCGGCCGGCGAGGGAGCACTTCCCCTGAGCTGTCTGCTCAGCTCCCTCGCCAGCCGCAGAGTGAGGCTGGGAGCCGGAGCCGGAATATGACGTCATATTCCGGCTCCCAGCCTCACTCTGCGGCTGGCGAGGGAGCTGAGCAGACAGCTCAGGGGAAGTGCTCCCTCGCCGGCCGGCCGCCCGCCAGGCAGTGCCGCCCGATCGCCCAGCAGCCACTGGACCACCAGGGAGGAAGAGACCACCCCTCCCCAGCATTCCCAAAGGTAAGGAGGCTGGGGGGGTGTTAAATAAAAAAAAAAATTTCTTAAAAATAAATAAATAAAAAAATGTCTTAAAAATAAATTTAAAAAAATGTCTTAAAAATAAATTTTAAAAAAATGTGTTAATGTGGGTGGGCGAGTGTGTGTCTGTGTCTGTTAGTGTGTGTGTCTGTTAGTGTGTGCGTGTGTCAGTGTGTGTGTCTGTTAGTGTTTCTGTCTGTGTCTGTTAGTGTGTCTGTGTTTGTGTCTGTTAGTGTTTGTGTCTGTTAGTGTGTGTGTCTGTTAGCGTGTGTGTCTGTTAGTGTGTGTGTCTGTTAGTGTGTGTGTCTGTGTCTGTTAGTGTGTGTCCGTGTCTGTTAGTGTGTGTATCTGTTAGTGTGTGTGTCTGTTAGTGTGTGTGTGTCTGTGTCTGTTAGTGTGTGTGTGTGTTAGTGTGTGTGTGTTAGTGTGTGTTTGCCTGTGTGTGTGTGTGTATGTTAGTGAGTGTGTGTGTCTGCTAGTTTGTGTCTGTTAGTGTGTGTCTGTTAGTGAGTGTGTTTGTCTGTTACTGAGTGTGAGTGTCAGTGTGTGTGTGTTTCTGTTAGCGAGTGTGTATTTCTGTTAGCTAGTGTATGCGTATCTGTCAGTGAATGTGTGTGTGTGTATTTAGAATGCGGGGCGGGGGGAAAGGTTGGGTGGGGGTGGCGCGGGGGGAGGAGTGCCGCCTGAGTTTTGTCCTGCCTAGGGCAGCACAAAACCAGGATACACCACTGCCTCTTTATCTGTTTCTGTTCTCGACACACAACTGTCGTTACAATCTACTATGCATTAGCTTCATATGCTCCTCAACAAGTTGTCTATTTTGCTTGTTATACAATTACTAAAAAAAAAAGTGTAGATAGTTTTTATTGTCATGTTTAGTCTGGCTGATTTGTCATTACAACATTACAAGCATGTTTATCTCTGCAGTGCAAAAAAAAAAAGAATGTAAAAAAAGAACTCAAAATAAATGAATGTATCAGTCCTGATTGTTAAAGGACCACTATAGGCACCCAGACCACTTCATCTTAATGAAGTGGTGTGGGTGCCAGGTCCATCTAGGTTTAACCCTTTTTGCTGTAAACATAGCAGTTTCAGAGAAACTGCTATGTTTACCTATGGGTTAATCCAGCTTCTAGTGGCTGTCTCATTGACAGCCGCTAGAGGCGCTTCCGCGCTTCTCACTGTGATAAGCATTGAGAATGCTTTCCTATGGACTGGCTAAATGCGCGCGCGAGGGAGCCCGGCGGGGGAAAACAGGTAAGATTTAACCCCTTCCACCCCCTAGAGCCCTGCGGGAGGGGGACCCAGAGGGTGCAGGGGACCTAGAGACCCTATAGTGCCAGGAAAACTAGTATGTTTTCCTGGCACTATAGTGGTCCTTTAAATGCCTAATGTGCTTAGGATCTAAATAATTTCTTGGTAGTTAATGAGACAGCCACTAGAGGCTGGGTTAACCCATTTATACACATAGCAGTTTAAACCTGGATGGACCTGGTGTGGTCTGGGTGCCTATAGTGGTCCTTTAACGCTAACCCTATACCAACCGTCCCCTAACGCAATACCAATCATATTACTTACTCTATGCTCACACTAACCATATCTAACCATATACCTACCCTGACCTTACCTCTAATAACAACCTTATACACTGTCTCTATCCCTAAAACAGCATTACCCAAATCCAGATTTAACCATTACCTAACCCCAAACACTACTCACACATTAACCCTAGCCCTATATCTAACCCTATTATAACACTAACCCTAACAAAAGCCTAACCGTACCACTTCTCAAACCCTTAGAAAACCCTCTATTTATATGCCCATTTAAAGAGCTATATGATCTCAAAATGGCCTCAGCTATCAGAGCAGTGCCCCAGGTGTTGATTGATACAGGGGACTCCCTGGTGTGAACAGGGATTTAACCTTGCTCACAATAAAAAAAATGCAGCACACTCCATGCCATCCTAAATGGTGTTAAAACCCCTGCCATGAAATGTCCTATACTTGAAAGACTTCATGTTCATAGAGAAATAATGGATTTAGTTCTTACCTATGACAAGCATACATCTGGCTGAGTTCTGCAATTGCAATTGTACGTTCCCACTGCTTTAAATACAGGGAGTGCAGAATTATTAGGCAAGTTGTATTTTTGAGGATTCATTTTATTATTGAACAACAACCATGTTCTCAATGAACCCAAAAAACTCATTAATATCAAAGCTGAATATTTTTGGAAGTAGTTTTTAGTTTGTTTTTAGTTATAGCTATTTTAGGGGGATATCTGTGTGTGCAGGTGACTATTACTGTGCATAATTATTAGGCAACTTAACAAAAAACTAATATATACCCATTTCAATTATTTATTTTTACCAGTGAAACCAATATAACATCTCAACATTCACAAATATACATTTCTGACATTCAAAAACATAACAAAAACAAATCAGTGACCAATATAGCCACCTTTCTTTGCAAGGACACTCAAAAGCCTGCCATCCATGGATTCTGTCAGTGTTTTGATCTGTTCACCATCAACATTGCGTGCAGCAGCAACCACAGCCTCCCAGACACTGTTCAGAGAGGTGTACTGTTTTCCCTCCTTGTAAATCTCACATTTGATGATGGACCACAGGTTCTCAATGGGGTTCAGATCAAGTGAACAAGGAGGCCATGTCATTAGATTTTCTTCTTTTATACCCTTTCTTGCCAGCCACGCTGTGGAGTACTTGGACGCGTGTGATGGAGCATTGTCCTGCATGAAAATCATGTTTTTCTTGAAGGATGCAGACTTCTTCCTGTACCACTGCTTGAAGAAGGTGTCTTCCAGATACTGGCAGTAGGACTGGGAGTTGAGCTTGACTCCATCCTCAACCCGAAAAGGCCCCACAAGCTCATCTTAGATGATACCAGCCCAAACCAGTACTCCACCTCCACCTTGCTGGCGTCTGAGTCGGACTGGAGCTCTCTGCCCTTTACCAATCCATCCATCTGGCCCATCAAGACTCACTCTCATTTCATCAGTCCATAAAACCTTAGAAAAATCAGTCTTGAGATATTTCTTGGCCCAGTCTTGACGTTTCAGCTTGTGTGTCTTGTTCAGTGGTGGTCGTCTTTCAGCCTTTCTTACCTTGGCCATGTCTCTGAGTATTGCACACCTTGTGCTTTTGGGCACTCCAGTGATGTTGCAGCTCTGAAATATGGCCAAACTGGTGGCAAGTGGCATCTTGGCAGCTGCACGCTTGACTTTTCTCAGTTCATGGGCAGTTATTTTGCGCCTTGGTTTCTCCACATGCTTCTTGCGACCCTGTTGACTATTTTGAATGAAACGCTTGATTGTTCGATGATCACGCTTCAGAAGCTTTGCAATTTTAAGAGTGCTGCATCCCTCTGCAAGATATCTCACTATTTTTGACTTTTCTGAGCCTGTCAAGTCCTTCTTTTGACCCATTTTGCCAAAGGAAAAGAAGTTGCCTAATAATTATGCACACCTGATATAGGGTGTTGATGTCATTAGACCACACCCCTTCTCATTACAGAGATGCACATCACCTAATATGCTTAATTGGTAGTAGGCTTTCGATCCTATACAGCTTGGAGTAAGACAACATGCATAAAGAGGATGATGTGGTCAAAATACTCATTTGCCTATTAATTCTGCACTCCCTGTAGACACCCCACTACCACAATACATTTATAATTTATTTACAATTTATAATTTAATTTACATTTATAATCACTGTTTAGTAGATATACCCCCAAAACAACACAGAATTTAATGTGCGTGTGCTTTCATTGGCGGTATACCTAAAAATAGCTTGCAAAAACTGCTGATTTCTTGTCTGTAGCCTTTGCAAGCCCTCCCCTTTTGTCCAATTACAGACATCAATGAAGCTCAATAAGAAGTCGTTGCAAGGCAGATGCTCTGGGGAATTGCCGCCTCTTGAGCTTAGCTCCACTGAGCTAACAAAACCAGGAAGTAACAGGAATGGTTGTCTGAGTAACTATTTAGTTATTCTTTACCTTATATTTTTATGATCCGCTTTTAGGATACTGGACGTTGACAATATTGCTTTGTTAAATGATTGCAGTTACACATAGAGGGGGATTAGGAATGGAAGGGGTAGAGGGGGTGGGAATTATGAATAGAAAGGGTAGGGGGGAGAATTATGAATGGAAAGGGTAGAGGGGGGAGAATTATGAATGGAAGGGGTAGACGGGGAGAATTATGAATGGAAGGGGTAGAATGGGAAGGATTATGAATGGAAGGGGTAGAGGGGTGGGAATTATGAATAGAAGGGGTAGAGGGAGTGGGAATTATGAATGGAAGGGGTAGAGGTGGTGGGAATTATGAATAGAAGGGGTAAGGGGGGATTATGAATGGAAGGGGTAGAGGGGGGAGAATTATGAATGGAAGGGGTAGAGTGTGGGGAGAATTATGAATGAAATGGGTAGGGGCGAGAGTTATGAATGAAAGGGGTAGAGGGGGAGAATTATGAATGGAAGGGGTGGGTAATTATGAATGGAAGGGGTACAGGCAACTCTGTATAACACCAGGAAAAAAAGAAACAAAATGAATGTGAGTCCCAGTTCACATTCATTGTATAGTTTATTCATCGTGAGTTGAGAATCGATGATCAGGAAATCTGTACTCTGTAGACTTGGAGGCTCTTTTTCTTCTCCACTACAATCAGTTGAGTGATCACCCGAATTCCCAAACTCTAAACCGAAATGTAGTCAAATCATGAACCAAATAAAATATGCAATGGCCAAGCATGTTGGCGCATGGCAGGAAAATACGAGTAAATGGATGGGGAAAAAAAGATTATAAGCTAGTGGACAGTCACTACATGTTGATTTTAATCACAGATCACATGAGACATGAACAGAAGGGGAAGGGGGGAGAGGTGCAGTAAAAAAAAAAATCCATATGTATATATTACATATTTAATAAATATAAAATTGATAAATACAGATTTATTACTCCTGTTTTCTCTCTATTGGCTACTTTTTCTCACTTGATCTGTAAACCAAATGGCAGCCCATGGAACAGCATAGTAGGTAGAATGGGCCTTGACAGAGCTAGAGGCAGGCATAGGAAGCAGATGGGGGGGTTAATAGGGATCTTAGATTAGGAATATAACACTAGAGTGCGGACTCCAGCTTGAGCAGCCAGCCCTCCTGCCGCCGTTTATCCAAAAATGTATGGGGAAACTACCGAAGGTTAAAGCACTATCTATGTGTTATCATGCACTGTTATTCCAAAACATACAAGTAAAACCTTCATACATGACAAATTGGGAAGTAGATATAGGGAACTGTTTCCCGATAGACACATGGTACCATGCCCACAAGAAAACTAAACAGGCCTCCCGTAGCCTCACCCATTGGGAATCATATTGCAAATTGACTATGCGCTGGTATTTGGTTCCCTCCAAACTAGCTCACATCTACCCAGGGTCAGATAACATGTGTTGGAGGTGTCAGAACCAGGTGGGTACCCTTTACCATATATTCTGGACTTGCCCAAAGATGGTATGATGTGGCGTCATTCCTACGCAATCACTTAGGGATCGGGGAGCCTATGACGCCTGAAAAGCTTTTTGTTACACATCCTCCCGAACACCCTCCCTGCAGACGAACTCTATTTGATGATCCACTGCTTGTTGGCAACTAAGACTGCTATAGCCCATAAGTGGAAGTCCACACAGACGCCTACCCTGTCAGAGATCCTAAGTAGACTAGATTCCACCTACACGTACGAATGCATGGATAGTCCTCTGACCAGTAATCAAACCAAACACATGACACGCTGGCACAGATGGGTGGAATACCGGCATGGAGAAACATGTAAATGAGGAAAAAAAAAAATTGCCCAACAGCCAAACGACAAATAATACTAAATATAGGGCCAGTGAATATCTAGCGCAACGTAGGAAGTATAGCGGTCACAGGTTAGCACGCACTGCTGCCTCCCTCCCTCTTCCCCCCACTACCCAATTAGGACAAGATGCGTATAGGCCATCTCACACATCGCTATCAGGGATTCCTGAACTGATTTGTTATATGCTTAGTAACTAATTTGTTAATCTGTCAACTGTACCAATTTTTTACACTCTGTACAAACTGGATGAAACCGTCTATGTATACAACTGTTGTGACTTCAAAGCAGATGTGATATATGCCGCTGTCCTCTCCTTCCCCCTCCCTTTTTCTTTTCTGTACCCCCTTCATCAATGTGGTTTTTCATGTTATTCTTATTTCTGTCAAACGAAAAATAAAATACATTGGAAAAAAAAAAAATAGGGATCTTAGAGATTGCCCCCTTTTCTAATCAGCCTGCCGTATCTGCAGTTCTGTTTGGTCGGTGTTTCCTCTTTTGTCTTTTAGATGGATCCCCTGGAGATCTTCCTGGTGAGTGTTCGAGCGGTGGTGAGCAGCGCAGCACCGGTTTTAACCCAAGACAGACTCGGGATGACGGGATCACCGTCTGGCCCTTTATCTCCACCAGCAGGCCGTCCAATGAGGAGGCCCAGGCAACCGGAACACCTTAGTCCCAGTGCCATTCCGGCGAAGGAGAAGGAGCCTAGGAGCAGAGGCTAAAGATCAGGGAACGGAGGCAGGCAGAGAAGCGACCGGAGTTGCAGGAGGAAAGCGGCCCACGCCGCTCGAGGACCAGATCAGGAGGAAGAGGGGGTTCTCATAATGCACCCATAACCCCTGCTACGGACAGGGGTCCCCTAAGCAATTCACATGGAAACAAATTATTACGGGTAATGGAGAAAAAAGTAGACAACAGCGCAGCTCAAACTCAGATCAAGCTGGATCTAAGCGGGGGGAAGGCTACAGCTACTATTGCGGCCCTGTCAGGGGTCAGGTAGGCTAGGCAGCACCAGGCCGGCCAGTCAGGGGATCAGAGTACCAGGGTGACTGGTCCTCAGCGGGAGGGCCTCAGGGGCTGCTCTCAGGCGCCAAACTCACATCTACCTGCTTTCAAGCAGGCCGGCTGCCCCTTCCACACATCTGTGGACAGCATGTCAGAGGGTGAGCAGGGACAACGCAGAGGCGGAGAGTCCCCTGTATGCAGCGCAGCAAGGGGAGGCATGTAGGCGATAGACATAGCAGCGATAGGCGATCGAACACTTCAGCTAGGTGTAGCCTGTGTTGCCATAGTGCTTCCAGGTCAGCTAGTAGGAGCCCCAGCAAACAATTGCGTACTAATGGTGACCATTTAGATCATGGCAGCGCGTGCAGGGCAGAAACCGGTGGTAGGACAGAGCAAACTAGAATTAGACTTCTTTTTTCAGGGATCTTGATCCATCGCATGCGGTGCTCGAAAGGTGCCAGGAAGTGGAACAAAGAACACCAGTGGATGTTCCACCATTTACACCAAACCCGGGAGGTTTATTGGATAGTTTCAAATCTTTATTACACATTTGGAGTGAGGGGGAAGTTAAGGGAGCAAAGTTTAGGAGAGTATGGGATCCTGCAGAGGGCAGTAGCAAGAAAGAGAGGAAGGAAGGAAGCACAAAAAAGAGTTAGGGGGTGCCAGGCACCCAGCTGTAAACTGCAGAAATGCGGGCGCGCTTCTCGTCGACTCTACGGGGGGAGGGAGAGAGCGGAACCATTTGTTGGTGTGTAAAATGTGCACGTATCGTTCGCCATTCCTTTAGGGTGTCACCTTAAGCAGGAAATCAAGGTTTGTCATGGGGAATTTGTGGGTGAAAAATTCCCAAATCATTGTTCCCAGTTCTTTTGCTACTTCTTTGGAGGCTTATCATACGTATGGAGGATTAGCATGGTGGAAGTATGATGAGCAATTTAGGCAACGCTTGGCGGCCAATTCAGGTATGGCTAAAATTGAGGATGGCGCAAAAGTCCGCTCCCTTTGCGGGGGAGGGGCGGCGCAGGATCAGCTTCTTCCTCGTCGGCCATCCAGAAGAAAGGATTCTGTTGGCTTTACAACGAGGGACAGTGTGGGGCCATGTGTAAGTTCAAACACGAGTGCTCTGGCTGTGGGAGAGCCCAGGGTTATCATATTGCTTTTGGTTCACGAGAACGGATCTTCTCTGTCACGCTTTCAGTTCATTCAAGTATTTCGATTGGGTTTACTGAGTTTTGGGATGGACTCCTTGCAGTTTGGGACCCACTACTTCTGGATTGGGGCTGCAACTGAGGGGCTGCAACTAGGCTACCTTGCCTAGGGCTTGGGGAGGATCTAGTCAAACAGATAGGACGATGGGAATCGATACGATTTCATTCGTATGTCTGCTTTGATAAAAGGGTTGGGGGTGTTTGGCTGGGGGGGGGGGGGGTTGTCTCACAATGGTCACGTTTCTTATTCTCTTTACAATTGAGTGCCCTAAGTGAAATAAAATGTAACTTTTATTAAGTAGGTTTAAAAAAGTATATATAACTATAAACACTATGTACATGCAAAAAATAATGTATAAACCTATGTACAAACCAGAATTGTATACAGTAGCAAGGTTATAGCCACTGCAATTGAGTACTAGAGTAATATATTAACTCTGTGCATGAAGCAAAGAAAAGATATAATCGGAGTAGTAATATATTAACTCTGTGTGTGAAACAAGTAAAATATAGTGATGCAGCGTTGTACTAACGTTCTAATACACTGTAATACATATAAGTAACAATTTATGTAGCCAAAGCAGAGGACCTGTTCAAATGTTTTCAGTGTACCTCTGATGACACAAACCTGCAACAAATCAATGTTGCAATTGTGGTCTGCTGTAGTATAGAGCTATCATGTATAGTTACACAGTGAACGTAACAAACACTGACATAATCAAAATCAAAAAAATCACTAAAAGTATCGCCAAAAAGGTCAATTAGCTGATAAGTAAGAGTACTGAAAGGGGTCTGATTAGTAGATACACGGTGGGCTTGATAGTAATGCCCTATGTGCAAAAAATAGCAAGTATCTAGGATGACGGTTAGCAATTCGTCACCACTGTTCAGAGAGTCTAAGGGAAAGTTAAACCACCGCTCATAAATCACCCTGTACTAACAGTAACAATAAATGGGATTCGGAGGGTAATGTGGGCACATACTATCTAAAGCCCACAATGCAAGGTAGCAAGGAATCACCGATGTCCCCTGACGCGCGCGTTTCGTCCACAACTCATCGAGTTGTGGGCGAAACGCGCGCGTCAGGGGACATCAGTGATTCCTTGCTACCTTGCATTGGTAGCTGGATATGCCAAAAAGACAACTATGCGCATGTCATGACAAGGAAAGAAATGGTTTCCTATCTAATGTTGAACTGCAAATGCCATGTACTTTGATAGGGTCAGGAACACAAAAGTGTATTCATGACTCTGTAGTGTTAAAAACACTATTTAGGTTGACCGCCCACCCTTGCTTCCCTTAAAGATAATAAAACTTACCTTTATTCTGCCAGTGCTGATTTCAGCTAAGAAGGCAAGTATGCAAGGTGGGAGGGGGCGGTGTCAAAGGCAGCACTGGCCAGTCAGCATCTCCTAATAGAAATGCATTGAATCAGTGCATCTCTATGGGGAAAGTCCAGCGTCTCCATGCAGAGCGTGGAGACGCTGAACATCAGTACTGCACAATGTGGAACACTGCCCCAGGAAGCACCTCTAGTGGAAATCTAAATGACTGCTATTGAAAGTGTCCCTGTGCAACAATGTAAGCACTACATTTTCTATGAAAAGGCAGTGTTTACATGAAAATGCCTGCAGGGACATTCTATACTCACGAGAACAATTACATTAATGTCAGGAATTACACAGGGATCCAATATGCAGTGTGCAAATAAGAAAACTTATAACTGACCTTAGAGTGGCCGGACTAACGTTAGCAAATACAGAGTCGCCGGACTAACGTTAGCAAGGACATAGAATAGTCAGGGACGAGCTGAGGTAAAGGAAGCCAGAAAACAGAGTAACCGATAAAGTACAAGCCGAGTCACAGGGAAGGAAATTACAGAATAGTCAAACCAGAGCCGAATACAAAATACCAAATATCACAAACCAGAAAACACACAATAGGGAACAAAATATATTTGAACCACAACAGGGCAATGAGTAGATGCTTATGAGCCCTTTTAATAGTGTGGCTCTTTAATTAGATAGCCATGCCTCCAAAACGTTTGATTTAGAACCTTTTGGAGAGCCGTGACATCATCGACGTCATGATGTCGGCACACAAGCACCGCGTCATAAAAATGGGCGGAGTCGGAACCACTGTGGAGAGAGGGAGGAGACTAAGGAAGGTCCCTCTCCTTCAGGAGGAGATACCCAAGCTGAGTCTTAGCCTGACATGAGATAACAAGTACCCTAACAATTAAGTTTGGAACAGATTTGATCAGATAAACTTCCAAGTACTGAAATACAGTCACCCATCAACTCAACACAATAGAACACAATATGATTTCGTTTTCAGACAAGAATTCCATTATACTTAATAATACATAATATTTTATTTGTTTATCTGCTTGATCTGAGGCTGCTTGTTGTTTTCCTGAGCTTATGATCTCAAGGACCAATGATGTCTATGACATCATGATATACTTTTGTATAAATATCCTATTCCGAAGTGTATTAACCAAGTCATAAACACAGTAACAAAAGCAAAGCTTGTCTGAGTTCACAAAATGAAATAGAAAGGCCATTCTATTCTGGCATACATTCGATATGGATCAGATTATAAAGACTGGAAACATAACATTAGGTACTTAAGAGTTTAAAGACGTTTGTAATGATTTCACGGCAGAACTAACAAGATTGGTAGTTAGGATGGATTGCAGTGTATATTTAATGTGACAGAGATACGCTAGCTGGCATATTGTTAATTTAGGCAACTGATAAATTCATATAATTGATCTTATTCATTTGATATGATTTGATTGCAGTTCACTAAAATGAACCTTTATAAGTACCAGTGAATCACCATCACTATTTTACCACTTTACTAGAACCATATCTGTAACACAATGGACTTATGTATGAAATGGGTTTTCTTTCTGGATTGTACTTACTGTATGATTGAGTCAGATCTCTCAATACGTCTGTATTCTGAATTCCAGCACACTGAACAGAAGAAAATAAATAAAAACATCTATGTTGGGTATCAAAAGCATGAATAATTCAATCAAATTTTCCAGAACAGATGGGAACATAAGTAATAGAATATCATATGAAAATGTGCATAAAACATTGGTGATTGAGGCAGATAGTGTAAGACAGTTTACAGCTCAACAGTTTAAAAGTTACCAGAACAAAATTACATTTTCAGGACTTACTTAAACCTTTAAATAATGTATTTGTCATAAATTCGAGAATAAAAAAGTAATTTCACATGTATAGAAATCTATAGCAAAAGGTACCAGGTCAGCAGTCATTCTCTGTAGAGAGAGCCTTAATTGGAGTGTTCTCATAGAAGAACTGGCTTGGCCATAAGCTAAGTTGTAATGCAATGGTTGCAAGCAGAAGAAACATGCAGAGAGAAACAAGTATTTTTTTTAAATGATGGTAAGAAGCCAGGATTCTTTTATGAATTAAAAGATAGTTTCATTAAAGGGACAGCTTCAGCTTAATGGGGTTGTTCAGGTGAGTACAATAGCTCCCTGCAGGCCTTTTCATGTAAACACTATATTTTCAGAGAAAATACAGTGTTTACATTAGAACCTAGGAACACCTCCAGTGGCAGTCTCTCAGATGGCCACCAGAGGGACTTCCGAGTTAAATCCTGCCTGATGCGCAGGACTCACGTTTGACGTCTTCACGCTTAGCTGAAGACATCAAACGTGCATTCAGGACACAGGAGGCACTGTGAACGTGCCTCCTGTGTTCTGTAGTAACTCGGAGCCTGTCAGCAATCAAAGCCGTCGGTGTGGGAGATAAGGATCTCCTGCACACAGCGTTGGCTCGGGCTGACAGGCAGAAGGCAGGAGACCGAGCAGGAGGATCGACTGACTTCAAACAGTAAGTAAACTTATTTTTAAAATGTGTGAGAAAGTGAGAGTGAGTGAGAGAGACAGACAGGCAGAAATAGACCGAGATAGATAGAAAGAAATAGATAGATAGCAATAGATAGAAATAGATAGATAGAAAAAGATAGATAGAGTGTGTGTTTACAATATTTATTTAAAAGTTGTGTGTTTTTATACAAACACTATATATAGCAATCTCAATATATAGTGTTTCTATGTAAACACACAAATTTTGGGCTGAGGAGGGTTGCGGTAGGAGGGGGGCGGGCATAAACAGCCCATGCGCGGTAGGGCGCTCAGTTCATTCATATTCATTCATTCATGAAGAACGCGTTTGGTGCAGCACGAAGCCGTGCATGCGCAACACAGAGCGACGACGCTTATGCTATTTCATAATTTTGGCGTGGCCTGCTAAGGAGTTCGGCGCTGGAACGGAGGTAAGTTTATATGAGAAAAAAGACTCAAATTATTATTTTTTTAATAGGAAACTAATATGAAAAGCAAGAAAAAACGCTTGGGGACCTGTCTTTCTTGCCTTTATATGTTGACTATAGTGCTCCTTTAACCCCTTAAGGACGGAGGACGGTTCAGGACCGTCATCGGCATTTTTGCGTTGCCGACCGGTGACGGTCCTGAACCGTCCTAACCGTCCAATGTACTTACCCGATCGGCGGCGATCGGCGGTGCTCCCGGTGTGGGGAGACTGCCTGCAGCCCAGACAGTCTCCCCATGGCGGTTTAGGACCCCTGTGACCATGTGATCGCCCAACAGGGCGACCACATGGTCACAATAGGTGTCCTAGTCTCTGCCTGCAGGGGGACTGTCTGTGCTGACAGGCAGTCTCCCTGCAACTGTAAAATCAAAAAAAAATTTAAAGTGAAAGTTAATAAAAAAATATATATTATTATATATGTGTATATATATGATTTATAGACATATATTATACCTATATAATATATGTCTATATATCATATATATAATGTCATGCTAAGTGTATTTTTATATTAATATGTACATATATTAATATAAAAATACACTTATAATTCATTTACACACGTGTATATATATAATATATATAATAACTATATATATATTGTATATATATATATATTATTATAAAATATGAATAATAAATAATTTAAATAAAATTTAAAAAATTTAAAATAATAATAAAAATTAAAAAAAATTATATATCTATACGAAATTTTATTCTAACTGTATTTTGATATTAATATATATATATTTATATCAAAATACACTTATAATGAAATTGTATATATATTTATGTATATATAAATAAATAAAAAGAATGCAAACTATTCATATGTCCATATACAAAATTACATAAATAATTATATAAATGTACACGTAGACTTCAAATATATAAATATGCATATATATTTAAATTCTACATGCGTATATATGTAATATTTTTACATAATTACGTTATTTTATTGATTGCAATTTAAGGGACCTGCCTGCCAACCCAGGCCGAAAGTCCAGATAATTTAATTTGCTATCACTGTATTTTACCCTGTAACGTTCTACGACACCCTAAAACCTGTACATGGGGGGTACTGTTTTACTTGGGAGACTTCGCTGAACACAAATATTAGTGATTCAAAACAGTAAAACATATCACAGCGATGATATTGTCAGTGAAAGTGACTTTTTTTTTTTGCATTTTTCACACACAAACAGCACTTTTACTGATGATATAATTGTTGTGATACATTTTCCAGTTTTGAAACACTAATATTTGTGTTCAGCAAAGTCTCCTGAGTAGAACAGGACCCCCTATGTACAGGTTTTATAGCGTTTTTGAAAGTTACAGGGTCAAATATATGGGTCAAATATTTTTACATTGAAAATGGCCAGGTTGGTTACGTTGCCTTTGAGAGCGTATGGTAGCTCAGGAATGAGAATTACCCCCATGATGGCATACCATTTGCAAAAGAAGACAACCCAAGGTATTGCAAATGGGGTACGTCCAGTCTTTTTTAGTAACCACTTAGTCACAAACACTGGTCAAAATTAGCGTTCAATTTAGTTTTTTACTTTTTTCACACACAAACAAATATGAACGCTAACTTTGGCCAGTGTTTGCGACTAAGTGGCTACTAAAAAAGTCTGGACATACCCCATATTGAATACCCTGGGTTGTCTACTTTTAAAAAAATATGTACATGTGGGGTGTTATTTAGCAATTTATGACAGATAATAGTGTTACAATGTCACTATTGATACATTTTAAAAATGTATGTTTTGAAACCGCAATATCCTACTTGTACTTATAGCCCTATAACATGCAAAAAAATAGCAAAAAGCATGTAAACACTGGGTATTTTTGAACTCAGGACAACATTTTGAATCTATTTAGCAGTTTTTTTCATTCGCTTTTGTAGATGAGTAAAAGATTTTTCACATAAAATTCAAAAAACGTGTATTTTTTTCAATTTTTCATCATATTTTTTCATTTTTTTTAAATTAAATTACATGAGATTATATAAATAATGGTATGTAAAGAAAGCCCCTCCTGAAAAAAACAATATATAATTTGTATGGGAACAGTAAATGAGAGAGCGGAAAATTACAGCTAAACACAAACACCACAAAAGTGTCAAAAAGATGCCTGGTCGCAAATGTACAACATCGCAAAAACAGTCCGGTCCTTAAGGGGTTAAGGTGTGCTCTCGAGAATACTTTCCCTATACTATTTGTTTATTTTAAGTAAGGTGAATATTTATGAAAGAAACATTCCAAGTACCATAATCACTACAGTCTCATGCCCTGTGCCCTGGCACCTTTCCAGGTTAAGTAATCAAACCCTTTAAGACAAGTTACCTGAGTTTTGCTGGGTGCTTGGAGTATTCCTTTAACCCCTTAAGGACACATGACATGTGTGACATGTCATGATTCCCTTTTATTCCAGAAGTTTGGTCCTTAAGGGGTTAAAAGGTTGTGTGTGGTGACATTATGTGTTGTTCCAGTAAAGGATCGCTATAAATGTTGCAGCTCTGTGTTGTATGTAGGGGAGTGATGTGTGTGGCGGTAGCTGTATGTGTAAGCGCTCTTTCCGGTCCAGGATAAACAGGGAACAAGTAAAATGATCTGCACCCGTCTGAGCTGTAGACCACAAGCTCTCTGATAGAAATCTGGGGGCATAGGGCTAGTTGGGGGGGTCGTTTAATTTCCCTGCTGACTCACTGGATAAATTCAGACAAAATTAGATATGGAACAAAACAAATTGCACACATCTGGTGTATGTGTGTGATTGTATGTAACTGTGAGTGTGCCAAGAGGCATGTTATGTGGTGGAATTGGAGAGGACATGGGTGGTGTTTGGAAGGGGCCCAGGGGTGGAGCTTTAGAAAAGGTTTACCAAATTATTTTGGGGCTCAAGTCTGGGTGTTTTTGACCCTAGTAATGCCTCTGTCTCAGCCAGATGCAAGACAGCCACTTAACTTTTGTTAATGCACACCAAATTGCTATTACAGTGATACCTCGGTTCACGAACGCTTCTGTTCACGAACAACTCGGTTCACGAACAGAAAAGTTCGTAAAAATATGCTCCGGTTCACGAACTCCGCCTCGGTTCAC
Organism: Pelobates fuscus; assembly: GCF_036172605.1. Taxonomy (NCBI): domain Eukaryota; kingdom Metazoa; phylum Chordata; class Amphibia; order Anura; family Pelobatidae; genus Pelobates; species Pelobates fuscus. The sequence goes on from NC_086320.1 coordinate 99,587,524, forward strand.
GAACGCAAGCCGCGGCCATTTTAATGCTAATTTCAGGCTGTCACATGGTCGGGACTTCCTGTAGGAAGACCGTGGAGAGAAGAAGCAAGAATAAGAGACACAGAAAGAAGTACTCTGCAAGCATTATAAGTGATTATACTGTATTTTATCACATACAGTACATACTGTACACAGAAAGAAGTACTCTGCAAGCATTATACAGTACAGTAAGTGATTAAGTATACTGTATTTTATCACATACAGTACATACAGTACACAGAAAGAAGTACTGTACTCTGCAAGCATTATAAGTGATTATACTGTATTTTATCCCATACAGTACATACTGTACAGTTCACTGGACACCCAATATGGCTCCCAAGAAGCATAGTGGAAAGAAGAAAGTGCGGAGCAGCAATAAAGGTGACAAGAACAGCAATGCAGGTGACAATGTGCAAAGTGGAAATGCAAGTGACAATGTGCAAAGTGGAAATGCAAGTGACAATGTGCAAAGTGGAAATGCAGTTGACAATGTGCAAAGTGGAAATGCAGTTGACAATGTGCAAAGTGGAAATGCAAGTGACAATGTGCAAAGTGGAAATGCAAGTGACAATGTGCAAAGTGGAAATGCAAGTGACAATGTGCGAAGTGGAAATGCAGGTGACAATGTGCAAAGTGGAAATGCAAGTGACAATGTGCGAAGTGGAAATGCAGGTGACAATGTGCAAAGTGGAAATGCAAGTGACAAGAATGTGCAGCGCAAGCATGGTGGCAAAAAGAAAGTGCACAGCAGTAGTAAAGGTGACAGCAAGGTTGTGAAGAAAATAACCATTGAGCTGAAGAAGGAAATTATAGAAAAGCATGACCGTGGTATTCGTGTGACTGATCTGGCTTCGGAGTACAAGATGGCAAAGTCAACAATTTCGACTATTCTGAAAAACAAAGCCGCCATCAAAGGAGCTGATGTTGCAAAAGGAGTAACAATGTTAACCAAGCAGAGGACACAAGTGCTGGAAGAGGTGGAAAAACTTTTGTTGGTGTGGTTGAATGAGAAACAGCTGGCAGGTGATAGTGTAAGTGAAGCTATGATCTGTGAGAAAGCCAGGAAATTGCACAGTGATTTACAGCAAAGAAGCCCCTCTACAAGTGCAGCAAGTGACGAATTTAAAGCCAGTAGAGGGTGGTTTGAAAAATTCCGCAGGAGAACTGGCATCCACAGTGTGATTAGACATGGTGAGGCTTCCAGTTCTGACAAGGCCGCAGCAGAAGCTTACAAGTTAGAATTTGCAGAATTCATGAAGACAGAAGGATACGTCCCTCAACAAGTGTTCAACTGTGATGAAACAGGGCTCTTCTGGAAAAAAATGCCGAACAGAACCTATATCACACAGGAGGAAAAGGCCCTACCAGGGCACAAGCCCATGAAGGACAGATTGACCCTTTTGCTGTGTGCCAACGCAAGCGCCGATCTGAAAATTAAACCACTACTGGTGTACCATTCTCAGACCCCTCGTGCATTTAGGGAACAAAATGTGAACAAGGCCAGACTGCCCGTCATGTGGAGAGCCAATGCCAAAGCTTGGGTCACAAGGCAATTGTTTATGGAATGGCTGCACGAGGTGTTTGCACCCACCGTCAGAAAATATCTTTCTGATAACCAGCTGCCTGAAAGGTGCCTTCTTCTGATGGACAATGCCCCAGCACACCCTCCAGCCTTGGTGGATGATATGGATGCTGAGTATGACTTCATCAAGGTAAAGTTCCTCCCCCCCAACACAACACCACTTCTGCAGCCCATGGACCAGCAAGTCATCTGCAACTTTAAGAAGCTGTACACAAAGGCGCTCTTCACTAGGTGTTTTAATGTCACTTCAGAGACATCCTTGACTTTGAAAGAATTCTGGAAGAAACATTTCAATGTTGTCCACTGCATTAACCTCATTGACAAAGCCTGGGAAGAGGTCACTTCCCGAACCCTAAGTTCAGCCTGGAGGAAACTGTGGCCAGAATGTGTCGCTGAACGTGAACATGACTTAGAAGGGTCTGATGCAGAGGTAGTGGAGGAAATTGTGTCCATGGGCAAGAATATGGGTCTGGACGTTGATGGTGCTGATGTGGAAGAGCTTGTTGAGGAACATAGGGAGGAGCTGACCACGGAAGAACTTTATGAACTCCACAGTGAGCAGCAGAAGGCACTTCTTGAGGAGCATTCCAATGAGGAGGAAGAAGAAAGGGAGGAGGTTAGCAGTGATGCCATAAAATCCATTATGCAAAAATGGAATGAGTGCCATGATTTCTTTGAAAAGCACCACCCCAACATTACTGTCACAAACAGAGTGTTAAATCTCATGAATGATAATGTGGTCTCTCATTTCCGGAGGGTTATGCAGCGCAGAAAGAGACAAGTGACATTGGACAGATTTTTCAGACAAACTGAGCCTGCAGCTAGGAGACAAAGGAGAGAGGAAACCCCTGAAGAAGATCTCCCTGATGTCCTTATGGAGGGGGACTCTCCCCCCAAACAATAACTGCCTCCCACCTTACTGTCCTCTCTTAATAAATAACTACAGTATACTGTACTTTACTAATGTGTATTGTCATTTGTTTCATATTTTTGGGCTTCAAAAACCCCCCAAAAAAAGTCAGCACGGATTAACCGGATTTACATTGAACCCTATGGGAAAATGTGCCTCGGTTCACGACCAATTCGGTTCGCGACCAGAGTCAGTTCACGAATTAAGTTCGTGAACCGAGGTATCACTGTATAACAATCTAGTGTTAGGAATACATTTTTATATTCCTAACGCTATACTGCTCCTTGAATGTTAAAGGAGACAAGTGGAGAAAGGCAGATATGAGGATGAGGCCATATATGAGGGACGAGGATTATGGGCAGAGGGCCACAAGTGAGACACAGAGGTGCAGGGAGGACATTGGGAGGGAAATAAAAATGAATGAAGGAGGATATGGGAAGTTGAATACAAGTGGAGGGCTGGGAAGAGCAACACAGAGCTTTAATGTAAAGTATAGGAGCCTCCATCCCTTGCAGAGGAGTTGCTGCTTCACTGCAGACACCACCCAGTCACCATGATAGTTTAACACTGTCTGGTTGACTTTGTATTAACCCTATGGGCAATGCTGTAATAAAAGGCTGATGTGGGTGATACTATAAGGTTTCTATTGTATTACATACATTTGTTATATCTTATCATTAGTAGCAAACTAGAATAGCAAAATAAATGCACTCTGGGAGCATTTAATTTCATTGAAAATACTTTCTTTTTGTTTAATTAGTCATGCTGTGAGGAGTTCTACACACAGCTCTCTCGCGGGTTGCTCTGTGTGACATTATCCATTACTCAATGCAAGATGCTCATAGCTGTGTGTAGAACTCTCCGTGCTCCATGCTGCTACTCCATTGTTGGTTGTGTGGCAATGATGCTGGTAGTGGCGGTAGCAACAACAGCAAGGTTTTGGGCTGGATGCCAATGATTTTCAAAAATACAGTAACGGGCCAATATTGTGCAAGTGTTGAGCCTGATAAGGCTAGCGGACCATAGATTGCGGGCCCCTGTAGTAAACACTTCGCTTTCTGAGTAACACATTACAAAACAACCATTTTGCACTAGTTCTGTCACCTGAGCCTGGAACACACTAAGTATGCTCAGCATAGTCACATAATATATTATGTGCTATCCTTGTATCATTACACTCAGTATGTCACTATTACACAAACCTACTGAAACAAAGCCGCTGTATTTCTACCTCTCCCTGCAACATTAAGATACGGACTGAAATTTGGAAGGTGCTCCACCGGATTTTTTTCACCTCTCTTACCACATTAGCCGTAAATGATTTCAAATACTGTGTATCTCTATTTCTTAGGCCCAATTCCACAAACCAACTGAAACAAAGCGACTTAATTTCTATATTATTGTAAAGCGCTACGGAATCTGTTGGCGCTATGTAAATGGCGATAATAATAATACCAAGCACTACCTGTCCTCCCTGGGTCCTTCAATCTCTATCGCATGCTCTTCCAGTTGTTTGACATCACAGTCAATCACCTCCTCATTCCCTTCACATGTTACCAGTTACTGCACATGTAACTGTAACTTGTAACTTCACATGTTACCAGTTACTGCAATTATACTATTAATTCACTCTGCCATCACCTCCAAATTCCTCTGCAACATCTTGCCTCATCTACCCATTTAAATCTCAGCTCAGGGGCAGGGTCCTCTTTACCTTTTGTATTGGTATATTTATATTATACTGTCTTTTTGCCAATTGCACAGCGCAGTTGAATACTTTAAAGCTTTATAATTTCCAGTAATAAAAAATAATTACAGTGCAATATATTTATATAAATATATATATATATATATATACACACACACACAGGTGGGTCCTGTGGTATTGAGCAACGTATCCAGGTAACACAGTCAGTCAGTATCTAAAAGCAATATGATGCAGGCTAATAGACATGGGCATGTGCAGCAGGATTAAATGAAATGGTAACAGAATAATGGGTATAGCTGGTTGTTATACACATTGAGGAACATGATACTGTTTGAACCTCTGTGGTATAACTCCTTCAGTAATTAAAAGCAATGAAGCCAAGTATAAAGAACAGAGATAGATTATAGTATTCCTGTTTCAGAAATAGAACTGTAACACATGTCAACGACATACGTAATCCTTTACTAAACTTTCTATATGCTATAGAGGAGCTAATGGACAGTTAGAAAAGAGAGAAACATTTTAAACCAGCACCTGGGATAAGTGAAGGTTGCAAACCATTAATGGACACCCAGTATCTCCCAAGGGCATTGGGGGCATTTCCTGCCCAACAATTGTGAAAGCCCATCATTATAATTATTACTGTTACTTATTCCAGGTTGTAGGGAGTGGTGTTTATTTGCAATTTCTTTCTGACCTTGTCATACCTTATCGATGACCCTACTAAGCTATACATTAACTATTGTAGAACACAGCAGAGAGAGTATGTATAACATGGGTTTTTAAAATCAAACAAATATTAGCACAAACAACACACATGCCATCCGGCTGTGTACATGGAAGAGGCACACAAATAAAGTAAGGTTAGCTTTTCTGTATGTTTGCTGCTGTGTGTTATCTCTAACAAAAACATTGTGTTCCAGTGCAATACTCTCGAAAGCGATAGCAGACGGTGTCTCAGCAGTATTTATCAGGCCTGTGTTGCGAGATTTATCAGTAACAGTATACAATTCAGTTAAGCTGCATTTCGTGAACTTACCTGAAATCATAATGCGTAACTTTTATCCGTGGCAGTGCAGGTCTTTTCAATATATCTTACTAGAAAGACTCCCTTCTGTGCTTTATGGATTCGATTGCCTTACCTTCAGTATTCTTTTTGGTGCAAATAGTTACTTGTTGCATCAACAACTTTACTGGGGTAAAAAATAACCAAGAACTATTTATTCCTGTTTACAGTAACAACAATAGAGCATACTGACAATGGGTATTTGTGAAGCTTCCAAACTCCCCACCCTCTCTCACTCACTTATATGCTTCCCCTTCTCCTCCCACCTGTGTGTGCTGTATATCAGGGTTTATATGTAGGGACCGTATTTCTTTAACCCCTTAAGGACCCTTAAGGACCAAACGTCTGGAATAAAAGGGAATCATGACATGTCACACATGTCATGTGTCCTTAAGGGGTTAAAGGAACCCTGAAGTGGTAGGAATAGAAATCTATATTCCTACGGTTTTAGTGTTCTTGTCCCTGGTAATATAGGTGAAAATAATGCATTTTCCTTATCTCCCTCAGTGCTGCTTACCTCTCCACCTCACACAATGTCATGGAAGATGCATGGCCTCCACCAACATGGTCCGACCCAATAGAGAAGCATTGGGAAACTGATGCACATGGGCGGCGAGGGCTGAATGCTCATTGAAGTTTTCCCATAGGAAATCATTGAATCAATACTTTTCTATGGGGGCTTCAGTGTCACGGGATTGAGTTTCACTTGGTCAGTGCAGCAGAAGTGCCTCCGGTGGGTGTCGGAGTAACAGCCACTGGAGGTGTGTTTAAACATTAGGATAGACATTGCCATTTCTGCAATATTGTAATGGTTTTTCTTTAATGGTTAAATTGACAGGACCTCCGCACTCAGCCTGCTTCATTGAGATGAAGTGGCCTGAGTGATTTGCGCGGTCCTTTAATATATAACATCACATAATATGGCATTCGATATATCACAAATTCCACTAAGTATAATATCATATTAGATTTAAAATATATTATAAAATATATCGTATTAGATAAAATATATTGCCAGAAAATATATCATGTTAACCCCTTGAGTGCCAGTGCAGTTTTGATTTTGTTTCTCTCACAGGAGGCTAATTTTGAGCTTTTTTTTTTTTTTTTTTTTTTTTATATTTAACATTATATTTTTTTATTTACATTTTTTTTTTAAACCAGTAACTCTTTATTGACATTAAAATAAACATAGCTGAAATTTAACAATAATATAAATAATAATGTGGTCAATCAAAATGTGGTCCACAAGATGAGGGGCAGCAAGGGTATGTAGACAATCATTTTAAATGACTCAACTGCATAAAAGAAAGGAAAATCAAATACCAAAATATATGGAATGACAAAATTGAGTGGGCAGCTAGTCATTGTCTCAGAGTATCAGCTGATGCTCTCAGCCTATCACCCATTCTCTGTCGCATTACCCAGAGCAGCAAAGAAGAGGAGGCAGATGGACACTACTTTTGTTTTAAACCATTCAAAAACAGTTTAACACTAAAATGTAACAAGCTAACGGTTTAATGTTGGAAGCATGCATAGCAAGGAATATAAGAAGGAAAAGCTAGTTGGGAACACTCCTAGGTTATGGTTAAAGAAGCATCCCTACTTCTGACTTGCTTTATGTCTCTGAACATTATATTTTTTAAGGAATATTTAAAGCACCATAACGACTACTGCTCCTAAACTAAACCCTGAATTGCATGGCCAACTCTCAATGGAGATAACTTGCACCTTGCTGATCCCAGGTAAGCGGTCAAAATCTTAGCAAATGGTTTGACAACTTACATTGGGAAAGCAAAAGGGCACCCCTAGCATCATTAACACTTGAGGGTGATGTAGTGGTTATGGTGCTTTAAGCGTTTCCTTAAAAATTGTAAACAATTCTCATCCACAACCCCAGAAACTAATTTCATCTTGATGGGAATAAGGAAACCTTCCCTTTCAAGATGGCATTCTGCTATCAATGTCCTAGGGCAAACTACCAGAGGCACTCCCAAATCCAGATTACTGAAACTCTACCCTTCTTACTCACCTCATCGCTGGTGCCTCTATTGCTGCGCTATATCATGTCTTGTGATCTGGTATACTAATTACTCCTTTCTGGCTGAAAATACATTGTTTACTTTGCATATTGAAGGTTGCATATTTTCTGCAACTCCCTGAATTGATTTTTTTCCCCCCTACCCTTACCTCAGGATTTTAAAAATAGTTTATTGATAACCTGATTCTATCTCTATTAGCGTTAGTCTGAGACATCACTGATATAAGTGAAGCATCAATATTTAAATGATAATTAAACGGGATCCAGTAACATAGATTAGGCTATGGCTCAGTATTTGCCCCAGACATGATACAGTAAAGCAATTTATCATGTATAATATATCATTGTCCTGTAAGTGTCATTTCCAAATACATGGTCAAACAACTGTTGTTATTTTCCTTATTTATTAATTTTAATTAGAAAGCTACGAACTGCCGAGCAAGCAGTGACCTCAGTAATTATTGTGGTAAGTGACCAATATGAGTAGCGCTTCTTTTGTGTTCCCCTTCCAATTCTTTTTTTTTCTGTATGACAATTGTTATTAGTTATGCTTCAAAACCAAATAAAACACAAGTTACATGAAAAACATAAATTGTATACAAATTACTTACAAGAACCTAGCTTTAGAGATTTGTATTTTTAACACATCATTTAGAAATGAAAAGGGAATGAAAAAGGGAAATAATTATAAAAACAATGTTTGCATTTAATAACTATGTAATTGTAACATAAATGTAACTGGTTTAGCAAAATACAAACTCTAACTAACCTTAAAGAGACACTGTCTACAAGCACTACATCCATTATATCTAATTGCAGTGGTTATAGTGCCTGGAGCCTTCTAGCACTGTTCCTCCATTTAGTGTTAACCATTTCAAGTAATTTAATACTAAATAGGTCCATGGCCCCATCCCTACCAAAAAGATGATACTCTTGTTTAGCCATACAAATTCCTACCAGCAATGGGTATCTATGATAGGCTGAACGCAGTCAGCTGACACTTGTAGCCCATTGCTGCTCAGGTTGATACTTCCTCATTAGACAAGTAAAATTGAGGGTATAACAACTGCCGACTCTCCTTTAAAAGGAAACTATTTAAATAGTTTAACCATGAATGGAAGGTTGGTGCCAGGGGACTCCGAGCTCAACAACCACTTCCACGAGATTACATGAGATACAATGCCTACAGTGTCATTTTAATACTTACCCCAAATCCTTACCCCGGTGATCATGCAGTGGGGGGAGGTTCATTTTGTAACCCCGCATATGCAGGAAATCTTTAGGAAGGGCAATGAAGACCAACAACAAAACTCCCTTACACGTGTTTACACACTTTTGGAAAACACATAAAAGACACATAGTCAGAACTCATGGGGTTTAATCTAAGATGTGTTCTTGATATTAACATCACATTACATACTTTCATATTTGTTCACAGTAAGAATAAAAGGAGAGCATGCTCACCTGTTAGTCACCCTTTAAATACTTGGTTACCAGTCAACTATTCCAGATTATTGATTTGTGATTTGAATATCACCATCCTTGGCTAATTCTCCAACATCTTTTAGGACACTAGAAAAGGGACTTGCGCATGTTGGAAAGCTGGACGGGAGAGGCAGGTGATCTCCCTGCCTTTTGAAAAACTGTCACCTGTGGTCCCATATCCCCCCCCTCCCTCTGGGCAGACGCGGGTTATCCCGGTCCACCACTGAGCTGCTCAACATCCATACTCACCTTAGCCAACTGCTCCTGTCTGCATTCTGAATGCAGCTATACTCACGAAGATGGCGACCATGCTGTCTCTGTACAAGGAGGATCAACGCAGCTCCAGTGTGAGCTCCCTCGTGAGACTAGAATATATTTTTTAGCACTTCTGGAAGGTGATGGAGGATTGTGCAGTCACAACATCGCATCTACCCTTGGAAAGGGAGTGTAGGGGTGAAGAGCAAAGAGAGAAAAGGTCCCCTGCGGGTCTAGCACCCATTCAAGCATCTGCTGCTTCTACTGTTTGCCCGCCTGGACTGAAGGCCACAAGACTTGGGCTCCTGAGGCATCGTCCACACCTGCGGGAGATCTGCAGCCATATGACTGGGTTCTTCTGCTTCTCCATGCACAGGAGGAACTTGGACTTTGAGAGTCACGGAGTCAGTGACCTAGAGATGCCTGCCTTTATACTAGCCTGGGGCAGGGGGGTTGCCTTACCAGAGTCCAGTTCTAGATTTACCATCAACTACCATCCAACGCACTCCTAATGATTCCCAACTCTGGGAGTCGGCTGACCGATGACTCCCCATGTTGAATTGTCCTACCACATAAGCTTTAAACATCCTCATGTTATTAATGGACGCCATTCTGTCCTAATTCTTTTTCACTTGATATGTTTGTTTATGTTTTTACCATTGTAATTACAATATCAAAAATGCATAGATGGGGCACTGTTACCTGTTAACAGTTTCAGTGGTTTTCTTACTCATGTGTGCATTTACTTATTTATGCAATGTACAACACAATTCTTACGCAAGGGGGTCGACTGACCTAGCACAACTGTTTAACTAACCATTTGGAATGCCTTAAATATTCCTGTTTATCTTATACCCCCCAAAAAAGTCATTTTCTCCACATGTCAAGTAACACTTTGACAACTACTTCTCATAAAACTTAATTGATATGTTATTGTCAGCACGATTGTTTATCCAAAAATAAAGATTGACAAAAAAAAGTTATTTCTATTTAATTCACAGATGAAATGAGAAAAGTAACTAATAGAGGTAAAAAAATATACGGTATATATTTATTTATATATGATACGTACAGTGGAACCTCGGAACTCGAACAGTCCACTGATGTGGGATTATTTAAAAAACCTTATTGTACTTGTATTCAATTATTGCACTAACTCCATTTTAACTTTATACTGTGACAATCCTCCATTTTGTCCTCCTAACCTGACTTGTTCAATCTTCCATTTTGTCCTCATAACCTAACTTGTTCATTTTAAAATCACCTTACATGACAGAATTTCCCAGCACATCTAATACAATAGAACAAAGACTGTATTTTCTGTAAAGACATGATTAACACAGGAATTGCTGACTTTCCCTTAGATTTGCAACATAGTATAATTTGAAGGCCATGCGAACACAGTAGTAATGAAATGTTCTATTCATAAGAGACCTTGCACCTGGCCACGAGGCCTGAGATCACCGACCGTGTAAAATGACGCTCAAGACCCCTTGTCCCCCACCCGTGTCCAGAACAATCCCACCTCTTGGTGGGTGGACACGGGATTAACCACTTAGTCTTTTGAGCCAATTAATAATATTGATAGGTGGACACTAATCCCGACACTTGACAATTAATCCAATTAATGATGTTTATTTACTGATATTCTAATAATCAATGATGACGTAAAATGTCTCTTAAAAGGACCTGCGCGTCCACTTTTTAATCACTTGCCAATAAATTTTCTCGAAGTTATTTTAACCTGAACCTTGTGTGTCAGACTTAATTACTTCAGCGTATATACGCAATTTATTTTATTGATTTGGACAGGAACAGATAGACATTTAAACATTTTGGTTTACTGCTAAAAAGTACCATAACAACTTGGCGCCCAACGTGGGGCATCGGGCTATGTCCGGCCGGTGAGCCGTCCTAAGGAAGACAAGGGTGGACGGAGGAATCCAGGGGGAAGGAAGGGAGATTGATCACCTCCAGATACACGGTAGAGACTTCTGCAGAGCCACCGGTACGTTCCGGCCCCTTTGATTGACCCGTCCACGTGTCTGTGACTGCTTCCCGGGAGGACATCAAAGACAGGTAATATCTTGCCCGGTGTCTCGTTACTCATTTGTTTACCTGCATTTTAGTCTATCTGTTGCCTGGGTGTGTTTGAATTGTGTTTGAATTGTTTGCCTGTTTCCCCATTTTGAGATAAAGGGGGGGTGGACCTGCAGGGGATTTGCCTGGGGTTCTGTCTTGCTTGTTTTCCCCTTTTTGGGATAAAGGGGGGTGGACCTGAGGGGATTTGCCTGGGTCTTCTGTTTTGTCTGTTTATCTGTTTGTATTTTACCTCTTTTGGGATAAAGGGGGGTGGACCTGAGGGGATTTGCCTGGGTCTTCTGTTGCCTGTTTTACCCCTTTTAGGAACCACGGTGCTGTGGTTGTAGGGAAAAAGGGGGGTTGACCTGTGGATGTGTTCCTGGGGGTCATCTTTTCCTGTTTAACTCTTTTAGGAGCCTCGTGGCTGGGGCTGTAGGGAAAAAGAGGTGTGTTGGATCTGTGGAGATTGTGTAGACTCATAGTTTCCTGGGGATCCTTCTTGTGTCACTTTGATAGCCTTGCTAGCTTCTCTGTGCACGTTACTCTGCTTGCAGAGTGGTGGTACCCTCCAGCTTTGAGCGCTGAGCTGGAGCTATTCCAATTTTTATTTTGTGGTGTGTGAATTCGGGCAGGCATTGCTGTCTTCATCACCACGGAGTAGTGGGACTTATAAAGTGGGTTTTTATAGGGGCACTACAAGGGTGAGGGTAGCGCAGACACCATTAGTGGGCTGCTGTGACGAGGGAGGCATATGGATTTCGGACCGGTGTTAGCTGTTATCCTTGGCCGTTGGTAGTAAGATACTACGGGATTGAGGGAGGTGACTTTGGAGTAAGCACACGAGTAAAGGAAAGGAATTACTGTTGATTTTATTTGAACTGTGATGCATGCACTGTATTTCAACTGTATTGTTGTCTTGGTTGTTTAATGAGGAGTCTCATGTACTCCTGTGTCTGTCTCTAAGGATTTTTCCTTGCCTTTCATCTTTTTCTACACTTTCTATATTATTATACTATCCACTCCCATTCCTCTTAAAAGAGAAGTGATTGGTCACACACTCCTCACCTCGCTCCAATCCGTGTCTACCACTCCGGGTAGGCGGATTCAGTGACTAGTCTACGTTTTGGGAAGACGCACCTGAGAAAGTCCCACGATTCTCAGGTGGCAGTCGAGCATTGTAGACGTTCCTGTTCAATTTTCCTTCTCTCTCTCTCTATATCTAGGACGCTGGTATAGGGGTAAAGGGACTATGGGACAGGATTTAGATAAGCCCAGTAAGGGCTGGTTAGCATGTGATTTAGTAGAGAACAGAGAGGGTGAAGAGATGGTTAAAGGTGTTGAAAAGATTGCAAAAGTATGTAAAATTGCTGTACCGACATGTGGAAGATTGCAACCAGAAAGTTGGCGCAAGTTACTAGCAGAAATGAAAGGCAAGCTTACAGATAATGATTTATTAAAGACTGCTGAAGCATGGTACAGAGTAGCGAAGGCTATTCAGTTAGAAGGTTGGGTTGAGGAAGAGATAAATCACAAGGGTGTGAAATTGTTTGTGTATCATAAAAATTGTGTTGCTGGGGTCTTCCCTCAGCCAGCGCCCCAAAATGGCGCCCAGGGGATGTCTATCCCCAAGGTTCAGTCAGCCATAGGTGATAGCCAGCTGACTATGTTCCCCACTCCCAATCCTCCCGAATCCCATCTCACCACCTCCCCTGTCTGCCCGGTCCTGAATTCTGATGGATCTTTCTTTACCCCTTCCCCTTCTCTAACAGTCCCATCATCCCCAGCCATCCCCACGCTCCCTTCCATGCCTAATCCTAACATCTCATCTGCCACCTCCTCCCTGCAATCCCTCTCCATGGTTAATCCCCTTCCATCAGCACCCGCCCAACTAACTACCCCTCCCTCCCTTGCTGCTACTCCTCTTTCTGCATCCATCCCCACTAATCCCGTCCTGTCTCCTCCCATAACCAGCTCCGCCCCAGTCCAATATCCTACCTCCTTAACCGTACCTGCCCACCCTACTCTTTTGCCCTCCCCTGCCTGGCCCTACCCCTTCCCATATCCCATGGCCCTGCCCTACCCCGGTTACCCTCCCTTTCCCCAAGCCACTCCCCAGGTTCCGGTCATGCCCAGTCCGGCTCAGTCCGTCCCGGAAGTGCCCATATCAAACATGGCCGCCACTTCTTCCCTTAATCCTAATGCAACTCCTTTCCCCGCCTCCAATATGGCGGCCTCCAGTTCAGCCCTGATGCCGGTAATCCCCGGTGACTACCTGTCTCCAGGTTATGACTCGCTAGCCACCCCTGCATCTGGGGCTCATTCCCAACCACCGATCCTTTCACCTCATGCGGGCCCTGCACCGCGCAAAAGAGCCAATATCATAGAATTCGATGATGACGAGATGGACAGGGTGTCCCATGTCTCATCGGAGCTTGCCGCGGGAGCCCCAACTCATCGTTCTATCGATGACCCCTTTGGCCACAAGGGTCGGGGAGAACGGGCCCCTCCTAAATATGTTGCTTTCAATCCCACTCAAGCTAGTGCTCTAATGAAATCACTCCCTGACCCAGAAAAACAGCCTATGCCCTTCTACCGAGGGATAGTTCAAATTCAAAAGACTTATTCCGCCGCATGGCGTGATCTACTGAGCATTTGTGCTATTAAAGCAGGGGATGCATATTGGCCAAGCATGGCCCGACACCTAAGTACAGATTTGCTCAGCAGTGATGTTGATTACCCCTCCGGAGTAACTTTTTGCGCCCAATTAAGAGAATGGGCTAAGGACAAACTTGCAGATCAGGCTGCTGGCCTTACTGATGTTATTCAAGATAAAGGAGAATCAGTGGAAAGGTTTCATGCAAGACTGTATCAAATGTTTACAGATTTGGGGTTTGATCTTACTGACAAGATTCATTCACAAATGCTGTCAGGTGCGTTTGTCCAAGGTGTTAAAGACTCTATACGCAAGGGAATCATTGCTGCACGCCCTGAATATAAGGTTGTTCCCCTGGATACCCTACTTTTAGTTGCTAGGGGCTTAGAATCTGCCCAGACCCCCAGAAGGCCAAGCTCTGCCCCTCTTATGGTATCACGCAGTACCCCTGTCCCCAGGGGCACCAGACCAGAGGATGGTTTCTGCTTTAATTGTAAAGCCAAGGGACATTTTAAAAGTGACTGTCCAGAACCCAAGAGAGAGCCAAGAAAGCCATCCAGGCCTGCCCCGGCCCCTAAGGCCGAAAAAGAGGTTCCGATAATTGAGGAACCCGATGATTAGGAAATTGGCAAGCCTGTGTCTGTAACCCCTGTAATGGCAGTGTCTACAGGGGATAAAGGGGGGCCACTTGCCACAGTGACTTTGCCCATTGAAGGCCACCCTACCACCTTTCTAGTTGACACAGGTGCAGCCCGTAGTGTTCTCCGTGAACAAGACCTGCCAGATCCATCCTTTCTGTCAAATATTGATGTCTCTTGTGTCGGAGTGGATGGCCAGCCAAGACATAGCCCTTTAACAACTCCACTCCGAGTTGGCTCCAGCCTGCTAGCTCGCTTTGTGGTATCCTCCACATGCCCAATTAACCTGTTAGGTGCTGATGTTCTCTCACGCCTGCAAGCATCCATTACCTTCACCCTGGATGGGCAGGTAGAAATGTCCACACCTCTATCTGAATCAGACACCTCAGCCTTGTGCTCCTTGCCTCTAATGCTGCATTTAGAAAAGCCCCGTGAGAAAGCAGCAGAATTAAGGTCCAATTTCCCAGAGGCATTAAAAACACAGGTGCCCGCCAAGTTATGGTCCTCAGGCCCAGAGGACATAGGTCACCTAAATGTTCCCCCTGTGGTGGTAAAGCTTATTCCAGGGGCTAAATTACCAAGAAAACCACAATATCCATTAAAACCAGCACAGGCTGCTGCCATTTCTACCCACATCAAGGCACTCTTGGAGAAGGGTGCCCTAGTGAAATGCAAATCTGAATGCAACACCCCATTATTCCCTGTGAAAAAGAAAACTCCAAAAGGTGAGCCAGAGAAGTACAGGATGGTTCAGGATCTCCGTGCTGTTAATGAAGCTACCGTCCTGGACACCCCTCTTGTACCAAATCCCCATACTCTGCTCTCTGGAGTCCCACCATCTGCAAAATTTTTCACAGTCATTGACCTAGCAAATGCCTTTTTCAGTGTTCCACTGGACCCATCCTGCCAATACCTGTTTGCTTTCACCCATGAGATGCAACAGTATACCTGGACTGTCATGCCCCAAGGGGCACAAAATTCACCAAGTCAATTTGCAAAGGCCATGGCCACCATCCTTGACCCATGGCAAGCCGAGCACCCAGAAGTTGTTCTGCTTCAGTATGTGGATGATTTGCTGCTCTGTGGAGATGATATACCCACTACTGAAAAGTGCTCAATTAGCCTGCTTTGTTATTTGGCAGAACAAGGATGCAAAGCTTCACTCATCAAGCTACAGTTCTGCCAACCCTCAGTAATTTTCCTTGGACATTGCCTATCTCAAGGTACCAGACATCTTACCCGGGACCGGGTAAGAGCCGTACTGGATATTCCAACTCCAAGAACTTCAAAATCTCTCCCTGCCTTCCTAGGCCTCATTTCCTACTGCAGAGCATGGATCCCAGAAGCCTCCCTGCTCATGCAACCCCTCTATGACGCACTTAAGTCTGACCCTTTCTGTTTAACTAATGAAGCTCTGGACAATTTCAATGCTCTCAAACGTGCCATTGCTTCTGCTCCTGCCTTGGGCCTACCTGATTACTCCAAACCTTTCAAATTATTTGTCTCTGAAAGACAAGGCCACGCAACAGGAGTTCTCACCCAAACTAATGACTTAAGAGGCCGCCAGAGGCCTATTGGATATTTCTCATGTCAACTGGACATTGTGGCCAGAGGGACTCCTTCCTGTCTCAGGGCTGTTTTTGCTGCAAGAGAGCTCATAGAAAGAACCTCAGACCTGGTCCTTGGCCACCCCCTGGTTGTTTTGGCCCCTCATGACATTTCTGCCATCATCAACCAAGTCCAGCTCAAGCACGTGTCTCCAGCCAGACACCTACGCCTCCAGTGCCATCTTCTTCTGCCTGACAACATTTCCATCCAAAGATGTCAAGTTCTTAACCCATCCACTCTTCTTCCACTCCCTGAGGGGGGTATCTATTATGGATTTATCACAGATGAAACCTACATTTACCTGCTTTGTGGATGTATCAAGAAAGTCATGCATCCACATTTGACATTTTTATGAAGGTGAAAAGCCTCTCTGTGAAGGCCCAGATCACGCCTTCTGTACCATGTGGTACAAACCAGACATTACTCCCGAGCCTTGCTATGAAGATGAGCTCTACCATTGGACTGATGTTAAGCTCACTGCTCAAGATTTCTATTGTGACTCTGAAGGCAATAGCATGGTCTTGGTCCAACTACCTCAACAACTTAACTACCTCTACCGCCATTGGGATACTGCTATCCCACATATTCCTGTTACCAAATTGAAGACAAAGTCATGGAATGATCTTGGGCCCATGGCAAAGTTATGGGCAACCATTTGGCTGATCAGGCTGCTAAGCTAGCAGCCAGGGATTTGCAGGAAGTGGATGAAGACGTGTCCGGACAAGAAGAAGAAGAAGAAGTCCCTATTTTTGCTCTGCAAACTCTTCCTACTGATTTGCGAATTTTGCGAGAACAGCAAGCTGCAGTCACTCCTGAAGAAATCCAGAAATGGAAAAAGAAAGGAGCTGTCCAAAAGGACGGAGTATATTACAACAACTTCAAATTCTGTCTCCCCAAAAATTTATATCCAGCAGTTGTCCAATGGGCACATGGGCCTGCACACTTGTCAAAGGAATTAATGGCCGCCCTCATACAGAAGTATTATGAAGCACCCGGAATCACAACATTGATCAGCAGCTTCTGTAAGGCCTGTGTCATTTGTGCAAAATGCAATCCAGGAAGACCAATCAAGGTGCCTGCAAAACACCTGGCAAAGCCCATGTACCCCTTCCAGCGAATTCAAATTGACCACATCCAGATGCCCAAGAGTGGGCCCCATGAATATGCACTAGTCATAGTGGACATGTTCTCAGGATGGCCAGAGGCCTACCCAGTGGCCAATATCACTGCGAAAACAACCGCAAGACGCCTACTTACAGAGATAGTATGTAGGTTCGGACTCCCAGAAGTCATTGAAAGTGATCAAGGCCCAGCCTTTACAGCAACAGTGACTAAAGAAATTTGGACTGCTCTAGGGGTGACCTTAGCCTTCCACACCCCTTACCACCCACAAAGTAGTGGTAAAGTAGAGCGCATGAATGGCACTCTAAAGGCCAGAATGTTAAAAATGTCACAAGAAACAAAGATGCCCTGGCCAGAAAGCCTGTCAATAGCTTTATTTAGTGTTAGGCACACACCTAGAGGGAAGCATTCACTGTCCCCATATGAGATTCTATTTGGGACAGCACCCAGACTAGGTTGTTATTATCCGCAGCAGTTACAACTCCAATCAGATGTTTTAGTAGATTATGTAACTGAACTTGCAAGTGCCTTGAACAAAATACATGCCCAAGTTTTCTCTTCAATTCCAGATCCCGAATTGGATACAGGTACCCATAACCTGCTTCCCGGAGATTGGGTTCTGGTCAACAAGTTTGTGCGGAAAAATACCCTGGAACCAAGATTTGACGGTCCATTCCAAGTTCTCCTGATTACCGCAACCTCCGTCAAACTGGCCGGTAGGCCAAATTGGATCCACGCTTCCCACTGCAAGAAATCTCCAGCCCCTGAGGAAGCAGATACCGCACAAGCATGTACCTCTGGTACACCTTCTTCTTAATTAGCCTTATAAAGGCCCAACAAGTAGCCATCACCAAAGATATTAGTGGGTATACCTTCTGGTACAATTCATCATGCACCCATGTGGCTACTTACACCTTTGACTATTGTGATATTGTAGAATGCCCGTTCCCCACATCACAAATCCAGAGTATTTACAGAGATATCCCTCATTCAAAAGATCCATATGTTTGTGTAGTTGACAAACAATGGGGGCACAATTGTAATCACTGGGGGGCGGCGGGATGGAATGCCGGGCCTGCCTGGGGTTACAAACCAAAAAGTGCCCTATCTAAAGTAGATGATCAAGGTAGATCCCTTCTCCAGAGAATGACTTTGAGAAAGCCTGGGGGGGGTACACCAATGAAATTAATCCTTAACATTGAGCATCCAAGCCCAACGGATGCAGACCAGTATGTGATGGGAATGTATTGGAAAAAGGGTTCCTACCGTAAATTAGGGCATTTCTTCTTAAAAGATATGTGCAACTCTTCTGAGTGGCAAGGGGCCACCCATATGGTCCCTAACCCATTAAAACCTCACATCCAGACCTTTCAAGACATGATGGCCATTGCTAACCCCACCTTTGAAGATACCATGGCCGCTGAAACAGGTTTTAATGATGTAAATTTATGGTTAGAATGGATGAAATATAATGCTAATAAGCATAATAAGACTGCATGCTATGTGTGTGGTGGTGCCCGGCCTCACCTGGGTACTGTACCTCTAATCCTGCCAGTAGATATAGAGGAATGTGTTTTAAGCCTTTTTGCCTATCACTATGATTTTAACAGGTCCATATGTATTGCATGGACAAAGGAGTATCCTCTCCTAACCAAGGATGTCAAACCCCCAGATGGTATTACCGTGTATAAAGGTAATTACACTTGTTATGCTAATTATGATGGAATTGGTAAATTCTTGGGTAACTTCTCTAAGGGGTATTGTGCTACCTACAGGAGTGTCTCTATGAACTTGTTGCAGTTTCACACCAGGTCATTAGGGGATATCTACTGGTTGTGTGGGGATTTACAGCTAAGATCCAGAATGGACAAGGAATGGTGGGGGGAGTGTACTTTGGCTAAAGCTATTATGCCTATACATATCATCTCTGACACACACCTCGTCACCCATGAGTCCAGGCACACTAAGGTTAAGCGTGACGCCCCAGTGAAAGGAAGTTTTGATCCTCATGTTTATATTGATGCCATTGGGGTGCCTAGGGGGGTGCCCAATGAATTTAAAGCGAGAGATGAAGTTGCTGCGGGATTTGAATCACTTTTTGCCATAGTTACCACAAACAAGAATTTAAATTGGATAAATTACATTTATTATAATCAACAGCGTTTTGTTAATTATACCAGAGACGCCCTCCAGGGATTGGCCGAACAATTGCAGGCCACATCCCAAATGGCTTTCCAGAATAGAATGGCCCTAGATATGATCTTAGCCGAAAAAGGAGGGGTTTGTAAAATTTTGCCCGACACCTTGACATGTTGTACCTATATCCCAGAAAACACAGGCCCTAATGGTAAAGTTACATTAGCCATAGAAAAATTAAATGACCTGTCTATAGAGTTGAAAAGGAATTCTGGGATACAAGATCCCTGGGAAAGATGGTTTGGTTGGATGACAGGATGGCAAAAGGCTTTAATGCATATTGGTATGGCTATACTAATTTTTCTTTTTCTCTTTGCTCTTCTCTTTTGTTGTATCCTCCCATGTCTGAGAAAATCCCTCCTGAAGACTGTTGACCAAGCGGCACCCACTTTCACCCATCTTGAAGTTGATGACCAAGATTTCCAAGACATCAACTCACCCTGTCTGCCGCTGCAAACAATCCCTTTTGTTGATAAAGTGCAGGAATTCTAGGAAGGGACTAGCCCAGGGACAGCATCTGTCAGTGAATGGTAAAGACCCCGTGTGGAGAAGTGGTGGGTTAGCTGCCATGGGATACCCGTGGGTGTGAAGTGTTCGAGAGCCATACTGACGGATGAGTTAGCCTATTAGGGTCAGATCTAGGGACAGCCTTGCACTTTGCATTAACACCTAGCTAGCGGCCACGGGGTTTCTGTGCCTTTGGGTTAACACGTCTTCCTGGTACTAACTTAATAAAGTTTTATCTCTTAGAATCTAACATTTCATAGGGGGGACTGATGTGGGATTATTTAAAAAACCTTATTGTACTTGTATTCAATTATTGCACTAACTCCATTTTAACTTTATACTGTGACAATCCTCCATTTTGTCCTCCTAACCTGACTTGTTCAATCTTCCATTTTGTCCTCATAACCTAACTTGTTCATTTTAAAATCACCTTACATGACAGAATTTCCCAGCACATCTAATACAATAGAACAAAGACTGTATTTTCTGTAAAGACATGATTAACACAGGAATTGCTGACTTTCCCTTAGATTTGCAACATAGTATAATTTGAAGGCCATGCGAACACAGTAGTAATGAAATGTTCTATTCATAAGAGACCTTGCACCTGGCCACGAGGCCTGAGATCACCGACCGTGTAAAATGACGCTCAAGACCCCTTGTCCCCCACCCGTGTCCAGAACAATCCCACCTCTTGGTGGGTGGACACGGGATTAACCACTTAGTCTTTTGAGCCAATTAATAATATTGATAGGTGGACACTAATCCCGACACTTGACAATTAATCCAATTAATGATGTTTATTTACTGATATTCTAATAATCAATGATGACGTAAAATGTCTCTTAAAAGGACCTGCGCGTCCACTTTTTAATCACTTGCCAATAAATTTTCTCGAAGTTATTTTAACCTGAACCTTGTGTGTCAGACTTAATTACTTCAGCGTATATACGCAATTTATTTTATTGATTTGGACAGGAACAGATAGACATTTAAACATTTTGGTTTACTGCTAAAAAGTACCATAACACCCTTACCCAAACAATTCGGTAGTCGAACAAAAAATTTGAGAAAAAATGTCTCGGAACACAAACGATTCTCAGTACTTGAACAAATCATGCCCCAAACATGTTCAATTATAAAGCTATGTCTCACTGTATATACATTTTAAATGGCAGAAGAACAGTTACCTATCCCCATCCAACCAATAATATTTCTTCTCCTTTCCACTTACGCCATCAACATTCATCATTACAGGTAAAGTGAAGTTACATTTTCTTTTCATTTACTGTACATTGTGTTTATTATTATTTTTTCTATATGATTTTATGCATGTAAAGCATTATTAAACTGTAAAATTTGTGTTAAAATGCTATAATTTGGGGGTTTTGGGGCGGATTAATCAAATTTACAATAATTCTTAATTCATTAATTCATTAACTCAAACAGCCTTCTGGAACAGATTAAGTTCAAATTCCGAGGATCCACTGTATATTGATAATTCACAATATTAAAACCACCTACCTAATTACATGTAGGTCCCCCTTATGCTGCCAAAATAGCTCTGATGACTCCGCAAGAGTTCTGAATATGTCCTGTGGTACCTGGCACGAAGACATGAGTAGCAAATCCTTTAAGTCCTGCAAGATGCAAGTTGGGGCCTCCATGGTTTAGACTTGTAGTTTCAGCACATCTCATAGAGGCTCAATCGAAATGAAATTTGGAAAATTTGGAGACCAAGGCAAAACAATGAACTCTTTACTATGTTCCTTAAACCATTCCTGAGCTTTTTCTGCAGTGTGGCAAGGTGCATTATCCTGCTGAAAAAGGCCACTGCCATCAGGGAACACCACTGCAATGAAGGGTGTTTGTGTTCTGCACCCAGGTAGATTGTACATGTCAAAGTAACATCTACATGAATGCCAGGCAGTGGCGTACTAAGGAGGGGGTGGTCTGCCCCAGGTGCCACCAGGGTGGGGGGTGCCATGACCCTGGTCTGGGAGCTGGAGGGGGCTGTGTGAGCTGTGGCCGCACAGTGCCCCATGGCAGTTAGGGTGCCGTGCGGCCAGAACAGCTCACACATGCTAAGAGCAGCTGAACTGGCCACACGGAGGTAAGGTGGCGGTAGAGCTAAGCAAAATCGGGGGCGGAGCAAAACCGGCAGCGGGGGCGGGGTTTAATATGGCCCTTACCCACTGCTGTTACTGCTGCACATGGAGGTGCAGCAAAAAGGAAATCCACTCCTCCTGCAGCTCCTGTCTGTAAGTAATAGTGTGTGTGTGTGTGTGTGTGTGTAACTGTGTCTATCTGTAACTGTGTGTGTGTGTGTGTGTGTAACTGTCTTCCTGTAAGTGTGTGTGTGTGTGTGTGTATGTGTAACTGTCTTCCTGTAACTGTGTGTGTGTGTGTGTGTGTGTGTGTAACTGCATGCCTGTAACTGTGTGTTTGTGTGTGTGTGTGTGTCTGCATGCCTGTAACTGTGTGTGTGTCTGTCTGCCTCCCTGTAACTGTGTATGTGTGTAACTGTCTTCCTGTAACTGTGTGTGTGTGTAACTGCATGCCTGTAAGAGTGTGTTTGTGTGTGTGTGTGTGTGTATGCATGCCTGTAACTGTGTGTGTGTGACTGCATGCCTGTAACTGTGTGTGTGTGTGTATGTGTGTCTGCCTGTGTTGTTGCCTGTAACTGTGTGTGTGACTATAACTGTGTATGTGTGTGTGACTCTCTGCCTGTGACTGTGTGTGTGACTACCTGTAACTGATTGTGTGTGACTGTCTCCATGTGACTATGTATGTGTGACTGTCTGCCTGTGACTGTTTGATGTTGCCTGTAACTGTGTGTGACTGTCTGTCTGTGACTGTGTGCATGTGACTGTCTGCTGCTGCCTTTTACTGTGTGTGTGTGACTGTCTGCCTGTGACCGTGTGTGTGTGTGAATGTGTATGTGATTGTCTGCCTGTAACTGTGTGTGTGTGACTGTCTGCCTGTAAATGTGTGTGTGGGGCTGCAGGGATTTTGTAGAAGGGGGCAGGAGTTTTGTATTAGGACAGGAATCTTTATAAGGGGATTTGTGGAAGGGGGTTGTAGGAGTTTTGTAGACGGGGGGCAGTACAGGATTTGTAGACGGGGCGGGACAGGGGTTTGTAGGAGGGGGCGGGGCACACAAGGATTCTGTAGAAGGGGGCTGACAGCGGTTTTGCAAAGTTTCCAAATTTGTTCGATACATTAAAAAAAAAAAAAAAAAAAAACAGCTTTTTTTTTTAGGGGAGGTTAGAGAGGGGGAGGTGAGGGGGTGCCAAGCCCAGGATCCGCCCCGGGTGCCAAATGCTCTAGGTACGCCCCTGATGCCAGGACCCAATGTTTACCAGCTGAACATTGCCCAGAGTATAACACTGCCTCCTTCCCATAGTGCATCGAGCTACCAACTCTTCCCCTGGTAAATGACGCACACGCTCCCAGCCATCCACTTGAGCTAAAAGAAAAGGTGATCCATCAGACCAGGCAGCCTTCTTCTACTGCTTCATGGTCCAGTTCTGCTGCTCACATCTCCATTAAAGACACCATTGTAATGATATAATTAATATTATTCACTTCACTATCAGTGGTTTTAATGTTGTAGCTGATCCATGTATGTGTTTATTGGCCACCCCCTACTTAATTTGTGAATATAATCAACATTTAGTAGTTGTCCCCTAGCCATCGATTATTTCATTTTTTTGGTGCCACAGGTGGAACTCCAAATACTGAAGCAAACAAACAAACATACTTGTCCATTACACTAGTAATTTGCTCAATTATTATACATCCGTATGGTGCTTTTGAGTTCCTTGCCAAACCTCCAATCGGTGTAAATACGAACACTAAATTCATATTCTAAAACTCATGTGTGATATATTCTGTAGCACTCTGTAGATTTGTAGGGTTAGTTTGTTGACAGTTTACATGTCAGTACTGACACACATTCATTTCAATTAATGTCATAGCATTCTAGCTTTAAAAATTAAGAAATATGACCTAACCCAGGGGTGCCAAAAAGGTAGACTCCCCAGATGTTTTAAAACTACAGCTTCCATGATGCTTTGCCATTCTAAAGGCATTTTAAAAGCATGCAAAGCATCATGGGAGTTGTAGTTCTACATCTGGGGATCTACCTTTTGGGCACCCCTGACCTAGGCACTAGCAGTTCTCAGCCCCTGGGTTGGAAAAGCATTTCATATTCATAGGTCCCATGCAGATTCCCATATGTTGTAGAACGCAAACTCCAACTGTGCTTTCCCATCCTTAGGAATGGCAAAGAAAAGTTATAATTATAAAACATCTCGGGATCTACTTTTTAAACACCCTGGTCCACAAAAAATAATTTCCTTCAGCAACATTAACCTACCAAGTCCACTGGAGACCTCAATTTAAACCAGGAGGGATTTTCCAAATGGGGTGTTATATTGTTATGTTATTGTATAGAATTTGGATCCCTGACATAGGAAAGTTAAGAACCACGAACGTAAGGAATTGTTTTGGGCCTGGTGGACTTGTCCACGAAATATGAGCTAATGTAAAACTAAGGTTCAGACACTGTATTACCAGCCCTGTGTTTACCTAGAAAATACAGTGCTATTATATTTAATATGCATACCAGGCATACATTGTTCTGATCTGTGACATACATCTCTCCTGAATTGTTTGTTATTATTTCAAACCCAGTTTACAGCTCCAGCTCCCATCACCGTTGCCCAAATTTTATTACTCAGCCACCATTTGTTTTGAGCTGGTAAGCAAAAAAAATAACGTGTGCCGTCAGGAGAGGTTATTGGTGCAGACTGATACTTAGTCCACTTCTGTAGTTTAGAATGTATTTCCTAAGATTAAATCATCAGTAGCTGAGATTACATCGAACAGATTATAGTTTGTTGTTTTTCATATTCAGTTATTGTGACAGCATGCACTGCCAGATTGTTTCCAAGTTTCTGCAAACAGTCTTTCCCCAGCCCAAACATCCTCTAAAACAGTGGTCTTCAACCGGTGGTCCACAAGAATTTATTGCCGGTCCACAAGAATTTATTGCTGGTCCACGAAAGCTTTCACCTGACCTGACTATACTGCTACACAGGGCCGGCCCGTACAATGGCCCCAGTAGGGCCATGGCTCCAGGCGGCACTTGACCCTGTACACTAACAAATGTTCTGTGCAGGGTCTGGCTCCCTTTCTGCATATATATATGCACACACACACACACACACTGCACCCTTGGCACTCACAGCACCCTACCTCACACACACACACACACTTGTCCCCTGGCACTCACAGCACCCTCACTCACATATAAACACACACTGCACCCCTGGCATTCACAGAACCCTCACTGACACACACACACACACACACACACTGCACCACTGGCACTCACAGCACCCTCACTCACACACAAACACACTGCACCCCTGACACTCACAGCACCCACCCTCACACACACACACTGCACCCCTAACACTCATAGCACCCTCACTCACACACACAGCTTCCTCACACGCACATAGGACCCTCGTTCAAACACAGCACCCTCACACACACACTGCACCCTTCACTCACACACAGCACACACACACTGCATCCCTCACACACACAGCACCCTCAAACACACTGCACAATACTCTTTCCTGGCATTTTTGTCTCCTGGTATCCCATCTATTGAGACACCAGAGACAAATTTCAAGCAAACACAGTGCAAGCATGTTATTAAATTTACTTGCTGCTGTGCAGAAAAAAATACAGGGCCTGTTTTTCATACTAGAGCTCTTCAGCAGAGCTCTGTGCATTATCTGCCCTGGAACAGCATTGAACCAACATGCTCTCTTTGTGATGGGGCGTGCTTGTCATTGGTGATGACAAAACACACCCTATCTAGCCCCACCCCCTTTTTAGTTAATTGTTTAATTAAACAATGCCCGGGACTAATTTTCTTCCCAGTCCGGCCCTGTTTGTATCTGTGAATCTGTATGTGTGTCTGTATGTGTATCACTGTGTCTGTGCAACTATATGTGTGTCAGTGTTTGTATCTGTGTTAGAGTTTGTATCTATGTGTCTTTGTGACTTTGTGTCTCTGTATCTGTATGTATGTCAGTGTTTGCATCGGTGTGTCTATCTGGGTTTCTTTGTATCTGCATGTGTGTCACGGTGTGCGTATATATAAATATACACACACACTTGGGGCAGAAGACAAGCAGGGGGAGCCTCAGGCAGAAGAGGAGTAGGGAAGCCTGGGGCAGAGAAAAAAGGGAGATGGGGCAGAGAGAAATGTCTAAATTTGAAATAACATCAACTATAATAATTACAAGCATTTTGCTAATATGAGGGGTACAATATATGGAAATGGGCTGCCAAGGGGTACTCGATTGAAAAAAGGCACCACTGCTCTATAGGATGCCACCTTTGTTTACACTAGAATCAAGCAGGTAGCATTGCAAGTCAACTGACAGAGACGTCTGGAAACAGCATCCAAGAAGTAAATACAGCCGTGCCTTTTAAACAGATACATTTAGTTTTTAATAAAAACAAAACAGTAACTTTACAAATAACCAGCTTTGGCTCTCCTATTCCCAGAATCCTTTGTAACAGTGTAGGCACGCTTTTTACCATAACTGTCTGAAAACAAACAATATTATATCATTGCTTTGTAATAATATTATACTAAAGCAGCTACAACAAGCGACAGCAGGGTAAATTCAGATTAACCAGTCCTTCCTGTATTCTAGTGAGTCATCAGAAGGTCAAACAAGTGATGATATATCACGTCAGTATTGCACAGGGCTGTTTGATATATTTGCCAGCCTTGTATTGCTGAATAACAAAGGAGTTTTTTCCAGGGGACATCTAACGTGATAGAAGGTTTAATAGAGATTTAGAAAAGCAAATCACATATTTAAATAGCAAGTCTTGTGGAAGCCATTTCCATGTATCCAAAAACCTTTCAGAGAAAAAAAAATGAATTCTACTGTTGCCCCTTAAATTTCCCACCAAATAGATTATGAAAAAGTTCTTGTACTGAACCTATTTATGTAGAAATGTTCACGTATGGCCAGAACTGGTTATCACATGGATCAAACAATGCCATTCTAACATTCAGTAATGTGATTGAAAGTTCACCACAAGTACTGAAGCAATAAGTT
Organism: Pelobates fuscus; assembly: GCF_036172605.1. Classification (NCBI taxonomy): domain Eukaryota; kingdom Metazoa; phylum Chordata; class Amphibia; order Anura; family Pelobatidae; genus Pelobates; species Pelobates fuscus. Next base: position 99,614,558 of record NC_086320.1, read on the forward strand.
TTACACCAAGAAAGGTATGCTGCTGAGCATTGTCTAGGTTAAAACAAAAACAAAAATCTTTAAACATTTGTGGCAGCTTTTTTTTGTTCTCTCCATGCTTTAATTGCAACCCCATTCCAGTGAAACTTAAAGGAAAATTGTAGGCAATATAACCATTTAATCTTATTAAAGATTAGTGCCTGGAATCTCCTGGCTCTGTCCATCCATTTAGTGTTAAACCATTTTGGAGCAGTTTAACAGTGAATGATTGTCCCTGGCTCCCCATAGCATTGCCCTCACTGGAGGTGTGGCTTAGGCAATGATTACAACTAAGGCACTTGTTCATGCACTCATCATTTCCCAATGTGACTATTGAGTGCACTACTCATTGGCCTTTCAAAATACCCAAATTGCCCCTCTGCATTCTGTAATGAATGCTGCAGCCAGGCCTATCTACCTGACTGACCGCTATTCCCAAACCTCATCTAAGTGTTGCTTCTAAGTGTGTGGTTGGAGATATTCTGGAGATAAACTGGAGGTAATCTGAGGTATTCAGGAGGATAAATAAAAAGTTAAAATTTGTTTGATTTAAATTATTCACCTCATTGGAATCAGGGCCGGCGCGTCCATAAGACGGCACAGGCGGCCGCCTTAGGGCGCACCGGCTCTGGGGGCGCCAGATTTCAGTGACCGGCAGGAGGGAAGCGCTCCCTCCTGCCAGGTCACCTTCTGGACCCCCGACGGGCGGCAGAGTTCTAATGAGAGGCGGCGAGGGAGCTCTAACCTGTCTGCTCTGCTCCCTCGCGCGCCGTTTGCTGATTCTGCGGGAGCCGGAATATGACGTCATATTCCGGCTCCCGGCATCAGTAGACAGCCCGCGAGGGAGCAGAGCAGACAGGTTAGAGCTCCCTCGCCGCCTCTCATTAGAACGCTGCCGCCCGCCGCACTGAAGCCCCACTGGACCCCAGGGACAGATCCACGCCAGCTCTCCAGGTAGGGAGAGGTATGTGTTTGTCTGTGAGTGTCTGTGTATGTGTTTGTGAGTGTTTGTGTCTGTGTATGTTTTTGTCTGTGAGTGTGTGTATGTGTGAGTGTGTGTCTGTGTGTGTATGTGTTTCCCTGTGAGTGTGTGTGTCTGTGTATGTGTTTGTCTGTGAGTGTGAGTGTGTGTATGTGTCCGTGTATGTGTTTGTCTGTGAGTGTGTGTCTGTGTTTGTCTGTGAGTGTGTGTCTGTGTATGTATGTGTGAGTGTGTGTATGTGTGTATGTGTCTGTGTATGTGTTTGTCTGTGAGTGTGTGTCTGTGTATTTGTTTGTCTGTGAATGTCTGTGTTTGTGAGTGTGTGTCTGTGTGTGTATGTGTTTGCCTGTGAGTGTGTGTGTCTGTGTATGTGTTTGTCTGTGAGTGTGAGTGTGTGTATGTGTTTGTCTGTGAGTGTGTATGTCTGTGTATGTGTTTGTCTGTGAGTGTGTGTATGTGTTTGTCTGTGAGTGTGTATGTCTGTGTATGTCTGTGTATGTGTGAGTGTGTGTCTGTGTATGTGTTTGTCTGTGAGTGTGTGTGTGTCTGTGTATGTGTGAGTGTGTGTGTCTGTCAGTGTATGAGTGTGTTTTGTCAGTGTGAGTGTGTCTATCAGTGTGTGTTTGTGAGTGTCTGTCAAATCAGTGAGAGTATGTTTGTGATTGAGTGTGTGTCTGTCAATGAATGAGTGTGTGTCAGATCAGTGAGTCTGTGTCTGTCAGTGACGTCTGTGTGTTTGGCATTGAGTGTGTGTGGCTGTTAGTGTGTATACACCACTGAGTGTAGCGTGGCGGAGCGGAGCGCAGTACAGGAGCTTTTGTTTCCTGTACCTGGCCAGACTGACAGGAAGTGCTCACTGAGAGAGCACTTCCTGTCAGTCCAGCCAGGTACAGAAAACTAAAGCTCCTGTAGAGGATCTGCTCCGCAACGCTACAAGACAGGTAGGAGGCAGGAAGGGGAGTGTGAGCGCTAAGAGGGTGGGGGATGCACCAAGGGACAGGGAGGGGAGAGAAACACCAAGGGACAGGGAAAAGAGAGGGGAGGGGAGAGGAACACTAAGGGACAGGGAAGAGGGAGGGGCTGGTTAGGAGGCACATAGGTGAAGATGTTAATTTTAGAGGAGGGGGGGGGGGCGGAAAAATGCATCTTCGCCTATGTACCCAAAAATCCTTGCACCGGCCCTGATTGGAATGGCAGACTTAGTTTAGTGTAATAGTTGCTATGCATTTGTTTCACGTTCAACGTTTTGGAGGTTTGGTTGGTGTCTAATCTGTAGACAGTTCTCTATCTTGAGGCAGGAGATTGTATTTTTGAAGTGTGAGATTTGTAAATGATCTGGTAAACAAACTCAGGCAGCAACTGCTGCCAAGCCACTGCCACAGAGATGTACTAGGAATGGCAGATGGATCACTATAGGATCTGGTAGACTTAAAGTTGTGGATAAAAGGCATATTGCACAGTCTGTTGCTCTACATAATTCATTTTCTGCACTTTCAGAGTGTAATGGTGTTATGGAAACCGGCACTGAGGGTAGTGATGTTGTGGTGAGAGGCACTGAGGCTAGTGGTGTTGTGGAGAGATGCATTGAGGCTAGTGGTGTTGTGGAGAGAGGCACTGAGGCTAGTGGTGTTGTGGAGAGATGCATTGAGGCTAGTGGTGTTGTGGAGAGAGGCACTGAGGCTAGTGGTGTTGTGGAGAGAGGCATTAAGGCTAGTGGTGTTGTGGAGAGATGCATTGAGGCTAGTGGTGTTGTGGAGAGAGGCACTGAGGCCAGTGGTGTTGTGGAGAGAGGCACTGAGGCTAGTGGTGTTGTGGAGAGAGGCACTGAGGCTAGTTGTGTTGTGGAGAGAGGCTTGGAGACTATGGTGAGGCCTAATAGAAAGCAGTTGTTGTTGGGGGATTCCATCATAAGAGGTGTGGAAATGGACAATGGTGGTCTTGTGAGGTGTCTTCCCGGAGCTATTGCTCACAGAGACAGGAGACGTATCTGTAATATTGTTAAGCGAGCAAAGCAGGAAGGGGAATTGGATGTACTTGTCCATCTAGGGACAAATGACTTGGCTTGCAATGAGGTTTCAGAGGTTAAGGAAGTTTTTGCCAATGATCTACGGCAGGTTGCTTCCACACTGTCATTCTCTTAAGTTCTGCCTGTGCATAACACTCAGAACGACAGGCGGATGCGTATTAGGGACTTTAACTTGTGGCTTGGTGAATGGTGTCGGGAGCAAGGATTTGGCTTTATTTCTCACGGTAGCAATGTTTGGAATGGAAATAAACTGTACAAAAAAGATGGTTTGCATCTTTCTCAAAAGGGAACGAATGTTCTCAGTGAGCAGTTCAGAGGTTTTACTAGGATGTATTTAAACTAGGTGGGGGGGGGGGGCAAAAGGGTGATGAAAAATCAATCCAATTGTCCCCCAAAACAAGGACAGAAGGTGCCTGTAGCAAGTGTGTTAAAAAATGATAAGCTTAGAGTCATTTCTACAAATGCTCGCAGTTTAGGGAATAAAATCCATGAACTTGTAGCGATAATGGCAACTGATAGTGTAGATTTAGTCGCTATTACTGAGACATGGTATAATGAGAAAAATGACTGGGACATAGCAATACCAGGGTACTCTTTATATAGAAAAGACAGGGAAGGCAGGAAAGGGGGAGGGGTGGCCCTGTATGTGAAAGATAGCATAAAATCTAGCCTAATAAAAGTTAGTGAGGCGAACATAGAGTCAGTTTGGGTTACGTTACAATTTGGTAATCACACAGTAACTCGTGCAGGTGTGATTTATAGGCCCCCAGGACAAATTGAAGAGTTAGATAATCTACTAGTTGAGGAAATAGATAAAATGACAATGAAGGGGGAAGTTATCATCATAGGTGACTTTAACCCCTTAAGGACACATGACGTGCCTGACACGTCATGATTCTCTTTTATTCCAGAAGTTTGGTCCTTAAGGGGTTAATCTTCCTGATGTGAATTGGAAAACAAAAATAGCTGCTTGTGCCAGGAGCACACATATTCTAAACTCCCTACTGGGGAGTAGGGAAGGATAAATTAGTAATTTATTACATGTGAGTTTACAGAGGAAGAGGTTATATTTCAACTGTCAAAAGTAAAGACAAATAAGTCAATGGGACCTGATGGAATACACCCAAAGCTATTAAAAGAGCTTAGTGGTGTACTAGCAAAACCATTAACAGGGGGGGCGGAGCTTGACCGCTGAGCCGGGTGGACGCAACTAACATGGGCTCCGGCCGAGCGGGCACGATCCGGGGCCAAAGCGGCGACCACCTCACCCAAAGCCACTTGGGGGTGCGCCACCAACATCGGGGGTGCCCTCCTGAAACCAGCGACACCACTCCAGGGTCCGTAGAGGCCGGGAAAGCGGAGAAACAAATGCGGGGAGAGGCGGCCGCTCTCTCCGATACAAAAACCACCCAGCGACATCTCTGGAACCTACCCCCCCCCCCCCCCCTTTGGACCGGCGGGGGATATCCCGGTCCACACTGGAAGCAAGCAGGCGTCCTAGACATGAGCCAAACCGGGGACACTGTCCCACAGGGTAAACCCTTAATGGCGGCTCGGCGCAAACGGGGCAAGCGGAGCACACACATCCAGCCACCCATGTCACCACTGGAGACCTTCGACCACCTCTGCACAAGCTTCAGGTATGCCCTGCAGAAGAGGGGTGTCACCTACCGGCAAGCAGAGAAAATGGTGACCTCGTGGATACGACCCGCTGCACGAAGGAGCTACTACAGACAGACACCACGAGGCTCCAAAATGGCCGCCCGACTATGCAGACACAAGCGGGCTCAGCGACGGAAAACGGCGGGAGGCCTACCGGGCGCATCCCCCTACACACAACGGAAACAGCCCGGACCGGCGAAACAACCGCTGCAAGCAAGCGACTCACCTGATCTAACTCCCAGCACACAGAGCAACCTACACCGATACCACATGCACATCAAGAAGACCCAAGCGACGGTACAGCTGAGGACTCCACGACACACCGCCAGAGCCAACTACTGCAACAGCCTCAACAAGCTGGGGGGCGACAGCGGAGAGACTCAGAAGGACAATGCCCTGGGCTTACCGGCAACAGGCATCGGCTAAAAGCGCCCAATATACCGCCCTCCACAGGTACTCGTAGCCTGGACAGTTACTTGCTATCGCAACAAAGAAGCACCCAGACTTCGATGCCTAGTACAGCTGTAAAGCAGACTACGATCAGCACTACTCTGTGCCCCACAGGACATTTGAGACTACTCATTTTTCCAGTAACTTTACCCTAAGACCCAACTTTAGCGTGTTTAGCATGTAAAGCAATGACTAGCTCATGATTTACTATAACCTTGTTTCAGGTCTTAAATGTTTCAAAGTTTGCATGTTTTGCCTTTCAAGTATAGCCTAAAGTACCATACATGTCTACTTAACTCCACTAACTAGCATAACGAATAGCCAGTATGTACTGATATAAGCAACTTGCCTAGGTTAATTATTTACTGCGAGTCATGCCATATTTGTTCCTCCTGACTACTAAATTTAACACTGGGCATTGCTACCAATGCCATACTGATGTATTTCTATGTATACCGTTCAGTTTAAACTTAGGTTAAGCTACTAAAACAGGGCACTCTAGCTAGCCAAGCAACATTTAACAATTATTCACTATTAGTATGTACTCTCCGTAGGCTTGCAGATATTAATCTACTGCGTAGAAAACAAAAGCGTTGTTTTTACATGTTATGATTCTCATTCTCTCTAAGCTATGTACATCATTAATGTCTAATCCTGTTTATATAACTAAAAAAAAAAAGTGCAATGTCAATAATGCCATGTAACAATGCGTGTTTGCGAACTTGAATGCACCAGCTATTGTGGCAGTGTAAATTCACATGTTAATCTTATGCACGAACAAAAATAAAGAATTTAAAAAAAAAAAAAAAAAAAGAAAAAAAAACCATTAACAGATTTATTTAACCAATCATTGATAACGGGAGTAGTCCCAGAAGATTGGTAGTTGGCGAATGTTGTGCCCATTCACAAGAAAGGTAATAGGGAGGAGTCGGGCAACTATAGGCCAGTAAGCCTTACTTCAGTAGTAGGGAAAGTGATGGAAACCATGTTAAAGGATAGGATTGTTGAATATCTAAAAACACATGTATTTCAAGATCAGAGACAACATGGGTTTACTTCAGGGAGATCATGCCAAACTAATCTTATTGATTTTTTTTGATTGGGTAACTAAAATTATAGATCAGGGTTGTGCAGTAGACATTGCTTACCTAGATTTCAGTAAGGCTTTTGACACTGTTGCACATAGAAGGCTTATCAATAAACTGCAATCTTTAAGTTTGGATTCCAATATTGTTGAATGGGTAGGGCAGTGGCTGAGTGACAGGCAACAGAAGGTTGTAGTCAATGGAGTATATTCGAAGCTTGGGCTTGTCACCAGTGGGGTACCTCAGGGATCTGTACTTGGACCCATTCTATTTAATATTTTTATTAGTGATATTGCAGAAGGTCTTGATGGTAAGGTATATATTTTTGCTGATGATACTAAGATATGTAACAGTGTTGATGTTCCAGGAGGGATAAGCCAAATGGCTAATGATTTAGGTAAACTAGGAAAATGGTCAGAGTTGTGGCAACTGACATTTAATGTGGATAAGTGCAAGATTATGCATCTTGGACGTAAAAACCCAAGGGCAGAGTACAGAATGTTTGATAGAGTCCTAACCTCAACATCTGAGGAAAGGGATTTAAGGGTGATTATTTCTGATGACTTAAAGGTAGGCAGACAATAATAGAGCAGCAGGAAATGCTAGCAGAATGCTTGGTTGTATAGGGAGAGGTATTAGCAGTAGAAAGATGGAAGTGCTCATGCCATTGTACAGAACACTGGTGAGACCTCACTTGGAGTATTGTACGCAGTACTGGAGACCGTATCTTCAGAAGGATATTGATACCTTAGAGAGAGTTCAGAGAAGGGCTACTAAACTGGTTCATGGATTGCAGGATAAAACTTACCAGGAAAGGTTAAAGGATCTTAACATGTATACCTTGGAGGAAAGACGAGACAGGGGGGCTATGATAGAAACATTTAAATACATAAAGGGAATCAACACAGTAAAGGAGGAAACTATATTTAAAAGAAGAAAAACTACCACAACAAGAGGACATAGTCTTAAATTAGAGGGACAAAGGTTTAAAAATAATATCCGGAAGTATTACTTTACTGAGAGGATAGTGGATGCATGGAATAGCCTTCCAGCTGAAGTGGTAGAGGTTAACACAGTAAAGGAGTTTAAGCATGCGTGGGATAGGCATAAGGCTATCCTAACTATAAGATAAGGCCAGGGACTAATTAAAGTATTTAGAAAATTGGGCAGACTAGATGGGCCGAATGGTTATCTGCAGTCACATTCTATGTTACTCATTTGCCAATCTTTACATTGGCTTCCTGAACCCTTCAGGATTCAATACAAACTGATAACACTAACCTACTAAGCCCTCACTAACTCCACTCCTCACTATACTTCCTCTTTACTCAACAAACATAACCCTTTTTGTTCCCTTCGCTATGCAAATTCCCTTCTACTGACATCTGCCTGTTCCTGGTATGCTGAAGCATTAATATTTTTCTTCACTAGATGTAAAGGGACTAAACCAACCCCTGAACAACAGCCTCATACTATTAAACCTCCTCCACCAAACTTTGCAGTGGGCACAAAATAGACAGGTAACATTCTCCTAGCATCCACCAAACCCACTCTCACCCATCAGACACCCAAACAGAGAAACGTGATTCGTCACTCCACAGAACACGATTCCACTGCTCTAGCGTTGGCATGCTTCACACCACTCTATGTATGACTTGCAGGCAGATTCTTGGCCATGTAAACCTATTCAATAAAGTTCCCACTGCACAGTTTTTGTGTTGATAATGCCATAGGAAGTTGGGAAATCTTCAGCTATGGAATCAGCAGAGGGTTGGCGACTTTTACGCACCACGCGCCTCAGCACACATTGAGCCCACTCTGTGACTTTATGTGGTCTTCTGCTTCACGGCTGAGTTGCTGCTCTTCCGAAATGCTTCCACTTTGCCAATAACCCCACTTACAGACGATCATGAAATATCTAGCACGGTGGAAATTTCTCTAAGAGAGTACAACGCTTGAATTCATTGAGCTCTTCCGAGCGACCCATTTTTTTCACAAATGTTTGTAAATGGAGACTGCATGGCTAGATGCTTGATTTTATACACCTGTGGCAGTGGGTCTGATTGAAACACCTGAATTCAATAATTAAAAGGTGCATCCTAATACTTGGTCCATATAGTGTATCTAGATAGTTAAAAGATACCTATGTATTCATTAGAGATATCAAGGCTGACTTTCAGAATGATCATAATAAGGAAATCTTATTCTGAATATGCATTTAGAATGTGCTTGATAAGGCATGTGGAAAGGCAGGAAAAACTACACGTGTTTATAGTAAATATGATGTTACAAGAACAGTGTGCTGTTCTTCTTTGGTGTCAAATGTTGACAATACAAATAAGTAACAGGTTTGGGTTGCCATGTAATCAATTCATTTAAAACAAAAGCAATGTTCTAAAGACTGAAAGGAAAGGGTAGTCAGATCATTGTGTGATTTAAGAAAACCTATGAAAAATACAGGGCCGTATTGGTTAAAGAACAATGCATTGTAGCTTTGTTTTAAGTATTCCTAAATCATCAAAAAGAGAAAAATAAAATATCAGGAATAAAATAAAAATAATTATTCAATGTAGATTTTTATGCCTACATATTTATGCACTGGTGTTAGACACACGGTTAGATGGGGAAAGAGATCTGTAGCTTTTGCAAGTTGTTTTTAGATATACCACCAATGAAAAAATGAAGACTTTTTTCATTGGATGTACATACTGTATAGTGATTTTATCAGTGGCATCTTCTTTATTGTAGTGATTTGAGGGCAAGCAACCTGTCCCTGCATGCTGAGCACTGTAAATGCTGCCTTCACAGGGAAAAAGCACTCAAACATCCACTAGAGCAGGGGTTGCTACCACCCACCCACCTTACCACCCACCAGTGGGCGTCTTAGGATTCCACGTGGGCGGTAGCAGAATCCTCCCTCCATCCAGAGATATGAACGCTCTATTAATTTCTTGAGCACTCAGTGGTAAGCAGGAAGTGCAGATGTGAGTGCACGAAAGCGCGAGCGTGTGTGCCTGAACGCGCATGTGCGCCCACGAACGAATGTGTGCGCTAATGAACGAATGTAACATGCAGGTAGAGGAAGGGAAGGAGTTGGAGCACTTGTAAAAAAGGAGAAAGAGGGCGCAGAGTACTTGTAAAAAAAAAAGGAGAAAGAGGGCGCAGAGTACTTGTAAAAAAAAAGGAGAAAGAGGGAGCAGAGTACTTGTAAAAAAGGAGAAAGCAGGAGCAGAGTACTTGTAAATAAAAGGAGAAAGCGGGAGCAGAGTACTTGTAAAAAAGGAGAAAGCGGGAGCAGAGTACTTGTAAAAAAGGAGAAAGCGGGAGCAGAGTACTTGTAAAAAAAGGAGAAAGAGGGAGCAGAGTACTTGTAAAAAAGGAGAAAGAAGGAGCAGAGTACTTGTAAAAAAGGGAGAAAGAAGGAGCAGAGTACTTGTAAAAAAGGAGAAAGAAGGAGCAGAGTACTTGTAAAAAAGGGAGAAAGAAGGAGCAGAGTACTTGTAAAAAAGGAGAAAGAGGGAGCAGAGTACTTGTAAAAAAAGGAGAAAGAAGGAGCAGAGTACTTGTAAAAAAAAAGGAGAAAGAAGGAGCAGAGTACTTGTAAAAAAGGAGATTTTTTACTGTACTTGACACACACTCAGTTCTACTCATTGCCATTAGTACCATGCTTTCTTCTTGTTTCTACCGTAGGTAGCGCCATTATAAAGAAGAGTTCAGAGGAATTTCTTACTCTCTTTATAAATCTGGCATTCTTTGTTTTCTCACACACATTGATCATACTATCGATAAGCACAGCCTGCTTTCATGGTTCCTCACAAGTATATCTCTATAGTTGCATTCTTTCTGTGTGTGTGTGAAATGTTTATCAGTCGAGTAATTCTTACATGCCATAATATACCTTGTTTAATTAACTCTTGCATAACATGGGAAGGGAGATTGACAAATATTGGGATGTAAACCACCCTCCCCATTAAACTTTTTTACACACGGGAACCTAAATAGGGTATGAGAAAATAAACCACTTTCACCCCGCCGCCCCCCTTTTTTTTATGTGGAACTAGAAAGACACTGGAAAGTGTCCCGTAGACACTATGGATCCCTGGCTGGAAGCGCACAGTGACCATTTCTCCCTGGCTATTATTTAGTATCATCAGAACTATTAAAAAAAAAAAAAAAAAAAGGATGGGAAAAGGAAAATACCTAGTATGCCATTAAAATACATTGTTTTTTTAATACTAGAATGTTCCTTTAAGATAACCACGGGTTTTGAGTTAATCCTTGAACAATAATTATAATTTAATTTAATTTAATTTAATTATATCTACAATTTGTTTTACTTCTTTTACTAGTTAGTCCCTACTATAGGAGTTCCCTCACTTTTTCTTATCAGGAGTTTACCATATATAATTTGATTGCTTCTTTTGCATATTCCTAAATCATCTAACTTCACAGTAAAGATAATGTTATTAAAATGGTGTGTGACAGAGAGATATACACAGGGTATAAACATGTATTGCCGCAATATAAAAAAAATAAACAGTATGGAAAGAGCAGAGACAGGCTATGAACAGGTGTACAAGGAAGGGGTATTGCCATTTAAAGGGACACTCCAAACATTGATTATAGTAGCTATGAGTGTTCCTGCTAACATCCCTACAAATTATAGAAGCCGTATTTAGTCTACACAGCACTACCCTGCCTGGCTCAGTACCAAGCACTCTGAGTGTGGATAGGGAAGTGCACAAGCTCCTGCACGTAATGAGACTAGAAAGAGTGAGTCTCCTTAAACCAGCTGGACCAACACATGCCAACAAATTTTGTGAAAAACCCCAAATTATATAAGTGCTGTGACAGCTGTCTCGTTGACGGTCTCAGAGGTGTAACAGCATTAATTTAGGTTTTCTTCCTTTTCCTTTAGCACCACTGAGCAAAGGAAGCATCAAAGGCGCTTGCCTAGAATTTGCATGCTCTTCTCAATGAGCTGTACTACAAAGTCTCTGTTGCGAAAAAAGGGGAGGGTTTACAATAACTGCAGATATTAGATATGCAGCTATCGTTAGCCTTTTTTTTTTTTTTAATATACCCCCATAGAAAACATACAAAAGAAAATGCATGCATGTTTTGTTTGTGGTATATCTGCTAAAAGGTTAAAATGTATTGTTTTGTCAGTGGAATGTTCCTTTAAGCAGTAAGTAGAATAAACAAGCTCTTTTAAACCAATCTTCTCTCCTCTACCTAATTTATAAGAATTTCCCACACAATGGCATTTCCTTGCCGAAAAGCTGGAATAAAATCACTGAACTGAAAGTGATAGGAAAGCCACTTTACAGTAAAATGAAAATACAATAGTAACGAACTGAATATCTAAAATAAACTAGGTCACATCTCTAAATTGAAAACCATAAGATATCTTAATAGATGTTGAATGCCTATTGTTTTGCATTGAATATATGTATATTCCATTTTTCTGATAGAATTTGGAACATTTTATTCACTAAATTTGCTAAAGTTCAGTTCAGCTAAAGATAAAATATTCAGCACATACGAGTTCCACAAATTCACTACTGAAGTATGGGACTAAATTGTTTACTTTTAATTCAATTTTACACACAGCTTCAAAAGACACAAAAATTATTTGGTGATCAATATAGATTTTAATCAATTCAAGCTTTACCTTCAATATTTTTTAAATAAATGCCTCGATTTGACAATTTAGTAGTTCACCTCGCCTAGAACTTTAAATGAACTGATTCCTTCATGAAACCACTTGGTGTTCGTGAAATTGTGTACAAGCTGAGCCTTAAAAACAGGTTGTGTCAGGTACAGGTGAAATGATTAGCAGGCAAGTAGAAAAGAGTAAAACACTACAGTGTAAAAGTACTTGTTTTAACCACAAACAACTCTACACTACACAAAACCCACAACCAAAATGTTTTATTCCTTTTAAATTATAGAAGTATACAAACTCTTACGTAACGCTAAGGAAATATTAGTTGGACAAAATAAACAACATACTTCGGAAAAAAAATACAAACAGCCTCAAAAACGCTTCCCACATTTTATTTACATTGTAAGACTAGCTGCAATCTCTGAGTCACATTATCCATATCCTTTTCATACCAATAGGCGGCACTAAAACTTGAATGCAGTTTATTGGAGCAAAGACTGTAAACAAACGTTTGCTCTTTCATGTAACCAATAGGAACTGCTATACAGAAATCAAACCCCATCCTCCCACCCCCATATCATAAATACAATTAGCAAGATCAGACCTGACCACATTTTTGACACTACTAATAGTCGGCTTCTACGCCTCTTTTATTTTAAAAAAAAAAAAAAAAAAAAAAGATTTTCAATATCCATTATACTCGCTACTTTAAACAACTTAAAAAGTATTTCATTTTCTGAGCAATATGAATATAGCATTCGGTTTACATTTCAGGTCTTTGATTAACTGTGTGAACATATAGTAACCCCCAAGCAAACTGACAGCCTAACGTCATGCTTTTTACCTTTAGTGAAATCTGAATGATAGTTTGAGGCAAATCAAGTATTAGTTTGACACTGTCATTAAAAGGGAACACTAAATTGTGCTACCTTTTGAATAACGTAAGCAAGTGTATGACCAAGGAGTCTCTTACAGGTGCAAACATAGAGAGAAGCAGTTCATGCTATGTTCAGCTGTGAATCACTGTAAATAAGAAGAGCACAATTAACAAGTGATGCCAAAAAAAATAAAAATCCAAGCCAACTTCTTCTGAAAAATATAAACGGATAATCCTTTAAATGAATAAGGGGTGATTGTAGCTCATCTTGGAAAAGAGAAGGGTTTAGTTATCGTTAAAACTTTGATATAGCTAGAACACAAAATCAATGCAGACCAAAGATTTGTCTCGAAGAAACATTTTATGCACCAAGAGCATTTCATGTTCCAAAAAAAAAAAACATAATAAAACCAAGCGTACCAATTAACTACTTCATGACGAATGGCGTGGTGTGATTACTGATCAGATGTACAATGAGTTTGCAGACTTGTCATGAAGGTGTTCATAAAACCACACAAAATACCAGAATAAATAAAAATGGGTACATGATTTTGAAATGTAAGATGAACTTTTCAAGTTGTTGCTAAGCAGAAATTGCTGACAGTTTAGTGGTACACGCACTGTAAGGGCTCATTGTTTAATACTTTAAAATACTAATAACACGAAAGAGCATTACTGAATGAAACATTCTGATTCATTGAAAGGCCATGGCCTCTACAGAGGAAGGAATACAGAGCAGTTTAAGCAAGCGACAATGGAATTATTAGTACATTCAAATACTCCTTGGAGTTTTCTTACAAGAGGCAGAAGTTTACTTTACCACTACTAATCGGTCACAAAGAAAAAGTGGAAGGCTGTTTGTTATTTTTTTTCATTTGTTTCAAAGAACATGAACTGCTGCTCCTTAAGAATGCCCAGGTTGTGTAAACCCTAATGATCTGAGTTTAGTAATTCAAATAACAGTGGGAAAAAGAAATTGCTAATTAGCAACCCCTTCACCCCTGACTAAATATATTTTTTAGAATAGTATGTGTGTGTGTTTGGGGAGAAGTGGTGGAAGAGAATTGGAGTCACCAATACGTGTTGTATACAACATCCTTGATCAGTGTACATCTTCAAACTGGGAGAAGCATCCGGGCTTAGAACGGTGAGCCATGTGCAAATTGTGCCCAGTATCTGTTTGTCAGGGCTGAAAGGGTTAACCCTCCAAGAGATGGAAAGGCATGCAACAATTAACATTGCAGGACCTTTCCAAAATGTGTGTCGGGGCATAAGGAAGAAATATGGAAATTGTTCCACATTTATTAATTGTTGTAGGTCTGTCCTTCTGGAGGCTGTGGAAGCTTCATATTTTCTTTGGACATCATCAGGCGTCTAAGTTCTTGAAGAACTACTTTAATGCTATAAGAATTTTGCCACTTTGCTAAAACTGGTATGCTTCGTGTATCCACCTACAGAAAAAAAGAAGATTTATGAGCACTGAGTGAACATGCATATGTAATTAATATGAAAGTATTCTAAAAACAGTTATGTTTCCATGTCAGAGAATCACATGACCAACCTAAAAGTCAATACCAAACTTACTTTCATTTCCCCAGACAGTCCTGTAGGTGATTACCAGATACAAAAAAATACCAATGAATTTCATATAACAGCATATTTTGGCAAAGAAAGATGTATATCAATCTATATATATATATATATACACATATATATATATATATATGTCTTCATATTAGCTCTCCATCCATCATTGTTATAAGCTCTGTCCTTTGCATTACCTTGTCTAAACTGTATAATGATGTAATTTTCCAACTCTGTAATATACATTGAAAAGAAAACTGAGCATTTCATGAAAAATGTTAAAGGAACACTCCAAGCACAACAATCACCACTACAGTGCCTTATAGTGCTTATGGTGCCAGGAATACCGTGGTGCCCCTCCAATGCAAAAAGTCAAACTGCTTGCGAATGTTTTTAAAAAAAATTCCCAGGGACATCCAGGTGTGGGTTACCACTTCCACTGAGAGGTAGAAGCTCCAGCACAGAGCTTTCACTTGCTATCCTGAGCTAAACCCTGCTGTGTACAGCTGGCTCACTAGATAGGAGTACCAGTTTGTCACTCTCAGACAATGATCTAAGCCCTGCACTGCCTGCTTAGCTTAACAAAGAAGTCCTGTACAGTCACTAAATATTTTCAGGTAATAAAATGGTACATTTTTTTTTTTTTTTTTTTAAGGGACACTATAGTCACCAGAACCACTACAGCTTATTGAATTTGTTCTGGTGAGTAGAATCATTACCTTCAGGCTTTTTGCTGTAAACACTGTCTTTTCAGAGAAAATGCAGTGTTTACATTACAGCCTAGTGATAACTTCACTGGCCACTCCACAGATAGCTGTTAGAGATCCTTCCTGGTTCATGGCTGCCTAAAATGCATCCAAACAATCAGTGTCTCCTCCCTCTGCATGCAGACACAGAACTTTCCTCATAGAGATTCATTGATTCCATTCATCTCTATGAGGAGATGCTGATTGGCCAGGGCTGTGTATGAATCATGCTGGCTCTGCCCCTGATCTGACTCTTTGTCAGTCTCAGCCAATCCTATGGGGAAGCATTGTGATTGGATCAGGCTACAACTTCTACTGATGTCAGCAGGCAGTGGGCTGGTCAAAAGGAAACCGGTACAAGCAAGCAGCTCTAGACTAGAAAACCAGTAAAATTTTACTATATTTAGGAAGGCAACGGGGTCCAGGGGGTTAGATGGTGGTTTTAACCATATAGGATCAGGAATACATGTTTGTGTTCCTGACCCTATAGTGCTCCTTTAAATAAAGAAAAAAAATTACTGTAAAATATGGTGATGGATTCCTTATTATAAACTTTTTTTCCTAGTGTTGAGTTACACTTGCTAACAAGTGAAGAACATGCTTAACCATTCTCGCTCTTTTGCAAGAATTGCTTGTTTATACACAGATATCAAGTTTTTTTTAGCACTGTAGCCATTGTTAGTTGCATACGTACCATGCCATTGGAATGATTGATTCCATTCATATTCATCTTAGTAACAAATCTAACAGTTGGTGGGGCTTCTGGGTATTTAGGTCCACATTCTATCTTCAAGCTGTATATTCTATTTTCATAGTTTGTCTGCAAAATTGAAAATCATAAGAATGGAATATGATTCCCACACTTTACATAAAATGAAGATAGTTACTCCTACTGCTAGTAGGAGCCAGACATTTGTTTCACATGGCAATAATGAATAAGCTATACCAAATATGTAAGGTTCGACTAAACACATCTAAAAGGTTATTTGATTATACACCAAGTAGCTCATCTCCAATTGTGTTTCCATGAGATGCAACAACCAAAATAAAAGTATGTAATTGATTAGCTGCCCAACACAATGCTGTAGTTACAAAGAAAATACGAGAGCTGCATGATATCAGTAATCTACAGAATAATCTAAATGAACATGATTTAAAACGGATAAAAGCAAATATACGATTAAACTGCTGGTTAAGAATCCTTAGCCCATTAAAGCAAACCTGTCATGGTACACAAAACTTGGATTAAAGTTAAAGAACATGTTCATCCCTACATCATGCTAGCAAATGCTTACATTTTTAATTCAAAGTCCTTTAAAGCTTTGCCCCTCTCAATCACCAGGGGCATTCAGGTCTAAGCAGAGTATTGAGTGACAAGGAGAGCAGGACAAACCTCTTTCTGGCAGCTCTCCAACTTTCTGTCATTGTGTTTACTTCCCCAGCAAGTGTTCTTGTGGTGTGTGTATAGGATGCTTTTATGCCAATATGCTGGCAATGAAGCCAATAGGTCGGTGTCAGAGAGGATTGCCCTTTTTGGGGAAGTGTAACAAAATAGGGCTAATCTTAGCATAGATGGGGTGGCAGCATAGGGTCACATACAATAGTGCAAAAATTCACACACACAAAATTTAAGATGGAATATCCTGGTTATTTTGTATTTGCAGCTATAAAAGAGTGTGAACGAGGGTGTGCCAGGGGCTGGCTATTCTGAAATGACTTACTAGTAATTTATAGAACTAAAATGTAACTTAGAACAAGAACATGTAAATAAGAATGTATCTTATTTATAGTAGTTTAATACTTATTAGTAATGTTTAATAAAATCATTAATATTACTGTTATACACTCAGACACAACAACAAGTATTTTTTTAGAAAAGAGGGACAGAGGGATGTGGGCCCAAAACAGGGACTCTTGGGAGTCTTGACATATCTATAACTGAAAACTTCCACTTGTCCACATGCCTGTGAGGAGGGGAAACATATTGCAGACCGGTAAACAATTCATCTTGTTACTGTGTTTATGGGGGAAATATATATTGTGCTTCATGATCCCAAAATTTTCTAGAAGAACCATAAAGCGTTAAAAATTTTAAGACATCCATTTTTTATTAACCCCTTAAGGACAGAGCTTCAGAAGCTTGTCCTTCACTTTATGACAACGGCATTTTTTGCTGTTTGCGTTCAACTGCAATTTGCATTTGACTAATTTATTGCAACGACGCATATTATATACCGTTTTTTAAAGGACAGAAAGGGCTTTAATTTGATGTAACATATATATATATATATATATATATACATGCTTTTTTATTATAAAAAAAATACAGAAAAAAAAAAAAAAAGATTTTTTATTTTTTTTTACAGTTTTTGCAATAATAATGTGTGCATAATTAGTGCAGGTTAAGGAAAGTAATTACAAATAAATTCATTAGGTGTTCTGATTTACAGAATATATAATGTGTCTGGGATTTTAAGTTTTTTTTGGTAGTTACAGGTCACAAAGCACTAGGAGTAAAATAAACTTTTTATGTGGAGCGATTTTAGAATTTGGTATGTTTGTCTTGTAAGCTTAATAGCCATAAAAGAAAACAAAATTGCCACACAAAAGTATATATTTATATAAAGTAGACACCACAGGCTATTTACCTAAGGTTGTTTTGACACTTTCTACGTAGCCATTTTACCGCCAACCTCTGCTAAATATTGGAGTAAAATTGTGTTTTTTGGGGGTTTTCGCACACAAACTTATAACAAAGAACTTCTCATGTGTATTTTGTAAAGTTGGTGTGTGCTATTCCTGTACAAAGTTTTATTATGTGTTCAGTTACTTCTGCTGAGTACAACGGTACCCCCATTGTATGTCTTTGGCACTATTTCGTGAAGCTACAGTGCCATATAGGAGACCTGACCTTTTCAGTATTCCCAATAGAATTTTGAGAGACGGATTTAATGAGCCTATGCTTCCATTTGGGGTATTATAACAGTTTGACTGTTCAAAAACCCCCACAAAGGCCTACCATTTGTAAAAGTAGACACTCCAGGGTATATCATAAGGTGCATATTGTGCCTTAGCATGCCCCCATTTTTTCACCAATATATGCCAAAGTATGTGGTAAAAAATAATTTGGGGCATTTTTTTTTTTTACATACGGATTGCATTTTTGCTGGCCATTTTGTATATTTCATATGTGCCACTAAGTTCAAAATCCCCAAATTATGCTCAGCTAAGTCTTCTGAGTAAAAAGATATCCCCAATGAATGTCTTTGGCACTATTTTGTGAAGCTACAGTGCCATATTGGAGACCAAGCCATATCAGTTTTTACAGAACTTTGAATTTTGACGCTGGGCCTATGTGCAATTTCCAAGCATCTTCGCAGGTTTTAAATTCAAACTACCCCACAAAGGCCTACCATTTCTTAAAGTAGACACCCCAGGGTATTTCAAAAGGCATATTTTGAACCTTAGCGTGGGATAATTTTTCCGCTAGCTTGTACCAGGTGTAGTGGTAATAAGCGTTTTTTTCTGCCTTTTTGACACACAAAGTGAGTTTGCACAGTATATTTTGCAAACCTTATGTGTGATACGACTGTATAATACTTCATATGTTGCTCCGCTATGTGGTCTGAGTACAGCAATACCCCCGTATGTACCTTTGCCAGGTATATGTGGATGTTGAAGGGGCACATTTGAGACGCAACCAGTTTTTTTCTAACTTTGAAGTTTTACGCTGTGTCCATGTTCCAATTTAGGGTAGTTTAGATGGTTGGTTATTGAAACTTCCCCACAAACACATACTATTTATTAAAGAATACACCCTGGGGTAATTCAAAAAGGCATATTTTGAACCTTAGCGTGGGATCATTTTTTCTCTAGTTTGTTCTAGGTGTAGTGGTAATGAGCGTTTTTAAATGTATTTTTTAACTTTTTTTACTTTTTGAAACTATTTTTTAAACTTTTGTTTTGCTTATTAATTTTTTTAAACTTTCCTAAACTTTCTTAAAACTTTTTTTTTTTTTTTACAGATTTAGCTTTTTTTTTACCGTTAACCCCTAACTAGCAGTAAGCAGCACTAACCGTAAATTCCCCATTTTCCCATAACTCCCACCCATCCCAGCTAGCAAAATATTTAAATTATACAATATTTAAATTAGTTAATTAAATAAATTGAACCCCTGTTGATTAAAAAATAAATAAAAGTTAATCGTCAGGGGTTAAAAAAAATTAGATCACAGTTTAATACTGTGATCTATGTTTTGATCACTGTAGGCAGTGATCGACTGGCAGGGAAGGGGTTAATTTTTATTTGGACTGGGTAAAGGGGGTGTTTTTTTTTTTTTTTACTTAAAAACGTTATTAAAACTTTTTTTAACTTAATTTTTAACTTTTTAAAGCTTATTTTAAAACTTTTTAACGTTAACCCCTAGTTAGCCTAACACCAAATCGTCCAATTCCCCACTAACTTCCACCCTCCCCAGCTAGCTAAATATATAATTTTAAAATACTTAAATTATTAATAAAATAAATTTAACCCCTGAGGGTTAAAAAAAAAAAAAAGAATTAACCTCAGGGGTTAAAAAAAAAATCAGATCATAGTAAAATGTAATCCCTGCCAATTGATCACTGTAGTCAGTGATCAATTGGCAGGGAAGGGGTTAATTTTTTATTAAAATGGTAAAGGGGGGTGGGATTTTAATTTTACTTTATTTTTTTTCCACCAGGGGGCAGGATCAGCACTGATCCGTCTCCCTGCACTTCACACTGAACCCGGAAGTGCAGGGAGGCGGAGGTGAGTATACTGAGCACATGTGCCCGCTCTGACATGCTGTCTGAGCGGGCACATGTACTGGGACAGCCCGATGCGGTGCTCCCGGTCTGCCTCTAATACAGAGGCAGACCGGAGCACCATTAACCCCGCAATCGCGGCGATCTGGGGTTAATTTTACCGCGTGACGGACAAGGTCCGTCACTCGGCGTTAACGCAATCCCCTGAGTGACGGACCTCGTCCGTCACTCATCCTTAAGGGGTTAATGGAAATGATTTAGGTATAACAATACATGCATGGCCACTAAACACGCACAATCTGTACCTTTCTCATCATATACATAAAAGGTATTTAGAGTAGAAGACACAGACATAGAAATATAACTGAATAGGCATAGCTCCCCAGTACAGAATACAGTGTTGTAAGTAATCTGTGATTGCACTGTCAAGTAGAAATCCCCCCCCCCCGGTGAGTGTGACAAGGACACTTTAGGTTTGCAGGGGTGCCGTTTTGCCCAATCAGGACCTCCTCATAGAGATGTATTGAACTGATGCATCTCTATAAGGAAATTTCAGCATCTCCATGCAGAGCGTGGGGACGCTGAACGGCAGGGCTGCTTACTGTGCAGCCCTGAGCCAGGAAGTCCTTCCAGTGGCCATCTAAGAAGTGGCCACTTGGAGGTGTCCCTAGGGGCAATGTAAGCACTGCCTTTTCTCTGAAAAGGCAGTGTTATCATGAAAATGCCTGAAGGGCGCTATTATACTCACCAGAACAACTACATTAAGCTGTAGTTGTTCTGGTGACTATAGTGTCCCTTTAAGGAACAGTATGCCATGATAGTGAGTAAAGTGCTGTGGAGGATTTTGTCCCAAATCGGATATGGGCTTAGTAAATGAATCTGTAAAAACTCAAAGTTTGAAAGCTAAAAATAGGCATATCTGTAATTTGATCCTATAACTTCTCAAACATCTGGCAATGGTGTACATCGGGGGTACTACTACATTTGGTTAGCGTTGCAAAATATAAACTTGGGGTCTTTACACCAGTGGTACAGAGTCAGTGGAATTCCCATGAAAATGAAACATGGCAGATGGTAAAATGGTTAAATGGAAATTTTCAAAATGATCTTAACTGTGGAAAAATGTGCTTTCATGTTTTAATATTTTATTGATACATAATGCTGTGCTGTATATACAAAGAGGGTATCAGATGAAAGCCCTACCTGTCTTTTAATGATATGTAGCATGCACTCAAAGTGAAAAAAAAACATAGGTTTGCCAAATAGGTCACAAACGCATGAAGATTGGGTAAAGGCAAAGTCGTGAAGGGGTTAAGGGCAGTGTCAATTATACTGAGCGGATGTTACTGAAGCATACTGCATCAAGCATGTAGTAGCCTCTTTGTTGCAACCATTTCAAGGCATATCAGAAAGATTGTAAAGAAATATCACTTTGCTGAGGTTTGGTTTTACCCTTATCTATACAAAATATTACAATAAACACATGGTTTTCAACACTCACTCTGGGAGGCCCAATTATCATTCCTGTCCATCTAGTGAGTGTCATATCTTCGTCATCTTCAAGGCCCCAACTGACTGTGCCATCTCCTACTCCTTTTTGCCCTTCTTCAAGTTCTTCCAATAATCGGAAATTACGAGGGACCTTAACACCTATTGGAATGTGACAAGTAATGAGTGCTGGTATGTGAGCGGTCAAGAAGACATATCAATAAATTGTAGAAAATTAGGTCAGATCTCTTATCTGGTTGCAAACATTAAATGAACACTGTTAGAAGTACAAAACTGTATACATGCATTTCTAACAGTATCTACCTTCCTATTTATTTTCCGCTCCATCTTCAAAAGGGCCAGTACAGCCATTTTACTCACCTTTCCCTTGCTGTGCCACTCTCGCCATTTTGCCAGCGATAAACATTTCTGATGATTTAGCCAATCCAATGTTTTCCCATCGGAATGCATTGGTGGGCTGTCGCACTGCACCAATAAATGTCTCCTCATAGAGATGCATTATACCAATGCATTTCTACAAGGAGCGTTTGGCGTCTTCATGCCAAGCGTGAAGACACCAAACATCAGTCATGCAAAAATTGCAGGAATGCAAGAGGAAGTGTCTATAGTAAGTGTATGAGTAACAGCAACTTAAGGTGCAGATAAGAAGCAATGTAAACGCAATTTTTACAGTACTAAGACTGCAGGGACAATCTCTTAGCAGCAGAATTTGTGCATTAAGATTACTATTACTGGCATTTACATAGCTCCAGCTTTATCTGCAGTGCTTTACAATAATATAAGGATGCAGTGGTACCAGTGAGTAAACTGTTCTTTTAAGAAGAAAACACATGCACACTAATCTAAGGGTAACTGGTGGCTATTTTCTTTTATCTTTTATTATTACAACTCATAAAATTGTCAGCCGGAAATTAAGTTTTGTTTTTTTTAAATCATGAGAATTGCATTTCAGCACTTGAAGCTTTCTCTTTCAATATCACCTGCACTATGTAAGCAACTTGTCTGTATCCAAGAACAATTTAACAGGCCAGTCGCAGACTTTCCAAGAAACTGAATACTGTCTTTTAGACTTTCAATTTTTTTTTTGCATTAGAAGAAATGCCAGACTTTCAGCTTACTTTATTACATTAGAAAAACGTACTGTTCCAGTGAGCACTCTGTTTAAGGACAATCTCAATTTTCACAGATTACAATATTAATTCCATTAAAAACACTTTTGCACATTGCCAAAAAAAGTCTAACATCTACCGAATTCACTTGTAATGTGTACTGCCATTTTTTCCCCTTATGTTCAGATTTACCTGTCCGTGGTTTTGCAAGTCATGTCAACTATAATGTTACACATATTTCCACTAAATTGAGGACACAATATGTATAGAGTCACCAATGGCTTCAATAGGGATTCAACTCGGAAGTTTGTCAATGTTTGCCCCAAAATGTTCCGAAAAATCAAGTCTAAAATATTTTCCAGAAAAGAGGAAATAACCGACACAACAATGTCAGCTTTCTATATGCAGAAAAAAGAAAAAAAACTAAACTCCAAAAAACGTAGATATGCGAGGAGAAATGCACTTATTCCTCCAGCAAAATGGTCACAACATTGGATGTATGCACCCCAAATGTATTTTTCAGCCTTTACACCTAAGCTAAACATTGATGGATATCAGGCAAATGTATGGAGGCAGGCAGATATCTATGTGAACTTGGCGTTACAGCCATAACCGTGTTTATTATTTCTAGGCCAAAGTAATAGCTACAACCAAAACATTTAAATCCCATGTTTGCTTGTAGCTTGGTTATCGTATACAGACTAAATTGTATTATCTATTAAGCAACATGATCTAATTTTTGCATGACAGAAACACTTTAAATGTGTTAGAATGACTTCATCAAATGGCACTGAATCTTGCAAAATTTTGGATTAAATAAACATCTCAGGATAATGATGCTCCTGGGTCTTCACTATTTGATGAAAGCTTAGTTTGCTCGTACAATATTTACAGCATTACAGTCTGTTTGATCCCAACAAGGTGGCCAACACTATAGTCACCTGAACAACTTTAGCTTAATGAAGCAGTTTTGGTGTATAGAACATGCCCCTGCAGCCTCACTGCTCAATCCTCTGCCATTTAGGAGTTAAATCCCTTTGTTTATGGACCCTAGTCACACCTCCCTGCATGTGACTTGCACACCCTTCCATAAACACTTCCTGTAAAGAGAGCCCTATTTAGGCTCTCTTTATTGCAAGTTCTGTTTAATTAAGATTTTCTTATTCCCTGCTATGTTAATAGCTTGCTAGACCCCGCAAGAGCCTCCTGTATGTGATTAAAGTTCAATTTAGAGATTGAGATACAATTATTTAAGGTAAATTACATCTGTTTGAAAGTGAAACTAGTTTTTTTTTTTCATGCAGGCTCTGTCAATCATAGCCAGGGGAGGTGTGGCTAGGGCTGCATAAACAGAAACAAAGTGATTTAACTCCTAAATGACAGTGAATTGAGCAGTGAAATTGCAGGGGAATGATCTATACAGTAAAACTGCTTTATTTAGCTAAAGTAATTTAGGTGACTATAGTGTTCTTGAGCCACAAGTAACATTTTTGAAGTCCTGGTGGCTAGGCTGTCAGAATTTCCTTTAAAAAGTACACAGACAGCGGTCTTTTAATTTGAAAAATGTTAGTTCATATTTGAATTAGATAAAATAGATTTATAAATAAGTGGTGCTGCCAACGATGCCTTTGTTCAAGAGAATACAACACACACAAATATATATTCATCATAATTGAGTTGCTCTTCAAATCTACTTGTGATTTTTTTTTTTTAAACCAATAAAAGCAATGAATGGTTAGAGCAGGATTGTGTCACCTTTCTTCAGTCAAGTGAACTTGATGTTTTACTTTCATTTTTGGTAATAAGACTAACTGGGCGTCAAATTACATGCATAAACTAATCTGAACAGGGTATAGTCCAACTCCAGAATCCCATTGATACTGTGTGTTATTACAATGACACCAGCACAGTAGGATAAAAAACACTTTATGGATTTGGTGAATGTGTGCTTCCAATCCAGACATCTTGCTCTCCTCTAGCACTGCTCTGTGGATCAGGAAGTAAGAATGTGAGAGCCAGCAATCCCTGGGCATAGAGCAGGCTTCCCCAAACTCTGGCCATCTGGATGTTGCTGGTACCCCCCAGGCTGTACAACTGGTACCCCCCAGGCTGTACAACTGGTACCCCCCAGGCTGTACAACTGGTACCCCCCCAGGCTGTACAACTGGTACCCCCCCAGGCTGTACAACTGGTACCCCCCCAGGCTGTACAACTGGTACCCCCCCAGGCTGTACAACTGGTACCCCCCCAGGCTGTACAACTGGTACCCCCCCAGGCTGTACAACTAGTACCCCCCCAGGCTGTACAACTAGTACCCCCCCAGGCTGTACAACTAGTACCCCCCCAGGCTGTACAACTAGTACCCCCCCAGGCTGTACAACTAGTACCCCCCCAGGCTGGATAACTAGTACCCCCCCAGGCTGGATAACTAGTACCCCCCCAGGCTGGATAACTAGTACCCCCCCAGGCTGGATAACTAGTACCCCCCCAGGCTGGATAACTAGTACCCCCCCAGGCTGGATAACTAGTACCCCCCCAGGCTGGATAACTAGTACCCCCCCAGGCTGGATAACTAGTACCCCCCCAGGCTGGATAACTAGTACCCCCCAGGCTGGATAACTAGTACCCCCCAGGCTGGATAACTAGTACCCCAGGCTGGATAACTAGTACCCCAGGCTGGATAACTAGTACCCCCCAAGCTCGATAACTAGTACCCCAGGCTGAGTGGAGGCAGGGCTGGGGGCCATGGATGATGAATGAATGGCAGACCCCGATGGGAGGATGCAATGTGTGGCCCCTGTAATGGGATAGCCGGAGCCCTGGCCGTGCAGTAAGCAGAGCACAGACTGGCCGCAGCGAGGCCGCACACTGCGAGCAGTGACAGGGACGGGAAATGGTGGCCGGCACTGAGGGAGTCACAGGTCACGGAGAATGGAGATACGGGATAGAGTCTGTCTCTACAACACGTGGAGCAGGAGGAGGCCTCGCTCTCCATCCCTCATACCGCGCCCCGCCGGGTACACACCCGCCAGGCCCCGCACACAGACCTGAGCACACCGCCATCTTCTCCGCCGCCCAGGACCGGAGCGCCCACACCTCGTGACGTCAACACGTCGAAGGGCGACACGACGTCCGACCTCACGCCCAGACCAAACGTCACGTCCGGCTGTTGAGAAGAACGAATAGCGAGTCAGCCGTGAGGCAGGGCAGATAGTTTAAAAGTTAGACTGCGCCCTGCCCTTGTGTGGGGAATTAGCTCAAATGGTAGAGCGCTCGCTTAGCATGTGAGAGGTAGCGGGATCGATGCCCGCATTCTCCAGCAGTAATTTTTGTGCATATTTTTTTATTTATAAAACGCTATTCATTGTTTTCCTATTTATATCCAGTTTTGATGTATTAAAGGGATTCTGTAGGGTAGGGCAGTGCTTCTCAAACTATATTTCACAGCTAAAGCGGTCACGCGCGCGATGCACTATTCGGTGACGATTACTGTGCGCCGTGGTCGAGGTACCATGACTGTGCATCGGAGAGCAGACGTGGAACGACATGACGTAGTCACGCACGCATGACGCGCTCTGTGCGGACAACTGGGTATAGAGCAAAACTGCTGCTTTCCACTATACAGTGGGTACATACATGGCTGGCACTTCCATTAGGTCTAAGGCGCCAGTACCATGGGGGCACTGGGGAAAACCTCCAGCTAATGGTGTCTGGGTCTGTCCGGGCGACTGGACCGCCCAGACAGACCCAGTAATGAGTTGTATGGGTGCATACAAAGAAGGGATTCAGGAAGTGGGGCAAAGCGGGCGGCAGAGAGTTTCCCAGTAGACCTTTCACTGGGTGCACTTCTCACTCACCCCTGCCCCCTGCCCTGTGCTTGGTGACAAGTGTGTGTTTGTGTCAGTGTGTGTGTCTGCATGTGTCAGTGTGTGTATTTGTGTCTGTCTGCATGGGTCAGTGTCTATGTTCACTGGCGGAACTGCAGGGGTCACAGCTGCGACTGGGCCAGTCACTCCAGGGGGCTCGGCCGCCCTGTCGACCCCTGCGACCAGGGTGCCCGCCAGCATTTTGGTGCGACCCCGACCGCACAGAAAAAACACTAGGGCCACATTGAAGGAGCCCATCAGCTGGACCATGCTATTGGGGCCACCCTATGGCAATGGATTTCCTGGGGCCCAGTGATGATGTCAGAGCTGGTAGGAAGCCGTCACTTTTTCCCAGCTAACAGAGCTCCGCGCGGGAGTAGAGGAGGGAGTCAGAGTGGGAGCTCTGACTCCCATCAGCATGAGGCAGCCACTGGACCCCAGGTAAGTCACCAAAAAATGTTAACAGTTTGTGCGTGTGTGTCTGATAGAAAATGTCTGTATCAGTATATCTGGGTGTATGCCTGTGTGTGTTTCTGTATGTGTGTGTGTATGTGTGTGTCGGTATGTACATATGTCTGTCTGTATGTGTCTTTGTGTGTCTGTATGTATGTATGTGTGTGTTTTCTGTGTGTGTGTGTGTGTGTGTATGTGTGTCTGTATGTATGTGCCTCTGTGTGTGTGTCTGTATGTATGGGTCTCTGCTTAAATGTGTGTGTGTTTGTATGTATGTGTCTGTGTGTGTGTGTGTGTGTGTATGTTTGTGTGTATGTGTGTTTGTATGTGTGTCTGTGTATGTGTCTTTTTGTATGCATGTGTGGGAGGGCAGGGACATGTGGGGGTAGAGGTATGTTGGGCGGGACGTATGGGGTAAGGGGTAGATGTATGGGGGCAGGGATGTGGATGGGGGCATGGATAAGTGTGTGTCTCTGCATGGATCAGTGTGTCTGCATGGGTTAGTGTGTGTGTGTGTGTGTGTGTGTGTGTCTGTCTGCATGGATCAGTGTGTTTGTGTGACTACATGGATCAGTGTGGTTGTCATGGATCAGTGTGGTTGTCAGTTTGCATCGATCAGTGAATTTATCTGTGCATGGGTCACTGATTGTGTGTATGTATGTGTAAATTAGAATTAGAGTGTGTAAGTGGCACTATGTATGTTAGTGAAAGAGTGTGTGTATTAGTGAGAGTGTGTAAGTGACACAGTGTGTATGTTAGTCAGACTGTGTGTGTTAGTTAGAGTGTTAGTGAGTGTGCAAGTGACACTGTATGTTAGTGAGAGTGTGCAAGTTAAACTGTGTGTTAGTGAAAGTGTGTAAGTGACACTGTGTGTATTAGTGAGAGTGTGCAAGTGACTGTGTGTGTGTTTCTTTCCCTAAATGTCTCTTCACTGAAATTCAGAGTTTAGTGAATAAACCTCTGAGGGAATGTAGTTGCATTCATGAGGGGGCAGCAAAATGGATTATTGCCTAGGGCGGCAAGAATCCTTGCACCGGCCCTGGCCACAGGCAAATTAGGCCCTCTCCATAGGAAATGATACCGGAGAAACTGACGGAAGCCAAGCACAGAGAGATGGACACAGGTTTCTTCAGGAAGGAAGAGATTCTTTATTTGGTTCACCGATCGGGACTCAGAGGGACTAATGTCACCAAAATACAACAAGTTCTGAGCCCCGGACAATAGTGCAGGCTCCTTATATAGGCATATAACTCCTCCCATATTAAGCTCCACCCGCACATTCTCTTGACCAATCAATACAAATAAGAATTAACTTCCTGCTTGACCGCATGGCCTGTAAAGCACAATGGAGGAAGGGTATACTACATCCTGTATTCTTGCACATGCTCCGTACACTACTGATCGTATCTTGCCACGTGCAACTAACTGATCGATACGTCAGCATATGCATGTACACATGCCACGTGGTAATCTCGGCCTACTAAATTTATTTTTACCGAGATTCCACCACATTCCCCCCTTTGATGCCTCTTGATATTTCACAATTACTTGAGGCATCACTTAACCTTGGTTTGCATACACCGCAAGTTACCATGAACCAGACCAGACTTGTCTATGATGTGAATCTTTCAACACTCATCTTCCTGCATTGGTTCTCCCTGATCTAGAGCCTTATATTTATAAATTGCCATTATCTGTGCAGCAGCCTTCCTCTCTGCTATATTTTCTATCAGGCTTTGCACAGACCTAACTACTAAGGGTATAAGACATGGCAGGAGTAGACACAACATTAAAATCAGTAGGACTCCACCTACCAATGCCTTAAGCCCTCCAAACTGCTCATACCAGCTACCAAACCAACTACTTGGATTGTACCCTTTCCATACCTGAGTAGGCACATGCGCTAGCTTAACCATATGGCTAGTAAGCTCAGCTATTGCTTGCCCTTCGTCATCTATTTGAAGACAGCAATTGCTCAGGTTAAACTTCCCACATACACCTCCCTCTACTGCCAATAGGTAATCCAAGGCTAATCTATTTTGGTATACTGCTGTCCTCATCCTGGTATTATGCTTCGCTAGAAGATTGAGCGCTTGTGAGGTCTCATTAGTAATAATCTTAACCACTGCCTGTAATCTTATAATACGGTTGAGCATATAAATTGGGGTTCTATAACCAAAAGTACCATCCTCTGCCCACGTGGCTGGCCCATAGTAATCTATAATACGCTGGGGAGGCCATTCATCATCTTCCCAGGCGCCTGTCTCTATGGGTCCCCTTTTCTTCCTATGATTCACATCATACACTTTAACACCTAAAGTCTCACCTGTTTCGATAGGTAACAAGAAGAAGGATGGTTTGAGCATACCTAACACACATGCCCCTTCCCAGTCCTGTGGCAACTCCGAATAGGCTTTCTTACCACAGATCCAGTACAAATTTGCTGGGGCTCTCCAACTAGATGTGATGGATAGATCAGACCATACATCCTTTAAATTGGCGTATCTTGCAAACGGGTTAGATGGTTCTGAGACATTTGAAGCCGACCACCAAGTTGTATTCTTTGTATTATCATCATAAGCTTTTTGCCCTAGACAAGTTAATTCTCCTACAGAAGTATTATACATCATTCCTTTCCTCGCTATGCAAACATAACCTATGATGGAGGTCTTTAATCTCCACTCAGATTTACCTCTAACACTCATCTGATAATCGGCTTGTGAAGATATTAATTGTTCAACTGCCTCAGAACCGGACATTACCTCCTTTGCTTCCCAAGGCCATTGGTCTCCCATGTTAGTACCTCCACACACATAGCAGTTGGTAACATTAAGACTACCGGCAATACTTTCAGCTAAATCAATGAACAGGTTTTTAGCATTATGGGGGATCTTATTATCTATACTCATTTCTTCATAGAAGGAATGGTATACCTGATGAGTCTGGGAGGTTACCGTATCAGTCTCTATCCCTATAAACAATACTGTCCCAGGGTCTAAACCCGTCCCATATATTTGAAACCCAAATAAATTACCATATTTATCTAAGAACTTGTCGGGGTTATTTATAAGTATATGGACTGGATTGCATTCCATAGACTTACAGTATGGATTGGTAGGCAACTTAGTCACAATCATGTCCTTGTCTGCTGTCTGTCCCCAAGTTGCCCACCCCACACAAGACCAATATGGGCAAAAGTTATAATCTCTATTTGGGCATCTAGGACTCACATACTTATTTTTACTACTGGGACAAATATATTTATCGTTAGACCCATACGTTCTCTCCCATCTAAGATCCCCACATACATTCCACGGCTTTCTACCACTTGATATCGCTTTACACGCATCAAATAGCAGAACACCTGAAGAATATACGGATTCTAATACCGTTTTGTTAATTAGGGTCCCCTGAGGATCTCCATTCCTGAGAGTCAACCAAATTGTACGGGGTTGATACTCTGGACTGAAGCACTTAGGTTCTCCTACTCCTAAATGGCACACACTATATTCTATATTTAAGTATCTACATCTTGATACATCTCCTTTACACTCGTATTGCGAATGCCAAATTAGGGTCTGGGAAATATGGTTACCTGTTCTTGTAGTCTTAATGCATACCTCACAGCTAGGAGTGTCGGTACCTCTACCTTCCTGAATATAAAAATACACATATAAAAACATTATCAGAAACACATCTTTCGTCGTCATCCTCAGTCTTCGTCCGTGCGATGGCACCTCAGCTTCCAGGTTGTAAGGGCTGCAGGGAATGGAGTTCTGCTCGTCTTCACAGGGGTCCCTTCGAGACTTTTCCTGACTTATACACTACACGTCGGTGAGCGGACAGGCTTTATTATGGCCTTCTCACTCACTTACCAATCTCTGAAACAATAAAATTTGTAATCCACAAGGTTCCTCGTCACTCCGACTGAGTCGTGCGCTTTAACCGGATCTTGCAGGGATTCTCTGGATCTGCTGTAGCTTGCCAAGAATCGACTGCTGCTGGTTTAACCCTGGAGTGATGTATCCACGGAGTCACTTCGGCCACTTTTATCGCTGTAGGGGTAGACAAAAGAACAATATAAGGACCTCTCCACTTGGGCCCTAACGGTACATTATTCCACTCTTTAATCCACACTTGGTCTCCTGGGTGGTAATTATGAACTGGGGGATAAATATTCACAGGTAATCTATCTTGTACCCATTTCTGTACCTCCTCCATAGTCTTACCCAACTCTACAACCTGCTGCCGGGTAATTCCTTCTCCCAACTGACTCAAATCCCCCCTTAAGTTACCAAGTACGGGAGGTGGTCGCCCATACATGATTTCAAAAGGAGAGAGGCCCATCCTTCTGGTAGGTGTACTGCGGATTCGCAATAGAGCTATGGGCAAGAGAACGTTCCACTTAAGTTGGGTTTCCTGACACATTTTAGCCAACTGGTTCTTAATAGTTCTATTCATTCTCTCTACCTTACCAGAACTCTGGGGTCTATATGCCGTATGAAGCCTCCACTTTATACCAAGCATATGAGTCAGTTGTTGTAGGCACTGATGAACAAAAGCTGGACCATTGTCCGATCCTATAGAGCAGGGTAGTCCATATCGGGGTATTATTTCTCGTAGCAGGAATCTCACAACTTCTCCTGCTTTCTCCGTACGAGTAGGACATGCTTCTACCCAGCCTGAATAGGTGCACACAACTACCAGTAGGTAGCGATGTCCACCAGATTTAGGCATTACTGTATAGTCAATTTGTAGATCGGACATGGGGAGTCCCCCCATAAACTGGACTCCTGGTGGCTTTACTGGTCCTTGCCTTGCATTATTTTTAGCACACATTACACATCTTCGTACAATGGCTTGAGTTAAGTTGGACAATCTTGGTATGTAGAAATGTTTTCTGAGAGATTCTTCTGAACTCTCTCTCCCAGAATGTGTCCCGTTGTGATAGTTTTGGACAATTTCTACCGCTAGTGATGCTGGAATGACTATTCTCCCATCTTCTAACTGATACCATTTGTTCTCCAAATACTTTCCAGGTTCAGTCTTTAACCACTCCTCTTCTTGAGCTGTATAAACTGGAGTCCATTGAGACAGTGGAGTTGGTATAAGAGCAGCTATATGCTCCACATATTCCTGTCTTCCTGATTCAGCGGCACGCTTAGCTGCACTATCTGCCATCCGATTTCCTTTGGTTACATCCCCATCTCCTCTCAGATGCGCTCGACAATGTATGATACCGACTTCTTTCGGCTCCCACACTGCTTCCAATAGTTGTAGGATTTCAACTGCGTACTTGATTTCTTTGCCTTCTGAATTCAATAGTCCTCTTTCTTTATACAAAGCTCCGTGGGCATGAGTGGTTAAAAACGCATACTTGGAGTCCGTGTAGATGTTCACTCTCAAACCTTCAGCCAATTG
The DNA here is from genome assembly GCF_036172605.1 of Pelobates fuscus. NCBI lineage: Eukaryota > Metazoa > Chordata > Amphibia > Anura > Pelobatidae > Pelobates > Pelobates fuscus. The sequence goes on from NC_086320.1 coordinate 99,646,799, forward strand.
TAACGCTCGTGTCAGTGCTATCAATTCTGCTTTTTGTGCTGATGTTCCTTTTGCCAGTGGCCGAGCTTCTATCACCTTGTCTATCGTTGTTACTGCATATCCTGCATAGCGGATCCCTTCTTTCACATAACTACTGCCGTCTGTGTAATATTGAACATCAGGGTTCTGGATGGGAAAATCACGAAGATCTGGTCTACTTGAAAATACTTCATCCATCACTTCCAAACAATCATGTTGACTTTCAGTAGGTTGTGGCAAAAGGGTAGCTGGATTTAAGGTATTAACAGTCTCTAAATGCACTCTTGGGTTTTCACACAACATTGCTTGATACTTGGTCATACGGCTGTTACTAAACCAATGATTTCCTTTGTAATCCAACAACGTCTGTACTGCATGTGGAACTCGTACATAAAGTTCTTGACCCAGAGTGAGTTTATCGGCTTCAGCTACTAGCAGGGCGACTGCAGCTACGGCTCTTAGACAAGGTGGAAGTCCGCTGGCCACTGCATCCAGTTGCTTAGACATGTAGGCAACAGGTCTTTGCCATGATCCCAAGTACTGTGTCAATACTCCCACAGCCATTCTTCTTTGCTCATGTACATACAGGTAGAATGGTCGTGTGTGATCAGGTAGACCTAATGCTGGGGCACTCATCAAAGCCTTCTTCACATCTTCAAATGCCGTTTGCTGTTCTTGAGTCCATAAGAAGGGGTTGTGCTCTGTACCTTTGATAGCTGCATACAGAGGTTTTGCCAGTATCGCGTAACTGGGAATCCATATCCTACAGAAGCCTGCTGCCCCCAAGAATTCTCGCACTTGTCTTCTATTCTTGGGTATCGGTATTTGGCACACAGCTTCTTTTCTCTCTGGCCCCATAATTCTTTGACCTTCAGAGATATGGAATCCCAGATATTTGACAGTTAGCAAACACAACTGAGCCTTCTTTTTAGACACCTTGTATCCTGCCTTCCAGAGAATGTGTAGTAGATCGTGCGTTGCTTGCTGACATATTTCCTTTGTAACTGCTGCTATCAACAAGTCATCTACATATTGTAACAATACACACTCTCCTGGGATGGACTCGAAATCCAGTAGATCTTGACTTAGAGCTGAACCAAATAGGGTAGGTGAATTTTTAAACCCTTGGGGCAGTCTTGTCCAGGTCATTTGGCGTTTTGAGCCCGTCACAGCGTTTTCCCATTGGAAAGCGAAGATACATTGGCTTTCTGCGGCAATTCGGAGGCAAAAGAAGGCATCTTTGAGGTCTAAGACTGTAAAATAAGTAGCCCCGCCCGGAATTAAAGCAAGCAGGTTATACGGATTGGGCACAACTGGATGTATACTAACAACCGCATCATTGACTGCTCTCAAGTCCTGCACAGGTCGATACTCATCTGTACCGGGCTTTTGAACAGGCAGCAATGGGGTGTTCCAGGGGGAAGTACAGAATTTTAGGATACCATACCGTATGAACTTATCCAGATAAGATTGAATGTTCTTCTTAGCCTTCTGCGGGATGTGATATTGCCGTAGGCTCACTGGATAAACCCCAAGTTTTAGTTCGATCTTAATAGGTGGAATATTGCGGGCCAGTCCTGGTGGGTTGTTCTCTGCCCAAACTCCTGGTATGTTGAATAAGGATTCATCACTCCTAGGGTTTTGGCTAGTCAACGCTGTATAAAGTCGCCACTCTTCTTCCTTTGGTACGGATAATGTCATAATACCTGAAGGTCCATTAAACTTTAAGGATGTTGTTCCGTTTGGTAGGAACGTAATCTGCGCTTGTAATTTGGATAGCATATCACGTCCCAGCAATTGGACTGGACATTCAGGCATGTAAAGGAATTGATGTTTTACTACGTGGCCTCCCAATGTACAGAGTCGACTTTTAAGAACCGGTTTTGCAGCACTTCTTCCAGTTGCTCCTATTACAGTAATAGTTCTTCCAGATGGAGGAGCAACTAGGTTAGTCACCACCGAATGTTCAGCACCAGTGTCGATCATGAACGCACTCCTTTTTCCCCCTATTGATACATCGACCATAGGCTCCGCTCGACCAAGGGGGATGGAGCCCGGTCGGTATCAATAGTCCTCCATGACTGTGTCAGCCAATCCTACAAAGTCCCTACCTTCTCTATCGCGGGACCTTTGCGCTGCTGGATAGTACCTGTCTTCTCTTACACTTCCTCTGTTCCCATTACTTCCTCTATTACCATTGCTCCCTCCGGGGCTTCCTCTACCTCTCGCTCTGCCTCTAAAGTTTCCATAACCTGCCCTGGGTGGGTCTCTCTCGTACTGCTCTCTTTGCGGACACTCGCTTCTCCAATGCCCTTCTTCCCTGCAATACGCGCACTGATTCCTACTCAGGGGCTCCCTATTCCACCTACTATCGCCTCTATCTGGGCCCCGTCTATCTACGCCTGCGATCGCTACCGCTAGCATATACGCCTTTTTACGCATCTTGCGCTCTTCCTCTTTCTTACTTTCTGATTCCCTATTCATGTACACCTTATTTGCTACCTCCATTAGTTGGGTGATAGACATTCCTGCAAACCCTTCTAACTTTTGTAGCTTGCGCTTAATATCTCCGTAAGCTTGGCTGACAAAGGCGGAGTTTACCATTCGGGAATTATCAGCGTCTTCCGTATTAAAGGGGGTATACAAGCGGTATGCCTCCAATAATCGGTCATAAAAGACACTGGGCGCTTCATCACTTTTCTGAATCACCTCAACTGTCTTCGACATATTAATGGCTTTCTTCCCCCCGGCTTTCATGCCAGCAATTATAGCGTCTCTATAGGCTTTTAGTTGAACCATATCTGCGCCATTAACATTCCAGTCGGGATCGGTGTTAGGATAATGTGTTGCGGCCCATGCTGCTGGATTGGCTTGATTTAAAGCACGGGCTTGATCCTCTAGCGCTTTAATGGCCGCTTGGTTAATCCTAGTCCTTTCCTCATTATTGAACAATGTCATTAATAACTGCTGGCAATCAGCCCATGTCGGATTATGTGTCTGAACTATCGAGGTGAACAGATCGGTCATAGCTTGTGGTTTCTCAGTGTACGAGGAATTGTGGGTCTTCCAATTCAAGAGATCGGTAGTCGTGAACGGGACATATACGAAGACTGGGTCAGCATATACCATTTGACCTGCGGCATCGAGATAGGCTGACCCAGGATTCAGACGAAGAGGCATCTGGTAATGTTTGGGTCGTTGGGTACCGGTCAGTTGTCGGGTTAGTATAGGGCTACGTGGAGGGGCGTCGGTTAGAGGTTCCGGTCGGGGGGTGGTAAGGCATGAGGATGTGGAAGCTTGATTTTGGGGAAGGTCGGTGAATAGAATATTCCGAGCCGAGCTAGAAGAAGCTTGACCGGAAGTTTGAAGTGGCGCCAAATCAGGATAATCGGATCTAACGGGGGTTGGTTCCGGAAGGGGAGGTTTAGTACGACAGGGGGTGGATTCTGCACTGGAGGAGGAAGCGGAAGCGGATGGGGGCAATGGGGGAAGGGGTGTAGAACTTCCTGTACTCGTATCACTTCCTTCTAAAGGGAAGTAAGGGGGCGGCAAAGGGATCTCGGACTCAGGGGGCGTGTCCAAAATGGGCCTAACCATAGTCCTAGTGGACAAACAAGTCCTGGCCACCATGAGGCGACATTGCTCCTCGTGGCATATCCGAATCCATCTTGGCGAATCGTTTACGGCCTGTCTCCAACAATCAATATATGGAAACTGTCCGTAAAGTTCAGGCCTACCTGATACAGCCACGTGTACACGCTGTACCAGAGTTGGATCCAAACTGCCACGTGGCGGCCATGCCGCAACCAAAGTAGGCCACTCCCTAGTGCACAAAGTGACCAAACGTACAGGGGACATTTTAACCCCAAAATCACATGTTGTAAATCCCTTTTTAAAATTCTTTACCATACAACCTAAGGGATCCAAAATCGTCGACTCCGACGCGCCCATACTTATCAATGGAGCGTCGTTGACAACGAATACTATGCACACGTTCTATTCAACAGTCACACCCGTTTCTTCCGGCAACAGCACCACGTGGTACAGCTACCAAGTGAAACGTACACAATAACACAATAAACACTCAGGGAATTCCCGTACACACACAGCTGTTACACCAGTCACTAAATAATCAATAGTATGCCCTTTGGCGAAACTATACAGTCACCCACGCTATAATTCTCTATATATGAATTACCCGTCTATAACACACCCCAGTAACATCGTCTTTTACAAACAGTGGTTACAGTACAGTTAGCATAGGTCAAAGCACAATTTAAGGTCACAATACAATTATTAGTGGTTATGGTGTTAAACATGCAATAGACGACAATGATTAGTACTTATATACAGTGTCAGTAAATATACAGGGTTATGGTACCGTGCACTATAATACAGCAACACACTATTAACACTCTCGCTAGACGGCTGAGCTCGCGCTATCTAACAAGATATACACTTTACTAACAATCTTTAACACATATACAATCCCAACTAAACTATTGGCCAGTACCTTGATGGACTACCTAAAACTATCTACATCCGTTTTGGTTAGCCACACTGCCCAAGCACCACATATAGCGAACTAGAGGGCGGAATTTACAACAGAACCCTTTTAGTCTTTCTACTCTATCAATAGTCTAGTGGGTTCCAAATTTACACGCCTTCCCACTTAGCCAAGATAGGTTGAGATCTAGCAAACGATAATGTACATCAGAGTCTGCTTAGTCTCCCGGTCCCTCCGACCTAGCGAACGAATTGTACACCCTAGAACGCTAGTCTAGACAAGACACCGGTGTCCGGCTAGGGCTATTTACACCAGAACCCCGCCTGACTCCAAACCAAATCAAACGGTCTTACTAAAGAGCGTTCGATTGAGCGGTGCGCCTTCGCTCCTTCCCTCCGACAGAGGGGGCAGATTCCATACACAGATTTAAACCCCTTATGGGCCTACCGCACAATCGGTATACCCCTAGTGGGTCCGCCGTCTAAAACAGCGGTCGTCTTACCTCCTCGTTCCTGAACCTGAGTTCACACTCATCGACGGGGACACCCCAGCACTTCTTACGTAGAGGCCGATGATCTCCTGGACAACAGACCAGTGGCGCCGAGACGAAGGGAGGTCCACGCAGAAGTTCAGGGGTGCAGCCGTAGAGAACGTGGGCAAAGATAGACGTCTCACGCCTCTGGTTCTCAGCTACCGTTGAACGATGAGCTTCCCGGCCAATGCACCAAATGATACCGGAGAAACTGACGGAAGCCAAGCACAGAGAGATGGACACAGGTTTCTTCAGGAAGGAAGAGATTCTTTATTCGGTTCACCGATCGGGACTCAGAGGGACTAATGTCACCAAAATACAAGTTCTGAGCCCCGGACAATAGTGCAGGCTCCTTATATAGGCACATAACTCCTCCCATATTAAGCTCCACCCGCACATTCTCTTGACCAATCAATACAAATAAGAATTAACTTCCTGCTTGACCGCATGGCCTGTCCAGCACAATGGAGGAGGGGTATACTACATCCTGTATTCTTGCACATGCTCCGTACACTACTGATCGTATCTTGCCACGTGCAACTAACTGATCGATACGTCAGCATATGCACGTTCACATGCCACGTGGTAATCTCGGCCTACTAAATTTATTTTTACCGAGATTCCACCACAGAAAGTATTGCCTCTGTGCTTTCCTATGGAGATTTTATTGACTCTGAATATCCTCATGCAGAGTGTGAGGATGTCCAGTTTCATAAAGGCTACCTAGAATTCGCTAAACTCCCAGAAGTGCCTCTAGTGGCTGTCTGGTAGGCAGCCTCTAGAGCAGGGGCAGGCAACCTTTTAGTAGTAATTTTGAAGTCCCTTGGCATGCCGATCCTTTTTTTTAAAATCGTGGTGTGCATGTTTCCGTATTGTGCTTGTGTTAGTTATGGGTGCTTTGTGCCATTGTATTTCTGCATATGTGAGCTGTTATATTGTATATGTCCATGAGTAGTTTGTGGTATTGTGTATGACAGCGTTTCCCAATCCATGGTACGAGTACCCCAAGGGGTACATTCAGTGCCCCTGGGGGTACGCAAAAAAATTTGGGTAATGGCCGCGGTGGCCCATGCACTTTGGGCCACACACATTAAAAAACGCCTGAAGGGACAAGCTATAGACACCACAACCACTACATTAAGCTGCAGTGGTTCTGGTGACTATTGTGTCCCTTTAAGAATTCTATTTTCTGTCGCTGAAAATTAAGCTTTGTTAGTTAAAAAAAATATTGGCTCCTAACTTTTTTAGATATTAGCAAAATAGGAGAGCGCAGATCTTAAAAGTAAATAAAACTAAATATAAATAAGAACGTGAGTAAATTCAGCAGCTATACACATATAAAGATCCTTAAAAACTTTACAGATAATATATCAACAAAATAAAGTGTCAGCGCTATACTTGAAAATCTAATTTAGGTGATCACTCTCAATCTGAAGTAAAACACTTATAAATGCGGATTCATGGAAATACTTCCAAGTGCAATAAAATAAAATACAATAAAACAGACCAGCATAAGTGTAGTACTCAAATAATCATAAAAAAGTCTTGCTATAGGGTCCAATAAATCTTGGGTGATGATCTTTTACAGGGTTAAGATTAGTCTTGCAGCTATGTCACAGCATCTGTAGTTACATTGTTGCACTGTGGGCTTTTAACCTTGAAATGATACAAAAAGACCTATCATAGCATAATACTGCAATAGTGATGTCGCGAACATAAAATTTTCCGTTCGCAAACGCGAACTTCCGCAAATGTTCGCGAACGGGTGAACCGGGTGAACCGCCATAGACTTCAATAGGCAGGCGAATTTTAAAACCCACAGGGACTCTTTCTGGCCAAGTTGTTTCAAGGGGACTAACACCTGGACTGTGGCATGCCGGGGGGGGGGATCCATGGCAAAACTCCCATGGAAAATTACATAGTTGATGCAGAGTCTGGTTTTAATCCATAAAGGGCATAAATCACCTAACATTCCTAAATTGTTTGGAATAACGTGCTTTAAAACATCAGGTATGATGTTGTATCGATCAGGTAGTTTAAGGGCTACGCCCGCTTCACAGTGACAGACCAAACTCCCTGTTTAACGCACAGCAAACAACCGCAAACAGTCCATTTGCACAACCGCAAACTCCCCATTTGCACAAGGTTGGATACCAAGCTAGCCATGTCCCGTTCCTTGTCCTCACTGATGTCATTGAAGGTCTCTTCCTCCACCCAGCCACGTACAACACCAAGGGTCCCCGAAAGGTGACAACAAGTCCTCTGTATTTTTTTTTTTTTTAAATGTACACTACTGTTACACCAGATATGAGTTGCACTGGTGTGACACTGTGCCCTGGCAGGCCCTGAAACGCATATAAAAGCATGCCCCAATGAACTGTTACACTATCTTGAGAAAGCCTGGTATTGTGGGCGAAACGCGTCGAAGTGTGAACAGCTTCCTGCTGCCAGAGGTGGATGCACGTCTAACTTTCAGCATTGTTTGCCAGCCACAGCATCCTCTCCGTTTGAATATTCATTTTATCAGCGCTGAGATCGGGTGGGAGTGTGCACTGATGGTAACGGCTGCCAAGCCTCTGTGTATTTTAAAGTTTATATCGTGGTATCTTGGAAACGAGTACCACAACTTGCTGATGTAAGGGTCTTTAATTTTATATCGTGGTATCTTGGAAACGAGTACCACAACTTGCTGATGTAAGGGTCTTTAAATTTCAGTATTACGCTATGATAGGTCTTTTTGTATCATTTCAAGGTTAAAAGCCCACAGTGCAACAATGTACCTACAGATGCTGTGACATAGCTGCAAGACTAATCTTAACCCTGTAAAAGATCATCACCCAAGATTTATTGGACCTATTGGACTTTATAGCAAGACTTTTTATGATTATTTGAGTACTACACTTATGCTGGTCTGTTTTATTGTATTTTATTTTATTGCACTTGGAAGTATTTCCATGAATCCGCATTTATAAGTGTTTTACTTCAGATTGAGAGTGATCACCTAAATTAGGTTTTCAAGTATAGCGCTGAAACTTTAATTTGTTGATATCCTAACTTTTTTAGCTGGCTCCTAGATTACAAGCAAATTTGTCAAGCCCTGGTGTATTTGCATGTGTATCAGTGTATGTATCTGTGGGCCAGTATGTGTGTCAGTGTATGTATCTGTGTGTCAGTGTGTGTATCTGTATTTGTGTCATGGTATATATCTATGTGTCTGTGTATCTGCTGTGTGTCAGGGTATGTATCTGTGTGTCAGGGTGTGTATCTCTGTGTATCTGCATGTGTGTCAGGGTATGTATCTGTGTGTCAATATGTGTCAATGTGTGTATCTGTGTGTCATGGTGTGTATGCATGTGTCAGGATGTGTATCTGTGTCAGTGTGTGTGTGTGTGTCAGGGTATAAATCCTTAAGTGTGTCAGTGTATGTGTATATGTATGTGTCTGTGTATTTGCATGTTTGTCAGTGTGTCTCTGTGTATCTGCATGTGTGTCTGTGTATCTGCATGTATGTCAGAGTGTGTATCTCTATGTCAGTGTATCTGCATGTCTGTCAGGGTGTGTGTCAAGGTATGTATTCTTAAGTGTGTCAGGGTATGTATCTGTATGTGTATCTGTGGGTCAGGGTATGTGACAGTATGTCTGTATCTGCATGTGTGTCAGTGTCTATATCTGTATCAGTGTCTGTATCTGCATGTGTGTGTCACTGTATCTGTGCGTCAGTGTCCGTATCTGTATTTCAGTGTGGGTATATTTGTCTGTATGTGTGTCAGTGTATGCATTTGTGTGTCATTGTGTGTGTTAGTGTCTGTATTTGTGTATCTGCATGTGTGTCAGTGTATGTATCTGTGTTTCACTGTATCTGCATATGTATCAAGGTATGTATCTTAGTGTCAGGGTATTATATGTGTGCCAAGGTATGATTTCTTAAGTCTGTCTGTGAATGTGTGTATGTATGTGTCTGTGTATCTGCATGTTTGTCAATTAGTGTATCTGTGTCAGTGTGAGTCTGTGTATTTGCATGTGTGTGTGTATCTGAATGTGTGTCTGTATATCTGCATGTGTCTCTGAGTATCTGCATGTGTGTCAGAGTGTGTTTCTCTATGTTAGTGTGTCCGGGTGTGCATCTATGTGTCAGGGTATGTTTTCTTAAGTGTATCAGGGTAATTATCTGTGTGTCAGTGTGTGTATCTGTGTGTCAGTGTGTGTGTCTGTCTTTGTGTCTGTATGTCAGGGTATTTATATATGTGTCTGTGTATCTGCATGTTAGTCAGTATATGTGCCTGTGTGTCAGAGTGTGTCAGGGTATGTATCTGTGTGTGTGTATCTGCATGTTTGTCTGGGTATGTATCTGTATCTGTGTGTCAGGGTATGTATCTACATGTGTGTCAGTGCCTACATCTGTGTCAGGGTATGTATCTGCATGTGTGTCAGTGTCTATATCTGTGTCAGTGGCTGTATCTGCATGTGTGTGTCACTGTATCTGTGCTTCAGTGGCCGTATCTGTATGTCAGTGTGGGTATCTTTGTCTGTATGTCTGTCAGTGTATGCATTTGTGTATCATTTTGTGTGTCAGTGTCTGTATCTATGTATCTGCATATGTGTCAGGGTATGTATCTTAGTGTCAGGGTATGTATATGTGTGCCAGGGAATGAATCCTTAAGTGTGTCAGTGTATATGTGTGTGTCTGTGTATCTGCATGTTTGTCATTGTGTGTATCTGTGTCAGTGTGTGTGTACTTTATACTTTATACACTAGCTTATATCCACTGATGATTGGCCAGACCATGAATTTATGGAATATCAACTAAATGGTTAAATTTTAGGCTGATTTGTTCTTCTATCTTGGGAATATCCAATTGAGTGATCTTTTGATCCATTTCTTAGTCCTGACATTTCGGATGTTTATTCCCTATTTTCTCATTATGTCACACAGATTCATATTCTGCTTTGTACCTTTAAAATGAAGTTGGTTTCTATACCTTTAAGACTCTTAAGTACTATTTAGGATTTTTATAAGACTCCTTGTCATGTTTTAGAGTTTTCTCTATGGATGTGTTTAACTAACATGTGATGCAATTCATTAATTAGTTTAATTGGGGTGGAGGTTATTTAAGCACTTTGTTATGTTGTATCCCTTATACATGATTAAGGCTCTGTTGAGCCAAAACGTTGCACTTTATGAGGTGGTGTATCCAGAAATAATCTGGATCCTGGAGTGTTGCCTGTGTTCCAGACTTTTCCAAAATTAGAATATGTGTAAAGGAGTCATTATCAGACTGGAGCAATTTAAATGGAGTCCAAAAGAAATGGGATTATTTAAAAGTTGCACTACTGAAGGCAACAGAAAATTGCATTAGGCTTGTCAGTAAAAGCAAAAAATTCAAGAAACCACTGTGGTACTCCACAGATGTAGCCAAAATAGTAAAAAACAAAAAGTTAGCATTTAGTAATTATAAAAAAACCCAGAGTGAGGAAGACAGAATGACCTATAAGATTAGGCAGAAAGAGGCTAAGCAAGTTATAAGAGCTTCCAAATCACACACAGAAGAGAAAATAGCACAGTCAGTAAAAAAGGGGGACAAAACCTTTTTTAGATACATAAATGAGAAAAGAAAAGTAAAACAAGGATTAGTTAGATTAAAAACAAAAGAAGGAAGGTATGTAGATGAGGATAAAGGTCTAGCTGACTGCCTCAATGAATATTTTTGTTCGGTATTTACAGATGAAAATGAAGGAAAGGGACCTCAGTTAAGAAAAAGGATCAATGAGTCATTTATTACACGTGAGTTTACAGAGGAAGAGGTTCTATTTCAACTGTCAAAAGTAAAGACAAATAAGTCAATGGGACCTGATGGAATACACCCAAAGCTATTAAAAGAGCTTAGTGGTGTACTAGCAAAACCATTAACAGATTTATTTAACCAATCATTGATAACAGGAGTAGTCCCAGAAGATTGGAAGTTAGCGAATGTTGTGCCCATTCACAAGAAAGGTAATAGGGAGGAGTCGGGCAACTATAGGCCAGTAAGCCTAACTTCAGTAGTGGGGAAAGTGATGGAAACCATGTTAAAGGATAGGATTGTTGAACATCTAAAAACACATGGATTTCAAGATCAGAGACAACATGGGTTTACTTCAGGGAGATCATGCCAAACTAATCTTATTGATTTTTTTGATTGGATAACTAAAATTATAGATCAGGGTGGTGCAGTAGACATTGCTTACCTCGATTTCAGTAAGGCTTTTGACACTGTTGCACATAGAAGGCTTATCAACAAACTACAATCTTTGAGTTTGGATTCCAATATTGTTGAATGGGTAAGGCAGTGGCTGAGTGACAGGCAACAGAGGGTTGTAGTCAATGGAGTATATTCGAAGCTTGGGCTTGTCACCAGTGGGGTACCTCAGGGATCTGTACTTGGACCCATTCTCTTTAATATTTTTATTAGTGATATTGCAGAAGGTCTTGATGGTAAGGTGTGTCTTTTTGCGGATGATACTAAGATATGTAACAGGGTTGATGTTCCAGGAGGGATAAGCCAAATGGAAAATGATTTAGGTAAACTAGAAAAATGGTCAGAGTTGTGGCAACTGACATTTAATGTGGATAAGTGCAAGATAATGCATCTTGGACGTAAAAACCCAAGGGCAGAGTACAGAATATTTGATAGAGTCCTAACCTCAACATCTGAGGAAAGGGATTTAGGGGTGATTATTTCTGATGACTTAAAGGTAGGCAGACAATGTAATAGAGCAGCAGGAAATGCTAGCAGAATGCTTGGTTGTATAGGGAGAGGTATTAGCAGTAGAAAGAGGGAAGTGCTCATGCCATTGTACAGAACACTGGTGAGACCTCACTTGGAGTACTGTACACAGTACTGGAGACCCTATCTTCAGAAGGATATTGATACCTTAGAGAGAGTTCAAAGAAGGGCTACTAAACTGGTTCATGGATTGCAGGATAAAACTTACCAGGAAAGGTTAAAGGATCTAAACATGTATAGCATGGAGGAAAGACGAGACAGGGGGGATATGATAGAAACATTTAAATACATAAAGGGAATCAACACAGTAAAGGAGGAGACTATATTTAAAAGAAGAAAAACTACCACAACAAGAGGACATAGTCTTAAATTAGAGGGACAAAGGTTTAAAAATAATATCAGGAAGTATTACTTTACTGAGAGGGTAGTGGATGCATGGAATAGCCTTCCAGCTGAAGTGGTAGAGGTTAGCACAGTAAAGGAGTTTAAGCATGCGTGGGATAGGCATAAGGCTATCCTAACTATAAGATAAGGCCAGGGACTAATGAAAGTATTTAGAAAACTGGGCAGACTAGATGGGCCGAATGGTTCTTATCTGCCGTCACATTCTATGTTTCTATGTTTCTATGTTCCTCTGCTTCTGTGAGTCTACTGGTGGATTCAGCTTTGTCCACCTTCTGCACGGAGCACCTTTACTACAAAAGGCCGGAACTTTCAGGTGGAACCTGTGTGCAGGGTTTCTTGTTTCTGTTGTACAGATATAGGCACTGACACACATGTAGATACATGCCCTGGCACACAGATACAGATACATACTCTGACACACATGCAGATACACACACATAGATACATACACTGACACACTTAAGGATACATACTCTGACACACAGATACATACCCTGACACACAGATTGGCACACTGACACACAGATACACACTCTGACGTGCAGACACATATACTGACAAACATGCAGATATACAGACACATATATACATACCCTGACACACAGATACATACCTTGACATACAGACACACAGACAGATACACACACTGACACACAGATACACACACTGGCACACAGATAATTACCCTGACACACTTAAGGATACATACCCTGACATGCAGGCAGATACACAGACACATAGATACATACCCTGACACACATTCAGACATACCCTGACACACATACAGATACATATCTTGACACATAGATAGACACACTAACATAGAGAAATACACTCTGACACACATGCAGATACTCAGAGACACATGTAGATACACAGACACACAGGCAGATACACACACACATGCAAATACACAGATACAAACATTGACAATCATGCACATACACAGACACATACATAAACATATAAACTGACACACTTAAGGATTCATTCCCTGGCACACATATACATACCCTGACACTAAGATACATACCCTGACACATATGCAGATACAGTGAAACACAGATACATCCACACATGCAGATACATATACATACGGACACTGACGCACAGATACAGTGACACACATACAGATACATACCCTGACACACAGATAGACACACTGACCTAGAGAAACACACTCTGACACGCATGCAGATACACAGACACACATAGATATATACACTGACACACTTAAGGATGCATACCCTGACACACAGATACATACCCTGACATACAGATAGACACACTGACACACAGATACACACTCTGACACACAGACACATATATTGACAAACATGCAGATACACAGACACATATATACATACCCTGACATACAGATACATACCCTGACACACAGATACATACAGACACAGTGTTTTGGGGGGGTGTCAGTGTATATGCATATGTGTCAGTGTTTTATTCTGTCTGTATCTGTCTGTGTGTCAGTGTTTGTATCTATATGTTTGTGTATCATTGTATCTGTGTGTATGTTCATCTGTATGTATGCCAGTGTGCATATCTGTGGGTGTGCCTGTGTATCTGTATCTATATGTGTGTCAGTGTTTGTTTCTGTGTGTCTGCATGTGTGACAGTTTGTGTGTCTGGGGCAGAGAAGAAGCATGGAGAGTCTGGGGTGGAAATGAAGCAGGGAGAGTCTGGGGCGGAGGAGAAGCAGGGAGAGTCTGAGGCGAAGGAGAGGCACAGAGGGTCTGGGGCGGAGGAGAAGCAGGAAGAGCATGGGGCAGAGGAGAAGCTGGGAGAGCCTAGGGCAGAGAAAAAGGAGAGATTGAACAGAGAAAAATGTATAAATCATAAATAAATGCAACTATATTAATTACAACATTTTGCTAATGTGAGGGGTACAATTTATGGAAATGGGCTGCCAAGGGGTACTCAAGTGAAAATGCATGGCACACTTGCCATCGGTTGGTGACCTCTGCTCTAGAGGATGTCTTAGTGCTGTAATGTAAACATTGCCGTTTCTCTAAAACGGCAATGATTTACATTACAGGACTAAGTGGGACTAGGACACTGCACCCAGACCCTGTCAATGAGATGAAGGTCATTGAGTGCCTATAGTGTCCCTTTAATTCATATAAGAGAGAGAGAGGCAGACTATTACAGTGCTGTAGGGTCAGATATATGTTATTCAATTTACTGAGCCAGTTCAGTGTAGCAAGGGCTGATCCAAACTTCAAATTGTCTTATTTATCAATCCAATTGCACATTCAGAGTGTAATAAAAATGTGTGTGCAGTGTCACTTTCTGACAGTAAAGGATAGCTGTGAACACCTGGTTTGCATTTAACCTACCGTTTTATAGTAAAGACAGACAATAAAAACAGCCTTACCAACAATTTAAGAACAAGCCAGCAGAGGGGGTTGATGAGAGTTAAATCAAGTGTACGAATAACGTAATAGAAAGGGGAATTAGCTCAAATGGTAGAGCGCTCGCTTAGCATGTGAGAGGTAGCGGGATCGATGCCCGCATTCTCCAGTGTTTTTTTTTTTGTTTTTTTTAACACATATTTTTGTTTATAAATCAGTGATTCCACATTTTTTACCTATTGATCTCAAATTCTGCTGTATTAAACCTATGAAGAGATGCAGAAACAACAGACCATTAAAATGTAGTGTCTGATGGGATGCAGATACAACTGAGTGCATGAAATTATCTTATTATGGCTTAAATTATTTTATTGCGTCCATTGAACCATTAGAGTGCAATTAAGTTAAGTGTGTGTATCAATATAAATACTGATGATAATAATTGGTTTATCTAGAACACAGCAGATAACTCTGTTATTTAGTTCACCAATGTCTATCAAGTTTATACTGCACTGTGAAATCTGTTAGCCCAATATATATACATTAAATCATTTTTAAGAGTGAGGTTTGTTTGTTAAATCCCTACTTGCATTTCTTTTATGTAATTCTCACAGTGAAGATTGTCTAATAAAACCTTCCTGACAATACTTTGACAGGCCAGCGGGGGGCGGGGGTGGGTGGTTTCTCACAGATAAAGAAAGATCTATAGAATGATTTCAGTGGGGAATTAGCTCAAATGGTAGAGCGCTCGCTTAGCATGTGAGAGGTAGCGGGATCGATGCCCGCATTCTCCAGTTATAATTTTTTTTTATTTTTACTTTTAGTTAAAGAACAAAACTAATAAAAAGAAAGTTGTGCTATTGTGTTCTAGTATGTATTGTGTCACATGCATTTTGTTTACCTATACAAACAATTCTTTTTTTATTAAATAATATAGCAGCAGAACACGTAAATAGCTGCCCAAAACTATAGCAACTGTAAAATATAAATAATTATGGAAGACATTCGATTATAAATCCTAATTAATAAACTAAGAAAAACAATTTGTTGGCACTATATAAATAATATAATAATAATAATAATAATAATAATAATAATAATAATATATTTAAAATCCCAAATAATATAAAATTGGGGTTCCTATGTGTGTTATATGTATTTTGGGGTAAAGGGGTTTTTATTTTTTTATTTAAACGTTATTAAAACTTTTTTTTACTTAATTTTTTAACTTTTTAAAGCTTATTTAAAAACTTTTTTTTAATGTTAACCCCTAGTTAGCCTAACACTAAATCCCCCAATTCCCCACTAACTTCCACCCTCCCCAGCTAGCTAAATTTATGATTTTAAATATAAAAATTAATTCATAAAATAAATTTAACCCCTGAGGGTTAAAAAGAAAAGTCAGATCATAGTAAAATGCAATCCCTGCCAATTGATTACTGTAGTCAGTGATCAATTGGCAGGGAAGGGGTTAATTTTTTATTAAACTGGGTAAAGTGTGGTGGGATTTTTTTTTTTTTTACAGGGGGCAGGATCAGCACTAATTCGTCTCCCTGCACTTCACAGTGAACCCGGACGTGCAGGGAGGCGGAAGGTGAGTATACTGAGCACATGTGCTTGCTCTGACATGCTGTCAGAGCGGGCACATGTGCTGGGACAGCGCGAGTTGGTGCTCCCGGTCTGCCTCTAATACAGAGGCAGACCGGAGCACCATTAACCCCGCGATCGCCGCGATTGCGGCGATCTGGGGTTAATTTGAACGGGTGACGGACGAGGTCCGTCACAAGTCGTTAAGGCAATCCCCTGAGTGACGGACCTCATCCGTCACTCGTCGTTAAGGGGTTAAGCAAAGTACACTCAATTATCTCCCAGACACAGAGACCATGGGGCGTGTTTTACTATACTTTTGCTGGAGACCCTTTGCTGAGGATATGTGTATAAAAGTGGGCCATCTGGCCATAATAAACCAGTCCTGTTGTACCCTTCATCAAGTCTCGACTGATGTTTGGGCATGCGAACGAAGAAGCGCTTGATTTTAACCATGATCTACTGGGATTTTGGGAGAGTATGAACTAGCGTACTATGCGAACGGGCTATAATCACTCAAGCCTCTAGCATTTCGGGGGGGTGCGAACGAACGTATCATAAGATACGAAGGTGTTCGTTACAATAGTGTATCAACATCGTGAATCTGTGTGTCAGTGTGTGTATCTGTTTATGTGTACCTGTGTGTATCTGTGTGTCAAGTTGTGTATGTGCTGGTGAGTACCTGTGTTTGTATGTGCCGGTTTGTGTATCTGTGTTTGTATGTGCCAGTGTGTGTACCTGTGAATCAGTGTGTATCTGTGTGTGTGTGTATAGTATCTGACACACGGATACACACACTGGCACATAGTGGCACACAGATACACACACTGACAGAAACACTGACACATACACACCATCACCCCATCCCTCTGACCATCACCCCCCTCCCTCACACCATCACTCGCTCTCACCATCACCCCCTCCTCATGCCATCACCCACCTCCCACACATTATTATCCCCTCCCTCATACCATTACCCCCTCCCTAACACCATCACCGCCCTCCCTCACACCTTCACCACCCCCCACACACCATCACCCCCTCCCTCACAGTATCACCCCACTGTCTCACACAGTATCACCCCCTTCCCTCACAGTTTAACCCTCCTTCTATACAGAATCACCCCCCCACACACAATCACCCCGCTCACAAGCAGGATCACCCCTTTCACACACACAATGTCACCTCCCCTCCCACACACAGTACCCCCCACACACACACTGTCACCCCCTCACACACACTGTCACCCACACCTATGTCATGTTACCATACTCCCAAACACTGTCAGCCTTCCTAGACACACTGTTAGCATCCCCTTACACTGTCACCTCCCCACAGATTGTTACCCCTCCCCACACTGTCATCACTCCTACACTGTCACCCCCCCCCCCCCTTACAATATCACCTCACTATTCCACAAGTCTTGAAAAAAGTCCCTAGTGGACTGAAACGTTGACACTATGTAATCAATTTTTTGAAGCTTGAATAAATGGCACATTTTTGGCAACAGTATTGAGTCCTGTGAGTGCACTTCCAACAAGGTATTTTATATTTTGAGGTCGGAGTGGCACCTAGGCAATAAACAAGACTGGGAGCAGGAGTGCGGGACCCAGCGTGAATTATATATATATATGTGCACATAATGAATGTGGGGCTCGGGCCCCCCAGGACCGCCGGGCCCATGACAACCGTTATGGTTGTCATGCCCTGATGGCGGGCCTGATGGAAGTGGCAGGTTTAGGGGATCGACTGGACATGAGGGGTGAAGGACAGGTCGGAGTCAAAGAGTACACCTAGGCAGCGATCCTGCGAGGTAGAGGTGATGGTGGAGCAGTTGACTTGGAGGGAGACAGAGTCGGAAGTAGCAACACTTGAGGGAGGAAAGACCAGAAGTTCTGTTTTGGACAGGTTGAGTTTAAGGAAGTGAGCAGCCATCTAGTTGGAAACCGCGGAGAAGCAGTTAGAGACACGATGGGCGGAGATAGATCAGGACAGGTAGAGTTGTGTGTCATCTGCCTATAAATGATAATGGAAGCCAAAGGAGCTGATGAGTTTACCAAGGGAGGCAGTAATGATGGAGAACAGTAGGGGACCAAGGACAGAACTTTGGGGAACGACAACAGAGTGGGGTTGGGGAGAAGAGGCAGAGCCAGAAAAAAAAACACTGAAAAAGCAATGGGAAAGGTAAGAGGAGAACCAGGAGAGAGCAGTATCCTCCTTGTTGTGTCCATACATGACATGATATAGGGGTATCTGTCTTGTTGATCATTGCTCTGTGCTCCTTGATCCTCTCTGTGAATCTGCAGATGGTCTTACTTTTGCTCACATTCACAGGTAAATAGATTGCAACTGAAGAAAACCAAAAACAAAAAATAACACCTTAATTTTAAACGTCTTCTTACTTGAGGTCATGGACTTGGATCCTTGTTTGATGTGCACACTCTACAAATTTTTACACAAGGCCATGTTTTTTTTTTTTGTTGGTGTTACCGAAATGACTGGAGACATTTTCCTTTAGATTCCTTCCCCTACTTCCTGTAAGTAAAAGCATGAGGGGTAGGAACCTCTCTGGAATGGGTGTCAGTTGTGAGGAGTGCCAATACCCTTGTAGGACCACTTATCTAAGTTGCGACACAGTGCATGGTACATGAGCTTGTCATCTTTCCCCTTCCCCTCCACCCCCCAACAAGGACTCATAGTTCTTAATGGGAAAGTCTTTGTCTTTGAATTGCGGTTTTAAAATCTTTTTTTTTAACTCTGTATTGACTTGCACCTAGTTTCCAGAGCAATTTAAATGTGTTTAAGACTCAACATTTGTAGCCCTCATGCCCAACAATTCACTTATATGTTGTAGCGAGTCGCTTAGCTGTGTAACATATGCAACCCATGTGTTACACAGGCCATTGCAAAACATTACTGCTAGCTGATTCACCAAAGGTAGTGCTTCCAGGATAGATTCATATTGAGCGATCCACCAGTGGTGGAATCTCGGTAAAAAAATTAATTTAGTAGGCCGAGATTACCACGTGGCATGTGTACGTGCATATGCTGACGTATTGGTCGGTTGGTTGCACGTGGCAAAGATACGATCTGTAGTGTACGGAGCATGTGCAAGAATACCAGATGTAGTATTCCCTTCCTCCATTGTGCTGGACAAGCCATGCGGTCACGCAGGAAGTTAATTCTTATTTGTATTGATTGGTCAAGAGAATGTGCGGGTGGAGCTTAATATGGGAGGAGTTATGTGCCTATATAAGGAGCCTGCACTATTGTCCGGGGCTCAGAACTTGTTGTATTTTGGTGACATTAGTCCCTCTGAGTCCCGATCGGTGAACCGAATAAAGAATCTCTTCCTTCCTGAAGAAACCTGTGTCCATCTCTCTCTGTGCTTGGCTTCCGTCAGTTTCTCCGGTATCATTTGGTGCATTGGCCGGGAAACTCATCGTTCAACGGTAGCTGAGAACCAGAGGCGTGAGACGGTCTATCTTTGCCCACGTTCTCTACGGCTGCACTTCTGCGTGGACCTCCCTTCGTCTCGGCGCCACTGGTCTGTTGTCCAGGAGATCATCGGCCTCTACGTAGTAAGTGCTGGGGTGTCCCCGTCGATGAGTGTGAACTCAGGTTCAGGAACGAGGAGGTAAGACGACCGCTGTTTTAGACGGCGGACCCACTAGGGGTATACCGATTGTGCGGTAGGCCCATAAGGGGTTATTTGTGTACGGAATCTGCCCCCTCTGTCGGAGGGAAGGAGCGAAGGCGTACCGCTCAATTGAACGCTCTTTAGTAAGACCGTTTAATTTGGTTTGGAGTCAGGCGGGGTTCTGTGTAAATAGCCTTAGCCGGACACCGGTGTCTTGTCTAGACTAGCGTTCTAGGGTGTACAATTTGTTCGCTAGGTCGGAGGGACCGGGAGACTAAGCGGCGTCTGTGTAAATTCAGTCCGCTAGCTCTCAACCTATCTTGGCTAAGTGGGAAGGCGTGTAAATTTGGAACCCACTAGACTTTTGATAGAGTAGATAGACTAAGAGGGTTCTGTTGTAAATTCCGCCCTCTAGTTCGCTATACGTGGTGCTTGGGCAGTGTGGCTAACCAAAACGGATGTAGATAGTTTTAGGTAGTCCATCAAGGTACTGGCCAATAGATTAGTTGGGATTGTATATGTGTTAAAGATTGTTTAGTAGCGTGTATATCTTGCTAGATAGCGTGAGCTCTGCCGTCTAGCGAGAGTGTGAATAGTGTGTAGCTGTATCATAGTGCACGGTACCATAACCCTGTATATTTACTGACACTGTATATAAGTACTAATAATTGTCGTCTATATTGCATGTCTAACACCATAACCACTAATAATTGTATTGTGACCTTAAATTGTACTTTGACCTATGCTAACCGTACTGTAACTGCTGTTTGTAAAGACGATGTTACTGGGGTATGTTATAGACGGGTAATTCATATATAGGGAATTATAGCGTGGGTGACTGTATAGTTTCGCCAAAGGGCATAATATCGATTACTTAGTGACTGGTGTAACAGCTGTGTGTGTACGGGAATTCCCTGAGTGTTTTTATTGTGTTATTGTGTACGTTTCACTTGGTAACTGTACCACGTGGTGCTGTTGCCGAGGGAACGGGTGTGACCGTTGAATAGAGTGTGTGTATAGCATTCGTTGTAAACGACGCTCCATTGATAAGTATGGGCGCGTCGGAGTCGACGATTTTGGATCCCTTAGGTTGTATGATAAAGAATTTTAAAAAGGGATTTACAGTATGTGATTTTGGGGTTAAGATGTCTCCTGCACGTTTGATCACTTTGTGTACTAGGGAATGGCCTACTTTGGTTGCGGCATGGGCGCCACGTGGCAGTTTAGATCCAAATCTGGTACAGCGTGTACACGTGGCTGTATCAGGTAGGCCTGAACTTTACGGACAGTTTCCATACATTGATTGTTGGAGACAGGCCGTAAACGACTCGCCAAGATGGGTCCGAATATGCCACGAGGAGCAATGTCGCCTCATGGTGGCCAGGACTCGTTTGTCCACTAGGGCCATGGTTACGCCCATTTTGGACACGCCCCCTGAGTCCGAGATCCCTATGCCGCCCCCTTACTTCTCTGCAAGGGGAAGTGATACAGGAAATTCTACACCCCTTCCCCCGTTGTCCCCATCCGCTTCCTCCTCTAGCTCAGAGTCCATCCCCCTCATTACTAAACCCCCCCTTCCGGTACCAACCCCCGTTAAACCCACATATCCTGATTTGGCGCCATTTCAAGCTTCCGGTCAGGCTTCCTCTAGCCCGGCTCGGAATATTCTATTCACCGACCTTCCCCACAACAAAGCTTCTACATCCCCATGTCTTACTACCCCCCGACTGGAACCCCTAACCAACGCCCCTCAACGAAGCCCTGTACTAACCCGACAACTGACCGGTACCCAAAAACCTAAAAATTATCAGATGCCACTTCGTTTGACTCCCGGGTCAGCATACCTTAATGATTTAGGTCAAATGGTGTATGCTGACTCAGTCTTTGTATATGTCCCATTCACAACTACCGATCTCTTGAATTGGAAAACCCATAATTCCTCGTATACTGACAAACCACAAGCCATGACCGACCTGTTCACCTCGATAGTCCAGACGCACAATCCAACTTGGGCTGATTGCCAGCAATTACTAATGACATTGTTTAACAACGAGGAGAGGACTAGGATAAACCAAGCGGCCATTAAAGCGCTGGAAGAAGAAGCTCGTACATTAAATCAAGCTAATCCAGCAGCATGGGCCGCTACTCATTATCCTAATGCTGATCCCGAATGGGATGTTAATGGCGCAGATATGGTTCATTTAAGAGCCTATAGAGACGCTATAATTGCTGGCATGAGAGCCGGAGGGAAGAAAGCCATAAATATGTCGAAGACGGCTGAGGTGATTCAGAAAAGTGATGAAGCGCCCAGTGTCTTTTATGACCGATTATTGGAGGCATACCGCTTGTATACCCCCTTTAATCCGGAAGCCACTGAGAATTCCCGAATGGTAAACTCTGCCTTTGTCAGCCAAGCCTACGGAGATATTAAGCGCAAGCTACAAAAGTTAGAAGGGTTCGCAGGAATGTCCATCACCCAACTAATGGAGGTAGCGAACAAGGTGTATATGAACAGGGAATCAGAAAGTAAGAAAGAGGAAGAGCGCAAGATGCGTAAGAAGGCGGATATGCTAGCGGTAGCGATCGCAGGCGTAGATAGACGGGGCCCAGATAGAGGCGATAGCAAGTGGAATAGGGAACCCCTGAGTAGGAATCAGTGTGCGTATTGTAGAGAAGAAGGGCATTGGAGAAGCGAGTGTCCAAAAAGAGAGCAGTACGAGAGAGACCAACCCAGGGCAGGATATGGAAACTTTAGAAGTAGAGCAAGAGGTAGAGGAGGTCCCAGAGGGAGTAATGGTAATGACAGAGGTAGTGTTAGGGAAGACAGATATTATCCCGCAGCGCAAAGGTCCCACGATAGAGAAGATAGGGACTTTGTAGGATTGGCTGACACGGTCATGGATGACTATTGATACCGACCGGGCTCCATCCCCCTTGGCCGAGCGGAGCCTATGGTTGATGTATCAATAGGGGGGAAAAGGAGTGCATTCATGATTGACACTGGTGCTGAACATTCGATGGTGACTGACCTAGTTGCTCCTCCATCTGGAAGAACTATTACCGTAATAGGAGCAACTGGAAGGAGTGCTGCAAAACCGGTTCTTAAAAGTCGACAATGTGCATTGGGAGGCCACGTAGTGAAACATCAATTCCTTTATATGCCTGAATGTCCAGTCCAATTGCTGGGACGTGATTTGCTATCAAAATTACAAGCGCAGATAACGTTCCTACCAAATGGAACAACATCCTTAAAGTTTAATGGACCTTCAGGTATTATGACATTATCTGTACCAAAGGAAGAAGAGTGGCGACTTTATACAGCGTTGACTAGCCAAAACCCTAAGAGTGATGAATCCTTATTCAACATACCAGGAGTTTGGGCAGAGAACAACCCACCAGGACTGGCCCGCAATATTCCACCTATTCGAATTGAACTAAAGCTTGGGGTTTATCCAGTGAGCCTACGGCAATATCACATCCCGCAGAAGGCTAAGAAGAATATTCAATCTTATCTGGATAAGTTCATACGGTATGGTATCCTAAAATTCTGTACTTCCCCCTGGAACACCCCATTGCTGCCTGTTCAAAAGCCCGGTACAGATGAGTATCGCCCTGTGCAGGACTTGAGAGCAGTCAATGATGCGGTTGTCAGTATACATCCAGTTGTGCCCAATCCATATAACCTGCTTGCTTTAATTCCGGGCGGGGCTACCTATTTTACAGTCTTAGATCTCAAAGATGCCTTCTTTTGCCTCCGAATTGCCGCAGAAAGCCAATGTATCTTCGCTTTCCAATGGGAAAATGCTGTAACGGGCTCGAAACGCCAGATGACTTGGACAAGACTGCCCCAAGGGTTCAAAAATTCACCTACCCTATTTGGTTCAGCTCTAAGTCAAGACCTACTGGATTTCAAGTCTATCCCAGGAGAGTGTGTATTATTACAATATGTAGATGACTTGTTGATAGCCGCAGTCACAAGAGAAATATGTCAGCAAGCAACACACGATCTACTACACATTCTCTGGAAGGCAGGATACAAGGTGTCTTGGAAGAAGGCTCAGTTGTGTCTGCCAACTACAAATTGACTATACAAATTGACTATACAGTTATGCCTAAATCTGGTGGACATCGCTACCTACTAGTAGTTGTGTGCACCTATTCAGGCTGGGTAGAAGCATGTCCTACTCGTACAGAGAAAGCAGGAGAAGTTGTGAGATTCCTGCTACGAGAAATAATACCCCGATATGGACTACCCTGCTCTATAGGATCGGACAATGGTCCAGCCTTTGTTCATCAGTGTCTACAACAACGGACTCATATGCTTGGTATAAAGTGGAGACTTCATACGGCATATAGACCTCAGAGTTCTGGTAAAGTAGAGAGAATGAATAGAACTATTAAAAACCAGTTGCCAAAGATGTGTCAGGAAACCCAACTTAAGTGGAATGTTCTTTTGCCCATAGTTCTGTTGCGAATTCGCAGTACACCTACCAGAAGGATGGGTCTCTCTCCTTTTGAAATCATGTATGGGCGTCCACCTCCCGTACTTGGTAACTTAAGGGGGGATTTGAGTCAGTTGGGAGAGGGAATTACCCGGCAGCAGGTTGTAGAGTTGGGTAAAACTATGGAGGAGGTACAGAAATGGGTACAAGATAGATTACCTGTGAATATTTATCCCCCTGTTCATAGTTACCATCCAGGAGACCAAGTGTGGATTAAAGAGTGGAATAATATACCGTTAGGGCCTAAGTGGAGGGGTCCTTATGTTGTTCTTTTGTCTACCCCTACAGCGATAAAAGTGGCTGAAGTGACTCCGTGGATTCATCACTCCAGGGTTAAACCAGCAGCGGTAGATTCTTGGCAAGCTACACCAGATCCAGAGAATCCCTGCAAGATCCGGTTAAAGCGCACGACTCAGTCGGAGTGACGAGGAAACTTGTGGATTACAAATTTTATTGTTTCAGAGATTGGTAAGTGAGTGTTTAGACGGCCATAACAAAGCCTGTCCGCTCACCAACGTGTAATTTAAAAGCCAGGAAAGTCTCGAAGGGACCCCTGTGAAGACGAGCAGAACTCCATTCCCTGCAGCCCTTACATCCTGGAAGCTGAGGTGCCATCGCACGGACGAAGACTGAGGATGCAGCCAACGAAAGATGTGCTTATGATAATGTTTATTTATATGTCTTTTTATATTCAGAGGTACTGACACTCCTAGCTGTGAGGTTTGCATTAAGACTACAAGAACAGGTAATCATATTTCCCAGACCCTAATTTGGCATTCGCAATATGAGTGTAAAGGTGATGTGTCTAGGTGTAGATACTTAAATGTAGAGTATAGTGTATGCCATTTAGGAGTAGGAGAACCTAAGTGCTTCAATCCGGAGTATCAACCCCGTACAATTTGGTTGACCCTCAGGAATGGAGATCCTCAGGGGACCCTAATAAATAAAACAGTGTTAGAATCCGTACATTCTTCAGGTGTTCTGCTATTTGATGCATGTAAAGCGATATCAAGTGGTAGAAAGCCGTGGAATGTATGTGGGGATCTTAGATGGGAGAGAACGTATGGGTCTAATGATAAATATATTTGTCCCAGTAGTAAAAATAAGTATGTGAGTCCAATATGCCCAAATAGAGAATATAATTTTTGCCCATATTGGTCTTGTGTGGGGTGGGGAACTTGGGGACAGACAGCAGACAAGGATATGATTGTGACTAAGTTGCCTACCAATCCATACTGTAAGTCTATGGAATGCAATCCAGTCCATATTCTTATAAATAATCCTGACCAATTCTTAGATAAATATGGTAACTTATTTGGGTTTCAAATATATGGAACGGGTTTAGACCCTGGGACAATATTGTTTATAGGGATAGAGACCGATACTGTAACCTCCCAAACTCATCAGGTATTCCATTCTTTTTATGAAGAGATGAGTGTAGATAATAAGATCCCCCATAACGCTAAAAACCTGTTCATAGATTTAGCTGAGAGTATTGCCGGTAGTCTTAATGTAACCAACTGCTATGTGTGTGGAGGTACTAACATGGGAGACCAATGGCCTTGGGAAGCAAAGGAGGTAATGTCCGGTTCTGAGGCAGTTGAACAATTAATATCTTCACAAGCCGATTATCAGATGAGTGTTAGAGGTAAATCTGAGTGGAGATTAAAGACCTCCATCATAGGTTATGTTTGCATAGCAAGGAAAGGAATGATGTTTAATACTTCTGTAGGAGAATTAACTTGTCTAGGGCAAAAAGCGTATGATGATGATACAAAGAATACAACTTGGTGGTCGGCTTCAAATGTCTCAGAACCATCTAACCCGTTTGCAAGATATGCCAATTTAAAGGACGTGTGGTTTGATCTATCTATCACATCTAGTTGGAAAGCCCCAGCAAATTTGTACTGGATCTGTGGTAAGAAGGCCTATTCGGAGTTGCCACAGGACTGGGAAGGGGCATGTGTGTTGGGTATGCTCAAACCATCCTTCTTCTTGTTACCTATTGAAACAGGTGAGACTTTGGGTGTTAAAGTGTATGATGTGAATCATAGGAAGAAAAGGGGACCCATAGAGATAGGCGCCTGGGAAGATGATGAATGGCCTCCCCAGCGTATTATAGACTATTATGGGCCAGCCACGTGGGCAGAGGATGGTACTTTTGGATATAGAATCCCAATTTATATGCTCAACCGCATTATAAGGTTACAGGCGGTGGTTGAGATAATTACTAATGAGACCTCACAAGCGCTCAATCTTCTAGCGAAGCATAATACCAGGATGAGGACAGCAGTGTACCAAAATAGATTAGCCTTGGATTACCTATTGGCAGTAGAGGGAGGTGTATGTGGGAAGTTTAACCTGAGCAATTGCTGTCTTCAAATAGATGACGAAGGGCAGGCAATAGCTGAGCTTACTAGCCATATGGTTAAACTAGCGCATGTGCCTATTCAGGTATGGAAAGGGTATAATCCAAGTAGTTGGTTTGGTAACTGGTATGAGCAGTTTGGAGGGCTTAAGGCATTGGTAGGCGGAGTCATACTGATTTTAATGTTGTGTCTACTCCTGCCATGTCTTATTCCTTTAGTAGTTAGGTCTGTGCAAAGCCTGAAAGAAAATATAGCAGAAAGGAAGGCTACAGCACAGATAATGGCCATATATAAATATGAGGCTCTAAATCAGGGAGAACCAATGCAGGAAGAGGAGTGCTGAGGGATTCACATCATAGAAAAGTCTGATCTGGTTCATGGTAACCTGAGGTGTATGCAAACCAAGGTTAAGTGATGCCTCAAGTAATTGTGAAATATCAAGAGGCATCAAAGGGGGGAATGTGGTGGAATCTCGGTAAAAAAATAAATTTAGTAGGCCGAGATTACCACGTGGCATGTGTACGTGCATATGCTGACGTATCGGTCGGTTGGTTGCACGTGGCAAAGATACGATCAGTAGTGTACGGAGCATGTGCAAGAATACCGGATGTAGTATTCCCTTCCTCCATTGTGCTGGACAAGCCATGCGGTCAAGCAGGAAGTTAATTCTTATTTGTATTGATTGGTCAAGAGAATGTGCGGGTGGAGCTTAATATGGGAGGAGTTATGTGCCTATATAAGGAGCCTGCACTATTGTCCGGGGCTCAGAACTTGTTGTATTTTGGTGACATTAGTCCCTCTGAGTCCCGATCGGTGAACCGAATAAAGAATCTCTTCCTTCCTGAAGAAACCTGTGTCCATCTCTCTCTGTGCTTGGCTTCCGTCAGTTTCTCTGGTATCACACCCACTTAAAAACATCTTGTTTTGAGTTATATAATGAGGATGTTGGACTATCCAGGGAGGGATTTTTTTTTTTTAAAGCAACTACTAGGATACCTGTAACATCTGAATCTTCCACAAGAATTCAATATAAGGGGTAAATATATGTAAGGAATGTCTTGTGTTTTCTTTTATTTCATGGACTGTTTTGCAATTTGTTATATTTGTTTCTGTATGTCATTTATTTCTGTATTTTTGTACCCAGCACTGTGAATCCTTTTTGTCAGATTAAATGTTTACTTAATCAGCTTGTGTCTTTGTTCTCTATGAGTTCACTCTCCTAAGGAAAGTTTAGGTAAACACGTTACCAAAATGGTTGATTATATATGTCTGATCAGTAAAGTAAGGTTGTGATTCTATTATTCTACTGTGTGTGGGGTAACCTAAGATGCCCAGATATAAAGTCTTGGTGGTGGCAGTAAAGTGTGTACTAGGGTGTTAGTGTAGAAGGTATTGCAGGGGTTAATTTAGTGGTTACTGTGACTAGCAATAAGTAACCAGGGATCTGGTGTCATTAACCCTTTCACTTCCACACTCTCCCCACTGTATCGGCTGGGCCAATAGCCCACCTTAGTGACAAACTGCTTTGTACCTCCTGGGAAGAACCTGCATCTCAATGATGGTGGCACCCATCAGTTGATTTTTTTTCTTTTAAACTCAGACAGATGGTACTTAGACCTCACCAGCTGTATCGATCTTCAGCTACCAAGCTAAGAACTGTCCTTAGGTGTCCAGGCTAATCCTTTATAAGTTAAAGGGACACTATAGTCACCTGAACAACTTCAGCTTAATGTGGTTGTTTAGGGGAGTACAATAGCTCCCTGTAGCCTTTATGCATGGAAAACAATATTTCACATAAATAGCTTAGACCACACAATCACAGACACAGATTATTTTCTCAATGGGCTAGGCTTCTCAATGGGCTAGGCTGTGGTGTTTATTTAAAGCTTGAATGGGGGGCATACCACCATAACTTGAAACCGGTAACATTCACATAAACATTTCACTTTAGTTTAACTTTCACCATCACTTAATTGCCAGTCAGTCATAGCCAACCTGACCGCCTTTTATATACAACCATTTAACACATATCCTTTCTCAGAACCGGAGGATGACTTTGCCCCCAAGCTGCCAAACACCACTATATTAATTATAAAGAAAGTTAGCAAATAGGGGAGGGAGGGTGGGGTCCGTTCGTGCTTCTCCTGTCCTGCAAACAGCTAACAGGGATTGCGCTTGTGCTGCCACTAGTGATGTACCGAACTGTTCGCTGGCGAATAGTTCCCGGCGAACATAGCGTGTTCGCGTTCGCCGTGGCGGGCGAACACATGCGCGGTTCGATCCGCCCCTATTCGTAATCATTGAGCAAACTTTGACCCTGTGCCTCACGGTCAGCAGACACAGTCCAGCAAATTAGCAGCAGACCCTCCCTTCCAGACCCTCCCACCTCCTGTACAGCATCCATTTTAGATTCATTCTGAAGCTGCATTCTTAGATAGAGGAGGGAAAGTGTAGCTGCTGCTCATTAGATAGGGAAATTGATAGCTAGGCTAGGGTATTCAGTGTCCACTACAGTCCTGAAGGACTCATCTGATCTCTGCTGTAAGAACAGCACCCCAAAAAGCCCTTTTTAGGGCTAGAACATCAGTCTGCTTTTTCTTTTTCTTTTTTTTCTGTGTAATGTAATTGCAGTTGCCTGCCTGCCAGCTTGCCCAGTGCCACCACTCATATCTGGTGTCACAATAGCTTAAGCTTGACATTTAAAAACTATTTTTTTTTCACTGTAATAGATTGAATAGCAGTTAGTTGTCTGCCAGCTTCTGTGTCAGGCTCACAGTGGATACTGTGCCCACTTGCCCAGTGCCACCACTCATATCTGGTGTCACAATAGCTTAAGCTTGACATTTAAAAACCAAAAACGTTTTTCACTGTTATAGATTGAATAGCAGTTAGTTGTCTGCAAGCGTCTGGGTGTCAGGCCTTCAGCATGCACTCTCCAACCTCAGTAAGTGCACTTTGCCACTCATATCTGGTGCGACTATAGCATGCCTTTAAAAACAAAAAAAAGGTTTTTCACTGTAAGCTAATAGCAGTTAGTTGTCTGCAAGCGTCTAGGTGTCAGGCCTTCAGCGTGTACTCTGCCAACCTCAGCAAGTGCACTTTGCCACTCATATCTGGTGTGACTATGGCATGCCTTTAAAAACAAAAAAAGTTTTTCACTGTAAGCTAATAGCAGTCAGTGTCCATCAAGTGAGTGACAGGCCTTCAGCGTGTACTCTGCCAACCTCTGCCAGTCCACTTTGCCACTCATATCTGGTGTGACAATAGCGTGCCTTTAAAAACAAAAAACTTTTTTCACTGTTATAGATTGAATAGCAGTTAGTTGTCTTCAAGCGGGTGTCAGGCCTTCAGCGTGTACTTTGCCAACCTCTGCAAGTGTACTTTGCCACTCATATCTGGTGTCTCTATAGCGTGCCTTTACAAAGAAAAAAAGTTTTTCACTGTAAGCTAATAGCAGTTAGTTGTCTGCAAGCGTCTGGGTGTCAGGCCTTCAGCGTGTACTCTGCCAAACTCTGCCACTGCACAGTGCCACTCATATCTGGTCTCACAGTAGCTTGCACGCATAGTACCACTAATCAAAAAAAAATGACAGGCAGAGGCAGGCCACCCCGCAGGGGCCATCGTGGTCATGGTGCTGTGATTCCCTTTGCCCAGTTTTCAGAGGCCATGTACCCTGAACTTGAAAAGTTCTGAGGACATAGTTGACTGGCTAACACAGGACACCCAATCTTCTACAGCTTCCGCTCGGAACCTTGACGCACCATCCTCCTCCAGCTTAGCTTCGGGCACCTCTCAAGATACCACTCACCCGCCTGCCGCCACCACCAAAACTAGCACCACAGCCGCTTCACTTGGTATGTCAGAGGAGTTATTCACACATCCGTTTGAAGAAATGAGTGATGCGCAACCATTATTAGATAACAGGGATATGTCTCAGGCAGGCAGCATTACACACATGGACGTACAGTGTGATGATGATGATGTTGTACCTGCTGCTGCTTCCTTTGCGGTTGATGATGACGATGCGTCCATGGATGTCACGTGGGTGCCCGCTCGGCAAGAAGAAGAACAGGACGAAAGTTTAGATGGGGAGACAGAGAGGAGGAGACGAGTTGGAAGCAGGGGGAGGTCGTCGTAAGGAGCTAGTGGCACAGTCAGACAGCATGCATCAGCACCCGGGGTCAGCCCGACAGCACGCCAATCAACGCATGCTGTGTCCACCACCAGAATGCCGTCATTGCAGAGCTCAGCAGTGTGGCATTTTTTTGTGTGTCTGCCTCTGACAACAGCGATGCCATTTGCAACCTGTGCCAAAAGAAACTGAGTCGTGGGAAGTCCAACACCCACCTAGGTACAACTGCTAGGCACATGATCGCACATCACAAACGCCTATGGGATCAACACATGAGTACAATCAGCACGGAAACTCAAAGCCGCCATCCTCCTCCTGGTCCAGCATCTTCAGCCACGTCAACCACTGCTGTCCTCCTTGCCCCCTCTCAACCATCCGCCACTCCGTCTCCCGCCTTGAGCAGTTCCCGCTCATCTGCCCACAGTCAGGTGTCTGTCAAGGACATGTTTGAGCGTAAGAAGCCAATGTCAGAAAGTCACCCCCTTGCCCAGCGTCTGACAGCTGGCTTGTCCGAACTATTAGCCCGCCAGCTTTTACCATACAAGCTGGTGGAGTCTGACGCGTTCAAAATTTTTTTAGCTATTGGGACACCGCAGTGGAAGGTACCCGGACGAAATTTCTTTTCACAAAAGGCAATCCCCAACCTGTACTCGATTGTGCAAAAGGAAGTAATGGCATGTCTGGCACACAGTGTTGGGGCAAGGGTCCATCTGACCACTGATACCTGGTCTGCAAAACATGGTCAGGGCAGGTATATCACCTGCGCATTGGGTAAACCTGCTGACGGCTGCCAAGCATGGAATGCGTGGCACTGCAGAGGAGTTGGTGACACCGCCACGACTTGCAGGCAGGCCTGCTGCCACCTCCTCTACTCCTCCTACTCCATCCTCTTCCATAACCTCCTCGGCTGAGTCCTCTTCTGCTGCTGCGTCTTGCTCCACATCAACGGCACCCCCCCCCCAGCTCCCCAGGTCATATTCCACATCCCGGATACAGCTGTGTCACGCCGTCTTGGGTTTGACTTGCTTGAAAGCAGAGAGTCACACCGGACAAGCACTCCTGTCCGCCCTGAACGCACAGGTGGAAAAGTGGCTGACTCCGCAGCAACTGGATATTGGCAAAATGGTTTGTGACAACGGAAAAAATTTGTTGCTGCGGAGTCAGCCACTGGATATCGGCAAAGTGGTTTGTGACAACGGAAAAAAATTGTTGGCGGCATTGAAGCTGGGCAATGCGACACATGTGCCGTGCATGGCACATGTGTGTAATCTGATCGTACAACGTTTTGTGCATAAGTACATAGGCTTACAGGACGTCCTGAAGCAGGCCAGGAAGGTGTGTGGCCATTTCAGGCATTCCTACACGGCCATGGCGCACTTTGCCGATATCTAGTGGCGAAACAACATGCCAGTGAGGCGCTTGATTTGCGACAGCCCGACACGTTGGAATTCAACACTCCTAATGTTCGACCGCCTGCTCCAACAAGAAAAAGCTGTTAATGAATATTTGTATGACTGGGGTGCTAGGACAGCCTCTGGGGAGCTGGGATTTTTTTTGCCACGTTACTGGACGCTCATGCGCAATGCCTGTAGGCTCATGCGTCCTTTTGAGGAGGTGACAAACCTAGTCAGTCGCACCGAAGGCACCATCAGCGACATCATACCATTTGTTTTCTTCCTGGAGCGTGCCCTGCGAAGAGTGCTGGATCAGGCCGTAGATGAGCGTGAAGAGGAAGAGTTGTGGTCACCATCACCACCAGAAACAGCCTTATCAGCATCGCTTGCTGGACCTGCGGCAACGCTGGAAGAGGATTGTGAGGAAGAGGAGTCAGAGGAAGAATGTGGCTTTGAGGAGGAGGAGGAAGACCAACCATAACAGGCATCCCAGGGTGCTCGTTGTCACCTATCTGGTACCCGTGGTGTTGTACGTGGCTGGGGGGAAGAACATACCTTCAATGACATCACTGAGGAGGAGGAACGGGAAATGAGTAGCTCGGCATCCAACCTTGTGCAAATGGGGTCTTTCATGCTGTTGTGCCTGTTGAGGGACCCTCGTATAAAAAGGCTGAAGGAGAACGACCTGTACTGGGTGTCCACGCTACTAGACCCCCGGTATAAGCAGAAAGTGGCAGAATTGTTACCGAATTACAAGTCGGAAAGGATGCAGCATTTGCAAAATAAATTAAAAAGTATGCTTTACACAGCGTATAAGGGTGATGTCACAGCACAACAGGAATCTAACAAGGGAGGAGGTGGAAGTCATCCTTCTCCTCCCACGACCACGCCGGCAAGGACAGGAAGCTTTAAAGACGTGTTGTTGATGGAGGACATGCGGAGCTTTTTAAGTCCTACGCATCGCCACAGCCCTTCGGGATCCACCCTCAGAGAACGACTCGACCGACAGGTAGCAGACTACCTCTCCTTAACTGCAGATATCGACACTCTGAGGAGCGATGAACCCCTTGACTACTGGGTGTGCAGGCTTGACCTGTGGCCTGAGCTATCCCAGTTTGCGATAGAACTTATGGCCTGCCCCGCTTCAAGTGTCCTGTCAGAAAGGACCTTCAGTGCAGCAGGAGGTATTGTCACTGAGAAGAGAAGTCGCCTAGGTCAAAAAAGTCTAGATGACCTCACCTTTATTAAGATGAATGAGGGATGGATCCCGAAGGGACTGACACTGGGCGATACATTCGACTAAAAAAGGCCTGATGAGATGAGTTGCCTTGGGCTAAAAATGGTCCATACGCTGCTGTATTTTAGCTCTGAATGCCGGTTGAGTTGCGTGACTTATCCGCCACCAACTAGGGTTCAAGCAGCAATGTTTTAGGGCACTTTCTGCCTGGGAAACAAACATCAATTTTTATGGCCGCTGCTACAGCAGCGGCTGCAACAATACCTAATTTTTCAGGCATGTGTACATGCCTAATTTTTTCGGCCCTCTGGTGCTGCACTGTGGCTTCAAAAACCAAACCAAAAAAAAAGGCACATAGTGACCCTATGTAGGGGGAACAGTCCCTATTCTGCTCTGTGTCAGTGTGTATCAGGGATCATTAGGATAGGTGTCAATCCATATCTGCCAAGTGACCCTATGTAGGGGGAACAGTCTCTATTCTGTTCTGTGTCAGTGTGTATCGTGGTCTCTGAGGACAGGTGTCAATCCATACCTGCCAAGTGACCCTATGTAGGGGGAACAGTCTCTATTCTGCTCTGTGTCAGTGTGTATCAGGGGTTTTGAGGACAGGTGTCAATCCATATCTGCCAAGTGACCCTATGTAGGGGGAACAGTCTCTATTTTGCTCTGTGTCAGTGTGTATCAGGGATCATTAGGATAGGTGTCAATCCATATCTGCCAAGTGACCCTATGTAGGAGGAACAGTCCCTATTCTGCTCTGTGTCAATGTGTATCATGGTCTCTGAGGACAGGTGTCAATCCATATCTGCCAAGTGACCCTATGTAGGGGGGAACAGTCCCTATTCTGCTCTGTGTGAGGAGGAGGAACGGGAAATGAGTAGCTCGGCATCCAACCTTGTGCAAATGGTGTCTTTCATGCTGTCGTGCCTGTTGAGGGACCCTCGTATAAAAAGGCTGAAGGAGAACAACCTGTACTGGGTGTCCACGCTACTAGACCCCCGGTATAAGCAGACAGTGGCGGAAATGTTACCGAATTACAAGTCAGAAAGGATGCAGCATTTGCAAAATAAATTAAAAAGTATGCTTTACACAGCGTATGAGGGTGATGTCACAGCACAACGGGAATCTAACAGGAGAAGAGGTGAAAGTCATCCTCCTCCTCCCACGACCACGCCATACCTGCCAAGTGACCCTATGTAGGGGGAACAGTCTCTATTCTGCTCTGTGTCAGTATCAGGGATCCTTAGGATAGGTGTCAATCCATATCTGCCAAGTGACCCTATGTAGGGGGAACAGTCTATTCTGCTCTGTGTCAGTGTGTATCAGGGGCTTTGAGGACAGGTGTCAATCCATATCTGCCAAGTGACCCTATGTAAGGGGAACAGTCTCTATTCTGCTCTGTGGCAGTGTGTTTCAGGGATCCTTAGGATAGGTGTCAATCCATATCTGCCAAGTGACCCTATGTAGGGGGAACAGTCCCTATTCTGCTCTGTGTCAGTGTGTATCAGGGTCTCTGAGGACAGGTGTCAATCCATATGTCGAGGTGTCAATATGTCAGGTGTCAATCCATATCCATTGTGATTTAGGAATGTTAGGTAATTTCTGCCCTTTATGGATTAAAACCAGACTCATCAACTGTGTAATTTTCCATGGGAATTTTGCCATGGATCCCCCTCCGGCATGCCACAGTCCAGGTGTTAGTCCCCTTGAAACAACTTTTCCATCACTTTTGTGGCCAGGTTTTAAAATTCGCCTGCCCATTGAAGTCAATGGCGGTTCGCCGGTTCGCAAACGTTTACGGAAGTTTCCGTTCGCGACATCACTAGCTGCCACCTTTTATTTTTACCTGGCTTCCCGCGCTTAGCTGGCTCGCGGCCAGCAACCAATCCTCAGCCAGCTCTTGTCCCCAGCAACAGCTGTGTCACTTAATCTGCCCAGCTACTTGTCCCACTCTGCCCAACAACCTAACCAGGGGTCATGAGCTCTAAACTTTCCCTGACTGTACTAACCAGACAAATTAACCCTCTATTGCCACAGTGCTTAATGCCTGTGGCATCTTTTTCATGTAAACTAGGAACACCTCAAGTGGCAGTCAGATGGCCACCAGAGGGACTTCCGAGTTAAGTGCTGCCTAATTCACATTCATCACGTCATCTTCACGCTTGGCTTAAAACATCAAATGTGCTATCAGGACACAGGATGCACTCTAAACATGCCTCCTGTGTCCTGTAGTAACCCAGAGCCTATCAGCAATCAGAGCAGACCGTGTGGGAGATCTCCTGCACACACAGCATCGTCTCAGGCTGACAGGCTGAAGACCAAGCAGGAGGATCTACTTACTTCAAACAATAAGTAAACTTATTTTAAAAATTGAGTTTGTATGAGAGTGTGTAAGTGATTGAGTGAGATAGATTGAAACAGATATAGAGTTAGATAGAAAGATAGAGTGTGTATATGTTTAACAATATTTATTTACAATGTGTGTGTTTGTACACAAACACTATACATAGAGATCTCTATACAGGCATACCCCCACTTTACATACACTCACTAAGTACAATCGCGAGTACAGACATTCCCGTGCCTCTTCTGTCCGCGAGTTAACAGGAAATGGAAGGTTCTATTCTCGCCTGGAGCAGCTCAGTTCAGTGTCTTTGCGGCAAGAACTTTTCACACCTCAATAGAAATCTGCAGTTGCAGTATTAGTTATGCCTGTAAATGACTATTGCAATGAAGTACATGCATTGGGAAGTGAAAAAAAGGTATTGCTTCACTTTAACCCCTTAAGGACACATGACATGTCGTGATTCCCTTTTATTCCAGAAGTTTGGTCCTTAAGGGGTTAATTACATTTTTGTTTTACACAATGTCCCATTGTGTACTTAAAAGTGGGGTATGCCTGTATAGTGTTTGCATACAAACTTTTGTCTTAGGAGGGTTGCGGTAGGACGGGGCGGGCATTGACAATGAGCTGAGCGGTAAGTCAGCTCGCGAACGCGTACATGCGCGGTAGAGCGCTGTTCATTCGTAGAGCAGCATTCAATGCAGCTCTTTGAAGAACCAGATTGGTGCAGCGCGATGTCGCGCATGCGCAACAGAGCGACGACTCGTCTGATTGAGACAAAAAAGGCAGTGTGGGCAACCGAGGAGCTCGGCGCTGGAAGAGAGGTAAGTTTATATGATAAAAAGCACTCATTTATTTATGTTTAATGGGAAACTAAAATAAAAGCAAGAAAGAAGGCTAGGGGACCTGTCTTTCTTGCTTTTATATGTTGAATATAGTGTTCCTTTAACTAGGTGGAAATAAGGGGGAAGTAATCAAAATGTAACCATTTGCTTCTGAATTACTTTTCTATATAGGACAAATATCCAGATGTAATGCTATTTCAAACTAAAAATATTTTTATAAGGGTTCTAGCATGAAGGGGAAGAGAACAAAGTGCGGTCACCAATGAGGTTCAGTACCATTACAAGTCAGTGAAAGATTTGGTATTTAGATAATAAATTGATGGAAGTGTGATAGGGTAATTATTATACATTGTTTAAATAACTATGTAGACAGAATCTCCCTATGGAACTTCACATAATTCCAGCATTGATCTAAACAAAGGTGTATGGTGGAGTGACACACCCCTTTCCAATACAACAGTGTTTGGCCACATTTAGAATTTAAGCAGCCAGATTTTATCTAGTGGTAGAGGTTGTGGTATGGTAAAATAAGAGTAACTGGACTGTCATTGAATTTTACCATCACTGGATTTTCTTCCCATATTGGGCGAAAACATAAAACAGGTGAGAGGTGTGGCATTCTTTAGGCCTCTATGGCAGGTTTCCCAAACTTGCTTAAAAATGAAAAAAAAAAATCAATAGACACCATACGCTGAGAATATTTCCTTTTATTGAATATTACACATTAGTTATCGCCATATGAAAGTTTATCTGCAGATGTGCCACCCCCCCCCTTTACACCCCAAATATAGATTGCTCACTCATACAGAAAAAAAAAAAGACAACTTTGCATGGTAGCCTAAAACAGTTACATATAAGAATTCTTGCAAAGCATTTAAACTCAACACTGCAGTTTATTATTGAAAGTTTACAATAGGTCCATGGAAATTATATCCAAAAAATGCATCTACTATGACAAGTAGACCATTCCAACTTGTTGCCGTTGCATGCTTCTTATCGTACATAGCAATAAACATTATTGCTTGATTTCCCATTCCACATTCTACAGCAACCTGACAGTTTTCCCTGTTACTGTCAGGTAATCTTCATCCGCAAGAGCATGCAATGCTTCATCAAACATATCTTTGGTAACGGCCTGAAAATGAAAAAAATTAAATAAAATGAGTTACTATTTTTTTTAGCAGCATTCATTTTACACTCCAACGCTTGGATTCAAAAGTAGACCCGAGTACAAAGACTATTGAAAGATTTCTTAAAATATGTAAAAACTAGTCCGACATTTCAAACTTACTGCATCAGACTGTCCACGGAGATCCTCAAACAACTGCTGATATTTTAAGGCAGGAGTCTTGCCTTTAGATTGAATAAGCTTTTTCAGAGCTTGAGCCAATTCCTCTTTTCGCTTACGTGCAGTTGCACTCATTCCTAAATAATATGAAGGAAGGAAAAAAAAAAAAAAAACCGTTAGAATGCTTCTGTTCCACCATTTCTGGCTATTAAGCTTTAATGAACAAGTACCAGTACCATTACAAATTTTAGCTAAACTGAACGAGAAGCCAAGGCTGTTTTACTATTTTAGCTAGTCCTGAAGTTTAGGGCGCAGTAAGGTATTACAATTAGTGGGCAAAAAGGGAAGGGGGCCATAGAGAACGGAATTATACTTGTAGGGACAGCAAGGAGAATTTACTGTTTGACGGCAAGTACATTGGGCGACATGGAAGAGAAAATTTCAGCCCTACCTTTAGTATAGGACAAGATCTGGACTATATACATACACCTTAAGTCAGACAGTGTTTGAAAACCAACAGTTAGTCTATGGTCTTCCCTACTTCACACAATGCAGTATCATCATCAAACCTACTGTCAAATTAAATTACTGTTTGAGTATGTATATGGCATTCGTATCCGGTCATATAGTAAAGGCAGAGACGGAGTTTTCTTATCTTTTGCAGAAACTTCATTTAACAAAGAATCTATTACTTTCAAAATGTGATAAAAGGGATTGTTATCTTAAAAAATATTGGTGACTGTTCTTTAAATCTTTTCATATCAACATAGAAAGCTTGCATTGACACAGTTTAATCCTAAGGTAACTATGCAAATAAAGCTGGAAGAAGGCAATTATATTTATATGAAACTAGATTTAGTTCTATCTATTATAGTCAGTCCCACTAAAATGGTGAAGGCTCTGTATTAATCACCTGTTGTGAGAATGGCGATATCCACAATTCCAGTTCTTGGGTCTGTGGCAGACTGTTTTAATGCCTCACGGTGAAGTCGTTTGGCCTCTTCCACATCAATAGTTTCAACTTTCTGGGAAAACCGTACTTTTGCATGAGCTTCTGATAAGCGGATAAGAGACTCCAGTTGTCTGGGATAAGCAGTGACCATTCCACGACCACTTCCAATTTTTCTCATGTCTACATAAGCCTAGAAAAACATTAAATGCTTGTTAAAATACACCAAAACACAAGAGTCTTTGAAAAAGGAGAAGTATAGGGTAGTGGAAGTTGGTATGTACAATTAAAACAAACTTTTAATAGGTATGTACTAAAAAACTCTAAAGGTAGAGAGAACACAATCTAAAGGAGGGTAGAGAAAGATATACCTTAAGAGCTGTAGAGTGACAAAAAACAGCTATATAGTGGAGGTATCTTATATTATACTGTATTATAGCTAAATCTAAGGCTCTCTCTTCCTCCTATAATCTAAAACTGCTAGCGGTACAATGAAAAAAATAAATGAAAAGGAGAAAACCATCTATTAGAGTCAAATAACGTGATATAATAAGCGTGCAGATCTAATGTTTAGATGGCGTCGTAGATCTGCACACTTATAAGATTTATGGAACACCTCAATGATATAAAGAAATAGATTGAAACACATTCAC
The DNA here is from genome assembly GCF_036172605.1 of Pelobates fuscus. Classification (NCBI taxonomy): domain Eukaryota; kingdom Metazoa; phylum Chordata; class Amphibia; order Anura; family Pelobatidae; genus Pelobates; species Pelobates fuscus. The sequence goes on from NC_086320.1 coordinate 99,686,333, forward strand.
TGCCACGACATTGCAACAAGTGCCCTAAATTTAGTTTTAAAAACCTTTCATTTGTTTTAATGAAATAGGTCACACCGGATGAACGGGGAGAATCGACCTGATGGGCAAATTGAGAATGGAGGATTTTTGGATTTACTTACTTAACACATTACACCCAAATTTGTTATTTTTGCAGTGCATATAGTGATTACAACTGGCTCTAGGTACCCCAATGGCATTCCTTGAGCTGCTTGGCATAGATAACAAGTAGGGTAATTGCTAGACAGTGCACATTTTTTAGTATAATAGGTACAGGATAAGGTTACATGCGGATAACACACTCTTTTTAAGTGTGTAAGCTTTGTATAAAATAAAGAAGCAGGTTCAAGATTTCCCTGTCGCATAGGTTTAACTCAAACAGTAGGAACATGCTAACACAATAAACGATGTAGGGTCAAAAATTACAGGCTACTAAGTGAACAAGGCTGAGCTAGTGTGCCCCCCTCAGGAAATGGGGAGTCTCTAACAAGCTGTGCACACAGTATTAATTTTAGACTACACCTCAAAGATCGCGCAGTTGCTATCTAGTTAATTAAGGCATATTCAGACAATATTGAAATAGCTAGCAATATGCTTTTGACAATGCATGAGAGGTGAAGTAAATAAATGGCATGCAGATAAAGCAAGGTAGACAATCTGGGGAGAGACTAGCTAACATGTTTAAAACACAATATTTTATCAGAAAGCTAGTTAGCCTTAGATGAGCCACATAAGCATTCACTGTTGTCTGGGGTTCGCTCAAGTGTCTCTCCAGTGTCCTGCTGCCCGGTACAGTCCATATGTTTGGTAAGTGGCGTGGCAAAGTCGATGCTGTGTAATGCCCGGTTCTCGGCACAGCCAGAATGTGTCGGTTAGCGTTTCCATCATCCGACGCCTTCTCTCAGGAGGCAGCTTGGGTTCGCCATTGGGATTCCGCAGGTTGCCGCCATACAATTGGATCAACAGGTTTAGTGCTTCATAGGTAAGATTGTCAGTCCTGGACACTTGGTTTACCAGGCTTAAACTAAGGGAGTATGGGCCTGGCGCTGACGTGTCTTGGGACTGTACGCAGAGAGTCTCTATCAGCCGACGCCTTCTCTTGTGGGACAGTGAGCATTGGTCGGGGTGATGTTAAAGGCTGCGGTAGCGGTGAGCAGTGTGAAGACATCCTTCCAGCCCCAGGCTGTTTTGTAGGCCTGCATCTCTGTGCCACAAACTCTAAAACTACTGGAGCTTGAGTTGCTACCCCTCTCGGGGGCAATGGAGGGCCTGCTGGACTTTGGCCGCTTGCGGCGATAAAGCCTCCATATGCGTGTGGACGATGCATCCGGGTCTTCGCCCTTTTGGCCTTCAGCCCGGGTGGGCTCTGTGGTTTGGGTGTGTGTAGGTTGCCTGTCGCTGTGCCCGAGGGTACCCTTCCCTGCCCCCTCTTACCCGCCGTCTGTGCAGGTTCCTGAGTGCTTTGTGCTGCTCTTATGCGGTCATTGAGTTGTGCCCAGAAGCGGCTGAATATCGCGTTCAGGCGCCGAGCGGTGTCTCGTCGGATCATCTTTAGCTGTAGCTGATTGTTTGCAAACAGCGTGTCGGCTGCCGCCATCTTGGGGGAGCTGTGTGGGTGCCGGCGCTGCTTTATCTCAGCTTCGCATCCCCGTATAGCTGGTGGTTCCGGACACACTTTGCAGACCGGGATGACCCCCGCCGGTCCAAAGGGGGGGGGGGTAGGGGGTGAGTAGCGTGGAGGTTCCATGCGCAGGGTTACCCGCGAGGAGAGCGGCCGCCTCTCCCCTACAGGGTCTCAAGTAGGCCTCAAGTTGCTGGTGCCGGTTCCCGGTAAGTAGTGGGTTAACAACTGGTATCCATCGCTTTGTCCGGGTGTCCCCCAAGTTTCTATCACCCTCCAGGTGCTGTGCGTGCATGTTTTTGGGGGTTTTTGCCCCGAATTGTGCCATTGTGCTCAGGAGCTCTGTTGCAGCACGTCCATGCAGCCTGGAAGCCAGGCTCCGCCCCTTGGTCTATTTTTTTTTTTAAATACATTTTTGTAGTTTATTGATTTTTATTCCATATACATTTTTGTAGTTTATTGATTTTTATTCCATATAACATTTTCATTATTCTAATTATATTTTTACATTTATCCTTCCTCTTTCTCAATAGGTATACTTTCTCTTGTACTGAGATGTACTCACAATCTTCATTTTAACACTTGAAGCCTGAAAAATCTCTCACACACACAAAAAAAAACTCATTTAATTTTGGTACTGTTGGTTATGACACTTCTAACGATTGTTTAGATCTATTTTAGAACATGAAAGTTGTTTTCAATTATTTTTTATGGCATATTCTATATATCTCATATTTAGATTTGACCATTTATCACCATTTGCTTTTTTCTGTTTGGATATTTGAGCAATATAATCTTCAGCTAGACTGGACTTTATAAAGAAAGCTCCAGGAATACTTTTGGACCGATAAGAGCACTTTGGAAATGGACCGTGATTAACTGTTGGACTAAACACTGTGTAAAAGACAAAGTTTCCGTTGGACCGCATGTGCGTTCCAATGCACCTAAAGGAAGAGATCGGTCCGGCGGACGCGAGTATGTACGTTCCACGACTAGGCTGAATGAGTAACCATCTAAAGCCGACACCTCCAACCGGGATTGGCTGATGACCCGGGAAAAGATTGTCAGGCTATTTATGTAGACATTTTGGTAGGACACACTTATGCTGCTAATATCCATTGTGATATTGTGCCCCTGAGGAAGTCTGGAGACCCAGATGAAATGCGTAGGGCTGCTCAATTGCAAGGTTTATTTATTGATTTATTTAATTACCATTGTGGACTTTTAATAGATTTACAAAAGGACTACCTGCACAAGCACTTTCAGTAATAAGAACCTTCTGCACATCAGCACTTTTGCATCTAACAAGGGGGTGTTTCCGGTTCCCACTGGGTCCGCTTGTTTTGTCCTAATTGTAAGTTTTTACTAATAAATCGCCACATATTTTGTGTCCCTTTTCCACATATATCTGCTTCATGCTACATCGAGGAAATCTCCAAATCTCAAGTATCTGAGAAGTGTCTGATATTATTCATAATCTAGTGAGTGCAACCATTAACCATTCGTTGCACTTACATTTAAACTGTGCTACTCTATGTAGGTTTTCTTTCTCCTTCAAATTGTAGATATTTTGTCTTTTTATGACGTTTTTGTAAGAACATTGAGGAGTTCTGCTTATTCTACAGTGGTATACACACACATCTATATATATATATATATATATATATATATATATATATATATATATATATATATATACACACACACTATATTATATATATATAAAAATATAAATAAATTCCTTTTATTTTATCACCATAGTGGTATTCGAAACAGTCATTTGTGGGTGTGTGTGTGTTATCAAGTTTTGTATTATAACAATAGCTGTTAAATTAGTTTGGCTATCAACTTAAAAAGATTAAAAAAACATTACCTCAATGAGAGCTTGGCCCGCTTCCTCACTAAGTCGAGGAATTACATAGGTGCGAGCATACGCAATGTAATCCTTCAACACAGCCATATCCATGTGCTCTTCTTTTAGCTGTTCTTCACTCTGGTAGTATAAGGCTACAAGATGGTGCGCTAACCGGCGATCGTACGTTTCATCTTGAGGATCCAGCATCAAAAAAATCAAGTCAAATCTTTAACAAAAAAAAAAAAAAAACCCACAAACATGAATTTAAATATGAAAGAACACCAAAACAGAAAAATAAAGCAGACAAGGACACAATTTACAGCACATCACCAACACCTTATAGCACCTGGCTTACAACCATTACAAGTAAAATGGTCTTGTGAAATTCTCCTAAAATATTACATTGAAAATTTTAATGTGTTTAAATCTATTTTAGGAGGATATTTCTAAGAATCTAACTTTTTGTACAGCTATTTGTCAAAGCTAGGTTCATATAAAATCAATAGGCTAAACATTTCAGCTATAACAATACCTGGACAATAATGTATGAGGAAGCTGGATATTTTCAATAGTGGTTTTCTTTGGGTTCCACTGCGACTCCACTGGATTTGCAGCAGCCAAGACTGAAGTACGGGCATTCAACTGACAGATAATTCCAGCCTAAAATAAATAAAACAAGCATACATAATTTAGTGGAGTAAACACACACTGACGCCAAAATGGTTGAACTATACTTATAAGCCAGGAAACTCCGCTCTGCTTAACAACTGAAAGATTTTTGTTGATATTGGCATTAAAAGAGACACTCCAGACCCCTAATGCACTTAAGCTTGCTGAAAAGCTTTGTGTGTCAAGAGTGAGCCCTTTTTCTCATTTTTACAAATCATGCAGATTTATATAGAAATTGACACTTTTATGAACTAACCTGGTTACACCCCACTGAGTTCCAAGCAGACAACATGTTCAATTACTCCCTGGTTTGATTAGCTCAGAGGAACTCAAGAGGCAGCAATTGCCCAGGGCACCTGCCTTGCAAAGACTTCTCATCGAGCTGCATTGGGAAGTCTGATTGGACAACCACAGAAAGTCTGGGTGGGGTTAGAAGAGGAGGGCTTGCAAAGACAGCAGACAAATGAACAGGTTTTACAAGTTCTTTTTAGATATAACCTCAATGATAAAATGCATAATTAAAGGCATGCATGTTCACATTGGGTATATATACTAAACAATGATTATATATTTAGGAAGCAGTGGAGTGTCATATATATATATATATATATAATATACACACACACACAAAAAAAATAAGCCTGCAAGGATGTTAACTTCAGCAAGTTGAACTCATTTAGGGGAATGGAATGGTTCTTTAATGGATAAGTTATACTGTTGCCTTTAGTAAAAATTATTTTCATATATCACAACATTTTGAGATTCTTCTGACCTTCACCAAGTAATCAAGAACCAGGGTAAGCAACTGCAAGTCATCCATTAGTGTTTTTTTTTTTTTTTTAAATAAATATGTAGGTGCAGCAAGGATACACTTTCAATTATAATCATAATATAATCCAAGATTGCAAAACAGCAATGAAAACAAATTAATCCATCAATGGCCTTACCTTTGCAATTGAGAGGGTTTGCTGCTCCATTACTTCATGCAGCACAGACCTGGTACTCTCATTCATTTTGTCGAACTCATCAATGCAGCATATACCATTGTCGCTAAGAACCAATGCCCCAGTTTGCAGAACCAGCTGCCTGGTTTCTGGGTCCTTCATGATATAAGCGGTTAAACCTACAGCACTGGAACCTTTCCCTGATGTATATTGTCCTCTGGGCACTAGATTATACACATACTGGAGGAGCTGGGATTTACTTGTGCCTGGATCTCCACACAGAAGGATATTGACTTCTGCGCGGAAATTGCCTCGTCCCGTGTGACTGAAGTCTTTTCGGGTACCTCCAAACAGCTGCAGCAAAATACCCTGGAAAAAAAATTAAGTAAATAAATATGACTGCCATTTACCTGGATTGAAGAAGACAAAAGAGTGTTAAAGTTGTGTGTTTGGGGATGCAAGTGCTGATGAGAAATAGATTAATATGTTTTTAGTTTAGAGAACTTTATCACTTAGATCAGTGGTTCGCAACCCAATCCTCAAGTGCCGCCAACAGTCAAGGATTTAGGGATTACCCAGTGGTGTCCAAGGTATTTTTAGAAGAGAGAAAAAAAAAAAAAACTTTAGACACAACAGGGTAATCCCTAAATCCTGGACTGGAAGGGGGTACTCGAGGACTGGATTGGGAACCCCTGACTTAGATGAACAATAAGCACCCAACACTATACTGCTTAGTTCTCCACACATTTCCTCCTTCCCCTGTTCTTAATTTCCCTTTTCCTTCATAATCAATTTATAGTTAAAATGTCTCATTTATAGAAGGGTTATAAAGATATTCATGTGTCTGCCAGATATATTTCATGAACTCACACTCTTCTTTAATACTTTTTAGTGTATGTGTGTGTTAAACACTGACCTATTTATAACTAACTGCATCTTTTTACCTGCCACTCTACAGTCTGAATTAAGAACTTTTATAGCAAGGTGGACATTCGGTGGTACAGACATTCCTGTTAATTTGTCTGGCAGAAAAACCTGCAATACAGTGTGCATTCAGAAATACAAATATATATATATATATATATATATATATATATATATATATATATATATATATATATATATATATAAAAAAAATACTGTTTTTTTTTTACTTTTGTTTCTCTCTAGTATTTATAGTTTCACAAAAGAAACTGGGGAAGAAAACAAAAAATATGTTTATATGAATTTTAAAGATACTCTTTGTTGTTGCCACATCCTAATGTTTTGCCAGAGACTTGGCCCACCACCCATAACCCTGAGCATGTAATTACTGCAGTTTTTAAGAAACTGCAATAATTATCTGTTAGGGTTAATTCCTCCTATAGTTTCTGTCTACCAGACAGCCACAAGAGGGACTTCCGGGTCTTTAGGTCGCCCTCACGCTATGCATGAGGACTTCCAGTGTCACCGGAATCCCCATATGAAAACATTGAATAATGCTTTCCCAATGTGGAAATCCTAATGCGAACGCGGCAGATTCGAGCCAGCGCTGAGGGACATTGTCGCTGGACCCGGGTAAGTGACAGAAGGGGGTTATCATCACCTTCTGCACCACATGAGGGGGAGGGGCCTTGACAGAGGGGAAAGCTATAGTGCCAGGAAAAAGTTTGTTTTCGTGGCAATATAGTTTCCCTTTAATAAAAGTATACCTCTCCAAGACAGAATGCTTTGTCATTGACATTCCTTGTGTTCACCCCTTTCTCACATAGGACGCCACTAACGTGATTGTCAATGCTCGTTTCCTGCCTTGTTCATTGTAGTGTTCATATGCGTGAAAAGTGTCCAGATTGCCGTTCTACAGTCCATAATTAATGTCTTAGACACACTCTTCTATCTTATGTCTAGCAACTCCCAAACATCACTGTCATTCTTCTCATTGGCTTCTGTTTAATTTAGGACTTGGATCAAAGTTCTTGTGGCTACTTACAAAGCTCCCCATATTCGTACCCATACTTAGCAGATATGCTCTTTTGTTTGCCAACTCCTGCTATTATCCCATTCTCGCAGCCCAGACTCAACTGCAGGAATTTTCCAGGTTGCCCCCTTCTTATCAAATGCCCTCTCACATTCAACTCTCCCAGCCTCTACAGTCTTCCAAAAAATAAATAAAATCCATAAAACGACTTCTTTAGTAAAGAATAACTTCATCTGATGTCTTCAATCTACTGTGGAACCTCCTCAAGAATACCCCTCCCATCCTTCAGGTGTGTACAGATCATTTTATTCCCTCAATTATCTTTGTGTATTTGTTCCTCATGCCTTTCGAATATAAGCTATTTTGGGCAGACCCCACTTCATCTAGTGTACCCATTTAGTAAACGTATTTTATTAGAATTAAATGTTAGCCTTGTTTACCTATTGTACAGCACTGCGGAATATGTTGGCCCTACATAAGTTTGTTTGTATATAAATAAAATTAAAAAACACCTTGCAAACTATGACCGTCAAAAAAATGCTTTTAGATGTAACTAAGCTTTCATACAATAAAAACATACCTTCTTGATGTCTTCATGTTCATAAATACTTGGAGCTATAGCAGCAGCAAGCCTTTCATATGCATCTGGTTTAGAAGCTAGTTCCTTTAAAAATTCCACACGCTGCTCAGTGAACAACTTCTGCTCTGTGTCTGCGTCAATGCCATGCAAGCGCTTTGAATCAGTCTTCCGATAATGAATTACATCAATGTGAGTCTTGTACACAGACTTTACATTACTGACCCTGGGGTTCACTCGCATTGGAACGGCTCTGTAGATCCCTATTGAGGGATGTGGAAGAGTTAAGAATTTAAGTTTACTAAGGAAATTAGAAAAACAGAAGAAAACTAGAACTGACACTTCAATTGTTATTTTAGGATTTTATGTATACACAAATGAAATGGTGATCTAGCATGGTGTACCTGTCACATTTACTCTGTCACCGGGCTGCACTTTGTCCACAAGGTCATTGTGACCATACAAGGCAATTGTGTGAGGGGTCTGACCCGCTGGCATATCCTCGGGGGACTCCTGCAATTTAATCTAATAGAGGGAAAGGAAAAAAAAAAAAAATTAAAAAAAATATATATATATATATATATATATATATATATATATATATAAATTAAATAATACAAATTTAAGGTTTTGAATGTAAACTGGATATATATCTATGTATATATAGATGTAAAAAAAAACATTAAATTCATATTTTGTAATACCTTTTTTATTAGACTAACAATTTTGCAATGACAAGCTTTTCGGGAGAACCTCCCTTTCTCAAGCCTAAAGCATTTCTGAGCAAAGACAACACAGAGAATTCAAAGTTGAGTTGTGATACAGGGGTTAAAGCGACATGAGTGCAGAAATTAGACAGTTTTGATGGAAAAGACACCATTCTTGCAGAGGGTCGTAAATATATTGTGCGAAGATTAGAGTGATGGTAGGGGGGAGGGAAGGGAGAGAGAGAAAGGGGAAAAAAAAGGCAAGCAAACAGTGCATAAGATGGTGCTAGGAGGGGTGAGTAAAAAATACAAACACACAATCAATATTAACTAACCATAGAGAAATAACAGTTTAATTCTGTTCACTAGACATACAAGAAATTGTTCCACACTAGCTTAGAATTTTTAGTAGGAAATCATGTAAAACAAGAGTATCCCAAAAAGTAACTAAATAGCTGGAATTGTGTCCACAGAAAAATAAATTACTATTAACTATACCTGAAATTGTAATAGTGACTTACCATCTGCTTATCTGAAAACATAGAGCGGTTGTGAATCAGAGCCATACTGTGTGTAGTGTTACAGTGTTTGCAGACAGATGGTTCTGCAATGCGACCACGGTCAATCTCCACTCTGGTAGAGAATGCGCACACCTGGCATTTAAAGAATGCTTCCTGCATTTCGGGAATTATTTGAGATGTTCGAATAACCATACCCCCAATTGTAATCAGCTGATCAATATCTGAAAGTCAACACACAGATTAAAAATAAAACATCTGTAAGAGTTTGCATGAACACAACATTATAGAGTAAAGCAAATGAAAACATACCTTCAGGGTTCAAGCATCTCATATTCCTGGTTTTTACAGCATTAAATGGGCGGACTTGAATCTGATGTTCCAAGATAGAATCAGGGTAGCGCTCAAAGAAAATCTCATTTGCAGCCATATCAAAGGTTGGAATAACTTCCTGTAAGCATAGCAGGTTAGATAACTTAATAGCATTAGAAGAAAGACAAACATAGCATTTTAAATTTCTCAAGCATTGATTTAGTACTAAGATAGCTAAATTGAACATTTCAATTGTACAATATGACATCCATACGGTCCTTCTTGCTGTCTAAAAAGCTGAAGATCCTGTAAACACCCTAACCACTTCAACTGACTAAAATAGCTATGGTGCAATTATTGCTTGGGAGCCAGGTACTGCATCACTGCCATATGATTTCATCCCCAAAAGCCAGTGTGTTATAACTGTGTTATAAGCCTTGAGTTATAAAAAAAACCTGATGATTTCTATTAAGATTGACACACAAACTTTTAAAGAAGAGAACAGACTAGAAAGCTGAAGTGTTTTACGTGTCTGGAATATTACTTTAAAGTGAACGTGTAGAATTTACACCACTGAATAAAACACTGAAAATCTCCTATAACACGTAGTAACCTTTTTTCCCTCCATGAGATAATACATTTTCATTGCAATTTCAATAACATTTAGAAAATGACGATTCAGTTCAGACAACACAAGTCAGAGCAAACATTGCAAATAGAGAGGAGAAATACAATCACGGCTTTATTTCTTTTCTTCTCTGCATGCATTCTCTATGGTGAATGCCATGTGCAAAGCGTACCGCTTATCAAATGATTGACAGAGAGCTCCCAGTTGCAGGATAAAGACGTGTTTATTTCTACATTTGTTTTATAACTTTATAAAAATTCTCTATTTCTATGTTTATTTTAATTTTTCATAAATATGTACTTGACAAACATAGGGATAAACAAACATAATACCAAAAATCATGGAATGGGACAGTTCCACCTTAAGAGATGTTCTACAAGTTCACAGAGGCTGAGAATCTTGGTTACATGAGGAAAATCTAATAGACCTTTTTGCAACTCATTTGCAAACAGTAAGTAAGGAGTCTGCATGCCTTGCCTTCAAGATGTAATAAGTATGTAAAATTCCATCTACAGATGACACGCATTAAAGAATTTCAATTCAGCTTTGCATAAAAAAAAGTTACCCATTACTTTCAAAATGGAATCAGTAAAATAGGGCCAGCTGATAGGGAGCGTTTTTATGCTGGATTGCTTATGGAAGACAACATACACTTGTGCACAAATCCCTTTCAGCTGTGTCGAGTGGATCAAATGCCTGTTTATGTATTAAATCAATTCGTTAAGCAATTGTGGAACCAGTAGATTTGTTCATCCATAGACTAGCCCTATTTCGATAATAAATACTACTCAGTTACAATTTATTAGTTCTTTGACAACTTAGAACTGTTATAATGGATTTTGCCTAAATGTGCAAATTCCTCAATCTCAGATGAAAAGTTTTATTATACCTATTAAATAAAATTTACACACACACACACACTTTATATCCATATCTGCAGCTATCCATTATTCCTTATAATTTTAGTGAAATAGCGGATGCAACATTTTGATAGATTAGTGTTTTGTACAAGGTACTGACAAAGAAAACCAGAAGATTCAGTGATTACCTGTGCATAGCAAACCAGTTGCCTATACAGATCTTGGTCAAATGTTCTCAGATGGTCACAGTCAATATTCAAGAATGGCTCCCCTATCATATTAATCTAAAATAAGAAAATGTAATGTTACAAAATACATTCTACAAGAGGTCTTTTAATTTTAAGAAAGGTTGCATCTATATACCTCCTCCAGTCTCTGCATGTAGAGTGGTTCATTCAGATCCAAGCCAATATTTTCCTCCTCTTTTGCATTAGGATCAATAAATCGCTGGATGAATCTCTAAAAAAAACAAAAACAAAAAAAAACATTTGAAGCATCCCAGAATATGTGAAACTGCCAAAAACCTCATTGTATTCACTCTGGTAAAATCGGTAGAAACTAAGTAGCATACTCTGTAAAAGGGAAGAATGTTATTAAAGGGTTACTAAAATCTTTATCAGCTAAAAAAATATTTAAAGTTCCCCTCTTCCCTTACTTCTGACCGCACACATGCGTACAGATACTGAGAGAAAGGTTTTGAGTTGCCCTTTAAAGCTTACAGTTTATTTCCCGACAAATGAACAATCTGCTTTTGCCAGCATTACCTAAAGTATACGTTAAAGGGTAAGATTATATGTTTTGCTTTGCATTTTATGTTTCAGAACTAAGCATTTCAAATATTAAAACCAGACTGAAATAGGAGGATAAAGAAAATACAGGAATTGACAAAGAGTGCAGGATGGGAAGTATTCACATTAGAGGACTTTAGTCACAACGTACAAAAACCTTTTACAAGCATTTACCTGGAATTTCTCTTTGCATGTAGTAACATTAACGTCTGTTCCCCAAATCACAAGTTTCTGTCCCACGTTTTGCTCACTTGTCACTAATTCTTCTTCAACAGGCTACAAAGATAAAAATACAAGTGGTTTATAGATACTAAACAATTCAGGAAACATAAGATTACAAAATATGCATCCACTACTAACCTGGTCTGATTGCAAATCCACCTGCTTCACTTTCCGAGCTGATCCGAGATCAGGTCTCTGTCTAGCAGGAGTTCCCCGAATGCCACTTCTCGGTGTGCCCTCAACTCTTGAGCTAGGTGTTCCATACGTCAATGGGGAGCTCATGTCAAGTTCACTGGGAAGAGCTTAAAATATAAAAAAAATAAACATTGTACATTAAAAATAAAAAAATACATTATAATTAATATTTATGTATAGACATTTTTATCTATTTTAGAAATGCCATTGTATTCTGGGGTCCAGTGTTCACAATCATGACACTTTGCAAACCAATCAAAATTACAGACACTGCAAAATTACTTTAGCATAAAATGTGATCTTTACCCAAATCCTAATCGATTAAAAAACAGGTATATGATATGTATATATTAAGGATCCCTTACTGTAAAATAAATACAACCTTCAGTGGTCATAACCAGACCATGCTCTGCATGACAAATTTATAAGGTAAATCATGCCCTGAATGTTTTCCAAACACTTTGAAGAATAGGGTTACCAACCGATTAATAAAGACCTGGGTGCCTACTAATCAACAAACATGCAGATAATGCAAATTGAGGAATTCAGCACCATTATTTATCTATACAGATGTTTTCTTTTTTACTAACCACACCATCTTGCTTTTTTAAAAAAAATGTACATATGAAACCATTTGTTTTTTCGGCACAAATGCAAAAAAGATGTTTAGTAAAAACTATATGCTGCATTCCAAACAGGTACCTCATCGCATTCATGAAGCATGTCAGTGAGTGTATTGTGGTTAAGAGCAAATTTGCAGCCACTGATGGAACAGATTCTGTACTTTAGCAGAATATCTGCCTCATCTGTGAGTTTCAGAGAATGCACGTCATACAGCACAATAAAGACCTCTTCTTCTGCTTAAATAAAAAGTAAGCTCTTACAGCATCATTGATGTTGAATGGTCGACAGATGATTGTATTTGCTGAACATTGAGTGTATTTGTTGCCCTTGATGCTCATTATCCCCCTCAGACATATATACCACGAAATGTGCAAGAACACATCGTTAGGGTTAATGCTACTGATACAATATATTTTTGTTTGCAATTCTAGTAAAAATTATTGGGTCCTTGAGTGTTCCATGGACTGTAAAAAGCAGGCAAGGAAAATTCCCCCCAAAATAGAATATTCTACCTGAAATGACCTAAAAGTAGCAGTTTATGTAGGCAGCCTTGAAATATTCGTAACCTGAAGCATCTTTATTAAATAAAATTAAAAAAAAGACCAGAACCACATCCAAGCATGTGTGGGGTACGATAAACATTTTGCCGAGATCATTGCTGCAGTCATAGTTTAATCTCTGAAATGTCATACGTATGTCGGACATATTCAATATGTCTATGCATTAATGTCACCACTGTTCACTCTATTATGAAAATAAAAAAATATATTTAACTTCTAATTTACGACTTGGAAGAAACAAATTTTTTATCAAACAGCTGTACATACAGTAGCATGGTGAAAATAAAAAAAATCACCCCCAAGTAAAAAACACCAATATTTTGGCCCAATCCCTCTGACGTGTATAATAAAAAATAATATAAAAACAACATACCAGAATGCCTTGATGGTGCAGGGCTTGAAAACAGCAATTCCTGTCCACTGGGACTCTGAAGGTCACCAGATGGGGATGTCGGCATTGGCAGCAGCTCTCCCATCGATGTGGAGTCCTCAGTCCGCCGTTTCTGTGACGGAGGAGACTGTACATCCTCACTTCGGGCTGAAAAAAATATTACCACAATATTATTTCTATAACCACATATCAAAAATGTTTAATTTATACTAAAGTCACCAGGTGTTTATGAAATATATATATATATATATATATATATATATATATATATCAGTCGCGCACGCATTCAGTCAGTCCATAGAAAAAGCATTTCTCAATGCTTTCCTATAAACGCTGGCGTCTTCTCACTGTGAAAATCACAGTGAGACGCACGGAAGCGCCTCTAGCGGCTGTCAATGAGACAGCCACTAGAGGCTGGATTAACCCATATGTAAACATCGCAGTTTCTCTGAAACTGCTATGTTTACAGCAGGCAGGGTTAACCCTAGATGGACCTGGCACCCAGACCACTTCATTAAGCTGAAGTGGTCTGGGTGCCTATAGAGGTCCTTTAAAATTCAAGTCCTACTCTACTAACACCTTAAGTTTACTCGCGACTGCAAGCCTTGAAGATCCATAACACAAGAGGAATGGCTAGTGAAAATTTGAGCCTTAGATTATTCATTTACTATAACAGAAATTTATGTTTTTTTCTTCTTCATAATTTCTATAGCCCTAAGCACATGAAGGTATGCAGATGCTAATGAGCATCACCTATGGGAGAGGGGGAGCTTCTCCTGTTTGATATACATGAGCCCAAATGAACATGAACATTTCTACCACATTAAGAGAATACAACCTTGACATTTCATCAGATGGACTATATTCTCTAAAATGTGCTGCCAACTAAATGGCAAAGATTGAAGGGAAATGTAGTACAACTGCTAAAGAGTCAAGGTTAAGCACCCCTACACAAGATCATCTATAAATATTGCGAGCGAATCGCTGTAAGAAGAAGTTACTTACGAGTTGAGGGATTGCTGCTCCTCCCACGTTTGCTTTGTCTTCGACTTGGTGTTGATGTTGGAGACGACATGGTACTGAAGACAAAGACATAATTACAGCTTTACATAATTTACAGCTTGGCTCTTTCCTCTGCAAAAGTAAATTACTTCAATACCTTCATAACCACACTCTCCCATAAACCCAAACGACTATTTCACACTTAACTCTTCTTTGCAATACTGCTCCTCCTCCTCCTCCTCCTCCTACCGACTAAACCACCACAAACTTTGCAACTCACTTCACTGACAAGATCTCTACAATCAGGGAAGAGATCGCATCTCTCTCCTTCCCCTTACAATACTTCCTCCAACCTCACTCGCTCTGCTGTTCCATGCTTATTCGCACCCGCTACGGCGGAAGAGGTTTCTGATGTGCTCCGTTCCTCCTGCCCTCCCCTCTCCCTTGATCCCATTCCCTTGCATCTCCTCTGTACTCTGTCCTTCTCTTACTTTGCCTCAAACTAAAATTCTCAATCTGTTCCTCTCCTCTGGCATATTTCCATTACCCTTCAAACATGCATTTGTCCCTAAGTCCCCGTTTAACTACCGCCCTCTCTCACTACTGTCTTTTGCGTCCAAGATCCTTGAAAAACTTGTGTATGTTAGATTGACAGACTTCCTCGATTCCAATTCTCTGCTCAAACCACTTCAGTCTGGGCTCAGCACTATGTGGAAACGGCTCTGACCAAAGTATCAAACGATCTACTCGCTGCAAAATCTCATGGTCACTACCCTATCCTAATTCTCCTTGACCTTTCCGTTGCTTTTGATACTGTTTATCATCAACAGCTTCTTTTCATCCTCCGTAATCTCGGTCTAAGAGATATTGCGCTCTTCTGGTGCTCCTCCTACCTCACCCAGTGCTCTTTTAGCCTTTCTTTCTCTGGCTGTGCCTCTTCCTCACAACCTCTCTCTGTTGGTGTCCCCCAAGGTTCAGCCCTTGGGACCATACTGTTCTCGATCTATACTGCCTCCCTTGGCTTCCAATATCACTTCTATGCAGATGACTCGCAAATCTATCTGTCCTCCCCTGATCTCTCCCCGCCCTCTTGACTAGTGTCTCTGACTGCCTCTCTGCTATTTCCAACAGGATGGCTGCCCACTTCCTTAAGCTCAACTTGTCTGTGACAAACTGAGCCACTGATTTTTGGAGGGGCCTGTTTGCCAGTCTCATGCCCTGTGACTATGGCCCCTGTATTGAATTTTGGGTTAAGGCCCTGTTTGCGTTTAGACAGTAACCATTCGAACTGCCATTGCCAGTGGCTGCCATTCGACATTGGAACGCGTGGCGGTGGCCATCTAGTTTAGTTGAACGCATCCAGCTGTGTTTGGTCGTCAAGTGCATTGAACTCAAACCGGACACTCGATGGCACGAACACCGATAAAACTTTACCTTCCATGGAGGTTCGGCTATTCGAACAGCATTCCGTAAGAATATGCCCCAGAACAAGAGACATACACAGACTATATTCACGAACGGCTACGTTCGGTAATTTGAATTGTATTTTTGACTATTTGAAATAGACCGACTGCACAGCCTGATTTTCTGGAACTGCTTTGGGCATGAAACCATGCGTGCGGTCAGTCAAAAAGAAACTTCCAGGAATTTCCTAAACCCCTGCTCTGATCTGGGTGATTTTTGGATATGTTGTTCACCCAGATCAGGGGATGTAACATTTATGGGGATATGTTGTATTTTGGGGTACGTATGGATGGGACTTTGCAAAATACGCGGTTTTTTTTCTGCCTGGAGATAATTGTGTACATGACTCAATTATCTCACAGGCAGAGGGGAGGGATTGTACGTTTGTTATGCGAGTGTTGTACATTAAATTACTGTTGTGATTGGTTTGTAAGCTTTGTGTCCCTGTCCGCAACAAGGTTCATGTGGGCGCACCCCTTGCTTGGGGGGCATAAAAGGCCAGCTGTGGCTCCCATTAAAATAGATGCTTTACCCCTTCATGAAGTCTTGGCTCATGTTTGGGGGATTGGAGAACTACAAACACTCTGGGGATTGCTATAATCACTTTACTCCCTTGAGTATAATCACGAGCCCTTCTAAGAGCTGTTTCTGCTATGCTCTCTGGACTAGGAGAGGCCTACCCACTGGATCCTGGTCTTGGGTCGGTGGAGGACGGCGAGACCCCAACCAAGTTGCGGCGGTTTGTGGGGTTTACAGTGCTCCAGTGCGGTGCTTAAGGTACTCACCAGTACTAGGAAGCAGCAATTGATGGAGGTACCCGGTCGGGGTGCCAGGCGGTCAGTCACATTGTCCAAAACAGAACTTCTGGTCTTTCTTCCATCAAGTGTTGCTACTCCCGTTTCTGTCTGCCTCCATGTTAATGGTGCTACCATCAGCTCCACTACACATGCTTGCTGCCTAGGTGTTCTCTTTCACTCCGACCTCTCCTTCACCCCCATCTCCAGTCTATCGCCAAATCCTGCCGCTTCCATCTAAAAACATTGCGCGCATCCGCCCTTACTTAACACAAGATGTACCCAAGGTGCTGGTCCATGCCACTGTCCTCACTCGCCTTGACTACTGCAATCCACTTCTCATTGGTCTTACGTGCACTTAACTTGCCCCATTGCAGTCAATAATGAATGTGGCGACGAAGCTCACCTTCTTCCCATGCCTCATCCCTCTGTCAATCCCTACATTGGCTTCCCTTAAGATATAGGGCTCAATATAAAATTCTGGCTCTTGCTTTCCAATCTCTACTTAACCTATCTATCCTCCCTAATACACAAGTATGTCCCGTCTAGGCCCCTACGCTCTGCCAAAGACCCGCGTCTATCCTCTGTTCGTACTCCCACCTCTGATGCTCGTATCCAAGACTTCGCTAGGGCTGCACTGTTCCTGTGGAACTCCCTTCCCTTTTCCGTTAGACAATCACCCAGTCTCCACTCCTTCAAAAAAAAAAAATCATTAAAAACTCACTTTTTCACAAAAGCATATTAAATTAAACGGTTAATGGCTCAAAAAAAAAAAACAAAAAAAACCCACACTAAGTCTTCATTGAATACTATTCTACCAATCTACTTCCCTTACCTTTTGTGTCACTTTACCCCACTCACTCTAGCATGTAAGCTCATTGAGCAGGGCCCTCAAAACCTGTTTGTGTGTCAAACTTGTCTGGTTACAATTACATGTTTGGTTAGTCCACCCATTGTAAAGCACTACGGAATTTGTTGGCGCTATATAAATATAATAAAATTTTAGGGAGATGTTATATATGTATATATAAAATATAAGCTTCTCCGACAACCACTAGATGGACTTCTGGCTAAAATTGGAATGCTCGGATGATGGTTTGGCTTAAATTTTGTATTCACGGTTTACTTAACTATTTAAAAGAAACAACACACCCTAAAGCACTTGCTTTGAAGGCTTACCTGAGACCACCGCCGATGCACCCTCGGCAGCGGTTTCGGGTCACCACCGCCCCTTCCCTTCATCACGGCAGCCGACGGGGGAGACTGATCCCGCCCACCGAGAAGACCTAATGCACGTGCGCAGCTGCATTAGAGCGCTACATAGGAAAGCTATGGGGAATTGAGCGACGAGGACGTCCAGCGACGCTCTGGCACAAAACCTGTGCTATGATGCTGTAAGTGCCCTCTAGTGGCTGTCTGCTAGACAGCCACTAGGGGAGGAGTTAACCCTGCAAGGTAATTATTGCTGTTTATGAAAACTGCAATAATTACAGTTGCAGGGTTAAGGGTAGTGGGAGTTGGCACCCAGACCACTTCAATGGGCAGAAGCGGTCTGGGTGCCTGGAGTGTCCCTTTAACTAAGCTGGTGATTGAGACTTTGGCCTAAATTGACAAAACTGTAATAATCCTCCAGAACAGCTAGATCTCCAGGTGGGTTTATTTTATTGTCTATTCCCTGGACAGTCCTATGTTCACATCCTAAGCATGACAGTGTGCAGTGTATACCGGCCCGCCATGACGCCGTGTATACCGCTACAGGCATCCGCAAGCCCATCCCTATGGATAGACCCCCCCAATCCACATGGAAGCAGTTTGAGCACAGTACGCGTTAGTCGAGAGATCACGCTCGGCGCTATTCTCACCTGTGCTCGCGACGCGCTCTTTAGAACAGCCACACACAGACAGACAGCTCGGCGATGGCACTCAGTCTCCCGCCACTGGAGTTCGCGCCAAACCGCGTCACGTGACTGCTTTCGCGGGTTTTTTTTTTTTACCCTAGTCTTTTTTTTTGGGGGGGGTGTTCTTGAACAAGTGAAATATTGAGTGGGGGAGTCATGACTGTATACTGTTAGGATAATGCGATTTAATTGAATACGTTACAAGCCGCTCTTCTAAAATATATATATATATATTACACATGTAATACATACACATGTAATCACGGTGCACGGTAACTGAAGGTTTACTGCAGAATAATTAAATCACAGCGGATACCCCTGTTCATGTAAACTAATGGTTCAGTCCAGAGTACGTCACGCCGAGGCGTGGCCGAAAATCCAGACTGCGCAAATTGATTGGAGAACTCCAAATCCCGTGACGTCTTATTGTGCTCGTTGGCAAAGCATGACGGGAGTTGTAGTACTCGAATAGCCAAGTGAGGTGCACTTCTTTCTCCCCAGCTTTAGCTTACTGGCTGGCACATATGACCCATATCCCTAGCAGCCATTTCATGAATGACGCATTTCATTTGGTTTTGGAGCGCCTCTACTTAGTTTTACACTTATTAGGCCACGCCCCTTGTCTTTTACGTTCCATTCTACGGACATATCTAGCCACGCCCCCTGGTCAGTCACACCTTTCGGGCCCATGCTCTCAGCCAATCCGAGCTGTGACGGTTGTCCACGCCCCCTGCGTTAACAGCTTTCTTTCGTTGAATAGATGTTTATTGACAGCGGTAGCCCCGCCCCCTGTGTGATTGAAGTCTATGAGCCCCGCCCCCTGTGTGATTGAAGTCTATAAGCCCCGCCCCCCTGCGTGATTGAAGTCTATGAGCCCCGCCCCCTGCGTGATTGATGCCTGTGAGCCCCGCCCCCTGTGTGATTGAAGTCTATTAGCCCCGCCCCCTGTGTGATTGAAGTCTATAAGCCCCGCCCCCTGTGTGATTGAAGTCTATGAGCCCCGGTTAGCCCGCCTTTAGAGCGGAGTGTGCTGGTGCTCCCCCTCCTTGCCCGCGGCCGGTGTTGGTTACTGCCATCATGGTGCCGGCAGCTCCCGGCGGCTCCGGGGATGGAGGAGGAGACACGGCGGACCCGGCTGACTCCGCGGGCGGGATTCTGGGGAGCCTGCACCAGCTGCACCGCTACCTGCAGTCCGCGGACCCCGAGCTGGTGTGCGAGGCGGCCCATAACCAGCTCCGCCGTCTGGGGGAGGAATGTGTGGTGACAGCGCAGGGCAGCAGCACGCTGGGTGTGTAACACTGACTGGGATCAATGACTTTATATCAATATAGCGCTACCTCCACACTGACTGGGATCAATGACTTTATATCAATATAGCGCTACTAACACACTGACTGGGATCAATGACTTTTTATCAATATAGCGCTACTAACACACTGACTGGGATCAATGACTTTATATCAATATAGCGCTACCTCCACACTGACTGGGATCAATGACTTTATATTCATTATTACATCAATATAGCTCTACTTCCTAGCTACACACAGGGCCGGATTAACATAGGGGCTGATGGAGCTGCAGCTCCAGGCCCAGGCCCATGGAATAGGCCCATTGGTTTAAAAAAAAAAAAATTTTACATTTTTTTTTTATTTTTTTTTACACACTACTCTTAGGGTTGCCAGGTATTTCTCATGTATTTATTAGGGTTTCCAGGTATTTCTCAGAAGTATTTCTCAGGTATTTGAGGCTGCCTAGCCGGTGCCGGTATTGCAGTAATACCGGCAATCCAAATGTCTGTCTCAGTATAAACATAGATTATTCGGCAATACCAGCGCCGGCCAGTAGGGGTCGCTGTTTGTGTGGAGAGAGGCAGTGATAAGAAGTTACGGCATCTCCCTCCCTGCCTCTCTCTACTCACTGATCCGCGGGGGAGCAGCTCTGCACAGAGAGTCCAGACAGCAGTTCCGAGACATGGGAACGCTGAGACATTGGGACACTGGGGAACATGGGGACCCTGAGCATGCACGTCCGCAGGAATTTTTCCGGGGGGGGGGGGGGAGGGGCATAATTGTAATGACATCCATGCTTGGCCCCTTTTTGACAGTGTCATGAAAGGGAAGGAGCAGTCATTTTCACATACAGCCAGGATGAATAGCGTTTTCACAACTATGGTGTCAGGAATATATGTTTGTATTCCTGACACTATAGTGTTCCTTTCATCAAATTACAGGAACATTCTGGTCACCATAACAACTTTATCTAAATGAAAATGCTGTGATGCAAGGAGGCCCCTGGGTGCTCTTTCTTTGAAGGGGTGAAACCGCTCTCAAATGGTTTACCCCCAAAGGCTTCCTTCAGCTCCAGATCTCCAGGTCGCTCAGTGGTATTCGACTTCTGAAACAGTGTCAGGAAGTGCAGATTGACGTTGGGCATGGGTGCAGCTGATTGGCTAGAGTGGTCAGCTGACACTCTAAGCCAATCGCTAGTTCCCGATTCATAAAAATGTTTTACGTTTTCATGAATGGGGAGCTACTGATTGGCTTAGAGTACCAGCTGACCCATCTAGCCAATCAGCGGCACCCCTACCCAGCGGCCCTCTGTGTTTCCTGACACTCAGTAAATAAAAGTGAACACATTAACACTGATATATATATATATATATTTTTTTACCTGGGGAGATGAGAAGGTCCAAAGTTTCACTGCCAGGCCCAGGTACCAACGCCTTATGATGTGGTGTCCAGAATGAAGTGCTCCAATCTCATTTTCTTCTCCTTCATTTGACACAGTCTTCTTTGTCTTCTGAGGCTCCTTCTGCTCCTTTACCTTTCTGCTACTTTCTGCTTATTTTGCGCCCTTCTGCTCCTTTCTCTTTCTGATCCCTTTCTGCTCCTTGATGGCTCTTCCTGCTCCATGATGGCCCTTCCTGCTTCTTGCAGACCCTTCCTGCTTCTTACTGCCCTTCCTGCTTCTTTCTGCCCTTCCAGCTTCTTGCAGCCCCTTGCTGATCCTTTCTGTTCCTTCTGATTCTTCCTGCCCCTTCCTGCTCCTTGCTGCCCCTTCCTGCTCCTTGCAGACCCTTCCTGCTCCTTGCAGACCCTTCCTGCTTTTTGCAGACCCTTCCTACTCATTTCTGCCCCTTCTTTCTCCTTGCTGACCCCTCCTGCCCCTTGCAGACCCTTTCTACTCCTTGCTGACCCCTCCTGCTCCTTACTGCCTCTTCCTACTCCATGTTGCCCCTTCCTACTCCATGCTGCCCCTTCCTACTCCATGCTGCCCCTTCCTGCTCCTTGCAGACCCTTCCTGCTCCTTGCAGACCCTTCCTGCTCCTTGCAGACCCTTCCTGCTCCCTCTTCCTACTCCTTGCTGCCCCTTTCTACTCCATGCTGCCCCTTCCTACTCCTTGCTGCCCCTTCCTGCTCCTTGCTGCCTCTTCCTACTCCTTGCTGACCCCTCTTGCTCCTTGCAGACCCTTCCTACTCCTTGGTGACCCCTCCTGCTCCTTGCAGACCCTTCCTGCTGCACTTGCTGACCCCTCCTGCCTCTTGCCGACCCTTTCTACTCCTTGCTGACCCCTCCTGCTCCTTGCTGTCCCCTCTTGCTCCTTGCTGCTCCTTCTACTTTACCCTCCTGCTCCTTGAAAACCTTTCGACCCCTTCCTGCTTCTTGCTGCCCCTTTCTATTCCTTGCTGACCCCTCCTGCCCCTTGCAGAACCTTTCTGCTCCTTCTACTTTACCTTATATGCGGTCTTCCCCACCCCCCATCCCTCACTTACCTGCTCTGTAGGCTGCCTCTGTGCTGCTCCCCTGCGGTTTCAGTCATGAGAGAGAGGCAGGGATAAGCTGTAGCTTCCTGCCTTTCTCCATTTACAGCGCCACCTACTGGCCAGCGCTGGTATTGCACTGTATTCTCACACTAAAACGAAAAATAGCAGCACAAGCTGAAAAATCCGGGGGGGCGCAAGTACCCCCCTTTACCCCCCCCCCCCCATTCGGACGCCCATGAACCTGAGACACTAGGGACACAGTGGCCCCATGTCTCCCAGTGGCCCCTAGTTTGTGTCCCCATGTCTCCCAGCCACTGTCCCTAGTGTCTCAGTGGCCCCATGTCTCCCAGTGTCCCCATGTCTCTAAGTGTCCCCTAGTGTCCTAGTGACATCAGGACACTGGGAGACATGAGGACACAGACTCTAAGGGACACTGGGAGACATGGGGATACAAACACTAGGGGACACTGGGCAACATGGGAACACTGAGACACTAGGGTACATTGAGAGACATGGAGAAACTGGGGGACACTGGGCGACTTTGAGACCTAGGAAACATGGGGCACTCCCAGTGTCCCCATGTCTCACAGCCAGTGCACATAGTATCTCAGTATCCCCATGTGTCCCTGGTGTCTCTCAGTGTCTGTAGTGTGCCAGTGTCCCTAGTGTCTCAGTGTTCCCTAGACTCCCAAAGTCCCCTAGTCTCCCAATGTCTCTGTGTCCCCATGTCTCCTAGTGTCTCAGTGTCCCTTAGTATAAAAGAAAAAATCTCAGGCACTCACTGTGATAGATTTAGGCAGGTTTATTGGACACCGCAACGTTTCGACCTGTACCCAGGTCTTTATCAAGTCTCCAATGTCTCCTATGTATCAGTGTGCCCTATGTATCAGTGTCTCAGTGCCCCATGTCTCTCAGTGCCTGTAGTGTCTCTGTGCCCGTAGTGTATCTGTGCTCGTAGTGTCTCTGTGCCCGTAGTGTCTCAGTGTCCCCTAGTATAAAAGAAAAAAATCTCAGGCACTCACTGTGATAGCTTTAAGCAGGTTTATTAGACACCGCAACATTTTGACCTGTACCCAGGTTTTTGTCAAGTCTCCAGTGTCCCCTATATATCACAGTGTCTCAGTGCCCCATATCTCCCCGTGTCCCCTCGTGTCTGTCACCCAGTGTCGCCAAGAGTCTCAGATTTTCCAAGTCTCCCAGTGTTCCCTAGTATCTGTGTCCCCATGTCTCACAGTGTCCCAATGTCTCTCAATGTCCCCTAGTGACATGGGGACACTGGGAGACATGAGGACACAAACACTAAGGGACTGGGAGACATAGGGACACAGACATTTCCCCTTTTTGTGCATGTTCGCCTTTTCGGCCGTTCTGGTTATGTGATTTGTGTCAGTAGCCCACCCTTTTACCGCATCCATAGACTTCCTGCTTTACTGGACACTGCTGTTAGGGGGTATGGGTTTACTTGAAAGATGAAAGCATGAGATTAGCAAAGGGTATGTGTTTTCTCATAGTTGCATCCTATGAGTTTCCCTACAGCATCATCTCCATCAGATACATGACGCTTAGGAGGTAGGACTGTTTTAGTGTTTTTGGTCAATAAGATTTTGTAATTAGGCCCATCATAATTATCAGCACCAGGCCCACTGGGCTCTTAATCCGGCCCTGGCTACACACATTACCTGCCAGCTGCCCCGGGCTCAGACATATTAACTAGTATTACAGAGTAACAGAGATATTAACTAGTATTACAGAGTAACAGAGATATTAACTAGTATTACAGAGTAACAGAGATGTTAACTAGTATTACAGAGTAACAGAGACATATTAGCTAGTATTACAGAGTAACAGAGATATTAACTAGTATTACAGAGTAAGAGAGATATTAACTAGTATTACAGAGTAACAGAGACATATTAGCTAGTATTACAGAGTAACAGAGACATATTAGCTAGTATTACAGAGTAACAGACATATTAGCTAGTATTACAGAGTAACAGAGATATTAACTAGTATTACAGAGTAACAGAGATATTAACTAGTATTACAGAGTAACAGACATATTAACTAGTATTACAGAGTAACAGAGACATATTAGCTAGTATTACAGAGTAACAGAGATATTAACTAGTATTACAGAGTAACAGAGACATATTAGCTAGTATTACAGAGTAACAGAGATATTAACTAGTATTACAGAGTAACAGATATTAACTAGTATTACAGAGTAACAGAGATATTAACTAGTATTACAGAGTAACAGATATTAACTAGTATTACAGAGTAACAGAGATAATAACTAATATTACAGAGTTACTAACTAATATTACAGATATATTAACTAGTATTACAGAGTAACAGAGATATTAACTAATATTACAGAGATATTAACTAGTATTACAGAGTAACAGCGACATATTGGCTAGTATTACAGAGTAACAGCGACATTGATGTTCTTTTCGCCATGCTGTGGCCACCCCCCAAACTAACCTTACTTTAGCTTTGCATGTTACTTTACTGACAAGATTGAACAGCTAAGGAAAGAATTCTCACCACTCTACCTTTCTCTTTCTTAACCACACGTAGATTATGCCTTTCCTATCCTTCAGACTTTCTCCCCGGCTACTGAACAAGAGGTGGCTGCGCTTCTCCTTTCCTCTCACCCCACCACTTGCCAGCTTGATCCTATCCCATCTCACCTTGTCAGATCTCTCTCCCCTTGTCTTGCGCCTTCCTTAACACAGATCTTCAACTGCTCTCTCTCTCTCTCTTCTGACTTTGTCCCTGCTGACCTTAAACATGCCACTTTAGTACCTATCCTGAAAAAAAACATCGCTTGACCCGTCCTCTCCCTCTATTGTCCCATATCCCTGCTCCCTTTCTCCTCAAAGCTTCTGGAAAGACTTGTCTTTACCCATATGTCTCACTTCCTCAATTCCAACTCTCTCCTTGACCCTCTTCAATATGGCTTCCGCCCTCTCCACTCCACTGAGACTGCTCTTATCAAAGTTACTAACGACCTAATCGCAGCTAAATCCAAAGGCCACTACTCCATACTAATTCTTCCTGATCTCTCTGCTGCCTTTGACACCATTGACATGCTCTCCTTCTTCATTCACTCGGTCTCTGTGACTGTCCTCTCGTGGTTTTCCCTCTTATCTCTCCCAACGCTCATTCAGCGTCTCCTTTTCTAATGATACCTCCTCCCCTCGTCCTGTCTCGGTTGGAGCCCCTTCCATTTTCTATTTATACTGCCTCTCTTGGCAAACTTATTACCTCTTCCACCTGTACGCTGATGACACCCAGATATCTCTCTCCTCCACGGACTTCTTCCGTACCGTCCTGCAACGTGTCACTGCCTTTCTTCCATCTCTGACAGGATGTCCTCCCGCTTTCTGAAACTCAATCTCTCAAAAACTGAGCTCCTTGTCTTTCTATCTTCTAATACTGATCCAACTCTTTTGCTCTCCCTTCAAATTAGTGGTATCCGCATAAGTCCATCCTTGCACGCGTGCTGTCTTGTCGTCATACTTGATTCTGGCCTCACATCCAGTATGTTGCCAAATCCTGTAGATTCCATCTTAAAAACATAGCCTGCATTCGCCCCTTTCTTACGCAAGATGCTACCAAGGAGCTTGTTCATGCTTTAGTAATTTCCCACATGGGTTATTGTAACCCTCTCCTAATTGGTCTTCCCAAAAGCCGTATTGCCCCGCTACAGTCTGTAATGAAGGCTGCCGCCAAAGGATTTTCCTCTCTAGTCGATCCTCTCACACCTTACCCCTCTGTCAGTCCTTACATTGGCTTCCTGTATCCTATAAGAGTCAATTCAAAGTGCTAACCCATACCTGAACAATTCTAGCTCCTCTTATGTCTCTTCACAGATCCATAGGTATGCCCCTTCTCGGTCTCTCCGCTCTGCCCGTGACCTTCTCCTGTCCGCTGCTCGCACCCGTACGGCAACTCACACCTGCTCCCTTCCTATGGAATAGCCTGCCTACCGCCATCAGACTCACCCGTAGTCTTCAATCATTTAAGAAGTGCCTTAAAACCCATCTCTTTAGGAAAGCTTATGGCCTCCCAGAGTAAATTCTACCTTACATACCTATCTCTTGCTCTCTTCTAAAGGGCAGCACTCTACTCTCTCCTCCAGCTCTGCTTCACTCCCACCTTATTTGATTGCTATTTCCTGTCCTAATGTGTTTTATACCCCACTTCCTATAGACTGTAAGCTCGCTTGAGCAGGGTCCTCTTCAACCTATCGTTCCTGTAAGTTTTCTTGTAGTTGGCCTATTTATAGTTTAATCCCCCTCTCATAATATTGTAAAGCGCTATGGAATCTGTTGGCGCTATATAAATGGCAATAATAAAAATAATAGTGGCTGTCTGAAAGACAGCCTCTAGATGTTGTCTTAACCTTGCAATGTAAATATTGCTATGAAACTGCAATGTTTTCTCTTGCAGTGTTTAGGGGACTGGAACACTGCATCCAGACCTCTTCAATGAGACAAAGTAGTATGGGTACCTGGAAGTGTCCCTTTAGGCAGCACCCCACCTTACTTCTAAATGGTACTTTGCAAATTCTAAAAAAAAAAAACCCACAAAACAGAGGAAGACCAAAAGTGCAATATGTCACTAATCACAATGTGGATGAATACTACGTTTTCCAGAGCCCAAGAGATACCTGACTCCGAGGTGTATAGGCTTAATATCAAAGCAGGGTGACACTCCCCTTTCAATGAGCGTGGTCATCTGGAATTCGTGATGGGAAATTTAACAGCTCAGGAAATCTTACAGTGTAGAGGAGGGAAATTTAAAGACACAATAGGAAAAGCATCAAGGGGGACAGCAAATAAACAAGGTGGAGGAGTAGAAGAACTGAAGGTGAGAGTGGAGTGTCGCTCTTCAGGAGAGCAAGAGACAGATTTGTGACATAGAAGTTATGGACTCTGGGAGGCCATAAGCATTACTGAACAGATTAGTTTTTAAGGACTTCTTTAATGTTCAAAGACTAGGGGAAAGGCTGATTGGGGTAGGCAGGACATTCCAAAGAAAGGAGCTGCCTGTGAAAAGTCCTGCAAGTGTGAGCAGTGAGGGTGCAAGCAGCGGGCAGGAGATCATCACCGGCAGATCGAAGAGACTGAGAAGGGGCATACCTATGAATTAGTGAAGAAATGTAACACGCTAGAGTTGTTTAGAACTTTATAGGTAAGGTTTAGTACTTTGAACTGACACCTATAGGATACAGGAAGCCAGTGTAAGGATCGACAGAGGGGCGAGGTATGAGAGGAGCGACTCGGGTGAAAGATCAATCTGGCATCAGCATCCATTGTAGCGGGGCCGTACGGCTTCCAGGGAGACCAATTAGCAGAGAGTTACAGTAACCCATGCAAGAGATTACTACAGCATGAAGAATCTCCTTGACAGCATCTTGTGGAAGAAAGGGGCCGATCAGGGTATCATTGTCAATCGGATGAAATGGAATATACAAAGGGGGGAAAAAAGGAATGACCTAAACACATCTTATATATTTAATCTACATAGTAAGTGCTCCATATTGTATCTAGATAAACAAGTAAAAGCTGTATATGAAAGCCAATAAATAAAGAATATACAATAAAATGCAAAAAATGTATGAAAAAAAAATATATAAAAGATCATATGATAATTATCCAAACTATATTCTCCTACATTGGAGGCTAGAAATGGTAAAAGGTTTCATACATATGAAGCGCTCAATTCTTAAAGATAAAGTAGTTTCATATGTAAAAAGCGCTGCGTAATTTGTTGGCGCTATATAAATAGTAACATAATAAAAAGCAGGAAAAAAATGTCAAAAAAGATAAAAAAATAAAATAAAAACAATTTGAAAGTTGCTCACCTTTCAGGCACAATGTTTAACAGGGACTAGAACACAATAGTATAGAATACACATTTGATCAGAAGTAACACTCAGCTGCGAGGATTATTCCAATAGAGCATTTAGTTTAGTGATTATAAAACAATTTATTTAGTGATTTTTTACAATAGGAGCTACACTGATACAGCTTTATATTCATGGCACTATATTATCCCTTTAAGTATCTTAATGTATATGGTTAGGTATTCCCTAGTTAGCATGACAGATTAATGTTACAGTACTCTGGTGGTGCTATAAAGGGTTGGGTTTCCCCTGGTTAAGTAGCCTTCAAACTCCAGTATCCACCTTTAATTTTCTGACACTGTCAGATGGTCACAGGTTTCTTCTCCACAAACTTAAAACATCTTCAAATTACATCCCAAGTTGAAGATGATGGATTGGGGTTTGTTTATTGGACATTTGAGTGGTGTTTTTCAAACCGCTTGAAAACTGTTTAAGAAAACACACTCTATGTATTACCACTATAAGACATGTTGGAGAAAAGAAGATTGATTAAATACCTTAAATTCTGCTATATTATATTTGAGTATTTGCTTCTCAATATGGCTATGATGCGGCAATTGTCTGAATGCCGAATGGCTTTCTTTTCTTTTTTTTTTTTTTACTTATTAAAAAACACTTACCATAGGAAAATTGTAATTATCTATTGTATTTTCCATTTCAGACTTGAATACCTCCCTGATTTTCTCCAAGGAGTTTGGCCTCCTTGTATTTGTGCATCAGTCTCTAAAGCCTGCGACCTATGACTGTGTAAGTTATGAATTGCCTCATTAGTTCATATATTTTTTGTTTTTTTAATACAACTGTTTTTAAAATTAATCTCTCATGCTCTAGTTTCGAGATTGCAGGGAAGAAGCACTAAAATTCCTATGTGCATTCCTAGAGAAGATTGGTCCAAAAGTTCACCCTTACTCAGTAGCTATTAAGGTAAGCATTAAAGGAACTCTCCAGGCCCCCATAACAATTTCACATCAGTTATCTTGTTATAGAAGCCCTGGACGCTGGGGTTAAACTGCTTTAGAATAATTCAACTCTTCATTAGTCCTCCATGATCCCCTTTGCTTGGTCAATTTGCTCCCACACCACTATAAGATGATTTTCACTTGGGCACTGGTTATGGGCTGAGAAAATCAGCCTAGTTCCGTGGCCAAAGGAGGAGTCAAAGTAGCAAAGAAGACAGGTGCTGGGGGGGACAACAAAGGGTTAGAAAATTAGAAAATGGTTTACTCCCGTAAGACAGTGCTTAGGTCATCTTAGACCCCATAATGACTTCATTGAGAGCACGTTGTTATAGGGCTGGGTTGTTCATTTAAATTTATTTATTTCCTAATAGTACTAATGTGTAATGTATTTTTTTTTTTCTTAAAACGATTTTTATTAAAAATGCTTGTGAAAAGTTGTTCAAAAATAAATTGTCAGGTCATCAAGTAGATATTAAAATATCAAAGATGTTGGTATACAGTAATAATAGACAAACATTTTCATATTTAATTTCTGATTATAAGAAAATAAAAGAAAGTGGGAAAAAAAAAGAAAAAAGGGGAGGGTTGGGAAAGAAGGGTGGGACCTAAGGTAGGGGAAGAGCCACCACAGGAAAATAGGTAGTTTCCCCATATTGTCATTTTTAAAACATCTTCGTACAGGGCTCGACAAATCTTCCCGCAGCTCCTTTCTGCTCCCTCGTGCTGTATAGTGATGCCGGGAGATGGAATATGATGTAATTCCAGCCCCTGCATCACTACAGGGAGCAGAGAGGAGCGGCAGGTAGATTACTGCTTCCTTGCACACAGGTAGAGCAGCCCAACTGGACCCCAGGGAAAGTCCACTCAGCTCTCCCAAAGGTAGGGAGGCTGGTTGAAATAAAATTAAAATGGAAAATATGTGTGTGTGTCTCTCTGTCAGTATATGTGTGTGTGTGTGTGTCTCTCTCTGTGTGTGTGTGTCTCTCTCTGTCAGTATGTGTGAGTGTGTCTCTCTGTCAGTATGTGTGAGTGTGTCTCTCTGTCAGTATGTATGTGTCTCTCTGTCAGTGTGTGTGTGTCTCTGTCAGTGTGTGTGTGTGTCTCTCTCTCTCTCTGTCACTGTGTGTGTATGTGTGTATGTGTGTGTGTCTGTTTAGGTACCTGCACCCCTCTGATCACGAGAGAGGTGTTTTTTGTTTATTTTTTCTGTGCCCAAGATAATACAGAGGATAACTATGCCACAGCAGCATAAGCAAACAGTGATAACAATGTAGAGCATATAATGTGGCACATTTTTTAAGTCTAGTAATAAACAAACTCAATTACAGGCTTAACAATGTTTTACTGCATTGTAGTGTAGTATGTAAGTAGCTTGGCGGTGCGTTGCTAAATACTACTGCAGTGAATTGGGTGCTGGGACTTACTAGTCTGTGTGGGAGCTAAGACGTGTGATTTGAAGCAACGTAACAACAGACAAGGAGTTTAGTATTTACGTGTAATTAGTGAGTGAGTGAATAACTAGCTGAGCTGGTAGGTTAACACAGTATACCCCCACGACTTTGTTCCTTTAATCTTATTTGCAGTATAGAGATTACCCCTGCTTGTGGGTGAGTGAAGGCTGTCTATGTGTTAAACATTGCAGCCCTGTGGTCCGTACATAGTGGTGTTTGAGGACATATATATATGAAATGCGTTCAATAAGTAGATGAGCTTGATACATTGAGTCTCTCGTATTTGGATTGCTTTGGCAAACTAAAATAACGAGGAAATCTTAACTAAATAAAAAGTTCACTTGGCCAACTTGTGAACAGCTGTGACAGCGGTGATGTTCTCTGTGGCATGGGGGTACTCAAGGCAGCAGACTGCGGTTACAAGTCCCCTAGAGTCCTGCAATGTCTGCGTTTCAGCCTATACCTTGTGCAGTCTTCCTATCTTGTACCCCTGGGCCTGCAAGGCTAGGCCTGCTCGCACGGCAGTTCACAGGTGTTGTTAGTCCCTTAATGCGCCGGTTATTTCTTGCGCTGTTCGGATGCATGTGCCACCGCTGGGTCCCGGCATATCGGTGGGGATGGCTCGGATCTATTCTCAGAGCTATTGCAGAGGTTCAGCGTTTCGGCAGTAGTAGGGATTTCTGCCCTACAGCTCTGGGTGCCCCTCCGCCGTGCCTGCTGGTATCGTCTCGTGAGGTGGGTGATCGTGGTGCCCCATGATGTGAGTCTAGGCTCTGTGTTTTCCCCTTCTTGGGGGTCCCCTGCTTCCGCGGTGGGTAGGGGGTTGCCGGGTGTTTCAGCTTGACGTGAGGGGGTTTCAAACACCCGGTTTCCGCTGTATCCAGTATCTGTGCAGGATTCCGGTTTTTAGTTTCCAGTCGTTGCCAGAATCGCCTGCAAACGGCGTCGAATTTTGCTTTGAATGCTTCTGCCCAGTCGTTTACATTTTGTTGCTTCGCGGGAACTGCAGTGCTGTCTGCCATCTTGACTCGGCTTTGCGGCTCACTGTCCTCTGTGTGGAGGTATACCGGGATAACCCCCGCCGGTCCAAGGGGGGGGGGGACGGAGACCCATGGTTACAGAGTCGGCTGCGTGTGGCGTCGGGAGAGCGGCCGTCCCTCTTGCGCCTGCCATGTGGGTAGGCCTTCGACCTTTGCCGAGTGGATCATATTCGTAGAGTAGCTTGAGTGGTGTCATAGTGTTCCTCTCAGTGTCACCCCACGTTTGGTGACTCTTTTAACACGGTTGATCACAGATTTGATTATTAAAATCCGCTTTAATCGTTGATCGCTGCAGGAGCTGCTGAGGCAGACGTCCTCACAGCTCTGCGGTCAGGCCCCGCCCAGAGAGGTGTTTTTACTCACCTTCTTTACCACGCCGTGCCAGTTTTCTGCGGCTTGTCCTGCCTTCATGGGTGAGATAATCAATCTTTAAGATCTCCGCTAAACCAATGCTTTGTTGTAGGAAAGCATTAGGAGGATATTGTGCATCTTTTCTATCGGTAACATTCAGCACCTCCATGTAGAGCCTGGAGATGCTGAACAAAAGTGCTGCACACTGTGCAGCACTGACACAGGACTCTCTAGTGACATCTGAGTGATTGTCACTAGAGTTGTTACTTGGCAGCAATGTAAACACTGCCTTTTCTGTGAAAAGGCAGTGTTTACATTGAAAAGGCTACAGGGACAGGCTACAGGCACCAGATCAACTACATTAAGTTGCAGTGGTTCTGGTTACTATAGTATCCCTTTAAGAATTGTATATTTCTCGTAAATTAATCTGCACTAGTTTTAAAAAAACCTGGCTCCTAACTTTTTTTAGCCCTGTCTTAGTATATTCTTTATTATAGTATTCTATCTCGTTATTTTTTAATTGTGCACATTGAAATTTATTAGGAAATCACTTTCCTTTGGATTGTCTTTCTGACTCTGTGCTCATTACTTTGCTATAGTTAGTTGCTTTTTACAAATTGCGCGGCAGAAAATGATGCAGGCAGAAAGAGCACATGTTTTTGAAAAGCAACAGACCGTCTTAAAATAGAAAGTGTTGGGTTAGATGACTGCATAGAGATCGCTGTCAGAAAAGGATGGTTGGAATGGAAGTGTTACCCACCCCAGCAATTTCAGTACATATAAATACAAATTAACATAAATATTATATTTAAGTATTAGAACAGTGTTCCTTTAAAGGGACACTCTAAACACCATAAGCACCACATATGCTATAGTAGTTATGGTGCCAAGAGTTTCCTCGTTCTGTCCCACTGTTAAGAATAAAACTATCTTGGAATTTTTTGGCACTTTCCTGGGTTAACTGGGCGCCAGCAGTCTGACCCCTCTTCACAGATTCAATAAAAGACATCCTTCTTCCACATCAGCTATTTCAATTCAGTGGTCAGTGTCAGATGCGGACTCCTCTGATACATCTATGGTGAGAGCAAACTGTCTGACTGGTCATTGTGGGACAGTGTAATTGGTTATGGTACTTAGCGACTGTCTGATTGTAATTTCAAATGAAGTTTTTTCTACAAGTATGTATTTTAAGCAAATGTGCAGATTAAAATGTATTCTTTTAAACAGTTTCTACTCAAGTCTCTAATTTGGGCGCTGCGTACATTGCTTAGCACTCTGAGCAACACAATCACTACAGTTTACTTATAGTTATGGTGCCTTCAGTTACTGGACATTTTCCCTTGATTTTATATGAAACCGTTAGGGAGCGGTTTGACAAAACTGCATCTCCCTGGCACCCAGGGACCTCAGCATCCTCTGCTACAAACCTACAATGCTATTCTAATACACAGTATCCCTCATTTTACTGATGTGTTATTAAATTGTCATTAGGTAAGTAATTTGTCTCATATTACAACTTAGTGTGTACAAAATACAGGTTAACGAACAGTGCTCACACATAAAAAATAAATAAATACAATTTTATATTTTATAGGGCTACTTGAAACCACCCATTTTAGCAGACAAACATTGAGATTCAGTTACACCATATTGCCATAAACCCACCACTATGTCACAGTACCTCAATATTGGTGAGATCTACACTAATTTAACATGGAGGATTAACTGCAGGCACACCCAGAGCACACGTTTCCCAGCACTGGTGCTTCTGTAAAGACCCAAATATGTACAATAAACAGATTATGGAACGGCACACACACACAAAACAAACGGGTGTAAACAAATATGTGGATTTGGTTACACCCTATAACCATATAGTGTGCCCACTACTGCATTACAGTAACCCAGTATCTGTGAATCCTACACTCATTTTTACAGGGGAGATTAATATGTTAACTGCAATACTTGTTGCTTAAACGACTTCCAGAGACTCTCCTGAAATGTGTGTGTAGTAATACCGTATTTGTTTATAACAAATGTTCACATTTAATCTCTAGTGATCTAATGTATGTCTTCTATGATCTTTAGAATGTGTGTATCATTGTTTACACAAAGGATAAAGCGGCAAAATGTAAAGTGCCTGCCTTGGAGCTACTGATTAAGGTAACAATTACATTGTTTTGGATTCAAATTAAGTTCCAACTCCCTACCAGTCTAAAATTGTGGCCCAATTCAAATCTCATTTTAAATGGTAGAGAAAATGGCAGTACCAAAAGTTACTGTTCCTCTCCCCCCTTCTGCTGTTTCCTATTCCTCCAGCGTTTTGTGCTGTCATATGTTATTCTCTCATGCCTCATGCTATTACTTATTGAATTACTTTGCTGTATTGTCTCACTATCCCTTGACTTTGATGGTGCTAGTCCTTGGTTACTGATGGTTTCTGGTGCTGGCTTGTTGTCAATCATAAGGTTTTGTGCACATACTGGTCTTTTGATATGCTAGCATTTCAGTGCCATCTCCTCCATGGCTGTCATATGCCTCTCCGATTCTCACAGGGTTTCACATGCCTCTCCAATTCCTCACCCCTTCATAAACACGTGACTATGGACAATGAATGCTTCTCCCTATGCCCACTCTGTCAAGTGTTGTTCCGAGGGGAAGCACATCCATATTTAAATATGCACCAGTAAGTCGCCCACTGTTCCCCTTCCTACCTACCCAAAAAAAGAAACGGCAGATAAAGTGAGTTTGATGAATTTTTTAATTGGACATTGCAGGCTTAAAAACGTCTAAAAAAAGCATATATTGATGGTTAATAACTGCATATGTATATATGTATAGATAATGTTAGAAGTGGTTAGGATAAAGGAGAGTTTAAAGTTTGAGAGGGATCATCATGAGAGTTAGATTACATAGGGTGTTTAGTGTTAAGATAATTAAAGTCTTGAGGGGGAGTTATAGTTGTGATATAAGGAGTGTTTAGAATTGGGTTAGGGGGAGGTTAAAGTGACACTATAGTCACCAGAATCACTACAGCTTAATGTATTCATTCTGGTTTGTATAGCACATTGTAACACCTTTTAGAGGCAGTCACTCGGAGGACCATTAGAGGTGCAGCACCTACGTTCAGTGGAAACACTGAATACTCCCCATAGAGATGCATTGATTCAATGCAGCTCTATGAGGACATGCTGATTGGTGCAATGCGTTGTTTTGCTGTGCACGTGCTATAGCCTCCCTATGCTTTCTAATGGGTAAGGATTGGATTGGCTGAGATCACCAAGATTGCTGATCTCCACAGTGAGGGAGAAAAGGTGAATAAACTACCTATTTCACTGCAATCTGTGTGAGGGGTGGTTCTCTAAACAGCCATCTCAGCACTATAATGTTCCTTCAAATTTAGTGTTTAAGAGGTGTAAAACCTAGGATTAAATTGACACTCTAAGCACCAAAATAATTTTAACCCCGCAGTCTCGCTGCTCAGATGGGGGTAGATGGTAAGTGATCCCTTCCACTTCCAGTCCAACCTCAAATACAGACACTGGAAGTGCTGGGCCAGCACTGAGTTTTACACCCTCTATAATTGTTCCTGCAGCTCTGCTGTTAAGGCTGACTGGTGCCTATAGACAGTTGCCTTCTGTACCTAATAATAAGTAATCTGGTCCTGAGGCGAAGTGGAGCCAGGAATATTAAATATAACATAGCATTGTTCTCCCAGCCGCTGCACTCACACAACTTTATCGAAGTTACCTGCCAGAGGAGAATCCTCACTCTGTTGCGCTACAACCACTATGATGGCAACCTTAGCACATGCTCCTCTCTGTCCATCAAGGAGGTTGTCTGATGCCTTCACCTGTTAAAAGCAACAGGGGAAGAAGTTTGAAAAAAAACAAAACGGGGCTTTCCCTTCCACCCAGAAACTGCTCTCTCATCAGCCACCTTGATAATGTGGAATTTACACTTCCATATTCTCAGTATCCTTTCTGTCCAACATGAACATAAACCCTCTTTTAGACTGAAAGCACTATTATGGTATGCAGCTGCTAATTATTCATATTTTGACTACATGCAATGTCACACTCCTGACACACTATCGACTACAGCAAGTTGTAGTGGTTGTGGTGCTTGGAATGTTCCTTTAAAGAAACAATCCAGTCATCATAAACACTTCATCTCTTTGGTTTGAAAACTTACCTGGTGTCTGCCAGGATGCATTCACCTTCTTAATGTGAACCGGAAAGTCTCTGCAGTAAGCTAAAATTGGTAATGCCGGGCTTAAATCAGTAGCTGAAACCAATCAGTTGATGTTCCCAGCCAATAAGTAATCCCTGCCTTGAAGGACTTAGTTCTAGAAAGTTAACTGAAGATCCATGCAGACATTCTTGCTCTCAATTGAGGAAGTAACCAATGCCTGGCTGACTCCAGGTAAATTGTAAAACCATTAGCATACCAATCGGCAACGATAGACTGAGATTTAAGTAAAAGTTTAAAAGTATCCGAGGGACGTAAAAGAAAAAAGGGTCATAAAAACTTCAAAGAATTGCAATGGTTATGATACCAGGAGTGTTATTTAATAATGTGTAGAAAAAGTGTTAGAGATATCATTAGCGTGTACATAGGGTTGTGAAGGATATTTTCCTGCTTTTTAAATGTAAATTTTGTCATTTCAGCTACTTCACGTTTTGAAGAATTCATACATTGTTGAAGAGTTTAAAGTTGGTGAAATTTTCAATAAATTCTATGGGGAACTACCTATGAAAAGTAAATTGGCTGATACAGGTAATCTTTCTGTTCTAATCTGTTTGATCTATTGAAATTAAATATAAAGGCAAACTGGTGGCATCATTATTTTACATGCCTTTAAATGGATACTGTTATTCTGAATATGATGATCCTATTTTTTGAATACTCTGTGTCCGCTCTGGAGCATATTTCATTTTATGAAACATCATTCCTTATGATGCACCTATACCTACTTATACCCAGTTGTTCTCTGTAGTTTTGAATGAGTGCTTTCTGTTATCATTTTATTTTATAATCCAATTTGTAACACCGAAGTATTTCAGTATTGGATTTAAGTCATGTGGAATTCATATTTGCTTTGCTCTGACGTCCTAATGAAGAATCAGTGTTTTATGTTTATATATGGACAGCAGGAATGTATTCCCTTCATTTACAGAAATATTCAGGATTACGTGCTATTTTCACGTACTAAGCCCAATCATCATATTGTATTGTCATTATAGTTTTTTTAAAGGGAAACTCCAGTGCCAGGAAAACAATCCGTTTTCCTGGCACTGCAGGTCCCCTCTCCCTCCCACCCCCTAACCCCCGGTTGCTGAAGGGGTGAGAACCCCTTCTGTAACTTACCAAAGGCAGTGAAATGTCCCACGTCGCTGCTTCTTCCTCCGCCGCCGCTCCTCCCAGTGATTGCATCGGCCGGTGGGCGAGACTGATCCCGCCCACCGGCCGCGGAGACCTAATGCGCATGCGTGGCAATGCCGTGCATGTGCATTAGAGCTCCCCATAGGAAAGCATTGAAAATGCTTTTCAATGCTTTCCTATGGGGAAATGAGCGACGCTGGAGGTCCTAACACAGCGTGAGGACGTCCAGCGACGCTCTAGCACAGGGACACGGGACACACGGGTGGATTTAACCCTGCAAGGTAATTATTGCAGTTTATAAAAAATTGCAATAATTACAGTTGCAGGGTTAAGAGTAGTGGGAGTTGGCACCCAGACCACTCCAATGGGCTGAAGTTGGGCTGGGTGCCTGGAGTGTCCCTTTAAGGATAAGGAAATTCATAACTTTCTCTTTTGGGCATGCCTTACAACTCTAGGAAACCAATCAAGATGTAGTAGCCCGGCTACATCATTATTCTATACATACTGAATGTAAACATTTAATGCAAATTGGCACACATTATAGGTTTTTTTTTCATAGTAGACAATGGAAATGGAAATTCAATCTTTAGATGCCTCTAGCAGTTTAAATGACCAATATGGAAGGATCAGGGTACATCTGTTTTCCAGCCAATATTAACCATCAACTTGTCTATCTGCAAGTGTGATAAAATCTGAGTGATGATTACGTAATTGTAAAGTTATATTTCCTATTTTCTTCAAGCTATAATATGATTTATTCTAACATTACTTTATGTGCGCATGTACGGTAAAGGGTTCTTATTTATGACTTGTCTGTTTTACAGTTCTGGAAAAGGTTTATGAGCTTCTTGGTGTTTTGGGAGAAATCCAACCTAGCGACATGCTTGTCAATTCTGAGAAACTTTTCAGAGCATACCTAGGAGAACTGAAAACTCAGGTACTGCAGGATTTGCTTAATGGAGAATCTTGGTGTTAAGGTGTAGTAAACGTGTCACGCAAACATTTTGGGGTGCTATATGGACCGAAGTATGATTCCACTGAAAATTATAACATAGTTATATTATATCTGTCATGTCCCCACTCTCCCTGGGACCCCTAGCCACTATGGGCCACTATTAATGGGAGGTACCCAACTGGCATGATATCCCAGTTA
Organism: Pelobates fuscus; assembly: GCF_036172605.1. Taxonomy (NCBI): domain Eukaryota; kingdom Metazoa; phylum Chordata; class Amphibia; order Anura; family Pelobatidae; genus Pelobates; species Pelobates fuscus. The sequence continues at coordinate 99,724,963 of NC_086320.1, forward strand.
TCCCTATTATACAGGGTATAATATTCAGAAGTGACCAAATTCAGAAACCCTTTTAATTAAAGAACCAAATTCAATGATATTACATACAAAGAATGCTTAACGTTTGGAGATTTGTTTGGCGCAAGGTTTTTCTTTGAACGCAAGATACACGAGCCCGTAATCCATGCAGCTGTGCAGAATATTCATTGCAGTGTGAATCTGCCCTTTATTTATCTTAAATTATTTGAACGCACACATTTTTGTTTTACAAAAAAAAAATATATATCATCTTAATGTTCTTTTAGATGACATCATCAACCAGAGATCCGAAATTTTCTGTGGTGGCTGGGTGCCTGAAAGGATTATCTGCTCTTATGGTTAATTTTACTAAATCAGTTGAAGAAGGTACGTCAAATGTTTGTATCATATATCATGGGTAGATATGCCAGAATGTTCTACTGGACTGTCCAGAGTGTTTAGATACCTAAATATGTTGCAAGGGTGAGCTTAGTGATCATATACCCAGACCCTTACCTTTGGAAGTGAATGTTCTCTGTCTGTAACTCTTGTTTATCCTTTTTATATTCACACACCCATGTACTTTGTTAACAGTATATATGGCTGTAACATGAACACTGTACGACATGTCTAACTCACCATCTCCAATCTACTTGGTCATGTACCATGTCACATACTGGCATCGTATCCAATTCACCCAGCCACATATCCTGTCACATAACCCCCATGCAGTACTAAGTCACACATTTGACCATAGCCACACACCTATTCTGTCACTGCTTAACCTACAAATCCACCCAGTCACATAATTCCTTCACCAAAATTAACACAAATTAACCTTCCCACCTAACCTACCATTTCTTACACACATTATGCACAAGCTCACACACACACACATTATATACAGGCTCTTATGAACACATTATGGACAGTTGCATATACACTAATTGGATTTGTAAGAAATCTGATGACTTCTGATGTTGGGAATGGGAACTGTGTTCCACCAGCATCTTGTGTTTTTTTAAATCAGAAGTACTAGTGATCACATCTCCATAGATTTTTGAGGACTATGTTTTCTGCGATGCACTTTATTGTGAAAGACGTGGGTATATTAAAAGAGCAGGTGTGTATGTTTGGATAACAATGATGTTTTATAAACTAAAACTACTTTGTATTTTACAGATGCTAAAACCTCCAAAGAGATTTTTGAATACACAGTGAAGGCAATAAGTCCCCAAGTATGTCCTGATTACTTTTATTTTTGACATGGAGCTTTTTTTTTTATTGACTAGAGTAACTGTATTATAATAAATTTTAGTTTTTCTTTTAATATCTCTAAAAAATATATATATTTATATTTCATACAGGTTGATCTGAAAAGATATGCGGTGCCTTCAGGTGAGAAAACCATGTTGGCAAATGTAGTGAAAGTGTGTGAATGTATTCTATTTATGAGCCCACAAATAGTAAGCTTTTTTCACAAGGAAAATACAGTTTCAGCATGAAATTTAAAACTACATAGAGGGAAGGTCTCTTCTATTGGTATTTTAATCACATTATGATTCTTTGAAATTCTGTAACAACACATTACATACTACAAGAACTCCTTAAACTTTCTATTTACCGATGCATTTGATCAAGTACAGGTAAACAGCTGAGCTTTTCTGACTAAATACTAAACATAAAAGATGTGCTGTGCTTTTTATTTCAATAATCCGTTATTGCAACAACCACAATACAAAATATTCCCAACATAACAATATTTAAAATAACGCGTTCACCAGTATAAAAAATTGAGGTGACTAAGGTCACTGAGACTTTAAATACATACTTGAAATGTTGTTGACTTCACCAAATAAATAAATAAAAAAAAAGACAGACACAGTAATGCATATGGATAATGATGAATCCACTCAAATGTTACACAATCGGAAAAGAAAGGAGAGAAACAAAATGCATAGGGGCGGTGTGTGAGGGGTGCAGAGTGTCGGGGTTGCAGAGTGAGTGTCGGGGTTGCAGAGTGAGTGTCGGGGTTGCAGAGTGAGTGTCGGGGTTGCAGAGTGAGTGTCGGGGTTGCAGAGTGAGTGTCGGGGTTGCAGAGTGAGTGTGTGTGGGGGGTTGCAGAGTGAGTGTGTGTGGGGGGTTGCTTTGTGTGTGTGTGTGTGGGGTTGCTGTGTGTGTGTGTGTGTGGGGTTGCTGTGTGTGTGGGGTTGCTGTGTGTGCGTGTGTGCGCGTGCTGTGTGTGCGCATGGGCAAGGGGTGCTGCGTGCGTTTGTTGTGCTTTTGTGTTAAGGGGGGCAGAGTGTATGTGTGAGGGGTGCATAAGGTTAAGAGAGCATATGTATATTTATTATTAAAACATAATTGGCTTACTTCAGGGAGATCATGCCAAACTAATCTTATTGAGAGAGAGGTATTAGCAGTAGAAAGAGGGAAGTGCTCATGCCATTTTACAGAACACTGGTGAGACCTCACTTGGAGTATTGTACGCAATACTGGAGACCGTATCTCCAGAAGGATATTGATAGTTTAGAGTAGGGCTACTAAACTCTTACAAGGAAAGATTAAAGGAACTTAATATGTACAGGTGATACTCGAAAAATTAGAATATCGTGCAAAAGTTCATTTATTTCAGTAATGCAACATAAAAGGGGAAACTAATATATGAGATAGACGCATTACATGCAAAGCAAGATAGTTAAAGCTGTGATTTGTCATAAGTGTGATGATTATGGCTTACAGCTCTTGAAAACCCCAAATCCACAATCTCAGTAAATTAGAATATTACATGCAATCAATAAAACAAGGAGTGTACATAGAACAATATCGGACCTCTGAAAAGTATAAGCATGCATATGGACTCAGTACTGTGTTTGGACCCCTTTTGAAGCAATTACTGCCTTAATGCGGCGTGGCATGGAAGCTATCAGCCTGTGACACTGCTGAGGTGTTATGGAAGACCAGGATGCTTCAATAGCGGTCTTCAGCTCTTCTGCATTGTTCGGTCTCATGTCTCTCATCTTTCTCTTGGAAATGCCGCATAGATTCTCAATGGAGTCAGGTCAGGCGAGTTTGCTGGCCAATTAAGCACAGTAATCCCACGGTCATTGAACCAGGCTTTGGTGCTTTTGGCAGTGTGGGCAGGTGCCAAGTCCTGCTGGAAAATGAAGTCCGCATCCCCATAAAACTCGTCTACAGAAGGAAGCATGAAGTGCTCCAAAATCTCCTGGTAGACGGCTGCGTTGACCCTGGACTTAATGAAGCACAGTGGACCAACGCCAGCAGAAGACATGGCTCCCCAAATCAACACAGACTGTAGAAACTTCACACTGGACTTCAATCATCTTGCAGTGTGTGCCTCTCCATTCTTCCTCCAGACTCTGGGTCCTTGGTTTCAAAATAAGATGCAAAAGTAGCTCTCATCAGAAAAGAGGACTTTGGACCACTGAGCAACAGACCAGGTCTGTTTTTCTTTAGCCCAGGTAAGACACTTCCGACGTTGTTTGTTGTTCAGGATCGGCTTGACAAGAGGAATATGACATCTAAAGCCCATGTCCAGGATCCGTCTGTGTGTGGTGGCTCTTGATGCACTGACTCCAGCCTCAGTCCACTCCTTGTGAAAGTCCCCAACACTTTTGAAAGGCCTTTTCCTGACAATCCTCTCTGTGGTTATCCCTGCTGCTTGTGCACCTTTTTCTTCCACACTTTTCCCTTCCACATAACTTTCTATTAATGTGCTTTGATACAGCACTTTGTGAACATCCAACTTCCTTCGCAATTACCTTTTGAGGCTTTCCCTCCTTATGGAGGGTGTCAATGATGGTTTTCTGCACAACTGTCAGGTCAGCAATCTTCCCCATGATTGTGATTCCTACTGAACCAAACTGAGAGACCATTGAAAGGCTCAGAAACCCTTTGCAGGTGTTATGGCTTACTTAGCTGTTTAGAGTGGGACACTGTCAGCCTAGAATATTGCACCTTTTCACAATATTCTAATTTACTGAGATTGTGGATTTGGGGTTTTCATGAGCTGTAAGCCATAATCATCACACTTATGACAAATCAGAGCTTGAACTATCTTGCTTTGCATGTAATGCGTCTATCTCATATATTAGTTTCCCCTTTTACGTTGCATTACTGAAATAAATGAACTTTTGCACGATATTCTGATTTTTCGAGTATCACCTGTATAGCTTGGAGGAAAGACTTTTTTGTGCTGAAAAACCCCAACTCGGCTTATACTCGAGTCATAGTCTGTATTATGGCAATTTGCATTGCCATAATACAGACTGGGGGCTGTGGGGGCTGCAGAGAGATGTTACTTACCTTTCCTGCAGCTCCTGTCAGCTCTCTCCTCCTCCGCCGGTCCGTTCAGCACCTCGGTCAGCTCCCAGTGTAAATCTCGCGAGAGCCGCGGCTCTCGCGAGATTTACACTGTGAGCTGACAGAAGAGCTGAACGGACCGGCGGAGGAGGAGAGAGCTGACAGGAGCTGCAGGAAAGGTAAGTAACATCTCTCTGCAGCCCCCACAGTGCCCATCCACTGGACCACCAGGGAAGGAGAGCCCCCCTCCCTGGCCAGCTAGCAAGCAGGGAGGGGGGACGAAAAAATGTGTATATATATTAATAATAATAATAATAAAAAAAAATAATAATAAAATAATAATAAAATAAAAAATAATAATACAATAAAAAATAATAATAATAAAAAAATGTAATGAAACAAAAAAATATTAAAATAATAATTAAAAAATAAAAATGCCCACCCCCCACCAAGGCTCTGCATCACACTCTGCATTACACACACACATACACACACTGCATTCATACACACACACTGCACTCATACACACACACACTGCATTCATGCACACACTGCATTCATGCACACACACTGCATTCATGCACACACACTGCATTCATACACACACACTGCATTCATACACACACAGCACTCATACACACAGCATTCTCATACACACACACTGCACTCATACACACTGCACTCATACAAACTGCATTCATACACACACTGCACTCATACACACACTGCACTCATACACAGCATTCTCATACACACACACTGCACTCATACATACAGCATTCTCATACACACACACTGCATTCATATACACACTGCATTCTCATACACACACTGCATTCTCATACACACACACTGCATTCTCATACACACACTGCATTCGATATATACACACACTGTAAATAAATATTCAATTAATATAATTTTTTAAGGATCTAATTTTATTTAGAAATTTACCAGCAGCTGCTGCATTTCCCACCCTAGTCTTATACTCGAGTCAATAAGTTTTTCCAGTTTTTTGGGGTAAAATTAGGGGCCTCGGCTTATATTCGGGTCGGCTTATACTCGAGTATATACGGTACATAAAGGGAAACAACACAGTAAAGGAGGAGACTATATGTAAAAAAAGAAAAACTACCACAACAAGAGGACATGGTCTTAAATTAGAGGGGCAAAGGTTTAAAAATAATATCAGGAAGTATTACACTACTGAGAGGGTAGTGGATGCATGGAATAGCCTTCCAGTTGAAGTGGTAGAGGTTAACATAGTAAAGGAGTTTAAGCATGCGTGGGATAGGCATAAGGCTATCCTAACTATAAGATAGGCCAGGAACTAATGAAAGTATTTAGAAAATTGGGCAGACTAGATGGGCCAAATGGTTCTTATCTGCTGTCACATTCTATTTAAAAAAACAAACAAAAAAACAGTAAAAGCTTTGTCCCCCCACTTCTTCTTACCTTTATCCAGAGAGGGGGACACACTGCCAGACCTGGTGGTCCGGTGGTGAGTAGTGCTCTTTAACCTGCAGCTCTTCTGGCTTCCGGCTGTCTGTACTTCTCCCGCAAGGTGAGTGCTGTGTTGAAGCATTCTCGCGGGAGGTGCTTCCTCCCAGCTCCCTCCTCCATCTGTCACGGATGAAGGGCCTCGCGGTCCGGTGAGGGAGATCATTGATCTCCTCACCGGCCCGAGAGGGCCCAATGCAAGTGAGCAGGGCCGGCTCTCCGTGAGCCGGCAGGGGAGATCAAAGGATCAAAGGATCTCCCCTGTCGGCCTAGGCACATGGGCAACTCTGTTGGGCCCCTATAGTTGTGGGGCCCCCGGGTAAGTGCCCAGCGTGCCTATGCAGAAAAACGACCCTGTCCCTGTTGCCTCTACACAGTTAGTAGTATGCACAATACCAAGGCTTATGACTTCAGCTGCCGGCAATGCTATTTCTCAGAATACTTCCTGAAGGTGGGACAATCACGTCCTGCATGTGTGATGATGCGTTTTGCCGAATTTACTGCTTCATCAGTGTTCAGTGATCCATCATTATCTATTACTGTGAGTGTCCATTTGTTTATTCATTTGTTGGAGTCAACAGCACTTCAACTATGTATTTAAAGTCACATTGCACTTTAATCATATATTGAAAAACACTTTATTTTAAATATTCTGTTGGGAATATTATGTATTGTGATTATTACAAACACTGATTATTGAAATATAAAAGCACAGGGTTTCTTTTATGTATGGTATTTGGTTTAGAGTGTTTTGAGCTATTGCAATTAATAGGGTTGATGTTTATAAGATTTATGAAATTTTTTACAATTTGGTTTATGGGATATCAAAATGTATTTATTATTCTAATTGCCTATTTTATTTATTATTTATTGCAGCTGGCTTGCAGTTACTGTCCCGACATGCTTCTCAGTTTAGTATCTATCTCATGGAGAAATACCAGTCCCTATATGAAGTAATGTTCAAGTGGTGTAGCCATTCAAACCCTGACATGAGGAAACTAGCAACTGCAGCCATAGAGGCCTTCCTTAAACAGGTATAGTGATTTGTTGAACTATATGTTTGGCAGTTTAAAACCTAGAATTTGTGCTGTTTGTTCAGCCATAATTTGAGGGTATCCCTTTAAGTGCACCCATACGTATTATACATAGAATAGACATGGCTTTCTTTTAATATCATTTACTGATTCATTCACTGATCATATCCTTACCCCAGTGCATTTACTACCAGAGTTCTCTGCAATTGTTTCCCAGTTTCCTTTAAAGAGTTAACCTGGGTGTAATCCAATACCTCCACCTTGCCTGCTCTTTGTATTACACACTAGTCTGTCACCTAGTGTTACAATAAGTTAAGATGGGTGCTTTATTGGAGAGTAGGTTATGAAGATAGTCTGTCTCCTGTACAGTGGGATTCTAGTTTAAGACTGGAGACTAAAATAGTTTTCTAAGAGAGCAGTGATTGTAATATGAGCCTAATGCAGGTTGTTTTCCATCTGGAAATGCATGTTATTAGAGGCTAACCTTTATTTATTTATATATATAGAAAGATAGATATAGATATGTTTCATGCCATGCTGTTTACAATTATTTATATTGCTATCTTTTTTTTTTTTAAATGTAATTCTGACTTGTCCTTTTTAGGTAGCAGTGATTGTAACCAGTGATCCAGAAGCTCACAAGAGTAAGATGAAATTTTTCATGCAGGAGTTCTATAAAATCATCAGAAAAATGGAGTCCGGTAACAAGGAATTGGTTATAGCTATTCGAGGCTATGGCCTTTTTGCTGGGGTATGGCCATCTTCCACCTTGTTTTTATTATAAAGTAAAGTGACTATTTATGTGTGTACATGGAACATAATTAGTTCATTCCCAGCTGCAGTTCCACTCATTGCCTAAGATGGGTCTAATTTACATGATAATCAGATAGTAGACATATCGGTAGCCATATTATCCAGCAGGTGAGAGAACTTTGGTTCTTTGGACAGATCTGTTACTAAGAAAGCAAAATATACTCTTAATGTTTTTATTGTATCATTTTCAGGAGACAGACTTATAACTTCAATAATGTTTGCACCTTGGGAAGCCACAGTGGGAAGTAAGAATGGATGTGCAGGGTACTCTCTGCAGTGATGCAATTTTGTTATAGAGCTTAGCCCTTTTAAAGGGACACTGTAGGCACCATGACCACTTCAGCTCATTGAAGTCGTCTCAGTGCAATGTCCCATCACTGTTAACCCTAAACATGTAATTATTGCAGTTTTTATAAAAACTGCTAGGGTTAACTCCTCCTCTAGTGGCTGTCCACCACTAAAGGGACTTCCAGGGCTCCCCGGCACTCAAAGGTGATTTTTGGTCGCCTAAATGATGCTGGACGTCCTCACGCTATGCATGAGGACTTCCAGCTTCACCCGAATCCCCATAGGAAAGCATTGAATAATGGGTGCTTTATGGGAGAGTAGGTTATGAAGATAGTAATATGAATAATGCTTTCCTATGGAGAGGTACTAATGCGAGCGCGGCCATTGCCGCGTATGTGCATTAGGTCTCCCCCTGCCGGCTTACTTTGGCGGAGGAACGTGGGCGGAGTGCTGGCCCCCAGCTAAGTGCACCATGCAGGGGAGGGGCTGGGGCCTTGACAGAGGGGAAAGTTATAGTGCAAGGAATGTGAGATTTTTTTTCCTGGCACTATAGTTTCTCTTTAAGTCTTGTATCAACCTTTTAAGTATGTTGGCGAATTTGTTGGTGCTAAATGCTAGTAATAAAGGAGTTCTTCTTATGCCAATCAGTTTCATAAGTTCTCTGTGGAATAAATGTGGATATATTGCTACTGTGTACAAGTTATGTAACAGGGTGCCAGTTTGGTTTTAATTTACTGATATTTTTCTTTGTCTCTAAAAAAAGCCATGCAAGGCAGTGAATGAAAAGGATGTAGATTTCATGTATGTTGAGCTTATTCAGCGCTGCAAACAAACATATCTCACAGAAGCAGACACCGAGGAGGAAAATGTGTACCAGCTCCCCAATTTCCTTCAGTCAATTGCTAGTGTGATACTTCACTTGGACAATGTAAGTACACAAAATGACAAAGATTGGCTATATGTAAATAATACAGCATTAAGAATTGCTGCTGGATTTTGACTTCTTTTTTTCTATCTGGGTAATTACAACAGTATTTCTCTACTATGCATTTTTCTTCTATAAAAATACTCTCTGTGCTTATGTGTAATGATACATGCATGTTTGTTTTACCATATATAATATGTATTAACCCTTGGGGTTTATTCAATAAGTAGGGAACTGTGGTGAATACAGTCTAAAATAGCCAAGCTGTGATCATAGCTATGTTGATGGTTTTCACTGAAATAATTAAATTTGGCCTAAATTCCAATACAATTCTCTATCTTATGCATCTTCTTAAATCACAATTACTACAGTGCGCTGTGTTGCTATAGCTGTAGTTGATAAAACATGATGTTCTTCTTCTTCTGACAGATTCCTGAAGTATACACACCTGTTCTGGAGCGTCTACTGGTTGTACAGATTGACAGTTTCCCACAGTACAGTATGAAGATGCAGTCTGCCTGCTGCAGGTCTATAGTAAAGGTGTTCTTGTCTCTAGCAGGGAAAGGGCCAGTTCTATGGAATTTAATCAGCACTGTGGGTAAGTCACAGATTTGTGATATAGAGCTTCCTTTTGTTGTGCAATCACAATTCATAGGATAATCATACCGAAGTGTAGACTTTCATGTATGAACGTCTACAAAACATCTAATAAATAAACTCTTAAAATTAAGGGAAATTATAATTGTACATGTCCATATTTATGCAAAGACATAAGCTAGTGGTTAAAATCATGGCTGTGCTTTCACAACACAAGGGTTTCATGGCTAAACCATGTCTCTCAAGTATCCTTATTTGGAAGGACAGTCCCTGTTTTGGACCCAAACCCATCTGTCCCTCTTTCTATCCCAATTTTCCTCTTTTTTGGGAGCTCCATATTGTTGGTGTGTCTGAGTGTATAACAGAGCTCCACTGCAATAATACTCACAGTAATGTGTGGTTAAATACAATAAATGTGACATCAGTCTGTTAATAAGATGCAATGTTCTTGTTTTAAATTAGATTTCAGTTGTATAACTTGTTATAAGTAGTAAACCACCTAAAAGTTGTCAAAACAGCCCTGCCTCTGGCCACATTCCCCCCACACCTCTAAAATGAATGTGCCCCTCTTTGTTTGTCTAAAATGTAGGGGGTTGTAAAGAAAAAGCACAATTTCAACTGTTAAGGCGCATGCAGAAGTTCTGTGTAGTAGTGTATTGGAATCACATTTATTAAATGGTTGTAGTGGTATAGATTGTGACTTGCAATATTTCATTCATTGTATAAATAAGATGCACAATCTAAAGGAAATAAGTATGATAATTGTGCTCCAGATGTTTTCCAGATTCTATGATTTTGATGCTAAATATAAAGTATTTATAAAAACAATTAAAATAAAAAAATGTTTGTAAAAATATGATTACCGTATATTACAAAGAAAATGTTAAGTAAAATGAAAATAAGTTTAGAAACCTATGTAATATGTTAAATAGTGAAAAAGGAGAGATTTAATCTATTATGCTTTTGAAACATGTCCTATTAATACTGCGTAAAAGTGCACACATTGGTGTGCACAGGGGTAAAAGTGGCTGTTTTAATATATTTATTTATGAATTAATTGTTGCTTTTCCACTAAATGTCTTACAGTGCATCAAGGATTGATCAGAGTGTGCTCCAAACCAGTCTCATTTGCAAGGGTAAATTTACATTTTTACTTATATTACAATCGCTGGACTTTACTAAATCGCTGGACTATACTAAAAGTACATGTATATAGTGGCAGTGAAAAACTCTCACTAGGTTTCACTGAGTGATCCCTAGTGAGAGATTTTCACTGCCACTATATACATATATTTTTAGTACCCATTTCTGTTAGTACTATTAGTTTGCTTGTTTATTTTATTTTATTCAATAAAGTATTTTTTACTGAAGATCCATCACCCACTATTCTGCTTTCTGGGGATACCAAGACGTTTTAGCCATTTGTGGCACCCTAGAGCCTGCTATATAGAGTCTGGGACGGCTCTGGGCTATGTGAGTGATAGTCCAAACTCCATCCCCTATCTCCTTTTACGGTTTACACTGTTTTGTTGCTTTTTCTGTTTTTAGGCTACCTGTGTTAACCTGTGTTCCTCATCTTTAAGGAAATACGTTTGTATACATATTTTTGTATTTTATCTCTATAATATTCATTGTGTCACAGGTTGTTTCTCCTGGCTAGTATAAACACTATTTTTCCGTTTATGTACCGAAAAAAGACACTGGATAGGGGAAGAAACTCAGGGGTAATTCAGAGGTAGAGGATAAGGCCAGACCATCTTCAATCTTGAATTATATAATAAAGTCCTGGTTGTCGATCTGATGGCGGCTCCCCGTTGGCTGGGCTCAATGTTGTCGCTGGTTGTTAGGGCTTTTTGTCAGAGTGGCGAGGTCTGGGCGAGTTCGGAGCCTGAGATTCAGGAAACAGCTGTAACCTTCCAGCACCTCACACCGCGGGACTTTATTATATAAATTCAAGATTGAAGATGTTTGAATTCATCCTCTACATCTGAATTGCAGACAGGCCTGCATTCTCACAAGTTTCATCTTGTGAGTGCTTTTCTTCCCCCACTCAGTGTTTTTGTTCTGTAGATATTACACTATTGTGTTTATTTTTTTTCCTATATATTATTTTGTATACCTTTGCTGTGTGTGTTTTAATACTTGTTGAGTTCTCTGTTTTGTTATACATAATTGTATACTTTTGTAGGTTTATGCAAACAAATATAATAAAACTATTTCTGAGTTTTTTTGGGAAAATAAAAGCAAAATCCATAGATACATTTTGTTAGTTACGGAGTTGTTGAAAAATCTCAGTAGGAACATATCTGCTTTAAGTCTCTTAGTAGGTTATGACATGTTTGTCAGTTTTTCAATTTCAATTTCAGTTTAATTTTTTTTTTTATATATAACTAATTTTGTTGTTTCCCAATGTGTAATATGTTCCCCAAAGAGCACACAAATCTCACTCTTAATGCCTTATGCACAAATCGACCTCAATATTTGTGTCAAAAAGCTCAGTTAAAGAGTATTTCCCTTTTAATGAAGGGATTTCATAGGCTTTTTATCATATGCATATCTGTCCCCGTAGTACAGATTAAGTGCCTATTTTCAGAGCAGCAGACATTTATGGTCTTTTTTTTTAAAATCAATTTTAGAAATGTGATGTGTATATATAGATACATATATTATTTTTCTTTTAATTCAACAGTGCTTGAGGAAAATCCTGTAATTTTTTTAAATGCAGTTTTGGCAAATAGTTTTTATTTCTCGATTTTGTGTTGTTTCTAGTGGCTGATCTAACTGTATGTATATTTCATAGGATGGAGGGCCAGATTCTGACGATGTAGCTTCTTCTAGTGATATCCGAACTGGAAAATGGGCAGTACCCTCTTACAAAGACTACCTGGACCTCTTCAGAAACTTACTCGACTGCGATCGGATGAAGGTATAGAAGTAAATCATATTGCCAGTGGAGCCTCTCATCCACGAAGATGTGTAAACATTTAATGCATGTTTTTGCGTTTCAGTGTCTTATTTTTACAATACTGTATGTAGAATCCAATAAACTGTGAGAATCATAACCACTTTGACCAGATTTGCTCAGATTTCCCCATTTCTCAGGCAAGCAGCCTTCAACTATTCAAAGGATTCTCTTCTATTAGTTGAGAGATAGAATTGAGAGCTAAAATTGTGAATTGTGAAGTTAGAGCAGCATCTCACTCCGATTCCAGTTCTGTCTCCCATTCATTAAAATGATCGTCAGTTTTATTTGAGATTACTGTTTCAAGTACTTCAAAAAAATCAAATGAACAAAGACATACGAATGGTCAGACATGGCTGTTTATCATGGAAAGCTGCTGTACTATTTTTTGAGAGATTTGAGTGTGTGGAGTAAAAATGAGTATGAAGTTATCTATTAAATTCACATTGGTGCCCATAGTGTACCTTTATTATTGTTTTGGAATTTCTACAGCGCCAACATATTCCACAGTGCTGTACAATAGGGTGAATGCAGACAGATAATGAATATGTATTGATACAAAAGGATCATAAGACTTTGCAACCTTTAGCTTTTTAACTATTAAAATGTCTGTTTCTTTAATATTTCCAGTGTCTAGTGACATGCTGTTATATTGATCATTTTAGGTTACGTTCTTTCTTTTGTTTTCTAAGCAAAATATCCTTTTGGAGCCTCTTAATTAATTTTGTTCTTGTCGAGTGCTAGTGAGGAGCTGTGGGATTTTATGCAACAATAGGTTTTTAATTTTTTTATTTAAAGTGGTAACATCCATATCCATGTATTTAGGGGATGTTTGGAAAGGGGGCGGGGGCGGGGAAGAGTTGTTCTGCAGTGTTAAATACATTTTTAGATACTTTATTTTTTTTAATTAAAGGGATCCTATAGTGCCAGGAAAACAAAGCCGTTTTCCGGGCACTATAGGGTTAATAGGTCTCCGCCTCCCTCACACCCTATAGGGTTAATAGGTCCTCCTTTAGCCACTTACCTGAATCCAGAACCGATGTCCCATCGAAGCTGGGTCATTATTCAATGCTTTCCTATGGGGAAAATCTGACGCTGGAGGTCCGAGAGGTTGTAGAGCGTCAGATAACGGATTCTGGAAGCGCCCCCAGTGGCAGTCTGGCAGACAGCCCCTGGGGGCCGACTTAGAGCTGCAATGTAAACATTGCAGCACTAAGTGCAAAAGAGTCACAGCACCCAGACTACTTCAATAAGCTCAAGTGGTCTGGGTGCCTACAGTGTCCCTTTAAGCATATTTACATTTAGAATTAAACTCTTTTTGGCCACTGTAATGTAGATTGAAGAGATTATGAACATTTCATTAAGAATACAAAAAACAACAAATACAGGGTGCGCTGGATAAAATAAACGAAAACGATAACACAAAAAGGAAAGTCTCTATAGGTACAGTGTAGACCTTGAGTAAATGTTCTTCTGTTCTCGCTTTGGAATCGCAGTGGTTGGATATGAAACACAAAAGCAGAGAAGGGGGGGACCAATAGTGCAAAACCGTATGGTAGAGAGGATCACGAACAACACAGATGTAGAGAAATGCCAACTTACAATTTTTAGAGCTAAGCCCAGCTCTAGGTAAAACAGCTTACAGTGGTATTTGATACTCCCCACATGTAGGATATAACTGGGCAATTGGAGTCTCCACACGATTCTTTAAAACTTCTGAGACAGACGTCAGCATATAAAATATATAAAAGAAAAAAACCCAATGGTGCAATAACTTAGGTAGTACTGCAACAACAGACAACACAGAGGTCCTAAGAGTGCCAACTTACAATTTAGAGAGCTATAACCAGCTCTGAGTAAAACAGCATACAGTGGTATTTAAACTCCAAGCGTAGGTGGAATAATCCCCACCAGGGATTTCTTTATTCCACCTACGCTTGGTTCATAGAGCAGTGTGGCTGCTCTGAACACTGTAAGTACGTTTCTTTTTATCACTTTGTCATTTTTACATAAGGAAAACACTATGGGCCCTCTCTTGTGATTTTATTTTTCATAAGACCGGCACTACAAGCATCACTAGAGGAATAGTGTGCAAGCCTGTTAGCATCTATTGCTGCCTTGCACTCCTTTTTTTCCTTTGCCTCCTTTATAATAGGATGGATATCAATGCATTAAGACAAAGAGTGGCCAATAATGCAACGAAATGCTTTGGCACAGATATCCTGAGGGATTATACAACGAAATATAATAAAAATTTCCTCTTCTTAAAATTAGAAAGGTTATTGAAACAAGAACTTAAAGTAAAATGGGAAGTAGCCACACTACAACAATACATTATTGACAATATCACCCCAAGAGGATTAAGGTTGTTTAAAGAGCCTGCATTTTCAATAGAAGATTCCGAACTAAAAGAAAGATGGTATGAGGCAATGGAAGACTGCTCTTTTGTCTTTTTAGACATTATAATAGAATGCAGAAAAAAACAACTGATAGAATTAGACCAAGAAATTAAGGGAATACAGAGAATCTTGGAGCCCATGTTGGAAGATGATAATTCACAAGAAAAAATTATGAAAATATCGGATAATGTTGACAGATTAGAAGAGGATATCAAGAAAATCAAAAAGAAAAAATTTGTAAGAGACATGGAAGACTATAAGAACGACAGGGTCAGAAACTTCCATAAGAAATATAACACGCAATACAACCATACCCACCATCAGGAGGAAAAGGACACATATGATCAATCGAAAGACAACTATCAAGCAAAAAAGTGGGACTGGAAAACAACAAACAGCCGTAATCCAAAAGATAGAAGACCACCACAAACATCATCACAAGAACAACGTAAAGAAGGAAATCCTAATTTGATACCAATCAATAGGAACAAAAGGATAAGTGAGAAATGGAAGAATCCCAACACGAAAACGAAAGAGGATCAATTTGCAAAAAGAATAACACAATCTACAGGATATACAGGAGTAAAGAGACAGGGAAAGCAGAATGAGGAAGATGAAACTCTTAGAACATCGAACAAAATGGGAAAGCATGTACACAGCAATACAGCACAGGCAAATGGAAAAAGAGTGAAAGAATTAAGGCAAGAGAATACGGTTGAAACAAGAAGATCTGAAAATAATAGTACTACATCCAGAACAGGAAATACTGTGACGACACAAGCAGAGATCCATAATCCCTCTAGAGAGGAGGTTTTTTTAGGCAAGAACACAAGAGAAATCACAACATGGTTTCACCCAGTAACGCCAAAAAGGAGAAAAAGAAAGGACTTAAATCCAGAAGAGATAGAGGAGGAAGAAGAGCAGGAAATAAACAGAAAAAGAAACAAGAAGAACAGCCAATAGGCATCTTCAACCTTGCAGAAATCACGCTATCCCCTTCGCATATCTCAGCATTGAATAAAGGTTTGAAATTCGCTCCAACAGCGCATGTCGACAAATTCAATACCATGATCGACATTAAGAGATTCATTAGGAAAGTCAGCATTAAGAAGCATTTTGCACAAATTCAAGACATACCTAAAAAAGAAGAAACAGTGGATGTCTTCAAACATAGCAATTTGAAACCTACCTCAACTTTCTACCCCTATAACCAAGTCTCAGCTGGAATGGAAATGTTTGAGGAACTTGTCACAGAAGACATAAGAAAGATCAAGAAAAATAACTACCAAAGAAATAATCTTACGAGAAAAGAAATAGAAGCGTTGGAGAACCTATCGAATAACGAAGAGATATGCATTAAACCGGCGGATAAAGGTGGAGGAATCGTGATTATGACTAAAGAAAATTACTTAAAAGAAGCATATAGATTATTAGGAGATGGGGAAACTTATGAAAAGCTACCCAAGGATCCATTGGAAAAGATACAAAGAGCACTGAAAAATATGCTTATACAGGCTGAAGAGGTAGGAATCCTAAAAGCGTCAGAATACAAATTCCTGGATATAAATTTTCCGAAAACTCCAACATTCTACTTCTTACCAAAGATACATAAAAACCTGAGAACACCACCAGGCAGACCTATTATTTCTGGCATTAATTCCATCACTTCAAACTTGTCTCAGTACATTGATCATTTCTTACAACCATATGTATTTGGAGTGAAATCACATCTAAAAGACACAACGCAGATGATTCGGGAACTGGCTTCCGTGGTATGGAAGGAAAATCTCATCCTGGTATCCATGGACGTAACATCACTGTATACCATAATCGAACATGAATTAGGGTGCAATTCAGTTAAGAACACCCTGAGGAGGATTGGAGATCTAGAAGAGTCACAAATCACGTTTATAATCGAAAGCATTGAATTTATACTTAAGAACAATTATTTCCTTTTTGAAGACCAATTTTTCCTACAGAAGAGAGGGACTGCAATGGGGACAAAATTTGCTCCCAGTTTTGCCAATATATTCATGGGCGAATGGGAAAACAATTATATCTGGAACACCCACTCATGGAATAAAAATATCCATAGGTACAAGAGGTATATTGATGACATCTTTCTTGTATGGGAAGGGAGCATAGAAGAACTTGATAAATTTCTTGTATACATCAACAATAATACCTGGGGAGTAGCACTCAATACAATCCACAGCACTACATCTGTGGATTTCCTTGATCTTACCATCTATATTGAGTCAGGTATCCTGAAAACAAGGACACATTTCAAGGAAGTTGATGTCAACAGTTTCATCTTAACCCCTTAAGGACCAAACTTCTGGAATAAAAGGGAATCATGACGTGTCACACACGTCGTGTGTCCTTAAGGGGTTAAAGGAAAGTTGCCATCTTCCAGCATGGCTGAAAAATGTACCATACAATGAATTTAGAAGATTAAGGCGCAATTGTACAGACCAACAAGTATATATAGAACAGGCAGAGAAAATAAAAGAAAATTTTCTGGCTAAAAACTATGATCCTAAGGAAGTAGAATATGACCTACTGAGAGTGAAGGATATAGAACGCAGTAACCTGCTAAGAGAAAAGGAAAGAAATGACAGAGCAACACCACAGCAAACTAACCTTTTTCCACCCATCATTCTGGATTATAGTAAAGAGAATATACAACTTAAAAAGATCCTGATGAAACACTGGCACCTACTAAAAAGAGACAGATCTTTGACTAGTACCATACCCGAAAAACCCAGGATAATATTTAGAGGAGTTAGGAACCTCAAAAATAAATTAACAAATAATCATCTGAAAGGAAACAAGAAGGAAGGAAAAAGAACAAAAAAGGGTTTCTTCTACTGCAATGAGTGTATTGCTTGCAAAACCAGCAGAAACACTACATTGAAAGGAGTACATGAAATCTCCAACAGAAAAGTTAATAATCGTAATGAAGTATTTAAAATTAAGGACTTCATTACGTGTCAAAGTGTGAATTTAATCTACGTACTGGAATGCCCATGTGGACTCCAGTACGTGGGCAGAACAAAAAGACAGTTGTATATAAGAGTCAGAGAGCACATGCTAAATATCAAAAAGAAATTTATGCAACATACAGTATCGGCACATTTTGCACAGTACCATGGAGCAGATATGAGCCTTTTGAACTTTAAAGCCATATGCAAAGTAAAGAAACACTGGAGAGGTGGAGACCACACGAAACAGCTAGGCATACAAGAGATGAAATGGATATATAATTTAAATACACTACAACCAAATGGCTTGAATGCAGAATTTGAATTATGCCATTTTTTAGGATAAATAGCGATAGATAATAACCTATCGATTCCTAAAGAATAGTAATTCGGTCACTCACTGATCCATAATAGTATTTATCTCGAATCATAAATGATAGTGCCTCATAGGAGTACAATAATAATATATAATTAAGAGGCACAACATCATACTTATCTCCCCTCATGCAATTTATTCTTTTGCATTAATTATGGCATAGCTCTATCTATTTTCCATGATCTTTAGTTTAATAAACTGTTAGATTCCCTATGTGATAGGTGATCTCACTTTATAACCCCATTTTGCATTCCAGTGACAAAACACAACTTTCCAATATGTATACACCTTTAAATCAGAGAACATAGATTCGTAATTGTATCTAGTAAACTACTTCTTTTTTTCATATTATTTTTATGATTATTATTTTATTGTTGAGCATATTTTATGGATCTATATTGTTGTGAATCAATATTAGCAATTGGTAGAGAGTTATACCTACTTGTATAGTACTCACTGCAAAACATCGGATTGTGAATACCATTTTTTAATACATTTTTTAATACATTTATTTTTAAATACATTTATTTTTATACATTTAATTTTTAGTGCACTGGTATTACTCCCTTGGTTAGAAAGCACTAACAATAAAAAGTGTACCGATACATGACTGTATATTGTAGAAATGCCCTGTGAATTATGTCCATATATTGAAAGTTAAAAGAAAGACAGTTACGTTTGAATTTGTATCCAGCGGGAGTAACCATGGCGACACATAATAACAAAAATGTAACATTGTGAGCATGATCGCAAATAAGAATTTGAAAATATGTGTTAGACTATTCACATTGTATTATTAATGAATGTTATGGAATTCCAGAAGTTTGAAACATCGTTTTTGATTAAGTGTTAAATGAAAATCAGAGTCCGCTATAAAAGCGGCATTTACCTGAAAAGTCCGCATCCATTGATAAAGCCGTTGGAACGGAGAAACGCGTTTGGAGGGACACAACTCACATCACAGAAAGCCAGCGCCTGGGGAGCATTCACCTTCACTGTTACCAGCAAACCAACATCTGAACTGCTGATTTCGGGACGCCGAGAACAGCATAAGGTCTGCACCCAGCACTTTCTGTACTAACTAGTAGGCATACCGTAACGAAGTCCTACTATTATTCATTTAAAGATATCTGGAGTTTGTTTTAATTCCAATTTTAATTTATGTGAAGTTTTTTACATTGATACTTAGCTTCCAGCTAAGATTCAAATAAAGTCAATTTATTAATATTCTTATTTGTACAAAGGATTCCCTTTTTGTAGTGAAATAGTGTATCACTAATTTACCCCCTTTTTTTCTTTGCATTTTCATATTTTATTTGATCATGGAGTAACACCAGAAAACATCGGGAACAAAGGGACCTACACAGACTATTATTGGACTTTATTATTTAGTCTGTTGCATTTATTACATGAGTAATTTTATTGACGTTTTATTTGTGTATTTTTCTAGAGGCAAAGGGTATACTTTTCACTTATTTGCATATCACTAGAGGAATATCCTACACGTGGGGAGTTTAAATACCACTGTATGCTGTTTTACTCAGAGCTGGTTATAGCTCTCTAAATTGTAAGTTGGCACTCTTAGGACCTCTGTGTTGTCTGTTGTTGCAGTACTACCTAAGTTATTGCACCATTGGGTTTTTTTCTTTTATATATTTTATATGCTGACGTCTGTCTCAGAAGTTTTAAAGAATCGTGTGGAGACTCCAATTGCCCAGTTATATCCTACATGTGGGGAGTATCAAATACCACTGTAAGCTGTTTTACCTAGAGCTGGGCTTAGCTCTAAAAATTGTAAGTTGGCATTTCTCTACGTCTGTGTTGTTCGTGATCCTCTCTACCATACGGTTTTGCACTATTGGTCCCCCCCTTCTCTGCTTTTGTGTTTCATATCCAACCACTGCGATTCCAAAGCGAGAACAGAAGAACATTTACTCAAGGTCTACACTGTACCTATAGAGACTTTCCTTTTTGTGTTATCGTTTTCGTTTATTTTATCCAGCGCACCCTGTATTTGTTGTTTTTTGTTTTCTCCATTTTCTGAAGGGTTTGAGGGTAGCCCTTCCTTTCAGGTGTGCAGCTTTTTTTTCCCCCTTGTGATCAGTACTGTAGCGCTGTTCCCCTCCCACCTTTTCTCATTTCATTAAGAATGCCTTGTAGGTATCGTGGTACAAATAGTACATTGATATTTTATTGTTTCCAGTGTCTGTAGATGTAATTGAGAAAAGATTGTGCATAAAACGCTGAAAAGACTGGCTGAAATGGGCACTGAAAATGTTTCTTATTTCCCAAGATGCTTAGTTGAATGCTTGCTTAACCCCTTAACGACCTAGGACGATTCAGGACCTTCATCGGCATTTTTGCATTGCCGACCGGTGACGGTCCTGAACCGCCCTAACGGTGCAATGTACTTACCCGATCGCCGTCGTTCCCCCGGTGGTGATCGGCGGTGCTCCCGGTGTGGGGAGACTGTCTGCAGCCCAGACAGTCTCCCCGCGGCGGATTAGGACCCCTGGGGCCATGTGATCGCTCAACACAGCGATCACATGGTCACAATAGGTGTCCATGTGTCTGCCTGCAGGGCGACTGCCTGTGCTGACAGGCAGTCTCCCTGCTAGTGTAAAATAAAAATAAAAATAAAGGTTAATATTAATAAATACAAATAATAATTATATATGTGTATATATATATATGATAAATAGACCTATATTATATTTTATATAATATAGGTCTATATATCATATATATAATGTCATACTAAGTGTATTTTTATATTAATATGTACTTATATTAATATAAAAATACACTTATAATTAAATTACACACGTATATATATAAAATATATATAATTATATATATTATATATTATAAAATACAAATAATAAGTAAAGTAAATTAAATAACAATTTTTAAAAATAATAATAAAAAATATACAAAAATTATATCTATATGAAATTTTATTCTAACTGTATTTTGATATTAAAATATATATATTTATATCAAAATACACTTAGAATGAAATTTTATATATATCTGTATATATAAATAAAAAAAATAATACGAAATATACATGTGTCCATATACAAAATTACATAAATAATTATATAAATATAGACGTAGACTTCAAATATATAAATATGCATATATATTTAACTTCTACGTGCGTATTTATCTAATATTTTTACATAATTAAGTAATTTTATTAATTGCAGTTTGAGGGACCTGCCTGCCAACCCAGGCCGAAAGTCCAGAGAATTTAATTTGCTAGCACTGTATTTTACCCTGTAACTTTCTATTTCACCCGAAAACCTGTACATGGGGGGTACCGTTTTACTCGGAAGACTTCGCTGAACATAAATATTAGTGATTCAAAACAGTAAAACATATCACAGCGATGATATTGTCAGTGAAAGTGACTTTTTTTTTGCATTTTTCACACACAAACAACACTTTTACTGATGATATAATTGTTGTGATACGTTTTCCTGTTTTGAAACACTAATATTTGTGTTCAGCAAAGTCTCCCGAGTATAACAGTACCCCCCATGTACAGATTTTATAGCATTTTGAAAGTTACAGGGTCAAATATATGGGTCAAATATTTTTACATTGGAAATGGCCAGGTTGGTTACGTTGCCTTTGAGAGCGTATGGTAGCCCAGGAATGAGAATTACCCCCATGATGGCATACCATTTGCAAAAGAAGACAACCCAAGGTATTGCAAATGGGGTATGTCCAGTCTTTTTTAGTAGTCATTTAGTCACAAACACTGTCCAAAATTAGCGTTCAATTTAGTTTTTTACTTTTTTCACACACAAACAAATATGAACGCTAACTTTGGCCAGTGTTTGCGACTAGGTGGCTACTAAAAAAGTCTGGACATACCCCATATTGAATACCCTGGGTTGCCTACTTTAAAAAAAATATGTACATGTGGGGTGTTATTCAGAGATTTATGACAGATAATAGTGTTACAATGTCACTATTGATACATTTTAAACAATTTATGTTTTGAAACCGCAATATCCTACTTGTACCTATAGCCCTATAACTTGCAAAAAAGCATGTAAACACTGGGTATTTTAAAACTCAGGACAAAATTTTGAATCTATTTAGCAGTTTTTTTTTTATTCGCTTTTGTAGATGAGTAAAAGATTTTTCAAGTAAAAGTCAAAAAACATGTATTTTTTTCAATTTTTCATCATATTTTTTTTAATTAAATTACATGAGATTATATAAATAATGGTATGTAAAGAAAACCTTTTTTGTCCTGAAAAAAACTATGTAATTTGTATGGGAACAGTAAATGAGAGAGCGGAAAATTACAGCTAAACACAGACACCACAAAAGTGTAAAAAGAGGCCTGGTCGCAAATGTACAACATCGCAAAAACAGTCCAGTCCTTAAGGGGTTAATGAAATATGATAATTTATTGATGAGTACCTACTTTGCAATTATCTAACTTTGTCTTAACTATATTGGTAAATGAGAAATAGATTAGCCTAAGAGTGATTACTTGAAACAAGTTACCAAGTGAACAGTGAGTTAATTATTAAATAGTTATTTTGTTGTTTAATTGTGACTTTTTATTTATTTATTTATTTAAGGAATCCATTTTTTCTGATGAAATATTTCACACCATTAATTCGCCTCTGCAGTCACTGAATAGGTTACTGTATGATGAACTTATAAAATCTGTTTTGAAGATTATTGAGAAATTAGACCTTTCTCTCCAAAAACAAGATGCTGGTTACATGGTGAGTATATCCTGGCAACAGTAGTCATCCCAAAGGATGAGCATTCAGACATGCTTTTGCTCCAAATTAGCTGTTAGGACAAATATCAAACATGTCAACACTACTTTTATTTGACATGTGACCTTCCAGAAATATCCATAACACATGTACAATTAATGTACATGCACTTTGTCAGCCACATTGTGAAAATACAAAGCTAAGGTTATAAGTTTATTGTTACATATAACTATTAGAAACAGCGATAAGAGTAATGAAAGAAGTCACATGATCACACAAGTTGAAATATGTAAAACATCACTCTAAAACCATGAATATGCTTGAAATGTGCACATGTATACCTCTCTCCTAATTTGATTAATAGTGTGTGCATTTACAAGTGCGCGAAAGAGCTCTACATTTTCACATTGTATATTTACGGGCAAAACCTGAAAATAATAAACTATTAGTAAAGTCATGTTTGCACTGTTATTCATTTTGTTGGTCAGATTCACTTTATCTTTACACCAAAATTAGTGCACGTCTATGTTTGCACTATCTGAGAAATGGCTTGGAATAAAGCAATAAAGATATACTTAGGAATTAAATCATAAAATCAGTAAATACCACCTGCACGTCTGTAGAATGGATTTTAGAATGTTATAACCCCTTGGTTCCATACTATAGCTAACAGACATATAGATCTGGCATTTGTGCTTCAAGTAAGGCAAAGGAAAGTCTGAATTTGTACACAGATAATGCTATATTGGTAAAAGTGACAGCCATTATGATTACATTTGTGGCTTATTAATGACAAATTGGACCACCAGAAATATTACCCTTTGGCAATTTGGAAGAATTGTATTGATGTATTTGAACGTTTGTTGTAAGTTATAAATAAAAGAAATGATTTGACTAGTAAATTAGGAGAATTGGGGATTCTCAAACTACAATGGACAACATTAAAGATGACATTAGCTTTCGGAAAATATAAATTCAGATACCAACTGTGCAACAAAGCAGAGGACATTTTTATGTTCCATATTTTATAGGAATATTGTTCAGAGAAGAATCAAGTACCGTAATTAGCTAAGAAAACTTGTTTACACTCTAGGTTCTGGTAACAGGGAGTTGCAGGGTCTCATACATCACAATAATATAACAAGAGAATTGAACATTATTGGGAAGAAAATATACATTTGTCATATTTGTTTTTATTTCTTTGCATTATTATGCTTATATTCTTTTCTATTTAAGGGTGATGAAGAAATAAGTAGTTCCTTTGTGATCGCTACATCTGACCCAACAGCTAATCTTCACCCTACCAAGCCAAAAGATTTTACTGCTTTTGTGAACCTGGTAGAATTTTGCAGGTAGAGCATTTTATTTATTTTTGCAAATTCAGTGATTTTCAGTATATGATGTTGATTGTGTTTTATTATTCAATATGTAAAACATCAATGTACAGTATCCTGTTTTATCCTGTTTTGTAATAAATAGTATGATTTTGAAAGTAACTTGCATTAAAGACATACAGTGTTACAAATTGTATCATGAGATCTTAACATGAAGGCTTTTAATAGGAGATGGCCAAAAAGGGATCAAAGTTGATTAATCATATGAGAGCAGAGTAAAGGACGGGGGGTAACCCACAGACAATTAGAGGTAAATGGGGAGAAGGAGAGTCTGATCTCATTGCCTATAATAGGATAATGTAAACAATTTAAAAACTGAACTAGGCTTTAATCATTGGTTTAAAGATGCCAATAGAAAAAGAGACTCGGCCGTCGCTGTGTTACTAGACCACAAGTCAATAGTGGCAGCTACGGTAGAGGGCATGAAGAGAAAAAATTCAAATAGTAAAAGTATAGTAAGTGGTACAAGGGTATGTACAATACAGAGGAAGAAAGAGAGAGAAGGTTAAATAGTAACAAAACCCTCACAAATCATGAGGGATGAAACTAAAGATAGGATGCCTGGGCAATTCTCGTCAACTGACGGCGAGAAGCCCACGCAATTTCTTAGTTGGATCTAGTTGGTAGGTTCCTGTGTATTGACAGGAGTATAATCTGTCGCATGTCCCGGGTAGTTGAACAACGTTAATATAGTACACCGTACTTATGTCAATGTATCGGGGTCTAGGATACAGTACAGTGTTAACGTCAGTGATTCAACTGAGGGGGATGCTGCTGCAGATTAGGTTTTGTGTATCAATAGTGGTATACACTGTAGCATGTCCCCGGAGGTCAAATCTAGATCTTCACATACACTGTATTTGTGTCAGAGTGTGAGACACAATATGCAATATAATGTCTTGTGATACAATTTGACTGAGGAGGGATATTGCTACAGAGAAAGTATAACCTGTTCCTGTCACAGCGGGTAAGTCTGTAGTCAGGGTTGTATGCCGAGGAGTGTGTGTCCAACAGCGCATACATGTGTCTGAGTCCGTTATGAGGAGTCAGGAGTTCGCTTTATCGGTAGCAGAAATATCTACCATAAATGCCTATAGCGATGATACCGTGATGGCTAGTGACCTGGGTCGACAGGATCTCAAATGTATAGGTAGAGAAAGTAAGAGAAAGGTGCCTTCGAGGGTACCCGGTATAGGAAAGGAGGATAAGAAAGTTTGACTGCTAGAGAACTAACAAACTGACCCCTTAGTTTACGGAAAGGTACTGGGCTACAGAATTCCTTGCTGACACCTGTTGTGTATCTTGGTCGATATGTGTCTCTGACTGTTCGTCCGCTGTCTCCCCATAGCGAGTAAGTAACAGCGGTAAAGTTAAGTGTCGGGGGGGAGAGGAGATGACGAGAGACACGGCAGGCAGGGTCGGAAGGATATGATGATAGGAACAAAACAATCGTCGCGCCCCGACGCGCGTTTCGCCTTGCTTCAAAGGCTCATGAGCCTTTGAAGCAAGGCGAAACGCGCGTCGGGGCGCGACGATTGTTTTGTTCCTATCATCATATCCTTCCGACCCTGCCTGCCGTGTCTCTCGTCATCTCCTCTCCCCCCCGACACTTAACTTTACCGCTGTTACTTACTCGCTATGGGGAGACAGCGGACGAACAGTCAGAGACACATATCGACCAAGATACACAACAGGTGTCAGCAAGGAATTCTGTAGCCCAGTACCTTTCCGTAAACTAAGGGGTCAGTTTGTTAGTTCTCTAGCAGTCAAACTTTCTTATCCTCCTTTCCTATACCGGGTACCCTCGAAGGCACCTTTCTCTTACTTTCTCTACCTATACATTTGAGATCCTGTCGACCCAGGTCACTAGCCATCACGGTATCATCGCTATAGGCATTTATGGTAGATATTTCTGCTACCGATAAAGCGAACTCCTGACTCCTCATAACGGACTCAGACACATGTATGCGCTGTTGGACACACACTCCTCGGCATACAACCCTGACTACAGACTTACCCGCTGTGACAGGAACAGGTTATACTTTCTCTGTAGCAATATCCCTCCTCAGTCAAATTGTATCACAAGACATTATATTGCATATTGTGTCTCACACTCTGACACAAATACAGTGTATGTGAAGATCTAGATTTGACCTCCGGGGACATGCTACAGTGTATACCACTATTGATACACAAAACCTAATCTGCAGCAGCATCCCCCTCAGTTGAATCACTGACGTTAACACTGTACTGTATCCTAGACCCCGATACATTGACATAAGTACGGTGTACTATATTAACGTTGTTCAACTACCCGGGACATGCGACAGATTATACTCCTGTCAATACACAGGAACCTACCAACTAGATCCAACTAAGAAATTGCGTGGGCTTCTCGCCGTCAGTTGACGAGAATTGCCCAGGCATCCTATCTTTAGTTTCATCCCTCATGATTTGTGAGGGTTTTGTTACTATTTAACCTTCTCTCTCTTTCTTCCTCTGTATTGTACATACCCTTGTACCACTTACTATACTTTTACTATTTGAATTTTTTCTCTTCATGCCCTCTACCGTAGCTGCCACTATTGACTTGTGGTCTAGTAAGACAGCGACGGCCGAGTCTCTTTTTCTATTGGCATCTTTAAACCAATGATTAAAGCCTAGTTCAGTTTTTAAATTGTTTACATTATCCTATTATAGGCAATGAGATCAGACTCTCCTTCTCCCCATTTACCTTTAACATGAAGGCATTCAGAATTTTCAGTCAATTCACCAAAACCTTGAGACTGTGCATATGTGAGTGAGGAGACATAGATATCACTAGCCTCTGGTCCTGTGAAGAGTATTTCCAGAGCCTCTTACAGCATGCCAAGGAAAGGAACGATTGCTTGGTTCCAGTTCACCTCTGGACCATATAATCTCTCCAGAAAGCCCACGTCTGGGCAGAATTGTCTGCACATCTGTGCATGGAGACAGTAAGATTTTCCATGTCATAGGTCCCCTCCACCTTGGCTATCACCGTTGAGTAGTGGGCACCTCTATCATGTGCCATTTAGTAGGGAGCAAAGACTTGGTGACATGCAAGAGATGTCTAGTAATTTTTTATTAATTTTTTTATATGCAGAAAGAGGTAGTATGCTGTGATAGAGGTTGGAAGGGCAGGTCTGAATCCAGGATTGCGTTTATTTTTGTGTGTATGCTGTGCCAATATCCAGTGATGTTTGGGCAGTACCACCATATGTGACTATCGGTGTAATAGTTTTTGGATGTTGTTTCGCATCTGATACATTAGGGATTCTCACTATCTTGAACAAGTATATCCTTTTAGTTTCCTTGATATCTATCTATCTATCTATCTATCTATATCTATATATATATATATATATATATATATAGATATAGATAGATAGATATCTATAGGACTCCATCAATTTGTCTGTTGTTACTTTACAGTCTAGAAATCCTTGTTTATAACAGTTTTCATATTGAGCATGTTATGTTTTTTTTAGTGCAATATTACCAAACAAGCATGTGGAATACTTTGAACCATGGGTATATGTGTTTGGTTATGAACTCGTGCTTCAATCTACACGCTCGCCGCTGATCAGTGGTTTCTACAGGCTTCTGTCAATTGCAATGAAAAATGCAAAACAATTAAAATATTTTCAGGTACGTTATGCACTTTGAGATTTTTAAGTGTCTTATTACGTTATCCAATTTAAATTTTGGCCAAACATCAATTGGACACTGTGCTAGTGTCATGCTTTAGCCTTTTTTTTTTTTTTTTTTTTTTTACATTAAGTGTATGCAAATGCAAGAAATTATTGCAGTATGCAAAGACTTATATCATATAACAAGGATTGCTTGCCATGTTTTATATTCAATAACGTTTTATTGAGTATTATAAATAACATTACAACACCAACAAAAAATAAGAAAATAACAGAACTGTAATAAAATCTGTGATTTAACACAAAACAATTCCCATAAAGAAGTCGTTATCATTACATGCTGTTTACAAATTGTTCAAAGGTTTACTTTATGGTGATTACTTTGTTTTGCTAGAATGTCAACTCACAATAGCCCTAAGAAGCCATCAGATATATAGTAGTAGTAGTAAAGAACTAGGTAAATTAACATTCTTACAATTCTCGAATCACCTATGTGAACAAAAAACTGGATGCCTTCCAATAGTTTAGCCTAATATACCGTTAGGTTGTTTGAAGGGCTTGTCAAATAGCTATAAAGCATGAGCTGAAAGGTGGTGTGAAAACAAGTACATTGTTCTTTGTAATATAAAACATACACAGAAAAGTAAAGGGGATAAAAGTGCTGAAGATATTAGGATAGATCACAGAATCTCTCTATTCCTGTATTTGGTTACCGTTTTTTTTCTATAGCTTATAATCATATAAAAGACTTTTACATTCTGAGCATCCTGTTCTTCAAACCCCAAGTGCTCGTGCTAGGGGAAAAGAGAGGTAGTGAATTGCTAAATATTTCCTTGTAATTTGCAACACAAAGGTATTGTATCCCAATACAGACTCAGCCTTTTATGAGGGCCCGTTAATGGAAATACTAATATGTGAGTGGTAAGGCCTGTGGCCCTAGTGATACATGCTGAAAAAGATGTCGGTTTTGCCTAAATAGAGAAAATGAAAACTACACATTTAAATGAAAAGCAAATATAAAAGGTAGACAAAAACTAAATTCAAAGCTTCAGGCAGCCTTCCACCTAGCCTCAATGCAATCTCTTCCAGTTACAACCAGAAGGTTAAAGCGCAGTGAATAGAATCCAGTGTTGAGAAAAATTAAGGAAAATTTGATTAATATCCACCAAACTACATAGGCGAAGGTGACTTGTTATGTACCCGAGTGTTGCACTCACGGCACTATCTCCTTATAGCGGCTCCACTGTAAGCCTCAGGCCAGCCAGCGTAGTGGAAAACTTAGGGTAGTGCCACAGGTCAAACTAAACATAGTAATGCATAGTCCTTACATTATGTATGAAAGGTAATCTTTGAATCCTAATAATATCCAAAAACTGGGGGACTAGTAATTTCTTAATGGACTGGAATAACACTTGCCGGGCCCATAGGGTGGAGCAGTACCAGCGGCAATGCTCCGTTATATGATAGGGTTCAAATCATATCGACCTAGAGTGTTTCTCAGTTACCAGTGGCAAATCCCCTGTTAAAAAAAAATGTAGGATAATTCTCATTGTGTAGAATTTGCTTGGCAGCATAGTAGATCAGGCTGCCAAGGTCTGTATAGATGAATGTAGTTCACGTACAGAGTCAGCTCTATTTTCAATTCTGCTTCTTTGTAGGAGCTGATGATTTGTGTATAAAGGGATTAAGCTGGTTAGTAACACAGCATCATAAAAAATACTGTCTCCTACCAAGCATTCCCCCCCACCTGCCATGCTTTAAAGTTGACCTCTCATGCATACATTTTCATTTGAAAAGGTTTTGCAAAAATATAAAGAACCTACAAGTGATGAGAATTATAGCAATTATAGAATTGATCGCATTGCAGATCAGCATCCATAATGACATATATTTGTTTCTTTGTTAAACCTGTTTTTACATATGTTTTCCAACCTATTTCTGTCTCCATTAATCTGCTAAATTATATTTTCTTGCAGGGCATCAGTCCAAAAAGTAATGCAAAATGTCCAAATGATCCTCAAAGGTTTTCTTGTTTTGCTCTTTTTGCTAAATTTGGAAAAGAGGTAAGTCATAACTATTAACTGTAAAATACAGTGAGTGTTGTGGAGCCGTCGAAAATACAAATTTGTAGATCACATGATTATTTGGTAAATACTGAAAAAAATGGCAGTTTGATAAAATGAAGTACAGTAAATGTCACTGTAATCTTAACCTGTTCTTTCTAATCATATACTAACCAGTCCCTTTAAGGTTTATCATTCTGTTTTTATTGTGCCTTTTTAGTTTACAACATGTTATTATAAAGTTTGTTTAGCTTGTTCAACTGAGCCTTATGTGAATATTGCATATGTACATCTTATTGCATTATTTATTACAAACAATACTGTTATGCATCAACTGCATATCTCAAGCTAGACTTTGAAAAGTTTTTCTTGGGCATAGAAACTTGAGAAGTCAGGTTTCCCAAGAAGGTGTTCTCAAAGTCCAACCCGAACTTTGCAGGTGGATTGTAACAGTTGAAGAAATAGCTAAAATGACAATGATCTTCCTGATGTAAATTGGAAAACAAAAATAGCTACTTGTGCCAGGAGCACACATATTCTAAACTCCCTACTGGGATTGTCTCTAAAACAAGTCGTTGAGGAACCAACTCGTAAAGAGGCCATACTAGATTTAGTGTTAACAAATGGAGATTTGGTATCAGATATTACTGTAGGTGAAAGTTTAGGATCCAGTGATCATCAGTCAGTGTGGTTTAATATAAGAACAGTGACTGAGTCACACCACACAAAAACAAAAGTTTTAGACTTTAGAAAAACAGACTTTTCCAAAATTAGAATATGTGTAAAGGAGTCATTATCGGACTGGAGCAATTTAAATGGAGTCCAAAAGAAATGGGATTATTTAAAAGTTGCACTACTGAAGGCAACAGAAAATTGCATTAGGCTTGTCAGTTAAAGCAAAAAATTCAAGAAACCAATGTGGTACTCCACAGATGTAGCCAAAATAGTAAAAAACAAAAAGTTAGCATTTAGTAATTATAAAAAAACCCAGAGTGAGGAAGACAGAATGACCTATAAGATTAGGCAGAAAGAGGCTAAGCAAGTTATAAGAGCTTCCAAATCACACACAGAAGAGAAAATAGCACAGTCAGTAAAAAAGGGGGACAAAACCTTTTTTAGATACATAAATGAGAAAAGAAAAGTAAAACAAGGATTAGTTAGATTAAAAACAAAAGAAGGAAGGTATGTAGATGAGGATAAAGGTCTAGCTGACTGCCTCAATGAATATTTTTGTTCGGTATTTACAGATGAAAATGAAGGAAAGGGACCTCAGTTAAGAAAAAGGATAAATGAGTCATTTATTACACGTGAGTTTACAGAGGAAGAGGTTCTATTTCAACTGTCAAAAGTAAAGACAAATAAGTCAATGGGACCTGATGGAATACACCCAAAGCTATTAAAAGAGCTTAGTGGTGTACTAGCCAAACCATTAACATATTTATTTAACCAATCATTTATAACAGGAGTAGTCCCAGAAGATTGGAAGTTAGCGAATGTTGTGCCCATTCACAAGAAAGGTAATAGGGAGGAGTCGGGCAACTATAGGCCAGTAAGCCTAACTTCAGTAGTGGGGAAAGTGATGGAAACCATGTTAAAGGATAGGATTGTTGAACATCTAAAAACACATGGATTTCAAGATCAGAGACAACATGGGTTTACTTCAGGGAGATCATGCCAAACTAATCTTATTGGTTTTTTTGATTGGGTAACTAAAATTATAGATCAGGGTGGTGCAGTAGACATTGCTTACCTCGATTTCAGTAAGGCTTTTGACACTGTTGCACATAGAAGGCTTATCAACAAACTACAATCTTTGAGTTTGGATTCCAATATTGTTGAATGGGTAAGGCAGTGGCTGAGTGACAGGCAACAGAGAGTTGTAGTCAATGGAGTATATTCGAAGCTTGGGCTTGTCACCAGTGGGGTACCTCAGGGATCTGTACTTGGACCCATTCTCTTTAATATTTTTATTAGTGATATTGCAAAAGGTCTTGATGGTAAGGTGTGTCTTTTTGCGGATGATA
This sequence comes from Pelobates fuscus, assembly GCF_036172605.1. Taxonomy (NCBI): domain Eukaryota; kingdom Metazoa; phylum Chordata; class Amphibia; order Anura; family Pelobatidae; genus Pelobates; species Pelobates fuscus. The sequence goes on from NC_086320.1 coordinate 99,757,067, forward strand.
CTAAGATATGTAACAGGGTTGATGTTCCAGGAGGGATAAGCCAAATGGAAAATGATTTAGGTAAACTAGAAAAATGGTCAGAGTTGTGGCAACTGACATTTAATGTGGATAAGTGCAAGATAATGCATCTTGGACGTAAAAACCCAAGGGCAGAGTACAGAATATTTGATAGAGTCCTAACCTCAACATCTGAGGAAAGGGATTTAGGGGTGATTATTTCTGATGACTTAAAGGTAGGCAGACAATGTAATAGAGCAGCAGGAAATGCTAGCAGAATGCTTGGTTGTATAGGGAGAGATATTAGCAGTAGAAAGAGGGAAGTGCTCATGCCATTGTACAGAACACTGGTGAGACCTCACTTGGAGTACTGTACACAGTACTGGAGACCGTATCTTCAGAAGGATATTGATACCTTAGAGAGAGTTCAAAGAAGGGCTATTAAACTGGTTCATTGATTGCAGGATAAAACTTACCAGGAAAGGTTAAAGGATCTTAACATGTATAGCTTGGAGGAAAGACGAGACAGGGGGGATATGATAGAAACATTTAAAATACAACAGTAATTTTTCCAATTGCACGTAGTCGAGTTTTATCGTGTTTGATCTTACCACAGTCTTTTTGGTACGCTTCTTATTTTTTACATTATTGTAGAAGCATTTTACTTCCTACATCTTTGTTTCTCTATTGATATGCATCTTTCTGTGGACCTAACGCTTTTGTCAACTAATTGCTTATAATACTAAAATGGTTCTCTGTTGTACAGGTATCTGCAAAGATGAAACAGTTTAAAGATGAGCTCTTGGCTTCCTGTTTAACATTAATTCTGTATCTGCCCCATGAAATCATCATGTTGGATATTAAAGCCTACATCCCTGCATTACAGGTAGGTGAAATGCTTCCAGGCATAAAGGACTGCTATTTATTTTTTATTTTTTAAATGTTGAGAGGTTCAGAGGGCCGGACTGGGGATACAAAGCAGCCCTGGAAAAAAAAAATCTATGCTAGCCCCATAAGTCATTGCGCCGAATATTGTCACATGTAATACGTACGGCTATGTCTTGCCACCCCAGATGATTGAGTAATATATATATATATATATATAGTTAATACAATGTTAAACAAAATTCTGCACACCAGTCAAGCCATAAGACTTGCTTTTCCCACAGAAATCCCAAAACTGCAGCGATGTTGCAACCGCAAAGGATTCTGGGTGGGCATATGCAAATTAGTTTAAAAAAGAATCACATTTTTGCCTCATTCCAATGGATTTTGCTTCCCAAGCACTACCAAGCCTCAATAAGCAAACCAGTAACCAACCTCATGCTGATGAGTTGCATTAACAACGAAACAGCTGTCCATGAGTGGTTCACTGGTTTTGCATCTTTTCCTAAATTGTGTTCCAAGCAGTTGTATACTACAAACACAGATTAAAAGGAATCCATGTTTAAAAGGGAATGAGGCAAAAATGTGATTCTTTGTTAAACTAATTTGCATATGCCCACCCAGAATCCTTTGCGGCTGCAACATCGCTGCAGTTTGGGGATTTCTGTGGGAAAAGCAAGTCTTATGGCTTGACTGGTGTGCAGATTTTTGTTTAACATTGTATTAACTATCCACAGACTTCAGGTGGAAGGGGTTTTCAATCACAATTTTTCCCCACCATAACCTATTTATATATATATAGATGTAAAAAACAGATAACATTTGTATCTTGTAATACCTTTTTTATTGGACTAACAGAATTTTTTAATGACAAGCTTTCGGGAGAACCTCCCTTTCTCAAGTCTGAAGCATTTCTGAGCAAGACGACACATAGAATTCAAAGTTGAGTTGTGATACAGGGGTTAAAGCGACATGAGTGTAGATAATACACAGGTTTGTTAGAAAATAGACACCATTTTTTGCAGAGGGTCATAAATATCTTTCTGAAGAGCAGAGTGAGGGGGGATATGCGTTCACATATACATATTTATGTGTGTGTGCATGTATAAAGTGTACCATCCTCTGCACTGTCTGCTTGTATGTTTTTCTTCTCCCTCTCTCCCACCTCACTCTGCACTTCAGAAAGATATTTATGACCCTCTGCAAAAATGGTGTCTATTTTCTAACAAACCTGTGTCTTATCTACACTCATGTTGCTTTAACCCCTGTATCACAACTCAACTTTGAATTCTATGTGTCGTCTTGCTCAGAAATGCTTCAGACTTGAGAAAGGGAGGTTCTCCCGAAAGCTTGTCATTAAAAAATTCTGTTAGTCAAATAAAAAAGGTATTACAAGATACGTATTTATCTGTTTTTTTACATCTACATCACTAGACTAATATGGCTACAATCTCTCTCTCTCTCTCTCTCTCTCTCTCTCTCTCTTTTATATATATATATATATAAATATACATATACAACATAAATATATATTTATTTTTCTAATATCAAATATTGGTCATTTCAGAGTAAAACATTTAATTCTACAGTAAGCATACTCACATGCAGACACAGACAATCTCACTGACACACACAGGCTCATTGAAACACAGCTTCATATACAAACAATTTCACCGATATATATAAGCTCATTGACATAAAAACACAAACTCAGATGCACACACATAGGCTCACTGACAGACAATCTCACTGACACACACAGACAAGCTTATTGGTATTCACACAAGCATAGTACAGACAAACTCTCACACGCACAAGCTTTCTACAGACAATCTCACTGTCACACAAATGCTCACTACAGACAAGTTCACTGACACACACATGCTCCATACAATGCCACACCTACAATGGAACAGATATGATGATATGCTTCTAAAACCTCGCTTTAGATGGATCTGGTTATATATGCAGTGGAGAATCTTGGGCTTTATCAAACTGTTCCAAAACAATCTGACAGAATTCATGAGCGGTATGCACCAATTTCTAGAGCTATAACTAATGACACATGTACCCACACAAGCTCACTGACTAGCAAGCACACACACATGCTCACTCACTAGCATTCACACACACACACACACACACAAGCTCACTCACTAGCAGACACACACACACAAGCAAGCTCACTCACTAGCAAGCACACACACACACAGCTTAATGTAGTGGTTCTGTTGTCTATGTGTGCAGCACCTACATTCAGCGCCTCCACATTCATTCAGTGCCACTCACAAAAAGGTGAGTAAAAAGATTATTTCATTGCCAATGGAATGGGTCTCGTAACCTAAACACACACACGGACACACACATACACCATGACAGACACACACACACACCATGACAGACACACACACACACACATACACCATGACACACAACACACACGCACACACACACATACACCATGACAGACACACACACAAACCATGACACACGACACAGACATATACCATGACACACACACGTATACTATTAAAGTCACACACACACACACACACACACGCTCACTCACTAGCATGCACACACACAAGCTCACTTACTAGCATACACAAATACACAAGCTCACTCACTAGCAGGCACACACACTCGCAAGCAAGCTCACTCACTAGCAAGCACACACACACACACACAGCTTAATGTAGTGGTTCTGGTGTCTATAGCTTGTCCTTGCAGGCTTTTCAATGTAAACACCGACTTTTCAGAGAAAAGGCAGTGTTTACATTGCTTCCTAGCGACACCTCTAGTGACAGTCACTCAGATGGTCACTAGAGGTGCTTCCTGTGTGCACAGTGCACTAGAGGTGCTTCCGGTGTGCACAGTGTGCAGCACCTACATTCAGCGCCCCCACATTCATTCAGCGCCACTCACTTGTGTCACCTATTCATTTGCACATAAAACTGTGGTTAATGGAATTTACTGTTTTGACAGGAAAAGTTGTGCCGAGCAGCAATCAAATCCACAGGAGGGTTTGTGCTGAGCAGCAATCATGCAAATGGGAACCTGGTAACTGCCTTTGGGGTCAAAGGCTGGTTACAGCCAATAAGATCTACAGGAGGGGTATTAAGGCCCAGTTCTCCTCTTGCTCAGTGCCCTGTCGTGGTTTCCCTTGTGGTTGTCCGAGAGCGTGTTATTGATTCTGGTTATTCTGGTTATTTGACCTCGGCATTGATTTTGACTTCCCTGTTTTCTGGCATCCCTGGCCCCTGGCTTTATCTTATCGTTGTGTCTCTTTCTGTGTCCCTGACCTCGGCTATTCCTGACTATTTTTTGGTACGTTAGTCTGGCCATTCTAAGGCCCGGTATACGTTCCCTATCAGTCCTCTGTGTTACACAATTCTACGTGCTGGATCGTACAGTAATCCTGACACCTTGCCAATGGATGGGATCTGGTAACCTAAACACACACATACACCATAACACACACAGACACACACACACTATGACACAATGACACACACATATACCATGACACACACACACACACCTTGACAGACACACATACACACACCTTGACAGACACACATACACACACCTTGACAGACACACATACACACACCTTGACAGACACACATACACACACCTTGACAGACACACATACACACGCCATGACACACACACACACATAGACACACCAAGACAGACACACACACACACCATGACACAGACACACACACACCATGACAGAGACACACCCTGCCTCACACATTATTGCTACACCTGGGGTCCTGTGGGCGACCGGCCAGGGTATTGTGCAGGCGGGCGGCATGCTGGGTGGTTTTGCAGGGCGGGCGACTGGTGGCGTGAATAGGGAGCTGTTTTGTCTCTGCTCTGCTCCAGAGCGCCCAGCTTAATGAGACTCATTAAGTAGCGCGTGGGTGAGCAGAGACAGCACAGGTCTCCTTCTGGCCGCCAGCACACCAGCTGTCTGTCCGACCCCAGTTTCCGCCGCCCATTGGGAAATTTCCCGGTGACGTCCTATTCCGGCCCCAGTCTCATTAAGTAGCGCGCAAGGGCTGGGGAGCAGAGCAGAGACGAGACAGCACAGGTCTCCCTCCGGCCGCCAGCACACAAGCTCCAGGTGCCGCGGCCCACCGGGAAATTTCCCGGTATTCCGGTGGGCCAGTCCGGCCCTGGAGGTTCAGCACTTTCCAACAATGATAAATTTAATTAGCACTCACTGGTTCTGGGAGAGACTGTGAGAGATTCCTTTTGTATTACAAACATCTATAGGTCTCTTCCAGTTACAAAACAGAAGTAGAAATGATGTTGCAACAAAGATGGTGTGATTCACTAAACATTACTATAATGAATTGAAAACCGATATGAAAAATTCAGGCTAACATAGCAAAACTTTGACTGTATCTGAGTTTGAGAAATGTTCCAGATTAGATGTTTTTGCATCTTAAAGATTCTGATGCCTTTAGAAAATTTCACCAATCTGGGTATACACAAATAAACAGATCAAGTTGCAGTGTTTAGCCAAACGAAGTGCTTCGTGGGAAATTAGAATTAACAATTTGAACAAACAAAAAAAAAAAAATACTTTCCTAAAACTTGATTGGTCATAAATTTTCAAAGTAGGTAAGAACAGCTGGCCGGTCTAGTCTACCAATTTCTCATCTAAAAGCACTGACGTTTTTCTGGATTTCTATTTTTGTACTCAGGGCAGTTTTATTTTTAGTTAGTTTTTTCTTTGTTTCTTCTCTCCAAACTAATCAGCATATAATCATGTGCTGTTACACTTTATTTATGTATTCTCAAACTCTGATCTTTGTTTCATTTGCTGTAGAATGCATTTAAGCTGGGGCTGAGCTGCCCATCCCTTGCTGATGCTGGCTTAGATGCACTGGAAGACTGGTCGAATCGCATCCCTGGTCATGTTATGCAGCCTTATTACAAAGATATTCTTCCATCATTAGATGGGTACTTGACAAATGTTTCATCGACAGGTTAGAGATTATGTTCAAATTTACATTTTTTTTTAGTTCTGAGACCAACATACCTGAAATGGAATTTAGAAATTCTTTTTTACTATTTATCAAAATGCTATTTTGCCATTCTGGAACACTTATTACCACCCCAAACAAACAAACAAACAAAAACATACTACACACAATGATGTAATGAACAAGCCCTGAGGCATACTTAAAAAAAAAAAAAAAGAAAAGACATTTTTTTTTTATAAGTGTTCCTTTTTTAGTATATACGTGTCCACCATAATTTAAAGAGGATTTATTACTACGATTGTTTTCCCTAAGTTTTGAAGCTCCATATTCTGCCTGTAGTTGTGCAAAATTAGTGAGATCTCACCACAGGTGAAGTACCGCTTGACAAACCAGTACATGTAATGATTGTTGTGTACCCTTGTAAGTGTACAACTTGCTAATGTTCCATTCTTATTGGCTTTTCAGATGACTCTTTGAATGCCATGGAAGTTGTTCGACTTTCTCGCGCATCACAAAAAGGTTTCAACAAATACCTGATTCGCCAACTGAAGAAAGTGAAGACCTTGTCTGTGGTACGTGTTTAATCATTAAGTAAGGTCTTGATGTCTTGATTTAATATTTTTGGATACGTTTTACAAATGATCTAGTATATATTTTTTTAATACATTTTTACAAAATTATTTAATATTGAAAAAAGATGTTGAACATTTTTAATATTTAGATTTTTTTTTTATATGATTTATTTAAAAAAATGAGCAAAAACAAATGCATAAACAGCGTATTTGTGCATTAATGTAGCATGATCATCAGTTTAACATATGAATATATTAAATACATAAAAAGAAAAAAAGTGAAGTAAGACAAAAAGGGAGGGAATGTGAAACCAGGAGAAGGGTAACCTGCTGCAGCAATATGTGCTGATAATGAGGGGTCAGCCTCATTGAAATAGTCAGTGGGAGCCATATCTTTTCAAATACTGGCAAGGAGTTATAAAAGCAGTTGCTATTAATTTTTTTTCATATGATATATGTTTTGATATTTTAATATGTTGAAAAAGTAATCTGCAATAGTTATCCAAAAATATTACATTTCAAAAGCTTATCCAAAAATAGTAAATCAATGCCTACATGTTACTGTTTTTCCCCCCCTCATTTTTCTGAAAGCATTTCACGGGATTGCTGCACTTTTTAAACTATAGGAACACATCAAGTACCATAACCACTACAACTTCTTGTAGTGGTTATGGTGCCAAATTTGCCATTGCACCCTCCCGTAGTAATTTTAAAACTATCTTAGAACTGTTTGACAACTTACCTGGTCACATAGGTTGCTCACGCCTCCAGCCTCTACTTCTGTATTCTCCTTGCAGGTCCATGCACATTGGCTAAGAGCGTCAGCTGACCACTCTCAGCCAGTGAACTAAGTCCTGTATCAGACCTGCTTAGCTCAATGAAGACATCTGGCTTTTTCTGCAGGAGAATATGGGATGTATCACCGGTTTTAAAACCATTTCGTAAATAGCCAGGGAACTCCTGGAACCAAAAACCACTTCAGCTTTGTGCTTGAAGCATTCCTTTAATATTTGCCTGTTAAATTCCTATGCGTTTCACTCAACTATATGACAGCTGACCGAGATTTACTGATAATTTTATAATATTAAAGCAAGTGTTCTTAAAAGTATTAGTTTCACGATTTACAGAGGCATTTCAACATAGTAGCATGAGGAACAAGTATGATAAAAAAGTGGAAACATCATGTGTATAATACACCTAGTGATGTTATCCAGAGATGTTGTAAAATATCTTTGAAATTTTGTTGGTGACCGTGTTTCTACCTGGTAACCCTTTTTATATGAAATTGAAAATTCTTGATGCCACTACATTTCTTTAACCATACCTGTAAATGAACACAAGGTTTCTTATGGTTTCTTAACATTTCTAAATCTGTATTTATGTCTCTGTTCATGGGATTGTGTTCATTCACCGCAGTCATTTAGTCCCAGTCAAATCAACGCAAGTTAAATTAAATTGAAGAGGTTTGGTGATTGACTGTGGTCTGAGAGAGATTGTCAATGTGTTAAGATGTATTTTCTATCTCAGGCTTGTTAAGGATGATTGCGTAGATAAATGTTAATTTTATTAAAGGACACAGAGGCTCTTATTAGGCTTATCTCTTTCTTTTATTCCTCAGCAGCAAAGAAAGCTAAGGTGTTTATTTGTAGAAAAAAGAAACATGCATAACTACCCTCACAGGGTTAACATCATCATCTCCTAACCAATAGGAACAGTCCTTATCTGATATCCTTTCATGTAACCTCCTCCTCTTCCTCTCTTTCTTTGCTGCTGCCTCAGCTAAGTAACACCTTGTTTCTTACACTTCATTTGCTTGATATATATGTATATGTATTTTGATTGATTACGTTTTTTTTGGGGGGGGGGGGGCACTATTTGCACGAAAACGCCTAAATGATGTCCCCCCTATTTTTAACTAGATCAATAGACTTAACAGAGGAGAAGCTAGAATGAATACGTATACAAATCAAGTGCCAGACCATGGGAATTTTTACACCGCAAAGAGATCCAAAAGGTTTTAAAGAAAGTTTAAAACAATGAATATGTTTGTAAAGTTCTGAGCAGTTCGTCTACTGTCAGACACTCCCTGAGGTTCCCCATCCGTGCTTCCCTGCCGGTACCCTGCCCCCCCCCCCCCCCAGCGGGTGTACCGGCTCCGTGAATGCCGCCGGGTAGTTTATTACCCTCCCCACTCGGTCACACAGCGCAGGGAACCCTCTGAGATCAGCCGGTTTCCTCTCTTCAGAGGGTTCCCCCGCCGCAACCCCTCGCGAGCGCGCATGCGTGGTCCTGACCGCATCCATCTTAAAGGGGCGGCGATCCAATAATTTTGCCGCTCTTTTTTCCTCTCAGCTCACACAGCCCACTAGGAGGGCGCGAGCTGATTGGTCTGATAGCTTGCCTGTCAGCTTACCAGTGTTCCCAGAAGCCATTCCTGAGGGAACACTCGGTAAGCTAACAGTGCAATCTGTATTTCTGTCCGGTTGCCTTGTCTCCTGCCTTATCAGCCACTGCACTGCTACTGCAGAAAGGTACCTATACCTGCCTTATTAAATCCTGTGTCACACTTAGCTGTCCCAAGATGCAGACCCCTAATGAATACTCTGCCCCTGGCCCCAGTGATAAAGGGGATACCAAAGCCCAGCACAGACCCACTGTGTCTGAAGCCCTAACCCTGCAAGGGGACGTGGCGACCCCTCTAGAGCACCTGGACTCGGAAGAGTTCCACTCGCTCCTGGACGCCACCATGTCAAAGTCAGTCACCCAAGCGATTTATACCGCTATGGGGGTTATGTCTGACAATTTATCACACTCCATTTCGAATGCCATTAAGGCATCCAACCCCATAATAACTCACGCCAGGGCCGCAGAGGAGGCTCCTTTACGCAGAAAGGGCCGTAAAGCCATGAGCAAAACCCACAATGTGCTGAGGAGGTTTCGAACGAGTCCGATGAAGTCGACTCAAGCGAATGGGAGGGTTCCTCCCCGGGCCGTAGTCCACTACGCAATCCAACCAACCCCTTGTATGACACCGCGGATACATCAGCTATTCTGGACCCCTAGGGCGAACCTCTGTTCGACCCTGATACTTTACAGAACCCTAGGTCGGCTGAGTGGTACCCGACCGATCATGTGGCACGGTACATAGCGACCAGAATCCGTAAGCCCTTGGATAAAGCCACCAGACAAAAACTGCGGGCGGAATGCCCACGCCCAACAGTGTCCGATATGGCCTGCGCCACGCCAGACATAGACCCAAAAATAGCACAATTCCTGGGAAAATCTGGCTGGAAAGCAAAAAAGGGACTTGATTATTCCCTACGCCACTGCCAAGATAAAGTGCTGGATACACTAGGCCCTAGTGCCAAGATTTTTGAACTGGTCGAAGCGGCCTTAAATTAGGGAACACCTCTTGATTTATTAGCCATTAGAGGCAGGGCACAGAGATCTATATGCCTCATTGGCAACACAAACGCTGCGCTGGCCACCGAAAGGCGCAAAACTATATTAATGAAAATCGAGCCCAAGCTCGTTAACATGGCCCTCACCGAACCGGGACCGCAAGCCAAAGGTCTCCTGTTCGGAGACAACTTTGTTAAGGAACTCGGCACTTACGTGAGCACATTTACGGCCCTAGACAAGGCACAGACTAACATAAAACGAGTGTTCTCCCCCAGAGTTTTTGGTGGGGCCGGCAGACACCGGGGCCGTCTTCCCGGCCGTTCTTCCTGCGGTTCTTACCGGGGATACAGAGGTCCCGCCACAGCTAGATTTCAGCCTCCAGAGAATAGAGCGCCCTCACCCTTTTTTCCGGTCAGGGCCAGACCATGGCAACCTCGAAGACCCAGAGGCAACTCATACAGCCGACGACCTTATGGTGAGTGTCTTACATTTCCCTTCCCCGGGTATACCGACTGTGGGGGGCAGACTTTATAGTTACGCTTTATAGAGACCTGGCAACAACTGACAACAAACATATGGGTCCTCAATACCGTCGTGGGTTATCACATAGAGTTTGTACGACCCCCCTGTCCAAACATCCATGCCACACCGAATAACATTCTCAGCACAAGACAAGGGCTTAGTGAGCCATATACCAGGTCCCCTCACCCTCTCCTGGATTCATGAGCAACCTTTTCCTGGTGCCCAAGAAGAGGGCGGAGTACACCCAGTCATAAACTTACGGCCACTAAACGCATTTGTACGGTACCACTGCCTGCGAGACCTACTCAGATTAGGGGACTGGATGGTCAAACTGGACCTACAAGATGCCTATCTCACAATCCCTATTGCGGAAGAGTGCCACCACCTGCTCCAATTCCAATGGGAAAAGGCGACGTGGAGATTCCGATGCCTCATCATGTCTCATCGGCCCCTTGGTGCTTCACCAAGCTGCTGAAGCCAGTGGTCGCCTTGTTAAGCAGCAGAGGCGTACGACTGATCATTTATCTGGACGATATGCTGATCATGGCACACGAGGCCCATCAACTCCGACAACACCTATCATGGGCATTGACATTACTACAAAATTTGGGATTTGTCATCAATTGGGAAAAATCGTTACTTACCCGTCCCAAAACATGGAATTCCTAGGTTTCCACATAGACGCAATGACCGGGACACTCAGCCTACCGACAGAGAAGGTCAAATGCATCAAAAAAGAGATCCGCAGAACGCTCGCAAGACCAGTGTTAACTCTACGACAACTAGCCAGAATAATCAGACTCCTCTCAGCCTCCATCCAGGCAATCTTCCCGGGGCCACTGCACTACAGGGCCCTATAACGACTAAAAGCCGCACAGCTACGCTCAGGGCACTCATACTCCGATTCTGTGCCACTCGACTTCGCGGCCAAGCAGGAGCTCACATGGTAGCTGCAACATATGGAGGCATGGAACGGAAGGGCAATCTTCGGGACTGCCCCGGATTTCATCATAGAGTCCGATGCGAGCACGCAAGGTTGGGGAGCGCGTTGCGGGCCTACCTCCACCGGAGGAATCTGGTCGTGCTCAGAGAAAAACTTACACATCAACGGTTTGGAACTCATGGCGGGATCATTCGCCTGAAGAGCCTCCTCGGGAGCACAACCAACTGCTCCATTGTCCTACGAATGGACAACATTTCAACGGTCCGGTACATCAACCACCTCGGTGGCACGAAATCAAATATATTGGCAGACCTGGCCAAGGAGTTCTGGCAACACTGCCTGGATCGCAATATTTCAGTCCAAGCGGAATACATCCCAGGCATGTCCAACGTAGTAGCGGACTGGCATTCCAGACATCTGCACGACGCCAGCGACTGGCGGCTAGACCGCAGTGTGTGCAGATCGACCTATTCGCATCTCCGTTGAACTCCCAACTACCAACATTCTTCAGCTGGAGACCAGACCCAGACGCACTGGCAGCGGACGCTTTTCCCCAACAATGGCCAAACAGCCGTTTGTATGCCTTTCCTCCATTCTCCATCATAGCTCGAACATTGGTGCATCTCAGACATACTCAAGCGTCACTGGTCCTCTTAACACCGGCTTGGACAGCTCAACTGTGGTTCCCAACACTCATGGAGATGTCCATAGACTTCCAGAGATTGCTTCCGGATGCCTTGTTCCTTTTATCGGACCCAGAGGGCAACCCACACCCCCTTCTGGCCCAGGGGCAAATCAAACTTTTAGCATGGCTCCTTTCAGGGGACCCTGGATTGTACCAGATGTTCCACAAGAAACTATCGAGTTATTGGCAGGAGCTTGGGTGCCCGGAACTAGACGCTCTTACCTCTATGCCTGGAACGGATGGAGTAGTTGGTGCATGGAACAACAGGTGGATCCCGTACGTGCTCCTGTAAATTACCTGTTACGCTTCCTTACCAACCTGTATAATCAAGGCTTAGCCTACCGAACTATCAATGTCTACAGATCGGTGATTTCAGCTGGACATCGAGGAATAGATGGAACCCCGATGGGTCAACAACTACTAGTATGCCGTCTCCTACGGGGAATTCGGTTTGCTCGGCCACCACGACCCCGATACACGTCACTGTGGGATGTCAATTCAGTCCTGAAACTTTTGGAATCTTGGCCACAAAACGAAACACTCACGCTTAAACAACTGTCAGTGAAACTGACCATGCTCCTTTGTCTGATCTCTTGCAAGAGAGTGTCCAATGTTAGAGCACTGGATTTTGATGTACGCTCCTTTACCCCCACGGGAGTCTCATTCAACATCTCCAGGCGTACAAAGTCGTCAACTACATAAGAATGATTACATAAACAACTCAAGTTTCTAAAAAAGACTAAAACGAAAATAGTTGGCGAGGACACGTTTTACCATTGTTTTTCTTGTCTTTTCCAGACTGAAAATCTACGAATACCCATGGTGGATGGCGATTGATCTCGCAGTTTAGGAGGATCAGTTCCGGAAGATCCTTTGGTTTCTTATGGAAGAATTCAATGTCAAGAATTCAGTTGTCAACCTTTGTTTATGTGTTTGGTTTATAAAAAGTTAGTGGTTAATCCCTACTGGTGAATTTTAGCTTCGGCACCATCAGGAAAGAGGAAGAGGAGGAGGTTGCATGAAAGGATATCAGATAAGGACTGTTCCTATTGGTTAGGAGATGATGATGTAATGTTAACCCTGTGAGGGTAGTTATGCATGTTTCTTTTTTCTACAAATAAACACCATAGCTTTCTTTGCTGCTGAGGAATAAAAGAAAGAGATAAGCCTAATACTCGCCTCCGTGTCCTTTACAAAATCATGACTTTACGTCATGTAATTAGTAAAATCTGGTAAGTGTCAATTCTTTTTTAGAAGGAAGAATCATCCTTGGCAGCTGTTAGGAATAGAGTAATCCGAATACTTGGCTCGCTTGGAGGACAAATCAATCGCAGTTTGGTGACAGGTAATCATTCTCATTGGACCTTTGCACGTGTACAATGAAGTAGAAACAAAGTGGAGACCACCAGCTGTTATTGGATTAATATTTCCTAAATTACAGTTGGTAGCTGAAGTGTGGACCCTCATCATTTTGCATTTAATTAAAGGGTCATTGAAGATTTAGAACACATGCACTTTTTATAAGGAACCTGTGTATTTCTATAGATACCTGTATGTGAGGTTCACCATGGTAGGTTTTTGAGATCTCCTTAGCTGAAGTCACATACTGGCATATTATGCAGATATTCGATGCCAATAGCCTGATTCTGTGTATTCTGTACAGTAGCCTACAGATGTTTTGACATTGATGGAATCAGGCAAATAACTAGCACTGTTTACAACCAAGCGATGTGGGACTTCGTGTCATTTAATGATTCTAATAGCCTTTTAGAAGGTCCTCTGTCTATGTTCCAAGTTTCTTGGTCTTGACTAGGATTGGTTTTGACTGCACCATTTTCTAAATTCCCTGACCATGCTTAGTTTAAATTTCTGGTATCCTGACCATGGCTAGTTACTAGCTGACTTTCAAATGCATCCTGGTGTCTGCCTCTTTAACCCCTTAAGGACACATGACATTTGTGACATGTCATGATTCCCTTTTATTCCAGAAGTTTGGTCCTTAAGGGGTTAATAAAGCCCTGCCTTTCTAAGGACTTATCAAATGCCTTTTTGTTCCCTTAATAATTTCTTTTTCTCGATAGGTATTGGCCTAATCCTTGCAAGTTAGGATTTTACCGTATTCTGACAGATCCGTACTTAATACAGTTTTGCTTTTTAATTTTATGAATTGTTACCCCATATATTTTACCATGTTTAACAGCCAATTAAACATGGTAAGTAGGTTGTCTCTGTGGAAATGTATGTTAATCTCAGTCAAACTAATTATCAGTTTTCTTTATTTTTGTTTCTCTGCTAAAAGTAAATATATGAATAAAATTTATTTACATTTTAGAAGGCAGACAATTAAATCATTTTGTGTTTAATGCACCATAACCCTATCAGAGGACTGTTGCATGTTGTATGATAAATGCTTGTCATTGCTTTTGATTCTACAGCTGAATCTACTGAGGAAATGATAAAGAATCATGTTTCATGGGACACCGAGAAAAGACTGAATTTTGCTGTGCCATTTGTTGATCAAAAACCAGTCATCTACTTGGACACATTTCTCCCTCGTGTCACAGAACTGGCACTCTCTGCTAGTGACAGACAGACAAAAGTAAATAACAAATTTTTTTATTTATTTATTATTCTTTATTTTTCTTGTGCATGTGAAAACAAACATTTGATCTTGCAGTGCCACAACAGCGACTGCAGGCTTATCTTGAACAGTAAGTTGATATGGCATGCAATTAAACAGTACAAATTTTGTTATATTATCATGCTAAATATGAAAAGTATGTTAAGGTAAAACCGCGTTACTAAATAGAAGATTTCAGGCAGTTCGGTACCGTGCAGGGTAGATATTGCATATGAACAATAGGCTGAAGCGTGTAGCAGTGGTTTAACTCAGATTAAATTAACGTTTGGTTTAAGGTGATGCTGCGCTATATGTGTGCAAAGCGACATGCGTCCATGAGTGGGTGAGCGACCCTTAAACGGCAACCCATTGCGTGTTCTGACATAGGATAGAATTGTGAGGGGCTTAGTGCGCTGCGACAGCGTACCTCGGTTTGTTAACAACCTGCCTTAGTAACATATTCAGTTATTGATCAGTTATTAAACATTGGCAGGCACCCTTGCACTTATCTAATACAATCTATGTGATTCACACACTGTGTCAGGATAATATACAGGGCTTGTCAGTTGATGAGCTGGGAGTCACTACACAACTATATGGTACATATCTGAACTGTGAATGTTCAAGAGATAAAGCTTAGATCAGTTATAACGTAAAAGTAAGCATGTAGGCTGACAAATACAGCTAATAAACTCCACTGGGTTTTCTTAAGTGAGTCACTCCGTTCCCCGGTTCCTGCTCCGTCGGGCTGCTGGATGCAGTAAGCTGTCAGACATGTTTAATCTCCCAGGCTTGTGGTTACCCTGCCTCCGACCTGGTTAGAGAGTTAGCTGAGTCCCATTATGAGGGTGGGTCCGGCGTTAGCCACACAGCCAGCCCCGGGCTCTGCATGAGCCAACCATCTGTGCCCTCGGTTCCGGTTCCATGGATGGCTGGCAACAGTATGCCTGGGAAGTGTGGTCAGTCCAGGTGTTGGGCTATGGTTTTAGAGGTGTACTCAAGGGCTCAAGGCCCAGGAAGGCTGTCGTGGAGACCAGGCCCAACCATAGGGTATGGAGGCTTGATAGGCCTTGGTTGCTGCAGGGGAGTGATGAGGGAGCCCTCCAGTTTAGTCCCCAGTTAACGGTGATCTACTTCCATCTGCAGTGCTGCCTGTGAGTGATGAGTGTAGTTGCGCCCGGTGTGGGCTTAAAGTCCGCCGTATTACAGGCAGGGCGCATTTACTCCGGCGCCACGCATGATTTGTATGTGCACCTGCAGAGAGTTGGCTCCCACCAGTGAGGACCGGGATAACCCCCCCAACCCAAGGGGGGGAAACGGATCCTGTGAGACACATCACAGGATCCTGGTGCAACAGTCAGGCTCGCAAGCAGGGAAGCGGCCGTCCGCCCCGCGACTAGCCCGTGTAGGCCGCAGGCCCCGATGTTTCGTGCCATAGGGCTCCCGAAACTGCCGATCTCTGAGTCCGCGGTGGCGCCCACCAGTTCCCGTGCACAGCAGTGGACTTATCGTCCCCGTTATCTGTGGTGAGTTCATGATTTCTGCCGTTTTAGGTTGAAGTCAGCAGGAGCCTCTGTAGCATGCGACCGGTGAGCATGGCGGTCAGGCCCCGCCCCCCTAAATTTGGTTTTGAAGAGGTTTCTCTAAATTTGTTTTGACTAAAAATAATTTTGTGTCTCTAGAAAAATGTGTGTGTGTGTATATATAACTATATATATTTTTTGGGGGGGAGGGTCCTAAATATCCTTCTGGATTGTATCTTTTTAATTATATCATCTGCATTCAGAAAAAGACTATAAGCATCTCAAATATAAATGTTACTGAACTAAGTTGACTGCCTAAACTTGGATTGATAGAGTAAGGTGCTCTAATCCCTTTTAATAAAATTGTTGAATTAAAATCCTGTTAACATCCAGACTTATTCAGGGCCATGCCTATAGTGTTTGCAGACTCTGTGATATAATTATAAAGAAATCTAACTTGTAGCAAGTTACTCAGATATACTGTATAATTTCCTTCACTAAATAAGACTTTCCCATTTCAATTTTAGAATATTTTTTACTGTGTATTCTTTTCTTCAATTATTTATTTTAGTTTAATACCAGAAAGCAGACCTGAATTAAAAATCAGTTTGCTGCTTCACTGGGTGGTGATCTATTTAGGATACATAATTAACACATTTCTACTCTTTGTAAATGAATTTACTATTTCCTTGATCTGGCTACCAATGCAGGCAGAGGAGTCCAGAATTCCTTAAATGAAATTTTGTCTGAGGTTTTCTTAAAAGAATACTACTAAGATTTGAACTCAGTGGAATACTTCTACTATAGTATTTCCCCAATATGTGTCCATGTGAGCTGTAATAGAGGCCCTTTGAGAATTTGTAAAGCCTGAAATGCAAAAAAATAGGCATGTATATATGTTAAATACCTTGCAACTACCTTTTCAAAGGCTGTAGAATATTGCATATTCTATAGACACAAAGGCAGAATGCAAATATATGTATTTATAATTCATTATCATGAGTAATATTTCACATGCCTGATGGAAAAATGGATTTAGTTAATGCAACTTATGTGCAATGCAAAAAGTAATACAAATATTCATTAAAGGGACACCATAGTCACTAGCTTACTGTATTTGTTCTGATGAGTATAATCATTCTCTTCAGGCTTTTTGCATGCCCTCTGCATGCAGACACTGCATTTTCCTCATAGAGATTCATTGATTCAATACACCTCTATGAGGAGATGCTGATTGGCCAGGGCTGTGTTTGGCTTGTGCTGGCTCTGCCCCTGATCTGCCTCCTTGAAAGTCTCAGTCCCTTTGAGAAAGAATTGTGATTGGCTTTGAACACCACTTCTGATGATCAGGGCAGATTTGCAGGCAGATCAGGGGCAGTGCCAGCAGCAGTAGATTAGAATAAAAGTAAGATTTTACTATATTTAGGGGATTTAGGGGGTGGCATGGGGGATTAGATGGTGTTTTTAAACACCGTTTGTGTTCCTGACCCTGTAGTGTTACTTTAAGCATAATTCTTGCTCCTCTTTTTCGGTTTTGCCGACTATGTTAGTTTTTTTTTCCCACTGTTTACATTTACCTGGTTTGTACTATAAAAGCAGAATGTATAATTTTTTTTTAATGTACTTGTTTCTTTTCATGGGCTTTAGGTTGCAGCATGTGAACTTCTGCACAGCATGGTTGCATTTATGTTGGGAAAAGCATCTCAGATGCCAAACACCAATACTGACTCAACTCCAATGTATAAATTGTACAAGCGTGTGTTTCCTGTATTACTGCAGTTGGCATGTGATGTAGATCAGGTATGTGTCAGATGTGCTTTGACCTAACATATACAATCCACACAATTGCTGTTCTCATTTCTAGTCTGTTATAATAATACAGTTTGTTAGTAAAGTTTGTTCAAATGGCTCCTGGATACAGATCAGTTATACAATTGAATGTAATTTATATTAGTAGGAGGGGGCACAATAGAAAATTTGATAAAAACTGCGGGGTAGGTGCAGCGCTTCAGTAATCTTTGACAAGGTATATGTGGAAAGAACCAGAGAAGAAATAATAGAGTAGTATTTTAAAATTGTAGTTGTGATATGTAAGATAAAAGATGTGCACTCACAGTTTTCTGGAGCTTCAATACAGCTCCAGTGTATGCACCTGGGCGGAATAATCCCTGCCTATGGATTAAGTGCAGAGGTAATTCTTTGAATTATAGGTGTAATAGGGGGTATCCTCATAAAAAATAAACAAATACAAATCGTATATGGTAAAGTATGTACAACTATGGAGCAAGTGTAGGCAAAAACTATAAAATGGACACTCACGTGTAATGGAGCCGTAAAACCTGTAAAAAGGTATAGAAAACACCAAAATAATATGAAAAATGGAGTACATGGTTATAACTGAATCTAAGAGCATCTTTGTAAATATCAATAAAAGTATACTTAATATAATGACAAATATAGATGATACAGTCTGATGCAAATTAAATAATGAAAAATAATAGATAATCATAAAAATGAAAAATTAAATAATGAACAATAGAAAACTTGCAGCAATACATGAAATCAGATTTTTTTTAAATAAAAGTGGCAATTATTTGCACAATCAATAAAATATATATATATATATATATACGATATATATATATATATATATATATATATATATATATATATATATTTACAGCCAAGCAGATAATATATCTACCTTAAAATTAAGGTGGATATAGCATGTGCCTTTTGTCTGAAAAATACTATTCTACAGAATAAGACTGGATTAAATTCAAATAATGCTTAGTACTTTACCAGTAAGCTACCCATGCTGCTAGACTTCAGAGCTGGAGGCTGTAAATACTATATACGGTACCTATTTGTCCTTCTTTCTAGGTAACAAGGCAATTGTATGAACCTCTTGTCATGGGCCTCATACATTGGTTCACGAACAACAAAAAATTTGAAAGTCCGGACACGGTTGCTTTGTTAGAAGCTATTTTGGTATGTTACAATGTCTTCTTATTTGTTTGTTTGTTTACTGTGAAATGCAATATACAGCCACACACTTTTTGTGTTTAATGTCTAAGCTAGAAATTGTGCAGAATCATAAAGGGAATTTTAAGGGGTCAGTCTAAGCACCATAATCACTTACTGCTCATGGTGCTCATAGTTCACTTAGCCCATTCTCACTTCTATGAATGGCTTTTAATGGCAGTGATTTTGTGAAAATTGCTTTAACTATAAGACAACCCACCAGAACTGCCTGTCAGGCACCAAAAACACTTATTTTCACGTTGATTTATATCAATGTTGTTTTTTTAATTTAATTTTTAATGCATTTTGTTCTAGACAACCTTTTAAGTCAAGCCATGTATATATGATACATTCTCCACCTTAGCTAAGCTTACAATTTGCAATTTGCTTGTCAGTTTTCACAATTCCTGATACAATGGGGAAAAAATAACAATTGTATTTAGTTTGTTCACTGTCTTTACAAAGTATTTAATTTAATTAATACTAAATAATTGTATTTCTAAACCTCTAATATATCTAAATTTCTCTGTATGTTTGGTACTGTCCAAAATATGACTTCCAACTTAAATCTCATGTTTGCAATAAAATAATTCCTCATCCAGGTCCACGTTTCAGATCTACTTTGGCACCTTTATCCAGGTTTCAAAGATTATGGCCACACATCCTATTGTCTGACATCACTTACTTCTCTAGAGCAATATTCCACAGAATGTAGCTGGTTTCAGTATCAAATTAGTTTTCTTTTTAGATTGGGCTTTTCCAATTGTGTTAATCTGCCAGTAAAAATCAAAATGTAAAATTCAAGTTAATCTTTGTAACCCAATAGGTTATTGTACTTTCCGAGAGTGTTGGGTTTAAAATACTAGTGTTATAACCTATTTCTCCCCATGTGTTTAGCACAAAACCTCCTAAATGTTGGTCTTTTGATGATGTGATTGACGGAAGACCCTTATGGTTAAACGTAAAACATCACTCATGCTTATGTTTTGTTTGATTATGTGAAAGTCATTTTTTAATTTTTCTACATAATGTCCCCCAATGTCCCAACCCAAGTATACGTAAACATGTGTTTTGGTTTAAGGATGGAATAATAGATCCAGTTGACAGCACGCTCAGAGACTTTTGTGGCCAGTGTGTTCAAGAGTTTCTGAAATGGTCCATAAAGCAGACAACTCCTCAACAGCAAGAGCGGAGCCCTGCAAATACAACTTCACTGTTTAAACGACTCTACAGCCTGGCCCTTCATCCTAATGCATTTAAAAGATTGGGGGCAGCTCTTGCCTTTAACAACATATACAAAGAATTTAGGTATGATTTCTAGTACATGCATGTGGATATTTTAACAGAGATAATTTATTCTTTGAGAGTGTATGTAGGTACATTTGTTTTTAACGAAAAAAATATATTTATGCTGAATGTTATCATTTAATATTGTTTTAGTTTGTATATTGAAACCACAATGCCTATTTTGCCGAATACTCGCCATCTAGACAGATTTAGCTATACAATTTCTTTAAGGGGGAAATGAGTTTTGTTTGGCTTTTTTTTTTTGCATTTGCTATGTTTCTTGCTATGTTTAATTTATTTTTAAATTCTTTCTAACATGGTTTTAAAATATATTTTAGCATAAAACTGTGTTCTCTTAAATTTAATAAAGCTTTATGATCTACATTTCATAGTATAGATTTGAGATCTAATAATCTAATTAACTGCAGGTTGTAAGGATCTCCTCAGAAAAATGAGTGAACCGGTGATGTTTTAATAACACAAGAATTCGTATACTTTTGAGATTTTATTTGATATTCTGAATTAGGTTAAAAATAATAACTAAAGGGGGCGGGGCCGGACCGCCGAGCTGGAAGGTCGCATGCCTGAGCAGCTCCTGCAAAACTACGATATATAACCTATAAATCCGAGTATAACCGCCTAAAAATCAGACCGCCAGAGCAGCTACCCGAAGCTGAGAGACTGCTGGACCCGGGGAGAGGCTGGCTTACCGTGCTTCAGTCCCCCGGGTGGAGAAAAGCATGTTGCCCCGACCAGGGCCTTCTCCTGCGGTGAGTGGGACAGACGGCCGCTGCCCCACTATCCTGCGCCGCGGAATCCAGCCACGGGTGCAGATCGAAGCGGGTCCGGCCCCGTTTCCCCCCCCACTGGACCGGGGGGGGTGATCCCGGTCCTCACCCTGTGGCATTGACCGCGACGCGGCAACTGAGGCCAGGGAACCAGCCTGCCACACTTAAAATGGCGGACGCCAGGTGTACCAACGGTAAAGAGAAGATCAGCTCCCATCTCCCGCTCCCAACAAACAGGGAGGCTCCAACAACCCGGCGGGGTACACGGAGAGACGGCGAACCCAGCTCCAAACCGGGCAGCCGTGCAAAACTAAGCGGAGCCACACAAGCGCAGGAATGGTGCCTCACAAGATGGCGACCGCACCGGACTCAGCGACACGGGGCCTATCTTTATTGCACACTGCCCCAGCAGGCCCTACAACAGCTGCACTGGGCTCGACGGCTTTTGCACACTACTGCTCAGAATACCCTACACTAACCTGACGGTGATGCAGAGGGGAAAGCGGCGGAAACAAAGCTGCCGGCAGAGAAAACAAGCTGACGGTGGATGCACTATCCACAGCAACAGGGAGGTAACACACACCAGCGCACTACCGTCGGCCCACAACCCACAGGAGAAGCCCATGGAGCCACCCCATGACCTCCCCCCCTGCAGACTGGGCCTAGGCACCCACTCACCAAACGGGAGAGCCATGGACTGGCAGATCATCGCCATGCTGGACACACCATCGAGACGCAGGCAGGTCGAGAGATGGGTACACAAGCCCTACACACTCGCACCGAGACTCTCTCATGCAGATATCGTTGATTCAGTTGCCTATAACGCACCCCTAACGTGTCTCTGCGCAGCACCTTTATAATGTGATATGTGCAAATATATACTACCCGGTGCACTGTTTAATCAATACTGATTCCTCACATAATCGATGTGTAGCCTAATACAAGGGGTTCACTGTTTTGAGGTGGCTAAATTAGCTTGGTTAAGCCCTTATGGTTGCTCACAGGGATCATATCCTCGGCTCCTCTATAACCACAGGTCTAGGGACTTGCCTGTATATATTCTATACACCTGATTTACTAGCCAGAATTGTTAACCTGATTTAATAGCCTGAGTCAATAGCCAGACTGAATAGCCGGTCTGAATAGCCTGATTTAAAAGCTTGATTTCACAACCTGTTTTCTATGCCTGATTTACAAGCCTGTTTTTTCAGCTCGATTTATATACCTGTCGTTTAAGCCTGTTTTATACACATGTTATCCATGCATACTACAAATATCAAAAAAGTGCACTGTCTATTTACCCCCTACTGTAACTAATGTCTTGAAACCTGCATATGGAATGCCGTTGGGGTACCATATGTATGCCTGTGACTACTATATGCACTACAAAAATAAAGAATTAAAAAAAAAAAAAAAAATAACTAAAAACAAAAACCTATTTGGTCTTTGTTTTGAAGCAATGCTGGTATACTAAGTGATAGCCATCACTGTCCTATTTCGTGAAACAAGGGTGTTCTTGGGTACCAAGGTTGACATCAGACCAGCTGAAATTTCTTACCTTGTTTGGAAGGGAGATGTATAAAAGAACAATATTTTCTTTAAGTAATCAATTTAAATACAAAAATAAGATCAATTGTTTTATGTTTCTAGAGAAGAGGAGGCATTGGTTGAAAACTTTGTATTTGAGGCATTGGTTGTATATTTTGAAAGCCTGGCGCTGTCACATTCAGATGAAAAATCCTTAGGTAAGATTTATTTTTATATTTTTGAGTTCTTTATTACTGTTTATTCTTTAGTACTATATTACATATTCAGCATGTGACACTGAAGGGCGAATGTGTGAGTGATAAATCTCTCTGTGAATTTCACCAAATCCAAATTTTAAAAATTTTCATCTATACATGATGGTTACAAAATTGGCAACTAATTGATTAAAAAACATCTTTTCATTGTCCTTTTTGCTCACTGTACATTTGATTGTTGACATAGACCAATGGCTCCCAACCTTTTTTGAACCATGGCACAATTTAATGAGAGAATATATGTCCAAGGCAGACCTACTGTTTTTTTTCCTTAATCAACAATTTATAACTCTCACATGTACTTGAAGTTTTAGCAGACATATATGCATACTTCTAGCCAAATTGACATAGTGGTATTAAAGAACAGGTGTATGAGAATCCCAGTTTTATAGCTGATGCTTAATAAAAAACACCACATTCTAGGAAACAGATTCAGATTACTACAGCTGAAGTCAATGTGTCCATTGCACAATTTGATGTGGCTTGAGGCTGACAGCTGCGTAATGAGAGAGTGGAAGAATCCTACTCAAGGTGGTTTTCCTGGTTTCCTTCACAGCAGCTACAGCATATTGACAGTAGTTGTGATATTCCTCTAGTGAATCTTATTGTGTTTGCTGGTGTAATATAGACATGGAGTGACAGGTCTCAATCCTCAGGATCAATATACCAAAGAGTTCTGAGCAATCCAACAAGCAGTATAGTTTGGTTCACCATGTTGTATAGACACAATAAAGTAGAGTTTCAACAAAGGCCTGCAGAGTTATGCCCCTTGGTAGACCTCCTCAGGAGCTCAATAAATGAGCATGGCAACCAATAAAGCAAATAAACAATCAATAAATCAAAGTGACAAAACCATTTAAATATATAAACACACTCTAAGAGAGAATCCCATGTAAAAGTCAGGACAATACTGGTAGGAAACAACTCACTTTGTGGTCATTGCTCTAATCTAAACGCCAAAACTAGTTATCCCAAACTGTAACTGTCCAGCCAATGAAAGAAAAGTGAGTCAACGTTTCCAACTTTCATTAAATATATATTTTTTAGATTGTAAAACCTTTAGTGACCTCCATTCCTTTGACATATATTATATCTATATCCCATAAAACGGGTTATGTATTGATAACTTGCATTTTTTACAAACACAATGAGCTTTGTTCATGATGTGCTGTTGAAACCAACCCATATATAAACCTGATCTTCTGCCATCTCAGGGTCTTTTTGACTGCACCTCCTGTACTATTTAATGCTCTGCACTTTTCTTGTTTTAAAGGAACGGTTCAACAGTGCAGCGATGCCATTGATCACCTGAAACGAATAATTATCCGCAAGGCTCCTTCTCTTAACAAGCAATCTAGACGGCGTGCACCAAGGTTGATAATAATAACTAAAAATAGTTGTGTATTTTATTTTGAAAATTTACATTAGTGGGGAGTTTTCTGGTCCCATATATTACACGTTTGATATACTTAATTTATATCCAATTCATTTTGTTTGCATGCATAAACAACCAATATTTTTTTTTTTTACCAAGGTTCTATGAATTGTCCTGTTTATGCATTAAGCTTTTTAAAAATGAGTGTTTTTTTGTATTTTTTGAAAAAGAATATTGATTTTTATTACTCTTTATGTCATGAAGCACATTTAGTCTGTGTTCTTTAAGCAACCTTAGAATAAAGTGTATCTAAAGTACTGTTTATCAATTCTGCTCATCTCAGTTTGAAATACATTCAATTGTTCTTCTCTCTCTCGATTTAGAGGTTTTAAGGAAGGCTCGTCAGTTTGTCTACAGAATGTTGTCTTGTGGCTTTTAGAACAGTGTGGGCAGCCTCAAACTGAATGCAGACACAAGGCCATGCAGCTATTTTTTGAATTTGTGCCTTTGTTACCAGGTATACATTTGAAATCTTATTGGCTCCCCTTTTTTGTAATTATGGTGCAATGATTGAACGTGATGAAATGTTAATATAGAAACATAGAAACATAGAATGTGACGGCAGATAAGAACCATTCGGCCCATCTAGTCTGCCCAATTTTCTAAATACTTTCATTAGTCCCTGGCCTTATCTTATAGTTAGGATAGCCTTATGCCTATCCCACGCATGCTTAAACTCCTTTACTGTGTTAACATCTACCACTTCAGCTGGAAGGCTATTCCATGCATCCACTACCCTCTCAGTAATACTTCCTGATATTATTTTTAAACCTTTGTCCCTCTAATTTAAGACTATGTCCTCTTGTTGTGGTTGTTTTTCTTCTTTTAAATATAGTCTCCTCTTTTACTGTGTTGATTCCCTTTATGTATTTAAATGTTTCTATCATATCCCCCCTGTCTCGTCTTTCCTCCAAGATATACATGCTAAGATCCTTTAACCTTTCCTGGTCAGTTTTATCCTGCCATCCATGAACCAGTTTAGTAGCCTTTCTCTGAACTCTCTCTAAGGCATCAATATCCTTCTGAAGATACGGTCTCCAGTACTGTGTACAATACTCCAAGTGAGGTCTCACCAGTGTTCTGTACAATGGCATGAGCACTTCCCTCTTTCTACTGCTAATACCTCTCTCTATACAACCAAGCATTCTGCTAGCATTTCCTGCTGCTCTATTACATTGTCTGCCTACCTTTAAGTCATCAGAAATAATCACCCCTAAATCCCTTTCCTCATATGTTGAGGTTAGGACTCTATCAAATATTCTGTACTCTGCCCTTGGGTTTTTACGTCCAAGATGCATTATCTTGCACGTATCCACATTAAATGTCAAATGCCACAACTCTGACCATTTTTCTAGTTTACCTAAATCATTTGCCATTTGGCTTATCCCTCCTGGAACATCAACCCTGTTACATATCTTGGTATCATCAGCAAAAAGACATACCGTACCATCAAGACATTCTGTAATATCACTAATAAAAATATTAAAGAGAATGGGTCCAAGTACAGATGCCTGAGGTACCCCACTGGTGACAAGCCCAAGCTTCGAATATACTCCATTGACTACAACCCTCTGCTGCCTGTCACTCAGCCACTGCCTTACCCATTCAACAATATTGGAATCCAAACTCAAAGATTGCAGTTTATTGATAAGCCTTCTATGTGCAACAGTGTCAAAAGCCTTACTGAAATCTAGGTAAGCAATGTCTACTGCACCACCCTGATCTAGAATTTTAGTTACCCAATCAAAAAAGTCAATAAGATTAGTTTGGCATGATCTCCCTGAAGTAAGCCCATGTTGTCTCTGATCTTGAAATCCATGTGTTTTTAGATATTCAACAATCCTATCCTTTAACATGGTTTCCATCACTTTCCCCACTACTAAAGTAAGGCTTACTGGCCTATAGTTGCCTGACTCCTCCCTATTACCTTTCTTGTGAATGGGCACAACATTCGCTAACTTCCAATCTTCTGGGATTGAGTGAATGACAATAAAGTAGAAACACTCTAAATCGGTACGTCTCTAATTTATTGTTATTTGTGACATTTATACAGCACCAACATATTCTGCAGCACTTTACAATTAAACAATTTTAATTTGGGGATAATGACAAATGATTCAAACTATTACAAATGTTTACAGGACCAACATTTTTAAGAGACATGAAGTACCAAAGCAACTTTAACTGAATGAATCAGTTTTGGTGTATAGATCATGCCCCTGCATTCTCGCTGCTTAACTCTTTATCTTTTGGAAATGTAATCACTTCTGTTTATGCAGCTGTAGCCACTCCTCCCCGTCTGTGATTCACACCGTTTGGACTGTAGGGGAATGATCTATACACCATAACTAAGTTAAAGTTGTTTTGGTGCTTGGAGTGTCTTTTTAAGAAGGCAAACTGTTTAAACTAGCCCCTGTATTAAAGCATATATGAGCAATTCAACCTAATTTAAAAATTAAACAAAAAAATATCACCACCATAAAAATATTTTTGTTCATAAAATAATAAAGTAATATTTTGTCATTTAAATATAATCTTAAAACATTCTTAGTTTAAGGTTATACAAGTAATGAAACTGATATTATTACAGTCTCTTTTTGTCTGTTTTGCCTTACAGGAACACTATAGGCACCCAGACCACTTCAGTTAATTGAAGTGGTCTGGGTGCTTTCTCCCTTTTGCACTAATTGCTGCAATGTGAAACATTGCAGCTCTAAGTCTGCCCTCAGTGACTGTGTACTAGACAGCCACTGGGGGCGCTTCTGGAATCCAAACAGACTTTTGGTCCATTATCTGACGCTGGGCATCCTCACGGACCTCCAGTGTCATATTTTCCCCATAGGAAAGCATTGAACAATGCTTTCCTGTGGGGAGGTCTAATGCGCGTGCAGCCATTGCCACGCATGTGCATTAGGTCTCCCCCGCCAGCTGACATTGGCAAGGAAAGAGCGTGGGCGGAGCCTGACCCAGTGCCGAGGGACAACAGTGCTGGATTTAGGTAAGTGGCTGAAGGGGGGGTCGCGATGGAGGGGAGCACTGTAGGGACCTATACTGCCAGGAAAATGGGTTTGTTTTCCTTGCACTATAGGATCCCTTTAAGTACACAGTGAGAAGTCTGAATGATAAATATTTTTATTATTTTCACCTATTGTAAGGACCATAAAGTATCTAATTTAACAATTTATTAACTGAGTATAGTGGGTTAATGCTGTCTTATATATAAGTCGGTAGAAAACCTTCACAGGATTCTCACTAAACCTTTTTTGTTGTTTGTTTGTTTATTTTTGTCCCCTATTACTTGCAGGTAGCAGACCGCTTTCTGCGTGGCTGGAAGAAAATATAAAGAAGCATGGTTTTCTCTTCCTAATCAGTAGGATTGAAGGTGCAGGCAGTGTTGATGAGATAAGGTCGGGGATACTGCATTTTCCAACTCTAAAAGAACTAAAAGAGTCCTTCTGCTTGAGAGCTGTTATTCGGTGGATGGACATGTTCCTTGCAGCTCTGGACTGTTACAATACATTTATCGGGATGCGCATTGTGAAACCAAATATTATATTTGGTAAGATTCTTGAGGGGTGGGGGTATGTGTTTAGACCTGTGTGTGTGTGTATATATATATATATATATATATATATATATATATATGTGTGTGTGTGTGTGTGTGTATATGTGTATATATATTTATATCTGTCCTGGATACAAAGAAATAGAGCACTTTAATTGCTTTAATCACATATTGCAATAAAAAGTAAGTTTATCTGTCGACTTTTCATTCACAACTTGGTCTTGAAAAAAGTTGGGACTCAAACGTTGAGATATGCTTAAACCATCAACTACTATACTACTCTTCTTTAACTATCTATATACTATTCTTCTGTCCCTAGATCCATCTGGGAAAACCTCCTTCCTGAGATCTTCACAATTCTTCATCAGTTATCTCTCCAAGGAGGATGTCATGGCAGCACAAAAATGCTTTGAAACAGACTTTAAAGTGAATGTGTTTAGTCCACAAGAGAGAGAAGAGTACAACTATAGCAAATGTACTATAATAGTGCGGCTTATAGAATTTGTTACAATGATAATGGAAAATTGCCAACAAGATTTCTGGAAGGTGAGCAGTTTTGTTTATATATATTTCTGTATGTGTATTTTTGCAAGTGGTGCTAATGCATCCCTCTCTCTTTTATATGCTATTTTTTAACACTTGAGACACTTGCCACTTGCTCTTTACCACTATAACCCTGCTTCCTTGCCTGTTCATCTCACACACCATACCACTTAACCACAAGCCCATTCTCATGCTCACCTATGTCATGCCACCTATTCCTATGTGAATAAAAGTAATTAAGAAAAGCATACATTTCTTTAAACAATTTATTTAAATTTTTTGATGTTGATATAATTTATATTTATGTCTTATTTTGTTCCCTACTCCTACATCTCTCACTTATTTTGTCTTAAATTAGAGGGGCAAAGGTTTAAAAATAGGTTTCAGGGGGGCGGAGCCTAACCGCTTAGCAGACCAGACGTGCCCGACTGGTGCTCCGGCGCCTGGGGACACAATCCGGGGTGATCCAGCCCCAAAAAGCGACAATCGAGTACCGCAACCTATCCCACATAAACCGGGAGAGGCTGCTGCATCGGACGGTGCCTTTCCCGACCACATCGCTGCTGAAACGAGGTTCGCGGCCTACACGTGGAAGAGGCCCGGGGAGACGGCCGCTCCCCGGACACACTAGCCGCGGCTGGACACCTCAGGGAACACTTACCCCCCCCCCCCTTTGGACCGACGGGGGTTATCTCGGTCTACATCAGCAAACCTCGCCTACCGCACAGCCGGCTGACAGCTAAGCCTATGGTTGTTTGCCGCCCAGAGAGCACTCACAACATGGCGGACACACTCACCGTCAATAACATGCAACAATCCAGGCCTGATGAAAGCACCGCACAGGATGACATACTACAGCGCATTGACAAACTCTTCACCCGATTCTGGGAGAAGCTGGAGGAACGTATGAGGACAGCTACTGGGGAGCAGAAGAGCACACAACTACAAGCGGGTGAGAGGGAGAGGGGGACCCCACAGGGCATTAGCTCCCCCCGCATCCCCAACCCACGTATTCATAGCCCACCAACGAGGGCGACCAAGCGAGAATACCTCTCAGACCACCCCCAAAGGGGACTGAGTACAGGGACTAACATGAAACACACGACCACCCAGAACCCCCTGTATAATAAAACGGCAACTGGCAATGGCCGTCCCAAAAGCCTTCCCGGGCCGAAGACCAATCGGAGCAACCCTCCCAGGCACCGACCACACCGCCGGAGAGCAGGCCACCGCAGGCGGAGGCGAAACATCCAAGCTCTTCACGGCGCCCGACTGAGGATCAACCCGGCCTCACAGAGCTACCGAGTTGGTGGATTGAAGGTGCAGGCCTTCGCAAAGGCCTGGGGCCGGCAGGCGGCCACCACATGCCCGCAACCTACTGCCACAGGGGGGGCTCCCCTAACCGAAGGGACCAACATAGCGGACTCAGAACACCTACCCCAGCCTGACCAGCGAGCTAAAGGCATCGGATGAACACGGGACTTTGGGCCCAGTCTTGGCTCCCTGTTACTCTACAGTCGTCCTCCCCCCCACCCATTACCTTAAGGACTAATCCAAGTTGCGGCCCATTGGTGGTATTTGCTTGTTTGATTTTTGCTTTGCTTTCAGCGTGTCTTCACTTAATATCACAAACATGCTTCTGTCTAGCTCTGTTAGCTTACATATTCCTACTCAGCCGATGTTGTTATAAACATGCTAGTCTAGCCTATTAGTTGTTTTTTTTTTTTTTTTTTCTTTAAGCTCAGCCTGCAAGAAATTTAAACAGCACAATGTTACACTTTTGTTTTCCAGATACCACAGTAACGCTCCACTCTACCGTATCATACTCTACGCTATTATGCCACTCTTTAGTATGGCACACTACACACGAGCCACATTCCGGTAACCTTAGGAGCGACCAGCCTTATTCTACACATAGCTAGTCCACCAAGCTAACACGAATGATAGCCACATATAGTATATCCAAACGGTGGACTGACGTGATACGGTAATGCCACACTTATGTAAAACAAGCATTGCTGTCCCTGTTACAACCCACATGTTGACTCACACGTGTTTAACTATTTACTAAATGTATGCTGAACTTAGTAGTGATATTATAGAACGTTACAAAAATATAAAAAGAGGCAGATACTCACAGGAGAGGTTGCATTATGTTAGCGTGACCCCAATCTGTATGAAAATGTGCATCCCCCTCATTCTATTCTGTATCCCATTTAACATATGCCTCAATAAAACAAAGATTGACAAAAAAAAAAAAAAAAAATAGGTTTCAGGAAGTATTACATTACAGAGATCGTAGTGGAAGCATGGAATAGCCTTCCAGTTGAAGTGGTAGAGGTTAACAGATTGAGGGAGTTTAAGCATGCGTGGGATAGGCATAAGGCTATCCTAGACTTAAGATAAAGTCAGGGACTAATGAAAGTATTTAGAAAATTGGGTATACTAGATAGGCTGAATGGATCTTATCTGCCGTCACATTCTATGTTTATCTCTATCAATAGGTTCTTGAAAGTGAGCTGCTTAATGACAGTATGTGGGAGCTGGCAGCAATCACTGTGTGCAATCCCTCCAGCATTGGTTTTAATACAGCAGATGTTGAAGTGATGAAGAATCTACCTGATATTTGTGTACGTCTGATGAAAGCACTTGCGAAAACACCTTACATAAATGACTTGGTGCCTTTCCTGCGGAATAGGATAACCACTCAGAGGTATAAAATTTGCATTCAAATGCACACTTTAAATGTTTTCGCTGTGATTTTATTTAGTTATATGTAATTTCTCGTGCTTGTGAATTTCCATAGAGAATTGAAATCTAAATAACTTTATTTTTTAAATCTGTATGTACAAATATAGAACAACGAGTCACTTCTGCTTCATTAGTTGGTATTCTTAATTTATTATAATTACATTTTCGGCAATATAAATGCCATATTGAAATAATGTTATTGTTGAATTTTCTCTGACGCTTAAGCAAAGTTGTTTGGACTCTTTAATCAACAAATATGCATATCGTTATATGCAGTGTAGTCACCTATCATATGAATTAATAACTTGTGTGTTTGTGTTTATCATAGCATTGAAGACCTTTGCTCTGTTGATATATATGATCCAAGTACCAGACATGACCGTGGTATGTTGAGTGCCACTCTCGCTACTTGCCAACAGCTTCACAGGGTGCAGTTACTGAATTCTACTCTGCAAACTCAGGTAAGAAAATGTGCTGTTACCAAAAAAGTGCAGTAGGTTTTTTTTTATTGCTGTCAAAAAAAAAAAAAGAAAAAAGACACTCTGACTTCTGAAACCACTATATTTTAGAAGAGGTTATATTTACATTTGCCAGAGAACACACTTCTAGTGGCTGTCAGAAGGACGGCCACAAGAGGCACTTCTTCCTTAAGACATCATATAATGATTCCTGAATGCAGCTAATGCTTCTTATAGAGAAACATTGCATTCAGTGCTTCAGTCTGAGATTAGCAGAGCATAGCACTTTATGAGAAGCATTGGTTTGTTCAGAGATCATCAAGAATACTAATCTCAGGAAATGAAGCAATTGCTGAGAGGCGAGACTGTCCTGGCACTGTTTTACAGGTACATTTTTAATGGTGTTTTTTCTTCTTCAAGATAATTTTTTAAAGAGTCTCTATAATTTAAATCATTAGACACTTATAGTCTGCGGTTAAAATAAATTTAAATGTTTCTCTTTAAAGTTTTCCTTTAACCCCTTAAGGACACATGACATGTGTGACATGTCATAATTCCCTTTTATTCCAGAAGTTTGGTCCTTAAGGGGTTAAAGGCATATTCCGACCACCAAAGCAACTGTAGCTTAGTGAAGCAGTTTTAGTATATATATCATGCAAGAAATACACTGCTCTGTTCTTTGCCTTTTAGGAGCTGAATCACTTTAATTCCATTTATCTATCCCTAACCACACCTCCCAATGCTGTCGCTCATACAGCCAACATGAAAAAATGTTTTCATTTTCAGATGTGACAGCCCCAGTTTGTTTACTTTAGAAGTGTTTGTCTTGTGCTCTGTTAATTTCACTTTATTCGCACAAAAGAGGCACCTGCAGGCTGCTTTGGGAAAAAGTAATTGTGAAAAATCCATATTTTCCCCAGAATTTCCAGCTACAGGTGCAAATTGACATGTTTAAAAGACTGCATGTGCCTAAACATGCATACTTCACACTTCACATGTATATTTATTCTTCTTTTTTACCAAGAGCCAGCAGCAAAGTTGCACACATGTTATTTCAATTTATACCTAATATAAAGAAATTTATGTTTTTCTTGTTTTAGATTGCAGGTCTTCACTTTACTGTTGGACCAAAGCTACTTTCGGTTGTTTATAAAGGCATTGCTCCTGCTGATGAAAGAAAATCTCTTCCTTCTTTAGACATTAATGGCAAACGTCTTGCTGAGGGACTTTTACAACTGGCTTTTAATTTTGGTGGACAGGTCTGTATTCCCATTACTTAATGTAAAAAATTAAGGAACACATTTTCTAAGAGGGTAAAGGGAGGCAAGCCACGTAAATGGTGTAGTAAACATTACAGGGTCAGGAATACGTTTGTTTTAGAAAATGTTAAAACTCACCTTATTTCCAGTGCCGTGCGGATCCACGGACGCTGGCCCTTCCCCGATCCACCTCCTTGGTGTCATCATAAGAAATTCCAATTTTCAGCCATTCCAATGCTTTCCCATAGGGCTTTGCTGAATGGCAGTGATGCCTACTGTGCAGCACTGCCCCAGAAAGCACCTCCTGTGGCCATCTGAGGAGTGGGCACTTGGAGGTGTCCATAGGTGTCCATAGGGAGCAATGTAAACACTGCCTTTTCTCTGAAAAGACAGTGTTTGCATTAACAAATGTGTGTACACAATGATAATACTCACCAGAACAACTACATTAAGCTGTAGTTATTCTGATGACTAGCGTCCCTTTAATGGATATTACAAATGGAAAGCAATATGCATATGTACATACAAAGCTAGTTTACAGTTTATGTACTGTTTATTTCTAAAAAAGACATCGCCTGTACATGCCACAAATGATTTACCTGCATTATTTTTTCCCCCCACTAATAATTTTTTTTCTGAGTGGCTCATAAGTGAGTTGCTGTGTGGCCATGCGTTGCTTGGTTAGATCTACAAGGTTATGCTGCAAAGCAAAATTAAAGAGATTTGAGCAGGGAAATAAACACAGCATGGTGAAATGAACTTTATTTATGTTGGTATGCAGAATGTTCTCTTAAAGGACAACGGACACCTCAAAATATTTTTTTTTTAAATAACAATCCTTTCCGTATATCCGTATATGTAAACAAAATGTGAAAACCTCATCCCTGCTTTTAGTATATCACAGAATCCCTTAGTCATATACACACACCTTGAATCAGACAGTGACACGGACTGTCTGTGTGGTCTTTCCTGCTTCTGTGCATGGAGTGACACAGGGAAGACTATATAGACTAATTGTCGGTTTTCAAACACTTTCCGACTAATGGTGTATGTATATGGCTGAATGTTCCTGAATGATGTATATGGCTAAAGGATCCTGGCATATAATAAAGGCAGGGATTCATTTTTCACACTTTCTTTACATATACTTCATTACAAATATCTTTTTATTTTCAAAACTTGCTGAATGTATTATTCTATTAAAACATAGTTGTGAGGGGACACTTGTCATTTAATTAAGCATGTCTACCTAATTAGTATTGTGGCAAGACGTTAGATGAAGCATGAAAATGTAGTGCCTATATTTACACGACTTTAAAATGATCTCTTAGGGAAAAAAAATGACAAATTATGCACAGAAGTAGGAGTTAAACAAATAGTATGTCCGTTTTTCCCCACACACTGCTTTTGCTTTTACTATTACTAAAACTATTACTGTTTTGCATAATAGGAAGATGCATTTCTTTGTTTTTTTTCGTAGAATGGATTAACAATCACTATTTCTTTTTAAACAGTGTGAGGAACTTGTTAGCCTTCTGCTCAATACCGTTATTTTGTCTGTGCCCTTGTCTGGAGCATCACAGAAAAATTTCATCAACTTTTCTCATGGAGAATATTTCTACAGTTTGTTTTCTGAAACCATAAACACAGAACTTCTGAACAACTTGGATACTGTTGTACTTCAGCTTCTGAAATCTGCTGTGGAAAACCCCAAAATGGTACTATAGCTAATACATTGAACTAAGCTATGGGGTACTGTCGCATCCCAGGAATTTTAACCCTGTGTGCTTATCCTTATATTTAGCAACTAAGTATTTGTGAGGTGTTAAATCTCAAATGAAATGTAGAAATCCACACACCTCTATCATGCATCTCAAGGTTTCTCTTTTCTGGTTACTGAACTCTCCCCTGTATGGCATATATCATTTTGGGTTTATTATCATTTGATTGTACATTGCAGCTATGGTCAGCAGTGCTATATATATATATATATGAAATGACATACAGATATAAAATCATATCAAAGTTTAACAATCCTAGCTACAAAGCCGTTACATTTTAATGTAGCGGTTTTGGTCAAAAGATGATGCCCATTTTGTATAATGATGTAAAACATATCAAATTTATAAATGTTGCCTAAACACTCCTCTTGGTGCACTCCATTGTTAAGGCTTTCTGTTTTTGATGATCTTCACGTTTAGTATCATCATGCACAGCATGATGACGTCCAACATGTCTAATTCTTTTCAAAGAGAAGCATTGCATTTAGTGCTTCTCTGTGAGAAGCTTGGAGTTTTCGTAGCGCAGCAATAGCTGTGAATGTGCTGTGTGTTCTCAATGATTCTCAGTGAGCATCTGATTGGACAGACGTCCTTAAAACTAATTACTTCTATGATGGAGTAGCAGCTGTAGTGAGAAGTATATCCTGGCATTATAATAAAGATAATTTTTTTCTTTTTTTTTTTTTACCTTTTATTTTTATTTTTTTAATCTTTCTGAACAATATTTAATAATTATTATACAACAGCTTGTTTAATGCACTGTCATCAAGAAAAGTGTGCATAGCCTAATTAAGCATTACAAATACTGTGTGTTTTCTCTTTAACATACGGTAGTTTTTTTTTTTTTTTTTAGTTTGTATTTTATTTGGGTTTGTACAAATAGTATACTCCTTTATTATAGTATGGTTATAAAAGTAAAATCATGGAAACACAGCAAACAAATTAGCGTTATTTAGTCTAGGATGATACATATAGTCGCTGTAGTCTGGGATATATGGCGATAGCCTGGAGTACTGCATACCTATAGTTGCATTGTACTAGGTCTCGCGGCCGCAGGACCATTCACCTTGTCTGGGAAGTCACTCTAATTAGAACTAGAACTCCTGGTCTTAGCCTCTTGTCGTTTCAACTAAGGCACATGGTCGTAGGTGCATATACTGCTTATGTGTAGTCACATGAATCTAGGGCACAGGGAGGTAGTAAATTTGTCACTTGCGTGTAGTCGCTTAACTAAAACATGGATCATTATATTCATAAACTGCATACATATAGCCGCTTCCTACTAAGACATAGGGCCCTCGGTTCACAATCTTTCAGTAGCTGTATCTAAGACATGGGACCAGGGCTTCATATACTGGCTCTATATAGTCTCTCCGGACAAGGACATGAAGTGGTAGGGTCATCTACTGTAGATAGATAGTTGCTTTAAACTAAGCCATAGAGCCATATGTTGTATTCCTATATTCGTTTGAACTAAGATAGGATGCACTATATTCCTATACTGCATACATATTATCTATTCAAACCAATATATTAGGCATTAGTTTTGTTTACTGTATGTATATAAATATGTGGTCTCTTTAAACTAAGACATATAACAATGGGTTTACGTACTGGATAACTAAAGACTGAAGGCATCCCAAAAACAAATATATCAAATTAAGTAACTGAAGCTGATCGCAGACCTACTGGCCTAATCCTTAATATTAATCATGTCACAGTTCTTTTGCCTTGAGCTGCTGTTCCCTCTGTTGGCCCAGCTGGCAGCCTTAGTTGTCGCAGGAATGTCCCCAGAGGAGGTCAGAGCCAGGTTGGTGTCTCCATGCAGGACAATCAGTGAGCCATCTCCTCCCCAGCTGTATCTCACCGAATGTTCCCTCAGCTGACCAGCTATTGGAGTTAAGAGCCTCTTTTCCAGCAGGATGGTAAACGGTAGATTGCTGAATACTGCCACTGTGCAACCTTCAAATTGGAATTTCCCCTTGTCTCTGGAGTGGGCCAGGCCGTCAGCTCGAACCGCAACATCAGTGGTGACCACTATCGCTCGGCGCTCCGGTTGGTGCTGTTGCTGCTTTACGGGTCCGGAATGTGTTTGATATCAGCGTGGGGTCAGCGCCACCCTTGAGGCCCATGGAGGTGATCAGCCTCTGGATAAAGGGCATCAGCGCCTTTTCCCCTATCGTCTCTGGGATGCTGCGCAGGCGGGTGTTCCAGCGTCTGTGGTGTGACTCTATCGTTGACACCGCCCTGTTAAGCCTCTGTACTTGTTGGGCCAGGTTCTACACCTGGCCTTTGGTAGCTTGCAGCAGGGTGTCCCGGGTACTCTCCCTGGATTCCACTGCCTGGACTTTCTGGTGGAGGGCTCCCATCTCCTCCTGAGTCTCTCTCAGATTGATTTTCCACACTTCCCGCAGGTCGGCCAGGAGTCTTTTAATGTCTCCTTTTGTGGAAGGAGAGGAGTCCTTGTCCGGTTCAGCCTCCTGGGAATCCTCTCCCAATCCCGAGTTCTTCCTCCTCTTCGTAAGACTCCTCTGAGGCATCATCCTCCTCCCGAGGTTTGGGTGCCATCTTCAGCAGCTCTGGCGGAGTAGGCCTCTCAAAGGAAAGCCTGATATCGGGCATTCTAGGGCTCTCCCGGAGTTGAAATTTGCGGTGCTTGCTTCCCATATTGTCATCTGTTGGGGGTGTCAGGTATATGTCCTCATGAAGCTCAAAAGGTGATGGAAATGTTGAGATATAGTGTTTCTGGTGCAGAGCTCAATAGAGACTGTGCTGCTGCTCTGTCCTTTTTACCTTTTTTTTTTAATGGGGTGGCAGGGATATAAAGTAAAAAATGAATACTCTATAACATTAAAAATAAATATATTTTTAATGTTAAAGCATTCATTTGAGGGTTTTTGCTGCATTCAAGAGAAAGACTATTATTATAGATGCAAAAAGACAGAAATAAAATGACAACTTTAAAAAATAAAAAAGATGCTATATTGCATTTGGCTACTTTGGATTTCATCCATTCAAAATGCAAAGTATTACATTGCCTCAAGCTGACTGAATTTTTTTTTATTGTAACAAAATGTCTATTTACAACGCTTCCCCATAGTATGTATGGTTCTTTAAAAATAAATAAAGTTATAACCTATAGATCTAGTGGAGTTTGTTTTAATAATTAATTCCTTTAGAGAAGCGATTGTAAAAAATAAACATGTATATATATTTTTTTTTTTTACTATTTTTTTCCTTTCTCAAGGTGGGCTGTGTCCTTAATGGAATGTTGGATCAAAGTTTTAAGCAGCGCACAGTTAGAAAGCAACAAGGTGCTAAATTGGTCAGTGCAATACTTCAAAACTGGGGCCAACTTAAGCCATGGTGGGGTGAGAATTCTACTTCTGAGAGCAAAATGGCTGTCCTTACGCTACTTGCTAAACTTCTTCAGGTATTATTCAAGATACGAATGGGATTACATAAGAAATCTCTATTGCATTTTACTATCTCAGGGGTTATGCACTAAATTCTCAAAGTGCATTTCAAATGTTAGGCCACAATAACTGAATCACAAAAACCTGCTGTCCGCTCTGTTTTTAATTTGGCTATTTTGGCCTAAAACTTGAAATAAATTTTCAATTCAACCACATAACTTTTAAATGAATAGCCCTGTCTGTAAAACATGTACGCTAATGCGAACAAGGAAAGATGAAAGCCCTGTTTAAATGCTTCTGTTATTGTATTAAGTGCATCTCTGTGCAGGTCATTCTTCCTTAAACAGAACGAGTCTGCAAATGTTATTTGTGGAGATTTGACAAGGACACTTTTTGTTTCATGCCAAATAATCAAGCTCCTAAAAAATTACTTTGGAGAATTTTTACTTTTTTTGTTACTATTTGCCTGTATCTTCTCAATTATCGAGAATTCTCAGTTTGCGAATAGCACTGTTAGTCCATACAAAAGCTCACTGTAAAATGGTTTTTAGACCGCAATAGTTTTTGAAATAAACAGTTTACAGTTTTCAATAAAAATACAAAACAAATGAGCACACTTAATCATTCAAACTTCTACAAGATTTATATGCAAAATGTATTATTAAAGAGAAAAAGAAAGTTGCGTTTTCTCTGAAATATTTTTGGAACACTGAAAGCATGTGTGCAAAGCACCAGTTACTAATGTTTAATGCTGCAGTTTGTCTGCTACTTTTAATGGACACTTTAATGGCTGCGAGATTTTGAACTGATATTTAAAATGGTGGG
Organism: Pelobates fuscus; assembly: GCF_036172605.1. Taxonomy (NCBI): domain Eukaryota; kingdom Metazoa; phylum Chordata; class Amphibia; order Anura; family Pelobatidae; genus Pelobates; species Pelobates fuscus. Next base: position 99,796,153 of record NC_086320.1, read on the forward strand.
CTTAGGATAATCTCTTGATTACCTAGTGTATTTGATTTGTTGTTACAGTGCATAAAAGCAAATAATATCAAAGCTGTAATATTTTTTATTCCTGTCTGGACTGCTCTGTATTTATTTAGCTTGTATTTGTTTTAATTTTGACATTTCTTTTGGTGATTGAGATGTTCTTTTCCCTCAGATTGATGCCTCTGTGTCTTTCGACACGAGCCACGCAGCCTTCACTGACGTTTTTAATACATATATAAGCTTTTTGTCCGATCAGAAACTTGGGCTTAATTTGAAAGTAAGTCTGACCTTAATTCTGTATCAACAATTCTATAAGCAAATACAGTTTCAAACTTAGCTATTGTAACCCTTTCAGACTTGCCGTGCTCTGACATATAGACATATAGGTGAAGCTTACTCCCACTTTGCCCCTGACATTCAGTGCTAAGTTTAGATATACATTAACTGCTTTTTGGTTAAGTTAATTGGATTTACATTAATCATGATCCATTTTATATTCTAAAGCGTAAATTTTATATCAACTCTAATTAAATCTTTTCTTTTTTCTTGTGGTAAAAGCACGTGTACATATCAGACTTATGATGGTAAATTAGATAATAGCGCATGAACTTCACACTTTTTAAATGAAAAAAAAAAAAAAAGAAGAGTACTCCTAATAAGTACAAGCAATATGCAGTATAGAGTTTAGGAAGATTCAGAGAACACAATGAAATATCAGAGTTTAAGGCCTTAATTAGTCTGCATCCCCAAAATTAAGTCTCAAAGAAATCACTAGGTTTGACTACGGCTGCAAAAAAAAAAAAAAAGGATTTAACTTCTAAATGGCAAAGAATTGAGCAGTTAGAATGCAGGAGAATGATCTATACACCAAAACTACTTATTGAGCTAAAGTTGTTTTGGTGCTTGTAGCTTTCCTTCAAAAATTATTACGAGTGTCTCATTTTGTTAAAGATTGTGGGGGTGAAAAGTCTGCAGATTGTTAATCAGGCAAAGTGTTGCATGTTATCCTTTGAGAGTAAAGGGTTATGATTGCTCACTGTCTGCTAGTCAGTGCTGATTAGCACATATTGGAACTCATTATATGACACTGTATTGAAAACCTCAGGATATTTAAGAACTAGCCACATTTTTGTTTTATTAATTTATGTAGAAATGCAAGTTACAATTGCTGGGTCATCCAGCAAATCTACATAGTTAACATCGTGGATAATTTGCTTCCCTGGCACTTAACCCCTTATTAAGTATATAAACTTCCAAGGCATTTTTGTGACCCTAGTCTTTACCTTCAGATCAATATAATAAGGAATGAGATATTTCTTTTATTTACTTCTTCTCCTTTTTTTTTTCCCCCCAGAGTCAAGCAATTCTGGTTCTTCCTTTCTTTTCCAAGCTCACAGGAGAAAAACTAACAGAATTGAAAAATACCCTTAATACCTTTGTTGCCTTTAATTTTCCCATGAAATCTGATGAATTTCCTAAAGGCACTTTGAAGTACAATAACTATGTGGACTGTGTGAAAAAGGTAAGTTAGATTTAATTCAATAAATTCGTATTTGTTATACAGTTTAAAGGTACAGCCCAGCATTATAAATACATTTATTTACAATGCTGGAGTATTTAGTGAATATCTTGGCCCCATGTCTCTGATTAAAAAAAAAAAAAAAAAGAGGAATAAAACTATTACTTTTTGTACCTAATGCTTCTCTCTGAGAAGCCTCACATCCACTTGGAGCGAGTGCTCGATGTGTGTGAGGAAAAGCACCCCCCTGGCTGTCCTTGGAAGGTGCAAACTTAGAGCTTTATAAAAGTGTTCTTTACTCTTGAAATCAACACTTTTATAAATTCAGGACTTTCTGTAAACCCCAGTGGCAAAGATGCCTCTGCCACAAGATCGTGGTGGAGCCGGCTAGCTAGCCTCCGGCCCAAGGACTATGGGCCATGTAACAGACCTTTAAAAGACTTGGTTCGTGTGGTTTCCGGTTTTAGTTCGGGAACCGAACAACCACACGAATTGCGGATCACCTCTGGGCTCATTAACTTCTATTGACCTCTTCTGACACCTCAACATTCTAAGTGTTCCATCTTGTTCACACGAACGCAGGCAGCGGTGTTTGGTCGTCGAGTGCATGGAACTAAAATTGGACACTCTAACTCGCGAACACTGCTGAACTTTGACAAACTCCTGCTTCTTTTATATACATGTCAGGAGAGGGCCGTTCGGTAGGATTGTTCGCATGAAGTAGGCGAACAATCGCTACCTTGGAGCCAGAGGATGAGATCGGTATTTCATTCAGTTTTGGACGCCTGAAAGTGAGAACAATTTTGGGCATAAGCCACGTCGGTCAAAAGTTTACATCCATGGAAAATCCAAACCACGGAACTGATCTGAGTACTTTTTGGATATGATAGGCACTCAGATCAGGGCTATCTAGGGATGACTCTTGAGGGGTTTCCATGTATATTGGAGGTTCTTTTGGGGTGTTGTACAACTGTTGTATTTTTCTGTACCTGGAGATAATTGAGTTTGTACAGTTCCTGGCTCAATTATCTCTCAGGCACAGGGGAGGTGTACCCAATCGGTGTACCAGACGGTCTGCCACAACCCCTAAAGTCCTTCAGTTTAGAATTTGAAGTGTTTTTTTAAAGGGACCATGTAGGCACAAATCACTTCATCTAATTGGAGTGGTCTGAGTAAAGTCCCCCTGTCCCCTTAATCCTGCAATGTAAAAAAATATATATTTCCACATAGCCACTAGAGGTCCTTCCTGAATTCCTTTTGCTTTCCATGAGAACTCCTATAGAATGTAAGCTCGTTTGAGCAGGGTCCTCTTCAACCTATTGTTCCTGTAAGTTTATTTGTAATTGTCCTATTTATAGTTAAATCCCCCTCTCATAATATTGTAAAGCGCTACGGAATCTGTTGGCGCTATATAAATGGCAATAATCAATAAATAATAAATAAACATCCAATGTCTTGAAAATCCCCATAGGAAAGTTTTGATTGAATGCTTTTTTTTTTTTTTGGAAGCTCTAATGCATGTGTGGCACACACCACGCATGCTCATTCGGTTTCTCCATCTATATGACATTACTGAAGAAGGAGAAATGATCGGCACTGTAAAGATCTAAGTGTTAAAAAGGTTTTTATCCCTTTATTCACCAGGTGGGGGGTTATAGTAATAGGAAAAGAGACACTAAAGTGCTAGGAATACAGTTTTGAATTGCTAACACTATAGTGTTCCATTAGGTGGTCATATTTTGTCATAATATCTTGTTTTATTGAAATGCTTTAAAGGAACTCTCCAGTGCCAGGAAAACAAACCGTTATTCTGGGAATGCAGGTCCCCTCTCCCTCTCCCTCCCACCCCCATCCCAAGTTACTGAAGGGGTTAAAACCCCTTCAGTGACTTACCTGTATCCAGTGCCGATGTCCCTCGGCACTGGTTCAGGGTCCGCCGACGGGGGATACCTAATGCACATGCGTGGCAATGCTGCGCACACGCATTAGACCTCCCAATAGGAAAGCATTGAAAAATGTGGTCAATGCTTTACTATGGGGATTTCAGTGACGCTGGAGGTCCTCACACAGCGTGAGGGCGTCCAGCGACGCTATAGCACACTTTTCGTGTGCTATAAATACGGAAGTGCCCTCTAGTAGCTGTCTAGTAGACAGCCACAAGAGGAGGAGTTAACCCTGCAAGGTAAATATTGCAGTTATGAAAACTGCAATAATTACAGTTGCAGGGTTAAGGGAAGTGTGAGTTGGCACCCAGACCACTCCAATGGGCAGAAGTGGGCTGGGTGCCTGGAGTGTCCCTTTAAGTAAAACTCAAAGCAGAAATTGGCACTTTTATAAGAGCCTCTGAGTTGCATCTTGACTCTGACAGCCTAGAGGAAGCTCTTCCTTGCTCCACATGAGCATTCGCTCATTCTGAATGTGACGCTTCTCATAGAAAAGCATTGTTTTCTGCTCTAGAAGATCACTAGAGGTTGCTGGGAGATCATCTCTAGCGATCTTTTAGAGCAGAGCTGTATAAAGAAGATTCTCTGTGATGAATCAGAGGTAAGTGAGCTCCTCTGTAAGTCTCTTACAGGGTTATTTGTTAAAGTGAGAATCCTAAGTGATTTTCAAATTTAAGGTAGTTGAATGGAAAGCATAGAGCAGTTAGTGTTTATCCTCTCAGTTTTTCAATAATTGGCCATGTGTTTTTGATTGATGATTGTCTTTAGTATTTAACCTTGAAACTGTACTTGGTTAAATAGAGTAGCTGTTTATAGTTCTCGAGAGAACCCCTGCAGAAAATTAGAAATCTCATTATTTTTTTACTTTTTAAAACGTCAGATTTAACAGTGACTATTCTTAGTCCTTTAGCTGAAATACTTGTTAATAGTCCAATTAATTTCCAGTTTTTAGATGCTCTTGAATTGTCTCAGAGTCCGATGTTGCTACAGCTAATGTGTGAAATTCTGTGCCGGGACAGCAAGCATTTCATGGAAGATTTGTTTCAAAGCAGCTTCAAAAAGGTTGTTCAGAGGTAAGCACCCTGGGAAACAATTACATTTTCACTACTTGATAGTGGTGTACGTGGCACTTACATTTTCAAACTCTTCGCATCATAATGAGTTCATACATAGGGACATGCATTCTATTCTCCCTCTAGCTTTCCTAGTATCGTAATGGAGTGATCCTTAAACTTCGCAGTAGAAAAAAATATGGACTAAATATCATATGGTTTTGAACCAGCAAATGAAAGCTATGACAGTGATGGATATATATATATATATATATATATATTTCACAAACTTTTGCATTGTCAGAGTTATGACAGAGTTTGAACAATAACACTTTTGTTTGTAATAAAACCCTTGTCAATATATTTATCCTGCTTTGGCTGCAGACATTGTTGCTTATAGAATATTTGAACTTTATGCTTGTACATATTCATCCTATCACATATTCATCATTTCTGGATGAAACGCTGCACAGACAGAGATATTTTATTGTGTTGTTGGATGTAGAACTCCACCTCCGGCAGCATCATTAGGTAATTATTATTAGCTCTCATGGAACAAGAGTTCCACATTTGCTTATTTAATACTGTACATAGTTCATTGAACAGAAGCTAATTCATTGGCTGAAAGCAATGCGCTGACTCCTAGCCAATAAGCGTCTGGATCAGCATGCAGCTTGTGCATCTCTGCAGAAGCTGGAGGCTGGCCAACAGCCATGTCTGAGGCCTCGGTAGGACCTGGGTAAGTGGTAAACTGCTGGTAAACGGTTTGCCGCCTTACCTGGGAACAGCGACAGGGTACTCTTCACATCATAAGCACTGTAGTGGTTATGATGCTTGGAGCAACTCTTTAATGACCTTTACTGGTGTAATGGGCGTGGAGTCTGAAAATAGTATGCATTGTTTACAGACCATATTTTTCTCCCTTATGTGTTCCTGGCTGTTGCTCTTGCCTGTTTGTTCATTCTCCTTTCATAAAACCTTATTTCGTATTGCAAATTAGCAATGTCGAAAGGAAAGTTAAGCATTTTCAGGTATATATTATGTTCCATTAGTAATAATGGAAGGCCATTTCCAGCAGACGATAATTAGCGGATTGTTAGGATTGCAGCAATATGTTTTTATACAGTATTAAAGGTCAGTACATTTTAAACAATTTATTGATATTTGCATGCCTTTAGTTTTCCAAATGTAGATTTATAAACATGCACATTAGCAAGTGCATATAGCCATTAAAGCCAATGTACCCAGCTGGTAGTGTTTGACATAACAGGTGTTACCATTGCTAAGTATCACTGTTGATAGTTGATAGCCTAGTTGTGATTCATTTTATGGTGCATGGTGTTTAGATTGAGTACTGTAAAACCTTCATCTCTTTCTTTGAACCGAGCTTCACTGTTATTATGCAACAACAAGCCATTATGTAAATCATATCAAATCAATGTTCTTGGAATAGATAATGTTACCTTTCTAACTGTTGTATTCTTAAAGATAATGTGTTGTTAGGGTTTAATCAGTAAACTCCCCCCCACCCCCCCACCCCCAGTTAATTGTTTAGTGAATAACCCCTTATTGATTCTCATAAAATGAAGTGGTGACACAAATTTAAATGTAGTAATATTTTGTGTTGTCACTTTTGAAACAATATCTATTATCATACCGTGGTTGTTGGGGTATTTTGCGAGATTTTTAGTTACACTTAAAATTTCGATTTATATGTCGGCACATATGATCAATTGTAATACCATTATTGTATTTAAATAAGGACTCTGAGTTAGTGGTATCCTAAACTAAGGAGTCTGAGCCAAATGTTTTGTTTATAGTCTCCACAGCCCTGCCAATTGCAGCAGGCATTACTCAGCCCCACATTGGAAAAATCTAAACTTTGAAAGAGATTTGAGAACTCTCCAAATCTTGAACCATTAGTGATCTTTTGCAGGAATCAGTAAATTTTATAAATAAGAATAGAGCAATATCAAAAAATGGACAAAACCCAAATATAGTGTAGTATTTTAGGGTATCAAATATGGCAAATAAAAAAGATTGCACTCACACTTTACTGGAGCTCAAGATCAGCTCCAGATCACTGCGTCTGGACTGTACAATCCCCCGCTGTGGATATGTAGATGTCCTGGTCCTATATGAGGAGGTGTCTTTAGGCTAGTGGTTAGCGATGGTCAGCAGTGGTAGTAGCGGTGCTTATGTATTCTGGTATGCCAGTAGATAGTGCTCCAGTAATGTAAGAAAAAATCTAAACACAACATTTTGTGCTCTCCATAATTTTAAAATAGTAAATAAATAAAAGGAGATATACTCACAAATTAAGAGCAAACAAGTATTGCTCAATCCTAAACAGCATAGTTGGTATGTTCCCCAGCAAGAAATATGGAGTCCTCCAGGTAAAATCCTCAAGGATGCAGATAAGGTCAAGAAATTAATTTTTAGAAATTGTTTTATTAATAAACAAAATTATAGCATCAAAAAGTAGCTTAAAATATTAACACACTAACGCGTTTCACCTGTATAAAGGCTTTTTCAAAGTGTCTTATTTATTCACATCTACGACCAGAAGGAAGAGACTCTGGTTCGGGAAGTTCGAGCTGCTACAGATACAAAAAGCAAGAAATCTCTCTCTTTTTCAAATTTTATAAATGCATTGTATTGAAAATGCATTTAAAAATGTATAAATTACTTTCGGTGTTCCCAAAAATGCAGCTTCGGCACTTTCAAAGGCAATTGCTGCAGCTGACAAACCAAACTTGACCAATATGAAAGCCAACAATCCGGGTCCTCTCCTTCTGATCAATAGTGTTTCCTTCTTCATCTTATATGCCATAAACCTCTGCAAAATATGACTTTTTACTAGGTTTATTCAATTAATTTGGAACTTGTGGAAGACTAAATTTTAGGCCAAAGCTTTGCTGCTTTGGCCTAAAATTAACAGTTCTCCTAGTTCTTCACAATTTCTAGTTTTTTGTTTTTAATACTCCTTATAGTGTTTTGATGATAGATTCTCTGTAAGAGGTTTTGTGCAGTTAAGACTCCACTATTTCCCTATCTTACTCTGGGACTTAACAGAAGTATAAACTGTATTATTTTTAGGGGTACTTCTGATAAACAAGTAGTATTTCTGGAGACACTTCACAATATGTTCCAAAGTGATGACTTGCTATCAAATGCAACCCGACAGTCTATAATGGACAGATGCCTTCTTACTCTCCTGTGGAACTGCAATTGGGATGCATTGAAAGACTTCTTCAGCAAAATTATTAATCACACAATGGACACATTGAAGAGCAGATTTAACAAGGTATATATTTATTTTTTTAAGAAAAAGGTGATTTGAATCCATTTCTATTGGATAATTTTGCTAACTGCGAATAATCTCACTAATGATTACAGTGATCCCAATGTAAACATAATATTACTTGTGTACATGGAAGGTTTGGTGCTACATAAAACTAGATTGTAAAGAGAAAACAATTTTACTCTTTAGTAGGGAAATATAAACAGGAAAAGTGTACTTTTGCCCATTTTGAGCCTTCAAGAATTACTGAACACGTGAACTAAAAACTGCTATTCTCTTGTATTTTAAGGCAGCTATAAGCAGGCATGTTTAAAATTAAATCTATTCAGCTTTATTGACCTGCAGTAGGGTTTAAGAGCCACATGTATAATTGAAATGTAGGGCAAAGTTCTGCATAGAGAGCATTCTTCTGTGAAATAGATTATCTCTGAGTATTCTTCCAGTTTTACCAATTTGTTCCAGAATTCCTTTCTATACACATGATCCATTCATTTATTTTCCTTTTGAGAATGAGAAATGCTCAATATGGAAACATGAATGAGGAGAGCATAGACATGTTGCATCTTGTACTTTTAATAGTTTATAGTCAGGAGGGCTGTTGGCAATCTGTGACTATTCTGCTGTTAATGAGCTAGAGTTTCACCTGCCTCCATGTCACATTTTTAGTAGACAGAGGACTATAGTAGTTGAAGTTTACGGTCATTCAAGGTACACTGGTTTTGTATAAACATATACCGCTATTTGATGTTTTTCCATTTTTGTAGTGTTGCAACCTGGATATAAAATGTTTTATTTCTATTTGATTTAAAGGGTCTCTGTGGTAAATATCTTATGTGCATTGTTTCTTTTTCATCACTATTTTGCCGCTGTATAAATATTAATGGTAAAGTTTGAATATAAATACTTTCCCTCCATGTTTCTTCAAACTACTATATCCTCAACTGCTGGTCCTTCATTTCCTCTATGTATCTCAGCCAGTTTCCATTTTTTGAGATCAACGATGCAATGATTCTCTGTGAATCAATATTTCAGCACTTTCAGAGTCCGTATATTACAGATCTTGAACAATAAAAGGCATATACATACACACCTGCAAATTGATTACCAGCAAGAAATCAATTGCCCCATTCTGCTTATTCAGCAACCTTTACATCGATTAAAAAAATCCTTCTTTCAGAAATGTCTTCAGTGATTGTCATAATATACCGTCAGCATATGTTACTACTGCAATTGCAAATGGGTAAGGCACAATAGTTGCAACAGTCCAAAAATGCAAACAAGATTAACACAGACTGTAAGGTTTCCATTCTAATAAAATGCATATCTAAATCGAGGGCAAACTGTATTAGCATGGTATTACAATAAATCCTCTCTCAAAAATCACTAAACTAGACTCCTGCTATGCTCCTTATAGACTACCCTCGCACCGAGCACCTGTCTCATAACACTGAGTGACAAGTGTGTAATATAGAGAGCATGCACAGAGTACAGAGATTTGATTGAACACAAGTTAACTCTTTAAAGGAAACCAGGTATCATGGTAAGACAGTTCTAGTATAAAATGCACCAGGGAAGAGATATAATCAGTCGTTGCTAAATGCAGGGATTTATGATATGCAAAAAATAAAATAACAAAATTACCCACACTTGTTATGGAACACCTAAATAAGCTCTGCTGTAGCCAATTGTCTTCAGAAGTCGCATACAACATTGAACTATATGACCTTAGCAAAAACTATTATGTGTGGTACAAATTCAACACTGCTTATCGCAATCCCATCATATAGCATGCTAATTATGGGAGCATTGTTTTTGTAGGGATGCTTTTTGTTGGCAAGAAGTAAAAAAGAATTCGTCATGCTTGAGGACATGATGCATGGAGTCAGAAACAGGGCTGTTATTGGCGACAACCCATTTCAGACTTAAAAACACCTGAGAGTCTATCTACCTTTCAATAGTATAATGACCCTACAGAATAAAATGACACTGTCAAAGATGCACTGGCATGGTTTCAAACCAAGGATCTTAATATCTTGACAACTGATGTGCACCAATTGTGTCTCCAACTTGACAGAGCTTGAGCATTTTATATCAGAACAAATTTGCTATTTGATTGTGCAAAGCTGGTAGTGACTAACGATTTACAGTTTTAATTTAATAATGAGACCCTAACAGAAGCCAAAGGCTGGATCACATATCCAGGATACAAATATCCCTTTTCAATATATATTTTAAATAATTTTTGATTAAAAATAAAGAAAATTGCACCTTGTGAGGTATTTTGTTTTGACCAAATATTAGGAATCCAGACAAAATCCATTTATTTCCAAGCTGGAAACATCTGGGGGAGTGTATTGCGTATCCATGTGTTTTACTGTGTATAAGATCTGTAGCATATATGAACTGCTGTAAACTTGTTTGTCATTTGTCCTTTTTAGAATTCTGTCTTTCAAAGCAGTACAATAGAAGGTTGCAATAATAGTTAAATCACTATAAATGCTAAAACCAGAAGAAATAAAAGAGAATAGCATTAGTGTGAGTTGCTTATTTTATACACATTTTACAGGTGCCAGAAGCATTGTTTGAAACACAAATTACCAAGAAACTGGGTTATTACAAGATGTTGGAAGTGCTCTATTCCCGTCTCTCCAAAGATGAGATATATTCCAAAGAATCGAAAATAAATCACGCATTTGAAGGATCCTCAAACGCAGAAGGAAATCAGCTGACAAAGGCATTAGTGAAGTGAGAAATCCACGGCACACTGTCATGACAATCATGTTAATTGTTTTACTTTCCCATGTCCTTCATTTAGAACTCCTTTTGATTAAATTCCCATGGAAAAAGTTTTGAGAGAGAGGGTATTTGATGTATAGCCAAAGGGATTATTACTTGCCACTGCAAGCCATAGTATACAGAGATGAATTTCTACTCGCCCTGGTGAGTAGAAATTCATCTGTGGAGGTATATGTTTAGCCCTGATTACAGTATACTTCCCAGAATATTATTGCAGTGGACACATTTAAAGCACTGACCGCAGTGCGTTACTTGTCTCTACTTGCATGACCAACTGAGCTCCAGACAGGGGTTATCCCAAAGAACTGGAACTGATGAGGAGTGTTCGGGTAATACTACGAACAAGGCTTTGTGTTTTTCTCTTCCAGTACTGATTTATCTATTCGCTTTTCTTCAGTGAGAATCTGAGAATTGTTACTCTGGATATTCATTTACAAATATCATTGTGACACAAAAGAAGATGCATTAGTATTAGGTATTTGTTAGTTTGGCTATTACAACATTATTCCCTGAATAGCTCCTCTGTTACTGAGGCTCCATCGTAATAGCCTTACTGCATGTCATAGATTATAGATAATACTCTAAAGATGTTTGGAAGCAGAAGACCAAAAAAGTATTAAGCAGGTATCAATGCTATGGTTGATTATTAGTTTCTTCTCTCATTTGCCCTGTTCAGATCCTGCTATGATACTTTTACAGAGAACATGTCAGGCGAAACGCAGTTGCTGGAGAAAAGGAGGCAGTACCATTGTGCTGCGTACAACTGTGCCATAGCTGTTGTAAGCTGCGTCTTTTCAGAAAGTAAATTCTATCAAGGATTTCTTTTTACGGAAAAGAAAGAAAAGGTAATTCCTGGCCATTGAAGAAAGAAAGAAAATATTCATGCAGAAAATGTTAAGGGGAAAAAATAAACCTTTTTGGCTGTCTTCCAGTGTACCTGTCAATTTACTAATTATTACATCATGTTCTCAATCTTGGTGATGTAGCATAGGGCTCGACAAATCCCAGGCGCCATAGCGACTAGGAAATTTGTTCTGGCGTCTGGGATTTGTGAGCCCTTTAACCCCTTAAGGACCAAACTTCTGGAATAAAAGGGAATTATGACGTGTCACACATGTCGTGTGTCCTTAAGGGGTTAAGCAACCATCCCAGCAGCCTGGGATGGGAGGCAGGCGGCTCATGGAGAGCGTGGGCAGCCTGGCAGGCATGCGGCTCATGGATGGATTTAATGAAACATTGCAAATCACTTATAACTTATGTTAAAGCTTAGTTACCTGAGATGTTGCCTTTTTTTAATGTATATTAAGATTTAGAAAATTACGCCACAATCCACTTCAGACAAGCCAATGCCTGGGCAAGCATTGCAAGTGAGGAAGAACAATAGAACAATTGTTTCATTTCTCCTTTTCTCTGTATGTTTTCTCTTTGTTGATTGGCAGGTGCAAAGAACAGAGTTTATAACAGCGGACAGCAGGCTAAGATGGAGGCACCCATTTGCTGGATAAAGATGTATAGATTTTTACATTTAAATAACATTTTCACACCTCACAAATACATATTAGTTAAAGGGACAGTCCGGTCACCATAACAACCTCATCTAAATTACGTTTTTATGGTGCCTGGAAGCCCCTGGTCGCAATCTTACCTTATAGTGGTCAGCTGATGCTCTAAGCCAGTCAATAGCTTCCCATTGATAAAGAAAGAAATATACCTTTTTTTCCATCAATGGGGAGATACTGATTGGCTTATAGCATTAGCTGACCACTCTAGCCAGTCTGTGGCGTCTCTGTCCGGCGGCAATCTGCGCGTTCTGTAACGGAGATTCAGAAGCTGGATGCCGCCTGGGGGACCTGGAGATCGGTGCTGGAGGCATCCTTTGGGGTGAAACCGAAAGCAGAGAGACTGCAGGAGTCTGATCTTTATACCAAAACTGCTTCATTGGGTTATTTTAGTGCTTTGAGTATCTCTTTAATGCAAAATGCTCGATTGCATTAACTTTATAATGCATCCCAGAGTGCCCCTCTCAAATATTTCTGTCAGAATTGTGTTGAATATAAATCATCAGCAGAGTTGATGCAGATAGTTTTTTTTTTTCTCACATTGTAAAAATAAAATGTCCTTGTGCTTCTAGAACTTACTCATATTTGAAAATCTAATTGACCTCCAACGGTGCTATACATTTCCTATAGAAGTAGAGGTAAGTTGAATCCTATCTAGCCATCTCTCTATCCATCTACCTACCTACCCATATGTCTATCCATCCATCTATCTATCTATCCATAAAATGTTTTCTGCTGCCATTTGAGAATGTAACTCCCACTTATCTCGAGGAGACCAGGATGTATATACCCGTTTAGCTGAATGTTAGAGCCTCTGAACTGCTGTGTAGTACTGTATTCTAATAATAAACATACATATATATTGTCAACAACTTTGACTTGAATGTAGGTGTTGGTATGCCAAACCTGACTCGATGAGTGAGCCTGAAAAATTGTATGTTATGGTTTGATAATGATATGGGTCATATGTTGATGTTACAGGCGGGTTTTTGTTGGGATTGGATATAATATAGATATGTATATCATCATTATTGTTATTTTTTTTCTTTTAAGCTATTTGTGACCGAATTCCAGAATAATTTTTTATGGTCCTATGTTGGCTACTTTTCTTTATTTGTTAAACATGTTCGGGGTAAGAAATGATTTGATAGTAATTCAGTAATAAAATCTCTATTGTAGATACCAATGGAGCGAAAGAAGAGGTATCTTGCCATACGTAAGGAAGCAAGGGAAGCAGCAAATGGAGATTCTGGTATGGCTGTCCTTCTTTATACAAAGTGTCTACTTACGTAAGACTTCGATACGGGCAGTACAATCTTTGTGTGTGTATATGTCTGTGTGTATACAGTGGTGTATCTTGGTTTTGTGCTGCCCTAGGCAGGACAAAACTCAGACACCTCCCCCCCCGCGCGCGCCACCCCCGCATACTCTAGCTAACAGACACACACAGTCAGACTCACACAGTCAGACTCACACAGTCAGACTCACACAGTCGGGGACACACAGTCGGACACACACACTCACTAACAGACACACACAGTAACAGATACACACAGTCAGACACACACAGTCGAACACACACACACTAACAGACACACACAGTTGGACACACACACACACACACACACACTAACAGACACACACAGTCGGACACTAACAGACACACACACACACACACTAACAGACACACACAGTCGGACACACTAACAGACACACACACACTCACAGACACACACACACTAACAGACACACACAGTCAGACACACACACACTAACAGACACACACACTCACTCACATTAACAATCACTTCTCTTTATTTTTATTTAACTCCCCCCCGCCCCCAGCCTCCTTACCTTTGGGAATGCTGGGGGGGGAGGGTTCTCCCAATCCCTGGTGGTCCAGTGGCTGCAGGGCGGCACTGGCGGGCGGGCGGCTGGCGAGGGAGCACTTCCCCTGAGCTCTCTGCTCAGCTCCCTCGTGCGCCGCCCGCAGAGTGAGGCTGGGAGGCGGAGCCGGAATATGACGTCATATGCAGGCGGTGCGCGAGGGAGCTGAACAGAGAGCTCAGGGGAAGTGCTCCCTCGCCAGCCGCCTGCCCGCCCGCCCATCAGCCCGACCGGCATGTCGGTTAGCCGCAATGCTAACAAGGCATTTGCCCTGGGCATTTGGGGGTAGCTTTTTTTGCCGCCCCCTGGAAAATGCCGCCCAAGGCAAATGCCTTGTTTGCCTCGCGGCTAATACGTCCCTGTGTGTATATAGGTTTTATATTTATCTAAACTAGTGTGATACCTGAAATTAAAGTTTCATTTCGGGAACTTAATGTAATGCAAATTTTTTAAAGTGACGGATCATTCATGATTAAATACATTATAGCCATTTACCAATAAATAATAGATATCTTACAAAAACTCTATGCCACTTTATAAGGAAAATATTCCATATGAAACATTAAATATTTGACACTTCACTGTCAGCAATGAAAAAAAATTACCTTTATTCACATGAAGTTAATTTCACTGTAATTTATTTCTCTTTTTATTTTACACATCATTCAAAAAAACAAAATAATAGGGTACTTCTTTACTAAATGTGATCAAAATGTCCATGGCTCAATAAGCAATCATTGAGATGTAGAATATATTTCAAATTATAGTGGTGCAATTGCAATTCAACGATCCAAGGTGCTCATCTTGTCTTCAAAAATGCTCATTAATATTAATGGATAAGCTTTCCAAATGATTCAATACTGTTTGAAAAATCTTCCAAATGATTTGTCTACAGACATCACTGTTAAAGTCTATGGTAATGGTTTGTAGACAAATCACATGAAAAGTACCAAAAATGGAAATGACTAATTCATTAGGCTGTTTTTTGATTTGGCACTTTCCTCAAATGTTCTTTTTTATATGAGAACATAATGGCATTGGAGTATTAGTGTTTGTGTTCAAATATTCGTTTTTGTTTTTTAATATATATTTTTGGGGTTTTTATCTTCCACTTTATAAGATGAGCCCAGATACTTATCTTCCCAGTCCTACATGGCAGACAGCAGTTTGAGTGAAGAAATGAGTCAGTTTGATTTCTCTACTGGGGTCCAGACTTTTTCGTTCAGTTCTCAGGGCTCCAGGTCTGCTCAGAGTCGGAGCAGAAAGAAGGTACACGTAACAAATGTTTGTTTTTGTATGCTTATATTTCCGTTATACTGCATTCTTCACATTTCTACTCTGTCTTTACAGGAGAGGGTTACTGATCTTCAGGCAGCAGATGAGGTTATGGAGTTTGAAATGGATGAGCTTAATCAACATGAATGTATGACGGCCATGACATACTTAATTAAACACATGAAGAGAAATGAGATCACGCCTAAAGTTGAGGAGGTCTGTGAGCAAGTGTGAACCAACTGGTCAACAAGCACAGCATGAGTACACTTAAAAAATAAAGAAAATGATGCACACTTTTTGTACTATGAGTAGACTTGGATATTACTGATTGTTCCAAATGAGAGCGAGAGAACAGATTTGAGTATTTGTTGTTTTTTTTGGGGTGGGTGTAGTTATAACAGATATGGCAGATAACATGTGCCTTAATTAATTAAATAAATATACTGCGTCTGCTAATTTTTGCTAATGAAATTATAGTTCATATCTTTTTAGGACTTAGCACATGTTTTTGAGTTCAAATATTGTACTTTATATTCTTTTCAGGGTGTGACTCCACAAGACCTACCTCCATGGATGAAGTTTCTGCATGTAAAGCTAGGGAATCCATCCACTCCCTTAAACATTCGCCTTTTTATCACCAAACTTATTGTAAATGCAGAAGAAGTAAGTTATTTAAATGTTGCACACGTAATGTTTTGTTTTTTTTCCATTGTTGTAGTTAAGACTGAAGTGAGCAATAAGTAGTTTGCATGTTTAAAACATTCTGTAATCTATAATGACTTTTAGATTAATTTTACACTTTCTATCTACCTTTTCCTGCTCACACTGTTCTGATTTAACCTATGTTTTAGTGATTATCATCATGTAATCCCCTGCATAATGTATAAATGCATCTTGCTATCTGATGTTTTTTGGTGTCTGTGTAAAAGAGCTAAACAATAATCTTAAATATTCTGTCACATATTTAGGTTTTTCAACCTTATGCAAGATTTTGGATTGGTCCACTATTGCAGTTAGTTGTATCTGGAAAAAATGGAGGTGATGGTATACACTATATGGTAGTGGAGGCTGTAGTCACCTTACTGTCTTGGTCAAGTGTCGCTACACCTACTGTAAGTACTGAAATATTTATATAAACATTTGGATGTCGCGAGATTTCAATTCGCTTTGACAGTATGTTTTTCTGTGCCTTTTATTACTATTCAGGGACTTCCCAAGGATGAAATCCTGGCTAATCGATTGCTTGAATTTCTGATGAAAAATGCATTTCATGAAAAGAGGGCAGTGTACAGGCATAACCTGGAGATTACCAAAACCGTTCTGGAATGCTGGAAGGACTGTCTCCACATACCTTACAAGTTTGTATATTGAATATTTTACATGGAAAACATTCTCATTTATTAAAATGACACTCTAAGCACCAACACAACTTTAGATTTAGAAAGTGGTTACGGTGTATCATAATGTCCCTATTGTTGCACTGCCCATTGTCCTGTCATTTAGGATTTAAAGGTCAAATGTTTTAATATAATCTTTTCAACTTTGTCACTTGGTCCCTGTTCTTCTTATACAGCTCCTAATATCATATAAGTGATGCTAATTTATCTTAGTCATTTTATTTTGGCTTTACCTTATTTTGTTATTGTTATATGCACCGCTACTGATTGTAAATATATGTTTTACACGCTGATTTTACTATGCAGTGGATGATTTTTATTTTCATGTGGTGTATGGTCTGCTGTTGTGTTTGATGGGTCTTTTCAGCTATATTTTGTTTAAAATGTTTTGTTTTTTTGCTTGTTTATTGTTTCTCTCTAATTATTCAGGTTAATATATGATGGGTTTTCAGGCACAGATCCTGATAAGAAAGACAACTCTGTGGGAATCCAGTTACTGGGGCTAGTCCTGGCTAATGATTTTTCTCCATTTGCTGATACAGAACATACAATAGGTTGTGAGAGGTGAGTTAGGTAAAATTTATGCTTGAGAGAAATACTTGATAGATAATTAATGGTATTTTACTTGATAGATAATTAATGGTATTTATCTAGATTATTTTGAAAGACAAGCATACTACATTTTTTCTGATAAATGTTTTAACATATCAACATAGTGATAATACAAATCATTGTTGCTACACTAAACTAAACTGTTCATCATTTTATCGATTACGTTTTCTAGAATATGTGTAATATGCTACAAACATTATTATAACAGATTATTCTTCAAATTAAATTGAGGCTTCATGTTGTAGTTATAATGATAATAATGTGTGTTTTAGTTAAGTCTTTAAAACTAATAATAAAAAAATTCTGTTAACTCTGGTATTTTCAGCTCTATCTTGGAATTCTTATTAAAGCAGTAGGTGACTTAGCCATGTAGTATGTACAATCATAAGACCTAAAGCTTACAATCTGGTCTCTAAAGGCACTGTACTAGTTTAGAATGTCCTGATTATTTTGTGTTTGCAGCTATAAACAACCCTACAATCGGTAAGTGAGGCTGAGGGACATTCTATTTTATACTGTATTTTTAAATGGCTAGTTTGTTGTGACAGAATTATTCCATTGATGGCCTTTAAAGCCTTAATTATATTACAGTTAAAGAGTAGGTGTCTGAGTTAACTTTACAGTTAAAGAATGGGTCACCATACTAATGCCAAGTACGTAATTTGTCTTTCTGCTCTAGAATTGATTATGTAAAGTTAACTTGAAAGTCTAACAAATGAATGTTCTCCTTCTTAGGTACTTTCAAGCTCTGACAAATAATCTTGCATTTACAAGATTCAAAGATGTTTATATCGCGGCCGCTGAAGTCTTGGGACTCGTTCTTCGATACATTGCTGAAAACAAAAAGGTATGTGCGTTTTTGTAATTTCAGCTGATTTTGCCTGTCATGATATTTCTATTTGTTATCCTCTGTGTTACTGTAGGTGTAGGAGATAATAAACTTGGTGCTAGATAGCTGGTTGTTTCTTCTACAACACCTCTCTGTCTCCCAAAGATATGACCTAATATAGTGCACTACTCGGGAAAAGGTTCTGATAAAATAATATCCCTGAAGGCATACCCTGATACTGCACAGTCATATGAGACCGATTTAACTGTCTCTTTACAACAGATACAATGTTTACTCTAAGCACTAGGGGTTCCAGGTAACATATACCTTCAGCCCAAGCTCACATACATTACTGATAAAGTTGCCCACCTTAGAGAAAGCTTGCACCCCCCCTGCTGTAGGACATTGGCCAGATGTTTTCAATTTAGAATATTTTTATGTTAATTAATTCTGTATAAAACTGCTTGCTTCCAAATTATGTTACTGATGTATTCCATATCAAATGTTTGTTTTGTTTTTTCACTTAAAGTCCATGGACGAACCGGTTTTTACGTACGTAGAGAAAGAATTGAGGCGACATCATGCCAGTCAAAGAGAAGACAAGTTCATAATGTGCTTGAATAAAATAGTGAAGAATTTTCCACCCTTTGCTGACCGGTACAGTAACTTTACTATCCTTCATCTTATTTTGTATTTGGATTTCTGGTGTTTATGTACTGTCTTGATTGCAGGTTTACGGTCATTGTGCTCTTTTTACTGCCGAAACTTCATGGAGTTCTAAAGACCCAGTGTCTTGAAATAATAATGTACAGAGCTGATGAAATATCTGATCTTTTTATTGAACTGAAGCATAAAGACTTCATCCAGATCATGAACAACAGGTGAGAAAAATCTTTATAAAAACCAATACTATTGGCAACACAATGAGCATAACTGGAATTGTAGAGATGCTTGATCCTTATTTATTATTACTATACTTTTAACTCATACCAAGTAAACTCATACCAAAATAAAATCAGTTCTGTTTCTAACACTGTAATACATTTTCGTGGTTTTCTTTAACCCCTTAAGGACCAAACTTCTGGAATAAAAGGGAATCATGACATGTCACACATGTCATGTGTCCTTAAAGGGTTAAAACGGAGTACAATTGTTACTTAAAACTTATTCCACAGCACTTTGATTTTTGAGTATATTGAAGTCCCTGTCTGAAGAGTTGTCATTATATTTGAGTGTAGGACTCAATGCTGTATTGATACCGGAGAAACTGACGGAAGCCAAGCACAGAGAGATGGACACAGGTTTCTTCAGGAAGGAAGAGATTCTTTATTGGATCACCGATCGGGACTCAGAGGGACTAATGTCACCAAAATACAGCAAGTTCTGAGCCCCGGACAATAGTGCAGGCTCCTCATATAGGCACATAACTCCTCCCATATTAAGCTCCACCCGCACATTCTCTTGACCAATCAATACAAATAAGAATTAACTTCCTGCTTGACCGCATGGCCTGTCCAGCACAATGGAGGAGGGGAATACTATATCCTGTATTCTTGCACATGCTCCGTACACTACTGATCGTATCTTGCCTCGTGCAACCAACTGATCGATACGTCAGCATATGCACGTACACATGCCACGTGGTAATCTCGGCCTACTAAATTTATTTTTACCGAGATTCCACCACAGTATAAGCCAGGGGCCTGCAATATTTTGGTAACTCTGAGCCTACGTAAACTTTCGATGTCCCAAAGGGTGCTGGCCCTATTGTTTTAAAGTAACATTTATGTATTTTTAGGAATTTGGCTTGTGTTATGCATGGGTGCAGCAGATCCTTTGTGAGGTTGTATATGTGTGTGGACTGTGTGTTGTGTGGTATGTAAGTGTAGCTGTGTATGCTCTGTTGTTTTTGGTATTGTGTGTGTAGAGGAATTGACTTTTAGGCTTTTGTGTGTGAATGTGGGCTGTTTGTGGTATTGTATGTGGTCGGAGGAGTTGTGTATTTGCTGGTTGTTTTTCAGATTGTGTGTGCTCTGTTTGTGGTGTTTATGTAGACTGTTTGTGGTATTTGTCTGTTTGGATGTGGGCTGCCTGATAAACTTCACATTCTTCATAATATTCTTTATGTTCTGCCTCTGATAAGTGTGTGTATGTGAGTTGCTTGTAGCATTCGTGTGTAGTGGGGACTGTCTTCTGTATGCAAAGTGGCACAAAGCAGTGGTCATCAAGATCATCAAGATGTGTTTAATGAACCTAATCTTACTTCTTCAGGGAGTATGTCATGTTCTTGCTTATGCTGAATAAATACTCTCTGAATTAATGGAAGGTGGTAAGAAAATGCTCTGCCATATAATCAACTATGTATAATAATGAATTGTATTTACACTAGAATGATCTGAGCTATATATATGTATATGTGTGTACAGAATGTCTGAGAACAACTGGCTTTGAACATTGCCAAGTCACAACACAAAATATAAGGTCAGTTTCAGCAGGTAGCACTGAGTTTGCTTCAATTTAATAAAGTAAGGATTATGGTTGCGATGAGAATTCATTTTAGAGTGTTTAGTTCATAAGGTAGACAAGTAATGAAGTTCTGAATAAATGTTCCCATCTTTTCAGAGATGATGAACGGCAGAGAGTGTGTCTCGATATTATATACAAGATGTTATCCAAACTGAAACCCACAGAACTTCGAGAGCTTCTGACTGTTGTAACCGGATTTAGCTCACATTCATTTCCTTTGTGTCGAGAACGCATGTATGACATTCTCATGTGGATCTATGATAATTACAGGTAAGTCTCATCATGCTGTAGGTATTTTTTTGGTGACAAAGCAGAATGTGTCCTATCAGTATTGTGCTGAGTTGAAAATCTACTTCTAAGGTTGACCTTTATATATATATATATATATATATAGAGGGCTACATACCCAAATAGCATATTAAGAATTAGTAACCATTACATTCGTGTTCCATTTACATTTATTTAAAAAAAATCTCTGTAAAATGCTATTTTGGAGCATAGACATGCTTACATTGTTTAAAAAAAAAAAAAAAAACCTGCATGAATGTTTCTCACAACCCTCCAGTACACAACTTTTGCAGTTGAAGTCTAGTTTGATGTGTATTTTCTTATATATGTAAACAGACGTGTTTGTGTCTTAAGGTATAAAAATTCCCCCTTTCAAATGGGTGAATGACCAAGAAAAAGTAATCAAATCTCTACAACTGTTGTATGCATTTTAGATGTTTTCTAATTTTATTCTATGGTTATAATACCTGTTAACCACATATAATACTTTTTATGGCCTTTGAGCCAAGTAGCACATTAAATTTATATATTAATTCTGTGTTCTTTAGAGTATATTGAAAAGATGTTATGACAGTTTTTTTCTTAAATCTATTTTAGTGATGAAGAAAGTCAGTCTGACAGTGACTCACAAGAAGTATTTAAAATAGCCAAAGACGCATTACTGCAAGGATTGGTGGATGAAAATGCAGCGCTCCAGTAAGTTACCACCGCTAGGTTCCTTAGAGCAAAGCTGTATGCTTTTGCTATTTAACATATCAAGTTTTGTTTTGTTTATTGTTTAAGGCATTGGACAATGTCCTGGTGCATGTTGTATATGTTTGCATATAAAGGTGATAATTGAAAAATTAGAATATCGTGCAAAAGTTCATTTATTTCAGTAATGCAACATAAAAGGGGAAACTAATATATGAGATAGACGCATTACATGCAAAGCAAGTTCAAGCCGTGATTTGTCATAAGTGCGATGATTATGGCTTACAGCTCATGAAAACCCCAAACCCACAATCTCAGTAAATTAGAATATTGTGAAAAGATGCAAAAGGTGCAATATTCTAGGCTCACAGTGTCCCACTCTAATCAGCTAAGTAAGTCATAACACCTGAAAAGGGTTTCTGAGCCTTTAAATGGTCTCTCAGTCTGGTTCAGTAGGAATCACAATCATGGGGAAGACTGCTGACCTGACAGTTGTGCAGAAAACCATCATTGACACCCTCCATAAGGAAGTTGGATGTTCCCAAAGTACTTTATCAAAGCACATTAATAGAAAGTTATGTGGAAGGGAAAATTGTGGACAAAAAGGTGCACAAGCAGCAGGGATTGTCTGGAAAAGGTCATTCAAATGTGTTGGGGACTTCCACAAGGAGTGGACTGAGGCTGGAGTCAGTGCATCAAGAGCCACCACACACAGACGGATCCTGGACATGGGCTTCAGATGTCGTATTCCTCTTGTCAAGCCGCTCCTGAACAAAAAACAATGTCAGAAGCGTCTTAACTGGGCTAAAGAAAAACAAACCTGGTCTGTTGCTCAGTGGTCCAAAGTCCTCTTTTCTGATGAGAGTAACTTTTGCATCTTATTTGGAAACCAAGGACCCAGAGTCTGGAGGAAGAATGGAGAGGCACACACTGCAAGATGCTGAGTGTCTTTAGTCTCCGTATGTGGATAGAAAAAGACAAAGCAACTTAATAGCGCAGTATGTCAGAACTTAGTAAGACAGTATGTTAACAATGGTGATGTTACACTCACATGTAAAAGAGCTATGACCAGCTCTAGTGAATATTGCATACAGTGGTACAATGAGATGGGGGATTGTACCACTGTATGCGATATACAATTGTGCTATTAGGCTGCCTTGTCTTTTTCTATCCACATACGGAGACTAAAGACACTCAGACCTACTACACCCCCCAAGCATAAATAATTCAGCACCTACAGCTGCACCTACCTCTTGTTAAGAGACATCTTTATATGTGAGAACTTGCATTGTTGGGACGAGACCTTTTAGTACTATTTGTCCAATTGTCATTTTTATCATCTCCTGTGACCGTAACTTTTATGTGGCGCAGCCCTTCTCTCTTTTTTCTTCTATTATTTTGAAGGGTTGAGAGGGATCCCCTTTAGGGTTGCTTCCTTATTGTTTATTATTTTCGGTTATTGAGCGCTGACCCAATTGTGTATTTTTTAGCTGATATCTGCATTGTCCTGCAAAGTGCATGTATTTATTGTATTTATTACAATTCAACGTCAATGTTCACTAATCTACAAGATTTATGGTTTGCATTCATATATGTTGTTTCTTGTCTTACGTTGTGTATTTTTGCATAATTGAAGGCTTATTGTGCGGAACTTCTGGAGTGCAGAAACCAGGTTGCCAATAAATACTACAGAACGCGTCTTAGCCATTCTGAACTCGTTATACTCCACAAAGATTGAAAAACACTTCCTGAGCCTAGCTACAAACCTGCTTCTTGAAATGACCAGCAAGAGCCCGGATTACACTAGGCAGATATTTGAACATCCACTTTCAGAATGTAAATTCCAGGTAAAATACTGTGAGAGCTTCTTAATTATATGGCAATAATCAGAAATTGACGAGGGAAATGCAAATCTGTGGCTGTAATAGCAAAACTTGAGCATTAGTGGAGTTTTTCTTTCAAACGCAAATTCCATTGTCGATTCCTGCTTTAGTTCATAATCCTGTGTTTGTTTGTGTTAAAGCTGGATAAGCACTCGTCTGATGAAAGTGCATTATATCATGTTTATTAATCTTTATTCTTAGGACTATACCATTGATTCCAACTGGCGGTTTCGCAGTACTGTCCTCACGCCTATGTTTGTGCCAACACTAGCATCACAGAGTGGATATCGATCAAGAACACAGGGATCTCTTGTCGCTCAGGAGACAGTGGAAGGGCAATTGCGAGCCACCCAGCAGAACTATCAGTTTACCCCAACACAGAATTTGGGTATTTTGTTTCATCCTTCTCCTTCGTCTTCTGTTATGTTCAAATGTTTCATTAAATATAGACATTAGTCTTTCATTTTACCACTTGTATCAGGATTATTTGTTGCCTGCAGAGATTTGTGGAGATAACCACAATGGATAAAAAATGCTCTGTCAATTCCTTTACTCAGTAATACATTGAAAGTGGCGTGATGTTAACTTGTATGGCGAATGTGAAAAAATGCTGTAAAATTTGAATGCTTTCAGAAATAGAAATGTGAATAGTTTATTTTTAACAATTTCGTTAATTGATAAAAAAAAAAAAAAAAAACGATTACACTTTCTGTTTTTGGAAGCATTCTTCCTTTACTTGCTTACATTACTTATTTAAACACATGCCTAAAACATTTGCAAAGTAGTGTATTTTAGGTATAACCATAATATCACATTAGAAAGAGAGATTATGTATGGTGGGAATTGATGACAAAGTAAGATTTTTATAGACAAAAATTCAATTAATAAAAATATATAGGTTTGCAGATGGAAACAGTCACTAAGCTTAAAGAACCACAATAGCGTTAGGAATACAAATCTGTATTTATAATGTTACAGTGTCCCTGCACCCAATTGTATTCAGGTCCCCCCACCAACTCCATTGTGCATTTAAAAAAAATAAAACAATTTACATACCTTTTTCCAGCACCAAGGCTCCCTCTGAGCTGCTAACCATTTCACCTCCCACAATGTCTCTACTGCGAGGAGCATTAAAGGAACGCTATAGTGTCAGAAGCCGTTACCATCGCCGTTTAATCAGGGCCGGCTCTACCATTAAGGCGGACTAGGCAGCCGCCTAGGGCGCCCCTTGAGAAGGGGCGCCGCCAGGAGCGCCGGCCCCCCTAATGCTGCAGCCGCCCGAGCGCTCTGTAGAGCGCCTCAGGCGGCTGCAGCTTCGCCCGGGCTGGTGCTCCATGAGGGCGCACCGCCCGGGCGCAGCCAGAGGAGAGGAGCTGACAGGAGGGAAGCGCTCAGCGCTCCCTCCTGTCACTCCCTCAATGTAGCGTGGCCGAGCGCGGTATGATCCGCCGGTACAGGGAGCATTTTTCTCCTGTACCCGGACGGACTAACAGGAAGTGAACACTGAGTGTTCACTTCCTTTTAGTCCGGCCGGGTACAGGAAACAAAAGCTCCCTGTACCCGCGGACAGTACAGAGCTCGGCCACGCTACAACATAGGTAGGGGAGGGTGGGGGGAATAAAGGGAGGGTGGGGGAGAAATAAATGGAGAGGGAGGGAGGGGGGAGAAATAAATGGAGAGGGAGGGAGGGGGGGGAGAAATAAATTGAGAGGGAGGGAGGGAGGGGGGAGAAATAAATGGAGAGGGAGGGTGCAGGATAAATAAATGGAGAGGGAGGGAGAGGGGGAGAAATAAATGGAGAGGGAGGGAGGGAGGGGGAGAAATAAATGGAGAGGGAGGGAGGGAGGGGGAGAAATAAATGGAGAGGGAGGGAGGGGGGGAGAAATAAATGGAGAGGGAGGGGGGGAGAAATAAATGGAGAGGGAGGGGGGATAAATAAATGGAGAGGGAGGGGGGATAAATAAATGGAGAGGGAGGGAGGGGGGGAGAAATAAATGGAGAGGGAGGGGGGAGAAATAAATGGAGAGGGAGGGGGGAGAAATAAATGGAGAGGGAGGGGGGGAGAAATAAATGGAGAGGGAGGGGGGGAGAAATAAATGGAGAGGGAGGGAGGGGGGAGAAATAAATGGAGGGGGGAAATAAATGGAGAGGGAGGGAGGGGGGAGAAATAAATGGAGAGGGAGGGAGGGGGGAGAAATAAATGGAGGGGGGAAATAAATGGAGAGGGAGGGAGGGGGCAGGAGAAATAAATGGAGAGGGAGGGGGGAGAAATAAATGGAGAGGGAGGGAGGGGGGCAGGAGAAATAAATGGAGAGGGAGGGGGGGCAGGAGAAATAAATGGAGAGGGAGGGAGGGGGGGCAGGAGAAATAAATGGAGAGGGAGGGGGGGAAATAAATGGAGAGGGGGGAAATAAATGGAGAGGGAGGGAGAGGGGGAGAAATAAATGGAGGGGGGAGAAATAAATGGAGAGGGAGGGGGGGAGAAATAAATGGAGAGGGAGGGGGGGAGAAATAAATGGAGAGGGAGGGGGGGAGAAATAAATGGAGAGGGAGGGGGGGAGAAATAAATGGAGAGGGTGGGGGGGAGAAATAAATGGAGAGGGGGGGGAGAAATAAATGGAGGGGGGGGGAGAAATAAATGGAGAGGGGGGGGAGAAATAAATGGAGAGGGGGGGGAGAAATAAATGGAGAGGGAGGGAGGGGGGAGAAATAAATGGAGGGGGGAAATAAATGGAGAGGGAGGGAGGGGGCAGGAGAAATAAATGGAGAGGGAGGGGGGCAGGAGAAATAAATGGAGAGGGAGGGAGGGAGGGGGCAGGAGAAATAAATGGAGAGGGAGGGGGGCAGGAGAAATAAATGGAGAGGGAGGGAGGGGGGGCAGGAGAAATAAATGGAGAGGGAGGGGGGGGAAATAAATTGAGAGGGGGGAAATACATGGAGAGGGAGGGGGGGAAATACATGGAGAGGGAGGGGGGGAAATACATGGAGAGGGAGGGGGGAAATACATGGAGAGGGAGGGGGGAAGAAATAAATGGAGAGGGAGGGAGGGGGGATAAATAAATGGAGAGGGAGGGAGGGGGGATAAATAAATGGAGAGGGAGGGAGGGGGAGAAATAAATGGAGAGGGAGGGGGGAAATAAATGGAGAGGGAGGGGGAGGAGAAATAAATGGAGAGGGAGGGGGGGAGAAATAAATGGAGAGGGATGGGGGGGAGAAATAAATGGACAGGGGGGGAGAAGTAAATGGACAGGGAGAATAAATGGACAGGGAGAATAAATGGACAGGGAGAATAAATGGACAGGGAGAATAAATGGACAGGGAGAATAAATGGACAGGGAGAATAAATGGACGGGGGGGAATAAATGGACAGGGAGGGGAATAAATGGACAGGGAGGGGAATAAATGGACAGGGAGGGGAATAAATGGACAGGGAGGGGGGATAAATGGACAGGGAGGGGGGATAAATGGACAGGGAGGGGGGATAAATGGACAGGGAGGGGGGGATAAATGGACAGGGAGGGGGGGATAAATGGACAGGGAGGGTGGGGGGGAATAAATTGAAAGGGGGGAATAAATTGGCAAGGTTGGGGGGAAGTAATTGACAGGGAGTGGAATTGACGGGGTTAGGAGTGGAATTGACGGGGTTAGGAGGGGGAATGAGAGTGGGGAGGGGAGAAGAGAGTGACAAGGGAGGGGGGAGAAGAGAGGGACACGCAGGGGAGAATAGAGTGACAAGGGAGGGGGGAGAAGAGAGGGACAAGGGGGGGAGAAGAGAGGGACAAGGGGGGAGAAGAGAGGGACAAGGGGGGGAGAAGAGAGGGACAAGGGGGGGAGAAGAGAGGGACAAGGGGGGGAGAAGAGAGGGACAAGGGGGGGAGAAGAGAGGGACAAGGGGGGGAGAAGAGAGGGACAAGGGGAGAGAAGAGAGTGACGAGGGGGGGAGAGAAGAGAGTGACGAGGGGGGGAGAGAAGAGAGTGACGAGGGGGGGAGAGAAGAGAGTGACGAGGGGGGGAGAGAAGAGAGTGACGAGGGGGGGAGAGAAGAGAGTGACGAAGGGGGGAGAGAAGAGAGTGACGAGGGGGGAGAGAAGAGAGTGACGAGGGGGGGAGAGAAGAGAGTGACGAGGGAGGGAGAGGGGGAGAAGAGAGTGACAAGGGAGGAGGGAGAGATTGACATCCATCACACACACACAATGCACCCCTTGCACACAGAAAAACACACAATGCATTACACACACAAGCAATTCAACCCTTACATACAATGCATTCCTTACACACACTCAGTGCACCCCTTACACACACTCAATGCACCCCTTAAAGTCGCACACACTGCATCCCGTACATACACAGAAACACACCTTGCAGCCCTTACACATACAAACACAGATTCACACAATGCATTCCTTACACACATATCAGGACATCCCCTACTCCTGTGAACAAACTATTTGGTGGAACATGAAGTTGGACCCTGGGGCCCAGACCATGAGCTGTGTAAAGGGCCTTTAAAAAAATGGAGCTGCTTTCCGTTCTCCCAGAACACAAACAGCCTCTACACCAGACGAGTGGAGGCAGACTGCATCTAGAGCCCATCACCATCCTCATCTGGTTGTAAGTAGGCAATCTAGTATATTATTCGTGGCACTAATCTCTAATTTATCTCACATTAAAGGGACACTATAGTCCCCAGAACCACTACAGCTTAATGTAGTGGTTCTGGTGTCTATAGCCTGTCCCTGCAGGCCTTTTAATGTAAACACGGCGGCACTGCAGCACTTGCGTTAGTTAACATGGGGCATTGTGATGTCATATGGGGGGGGGGGGCGGCAAACTTTACTTTTGCCTAGGGCGGCAAAAATCCTTGCACCGGCCCTGCGTTTAATGGCTGACAGCGTCCACTGACTGCTCTCCGTCAGTGAATGAAATTGTGTACAATAAAAGTTTACACATAATTGACATTATCCATATCTAGTTCAGATCTCTAGTTCCAGGCTGGGTTGGAGGTTAAACTCCTTATGTGTGCAGCTTTCATAGCGCAACACTGCTTGTACAGACTCCAGACACCATGACCACTTCAAATAACTGAAATTCCTAGTGCTTGGAGTAACCTTTAAAGGGCGCATAGTAGCTGAACTGGAAAAATCTTCAAGTCATTTGTGCTTCCTGTTTGGGAGATATGGCCTAATCCAACAGTTCTTACTTTAGCGAATATCCCTGAAAGATTTTTTTTCTCAAACTGTTTTTCTCTCTTACATGTAATTATCCTCAAACCTTTTACACCAGTTTGACAAGAACTAAGGCACTGATAACACCCAGGCAATCGCATGCTGCTCATTAAATGTAGAAGTGAATGTTCGGGTTATCCATCCAATTTTGGAAAGCAATGATAGGGTGCAAGCTCTGGTCTATACAGCCCCATTCATGCAACTTATAATTGCAAAAATGTAATGTGAATAATTTACTAAATATCTGGGCTGCTGCATACAAGGCATCCTTTGGGTTCTCTGAGAGCCCAGTAATTTAGCATACCACTCAAACAGTCTTACAAACATCTGAAGGATTGCACCCTAAGACGCCTTGCTCCACCACTTCAAATAGCTACTGCGGTTATGCTGTTTTACATATATACTAATGAGATATATTCTACTCTACTAGGTGGGAGAAGTTCATTTAATTGGCTGACCGGAAGTAGCATCGACACATTAGCAGACTACACAGGTGATGCCTCTTTAGAGTCCATTTCCTCGGCCCTGTTGTTTTCCAGTAAAAAGAGTGAAAGACTACAAAGGGGCCCTCTGAAACCAGTGGGGCCAGACTTTGGCCAACAGAGACTGAGACTTCCGGGAGATGAAACAGACAGTAAAACCAAAGGTAAGAAATCCTCTACTAAATGCCTTGCCTTTTACTGTAGTTTTTAAAATACAGTTTCTGTATCGTCTCTAGGGTCTATATATACAGAGAGTATGGAAAAAGAGACTAGGAATTAAAGTGTTAACCTTCTATAAATCTTGTGAACTGATATCTCTGCAATTCATGTCCACATACATGAAACAAACACACAATCCCAGAAGGATATGTAGTTCTGTTGTTTACATATTTACTGATTTGCATTACATAACACAATGTGCTAATGCATACACAATTTTGTCCATTTGTTTACATCTAGATTTTATTTGTAGTTGCAAAAAAATAAGTATTTTGATCTTGTCATTCATGAAAATTATCTTTGCACGTGACTGAACTGGAATATTAGAGCAAAAGACAAAGAAATGTTAGGGTCTCTTTTAGGGTATATACACCTTTCACAAGCAGCTCCAGGGCACAACTCCTTCCATACAAGTTCATTCTTCAGTTGACTGCATCTGGAGATTGTGCTCATGGCTTCCCAAGTATTTCCGATCTCTTATTCTGTCCTGGTATCCTGTAACTCACAGAGATGACACTGGGTGATTGCACGCACATGCTTGCACTTCCCTCTAGTTTACATTTAGCTCAAGCTTTATCATAAGGCAAAATAGTGTTATGGTAGTCAGCATGATTGTGGTCAATACTCTATTCTAATTCTCCTTGACCTTTTTGCGGCTTTTGACACTGTTGATTACCAACAGCTTCTTCTCATTCTCCGCAATATTGGTCTACAAGATATTGCTCTCTCCTGGTGCTCCTCTTCCTCCTACCTCCCCCAGCGCACTCTGTGTTTCTCAAGTGTTGCTACTCCTGTGTCTGTCTTCCTCCAAGTCAACTGTGCTACCATCAGGCTCGCTACCTAGGTGTTCTCTTTGACTCCGACCTCTCCTTCAGGCCTCATGTTCAGTTTATCGCCAAATCCTGCCGCTTCCATCTCAAAAACATTGCGCGCATCCGACCCTACTTAATGCCAGATGCGACTAAGGTGCTGGTCTATTCCACTGTCCTTTCTCGCCTTGACTACTGTAATCCGCATCTCAGTGGTCTTACGTGCTCCCAACTTGCGCCGTTACAGTTCATAATGGATGCGAGGCCCATCTTCCTGTCCGGCCGCACCGCCCACGCCTCACCCTTCTGTCAGTCCCTACATTGGCTTCCTGTAAGATATAGGGCTCAATTTAAAATTCTGGTTCTTGCTTTCAAATCTCAACATAATGCTGCTCCCAAGTATCTATCATCTCTAATACACAAGTATGTCCCGTCTAGGCTCTTGCGCTCTGCTGAAGACTTGCGTCTATCTTCTGTCCGTACTCCCATCTCTGATGTTCGCCTTCAAGACTTCTCGAGGGCTTCACCGTTCCTGTGGAACTCACTTCCCTCCTCCGTTAGATGCTCACCCAGTCTCCACTCCTTCAAAAAAAAATCATTAAAAACCCACTCCTAACCTACTTAACAAAACGAGTCACCAAACTGTTGTACTAACAATATTCATTTAAAAAAAAAATGTGCCTGACTAATCTGTGCCACAACCTGTAATGCAACTGTTTACCGTATTACCCTGATGCAGCTGTCGTGGCGCATTGAGGCTACTTGTTATTTCTGCGCACAACTAAAATAAAGAATATAAAAAAAAAAAAAAAACCCACTCCTTCATAAAAGCGTATCAATTAACCTGTTAATAGCTCCCAACTGATTCCTCTCTTGCAACTGTCATTAGTCTAATACTATCCTTACCTTTTGTGTCACTTTACCTCACTCCCTCTAGCATGTAAGCTCATTGATCAGGGCCCTCCACCCCTTTGTCCCTGTGTGTCCAACTTGTCTGGTTACAACCACATGTTTGTTCGTCCACCCACTGTAAAGCGCTGCAAAATTTGTTGGCGCTATATAAATAATAACATAATAATAATAAATTATATCTTCATGAAATACTCAAAAGTGACAGAGCTACGAAGTCTGAAACATGGAGGAAGTCTACAAAATATCCTCTTGTAGGATGAAGAAAAAAACTATGAAATGCTAAACAAAAATTGGTGTCAGAAGGAGGAGGTAGAAACATTTCTGGAATCCAACAACACATTTACTACTGCTTTTGAAGTGCCATAGTTTATTAATATCTGCATCTCAAGATCCTCTCTTACAGAACGAGGAGATGAATGAACAATTCATTCCAATGGTCCTTTAGACATCTTTTGAAGAAAAAAGATCAAGGGTCTTCTGGGCATTGATTGGCAGAATGGTTGCAATAGTGACCAAAGCTTATTTATTATAATAATCTTATTATTTTAAATTATTCCTAAATCTTTCTAAATGAGATACTCATCATAGAAATGGAGAGGAAGATATGACCTCACTTCTGGAATAATCCTGTGTCTTTGCTTGATGTTCTGACTTATTGGAGAAGAACCAGTGGGAAGTTTCCTTCGATGGAAGTTCTCTTTATTCATTCTGTAAGCTCCATTGAATGTTGATTGAATATGAATGGAAGCTCTGTTATTCATATCCTCAAAGGATATATATCGGAGGCAGATAATTTCCACTTTTCCTCTGTAATCTGTGATAGGTTTTCTACTAAATGTTTATGTTTATATCTACCATTTTGGCTATTTTTTAAAGCATGGATATAAACACGGGGATATACGCGTTAGAGGGCAAGTGCCACCATCCTAAGATTTTACCTGTCCATTGATTTAAATGGACAGTGCCCGTCTGTATTGTGGCGTTGGTCTTCCCCTTCACCCTGTTTTCTCTTAATGCACACATTCACTTTGAGTTTCTATAGATCATTTCTCTCGTTACCTCCTTGAGTGCTACCATTTTAGGTAATCTTGGCCACAATCAGTATGATGTGAATGCACTGCAAACCAGGTAGAGTAGTGATCTTGGATGTACTCAGGGAGAAAGTATGTGAAGGTCATCGCAGATGTTGAGAGGTTTATACTCTTAAGGAAAATATTTAGAAAGCACCTAACTCTTATACAGTTCGCTTAAGCAAGGTTTTCTTTTTCCTGTTAACATTTGTAATACTTGTCTCATTTGCTGGTATCCCCACATTAAAATGGCAAAGCACTACTTAATATGTGTGGCGAAACCAACCTCGCCACTGGGCCCTGGAGAAGCCTGTTTGCTAGCCTCCTACCTGCTGACTATGGCCCCTGGGTTATTTGGGGCATATTGTACTTTATATTGCTGCTACTGGCCCTTTAAAATCAGCGATGGACATATTGGGACTTTTGGGACTACTGTCCCTTTAAGACTGTGGAGCATATTCCAGTATACTGCCTTTAATATTACATATGTATTTATGTGTTGAGTTTAACCTGGGATATGTATGCAGCATTCATCTAATTGTTCGGTAGAATCACTCCGTTCATTATATTGAGTGAAACTACCGAACAATCCGACCACCCAGGAATAAGTGTGCCTCCAATTACAGTTTGCAACAATGTTGCAAACAGGTAATTGGCAATCAGTGTAATGTATTCTTTGTCCTCTGGGTGGCCGCCATTCGGGAAACAAACACGTGGCGGCGGCCATCTTAAACTACCGAACAGCGGTGTTTTGCCGTCGAGTGTCTGGAACTAAAATCGGACACTTGACTAGGCAAACACCGCTGAGACCTCCATACTTCCAGAAATTCGTATAGAAACTACCGAATGACCCGCCGTTCGGTAGAAAGAACCCCACAAACAAGGGAATTCATTCAAACCCTCTCCAGGCTCTATAACAAAGGCAATTCATTCCCTTGTTTGTGACCGACCGCAGGGCCAAAATGCATGGAACTGTTTTCGGATACTTTACCCATGCGGTCGGTCAAATCTTTGGAACCCCATATCTCCCGAACCATTCATCCGAATGACTTGAATTTTGGATATGTTTCCCCCCTGAATAAGGGCTATCCAGCAATGCTGGATTTAAAGGTGTACCCCCTGGTTTTGGGGTACATCCAGAACTTGGCTGGAAAAGTGTACCGGATAATTGGGTTTAATGTTATCTGAGGGGAGGGGATGTGTGGGCTGAACCATGTATGTGATTGGTTATTTTATGCCTCCCCCTGGGTGTGGACTGTATGTGTATTATTGTAATAAAAGCCAGGCTGGATGAGACAGTCCAGAGTTCCTGTTTTACCCTCAAAGTGATGTGTCGTCTCATTATTGGGGGGAAGGATTTATTGCATGCTGTTCCAGTTGACTGCTAAGAGTACAAGCCTATTCGTATGGTTCCTATTCAATGGTCTACAGCATTCATATGCTTGGGAGAATTTAAAAGGTTTCTTGGATTCAGTGATTGTGGTGTCTGCCAGAGTGCTTGGAGTCCTCAGCAAGCACTAGGAGCATCCTTTAACGGAGGTACCAAGTCGGGGTGCCAGGCGATCCGTTACAATATGTCAATAATAATATCACATATTAGCCACCCTTTTGCCTTTGTATGCCTATATATATATATATATAACTATTATTTCCATTTTCCCTGTCTTGAGAGCTACCCATCAAAATAACAGTTTTTCTTACCAATTATTAACATACAGAGCATATTCTGCAGGTCGATAATAATGTTTGTCCTTATTCATTGTCTTCATTGTTAGTTTGATTTAAATATTAATTTGGATGTTCTATTGTTGAAAATATGTCTTTAATTGTATGTATTTTTTTTTTACTGACTGTTCTTGTCTTTTAAATACATTCTTATAGGAATAGAAGACAGATCAGATATATTAAGATTGCGTCGGCGCTTCCTAAAAGATCAAGAGAAACTCAGCATCATCTACGCAAGGAAGGGAGCGTCTGAGCAGAAACGAGAAAAGGTTACTCTCACTTTCATTTTCTCTGTACTTCGCGTGAACACCAGAAACCTTTTATTCAGAAATGCCCCCAAACAAGACACTGCTTTATAACTATTGGCATTAATGTGATATGGTTTGTTATCAAACAATAAACTATGATAATATGAATGTGTTTGTTTAACAAGGAAAATACATCTATAACCTGCTTCATCCCAGGTACAAGACATCACACTGATATTGCATGCCAATCTCACAGTAACGCTGCTAGAGTAATCAATATTTCTGCAGCTTCTAAATTGTTTTATTTAATCTTCAAACAGCGACATGTCAATATTAAAGCAACACTCTGGACACCAACACAATGTTAATTAATTTGATCGGTTTTGGTCTCATATCCATGCTGCACTATACGCAGTTTAAATCCCCTTAAAAAAAAAAAAAGCAAAATGTTTTAATGCTCCATGTGGTATAACCCCAGCCTTTTAGCCCTTTCACATAAAATCTCTCTGATTTGAAGGTAAGCTGTGTAGAACAGCCAATCAGAGAGACGTGTGTGTTGATTAGCCAGTCATATTCTTACTATCTGTGTAGTGTTTCAAAGCTGTGGCAAGGGAAAGAGAGCTGATAATAAGAGGACAGTGATTGGCTGTGTAGTGGATTGATGTTAGTAGCGCTGCTCACACTGATTTCTCATTGGCTGAGCTGAGTTCATCTAATAAGGAAATTGATTTGTGAAAAGTGGGATCATGGCTAATAGGGCAGAGTTACACTGCAGAAATATGTAAAAAATAAAATTAGGAACTTAAAAGGTTACTATAACCCTTTTTGCAATAATCTTTTTTGAAATTAAAATTTCCCTATTGCGTACCATTAACCTTGTACACCCCCATTTTTTAGTTTTAAAAAAGAAATGCCAGGCGAGGTTCTATTCCCTTGATTCCATGCCGCATCACTTCAAAGTCCAGTCAAAGGCTTCTCATAGATAAGCATTTAGTTAGACTCTTTTCCCGGGCTCAGACTGCATATATGCGCTCTGAGCCAGGAAAGAAGAGAGGCAGTGGGGGTTGACACGAGGAGGGTTTTAAATGGTGTGAGGCAGAGAGGAGCACAGGAGGGAGGGGACTTTGAAGCTTCCCCTTGCAGAAGTGCTTCCAACCCTTTAAGTTGTGTTCGTGCCAAGATCATCTCACTGTCAAAACATTGCAGTTATCATTTTAAGTTTTTCGCAAATTTGTCATTGTAGAAGTATTGTGAATGAGATATAGAGTATATATTCACTCTGGGAAGGGAGTACAAATAATTAATACACAAAATACACTGCCTAATAATTTAAACTTGCAACTCCCAGTATATTCTATTAAACTGATAATATTTACAGAAAATAACAGCTATTTAGTCCCATTGTTGTGTAAATCCGCATGTTCTGTGAAGCCGTAGTAGTAATGATACTGCCATCATTTTGTTTATGAAACGCCTGAAATAATTTTTTTTCAATTACTTCTTGGTTTTTTTTAAGGCAACAAAAGTAGAGACAAAGATGAGACAAGATGCTCAGGTTATTCTGTACAGACATTATCGACACGGGGACCTGCCTGATATCCAAATTGCATAC
Source organism: Pelobates fuscus (assembly GCF_036172605.1). NCBI lineage: Eukaryota > Metazoa > Chordata > Amphibia > Anura > Pelobatidae > Pelobates > Pelobates fuscus. Next base: position 99,832,024 of record NC_086320.1, read on the forward strand.
AGCAGTTTAATCGCCCCACTGCAGGCACTAGCACAGGTTTGTTTTTGGCTGAGATCATTTTATGTGTAATTAGTTTAATGTGACCTTACCCTTTTCCCTTCACATTTTGGGATATGTCTTGCCTGTACTAATTTAAATAATTTTCTTGTTTGTAGAGAGACCCCACTCTGGCCAAGCAGCTCTTCAGTTGTTTGTTTTCTGGAATATTTGCAGAGACCGAGAGAATCAAGGATGCCAGATCTATGCACACCATCACTACGACAATGCGAGAGCAATTTAACCACTTCCTGAGCAGCACAGTATCCTACTTCCCTCCATTCATATCATGTATTCTGGTAATCCATTTAGATAGCAAGCCTAGCATTAAGAAGGAAATGTGGGTTGGAAACATTTTTTATTCAGTTTTGATTGCAATGTTTTTAGTTTTTTTTTTTTTTTTCAAGCGACACAAAGCTACATTAAAAAAGCATGGAGATAGCCGTACACGTTGAAAGCGTATACAACATCATAAAAACCATATATAAACATATATATAATGTATAACTGGTAGCTTTGTTGCATGACATGACATGACATGTACTAATAAATAATTAACTAGAAAATCTACAATTTCTGGGGAAATTGTGTGAAGTGTTCTTGCCTCCACCAGTAGTCTACAACTGGATTGGGGGGAGTAACTGTTATTATTTATTTATATAGCACATTTAATTGCAACGTTGTTACCCAAAGTGCTTCACAGTTACATTAAAACATACATTTATAAAAACATTAGCAGGTGTACAAAAGGCCCTGTCTATGACATCACTTGCTGCTCCAGTCTGGCACAGGTCAGAGTATTTTGGCGGTTGCCATCTTCAAACCGTCGTATTTTAAAAAATATACATCCTACAGTGAAGAGCTTTATATTGTGAGAATCACAAGACCCAGACCTACATTTTGATGCATAGTATGTCTCTGAAATGTTAACAATGAAGGCACAGTCGCAGTTTAGAAATTGCCCTTTAAGTTTGAGCTGGCTAGAGTGGAGTTTCAATGGACGGCGTGAGTTGCAAACAAATGGTCATATTGTGAAAACTATCAGGACTATGGCTTAGCCGTGGACAGGTTTAGTGGCAGCAGGGATAGCTGAACGTTTTGATATAAGATTTGTGTAGGTGGGCTTGAAAATGAGGGAGTGGTGGCAGTTTAGAAATCATGTCCTGATTTTTCAGCTTTTTTTCATTGCATTCTGCTGCAATACTTAATTTAACAATGTCTATTTTATACTATACTTCACTAAATGTAAACAAGCTATATTTGTCTAAGTGTCTAAGTGGTCTTTTAAAACCGATTTAACAGAATATACTTATGTTGGTTTTTCAGGGGGGGCGGAGGAGGGGTTGTGTTTTTTGCTTTGTTTGTGGTTTAATTATTGCGTGTGCTGTGAAGAACTGATAAATGAATGGGAAATGTAACCAAACAGAAGACATTTTTAATCTCTGCTACCCTAGCCAAATATTGCAATTCCCTAATGATTTGTTAAAAGTAGTACAGATATATATGTAGGGATAGTCAATGTGTGTGTGTGTGTGCTTGTTGCAGGACATGTGTTACCAAAATACTGCCCTACTTGATCTCAACCCAGCAAGTGTTAGCACAAGCTGTTTAGCCAGTCTGCAGCAGCCAATGGGTATTCTACTGCTTGAGAAGGGGATTTACAACCTTAATCCGGTTGATGAGCCACCTGCCAAAAAGAGAAAAACTAAAGCTGAGATCCCTCCAGATGTTATCCGTTGGATAGAGCTTGCTAAGTAAGTGATGCACAAGATTGTTCAACAGAATCTAGCACTGCCCAAATTTATAGAGTAGCATAATCGGCAGGTGCTCTGACATATTACCTATGTTAGATACAAAGCTAATTATATTTCAAATTCTTGTTTCATAGGGAAGTTAAATATGTTTTTGTAAATAATGCATTTGGATGACGATGCAGAAATGACATTTTCTAACCAGTTGGTAACAGGACAGATATTTATTTGAGACCTCAACATACCTGAATTTAGTGTCTGTCTTCTGCTCTCTGTAGTGGGGGGAAAAATGCAAATAAAAAATGCAAAAAAAAACCAATATATATATATTAGTAATTTTTATTACATGTTGGTTACCAATACCCATACTGTGCACTTTATGTATTGTACATATCGGTAATTGGTCACTATATTATTACCATATTATACCTGCTACTGCACTAGAGATGTCCTTAGGCTGTAATGCGAACATTGCCTATCGGAAAAGGTAGTATTTACATTAAATTAAAAAGCCTGCAGGGATTAAACTCAACAGAACAACTACATTAAGCTTTAGTTGCTCTGGTGACTATTGTGCCTCTTTAAGTGGCATACCATGTAAAGAATATTAGGCTAAATAAAAATAATTTTATAGTCTAGATAGGTTTCTTCAAACATATTTACATGATCTCTTTTATCTTATGAAATTGTGGGAAACGTTCAATAATATGTCTTTTCCACCAAATGTTTTTTCCACTAAGAGTTGAATTCACCCATAGAGATTTTTTTTTCCCTCCAGGCTGTATCGTTCAGTTGCAGACTATGATGTGCTTAGAGGTATTTTCAGTGGCAAAATTGGAACAAAACCAATTACTCAATGTGCACTGAATGCTGAGGCCAAATGTGATTATGCCAAGGCAGCTAAACTCTATGATGATGTAAGTATTTTCATTGATTAGCATTACGGTGTTTGCTTGCCTAATGTGCACTGCCCCTCTCTCTTACTGGCACTACTCAGGATTATCCTGTTCATGTTCACAGTGTATGCAAAACATAGGATTCAGCTTTATGGTCCATCACTAACCCTCACATATGTATTGCAGCCAGGTGTACAATCTCAAAGGACTGAGAAGTTGAAATAATACATGTGTGTTTTAAGTGGGATTTTTTTTTTTTAGGTGCAGAATCTAAACTTATGTAGCATTTGTAAACTGTTATTATTTTAATCATATCGCAAACTCTTTCATACTAACCGTCTCAAATAAAAGTGCTCATCTATATAGATATTATATGAACAATGCATACCCATAACTCAGAATACATAGACCCTCTGCAACAAACCTGAGTGAACCTTCATGCACATGACCTTGGTTATCTGACCACCTGAGAATACACATTTTTAAACCACTGTAAAACTTCTGTCAGATATGGAATTTTATACCGGGAGCAGTTGAATAGATTACTTTGTAGGGGTGAGTGAATATCTAAAAACGTAGAATGCAGTTGGTAAATTACAAGTAAATGCTAAAGTATACCTGTCATGGTACACATACCGGTAATTTAAATTAAAAAGTGATTTTTATCTATACATGCATGTATTGTGAGAAATGCTATGCTAGCAGATGTATATATTTTATTTTATTCCATTTGTCCTCTCCTCCTCTTGATAATTAATACTTGACCTTAGAACACATAGATCTAAGCCCTGGATTGAGGCACAGAGATCACAATAGGATCAACAAGAAAACGTTTCTTACATTAGCAGGATGTTCTGATGCCAATATACTGGCATTAAAAGTAGCATATTGGTGTCAACTGTGAGGAATGCTTTGTTTGGGGAACTAGTACAATGAGACCTCTGAGAATGCCGAAGTTGGAGATAGGGAACAGCAGATGTTAATATTACAGCTCTCAAAGCTAATACATTTAAATTTGCCTTGGGAGACGTTTATATAAAGAGCTATTGTCATATTTTTTGGAGAGAGCATTCATTAAACTAAACCTGTAAAAAAAAAAAAAAGCTAAGAAAGAGACACCTCTGAAATATGTAATATTAGGGGCTCACAGTGAAATATCAAAGGCTATTCAGACATGCTAGTGAGTAGGAGTCACACAACCTGATTTCTCCGTATAAAGCTGTAAGCTTGTTGCATTGTCTTAAAATGTCAAATGAAGCGCAAGAGTAACATGTATAGTGCAATAGACAAATATTAGGCAGACTAATACTTCTGAAGCATTGTCGGATTTTTAAAAAAATTATTTTCTTAGTTTTTCTACCTGGCAAAATGAGATCTGCTGGAAATTTTAACACCTGAGATCTTTATTTAGCACTTGTGAGGAACATGGCAATTAACATTGCTGGACACTCATTTTAAGGAATACGAGGATATCCATCACCATTTATCAGAAGCTGTTGAGGTCTCGGCAATAAGTGAGTCTCATCACTGGGTAGGGTTTAGAATAATGTACTACTTCTTGATCTTTATACAAGGAGGGCGTTACTGGATGGAGCTAAAGGAACACTCCATGCACAGAAAACATTTTCTGCTTGCTGAAGTGCATTGTTTGTGAATTTTAAGTCCTCTGTTTTATTTTATAAAAGTGCTATTTTGAAAGTTGCAACCTCCCTGAATCAGACAGCTGAGAAAGGGCTTGCTCACTCAAAGATTAGGTGAGGGTTTCTCATAGAGAAGTATTCTGTTGGCACAGCATAGTTATTGCCGCACATACGCCACAGGACCCCAATGCTATAAGAAGCATTTAAATGGTCTGTGAGATATCGTCTGGGGGTGGAATTGAGGAAGTAACGTTTTATTCTTTTAAGAACAGGGGGCTGTAAAGCAAAAAATCGAACACACAATCCATTGTAAGAAATAAATGTACCTATTTCTAATGCTGAAGTGTTGCTTTAAGTGCTGAATTAAATTAGTTGACTTTCAAAGGTTGTCTCTAACAAGGATCTCAATGGTCTATATGGTTTTGAAGCCCTACTAGATGTTCCCAAAAGTATATCTTAATGTAGTGTCTTTGCTAAAAGAGTCTGAATGTCTGAATGTTTTTATGCCCAGGTTTCAGATTTTTGGCACATGTTTAGATAATCACCACATTATTTTTGTATATCCCTGTACTATAGTAACTGTTTGTTCTAAAAATGTGTCTTTTTGTAGCTTTCTTCTAAATATAACTTGTAAATCTCACCAATGCTACACAAATACATCTTACTCCTTTAATAAAAAACATCATAATTTTCACATCAGAAAGTGAAGGGGGGGGGAGGATTGTTGCACTATATCCCTTATAAATTTGAGTTTTTACCATTGTACTTATGCCTGTCCACTAATATTGCAGATAGATACAAATGTCCACAAAGTTCATTTAACATATTTAGTGGATAAGTCCCACTCAGCCCCTTGGGTATGTGTCCTCCACACTTCTCAAAAAATCATTCAGAATGACCAGAAATCTGGAAAAACAAGCCCAAACATTTGCCCGCAATAGTGTAATATATTTTTTTAGTATAAGAATTATTAAAACGCCAAGTAGGTACTCACAACTGTATTGCTGATAGGCACTTTTTAACATAGTATAGTACAAAATAGTAAAGGGTTGCAGCAGCCTCGGTGTTTCTTGTTTAGCTTTTTAGAAATCCGATATTAATTGTCATTACGGATGCCTCACATAGGTAGCAGCAGTAAATGTTATACACATTAGTGAACACCAATTCCTACATGTTTTGTTCCTACTTCCTCAAGGACGAATATCAGTTTTCAGAATACCAGTGGAGATATACTTCTCATATAAACATGTTTTTGATAGGCCCTACAGACAAACTTTGATGATGGAGACCCTACAGATGCTGAAAAAGATTTCTGGGAATTGGCTTCACTTGAATGCTACAATCATCTAACAGAGTGGAAACCACTGGAATACTGTTCAACAGTCAACATTGACAGCAACAACCCTCCAGATCTTGGCAAAATTTGGAGTGATCCTTTTTTTCAAGTAACTATGGTTGAATATGTTCACGATTCTTAATTAGAAGTTTAAGGAAGAACCAGAGTTGTGAAATGTAAATCAGTTATTCTTTTCTGTGGTATCTCATCGTAATGTTTAATATGTGTTTTCTCAATAGGAAACTTATCTTCCGTACATGATACGCAGTAAGGTAAAGTTACTTCTTAATGGGGAAAATGTCCAGCCTTTGCTTACCTTTATTGATGAGTCAATGAAGGTTGAACAGAGAAAAGCCTTATTGGAAACATTTTACAGCCAGGAGCTGAGCCTTTTGTATATCTTACAAGATGATTTTGATAGAGCAAAATATTATATTAACAATGGAATTCAAGTCTTCATGCAGGTAATTCTGTTTGCAATACTCTACTTGTGTCTGTTTTGTTTGTTCTTCCTTTTCCTTCCTCCCTGCCCCCCATACTGATTAACGTATTACACAGAAGTTAGAAATGAGACTCTCAGTAGGATACACATGAAATAGTTCACACATATAAATATATATGTTAAATATATATAAATATAAATATATATGTTAAATATATAAGTTAAACAGCCGGTTTCTCTAATAGTCTGTAGATGGAGAGGACACTAGCACATTCCAAAGCTCTCTGTGTCGTGCCTCAGTTTTGTGCACACATTCATGGAACTTGTAGATTAGTTATCAGTTTTCTACTTAAAGGTGTCAACGGAACCACGTTTCCCAGAAGCCTTTAGTAGGCTTCTTGATGACCTATAGAACTGTGTTTTTGTAGTAACACTGCTTAGATGAGAATGACAGAATGGGTAGTCTTTCCGAGCTCTGACATCCTGTGCCTTGAGGGAGGTGGGAAGAGAATGCAGGGTTAACACTGAAATTACTTGATAATTTAGAATGCAAAAAATACAGCTAAATCAATTATATATTGAATTGCTTAATTATGTGTTATCTCAATACTTCCCCCTAGCGTGCACTCGCATTTTACATGCTGTCAGTTGCTGAGGCTCTGCATGCTGCTTTCTTGTTCATTCCTAGATGTCATGTTGCAGGTGGAGCTTTGGCAAATAACTTTTAGACTCGGCTAGTACTATAACTTTTGAATCCTTTTTTAGAGCTTGTGAATTCTGTTTTGCATTTTATTATCGTATGGGTATTTTTTCCCTGTTGCTTATCAAACTGTTATAATTGTGATCTTCTTTTTTTTTTTTTATAGATTTAAAGTTGGATCGGTTGTAATTCTTTTTTGTCCTTGCAGGTTAATAAATACATATTTTTTTCATTCCTAGAATTATTCAAGTATTGATACCCTGCTGTACCAAAGCAGATTGACTAAACTACAGTCTGTCCAATCCCTTACTGAAACACAAGATTTTATTCACTTTGTTGGCATTCCCGGTATGTACCACAAGGATTATGGATTTATTTTTTATAGGACAGCCTTCTACTGTTTCTACCATAACACAGTGCTAGATGTTCCCGGAACCGTGCACATTATATCCGGGAACTAAATAATGGTTTTCTTTTGTTTCATAAAATGTAATTCATCTGTAGACATTTCCTTCGCTATCAGTGTTTTTTTTAGAGGTTTATTATATCCCCCCTGCCCCCGTCCCCATGTAATGTTGGACATTTTGCAGAAGTAAAAATACATTTACCATGATTATGGCAGCTGTTTGCTAAGTAGGATTTCTACTTGTGTCTAGGTAATTTATCTTCTCTGCCTTCACTGAAAAGACTTTGCCATATTTGGACTACAAGATATCCAGATGAAAAAACGGACCCGATGAACATCTGGGATGACATCATCACTAATCGGTAACTTTTTTACCATTTCTTTCAGTGATACAAAATCCACTGAGTAGGTTTCTTTCTATATTCATACTAGTGTTAGACATACAATTGTGTATTTTATAATGTTCACCGGCTTAACTTTTTAGTATTTAAACTTTGAAAATCAGAATTAGGGACCAAGGTTTTATGGCATGAATGTTCACTTAGCTTCAGAAATTGGCAGTCCTCTTCTTAGTGTATTTTCCATTTCTCTTTGACGAGTTAGACATGGATTATTTTTTCTCTGTTTGTTTTTGATTTCCGTTATTTGAAATGGCAGTGTTTAAAAAATATGTTCTATATTTTTTTCTTAGTTTAGTATCTGAGTTCTGTTCAGGTCTGAGGCAGGACACTTGTAACTGTGTGAGAGAGAAATTAGGGTCGGGTAGGCCTGCAATAAAGCTAAGGAATGAGGAGATGTATCTATGCTCAGATGAAGTGAGGGTTATTCAAGCAAAACAAATATGTGGGTATGAATAAAAGAAGCGGGGGGGGCAGAAATTGCAGAAAAACTTCATTAGAGGTATGCATATAGGTGAATTAAACAAGTTAATAAGCCAAATATATTGAGTAGGGCTGGTAAAACTACTATCTATATATTAAAAAAAAATGTAAACAAATATGTATATATACACACAGCAATAATAGAGGTTACAATAACAAAGTAGTGGAGAATAAAAATAAATTAGTAAAAAAAATTATAAAAGGTGGGCTACATACAATAAAATGATAATGTGCAGTGTAAAGTCTTGATGTGGTCCTCCAGAAGATTACCTTTTGCTTATGGCAGTAGATCAACTGTTGGAGCTCTCAGTTCTGTTTAGGTCTGAGGCAGAAAACTTGTAACTCAGGCTTTTTTTATTCTTTTATTACTATCAAATAGTAGTGTTCGTGTAAAAAGCAATTTCAAACAATAAAAATACCTCTGTCTGTACCACACTGCATTTCCAATCCTCCAATAACACACAAACACGTACAATACCAAAAAACAGTAGAGCGCTACATAACCTGTAGAGTGCAATACTTGTGAGAGTGTACAAAAATAGATAAAACACTTCACTTTCTTTTGTTTATTGTCCCATATTGGCATATATAATGGATTGAGCAAGCCATACAATGGTGAAACACATTTCTGGAAGCACCATAAGGACTCCATAATATTGATTGGTATTTTATATGTTTTTTTTTGTTTGTTTTATATATACTGTGCTGATAAAGAAGGGTGATATGGTCCTAAACCATATACAGTTTCTACATTAAGCCAGGACATTGGCTCTAGTTTTCGGAGTATAATGACTCCCATATAATGAGTACCATATATATCCTATTCAATTTTAAAGTGGTATTATACTATTCTGCATATTTCCTTTATCCTGAGATATCCTGGAAGTAAACAGTTACCTCCTGCAATTGCCTCATAGAAGAGGGGAGTGGTCACCCGAAATGGACCAAAAATATTCTACATACCAGAACTAGGTTCATTATCTCTGGACTATGTGAGTGTTAGATTTAGCACCTCACCATTTAATACAATTTTGTAAGGTTCTACACTATTGTATATACACTTGACTGTCAAGACAACAAACAAAAGACAGTTAAGTGTTTTATCTATTTTTGTACACAAATTACACGTAGTATTGCACTTTAAGGGTTATATAGCACTCCACGGTTTTTTTTGTTTTTTTTTACTAATTATAGCTGTAATAGTGTAAAAAAAGCCCTCAGCAAGCCCTGGTCGAAATTATCATGGATGTTTAAACGGACCTGTGAAAGTTACGTCATTTCAGTCCAGTTATGAGGAATGGGGGCTGTGCAAAATCTGGCATAGCTTTCAGTAGTAATTCATGGTTTAACATAAGTGCATTATCTACATATATAACATGTATTCCTTTAACTATTTCTTCTTGATTTGAGTACACATTGATTCATCAGTGGCTTATGTCATGTCCCTTGTACAACAGTTTCTAAACAAGAAGCATATCAGAATTCTGGGCTTTTGAAATTCAGTGAGATGCTCTACACTAGTATAATCGTCTAGCGTAAGATTTGTAACTGGAAGCTTACTTTATATGCTTTAATATGTATTACACATGCGACAACCACCTATCCAGCATACCAGTACACTACTGTACTCCTGTATTGATATTATGTAAGTAGGTATGGCTTTCCATGTTTGTAGGTGTTTCTTTCTGGATAAAATTCAGAGTAAATTGCCCAGTCAGCAGGCAGATGAAAGCATGGAGATGGATAGTATTAAACATGAGGATGAGCCAATGGAAGTGGACACACCAGGAGATGTGAACAGTTTGATCAAAGAAAGCAAATTTACCATGAAGATGAAGATGGTGGACAGTGCCAGAAAACAGGTAAATAACAAGCTGTATTATCCTGAGAGTAACTCACAGCATGCATCAGCAATGGATCTCAACCTCGGATTGCCAAATACACAAAAACAAATCTGTAGTCTTCAAATAATTTTCACAAGCCTTTAATACAATGAACAAATATTTTTCTTGGTACATTCACATGTAGTATTTTAACATTATTTGGTTTGAACACTAAATATGTTTGAGGTTTAATGCGTTGGTGTATTAAGACCTATTTTCCAATATTTAACTGATTGTTTTCATATTTTTTTTTTTTAAATGCAGGTTTGTACAACAGTGCCTGTTTCGCCCCAACAGCGTTTGCAGGCTCGATTTTCATATTCATAGTACAACAGTTGAGACATGTGGAGTATGCATACATTTTTTAAGGGAATAAAATAACATTGCGGTAAACCAAGCTTTAACTATCTGGAAGTATAAATGATTGATATTAGATTGGCCTTACTGGTTAAGGTAGCGCGTTGTATTTCTTATGCCTGTACATTGTTTAGAAACAATTTGTGATGGTATGTGTGGCGAAACCAACCTCGCCACTGGGCCCTGGAGAAGCCTGTTTGCTAGCCTCCTACCTACTGACTATGGCCCCTGGGTTATTTTGGGCATATTGTACTGTATATTGCTGCTACTGGCCCTTTTAACAGCATCTATGGACATATTGGGACTTTTGGGACTACTGTCCCTTTAAGACTGTGAAGCATATTCGAGTGTACTGCCTGTAATATTATATATGTATTTATAGATGTGTTAAGTTTATCCTGGGTGATTTGTATGCAGCATTCTGATTGTTCGGTAGAATCACTCCATTCAGTATATTGAGTGAAACTACCGAACAACCAGACCACCCAGGAATGAGTGTGCCTCCAATTACCGTTTGCAACAATGTTGCAAACAGGTAATTGGCAATCAGTGCAGTGTGGTCTTTGTCCTCTGGGTGGCCGCCATTCGGGAAACAAACACGTGGCGGCGGCCATCTTAAACTACCGAACAGCGGTGTTTTGCCGTCGAGTGTCTGGAACTAAAATCGGACACTTGACTAGGCAAACACCGCTGAGACCTCCATACTTCCAGAAATTCGTATGGAAACTACCGAATGACCCGCCGTTCGGTAGAAAGAGCCCCATAAACAAGGGAATTCATTCAAACCCTCTCCAGGCTCTATAACACAGGCAATTCGCCTGTTTTCATTCCCTTGTTTGTGACCGACCGCAGGGCCAAAATGCATGGAACTGTTTTCGGATACTTTACCCATGCGGTCGGTCAAATCTTTGGAACCCCATATCTCACGAACCATTCATCCGAATTACTTGAATTTTGAATATGTTGTCCCCCTGAATAAGGGCTATCCAGCGATGCTGGATTTAAAGGTGTACCCCCGGGTTTTGGGGTACATCCAGAACTTGGCTGAAAAAGTGTACCGGATAATTGGGTTTAATGTTATCTGAGGGGAGGGGATGTGTGGGCTGAACCATGTATGTGATTGGTTATTTTATGCCTCCCCCTGGGTGTGGCCTGTATGTGGATTAGTGTAATAAAAGCCAGGCTGGATGAGCCAGTCGAGAGTTCCTGTTTTAACCTCAAAGTGATGTGTCGTCTCATTATTGGGGGAAGGATTTATTGTATGCTGTTCCAGTTGACTGCTAGGGGTACAAGCCTATTCGTATGGTTCCTATTCAATGGTCTACAGCATTCATACGCTTGGGAGAATTTAAAGGTTTCTTGGATTCGGTGATTATGGTGTCTGCCAGAGTGCTTGGAGTCCTCAGGAAGCACTAGGAGCATCCATTAACGGAGGTACCAAGTCGGGGTGCCAGGTGATCCGTTACAGTATGTGCATGCTAGCGAGTAAGATAGGTGTGTTCTAAGCATATTATCCTGCCAGTCTTTTACCAGTTAGTGTAGGGAAGAGACGTGTGTAGCATGGGTAGGCAACGAGCCTAAACTAAAATTTAACGTGTATGCTTTTATATGTTGTGTCTCAGTATCGCAGATTTGTCTGTCTGGGGACTAGGTCCCTGGGATTAATCCATAGTGCAAGACATTGTTAGAAAAACTACATTTTTGTTCGAAAGGGTGGCCCATAGGGGTTAAAGGGCCTCTCTGCAGAGAAGTCTGCCTACTAGCTCGTTACCGTCGGCTGTCTCAAGTGAGACACTATATTTAACAGAACCTCTGACTGTAGATCATCGCTGACCATCAAACTTATATATAGTACACTGATTAGGAGCAGGAGTTCAGTTGTCGGCATAGTAATTGGCAATCTTAGCTGAAACAGCTATTTCCATGTGTTAAACGGCAAACTGTATCAGTAGTCCCCGCTACGAGATGTATAACATGCCTGCCCTAACTATAGCAGGCAAGTTAAAGCTGTATTGGCGCTGCCTTAGGGTAAGGGTTATTTGGTCTACAGGCATAGGACTAGGTAAGGGTCTGTGACAGGTACTGCTTCACAAAAGTGGGTAAAGATCAAAAGAAAATTTCAAAAACAAAATTAATTCGCTATAGGGGTCCCTGTCTCCTTGCAAACTCATTCGTTACTGGAGTCGCAGTTCAGGGTGAGCCCCTCAATATTTAGACTTGTATCAACGTTTAGACTTGTAGTGCGAGGGAGCGTGCCGAGGCGGGCATAGTGCTCAGTAAGGTAGATATGGCCGCATGGTAGAGGATTTACTACTCGGTGGTCCCCTGAACTATGTGGTATGTGTAGGGCGAGTATATCCCCTCTGCGCCTCCTCTTGCAATTGAGACAGGCAACAGTGTTACATCAACAGTGATAAGAAAAGAAAGGGAGAAAAAAAACCCCCAAAAAACGAGAAATGCAACGATAAGAATAACACATAAAAGGAAACACTCCTTGGTCAAAGGAAAAGCCCCCTGCTAGACATAGTACATACTACTAGGTGTATCCCGTATGGTAGGAGGCCGTGGGTGGTCAAGTCATACATCAGCAGCAGCAGGTTTGTGGCCTGGAAGCTCCCCGCAGGGTGATAGGGTTGTCCGGCTGCGGTCGGGCGCACGCATCCACCAACATCACAGCAAACTCCCAGGTGCGATGGGTGGGGGTTGGGTGCGATGGGCCCCCATGTAGGTTATCCATATTGATTAGCTAGGTGGTGACCGCTGCGTAAGAGTCCGGTGTTGAGCCCTTGGGGACAAATGGCGTGATCCTTGCCGGACCCCAGGTGTGTACTGGTGAGGTGAGGTTGGTTTGTCCCCCCTGGGAGAGCGAGTCCTGCGGTAGGCCCAGGGACTGTAGTATTGCTTCAGCGTCCTTGATGTTCTGGATCTGGTGTAAGTTTGCTCCCTGTCGAATTTGGAGCGTACGGGGTAGTTTCCAGCGGTAGTCTATCTTGTGGCGTTGGAGCAAGGCGGTGAGTGGCCGGAGCGACCGCCGCCACGCTAGGGTGCTACTGGAGAGATCAGCATAGAAAGTCAGTTCCATGGTCTCAAATTGGAGAGGTGTTTTTCCTCTTAGGGCGGTAAGGACTGCAGCTTTGTCTTTACCATTGTGGAATACCAGTATAACGTCCCTTGAGGCCATTGCTGGAGCTCCCGTGGGTTTGGGGATCCGAAAGAGGTCAGCAGGTTCAATCGTTTTGGCTTGTCTGGGTTGTAAGATGGTCGAGAACAGTCGCCTCACCATGTGTGGCAGCTCCTGCTCCGGTACTGCCTCTGAAAGCCCTCTCATTTTCAGGTTATGTCTCCGCCTAGAGTCTTCCTGGGCAGCGAGGCGTCTTTCGTGCTGCTGGGCCTGTGTGTGTAAGTCGTGCACTGCCTGCTGTAGCGTGGTAATGTTTTGGGCATTTGTTTGTGTGGAACCCTCTAGCGTGCTGATGCGGCCTGTCAGGCCTTGTAGGTCGCTTCTCAGTGCTGTGACATCTGCAAGTATGTTCCTCTGCAGATCTGCTAATAGCGTTTTCAGTATCGCCGTGGTGACTGGCTCGGAGTCTGCTCCCTTCTTGCTCTGTTTAGCCATTAGTGTTGGGGCAGGGGCAGGCTGATATTCTCCATCTGCCTCTTCGGATAGTTCAACGGAGAAATCCGAGCAGCCGCCATGGAGCGCCGCCATGTTGTGCTCACTGGCACCTCGGATTTGTCCCCACATTTCTCCGATAGTCAGCTATTTGGTATCGATGTTTTCGTCTTTCGCCCCATGTGGTCTCGGGGGGTCTCTCCAGGCGTTTGGGGTTTGCAGGGGTTCAGGCCAGCCGTTAATTCCGCCGTGTGTAGCTCGGAGCTGCAGGCACATGCGACCGTTCGCTTCAGCGTTCAAGCTCCGCCCCCTTGTTTTCATATTTTTGTTTTCTTTTATAATTTTTCTTGCAGTGAAACATCGCACCATATACCTATTAAACATGTCACAGTATGCATAGAAATTGATGGAAAGCAATTTTTACACTAAATTTAAGATTATTATGAAGTAATAAAGACCAATAAATAAATCTTACTAGTCTTTTAATAAATGCTGCAATTCTTTCTTTGTTTGATGTTAGAATGTTTTATATGATTGATATTGCTTTGAACATCTGTTAAGCAAAACCTTATAAAGTGCATTAAGCTGGCACTAGAAATGTATACCTTCTGATTTTTTATAAAATGACAGGCATTGTACTCTAAAAACACAGATGTCATTGTTTTTATTGTACAACAGGAGTATTCAGATAAAGTAAAATTGATGAACAAGGAAAAGTGTAATCTCAATTATTTTTAAAGTTGATTTTTAACTTCCATGGATCAGTAGCATTCTCTAGTGGTTCTTTGATTTACTTTTCAGTATTTTACTTGAATAAATGCATATTGTTGACTGTCTTTTGGACACATCGTTTGTCTGTTTTTGTTTGATGCACAAATATAACAAAATAATTTTGTTTATTTTTAATAGAACAACTACTCTGTTGCTATGAAAATTTTGAAGGACCTTCATAGAGAGTCCAAACTCCGTGAAGACTGGCAAGTAAAGTGGGTCCACAGTTATTGTCATTACAGTCACAGCCGATGTCAGAGCCAGAGTTGTCCAGAAAAAATACTTACTGTGTTAAAAACAGTCTCGTTGCTAGGTAATAGAACTGTATGATTGTCAAAGTCCATTATTCCTTTCGTGGTGCAGCATACTTTCCACAGATAAATCATTTTTTTTGTCGAATATGAAAAATATTATTGTTTTTTTTCTTGTTTGCTTTTTTTTTTTAAATGAATGGCTATATGACAAGTTTGTTATTTTGCTCTTTCTTAACATAACGTATATGGTTTTTAATTTCCAAAATTAGCTGGCCCGTATTATTGTATGCATTTGTGTTGAGTGTAGTGCAAGTATATGTGTTTGTGAGTGGAGGGGTGTGTTTGTGTGCAGGGTCAGAATGCGTGTGAATGCTGGGGGTGTATCTACACCCCTCTCCTTGTCATTGGCTCACCCCTATCCCATGTCACACAAGCCCCCTTACTCCATATGCAGGCTAGCTGAAGTTATTTTACTTTTGTGCGATTTAGAAGTAAGTGTTTATATTATTTGGATGAACTTATGCCATTTAACCCACTTTGTCAAGACATATTTATTGGAACTGGATAAGATAAGAATCAAGGTTGCAAATGTGTATAATTATTGCTTAGACCAAACTAAACAAAGCACTTTTTGTGAAAAAAAAAACCAAGAAGGCATTATAATGTAATTTGAAGCTGTTTATTGTTGCACTACATACATTCCAATATATATATATTTGTTATGGTGTGGTATATATGTTTAAAATTGCTTATATTACATTTTATACAGATGAAAGCAAATCTGAATATTTAAATAATAATCTCCGGGCATGTAGAGATCAGAACATTTTGCTTGGTACCACCTACAAGATTATGGCTGATGCCATCTACAAGGAACCAGACAGTCTGTGTCACATTGATCAATCAAAGGCCAGAAAATTACAAGAGATTTCACAGTCCCAAGAAGAGGTAAATAGAATAAAGAACGTCCTATGGAGCAAAGTCAATTTCAAGATATTGCTCAAGATATTTGCATGCCTTTTTGAAGAGCTAGCAGTTAAGTGTTTAGGTGTGGTGTGTAGTTAGCAATTGTTTTGGATCCCTGAAGTCCAGATTTTGTTCCCTAAACCAGTGAAAGAGTGTGTTAGTTTTAGAACATTGGTAAATGATGGATAATGTTGCTAATAATAGTGACTGGTTATTGATATGGAGTTTGCAAGGTAACAAACGTTCTACTTAAAAGTGAGTTTACCCTATACAACATCAGCCAAACAATGTGATCCAAATTTATTTGAAAGTAGGCAGTTGTCTTGGATCCCTCAAGGCTAGATGTTGTTTGCTAAACTAGTAAAGGTGTGTAATTTTCCGAATATATAAGCCAAATAGTGCAATCCAAATTTATTAGAAATTGATGTTGCCAATACAAAAATGGAACTTCTGAGTGAGTGCTTATGCCGTGGGTGCTTAGCAGGATCTTCAGTTTGAGTTAGATCACTCGTATATAGTTGGACGTGGAAAAGGAGGACAGAACCCACAGCCCCCCGAGCACCATAACCACTACTTAATGTGTAAAGAAGTATTCCAACATAAATAACAGGATAGTGGTGAAGTTTACTGTTTAAGAGTGTTTTGCTTTATGATTTATATTCCATATATGTTTTAGGTGTGCCTCATTTGTGAAGCGTGTCTTAGTGAATGTTTATTTTATTTCAGATAGGGGTAGAACTCTACAGGAAGTCTCTTCATCACTTGAACATTGCAGTTAGGAAGGCTTCTGAAGAAGAGCAGTCTCTGTCTGTAGACAGTGTGGATGTCAATGGGGTTATTAAAGCTTACATGACTTTGGTAGATTTTTGTGATGCACATCTCAGAAAAGTGGAAGAGAAATCATCAGGTAACAGACATTTTCTGTGTAACTTTTTCAAGACTGTTTTCAAGACGTGGTGTGTACCAAACTATTTTTTTATATTAAATGGTACCTGTTGTCAGGCCCAGGGTGCATAATTCATTGTTGCACAATAGTATATTGCCATTTAATGTAATTTGTGTAGTGCATATATGAATTGACCACTTGGTTGCAAGGTCAGATGACAGAAGGGGTAATGTAAATTGCATATGATTGTAAAAAGGGGACAGATGGTTTACCATATGGATTGACCCTTTGATTAATCAAAGGCTCTACAGGGTGTGAGATTCTACACTGGAGATGACTGGATATCTAGTTCCAAGCTATGCAGGGTGCAAGATTTTACACTTGAGATGCCTGAATGTCTAGTTCCGATGTAAACTAGCTGACTTCAGCCATATGGCCTCTGCCTCATAATTAATAAGACAATTTCTTTGATATGTTAATGATCATTAGCCTTGTGTTTAAGTATCATATCTAAAAGAAACATTAATATGTACCCACGGAATAATAATTAAGTCTCAATTTTATCATATTTAAAATGGGACAAGCACCATCTTCTAAACAAGTCCAAACATGATTGGCATAACTTAACCATATGGGAAGGAATTGCGATGTCCACTCTATTGGGTCACAAGTAAGAAGCGTGACATATCTATGGAATGGAGAAATGGTAACAAATTTATAGATGTAATTACATTTTCTGTGGTAAGTACAAAAGAGTAGATAGAAGGAAACGTTTATATTTGGATTGATGTGGGCCTGGAACACAAGGGGGTGGTCACTTATTGTCTCTATAGATACGTCTTTACTCCACCTCTAGGCCATGCTTTGTAATCCGCAGGATATTTATCCAATGGTACTGAAATGTGTATTGTACTTGCCTGGGGGCTAGAATCTAATGCTAAGTGAGTCACCACCTTTCTTACCAGAGAAATTTGATTGTCATCTATATTTTTTGTATGCACTGTGACTATTTTTTTGCTCATAATAAATATTCCATTATTAAAGGACCACTCTAGTGCCAGGAAAGCATACTCGTTTTCCTGGCACTAGAGTGCCCTGAGGGTGCCCCCACCCTCAGGGACCCCCTCCCGCCCGGCTCTGGAAAGGGGAAAAGGGTTAAAACTTACCTTTTTCCAGCGCTGGGCGGGGAGCTCTCCTCCTCCTCTCCGCCTCCGTTCCTCCCCGTCGGCTGAATGCGCACGCGCGGCAAGAGCTGCGCGCGTATTCAGCAGGTCGCATAGGAAAGCATTTCCAATGCTTTCCTATGGACGCTTGCGTGCTCTCACTGTGATTTTCACAGTGAGAATCACGCAAGCGCCTCTAGCGGCTGTCAGTGAGACAGCCACTAGAGGAAATAGGGGAAGGCTTAACTAATTGATAAACATAGCAGTTTCTCTGAAACTGCTATGTTTATAAAAAAAAATAGTTAACCCTAGCTGGACCTGGCACCCAGACCACTTCATTAAGCTGAAGTGGTCTGGGTGCCTAGAGTGGTCCTTTAAGTAATGCCTTTGTCTGGTAAAGAATCACATTACCTGAAGAGACTAATTAGTGTTTTGTAATTGCTTAAATATTGTGCTAAGTTATATTTGGTGTGTTTTTCTTATTAAGTTACCTGGGAGACCAAGGCAACCCATTTATAAATTGTCTTGGTGGTGGCAGCGTTAAGATAGTAATATTTTTATTGTTATGGTTTGGTGTGGGTGGTGTTAAGTGGGATTTTAACATTATTTCTGGTCTAGTGTAGACAAATGGTGAACTTTAACCCTTTCAAAACCACAACTACATCACGCACACTCTTGAAGTAGGGTGCGTTTGTGACACCTGTTATGACAATATAATTTTATCTTGAATGATAGATATTCGAATTTCATCTATATGTTGTGCTAAAAAATTGCTAGCAAATGTCTAGATTTCGCTAAAATCTGAGGTTAAGAACAGTTTTACTCCCACTAGTCACTTCAGTCTGTGCAGATCTGCACAGAGATACAAAGGCTGTGCCCTGCATTTCTGTTACCATGGAACACCTCCTCTGGAAATCAGTGCCTGCAAGGGGAAGTAGAGGGGCAGGGAGGAGGAGGAGCAGGCTCTGCGTCAGAGCAGCACCAGCAGCAAGCATAGAGGAAGGAAAGAAAGAGCCATAATGATTTATTGCAGCAGTTTTGCACAAGTAATCTGAGAATTGAGAGAGAGAACAGCTATGTTTTATTTACACCAAGCCAACATAAAATGTTGATGACTTTTATTTTGTTATGGGAAGCAACTTTTTGCTTCCCAAACAGAAGCATACAGGATATGTGTCTTATAGTACCCACTGAAACATGACTAATGGTAGCAGCAGTAGATTGGCATAATGGCAATAAATTCAAATATGGACTTTTTATAGTATTAAGGTAAAGAAACAGTTGTTTAACATGAGTCAAGCCATATGGTCAGAAAACTGCAAATGTATATCTGTCATGACTGGTTTACTATAACAAGCATACAACTCGTTACCTGAATGAATCTGTTAGGAGCCAGTTTCTTTAATTGATAGTGCAAAAAACTTGTTCTTCGTTATGATTGCTTTCTTGTCATGAGTCCCTTATCAGGTTGCCATTTTGAATCTGTTCAAGGACTAATAACAGAATAACATAAATTAGAAATGGCTTAACCCCTATTTATTTTATATTTATTATTATTCTTTATATTTGATGTGCAGTGGTACAAGCATAGGTAGGCAATGACATGACAAACATGAACAATGTATGGAAAACCATGAAACTGCATGTCACGATAAACTGCATATTTTATACATACATACATACATACATACATAGCAAGAGGTAAGACAAGATATTGGAAGTCAGGCTGGGTATGCACGAGTAGTCATCAATAAGTACAAAAGCTTGGTATGTATGAATGATCAACTATGCATGGGTCATACAGCTTAACTTAACAGTCAACCAATGCCCCGCTGGTGCCAGACAAAGTCTTGCAACTCAAGACCCGATATCCAACCCACAGGCCCACAAGAGAGAGAGAGAGCAGAGGAGTGCAAGGTGGTGTTCAGGTAGGCTGATTAGGGCGCACCTGATTCTCATTAGTGACAGGCTGCTTGGAGGTTGATGACTTACAGCGTACACTGCTGCTTTAGGTGGACCTGGATAAGGCCGCAGCTTATGTAGGCCTAAAAGTGAGGTGCGCCTAGCGACTTTGGTCTTGCGGCGGCTCTGGTGTCTCCGCCTGTTTTGGGTTTGCTGCTGACCTGCATCAGGCCGTCTCTTGTTGGGAACACATTGGGATACTCTGGGGTGGTCGCGCCAATTGCCCTTGTGGTGCCAGGCGTTGCTGGTGTTCACTGATTTTCTGCCAGAAATCTGCAAAGAGCTGGTCAAGCTTGGAGATTGGAGCAGCTCCGGGCTGACACATGGCGTCTGCCATTTTGTGAGACGTTACATCCAGCTGGACATTGCGGGGACTGATCTGGGGAGCCTCCCAGGAGTGGACCGGGATCACCCCTGCCGGTCCAAGGAGGGGGGGAAACCGGGATCTTGCACAAGATTAGCTGCTCCCAAGAAGCTCTGGCCCAGGAGATCTGCCGCCTCTCCAGTCCAGGGTGCACCAGGCCGCATTAGCTGCAGTGGAGGAAAATCGGTTCCCAGCAAGTTCTGGCTGCAGCTCCTGGTGGCAGATACATTTGGATGCGAGAACTTTGCAGGGTTTGTCCCTAGGTAGGACAGCAGAGCATGTAGAATGCTTTATATAGCAGATTAGTGGAGGAGCTCTCTTAAGATGCATCCGTCCACCATGATGGTCAGGCCCCGCCCCCGGCTTATCACCTATTTACATCACTGTCCACTAAATAAATTCTTGAATGTTTGTGTTTTCTGCCTGAGGAACTTAATCTGGTAGGAAATCAAATACGTACTATTTATGATTTTACCTTTTACAAAAAACATCAAAAGCAATATCCAGTTTCACAGTAATAATGGGAAAAAATGGAAATGACATAGTTATGGAACAATTTTTTTTTTTTTTGTATATTGTATCTTAGTTTTATAAATGCCTAGCATTTACAAACACATAACATTTACAGTGTTTTCTTTTTGTTAAGTGTTGAATGCAGGTGAATTGCAAGCTTTCCCAGCAATCATTGTAGAGAAAGTGATTAAAGCCTTAAAACTGAATTCCACAGATGCAAGATTAAAATTTCCTCGACTGCTTCAAATAATTGAACTGTACCCAACAGAAACTTTGGACTTAATAGCAAAAGAGGTCAGTTATTTATATTAATAAAGTTTGTAACACATTATTGCTTCATATAGTGAACAGTGTGTCTAATCTGTTAAATCTATCATCATATATGCCTATCTTCTATACATATGCGCACACATACAATGACTATATCTTCAGACTGTTGATATAAAGGGGTTTCTGGGACAGACAAAAGTCCAGAAGAATATTACTTCTACACGTTACTGTATTTATGTTACTATACATGAATAAGGGGCAGTTAATTTATACTTTAACAAACATTTTGCAATTGGTTCTCACAGCAAGTGCACATATACTGCAGATCACTCCATTTTACTTATCGGGTATCATGATAAATTTAGAGCTGATTTGTTCATTCTTGGGGTGTGTTTACACTTAAAATGGGATTAACTCTCCTCACTCATGCCATTTCTTTACAACTGGGCATTTCCATCAGGCTTACTAGCCCAACACTTCCACAACATAGAAGAGGCATGGATCAAACAAAAAACTGTGATCTCTGTGATGGTAACTACTTTTACACTCTCTAGACTAGGCACGGTGTATTTTTTAGGTATCAGCCTCACAGATTTTGCCTGGAAGCTGATATATAGCAAGCAGCTAGACCCATTTACGTACTATGAATCTTGTGTACCAAAGAAATACTTCAGAAGGGGCTTATCACACACACACACACACACACCTTATAGTGAGCAGGTCTTGCTTAAGGGTTAACACCTTCATATATCTCCCAGTGGGAGGCAGAATTCAGGGGAGATCTGGAGATTGGAGACTGACAAGATATTTGGGAAGTTGTGTCCAAAGTGTTAGTCTATGTTCAGTTGCAGAAGTGAATGTACAAGATACTAATGAGATGGTATACTATCCTGTAAAGCTTAAAGTACCACTATAGTGCCAGGAAAACAAACTTGTTTTCCTGGCACTATAGTGCCCTGAGGGTGCCCCCACCCTCAGGGTCTCCCTCCCGTGGTGCTGAAGGGGGAGGAAGGGAGTTAAACACTTACTTTTGTCCGCGCGCACATTCAACCAGTCCATAGGAAAGCATTCTCAATGCTTTCCTATGGACGCTGGTGTCTTCTCACTGTGGAAATCACAGTCAGAAGCGCGGAAGCGCCTCTAGCGGCTGTCAATGAGACAGCCACTAGAGGCTGGATTAACCCATATGTAAACATAGCAGTTTCTCTGAAACAGCTATGTTTACAGCAGGCAGGGTTAATCCTAGATTGCTTGCTGGGATGTTCCATACACATACGTGCTGTTTAAGTGATTCTGTTCAAAAGCTTTTGTTGATGAGACTTGAACCCCAGGGAGTTGGGTAATGGGATTCTGAACTCAACATTTCTGCTATTGAGGCCTATGGAGGGGTTCAAGTCTCCTTAACAAAAGCTTTTTAATATAATCACTTTAGCGGCAAGTGGGGCCTTGGTAGCTGCCTGACTTCAGGATACACCACCCTCTTTGGATATAGTCATTGTAAACATTAAAGGCACCAAATTAAAGGATGAATTACATGTCATGGTACATAACGCTACTTCTTCATTCCATAGAATTTGGGACACCTGGTCGGATTCTATTGGTATTTAATGTAGTTGGTTGAAAGTCTTCTTGACTTTATATAATTTTATACATTTACACACTTATAATTTATTTTACTTTGTTGTACGATTCATTGTATTGTTATCATTTGTGTGTGTGTATATATGTATAGCTCCTTCACTTAAATAAGTCTAAGCATCAGTACTGCATAATGGCATTACTCAGGATCTTCTAGCAATTTTATTTTTTATTGCAGGTTCGTTCAGTTCCCTGCTGGCAGTTTATTGGTTGGATCAATCAAATGATGGCGATGCTTGATAAAAATGAATCTCTTGCAGTGCAGTATATTATAGAGGATATTGCTAACAATTACCCTCAGGCTCTTGTTTACCCATTCATAATAAGTTCAGAAAGCTTTACATTTGAAGATACAATTCATGGGTATAGAAACAAAGAATTTGTGGACAGGTAAGGAGAGATATGATAAAAAACACAAAAATTAGGTGCTTACTATATACTATAAGGCAGCAGTAAATCTTACAAGGATTCCCCAAAACCTTGTAGGAATAGAGACAGAAGACAAATACAAAAAAATAGATAACCGCGCCTTAAAACACAGTAATGTACAAAAATGAAGTCAAATTAAAATCACATGTACATGCTTTTTTGTTAAAAGTCTATGAAGTCTTTGTCTGTTATACAGTGCATGGTATCTCAAAGAAAAAGGAAAAAGAGAGACAATAATAGTTTTTCTTTCAGATACCATGCACTGTATAACAGACAAAGACTTCATAGACTTTTAACAAAAAAAAAGTATGTACATATGATTTATATTTGACTTCATTTTTGTACATTACTGTGTTTTTTGTTTTTTTCAATCTTTCTTTTTTTATATTTATTATTTTTGCAGTGCATAGTTGAACAAACACGCTTGTGCTGCCACAATAGCAGATGCAAGCGAAGAAAAGTACACAGTATAAACATTTTTGTGGCATCCAATATCGGCAAATTTTTTGTTAGTAAAGTCACGCTGGGCACATATATTATAAACGGTATATACAGTAGCTTTGATAGCGGGCAACTGGTGAGAAACAGTATGATATATCAACTAGGTATATCTGTGTGAACAAAACATGTATCGTATACTGTATTAGGCTAAAATCAATTACGCTCTCTAGGCAGGTTAAGTTACATGGCTAGTATGCAAGTTAGATAGTACAACGTTAACTAAAATGAAATAAACACGCTTTTCTGATTATAGGCTGAAAATAGTCACTGTGATCTGGGTTTTTCTCGAGTGTCTTGCTGCCCGTTACCTTCCATGTTCTTGCTTGTGTTATGAGACACTGTTGTCAGGGACCTAAGGCAAGAAAAAAGGAGTATAATACTGGAACCCCAGTTCATCAGACATGGCAATATGTTGCATCTTGATAGGGTGTCATGCACAGGAACACGGTGGGGAGAGTGTTCAGGACATGAGAATGTTCGTGAGTGATTGTCTCTCTCATCCGATTCCCTCTGTTGGTAGGCGTCTGCATCACTCTGGTGGGTTGTGGGAGCTCGGCGCCGCTTGGGTGCGGGTGTGGGTAACCCTCCAGCCCTAGGCCGATATGCAGGCCTGCATCCCGTGGCCACAAACTCTTTTGCTTCTCTGGCATGAGTTTTCTCCTCTCGTGGGAGCGGCGGACGGCCTGATGGTGAGCTTCCGCTTGCGGCTCTTGGATTGCCGCCTGTGTGGGCGATGCTGCTGGGTCAGGACCCTCTTGGCCTTCAGCCTGGGTGGGCCAGGACGTGTAAGGAGCGGTGGGTGGTCTGATACTTTGCCCGAGGGTGTCCCCTCATACCCGTTTCCAGGGGCTCTGGC
Organism: Pelobates fuscus; assembly: GCF_036172605.1. Classification (NCBI taxonomy): domain Eukaryota; kingdom Metazoa; phylum Chordata; class Amphibia; order Anura; family Pelobatidae; genus Pelobates; species Pelobates fuscus. The sequence continues at coordinate 99,856,538 of NC_086320.1, forward strand.
TGCTCTGTCCGTGCTGCCTGCATGCGGCTTTGGAGCTTCTCCCAAAATTCACTGAACAATCTGTCCAGCCGCATCTCAATATCAGCCGTGTCATTGTAGCAGCTCGTGTGGCTAGGAGACTGGGTCAGCTTAGGTGGAGAATGTGTTGCCGCCATCTTGTGTGCGCCTCGTGTAGCGATGCCGCCATCTTGTGTGCGCCTCGTGTAGCGATGCCGCTGATGGAACGCTTGGGGTCTGGTCCAGGCAAAGGTAGGTTACCCCGAACTTCCAGCGGGGACCGGGATATTGCCCACCGGTCCCAAGGGGGGGGGGGGGAGGGGGGAGAAGGAGAGTCGAAGGATGTCTGTGCTAGTTAGCGAGCGAGGAGAGCGGCTGTCTCTCCCCAGCTCGATCTGCAACAGGCCTCACCAGGCGATTTCGGGTTCCCAGGCGGGTAGAAGGCTAGTTTTGGTGTCTGTGAGTACATCTGGGTGTCCCCTGCATCGCTGTGGCCCTCCGGAGTGCGGTTGTGCCGTATTTTGGGGTTTTTTTCCCCCTAAAGTCGTGGTTTGTAGCAGGAGCTTAGTCTCAGTACGTCCGCTCAGGCAGGGTGTTAGGCTCCGCCCCCCCACATTACTGTGTTTTAAGGCGTGGTTATCTATTTTTTGTATTTGTCTAAGGAGAGATATGAACATTAATGGATGTAGCAGTATATTAATACTTAAAGGTTATTTAAAAAAAAAAAAACCCAAAAAACTGACAAATTATATTAAATTTTAGTACAATCAAAAGTAATGTCTTTTTGAGCTGTTCTTTGTAAACAAAAATATTTAAATCGTGTTCAAGATTTTAAGTTTGAATGTTCATTTGGGTATTTATTTAGATCATTCTCACTCTGAGATACTAGAGTTGGAGAGATATCCACTGAACTATCTCAGCAGCTATGATATCTTTTCCAGTCAGTAATTACTAAACGTAACCTTTTTATGCAAATCTTAAACTATTTGCAAGTGCACAAAACAGGACTACATGCATCATTTTTTGTCTCTTGGGATCACTTGGCTGATTTAGCACATATAGAGTATAACACCTTGCATTGTGTTACATTTCCATTAGGATTGAATGCGAATACCCAAACAACACATTTTCCCTTTTGTTCGTTCTTATCATGATAGATCTGAAACTGAAATGTATGTTTCTTATTTGTGTATTTGATATTAGAATTAAGGAGAAGCTGCAAAAAGATGTTAAAGGTTTTAAAGAATTAATTCAAGAATTGGAACAGCTTTCAAACCCATCAATGATATTCCAGGTGACATAATTTATTTTGTATGTTCAATTTGTGTATATAATAATATAATATATAGCAAAATTACTTTTCAAAAAACCTTTAACCCCTTAAGGACACATGACATGTGTGACATGTCATGATTCCCTTTTATTCCAGAAGTTTGGTCCTTAAGGGGTTAAACTCTTCTTCTGCACCTAAATAGACTGTACTGGTGCTGTCTAATGTTGTAATGCCCGAGGCTTGATGACCATAATGTGACAATTACAACTATGGGATTATTAGGAGACAACCATGCTGTAGAATGGACATGTGCCACACAATCTGAGGCAATGACTTTTGCGTTACTTGCTATCTATAATGAAGGGGGCACACTGGTGCTGTCCACAATAGGAACTGTATTCAATAAAACATGGCAACATTTCAGCTCAAAAACAATCCTCCATGAAGCGAGCATGGGGGTTTCATTGGCAGCGGCCAGCGCATCTATGTTAAATCACCTTATATTACCTCTGCATTTGTGAAAAAACTCTTACTGGGGTAATACCAGTGTGACAGAGATCAGAAGAACCTGTTCTCCCCTGTTACTGAGTCCTGGCTTAGACCTTAATGCCACTGACACAGAGAGGTTACTGCGGAGGAGGAGCTACATTTTTAAATATCTATGTTAAAGAATCTCTATGTTAAAGATTGTGTCTTCTATCAGTTGAAAAAATGTTTTCTTGAATATGATAAGTACACTTGTGTATCTTATTAGTGTATCTTATTTCTCAGATACCTGATAGTATCTTGTGGATGACTTGAATGACAATATTTGATAAAATGACAGAATTATCTATAAGATTAGGCAGAAAGAGGCTAAGCAAGTTATAAGAGCTTCCAAATCACACACAGAAGAGAAAATAGCACAGTCCGTAAAAAAGGGGGACAAAACTTTTTTTAGATACATAAATGAGAAAAGAAAAGTAAAACAAGGATTAGTTAGATTAAACACAAAAGAAGGAAGGTATGTAGAAGAGGATAAAGGTCTAGCTAACTGCCTCAATGAATATTTTTGTTCAGTATTTACAGATAAAAATGAAGAAGAGGGACCTCAGTTAGGAAAAAGGAAAAATTAGTAATTTATTACACATGAGTTTACAGAGGAAGATGTTCTATTTCAACTGTCAAAAGTAAAGACAAATAAGTAAATGGGACCTGATGGAATACACCCAAAGCTATTAAAAGAGCTTAGTGGTGTACTAGCAAAACCTTTAACAGATGTATTTAACCAATCATTGATAAAAACATTTGTAATCATTTGTCATTATCCCCAAATTAAAATTGTTCAATTGTAAAGTGCTGCAGAATATGTTGGTGCTGTATAAATGTCACAAATAACAATAAATTAGAGACGTACCGATTTAGAGTGTTTCTACTTTATTGTCATTCACTCAATCCCAGAAGATTGGAAGTTAGCGAATGTTGTGCCCATTCACAAGAAAGGTAATAGGGAGGAGTCGGGCAACTATAGGCCAGTAAGCCTTACTTCAGTAGTAGGGAAAGTGATGGAAACCATGTTAAAGGATAGGATTGTTGAACATCTAAAAACACATGGATTTCAAGATCAGAGACAACATGGGTTTACTTCAGGGAGATCATGCCAAACTAATCTTATTGATTTTTTTGATTGAGTAACTAAAATTATAGATCAGGGTGGTGCAGTAGACATTGCTTACCTAGATTTCAGTAAGGCTTTTGACACTGTTGCACACAGAAGGCTTATCAATAAACTGCAATTGATGAATATTGTTGAATGGGTAAGGCAGTGGCTGAGTGACAGGCAACAGAGGGTTGTAGTCAATGGAGTATATTTGAAGCTTGGGCTTGCCACCAGTGGGGTACCTCAGGGTTCTGTACTTGGACCCATTCTCTTTAATATTTTTATTAGTGATATTGCAGAAGGTCTTGATGGTAAGGTATGTCTTTTTGCTGATGATACTAAGATATGTAACAGGGTTGATGTTCCAGGAGGGATAAGCCAAATGGCTAATGACTTCGGTAAACTAGAAAAATGGTCAGAGTTGTGGCAACTGACATTTAATGTGGATAAGTGCAAGATAATGCATCTTGGACGTAAAAATCCAAGGGCAGAGTACAGAATATTTGATAGAGTCCTAACCTCAACATCTGAGGAAAGGGATTTAGGGGTGATTATTTCTGATGACTTAAAGGTAGGCAGACAATGTAATAAAGCAGCAGTAAATGCTAGCAGAATGCTTGGTTGTATAGGGAGAGGTATTAGCAGTAGAAAGAGGGAAGTGCTCATGCCATTGTACAGAACACTGGTGAGACCTCACTTGGAGTATTGTACGCAGTACTGGAGACCGTATCTTCAGAAGGATATTGATACCTTAGAGAGAGTTCAGAGAAGGGCTACTAAACTGGTTCATGGATTGCAGGATAAAACTTACCATGAAAGGTTAAAGGATCTTAACATGTATAGCTTGGAGGAAAGACGAGACAGGGGGGATATGATAGAAACATTTAAATACATAAAGGGAATCAACACAGTAAAGGAGGAGACTATATTTAAAAGAAGAAAAACTACCACAACCAGAGGACATAGTCTTAAATTAGAGGGACAAAGGTTTAATATCAGGAAGTATTACTTTACTGAGAGGGTAGTGGATGCATGGAATAGCCTTCCAGCTGAAGTGGTAGAGGTTAACACATTAAAGGAGTTTAAGCATGCGTGGGATAGGCATAAGGCTATCCTAACTATAAGATAATGCCAGGAACTAATGAAAGTATTTAGAAAATTGGGCAGACTAGATGGGCCGAATGGTTCTTATCTGCCATCACATTCTATGTTTCTATGATACACAATCTTGTTAACATATTGATATGTTTTTGTTTTTTTTCTTGTAAATTATTCTGGCGTTTGTAGCAAATATGGTCTTTTCACTAAATGTTTACACTTTTTGTTTTAAGGATTGGTGTTCTGAGGTCATGAATGAATTATCAAAACCTAAAAGAAATAAAGATAAAATTAGCAATATATATGAGGAGATGCACACAGGTTTGATGAATATACTCGATAAATCCAATGGTTCATTCAGAAGGAATTTTGCTAAGGTATGTATGTAGTAAATGTTACAGTATGTTACAGTGTATAGCATACAATAATGGGAACTAGTTTTAAGTTGTGAGTCAGCAATCACACTCCTATCAGTAACCGTACTGTACACGCTGCTATCTCACTGGTTCTAGTATGTGCTGGGTTACTGAAAGTGATAGGAGAGTGGTTGCTGTCACCATGTTCAGTTAATGCCAAATTTGTGTAGAAATAGTGCTGCTTTTTCAAAACTTTAAAAGTAAAGTATATATTGGCACAGCTTATCAACAATCAGCCCGAAAGGTGACCAATAATCTGTATCAGCATTGTTTCTGGAAAAATTATATTGCTTGTGTAGCGGAGCTCATTATACCCCAGCTGAGTACCTCCGCCAAGGACCGCTTCCTAGCTGGAACAGGGGAAAACCTCAGTGCTTCTGCACCAGTTGCCATGGCTTGACTGGGGTCTTCCTGCAGCCTCTCTGTCCTGGAGCAGGATAGGGGACTAACTCTATTCCCTCCCAGGGACTGGAGGACACACAGTCCTGGGAGCTCTAGTTCTTACAACAACTTTCCCCGTTGAATCCTCCACGAGCAGGAACAAGATGCAGAGCAGTGAATAGCCCTTTCCCCTCCCAGTAACTAGATGACACATAGTTCTGAGAAAAACAACTGATTTTAATGAGCCAAACTTATTTTATGCACAGACCCCAGCAGGGGGTATCCTTGTATTCAGCTCAAGCCCCTCCTAGGAATCTCTGGGCCTGGGAGATAATTGCGTTAAGGACCGCTAAGCTAATTATCTCCCAGGAACAGAGAGGCAAACCTAAAAATATAAAAACATAAAAGTACTCCAAAACATAATAAAAACATAAAATAACCCCACATCTTTAAATGGCCCTGATCTGAATGCCCAAATTCTCCAAATAGCACTCAGATCCATTCAGTGTAGGGGAAACGCCACCGTGTTAAAAGTTCTGACTGGCTGCACACGTGGTCCTATGCCCAAAATAGTACCAGGGCCTTTGGTGCGTTTGCCGGTCAGCTTTCAGGAGCTCCTGTGGCTGCAATACGGGGTGCTCCGCCTGGCTCTTGGGTAGCATATGTTCCCCTTAGTCTCAGACACCTTCCCTCCAAAAAGTGGTTCAAAACAGTGAACCAAGTTGTCTGGGAACCGCACGGTCACCTCATGCTGAAAACCGCTCCATAACATTCGCGGCTAAGTTTAGCTGAGGAACCCAAAAAGTCCTCATGCCGAAATTAGTTCCATAGCAGTCGCAGCTATGTACTGCTGGGACTATTCGTGGGTTTGGTTCATGCCAACTGCCGCCAGAGAGCCAGTGTTCGGTTCCATTCGCATGAAGGAAAAGTACCGAACCAGGGGCACCAAGAGAAAGCTGTTAATGGCGGTTGGGCAGGGTAACTCCCAAACGGTGTCCCAGATCTAAACCATAGTCGGTGGGCAGGAGGCCGGCTTCTACACTCCTCCAGGAGTCTGTGGCAAACGTACGTGGGAAGGAGAGTTTGTCACATCTTGATCCCTACTCCTTCAAATACTCTGATTATTTCAATAAGCATAGAGAGAAACAGTTTAAGAAAGTGTTCAGAAAGTGGGGTAATGGGATGCCCAGAAAAAAACTGACATGAATGTCATTTACACTTATTTCAGAAATACGGAAAGGAATTTGAGAAAAATTTTGAGAAAAAAAAATTACTTGATATGAGTGCAGGTGATTTTACCAAGGCTGTCAAACCACTGCAGTCAAAAATGAGAGAAGGTCAAGAAAAGGAACCAGGGAATTTAAATGAGTATTCTCCCTGGATGAGCAACTTCAAACCAGAATTTCAAAATGATCAGCTAGAGATTCCAGGTAAAAATTTAAATTCCTAAATGTTTGTCTTTATTTTATTTAAATTGTGCAAAGGCTATAAATAAATAATATATCAATATTAATTGTGATATTTCTTTCAATATTTCTGCTTACTCCAGGCCAGTACGATGGTAAAACCAAACCAATGCCAGAATATCATGTAAAAATCTCTGGATTTGATGAACGGGTAAGATTTATTATTGAATTGATCAGGTAGAGTAGGTTTGCTCGTAATCTAAATAGTTCTAAGAAATATTTACCTCATTTATTTCCTCTGTAACCGAGTTTATTTAACCCCAAAAGGTTAAAGTTATGTCTTCAATAAGGAAACCAAAGCGGATCATCATTCGAGGAAATGATGAACGAGAATATCCGTTTTTAGTGAAAGGTGGTGAAGATTTACGCCAGGACCAACGGATTGAGCAACTTTTTTCCATCATGAACATCATCCTTTCTCGAGATGCAGCTTGTAGCCAAAGGCACATGCAGCTAAAAACATACCAAGTGATACCCATGACCACCAGGTACAGAGAAAGCGTTGGTGTGTGTGTTATTTTATACAGCTTGTATTGTACCAAAGAGCTTGGAAATTAGTATAACATCACCTGCATGTATTTTTACCTTTATAGACTAGGCTTGATTGAATGGTTAGAGAATACCTGCACATTAAAGGATTTTACTTGCCATGCTATGTCTGAAGATGAAAAGAAAAACTGCCTCAGGTATTGTATGTTTTCGTTTAGCCCCCAACGTTATAATTATTTCCAAACTGTTAATTTCAGCACAACATGTTTGACCATGTTACATACCTTCACATATGGGATTGTCATCCCCATAAACAGAGTAATATTAGGGTTATATAAACGAAATATGTAGTATTACCCAGTAGTTGCTCCCCTATCTCTAAATATTTACATTTTAATATAATACTCAGCTTGGGGGAGGTAATCACGTGGGCCTTACTTACAGAGATAATTATTTATACACTGTCAATTAAAAGTAGATTCATGTATACAGATGTTCTAATGCTCCTTCTTTCACAATAACAGACCACTTGATCACTATAATACTTGGTTGGACAAAAAAGATAAAAATGGAACCCCACTGCAACATATTGAAACGTATATGTAAGTATGATATCTCTCTAATCTTGTTTCTTTTCATATGTGAATCGCAATTCCTTCCAACTTTCACCAGGTCCTGCTTCACACACTCTCTCCTCCCAAGATTCCATCAGAACCTTCAATACCTTACTGTGTTCTGTTCACATAAAGTCGTAACCATCTCATGTACCCTATTATAGACAAATATAGCACTACATAAAAGTGGTGTGATATTAGCAGGTCTATGACATTAGGTCCTAAATGAACATTTTGGTCCTAGCTTAATCTTACTCTGAGCCCCATCATCTTTTAGCACTGCATGTACACTGATGTCTGCAGATGTTTGTTGTTTATAGCAGTATCGCTTTTACCCCTTGTGTTTTTGTTTTCTTTCTTATGTGACAAGTCCACTTGTACATTGTGGGTCAAGGAGTAGATAAGCAGTTATATTTACTTGATGCTGTCTCCCCTTGGTGCAGTTATCTTTCTTCAGCCCCTGGCAATTTCAAAAGATCTATGGACCAATGGGATCTTCTATAGATCTTGTATAGATCTTACCAATAAAGAGCAATAAAGTGTTATTGGCATGTATTACACATTGTATGCGAAGGTGCTTATGTTCCCATTAAACATCTCAAGCAAAGGCTGATGGAAATGCAAAGGATGTGGTGAGCTTTTCATAAATATTCTATATTTATGAAAAACTCTAAACTGGCATTGCGGCTTTGCCCAAGAAGGAAGACAGGAATAACATTACTTTTTATTTTGATTTGCAGAAAAGCTGATCGTTCTAAGACAGTCACATCCTTTAGGGAAAGAGAGGCTCTTGTTCCTGGAGATCTTTTGAGGTAAGTAAAGCTTTGGTATGTTTTAAAGTAGGGATTGGCTGATATTCTGTATTTTCGGCAATATCGGTATCGGCCAATAAAGATACCGATACTGCCGACCAGGACCTCTGGACCCATTTCAAGCCCGGTGGTCCTAGGGGGTCCAGCAAGCTCTTACTTACCTTTCCAGCAGCTCCCCTGTCTAAATCTCGCGAGTCCCACGGCCGTCAGTGTTGCCACGGGTTACAATGGCAACGCTCCGCGCAGCACACAGAGAGAGAGTTAGACAAGGGAAGGTAAGTAAGAGCTTTCTGCGGGCCCCCACTGCACAGTCCATGCCACCGGACCACCAGGGAATGATATATCCCCCCTCTCTGGTCAAGTAAGAAGCAGGGAGGGGGGACTAAAAAAAACTATTAAAACAAATTCAATTTTTTTTTTTTTGAAAGCTTTAAAAATAAAAAGGCCCTCTCCCCTCCCCCCCCATTTTACACACACTACATTCCTACACACACACACTATACAAACACACACACTGCATTCATTTTATACACACACTATACAAACACACACACTGCATTCATTATATACACACACTCTGCATTCATTATATACACACACTCTGCATTCATTATATACACACACTCTGCATTCATTATATACACACACTCTGCATTCATTATATACATACACTCTGCATTCATTATATATACACACACACACTGCGTTCATTATAAACACACTGCACACTCACTGCATTCACTATACACCCTCTGCATTCATAATATACACACACACTACACATTCACTATACACACACACTGCATTCATTATATACACACTACACACCACTGTATTCATTATACACACACACACTCTGCATTCACTATACACACTCTGTATTCATTATACACACACACACTCTGCATTCATTATATACACACTACACAAACACACACACACTGCATCCACTACACACACACACTACACAAACACTGCATTCACTAATCAAATACTCTCACTGCATCCATTACACACACACATATTCTTGAAAACATCAATTCTGACTGGCATGTATATATTGTGCATTTACCTTAGAAAAAAAAATTGCAAACAAATAAAATAAACATGTTTAGTTAAAAAAAGATTTGTGTAGAATTTTTTTTTTTTTTAAATGGTAAATGTACAGAATATCAGTTATCGGCTATCGACCTGAAAGTTCACAGGTTATCGGTATCGGCTCTAAAAAATCAATATCTGTCGATTCCTATTTCAAACTATATATAACAAAAAAAAGGTATTACTCTTAAGAATGGTACTAATTTGTGCCTAATATTCCTGTCCAGCTTTAAAATGATGTGAAAAACTAGATTCTGGTTTGTTTGAGCAACTGCTCTGTATTATCTGCCAGTGTTGCACATTGTTCAAGCTGTGCCCATTAACACTGTACTCGGTTATGCATATTAATGGTATGTTGATGCATTTTCTGTGTCATTTGTGTTTTCTGCAGGAGAGCATTTCTTAAAATGAGCACAACTCCTGAAGCCTTTCTGGCTCTGCGCTCTCATTTTGCCCGCTCCCATGCTTTGCTCTGTCTCAGCCACTGGATCCTCGGTATTGGTGATCGGCATCTGTCAAATTTTATGATCAATATGGAAACTGGAGGGATGATTGGGATAGACTTTGGTCATGCGTTTGGCACAGCAACTCAGGTATCTTGTTTTTTGTTTATTTGATGATACACAACAATATGTGTAAGCCACTAGAGAATCATTACTTTCAAATACCAAACAATAATGTGACCTGAAGAATATTAGTGTAATCCTGCTGATTGTTTTACAGTTCCTGCCTGTGCCAGAATTGATGCCTTTCCGTCTGACTCGCCAGATTGTAAATCTTATGTTGCCAATGAAGGAAACTGGTCTTTTTGATAGTGTCATGATACATGCTTTACGAGCATATCGCACCCATCCTGAACTCCTCATTAATACCATGGATGTGTTTGTAAAGGAACCTTCACTAGACTGGAAGGTAACATGGCTTCTTATTGTTATGCTGCTTTGACTTATTAGCTGGAACACCCTCACCTTTATTCTATGGCAGTAGGTGTGAAATACAGACACAATAATTTAATTTGAATCTTTTTATTAACACCTTTACATCTAGAATTGAGTATAAACGTTCTTACTTTTGTGTACTTTGCAAAACAAAATTTAATCCATCCAGCAACTAGTCACTTCTTTAATGTCTGCCAGTGTGCTAAAAATTTCAGCCCACCCTCTCCTTCCAAACAGTAAAGGAAGCTTCAATGGATCCTGCCATTCTTACAGAGAGAGGCAGGTGGGAGGAGTGAATGGGCTCTACCATTTTACTGTTAGCATTAGTATTGCAGAGAGTAATAAAGATTGCACAGCACTTTTTAAATATCTTTATTTTAGAAATGTATAATTTAACTGTTATCTGTATGCTGGCATTATGCTTGATATTCAGGGTTATTACAAATATACATATGCAAACCTTTTTACTTATTGATTTTTGTCATATCTACAATAGGTGAGACAAGTTCTATTTTTGCTTTCATACTAAAGCTAAAGGACACTGTAAACTGTTTAAAGCTTTTCATTCCCCAAGGGTTTCTATAAAGAATGAACAAATAAATAAAATGGTGTAAATTTACATAATTTAACCATTTTTGTTTTTAGTTTGCTGTTTTAGTATATGGTTATGTGCGAGCAATTTATCTCTTCTTTCAAATAAATGTTATGCTAATACTTTTTTAAACACAACAGGATTGGTATTGAAGGGGTTAAATGAGCAGTTTTGGGGGGGGGGGGGGGGGGGAGGCGGGTCGCATGTCTGCTGAGCTCCTGCCAGTTTTTACCTATTCTGCCCTAATTAAGGGCAAACAAGAATAATTTCTTGACAAAAAGCTACCAGAAGTAACACAGCGACCTGCTGCGTGACCGGAGGGGCTCCGGTCTGGATACTGTGAAGCCCTGCCGGAGGATAGTGCACCCGGAGCTTGCGGCCTGCTGATGCGAGGGGTGGGATGGACGGCCGCCGCCCTTACCTACTTATCGACTGTCTGGTGTAGCTCCGAGATGGACTGTCTCGCCGGCCCCGTTTCCCCCCCCTTTGGACCGGTGGGGGTTATCCCAGTCCCCACCAAGGTGCGGATCCGCTCACCCAAGCAGGAAATGGCAGTTCCCGTTAAGCTGACTCCGGGCGACACTAAGATGGCCGCCGGCGGGATGCCTAAAGGCTCCCAAGCCTTCACAAAGTGGGCCTCACAGGAGGAGCGGAGGAATAAGCTCTCTGACCACATATGGCTACAACTCTGGTCTCGGACCCAACGACGAAAGGAGAAGCCCGCAGCGGCAGCAGCAACGCCCCAGCCTGGCCCCCTAAGACCCGCCAGGCGCAACTCTGATGCGGCCGTGATGCCCATGAAGCAAAGACAAACACCTCGGAGGACGCTTAGAAGCAGCCAGCACTGCCCTGCTACGGAACACTACCCACCCAGGCCAAGGTCCACAACGGGACAACTCCCTGCAGGCAATCAACATCCAAAAGCGGTCCACAGCTACCTCTAGGAGGAGAAGCAGTCTGTCAGATGACCACGAAGCAAAGCCCTGACTGAGCACAAAATGGGACATGGGAGTCTGGGGCGCTGGACTTTACTACAGCAGGGGCAGGTGGGGTGCGAAACTGCGAGGCCTGAGCTCTTATTTTAGTCGACACAGCGCAATATGTGAAACGGGCATAGGTTAAAAATGTGATACCTTACATGTATAGCTCCCGTAACCACGTTTCTCATTTGTCTTGGGGCAAATAATATTCTTTAGCTTAAAGCACCAGCGCCAGGTGGTACTTACACTAATCTAGTAAAGCTTGATGATAGCACTTATACACAGTTCAACACTAGCCTGTAACCCAGCATTAGAATCTCTGACTAAGCTTGTCTCTAGCATAACTATATACTTATAGCCAAAGCTACACTGTTGAACCTGCTTATGTTATTGTATTATTATAAAATTGTGCCTGATAAACAAATGCCCCGCATGTTAAGCGTGGGAAATGCTTGAGGAATGCTTTTGGGGCACTTCGAGTCTGCATGTACCAATTCTATGCACTGCAAAAAAAAAAGGAGCAGTTTGGGTTCAGACTGACTCGTTATTTCATAATGATCATATTTATTAAGACAAAGGCCCATTAATCTTTTTTCTTTTCTTTTCTAAATATCTGTTCTTGTTGGCTTTTATTCAAATTAGCAGCTAAACTACTGCTCGTCTTGTGCATTCCATCATCATTTGGAGTCACCTGTTTCTAATTCATTAAAATGTCTTAACTATTCTGATCTGTTGGCATAGGCCATGTTACACCTTTGTGTATTTAAATGTATCATAGAAACATAGAATGTGACGGCAGATAAGAACCATTCAGCCCATCTAGTCTGCCCAATATTTCGAAAAACTTTTAATTAGTCCCTGGCCTTATCTTATAGTTAGGATAGCATTATGCTTAAACTCCTTCACTGTGTTAACCTCTACCACTTCAGCTGGAAGGCTATTCCATGCATCCACTACCCTCTCAGTAAAGTAATACTTCCTGATATTATTTTTAAACCTTTGCCACTCTAATTTAAGACTATGTCCTCTTGTTGTGGTAGCTTTTCTTTTTTTAAATATAGTCTCCTCCTTTACTGTGTTGATTCCCTTTATGTATTTAAATGTTTCTATCATATCCTCCCTGTCTCGTTTGTATTCGGTTTGGGTGGGTTGCATTTGCAGCTGCTCTGACCATTTTAGACAGTTAATCTGTGCATGGAGGAAGAAAAAAATATATATATATTATACACACTTACTGGCAATTTCACCAAAATAGTGCACAAACTGAATCTATATCGCTCTACTATGAGTTGTGCTTCGGTCAGCTTTTTGGCGAAAGATATGTTTTTTTTGTCATATTTGGTGCTGTGTAGCAGGAGCTTCTTTTGCCTGCGACCGTCCAGCTCGGCGGTCCGGCCCCGCCCCCCATAAATAGACATTTTAAAAGGAAGCACAACTCATAGTAGAGCGATATAGATTCAGTTTGTGCACTATTTTGGTGAAATTGCCAGTAAGTGTGTATAATATATATATATTTTTTTCTTCCTCCATGCACAGATTAACTGTCTAAAATGGTCAGAGCAGCTGCAAATGCAACCCACCCAAAGCAGAAGGCCTGCTGGAGCCAGGGAGAGGCTGGCTTATCAAGCTGCAGTTCCCTGGAGGAGAAAACTTTGATGTCCCAACTGGGGCCTTCTCCGGCGGTGGGTGGGGCCGCCGCACCACCATCCTGCCACACAGCGCCCAGCCTGGGGCTCGAACCTGGGCGGACCCGGCCCTGTCCCCCCCCCCACTATGGACCGGGGGGGTGATCCCTGTCCTCACCCGGAGGCATGGCAGCCGGAGCACAAAGGCGCCACCGTCAAACTCGAGGGCCCATAACATAAGATGGCGGCTGCCACGTGCACTGAAGTCAGCAGAAGGGAACGCATAACAGCAGAGCTCAGAACACCCAGTGAAACAGACAGGCACGGGCCCAGGGAGTCAGAGGAGTTGGCGGCTCCACTTCATCGCAGCTCACCAAGCGATTTCCTACCTGTACAAGCAACGAGCCACGAGAAAGGCGAGCAGCAGCGGAGGCCTACCGGACCCAAAGCAGCGGATGCACCAGTATGCCGGGACTCCGCTCCACACTCACAACCATGCCGCCGAGCGAAGAGGGCCACACAGTGACACGTCAGAATATGCAACATCCAATGTTAATCTCGGAGAACACTTTCCTCCCGATTCCCAACAGAGGCAAGCTCAAGAGATGCACCAGGAGAGACATCGCTAGAACCTCAGCCTAAAAGGACACTAACACCGGGTCACGCCGACATGATGGAGCAGGCTTTGTCCGACCATATGTCCACTACCACCCACGAAGCATCGGACCCACCATGCCGACGGTTCCTGAAGTGTGTGCAGACTTACGAACTTTTGATCAGCCAGGGTGATATTATACCTGTAGATTGCTGCCTGGCCTTAACATGTTTAAGTTTATATACTGAGCCTTTGAATATAGCTTACCGCATAAATCTTTTTCATTTTAACACATAAAATTGCTAGCATTAATGGCACCCTAAAAATGCAGAAATCGTTAACCAACCTTCACTCATGCATAACTTGCAACAGAAAAGTTTTAATCCATAGTGTTAATTATGTGTTCCCCCACTCTGCCTGTACTTGTAACATGTGTCCTGCCTTCTCGGGTGAGCAACCTGGGAGAATGACCTAGCTACTTTCACTAGCATCGAGCTATACTTGTTATTAACCCTTGTTAGCCTAAAGAATGACCTAAATCACTAAGCATGCTTATATATATGAAAAGATCAAACTCTACATATCATAGCTTAGTATGACAATCAACTGTTACGTACATTGAATACCACTACTGAAGCATTTCTTGTATTACTAATGTACCTATCTTGCTATAACCAAAAAAAAAAAAAAAAAGTGCAGCATCTCTTGACTTCCTATGCTTATACTGTTTCCTGTGAAATATTGTAATGTAAAAGTCTTTGTTCATGCCTGAAATTAACTCTGCACTCCTAAAATAAAGAATTATAAAAAAAAGTCTATTTATTCCATATTTTAGTATTATACGACATATAACAGTAGCTTAACACTTGTCCATTCTCAGAATCTGGAGCAAAACCAAAAGAAAAAAGGAGGTCAGTGGACTAAGGAGGTTGATATTCGTGAGGTTAACTGGTATCCTCTGCAGAAGATTAACTTTGCAAGACGAAAGCTGACTGGTGCAAATCCAGCTACAATAACATGGTAAGTATAACTGTAAAGACCCTTAATATTCCCCATGTTGTCTTGTAATTTTTTCAAAGTTTTGGCTTATTATTTTGACAATGCTTTACATTTTCTTTTATTGACAAGTTTACCATCCATTATAGCTTTTATTATACATATATTTTATTCATTACGGCTAGTATTGCTGCTGGACCCATTC
This sequence comes from Pelobates fuscus, assembly GCF_036172605.1. Lineage (NCBI taxonomy): Eukaryota > Metazoa > Chordata > Amphibia > Anura > Pelobatidae > Pelobates > Pelobates fuscus. The sequence continues at coordinate 99,871,752 of NC_086320.1, forward strand.
TAGATTGTAAGGGGGCAACCTGGTTTTGAGTGCAATAGTCAAGAAAAGAGAGATGTTTTTAAGATGGATAGCAACGGGCTGCGAGGCGATAAAGAAAGGTTAGGGTAAAAAATGATACCAAGGCAGCATGTGGAGTAGAGCTGATATTGGTGCCATTAATATGAAGGAGGAAAAATTTTGAGTGATTTAGTTTCAGAAAAAAAATGCAAGTGTGTTGTAGATGATAAAACTAAGGGTGCTACCCGCAATATTATTGGCAAAGTTGGTTTACTGCATGAGACTAAAGAAAAATGTCACAGAGAAGAATCTAGAGGCTGGTGGGATGGATGGGGATGGCTGGTTTGTTGGAGTCAACAAGAATGAGAGGAAGTAAAGGGATCCAGGTAGGGATATTTTACAGCAAGGGTGCCCAAAAGGTAGACCCCAGACGTTGTAGAACTACAACTCCGAAGTTGTAGTTTTAAAACATCTGGGGATCTACCTTTTGGGCACCTCTGTTTTACAAGAAGAGGCCAGAATGTCAAAGTGGGCAGTAGATAAGAGTTTAAAGGGACACTCCAGGCACCCAGACCACTTCTGCTCATTGGAGTGGTCTGAGTGGCAACTCCCACTACTCCTAACCCTGCAACTGTAATTATTGCAGTTTTTATAAACTACAATAATTACCTTGCAGGGTTAACTCCACCTCTAGTGGCTGTCTACTAGACAGCCACTAGAGGTCACTTCCTGGATTATAGCAAGGATTTTCCTTGCTAGAGCGTCGCTGGACGTCCTCACGCTGTGTGAGGACCTTCAGCGTCGCTCATTTCCCCATAGGAAAGCATTGAAATTCGTTTTCAATGCTTTCCTATGGGGAGCGCTAATGCGCATTGCCGCGTATGCGCATTAGGTCTCCTCGGCTGGTGGGAGGGATCAGTCTCACCCGCCGGCGGACGGAATCAGAGGGAGGAGCGGCACGGAGGAGACAGGGACGAGGGACATGTCGCTGCCTCAGGTAAGTGACTGAAGGGGTTTTCACCCCTTTAGTAACTGGGGATTGGGGGGTGACGGATTGTTTTCCTGGCACTGGAGATTCCCTTTAATAGGCAGATGGTATAGGGCAAAAAACTGGGTGAAAGATGCCGTGCTATGAAAGTAAAATGATCCTCTTTATACAGCCAGGGAGTATGTAAGGGCTGAAACCCACTCCAATTTAGTGAAACAGGGAGAAGCCATGTTTCTAGGATTGCAAGGATAGGAAAGATAGAGTAGTTTATGTTAAGAGTCAGAATCAGAGTCCCCGGGATTGTAGGCATATGCTAGAAAGAAAGCAAACCTTAATGTGTATGTATCGGTGTTTCAGTGATGAACTGCGCCTTGGACATGAATCTTCTAAGGCCTTCAAGGGATTCATAGATGTTGCAAAAGGCTACAAAGAGCACAATATAAGAGCAACAAAGGATTCTGATGGACTTTCAGAGGAGGAGCAGGTTCAGTGCCTTATAGATCAAGCCACGGACCCCAACATTCTCGGCAGAGTGTGGAAAGGGTGGGAACCCTGGATCTAAAGAATCTAACCAAGTGGGCTTCAATCTGTAGAAAATATACAGTATATATTGCACTAATATTTTTAAGAACTAAAAGTAGCTTATTTGACAGTACTATTCACAAACTGCATAGCTGTGCACTTAGAATACACTAGGTGTATTAATACAAACCCTGTTTAATATTGAACTTGCACTATGACACAAAGAAATAGTTCTAAATAATGTTATATTGTTTTTAATGTCTAATATTTGTGCTAGTGTTAATATGACCGGGTACCTTCTGTTATATAGACGCTGTACAATATAATCATAGTATCTACATGCTGCTTTGTATTGTGAGTACACACCGATGAAAGCCTTTGGAATATTGAAGATTATCCAATAAACGATGAACTAGAAATCTTGTTGTAAAATGAAACCTAAAGTTGTTGAGCAGGTAAAACTCAAATTCAGCAGGACTGTTCTAGCTTAAATGTCACTATTTGGTTTTCAGTTCGCTGCAACTGGCTAGGTAGTGAATACATTCCTTGACATAATAGCACTAGCTAAAATCTTTCCTAGCTCTATCATGAAAATATAACATTTATTAATTTCCCCTTTTTGCATTAAATTATGCCTATCCGGCTTCTATCGTTTTTCTCATTTGTATGTCTTCTGTTTACAGTAAAATGATTGCATGCTATTTTATAGGAGTTTCCAATAAAGATGATTCAGACTGATTTCTGTGTAAAATGCTTTTTAAGACCAATCTTCTCTAAGCAGACAAAATTATTTTCCATGTTGTAGGTTTAAAGTGTCTTTGTGACATCTAAAAAATATAATTATGTATAGAAATTCACACAGGTGTATTGAGCTCTATCTTGGAAACGAGTGCATTCTTCGATCACTGTTGTTTTTTTTGTTTTTTTTACCTATTTCTGTCAAAAACAATGAAGATTAAGTATTCAAATGGTCTGTTCTAAAATGCTTTGAAAAGGATGTAATTACCACTGGTTTCTATCGCAAATAAATAATTATTATTAGTATTTTATTATTTATATAGCGCCATCACATTCCATAGCGCTGTACAATGGGTGGACTAACAGACATGTGATTGTAACCAGACAATTGGACGTACAGGAACAGAGAGGTGGAGGGCCCTGCTCAATGAGCTTACATTCTAGAGGGAGATGGGTATAGACACACAAAAGGTAAAAGTAGGGGTGTGAAGTAGGTTGTTAGAAAAATATTAATTGAGGGCTTAGTAGATCATTTTTGACAGTTGCAGGAGAGGAGTCATGGGGGATGGGGGATAAAAACCTGCTAACAGTTTAATTGATATGCTTTTTTGAAGAAGTGAGTTTTCAATGATTTTTTGAATGAGTGGAGACTGGGTGAAAGTCTTACAGGGAAGGGAGTTCCACAGAGGTGGTGTAGCCCTGGAGAAATCTTGGAGGCGAGCATTAGAGGTGGGGGTACGGACAGAGGATATACGTAGGTCTTTGGCAGAGCGCAGGGGCCTCGACAGGACATACTTGTGTATTAGGGAGGATAGGTAGGTTGGAGCAGCATTATGTAGGGACTTGTAAGCAAGCACCAGAATTTTAAATTAAGCCTTATATCTAACTGGAAGCCTATGCAGGGACTGACAGAGCGGGGAGGCGTGGGAGGTGCGAGCGGACAGGAAAATTACCCTCGCCACCGCATTCATTATAGATTGCATCGGTGCAATCTGGGAACTAGTAAGACCACTGTGAAGGGTATTGCAGTAGTCAAGGCGAGAGAGAACAAGAGCATGGACCAGCACCTTAGCCGCATCCAGGGTTAAATAGGGCGAATGCGCGCTATGTTTTTGAGATGGAAGCGACAGGATTTGATAATTGATTGGACATGAGGGGTAAAGGAGAGGTTGGAGTAAAAAAGCACACCCAGGCAGTGAGCCTTCGCAGTAGAGTTGATGGTAGCACCGTTGACTTGGGAGACCAACACGGGAGTAGTAACACTTGAGGGAGGAAAGACCAGAAGTTCTGTTTTGGACAGGTTGAGTTTAAGGAAGTGAGCAGCCATCCAGTTGGAAATCGAAGAGAGGCAATCAGAGACACGAGTCAAGATGGGTGGAGAGAGATCATGAGAGGAGAGGTAGATTTGCGTGACATCCGCATAGAAATGATAACGGAAGCCAAAGGAGCTGATGAGATTACCAAGGGAGGCAGTATAGATTGAGAACAGTAGGGGACCAAGGACAGAACCTTCGGGGACGTCGACAGAGAGTGGTTGGGGGGAAAGGCAGAGTCAAAGAAAGAAACACTGAAAGAGCGCTGGGAGAGGTAGGAGGAGCACCAGGAGAGAGCAGTATCCCGTAGACCAAAATTACGGAGAATGTCTGTGGTTTTGAAAAGTTTTAGCATGCCAAGTAAATCACTGTTTAGTAGTTCTTTCCAAACCATTATTATTAATAATAATAATAATAATATTATTATTTATAGACCGCCAACACGTTTGGCAGCGCTGTACAATGGGTGGCCTAACAGACACGTATTTGTAACCAGACAAGTTTGACGCACAGGAACAGAGGGAGGAACAGAGGTATTGAGGGCCCTGCTCAATGAGCTTACATGCTAGAGGAAGTGGGGTATAGTGACACAAAATGCAAGGGTAGGGTAAAAGGGTAGGTTGGCTAGGATAGAATTCATTGAGGGCTTAGTGTTTTGTTTTGATGACATTTGCAGGAGAGGAATCTGAGTGTGGGGAAGGAAAGCTGTTCACAGTCTAATTGATATGCTTTCCTAAAGAAGTACGTTTTCAAAGATTTTTTGAAGGAGTGGAGATTGGGTGAGAGTCTAACAGAGATGGGAAGGGCGTTCCATAGGAACGGTGCAACCCTAGAGAAGTCTTTAAGGTGAGCATCAGAGGTAGGAGTACGAACAGAGGTTAGGCGTAAGTCTGCGGCAGAGCATAGGGGCCTAGATGGGACATATTTGTGTATTAAGGAGGATAAGTAGGTGGGAGCAGCATTGTTTAGAGATTTGTAAGCAAGTGTCAGGATCTTAAATTGAGCCCTATATCTTATGGGAAGCCAATGGAGGGACTGACAAAGGAGGGAGGCGTGGGCAGACAGGAAGATGAGCCTCGCTGCTGCATTCCTTATAGACTATAACAGGGCAAGTTGGGAACACGTAAGACCACTGAGAAGCAGATTACAGTAGTCAAGGCGAGAGAGGACAGCAGCATGGACAAGCACCTTTGCCGTATCAGGGGTTAAATAGGGTTGGATGAGCGCAATGTTTTTGTGAAGGAAGCGGCAGCATTTGGCGATTGATTGGACATGAGGGGTGAAGGAGTCGGCGTCAAAGAGAACACCTAGGCAGCGAGCTTTAGAGGTTGAGAGGATGGTAACGCAATTGACTTGGAGATACACCGACAAGGGAGTAGCAAACCCTTGAGGGAGGAAAGACCAGAACTTCCGTTTTAAACAGGTTCAGTTTAAGGAAGTGACCAGCCATCCAGTTTGAAATAGCTGAGGGGCAGTCAGAGACACGAGTCAAGAGGGGTGGTGAGAAATCAGGGGAGGACAGATACATTTGCATGTCATCCGCATAGAAATGATACTGGTAGCTGAAGGAGCTGATTAGTTTACCAAGGAAGGCTATGTAGATTGATAATAGGGTACCAAGGACAGACCCTTAGGGAACACCAACAGAAAGGGATTGTGGAGAAGAGGCAGAGCCAGAGAAAGAAACACTGAATGAGCACTGGGAGAGGTAGGAAGAGCACCAGGAGAGTGTGGTATCTTGTAGACCGAGATTACGGAGGATGAGAAAAAACAGTGTCAAAAGCAGCAGAAAGGTCGAGGAGAATGAGGAAAGGAAAACACCTAAAACACACTACTTTACAGAAGTCTATTAGCTCTCCCCTTAGCTACTTACCTCCCATCTTTTGTGATCCCTCCTCCAAACACACACACACTCACCCACCCCTCAGGTACATTCAGATCACCTAATTCCATAATAATAAATTTCTCCTTCCTCTTTTTACACTATAAGCTCATTTGGGTAAGGTCCTCCTCACCTACTTGTCCATGTTAATTGTTTTGTTAGAATTTAGTGTTTGTCTTGTTTACCTATTGCAGAGTGTTGCGGAATATGTTGGAGCTGTATAAATAATGGTATATCAATATCCTAATGCACTGAGTATAAATCTGCACTGAGCACAACTACGCATGCCTCTAGTGGGCCATAAATGAGATGAAGCGATGATGGTGTCTATAGTGTCCCTAAAAAAAATAAAAATCTATAATTTGCTAACTAGGCTCTCTGTTGCTAAATAGGTGGTTGGTGCGTGTTATAGAAAGGTTTGGTGTGAGGTTACTTAATGTGTCAATGTTACCCTTCAGGAGTGTGCTTACATTAACGGTTATGTTGAATAAGTGTCTGCACCCAAAGCCCTTACCGACTCTTGCTGTAGGAACAAAGCAGAACTTTCAGTTGTGTGTTATCCATACAAACCCAACTTTGGATGGCACGGGAATCATGTGCACTTGAAACTTTAAGGTTTTTTAAATATCTTTACAACATGGTCTTCCAGACAGGCTTGTCCCACAGACATAAGACTCCATGATGGGATCAACATATCAAACAACAAAATGCAAAATGTGGTCGGACTCAGAGATAGCTTGAGACTAACCACATATCTGGAAATATCTATAGCGGTAGTGTGTGATATAACAGTCCTGGCTGACAAAGCTGTAGGTGTCACTGTGAACCACTGAAGGTGTCACTATAGACCCATAAACAGAAAAAGTAATAATAATGCTGCTAAACAAATAAAGTATATACAAGTGATACTAGAATTCCATGCCCGTCAAAAAAGGGGGTATATATAGGTAGGGATATAATTATGCCATATGTTATCAAATCTCAACCCTAATTATCAGCTTTATTATAATGCACTATAAGGAAATGCGAATTAAATACCTAAGTCCCTACCATAGATACCTCTTAAAAAATGTCAATAATCAGTACATAGGTGAAAAAGGCTCCAAATAGAGCTAGTAAAGATGTAGAGGGAGGTAGAGGATGATATAAAGTGTTAATAAGTCAAATTCCGACTGCTAATTTAAATTAAGAAGCCTCTCTCCCTGTTAATCTAACTAGACAGGCATAGAAAAGAAAGGAAATAGAAAGTAAATTTAGGTGATCATCATGGTGCTAAAACCACCAGTGCCCAGTGCTCATATACATGATATGAGAGGAAAAACGCCCAACGTACGTGTCGGTGCTAAAGAGGAGCACCTTCGTCAGGGGCCAACATTAGACTGTTAAGGAGTCTCTTATATATGCTATATGCCAGGATACATGAGTACCTTAGACCAATAGGAGCTGGGGGAGTGTGGTGCCAGCTGTACTGCATTTCTCTGAATGGGTTCTGTCATTACATCAGTGTAAACCACGAGATGTACATGGAGGCGGGGCTTGATGTCGGTCAAGTGACCCGGCATATCGCAAGTCACGTGGTTTGACCAGCCCCACGTGATGTGGGCTGGACCAGTAAAAAAGCTTATATGCCCGTTTTGCATACTTTGTAAGTGTAACCTGCTCATCAAAATTAAATGGGCGGGTACACGCCCGAGCAGGCAAAGCCACTATGTATGCAGGGGGAAGGAGCTTAGTGCCGGTCACGTGACTCGGCGTGTCACGAGTCACGTGATCAATCCGGCCATACGTCATAGAGGCTGGACCCGGTATGCAAAGGATCTTCAATGACGTGGCGGTAGACCCCGCCCATCGAAAACCGGTGGGCGGGCACATGACGAAATAGGCTGATAACTGGAAATGAATTGTAAAGATGAAAATCCAGTATAGGGTTTTCAGCAGCATAAGCTCCCATATATAGATGCCTGTAAGCTTTGTGTATCAATCCTAATGCATCCCCAATGACATACATCACACTGTGTATGGTGTATATCGCATGCCCCCAGCAGCATTGTCTCAGGAATATTAATATATTGCTGATGTGTCACAGAATATCATTCAAGTAGTATGTACCAGGATACGGATTATATATAGAAGGTTTAAATCAATATTGTATATGTGTGTGTATATGATGATCCAGGAGATGGCCTTTAAGGGAGATAATTTAAGGTGTTATATCCACTCACAAAGGCTACCAATTAATATGGATCATAGTCACTAATCCAATATGATCCTATATATTCAGGACACACTCCTGTAAACCGATTATACTGTATATATATATACATACTCACTAGAATATGTATAAAGATGAAGTACAGTAAGAGGGTGGTCCGATATGTCAGAACCTGATCATCTTAATTCTCCATTCATATGGTCATATAGAAGGTATTCATGTAACAAAAATAGATAAAGAACAAATAAAAAAGATGAAAAAATTAAAAAGAATGTATATATATATATCTACACTAAACACTACACACGCTATATTACAAAATTTACAAGTGTATCAGGCATAATAAGCTTATTTACGAAGAATAAATAGATATGTCTCGCATATATATTACGAATATGCAAGGGACATGCACAGGTGCAGAGACAATGTATCCAGCCCGGTTCAATTATTCTTCAATGAAGGGTGTATACGAGAACCCCTCATTAAGACGGTGACAATGTTTTGAGCTTATAAATCCAGAAGCTCTCTCTTTGAAGTAATCTTTTGTCTAGATCTCCCCTTCTTGGTCCAAGAGTGACACTTTCAATGCCACAAAATCTTATCCCTTCAGATGATCCCCCATGGTGTAGTTTCAAATGTTTTGAAACTGGGGTATCGATTTGTCTTTTAGGGCTAATTGAGGTCACATGTTCCCTTATTCTCCGTTTAAACATACGGGAAGTTTTTCCCACGTATAGTTTATTGCATGAACAGGAGAGTAGGTATACAAGACCCTTAGATTGGCAATTAAAAAAGTGGCGAACTTTAAATTCCTGTGTCCCTGAGGAGTCTGGAAAGTTTTTAGAGGGGCGGCGTATAAACTTGCACGCCTTACATTTTTCACATTGGTATGTGCCTAGGACTGGAGACTTTAACCATGAAGTTTTCTGAATTCTAGTTTTGAGGTGACTCGGGACTAAGATGTCCCTGATATTCCGTCCCCTTCTTGCTGTCACAGACCCCTTAGGTGTAATCACCTTGTGTAGGTGTGGGTCTTGGTGCAGTAGGGGCCAGAACCTATCAAGGATACTCATAATTTGATGCCAGCCCGCATCGAAGTTCCCTATACATCTGATAGTCTCCTGATTTGACTCTACGTTTTTTTCAACTAAGAGGTCTTTACGGTCTACCAACAGCGCGCCTTTATATGCAGATTTTAAGCATCTGTTTGGGTATCCTTTTTGTTTAAACTGGGATTGTAAAGCTATCTATGGTAGAGCAGTTGCGTCTTAGGCGCAAATACTGCCCGATTGGAATACCTTTTTTAAGGGAGGGTGGATGATGACTTGTCCACCCCAGTAGGCTGTTGGTTGCCGTAGGTTTCCGAAAGAGGGTAGATGTAAGCACCCCCTTGTCTGACAGGGAGATAGTTAGGTCAAGGAAATTAATTTGGTTACCGCCGATTTCACTCGTCAGTCTCAGATTGATGGTGTTAGAGTTTAGGATGTTAACAAACTCTAGAAAGAGGTCAGAGGTGTCTGTCCAAATGATCATTGCATCATCAATGTATCGTTTCCATATTTTTATATATCTTGTATATTTTTCCATGTGTTCATTAAACACCATTGTGCTCTCCCACCACCCCAGGTGGAGGTTGGCGTATGAGGGGGCACAAGCCGTCCCCATAGCTGTTCCTCTCACCTGGTGGTAGTATTTTCCCTGGAAGATGAAATGGTTATGTGTTAAAATGAACTGCATCAAATCTTGGACAAATTCATTGTGTCGTAATGAAACCAATGGTTTGCTATCCAATATTGCTCTAAGATGTCTTAATCCCACCTCGTGTGGTATTGAGCTGTAGAGGCTCTCCACATCGAGGCTACGTAAGATAGCATGGCCATTGATTTGAATTCCTTCAATGATGTTTAGTGTGTGCTTGGTGTCTCTTAAATGTGAAGGGAGTTCAAAAACCAATTTTCTTAGTATCTGATCCACATATAGGCTTATATTTTGGGTCAGATTCCCTCTGCCAGAGACTATTGGCCGTCCATTTAATATTGGTTGTTGTTTATGTACCTTCGGGAGTGCGTAAAATGTGGCAGTAACCGGATTTTTGACAAACATAAAATTATATTCGTCCTTAGATATAAGAAATAATGACAGTGCCGAATCCAAAATTGTTTTTAATTCAGCTAGGTATTTCTGTGTAGGATCACCTTTCAATATTTCATATGTATCACTGTCACTGATTAGTCTGTATACCATTGAGACATAGTCTGATTTGTTTAGGATGACAGTATTGCCTCCCTTATCAGAAGGTTTAAAGATCACCTCATCCATTCCCTTAAGTTTACTTAGTGCGATGTTTTCTTGTGGGGAGATGTTACTGTTGGGTTGATTTGGGAGGTCTTTCAAATTGATTTTATCAATTTCTTTGCATGTTAACTCCACAAATAGGTCTATATACTTAAAGTCAACTAGATGTGGAGTAAACAGGCTTTTCTTTTTCAAATGTGTGAATGGGGGTTGTTTTTGTACAGAATCATCATTGCATATGAGGAGATCCACTAGAATATCCAGTGCACCTATATCAGAGGCTTGCAGCCCTAAGTCTTTTGCCCTTTTTTCGTCTTTAATGCGATGAAATTTGTGTAGGGCCAACTTCCTCGCAAAGAGGTGAATGTCCTTTGTCCAATTAAACTTGTCAAAGTTAGAGACTGGGACAAAGGACATACCCCACCTCAAGACTTGTATTTCAGTTTTAGTGGGAGTGTAAGAGGACAGGTTAATGATTTGGTTGTTATCTGGGGTCTTATTTAGTATCTTTTCCTTCTGAACTGTTGGGGTGATCTGCCTCTGTTCCTTGTCCGTGGGGCTATGCTTTCCTCCATACTGGGTTGCCCTAAAAAAAGATACCCCACCTTTTTTCAATATGCTTCTGGTGTTGCGTTCAAATGGAACCGACATGCCCCCTTTAGAGGAGGATTCAGAATCTGAACCACTCGTCTCGTATTCTGATGTTGATATTGGTTCAGAATAAGCTTCGTAAATAAGCTTATTATGCCTGATACACTTGTAAATTTTGTAATATAGCGTGTGTAGTGTTTAGTGTAGATATATATATATACATTCTTTTTAATTTTTTCATCTTTTTTATTTGTTCTTTATCTATTTTTGTTACATGAATACCTTCTATATGACCATATGAATGGAGAATTAAGATGATCAGGTTCTGACATATCGGACCACCCTCTTACTGTACTTCATCTTTATACATATTCTAGTGAGTATGTATATATATATACAGTATAATCGGTTTACAGGAGTGTGTCCTGAATATATAGGATCATATTGGATTAGTGACTATGATCCATATTAATTGGTAGCCTTTGTGAGTGGATATAACACCTTAAATTATCTCCCTTAAAGGCCATCTCCTGGATCATCATATACACACACATATACAATATTGATTTAAACCTTCTATATATAATCCGTATCCTGGTACATACTACTTGAATGATATTCTGTGACACATCAGCAATATATTAATATTCCTGAGACAATGCTGCTGGGGGCATGCGATATACACCATACACAGTGTGATGTATGTCATTGGGGATGCATTAGGATTGATACACAAAGCTTACAGGCATCTATATATGGGAGCTTATGCTGCTGAAAACCCTATACTGGATTTTCATCTTTACAATTCATTTCCAGTTATCAGCCTATTTCGTCATGTGCCCGCCCACCGGTTTTCGATGGGCGGGGTCTACCGCCACGTCATTGAAGATCCTTTGCATACCGGGTCCAGCCTCTATGACGTATGGCCGGATTGATCACGTGACTCGTGACACGCCGAGTCACGTGACCGGCACTAAGCTCCTTCCCCCTGCATACATAGTGGCTTTGCCTGCTCGGGCGTGTACCCGCCCATTTAATTTTGATGAGCAGGTTACACTTACAAAGTATGCAAAACGGGCATATAAGCTTTTTTACTGGTCCAGCCCACATCACGTGGGGCTGGTCAAACCACGTGACTTGCGATATGCCGGGTCACTTGACCGACATCAAGCCCCGCCTCCATGTACATCTCGTGGTTTACACTGATGTAATGACAGAACCCATTCAGAGAAATGCAGTACAGCTGGCACCACACTCCCCCAGCTCCTATTGGTCTAAGGTACTCATGTATCCTGGCATATAGCATATATAAGAGACTCCTTAACAGTCTAATGTTGGCCCCTGACGAAGGTGCTCCTCTTTAGCACCGACACGTACGTTGGGCGTTTTTCCTCTCATATCATGTATATGAGCGCTGGGCACTGGTGGTTTTAGCACCATGATGATCACCTAAATTTACTTTCTATTTCCTTTCTTTTCTATGCCTGTCTAGTTAGATTAACAGGGAGAGAGGCTTCTTAATTTAAATTAGCAGTCGGAATTTGACTTATTAACACTTTATATCATCCTCTACCTCCCTCTACATCTTTACTAGCTCTATTTGGAGCCTTTTTCACCTATGTACTGATTATTGACATTTTTTAAGAGGTATCTATGGTAGGGACTTAGGTATTTAATTCGCATTTCCTTATAGTGCATTATAATAAAGCTGATAATTAGGGTTGAGATTTGATAACCTATGGCATAATTATATCCCTACCTATATATACCCCCTTTTTTGACGGGCATGGAATTCTAGTATCACTTGTATATACTTTATTTGTTTAGCAGCATTATTATTACTTTTTCTGTTTATGGGTCTATAGTGACACCTTCAGTGGTTCACAGTGACACCTACAGCTTTGTCAGCCAGGACTGTTATATCACACACTACCGCTATAGATATTTCCAGATATGTGGTTAGTCTCAAGCTATCTCTGAGTCCGACCACATTTTGCATTTTGTTGTTTGTTTTTTTGTACATTTGGGGTTAAGCCCCTTCCTGAGACATCTGGAGTCTCAAATTGGTACATCAGTCTCTGAGTGGCATCTGTCACTATCCCCTTGGGCAACCTTGGGGCAGTCTGTACAGGTGTACACGCAGAGACATTGAACTTTGTGTTCTTTGCCTTTTTTTGGGATCAACATATTCATGATTTCTTCACCGATGGGATAACTTAGGACGCTGAGTGGGCGGAGCGTCTAGATTGCGCGCCAGTGAAGGCGAGTACTCTCATCCACACGCCGATACTACATCCGAAACCGAACAAATGCAGTAGCTGACACCGGAGCTGTGCTAGACAGAACACAACCATCCAGCGGATGCAACATGTGGGAGTCATCTTCTCACTGCACCCATTGTGGCCATTGCCAGAATTAATTAGAAGAACAGATATGTTCACGTGGGGGATAGCAGGGAGTCTGTGGGGCATTTGGATAAAAACAAGATTAATAAGGTTACATGCCGTCTATCTACTGCTTTTAAAAACATGCTATTGTTCTTTTCTTGCATGTTTAATGTCTGCAATTTATAGAAAACTTCCCGATTACGGATTACTAATAGAGGGTTAAAATTGGACAAATAGTCTCTCTGGTTGTCATATAAAAAAACTACGTATTTATTCTCTGTACAATTTTCTAAGTATTTCTGTTTTAAGCTGATTTGAATTTAATCACTACGGGTCAAAATTCACCAAGGAAAGCGAATAAGCGAATCTGGAAAGATAATTATCCATTGAAATTTTTGAATAAGTGTATGGGAAACACTCAATTCTGGCTAATAGGGAGATTTCCCCCTAGATTTAAAAGGGACTTAAAAGAGATGGTGGGTCTGAAGAGAATGGAAAATGGTAAATAAAAAAGCCACTGAGGTTAAACTTTCTTCAAAAAAAGAGAAAAAAAGAAGAGAATCCTCACAAAAATGAAAGAAGACTTTCTACATTCTTTCCCTCGCCTAAACCATCAGACGTTAAACCTAGGTTATCACTGGCCGAATATAATACCTCTAATACTACTGAGAATAACGAGAATAATGATACTAATGAATCTGAACTACATAGTTCAAAAACAACAAGGATAAATGCAGCAGAACTACATCTTGCATCCCAAAAGTACATACAAAAATGCTTGGATACCCAATTAATCCAAATCAAGGAAGAACTTAAAATCCACATGGGCGAGATAAAACAGGAAATTACAAAAATGTAAAATGGAAATGACAAAAAATTCATGAAAACAAACATAAAATTGAAATGCTTCAATTTGAATCAAACTAACAGAGAACTAGAGTTAACGAAATGGAGAAAAAAATAAACTCACTTAAGGCTCAACTCACAAATGCAGAAGATAATAAGAAAGAGTAATAAGAAAAAAATCTGAAAATAAGGGGCATTTCAGAAAAGGTGGACTCAGGAAATATTAGACCTTATCTAATGGACCTTCATATCCTTAAAAAGTGCCAAGAGGCACACTGCGATGATATCATAGAAAGAGTTCACAGACTTCCTAAACCTAGCTATCTCCCTGAAGAAACACCACGTGATATTACAAGATTCAACTAATTTTTCATAAAACAAAAAATTGTATCTGCTTCAAGAAGTTTCTAAACAGAGGAAAGAAAACTTAAAAACCTAAATTTCTTCCAAAACCTCTCCTCTCTAGCACAACAAGACAACTGAGAAGAGAATTCAAACCAATACTGGATGTCCTTAGGATTAAGAACATAAAGTATAGATGGGGATTTCCTATAAAATTGACTTTTATTTATGAAGATAGAAACCTGTCATTTAAAGGACCACTCTAGTGCCAGGAAAACATACTCGTTTTCCTGGCACTAGAGTGCCCTGAGGGTGCCCCCACCCTCAGGGACCCCCTCCCGCCCGGCTCTGGAAAGGGGAAAGTGTTTAAAACTTACCTTTTTCCAGCGGTGGGCGGAGAGCTCTCCTCCTCTGATCCTCCTCTTCTCCTCCCCGTCGGCTGAATGCGCATGCGCGGCACGAGCTGCGCGCGCATTCAGCCGGTCACATAGGAAAGCATTCATAATGCTTTCCTATGGACGCTTGCGTGCTCTCACTGTGAAAATCACAGTGAGAATCACGCAAGCGCCTCTAGCGGCTGTCAGTGAGACAGCCACTAGAGGAAATAGGGGAAGGCTTAACCCATTCACAAACATAGCAGTTTCTCTGAAACTGCTATGTTTATGAAAAAATGGGTTAATCCTAGAAGGACCTGGCACCCAGACCACTTCATTAAGCTGAAGTGGTCTGGGTGCCTAGAGTGGTCCTTTAATTCTGCTAGCCAAGCTCTGGATTGGATGAACAAATCTCCATTGGTGTCTAAAGAAGCTAGTTCTAACGAATCACACGCAGTCGAATAAGATAGCACGGAGACGGACGCTGGCATGGGGAGGGGGGTTGGGAGTGAAGGAAATGTAAAAAGGGGGAAAAAATTGTTAGAAAATGTGTGTATATATAAATATATATTATTATTATATTATATATTATTTTATTTATTTATTTTTTCTTTGCCCTTTTCTCCTCTTTCTTATATAGCTAGGGATATGAGCACAAAGGGAAGTTGGAGCCAATAGGAACAGGAGGAATGGGTGAACCATTAATGTTATTCACAGTTATAAATTAATAGCTATATAGTCATTTAAGACTTATTGATATCTTACTAAAATTATTGGATATATTACACAATTTTGAAGATTTGTTCATTTTCACTTTAAAGAAAGGAAATATATGTCACCAACATGAAAATAGTAGGAAACAAAATACTGCAAGATTCGATTAAAAGTAAAATAGGTTTAAATCCTATAAAAGAAAAAAGGGAAGGGAAAAAGAAACACACAGAAAATGATTTTTGAATAATAGCACTGAAAGTGAACTTTAAAGGGAAACTGAAAATAATAGTGCACAATGTTTTTTTGTTTTTTGGAAATAGTAACACGAATATTTATAAATATTTACACACAGGGATTTGTATGCACTCCTAGCTCAATTCCCTAGTAAATTGGAGAAAAGGGAGGACACTGTGAGCTGATAATAGAAAGCGAGTCAAAGAGAAGGGAAAAGATAGGGAAAGGTGGGAAGGGGGTAAGAAAAAAGAAAAATTCTCTTATCAACTATTAAATGTTCCTTTATTTGATATTTTGTTGGTAATGTGAGAAGGCCTTTGAGGATTATCCTCTCTTTTCTTCACCTCCCTCTTCTCCCTTTTTCCCATTCTTTTTTATAATTATAATTTTTTTGTACCTATGGGCTTAAAGGAGCTCTCGTCCTGGCAAACTATCTTAGAGACTAGGGTAATATATCTCTTGATGATCCTATTTCTGGGATTGTTTTTGGACTATGGTTCATTTTGGATGTTTTTTTTTTTTTGTCATAGATGAAATGGTTTTCCATTTCATCTTAGTGTTTTGTTTTGGGGTATGGGTATATTTTATGTTAAGTCTGCACGACAGGATGAATGGACCTTCACCTGCAATCAATCTAGGATAGTTAGATGAAGAATCGGTTAAAGATTGCCACATTTGGGGGTGGGGGTTATCCCGGTCCTTGAGGACACTGCTGAGAGCCCTGCAAAACCATCATACCATGCGGGAAAGCAGAAATCCAAGATGGCGGCGGCACTGGGCTCTGCAGCAGAAGGCCAAACACTGCCACAGCCTATCCCAGACGGCCCTAAGACAGGAATACCAGACACTCTGGAAGCCATACTCAACAGCTTCTGGGCCATGCTACTCAACTGAGCGGGGAAAGCAGCGGCCACACGGGCACAAGATAAGGGAGATCAGGCACGAAACGAGGAACGGACGGGGAAGCCTCCCACGAGCTGTCAGTTGTCCCGCGCTACCCTGATCCCACCAAAATGGCGAAAACCACGGAAACGACATCATCGGCTAAAACATCAACCCGCAGACAGATGTCCTGCCCAACACTGCCATGGAGTACCGCGCCCCACCGTACCAACGCCGGTCCTAGGCAACGTGCCAAAACCGAGACAACCTATCAGCCGCCCCACAAGTCGACCGGAGCAGGACACTCTCTCACCAAGCGCAAGAACTTCGGATTGGCAAGCTACCGCCATGCTGAACAGACGGGTAAACCCAGAGGGAGTAGGCTGAGCGGAAGAAAAACTTTACCTGAGCTCTGGAGAAAGTTTTCAGTGCTGCAACATGGACTTTCAGTCTGATAAGTTGTGCTGATCTGCTGTCACCTAATTGCTCTCACATTGTTTTTAACTCATCTGTGTACCTAGCTAGACATGTAATTTAAGCACAGGCAAGCGTAGTTCAGTGTGTTCCTATTATTAATACTTACTTTAAGCTACTGAGTCAAACTTGTTTATACAGGATAGTTGCATGGCATGCTTAAAAGCTCAAGCTACTCGAGAACCTAAACAATTGCTAAAATGTTACTTTAACTAAAATTGTGCCCGACAATCATTTACCACAACCTGTAATGCTAATGTTCAATATTGTACCTGAATGTCGCTGTTGTGGCGCACCAAAGCTTGCAATTACTCTTATGCACACCAAAAATAAAGAATTTAAAAAAAAAAAGTTACATTCAAATTAATTCAGAAACAATGTGATCCAAGAGCAATCTTTTTCATTTGTAAGTTGAATGATTCGATCTTTTCATTGCTTAATATACATGCGCCAAATGAAAGACAGGTTTGTTTTTTTAAATTCTTTATTTTTGGTATGCAGGTAGTTACAACAGTGCCTGTGTCGCCACAACAGCATTGACAGGCTTGATTCTCATAGACATATGGTAGCAGTATTGTGGCAAGTTGGGTATGCATAGATTTTTTTAGGTGAAAGAGGTTGAACAATAGCGTTATACTAAGTCATGGCAGAGTAGTCAGCACATTAAAATTTTTAGATATAACAGGTTTGGTACATGTTGATAAAACTTTATAGCTGAGCTATACATGCTTAATTGAGTAGGTATGATACGATTATTAAGTTACAGGCTTATGTGAATTTATGTCAGGTGCAAATTTCTCCACACTGCTGAAGATTGACCACCAGGGGGCAGCGAGTCACTGAGCTAGCCAGATTTAGCTTTCATGTAGGCTTAGGCAATTTTAGATGATATCTATGTAGGTTAGCAGTAATACTATCGATTGTATTAAAATCAAGGATAATAATAAGAGGGGTATGCTAGACTAAATAATATACAGTGCTCTGCAAGAATGTTAGTTGCACCCGTGAGAAGTCAGGAGGGAGGGTGCACCCATCAGCCCTCGAGCATGGATGGCTGGGCATGCAGTCTCCGCCATTTTAGAGGTGGACTCTGCGCTCTGGGTTCGACCTGCTGTTGCTCCAAGTGCCAGTGTTAGTGCACTCCGCTGGGCCACAGGGTGGGGACCGGGATCACCCCAGAGGGGGGGGGGGGGGGGACAGGGCCAGACTGGTGGGCAGGATAGCTGGGCAGCGGCCGTCCACCCCACTCACCGCCCGAGCGGTCCTCATCATAGATGACGGGGATCACCCCACCAAGGGACTAAAACTCTGCAGCAAGCCTCTCCTCGGTACCAGGGTGGCTTCTTGCGTTGGGTCTCAGCTACCAGTCGTTTGGCAATTATGAAGTCGGTTTTTTAGAGGTGAAAACTGTTGAGTATTGCAGGAGCTACTCCATTGTGCGACCATCCAGCATGGCGGTCCGGCCCCGCCCCCCAGGTTTATTTTATTTATTTTTTTATAGCATAATGAGTAGATTCATCAATAGGAGTAAGAGAACGTTAATTCTTCTGGGGGATTTTAACTGTGTCTTGGAAAGATAGATCTAATGTAGAAGAAAAAAGAATAGACCCAAAAGCTAGAGGATTAGCTAGATCTCTGCAAGATTCCATTGGGGGATTTAAATTATATGATATTTGGAGAACTTTAAATCCTGAGGAAAAAGAATTTACATACTATTCTCAGATTAGATATGATTATGACATTTAGTGACACAGTTAGGAAATGTTGGGGAATACAAATTAATAGGCCTACTATATCAGATCATAATCCAGTAAGTATGGAAAATGAAACGGATTACATTTTAAGGAGAGGTAGCTGGAAACTTAAAGACTCAATTTTGAATAACAAGAATTCACTTGATGAATTCATTTTGAACTCCAACCTATATTTTAAGGAGAACCTAAACGAAGAGGTTAGCTTGGGGAACATTTGGGCAGCATATAATTGTGTTATCAGAGGATATATTATTAACCCCTTAAGGACCAAACATCTTGAATAAAAGGGAATCATGACATGTCACACATGTCATGTGTCCTTAAGGGGTTAAATTAGAGGCTCAAAATAAAAACAATAAAAAATAACCAATCCTTGGCAGACATATTTAAAATTAGATGAGTTAGAGAAAATTAACCCCAAGGATCAAAGTACTCTCCTTGAAATAGATCAATTTAAGAGCATAATTAGAAAATCAATGCAAGATAGAGCAAATAAAATTGTCATTAAATGGAAACAGAAGTGGTTCTACATGGGGACCTGTGCAGACAAATATCTATCAAATCAACTCAAAAATTCCTTTCTCAAGGAGAGAATCTTTGAAATGATAATCAATACAAGGTCCCCCAATCAAATTGCTTCCGCATTCAGAGAGTACTATTCTTCCCTATATACAGGGCTGGACTGGGGATACGAAGCAGCCCTGGAAAAAAATCTATGCCAGCCCCATAAGTCATTGTGCTATGTAAGGTGTATGTGTGTGTGATATATATATATATAGGTAATTGAAATAGTTGGCTGCACTCTCAGATTTCCTTAAAACGTAACTTTTATTGAAATATTTAAGAGAAGATCAACGTTTCATCCCCTCTTGTGGACTTTCATCAGGATCATGATGAAAGTCCACAAGAGGGACTGAAACGTTGATCTTCTCTTAAATATTTCAATAAAAGTTACGTTTTAAGGAAATCTGAGAGTGCAGTCAACCGTTCTTCAATCAACAGTGATATCAAAATATTTTCTGCAATATTAGCAGATAGAATTAAAAAGTTAATAGGCGGAGCCTGACCACGAGCCGGAGCGGTCGCAACACAGCACGGCTCCCGACCGAAACCCGCAATAAAGCCTGACAAGAGGGGACTAAAAACCCCAATAGACCCACTCCTGACCAGGGGCACCGTCTGTACTCAGCCCTGCAGCCTCCCATGCCGTTTGTGTGTCCGGCACGGGTAAACCGCCGGAAGCGCAGACCCGCGGCCTACAAGCCTGTAGCAGCCCTCGACTGGTCGGCATTCCTGGACGGACTTGAACAGCCTGAGGATCTGGCAGTGGACGACCCCCACACGGCACACTTACCTCACCAGGCGGAAATGGGCCGTCGGTCCCAAAAACCTCCACCGGAGACGGCACCAGGGTCCAGGGACATAGGCACCATGCTGCAGCAACAACGGCCGCCAGCCAAAATGGCGGGAACAGCGGAACATGACACCGTGCAGGTACCTAGGGGTCCCATTCCGCCTGCCCAACCTCCAGAACAGGCACAAACGCCAGAGGGAACCACAGATGGGTCTACCCCAGTCACCCAGCGGGACTTCCAGCATTTAATCGGGGAAATAAAAAACCTCCTGGCGACCAGCATAGCAGCCATTAAAACTGACGTGCAGGCTATTGCAGACAGGGTGCAGTCCACGGAGAATTATGTCACTGACATCAAACAGGGACTAACAACCCTGCAAGACACCGTAATGGCCCTCCAGACCCAACAACAAGCACTCTCCCTCCATTATGTCGCCCTCGACGACAGAACAAGACGAAACCACATAAAGATAAGGGGAGTGCCAGACGCCGTCTCATCCGATGAACTACCTCACTATCTGAGGCGTCTTGTGGCTGCCATCCTGCCACCTACACAGGCCAAGAAATTTAACACAGACGGGATGTACCGCCTGCCACCCTCAGGCAGAACAGCTCCAAACTTGGTCCGATATGTGATAGTTCGCTGTGCTACCCCCCAAGACAAGAGAATCCTGATGACTGCTCTCCGGGGCAAAACGCCACTAACATTCGAAGGCGCACATCTATCAAGACCTCACCAGATCCACGCTACAATGGCGTAGATCGCTGAACCAAGTCACCAGCACCCTCAGAGAAGCGGGAATAGAATACCATTGGAGGTCTCCCAGATTCCTGGTGGTCACGCGTCACGGAACTGTCCACAAACTCTCCACGCTTGCAGAGTTCCCGACATTAAGTCATGCTACTTATCCCCCCCCCAGGCCCTCCTGGGACCTGGGTACACATAGAAGAAGGCCATAACTCAAAAACCCGTCAGGGTTACCCTAAGCCCATTATTGCCACTCACCCATTCTCCCGAAGCAGTTCACACACACCTGATACCGTACCACTGCAGGTCCACATCCCCTAATACATAACTGTACAGTAGCGCTATTGTTTATGCCATGATATGCTTCATAACTATGTGTATTATACGTTTCATGTGTTTCATGACCCGCATGGGTCATAACTATGTGTATTATAAGTTTCATGTGTTTCATGACCCGTATGATAAAAACAAAATTTCAATAAAAAGAGTGACAAAAAAAATAATAGCTCATAATTTATATATATATATATATATATATATATATATATATATATATATATATATATATAAAAAGTAGGTTTTGTTAGCGGTCGTCAACCATATGGTAATACAAGGAAAATCAGTGATATAATAGATTTTGCCTTAAACAATAAAATCTCTATGGTCACACTCATTCTCGGGATGTGGAAAAGGCATTTGATCGGGTTGACTGGTCATTTCTGGAAGCAATACTCAAAAGATTTAATTTCGGTGAAAATATAATAACATTTATTATGGCTTTGTACTCCGATCCGGCAGCTAAATAGTGGGGCAAGGTTTTGCCTCCCAATGGTTCACAGTCAGGAATGGTACTAGACAGGGCTCTCCACTGGCCCCTCTTCTATATATCATATCTTTAGAACCATTGGCAGACAGAATTAGCGATAATAATGAAATTAGAGGAATCTCTATTGGGCATGTTGAAAGCAAGGCTAGTCTCTATGCAGACGACTTTCTGTTGACTTTAATGGACCCTGAGACATCGATAGAATCCGTTTTAAATGAGATTAAAATATATGGAGAGTACTCTAACTATAAACTCAATATTAATAAATCACAAGCTATGTCAGTGGGAATGAACGAAAACGAAATGGTAATTCTTACTCATAAGTTTTCATTCATGTGAAAAGATAAATACATTGACTACTTAGGGATCAAAATTACAAAAGACCCTCTATCTTTAATTGAGATGAATTATCAAGAACTATTAAATGAACTTTCTAAAAAAACTGGGAAAATGGAGAAATCTGCCCCTATGAGGGATGGGCAAAATTAACATTATTAAATCATATATTAACTAGATGGCTCTACAATACGAGACTAATCGCCCTTCAACTTCCTTTCTTCTTCTTCTGCACACAATTTCAATCCGCAGTAGAAACATTTATTTAGTCAAATAAGAAACCAAGAATTGCCACAAAAATTCTATATAGAGATAAGTCCAAGGGGGGCATGGGTTTCCCTAATGTGGGCCTTTATAGTTGAATTTATGCAATGATGCATGTATATGCTATTCATTATCCTCTAAAACTGAAGATTGGTTCATTATTGAACAAAAAATATTGAATATCAAGAATTATAACAATCTCTTATGGCTAAATAACTTAATAGCAAAACATTTTATAGACAACTCTAAAGGGATTTTTGTTATCAAAAACATTATTTCTTTCTGGTGGAAAATGAAGAATAGCATTGGATTAAAATATAAAATAATAACTCAAACTCCCATCGAAATAATTGAATATAACATCCCAGATCTGAACAAGATGAAGTGGTATAACAACAAAAAGGTGATTGGTTTTTGAAATTCCTGGAAGAGGAAAATAGAGTGAGAGCCCAGACTGCATGGTCTAAAGACAGTGATAGACAGTGATAGATAGCATGGCACGGGTTAATAACTGGCTACAAGTTGGGAGAGCTACCCATTGTTTAAATATAGAAGAATTACACTATAAAATAATGCATATATGGCATTTAGTCCCCACTAGAATGCATAAAATGTATTCTAATCACAGTGCCCTGTGTTGGAGATGTGGCCCAAGGGAATGAACACTTGAACATGTATGGTGGTCTTGTAGACTAGTCCACAATACATGGTCTAAGGTTTATCTAATAATCTCAGATATTTTAAAGATAAAACTCATACCTTCTCCAGAAAAAGCCTTATTACATTTAAAACTGTGTGGAATGAAATAAACGAGGCAAATTGTTGACTATCCAGATCTTTATGGCCATGAAGTTAGTCATATCATGTGGAATAAAAAGCAGGAAATGTCGCTAATAGCTATTTTAAATCAAGTAAACTTTCAATGCAGGATGGAGTAAGGCTATTTTTCAGCTCTTTAATGCTTTGGTTCATATATCAAAATTTTGGAGCCTTGGGTAAATTCAGATCTTGAGGTCTATAATGTTTGACCTTTCTTTTATTTTCTATTTTCCTTTTTTTTTTCTTATTATTTTTTATTTATTTTATTTTTGCTGTGCGTGAAAGTAATACATACAGGCCTTTGGTACCCCAACGGCAGTCCACAGGTTTGGCATTTCGCATTACAATTGGAGTAGAAGATGATACGAGCACAATTTTATAATAGAATATAAACAAGAGATAACAGTCGTGTAGGTTCTAGTCTGGTCTACTGAGTTACTTAAGCATTGGTTCACTCCGCACACACCTGAGGATTACTTGTGCTTCATTGACATGTCATATTGACCAACTATAGAAAACTATTCAGTTTAAGCTCAACAATAAAGTTGGCGTCGACCACCCGGTAGGCCTCAGTTGCGCTGTCGGTTCTTCCACTGGTAAGATACCGGTGCCCGTGTTGGCAGTGTTACTCCCACATGTAGTTGGGTAGTTCAGGCTTTGTAAATGCCGAGGCAGGTACTTCAAAGTAGATGTAAGTCCCGATGCTGTACGGAGCTCCAACTGTGCACGACCGTTCAGCTCGGCGGTCCTGCCCCGCCCCCATATTTTGCTTTTTCATTTTAGATTTGTATGATAAAGGGAGGGGGGGACTTCCACTGGTCGCGCAGACCATGTCTTGTCTTGTTTTATTTTCTACGATTTGTAAGCTGCCATAGACCTTTTATAGAGCGGATTTAAACATCTAGTCGCATAAATTAGGTATTGTCTAGGCAGCTTGGATATGTATAATTGGAGAATCGTACTTATAATTACGGTTTTATAGATTAATCAATCTTATATTATGTGAATAATATAAAAATAATAAAAAAATATATTGGAAAAAATGTTTTAAAAACATTCATGATTTGCCTGATTCATTACCCAGGATTTCTTTTCAATTAATTTACAAACATATTAGATTACACTTATCAAGTCTGGAAAGCTGTGCCTTGCTTACTTCCACACACCCCTTAAAACGTCTTGGTCTTCATTAAAAAAATAATTCAGACCATTAAAGGACCACTCCACATTCACAAAGCAAGAGGGTAACTGCATACCCCATTGTCTCAATTCAATAAAGACATTTCAGGAGAAATGTGTTTGAAACACTATAAAAATAATAAAACTGTCTTTAATTCATTAGTAGATGAAAAATTTAATACTTGATTAGCAGATCAGGGCACAATATTTCCAAGACTAGATGGTAAACCTTAATTTATGTATTTATTATTTATTACTGGTATTTATAAAGCACCAACAGATTCCGCAGCGCTGTACAAGTAGTGGAGAACGTACACTATACACAGACAAATACAAGACGTAGAGAGAGCCCTGCCCGTAAGCTGATAGCTAGCCCTTGGAGCTCTTTTATACAAAGTGCTTAGCTAGATAGCCCAATCTACAATTTACAATCTAAAGGATACAATGGGGATTTGAGACAAGAGGTAGCAGGGAACGTTTTGAGGTGATGGCTGAAAGAGTTAACAGAGAGAAGCAGCTATTAGTAAAATATAAAGGGAATGGGGAGGTAATTGAGTGAGAATCTCAAACAGCTGGAGGAGCATGCTATATATCTAAGGGGGACCTGGGTGGGCAGGAGGAGGGGTGGGTGGATGGGAAGTGGTGAGCAAAAAACTAAATGCAGAGCTTCACTGAGTATGTGAGTGAGATGAGGCCTGAAGGACAGAGATAGAGATGGATCAATGATCTAAGTAATCAAATTGGACCCAAAATACAATGTTACATAAAGTGTAAACAGCAGAGGGCGCACTTTCCTTCCTTTGAGAAATAATCCAAACAGAAGAACCATACAGTAGGTTAGAAGGAATGTGCAAACACAGGTCACTTAACAGGACAGGAATATTATTTATTTATAAAATATTTTACCAAGAATGATACATTGAGATTTCTCTTGTTTTCAAGTATGTCCTGGGTCCACAAATCATTGCATTGTTACAATTAGGGACAATAAAATACAAAAACAATATTAATACACAATAAATACAACATTTTACATAGAACAGGTAGGAAATATATAATCAACCATGACAGGTGCATTCTGTTTTGCGGTATGTAGAGAGGGATCTCTTAAAGGACTTTAGGCTTGGGGAAGATTTTAAAGTGTGCGGGAGGTTGTTCCACAATTGCGGTGCTCTGTAGGGGGAGGATCGGGAAGCTTTCTTTTTGTATTGAGGTAGACTAAATAAAGTGTTGGTACTGGATCTGAGGTTATAGGAGGTGGGAACAGCCGAGGAGAGCATTTTGCTCAGGTAGGGTGGGAGTTTCCCAGAAAAGCTCTTAAACACAAGGCTGGAAAGATGAAGGGTGCGTCTGGATTCCAGCAACAGCCAGTTTAGTTCTTTTAGCATGTCACAGTGGTGGGTCCTGTAATTA
This sequence comes from Pelobates fuscus, assembly GCF_036172605.1. Classification (NCBI taxonomy): domain Eukaryota; kingdom Metazoa; phylum Chordata; class Amphibia; order Anura; family Pelobatidae; genus Pelobates; species Pelobates fuscus. The sequence continues at coordinate 99,897,236 of NC_086320.1, forward strand.
CATTGTAGCACAAATCGGCAGAACGAGTTATACAATGTGTTGAGTTTATTAATGTGGGATTGCGATGCAGATGCATATACTACATCCCCATAATCAATGATTGGCATAAGCATTTGCTGTACAATCTTTTCCTTTACTTTAGGGCAGGGATAGGCAACTTTCGGCTCTCCAGATGTTTTGGACTACACCTCCCATGATGCTTTGCCAGCATTATGTGTGTAAGAGCATTATGGGGGATGTAGTCCACAACATCTGGAGAGCCGAAGGTTGCCTATCCCTGCTTTAGGGCTTAGGCAGGATTTGTTTCTGTACCAGGCACCTAGTTTTGGATAAAGTTTAGATGCAGGGTTTTCTATGTGGAGGCCAAAAGATAGATTGGGGTCTAACAACATACCCAAGTATTTGAAAGAGTGGACTGCGGTCAGTGTGCCATTTGAATTTGTTTTGATGGATAGGTGGGAATTGTGGAATTTGTGTAATTTAGGTACTGTTCCAAAGATCATTTTGACAGTTTTGTCAGTGTTCAGTAAGAGTTTGTTTTTTGAGATCCACTTTTCTACCTCTGTAAACTGGTGTTGGAGCACAGCCTCAAGCTGCGGTAGATTGGATTTGCTTGCATAGATTACTGTGTAGTCTGCGTACATGTGTACATTTGAGGATTTGCATACATTAGGCAGATCATTTATAAATAATGTAAATAGTAGGGGGCAGAGAATGGAACCTTGGGGAACACCACACGTGACTGGGAGAGGGAGGGAGTCGCTGTCAGAAATGGACACATATTGCGAGCGATCCGATACATACGATCAAAACCAGTTTAGCGAATGATCACCAATAACAGAGTTTTTGAGTTTGTTAACAGCATAAAAATTAGTCAGTAGTAATTGAATAAAAAGCTTATGTTATAAAATGTGATTAATAAAACAGTCAGAACAGTGCACTTTAATGAAATATTAAAGTGAACCTATTGTGAAAATAATACCTGAAATTGGTCCCATATACATTGAATACATCATATATCACAAAGATACACGCTGTATTCAATTTAAAATATAACTATTTACTCACCTTTCCTCTGTTCCAGTGCCACTTTGTGGATGTTACTCTTCATGTACCCTCCACCTCTGCTCCTCCTGAGGTCATCTTTGATTTACTCTGCTTAAGACACATCCCCAAGCAGGGCAAAGCTCTTTAGTGATGTTGGCAAGCTGGCTTGGTTGCTGCCATCAGAACTGAGGGATGTCAAATCACTCCGTTCCTATACTCCCTAGCCAGCGCTAGAACCACCAGCTAGGGAGTTTCCTTAGCAACCACAGCACATGCGCTGTGGATTCTATGGGTGGAGAGCAGAGGGACATTCTGTGGGAGGTCTTTTCTGCTCTACCTTGACATTCAACATCTCGGCACTGACAGACAGCTGGGAGAGAAAAACTATTTCTAAATAGGTTTTTCTCCTAATCTATACATTTGCGAGCAAAACTGCTAACACAATCTATAGATAAAATCGTATGCTCAATCTAACGAGCATAAGTAGTTTGGGGCACCACAGGTGCCCTTTAAGCTATCATGTGCTGATGTGAAAAGATTAATTTTTCAGCTCCTATCATCTTTTATATACAGCAATAGGTTTGATCTGTGTTCACCCTCATGTAACAAGTAGGTAGACATAATGGGATTTATCTGCTATTATTTAACAAACCAACGGTTTCCGCAGCGCTGTACAATTGCACAGATAAAGCATGTAATGAAAACTTATTTAAAGGAACACTATAGTGTTAGGAATTCAAATCTGTATTCCTAGCACTATGGTGTCCATCTGTCCCCCCACTTGCAAATAAAGGGTTACAAAAGTTACATAAATTCTGCACAGATGTCCCTTGGCATTGGATCCATCTCCAAAGTCAGCGCAAGGGGGGAGCCTAAGGCAAGATGTTGGACGTCCACATGTAAAGTGTGAGGATGTCCAGCGATGTTTCACGGAGTTAAACTCTGTGAAATGTCAGGGAGCATCTCTAGTGGCTATATGGGAGACCGTCACTAGAGGCAGCCTTAACCCTGCAATGTAAATATATATATATATGTTTTACAAGGGGACAGGAACACTGCACCTAGACCACTTCAATGAAACAAAGTGGTCTGGGTGCCTATAGTGTCCCTTTAACTCACACTGTGCCATATATGCTCATATTGCACTCTGGAAGGAATGTCCAAGTACACATGCTTGTGTGGCATTCCCATGCAGATTCTGGAGTATGCATGAATGCCTGGAGCATCAAGGATCAGGCAATGACATTGTCCTGGACAGGAAAGTATCGCAGAGGTGTTTTTAACTTCTGCTACACCGCTAAGCCCCAGTTAGCGCTTCAGTAGTTTTTACTAAAGTGAGAGAATGTGGTGATATCACTTCCAGAGAGGTGACAGTTCCGCTTTACCTTTGTTGTCATTTTTGAGGAAAAAAATAGTTCACATATTAGTATGTTTTAGAACTATTTAACACCTTAAGGGTCGAATGACGATAACACTTTAGTTCTTACGGGACCATTCCGCACAACAAAACCACTTCATACCAGTGAAGTGGTTATGTTGACCAAAGTCTACCAGCGCCTGCTTACCGTTATGTGTTAAACCATGTGACATGTCATGATTCCCTTTTATTCCAGAAGTTTGGTCCTTAAGGGGTTAAACACTTTTGTGGAGTCCAGCAGACACCAGTCCTGCTTTCTTATCATCTGTAGTACATAAAGATAAGGTTCACTGTGCCTCCCAGACTGTATTATTTCAAACCGTATACGTAATAGAAAATATTATACCATTATTATGCAAATACTATATTCTAAAGTGCATATATCATTAAATGCAATAATAGACGTAGGCCAGTGCAATAAACAAAATACAATAAATTGCTGCAATACTGTGCATAAAGCAGTGTAAAGTGACACATCACAGTATGAATGTATTAACATGTAAGTGTAGTGTGGCACTTTACACTGCTTTATGCACAGTATTGCAGCAATGTATTGTATTTTGTTTATTGCACTGGCCTACGTCTATGCTCTAAGCTCAACACTAACTACCCTTAGCAAGTAATGCTATAGAAAAGTATGGTATGTTGTTTTTTTCCACTGGCCGCCAAGAGTGGAAAAAAACAACATACTTTTCTATAGCAGTACTTTACTAAAGCCTAACTCCTTCGCCTATCGCTGTAGCCAATGTTTTCACATATCTGAATAGCCAGAGAAGACGAAACCAGACTGGCACCTGGAGATTTCACTTAAGGGTTAAACTGTTGACACTTAAAAGTAAGAAGGCCCGGGGAACTGCCGGCACCATAACCACATCACTGACATGAAGTTGGTTTGGAGCTTGAAGACTCTACCCTGAAATGCCCATTTACTGACAGTGAGGCTTCTATGAAGTAGCTGTGATTGATGTTAAACACAACCCTCAGTGTAAATAAATGTGTAGGAGGTATGCTTACGTGACATCATTACAGTGACAGAAGCAAGGGAAGAACTATTAAAATGGTTTGTGTTGTCATTTCCTGTAAAACATAATAAAATAAATTTAAATATCGTACAAACTTCCAAGTTGATTATGGGCAAGCAATATAGTTCAAACCACTAGATGGCATCAGATTCCACTCTGTGTCCATGCTCAGGAATGTGACCATGAGAAGTACCGGTATGTGGAGGGCTGAGGAAGAGTGGATTTAAGTGGCAGAACAAGTTAGGCAAGGGAATTTCCCTGTAAAGAAAACAGGCTAGTAAAAAAACCAAATGTTCTGAGAAATGACACAGATCAGGATTTGGACACGTTGTGCCACTTGACTGTGAGTTTTGTTATTTGAATAAAAAATACAGTTGAAAAAAAAATAATAATTTTCATGTGATGTGGGTAGTTTGTGATATTGCAGCAGTTAACACATGTCACCATCTTGTTTTGATTAGAAGAAATTAACAAAATAATAATTATTACAGGTACATATTGTGTGATCTTCATGGCAAATCAATTACAATCGCATTGCAACTGAAGCCAGATAATATGTGAAACTGGGCCATATGATCTGACCACCGCTTGGCATTAATAAAGAAATATTGGCTAATCAGGTAACGTGATTGGTCTTCCCATAACAACTTCACCTACAAATCAAACGTTGCAGATGGAAAAATCAAAACCATTTTTAACCCCTTAAAGACCAAACTTCTGGAATAAAGGGGAATCATGACATGTCACACGTCATGTGTCCTTAAGGGGTTAAAGGTTATTCTAGTGAATACAATTGGCGGTGGGCAAAATCTAGATCAGTGATGGCTAACCTTTGGCATGAAACTTGTTGTGGACCATGTGACCACGCTTACAACAGCCTCAGGTTGCAAAGGTCACTTATTAATCGAAGTATTAGACCCGTCTCTAAGTCACACTTATTAGCTTACTTCTGCATATCCTTCTGTTTGTCATACTTGCCATTGTTGCACGGTTTGTTGATGGGTGTTACTGGTTTCTGACCCTACCAATACCGGTTGCTGTTAGAAGTGAATGTTAAATTCAGCAGCGCTGTACATTAGGTGGGCTAACAAACGAGTAGCTGAAAGAAGACAAGTTGGAAGGACAGAATGTGCTGATGGCCCTACTCAAACAAGCTTACATTCTAAGGGGAGTAGGGTAAAATGCCACAAGACGTATGTACATGCATGATCAGGTATTCATTTTAAAAATGCAAGACTATAAAATGGGAGTTATAGGTAAAGACAGCCTATTCTTGGGATCACCATTGTCAATTCTGCTTAAATAACTGAACAACAAATGGATTCCTATACACTTCTAAACTATGCCATCAGCCATAAGGGAGGAGGTTCAAAAAGCAACCCAGTATGACAACAAATTAATGGGCATGAAAATGACTTCCATTTTTCTATTAGTAAATGGGTACTGCTTTGGATAAGATGTATGAAAAGACCATTGATTGTTCTGTCAATTTTACAGCTGTTTGCTTGATACAGATAGCACTGAAGAGTTGATCTCCAGGCCATTGCACAAAGTGAACAGACACACTCATTATAATCACCATCTCCATCCAGCCCTGATAATATGCAGACATTCCTAAGGAGTCAGACACAATCATTGGCGTTTGCATGGATTACAGTGCACCAGAGGGGAGCCGTCTGCCATATAAAGTGAGTGACCCTAGTGGGAACATGTCTGTGCTTTGTTTTTCTTTGTTTTTTAAGTTAGATTTTTTTTTCCGATATGGTACAAACATTCTCCATGCAGTTGCATATACTGTTACTCAGCAGCACGTGATAGAGTATGTAGAAAAATACACATGTACACTATTATATAATGAAAAATACACAGTGCTTAGCCCTGTGCTCAAACTTCCACCACTATTGGGGCGACAGCAATGGCTATTGTATTCATCAGCCCACATGCCTAGAAAAAACTAAAATACTATGAGAAATGGTTCAATGGTGTGATACTGAAAAATATTATAAAAAAACAACAACTATATAATCCAAATTATATAACAACCCGACCAAAGATCAAGGTGACAGTGCTCTGTACTAGAAGCCAATATCCGACAATATTCCAGCTGCCGTGGACTGCAACTCCCATCATGGTTAGGTCACATCTATACATGATTGGGGTTATAACTCATAGCAGCTGGAACACCAAAGCCAGTCTAGATCTGCATTGTATTATACACTTATTTATGTTGTCAATAAGTTGAAGTAGAAAAAAACACCCATACATACTGTTGGGGGAAACATTTGGGGAGGATTGCCAACTAAATGTTAACAGGCCGAGGATACCTTTTGTTATAATGCTTGGGTTGAATAATTTGGGGAATGCTCTACCTCTTCTAAACAACGGCCAGCCAAAAATAATAGGATCCATTTCATCAATGTCAAATAAAATTAGGAAAAAAGTCATTTAGGCTACATTTAGTGTCCAACTTCAAAAGCATCACCGCATCTGTACTATCATTTATGTTGCACTTACAGAAGGGGGGGGACTGTTTTACTTTGAACTGAAGTCTTGAGGAGAGAGACAGCTAACCAAAAAGAGACTATAAACCAACATGAGCTTTAAAGAGGAACACAGGGGCAGCATGTTTTGCTGGCACCATGGAGCCTGGAAGTATTTTGCTCCCTGCAAAGAGGAGAAGCTTGAAAGCTCTGTACTCAATTACCAAGCATGAATTTATGGGATCAATGCACAGTTAACACGTTCCTCTCAAAATCTGCTACTGTATTCGCTAAGAGTGACATGGCTATATTTAGAGGGCTTCTCCAGCTGGAGTTGTATCTGGGAGATTACCAAACAATAGTGAGGGCAATGTAAGAATCCATTAATAAAGGTAGTAATAATAATAATAATAATATAGTCGTTATCTAATTGTTATACCAATGAAACATAATTAAAAAAAAAAAAACAACTAGAAGAATGTATATCGACATGGTTTATCCCCCCCCCTTTTTTAAATTCAGTTCAGTCTGGGTAAGCAGAATAATGTATGTCTTACTGCCTTAAAATTTAAAGGGTTGATCTCAACTTCTAGATATCCCTTTCACCCCTCAATCAAAAAAAAAAGAAATGAAATCAATTGTGAAATGGGTTCTAACAGATGATAACATCTGTGTAGGGCTAAGTAGAATATTAACACTAAGGGTTAATTCTTTACTTCCTCACCAGTGAGAGGAAATGGCTCTGCTCTGCATGTCACTCCTGCTTTTATTACATAACATAAAAGAACACAGTGAGCTGGACACAGAGGATAGTGGGGAACACAGTTAAACGTATTATACTCTCTGCCATGCTGTGATGACTCACAGTGATTTGAATAGGAGCAGTGTAAAGGTCATAGAAGCACTAAGTGTGAATGATACAGGTATAAATTAATAAACACCTGTCAAATGATGGATACATTGGTTAACAACCCCCCTCACTAGCTGTAAATCATTTCAATCGCCACATATATATTACACTCGGATTTTCCAATACGGATATCCAGTTTGGCAAATTACCATTCCCATGATGCTCAGCCAGAAAATGTTGGCTGAGCATAAAACGACGTCGAGATCACAAACTAGTAAGTTATATTCCATAGCTGAATATTAGTTATACGAGTGTAGCTTCCCAAATAAAATATATCAGCTGGATAAAATGCAACTAGATTGTAGGGAGTTGTAAGGCACAGTGGGAGAGCTATGCTTCAAATCATTGCTCAAAGTTCGAAAACTGGAGCAGATCCCATGATATCTGATGGAATGTCCGTGCTGATCGTTCCATTCTTAGAACGCTGCCCCACCACCAGTCTTCATACATAAACCCAGTATGTTACAAGAATATTTAGAGGGGAGGCAATGACTCCTGGGGGTCTCTCACAGCTTGGTTTGTCAACCTAAGGTAGCCCAGGAAAGCCATCTGTCTCTTCCTCCCTGGATCAGGTACAGGACACTCCTCACCTGTGTGAGGCTCACTTGGAAGGATTAAACACCCCGTGAGCTGGTTTTGTTTGCAGGAGATTTGCATACAGCTCGCCCTTCCAGTAAATATGAGGTTTTTCCCTGCGGAAGGAGTTAACGAGGCAGTAAGTGTAGCCCTGGAGCAGTCCCAACCCCGCACACTGAGTCCTGGCAGCCGTCTCCCCGCCCTCCCAGGCTCTGATAAGACGTCAGTCAGGGGAGAGGGAGGGAGCCACGGGCTACTATAAATCCAGCAGCTCAGCAGGCATAACTCATACAGAGCCACAGGGACCGGCTAGTCTGACAGCAACTCATAGAGCGCCCTGACAGCAACTGTGCCAGCAGTGCTCCAGACACTCACAGCCAGCACCCTGCAAGACAGCCGTGCTACAGCCACCCCCAGCCAGCACCCTGCAGGACAGCCACCCCCAGCCAGCACCCTGCAGGACAGCCACCCTCAACCAGCACCCTGCAAGACAGCCACTCTAAGCCAGCACCCCAGCCCTCACATGAGTGCCCTGTCCATGAGCCTGGAGGCCCGCTGTGTGTCCCCATATGCCGCCTGGTGTATGGAGTCTGCCAACTTCTACGAGCAGCGCCTGAGCGGCTCCCCTGCCCCCTGCAAGCCCAGGGCCATGTGCGAGGAGCCCGAGCACCCGGTGACCAGCAGCAGTAACCTGGCGGAGCTCAGCTCAGCACCCGCCATCTACGATGATGAGAGTGCCATCGACTTCAGCTCTTACATTGACTCCATGTCCTCCGTGCCCAACCTGGAGCTGTGCAACGACGAACTGTTTGCTGACCTGTTTAACAGCAACCACAAGGCTGGGGAGAGGGCAGAGAGCGCCCAGGACTATCTGAACGGGCTACTGGCTACCCCCTACCAGGGCAACAACAAGACCCACTTACAGCAGCTGAAGCAGGAACCTGAATGGAGTGACAGTGACATGTCCTCCTCCCTGCCATGCCAGATTGCCACCTGTGCCCAGACCAGCATGAACCTCCAGCCCACACCGCCCACCTCCCCAGAGCCATGCAGCTCCACCAGCTCAGCATGCCCGTCCCCTGCCTCCACCGCGGGCACAGCCTGCACCAAGGACCGGTCCGGGAAGAAGTGTGTGGACCGGTACAGCCCGGAGTACCGGCAGAGGAGGGAGAGGAACAACATCGCCGTGCGTAAAAGCCGAGACAAGGCGAAGAAGCGCAACATTGACATGCAGCAGAAATTGCTGGAGCTCTCCTCTGAGAACGAGAAGCTCCACAAGAGGATAGACCTCCTCACCAGGGACCTGACAAACCTCAGGCACTTCTTTAAACAGCTGCCCCCCACAGCCACATCTGGCACTTACCTCTCCAACATGGGCAGCATTGATTGCCGGTAACTGTGCCAGCCAGGCCAAGCCAAGGACTATCATAACTTATCAATACCTCATACCATCTCCTTAACCTGAGAGAGGAGGGTCTGCACTCTGCCTGCACCCCATGGACAATGGACTCATACCCCCTCATCTTAAAAGACTGAGCCACAGACCTGTCACTTTGGTTTTTATATATATATATATATAAATATTATTATTATTATTTTAGTGCAATAAGAATCTACAACTGTGTTGCTAATGCCATGCTAAAAAGGGACAGTGTGGGTGTCTCTACAAACCTTTGTGTGCCAGGAGGGTGCCCAGTGCTTTGCTGTCCCGCTGACATACAAAGGATGACATTTGTGTTGCTGAGGGTGGGTGACAGATGGGAGTTTGCCCACAAATCTGGTACTCAAGATGTAAAAAGTGCAATCTTAGACCAGCTCGTGCCTTGCACTGCACTTTTATTACTAATTACTCGATTAGTCGTGCCTTGTCGAGCGGTCTGCAGTCACATCTCATTGCAGCCTTGGCTCACTGGTGAGAAACACGTGGGGGTGTGTACAAGATGTGCAGTGGGACTGGCAGCCTCAGTCATGCTGCCTTGTACACACCACAGCTACCAGCTAGCAGTATCCCAATTTGATCAGCTAAAGGGATTCTGCTACTGGCACATCTCATGAATATTTTTATGGCCTTTCAGATCAGGAAGCTTTTGATCCCTACGTATACTGCGTATGGTCCTGCTAGTGCCTATAATGAAGCCCTGCAGAACAGCCATCAGCTTAAATACATGGTTTGTGCCTTTATGCAGGGGAAAGTCAGCTTCTGTTATTCCAGCTGCAGTGGAATACAATTTACAGCATGCTCAACCATTTGCTGCAGATGTAGCTGGCTGAGCATGCTGTGAATTGTAGATCCACTGCTGTCAGAATGTCAGATGTGTTCTATCCCTGCAAACCTGGACGTACTGTATGGGAAAGTTATGATATTGGGCAGTGCCAAACAGAAATTGTGCTGGTCTTCAGTTTCTCTTTGTATTTTTATGAATGTGTAGTTAAATGACTGTGCTACCCCTAAAAATAGAACTATAAATATATATATATATTTTCTTTCCACTAATACTATAAACGAAAAAGCTAAAACATTTCCCTTTTCCTTAAATTATTTTTGTAATGGTAGTTTTCTATATACTTTACCGATGCAGCTATTGATGGTACATTTTGTAAAAGTGATTTTGCAGGAAAATAAAACCCTTTGTATTGTAGATATTAGGGAAACAGAAAATGAGCATGCTCAACTTTTTATATGATAATTTTTACAGCATTTTTAATAATAATAAAAAAACAAAAATATACAAGTTTCTGTCTATTTTCATCATTATTATCCTATCACTGTTGTTACAGATTAAGTATTTCATCCTCTACCCTGTTGGTTACACACATTTGTAAAGATTACATTTAAAATAAATACAAATATCCACTTAAAAACAATTTATCAAACAAATATACTCAACTGGTATTTAATAATTTTCTCCTAATGAGTTGGATAACTCTGGTGAATTGGTAAATCTAATAATGCAAATGTAACCATTTATTAGCTGCTCCACAGCATGTATCTCTTGAATAAATGCTTAACGTTTCAAAAGGGTAAAATAATGACTGAGTGTTGGGTGGTAGAAAACAGTCTGGTGGTCAGTTGGCCGCTCCTGGACATAACACATAGGTTCAAATGACTAATTATCACTCTGAATATCTGATTAACAAAACTCATCCTGTGGAAACCTATTAAAAACACATAACTATAACCACACACAGCGCTAAAATGAACACGCAAAAAAAAAAAAACAACAAGATTATAAACCTTAATCTAATGCATTTATTTACACTTGCTGATCTTATTATGGTGATATACTAAATCCTCAAAGTGTCCTAGAACTTCATCACAGGAGGTTGACAACATGCTAAAAGCCAGCAATATCACATCATCAAAACAAGGAATTGAACACTGGCTAATGGCTGTTAATCTGACCAATGAAAACCTAACCAAAAAACCCTCAGGCCCAGGTAAGAGTCACTTAGAAACATTTACTCCTGAAACTGCTGTGGACCACATTTCCTATGATGTTCGAGAATGCATAGCATAACAAAGTCCTCATGAGATGCAGAGCTAAGCGTTATCACTTAATTACCTTCTAAAACGCCTTGTTTATTGGCGTATGCTCCAACAAACATTCATAAACCCAGTCCTACGAGGGTTATGAGCTGCACAGATATTTTACATACTGAATTTTATCCATAGAATGCATTTTTGAAAACATAGGGGCTTATTCAGTGAACTATAGCAGATTGGCGACCACATTGAAAAAGTAGACTAAATAGCCAATTCATGACCATACCTGAGACTAAAAAAAAAATCTGGTTTGCAATTCACTGGTTTGTGAATACACCAGAATGGTATCCTATTTTTTACACTATGGTGGTCAGGTGATAACTCTAAAAAAAATAAATATTCAATGTTAATGCAGTAATTTTACATTAACCATGTATGAAAGATAGACATGCTAACAGCCACCAAACGTGTGTGTAAGAGTTGTAAATACTTCTGTCTGAATACTGTATCAGTTTTGAAAATGCCTCAATATTTCTTGGGGGTACATGCAGGTGCTAATAGCCAAGGGCAGAATGTTCTGATCACGTGCTGGTACTTAGGTATTTTGTTTAGTGTCCTTAGAGTATTATTAAAGCCAACGAATGGTACAGTCCAGACAAATTAGAGCACGTTATGGCCATATCCGATTTAGCTGCTTCCTGCTCGCTCCAGACAAATTTCTTCCAGGGCCACAATGCTGTTGGGAGGACTGCTCCATGATTGGACATAGCAGTCCAAGGGTCCAACCTCCTTCCCAATCATGCCACTCACCTCATAACGCTGCATATAAAAAAAAAAAAAAAAAAAGTGTGTGCTTAGCAAACACTCATGTACATTGTGTTCCAAGTAGCACATAGCTTACAGATAACATCAGGTGGATAGGCCCTCTCCCATTTTATGACCCTTTTTTCCCAGTACAGACAGATCAGCACAGGTAAAGCACACTGCAATCATATACAATGTCTGGAACTGATAAGGAAATTAGATTTGTTTTCCCCATTGTTAGGTAATAACATAAGCAATCTACCTTCAAGTGATTTACACTTTGCTCTTTATCACTATATGACGAGCACATGCCCTAAATGTCATGGCGATAATTAATATGTTTTATCATTTCTTTGCCAACCTTTTTAAGACTATTTCCAATCTAGCTGCAAAGCTCTGCGTGAAAACGAAATCACTTCTGTAATTCATTAAGGAGTTTATTCACTAGCTTAATAAACTTTGGAATTTAATTGGCAATGTTACACAAATTACAATTAAGTGAATAAGCCATTTATTTTGCTCCCATTTCCATTTTAAAATATTTTAAGGTGTTTTGAAGTTTTTATCAATGACCTAATCGCGTCAGTCATCTTTAAGAGAATATAAGTATATTTCGGCAGCAGAACGTTACTAGTTTATGTACATTCATAGCTTTATTCACTAAGATCAGGATCTGCCTCCAAATGAACACATTTTGGGGACAACCATGTATTCACTAAATTAAATTCAGAGGCAAATTTCAAAATTTTCCCTAAAATGGAAATTGGAAATTAGAGATGTATCATGCTACCTAAAAAAAAAAAAAAAAAATATCAAAAGGTCAGAATTCATTCTAGTTATGGTAATTTTAAATTCCCCTAACAGCTGACAGTGAATTGCATTTCAAGTTTGACATCCAGAGGTGAATTTGGAAGATTTTTGCCCATGGGTTTTCCTTACTTTTTTCAACTAGCTTTATTATTCACTGTCCACAATCAAACTCTTAACAGAAGGGAAACCCAAACTCAACCCATTTAGATGCGATCTAGGGATACCCAACTAGCCCTGGGGCAAATTTGAGTCAATTCTATCACAATTCTATTTTATCAGAATTTAACATAAGATAGTAAAAAAACTTTGTAAATAACCCAGTCAGTTTATTTAAACCTATAAATGCAATTCATAGCTATACTATGAGAAATATACAGTAGACAAACAGCAAACTAACTGCTCACACACTCAAGTCAGGGGCATTGGGTTCTACTCTAAGCCATGTGACATAATAAAAACAGGTCAAGGATACATGGTGCTATTTCTAGCATTCACTTCAAGTTCAAAAGTATGTCTTTGCTGTGGTTTTGGTTTTTACATAGATCACATAATAATTTATCTCATTCACATAATTCTCTAACACATACCCCATCTTTACTGGAACACAAATTCAGAAGAACAGAAATTGTATCTTGCAGCAGCTGTGAAGGTATAAAGGAAAGAAGGGTACAATGTTAACCTGGGGTGGCACAAAAGGAAAAAGTATTCACACGCATTCAGTGATATAATAGTCTACATGCAAGGGCAGTGTGCCAGAGCACAGCATGCAAAGCCCCTACAAGGGCAGATACAATCCTTACTTAATCCAAACAGTAAACAATCAACAATGTCTGGGGGTAGGTATACTTGTATATTTATCTGTATGCTGTTGGCACGGGGTATACAATCAACCAAGCCATTGTGAAATGGAAAAAAAATATGTTTTTCGGTCAATAGTTTTCTCTACAGAGAGACAAGAATACATGGTCAGTTTCTTTATATTTTCTTTGAAAAGCAAAACATTGACAGTTCACCTACTTTTTGATGTTTCAATAGACTTTCAGTTCCCTAATTTTATTTTATATGAAGCTAGCAAAAATTCCCTTACATGACAGTGGCCACGGTCTAAGGATGGAGTGTCAAAGAGAAATAACTGGATAGTGGTAATTTGCAATGCTGTGAGATTTTAAGAAGTGGTAGTGATGGTCCAGAGTACCGATGTGATATGGGGCCCTGAAGTGGACATACATTGGAAAAATGTAATTATATGAGATGAATAAATAAAACAAGAGGGATTGGGGTGGGAATGCGGCCTGATCATTTTTCTATTTACATGCGTTATGTCACTATGTCCTCTTAGCAAATGATCATTTGTGAAATTATATTTATATATGTACTAGAGGGACAGAAAAAAAATAAAAAAACACACAACATTTTGTTGTTATATATTTTCGATTCTCCAGTTATAAAATTAAGGTGATTATGTCATTAAGGTATCAGGTGTGCAGAAAATCCTATCAAAATGCTGTACCTGCCAATAATGATACACTTGAATGACACATTTTGTACATGTTTCACAAAACACAGACTGACAGGGCTAAGCACTAAACAGAATTTTAGCAAAATAAATCTGAATAGCAAAACTGAGGATGAAATATCTGATCTGAAACAATCCTCCATCCGTGTTATAGTCACAGCTTAGCTACTTTAGAATCAATTTTGCCATTTGGATTTAAATCACAAAAAATATGGAAATTAGTGAAAGACCCTTAAAATATATTTTTTAGAATACACACAGCTCTGTGCAATATTGTTTTACTCTCCTATGATGATCTGATTTTCTTTTTCAAATCAGATGAGTTTGTTTGAGAACATGTTTCTCTATTGACTCCTTGCAGTAGGAGACAAGCCGTTTTATCTTCACTGAGTACATCCTGGTCAGTAGTGTAGTTCCCACCAGACTCAGGGACTCTGCAGGGAGCATGGCAGACAGAATAACGTTTGTTTGCACATCTTTTTATCATCATGCTGTATGTCTCGGCTGCTGAAGTGGTCTTCAAGTATGCTGTCTGATTCCAAAACATTCTATGCTAAATGCTGCTGCTTGCTGGTTGTTCTGTACAAAATTCAGAAAAAGTAGCATACTGACACCAGTCACAAACAAATCTTTTATAACACTGTTTTTAACCTCTTAAATAGTGATAAGGCTACGAAAGCCTGCCTCTAGTTCTCAGTTAATACCACCATTCAGAACTGCTTTCAAGACTTTTGTAGGGCTGCACACACCTTTTTCTTACCTTGAGACCTTTAAACAAGTAGTGTATTAAATACTTTCATAATCCCTCTCTATAACCAGCAAAAATAACCTCACCCTTTCCAACCCATTTCTCAATGCCCATCCTTTCTAGAAGGCTCAGCTACACTTTATCTTTGTATTTCGGCTATTGACAGGGCGAGAAAGGCTTCATGGCCAAACCTTTTTTCTTCTGTGTTTATAAGGAAAACCATTTCTATAAAAAGACGAGAGTCATCAGACACTTATCACAAATGCAGGAAAATGAATTTATTACACATTCAAAGTCCACCATAATCAATAGTAACCATATAAAACAATAGCCACCTAGGGCAGTCGAAACATGCTGGTGCCAATCAAAGGTAAAGAACACCACATATGTCAATAAGATATTGGATTTTTGAATGAGATCATGTTCATTTATTTTATTTATTTCTTATGTTTAAAATGAAAATTTTGCTCTTTATATATTTGTCCTGGTCACAAAATCCTCAGCCACTGCAAGAGTAGCGATACGTTTTGTAAGAAATATTGTGCATTTGTTTTTCTTCATAAAATGACAGCACAGCACCAGCATTCTGAACCCAAATCAACATCTAAAACTTTGCAAGAATGAAAAAATAACTAATAGTACAGATGAAGATAGAATAATTTGCCACACACATATGATAGAAAAGCAAATACAAATGTGCCAAAACAGACATAGGAAAAGCAATTTCACTACATTTCTACATAACCTCACTTCTTTCGGTTATGAACGGTTTTGATTCTATTAATTCTATTGGATGGCAGTTTTATTTGTCTTATTATATGTATTATGGTATACTGTATAGGTAATTCTAGTTTTACCATACCATCTATCCTCAATTTATGCTTCCCCCTGGTCACCTCCAAAGGGGCACCTATAGTGAATGGGTGGGGTGCCAACAGTAAAGGATAAACAGATGAGAGTCTCTGGAAGCAAATTAAGCAGTAGGTATTGCAGTTGGTGTAGGATCTAATGATATTGGGACCTAAATTAGTGTAAAACCTACCGATTTGGGTACTGTGAGGTAGCGGTGGGCTTAACACAATATAGTCATATAGTGTTGCTAAGATAGGGGATTTTAAGTAGCCTTTTAAAATTTAAAACCAGAAAACCGTGTTGTGCTGATACTTAACAATATAGAGCTACTTGTTATAGTAAAATTTAAAACTGTACATATTTGTGTGTGCTGTTCCTTAATCTGTATTTTGAATGCATTTTGTTCTTCACAGCAGCACCTCTGCTTAGAAATGCATGTTCCAGGTGTGCCCCCAATTCCCTTTATTTTCTGTGTTTCTCAAATACCCAATTTGTCTCTCACCATCTCTTATTTTTGTGGCATGGCAAACCTGCATGCTGTCTAGCCCTGGGTTTCTATTATTTGACAGCCTTCCATAGTGTTGTTCCTGTGCCACATGGATTGAGGTACACTAAAAAAACTTAACACACACTATGACAGATTGTCCATCTTACAGAATGTGATGAGGCATGGCTTGGAGGGTATACCCTAAGCACAAGTCACCTTTTTCTTACATTTGCTTATTGCCGCCTTTCTTAAAGGAACACTTTAGTTTTATGAATACAAAACTCCCCCTCCACACACACTCAAAGGATTGAATTAACTCACCTTATTCCAGAACTCTGGTTTCTCAGTGCTGGCTCTGTCTCCGCCAACATCAGTGCTTAGGGAGAACCTAATGCGCATGTACGGCAAGTGCCATTGATGCACAGTAGGCCTTCCCCATAGGAAAGCAGTTTTGCAAGATGCTGGATGTCATGCAATGGTAACAGAATCAAACCCAGTGAAACAACAGGAAGCACCACTAGAGGCAGGCTAAACCCTGCAATGAAAACATTGCTGTTTCTCTAAAACGGCAATGTTTTACATTACAGGTTAAAGGGGACAGGGACACATCACCCAGACCCCTTCAATGAGATTAAGTGGTCTGGGTGACTATAGAGTAACTTTAAAAAAGCCACTTGATCAAACTAGAGGTGTGAAGCCCGCAGCCTCATTACACCATAACCACTACAATATTCTTTAGTTGTTATGGTTCTTACCTTGCCCCTTCAAATTAATTTATATAATTTGTGTTTACACACGTACTGAATTACCTTTCTCTACAACAAACTAATTACAGGGCATGTTTCGACTACAGCAATCACACAGAAGTTATTTTACCCTGTGCATAAGTGCCCCATTACTTTATATACCAGTAGAGGGTAACTTAGGCATCCTAGATGTTTGTGAATGAAATGTTTAATGATGCTCTGTCAATTAGAAAGTTGTAAGCCATACATCACGAAACCCTCATTGTTCCATGTTATATTTTCTATGACACATACTCTAACATACTACTCACATTCCATAGTAAACAGAATAAGGTGTTCTTGAATATATTATTTCGTCTATCCCATTTCTGTGGAGACCGATGTGGAAAAGGTTAACTTAATACACACCTTTAATTTAACTTTACAATCCGGTATTCGTTCTGAGTGTAGAAATATTTCTAGCTGTATCTTGACGATGGGACAGGATATAACTTGTGAACACTGGTTACAGAAAAATAATCCTGAGGGGACAAAACTTAAAAATAAAAATAAAAAAAAAAAAAAAATGAGTGATTCTGCCACAATGTACCCATGAGTTACAACTTCCCAAGGATATAAACAATTATATTACAGTGAAATACATCAAATACAGTTTTTCATCTAAAATTCCACCTTTGCATTGAAAAGTATTAGCAATACTTGAAATTTTCCTGTGATTTCCCCCTCCATCCCACAAATAACATCTGGGATTGTGCAGCATTTCACTGATCTAATGCCACTAACGCTACGTGGACTCCTGTTGTGGCAGATCAAAGCATGCTCCCAGCACAGCATGTTAAACATGTCATCACTCTTTGATGTTTTATCAGAGGGAGCCCAACATTACTGGTGGCACCAGGATCAGAAACTCTGGCTGACAAGCTGAGTAGACACGTGACATAACTGATCAAATCATATATGATAACTATAATGATAAATATTAAGAAGTAGACATTTTCATGGCAGGTCAAAACTGAGATTTTGCTTATCTGAAATAAAGGGGGATAATGTCCATTTTCATTTAAGAATACAACTGTTGTATGAAAAGTGCAATTTCTTCTTTGAAACTGAATTTACGTCAATTTACATTAATGATCTAACTGTACAGAACACCTACTTGTTTTTGGTATAGTGTTACTGTGCAATATATCATATTTTGTCAGACACGTGTGCGGCCTGATACAATGTATCAAGCAAACAAAAACTGAAAGTTTGCTGAAAGTTATGCCGATGATGGGTGGTGATATAGACATGATCATACTTACAGGACATGTTTATGTTTACTTCTTGGTATAGATTTAACAAATAATCATATGTTTAGTCTATATACCAAGACCCTTGCATACCTCTTGCTCTATACCCACCCAGTATACTGAATCACCATTTCCTATAAAGTTGCATTACAAACTGCATAGTTCAATGTTAAATGCATTTCAAAAGCTGAGAGGTCTGTGGAGTTGGTAATAAAAGAGGTGGAAAGACGTTTATTGGAAATGTAATCCCTTTAGCCCATTATCTGTAGACACTGCCTATGTATCTATGTCTTGCATCTCTGCAACAAGTCCTCCAGTGTTCCAGACTCTTTTAAGATATATAGTCAGTTGTTTTATCAATAAATGACACACACACAGAAAAAAAAAAAGTTCATGTTTACATTTGAGCTAATTCAAATCAACAGCTTTAACAACTAACTGGATTCCACGTAACTGAACTGTCACTAAATAAGAATAGGCAATCTGTATTTATAAAGTATCTCACAGGCTTTATTACTTGACCAGACTGAAAATAGGCTTATGATCCTATGATTGCTTTAATAATTCAGTTATATCATAGAAAAGCATTTGGAGTGACAACGTTACATCCATGTTTCATTATTCTTGTAGGAGACATACATAGCTTATTACAGTTTTAATGTGTAGTTTTTTGTGTGATTTAAATGATTGTGATGTGAGATAGTAGTTGAACAATAGAGGCTTATTTATTCAACCAAGACATGAGAATTTAGTTTATATAAACATTTTAGTTTAACAGAGAAGAGTCTAAAAGAACTTTTACAATTTGCTTAATTGTCATAATTTTTGCATTTCCACAAGCAGTTCTCCATACTTCCCAGTTTAGTTTCAAGAAAGCCTTTTGATAAAGAATCTGGGCAAAGTCATTAGATAGCAATGGAATGTACTTATAAGACTAATTAGAGAATATGATTAGAAACCACTTAAACTAAATGTATTTCAGTATAGTAAGCTTATTTACACAATTAAATACAAACCAGAGTAAAACCAAAGTCTGCAATATAGGTAGAACATGGAAGTCACATTATTAATAACATAGTTCCTCTTAAAGGACCACTCTAGGCACCCAGACCACTTCAGCTTAATGAAGTGGTCTGGGTGCCAGGGCCAGCTAGGTTTAACCCATTTTTTTTTTATAAACATAGCAGTTTCAGAGAAACTGCTATGTTTATAAATGGGTTAAGCCTTCCCCCAAATCCTCTAGTGGCTGTCTCATTGACAGCCGCTAGAGGCGCTTGCGTGATTCTCACTGTGAAAATCACAGTGAGAGCATGCAAGCGTCCATAGGAAAGCATTGTAAATGCTTTCCTATGCGACCGGCTGAATACGCGCGCAGCTCTTGCGCGCGTGCGCATTCAGCCGACGGGGCGGAACGGAGGAGGATCGGAGGCAGAGAGCTCCCCGCCCAGCGCTGGAAAAAGGTACGTTTTACCCCTTTTCCCCTTTCCAGAGCCGGGCGGGAGGGGGACCCTGAGGGTGGGGGCACTCCCAGGGCACTATAGTGCCAGGAAAACGAGTATGTTTTCCTGGCACTATAGTGGTCCTTTAAAAAGAGCAGATTGCATAGAACTCTCTCTATATATGGCAACCTGCTTTTATACATTAATCCTTCTTAAAATGAAGACATAACAGGCCTAACTAATTAAGTTAACCACCTTTGCACACCTAGTTATGCCTCCAGCAGTAATCATGGTTATGGTTGGATGCAGAGGTCATTTAAGTAGATTTACCATCACAAATCCAGTCCTGCAGCAACAAAAACCCAATTTCAAAAGAAGGATCAAAATAATTGCAAGGTTTCTTTTCTTTTTATTTTTTTTGCTAGAGGCTTCATAATCCAAACTAACCTTAGAGTGAAAGTCAACACATTATCACATATCTCATCAGAGAAAGGACAGTAAATAAGAAAGTGGATGCCTGGAGGATGGGTAGGGGTTGGATCCTGCAAACTGTGCAACAATAAAGTCACATTGGATGAGGATTCTTTTTCAAATTTCAGTCTAGCAGCCTTAGTATTTTCACATTGCTGTTTTAATGGATTATTATGCCAATCTATTCCACAGCACTGCACAATGTGAATATATAATAAAATTAAATTATGATATACAAATGAAAGTGAACAGAAAAGAGGAGGAAAGCCATCCTCAAACAATCTTAAAATCTTAATTGATATATACTAGAGGGAACAAAGGATTAAGGCACAATAATGAGATTTCAGTTTTAAAGTCTGAAAATAGAAAACATTCCCTCTCTTATCAGTCAGTAAGGTTATATACAAAACAACAAAGGCCACAGTTTTTAGACCGTAGCAATATAGGGACTAATAAAAGCACGTTTGCTATGCAGTATGTTAACTCATCTCTGCATATATTCTTCCAGTGAATGAAATTGTCATTACGGGATGTACAGTTCTACGGTTGGATAGATCTTAGATTGTGATGAGAGCAGGTCATCGCACGAGCCTCACCATTAGTGGTACATATAAATATTCCCCACCAAACCTTACCAACTCTCCGCAGAACGCTGCAATCTGTTGCTCCCACACTTGTTACAAACTGGCCATGAAAAAGATGCTCTTTCATTAACTCCAACAATGACACCTATGAAAACAAAACCATAATCACATCATTAGGGTCTAAATAACATTATATACATATGTTGTGATTTTTATTGGTAAACCTCATCACATTCTACAGTAATAACATTTTCGATAAATTAAGAAAAAAGATATTGGTAAATGGAGAAAAAAAAAAAAAAAAAGATGATGAAAGTTGAGCTAAATGAACTTACAGTCTACCGGTACTCAAAAGGACTTCACTCAAGTTATTTTCTTTTTACATTCCGCGTAGGATACTCTACAGTGATTTTGTAAAACATGAGCAAATAACTATACTATACTGAATAACACCATGTTGTGTTTGCTTTCTCATAATCCTTAACCCTACTGTGTGCCAAGCACAGCTAGAGGATGAGAATATGCACATTGTATTCCATCAACATTTTGAAAAGCAAGAGATGCAATATTATTCTGAGCTCGTGTTTAAGCAGCAGTGTGCAGTCTCATTGAGTGTGCAGATTTTGGTGGACTTTAACTTTCACAATTCTCTGCCAGTAAATGGCTTACAAAGTATTAGCAGAGCTGTAGTTCAACAGCAAGGAGTGAGGATTGCAGTGAAACACCCTCTTTTAAAGGAGTATTTGGCATAAGATGTATTATCATAACCTACTAAAAGCTTTGTACACAGCACAGTAGGATATTTGGAACAAAGCTATTTTTTTATTTTAGACAATGTTATTGACAAACAGTTTGCTGGGTTTTAAAGTAGCTTTGTGGTTTTAGAAGTGAGTTAACATCTTGATTGGATTTACTTAAAAAAATGTGACCTTTAAAAAGTTATTAAAAAGTCATAATCAAAAAAATAAAGACTGCAGAGACATCTAAGAGCCACTAATAATGATTGACAGTATTTATGAAGCCAAGTACACTGGTTGCGATAAGTGTTTGGTGACTGTGAAGCATGGGAGTTACAGCATCGTGAAGGTAATTACATACCCCCTGACATTGACTAACCATAACACTAAACACCTCTTATCCCCCTTTCACTCTATTAGTAGCGGTGTTACAAAAGCTGACTGTAATTTTATAAACATCTAAAACTTATCATTTTGATTGTGACATATTAAATATATATACCAGGATAGGCTTGTATTTCTCTTCTTCTGTCCCAGATTTTCAACTGGTGTTTAAAAGTTTAACAAGTTAAACTGGTACAACAAAAGTGTCTAAAATACAGTTTGCTATTATTGCTATACTATACAGGTTATTCTTATTCCAAATGTTCTGTAAGGCTCTTGTATAGAAAAAATTGAATTGCCCAATTGCATGCACAAATAAGCTCACCCAGTGGCCTTTCTACATGTGATTACATGTCTGTCCAGTTTTACAAGACTCAAATTTAGTACCTTAATTAGTAACATTAAAGGGACATTACAGGAACCTAGAACACTTCAGCTCATTGAAGTGGTCTGGGTGCAGTGTCCTAGGTCCCTTAGCCCTGCAAAGGTAATTTTTTTTTTTTTTTTTTTAAACTGCAATAATTACCTTTGAGTTAACTCCACCTCTAGTTGCTGTCTACCAGACTGCCACTAGAGGGGCGTTTGGGTCATTAAAGGGACCTATAGTCACAAGAACAACTATAGCTTGTTCTGGTGAGTAGAATCATTTCCTTCAGGCTTTTTGCTGTAAACATGGTCTTTTCAGAGAAAATGCAGTGTTTACATTACAGCCTAGTGATAACTTCACTGGCCACTCCTTAGATGGCTGCCTTTCAGTGTCTCCTCCCTCTGCACGCAGACACTGAACTTTCCTCATAGAGATGCATTGGTTCAATTCATCTCTCTGAGGAGATGCTGATTGGCCAGGGCTGTGTTTGACTTGTGCTGGCTCTGCTCCTGATCTGCCTTCTTGACAGTCTTAGCCAATTCTATGGGGCAGCATTGTGAATGGCTAAGATCACCACTTCTGATGATGTCACGAGACACAGGCAGTTTCAGAGGCAAACAGGGGCAGAGGTAGCAGCTGCAGACTTGAATACAAGTAAGATTTTACTATAATTAGGGAAGCAAGAGGGGATCGGGTGCAGAGGGGGAGGGGGTAGTGGTGACTAACACTATAGGGTCTTCTGGCCCTGGACGTCCTTATGCTATGCATGAGGACATCTAGCATCATTATACATGCTTTCCTATGGGGGAAAACGAATACAAGCTCAGCCATTGTCACACCTATGCATTAGGTCTACCTCGCTGGCTCACGGGGGAGAAGCGGAGACGGAGCCTGAATCAGGTAAGATTTTATCCCCTTCTGCACCACAGGAGGGAAGGGGGGAGAGAGGGGCCTTGACAGAGGGGGCACTATAGGGAGCTATAGTGCCAGGAAAACAACTTTGTCTTCCTGGCTCTATAGTTTCCCTTTAAATACTGTTCTACAATGTAATCAGAGAATCTTTTGATTAGACACATTGTTACATATATCAGTATAGAACAGTTAAAAGCAGATATATTTTGTAGGTGATAATTAAGGCAAGCTCCAGGCATACTGATGCTGAGGATACACATTGCCTTAAAGAGGAACTGTCACGTCCTCAATTATTCCTACTAATTTATTTTCACTTACATGTTTTTGCATAGTGCCCAGCACAGTATGTAAATTAGTTAATGCTTGCAATTGAAGTGCTTTGCGCATGGCACAGATCGCACTGTTGGAGAACATGCAAGTGGCACGTGTGTATGACATTTCTCCATTAGATGCCAGAGAGAGCATGGACACATTCAAGGTATTTTATAGTGGCAAAGGTGCCAAAACATGGACGTGCAGTGGAGCTGAGTAACATTTCTAATTACCTCAGCTGGTTCATTCAGCCAGTACATGCTGGATACAATAGTGTTTACTAGAAAGAAATAATCGAGTACCTGTCAGGTCTCTGGAAGTAACAGCACGTTGTTAAACTTTTCAGATGAACTGTCAATTCTCTACAGTTGTTCATTCCCTCACCCCAGTAAACACTGTTGAGTTCCTTAAAAACCACAAGCATGGGGTGTCCAAATGGTATCCAATCATTTCACACTTGGGCTTACCATCCTTAGTGGCATACATGTACCCACAGACATGGCACAGAGCAGGTTAAATTGCATTAAATGGTATGCTGGGTGTACAATATAAATAAATAGATTAAAACAGTTCAGATTGAAAAAAATATATATGTAAAAAAATATATACAGATATATATATATATATATTAAAAAAAAAAACACACAATTGCAAAATTCTGACGTGACAGTTTCACTTTATATACTAAGCTTGACAGAGACTACACCCCTCCTTAATCGTACCATTCCCACAAAACAGGCAAGCTGCTCTTTCAGTATTCACTTGACTGACTAGTATTGCTGAGGCTTGCAGACTGGAATAACAGGAACATTTCCAGAGAACTCAAAACAGGCAGATATTTGTTTTAAGTATATTTTTATATTTGTTTAAAACGGTTAGTTAAAGATAATGCCCCTATAGTGGGTCAATGTTTAAAATAACGTTCAAGGTATGAGAAAACAACCGTTACACTGTGTACAGGATGTCAGCTGGACTGACAGATTTATTACGGAAGCAAAACCAAATTATGTGACTCATATGAGCTGATATTTTAAGAACAATACAGGTAAGGCTTATTTTTTCTGCTAGTGATACTTTCTACGATTTCCTTTTTGGTGCTTCTTTTTTGCCATGGCAGTGAAATATATATATATATATATAATGGTGGGGAAAAATTGTGATTGAAAACCCCTTCCAACTGAAGTCTGTGGATAGTTAATATCATGTTAAACAAAAATGTTAAACAAAAATGTGCACATCAGTCAAGCCATAAGACTTGCTTTTCCCACAGAAATAACAAATTTGCAGTGATGTTACTACCGCAAAGGATTCTGGGTGGGCATATGCAAATTAGTTTAACAAAGAATCACACTTTTGCTCATTCCATTTTAACCCCTTAAGGACGGCGGGCATTCTATGCCGTCCTTAGGGAACCGGCTCTAAACGCCGGAGGGCAGCATAGAACGTCCAAACCGCCCTTTCTACTTACCCGGTTGCCGGCGAGCCCAGGGAGTCCCCCTCCGTCCTCTTTGCCCCCCTCCTGGGCCATGTGATCGCGAGGTTCTTGCGGGGACCTCACGATCACATGGACAGCATAGCCGTCCAAGGCAGTGCAAGCAGGGGGAGTGCCTGTAATGACAGGTACTCCCCCTGCTGCCTGAAAATAAAATGTAATAAAGTTAAAACAGTGTAAAAATAAATAATATATACTTAGAACAAATATATATTTATTATATATGATCTAAGTATATATATATATATATATATATATATATATATATATATACATACACACACACACACACATATATACATACATACACATACACTGTCTAAGTGTATTTTAATAATAATAATATATAATTATATATAGTAATATCAAAATACACATACAATGATATTGATTAAATATATACCGTATATACTCGAGTATAAGCCGACCTGAATATAAGCCAAGGTCCCTAATTTTACCCCAAAAAACTGGGAAAACTTATTGACTCGAGTATAAGACTAGGGTGGGAAATGCAGCAGCTACTGGTAAATTTCTAAATAAAATTAGATCCTAAAAAAATTATATTAATTGAATATTTATTTACAGTGTGTGTATATAATGAATGCAGTGTGTGTGTATGAATGCAGTGTGTGTATGAGTGCAGCGTGTGTGTATGAGTGCAGCGTGTGTGTATGAGTGCAGCGTTTGTGTATATGAGTGCAGTGTGTGTATGAGTGCAGTGTGTGTGTATGAGTGCAGTGTGTGTGTATGAGTGCAGCGTGTGTGTATGAGTGCAGCATGTGTGTATGAGTGCAGCATGTGTGTATGAGTGCAGCATGTGTGTATGAGTGCAGCATGTGTGTATGAGTGCAGCGTGTGTGTGTATGAGTGCAGTGTGTGTATGAATGCAGTGTGTGTGTGTGTGTGTGTGTATGAGTGCAGTGTGTGTGTGTATGTTGCAGAGCCTTGGTGGGGGGTGGGCAATTTTATTATTATTTAATTATTTTAATAATTTTTTTGTTATTATTTTTTATTTTATTTAATTATTATTTTTTATTATTTTATTACTTCTTTATTATTATTTAATTTTCTTTTGTCCCCCCTCCCTGCTTGATACATGGTAGGGAGGGGGGCTCTCACTCCCTGGTGGTCCAGTGGCATTGACGGTTCAGTGGAGGGGGCTGGCAGGAAGCACTTACCTCTCCTGCAGCTCCCTTCTCCTCCGCGCCGGTCCGGTCAGCTCCCTCTGCCAGCTCACAGTGTAAGTCTCGCGAGAGCCGCACTATGACCCCGCGGCTCTCGCGAGACTTACACTGGGAGCTGACAGAGGTGCTGACTGGACCGGCGCAGAGGAGAAGGGAGCTGACAGGAGCTGCAGGAGAGGTAAGTAAATGAGTCCCTTTTATTTGTTAGCACTATATTTAACCCTGTAACTTTCCAAGACACCATAAAACCTGTACATGGGGGGTACTGTTTTACTCGGAAGACTTCACTGAACACAAATATTAGTGTTTCAAAACAGTAAAATGTATTACAACGACTAATTTCAATGTGAAAAAACTGAAAAATGTAACATGCTATATTTGACCCTGTAACTTCCCAAAACACCATAAAACCTGTACATAGGGGGTACTGTTTTCCACATGAGACATCGCTTAATACAAATACGTGTATTTTATTGCAGTAAAAGCAAACAGTATTATGACACTCACAGTCAGAATGTCACGTAGAACTAAATTTATTTATTTTTAATTCTTATTTTTTCCCTTGAAAGAGGTGAATTACGCCTGAACAGACATATAGCGCAAATTCAAGTTTTTGTTTACATTTTGTTTTGATCACAACGTGTACATTTGGTCAGTCCTTAAGGGGTTAAACATGGATTAATTTGAGTCTGTGTTTGCTGTATACAACAGCTTTGAAAACAACTTAGGAAAAGATTTATTGGCTTTGCAGCTATGTAATTCCAGGGGGCCCGGTCAGCACTTTAACAGTGCGACCGGGCCTCCTCTGATGATGTCAGAGGCTGGGAGGAAGTGACTGCCCGGTCACTTCCTCCCAGCAACCACTGGGAGCCGCGCAGGAGGAAGCGGAGGGAGTCAGACTGGGAGCTCTGACTCCCATCAGCCTGAGCCACCACTGGACCCCAGGGAAAGGTATGTGTGTCTGTATGTGTCTGTCTGTATATCTTGCTGTGTGTATGTCTGTTTGTGTCTGTGTGTGTTTATGTCTGTCTGTATGTATGTGAGTGTGTGTATGTCTGTCTGTGTATGTCTGTATGTATGTGTTTGTACGTCTGTGTGTGTATGTCTGCCTGTGTGTGTGTGTGTCTGTGTGTATGTATACGTATCTGTATCTCTGTGTGTCTGTCTGTGTGTCTATGTATGTATGTATGTATGTGTGTGTACCTCTATGTGTGTCTACATGTTTATCTGTTTGCATGTGTGAGGGAAGGGGAACAGAGGTGGCGAGGGGGACGAGGTTACGTACTGGAGGGGGGCCCTAGGGCAATTTTCACACTGGGGCTCTGTGGTTTCTAGTTACGCCTCTGCATGTATGGGTATTCCAGCATGACAATGACCCAAAACACACAGCCAATGCAACAAAGGAGTGGCTCAAGAAAAAGCACATTAAGGTCCTGGAGTAGCCTGGCCAGTCTCCAATCCTGAATTCCATAGAAAATCTGTTCGAGTTGCCAAACGTCAGCCTCGAAACTTTAATGACTTGGAGAGGATCAGCAATGAGGAGTGGGACAAAATCCCTCCTGAGATGTGTGCAAACCTGGTGGCCAACTACAAGAAACGTCTGACATCTGTGATTGCCAACAAGGGTTTTGCCACAAGTACTTTTTTGACATGCGTTTTTCTGGATTTCTTTTTGTTTGTTATTATGTCTCTCACTGTTAAAATACACCCACCATTAAAATTATAGATCATTTTTTTGTCAGTGGGCAAACGTTCAAAATCAGCAGGGGATCAACTACTTTTTCCCCTCACTGTAAGTTCTGGTGTATACAAATAATATGGAAAATATCACCCTGCATAATAACTATTACACAATAGAGTCTCACAAAGGTTCTTTAAAAATTAGATAAAGTTATTAGGGGAGAGATGGTTGGACAGCTCATGTAAACATAAAAGAAAAACATGGCATTTCCTTTTGGGAAATGCATATTCCCTCAAATTGCATCAAATTCATCTTCTGGTAACGGACTGGTGAAAAACATTTTTTTTTTTTTTTTGGCTGGTTTTGGACTTGAACTTGGAAAGCTTGAATACTGCTGAGTTCAATGCCAAGTCTAAGGAGAGCTTCAGGATTCATCTGGGAATATTTTGCAGCTATTGTGTTCCAGACACATTCCGATGAAGAGGAATCTCAGAACAATACTCTATACTAGGCAGAACCAGGGAATGTGTGGTACTCCACAAGGTGTTAATTTACAGATTTGAATTAACACATTTGCACCAGCTTTAGTAATCCTGCCTATTTCTGTCAGTAGAAACTGAGATTATATCAAATAGGGTAACATTTACTTTAAAATCTGCCTGGAGTTGTAGCCTTGGAGTAACACAAGCCATGCTTAGTGAGCATTTACTGTGACGTGTCTCGTGACTTGTCTGCCATTTGTTTTGTACTAACCTTTCACAAAGCACAGTGAGTTAGCCTCCATCCTGGAATCCAGTTCATCTAGTATGACAGGGCCGGTCAGCTCATTAGCGCCAGCAGCACAGGATAAAAGGGGCTTTAGTAATGAGAGAACAGTTCTTTCAACGCATATTATCCTGCCTGCCAATAAAAGCATATCCAAATTACAATCATCCATAAATTGGCTACATTTGGCCTATGTAAGCTGGGACAAAACAGGTTTTCAATATGCACATAAACAGCACAAATGCCCAATAGCTAATATAAAAATAAAATGCACAAAAGAAGGGATAACATTATTTCTCATACAATTCTGACTGAAAACTCACATATAGTTTAACCCTTTTAAATTCATCAGCTTGTACCACTTCAGCACCAGTTGAATGACTAAGTCCTTGGGCACTGAAATGGTTAAATAGATTCCATTGAGTGCATCCCTTCCCCTATCAATACATATGTTCTGTCTGGTATGTGCCCATATGTTATTGTGGAGTTAAAATACAGAAATAAAAGCTAGATCAGGAGACAGAGACTAGAACACAAGCATGTGGCAAATATTACACTGACTCGAGTTTATTCAATAAATAGGGAGGAAACAAGCAAGTGGCAATATTTTTTGCAAAATTAGCCCAGCTGGAAAAAAATATCCAACTTAATATGGCTTACATTTTTAATGTGTGTTTATGGCTAATCATAACGTACTGGTCAATCCACAAACTCCAAAGATGCTAAGATTTTCAATTGTTTACGTGTTTCTATGGGGACAGCTTTAAAGACACACGTAGATACTAAAGTCTCCAAACAGGTAGGCATATACAGATTTAAAGGTGGAGCTGGTGTAGATGAACAACATACCATTTTCTTTTACTGCATCTTTAAACCAGATGGCACAGGGTAGCTGGTCACACAGGGTGTGCATGATGCTGCGTTCCACGACACAAGAAGGTGAGACACAGACAGCCAGGACTCTTGGCATCACGGCATTCCCTATTGTCCCCTGCAGAGTGACGTCTGTTACAAACATCCAAATGTCTTTTTGGAAGGGAAAGTCACCATGTATTTGCTATTACACACAAGAAAAATTAAAATGTATTTACTGAAATGGTAGCAGTTATGTGAATTCAATAGAATGTGTTTTTTAGTATGTCCACCTAGCGAATATGCTTTTGCCTTTGACATGTGCTCACTAAATTGATCTTAGATAGGTGTTTTAGACTGCTTGGCCTGTCATTGATTTACTATACAAAATAGCGATAAGGCTGCCCGTGCCTACTCTAGCTCTTGGAAGAGTTTCTATGTTGCCTCCCCATCATTCATGTTTATGTATTTCACTATACAGAGGGAGTTAAGTCTGAGATACACGTCAGGAAAAAAAAAAAAAAAACAAGAGACCACTAATATTAATAAAGTCAATGATGGCAGCTTCCCAAATAGCAGATGGGTAAGGTAATATATGTCACAGGCATAATCTCTGGTCTATTATTTAATGGCAATGATTAACTTAAACTAACAGTAAGATTATTATATGAATTTGGGTGGGTCCTTATTTTTTTTTATAATCCTACAACTTTCCTCATTGGCCCTACCACTGTGTCAGGCACTCCACAGGGTTAATATTAGGTTCTGAGTTTATACATATACAATAACATATAACTAACACTGGTACACCATAGATATCCGCCTTCCAATACCGCCACTACAATCAGAGAGGCATGTACAGCACATTTTTTCAAGATGTGTACCCATAGATTTTACCATGACAAAAAATATAAATATATAATGAAACTTCAGCCAAGTCAAGTTTGGTCCTTAAAGGATTAATGCCATCTAGTTTGCAACCATAAAAACCGAACATAGTATAGGTGAGGGGATAAACAAAAGTATATATATATATAGTAAAAATGGTAAAGTATAACTGTTTCTGCAGTGATTGCACATTAAAGAAGCGGAGATTATCTTATCAGAGTTTGTGTAAACTCTTTGCACAAGATATGCAAAATATGAGGCCAATGAATTATAACTACATTTATAGAAAACAAAAATGAGTTTTCCAATTATATTTTGTTATTTTTAAAAAGAAAATTAAAATGTACACAAATATTAATCTCATTTTATTATGGATCAGTAAATTCCATCTATGCATTGTGCTAGTAGAAATCCTAGCAAATGTACATATTTTAATTTAAAACTCTTTAAAACGTTGCCCCCCCTTCCTTGTCAATCTAATCCTTGCCATTATACTCTGTGTGCCACTGGGACGGGGGGAATAAGAGAACCCTTCCACGGGCAGTTCTCTTTAAGTCAGAAGGCCCTGGCTCAGGCTCTCAGGCGGAATTTTGGAATGGAGTGCCACTGTGTTCACCCATTTGACATAATTTATTGCAGTTTGAGGTAAAAGGCACTTTTGACATCAAGCAGACAATTGCTCAGAAACACGTGTATTTAGGATTGTGTGTGACTGCTAATGTTTTAATTTGCTTTAAAAACAAGTACAAAAAATATGGCTGTGCAGTACTGGGGCATGTGAGGATTTCTGTGTGCACAATCTTTGTGAATGCATGTCTCTGTATAATATCAATGTATATTGTGTGCATAGTGCCAGTGTGGAATATTTTCACAAATGTGTTTAAGTTGGTGTTTGTCTGCCTTGTATGTGTGTATGCTGGTGTACAGTATTCCTGTCTACATGTGTAATGTCACTATGTGTACGCCAGTGTTCCTGTGTGTGTATGGTGTCACTATTTATGCATATCAGTGTCCCTGTTTGTATGTGCAATGTAGGAGCAGATTAGGTCATGGCCGCCTATGATTAACGTCTAGTGCAGTGTTGAAGTGCAATTCCTATGACCCAAACCACTTTAGCTCATTAACATGGTCTGGGTGCAGTGTCCCTCTCCCCCTTAGCCCTGCAATGTAAATCAATTATTATATTACAGGACAAAGACTGCCTCTCATGGCTGTCAATCAGATGGCCACTAGAGTAACTTCCTGGTGGTTAAGAGACTTTTGGTCATCTGACGCTGGACGTTCTTACACTCTGCATGAAGACATCAAGCATCAGTAAAATCCCCATAGGCAAGCATTGAAGCAATGTTTTCCTATGGGGACAGCCTAAGGCGAACGCCGCGCATAAGCATAATCCCCTCTCGGGGCACGCGAGGGAACTATAGTGTAAGGAATACTTACACTATAGCATCCCTTTAGAGAGACTCTATAATAGTGTTCCCATAGCTATTTACCACCCCCTTCTGTGAGGGCTGTAAATGCAAACGTAACTTACCTGAGCTGCACTGCTCTTGCTGCTGCCAGTTCCTCTCTCTGGGAGCAACATATGATTGAGAAGCAAGTTTTAATCAGTTCTCACTAGCAACTACCTCTAGTGGCTGTGAGGAAGTTATTTTTTTACTTTTCCACAGCACATGGCTTTGGGGGACAATGTGACGACAAATTCAGCCTACATTCTCTGTACCATGTGATCATAACCATGCGAAGTGTGTACCTTTTCAGAGTTCTGTATGTCTCGTTTTTCTATTGAGAGAAAACTCTGAAATTTTGAAAAAATTGTTATCTTTAAACTCTTTTGATGCATTTAATAATATATATATATATATAATCAATAATGCACTGCATTCTTTTCATAAACCAGAAAACAGAACAAGGAAAAAAAAAAAAAACTACAAAACACATAAATCTTGTAGAGATAAAGCTCTCAGTGGCAAGCTGAACCAAGATAATTACTGAACCAATGACTCTCCCACTCAAGTTTACATTCCACTGGCAAATGCCAGCCCCGGGGATATCTCCCACTCAATTCACCAACAGGAGATTGTCAGGTGATTATGTATCATCACTTGTAATGCGGAAACAAGATACATAAGTCATTTCACCTGCAAACTGTGACATGTTCAAACTGTACCAGCACAATACGCGCACGCAAGCCTATGTAAACACATTATACACTTTATTTTTTGGCTATAAGTTACACAACTGGGTACGTGCCATTTTTCATTGACTCAAAAATAAATAAACAACATTTGTTTTAGTTTTGTTAGAATGTAGGAGCACTAATAATCTGGGCTGTAAAAAACAAAAGTTGACTGACTCCTTTTATGGCTTCAGTGGGAGATTACTATGCAGTAGGATGTACATACTGGGGGTAGCAATACCGAACTGGAAAATGTTTAAGACAGAATACTCCAGGCCTGATGAGTCCAATAGCTTCTTCTTGTTTGTGTTTTTATTTTCTGGTGATTACAGTGTTAGATCTGACAAGTCCTAAAAACTTGTGATACATTTTTCCATCACTCTTCTTTCTTCCCCTCCCACTTCCTTATAATTGAGCAGCCTGACAAGTAGTCGGGGCCAACATAATTGGTTGAAGGTACAGAATGAGGGTTGCCATCAGAACTTACGAGGCCCCATCCAAATTCATTGTCCCCCAGCTATATAGTTTAAAATGTATCATTCCACAGGGCCTGACATTACATTTGGAGTACATTACAAAATGTGTGCTGTATTGTGGCCAACAGATTGATTCAGGCGAATACAAGTAAATGAACTGACTATTAAAATCAGGCACCCAAGATAAATCTGATTTGGGCCCAACATAATCCAATATAGAATTGACAGGTTTATGTAAAATAAAATAAAAAATAAGCTTGTTAAGCAAACAATGCATAAACATAATTGACTAATTAATGAAGGAGACTCCTTTTTAATGCAGAGATGAATGGTTTCTTCTGGGTGGTGTACATTTTCAAGTGCAAGGAAATGTCCATGAGTTCATGTTGCACAATGGGAGAGGAATACTGATATTCACTTCAGGCTGGAACTGTAGATTTTAACAGTTTATTATAAACAATATATTCTTTCCTGCATAGGATTCAACTAGAAGCCTAATCTAATATGGCATTTTGCTTTATATTAAGTATACCCTTTATTTGAACTAATAAAACACCAAACGTTAATCCAAGACATATGTTGTCTTGAGCTTTCAGCTTAAGGGTTACAAATCTTAGATGTTGGGGTGTTGACTGCTGGTTAGCATCTACTCGAATAAAGAGGGGACAAAAACCAACCTATTTCTGAGCATTTACTAGATTTCCCAGTTTCCCTATTCCCCAAAACTATAGTATGAACTTGGCAATGAGTCCAGCAAAGGAAGATGATCTACTTATTGCAATCAACTTCCCATTTGATTGATAACAATAAAGAGTATTGTTTTTAACTTTTAAGATTTAAAAAGAAATAAACATGTGTGCTAAAGAACCCTGTAACAAACTCTGCCAATGGTTCTGGATTCATTTCAAGAATATAAAATAATAATAATCTATCTTGTGTGCAAGAGTCCCATCACATTGATATGTACATAGGTGCGAAGAGACTTTTAATTTCAATTCAACCAAGGCCCATAATGTTTTGGCTCTACAACTGAGGGACATTCCTGCAAGTTTCCTAAGCATTATTCCCCACTATGAGTTCTACTGTCAGCATAAATACATATCCTGTGCCATTTCAAAACCAGGTCTCTTCCCATCTCTGTGGTT
Source organism: Pelobates fuscus (assembly GCF_036172605.1). Lineage (NCBI taxonomy): Eukaryota > Metazoa > Chordata > Amphibia > Anura > Pelobatidae > Pelobates > Pelobates fuscus. Next base: position 99,931,295 of record NC_086320.1, read on the forward strand.
TTGCCATCTATCAGAAGTGAACCCAGTAGTCTTTTATCAGTTTCACAAGCTGTTCACAAAACCCAGTATGATCTAGACTAGGGGTAATCAGTGGGGATCATCTTCCTTGCTCAACAGCTTCAGCAACGGCCACAGGAAGGGACATCTGAGTGCAGACTGACCAACAGACGAGATAAAGGATAACCACAGCTAGTGGCAGCAGACCTTGGAGTTTCCAAAACTGCAAAAGCAGCAGTCTCTTTAAAGTAAGATACAACGTCTCCACCAAGCCGGAAGTAGAGTAGAGTAACGTATTCGTGCCACTAAGGAAGAGATTATGTTTGCAAATGACAAACTGAAGAAAATAAATCAATTAGCTTTTCTGACTTAAGGCTCAGCTGTGAGGAACCGAACTGTAGTCACTACTATATTTTGACCACCTGAACATTGTCATGACATTGGCTTTATGCTTAAAGACATGTCTAGCTTATGATACCACTAGACAATCAATCATAATGCTTGCATGATAATTTATACATTTAGGAACCATGCCTTAACCTATACATAACTCACTGGGTAGGAATTTATAATAGCGCTAAATCACTCTTCAATGGTGGCAGGTAAGTTGTCATCTCTGTCACAGTATGGTGCCCAAAACACCAGGCACACAATATAGGTCAGTCACTGGAACCCTGGACAGCCACTCCAAGAGGAGCAAGATCTAACATCAATAATTTTACCTCCCAAAAATATATTCAACGTCTGGTAAACCTGACAGGATGAATAGCTCTCCCCTATAACACAAAACAACAAACAACTGCTGCTTTTACTTGTAATTTTACTTATAATCAATCCACAGATAATTGTGCAGTTTGGGAAAATGTACACATGACTTATTATGCGCATATATTACTGCCATCACAACTCTTGGGGTCTCTTGCAAAACAACTGGCTGAACACTCTCAGGAAGCACACAGAAACATACAGGGTTATTCAATACAGTGAGAATTGCTGGGAATACAGGGTGAATTTCAAAATTTAGGCCAAAAATTCCCAAGTCAATTATTTTTTCCGCTTAGGTATAGTGGGCTTGAGGCGTTTCACACCCTAAGATCCTTACCCATAAGCAATATTGCATATACATCTCAAAGCTGCATTGCTTTAAAATGCAATTGTATAATGCCTTTTGTTTTTTTTAAATGTTGATCTGATTTTTTTGCACACATTGCAATTTATTGCTCTATAGAGAATACTGTATTTTAAAAAAATATTTATTTTATTTGGAGATAAATTGGAGGCTTTAAATATCAGCTGCTTGGTTGAACTGTTGTAAATTTGTGGATCGGCTTTTCTATTTATTTTTATTTGTGCATTATGTTTTCTGCCTGGAGCACTGAGCCATTGACGGCACAAAACACATTGCAGGGCACAAGATGTATGCACATCTATCGGTATATGTGAATATATACCTCATATGGTTCATGTTATATGAAATTATGAAAACCTAGAGATAAGTTTAAATGTATGCAAACTGTATGACAATTACAAAGAATACAGTGTAATAAATTGTTGTTTTCAGATACAATTAAAATGAATAGAAACAGTGGAGGGAAAAAGACTTTATCATTCCTAATACGGCATATTAATTATTTATGGAAACATGGGTATTACAGGGCAAAGTCCACAAGAGTGACTGGAGCTAAAAATCTCCATTTTCTACGAGGTCATGGATTTAGAAATTCTGCTGGGAACCTCACAATAAGAAACAATTATATAATAAGTTGCAATTATGTTTTGATTAAGAGTTGCAGTACAGTATGTCTCTACTCAGAACTAATCGAACAATTCCCCCAGAGCAGAAACCTAACACACACATAAAAAGTGTACCTCAGGCTTCATATAGATCACGGTCGCCCAAAAGCTACAGCGTTGATTGAGACCAACCACCTACAAAGAAAAGGGAAACAATTACCAGCATGGAAAAAGAAAATTTGAAACATGCCTTTTTTTTTTTTTTAAATAATCCTAATTAGAATATTGTTTTTGTTTTTTCTGCCTTAATTATTACTTTTTTTTTGTTTTTTCTGCCTCAATTTCTTCCGGTATTACACGAAAACGTAGGTTTGATCTTCTCGATCTGTCTTCCAGTTCAGATATTTTTTGTTCCAATACGTTGATCCTAGTTGTTAAATTATCTGTTGTATCTTTAAGAGACCTGTATTGATCTTCAATAAATAAAAAATGTTGTTCCATTGTATTAATTGCTTCTGTGATTGTTTTTGTGTCCTGTTTGATCTCTTTGAAATTCAATAACATATCATTTCTGAGACCTTGTAATTGTGTCTCCAATAATAATTTTAGATGTTCTTGTAAACAGCGATAATCAATAGGTTGTGCGGCAATAGATTCTGCATTCGCTGCTAAAAATGAACTTTCAACTTCAATTTGTATTTCTGTTTCTTGAGAGTCTTTAAGGAGGTAGGAGTGTAAAGGCCTGAAAGTCTCTTTTTAGTTTTTTGTGATGGTTTTAATTCTGTTTTTTTTTTTTTTTTTTTTAATCTGCTGTGCTTTTCAAAGGAAGGTATGGAAAAATTATTACTTATTCACTTTATACTTTTGTTCTTTGTTCAAATCTTTATTTGCAATGTTGTTACTTAAATTGCTTATCTTTCCTTTCTTCCTCTTCTTTCTTCTCTCTTCTCCTTTTTCGTTCTTTTCTTTTTTCCTTCTTCGCTTTCCTTTTTTTTTTTAAAAAGGTAATATCAATATTTTGCTTTTGATTGTAGGTTTTTTGTAAAGTGTCTTTTCGTTAAGATCTCGTTAAAAAACCCATTCAATAGTGATTCCATATATTGTTACTGAAGTAATTACTGAAGGAGTAGAATCTTTCGCTTCTCACTCGTTTTCTCTCTCACTTTCTCCACCTCTCTTTTTCCCCCCTTTTTTTCTTTTTCTTTCTCCCTTATATATTTATTTTCTCTCTCTCTTTATTTCCTTTCCCTTTTTTTTTTATATATTTTTATCCCTCTTTTTTAAAAATATATTTTCTTTCTTCCTTTCTTTTCTCTTTTCCGTTTTTACTTTTTCTAGTCCTTTTTTTCCACCTTCCTTCTTAAATACCAATGTCAATCAGATGGTTATAACTTTTTTCTATCTTCTCTCTTTTCCCTTATCTCTCCCCCAAAGTAACTAATATTTACAGATTATTAGGTTTTCAGATGAAAAAGAAATACAAAGCACCAGCAAATCAGAAAAGAAGGCAAACAAATATATAATACTTAGCTTGCTCTCAGACTGCTGTTTTCGTGAGATGATTTCGGCTTACTGGTATACTGGTATATTGATTTACCTCATATTTCTTTGTTTACATGCACTTTTAGTTTGCTCTTAACATACTCCTACTCCACCTTGTTTTAAAATGATTCTTATTCCTTCCAGCTTGCTTCAGGTTTATTTGCTTCCTGCTCAAACTGGCATTGATTTCTACAGTTACAAAAATGTTTTAACGAGTCTCAGAAATACACTATTTGTGGAAAATCCCTAAATTGCCATTTGGATTGTTAATAATGGTTATTTTGATGCATATTAAGCTCTCAACTTATCGGTGCCGTCCAAGTTGGATGAAATTGGCATTGATAACATGGAAGTTTATTGTTTGCAATATCAATTCAGAAAAGGAGGGAGCAGTTTCTGAGTGTCCGTGTTTGTCATGCTGCTCCCAATTAGCATAACAAAGAACCTGGTGATCCCAACTCAGAGATTACTGGTAACACAACCATTGCACTGAGCTCAGAATACCCCTTTAGAAAAGTTCTTTTATTGTCGGTGACCATATAAGATACAAAAAAAAAAGTGTTTTTGCAGTTTATTTATTTAAGATAGAAGAGATGCAAGAAGAACATTACCTGCAAGATTTCTTCTAGACTGTGAACCACAGGTGGGAGATAGAAATCTGACATCTTGTCTTCTTCCCTGATATTGTCACCTCTCTCATGGTGATGCACAGCAAGAATGTAACAAAAACTGGGAGCAGGGAGGTTGGTTTGAACCTGGAATGTAAATATTCTATAAACAAAATTGGTGCCTTATAGAAATGTAAACATGATAACTAGAAGAAGTAATTAATATTATAATGCTGCCCATACAATAATGCACATTATATGAGCAATTTCAAAAGGTTATATTTATGTATGGCACTACATGGTACATTATATGGTAATGCCATACACAAATGTAACATTCTGAAATTGCAAGGTACAGCCAAAATCTGCTTGTTAAAGCATTAAAGTGGAGTTAGACACACATTGAAAAATAAATGGCTTTTAAAATACAGGTAGATGAAAACTTTTTAGAAATTTTAGAGTTTACCAATGTATACCTACACTTTAAAAGGTTAATCATTCAGCTCTGGTCCATGGTTCTATAAAAAATGTCCACAAAAGGGGGCGGGGCTTGGAGGCCATGCTGAATGGTCGCAGGTTGCATGAGCTCCTGCTTCAAACCGACTAAACAGCAATTTGTGTTACTAAAACGGCGACCCAAAGCTACACAAAGAACACCAAATGCAAGGGGACAACGGGGTGCACAAGAAGATGCCCCTCAAGCGACGTTTCTATTGCTACGCACCCGACACCCCAGCGAGGCCTACCAGCATGGCAGGCACAAGAGAGACGGGCGCTCTCCTGCCGCCAACAACGGTGAGATCCTCGACCCCAAGCCCTCGTTCCCCCCCCTATGGTCCGGTGGGGGTTATCACGGACCACCCTCTTACAACCCCCATAACAAGGGGTACCCAAGCGACACAATCTTTGAAGCGAAAAAACACTAATGAGGATTACAAAATGGCGTCTGGCCCACACACCGCAGCCATGTACAGCGCCAAAGAAGAAACTGAGCGCCGTCTCAATTACATATTCAGCGCTTTTTGGGGGAAGCTGGAGGCACTCCTATGGCCAGCAGCCCAGGGAACGCCATCTGACGGCACAACACATGGCCCAAAAGGGGAAGCCAGGGGGACGGGAAAAATCCTCCCCCCAGACCCCACTCTCAAGACGAGCAGGCATCTAAACCGGGCGGCTCCAAAGGCAGAAACCTGGAACCCCACAGAGAGCAGTCAAGAACCGAAAAGGACCATCAGGGGGCAACCGGCGAGCAAACACCAAAGGCTTCACCGCCTACTTACCAAAACCTTGCACAGGCCCCAGAGAGGCACAACCTTTCGAGACAGACCCAGCATGACGGACATAGCAGACCGACCGCAAAGGAAACCCAGCAGCCCGCGACCACACCAAGCAAGGAGACCTGCATCCGGGACTAGCCAATGCCCACTCAGTCGGCCAAGACCTCGCACAGGGACTAATCTCTCCTGCACTCTTGGACTGTTGAAGGCATGGCGCAAGTACACAGCACAACACCCCAGCGAACACCTTACTTGCAACTGGCACATCGCCATATCTGAGCTGCCGGCTCTCTGCAGAACAGAACCCCGGCCCACAAGCCCAGCATACAGAGCCGGCATTGGCTGATTGAAACGAAAGGCACCGAAGACCAGCCACTCTCCTGAACACCCATGGGCAGACAGGACATTACTCTAACCTGGCTGAATATAAGTAATTTGCGTGTTACCTTTCCTTTTATGGTTTCTTTTATTGTTTCTCTTAAAATACTGCTGCTTGGAATGTAATGTGTACTTAATACCCCACAAAATACGCGACCTTCAGCGATGTTTTCTACTACCCACCGTAATCTAACCTTTGCACACGCAGTGTGGCCCGTTTATGCACCACATATTAACTAGTTTCTACTGTAAAGCAAAACATGTCACTACATAAGTACACACCAGTCAATCTACTGTTACTACCGACACTTTGCTCCAATATGTGTACCTCTTTTTATAGCTGGTATGACTGTTAACCTGTTATATCTCATAATTATAAAAGGTGCAACTGTTTAACTAAGTAGAACATAATTTGTTAACACAGTGCTTACACCTATCAGCATATTATATCGCCTAACACATATATAGGCCTGCTGTTACTCAACATTTACTTAAAGCAAGTTTATTAACATAATCTTACATAATGCTTACCAATGTTACCTTTTGCATATATATTTAAAATGTGCTGTACTATCTAATGCCACTGTTATACTAAATGTGTTTATGCTCTTGCTCCTGCTGTTGTGGCAGCGTAAGACTGATTGTTATATGAGCACAACAAAAATAAAGAATTAAAAATAAAAATAATTAGATGAGAAAAAAAAAAAAAAAAAAAAAAAAAAAAAAAAAAAAATGTCCACAAAATCTGGGACCTGTGGCTACAAGTCCCTCAATTTAACCCCTAATCCACATCTCGTGACATTTTATCCTTAGAAATGTGAAAACTTAAAAACTAATTTAAGCAACATTGAAAATTGAATTGTAGGCAAACATGGACTGACAATCCTAGCCATTTAATCTACTCTCCCCCTTTCTAACACACTTTGACTCCATAATTTTATCCCTGTTTCCAGGCCTCCCCCTGTGCCTAGGTCTAACCTGGGAATACATTGTATGCTCTTCTTGTTATGTTGGGGAAAATGGTGTGCCTCGATCCTCAGCTCTCTATATATTGAACGTCTATAGGAGAGGGATCTGGAGGGGAGACTTCCTTTTTCACCTTCCCCCCCCCCCTCAATCCCTCTATTGTTACTTAGAGTTTGGTTCTGTTCCATGAGAAGGATTACACACCAGCAGTCACAGAGGAACCATAGCTTCTGGGACGCTAACCATTCATAAGCACCTACAAACTTCTTTAAGGACGCAAACAACTAATGCTTCAGGTCGAGATCTATACTGAGCCAAATTTTTGACGTTTTTATTTAAAGGGAAAGCTGATTGTGTGTATTTTTCTGATCCTGAGGAAAGCCCAGAGTGGGGCTGAAACGTTGATCTCGATTTTAATGTATACCCAATAAACTATTTGGATTTTAAATGAAGCCCGAGGAGTGCAGCCATCATTTTGGATATTCTATGTGAAATCAGCCTGCTAACCTATGCACCCGGGATTATCTAAGAAGCCGTGACTGAGTGCAAGGAAACTTTTGTTTTTTTGTTTTTTAAATATAAATGCATTTGTTTTATTCTATTCTGCAAAAACTGTTTCCTTTTTAGTTTTATTTCAAGATAACAGTATTATGGTGAATGTTACCGTCCAGTTACTTAGGCAATGGGATCACTGGTATTGTAATAACTATCTATATTTGTTATTATTTTGTTACTGGGCAATATTTAAGCCAACTGTGTTGTAAACCCATTATTCTGTCTGAAAACTTAAATAAAAATAAATAAATAAAAAAATAAGAAAGAAATAACCAACGATAAAAAAAGATTAATCATTAGGTTTGATAGAAAATGTCAGTAATGAGATGGAAGCATTTTAGTAGACTCATCACAGTTAATTTTACATAATGCCATGTCGTGCAATTGTGACCACACTGCCATTTATAGCTCACACAGGGGGATTTACACTCTTACCATTATCTAAAAAAAAATCCTCTAATCCTTTATTTATATTTCCCTTTCCATTCCTTCTTTCTTACACATAATGCTAGACATACACAAACATACAGTAACAAACACAGATTCGAATGCAACTCAGTCACGCAAATATATCCTCTTAATTATATCCTTGACTTACAAGGGAATCATTGAGTAACTAGATGAGTAAGAAAAGGATTGATTTTAGGTTTACTATATGGGGTCTCTTGAAATTGTATACCCATATGTGTGAAACTAGTTCCCTTAATGTATTGAAAGACCCAGACGAGGAGGTCTTGCAAACGCAGTTGCCGATTGGCTGAAGCATCAGTGTACACATTTAAGCGATGCCAAAACAAAATGGCATTCGAGTTGGTGAGATATAGTACATATGCCAAATAAATTCTAACAAAATCTGTTTTAATTGGACCATAAAGTTAGTGGAAATTGCATATTCCCTCAGAACAAGCAAACAAGCAAACACTCAATTAGCATTTGACTCTGAAATATTGTGAATTAAATCCGAATGTAAAAACGGAGGCAAAAATAGCCAGTCTTTTTTTTACCTTTGTTTTGCCATTGAGATTTAATTTGCGAAAATGTACAGTTTAGTTAACAATATATAAAGAAATATGATGATACTTTGTCTATTGAAGCACACTATGTCAAAAAAGCCAAAATAGCACATTGTGTTTAATACATTTATCTCACAAAATTTGATTAACACAAAGAATATTCCTGTACGTCCAGTTGTCTAGTTAAAATTACATGGCTGTTAGTCTACCCATTGTACAGAGCTACGGAATCTGATGGCGCTATATAAATAATCCTAATCAGTGCATGTTCTGTAATCCTTTAAAGGATTACGCCAACCCCCCATTTTGTTTTTAAATTATGAAAAAAAATTAAAATTATGAAAAAAAATTAAGAAAGAGAGGGAGATTGGGAGAAAAAAATAGCACAGGGATTAGAGAGGGCTGCAGTTAAGAAGGGAGGATGGAGAGACACCACCTTGAGGGTCTAGCTGCAAAGAGAGAAGCAGAGAACGTTTGTCACCAGCATGCAGTGCGCGCTAATGACAGATGTAAGATCTGCACAAAATTGACATTAGGCAGCCCAGAATCGGACTTATGCCTAAATTACATGTGCTGGGGGTGTAACTTTCCCCCGTCACAGAACTGCAAATAACAGTGGTTATAGTGGTTGGAATAACTTAAGTGCCTTTAATAGTCATTATTTGGTCCAATGCGGTTTGTGAAAACAGCACAGTTATATTTCATATAAAAAAACTAGGAAAGGGGGGCGTGGTCTGCAGCCGAGCGAGCTGGACGTGTCTGGCTAGAGCTCCGCTGTAACCACAGGGCCAACGGCAAACAAAAGCTGAAATTCGATATTTCTCGATACCTTTTTCGACTTACCAGTACAGGGGACCGGGATGGATAAACGGACCCAAAGAAGACCGGTGAAAAAACCCTTGGAATCGGTGACATCGGTTCCCGATATGTTTGCGGCCACACGAGCTGCGAGGCTATCCACCCAAGATGGCGGTCGGGACGGCATGGGAACACCTACCTCTCCTGCGAGCCCTGGAAGCGGTACTGCTGCAGGGACTTTGGACTCGGATGCCAGCCAAATATTGGCCAAACTATCGGAGGTACGCACCTACTTGGCTACAGAAATCGTCCGCACTACGACGGAAGTGAAGGCCGAAATCCAGGCCCTGGGTACGAGGACGGCGGCACTCGAACAGAGGATGGAGTCTACAGTACAGGCCCACAACGAGTCAGCTGCTCAAATAAACTCCCTGACGTCCCAACTGCAGATGGCCGCAGTAGCGATCGACGACCTTGGTAACAGGTCGCGACGGAATAATATCCGTCTCCGTGGCCTTCCGGAACAGGAGGGAGAGGGGTCCCTGGTGGAGGTGGTCTCGAGGATCTTCAAACCGCTTCTCCCCGATGTGCCAGAACACCTATGGCACATCGAGCGGGCTCACCGGGCGCTTCGTGCCAGGAGGGCGGACGATAAGAGACCGAGAGACGTAATTATTAAGTTTCTGTCCTTCCAGACAAAGGAGGCCTTAATGAAACGTGGCAGGGAAGGCCCAATTATGTATAACGGGACAGACCTTGCCTTGTATCAGGACTTAACTCCTGCTACCCTAAAGAAAAGACGAGACTGGCGTCCTGTTACAGAAATATTACAACAGGAATCCATTAAATACGCATGGGGTCACCCTTTTCGACTACTGGCCTTCAAAAATGGCCGCACGAAAGTTCTCCATGCTGATGGCGATCCGGCTGCGTTCCTGTCGGAGCTCGGGATTCGTATACCAGAGGGCTTCGCGGTCCTGAGGTCTTCGGCGGAGGTCCTCCCTGCCTTGCCTCGTGAGTGGTACAATGCGGGCGAATGATTTCACACCCTCTAACGCGGCATTGGGTGAGCGGTCGGCGGCCCAGAGCGGTGAGCTTTTCCGGGTGGGCCCTTGTTGTTTGGGAGGGGGATTGCGGGGATCCCTCATCCTCCCCACTTTTGTTTTTTACCCGGGATCCGGGGGCCCCTTATAGAGTCGCCCCGAAACGTTTTTCTTCCTCCTTTTTATCGGGGGGGACCACTAGTATTGGGGTGGGCTAGGGATTTCTCCCACTCCCACATGTACGTTATCGCACCCCCATACCGTCCCTCCTACCTTGGCCCTTAATCTGTCTGCACCTTTGTGACTCCGGGGAAGGGAGTGATCAAAAGTATGATGGCGAACGGCTCTCCTTGATTGACCATCGCAAACTTACGGCGGCCGTGGGCATACTCGCTACTTTTGATGGTCATTATTTGGTCTGTTATGATCTGATGTTTTACACCCGGGACACCTTGACTCTCATTCAAGGGGTGGGGGAGGAGGGAGCTAGCTGTGTTAGATTCTGCAAGTTTACTTTTACACTAAGCGATAATTATGCCGGGATTTCCCTGTCGTATATACCATGTTTACGGTGCCTTGGGGGTTAGAGCCGGGACGTGCAGGGGATATCTCTCCGCCTCTTATTATTAGACCTATGCAGCAACACGGCCCTTATGACCGGTGCTCTCCTCCCCCCTCCCCCCGTTTTATGCGATGCACCCTATCGAACCTGTTCCCACCTGGATTTGTACAAGGGAGGCGGTACCCCCTCGGGGTGGCGGGTGGGCCAAAAAAAAAAAAAAAAATACTTTTGTACCCCTCTCCTTAGGCGATTAGACGCCCCGGGTTTGCTGCCTCATATTATCTTTCGTTATATTTTATTACGGGCTACGCCCTGATTCTGACCCGCTAGCATTTCCGGGTCTTATATGCCCCCCCCCTTCACCGTGCGCCCCTTGCCCTCGGGACCGCCCATCCTGCTCCGGGATGCAATTTTTTAGCTGTTCCTCCCCCCGCCCACTGACCCCGTCAGTGGGGGTTATCCCCTTTGGGATCGGGGAGGGGGGGAATACGGAGTCTTCCATGGGACTGGGCGGGCGGGGCGGGGTTGGGGCTCCTCTGTTGGACCGTGGGTCCGGGCTGGCCTTGGCGGGATCGCGAGACATCTCGCCTATTGTTACATCGTTTTTCATGCAAAAGTTAATCGTCTAGGCACCCTGTGGGTGCCCGTTTCTTCGTTGGTCTATGTCTGGGCGACTCTGGAGCCTTTTATGGACTCCAGAGGAGCCTATACATGGTCCCCTTTTGTCCCTGGCTACGAATAAGACCAGGAGTTTGTTATATACGTTGTTCTTTATCTCTGTTTTTACTTTTCTTTTTCCCTCTCCCTCTCACCCTTTTTGCCCTTCTCCCCTTCCCTCCCCTTCCTTTATGGTACCCTCTCTGGGAGGAGGTGTTGGTACGGTCTGCGGTGACTCAGAGCTTGGCCCTGACACAGGGGGCATAGATAGACACTCTAAGACAACACTCTGTATATCACCCGTCTATCACCGGTATTTGGTAAAAATGGCTAGTAGGTTCAGCCTTTCCCTCATCCACTATCAATGCCCTTGACACTATTATCCCTGAACGTCAAAGGCTTAAACGCACCGAATAAACGTCGCCTCATGTTTAGGGAACTCAAGCGTTTAAATCCGGACATAGCACTCCTGCAGGAGACACATATACCGAAATCGGCGAAGTTCAACCTCAGGGACCACACTTATAGGACTACCCACGAAGCAAGGGCATTAAACAAGAGGAATGGGGTGGCGGTGCTTTTACACCATAGATGCCCGCTTCGGGTAGGGACTGTCACAGCGGACCCGAGTGGCCGTTTTATATTAATATCCGGAACTCTGTACTCTCACGCCATCCATATTCTGAATATTTACGCCCCTAACGATCCCTCTGTGGACTTCTGGGACAACATGACCCAGGTCGTGAACGGTCTGCCTCACGGCATGGTAATCGTGGGTGGCGACCTTAACGCCACCCCATGCCCTGCGGTGGACAGAAGCCCACGCGACGGAATCCCGAGGTCTCACGGGAGTGGTCGCCAGGACAAACTGCTCCGCACCTTCCTACACCGCACAGGCCTCATTGATATCTGGAGAGCACATCACCCCGATGGTCGAGACTATACATTTTACTCAGCACCTCACAAAATCTACTCTAGGATAGACTCATTCCTTATTAATTCCTGTGCCGCGTCCAGGGTTTCGGGCACTGCTATCGGCTCCATCACCTGGTCAGACCACGCGGAGGTCACACTGACTTTGGATAAGTTGTGTGCGGCCTCCCCGTGGTCTTGGAAGTTAAACACCTCTTTACTACAGGACCCGGTTATAGTGGAGATTGTCCGCAAAGAACTGCTCGAATATTTCGCAAGAAACGCGTGTGCGGGCGTAAGACCGGCTACGGTATGGGCCGCACACAAAGCGGTTATTAGGGGTATATTGATTTGCGAGGCCACGTTGAAGAAAAGACGTAAAACACAACTGCTGTCTGCACAGCTGGAGGCATTGGGGAAACCTGAAGAAAAGCATAAAGCCCTCCAGTCGCCGGACACACTAGCGGACGTGCGGAACTTGAGATCCTCGGTCCGCGACACACTCATAGATGACACTGCCAGGGCCGTGACTTGGTCCAGACGGACCTTTTACGAGAAATCCAATAAAATGGATACTTTGTTAGCCAGGTCTCTACGCCCGAGACAGGGACACTCGCATATCACGCGTATCAAAGACGCCTCGGGTAAAATCTGTACAGACCCCACTGAGATTGCAGGGGTCTTCACGGAATATTATACTAACTTATACAACCATTCCAACGGAACGGCTTCGGACCCTCAACGAGAAGTGGACGATGCCCATACCTTTCTGTCCCGTCTCACTTTGCCAAAACTACAAGCCGGTGAATCAGCGACTCTCGGAGCGCGCATAACTGCCGATGAGATAAACGTTGCAATTTCCATGCTGAAAGGTAATAAAGCTCCAGGTCCAGACGGTTTCGAGGGCAGTTATTATAAAGCTTTCCGAGAGGAGCTAGTACCTTACTTGGAGTCGTGGTTTAACGACCTCATGGGGGGCGGCGTCCCAGACCGGGACATGTCATTGGCGGACGTGGTATTGTTACCTAAACCGGGCAAGGATGATCTCGACCCGGGCAACTTTCGCCCGATCTCACTGATCAACCACGACTCCAAGATCTTGGCGAAGGTCTTGGCCAACCGACTAAACCCCTTCTTGACAAAACTGATACACCCTGACCAGGTTGGTTTTGTACCTGGCCGGCAGCTTTTTGAAAATACCCGGCGGAACATTGACCTCATTTGGAGACAAACGAGTAGGAAGATCCCAACATTGTTATTATCCCTTGACGCTGAGAAGGCCTTTGATAGGGTTAAATGGCCCTATCTTTTCGAAGTCCTTCGATACTTTGGCCTGCCAGATTTATAACTGTGGTGCAAGCAATGTATACAAATGTTAAAGCACGGGTTCGCATATCGGGGGCGAGGGTGACACCCTTTGGCCTGGGAAACGGCACCAGACAGGGATGCCCTTTGTCTCCCTTGCTGTTTATCCTCTCCCTAGAACCTCTTCTGCAGACAATACGAGACAACCCGGACATCCATGGGATCTCGGTGGGGGGCCATCAGTACGTTGTGTCGGGTTTCGCCGACGACATCTTACTGACCCTGGCTGACCCACTTCCGTCTATGAGGGCGTTAACGGGTGTCCTAGCTGACTATAGTAGACTGGCAGGATACAAAGTAAACATGCCTAAATCTTGCGCACTACCTATTTGCATGCCTGAACCGGACATAACCTCCATAGGCGACACATACCAGATTCGCTCAGCTAGGGATCATATCAAATATTTGGGGGTATGGTTAACAGCAGACCCGGCTCGACTATTCACACAAAATTATACGCCTCTGATCCACACGCTAATGACGGATATGGAGAAATGGCTGGATAAACCGATCTCCTGGATCGGCAGAATCCACTCGGTGAAGATGAACATTCTCCCTAGGATTTTGTTCTTGTTCCAGGCCCTCTCAGTTAAAGTGACCAAATCCGACCTGGGCGCACTCCAACAGGCAATAGGGAAATTCATCTGGCAAAACAGGAGACCCAGGACCTCTCGAAACGTTCTCTATCGAGCGAAGACGAGAGGTGGCCTGGGCCTCCCTAATTTGTACTTCTATTACCAAGCAGCGCAACTTACACAGATAGCCATATGGCATTCCCCTCCAGAGGAGCGGCGGTGGGTAGACTTAGAATCGTCCCTCACGGGACCAGACTTGCCTCAATTTCTGATGTGGGTCCCTAGGGACCGTAGACCATCGACACACATCGAATGCCCGGCTATTGCGAACTCTCTGAGACTTTGGGACGCCACATCAACCAAATATGGTTTGTCACCCCGACTTTCCCCCCTAACTCCCTTCTTGAGAAACACAGCATTTCCACCGGGATTAAACGCTAGGGATTTTAGGGGTATCGAAGGCACAGGGGTACAGCGTCTCTGCCACCTATATGAAGACGGCTCTGTTATTACATTTGAAGAACTTAAGTCTAGGGCTACCTTACGCCCCGCCGACTTCTTTCGCTACCTCCAGGTGAGAGACTTCGCCCAGGCCCCTCTGATTAAAGCCAGTGCACTGAGCCGGCCAACCTTCTTTGAATCTATGTGCCTCAAAGAACGGTTTCCTAAGAGCCTCATCTCCATCCTGTACACCCACTTGAGTACACACACGACGGAATGGGGTGACCTCACATATATATCTCAGTGGGAAGCTGACCTGGGTGAGGAATTGGAAGGCGTCGACTGGCAAGAAATCTGGGAGGCAGCAGCCTCTTCGTCTATATGTGTCTCCATGCAGGAACAGGCATACAAAACCATCTTTCGGTGGTATACCACCCCGGTGAAGTTATATAAAATGCACAAAACACCCACGGACCTGTGCTGGAGAGGCTGCGGCCGGAAGGGATCCTACATACATATGTGGTGGGAATGCCCTGAAGCACAGAAATTCTGGAAACGGGTGGTAGGACTTTTGAAGGATATTTTTGATAGAGAGCTTAAGTTAGACCCATGGGTGTTCCTCCTGGCCAGACCTCTTGATGACTGGCCCAGAGTGGAACAAAACCTATTACACAAAGTGAACTTGGCAGCCAGAAGAGCCCTGGCCCAAGTGTGGCTCCAGACCGAGACCCCCCCAGTCGACGTAGTCGTACAAAAGATCAAAGATGCTTTCCTTATGGATAAGCTGACGGCGCGAGTTAGAGGCACTATTAAAAAGTTTGATAGGGTCTGGGCCCCGTGGATAAATAGCGGACTTGGAGACTAGGGGAGAGGAGAAGGGGACCTACCCCAGAACCCCGCCTGTGATATCATCTTCGTCGGGGCCGGTTATGGCTTGGGGAAGATGCTTGAGGCACCTCGATTTCCACCAGGGCCCAACGCCTTATAGTATTAAGTTTAATTTATGGAACCTACTAATAATTATAACACGCTACTACAGATTGAACCTACTCCTCCCACCCTCCCCCCCCCTCTTCCTTCCCCACACCCTCCCCCTCTTCTCACTAAGTTCCTTCACCCTATTTTCTCTAACCTTTCTACGTCCGACTCCATGTACACCAAGCTATATCATCGCTACTTTCCCTACCTAGATGACACCGCCCACTGAATGCTTTGGACAAAATACCACATACGTGCCGATCCAAGGCCTTGGGCGGCGCCCACAAATGATACGAGGTCAAAGATATCATATAAACCAACTAGTCTTGTATATAGAACTGGGATTCATTGGCTTTCTAGACGAGAACCTAGGCCCAATGCCCTAACACGCTAGGGATATATATAGACTTGAGAGGTGTACAGAAGATGTCCGATATCTTCCTATATTACTAAAATAAAAAACAATGAGGTGTAACTCCATACATGTTCATGCATCTATAACAACGGAACTCTCACGAGTTATGAAAACTGTGGACTGATTAATATTTCTGCTTTCTTTAACGTAAATGTTTTCAAAACCATTGTATGTTCATGATCTAACTGTTCGTATATGTGATACTATATTATCGCACTTTGTATTTCTTTATACTGCTTTCACATACCTGTGGTTACCTACCTTGTGAATAAATAAAGAATTTAAAAAAAAAAAAAAAAAACTAGGAAAATAAATGTAGTTTAGTGCACTTATACCAACTGTACTTTGCAAATCAAAATTATATTGCTTGCAAGCCTGGTAGGTACATGCAGACGATTTCTAGGATAACAGCAAGGCCTTCATGTAAAATGACAGATCACGGTATATCATTCAAATGTCAGGCTTTCTGCTAAACGTAAGATGATATATATGATGTGTTTGAAAAGAGAGTTAAAAAAAAAATAAATCCCATGCATTTATACAAAATACATCAGCATAGCAAGCACAGGAGGATTAGCCTCATCAAGACTTACCATTGCTGGGATTTTTAAAGAAATGTTCCAGATCTTTAATTAACCCCTTAAAGCTGCAAATAATTTTGGAAATGATACATCCAGAAAAAAACCCACAAATCTAATTAGTGTGAAGTTATAGGAAATCCCATCTAGGACTACATAAAAAAAACCCAACAAAGCACAAAATAATACAAAATAAACCTTAATCTGCAGGCCCTAACTTCCCACAACCAATGATAAACACTAGTAGAGGACACACAGATCACATTTTTCCCTTAAGAATAAACTTAAATTTAACACTATATTTGAATAACCTGAAATTTGAAATCTGTATATTTAACTCTGCTGACCAAGTGTATGCAGGGGTTCACTCTGTCCTGTAATGTCTTTGTTTTGCTTCCTCACTGCACACATTGTTTTTCTCTAGGTTTTGTTCCTATAGTAGCACTGTCCCTTGTCAGCTTCTTATACAGATGGGATTTATTTATGAAAAACTAAAATAAAGACTGGAGGCTGTTCTACTGACTCATCTCATCTTCTGCAGGATATGCAATACAGTACATGCAGGGATCTCACTGCACTGCACACAGATTGAAAGTACACTAATGACACAGCTCCAAGCAGAAAAAGCCACCAGGAGCTGAAGATCAGGCAAAATAAGATCCTGGAGAGAGAAGTTTAACCCCTTAAGGACCAAACTTCTGGAATAAAAGGGAATCATGACATGTCACACATGTCATGTGTCCTTAAGGGGTTAAGGAAGCGTATCTACTCTCAAAAAAGGCAAAGACTCCAAACTGACAGTTCCACTTTGATTTACTTAAAAGGACACTCCAATCAATAGCTCACATATGAAGTATATGTTCCCTATTCAGAAATACTAGAATTTGCACTCACTACCTGCTCATGCTGTGAATGTCACCATGTGTTTAAAACAGGACCATCACTTACACATTAAGTATATTCATCAAATCTTATTTCTACAGGCTGGACTGGTGTTGATGGTATTATCAACTTACCCTAGCAAGGAGATAATTAGATTTAGAAATCTGTTCAATGAGTAAATGAGCAAACAGAAAGCCTGGAAAAGATAAGGATAGTAAACACAACGTACATTAGTCAGCAATTTTAATAAATTGAGAAGTGTCACGAATTGACCAAGGATTTGCAAATGTTAGGACAGAATAGCCCAAAAAGAAAACCATCTCCAGCTAAGCAATTTTTCCTGCTCAACAATTTTGGGCTAATCTTTGCAGTTTCCTGGTCGATTCCCAGCAGTTCCAAGTTTTGTGAAAATTCCATATGTTAGATCATTCAGGTTCGTAGCACATAAATAGAGATAGATAAAGATGACGTGGGCAGAAAACACAGTACGACGATCATAAGTATTAAGAATGAATTTTCAAAAAAAAATTATATGTCAGTAGATCTAATATCTCTAGAAGATGATGGATATGCAGGATATTTTTTGTTTAATTAGTTTACTAAATAGCTGCAAGGGGAGACAGAAGAAAATGATCTGGTTGAAACCCAAGTTACATTTGATTCTCTGCTTGGTGTTTTCAATCAATCAGAATACAACTTGAAGTCAAATTATAGTCAGTGACCAGACAATCCACAGATCAGAAAAAAATGAAGGTCCCATGGTATGCTTTACAATGCACATCCCATCACAATGTAGTGGAAACAAACATTTAAAAATTAGCATGCTTGGGGGCGGGACCTGACTATCATGGCAGACGGACGTGTCTCGAGAGTGCCCCTCCACTAAACAGCACATTTTCATCTTCAGGCGCTTTTACTCACCCACCTGCTGCCACACGCTGGCATGGTGTCCTAGGCAGGTTCCAGGATGTGCCAGCTACAAGTTGTTACCGAGGATCCAGGCGAGGCCTAGTGTGTTATTTGGGCGGGAGAGGTGGCCATTCTCATGTTCCTTGCAACACGGCCCGGGCACGGAGACCTCTTTGCAGTCGGACCTCCTCTGGACTGGGGGGCGGGCAGGGCCGGTGCAAGGATTTTTGGCTACACAGGCGAAGATGAATTTTGCCGCCCCCCCAACACGAATAAGATGTATCTTTAGCGGTGTCTCATATCCAGCCTTTTGAAATCCCCATGTAGTGTATTGTACCCCCCTTTAGTGTGACTTACACCCCCTTGTATGTCTCTCTTTCCCACAGCCCTTTTCTGTGGGTCTCTCCCCTCAGCCTGTTTTTTTGTGTGTCCCTCTTCCCCTCAGGCTCCTTTGTGTAACTTTTCCCTCCCAAGCCATATAGACAGATATATAGCTACACACACATACAGGCACATAGTCACAGAAATATGCAGGCACACAATCAAACAAACACAGCCATACAGGCACACAGTCATACAATCAACACATACAGGTACACAGACATACAGTCATACAGACACACAGACACTGGCATATAGATAAATAAAGACACAGTTATACAAACATACAGAGACATGAAGATGCAGGCATATAGAGACATACAGAACAAGGCATACAGGCATGCAGATACATACTTACACAGGCATGCGGGGACATATATACACAGACAGTCACACAAAGATATACAGAACAAGGCATACAGAGACATATGGATACGGTCATACAGAGACATACAGACACAGGCATACAGGGACATTCAGAAACACACGGACACAGTCATATAGAGACATACAGACACAGACAGACATAGTCATACAGAGACATGTAGATAGGTATACAGAGCAGGGGCAGATCCAGAACCTAATCTTAGATGGGGGGGGGGGGGGGGTAGTGAGTTTTAGTGGGGTAATAGGGGCTCTAATTAAGGAGTTAAGGGCTGTAGTAGGGGGACAGGGGCTGTAGTTGAGAGTTAGGGGCTGTAATTGGGGGCTTAGGAAATGTAGTGGGGAATTGGGGCTGTAGTAGGGGGTTAGGGACTGAAGTAGGTTGATGGCTGCAAGTGGGAACAGGGGCTGTAGTGTGGGGATATGGGCAGCAATTGGGGGAGAGGGGCTATAGTGGGGGTAAGGACTGTAGTAAGGGAATAGGGGCTGTACTGTTGTTATGGGGTAAAAGGGAGTGGAAGGGATGTGAAGTAAGGGAGTTAGAGGCTGTAGAAGGGAGTATAGGGGCTGTGGTGGGAGCAAAGGGGCAATGTGGTTGGAAACGGGCAGTATGGTGGGAAACAGGGGCAGTAGAGGGGGACACAGGGGCAGTATGGTGTGGGCACAGGCTGTAACGAGGGACACTGAGGCAATAAAGTGGTGTCACAGGGACAGTATGGTAGGGGGTAAATGGGAAGTAGAGGGGGGGACAGGGGCTGTTGAGGCGGGTAGAGGAAGTAGAGGGGTGAGACAGGGGCAGTAGAGGAGTGTGAAAGGGGGGCATGGGCAGTGGGCAGGGGCTGTAGAGGGAAATAGAGGAGGCACAGGGGATACAGAGGGGGGCACAAAAGCAATAGGGGGGGGGCATGGGCAGTATAGTGGGGACAGGGGCTGTAGAGGGGGGCATGGGCTGTATAGGGGGAGCATGGGCTGTATAGGGGGCGCATGGGCTGTATGGTGGGGCAGAGGCTTTAGAGGGAAAGAGGGGCTGTAGACAGGGCAGGGGCTGTAGAGGGAAATAGAGGAGCTGTAGAGGGGCAGTATGGTGGGGCAGGGGTTATGGAGGTAAATAGAGGTGCTGTAGAGTGGCACAGGGGCAGTAGAGGAGGACAGGGTCAGTATGGTGGGGGCAGGGGCTATAGAGGTGCTGTAGAGGGGCACATGGGGCAGTATGGTGGGGCAGGGGCTATAGAGGGACGTAGAGGGGACATGGGGAGTATGGTGGGGGCAGGGGGAGTATGGTGGGGGCAGGGGGAGTATGGTGGGGGCAGGGGCTGTATAGTGGGGGCAGGGGCTGTATAGTGGGGGCAGGGGGAGTATGGTGGGGGCAGGGGCCGTATAGTGGGGGCAGGGGGAGTATGGTGGGGGCAGGGGCTGTATGGTGGGGGCAGGGGCTGTATGGTGGGGGCAGGGGCTGTATGGTGGGGGCAGGGGGAGTATGGTGGGGGCAGGGGGAGTATGGTGGGGGCAGGGGGAGTATGGTGGGGGCAGGGGCTGTATGGTGGGGGCAGGGGCTGTATGGTGGGGGCAGGGGCTGTATGGTGGGAGCAGGGGGAGTATGGTGGGAACAGGGGGAGTATGGTGGGGGCAGGGGCTGTATAGTGGGGGCAGGGGGAGTATGGTGAGGGCAGGGGGAGTATGGTGGGGGCAGGGGGAGTATGGTGGGGGCAGGGGCTGTATAGTGGGGGCAGGGGGAGTATGGTGGGGGCAGGGGGAGTATGGTGGGGGCAGGGGCTGTATGGTGGGGGCAGGGGGAGTATGGTGGGGGCAGGGGGAGTATGGTGGGGGCAGGGGGAGTATGGTGGGGGCAGGGGGAGTATGGTGGGGGCAGGGGAAGTATGGTGGGGGCAGGGGGAGTATGGTGGGGGCAGGGGGAGTATGGTGGGGGCAGGGGCTGTATGGTGGGAGCAGGGGGAGTATGGTGGGAACAGGGGGAGTATGGTGGGAACAGGGGGAGTATGGTGGGGGCAGGGGCTGTATAGTGGGGGCAGGGGGAGTATGGTGGGGGCAGGGGGAGTATGGTGGGGGCAGGGGGAGTATGGTGGGGGCAGGGGCTGTATAGTGGGGGCAGGGGGAGTATGGTGGGGGCAGGGGCTGTATGGTGGGGGCAGGGGGAGTATGGTGGGGGCAGGGGGAGTATGGTGGGGGCAGGGGAAGTATGGTGGGGGCAGGGGGAGTATGGTGGGGGCAGGGGGAGTATGGTGGGGGCAGGGGCCGTATAGTGGGGGCAGGGGGAGTATGGTGGGGGCAGGGGCTGTATGGTGGGGGCAGGGGGAGTATGGTGGGGGCAGGGGGAGTATGGTGGGGGCAGGGGGAGTATGGTGGGGGCAGGGGCTGTATGGTGGGGGCAGGGGGAGTATGGTGGGGGCAGGGGGAGTATGGTGGGGGCAGGGGGAGTATGGTGGGGGCAGGGGGAGTATGGTGGGGGCAGGGGGAGTATGGTGGGGGCAGGGGAAGTATGGTGGGGGCAGGGGGAGTATGGTGGGGGCAGGGGGAGTATGGTGGGGGCAGGGGCCGTATAGTGGGGGCAGGGGGAGTATGGTGGGGGCAGGGGCCGTATAGTGGGGGCAGGGGGAGTATGGTGGGGGCAGGGGGAGTATGGTGGGGGCAGGGGCTGTATGGTGGGGGCAGGGGCTGTATAGTGGGGGCAGGGGGAGTATGGTGGGGGCAGGGGCCGTATAGTGGGGGCAGGGGGAGTATGGTGGGGGCAGGGGCTGTATGGTGGGGGCAGGGGCTGTATGGTGGGGGCAGGGGGAGTATGGTGGGGGCAGGGGGAGTATGGTGGGGGCAGGGGGAGTATGGTGGGGGCAGGGGCTGTATGGTGGGAGCAGGGGCTGTATGGTGGGAGCAGGGGCTGTATGGTGGGAGCAGGGGGAGTATGGTGGGAACAGGGGGAGTATGGTGGGAACAGGGGGAGTATGGTGGGGGCAGGGGCTGTATAGTGGGGGCAGGGGGAGTATGGTGGGGGCAGGGGGAGTATGGTGGGGGCAGGGGGAGTATGGTGGGGGCAGGGGCTGTATAGTGGGGGCAGGGGGAGTATGGTGGGGGCAGGGGGAGTATGGTGGGGGCAGGGGCTGTATGGTGGGGGCAGGGGGAGTATGGTGGGGGCAGGGGGAGTATGGTGGGGGCAGGGGGAGTATGGTGGGGGCAGGGGGAGTATGGTGGGGGCAGGGGAAGTATGGTGGGGGCAGGGGGAGTATGGTGGGGGCAGGGGGAGTATGGTGGGGGCAGGGGGAGTATGGTGGGGGCAGGGGCCGTATAGTGGGGGCAGGGGGAGTATGGTGGGGGCAGGGGCCGTATAGTGGGGGCAGGGGGAGTATGGTGGGGGCAGGGGGAGTATGGTGGGGGCAGGGGCTGTATGGTGGGGGCAGGGGGAGTATGGTGGGAGCAGGGGGAGTATGGTGGGAGCAGGGGGAGTATGGTGGGAACAGGGGGAGTATGGTGGGAACAGGGGGAGTATGGTGGGGGCAGGGGCAGTATGGTGGGGGCAGGGGCAGTATGGTGGGGGCAGGGGGAGTATGGTGGGGGCAGGGGCTGTATAGTGGGGGCAGGGGGAGTATGGTGGGGGCAGGGGGAGTATGGTGGGGGCAGGGGGAGTATGGTGGGGCATGGGGAGTATGGTGGGGGTAGGGCCTGTATAGTGGGGGCAGGGGCTGTATAGTGGGGGCAGGGGGAGTATGGTGGGGGCAGGGGCCGTATAGTGAGGGCAGGGGGAGTATGGTGGGGGCAGGGGCTGTATAGTGGGGGCAGGGGGAGTATGGTGGGGGCAGGGGCTGTATAGTGGGGACAGGGGGAGTATGGTGGGGCAGGGGGAGTATGGTGGGGGCAGGGGGAGTATGGTGGGGGCAGGGGCCGTATAGTGGGGGCAGGGGCCGTATAGTGGGGGCAGGGGGAGTATGGTGGGGGCAGGGGGAGTATGGTGGGGGCAGGGGCTGTATAGTGGGGGCAGGGGGAGTATGGTGGGGGCAGGGGCTGGAAAAAAAACGTTTTAAAAAAAAAAATGCTACAAGTTTTTCCCCCACCCCCTTCCCCTCCCAGAGACTTACCTTGGGCCAGGAGGGAGAGCCTTACCCCTGGTGGTCGGCTGGGACGGGCTGCAGATAGAGTCAGGACCGCTGGGGAGTCTGGGATCAGTAGAAGTCCCGCCCCCTTCTGACATCATCAGAGGAGGACGGCTGACTTCACTGCCAGGCTCCTGCTGTGTGCTGGCTGCAGGGAGAGAGGTGAGATGACAAATCCGAGTCTCCAGCCAGAGGCAGGGGATTCGGATTTTTGCGCCCCCCTCCTCTGGCGCCCTAAGGCGGCCGCCTGTGCCGCCTTATGGACGCGCCGGCCCTGGGGGCGGGGGTGGGTGGAGAGTATGCTTATTTTTTTTACGAATATTTATAATTTACAATTAAAAAAGGAACATACTAATAATAAAAGTATATATTTGTATGTCCTTTAGTAAGAATATTAAATATCCCTTTATAACATTTAAAACATGGCTACGTCTTGCTACCCCAGATTGAGTAATTCTAATTCATAAACATAAAATATATGGAAAACAATGTATGCCAGCCGTATAAGTCATTGTGCCACAGTAGTGTGTGTGTGTGTGTGTATATATATATATATATATATATATATATACATATATATATATATATAGGATCGACCGATTATCGTTCTGGCCGATATCATCAGCCGATATTTGGTATTTTAGGCAATATCGGTATCGGCCAATAGAGATACCGATATTGTCAATAATACATCCCAGGACCGCCGGGTCCATGCCACCGGACCACCAGGGAATACTATATCCCCCCTCCCTGGTAAGAAGCAGGAAGGGGCGACTAAAAAAAGAAATAAAACATGTATATATATAAAAAAAATAATGCCTCCCCCTCCCACCCCATTTTACACAAACTATATCCCTACACAAACACACACACACTCTGCATGAGATACACACTACACAAACACACACTCTCTGCATTTATTATACACACACTACACAAATACACACTGCATCCACTACACAAACACACACAGCTCCCCTGTCTAAACACACTGCATTCACTGCATGTGGCATGTATATTTTGTGCATTTACCTTTAGAAATAGTTTGTTTTTTTTCAAATGGTAAATGTACAGAATATCTGTAAGTTATTGGCTGTTGGCCTGAAATTATGGGTATCGGCGCTAATACACACATATATATACACACACACACACACACACACACATAAACACTACTGTGGCACAGTGACTTATGGGGCTGGTATACATTTTTTTCCAGGGCTGCTTTGCAATTCCAGTCCGTCCCTGGTAACTTAGCATACAACCGAAGTTTATTTTCCTAAACACTACTACTGCATGTGCAACATATGTTTCTCTGATATAACCTCTCTTTCTTTATTCTGTACCATGTTCTTTATTGCCTCAAATAAAAGAAAGATTGCATTTTTTGTTTGTTTGTTTTTAAATTAGTATGCTCAATACGTTTAAATTATATTTTTGAAGATTCATAATTGGGCTCCTTTTAATATAACCTGAATTCAAACTGAAGCAATATTGGGGGCGGAGCTTGACCAGCAAGCAGAGCAGACGTGCTCTGCAACAGCTCCTGGATAACCAGCACGAAAAACAAGACAAACTCGAGATAAAGTGCGCTCACCCTCCTGTAAGTGGGCTCACTGAACCGGGGCAGCCGACCCGAACCCTGAGATGCTGAACACGGTGTTGGGGACAACCGGGTACCGCATCGGCGGATTGAGGCCTACCGGGGGAGGAGGCGGAGAAAGGCGGCCGCTTTCCCGCCAGACGCACACATGCACAAGTAAGCTGGGAACGATACCTCCCCCCCCCCCCCCATGGATCGGCGGGGGATATCCCGATCCCCTCCAGTCGGAGAACCAAGCACCCGGCACTCACCGAACAAGCCTGTGGCCCTCACCAGCAGCACGGGAGCAGGGGCCTCCAAAATGGCGGATGAGCACACCTCAGCCCTGCAACTCAGACAAGAGGGAGAGATGCGGCCTGCAAGACACCGCACGCTCCACATACCGCCCGAGAACACGGAGGAGCTCTACAATAAGCTATATGCCAAACTGTGGTCACGACTCTATGCCCGAAGACAGGCCTTCAAGGTGGCACTCAAGGTAGTGGCGGCATGGATCCGCCCGGCAACCCGGCGCCAAATAGGCCGGACTCTCCCTCGCACCTCCAAAGCAGCCCTTAGGCGACACAGAGCAGAGACCTACATGGAGGGTGATAACGCCACAGCCAATAGGCGTCAAAACTCACATCCGATTGACTCAGACTGGGACCTACCGACAGGTACGACCGGTCTCTCCCTCTGCGACCCCAAACACACCAAGCAAGGCGCTACCACACGCGGGAGGAGCGGACGGAGGTCCCTCTCTCAGTCCAGGGGGAAGAGAGCATGTCCCGATGAACGAGAGGCCCTACCTTTGAGACCCCCACAACTGGACTTAACGCTCATACAGACCATCTGGCTACGACACACTGCCGAACGATCTCTTGCCACCGGACGGCGGGCCTCGAGAACCGGCATGGGCTGAAGGCCGAAGACGGATTGACTGCAAGTGTCCCATACCTACCATACACTATGACCCACACGGCAATGGGACTTACTGTCTAGAAAAGAACTCATCTGTTTTTCCTTGTTCTTGTGTTGCAAAGGCAATGCCATGCCCTGTATGTTTTTGATTGTTATAACACATGCCTTAACTGCTTATTACAAAACGCTCTGCCTCTCATATATAACAAACACGCACTGAGGAACTCTACTAATTCACGTAAATCTCTATTCATCGCTTGTATATACCCTCTCTGGTGAGGCTTTGCTTTGAGACCAATCTTGTTTAATTCGTTTGCTTTCTCTCATATGCTTCTGTTAATAGATACATAACAAATTAACAACAGGAGGCACCAAATAGTATCCTGTAAACCGCACAGACACACTAGTTACATGTTAAGCATTATTGAACTGTATAATTCATTGGGCCCAGGTAGACCAACACGGTAACTTATTATGCAAGACAGGCAATCACTACTAACACTAGGCATAGCACTGACGGGCTTTTTATTTAGCTCTCACAGATCAGCCTTAGCTCATGCCGCACAGCCTGTACGTTCCCGTGTAACAACTTTAGGTGGTATGGTCGCACCCGTCATGTAGCACCTCAAACTAGTCTGTTTCAACTGTGCTCCTGCTAACCAACTCACAAAATATAAAAATGAGGCAAAAGCACTGATTCTCCTGACCTATAACTGTCATAACCCACATGATGTTTCGCTTCTGGTTCTCTACCTTATTATAAATACTTTACTCTTGTTCGTAATCTTATTGCAAGCTTACAAAATATAAAAAGAGGCAGTCCCTCATAGGACATGTTGTACTGTATTGACATGACCCCAAACTGTATGAAAACCGTACATCCCCTCCTTATTCTGTACCCCATTTAACAATTGCCTCAATAAAAGAAAGATTGAAAAAAAAAAAAAAAAAACAACTGAAGCAATATTTTATCTTTGAATGTGTCCTCTGTATAGTAACTACATTTTGTTATAACCTCAAAATATTGATTTGCAATATTAGTTGCCAGTTCTTTCATGTTAGTAGGTTGACAAACTGTTCTCACATTAATCAGATAATCTCAGTGGATCATTTGCCCTAACATTCTTTATAAACCATGTGTAACCAATTAAACCAGCTTAAACTAAAATAAATCTCATTTCAATTGCCATCAATAAAAAATGAGACACTACTTCTACTACCACTACAATAGCGTGTTTTCCTGCTACAGATAATAGACATGACGTTTTTTTTCTGTTTAGGAGGTTTATCATTGTTTAAATTAGACTGTGAAAGTTAAACATTGAGTCGTTGTATGTCTACTGCCAGTGAATATGTAGAGATGTCTATCTTCACAGTGTCACTAAAGAGCACAGTAGGTACAAGATGTCACTTAAAAGAGTTATTTACATATCAATAATCTGTACGAGAGTATGGAGAGAAAAAAAGCAAACTAAACCAATGAAAATGTGGCAGACTAAACAAACTTTATTAGCCTGGAATCATCTATATCCCATGCTCTGTTAATCAATACCCTATTGCATTCCTCTCTTATAACTTTCTTGGTTTTACAGCCATACAGCTATGTTCAAATAAACCCCTGCATTTTGTACACACAATTGGAAATTAATATAAAAAGTTAGGAACATTAAATTGGTCAAGATTAATAAAAACAGCTGTCTCGTCATTAATGGTTTGTTTTCTTCTGATTTATGAGAAATTCTTTAAGTATCCACAAATCTGTTTGTCCTTAAACAGTCTTTGGTCCTTTTGAAAGACCAAATCTCCCATTTGAAGATGGAAATTAAACACATTACTCTGGAACTTAAAGAGAAACTCTAAGCACCAATACAACTTTAATGTGCTTTTTAGGTTTTAGTTTCAATAAAGGACCATCAAAGTGGTCCCCAATGAAGGCACCTGACTGTAGTGGTCCTGTAGACTGAACCCTGCAATATAAAAACAATGCAGTTTTGTCATTCCACCAGCCATTACAGGAGCTTCCTGCTGTGGCAACCGAATAACGTGACTGCACCCCTTGTAGGAAAGCATTGATACAATGCTTTCTTATGGTGAAGCTTAGATTGGCATGCAGCATTAGCCTCACATGGAGAGCAAAAAAAACCATTCTGAGAACGGGCAGCAGCTGAAATAGCCTGCCCTTCGGTGGGTCCCCGCTCAGATCTCAAGCTGGTTTTAGCTCATCTTGTGCCATTACAGAGAGAACATCTCTGAAACATATCAGACTGGTCCCACCCATACAGGCAGTCCAGATCCGAAATGCCAGCAAGTTCCCTCTGCACAAGAGATACAGCAACCCCAGACGATCGTTTCAGCCTTGTTAGGCATCATCAGTGAGGCATAGCTGATATCTCTCTAGGCACCGTGAGCAAGGGGTCCACGTCTGTACGGGCGGGACCAGTCTGATATGTTTCAGAGATGTTCTCTCTGTAATGGCACAAGATGAGCTAAAACCAGCTTGAGAAGTGAGCGGGGACCCACTGAAGGGCAGGCTATTAGCTGCTGCCTGTTCTCAGTATTCTCTTGCGCCCCGTTTTTTGCTCTCGTTAGCCTCACATGCACATCAGGAGCATTGAATTAGATCGACTCTGGAGGGAACAATGTCTCCTTCATGATGCTGCAAAATGAGAGGTAAACAGCGCTGAGGCAGCTTCTGCACTGGAAACAAGATAAGTGATAACACTTTTTTAATATGATTTTATCCCAAACTTACAGGGAGACCTGTCTAGATAGGGAAAGAAACACTAAAGCGCTAGCAATACAGGCTTGCATTTTACATGCTTTAGTGTTCCTTTAAAATACTGTATTTTTGATTGCTGCAATTTTTGTAGTATGGGAAGCACAGTTTAAGGAATCCCCCAAAACTAAATAAATATATCATTGGACCCATTTGTATTGTGTATGAGTAGGGAGATGAAAGCAGACCTACCAGATTCATGGCGTTTGTGTTTTTTTGTTGCAATGACAATAGAGGTTTCTTGCGCTTGCATTGCACTTCTATGGCATTGTTTTTTTGCTTTACTTTGTTTTAGTACACGTTCTAATATTTTGGCACAAAAGGTACACCTTGTAAAGTGGCAAAAAACAAATATTACATTGACGAAGGAAAAATTTTAAATGACAAAACCATAGACAGCACTCAAGCCGTGGGTCTTAAAACCTGGTCTAAATTAACTTTTGATTTCCCCTTTAATTGTGTGATACTGCAGGCTTAGGATATGTCAACCATGAATAGAGAAATAGCATTATTTCAACAACAACAACAACAACACTCTCCATGACAGGCCACTGTTATTATTATTATTGGTATTTATATAGCACCAGCTAATTCCGCAGCGCTTTACAATATTATGAAAGGGGGAAATTTACAATAAATGAGACAATTACACAGTGGCACAGGAACAATAGGTAAATGAGGGACCTGCTCAAACGAGCTAACAGTCTTGTTGAATTAATAATGCTGGACATTTGTTTAGGAAGCATTTTCTTATTTAGACGTAAGGAAAATAAAGCTTAGGGCATGAATGTAGGTAATGAAAGTAACTAGATTATGAATTCTAAAATATTGAAATGGTCTTACCTGTCCTTGGTCTTGACTTTGACCATGAATTTTTATGGGCAATAATGGAGGCCACAAGCTGTCAATAAGACTGAAAAGTCCTGGGGACCTGGAAAAATACATCATTAACAGGGGATATCAGAGTGGTTTACATAACGGCAGCACCACAGTTAACAGTGTAAAACTGTAATACATTTCTAGAGAGAAGTCGTGTCTGCAAACAAAAAGGTCTTTGATTGTGAGCATGGTTGTCTGAGATAGAGCAGCTGATGTTTGCAGATAAAGAGGTGAGTTTGCGGTTTAGTGACATGATTTGCATAATTACACATATTAAAGACAGGACTAATAAAATACAGATGGGCACCAGACTTCAGTCATTTCTAAGGATAAATGTAACGGGCCCTGAAGTGCTTGCTGTTAGCTTTTATAATTTAGAACATGTACTTTGTTAGTGTCTTAAGACGAGTTTTATGACTGTTAACGTTCTTCTGAACTAAATGCTATGTGTAATCTCCAGTGACATATAAAGAGGTCTTAGTGTGTCTCTTTTACTGTCACGGACATCCCTTCTCATTATACCAGGGATTCTAGTGGCTACCCCATATGGGCGTATAATTAACCAACTCTGTTTGGGATAAAGCACATACTATTGATGTAGGGTTCCTGTGCATGGAAAGCCTACATTGATCACTTCCATACTGCTTTTTAGTTTTAGTTATTTGC
Source organism: Pelobates fuscus (assembly GCF_036172605.1). Lineage (NCBI taxonomy): Eukaryota > Metazoa > Chordata > Amphibia > Anura > Pelobatidae > Pelobates > Pelobates fuscus. The sequence continues at coordinate 99,961,169 of NC_086320.1, forward strand.
AGTTTGCACACAGCTTTACACAGCATTATTTCAACTGCCTATCAAATATTACTTAGTAGAGGTTTATACCACTCTGGCACTTAATTTTAGAACCCTAAGTGCCTTTATGAAATCTTATATTTCCTTTCTTCTTTTTAACAAACATTGAAATTTATGATTTTTGGGCTACAATGCTTTTTTACAATTACCTAAGGTCCAACTAATCACAATCCTTTATTTTCAGAAATGTTTAACAGCCAGGCCTATTTTCACATGCAAGAATTACACCTTTCATAAACCATCTACAGCAGGAGTTTTATGAACACTGTATCCATTTGTGACACATTCTTCATATGTAAACTCAGTGACCAATGTAATAACATTTCTATCCAAGGACCACTCAAGTCACCAAAATAACTTTATCTGAATTAAGTTGGTATGGTGCAAGGAGGTCCCAGGTTAAACTGTAGCTATATTTTTCATTCACTTTTGTAAATGGGTAGCAACTGATTAGAGGTATCCAGTTGAGCGTTCCTATTTGAAGACTTGGGCTGTAACGGAAGTGGACAGGTAGACTTACTGTGTGTTGGTTTGAAGCCATAGTAGAAAACCTCGTCCAATGCTGCCATTCCGTGTCCCTTGTATACCTCTACAGTTAAAATGTATTTTAAATATTAACAATCCAGTCTAACTGAGTAATTCTGGAAGTAGCAAAGTTAATAGGTACTTCGGCACTTTTTCCACACTTCCTGTCAGCTTATCTTTAGCAGGGCAGAAATGAGTGTCAAAATTTTCCAATCAAAAAAGTAATTAGCTGTTATAACCCTTGGGTATTATTTAGGATAATGAGACCAATGTCCTTATTTGTATTAGTAAGACAACTGGTGGACAAAATAAAACCCAAATAAAAGAGTGGGTTGTTTAAAATAAAAATACAAAAATAAATAAATAAAACTCCCCCCAAAACTACATCACATCACAATTATATTTAAAGATGTAAAGCAGAGATGTTAGATTAGATAGCTAATTAGTATTATGTGTCAGCTATGAAAGAGGTCTGACAGTTAGCACTTTTATGCATAAGTATTCAGAGCAACATTAGACAACTACCAGACTGGCCCAATAGTCAGTACCTGAACTGCAGGTGCATTGGTCTCCGTATAAAAATATATTATACTGATAGCCACAAGATTAAAAACCCCTTGTGCTGCCAAAACAGCTCTGACGTGTCAAGGGGTGGACTTCACAAAACCTCTGAATCTGTCCTTTGGTATCTCGCACCAAGTAACGCACAGCAGATCCAGCACATCCTACAGATACCCAATCAGATTGAGATCTGGTGAACTTGGAGGCCAAGACAACACCTTGAATTTGTTATCATGTTTCTCAAACCATTTCTGAACATTTTTTTGTTGTTGAATTTTCAGTGAAGTAGAGGCACATACATGCTGGTAATGCCATAACAGCAAACATCTTGGCAGTTCAAAGTAGACAGTAACATGGCAAACATAAAGACTACACAATTTTTATAATAAATATGCTTATGAAAAGTATGTTAGTAGATAGGTGAGGGTGAATAGAGAGCCATGACATATAAAATTGAATTTTGTTGGTCACAAGAGATTAGAATAGGCAAGATTATGAGGCAGGCAAATGTGATTTAGCAGGATAAGGAGGCACCCAGCTGGTTAAAGGCAAAGCAAAAAGTAAATTATAGACTAAGGAACAAGCAAAAACAGTGACTCAGGTATCACTAAGCTTCAGTGACTCAGGTATCACTAAGCTTCAGCAGGAGCTCAGTTCAACCAATGCCAACCAGGGGTAAGGCATAGTCCCACAACATGAGAGTGATCTGGAGGCCTTTGAGCCATGTGGTGGAGAAGTGGCACAAGCCAGATGCTGCGATTGGGATTCCACCCAGTAGTGCAGAGAGGATTAGAGTCACAGCGTTGTCTTAGCATCACTCGTAGTCGTGCTACCTTTCATTGGCGCAATGGGTGCTTCTCGCCTCTTCTCTCCTTGGGGGCTGTTGTCACTGACAAAGGCGTCTGTTTCAGCTTACAAGGTGAGTGGTCACTCTGTTGCTGTGGAACAGTGTGCCCCAACCTGCTCTCCAGCTTCTTCAAGAAGTTATTGAAGAGCTTGTCCAGTGTGGTCAGGGAGCCACACGGTGTCTGCCATGTTGAATGCGTTGCTGATATTCCTGATAGCTGGTGTGGCTGCATTCTGGGTGAGAGCAGGGTAGTCTCACAGGGATAACCCCCGCCGGTCCAAAGGGTATACAACAAACTTGCCATCCACTAAATCTGAAAGAAAATGTGATTCATCAGACAAGGTAACCTTGTTCCATTACTCCATGGTGCAATTCTGATGTTCATGTTTGGTGGTGGACAGGGTTCATAATGGGCAGTCTGGCCGATGTGCGGATATGCAGAAAACTGTGATGCACTATGTGTTCTGACAACTTTTTATAATGGCCAACATTAGGTTTTTCAGCAATTTGAGCTACATCAGCTTTTCTTTGTCATCAAACCAGACAGGCTAGCCTTCACTCTCCACGTGCATTAATGAAAATTGGGTGCCCATGACTTAGACGCTGGTTGCCTTCCTTGCACCAATTTTGGTAGGTACTAACCACTGCATACCGGACACACCCCAGAAGACTTACCGGTTTTGAGATGCTCGGTCCCCGTTCTCTAGCAATCACAATTTGGCATTTGTCAAAGTCCCTCAGATCTTTTTTGCCCATTTTCCCTGCTTCCAACACATGAAATTCTGACTGTTCACTTGCTGCCTGATATATCCCGTCCCTTGACAAGTGCCATTGTAATGATGTAATGAATGTTATTCACTTCACCTGTCAGTGGTTTTAATGTTTTAATATTCCTTCACCTCTAACAGTATCTTAGCTGTTCCTAGAACTACACTCTTCTGGACAGTGATCTCAGCTGTCCCACCTGGAATCTGCTGAACCCACTCCCCAAACATGGGGTCACAACCTTAAGTGCTATTATCACAACTGGGACTACTACTGCCATCACTTTCCACAAAGGTCCTCTTTCAGTCCTTGGTATTTGTCCACCTTCTCATGTTCCTTTTTCCGGATGTTATGGTCACTGTATATTGTCACATCCACTATTGCAGTCTTTGTTCCTTGTCTACCACCACGAAGTCAGGTTGGTTGGCCACTACTTGCTTGTCTGACTGGATATTAACCCTGTCATTCTCAACTACCTTTTGTGGTATCTCTCATCCGGACTTTGGCAGGTCAAGCCTATATTCTGTGCAGATATTTGGTACACAATCCCAACAACTTGGTTGTGCCTCTCTGTGTATGTTGTCCCTGCTAACATTTTGCACCCATCTATTATTTGCTGGATTGTCTCAGAAGCCTCTTTGCACAGTCTGCACCTTGGGTCCTGCCTGATGTTGTTGTGGTGCTGAGTGCCTGTTTCTGTGCTGCTATGCTAAGCGCCTCAGTGCTGCCTTTCAGTCCTGCATTTAACAACCACTGGTAGGATTTAGCAATGTGAGCCACATCCAATATCTGCTGCCGGTGAACCCTATGGAGTTTGTCTTGCCATGGACTCGGATCCATTCCTGCATCATCTACCTGTTGTTTTCTCAGGCATTCCCCTAGCAGTTCATCTTTATGAAACATCTTCATCATTACTCGTGGATGGTCTGTGGCCTTGTCACTCATCAGGTCCCTTCCTTCTGGCTAGTGTACAGTCTCTGGGTGCTGGATTTAGTGTGGAATCCTCCATTCATAGTGAGTAGTTTCTGCATCTTGACATTCATGGTGACAAACTTCACTCGGTTATGCTATTATTCCAGCTGGGTACCTGATTAAAGGTAGGGCTTGGATCTTGTTCTTGCCATTGAGCTGGAACACCAGGACCTGTCTGACTATCTGGAGGTACTTGGATACTCCTTGCCTCTTTCTCATGGTTGCCATGTGTTTGTGGTACCCAAGAAACTGTTCTCTACATTTCCTGTTTGACATTCTGGTACTTGAACTCCTTCTATCCTGGTCACCTTTCCTCTTTTTGCTTTCATCCGCCCCTTTTTACCAGTCCAAATGACATTCTGATGTCCTTGCTGTATATCTTAGTAAGGTGGTCAATGTCCTGCTCACTCTTGGCATACAGCTTCATGTTGTCCATGTAGACTAGGTGGCTGATGGTAGCTCCACTCTTGAACCTTTATCTGTAGCATTCTTCATAATGAAGACATCCACATGATATTGGTGGCATTTACCTGGACATACACATTATGTACACACAGTGTGTCCAGGTAAATGCCCCCAATATTCATAAATGAATATATAAACACACATATATAAAAAAATAAAATAAAAAGACTGCACTTCACGAGTTTCATTTGTTGCCATATGCACAACCTGGAAAATCCTTAAAGGATAAGTCATTAACCAATTTATATTTTACATTAACAAAATGCAGTAAAGTCAATTAAGCCTATTAAGCTTCTCCAGGTTCTCTCTGTGGAGTCGTCGTGTGGAAATTTTAGATTAGAGGTCTAACTATAGTTAGAAATATGCTTAGAAAAAGGTCACCCTGATTTTGTAGCAACCAAAAATGATACACTGTCCCTTTTCCAAGGTCTAGTGAATTTACTGTTTTGTCTCAGAAAGTAATGCGTTAAATGGCCAGGCAGGCCTAGCAAAAGGTGCTTTAAGACTGTTATCATTCACAATGTGATGGAATTTCCTTGTGTTCTGCTACAATATGCAAATTAGCCATGTGTATGTGCTATACTAGAAAAGGTATTTGTCTGCATCAGAGATGTTGTTGAGTTTCGTTTTTACTTTCTGAAAATGCTAACATTGACTGGATCCATGAGAGAAAGTAAGCATATAATATAAACACATAACATCCTAGACCAGAAAAGCAGGATGACATAGTGTAAAATAGATAACTCCTGGTGTTTGTAAACTATGTATGACTATAATAGGGGCTAATTCACTAAACAGTGAATTGCATACATTTTAAAAACATATTGTGAAACTTTAAACTGCAAAAATAGCTGAATTGGATAATTCAATCTTCCTTGAATAAGTCCCATAATGTTTTCATATTCATTTACTTTCCAGGAGTGTTTATAAGATTGGTGAATTAACAGCATTAAAGGGTTACACCAGCCATGTCTGACACTTCACATTTTGGGGTTTTGAATGCTATATTGGGCATTGCTAATAGGTTCCTCACTCCATTAAAAAAATAAAAATAAACAAGTTTATAATTTACCTGTAATCCAGTGACGAGCAAAGCTCCCGGCTCTGATTTCTCTCCTCCAACTAACATCACCAACAGTCTAGTGCAGTCCGGCCGGCATAGAGTGCATGCATGCACTCTGAACCAGCAGAGAAAACGAGGGATTTTCAAAAAAAAAAAAAAAAAGCATTCATTTACTGGAGGGATGTGGAGGGACGGCGCGCAGGGAGGGGGAGAGCGATCTTTCCCTTGCAAACGCCCTGTCTGCAAGGGAGAAGATTATTATGTTTGTTGTCATCATTCAATGTGCACCGAGAATAGAAGTAAAATATGTACAGAATTCACATTTGGCAGCCTGGAACAGAGTTCCAAAGTCATGTGTGCCTGGGGTGTAACTAGCCCCTGGAACAAAAGTGCAGATTACTCTGTGTGTGCAGAGCTTCAAACGGAAATGCTGCACATAATCACTGAATTTAAATCATTGAAGTGGCCATGGTGGTTGGAGTAACCCTTTATGGCTGGAAAGCGTTTTGATTTTTCTAGTTCTATAATAGCTGGGTATCCTGGTCATAAATTATATTGCAGTTTACAAAATATTTAACTGAATTAGTTTTCTTGGGTTAAAGGACCACTATAGTACCAGGAAAACAAACTTGTTTTTCTGTCACTATAGGGTCTCTGGGTCCCCCTAACCCTCATGGCCCCCTTCCTGCCGGGCTCAATAGGAGTTATGGGGTTAAACACTTACCTTTCTCCAGCGCCGGGCTCCCTTTGCGCTGGGGACTCTCCTCCCTCTTCCGACGTCATCCGTCCAATGCTTTCCTATGGACGGCAGCGTCTTCTCACTGTGAAAATCACAGTGAGAAGCGCGGAAGCGCCTCTAGCGGCTGTCAATGAGACAGCCACTAGAGGCTGGATTAACCCTCAGTGAAACATAGCAGTTTCTCTGAAACTGCTATGTTTACAGCTGCAGGGTTAACCCTAGATGGACCTGGCACCCAGACCACTTCATTGAGCTGATGTGGTTTGGGTGCCTATAGTTGTCCTTTAAACATCAACATTTTCTATTTACTAAGAATATCTATGCCATAAAGATTAGAAGTCATTCCATATATCACCATTAATATTGCACATGTATCACTGAGTATTGCCTATTCTACATACTGTGTCACTGGTAAATAATTTGTAGTATGTGAATGGTTGTTTGATTTTTCAGCCACCTTCATATTCATAATGTACAGTCCATTTGAATTGCAATAGTTGCTGCATTTTGCCTGCCTTCATTCACCCTCTCCCTTAACACCAAACTTTTTTTTGTTTTTGTTTTCCCCCTGCTTTGCTCTTTTCCCCTCTGTGGCTTTCTTTATTCCTCAGTTTTCCGCTTGCCCTTGCTTCATTTCTCTCTCTCCTTTGGTCTTATTAAACCCATCAGAGGGTCTTCTCCAAGGTCGACTCTTTGGCCGAGGCATCAATGTTACAGGATATTTCTGGATGCATTATGGTGCATTTTCTTTCCATGAGAATGAAATTACTGTTTTGCTTATATATCGCAATAACCCATAATAATATTAGAATTTAAAATAAAATAAATATATACTAAAAAATATTTTAGAATGCCTGTCTACAGACTGTAGCATACATAAATCGTTGGTTACAGCTATTGATGCTTTCATTCTGGTATATGCATGTCATTATCATGGAATTCTTCCGTGTCTTCACCTCAACTCAAATGAAAAGGACAGCTGTGGTCAATAAACTCCATACTCAGCATGGGGTGCAAAAGCATCATGCAAGGGAATATCTGCTCATTGTACTTACTAACAGAGTTAACCATTTCACTGCCACACAGTGTTACTATGTGATGAGTGCAAGTTATGATATGCTGTGTATAATTACAGTAACGTTGCAGAGTGACAAACAAAACATTTAGTGGAACTCACTGTTCTGTGTTAATAAGAGGAGCAAAGATAGTGTTTATGCATTCAATGGTCTGCATGTCAATTAGTAAATGTAATTAATAAAATACACATTTTCTATCCAATAAGTTATCATTTGTGTAAAGGGGCATGCTAACCTTCCTCTAGTAGTCCTCTGTAGGATCTTCATACCAGAAAGGCAACATGCTTTTCCTTCCCATCTCTTGCTGTAGCACTCTATGTCTGCTGGGGAAGGATTATTACATTGCAATTGAAGTTCGCTGAATATCCCATAGGCATCCTGAATGAGAAGACATAACCTAGGAGGAAAGTGATTACATTAGTTATATGTGTATATGTGTATATTAAAGAATCAGAGGAGCAAGCAGTGTGGTCTTTTTTCTTTTTAGAAAGTATGAATGGCTGTAACTTCTAACAAAGCACATATGGCCAACTGTAGGCTGCGACTGTTGTACAGCTACTTCTCTCAGTAATGAATTCTCTGCCTGAAGAAGTGGTTTTATCAGAGTCCATACAGATGTTCAAACAGCTACTAGATGCATTCTTGCAAAAAAAGAATATTCAGGGATATCATTTTTCAATGTAGGGTAATAACTGCTTGATCCAAGGATAAATCTGATAAATTTATTTACTAGTTTGTTGCAATATTGGAAGTGTGTCAAACAGTTAGTTTTTTTGCCTTCTTTTGGATCAACCGCAAAAAACAAATGTGAGGAAGGCTGAACTTAATGGACGCAAGTCTCTTTTCAGCTATGTAACTATGTAATGAAGCTGGTTAAACATCTTGTGATTTTCATTTCTACAGCTGGGGACCCCTTTTATGATTGCTCTTGCTTATAAGTAACAAACATATCTATTTTTTTTACTGAACAGTACTAGTAAATATGTTTGTATGTTTAATTTAATTAATTCTTCCCTTGTGTTAAAGGATCTTAACATGTATAGCTTGGAGGAAAGATGAGACAGGGGGGAATATGATAGAAACATTTAAATACATAAAGGGAATCAACACAGTAAAGGAGAAGACTCTATTTAACCCTTTAAGACCGGAGGGTGTACTATTACGCCCTATTTTAAGCGTCTCTAAACGCCGCCGGGCGTAATAGTACGCTCTCCGTTTTTTTTTTTTTACTTACCCGGTCGCCGGCAATCCCACGCCGGCGATCACGGTTTGGGGGGACTCCCAGGGAGTCCCCTGCGGCACGTCCGTCCTCCTGGGGGCCCCCCCGGCCATTTGAGAGTGAGGTCCTTGCGAGGACCTCACAATCACATGGCCGGGTTAGCTGGCTCAGGCATTGCCAGCAGGGGGACTAACTGTAATGACAGTTAGTCCCCCTGCTGGCTGAATTAAAATAAAAAAAAGTTAAATCAGTGTAAAAAACAAAACAATTATATACTTAGATCATATATATATAAATAGTATATATATATATATATATATCTATATATATATGATCTAAGTATATATATACATACACACATACACTAGGTGTATTTTACTATCAAATTACACGTAGACTGATACTGATTAAATATATATAATTATTGCTATATATATATATATTTATATACAATATAAAAAAAATATGTAAATACGTTAAAAAATAAAATTACAAAAATAATTAAAAAATATATAGATGTGTGTTATTTCGTTCTAACTGTATTGTGATATTAATATATATATATTTATATCAAAATACACGTAGAACGAAATAATATATATATATCTATATACATAAATATATACGTATATATCACTATATATATATACCTATATATAAATAAAAATATTTTTAAAAAATGATATATATATATATATATATATATACACATACACATACGTATATTTACATATATTTATTTATTTTTTTATTTTTTTTTTTTATGGGAAAATTTGTCCACAGCTTTATTAAATAATTTAAATAATATATAACGATAATATTGCTTTAAATAAATTAACATATAAACATGGGTCATTGCCCCCACCTTCCGCCCCTCTCATCCGTATCCTTCTTTTTAATAGAGGGCAATGACCCCCAACATAACAAATACAAATATGTAACGACATTTTCCAACCTCGCCAACTTGAACCGAACAAGTGCCAACCATAAGTAACCATGGCAGGGGTATACCCGGATACCCCTGCCCCACCAGGTTCTGAGCCACCTCCAGGACTCGAAACCACCATTGACCATAATTCCAATTTTTTCCATGTTCCTCACGTTCCTCATAGGGAGCCTATGTCCTCTCTCTCAGCTCCCTATCCCGCCGCTGTGAAAAAACGGGATAACCTCTATCTAAACATAATTATACAGGGAGGGTGGGCGGGACAAACTAACCGGGTAGGAAATTAGAAGTGAACCTTACAAAATGGCTCCTCCCTTAAATAGCCAAACCCCCATATCCCATAACCCACCTGTCCTGTCTGTTCCTCCTGGGCCCGCCTCCTAACCCCTGTCAAGGCCCTGTTCCGCTTAAGCTGTGCTTTTGGCTACATGGGGCTACATTAAAATTCTGTTTATGCAGCCCTTGTAACACCTCCCCTGGCTGTGGCTCACACATCCGGCATGATCAGATGTTGACTTACCTTGTAAGTTTTTATCTCCTGCTCTATAAATTGAACTTAAATCACACACAGGATATAGAAGGGTATTCATAGAGCAGGGGATAAGAAATTATAAATTTAAACCATGTGCAATAAAGGAAGTTTAAATATTAGATCTCTCTTTGCAGGAAGTGTTTAGGAAGGATGTGCAAATATCATGCAGGGAGGTGTGACTATGGCTGTATATACAAAGTGATTTAACTCCTAAAGGGCAGAGAATTCAGCAGTGAGACTGGAGGGGCATGATCTATACACCAAAACTGCTTCATTAAACTAAAGTTTTTTTGGGGGCCAATAGTGTCCCTTTAACTAGTCGGTTAATAAGCCCCAAAGTGACCTATTTATCTCTACAGATAATTTTATATTTGTGAGTTGTGAAATTGATGTCTTTATAAATAAAGAGCTTTGATATGAGAGCCACATTGTAAAAAAGAAAAGTCAGGATGACTCTGCATACTTTTTTTTTTTTTTTCATTCCAACGGTTTTTATTAGACAGGCATGGACATTTTACAAACATGTTTTTTGTTGCGGACATGAGAATGTCAAACGGGTAGGCATCAAATAAACACACATTGTTTGAAAGTAGTAGACAAGCAGAGTCAAGTTATGTCCGATAATAAGATGGCAGTTAACGCATTTTAGACACATTGAGTAGGTTGACAGTAACGCTGTCGAAGTAAAGGTCTCATAACTGTAATTATTAATACTGTAGCTTAATGTGAGCACAGTTTTATAAGTTTTAAAATAGATTAACCTTCCAGATTGGACCAATAGCCAAACTAAACTAGTGTGACATTTATACGTAAAACAGTTGTACGTTAAACGAAGGAGAGCGGATATTAACGTGTGACATGTTCACTATTGTAGTATATAAGAACTTGGTAAGTGTTAGAGGACATGTAACAGGTTTGCAAAAACGGTGCATCGGTGCCTACGTAGAGGCATAAAGCATCAATCAATCAAACAAGAGGAGACTTATGATGTATTTCGTAGTGGTTGCGGCCTCCCTAATGGAGATCATTGCTTAACATTTGTCAAAGAACAGTTTACCCACGCAGGGGTAGTGTGGTAGGGTTGATAGATGGTTTGAGATGCGTTTTTGGTACATCTGTAGTTTTGCAATCTGAGCCTACGCAGAGGCTTATAACGAATTATCCCTGTGAGTTTTGAGGTCGATATTTCGTATCATTTGGTATTGTATCTTTCTCAAGTATTTTGGGTGTGTGTGGGCTCATGGGGTGTCGTCGCTATGGTAAGATTGTTTTATGGTATATTGCATAGTGATCGGTGTTGCGTGCGTTCCAGAGGGAGTCGAAGAACCGATGATAGAGTGCTATATTATGTACCTAGGTCGTGTTTCGTAAAGGTGTAAAGCGGTATGTCTCTAGTGGTTGCCTTGTGGGGGTGTCTGTGGTCAGAACCCGTGTTGTGGGGTCCTTGTGTTGTTTCTCTCTATTCGGGGCCGTCTCCGGATTGGGGTCCGTCGGGTTAACTGCGTGTCGTACTAGTTAGGTCGGGGTGGTTCCTTGGGTGTCCTCCCTCCATCTCTCTACTTGGGTGTGGTGCTGTCGTTTGGGTGTCCTCCCTCCATCTCTCTACTTGGGTGTGGTGCTGTCGTTTGTGTCTAATGGGGGGTAGGACAGTAGGGGGAGGTCTGGTGTGTCATGTGGTACCGCTTGGGTCAGTGGTGGCGTGTCTGTGTTTGTTTTGTCTTTGTGTTTCGTGGGAGGGTATGTCATGTTCCTGAGGGGGTAGGGCTTAGGGGTGGGTTCTCCTCGGGGCGCCCGAGCCCCCGCGTCCCGCCAGCGCCCAGGCCCCCCCTCTGCGCAGCCGGTGCTGTGTGGTCTCGTTGCAGGTCTTCGGGTATCGCCGCCTCGGTCCTCATGTGTCTCCGGGTGTGTGTGTCCCGGGGACCGTGGGCCCTCACCCTTCGTTGTTCATCCATCATGGGCGTGGTCCCGGGTTTTGTCTAGTGGTGAGCCATTGTAGCCAGTGGAACCACGTCGTCAGGTATGTCTGGGGTCTTCCTTTCGCCGTCAAGATCATTTCCTCTATGGTCCTTATGGCTTCTACCCTTGTTATCCAGTCCGTCAGGGTTGGTGTCGTGGTTTTCTTCCAGAATGTTGGGATCAGGCTGCGTGCTGCGTTTACCAGATATGGGGTGATCGTTTTTTTGTAAGCAGGGGGCTGTAGAGGTGTCAGATGTAGTAGGTAGTGTTCTGGTGTGAGATCTACGGCGTTGTCTGTGAGCGTCAGAACTACCTGATGGATATCATGCCAGAAAGGTTTGATCCGCGGGCATGTCCACCAGATGTGGTAGAGTGTGCCCAGTTCAGTTCCGCATCGCCAACATTCCGGTGCGCTCGTGTCATACATAGAGGCGAGTTTCTCCGGTGTTTTATACCAGTGCGATATCATTTTATATCCCGATTCTTGGAATCTAGTGCTTATGGAGGTTTTGTGTGTCATCGTGAATGCTGTGGTCCATTGGTCTTGGGTCAGCGGATGCCCAAGATCTCTTTCCCAGTATCTGGTAAAGTAGGGAGGTCGGGTGCCTCCCTGCGGTGTGGTCAGTAGCCGGTACAGGAGTGATATTGCATGCGGCGTGGGTGTGTCTTGCGTGCAGATGGTCTCAAACGTGGTCAGGGGTCTAGCTGCCGAGGGTAGGTTGGGGGTTCGCTTCAGTGCGCTCACCAGTTGGAGGTATCGGAATTTGGTCATATGATCAGGCGGGTTGGGTGTGGGCCTTTCCGTTAACGGAGGGATAGTCCCGTTCACTAGGACGTGGTGTAGCCTGCACGGGGAGGGCAGGCCTAAGTTAGTCAAGGTCCGGGGGTTGTTGAGCATGTGGAATTGTGTTGTGCCCGAGAGGTGGTATAGGGGGGAGATAGCTGGTGCGAGGTCCGGGTTCCCTGCTATCCTTCTCCACACCTTCAGTGTGGCCTCTATTGTGGGGTGTCTGATGTTGTACCTGCTCGTCTGGCCTGGGGGTTGCCATGGGAGCGAGCTCAGCGGGTCCGTTGAGAAGCTAGCTTCCATGGCTATCCAGAGTTTGTCTCTTGTCCCCTGGGTCCATTCAACTATACGCTGTAGGTGGGTCGTCTGGTGGTACTTGGCCAGGTCCGGGAGTCCCAGTCCGCCCTGCGGTTTGGCTTTTGTAAGAATGTCGTATTTTATCCTGGCCGGTCGATTCCTCCATACGTATTTCGTGAAGGCTGTGCGAACCTGGGTCAGGAAGGATTGCGGGATATGTATCGGGAGCGTTTGGAGCACATATAGGAAGCGTGGAAGGACGTTCATTTTAAGAACGTTTACTCTGCCCAGCCAGGTGATGTGTGGTACGTCCCAGTCTGCTAGGTCTTTGAGTACGCGTTCCAGGAGGGGAGGGTAGTTGTGTCTGAACAGGTGGGTTGGGTCCGCCGTGAGCCATACGCCTAAGTATTTGAGTTCGTCCTTACGCCACTGGAGCTGGAATCGTGTTTTGAGGGTCGTGATCAGGGTGCGGTCGCATCCCAGGTGTAGGATCTCCGACTTGGAGTAGTTGATGCGGAGGTTGGATAATGAGCCGTACGTTTCGAATTCTAGCATGATAGCTGGGAGTGCCATGTGCGGTTCTCGGATCGTGAACAGCAGATCATCGGCGTAGGCTGAAATTTTGCTTTCCCCCCATTTGCCTTTTATGCCCCCGATATCTGGGTTGGTGCGGATCGCGTTGAGGAAGGGTTCTAGGCTTAACACGAACAGGAGGGGCGAGAGGGGGCAGCCCTGCCGGGTGCCATTGTGTATTTGAAATGGTGTAGATAATGTGCTGTTCACGTAGACTTGTGCAGTCGGTCCATTGTATAGGGCTTCAATCCATCTCCTCATGTTCGGTCCCAATCCTAGGTGTCGTAGTGTTGCGAAGAGGAAGGTCCAATCTACCCTGTCAAACGCCTTCTCCGCGTCCGTGGAGATCAGTAGTGCGGGCGTCTGTTCGCTCTTGGCCGCCTGTATCAGGTTAATTACTTTGGTGGTATTATCTCTGGCTTCTCTGTTGCTGATAAACCCTACCTGATCTGGGTGGATTAGTTGTGGTAGGGTCGGTTGGAGTCGGAGTGCCAGAACCTTTGCGAATAATTTCAGGTCGGCGTTCAACAGGGAGATTGGCCTATAGCTCGGGCAAGTCATGGGGTCCTTGCCTTCTTTGGGCAGTACCACGATGTGCGCTCTCAGGGTGTGGTGGTCGAGGGACCCCCCTTGTCTGAGTGCATTGAGCATGTTGAGTAGGTGCGGGATCAAGGAGTCGTGGTATGTTCTGTAGTATTTGATCGTGAAGCCGTCTGGGCCTGGGCTTTTCCCATTCTTGGCCATTTTTAGGGCCCGTGATATTTCTTCCGCTGTGATCGGCTCCTCCATGGCTTCGGCCGTGTCTGTGTCCAGTGTGCTGGTAAGGTATTTGGTAAGGTACTCATTTCGTATGTGGGTTTTGGAGGCGTCAGACCCCTCCCCGGTGCCTTCCTGATTGCGGAGATTGTAAAGCGATTCGTAGTAGGTGCGGAATCCTTCCGCTATTGTTTTCGGTGTGTTATGTGTAGTGCCATTATGTGTGATCTCAGATATGAAGCTTTTTTGTCTGGTTTTCCTCAGTGCTCTCGCTAGCAGTTTCCCGCTTTTGTTACCATATTCGTAAAAAGTCTTCTGCGTTTGCCTGAATTGAAATGCGATCTTCTGGGACAGGTGGGAGTTGAGCTTTGCCCTGGCGTTGACTAGTTGTGTGTATATGTCGTCTGCCATGGTGGACTTATGTTGTTTCTCCAGTTCTGCTACCGCTCGTGCAAGTTCGGCAGTTTCTTGGGTGCGTAGTCGCTTGCGCTGCGCGCCATGTCTGATCAGGACGCCCCTGATCACGCATTTGTGTGCTTCCCATATCTTTTCCGGGGGGGAATCCTGCTCGCTGTTTGTTTGGAAGAATTGTTCTAGGTGTGTTTTCACGTCTTGGCGAATTAGGGGGTCATCTAGCAGCGATTCGTTAAGTCTCCAGTTCCAGTGTTTCTGGAATGGGGTTGGTGAGGTGAGTGTGATGATGACCGGGGCATGGTCCGACCAGGTCATGGGGGTTATCGTTGCTGTAAGGAGGTCGTCCAGATGGCGGTGTTGGAGGAACAGGTAGTCAATTCGCGAATAGGAATTGTGGGGGGGGGAGAAGGAGGTGTAGTCCTTCTCTAGGTGGTGTAGGATCCGCCAGCAATCTGACAGCTGGTGTTCGTGGAGGTTGGCTTTCATGCCTCTGAGGACATGGCCCGGGAGGGTTGTGTGGCCTGTGGAGGTGTCCAGTTTAGGTTCTAGCGGCGCATTGAAGTCTCCTCCAAGGATTAGTTTGCCCTCACTGAAGGAGTCTAGTAGTGCGAGGGTTTTCGCCAGGAAGGGTTTTTGTCCCTTGTTTGGGAGGTATAGGTTGGCGAACGTGAATCGCGTGGTGTGTATAGTACCCTTCAGGAAGAGGAATCTGCCTCCTGGGTCCGCAAGCTCCTCTTCTTTGCGGAACGGTGTGTCTGCCGCAAAGAGTATTGTGACCCCCTTGGTCTTGGAGTCCGGGTTGGTGGCATGGAAGCTCAGCGGGTAGTGTTTATTTGTGAATTTGGGATGTTTGGTCGTCTGAAAGTGCGTTTCCTGGAAGAACGCGGTGGAGATGTGCAGGGATTTCAGTTCTCTCAGGGCTCTTGCTCGTTTCTGTGGGGAGTTGAGCCCCTTGGCGTTGATCGTGTAGATTCTGAGGCCCGGTTGTAGTGTCCTTTGATGCCTGCAGGAAGGGTGTATCTGAGGGGGGGTCATGTCTGCGCAAACGGGCGCGCGGGCCGGCCCAACGCCCCGCGGTCTTGGAAGGGGGGGAGGGTGGGAGTGTGTGTGCTGAGTGGGGTCTCCCACGCACGCCCGGCGGGTCCCCTCTAGTGGTCTTCGCCGGGGGCACGCGGGGGAGCGAAGTGTTGGTGCGGGGGTGCGGCGTGCGCTTAGTGCGTGTGCTGTGTAGCGTAAGGGTGTTAATGTCAGCTGTCTGGTGTGGTTTGTTTCTCCCTTGGTCGGGAGAGGGGTTAGGGATGGTGGTTGGGGTGTCCAGTACACGTGGGTTGGTCGGAGTTTCGTGTGGGTTACCTAGGTGTTTCCTTTTATCTGTGTCGCTCTGTGGCTATGGATGCTGTGGCTGAGTTGGTTGAGGTCGTGTGGGGGGGGTGCGCGATGTGCGCGTGGGAGGTGTAGGGTGGATTTGGGGTGGTCTGGAAGTGTCTCCTGTTGCCTGTATTCCCCCTTTGTGTCAGTAGAGGGGTCGGTAGAGACGGTAAAAAGGGGTGGTCTGCCTCTAGGGCGGGTCTCACGTAGGGATTGCGAGTCCGGTGAGCTCGTCCTGTGGGAGGGCAGTAACCCGTGGGGGTGTGGGTGGTGAGTCTCTGCTCTCTGGCAAAGTCCGTGGGTGGTTGATTCGAACAAGTGTTGGAGGTGTCCGAGCCCTGCCGTCAGGGTGAGTGCAAGTAATACAGAGGCCTTAAATAGCCAGTAAGAGTACAATTTATGTAACAACGGTCGCATGCAGCCTTAACAATGGATAGTGAAACCCCTTTATCCAGGCAGTGTCGGTATAGACATTTAGCAAAAAAGGTCCATGTTGACCTTAACATTTGGCAGTTGGTAGCCATTTATCCAGGCGTCGTGGGTTGGACGTTTAGTTGTGCAAATCCTTTTCAGCCTGAGTCTGTAGTAGTCGGTTGCCATGGGTCTAGGCTTTGTCAGTCTAATTGATGAGCGGTAGATGTCCGCGGAAACTTAGCATTTAGCAATTAGTGAACAGTTTTCTAGGCCTCAGCACTGAGGGCGTTTGGTCTAGCAGGCCTGTGTCTGCTGTATCGTTTGGCAATCAGCTATCGTTTGTCTAGGCTTCGTCGGTAGAAGCCGTTAGCACTAGTGATCCATGGCAGCCGTTACATATAGTGGCTAATAACCTTTTAGCTAGACATATTATAGTAAACTTTCGGTTCTGCAAACCGTGGCATCTTGAGCTATATACAATCAGTTACCTATTATCTAGGCATTGTCAGTTTAAACAGTTGGAGGTAATGATCCGTATTAACTTTAACATTTCTTAACCATTAACCCTGTATCTAGGTCTCGACCTTACAAGCTGTTCGTGGCTGAGACCCGTGGCGGTGGGCACCAGTCTTGGCCCCGTTGTCGTACATCCTCTTCCCGTAGCGAGGTCTCGTTGGGCTGGGATCAGTAGTGGGTCGGGGTTGTGGGGAAGGGTCGGGGGGAGGGGTTGTGGGGGCAGGTGGGTTGGACGTTTAGTTGTGCAAACCCTTTTCAGCCTGAGTCTGTAGTAGTCGGTTGCCATGAGTCTAGGCTTTGTCAGTCTAATTGGTGAGCGGTAGATGTCCGCGGAAACTTAGCAATTAGCAATTAGTGACCAGTTATCTAGGCCTCAGCACTGAGGGCGATTGGTCGAGCAGGCCTGTGTCTGCTGTCTGCTGTATCGTTTGGCGATCGGCTATCGTTTGTCTAGGCTTCGTCGGTAAAGGCCGTTAGCACTAGTGATCCATGGCAACCGTTACATATAATGGCTACTAACCCCTTAGCTAGGCATATTATGGTAAACTTTCGGTTCTGCAAACCGTGACATCTTGAACTATGTACAATCAGTTACCTATTATCTAGGCATTGTCAGTTTAAGCAGTTGGAGGTAATGGTCCGTATTAACTTTAACCTTTCTTAACCATTAACCCTGTATCTAGGTCTCGACCTTACAAGCTGTTCGTGGCAGAGACCCGTGGCGGTGGGCACCGGTCGTGGCCCCGTTGTCGTACGTCCCCTTCCCGTAGCGAGGTCTCGTTGGGCTGGGATCAGTAGTGGGTCGGGGTTGTGGGGAAGGGTCGGGGGGAGAGGTTATGGAGGCAAGTGGGTTCGGGCTCCTGGTGTCCCCCTCTGAGGACTGCCGGCAGCTCGGGGGGTGAGCCCATGGGTACGGGGTCAGGGTTAGGTCAGGGGGATCCGTCCGTTGGCTTTGAGTGCTGGTATGTCCAGTCCGTTGGGTGTCGTGGGGACCCCTGCGGGGGGGAGTTTGTCTGTCGGTAGTCTAGGTGTCAGAGGGTCGGAGTCGTCCTAGAGTCGTGGGGATGTTGTCATGGTCTTTGTGAACTCCGTCTGGCGGTGTGGTGTGAGTGCCTGTCAGTGGTCCCGGTGTGCGGGTCTCCGTGATTGGTGGGGTTGCAGTCAGCCTTCCCTGTCCGGCATTAAGTTCCTCAGCCCCCTACCCCCCCCACCCCCCCAGTGCAGGGAGAATAGTCTACAGAGCATTGCAGTGATACGATACCACGTCCATGTGGGTCTGCGTTGCTTTGCGGCAGTTCTACAAGTCCCATGAAGAGCCCCTTCAGCTCCGGCTTCTGGCTGGTAGGGGGAAGGAGAGAAAAAAAAAAAAAAAAAACCAAATAAAAAAAAAAAAAAAAAAAAAAAACCCCCAGAGCGGGGTAAGGACCCCATAGTCCCAATTGCTAGACATCCAGAGTCTCTGCTTAGTGTAAGGAGGCCGTATAAGCACAGGTGGCCTTCTCGCTGTCGGGGCTGCCATGTGAACCGAGGAAGGGGAAGGTTAGGAGATGGTCCGTGGTAGGTTCGGCGTAGCCTTGTCCTGTTCCATGTAGGTCGTGGCTGTCCTTGTATGTCCATGTCCAAGGGGTAAGGTGCGTTGTATGGTTCGCGGGGCAGTTCTTGTGTTTCTCAACTGGTGCACCCGCCACTGGGGCTCCGTGTATTACTCTTCATGGGCGCCCTGGTGGGGTGGTATTGTATCCCCGACCGGCCCTTCCGCTTCCAACGTGCGGGCCACCGGTCTGCCCAGGTAGCTTTCATTGAGGGGGCAGTCAGTCCAGTCCCTTACCGTGGTGGCCGGCAGTCCCAAGGTGTCCAGGAAAATGGGAACGTCCGCTGGGAGCCGGATTGTGGCTTCCGTGTTGTCCTTGCGTGCCGTGAGCGCAAACGGGAAGTGCCATCGGTATCTTATCTGGTGGTCCTGGAGCAGCGTGGTGATCGGGCGCAGGGCTCTGCGGGTTTGTAGGGTGAGGTGGGAGAGGTCGTTGTACAGCTCCACCGTTTGGCCCTTGTACCGCCAAGACCTTTCCGCCCTTGCTTCCTTCATGATATCTTCCTTTAGCTGAGTGTCTTTTATGTAGCAAATTACATCTCGCGGTGGGGCAGATGGAGGTGGCTTTGGGCGGAGGGCACGGTGCGCCCTATCAATGTATAGACGTGCTTCTGGGGGTCTGTGCAGTATGAGGTTAAACAGTGGGATCAATGTCTCCCTTAGGTGTTCTGGGCCTATGGGTTCGCGGAGCCCTCTGATTCTAATATTGTTCCTACGGCTCCTATTATCTAGGTCTTCTACATGGAGCCGCAGGTCAGTGAGCTGCCTGTCATAAGTGGGGTTGGGGTGGTGTACCTGCACTGTGGGGCCAGCATTTTCCAGCGCTGTCACTCTTCCCTCCAAATCTTGCAGAGAGGTGCGCAGGGAAGCAATTTCTGTTCTCAAGGAAGCTTTAACCTCCTGCACTGCGGATTGGAGGTCCTCTTTTTTTGGCAGGGAGGAGAATAGGGCATACCAGTCTGGCGTGGGAGTCCCCTGATCTCGGGAGCCGGCGGCAGTGAGCAGGCTGTCTTCAGAGACAGTGGAGCCCGGTGAGGAGGGCGCCATGTTGGATGCCTCGTGGTGTGAGGCGAGGATCCCCGGCGTGTGCAGGTAATTGCGGATGGAGGAGGACGGACCCTCACCTTGCGTCCTCGGTGTGGTGGGGGTCATGGTGCCTCGTTTTGTGCGGCCCATTAGGTCTCTGTTTGTGCTGATGTGAGCGTCTGGTATCGGCAGGGCTCAGAGCGCGGGGATTATGCCGCCATTCTTGTTCGGCGCCAAGCCACGCCCCCTTATTTATTTTTTTAATTCTTTATTTTTGTTGTGCTGAAATATTACACATGCAGGTAAGAGGTGCCCCAAAAGCAGTCCTCCTACTATTCCCACGCGTAACATGCGGGGCACAGAGAAAACAGGCACAGTTTTAATATAAAATAACAAGTTAGAACATTAGTTTGTGGTTATAGCTTGGTTGCATTAAGCTGGGTTCAATAAGTGACTATGTGTTCGGCATTTAGATAGTGTTAGCTTATATCCTATAGGATAAGAACCATTCTAATCCATGTGTTTAATCTTGCTTAGAGGGTGCATACTTGGTAAATCTAGAATCTAGGCGCATTAGATAGACAAACGCTTAACAGAGAAAAGAAAAAACAGAAAGTTATTCTGATTCTAACTTAAGCAGACAGGTTACACATTATCCATCTTAGTTTAAGACTCAGCTGGAAGTTAAAACTAAAACGGGGTGTTCCTATCCCTGGTTGATTTACATAGGTTGAGTTACCAGGAGGTTCCTTTATTGTTTAACAGTAATTCGCCCTGTCTAGTTAGTTGAAAACGATTAAAAGATTTGAGACATAAGCGTTTATGCCGTATAAGGCTTAACTGTGGAACTTAATCTATGTTTGAATAATGCATGTAATAAATGGTGTAACAGGGGGTCATTATGGATTATACCAAGGTATATGTGTGTGTCTAGGGACTACATGCTGAGGTTACTATGTGGATGATGCACACTGCGTGAGGAGCTTGGTTCGTTGGAGGGTTTACATGTTGTGCGATAATCAGCTCCAGTCAGCAACTGTGGGGCTGAGGGCATTCAGGCTTATAAACCCTGATGTTTAAATGTTGAGGCAGAGTTACTTATGCTGTCAGCTAGAGTGTGTGACTTAAGAGTGACCGTGAGGCTGAAATTATATACAATAACAGTAAAATGCTGTCGAAATTAACTGTGCCGGGCTGCCTAGGTATAGGTGTATAAGCAGGTACCAGACAGTTTGCTTCAGTTCCTCAAGAGTCTCTCAGCCCACTCCCACTGTCGGTAAGATGGCGTCTCCAGAAGTAATGTTATGTGAGTTTTCCCGCCAGGGTGGGAGTCGACCAGGCCGTAGATGGCTGGGGCCTGTGGATAGTCCGTTTGCGCCTGCGGGGTGTCGTAGCTTGGTACTCCATGTGTTGAGGTGCCTAGAGGCCCCTGTAACTTTGCTGTAAGTTGCGTGTGGGGGCCTGCGCTTGACTCGCGGTCGCTTGACGGTTTTAGCCGGTCCCTTTGGGTGCAAGCCTCCTGGTTTTCCCATACGTCGATCCCTCGTTCTCGGAGGGCCGTGTTGAGCAGTGGGTGACTTCGAGTAGTCCGTGGCTCTTCCTTCCTGGCTTCTGTGGTTTGGGGGCTGATCGGGTTTCATGCCTTTAGAGGGTGAGTTCCACTTCTTGGCAGTTGTCCCCTCAGCTGGTGCCTTTCTGCGCCACAATGCCTCCAGCCTCTCTTCATACTTGTCCAGCAAGCCATGCGTTGTCGGTACGGCAGGCGCCATTTTGGCCATGACTGTGCCGCAGTGCAGTTTGCATGGATCAGGTAAGTTCCGATTAGTCCGTCGCTTGGTTAATTGTGCCGGGATATCCCTCACCGGCAGGGGGGGTGAACGGAGTCTTTAGTGTCGCAGCGTTTTCTCACGGAGTTGCTGGCGGGGAGGTCGGCCGCCTCTCCCGCGCCTGCATCAGGTGGTAGGCCGCAGCCCGGCAACCGCTTCAGGTCGCTTCTCCGAGTCCGGCGAGCTGGCCAGTGGAACCTCGGGATATCACCGCTACTCTGGTGTGTCCGATTAGTGAGTTCGGTGAGAAATTTGTAAGGTAAGTCGCTTGTTTGCCGGTTCTCGCACGGAGCTCTGTCTTGGTGCGACCGGCCTGCTCGGCAGTCAGGCCCCGCCCCCCCTATATATACATATATTAATTCTACACATATATTTATGTAATATTTTACATAATTAGGTATCTTAATTAATTACAATTAGCGGGACCTGCCTGACAACCCATGCCGAAAGTAAAGGGAATTTAATTTGCTAGCATTATATTTAACCATATAACTTTCCAAGACACCATAAAACCTGTACATGGGGGGTACTGTACTACTCGGGAGACTTCGCTGAACACAAATATTAGTGTTTCAAAACAGTAAAATGTATTACAACGATGATATCGCCAGTAAAAGTTATGTTTTTTGCATTTTTCACGCACAAACAGCCCTTACACGGACGATATTATTGCTGCGTTACTTTTTACTGTTTTGAAACACAAATATTTGTGTTCAGCGAAGTCTCCCGAGTACAACAGTACCCCTCATGTACAGGTTTTATGGTGTTTTCAAAAGTTACAGCGTCAAATATAAGGCTTGTGTTTCATTTTTTTCACGTTAAAATTTGCCAGATTGGTTACGTTGCCTTTGAGACCCTATGGTAGCCCAAGAATGAAAATTACCCCTATGATGGCATATCATTTGCAATAGTAGACAACCCAAGGTATTGCAAACGGGGTATGTCCAGTTTTTTTTAGTAGCCACTTAGTCACAAACACTGGCCAAAATTGGCGGTTTTTGCATTTTTCACACACAAACAAATACTAACGCTAACTTTGGCCAGTGTTTGTGACCAAATGGCTACTAAAAAAGACTGGACATACCCCATTTGCAATACCTTGGGTTGTCTACTATTGCAAATGGTATGCCATTATGGGTGTAAATTTTATTCCTGGGCTACTATACAATCCCAAAGGCAACGTAACCAATCTGCCGAATTTCAATTTCAAATGTAACGTGCTATATTTGACCCTGTACTTCCCAAAACACCATAAAACCTGTACATAGGGGATACTGTTTTACACGTGAGACTTTGCTGAATACAAATATGTGTATTTTATTGCAGTAAAAGCAAACAGTATTATGACATTATGACAGTTAAAATGTCATGTAGAACTAAAAAAATAACAAAATATCTTATTTTCTCCCATTTTTTTCATATTAAATTATGTTTCATAGCTAAATATTTGATATTAAATGAAAGCCCTGTTTCCCCTGAATAAAATTATATATAATAAGGGGGGTGCATTTACTATGAAAAAGGTGAATTACGGTTGGACAGACATATTGCACAAATGCCAGGTTTTGTTTACGTTTTGTTTTGTTCACAACGTGTACATTTGGCTCAGTCCTTAAGGGGTTAAAAGAAGAAAAACTACCACAACAAGAGGACATAGTCTTAAATTAGAGGGGCAAAGGTTTAAAAATAATATCAGGAAGTATTACTTTACTGAGAGGGTAGTGGATGCATGGAATAGCCTTCCAGCTTAAGTGGTAGAGGTTAACACAGTAAAGGAGTTTTAGCATGTGTGGGATAGGCATAAGGCTATCCTAACTATAAGATAAGGCCAGGGACTAATGAAAGTATTTAGAAAATTGTGCAGACTAGATGGGCCGAATGGTTCTTATCTGCCGTCACATTCTAGGTTTTTATGTTTCTATGTTGATTGCAACTATAGTAACTAAACATCACAACTGAACTGTAGTGGTTATGGTTCATGGAGTGCCTTGGCCCCCCACGAGTTCGGCTTCTCTGCTTGGCACCACTCTTATCCTCTCAGTCAAAAGGAAAGCAGGATACAAATTGACTATTTACGCAATAAGGAGGTGACAGGGCAGTCCTGCCACCATACCCACTTCAGTGATGTAGTGATTATATTGCTTGGAATGTAAACACTAGTAACAAACCAAAATGTAGTTGAAAGTGCACAACAAAGATATATGAAATACTAGCACCAATTTTGTTTGCATCAAAACGTAAAGTACAAATACAAATCATGGTGCAGTATATCACACATTCAAATATCAAAACATTAAACATTAGAATTGAATGAGTGATATACTGCACCATGATTTGTTTTTGTAGTTATTTTAGAATTTGATATATGAAATATTAACAGCAATTTTGCATGTATCTCTTTAGTATGCACCTTTCACCTACATTTTGGCTTACTGAAGTTCTTTACACTGTATTTTGTGTTGTGTGGAGTGGCCAAACACCTGGTGACTTTAGCTGACATTTTTCCCAATAAGTAGGCACCTTTTCCACACACTTAGCATCTTTTCTACACTTTATTCACATGTTCTATGTTGCTTGGAGTGATCATTTACAACAAAGCGATATTGATAATTAGACTGTCCTCTTAAGGATTTTCTGTATATAGAGCAATGATTGACTCAGTTGTAGGTCTCTTAATTGTAATGCTTGGTCACCCTCCAAAACTAGAGAGGGCATAGCTTGAATACGCAAAAAGCAACCAGATATAAATTACGCATATAGGTATTGTTGCTGGTTTGGGGATTTTTTTTTATTTACAAGTTTCAGACACTAGAATTAGTCAAATAGTCAAATGTTAGATTAACTTGATCTAAGAAACATCAAGTATTTGGCATCAACTTGAAATTTAGTAGTTTAACACACACACAATCACTTTGACTATAAGGATTGCTGTCAGGCCTAAATATTATGTTTAGACTCAGGTAAACATTAAACAAATGTTAGGCAGTGGCACAAAGTATTGACTAGAAGGAAGATACACATGGGGTACTGAATTCAGTGCACCTAGCAGTGAACCCGCAGACCAGAAGTCAAATATTGCCAAGAAGAATGCAGTTTAAATAGTTCCAGTAAAATGTCCTTGTAAAGTTCTCACTATAGACTCACACCCAAAAATTCCTTACCAGAAGAAAATATTAAAGAAACATCTCTGGAATCTAGTAATAATCACAGAAACGAAAATAACGTATCGCGTATAAACAGACCTTTACTGTAAGACCTCAAGAATTTGATTTGCAGATACTCTCTTTCCCAGTAAAACATAGTAATGTATATTTGTCTCTAATAAATGTTGCCTTTCAATAATGTAATACTATCCATACAGCCTATTCAAGTGGTTGTTAAAATGGCAAAGTCAGAAATATTGAGTGTTAACAAAATGGCACCATATAGACTTGAACTTGGAATAAGCGCAAAGTCATTATAAAGCTAGCTGCAGTGGCATGTCATTACAGTGCAGAGTGTGAAGTACAGTGGCAGAGGTATAACCTCCAGATAACAGTATAATGAGAAAAGTCACTACAGAAAGTAAAGACATGTCTCTCAAAAGGTGTGGGTACAAAATGTTCTAGAAACAGCCATTACTGTAGCTTTATTCACCTCTGTGCGGAGCTGTACCAAAAGACCCCTAGGGACATCGGGTGATGCTCTGGTGGATCATTCCACTCTGAAGTGGGATACCATAGCAATGGTCTCTTAGCCCTGGATGATGACAGTAGGTTAGACCAGATTGGTCTCAGCAAAAAAGGCAGTTTCCCAAAGAGTATAGACTCTGAGATACTTGTGATCTGGATGTTTGGATGTGAGCCAGCTTTGTCTCATAAATATGTTGTCTGCTCTTAAGCATCACTATGGCACAAGCTTTATCTTCTTGTTTGCCTCTAAAGGCACCCACTTCCTCCTCTATCATTCACATGTGGCCTGTGAGTGTGGTCATTTCTTCTCTCACCACAGAGATGTCTGCATCGAACAGTGCTATAATATCAGTAAGGAGGGCTTTAATATCCGCCTTACTGATGAGCTGGTGGTCATCTTCCATCTGGGGATCTCTACCTGTGTCATCCGAGTTCGAGAAGCTATCAACTCTCTTCTGGCCCCATCTTAGCCAAGTGTGGCTGCAGGATCGAGCGAGGTCGCTTCTCAATAAGATTGATGAGGGCTGGGGAGTCACTGCCACTGAGCCCAGCTTTATTACTGCCGTGTGAGAGATTTTCACTTGGTCCTCCACTGCGCTGACCTCCGAGGAAGTTGGAGATTGCTCACTCGTGGGAGCCATCTTATCCAACTGGCGGAGCAAATCCCAAAGTTGGTAGATTTAGGATAGGTCTTTGCTGTCTTGGAGTGTTGCCCCAAAGTTGCAATAGATTTTGGGTACTAAAATAGCTGTGAAGTGAGTTTTCTCTGAATAATTTGTGTAGGAAGCCAGTTCTCTTTTGAACATCAACTACACACGTCTGCCCAGTTTAAGCGCAGTGAATTATATGTTAAAAATGTGAAAACTCATCCCTATCATTAATATATTTATTTATAAAATTATTTACCTCGAAAGAGACATTGAGATTTATCTTGTTTTCAAGTATATCCTTGGTCCACAAAACATTGATACAATAGGGTACAATAAAATACAAAAACAATATTAATACACAAAATTTAACATAGAACAGGTAGGAAATATCTAATTAACCATGACAGGTGCATTCTGTTTTGAGGTATGTAGAGAGAGATCTCTTAAAGGACTTTAGGCTTGGGGAAGATTTGAAAGTGTGTGGGAGGTCGTTCCATAATTGCGGTGCTCTGTAGGAAAAGGAGGATCGGGGTGCTTTCTTTTTATAGATTAAATAAAGTGCTGTTACTGGATCGGAGGTTATAGGAGGTGGGAACAGCCGGGGAGAGCATTCTACTCTGGTAGGGTGGGAGTTTCTCTTAAACACAAGGCTGGAAAGATGAAGGGTATGTCTGGATTCAAGCGACAGCCAGTTTAGTTCTTTTAGCATGTTACAATGGTGGGTCCTGTAATTACATTGTAGCACAAATCGGCAGAGCAAGTTATACAATGTATTTAGTTTATTACGGTGGGTTTGCGGTGCAGGTGCATATACTACATCCCCATAATCAATGATATGCATCAGCATTTGCTGTACAATCTTTTCCTTTACTGAAGGGCTTAGGCAGGATTTGTTTCTGTACAGGGCACCTAGTTTTGGTTTAAGTTTAGATGCAGGGTTTTCTATGTGGAGGCCAAAAGATAGATTGTGGTCTAACAACATACCCAAGTATTTGAAAGAGTGGACTGCGGTCAGTGTGCTATTAGAATTTGTTTTGATGCATAGATGGGAATTGTGTAATCTGTGTAATTTAGGTACTGTTCCAAAGATCATTGTGACAGTTTTGTCAGTGTTTAGGAAGAGTTTGTTTTTTGCGATCCACTTTTCTACCTCTGTAAACTGGTGTTGGAGCACAGCCTCAAGCTGCGATAGATTGGATTTGTTTGCATAGATTACTGTCGTTTGCGTACGTGTGCACATTTGAGGATTTGCAGACATTAGGCAGGTAATTTATAAATAATGTGAATAGTAGGGGGCCGAGAATGGAACTTTGGGGAACACCACACGTGACTGGGAGAGAGAGGGAGTCGCTGTCAGAAATGGACACATATTGTGAGCGATCCGATACATATGATCGAAACCAGGTTAGCGGACAATCACCAATACCTGAGTTTCTGGAGTAGAATATCGTGGTCAACTGTGTCAAAGGCCTTTGCAAAATCAAGTAAAATAGCTCCAGTTAGGTCTCCTTGTTCCATGCCAGTTTGGATGTCATTGCAAACTTTTAAGAGGGCAGTTGTAGTTGAGTGATTCTGGCGAAAACCCAATTGATAAGGGGTCAGATAGTTAGATTTTTG
This sequence comes from Pelobates fuscus, assembly GCF_036172605.1. Classification (NCBI taxonomy): domain Eukaryota; kingdom Metazoa; phylum Chordata; class Amphibia; order Anura; family Pelobatidae; genus Pelobates; species Pelobates fuscus. Next base: position 99,988,380 of record NC_086320.1, read on the forward strand.
GTAATACTCACATGGTTGCGTATTGATGCATTTCTCTAAGATTTTTGACAATACTGGAAGCAATTATATTGGGCGATAGTTAGAAACCAAAGTAGTGTCACCACTTTTATGGATAGGCACTACTCTTGCAGTCTTCCAAAGTTTTGATATGTATCCAGACACCAAGGATTTGTTAATTAGGGTCGTGACAGGTTTAGCAATTGCCAGCGCACTGAGCTTCAACAGTAATGCTGGGATTTGATCAGGTCCAGAATGGTTTTTCATTTTTAGATTATTAAGGTGTTTTTTAATGACACTAATAGGTACAGGTCTAAAAATGTACTTGTCTGTATTGGGTCTTTGCAAATGAAGTGGGACCTGATCCACATTTGTAGTTTCAGGATGTGTGTCATTTATTAGCTTGGCAATCAGGTTAGTGGAGCATCCGACAAAATAATTGTTATAGGCATTTGCTACATCTAGGGGAAGTTGCAGGGTTTGGTTATCCACTTTGACAGTGGAGGGTTGGGAGTGGATTGGGTGAGTTTGTAATTTATTTATACCTTTCCAAAAGTTTCAAGGGTTTGATAGGTTCTTGTTCAGATTATCACAGAAATATTGGGCCTTGGTAAATTTTGTTTGTTTTGTGCATATATTTCGCCATTGTCTATATGCACAGTGATCTTCATAGAGAGAGTATGCTTGAGCTTTGACCACAATGAATCCTGAAACTGGTACAACTGGATGAGGTCAGCTGTGATCCAGTTCATATGTGCTCCTTTTACTCTCACCTTACGCAGTGGGGCATGCAAATACCAAACTTGTAGGAATACAGACTGAAAGAATTCAACTGCACAGTCTAGATCTGGGATAATGTTTAATCTGTGCAATAAGAGGTTCTTGATGTCATTAAGAAAGGATTCAAGGGGGGTGGGGCCTAACTGCAGAAAGGAGCAGACGTGTGAAGCTGAAGCTCCAGCAGCCCCACGCAAAGCAACTCAAATTTCACTAAGCAGAACCTGTGACCCGACTTTCTTTGGCTGCTTAGTGACTCGGGACACCGAGACCTACAGAATGACACCTCTCCCGAGGTTGTATGCCAAAGTCCCGACTATCCAGCCATTGAGGACTACACACGAGGCGGACACGGGGAGGCGGCCGCTCTCCCGTCGTCCCAAAGCGCGGACAAGCACAGATCAAGCCTCCTTTCCCCCCCCTATAGACAGGCGGGGGTTATCCCGGTCCCCAGCAATACGGAATGCAAAGCAAAACAGACTGCACCTGACCACCCGGACTGGGGCCCTGGATGGGCCAAACCCAGCAATATGGCGGATTCTGTATCCAGGCCTACACTCACGTTGCCCCAGCCTACCAGCCTGGACCGGATTTTCCAGAACTTCTGGGCCCGACTGGAACGACTCCTAGCCGGGTCCCCCCCTGCAAATGGAGAGGAGATGGAGGAGGTGAGGAGAAGGGGAAGGAGAGGGCTGATCCCGGGTAAAGCTTGCCCCTCTACACCCGCTGCAACCACTGAATACCCACCCGGGCCGGAGGTCCCACGGAGACGTCCTCCGCAGCTTCAGCCACCACGCTGGAAGCCCGCCCGCCGCCAGCGGCGGCGAAACACCAGGGCCACCCACGGCGCCCACCAGGGGAGAGACCCGGCTCACATAGACGTCCGAGTCTGTGGCAAGCAGAAGCCGACCCCACAAGAGGTCTGGGGCTGGGGAAAAGCCCTCCCTTCCTCACAATCACTCAGCACCGATCAAAAACCAAGAGATGCTACACCCAGAACACCCTCCATTCTGAGAGCAGCCATATACCAGCTTAATGACCCACCTCAACAACTCCCATCACGCCCAGAGAACCATTGCATCAAATTGCCACCCAGAGGACCTCCAGCGGGTACTGACAGTATCCCAGCAGAGGGCATCGGCTAACAGGGGCACTACCACAAGCGCCCAATGTTCCGGTAACATGCAGCCACTGCAGCACTGCAGCCGCACAACCTTGAGGTCCAGCATTAATCGGACTTAACAGTATGGTTAGACAATATTCTACCTTACTTTAACAATGTTTTAGCACTGTCTAGTTAATAATAACACTGTACTATGGCTAACAAACTGCAGCTCCATACTACAGTAACTCCCTTCGATGCAAATCTAGTAGTATAAAATCGTTTCTTTACTCCATATGCCACTTTATCACACTGCTATTGTGTCTTAAGCCTCAGTCCATAACCTGTGAACAAAGCTTGTCAATCTTATGCATTACTATTAGGCGTAACACAAGACATGCAAATCACATTATACGCATAAATGTACTTTTTCATGTTACTCAAAGTTTTATGCATACCTAACCTAGCATGTCATAGTATACTAAAAACAAAAAATGTGCAAGATATCTCCAAGCCATGTTTATGTGACATCAAATGAAAATAGAGCTCGTGAAAGCTATTGTGGCTGTGCAAGCACTGTTGTAACTCTCATGCACAACAAAAATAAAAAAATTAAAAATTAAAAAAATAAAAAAGAAAGGATTCAAGATTAATTTTTTTTGAAGGACCTGGTGATTTTAACCTTGGGAGAGGATTTAGTAGCCTTTATTTTGCGCATGCAGTACATTAGACAGTGATCACTGAAACTGTTAGGGAGAACACCTGCCTCCTGGATTCTATCAGGAGAAGTGGAGAGAATCCAATCGAGCAGGGTATGGTTATGGCTTTTAATGCTTGTGCGAGTTGGGGAGGAGATTAATTGTGTTAGCTGAAAAGTCTTAAACAGCGAGCAAGAACTATTGTTTTTAGGATTCAGCCAATCAATATTAAAATCCCCAAAGGCCAACAGTTCACTTTTTGGGTTTTGAGCTATTGTTTCAGTATACACGTATATGACAGGGTGTTTCAGTGATATAGATATATACACCTATGGTCATGTCATGTACATAATTTAAAGGAAAACTGTCACCTCAAAATAGATTATTTTTAAATGTAATAATCCGTTCATGAAGTTTAGAAAGGAGATACAATAATTAAATATATATATATTTTAACTAAAGTTTAAAAAAAAAAAAATGTTAAGGGAAAAAATGAAAAGAAACTTACTCATCCCTACTTTTAGTATTAGAAATGATCCTTTAGCCATATACATAAACCTTGGTTCAGGCAGTGTTTGACAACCAGTTAGTCTCTCTGGACTTACCTGGTCCATTCCCTGCACAGAGAGACAACCTGTTGTTTTTCAAACACTATCTGAACCAATGTGTATGTATATGGGTGAAGGATCTTGTCATATACTAAAGGTAGGGATGAGTTTTAACATTTATTTAATTAATTTTTTTTTATATATATACTGTGTTTTAAAACAAATAAAACCTGATGAAAGGATTATTACCTTAAAAAATTGTTTTGAGGAAAGTTCTTAAAACTCGAGAACCAATAGCAACTAAGGGGGGACGTGACATCTTGACTGCCTGACGTATGCATCTGTCCAGAACTCAATCCACCTCCATACACTTAGTATATTTCTCTCTAGCAAGGAGGCTCATGCCGCCCTCCCTCTTGTCATCACAATTAGAGTTCTCAAATGCTATAAAATACATAAAAGCCACTCCTTTCATAAATGGATGACCTTCTCTTGCTCATGCCCCATCTTGGCACACGCCTGTTCTCCCCCCTATTGTGTCCCCCACCCCATCCAGATCATCTTGGGGAGAAGCAAAGGGTACTAAACCACTTGAATTGGCAGGGACTAAGACACACTCCCAGGCTGTGACATATACAACTATATTCTATGTCATTACTGTACCCATCAGATGTGAACCAATCTCCATGTTTCTTCAAGGGCTCTACCCGATCTTACCTTCCTTTAAGAAGGCTGATTGATTGGCAAATAACCTGCATACTGCCAGAGTTCTTTCATTTCATTGTGTGTGTGCCTGCAACTGAGTGTGTATGCTCGACACTGAGTGCATATGTGTCTGTCAATGTGTGTCTGTCAGTGAGTATATGTGTGTCTCAGTGTGTTTGTCTTGTAGGTGATGGAAGCGCACTCAACCCTTCATCCTGGAATCCTGGGTGCTGTACTGGATAAGTCCCAGCACCAAAGGGGACCAAATGTAAGAATTTAATATAGAGAATAATCCAGGCACTCCAATGAATTCCAAACAAGGCAGTTTTATTGGAACCAGAGAACAGAAAGTTTCAACCCCTTAGGGCCTTTGTCAACCTCCAGAGGGGTGTGAGAATATATAGGGTGGTGAATGGGAGAGTGGTAGGTGAGATGAGTGGCAAGGGGAGAAGTTGGCAGGAGAGGAAAGATGAGGGGAAGGGGAGAAGAGGATGGCAGATAGGATGGTTGTGGGAGAAAGGGGTTAGAAAGAGAGGTGGAGGGAGGGGTAGAAGAAAGGGAGAGAGATAGAATGGAGAAAAAATGTAATTAAGAAATGTCAGATTTTTCAGATAAGAGGGTTGATATACTCTCACTCGGAAAATCTGTGTAATAAAAAGAGAACACATTTTAATAACGGTCATGTGTATATATTTAGTTAAAAAAATAATATATATATATATATATATATATATACATATACATATATATTATTTTTTTAACTAAATATATACACATGACCGTTATTAAAATGTGCATACTGCAATACTCTGGTCTTTTGGCATTATATATATATATAATGAGAAATGCTTCAGACTTGAGAAAGGGAGGTTATCCCGAAAGCTTGTCACTAAAAAATTCTGTTAGTCCAATAAAAAAGGTATTACAAGATACGAATTTTATCTATTTTTTACATATATATATATATATATATATATATACAAGTGAAAGCTTGGCACTCTCCTCAAAGACAATAAACGTGTCTTAATATGCCTGGGTGCAAATTGCTGGCGTCAAATATATACAGAAAAATGAAAAATCAAAATGCACTCACAGGTCTTCTTAAGTGGAACACTTAGTGCTTTATTGTTTCAAATCTGGTGTACAGAAATCAATCGACGTTTCGACCCTGCCGGGTCTTTTTCTTGAAAAAGACCCGGCAGGGTCGAAACGTCGATTGATTTCTGTACACCAGATTTGAAACAATAAAGCACTAAGTGTTCCACTTAAGAAGACCTGTGAGTGCATTTTGATTTTTCATTTTTCTGTATATATATATATATATATATATATATATAAAACAAAAGACCAGAGTATTGCAGTATGCAATGATACCTTTTTTTATTGGACTAACATAATATTTTGAAGACAAGACACTAATGCTGCAAAACAGGATTGGTCCATTAATATCCAAATCTGTTTGGTTAATCGTTATCATAAGCAAATGAGGGTCACTTGTGATGTGCTGCTGATAATCTCTAACCCTCAGGGGGGTTCTCTTATCAGGTGCAGAGATGTTCTCAAGGACAGGGCAAACAGATCCACAGACACACAAGTGTGCATGCACTGCTGACACTCCCATCTCAGTCAACACATACAAGCTCAGACACTGACTACTTGTTCCAGTTCACCAACTTGTCAGGTCAAGTTTTAAGGTGGAGTGGCCTAACCCTTTTCAGAACTGGGAAAGGAGCTGTAAAGTGAAAGTATTTAACTTTTTAAAGAAATTTGTGTTCCTCTTAAACCAATATCAAGCCTTCCATCTTCCCTGTGTACAGCACATGTTATCTGTCCTACTGCCAGATCACAGCTAATAGCACAGATTAAATGTGATGTGTAAAGAAACCTCTGAATAGTGCAGCAATGAAAGGATATTTTTACTAACCCACAATCTGCACAGTTTTCCAGAGTCAGCAATAGTACATAGCTTCCTCTGACATATCTCCTCCCAGGCTCATCTAGATTAGAGTTTTTTCTTCTTCCTTCCTTGTTTCTAATTTATGTTAATGTTAACTATTTTCATTCTGATTGAGATTCTAATGGCAATGATATTGAATCATTTTTTTTTTACAGATTAAAGGCTGTGGGACCAAGAGATTCTTAAATTCTGAAGGAACATTGTAGGTGCTAGAACAAAATCATGTCATTGAATTGGTTATAGTGCCTGGAGTAGACTTGCACTGTCCATCTATTCAGTGAAACCATTTTCAGAAAGTTTAACCCCTTAAGGACACATGACATATGTGACATGTCATGATTCCCTTTTAATCCAGAAGTTTGGTCCTTAAGGGGTTAAAGGGACTCTCCAGGGAGGACATTTTACTCACCGCGTTCCAGCGCCGGGAGCCTCGTGAAGCCGCGCCCCTTATTTAGTCAAAATGACGAAATAGGCGGGCGCGAGCAGGGAGCAATCAGACGCTTCCATACTTCAGAGCCGCCCTCTGAAGTGCTGAGCGCACTACCGCCCTCTAAAGTGCTGAGCGCACTACCGCGCATGCGCGCGGTGTGCGCAGCCGCGAGCTGAGTGACAGCTCAGCTCGCAGTCTTTGCCCGCCCCCCTCCTCCGCTGACAGGCTGGAGAGAGAAGGCGCGCACACAGTGCCTTCTCTCTCCTGAACACGTCAGACGTATTTTAATACGTCTGACGTGTACAGGGCCTTTTTAGGGCCCTGCGTGATAGGAAGTCCCTCTAGTGGCCGTCTGAGTGACGGCCACTGGAGGTATTCCTATCAATCAATGTAAACAATGTATTTTCTCTGAAAATACAGTGTTTACATTAGATTGACTGCAGGGAGCTATAGATAATACCTGAACAACTACATTAAGCTGTAGTTGTTCAGGTGACTAGTGTCCCTTTAACAACAAATAAGAGACCTTGGCCACCTTCATCCCAGCTGCCACTGGAGGTTACAGCTAAGGCAGAGATTACACACTTCTTTCTATCCATACCCATTCATTAAAGCTATAGTGGCTGTGATAGGCTAAATGCGGTCAGCAGACACTGTCAGTCAGTCAGAGCCGCCCAATACTTCTCAAGCCAGTGCTTCCGCATTAGCTTAACCCCTTTCTGTCTCATTAGAGATATCTTTGCCAGAAGCTCAAGGAAGCAGGCTGAAGGGTCAGTGTTAGGACCCGCTTAGGGGGGTCTGCCTTGACGTTGGCAGGCGGGCATCCCTCCAATGGCCATTGGAGCAACTAAATGACCTCCATTTGTCTAAATATACATAGGGATTAAGGAAAAAGCGCAAGTAACATTTTCTTTTCTTTGGTTTTTACTATATATTGGGGCTGATGTGTGTTGTAGTCCTTGCTGCTTAAGCGCAGGACTTCTCTTTTTGTATTTGTATTTACTTTGTATCACACAGCCTGGTTACAATGCTGCTACCCATCCCATGTGTTCCCTATTAAGGGTTAATAAGTAAAGGGGTGTATATAAAAAATACCCCTTTCTGTCTCATTAGAGATATCTTTGCCAGAAGCTCAAGGAAGCAGGCTGAAGGGTCAGTGTTAGGACCCGCTTAGGGGGGTCTGCCTTGACGTTGGCAGGCGGGCATCCCTCCAATGGCCATTGGAGCAACTAAATGACCTCCATTTGTCTAAATATACATAGGGATTAAGGAAAAAGCGCAGGTAACATTTTCTTTTCTTTGGTTTTTACTATATATTGGGGCTGATGTGTGTTGTAGTCCTTGCTGCTTAAGCGCAGGACTTCTCTTTTTGTATTTGTATTTACTTTGTATCACACAGCCTGGTTACAATGCTGCTACCCATCCCATGTGTTCCCTATTAAGGGTTAATAAGTAAAGGGGTGTATATAAAAAATACCCCTTTCTGTCTCATTAGAGATATCTTTGCCAGAAGCTCAAGGAAGCAGGCTGAAGGGTCAGTGTTAGGACCCGCTTAGGGGGGTCTGCCTTGACGTTGGCAGGCGGGCATCCCTCCAATGGCCATTGGAGCAACTAAATGACCTCCATTTGTCTAAATATACATAGGGATTAAGGAAAAAGCGCAAGTAACATTTTCTTTTCTTTGGTTTTTACTATATATTGGGGCTGATGTGTGTTGTAGTCCTTGTTGCTTAAGCGCAGGACTTCTCTTTTTGTATTTGTATTTACTTTGTATCACACAGCCTGGTTACAATGCTGCTACCCATCCCATGTGTTCCCTATTAAGGGTTAATAAGTAAAGGGGTGTATATAAAAAATACCCCTTTCTGTCTCATTAGAGATATCTTTGCCAGAAGCTCAACGAAGCAGGCTGAAGGGTCAGTGTTAGGACCCGCTTAGGGGGGTCTGCCTTGACGTTGGCAGGCGGGCATCCCTCCAATGGCCATTGGAGCAACTAAATGACCTCCATTTGTCTAAATATACATAGGGATTAAGGAAAAAGCGCAAGTAACATTTTCTTTTCTTTGGTTTTAACCCCTTGGTGAGCAGAGCATTTTTCAATTTTCTTACCGTTAAGGACCAGGGCTCTTTTTACATTTCTGCTGTGTTTGTGTTTAGCTGTAATTTCCCTCTTACTCATTTACTGTACCCGCATATTATTTACTGTTTTTCTAGCCATTAAATGATCTTTATAAAGATACCATTATTTTCATCAGATCATATAATTTTATAAAATATGATGAACAAATGTAAAAAAAAACACTTTTTCTAACTTTGACCCCCAAAATCTGTTAGCATCTACAACCGTCAAAAAACACCCATGTTAAACAGTTTCTAAATTTTGTCCTAAGTTTAGAAATACCCAATGTTAACATGTTCTTAGCTTTTTTGTAAAGTTATAGGGCAATAAGCACAAGTAGCACTTTGCTATTTACAAACCATTTTTTTTTTTTTTAAATTAACACAAGTTACATGGTAACACTGATATCTGTCAGGAATCCCTGAATAACCCTTCACACGTATAGATTTTTTAAAAGAAGACAACCTAAGGTATTAAACTTGGGGTATTTTGACTTTTTTCATGCAAACAATTTACCACCAATCTATGCCAAATTAAAATGTTTTTTTTTTTTTTTAATTGATTTTGTTTGACACACATAGCAATTTAAAAATACATGTACGGATAATTTTAAGTGTTGCTGCCAAAGAACACCCCAATATGTATTCAGCAACATCTCCTGAGTACAGTGATACCCCCCATGTATAGATGTGTCAGGTTCTGTGGGGGCTAAAAGACCTTATTTGGAGGGTGTGCATGCCACTTTTCCAACTTGGAATTTTCACAGCTGGTCAGCATGCACCCATTTCCTATTTGGGACATTTAAGCCGACCAATGTAATTTCCCCCCATCAAACCATATATTTTTGAAAAGTAAACACCCTAGGGTATTTCAAAGGGTGGTATTTTAACACTTTCCATGCACTCATTCTACCACCAGTCTGTGTCAAACTTTTGGGTAGTCATTTATTTGTTATTTTTTCCTCACATTGTACTTTAGGCATGGATTCTCAGTTCCTGTTATGTGTTACTGACAAAAAACACCCCAGTATGTGTTCAGCAACACCTCCCGAGTACAACAGTGCCCCCAATGTACAGGTTTTATTGTTTTTTGCAAACTTACAGGGGTCAAATGTAGGGCATTCCCCTTTTCCATGTTTGCACATTGAAATTTGCCAGATTAGTTTGCTGGGCACATGTTGCCTTTGAGATCGTATTGCAGCCCAGAAATGAAAATTAACCTCATCATGGCATACCATTTGTAAAAGCAGACAACCCACGGTATTCAAAATGGGGTATGTCTAGTCTTTTGTAGTAGCCACTTAGCCACAAACGCTGGCCAAAGTTAGCGTTTTTTGTTTTTTGCATTTTTTTGCACAACTGCACTTTTAGTGGTGATTTCATCATCATACGTTTTACTGTTTTAAACACTCATATTTGTGTTCAGCAAAGTCTCCTGAGTATAACAATACCCCTCACAGGTTTTATGGTTTTTTGGAAAGCTACTGGGTCAATTTAGGGCTTGCCCAATTCAGTTTGCCAGATTGGTTTGCTGGGTCTGGGTTGCCTTTTAGGGACCATATGGTATCCCAGAAATGTGAAATAACCCCATCATGGCATACCATTTCCAAATGTAGAGAACCCAGGGTATTCAAAATGGGGCATGTCCAGTCTTTTGTAGTAGCCACTTATTCGCAAATGCCGGCCAAACGTAGCGTTTTTATTTGTTTTTTTATAAAAAAAAATGTTTTCCCAATTTATATTATATCACATGACAAAATCCTACCAGTGGTTGGAAAAGGCAGGACTGAAAGACAGCACTGAGGCAATAATCCTAGCATCACAGGAGCAGGCAATCAGCACCAGATCAATAGAAGCTGGAGTCTACCACACCAGACAAGACCCAAGGTGCAGACTGTGCAAAGAGGCCTTTGAGACAGTCAAGCACCTAGTAGCCGGATGCAAGATGTTAGCAGGAACAGCATACACAGAGATACACAACCAAGTTGCTAGGATTGTGTAATGAAACATCTGCACAGAATATGGATTGGACCTGCTTAAGCCCAGATAGCAGATACCACAAAGGGTAGCTGAGAATGACAGGGCTAAGATCCTGTGGGACGTCAAGATCCAGACAAACAAGCAGCTGCTGGCCAACCAACCAGAGATCGAGGTGGTAGACAAGGAACGAAAGACTCCAGGTGGATTTGGCAATACCCAGTGACTATAACATCAGGAAGAAGGAACATGAGAAGGTGAAAAAATACCAAGGACTGAAAGAAGAACTAGAAAGGATGTGGAAAGTGAAGACAGTAGTAGTCCCAGTTGTGATAGGAGCACTCAGGGCTATGACTCCCATGTTGGGGGACTGGCTTCAACAGATTCCAGGTGGGACATCTGAGATCGCTGTCCAGAAGAGTGCAGTTCTTGGAACAGCTAAGATGCTGCGCAGAACGCTCAAACTCCCAGACCCGAGAATGAGGAATAAACATACCACCCAGGAGGTGTGAGAAAATCAATACGTGTGTATGTATGTTTAAATATTTGTGTTCGGGGCAACATTGATTATGATATGAAGTAAGATTGTTGAAAGGGAACAAAAGTGAAGGCTTAAGGGTCAGTCAAAGATTGACCCAAAAGTCGACAAAAAGAAGGACTTATTTGGGTAATGACGGTCCGAAACCCTAAATTGCTTATATAAGAAAAATATTCCTCAGAGGACTGAAAGAGTAAAGGGCAAACTGCTGTTCTTCTAGGAGTCCCCCCAGGTATACCCACAGCAGTAAAAGTGGCTCAAGGGGCCCAAGGCTTAGAATATAAATTCAAATTTTTAGTATATCTTGAGTTTTATTTGAACATATCTAAACCAAAAGTAAAGATAAAAAAGGCAGAGTAAAGAAAAGGAAAAAATTAGCATTGAAACACAAAATCAAACGTGCTGGTGATGTTAACATCACCTTTTTAACATCACCAGCACGTTTGATTTTGTGTTTCACTACAAATGGAGCAGTGAAACAGTGAATGGAGCAGTGAAACTTCAGATGCATGATCTATACATCAAAACTGTTCATCAAGATAAAATTGTTTTGGTGACTAAAGTGTTCCTTTAAGTACTGTAAACATAATAACCCCTTCTGCTTTCTGATGGTGTAAGGATTCTCTATATGCAGAGTTTCTTCTTCATTATTTTGGTTTGCCAGTGTGTAACTGCACATCCTGAAGCTGGTATCAGCTGGCACAGAACCAGAGTTTGGTGCGGGCTGTGATGAACTTCTGCAGCTTTAGTGTGGTGGAGATAAATGCACTAGCCTATATACAAGCATATACTGCACTGTCAGTGCTTATGTAGGCAGTGCTCACGTGTGTATTTTATAATGTAGGCAGTGTGCGCGTGTGTGTGTATTGTTTAATAATTATAATATCATAATATTATAGCATGGCCACGCTTTTGTGGACCGGCAATAAATTGCCGCAAGTTATTTCCCCGGTGCTATGATCTTATGATCATAGCACCGAGAAATGTGCCTCCCTCAGAGATCTCCCTCTCCAGCCCGCTCGCAGTGTACTGCTGGCAGCCGGCAGGGGAGGGAGAGAAGCAGCTGCGCCGGGTTCTCCTCTTGCGAGCTTGGAACGTTGCCGCGGTTACCATGGCAATTCTAAGTATCTCGAGAGAGTGAAATCTAGCAGCTACTGTGGCTGCTAGAGTTCACGCTCACCACTGGGACCACCAGGGCTTCCCCACAGTTCCACCATCGATTGCAGGAAATGTCCCCCCTCCCAGGTGAAGGTAAACGGGGGGGGGGGGGGGGGGGAGGGGGGATGATATCAAAAGGACTATTTTTCTTTTAATTAAAAAATAAATAAATAAATAAATATATATGTATTAAGGCCTTTTGGCCTGTAATTGTGGGAGGGGCGTATGACTCACCTTCTCCCTACTTAAGGGACACCCCTTACCTGGCTCCATACCGTTCGAGGTCAGCGCTGCATCACCCTCCCACCCACTCCTCTTTCTTACATTTCTTCTTGGTGGGCCCTCTTTATTTACAGGCCTACCTCATCGTCGGTTCCAGCACACCACAACCGACTTGCTCTTTTAATACCATCCCACACCTATCAGTGTTTGTATCGTCTGTACTATCATGAGCCCTTAACACAAATATATATATATTTATTAATTTACCTTCCAAACCCACAATCATACTCGCCTATACACACACACTGCCCCCATACACACACACTCACTGCATCCCTCATACATACCATTGGGTTTTATTTCTGGCTGACGCCGGTCCGCAAAATATTTCTCCTCTTTTCGCCGGTCCCCAGGTGCTAAAAGGTTGCAGAACACGGATATAGAGGGTAAATCATGCTTCAAATCTTCTTATGATTTTATTACTATTTCCTGAAATTTGCACTGACACATTTTCATCATTTGGAGCTTGAGATATTTTGTGCTGTCTACACATGATGGGAGTCACAAGCTATTTAACCGACCACCCCCCCAGTTCCAGGATGCAGTCTGCTGCTCTCATTATCAATCCATCTCTGTGGACATACTGGTGGGTGCTGCTGGTGGGCTGCTGACATATAGTTTAGGCTTGGAAGGGAACCTGAGCTTGTCTTGTATGTGATTGGCTGAGAGTAGTGTAAGTTGCATTCCACAGGAACTGGAATGCCAAGGAACAGACAATATATGGCATTCCAGGTGCTGTGGGAGGAAAAATTAAATATATAAATATCATGGAAAATAAAAGATATATTTGGGTATTTTGAGGCTCTGTAAACATTCATAAACCAATTGACCATTAAGTTATATATGCATATTCAAATACATCCAAACACACCTAAAAGTTAGAGATGTTCAGATCTTACTTAAAAATAAGACTGTGCATATATTGAAGGCTGCATTGGTAAACAGAATAGATATTATTATAGTTTATCATACATGCTGGCTCTGGTGGAGTAAGTATTGTACTTACTATTACTATTACTATTGTAGAACCCTTACAAGACTGAATTTTATAGGCTTTGATATGTTTCTTTCTCCAAATTCCATAATAGACTATTACATTCAGTAATTCCATCTTTCTAGGTAACTGAGCTTATATAATTATGTGATAAAATACAGCAGCCAATGACTCAAGAACTTAAATCTGAATAAATACCACAAGGGGGAGGAGGAGGAAGAGAGGTGAACAAGGACGCTTCCAAAATTTCATGCACAAAATTAAACAGAGTAACTGCCACAACAATTTTGCCTGCATGGGCCTATAAAAAAATAAATTCATCATAAACAAAAAGACAATCTTTAATTAAACAGTAATATAAGCATCACTTCAGTTCATTCAGAAGTAAAAGGTATATGGTGTGCGGCATTTAAGCAGGTGGTAAGTCATGCAAGATTCAGCTCCAATTCTCTTCCAGATTTGAGAACTCATAATTATATAGCCATTTCTTTTGGAGTGTTCCACCTGATATAAAGCAAGACTGAGAGTCTAGGCAGAGGTATGGCTCAGACAATCGAATATGCATAAGGAAGTCCACAAACAATACACACTGAAACACACAAATACACAAACATTTGGCCACAGACACATAGATTGAGATACACACTCACAAATAAAGAATGAAAATGCAGTTTAGTCACTCTCGTATTTCCATATGTGTTTTGGTGCAGTAGTGTGTCTGACAGTTTCTTCTTTCTCAATGCTCCTGTCTCTCCCTTACGTAATTATGTGTGTACACCAGGAGGAAGAGATTTTAATAATTTTCTCCAAGCACAATAGCCATGTAGTGGGGCGCAGTCTACACTTCATGGGCCCAGTCTAGTGCGCTGTTAAAGAACTGCAGCGGTAGACTGGGTCCCTGATCAGAGAATGCACTCTGATGCCCTGATGGTAGCCCTAAGTTTGAGGGCCACCACAATCCCCTGGGCCCTACCCCAACCTAGAGCAGCTGTACAACTGGTAGTTCGATCTCTGATGTCATGTATATATTTTAAAGTACAACTTCATCAAAACTAATTTTTTAATGATCCTTTCATCATGTATAGAAAGAAAATATAATATGTTGTTTTAAATTTTTTTTAATTAAAGGACCACTATAGTGCCAGGAAAACAAACTCAATTTCTTGGCACTAGTGTTAATAGCCCCCCCCCCCCCCCACCCTCAGGGTCCCCACTCCCACTGGGCTGAAGTGAGAGTAAGGGGTTAAACACTTACCTATCTCCAGCGCCGGGCTCCCTCAGCGCTGGGTACTCTCCTCCCTCTTCCGACGTCATCCGTCCAATGCTTTCCTATGGACGCTGGCGTCTTCTCACTGTGAAAATCACAGTGAGATGCGCGGAAGCGCCTCTAGCGGCTTTCAATGAGACAGCCACTAGAGGCTGGAATAACCCTTTCTCTGAAACTGCTATGTTTACAGCAAGCAGGGTTAACCCTAGATGGACCTGGTACCCAGACCACTTTATTAAGCTGAAGTGGTCTGGGAGCCTATAGTGGTCCTTTAAGTATTGGGGGGAAAAAAGGCAAAAACTCATCACTTCCTTTAATATATCACAGGATCATTCAGCCATATACATACAACTTGGGTCAGACAATGTGTGAAACCGACAGTCTCTCTGTCTTCCCTGCTTCTGTGCATGGAGTGAAGCGAAAGTCATAGAGACTAACTGATTGTTTTCAAACACTCTCTGACCCAAGCTGTATGTATATGGCTGAAAGATCCTGTCATATACGTAAGTTATGGATGAGTTTTCTTCCAGCACCGCTTTATGAATGTTACTCTTCGTGTAACACCCAACCCCCCGGCCATCATCCGCAACGCTGGTGCTTCCCCTGCAGTCTTCTTTGGTTTGCCCGGCTTAGGATGCATCCCCAAGCAGGGCAAATCTCATCTGTGAGATGTTGGAAACCTAAGGAGTTTCCATACCATGCGCTGCAAGTGATAGAGGAGGAGAGCAAAGGGACCTCACGTGCAAGGTTTTTTCCCCTCTCTATTGACTAACAGGTAGAAACTATTTTTAAATAGTGTTTTCTTCCAATCTATACATTTGCTAGAAAAAACTGCTAGCACAATGTGAATATAAAACCTTATGCATCTAATGAGCATAAGTTGTTAGATAGCAGGTGCCCTTTAATTCCCTGTAAAAAAAAAAAAAGGTCAAGAACCTTGTCACAAGACACTCTAGATTAGACAGTGAACAGCAATTTAAATTCTGACCGCAAAAATATGTGATGAATGCACTGGAAATGTTGCATTCTCTATGCATAGTTTATTTTTTGAGAATGTCCTCACATAACTTTTGCTATACTGTACGGCTGCTTATGACATTTCTACTGTATGGTAACCCTGACCCTCAATAGAGTTCAACAATTATGACAAGGGTAGATATATATGGCAAACAAAGAAACACAGGGAAATGAGTGCCAAACAATAATAAATATAGTGGAGTGGAAAGGGCTAAAATACATGAGAATGTTCAACTTAAAGGAACACTATAGGATCAGGAACACAAACATGTATTCCTGATCCTATAGTGTTAAAACCACCATGTAGCCCCGCTGGGCCCCTCATGCCTCCCTAAATATAGCAAAATCTTACTTGTATCAAAGCCTGAAGCTGTAGCTGTATGCTGTTTGCCTCAGAAAAACAAGCTGTCTGCTGACATTAGCAGAAGTGGTAGCCTGATCCAATCACAATGCTTCCCCATAGGATTGGCTGAGACCGGAAAAGAGGCAGATCAGGAGCAGAGCTAGCACAATTCAAATACAGCCCTGGCCAATCAGCATCTCCTCATAGAGTTAAATTGAATCAATGGATATCTATGAGGAGAGTTCAGTGTCTGTATGCAGAGGGAGGAGACACTGAATGTTTGGATGCATTTTAGGCAGCCATGACCCAGGAAGGATCTCTAACAGCCATCTGAGGAGTGGTCAGTGAAGTTATCACTAGGCTGTAATGTAAACACTGCATTTTCTCTGAAAAGACAGTGTTTACAGCAAAAAGCCTGAAGGTAATGATTCTACTAACCAGAACAAATTCTATAAGCTGTAGTTGTTCTGGTGAGTATTGTGTCCCTTTAATTTAATCTGTAAACTTGTAACAAGGGTTAAAATGTATCCAACAATTTCTGAATAAGAGAGATGACAGCTCTATGTCAGAAACTGATTAGATTACACTTGGGAGCTGATAAAAATAAAAAGAAAGGATTAAATAGTGATATGCGGAAGTCCCAACAAGTATGTCCTGTGGTCGACTAAAATTGTGTGTCCGTATATTTTGTTTACAAAAAACAAACAAAAAAAAAGAGAGTTGAAGAGGCATTATTATTATTAAGATATAAATAAGACAATTATTGATAATCTTTCAGCATTTTCACTCTCAAAGGGGACACAGAAGTAACTGAATTAAGTGTTTATAGTGCCTGGAGTCCCCTAACACCATCTTTCCAGTGATAAACTGGTTTGGAATGGTGTAATACTAAACGAGAAACCCTAGTAATCCATCCTTATTGTGCTGCTTGGGCTAACAGTCTTCTACTGTTGCCTATTGCTGGTATGAAATGGTATGGTAAGAAAGAGTTTAATCTTTACCTTGGCCTTATCTCCACTTGGGGCTGGGCTGTTGGCATCCAGTGGCTTTCATTCAGTTCCAAATAGGGACTTAATTCAGCCCAAACAGAAATTAAATTGATATAATTAAGGCAGAAGGGGACTTCCATTTACCCATCTCAGAGACGAGGCCTATGCTGTGGGTACCCAGGGAATCCAAGTAAGTGTCAAACAGTTCTACAACCTTCTGACTACTTACCACAGAATAGTGACAAGTGAATATTTATGATGTCTGGCAAATGTAAAGAATTGCAATACACACTTTATCAAAAGTGACTAAACTTTAAGGTGCCCTCCTTAGATTGTACTACATAAATACACTGCTCAAAAAAAAGGGAACACAAAAATAACACATCCTAGATCTGAATGAATTACATATTCTTCTGAAATACTTTGTTCTTTAGATAGTTAAATGTGCTGACAACAAAATCACACAAAAATAAAAAAATGGAAATCTAATGTTTCAATCCACGGAGGTCTGGATTTGGAGTCACACTCAAAATTAAAGTGATAAAACACACTACAGGCTGATCCAACTTTGATGTAATGTCCTTAAAATAAGTCAAAATGAGGCTCAGTAGTGTGTGCGTCCTCCACGTGCCTGTATGACCTCCCTACAATGCCTGTGCATGCTCCATATGAGGTGTTGGATGGTCTCCCGAGGGATCTCCACCCAGACTAAAGCATCTGCCAACTCCTGGACAGTCTGTGGTGCAACGTGACGTTGGTGGATGGAGCGAGACATGATGTCCCAGATGTGCTCAATTGGATTCAGGTCTGGGGAATGGCTGGGCCAGTCCATAGCATCAATGCCTTTGTCTTGTAGGAACTGCTGACACACTCCAGCCACATGAGGTCTAGGATTGTCTTGCATTAGGAGGAACCCAGGGCCAACCGCACCAGCATATGGTCTCACAAGGGGTCTGAGGATCTCATCTAGGTACCTAATGGCAGTCAGGCTACCTCTGGCGAGCACATGGAGTGCTGTGCGGCCCCCACAAAGAAATGCCACCCCACACCATTACTGACCCACTGCCAAATCGGTCATGCTGTAGGATGTTACAGGCAGCAGAACGTTCTCCACGGCGTCTCCAGACTCTGTCACGTCTGTCACATGTGCTCAAAGTGAACTTGCTTGTATCTGTGAAGAGCACAGGGCGCCAGTGGCAAATTTGCCAATCTTGGTGTTCTCTGGCAAATGTCAAACGTCCTGCACGGTGTTGGGCTGTAAGCACAACCCCCACCTGTGGACGTCAGGCACTCATACCACCCTCATGGAGTCTGTTTCTGACCGTTTGAGCAGACACATGCACATTTGTGGCCTGCTGGAGGTCATTTTGCAGGGCTCTGGCAGTGCTCCTCCTGTTCCTTCTTGCTGCTGGGTTGTTTCCCTTCTACGGCCTCCTCCACGTCTCCTGATGTACTGGCCTGTCTCCCGGTAGCGCCTCCATGCTCTGGACACTACGCTGACAGACACAGCAAATCTTCTTGCCACAGCTCGCATTGATGTGCCATCCTGGATGAGCTGCACTACCTGAGCCACTTGTGTGGGTTGTAGACTCCGTCTCATGCTGCCACTAGAGTGAAAGCACCATCAGCATTCAAAAGTGACCAAAACATCAGCCAAGAAGCATAGGAACTGAGAAGTGTGAGAAGTCTGTGGTCACCACCTGCAGAACCACTCCTTTATTGGGGGTGTCTTGCTAATTGCCTATAATTTCCACCTGTTGTCTATCACATTTGCACAACAGCTTGTAAAATTGATTGTACCTCAGTGTTGCTTCCTAAGTGGACGGTTTATTTCACAGAAGTGTGATTGACTTGCAATTACATTGTGTTGTTTAAGTGTTCCCTTTATTTTTTTGAGCAGTGTATATTCTCTGAAACAGAACTATAAAACTCTGGAACATGTAAAGGATTAATCTTAGGAATTGGAATCAAACTTGGGATTGGGCACCTTCTTGAGTGTATAAATGTGTGTTTAGGTGCTTGTAAAATAAAATAAAATAAAAAATAAATTAAAAAAAAACTGCTGCTGACTGCATGAAATGGGATACCCAACTACCTATTTGAAAAACAGAAACTAAAGAAGACATATGACAAACTGCACTAAAAAAATACAACAATATACAATATTCCTGTAGGTGCAAAATGTAGATGTAGCATTACATATATAAAAAAAATAAATAATGACCTGGATTCCCAAAGATAGTTCTTTAAAAAAGTAATATAAAACTACACACAAGTCAGTAAAGATGACGTAACTAGCTGATGAAATGATGGTGACAAATTTCATTCTGGGGTATCTGTCTTTCCTGTTGTACTGTATTAGAAAACTTTTAAGTTATCAATTCCACTGACCCACACCGAAAAAGTGCTGGCCAACTCACTAAATCAAAACAATTGAGAGACACTGTGTTAAAATAGGTTTGCCCAGCAGCATTAAAGGATTAAAATATCAGAATCAAGTTTTTGTTTTTGTTTATATATTTAAGATAATGAATACATTTCTGCAGTGCAGTCTCAAGAGGAGCAGGATTATGAGCACCGGGCTTATATCTGTGTGCTATTTGCTATTGTATTACACAGCCATGTTACAGTGTTGCCGCCCATCATATCACTGCACTGTTGTACTGAATAAAAACTTACAAAGGATGGTCTGTGTGTAAAGGGTTACTCCAACTAACACAGCCAAAAGAGCCGACTTTATTAGTCAGTATGCATGAAGTACCCTGGCACCGTCCCCCTCTTACCTGGTCAGGTCAGGCCTCGTCTCCTGATAAGCATGGGTTATGAAATCTGGCTTCTGCAGAGCTGCAGAAGCAAGGTGTTCATACTGGCACTCATTCATTGGCATCAGCTCACTGCTCTCAGACAATGAATCGGTGTCTGTGCATCTAAATTTGCACAAAATTGACATAAGACAGCCTGGTGGGCTAATGATGCCCCGTAATACTGCCAGAGGTGGAGTTACAGCTCTAGTAGCAAAGGGGTTAAACTGGGTATGTCCTGCTTTTTACAGCAAAGCACTGCACATACAAACTACAAGACTCAGACTTGCCATTCCAACCCGTACCGATGCTATTGCATCCCACAACACTTTCACTTTCTGCATATAAGCGCTCCCTTGCCAGACATTTATTGAATGCCAAAAGATACAATACACGTGGGATTCAGTTGATAGATCCAAAGTAAAATAAAATAAGAATAGAACATAGCATAATATAGTTAATGGATATATAATATTCCCTGCTAAAGATTGCACTCACAGGATGTCGGAGTTATATGCACTCTAATGGTGCCTCCCCTGATGTTTTGGGGGGCTAATATCTCCCTCTTAGGATCAGGTTATCACCCAAAATCAGGAACCATGCAGGACTCTAACAGGTAGATGAGTAGAAAAGAGATTTTATTGGTATAAAAAAGCAATAAAAGAAAATTTAGTGTGAAAATATTATTGCTTTTTTATATATATATAAATAAACCTCCTTTGCCCTCCTATACCCGCATACGTCTGCACCATATTTGCTATTGCTCACCCTTACCCTGAGGTCATGTCCTACACCACAATGCTAACCATGGCTATTCGGACTGTAATGACTCAGGTCACGTTGACGACAAACTGGGCAAAGGTTTATGCACAGATGGTGGTTGTATACCTACTATTATTGCTCGTATACCCTACTAATGTTAAATGCATAATCCACTTGCGCGTGGCTGAATGTTTAATTGGCGTACTCGCCCTTTTATTACAAATATAAAACCGAAAAATAAAGATGGTCTAAAATAAGAAAGCACTTACTAGGTAGAATAAAGCAGCCAAGATGAGAAAAAACAAACAATATATACCCTAAAGCCCTCTCCTCTCTTATAGCCCACCCTCAAGGACACCTCCTTGGACTGCAGAGAGCTTGGTACAGTTTATAAGTTTAGGCAGACACACAATAGTAAAGTCTGCAACAAGATAGAGTCAAAAGTAAACTCACAATACTTACCTCCATTGCACTGCTGTGATAATGCGCTCATGCACAAATGCACCTACACAGACATGCCGTGTGAAAACATGCGCACTCAGACATTATCTCATTGGTGCCAAGCACATACATGCACTAAGTGCAAAACACTGCTGGTTTGTTTGTTTTTGGAAATTACACATGCTGTGCTTGATATGTCCTACACGGCATGTAAATAAAATAATAATAATAATAAATAAATAAAAGGAGCTAGTGAATTGCATAAAAATATCACAAGTAATAGTTACACTTTAAAGATAAAGATTTTGATGTTCTTTATACTGCTATAGATCAAAATAGGAATAGTTGCATGTATTTGTCTCAGTGGAAAGTCTGGTTTTAATCTGATATCAAATTTAAGGGGAACCTTTAACCATGTACTTTGACCTCTGCTCCCTTGCTGCAATCTCATTAAAGAGGTATGTGTTACACTTTGTAAAACTCACGTCCAGTCACCCTGCAATCCTTCTCCATCCTTCTCCACTGTTTACTGATTTCCATAGCAACAAAAGTGCATGCGCTGTGGTTGCTATGGGTGGAAAGCAGAATGACCTCCTCTCTTCTGCTCTCCTTTATCAATTAATTCTTATGCATATAGTCTCTGCCAGAGAATTGATTGACAGGTGGAAGAAAAAAATGTTTTGAAATAGATTTTTCTCCCGATCTATACATTTGCTAACAAACCTGCTAGTATAATGTAGAGATGGAATTTAACCCCTTAAGGACACAACTTCTGGAATAAAAGGGAATCATGACGGAATATATCCGTCATGTGTCCTTAAGGGGTTAATGCTCTTTTTAACGAGCTACAATTGTTTTGGGGACTACAATTGTTCTTTAATGGTTTACTTATTCAAGTGGGAATTCAAACACATAATTAATTTCAAATTTAAGGCTATAGTAGCCAAAGTAGAAGCAAAGCTGACTTAGATAATTTTTCCAGATAAGGTATTTTGATATTGAATTTGAAATTAAATTCTCACTTTAGTAAATAAATCCTTTAGAAAAGAAATGTTAAACAAAACCAAAACACTGGAGAATACAGGTAAGCTTGAATAACTACTGGTTTGTGTGAAATATATCAGTCTGAAATGCAAGGGCTAAGTCTCAAATGTACTTAATCATTAGGAAGTTCAATTAAAGAAACATTATATTTAATTCCTGACAAGTACATGGGGATTTGTTACATTTACATTTGTATACACTGTGAGTGAGCACAATAATGGGATAATAAGTATCGCAATCCAGACAATTTTCAGAAGGGACAATGTTACTATAAAGTAGATACAGGTTATGCATTGACAAGAAACTATTCTCTCCTGGATGTCACACAAGTACATTGCTTATTTATGTTCTCAATAGAAATTCAAACACACTATCACTACCCTCTGTTGAACAGGTATGGATGTTGAAGGCAGGAATATAAAATAACATAACAAAGCTAAAAATACCTATAGTATCACCCCCTCACCAATAGGCTGTGATGGTAATAGACTATTAAGTGCAATTTGAGTGCAAAAACCAAACAGTGGTTCACTCACATGGGTCTGAGCCTAAATAGGACAGGCTCAGATCTCTCGAGCAGACGTGTCCTTAAGGAGACACGAACCCTTCAGATGCTGATTTTCTAAACTTTCTTTCTGTGGGGTATAATAAAAAACCGAGATCTGGTGCAGTATGTTTCAGGTACCAGTGTGTGCAGATAGATAAAATATAACTGCTCACCTTTCATAGAGCCTCAGACTTGGCTCTAAGTGTTTCAGCAAATGTGTCTATAAGGGGACACATACCCTTCTTTTGTTGGAGCGGGAACTGCAGAGTATAGACTAAATCAGAAGCTCAGGTGGACATATAATGAGTAATAACAATATATTTATTAGTAAAAGTACTTGTGTGAATAACACTATAAAAACAATAAAAAAATATATAAGTATATATAAAAGAATATAATGTCCAAACTTCTGAGGTAGTCCGAGACGCGTTTCGCCTGGTCGGCTTTCTCAATCGGTGTCTTGTTCTCTTGGTTCCCTGTCTTCTTTTAAATGTTGTTTTCGAGTTCCATTGGTTGATGGTTTCGCGCCCTCCGGTTCCGGTTCAGCTGTAGTCTTGATTGTTTTACTTTCGTTCCGGTTTCGTCGACCGGAAATGACGTTGCGCTGGTTTTCGTCGACCGGAAGTGACGTATCGCTCATGAAAAGTCCCGTTTTCTGGTAAGTCCATTGTCGCCATTTTGATTACTGGCAGCGATCTAGTAGGCCAGTAATACTCCCATAGGGATATAGTGCAGGAGAGATAAGGGCAAAATAGAAGCTAGTTAAGTCCAGGTCTCACACAGGTTAAGTATATCCAAGTGTTTCAAAAAAAGGGTCTTAGAAGTGAGATTTGTTCTTAGGCATATAGATAATATATGTTTATACATATCCTTTAAATTATGATAGTTCTTCTGTATATATAAAGTGCATAAGGTATTCTGAATTCTATATATTATAACAGTATTTTAAACAAAACCGTAGTGGGTGAGTCTTAAAGATTAAAATTATGTATAAAAATCTGACACCTTCATGCTTTTAGTGCAAATGGAGATTAAAAATACATATGAAGAAAGAAATCTCTACCATATGTAGAGGCAGTGATAAAAGTGCATAAAAAGCTTATAGGAAGTGGCAGAGTTCAAAGTCATTATTAAGACCCTGAGGTGTCAGTGTGTTCAGATTAAAAATCCACCTCATTTCTAATTGCCCCAAACGTTTTATGAGGTCCTCCCCTCTCCAATTTGGTACCAGTTTATGTATACCCATAAATTTCATGTTATTTGGGTTTTTATCATGTCTTTCCAAGAAGTGTGCTGATAAACTGTGTTTTGCAAATCCATTTTTAATATTTCTAATGTGTTCTTGGATCCGTACGTTAAGATTGCGAATTGTACGTCCCACATAGAATAGGCCACACGGACATATAATAACATATATGACTTTTTTTGAATAGCATGTAATTAATTCTTTTATTTTAAAACTTTGTTTGGGGTTTTTGGGGTGATTAAAAGTCTGGATGTGTCTTTTTGTATTTTGTGTGTTCTTGCATGCACCGCAAGTGCCACATCCAAAAAAACCTTTTGATTTATTTAGAAAGTGATCGTGCTCCTTAGTTCTTATATGGTTATGCACTAAAGTGCGATTTAAGCTAGGTACTCCTCTATATACTATAGTAGGTTTTTCGGGGAGGATAGAGTTTAGTGTATCATCGTTTTTTAGGATGGGCCAGTGTTTGTTCAGGATTCTCTTGAATTGTTTGCTTTTGCAATTGAAGTCACAAACAAAAACTGGTTCATTTTTAGCTTCCTTTTTCTCTTTATATCTGATTAGGGAGGATCTTTTTTCTAATTTAACTTTGTCGTAGGCTGTATTCAGCAAGTCTTCTTGATATCCTTTTTCTTTAAAATTCTCTAAAATGATCTGTGCCTGTTCATGGAATATTGTGTCCTCCGTGCAGTTACGTCTTACTCTAAGTAACTGAGCTTTGGGGGCATTGACTAGCCACGGAGAGTAGTGGCAGCTGGTGTCCTTTATGTAGCTGTTGACGTCTACGGTCTTGAAGAAAGTCTTGGTCTTAATAGTTTGGTTCTCTACATAGATGCTAAGGTCTAAAAAGTTTACACATGATTTGCTATAATTTGAGGTTAGTTTTATTCCCCACTCGTTGGAGTTAAGGTGTGTGAGGAAGATTTGTAGAGACTTTTCGTCACCCCTCCATATAAAGAACAGATCATCTATGTACCTGCGATAGGTCACGAGGCTCGACTCCCATCTGGTGTCCCCATAGATGAACTCTTGTTCCCAATGGGACATAAAAAGGTTCGCATAGCTGGGAGCGAACCTCGTGCCCATCGCAGTCCCACATGTTTGGAGATAAAAGTTGTTACCATACCAAAAATAGTTGTTGTTGAGGATCCATTTGATCCCCTCAACTATAAAGTCTACCTGGTCAGGGTGAAAGCTGCGGGATTGTTCTAGGAATGTCCTGGTTGCCAAGCATCCTCTATCGTGTGGAATGATCGTGTACAATGAGGTTACATCTGATGTAACCAAATAAAAATTGTCTTCCCATATTGTGTTTTCAAGTATCTGTAGTATGCTGATTGTATCTTTGAGGTAGCTCGGACATTCTCGTACTATCCGTTGGAGATGTTTGTCTATGTAAAGTGATAGTTTGCTAGAGATTGATCCAATTCCCGATATTATTGGTCTGCCTGGGGGATTGGTGGCATCTTTGTGTATTTTCGGGAGGAAGTAAAATACGGGCACTTTAGGGTGTGAGATATTCAAAAACTCGTTTTCCTTTTTGTTGAGTATATTTCTAGACTTCCCCTTTTCTATTAGTTGGTGGTAGCTGTCTTTAATCTCATTTGTCGGGTCCTTTTTCAATATTTTATATGTGTGCGGGTCTTCTAAAATTCTCTCTGCTTCTTTATTGTAGTTAGTCTGTTCTAATAGGACTATGCCCCCCCCCTTATCCGCTGGTTTTATCACGAGGGTATGGTCATTCTTGAAGGATTTCAATGCTGCCCTTTCTTGTATTGTCAGGTTGTGTTCAAATTTATTAAGATTTTTAATTTTATAGGTGTCTTTCATCACCATCTTTTCGAAAGTCACCATCTCTTCTGAGATGCATGACTTCGGAAAGAACTTGGATTGTTCTTTTAGTTCTGTATGTGTGAATTCTGACTGTTCTCTTTCCTGTGTATTTGTTTCACTTGGGTATTTATTAAAGAATTTTTTCAGACATAGTTTCCTCTTAAATTTGTTTAGGTCAATGTATATATTGAATTTGTCAATGTCTCTAGATGGGGCAAACTTAAGGCCTTTTTCTAGCAATGTCCTTTGGGGTACTGTTAGGACTCTTTGTGTTAAGTTAAAGATACCATTCTTTTTGGGTATTAGTGTCTTATTTTCCTTTCTTTTCTGTATAAGGACTCCTCCTCTATTTCCCCGTCTTCTGGACTCCTCTGTCTCTTTCCTGGGGATTTTTGTGGGGGTCTGTTCTCTTTGTGTTTGTCTCTTATATGTGATATGAGAAAATCCTCTCCCTGTGTTGACTTTTTTGGGTGATAGTGTCTGTTGTGTAGATGGTCCTCTCTAGGGGTTAGTGTATGATCTATATGTCTGAGCTTGTTACCTGGGTTATCTTGACGTGTGTTAATGTTTCTCCTTTGTGTGGGAGTATATGTCCTGTTGGTCCTGGTTGGTGTGGTGTGTTTTTTCACCATCTGTGCATATGAGGGTCGGTAGCCTTCAGGTGTGTTATGGGGTCTATGGGCGGACATTCTTGTTTTCTCAGTTTCTCTTTGGGGTCTAGATGTGTAGGGTCTTGGTTCGTAATATTTTGTTTCTCTTATTTTCTTCTGAGGTGTATATTTGGCACTGGCATTTCTATATACTCGTTTGGGGGTGTGGTCTGTTCTAGCATCTCTTCGGTTAGTCCCTCTGTCTCTATGATGTTCATTATAAGATCTTACTTGTTTCTTAGAGTAGTCTAAGATGTCACGTTGATACTTTCGTTTCTTTGTTTCTACTACTCTGTTCTCTAATTTATTGAGGTTAACTTGTATCTCTCTGGTTACTTGTTCATATTCTTCAGATGTAACATTTGAAATTAGGGTGTTTTGGAGATGGTTGATTTCTATGTCTAGTTTGCTTAGGGTCGTTTTTCGTCTTTTGACGATAAACTCCATCAGATTAAAGGAGAATCCCTCGAGTAGTTCCATCCATTCATCAATAAAATCTTCCTCCTCTTGGTCGAAAGAGGGATTCTTGATGAATCTGAGGCCTCTAGGGGTAATTCTCTCTTTAATATATTTTTCCAATGTGGCCACCTCCCACTTAATTTTTAGTTCTTTACTTAGGACTTTCTCCAGTGAGAATTGGCAATCTTGTATTTTAAAATTTGTATCGTTATTTACTATACTGGGGTTGGTCCCTTGGTCGGAGAACAAAACATCAATGTTTTCCCCACATTTTTTTCTATTTTCAAATAGTGTCATGTTATATGGTTTAGCTGCCCACACAAATAGTGAGAGAAGGTAGAGTGAAAGATTTTTTGTGGAATTCGTGTGTATTGGCGCTTAAAAAGTGTACAGTAGTATAAAGCTGCTACCACCTAAAGTGCCGTCCTCTCACAGCTTGGCACTCACAGATACAATATGGAGAAATTACTGAGTATTTATACACGATAAAACCCAGTGTAAGGTGGAGCGCTATAAAATAAATAAACTTACCCCCCCTGGGGTTTTTCAGTATAGCCTAAGGGGGGAGAAAGGTACAATAGTGCAGACTATTAAGTGCAATTTGAGTGCAAAAACCAAACAGTGGTTCACTCACATGGGTCTGAGCCTAAATAGGACAGGCTCAGATCTCTCGAGCAGACGTGTCCTTAAGGAGACACGAACCCTTCAGATGCTGATTTTCTAAACTTTCTTTCTGTGGGGTATAATAAAAAACCGAGATCTGGTGCAGTATGTTTCAGGTACCAGTGTGTGCAGATAGATAAAATATAACTGCTCACCTTTCATAGAGCCTCAGACTTGGCTCTAAGTGTTTCAGCAAATGTGTCTATAAGGGGACACATACCCTTCTTTTGTTGGAGCGGGAACTGCAGAGTATAGACTAAATCAGAAGCTCAGGTGGACATATAATGAGTAATAACAATATATTTATTAGTAAAAGTACTTGTGTGAATAACACTATAAAAACAATAAAAAAATATATAAGTATATATAAAAGAATATAATGTCCAAACTTCTGAGGTAGTCCGAGACGCGTTTCGCCTGGTCGGCTTTCTCAATCGGTGTCTTGTTCTCTTGGTTCCCTGTCTTCTTTTAAATGTTGTTTTCGAGTTCCATTGGTTGATGGTTTCGCGCCCTCCGGTTCCGGTTCAGCTGTAGTCTTGATTGTTTTACTTTCGTTCCGGTTTCGTCGACCGGAAATGACGTTGCGCTGGTTTTCGTCGACCGGAAGTGACCTATCGCTCATGAAAACTAACCTCAAATTATAGCAAATCATGTGTAAACTTTTTAGACCTTAGCATCTATGTAGAGAACCAAACTATTAAGACCAAGACTTTCTTCAAGACCGTAGACGTCAACAGCTACATAAAGGACACCAGCTGCCACTACTCTCCGTGGCTAGTCAATGCCCCCAAAGCTCAGTTACTTAGAGTAAGACGTAACTGCACGGAGGACACAATATTCCATGAACAGGCACAGATCATTTTAGAGAATTTTAAAGAAAAAGGATATCAAGAAGACTTGCTGAATACAGCCTACGACAAAGTTAAATTAGAAAAAAGATCCTCCCTAATCAGATATAAAGAGAAAAAGGAAGCTAAAAATGAACCAGTTTTTGTTTGTGACTTCAATTGCAAAAGCAAACAATTCAAGAGAATCCTGAACAAACACTGGCCCATCCTAAAAAACGATGATACACTAAACTCTATCCTCCCCGAAAAACCTACTATAGTATATAGAGGAGTACCTAGCTTAAATCGCACTTTAGTGCATAACCATATAAGAACTAAGGAGCACGATCACTTTCTAAATAAATCAAAAGGTTTTTTTGGATGTGGCACTTGCGGTGCATGCAAGAACACACAAAATACAAAAAGACACATCCAGACTTTTAATCACCCCAAAAACCCCAAACAAAGTTTTAAAATAAAAGAATTAATTACATGCTATTCAAAAAAAGTCATATATGTTATTATATGTCCGTGTGGCCTATTCTATGTGGGACGTACAATTCGCAATCTTAACGTACGGATCCAAGAACACATTAGAAATATTAAAAATGGATTTGCAAAACACAGTTTATCAGCACACTTCTTGGAAAGACATGATAAAAACCCAAATAACATGAAATTTATGGGTATACATAAACTGGTACCAAATTGGAGAGGGGAGGACCTCATAAAACGTTTGGGGCAATTAGAAATGAGGTGGATTTTTAATCTGAACACACTGACACCTCAGGGTCTTAATAATGACTTTGAACTCTGCCACTTCCTATAAGCTTTTTATGCACTTTTATCACTGCCTCTACATATGGTAGAGATTTCTTTCTTCATATGTATTTTTAATCTCCATTTGCACTAAAAGCATGAAGGTGTCAGATTTTTATACATAATTTTAATCTTTAAGACTCACCCACTACGGTTTTGTTAAAATACTGTTATAATATATAGAATTCAGAATACCTTATGCACTTTATATATACAGAAGAACTATCATAATTTAAAGGATATGTATAAACATATATTATCTATATGCCTAAGAACAAATCTCACTTCTAAGACCCTTTTTTGAAAACACTTGGATATACTTAACCTGTGTGAGACCTGGACTTAACTAGCTTCTATTTTGCCCTTATCTCTCCTGCACTATATCCCTAATGGAGTATTACTGGCTAACTAGATCGCTGCCAGTAATCAAAATGGCGACAATGGACTTACCAGAAAACGGGACTTTTCATGAGCGATACGTCACTTCCGGTCGACGAAAACCAGCGCAACGTCATTTCCGGTCGACGAAACCGGAACGAAAGTAAAACAATCAAGACTACAGCTGAACGGAACCCGGAGGGCGCGAAACCATCAACCAATGGAACTCGAAAACAACATTTAAAAGAAGACAGGGAACCAAGAGAACAAGACACCGATTGAGAAAGCCGACCAGGCGAAACGCGTCTCGGACTACCTCAGAAGTTTGGACATTATATTCTTTTATATTATACTTATATATTTTTTTATTGTTTTTATAGTGTTATTCACACAAGTACTTTTACTAATAAATATATTGTTATTACTCATTATATGTCCACCTGAGCTTCTGATTTAGTCTATACTCTGCAGTTCCCGCTCCAACAAAAGATGGTATGTGTCCCCTTATAGACACATTTGCTGAAACACTTAGAGCCAAGTCTGAGGCTCTATGAAAGGTGAGCAGTTATATTTTATCTATCTGCACACCACTGGTACCTGAAACATACTGCACCAGATCTCGGTTTTTATTATACCCCACAGAAAGAAAGTTTAGAAAATTCAGCATCTTGAAGGGTTCGTGTCTCCTTAAGGACACGTCTGCTCGAGAGATCTGAGCCTGTCCTATTTAGGCTCAGACCCATGTGAGTGAACCACTGTTTGGTTTTTGCACTCAAATTGCACTTAATAGTCTGCACTATTGTACCTTTCTCCCCCCTTAGGCTATACTGAAAAACCCCAGGGGGGGTAAGTTTATTTATTTTATAGCGCTCCACCTTACACTGGGTTTTATCGTGTATAAATACTCAGTAATTTCTCCATATTGTATCTGTGAGTGCCAAGCTGTGAGAGGACGGCACTTTAGGTGGTAGCAGCTTTATACTACTGTACACTTTTTAAGCGCCAATACACACGAATTCACAAAAAATCTGTGATGGTAATAGCATGCCTTGCAAGGCCAAAACAAAATGTTTGTCTCACAAGGGAGCATTGGGAATAGTTTAACCACATTCCATCTTGGGTTCTATGATGTTCTCTTTGCTTTGCTTCCCCAAGCAATCTCTCCACTCCTCCTCCTTGTTTATATGCTCTTCAGCCACTCATTGGCTGCGTTTGGAGTGGGTGTGAGGGTGAGCGTGTGTAGGAGCACATGGAGAGTGTTTACAAGCAATCCCAGTAGCTGTTCTAGCAAAATTCCAGGAATCAAGGATTTAGTCCCCCCCCCCCCCCCCCCCCCCCCCCACCTCCTCCTACCTATTATACATACATTTTTTTTAACTTGTCTCTCTGGGTTAATATGTCAACTCATGACATGCAGTAAAAGATCAGAGCGGGTAGGTTTCTCTCTGTCCTATAGAAAGAAGGCCTCGGTAGGAGAGCTGACAAGGCTCAGGAGTGGGTGGAGGGCCTTTGCTGTCCTTTCTTACTAAATGCAGCAGAGGGAATGCTGATAAACACTCTTGAAACCAGATACAACAGTACATTGTGTTCTTTGACTGAAAAACAAGTAGACATCTCCCAGCTTTGAGTAAACAGTTAATCCTCCTGTTTATCTTTGTTTTCTGCTGCAACTGATATGCAACTTGTCTCAGATCAAACCTTTTTCTTTGTATTAGAGGGTCAAGGGTTTAAGTCACGTTAAAATTAACCCCTGAGTTACAGGTTCCAAGGCCACTTTTGCTAAGTAAATAACATTTTAACATAATTATAACTCTGTAAAACGAGAATGGACTATAGATCGGTTTTCGTTTCTTCAAATGATAAACTGCACGTACAGAAAATTGGAAACTATTCAATGGAAGGGATTAGCTTCATAAATATAATCCTGTTTTTGGTATGCATCCCATACAAAAACGTGAACGTGGTAACCAGTTTAACCTTTTAATAACCAGTGATAAAGTATTGTTGTTTTTACATCACACCAATAAAAAGCATTAATTGTCACTAACTCAACGATGACCACTATTGCTAATATAGCTGTAAGCAACTAAATGGACACTCTAAGCAACAGAACCACTATTATTATTGTAGTGGTTTTGGTGCATGGATGCTGCCCCTCTCTTCTTACAAACGTAAACACTGACTTTTCTAATAAACAGGAATGCATACAGACACAAGTGCTGAAAGATCTTGATAATTACAGTGATAAAAACCCTTTATTGGACTGAAACATTGCTGCTGTTACCTCAATAAATCTGTGTATATTAAATCTGTCATTGTAACGAGTATATACCCCTACACGCAGGATCCAGCCAAACAGAAGACAGCACAGAGGAGAGATACGTCTACCGGACCTTAGAGTGGCTGGACTCGACGTAATAGGAGAAGACAGAGTCAGGAACGATCCGAGGTCAAGGGCACAAAGAGACAGTGTAAACGAAAACTAGCCGGGGTCTGGTACACAGGAATCAGCAAGCCGGCAAACAGTACAGACAAGGATAAAGCGAAAACGAAGTCAGAATACAAAGCCAAGGTCAAATACGGAGAAACACAACTGAACACAACAAGCACTAAAGGGAACTGTAGCAGAAACCACGATAGGGCAAGGAACTAAGGGAAAAGGGTAAGTATAAGTAGCCTTCAAACTAATGTGATTGGCTCCTGTCACTTCCACACCCCCAACAGGTAAGTGTATGGGGTGATTGGCATGACAGGAGCCAATGGGAGCCTTTTTGCAATTTAGGCTCCCACTGTCTCTTTAAGAGCGCGCCCGAGACTCGCGGCGCGCTCTTAGCTGCAGGCGGGACACGTGACCGCATCTCGCGGTCACTGCCCGTCTTCCTGTTAGGAGAGTCGGATGAGCCGCGCGCGGCTCGTGCAGCCGCAGGACCGCGCGCGGCTTGAAGAGAGGACCGCGGCCGGCCCCCGGATAAGGTAAGTACCGCTACAGTACCCCCCCGAGGACACGCCCTCCGGGCGGGCAGGACCAGGCCTGGCAGGAAAACGCGAATGGAAAGAACGTACAAGGCGGGGAGCATGAACAGCATCCGCAGAAATCCAACTGCGCTCCTCAGGCCCATAACCCTTCCAATGTACCAAGTACTGAAGCCGACCCCTAAGGAAACGAGAGTCAATAACAGCAGACACTTCGAACTCCTCATGACCCTCCACAGAAACAGGAGGGGGAGGGGGAGTATGCCGGGTATAGCGGTTGCGTACGTAAGGCTTCAACAACGAGGTGTGAAATACATTAGGTATACGCAGATTCTTAGGCAGACCCAAGGCATAAGAAACGGGATTAACCTTATGTATAATGCGATAAGGACCAATGAAGCGGGGAGCCAATTTCATAGAAGGCACCCGGAGGCGAATATTCCGTGTGGAAAGCAAAACCCTGTCCCCCACAACATAGGAAGGAGCCGCTCTGCGATGCTTGTCAGCCTGAGCCTTCTGGCGGGCAGCAGAGTCCACCAAAGAACGCTGAACCTGCTCCCAAGTATTACGCAAACCAGCCAAATGCTCATCCAGAACTGGCATGCCCTGTGAGGAGAATGCAGCCGGAAGAACCACGGGATGCTGGCCATAGACAACGTAAAAAGGGCTTTTGCCGGAAGAATCATAAGTGGCGTTATTCCGAGCAAATTCAGCCCAAGGAAGCAGGTCAGACCAATTGTCCTGATGGTGAGACACAAAACAACGGAGGTACTGCTCCAGAGACTGGTTGGCACGTTCAGCAGCTCCATTAGACTGGGGATGGTAAGCGGAAGAAAATGAGAGAGAAATACCCATCTCCGAACAAAAGGCTTTCCAGAACCTGGAAATAAATTGGCTACCCCTATCGGATACAATAGATAAGGGAATACCATGTAATCGAAACACTTCTCCAGCGAAGTGGGCAACTTGCGAAGAGACACAAAGTGAGCCATTTTGGAAAACCGATCTACTATCATTAGGATGACTGTGTTACCATTCGAAGGGGGTAATTCAACAATAAAATCCATTGATAGATTAGACCAAGGTCTCTCGGGAACGGGTAACGGATGCAACAGCCCACAAGGAACTCTACGAGAGGATTTCATACATGCACAAGTAGTACAAGCACTTATATAGTCAGTGACATCCTTACGTAAGGTATCCCACCAAAAATACTGAGAAACGGCTGACACCGTTTTGGAAATACCAGGATGTCCAGCAGTCTTAGTATCGTGATACAGTGACAGAATATCCCGTCTCTCGGGATCGTCAACGAACAATTTATCATTAGGCCTCTCGCTAGGTGCCATGCTTTGTTTCGCTTGTATGGCCTGCAAGAGGGACGAGGAAATAGACAATATAGTAGTTGCTATTATCCTGTCTGGGGGAATGACAGGAGTGACATCAATCTCCTGTTTGTCAATAGTCTCGAATTGTCTGGACAGAGCGTCCGCTTTAGTGTTCCGATCACCTGGCCTATAGGTGATTATATAATTAAAATGAGACAAGAACAGTGACCACCTAGCCTGCCTTGAAGACAATCTTTTAGCTTCGCTAAGGTAGGATAGGTTCTTATGATCCGTAAATATGAGGATAGGATCCTTAGTGCCCTCTAACAAATGTCTCCATTCTTTGAGTGCTAAAATGATAGCAAGGAGTTCGCGATTACCCACATCATAATTCCTTTCTGCTTTGGACATTTGTTTAGAAAAGAAGCCACAAGGATGCAATGGCTTGTCAGGAGACTCTCTTTGGGATAAGACAGCACCTACCCCTATATCGGAAGCATCAACCTCAAGTATATATGGCAATGAGGGGACAGGATGCTGTAAAATAGGTTCAGAGGCGAACGTAGTCTTAAGGAAGTCAAAAGCCTGAAGTGCCTCGGTAGACCAGGCACGTGTATTGCCATCCTTTTAGTCATACGAGTAATAGGTGCTACGATAGACGAAAAACCTTTGATAAAACGTCTATAATAATTAGAGAAACCCAGAAAACGCTGGATGGCTTTCAGACCTTGCGGCAGAGGCCATTCTATGACCGCAGCGAGCTTCTGGGGATCCATCCGAAAACCCTTAGCGGAAATCAAATACCCTAAAAACTGGACCTCGGATTGGTCGAATAGACATTTTTCTAGTTTGCAATAAAGACCATTAGCAAGAAGGGTCTTCAGAACTGTCGTAACATGTCTGTGATGAGTGTGTAAGTCTGTAGAATATATTAAAATGTCATCCAAGTACACAATAACAAATGAGTGAATAAAGTCCCTTAAGACATCATTAATAAATTCTTGGAATACTGCTGGGGCATTGCAAAGCCCAAATGGCATGACGGTATACTCATAATGACCTGACCTAGTGTTAAAGGCTGTCTTCCATTCGTGGTCCTTTTTTATACGTATCAAATTGTATGCTCCTCTAAGATCTAATTTGGTGAATACCGTAGCATGTTTGAGCCTGTCAAACAATTCTGTTATTAATGGTATAGGGTAAGCATTTTTGATGGTGATTTTATTAAGACCTCTATAATCAATGCAAGGTCTTAAATCACCTTCTTTCTTTGATACAAAGAAGAACCCCGCTCCAGCCGGAGAAGAGGATCTCCTAATAAATCCCTTGTCTAATGATTCTTTAATGTACTCCTCCATGACACGGTTTTCTTGAACCGATAGAGGGTACACCCTGCCCTTGGGAGGTATAGTGCCAGGCAACAAGTCAATAGCACAATCGTAGGGTCTGTGAGGCGGTAATTTGTCAGCCTCTCTTTTATCAAAGACAGTCTTTAAAGATAAATACTGAGAGGGTATAGCTGTAGACAAAGGAGGAATGGTAGGAACATTAATAGAATTCACAGGCGTGACTTCAATAGTACATGACTCATGGCAGGCTTCACTCCATGATTTTATCTGCCCTGTCTCCCAGTCAAAAATGGGATTGTGGGCACGTAACCATGGATACCCTAACACCAACTGTGAAGAGGGAGAGGTGATGACCTGGAACCGAATGGTTTCATAGTGTAGAACCCCTGTGTACATGTGTAGCGGTGCAGTCTCGTGAGTAACAACTGGAGATATCAATGGTCTACCATCTATGGCCTCAACGGCCAAGGGTATCTCCTTCTCCCTGATGGGAATATTGTTTTTCTTTACAAAACCAGAGTCTATAAAATTCTCAGCTGCCCCAGAGTCAACCAGGGCGTATATATTTTCAACTATACAACTCTCTCCCATATGTAAAGAAACAGGGAGAAGCAGTCAGTTAGGAGGCAATGTAGGAGACTTAGAAATCACACCCAAGGCCAGTCCCCTATAAGGTCTTAGGTGCGAGAGTTTTCCGGGAGCAAAGGACACTCCTTTACCATATGGTCTCTCCTACCACAATATAGGCAGAGTCCCTCCCTTCTCCTATGTAATTTTTCATTATCAGAGAGTTTGGCAACCCCTAATTGCATGGGTTCCTCTTCAGATACTTTTACACTCTCCGGTGTATTAACTCTGGGGTGAATAGGTGTAACAAAACGTATATTCCTGTTCTTGGTATAGAGCCTGTCACGAATCCTATTATCTATATCGATGATGTAGTCAATAAGGTCCTCTAAGGCAACAGGAAGCTCCTTAGCTGCTACCTCATCCAATATAGAGTCTGATAAGCCTTCCATGAAGGCAGTAGTTAACCCATTGTTGGTCCAATCGACCTGTGAGGCAAGGGTACGAAACTGTATAGCGTAATCAGCCACAGACCTAGAACCCTGTTTAACCCTCATTAATGCTCTCGCGGCATTCTTAGACCTTTTCATAGTATCAAAAGTTCTGCGAAACGCTGTAAGGAAACTGTGAAAGTCATGCACCATAGGTCCATTAGCCTCCCAAATAGGGTTTGCCCATTCAAGTGCTTTGTCGGTAAGTTGGTGCATAAAGAACCCAACTTTAGACCTCTCTGTGGGAAATGAACGTGGATACATCTCAAAATGAAACTCTATTTGGTTAATGAACCCTCTGCATGTCTTAGAATCCCCTCCATACCTAGGAGGAGGCGTTAAATGGGCCGTAGCATTAGGCACAGTCGATACTTCAGGAAGCAGGGGTGTAGGAGGGTTAGGTGTGGTTGCTGGAATGGTTCTAGCTAAGAGCGTCTGGAGAGCCTGAGCTATCTGATCCATACGGTGATCCTGCTCTACAAATCTAGCCTCATGGGACGCCATCTGTTGAGCTAAATCTGCGGGGTCCATGGCCCTATCGTAATGTAACGAGTATATACCCCTACACGCAGGATCCAGCCAAACAGAAGACAGCACAGAGGAGAGATACGTCTACCGGACCTTAGAGTGGCCGGACTCGACGTAATAGGAGAAGACAGAGTCAGGAACGATCCGAGGTCAAGGGCACAAAGAGACAGCGTAAACGAAAACTAGCCGGGTCTGGTACACAGGAATCAGCAAGCCGGCAAACAGTACAGACAAGGATAAAGCGAAAACGAAGTCAGAATACAAAGCCAAGGTCAAATACGGAGAAACACAACTGAACACAACAAGCACTAAAGGGAACTGTAGCAGAAACCACGATAGGGCAAGGAACTAAGGGAAAAGGGTAAGTATAAGTAGCCTTCAAACTAATGTGATTGGCTCCTGTCACTTCCACACCCCCAACAGGTAAGTGTATGGGGTGATTGGCATGACAGGAGCCAATGGGAGCCTTTTTGCAATTTAGGCTCCCACTGTCTCTTTAAGAGCGCGCCCGAGACTCGCGGCGCGCTCTTAGCTGCAGGCGGGACACGTGACCGCATCTCGCGGTCACTGCCCGTCTTCCTGTTAGGAGAGTCGGATGAGCCGCGCGCGGCTCGTGCAGCCGCAGGACCGCGCGCGGCTCGTGCAGCCGCAGGACCGCGCGCGGCTCGTGCAGCCGCAGGACCGCGCGCGGCTCGTGCAGCCGCAGGACCGCGCGCGGCTCGTGCAGCCGCAGGACCGCGCGCGGCTTGAAGAGAGGACCGCGGCCGGCCCCCGGATAAGGTAAGTACCGCTACAGTCATAAATACATCTGTATAGTCATAGTGGGACATGTGCTGGATACATTTTCTTTGTTATGACAACCACTAAAGGCATTTCTTAAAGGGACACCATATGCACCAAAATCACTTGATCTCATTGAAGTGATCTGGGTGCTGTGTCCCTGTCCTACTAAATCCTGCCATGTAAATCATTGCAGTTTGTGAGAAACTGCAATGATTACTTTGCAGGACTAAGACTGCTTCCAATGGCTCTACATCAAACAGCCACTAGAGGCGCTTCCGGGATGCTAAGGGTCTCTGAGTCCCTTAAATGACGCTGGCAGTCTTCACACGCTGCATGAGGAAATTAAGGGTCATTGAAATCCCCATAGGCAATGCTTACCTATGGGGAGGACCTAATATGCTTGTGGTGTGTGTGCATTAGGTCCCCTACCCCCACGCCCCCCACCGGAGGAGGAGGCGCAGCACCAAGGGACATTGGCTCTAAGATCAAGTAAGTGACTAAAAAGTGTTTTAAACCGTTTATGGGCTCTAAGGTGATTGGGGGTGGGGGTGGGGAGGAGAGGGACCAGACAACACTATAGTGTTAGTGGATATTGTTAAAGATCATCAACAAGTCTCGATTTTCCAGTACCAAAGGTCCTGTACAGCACCAAATGGCAAATGGTTTTGCCCCATTCAGACTCTATTGAATAACCTTCGGTTGGACTCAATTGAATAACCTTTTTCTATCTGCATTTAATTAATTTGTGTAAATTTGTTAATGAATAGCCAAGTACATGGGTTCCAAGCAGGTGACTCAATCTGAAATTATTTTGTTTGGCACAGCAAGTTGGTAGCCATGATGAATAAGTAGTTTGGGCTATCGCTTTAGTCCTTTGGAGTAGATTTTTTTTTCTTCTGAATTAAACAACTGTGCTGAATATTTCAACCATTTGACACAAATGGGTGGGGTTTTTTATATACCGTATTTTTCGCTCCATAAGACGCACTTTTTTTCCCCTCAAAAGTGAGGGGAAATGTCTGTGCGTCTTATGGAGCGAATATGAAGCTTCACTTACCTGTCTTGCAGCGTTGGCCGGCAGCACAGGGCGCACCGCGGTAGTGGAACTTGAATTTCATGTTCCGGTTTCCGGCGGGACTGAAAGGAAGTGTGCACAAGCTGAGTGCGCACTTCCTTTCAGTCCCGCCGGAAACCGGAACATGAAATTCAAGTTCCACTACCGCGGTGCGCCCTGTGCTGCCGGCCAACGCTGCAAGACAGGTAAGTAATAATGGGACAAGGGGAGGGGGACAGTATGGGAGAGAAGAATATGGGGAGGGGGGGCTGAAGAATATGGGGAGGGGGGGGGTGAAGAATATGGGGAGGGGGGGTGAAGAATATGGGGAGGGGGGTGAAGAATATGGGGAGGGGGGGGTGAAGAATATGGGGAGGGGGGGTGAAGAATATGGGGAGGGGGGGTGAAGAATATGGGGATGGGGGGTGAAGAATATGGGGAGGGGGGGTGAAGAATATGGGGAGGGGGGGTGAAGAATATGGGGAGGGGGGGTGAAGAATATGGGGAGGGGGGGGTGAAGAATATGGGGAGGGGGGGTGAAGAATATGGGGAGGGGGGGGTGAAGAATATGGGGAGGGGGGGGTGAAGAATATGGGGAGGGGGGGTGAAGAATATGGGGAGGGGGGGTGAAGAATATGGGGAGGGGGGGTGAAGAATATGGGGAGGGGGGGTGAAGAATATGGGGAGGGGGGGTGAAGAATATGGGGAGGGGGGTGAAGAATATGGGGAGGGGGGGGTGAAGAATATGGGGAGGGGGGGTGAAGAATATGGGGAGGGGGGGTGAAGAATATGGGGAGGGGGGGTGAAGAATATGGGGAGGGGGGGTGAAGAATATGGGGAGGGGGGGTGAAGTCTATGGGGAGGGGGGGTGAAGTCTATGGGGAGGGGGGGGTGAAGTCTATGGGGAGGGGGGGGTGAAGTCTATGGGGGGGGGGGTGAAGTCTATGGGGAGGGGGGGGTGTGAAGTCTATGGGGGGTGAAGTCTATTGGGAGGGGGGGGTGAAGTCTATGGGGAGGGGGGGTGAAGTCTATGGGGAGGGGGGGTGAAGCCTATGGGGGGGGGGTGAAGTCTATGGGGAGGGGGGGTGAAGTCTATGGGGAGGGGGGGTGAAGTCTATGGGGAGGTGGGGGGGTGAAGTCTATGGGGAGGTGGGGGGATGAAGTCTATGGGGAGGGGGGTGGATGAAGTCTATGGGGAGGGGGTGGATGAAGACTATGGGGAGGGGGTTGGTGAAGACTATGGGAGAGAAGAGAAGACTATGGGAGGGGGGGGACACTATGGGACAGGGGAGAAAAAAAATATTCTGTACAAACTGTCCCATAGTAAGAAACACTATGGGACAGTTTGTTCAGAATATTTTTTTTCTGGGTTTCTTCCTCTAAAAACTAGGTGCGTCTTATGGTGAGGTGCGTCTTATGGAGCGAAAAATACGGTATATATTTTTTTTTTTTGAGGTACAGTTCTACCATAAAATAAAATCAGCCATAATACAGGGCTGTGTCAATAACGGTCAGCAATAAAGATTAATAAGGCCAGACAAAGTAACACAATGGCTCTTATAAATGTAATATGCATAGAAACTTGTGCTCAAAGAACGAAAAGAAAATTTCACCTATTTAATTGACAAACACACCTCATTTTGCAGGTTTAGAAACTTGGAGAACTGTTATCACTGTTAAATAGTTAATAATTGGCAAAGTGCTGTTAATAGGCACATTTAGGTACTTGGATACAGCACACTGAAACATAAAACTAGTCAAAATATAAATAAAAAACAAATGACAAAAGGAAATCAGAACAGCCCCCTGCTCATGGCCATGCTCAGATTATCATGGTCATGCTCAGATTGTGATCATCTGACTCCCAAGTTGGGAATATCCAGAGCCATCCACTCCACCGGCCTCGGCAAGAGTCCATACACAATGTGCCCTGATCTGGCTGTTCCTGGCGCCCAGAATAGGAGTCACTTGGTTTTGTCAGCTAAAGTCCCTGCAGGGGTGTGGGCCATGTCCCTGGAGTCTTCCCTTAGGTGTTTTAGCTCAAGTATATGAAAGTGGACAATGAACCTCACGGGGATCTGGTTAAAAGGAAATGGCTTGGGTGTCTTAACAGGTCTCTCAGAGCGAGTTGGTATAGAAGCTATGTCCTTAGTGTGGGCAGTACCGTACAATGTTCAGGGAACACTCTGCAGTATTATCTGAGGTAGGTTATGATCCAGCTCTGACATTTGCAGTTGTCTGCTTAATTTCAGCCAAAAAGCGCTGAATAGTTTGTTTAGACGAGCCATTACATTACATGACTCTGGATTCAAAGGAGTTTGTGGCATACGGCATCTAAGTTAGGCCTGTGCTCCAGACTATGCATGATCATACCTTAAGAAGGCCTCAAAAGGTACAAATGATATTTGAGAAGAGTCGAATATAGCGTGCCGGGATAACCCTCACCAGCAGGTCCTCTGTTGTCAAGGCGAGTTTGCCTGGAGAGAACGGTCGCTTCACCTACACTTGGATTATCAAACAGGCCTCCTGACAGAAGCTGCCCAAAATATTCAATGAACTTACAGATACATAGAGAGGGTATCCCCTGCAGGTTGAATGTCTGGTATGTCGGGTATAAAGTCAGCTAAAAGTGCAGGAAACAGCTGCAGCTCTGTCTAGATGCATCTTAACAGCATGGCAGTCAGGCCTCAAACTTGGATGTCATTTAGATGTTAGTTTTCGTTGCTCCTATTTTTAATCTCTTTTAACAATACTAATGTACAGTGGGGAGAGAACATTTGAGTATATATTAGAATTATCCGTTATTCCATACACATGTTAATCTGTTCTAATACCATCATGAAATCTGACTAAACAAACAAAACACAACGATTATACCTTTATCAAATATCAACTTAACACACTGGTTTACCAATTGCTTTCTTTTTTTTGCAAAACAATATATAACCATGGCTTAGGAGCTGTGGCATCTCCTTAAGCACTCCAACCAAATTTTTCTTATACAAGCTAATCAATACACCACGATTCTGCTTAGAGGGATTTTGACATATTCCTCTGTATAGAAATAATCCATTGATATCTATACAGTATCTTGTATGAACTAAGTTTAGGACATTCACTAAAATGTTTCAAAATACAACTTTTGCTGTTCATTACAAATTTAAATGGTAAGCTAAGCAATCTATTCTCTGTTAAACTAAAATAAAACCTATTGTAAAAAAAAAATAAAAAAAATGAATAACTATTTTTAGTGCCGCAAGATAATGAATTAAAAAATATGCTATGCATAATAAAAAAAAATACGCATGCATTTAAACTTTTGTAGCTGCATAGCAAAGGAAGAAAGGATTTTGGTTGGCAGAATAACAGCCTTGGTAAACCTGCACAAAGTAAAAGAAAGGTATTTTATTCTAGATTGCAAGACATTTGAGATGAAAGACTACACTCACTACAGGGTCCTTGCACCTTAAAACACTTCAGTGAGCCAAGTTGTTTTTGTACTTATATTTATTCCTTAATGAAAGGATCAGTCTAATTCAGAAGGGTTCAGAAACTTTTATTTACCAGAGTGAGCAAAGTATTTTCTTTATGATGCAAAGCTAGCAAACAAGAGGAAAAAAAAAACAAGAAATATTGGCGAATCACAGAAAAGGATTATGTTTGCACTCTACAACATTAAGAAAACTTCCTCCATGAACTTCCTTGCCTTAAACAGTAACCGAGCACTGTGAAGAAAATGTGATCTGCAGACGAGAAGAAAGAAACTTACAGAACTTGTGGAAAGAAAGAACTATACATTGGTTTTAATAGTTATTTGCTGCCTAATTCGATATATCCTTCTTTAGCTTTACAATTGCATCCATGGATCATATGTTTCTATATCTCCAAGGATTAGAAAAAAGAAGACAGAGAATATGGGGTGCTGGAGGGAACCAGCTACGCAGACTCTGAAGTGGTTACAAGGGGCATAGGGGGCTTAACCCCGGGGAAAATGGGAAAGAAATTAAAGAATGGGCAGAATAGCCACCACACATAGAACTATATGAAGGTGGGAGACTGCTCACTCAATGGTCTATACCCCTTTAGTAATGGTACTTGTAGGGAAGAGGGGGACGTAGGTTTAAAGCAAAAAAGGGAAAACTTAGGAAAAAGACATGGGTATTAAACCTTTAATGGAACAACTTATATTAATAGTAGTGAGATATAAAACTGGCTCCACCTGTAGCCGGGGGGGGGGGTTGGAATTTCCCTAGTAAGGGTAAATTCATAAGTGAGGTAAGTGCTCACCGATACTGGTTGAAGCTCATGCAGTGAGTAAGTGCTAAGGACCAATGGGAGAAAGGTCCCTAATAATAATGCACATTAGTGTGTCAAACTAAACATAGTAGTGTTGCCAGAAGGCTGGCCAGCAGGGCTGGGGGCTAGAGTGTATGGGGATAGATAATAAACCTTGGTAGGTAAGGTACCCCTGGGGGGAACA
This sequence comes from Pelobates fuscus, assembly GCF_036172605.1. Lineage (NCBI taxonomy): Eukaryota > Metazoa > Chordata > Amphibia > Anura > Pelobatidae > Pelobates > Pelobates fuscus. The sequence continues at coordinate 100,031,300 of NC_086320.1, forward strand.
GAATAGTCACTATAGTGGGCTAAAGTACTGGTGTGAAGAGACGGGCAAAAGAAACAAATGGCCAGTTCAGACAGTGTGTACATGCCCCACAGAGCATGAAGTTGTAGCCAGTTTTCTATCTCACTACTATTAATATAAGTTGTTCCATTAAAGGTTTACTTTTTTTGCTTTAAACCTACGTCCTCCTCTTCCCTACAAGTACCATTACTAAAGGGGTATAGACCATTGAGTGAGCAGTCTCCCACCTTCATATAGTTCTATGTGTGGTGGCTATTCTGCCCATTCTTTCATTTCTTTCTATATCTCCAAACAACATTTTTTCCACCCGCCAAAATTGAAACCAACCTCTTTGCCTCATTTCTTTTCTTGATTAAAGGAACAGTCCCTCTTCATAACTTCATCCATGGTCAGGCATTACATTTTCAATACAAGCACTCTTCCTATAACCCTATGTGGTCCGCCCATAATAGTTATCAAACAGCCAGTTCCTCACATAAAAAACCCACTAAACCCAACCCATAAAAGGGACATACAGAATCAGTATGGGCACAGGAATGACAAGTTAGCAGAGGAGCTGCACACGTAAGGAGTAAACCTTACAATACAGGTGGTTGCCTTCAGGCATGGTCACAACCAGAAGCCGTACCAATTCACACTAGTCTACTACAGGAGTTAGGCTACCTGCCCACCTCCAGTTATGTATTAACATTTAGATAGAGGATAAACTTAAGAGTTTGGAGATATGATTGTTGATCAGGGGTATGGAATTTTAGAGGTGTACAATCTATTACCGGGGATATACCTATTAAAGACCGGGCAAGTTAAAGAGGTATTGAACTGTGCTAAATAGGGAGTCTAAATGCACTCTGATGAGTCTTGATAAACAGGACCTAAATACACCACTGTGCTTAGGATAGAGATGATCAAATAATCAGTTGAAGCAACTGATATATGAAAGGATAATAAGCAGGTACAATACAAACAAGAAGGATTAACATGGAGTACCACAACAACCCTAGGTACCATATTAAATCAAAATATTAATGACAGATACTCTAACTTACAGTTTGCATTTTGTTCTAAGGAACTGAATTTACTTTGTAAAATAAATGCTAATGCAGACATTGTCTAGAACAGCAATAGGTATTTTTACCTACTAAACATGAATGTCATTGTATAAGGACTACCCAAGACCCAATGTGGATTATAACCACACACATGGAATGCAGGTGTTAATAGCTTCCAAATCAAAACATGTTGGGGGAAAACATAATGACAAACATATGTATAGGAAGAATTATAGGTGAGAGCAAGCATGTTCTGACATTTACTGGAATTTTTTTTAATTATTGTCTGACACAAACAAACCTACAATGCTCTGAAAATGACAAACACGTACTAGTCTAATTCCACAATTCCACACAATGCCGAGAGGCTTTTATCCATATATCAAACTAATCTCAACAGGAGATTTAACAAAGATTTTAGCAATGAAAAATAGCATTGCGTTAAACTAAATATAAGTAACTGTATCTGATAATATACACACATACATTAGACATATATCTTGTGACAGGCTAATAAACCACAGTTCACCCAGGGCTAAGCCAGTCAGCATAAATATAAAGGACAGGAAGAACTGGTAATCAAGCAAAATAAACCCTCTTAGACATCAGTTTAGGACAGTACATGAGGCTATTTGAGGAGAAGTGAAAGTCAGCAGGCAGGAGTCTGCACGCACATACATTACCGACACATACTGTAACGTTAGCTGTAAAACCAAAAATGTATGCAGTACAGAGAAGTACTTTTCCATAGCTACCCCTTGGGATCAACAATGTTATTTTAATTGAAATGTCATCATACCAAGAACTGTTTCCACCCATAGGAACACTGAGTCTTTAAGGACAAGGCCATATCATCCTTTTAATGTTAGATCGACAGGATGCCTCCCCCTGAAGGTTGCCAACTATTTGACAGTGTTTACCCAGTATTTATGTAATGTATGTGGATATGCATATCTATTTATAAAAAAGGCACATTACAGTAACTTGTTTATGCAGAGCTGGAACAAACAGAGTCTGGACATGGATTTCAGTGTCTATAGGATAAGGTCTTTAGCTCTACAGAAAATTAAAACTGACCAAGATGATCTAAGAGAGATTAAAATGATTAGGGCACATAGTTTCTTACATGTGCAATGGAAAAAGGTAATTAAGTATAAAAGTAACTAAAGCATACAAACAACAAAAATAATATTTCATAGTATAACGGAAAAATGTAACCATAAGTGCCATGCTGCCAAGCACATTCACTACTATTGGAGTACACTTGTCCAGTTTTAGGGAGTCATAATAGCACTGCTTATATGTAGGATTCTATGCTGCAACATATGTTTTTAATTCAGCATATGTTAGCAAAACTGCAAAGAGAAGAAGGTCGGCAAAGCAAAAAGGCACTGGGCCAACTCCCTAAGACACAGTATATATGAATAATAAGAAAGGGATGCCCATATAGAGACACACCTTGGAAACTGCCTTAATAAATTGACATACCGGTATGTGCAAAACAACCAGTCAACAAATAAAGAGATACAGAATAACTATTCAGACTAGGTGAAATAAACAATTAGTTCTAGGAATAGTTACAGATCTGGGCAATAGTAACTAAGACCTTGATTTAATATTATTGGATAAGCTTTTCAAGTTACTTCAAATATTACGAAAAAAAAATAGTTTCTGATATGTTGATTTTTTTTATTTGACAGAATATTTTTTTTATTTGACAGAATATTTGATACGTTAATACTTAAAAAAAAAATAATGAATGTGAAAACAATGTATCCAAAAATATGAAATAATTTAAAAAGCTTATTAAAAAATAACTAGCCCACATGACGTGGAAGGCAAATAAGAAAACACTGAAACAATGCTTTCTGCTTTCCTATGGGGAAACCTATGTGTGTACATATCAGGTCCCCAATGCTCCTCTATGATGAGATTTGAATTGGACCATCACAAATAAGGCCATGTCTCCTGAAATATTGTGTGGGAGCGGCAAGGGAGCTGCCGAGCTGAAAAAAAGTAAGTAAATCCTTACTTATATTATTATTACTGCATGGGGGTGGGGAGGTAACCCCCATATACACATAGGGACTAGAGAACTTACAATTTACAGTATTGTTTTTCCTTGGTCCATTTCTTTTCTCATCAGAACAGAAATGGTCCTGGACACTTTTGCAATTCATACCGTCGATTGCTGGCATTATATTTCTCATGGGATCTCTAATGATACAACCCTTCCTTGGGCCCATCTAGCTCATTCTTCACAACTCTCTTTAGAGCTACAGGGTTATTCACTAAAGTTCAAATGACCCTGTACTGAACTGGCAAAACCATCTGTCTGCATACGGAGCCATTCTGATTGTAACATCCCAACATTGTTCAAACTATTTAACAATGTCCATATTCTACAATTCATGAATGCGCCTGAATTAGGTACAGATTCCAACCTGACCGAACATGGCCAAACAGCAGAAATCTAGACACACATTATCCTTTTTTATGTTGTGACTAGCTAGCAAGCTCTGGCTATCTGCCGCATTATTAACCCTTGCATTGCCAACGGTTTTAAACAATTTGCCCGCTGCCTGCTAGCACTGCCAACAGGCAAAAAGTACTTTAAAGCTCAGTGGTCTGGGTGCAATGTCCCTCAGGTTTTAACCCTTCAGATGTAAACATAGCAGTTTCAGAGAAACTGCTATGTTTACATTAGGGGTTCATCCAACCTCTAGTGGCTGTCTTCCTGACAGCCGCTAGAGGCGCACCTGCGATGCTGGATGCGAAAGTCGCTGTTAGAATGCACACATGGCACTCGGGAGCTGACGTCGTCGGGGGAGGAGAGGTCACCAGCGCTAAGGGGGCACGGCGCTGGATAAAGGTAAGTGGCTGAAGGGGTTTTAACCCCTTCAGCGCCACGGGAGGGGGACCCGGAGGGTGAGGGCACTATAGTGTCAGGAAAACCGCTTTGTTTTCCTGACACTATAGTGATCCTTTAAATGATCGATTCACTTGCAAAAAACAATTAATACCAATTTGCCAATGCGCATGCTACCGGATGCATTCAGTGTAAAATTTTGTTAATATCAGTGTTTTGTGAATAAAAGTAATAATGCAAAAGCACAGACTTTAATCCGGACAAGAATGCATCTGGGTGACTGCTGCAAACAGACTCAGCCCAACCGAATTCCAATAGTATGTGGCTTTAGTAAATATGAGAAAGCACATTATGGTCAAAATTCTAAATTTACACCGGATTTGGTCCATCCAGACAAAATATAGGCGTGGTGAATGGCCCTGCTAGTATCTATTATAGTTCTTTCAACACTGTTAATGGGGCCAAGCTGGAGCCTTGCCACTCTCTGGGTTAAAACCTCTGGCCATTTGTGCATTGGTGCCTTGCCATAGTCCCTGGTTCAGATGCCTTCCCCCCATGGTGCTTTGTTTTTGGTCCCTTTTCTTGATGTCTGTGTTTAATCCTATTTCCAGCAGTTTATAAGCCAGACTGGTGCTCTTACAAGATGGTTCCTCCTGTGCTTTGCAATCCATAGGTTACTGCTCTGTAGTCCATTATGTGCATTCAAAAAAGTGTCTTTGCCCTTAAAGTGGCTCTGTCACTGTCTGAGGCCTTTGCATACTTCGAGGGTGAAATCGCTGCTGGAGGTCTAGTGCCATGGAGGCACTGTTCCCTCGAAGAGGAAGAAAACAGAGGGTTTTGACCTGCGCACAGCTCCATATGGCACCTGCCAGAAGTTGGGGAGGCACCGCAAGGAGCAGGTCAATGGCTGTTACAGGAGACCCAGTAGGTGGCTGGCCAGCCACATTAAAACACCCCCAAAAAGGAAAGAAGAGAGGAGGCAGACGGCAAGGGAGCTCTGATGACATGTTTTCAGTTCCTCTCTGCTCCCTTACGTGCCCTCTATAATGATGCTGGGACCTGGAATACAACGTCACTCCGGCCCTGGCATCACTACAGAGGGCACACAAGGGAGCAGAGAGAAATGGGAAGATCATTTCCCCACTGGACCCCAGGGAGAAGACCCACACCAGCTCTCCTAAACGTAGGGAGGCTGAAAGGGCATTATAAAATAAAACAGTTGAATAACTTTTAATACTATCACATTGTAATAATGTCAGGAATCATGAGAGAGAGACTGTGCTGTACCAAAATTATCGAGAAACAATTTCAGGTTTACATTCGCACAAAACATTCAGTGCACACAAAATTTTGGATCAGTAGAAAATTTCTGCGCACACTACCTAAGAAAAATTAGAGGGAACATTGCATGGGGGGTAGGGCACAATGAACTTGTCCATTGTGGACCTCTTCTGCTTTTGGAGCTTCAGCTGCCTGGAGAAGACATCAGCGCTGTACTTTTACGCATGCGTGAGAATACAGCATTGAGGTCTATAGAGGATATTGTAATAATCTTACCTGGAGGTGGGAGTCCGAAGTGATGAGTTAAGGCACACCCTTGAAGTTTAACACGAACCGAGGAGACACTAGGAAGAAATCTCCAAGGTTATAAAACAATGCAATGGGGCTTTGCAGGAAAAGTACTCCTCGATAAGCAGAACAGACAAGGGAATTCCAATAGAGTAGTCAGGTACGGTTCCAATGGTCAGGGAAGGCGGAAATCAGGAAAATACGGCAAACAGTTCTGAAGGTCAAAGCAGGAGTTAGATGAACTAAACAGTTTCCAAGATAGGTCACAAGACAATCAAACAAGGAGGAAGTGGGAAGGCAAGTCTTATAAAAATAGCTAATAAGCTACTTAGACAGGAACCACGTGCAGGTGTGATAGTAGTCCAGGCTTAGTAGTCCCCTTAAGAGCAACCTCTGGACGTGAACAGGTTTGTTGTAGACGTAGTACTTCTCACTATCGGATTCACTATCTGTAGTATAACATTCATTGAGATTGGAGTCCCCAGAGAGGATTTCTTTTACAGTATGATACCAGTTTTTGGTACCGCTGGAGAGTGGTTAAGGTCTTCGAAGATCCGGGTGCATGTAGTGAGTACTTCAATTCCAAAAGGTACTTTCTTGGACTTTTTAGCCTTATATAAGGAGTGGGATTTGTGGCTTGCAATGCCTTCTCGAATATCTTTAAATCTTTTTTATAGACTATAGCAGTGTTCCCCAACCCCCGGGCCGCGGACCGGTACCGGTCCGTGGATCAAACGGTACCGGGCCGCCCAGGGGTGTGGGGTGTGCGAGCCTGCCGGCTAATGCAGGGCTGGCATTGCCCAAGTGCCAGCCCTGCAATGTGCCTGCGGACCGGAGGGGAGATCAGAGATCTCCCTCCATGGTCTGCAGGCACATTGCTGACAGCCGGCAGGGGAGGGAGTGAGAGAGGACCCGGGAGCTCTTACCTGCAGCTCCTCCGGGTCCTCCTCTCGCGAGATTTGGAGCGTTGCCGCGGTAACCACGGCAACGCTCCAAATCTCGCGAGAGTGAACTCTAGCCCTGTAACTGGGCTAGAGTTCACCTCACCACCGCTGGGACCACCAGGGAATCCCCACCGGACTACCAGGGACTAAGAAATGTCCCCCCTCCTCCCAGTAAAGGTAAGAAGGGAGGGGGGACATGAATATATTAATTTTAATTAAATACATTTTAAAAAAGCCTCCTTACCCCCCATACACACACTGCCCCATACACACACTACACACACACTACAAACACTGCCCCATGCACACACTACACACTGCCCCATACACACACTACACACACTGCCCCCATGCACACACTGCCCCACAAACACTGCCCCCATGCACACACTACACACACTGCCCCACAAACACTGCCCCCATGCACACACTACACACACTGCCCCACAAACACTTCCCCCATGCACACACTACACACACTGCCCCATACACACACTACACACACTGCCCCATACACACACTACACACATTGCCCCACAAACACTGCCCCATACACACTACACACATTGCCCCATACACACACTACACACACTGCCCCACAAACACTGCCCCATACACACACTACACACATTGCCCCATACACACACTACACACACTGCCCCACAAACACTGTCCCCATACACACACTGCCCCACAAACACTGCCCCATACACACACTACACACATTGCCCCATACACACACTACAAACACTGCCCCATACACAGACTGCACACACTGCCCCACAAACACTGCCCCATAAACACACTACACACACTGCCCCATACACACACTGCCCCATACACACACTACACACACTGCCCCATACACAAACTACACACACTGCCCCACAAACACTGCCCCCATACACACACTGCCCCACAAACACTGCCCCACAAACATTGCCCCCATACACACACTGCCCCACAAACATTTCCCCCATACACACACTACACACACTGCCCCACAAACACTGCCCCCCACACACACACTGCAACTCTCACACACACTGCCACCCTCACATACACACTGCACCGCTCACACACACATACACACAATTTTGAGTATGTCTTTATGTGACTGTGTTTGTGATTTTCTGACTATGTATGTGTCTGCGTGTTTTTTTTAATATATGTGACTGTTTTTTTTTTTTTTGTCTTACTAAATCAAAACAAGCGGGCCACGGAAAAATTATCAAACGTTTACCGGTCCGCGGCGATAAAAAGGTTGGGGAGCACTGGACTATAGTACTATTTGAGGCATATTTACAGTCAGAAGGACTTCATGGACAGGGCAAGAAGGGGTTGTGGTACTCGCCATCATAGAACTTGGGACGGCTGCAGGAACCGGTGTCTCAGGTTTTTCAGTGGCTGGTTCCTGAAGAACCTCAGGAGCAACAACTGTCGTTGAGTGTGATATTTTCAGAGAGGCCAAGCACAGACAGGCATGATGGCATCTTTGATGACTTACAGGCTGGCATGCAGAGCTTACAGGGCGAATAAAGGTAGTACCCAGTTGGAGAGCTGGAGGCCTAGGTGAGTGAACAGGGTAATAAGGGATGAAGTGTCCCCTTTGCCCACAATAAAAGCACAGTCCATGGCTCCTCCTCCTGGCTCTTTCTTTGGGTGACTGTCTGATTCTGGTTACCCTGATTTCCATGGGATCTTGACCCTGATTTCCATGGGAAAAAAAATCTTCCCCTTCCCCCCCACAACAGCAGTCAAGGTGACAGCTGTGGGAAATGAGAAGCTTGACAAAAAGGTAACTCCGCCAAGTACATTTTCCTGAGGTTTTGTCCACCTTTACTTTACTTAATATTGATTTTGCAATTTCTTTCCAGAAAATGGTTTATTTGTTATAAGGTCTTAGTAAAATGCTATGCCATGACATGACAATTATGAAGTTGGCAGGGGAAGGTGAACTCTGTAAAAATGCATGTAATAGAATGTATACCTAAATATAGGCAGATTATTTCTGTGCAACTCTATTGGGCAGCAGAATAAGATCAGGCCACATAATAGAATCAGTAAGGTAAGGTGTAGATATGCATAATTCTCAGTGCTTTCAGAACAATGTTCTAAGGGGGCAACCATAGAATGCTCTAAATTCATTGTAGTGTGATAGCTTAGCAGATATCCTGTGCTTTAATAAAGTGATTCACAGACTAAGTAAAACACTTTCCTGATTTATAAGACATCTATTAATATATTTACTATTGTCTTTTTTTTTCATGTAACTGTTACAATAAAACATTACAGTAATTACATTGCAGTGTTAACTCCCCCTCTAATCATAATTAAAGGAACACTATAGTCACCTAAATTACTTTAGCTAAATAAAGCAGTTTTAGTGTATAGATCATTCCCCTGCAATTTCACTGCTCAATTCACTGTCATTTAGGAGTTAAATCACTGTGTTTCTGTTTATGCAGCCCTAGCCACACCTCCCCTGGCTACGATTGACAGAGCCTGCATTAAACAAACAAAAAAAAAGGGGGCGTGGTCTGACTACCGACCAAAATGGACGTGTAGACCAAGAGCTCCACTAAATCCACCAACAATCGAGCACCTACAATAGGCATCGAGACTCAAAACCCAGCAAATTCGCAGGCACAATGCTCAACACACAAACCGGCACCAAACAACAACGGAAAAAGAAAGGAGAAAAACCTCCACATCCGTTATCGACATGCTCACCACGCCGCGCGGCTCGCAGGCCGCACAAGATGGCCGCCAGCGCGACTCACACAGCCCCATCTCCCTGACTCCCACGGAGGACAGCGAACTGCCCGCACAAACAGACACCACGCACATCCTCAGCAAACTCCTGGAGGTCCGAAACTACCTCGCAGGAGAAATATCCAAAAGCACACGAGAGGTCAAAACGGAAATTCAAGCGCTAGGCGCCCGGACCGCAATACTGGAAGAGAGGATGGAGCAAGTTACACGGGCCCACAACACCACGGTGACCCACACAAGAGCTGCGGAGCGGAAAATAACGGAGATGGAGCTAATGGTAGAAGACCTGGCAAACCGCTCAAGACGCAACAATGTACGGCTAAGAGGCCTCCCGGAGACACCGAACGAGGGGGCACTCGTAGAAAAACTGGAATATTATTTTAAGCATCTCCTGCCAGACATACCGGAGGAAAAATGGACAATAGACCGAGCACACAGGGCTCTTCGGGCCCGCAGACCAGAAGGAATGGTGCCCAGGGACATCATCATTCGCTTCCACTTCTACACGACGAAAGAAGCAGTGCTGAAATACGCCAGACAGCACGAGCTTACTTACCAGTCTGCCACCATCACCCTGTTCTAAGACCTGTCGCCCACTACTCTACAGCGGCGCCGAGACTGGAAGCCGTTAACCACACTGCTGCAAAACCAGGAGATCCGGTACACATGGGGGCACCTGTTCAAGCTTGTGGCGTTCAGAGCAGGAGCGACGCACACCCTACTACCTGGAAGCGACCCCTTGAAGTTTCTCCGGGACCTCCGCCTGGACCCCCCGCCGGGATTCACCCTGCCACGAGACAACCTGCCGGAGCTCCGCTCACTCCCCCGAGAATGGCAGACAGCGGGCGAAGCAGAGGACCGGCTCACATAAGCTACCGCCCGGATACAACGGAACTGGTCAACCACTCCACCGGACTGGTTATTAGGTACCCCCCACACGAACTTGGGGACTGATCACACCATTAGGCCTGGGGGGACTCTGGCCACGGTGGGAGGGGGGGGACGGCCCGTCACCACCACCACCACCACCGGCCCCCCCACACATACACACAGGGATTACACGCGCCATCCGGCTCCTCACACCACAAGGGGACCGAGGCGCTGTCCCAATACCTCTCCCTACACAGGGCATGGGAACCCACACACAGGGCAAAGGGAAGAACCAGCCGCCATGGAGGGACACCAGGGGGCAACCCATTAGGCCCCAGAAAAGCCCAAGATAGACCGACGGGGGGGGGGGGACCGGGGCCCCCCGCTCCCCATGCTGGGTACCACCGAAAACGAACGGAATTAGTAACACACGCTGCACTCCTCGGGGCGCCCGGGGTGGGGGGGTGGGGGGTTGTGGTTCATGCCGGTGGAGGGGTGGGGGGGAGCGGATGTATATTTCTCTCCCTAAGGGATCAATCCCACATGACCGAGGAGAGACCACAAGAAAATTAGGGGCAACCCCAACCCCTGTGGCGGTACACTCTATTTAGATTCTGCCATAAACCGGCGGGGAAGGCCGGGGCCCGTCGCCCCCCCACACTGGGAGCCACCAACTGGAGACCTAAAAAGAGGGGAGGGAGTGTCACCCCACGCTCCTCGGGGCACCCGAGGTGGGGGTGTGTGGGGTTATGTTTCGCACCGCTTGGGGGGTGGGGCGGGGGGGCTTATTCGCCCTGCAGTCCCACCTATGGCATCCAATACCGCCCCCCCTCATAACACTGGGGAACATGGAGGAGCACACAGGCAACTCCACCACCACTATCTAGGCATGCTCCAAGCTAACCTAAATACAAAACAGGGGAAATGCAATCTAAATGTAAAAGTGTTATGCAAATATTATCTCAAATAAGCTGTAAATGAGTCTCTTGCATTGTGACAAGGTGGACCGGGAGCTCACTCGACCCTGCTGGAACCATAGGGATATGACCCGCGGGAAGAGAAGCCACCCCCGATTCGCTCTGGCAGAATGTAAGACCAGACTATATGTACTTTGGAATTTTTTTCTTTATTATGTAAATAGTTATAATGTTTTAATGTTCAACATGAGTGCAAGTGAGACTACTGCCCTTAAACATACGCATGACGCAATACAACCAGGGTGGGAACCTACCCGACCCAAGACAAGCCCTGACAGAGGACCAAACAGTCTGAGACAGCCGCCACAATGTCACCACCATGACACTTAAGATTCTATCCATAAACGCCAGGGGCCTCAACACGCCTCAAAAACTGAGACTTTTACTGAGAGAACTGAAATCAAAAAAGACTGATATAGCACTAGTGCAGGAGACGCACCTGCACAGAACTACACCAGTCAGGCTAAAAGACCGCACATACTCCAAGACGCATGAAGCCAGAGCAATTAGGAAAAAGGCGGGCGTCGCGATCCTAATACGCAAAACCTGCCCATTCATACTAACACACCAACAAACTGACCCCGAGGGCAGATACCTAGCCATATCAGGCACTATACATGGCATGAAACTACATATAGTCAACATCTACGCCCCCAACGAACCAAACCCTGATTTCTGGAACTCCATGGAAACCCTGATAGCCACGCTACAAGGAGGCATTTTAATAGCAGGGGGAGACTTTAATGCAGTCCCTTGCCCGACTCTCGACAGAAGCTCCAAACCAGGCACGCAACGCTCACAGGGCAGAGGGGGCCAAGACAAATTAATGCACACCTTCCTACAACACACGGGTTTACTTGATGCGTGGCGACTACAACACCCAGATACCAGAGACTACTCATTCTACTCGGCACCACACAACACATATTCCAGAATCGACAACATTCTCATCAACGGAGCTGGCATGACTAAACTCATTCATTCAGAGATCAACAGCATCACGTGGTCCGACCACACCGACATATCGATCACACTAGGGAAACTACACTATCACACAACCTGGACTTGGAAACTTAACACAAACCTACTCAATGATGAGGAGATACTAGGCGCCACACGGGCAACAATCACAGACTACTTTAGCATCAATGACACGGGCGACGTAAATCCGACGACCATATGGGCAGCCCATAAATCAGTACTGAGAGGCCACTTCATCCGAACAGCCACCCATAACAAAAAAGCAAAAACAAAACGCCTTCTAGAACTACAGACTGCACTACGGAAAATAGAACACCAACACAAACACAACCCCACCACAGACAAATTTAACGAACTACAGACACTTAGACACTCCATCAAAGAACTAACAATAACGGATGTAGCACACGCTATCCTACGATCACGGCGCCTCTTTTACGAGAAAGCCAATAAGATGGACACACTACTAGCCCGGACACTCAGACCCCGACAAGACTCCAAACCCATCACCATGATCCGTAATTCCGCTAACACAGTAGTAAACACACCTAGGGACATCAACCTAGCATTCACCGACTACTTTAGCAGACTATACGATCACACTCCACGAACTGAGATAGCACACACACAACTACTCGCAAACATCAAAGAATTCTTGACACACACAGACCTACCAAAGTTGACAACAGCAGAAGCAGACACCCTACAAGAGCCTATAACTCAAGAAGAAGTTACAGCACAAATCTCTACACTGCAAGGCAATAAGGCACCGGGACCTGACGGATACGACATGACATACTACAAAAAATTCAAGGAAGAATTAGTACCCCCCCTCACTAAATTATATAACCACTTTCTACAGGGAGGGACCCCAGACCGAGACATGGCTACCGCCAATATAATACTGCTACCAAAACCAAACAAAGACTCTACCCTAGCTACGAATTACAGGCCAATATCCCTAATCAATTCGGACTTAAAAATATTCGCAAAAATCTTATCAATACGATTAACACCCCTTTTGACCAAACTAATACATCCGGATCAGGTCGGCTTCATGCCGGGACGACAGCTATATGAAAACACCCGCCGTGGAGCAGACCTGATGTGGTACATGTCCAAAGCCAACACCCCCTCACTCGCCCTCTCCCTAGACGCCGAAAAGGCTTTTGACAGAGTCCAATGGCCATTCCTATTCCAGCTACTTGAATCACAAGGCTTCCCAGAAACATACCTTAGTGCCATCAAGGCCCTATATACGGATCTACAAGCACAAACAATCATACCTGGAGCCCCCAGGACCCCCTTCCCAGTGCGGAATGGGACACGACAGGGATGTCCCTTGTCGCCCCTACTATTCGCACTAGTGCTGGAGCCTCTACTACAATCCATTAGAACAGACCCACTGATACAGGGCATACAAATAGGAAACAAACAATTCCAAGTAGCGGCATACGCCGATGATGTCCTATTAACACTGACTGACCCGACACGATCCATGGACCGACTAGACGCACTCTTATTACAATACGGAGAAGTCTCCGGATATAAGGTCAACCTCACCAAATCAATAGTCATGCCATTCCACCTGCAAGAACACGAGGCATCATATATCAAGCACAAACACCAACTAAAGATAAACCAGGAATCGCTAACATATCTAGGAATACAACTTACAGCTGACCCCACTGCGCTATACAAACACAACTACACACCCCTCTTACGCACCATAAAAAATGACTTAGACAAGTGGACAGATAAACCCATCACATGGCTAGGGCGCCTCCACTCAGTCAAAATGAACGTCATGCCCAGACTCTTATTCCTCTTTCAAGCACTACCGATCAGGGTCACCAGAAGAGATCTAGCAGACGTTCAGAGGGCTATAGACGCCTTCATATGGCAGAGGAAAAAACCCAGAATAGCCAGAGCTATACTATACAACCCTAAACCACGGGGAGGCTTGGGATTGCCCCACTTACACAACTACTATGTAGCGGCACAACTCGCCCAAATAGCACACTGGCACTGCCCAATAGACCAACGCAGATGGGTAGACATAGAATCCATAATGACTGGCACGGACCTACCTCAATTTTTAATATGGACACCCAGAGAACACAGGACAATACTTAGAACCGACTGCCCAGCCATCCTCAACTCAATAAGCCTCTGGGACCAGGTAGCACAGAAATATAAACTAATGAACACCCCAAGCCCGATGACTCCAATTCTCCGGAATAGAGCATTCCCGCCGGGACTCAGGGCTCGAGACTTCAAAGCCATAGAAACCACAGGACTACAACGCTACATACACCTATACATCGACAAACAATTAGTAACATACGATCACTTAAAATCCCTAGCTCCGTTGCAAAACAGAGATTTTTTCCGCTACATCCAGATCAGAGACTTCGCGCAAACAGCCACGGTCAAAGCAGCGACAACCAAAAACTTAAAATTTTTCGAACGCATATGCTTCAAAGAAAACATGCCAACTAAACTTATCTCATTACTCTATAACCACATCTGCACAGAGGCAGGGACATGGGGGACAATCACCTACACAGACAGGTGGGAAGCAGACTTAGGGGACACACTGGAGGGGATAGACTGGCAAGCCATTTGGGAAGCATGCGCAAAAACAACTATCTGTACCTCCCTACAGGAGCAAGCGTACAAAACGCTCTTTAGGTGGTATACAACCCTGGTCAAGCAAAGCCACATGAAAATCAGCCCCTCAGACACCTGCTGGCGTACGTGCGGGGAAAAAGGCACCTACATTCACATGTGGTGGCAATGTCCAAAAGTTGCCTTGTTCTGGGGGGAGGTAATAGCCATGAGCTCCTGCATACTGAACAAAAGACTCACGCCCGACCCATGGGCTTGCTTACTCTCCCGACCGACAGACGGACTAGACAGACACGAACAGAGACTATTAAATATGTTATACCTAGCAGCCCGTAGAGCCCTAGCACAACAATGGATACAGTCGGAGACGCCACCTTTATCCCTAGTCCTAGCCAAAATCAAAGACAACTACTTAATGGACAAAATGACGGCACAGATACGCAATACCACGACAGCCTTTAACAGAGTATGGGCACCATGGGAACAATACAACGAACGACTCCACTACTGAGCCAAGAGGCAGGAAGTAGACACTCACCCTCACCACCAGACAACTAAGAGTCTCCCACACCCCTAAAGGCGAGGACGACTCACCCTCAAACGAGGCCAGACTGACGCCAACCTGGACTGACTCCTCAAAGGGGGGAAAAAAATAAAAATAAAACTGAAATAGAAATAACAACAACAAACCTCACTTGTACAAACATGTGTTATATATATATAGATGCAATTGTAACACACACGTCTATGTTATGTTATATTGTTGAAGTTGAAAAAAAAAAAAAGAAAAAAAAAGAAACAGACAACTGAAAATATACAGGCGTACACCAAAGGCTTCTGCAAAGCACATAAATGATATACTACTGTACTGCTTTAATGTCTGTTGGACAATAAATAAAGAATTGAAAAAAAAACAAAAAAAACAAAAAACAGGTTTCACTTTCAAACAGATGTAATTTACCTTAAATAATTGTATCTTAATCTCTAAATTGAACTTTAATCACATACAGGAGGCTCTTGCATGGTCTAGCAAGCTATTGACATAGCAGGGGATAAGAAAATCTTAATTAAACAGAACTTGCAATAAAGAAAGCCTAAATAGGGCTCTCTTTACAGGAATTGTTTATGGAAGGCTGTGCAAGTCACATGCAGGGAGGTGTGACTAGAGTTCATAAACAAAGGGATTTAACTCCTAAATGGCAGAGGATTGAGCAGTGAGGCTGCAGGGGCATGTTCTATACACCAAAACTGCTTCATTAAGCTACAGTTGTTCAGGTGACTATAGTGTCCCTTTAAATCATAATTTTGCCAAACCCCTTTTTTTCCAGGCATTCACTCATTCATTGGCCTTAGAATATGCACTGAGCTCAGCCACCATCTAGTCCGCTGGTGTTGATGACTTGTTAGAGTGCAGTCTGCAGGCTTGATGATCAGCAGTTCTCTTGCTGGCTCTTTGTGAGTTTTTTTTAGATCCTTTATTTTTGGCTTGGTGTACTTTTTTTTTCTTGTGTTTTTAGCTTATTGGCTTTAGTTGGCTTATTTTATGTTACATTTTGTATTATTGCACTTCATTGTGCCTTTCTGCAGGGTTTAATTAGCCACCATGCACCATACTCACTCATTTCTCATTCATGTCATGTTTTCCTGGAGTGAAATTAGTGCAGGGGAGGTGACATGCTAAACTTGCTTTGTACTTGTTTTTTTTATTTTTTTTTTTTACTTCTAACTCTGGAATTTATTGCCTGGCATTCAATAAGCTTTGTCTATTTCTTCGACTGATTCTCTGGACATTTACACTTTCTATGGTAAATCGCCACAATTTTCTGCATCTCAGGAATCATTGCCAATTTTACTGATTCCTGTAAAAGAAATGATGGTGGGCATATGGGAGTAAGTAGGATGCGGTGCTGTGTGATCGGAGTATTGTCACAGAGCATTGTAAGCAGAGTTGAAATTATGTAACCAGTTATAATTGGGAGATGGAGCACATTTAAAGTGGCACTGTCACCCCCGTATTAAAAACGAGTATTCATAAAGATAGTATCTTTATGAAATACTCAGTATGACTGTGTTGTAAATTTCCTGAAATTCACACCCAGTCAAGAAAAATACAGAGACAAACTAGGGACTACTTTGTTTCTGTATTTTTACTCCGCCCAACATTTCCTGACACAAGGAGACATGGACTTTACAAGCCAACCATTCGGTCCTGCTGTATAGAGAGGCCTCAACACTGTATTCTTGCACATCCTTGAAAGTACGGCAGTGATTTCTGCTACTGGTGCTGCTGAAGAGGAGCCATGCAACCAAGATGGCAGTGTCCGCGAGGCACTGGTTCAGGTAAATAATCTCACCCTTACCTGCTCCTGGACCATCAGTGTTGCTTTAAGGCAAAATGTAAACATTGACATTATCCAAGATAAAATAATAAAATACAGTACATTATAAAGTTGTATAATGCACAAGACTTTGAAGAAAAAAAAAACAAGAAGATGTGTATTTTTCCTATTGATGGATGACTATGACTGATGTCTGAAGCTTCACATTCGTATCTTCCTGGAAATGGTCTATGTTTTATGCATTCTATTCAAACGGAATGCCACAATGTTCATATGCCAAATGTTTTTTTGCATGCAACTGAATAACAAGGTGATGTGACATTTTTCACTCTATACTTGGAGACTAATTTATTAAGTTTGACATTTGCTTGCTAAATGTCTGAAATCATGATAAACAGTGAATCGGTACATTGCAGACTCATATACACAAGAAGACTTTTTACATTATATTTGTTCTCGAGTCATAGGAAGGACATTACAGACAAGTATATCAGAGCCAAGATATGATGTATCAAGTAGCATGTCACAATGCATATTGTATAGAAAATGGCTGGCATTTAAAAAAAAAAAAAAAAAAAGAAACAAACATAAAACACAATAACAAAGCAATTCCCACAGAGGAAGATAGAGATATATAGGTATGACAGAGAGTACCCTTGCCGGTCCTGGGAAACTGAGCAGTGCCTCTTAAATACATCTAATTACATCTATGGCATAATGGTCAAAAGAAATCTACAAAAAAGCAGAAACCCACTTTGGTAGCTATGCTAGTCACATTCTATGATGGTATAAAATGGTGATAGGGTGTCCACAAAAAATATCAATATATCTACAATACACACTATTTTGTGTAATATCTGTATTGTGTAATTTTTATTACTCATTACATGTACAAAGTATTTCCAAAAAATTAATAGTACGCTCCTCCTGTTTCCACATTTAAGCTACCCCCCTCCCCACATTCCCCTTTGGACCAAAGAGTTAATTTAACTTTTTTTGTCATTTTACCCCACTCATTGAGCAGGGCCCTCAACCTCTCTGTTCCTGTGTGTCCAACTTGTCTGGTTACAACAACATGTCTGTTCATCCACCCATTGTAAAGCTCTGCGGAATTCAATGGTGCTATATAAATAACATAATGATAATAATAACTTGCAAGATGTTCTCTCTGATATAGTATGTTTAATGGTAAAATTTGATAATGATTCTCTAACAGTCCTCTTGACCTTGAGGCAAGGATCTATGATATAATCCAATGACTATAGCGTCAGTGAAGATTGGGGTCTCAGCCAACATGCTAAGAAGGAGGCTGGGCAAAGACTGAAGGCAAAGCACTACATAGAAGTTCCATAGTGCTGACAGTCATGAGCCTCTTGGTCACACATTCACTTGTGTCTGTAGTAATAATCTTTGCATGGCCCAAATTGAAGGTGTATAAACGGGGCTGACAAAAAGCTAAAGATCTGCTCAGTTGTCAGGCCGAGTTACCATAAATGCAAAGGCCCGGCCCTGCAGTAGACCTTATTTTATTTCTGAGTAAGAAAACTTTGAATACATAAAATTTATGGCTCAAAACAGTGGATGCAATATGGAGCACCAGCAACTATCTTAATGTACGTCAATGTATTTTATGTTGCATTAGCAGAGCTTCCTGAAACAAATGTCTGTCATACTTTACTTTATATATATATATATTCACTTTCATTTGGAATTTCACTGGAATTTGAAGGTGGAGACCGTAGTTTGGGTACACTGTACACATTTAGCTTACCTATGCATAAAATCTTACCTACATTAAAGAAGAACTGTCACTTCTACCAAAATTACTTTTTTTTTTTTTTAAATCATCTATAACTTTTCATGTGACAATTCATTTGATGAGGGGGAGGGAGGGGGAAAAGAATAATTGTTGCTCCTCCTCTTATTATATGCTGACTATCAAGTGAAAATGGCAGAGCTAACTATTAACATGGAGCAAAAATAGAGGTAATTATTACAGTAGGAATTTTACATTTTTATTTTATTTTATTAGGCCTTACAAATATATATATATATATATATATTTGTTGACTATAAGGCAAAAAAAAAAATCACGATATTAAAAATCCTGGGAAGTGAAGGTTCCCATTTATAAGCACACATTGAATTATTACAAACCTGTATTATAAATGCTTTAGTGTCCCCTGTCACTATGTATTTGCAGGTCCCTCAACCAGTGTGCAGTAAAATTTTTTTACAAAATTGAATGCTTTACCTCTTTCCAGTGCCGAGGCGCTCTCAGTGCTAAATACCTCTCCTCCTCCCTTAACCGTCATGGAATCATGCTTGATGCACTCTGCCGATGTCCAATCTAATGCTTCTCACATACTTCTCATCAAGAAGCATTGCAAGTGCTGCATGATTAGCATTAAATCAATGTTTTCCTATAGGGGATTCCACGACACATGACAAAGTTTTACTCGGCCTGTGCTGTGGAAGTGATTCCAGTGGCTGCTTTGGCAGCATGGTTAGTCAGTTTCCATAGCAACTACAACACATGCGTTGTGGTTGCTTATGCTTGGGAAAACAGGCAAACTGACTGTGGGAGGTCTTTTCTGCTCTCCCTTTTTAAGCCAAATTGTCAGTATAGACTCTATGCTGAAGATTTCACTGAGACGAGGGAGATAGACTATTTTCTTTTTTTTTTTTAAATGTGTTTTCTCTCCCAAACTATATATCCTCTAGCAAAACTGCAAACACAACGAAGAGACACAATTTCATGCCATTTGAAAAGAACATAAATTGTACCTGTACTCCGAGATTTACCTGTCAAAGCGCTCTGATTGCTTGGTTTAAAAGCCAACTATTCAGAGAACTCGGACAAAGCACAGCATGCAAAAGTTCTAATAAGGTCTTCTCCTGCCATGCAAGAAAATTCTGCAAAGAGCTCTCCATGGGCACACACAAAAGAAGTTTGCTTACGTTATTTTATTTTATTGATGCTTTTTGAGCAAATCAGTGTGTGTTGTTTTTTTGTTTTTTTAATGGTAGTATCAGAAATTAATCAAGTTTTCTTTGGCCTTTTGTGGGTTTGAAAAAAGTTTTAAGAAGAAAGATGTCTTATGGTAAATATAGATATATATATAATATATATATATATATATATATACAGATATTAGATTTATTTAGCTCCCCACTGTCACTATTATTAGGGTGAGAGGGTGTAGGCAAAGTTATTTTATTTTGGCGGTGGGAACGGGTATGTGTTGGTAGGGCTCTAGCCACCTCGGAAGAGTAGAAAGCAGATGACATTTTTATAGTCGTGACACTGGCTACTATATTTAATTAGTAGTCCCCTGTGAATCGGGGCTGAGGATAGATAATAGGTTCCCCCAGTTACTATATATGCAGCTCACGCCCTGTTTACTTTAATTATTACCTCCATCCGATGACCCCGGGGAGGACATGTGCCAAGTCGCTAGATTTTCAATACAGCGAGCAGCCACTAGCTGCTCACTGTTTAGCAGACATGTCTCCACCCACGGTATGGTGGATAAGGGCATAAGCGATGTATTAAACTTCCCATTTACTAATATGAGAGCCACATTTTAGTTCTTCCTATGTACATTTATTGGTGGTTTTATTTTGAGTTGCTTACTCGTTTATTGGGTTCATGCTACCATCACACAATGTGATGGAAAATGTTGTAGCTCTATGTGTGTCCCTTGCGTTCACACATTTTACTGCTGCCCACGTGTGTTGTATTCTGTATGGCAGAGTGCATGAACTCTGCAAGCAACTATATAATTTTTTCCACTGAATACCCTTAATTTTAAAAACAAATAAAAAATAGGAAACTGCAAACAGAAGGTGTCCTAGCAGCCAAGTTATTTTTTCTTTGTATTCATCTACACATTTATTCAAGTGCGTCTACTGTGGTCTTAAACAAAATGTAATTTCTTCTTGTGGGAAATTGACCCAATTTATGTGCTTTAATTTTGTTTTTCTGATGATGTGGAAGTGTCCTATTACTTAATGTTTTATCACCCCTACTGCTGTGCAGGTGTAAACTGACAATCAATCTAATAACAGGCTTAAAATGATAATCAAAGCATTAGAATTTTAAACAAAAACCTTTTTGAGATTTATTTGACTGTGTGGCTTTATTTTGACTCACTATCTACCTGTTGGTCTATCTCATACAAACTATTTAAAGAAACTGCTAAAAGTCGCACTTTTGGTGCAATGACCATATCCCATTCCTAAGACAATTTAAAACGCTGCTGTTTATCAGAACCATTTATTCTCTCTAGTGTTAAGATATCCAGCTACTAGACAGGGGTAGGAAACCTTTGGCACTCCCGATGTTGCGGACTATATCTCCCATGATGCTTTGCTAGTACTACGGTTGCAAGAGCATTATGGGAGATGTTGTCCAAAACATCTGGAGTGCCAAAGGTTGCCTATCCCTGCACTAGAGGCTCCTTTTCCTTATGACCTTTATTCTTCACACAAGACCAAGGGTCTTTACACAAGGCGTCATCATCAACAGCGCTGACAGATGGAAGTGATTGCCACACATGCACCTAAGGTCATCAAAGTTTCTGTAGAAGAAACAACTAAATGGACCATCATCACAGTTAATTATTTCACAGTAGGCAGATCAGGTTTCAGAGAGGAGTGTGTCTTAGTGCTTGATTGCAGGTAAATTGTGTGCCTGTGCAACATTTTGTAACTTTTTCCATGTACAATTTTTGAGGGAGGAAATGGATTATTTCCAAAATGTATTAATTGGTAGCAGCTTACTACAGAATGCAGGTAATATTTTACCGGTTTAACATCAGAAAATTGGTGGTTCAGTAGGATCACACTTTGACTTGGGTCAAAATGAAGGTGAAGACAATAGCATAATTTTGCAAACACGTAATCAAAAAGGAAGTCTACCACAAATTAAAGAAGGTCACAGTCCAAAAGATAATAAAACATTTCACATTTGTGCGGGTCTAGGTACCATTGGAAGATAACTTTGCAAGCAATTTATTTGATAGTTGCACACAATGTAAACTTAAGTAAATTCATGAATGTATCAAACCAGTCTTTCTATGACACAAAGGTTGGTTTCCCATTTGGAAAGTAACAATATATATTTGTTTGTTATGTTAGGGAACCACAGTTATTTCTGCGTCCTATATGCGTTCATGCAATGGGGACTGTCAGGATATACTAATATGCCCAACACGCAGAACTTAAGTTAAAAATAAAGAAAACACTAACACCTATTACCAGGCCTTAGAACGGCTGGATTTAACGTATAAAACGAAAAAAACACACAAGACAGGCTAAAGACAAGAACACAGAAAACCTGAAACTGTTAGAAAGCCAGAAGTCGGGGAATATAGAAGTCAGAATAGTCAGGAGCCAAGCCAAAGGTCAAGGGATACAGAGACCGGAATGTCAATAGGAAAGCCAAGGTCAAAATACACAAGAAACAGTACCAGAAACACGCTCTCGGATAACCAGAATGGAAACTACAACAGGATACAGAGAAATTAAGGAAAATGGTTTAGATAGCCTCAAGTGCTCCTTGATTGTCTGCAGGGGAGCATGTGACAGTGAACGTGTGAACGTCACTCATTGGGTTAAGCAAGAAAAGGTTAAAAGGTTCTTACTTGCAGCGGCCGGCTTCTCTAATGATTACAGACCAGGCGGCTGTGTGAGGGGAGGAGTGCCTGTCAGTGGACAACAGGCATCGCAGAAGGAGGTAAGTAATTGGCGGCATTCCCATTACCACGTGGGAATGCCGCCACAACGAGATGTGCCGGCCGGGTCCTATTCTGCTCCCAGGCATGAGAGTACCCGGCGGGTGCCTGGAGAACGAGTGAGTGTTCGGGGGCATTACCCTTGCAATGTGGGAATGCAGCCGCAACGATACGTGCCCGCCGGGACTTATACCACGGCGGCGTGACAGGGACTCAATAATAATTTTTTTTTTTTGCTTTTGTTATTCCTCATGAGAGAAACTAATTCTCTCTTACAAAGCTTGTTAGAGAGAATAAGATAGCAAGCAGGCAAATTGGTTGTATTATTGCTTACTACCATCAATTGTATGAAAACGTGTGAAAACAGTGGTGTTTTAATTTGCTCGTTACTGCTGTGAATTTATAAATAGAATGGAAACTCAGGCTTTCTTGTGGTAAAGGCAGGTTTTATGACCTATTTACGGTGTATAGATAATCTTATAGGTGTGTTTAATCTGTGCAGATAGTACATTTCTTTAAAGATACTCATATTGATTGACACAGTGAAATAACAGGGCAGTTTTGTGCGTGGTATTTAACTTTAGAAAGTGTTTTGCTTGTTTAGTTCCTCAACATAGTTTATTAAAAATTAAATCCATAACAAATTAACCAGACACACCAGGCTAAATGTAGTGTTACTATTATATGGAAGAGTGCATTGGAAGTTAACACAATAACTGTGGGGTTTCATCTGCTTTCTCTTCTACTGATACAATGCAAGCATGGAAACATGGCCTTTCATGTGGTTAACGGGCTTTATGACCTAGTTAAGCTATATAGATCATTTAATACATGTGTCATCTAGGTTATGGTAGTATGTATTCCCATGTATAAACAAAACTGTTGCAAACTGGGTAAAGCACATGGCTTCATACGCAGTATGTAAATATTTTAAAATGTTCTGTTGTATTTGAGGGTTAGTTTATTTCTTCTATAAATCTATAATGCAAGCTATGATATATTGCATACAATATAAAGCAGCGGTTCCAAAACTGTGTGCCGACCAGGGGTGTTGCGGAATGTTTCCCCCGTGCTATAGCACCAGGAAACATTACTGCTGAACCGGGACCTAGTCGGGTGCTGCGGTCCTGTGTGTGTATATATGTCTGTGTGCTTCTGTGTTAGTGTGTGCGTACACATCTGTGTGCTTTTATACCAGTGTGTGCATCTGTGTCATGGTGTGTGCACGTATCAATGTTTGTATGTCAGGGTGCATGTGTGTATACGGTGTGTGTATGTTTCTATATGAATTTGTGTGTATGTGTTAGTGTATTTATATGTATCTGTGTGTTAAAGTGCATGTGTATCTGGTAATGTATGTACATCCAAGCAGTCAAACACCAGCACAACATACATACACACTCGGGGGCGGAGCTTGACTGCTGAGCCGACCAGACGTGCTCTACGAGAGCCTCTGAGTCGGGCACCAATAATCTTGGTCTATTCGAGGGCCACTCGACCAATCTGTCCACAAACAGTACTCACCCTGTTAAGCAAGCGCCGGTGCAACAGTGGATACCTCACACAAGCTTTTCTAGCACCGGATCGCCCGGATCGAGTCCTGCGGCCTACACGAGTTTGAGCTGAGGGGAGGCGGCTGCTCTCCCAGTCCCATATATTGCTGTTTCCCCCACCACCACCCTCTTTGGACCGGTGGAGGTTATCCCGGTTCCCACTGACTTGCCCCACGTACCTGTGCTGGCTCCAAGTACCTGCACTGACACAAGCCTAGACACCAGTGAACCCTCTCAAGATGGCGGATGCCCAGTCCCTTTATGTGTGAGAGCCTATGAACATCCAACAGAGTGCAGCTGAATATATCCCAACATGCCTGAATAAGAAATTTGAGAGCTTCTGGGCAAAGTTGGAAGCCCGTTGTGGCGGAACCAACCTCGCCACTGGGCCCTGGAGAAGCCTGTTTGCTAGCCTCCTACCTGCTGACTATGGCCCATGGGTTATTTGGGGCATATTGTACTGTATATTGCTGCTACTGGCCCTTTTAACAGCATCTATGGACACATTGGGACTTTTGGGACTACTGGCCCTTTAAGACTGTGAAGCATATTCTAGTGTACTGCCTGTAATATTACATATGTATTTATGTGTTAAGTTTACCCTGGGATCTGGATGCAGCATTCATCTGATTGTTCGGTAGAATCCCTCCATTCATTATATTGAGGGAAACTACCGAACAACCAGACCACCCAGGACTAAGTGTGCCTCCAATTACCGTTTGCAACAATGTTGCAAACGGGTGATTGGCAGTCCGTGCAGTGTGGTCTTTGTCCTCTGGGTGGCCGCCATTCGGGAGCCGAACACGTGGCGGCAGCCATCTTAAACTACCGAACAGCGGTGTTTTGCCGTCGAGTGTCTGGAACTGAAAACGGACACTCGACTAGGCAAGCACCGCTGAGACCTCCAGACTTCCAGGATTTCGTGGGGAAACTACCGAACAGCCCGCCGTTCGGTAGAAAGAAACTCACGAACTAGGGGATTCATGCGAATTCCCCTTAGTCTCTACAACCCAGGCAATTCGTCTGTTTCATTCCCTTTTCTGTGACCGACCACAGGGCCAAAATGCATGGAACTGTTTTCGGATACTTTACCCATGCGGTCGGTCAAATCTTTGGAACCCCATATCTCCCGAACCGTTCATCCGAATGACTTGAATTTTGAATATGTTGTCCCCCTAAATAAGGGCTATCCAGCGATGCTGGATTTAAAGGTGTACCCCCTGGTTTTGGGGTACATCCAGAACTTGGCTGGAAAAGTGTACCGGATAATTGGGTTTAATGTTATCTGAGGGGAGGGGATGTGTGGGCTGAACCATGTATGTGATTGGTTATTTTATGCCTCCCCCTGGGTGTGGCCTGTATGTGTATTATTGTAATAAAAGCCAGGCTGGATGAGCCAGTCCAGAGTTCCTGTTTTACCCTCAAAGTGAAGTGTCGTCTCATTATTGGGGGAAGGAGTTATTGCATGCTGTTCCAGTTGACTGCTAGGAGTGTAAGCCTATTCGTATGGTTCCTATTCAACGGTCTACAGTATTCCTATGCTTGAGAAGATTCATATGCTGAATCGGTTCGGTGATTGTGGTGTCTGCCAGAGTGCTTGGAGTCCTCAGGAAGCACTAGGAGCATCCATTAACGGAGGTACCAAGTCGCGGTGCCAGGCGATCCGTTACACCCGTCTTCCTGCAACACCGACTCAACCCAAGGAGGAAGAGCGGAGAGGAGTGGCGAGGGAGGTGAGAGCGCCCCCCACCAGGAGCTTCTGCTGTTTCCCGATAGGGAAGAACTTGGATTCACTAACGAGCCCCCGAGTTCGTGGATCAGTGATGCAGGCCCTTATAATGGCCTGGGGCTGGGGATGGGCTCTACTTGGCTCCTGTCTCACAGTGTCGCTCACCTACCTTTTCCTGCAGCTAAGTTGTGGGCATCAGCTGATGGGGGACTTATCATCTTGGGCCCACTGTCAGAAGCCACCTAATGACCTACCAGACTGTCTACTGCATGATAGTTAATGTCTCTCCACATTGAAGGGCTCATAATTAGTACAGACTGCATTTTTCCTGTTTTTATTTTACTGTATCTCGTTATGCCGTTGCTTTGTTTTGTGTGGAAACAGAGAGATCATCAGTGGTAGTAATATCTTGCATATCTAGCCTGTTTTAATGCCAGTTTCGCTACTAATATATATAGCCAAGTAAGTTATTCCAGCCATTTACCTTATATTATTCTTTTATAAAAGTGGCCAATTTATTCTTATAGTGACTTTGTCTACACATTAAGCTACAATAGGTCTGTACACTCTACGCCTCCATGAAGACTAATGAACAGGGTTCCTGCTGCTGCATTGTCTGTCGCTCTTACTGAAAATGTCACTGCTGTACCATTGTATAACATGTGTGCCACAATAAAACAAAGATTGACAAAAACAAAATTCATACATACATACACACTCCTGCAATCTAACACAAATATTACATACAAACACAACCCTTCACTCAAACACAAATACTTCACACAAATGTACATCCGCATTTAAAAGTGAACATTACACTCAAACACACCCCTGTATTAAAACACTAAAACTTTATACAAGCATCCCTTCAAAAGCCATCACGGTACATTACACTATAGCACCAGTAAATGCCGCAGCGCTGTACAGATATACAACCTAGAAATTTTGGCTTGGTGTGCCTTGGAAAAATATTGAAATGTTAATGGCGCCTTAAACCTAAAAGGTTTGGGAGCCACTAATATAAAGGATACAGAAAAAAAAACAACAACCTGTACACATCAAGAGCAAGATAGATGAAGTACGCGGCTGGGACACTGGAAGACAACACCGACACACACACTCATGCACACACCACTCTCTGCCTAATCCCACCTGGTCGTCTTGGGAGAAGCGCTAACACTTTATAACAACACAACATTCTTACCCCATGCAGTAACCTCCCCCCCCCCCCCATCCCCCTTCTTTTCCCTTTCTTCCCTACACCTCTCCTTCCTTACTTCCCTCTCCGCCTTCGGACGGATCGGGGAGCCGCCCGGCATTGCTCAGACCCACTAGTACGAGGCCCCACGGGGCAAACTAAACTGAATGGAGACAATGTAAACCACATAACGTTACACACTGCAGTAGGGCAGACCTCATACAGGGACTTCCCTTACACGGAGGAGTGACACCAGGATGACATATGACAATAAGCACACCCAATTGAAGTGACGACTTAACGCACTCGCCCAACACGGGGTGCACTCGCGCGACACAGTACAGATACCCACGGTTGCTGAGGCCTAGATGACTGCACCAAACACAGCAAGATAGGATGCTGGACAGTGGCAAGGACTTACTGCTGATTCTTGACTACAACGCCATGTAAGACTGACTCGCACTACATCCACCCCACGCTAGCAGACCCTAACTCGGGACTAGCCCCACTATCAGACGTCCAATAGGAGAAAGCACATAAGACGTATGTGTCCGACAAGGCTGTAGATTGCAGTCCCTTGACAAATTAAATATGTAATGGGGTATGGGGTTCCCCTCTGAAGCTGATAATCTGGAACAACAACAAATCTTTCATATTTGATAGCGTGGCCAAAGTTAAAGAATGGGTAGACAAGATATTAGTATGAATACTTATACTTGAGAAATTACAGGGAAGCTCACTGGTATAATGGGCCCGAGGTATAAACGAGAGGGCCCCACAATCACATGGCCGGAGGGGGGCTGGATCGGGCAGAGGGGGTCTGCCTGAGCTCCCAGGCAGACCCCAGGATCGCGACAGCTGGCGTGGGAACAGCGGGGACTCGGTAAGTAGTAAGGACGGCGTGTTTAGGACTGCCCCAAACAGAATGGCATAGAACGCCCGCCGTCCTTAAGGGGTTAAAATAACTAACGTATTTACTAGAATCTAATGTGCCATTGAATCTAATGTAATTTTAGTGTTACATGTTAAGTCTATCTTTCTTAAGCCTTCTTTCAGGAACAAAATTTGTCTGTGTGAACTCGCCAGAATGGAATTCGCCTGTGTGAAATCACCAGTTTGCATTCATCTGTTTTAATTCACCAGTTTGAATTTGTCTGTTTCAATTCACTATTTTTAATTCACCAGTTTAAATTTGCTTGTATGAAGTCACTGGAAAATTTCGAAATTTGCCTGAATGTAATGCTCCATTGACTCTAATGCGCATTTCATTTTGGAAACTTTACTTTCAAAAAAAGGTGTGCATTAGATTTGAGTAAATACACTCTTTAGGCTGAAATAATCAAATCTGAATAGGTCAGCCAAGAGGGCGAGCATGGGCAGAGCCAGGAGCAGGGAGCCCCGCGCGGCACTCGAAAAAGGTGGCATTATTATATTGAAATATAGTAATGCTGCACCCCCAGGGCACGTAACAAAGGCTGCCCAGAACTCTGTTCCGGACTGCCTAACGTTAATTCTGTGCACAAATTATGTCTGTACTGGGGGCAGAAGTAAGTAGCTACTGTAGTTGACCCCTCCTACCTCCCAAGTATTCTTACTTTGTAAAACTCCTAGCCCTCCACCCATCCTTTACGTTTTACAGTCCTTCCGTTGTCCACCCTCCATACCATTTTTTTTGCAATCAATTTTTTTGCAATCCTCCTTCCTTTCCCACTTTGGCTAATTGGCTGGTGGGAGTGCTATTAAGTTGAAATGAGCTATCACTCAGCTCATTTGGCCACTTGTGAATAATCACAGTGGGCATGAGCAGTGTAGTGTTCACTACTTATGATGCTTTTCTTTCGGAAGTAGATGATTGGAACATTTGCAAAGCTCATTGAACATACAGCCAAGGTTAACCAATACATTTCTATGAAAATCATTTGATTAGACTGTGGACAGGAAGAAGATGCCATGGTGTGGCATGAAAGCAATAGCTTAAAATGTTTCAAAGTAAGTTTCCATCTCATTTTACATGTTTGCTATGAAAAATGCAAAGTAGGATATTGTGCAACAAAAAACTAAGAATTAAAAAATGTTTACAGTAGCCCTTTAAAAACAAGCGCAATAATGTGCTCCTGAAAAAAAAAATTAAAAAACAACAACAACAAAAAAAGCTTTAGACACACCTTTTATGTCTTAACTATGTTAAAGTTGACCTCAAGATATACAACATTTATCACCATCATACGTATGATTATAATAAGCTAATGATTAGCTCTTACATAGTTAATGGTTAGAAGTGGAGTTTAAATCATATGATAGAAGATTTTTTTCCCCCTACTGCACAATGCCATATCTTGTATTTTAAGAATTGAACTTTAGCCCAAGAGTATACGTCAAGTGACATGACACCTGTAACACTTTTTCCACCATTACTTTCCACTTGTCACAAAGTTTTGTTCTGATTTAACATTCTTTGCTTGTAGAGTTCATCTAGGTGTCTCTCTCATAGTTGGCTGGAGCATCAATAAATTACTGTTAGAGTGAACCTGTCAAGCTCCTCCTGCGCAATTCTATGACTTGAGTTGTTCCTAAGCATGGCAAAACTCCTTCATGACACTGGCATGCTGGCCTCATTGCCAGCCTGACGACACTGAACGGACTGAGCCAGCACTAACAGCATTGGCTAGGGAGTTCCCATATCAACAACGCATGCGCTGTGGTTGCTATGCTGGGGAGAGCAGAAAGATTTTCTGTTCTCCGTTGTCAGTCAAACCATTGACATAGAGATTTGACAGAGAAGCAGACGAAATACCTATTTTTAAATACGTTTTTCTCTTAATAAAATTTGCGAGCACAAGTTATAGATTAAATTTTATGCTTTTTTGAAAAAAAAAACACACGGAATGACATGTACTGTTTAAGGAGAATCTCACAAGCTGTAAAGCATCAGTCATTATGCTGGGGTAGTTTTGAGCACTATTACTTATTTGGAAAGGTCTCTGCCACAATTCCATAGCATTTTATATACTACACCTGTTACAACAAGCCATTCATTGTTAAAGTGGAACTGTCACCGCCTGGGGACTTAGCATAATTTGCAACAATGCCTGAAGGTAGCATCACAGCTCAGGGTCCCGGTGATCAGGGGTACAGCTTTGAGGTCTATGGAAGCTCCATAAAGCCAATTTCTCTGCAGCCTGGTGACGGCTGGGGGATTAACACTAGCTCTGCTCGGTGTCAAGAAGTGTTTTTTGTGGTTTTTTTAGGATTGCCTAATTATTATTATTATTAAAGTGCAGACATGCTTTATAACGGACGCATAAAGCAATCAAACAAAACCATTTTGACAAACAAAGAGTTGAACAAAATCAAGAAATTACCAGGCTCTAGTTAAAAGAGCTTACCATCTAAAGGAGTGGACACAGTTATACAATATGTAAGAGGTGAAGAGGGAAGAGCAATTGCCATGTGTGCAGAATATATCTAACTAAACAAATGCATGCAAGATATAAAAAGGCAGCTGTGCAGGAAGAAGGTGAAGTTGGGTCAAACACACTGTAGGTGTATGTGTCGTGCGAGGTGAGAAAGGGGTAGATTGCTGAAGGTGAAGAGGGATTACGTGGTAAATTGATATGCTATCCTAAAGACTGTGCATATTAATTTCTAAAATCTTTGACAATGCTTGTCTAACACTTTGGGTACACGTCTATAAAAGGTATACAACTGATGATATATTGATTAAGCACCAAATACCTAACCCATGAAGACATGTGTATATCTTTAGGGCACTGTAGGTTTCTATAGTGCCAGGAAATCGGCTTTGTTTTCCTGGCACTATAGAATCCCCTTAACCCCTTAAGGACACATGACATGTCTGACACGTCATGATTCCCTTTTATTCCAGAAGTTTGGTCCTTAAGGGGTTAAGGAGGGGTTTTGGACCAAAACAAAACCTATATTTTAACCTATATGTTTGTTCAACCATAATTTACCTCTTTCATATTTAGTGTACATATTTGCTAGCACTTATTATGTATCATTTTGATGAGGACAAATAGGGCTTTCATTTCACTTCACATATTTATAAATGAAACATAATATGTATACAATCTAAATACATTTGGGAAATTAATATTATATATATATATATATATATATATATATTATTATTATAGCCAAATAGCCAAATTTACCACCCTAACTCTTCCCACAGTTTTTACACTACATAGACAGTAATATTCTGGACTGATTCTATATAGATATATATTTTATTAATCTTTGAATCATTATTTTATATCGATAAAAAATTATTTTTTTCTTCTTAATATATACAATAAATATTTTGTTTAAACCTTCCTTGGAGCTGCCATTCTCTATTTCTACCAAATTGGTTTAAAGTGGAGGAGACCAGGAGGAGACAAAAAGAAGGTGTGGGATCTCCCTTAGAAGATCCAGAGGCGTTTCCCATCAGAGCCAAGTGTATTATTGGCTCTATGTTTGTGAGTTACCCATCTATTATTTTCTTCTACGTATTTTTGTAAAAACCATCTGCACTAAGATTTGCTTGTTTATTGTTTGCAGATTATTGTAATAGCACCTTGTCCAGTTATACAATATTACTGTCTTAAAAGGTAAACTGAAGCTCCACTTATATTTTGTTTGTTTTGCATGTCCTGTGTTGTGAAGGTTAAGGGATTCCTTCACTTAAGTGTAAGAGCTCACTTTCACCTTACTGTTTCTGTGTGCACCCTTTTTTCTTATACATAGTAATATACCGAAATGTGCGGATTGTTCCCGATCGGATTGCTATTACTTTGTGGAACGTTTCGCAGAATGGTTCACGAAATATCGTCGTGTTTGTGGCAAAATTGGTCCCATAGGAATGAATGGCAGAATGTTCAAAACTAGAGTGGGAGCTGACAAAAGCTAGAGTGTGACCTGAAAGATCAGGACATGGTTTCTAAACTGCCACCACTCCCTCATTTTCTAGCCCACCTACACAAATCTTAACTCAAAACATTCAGCTATCCCTGCTCCTACTAAAAATGGCTAAGCCATAGTCCTGATAGTTTTCACAATATGACAATTTGTTTGCAACTGACACCATCCATTGACATTCATTGAAACTCCACTCTGGCCACCTCAAATTTGAAGGGCAATTTCTAAACTGCGACGGTGCCTTCATTTTTAATATTTCAGAGACATACTATGCATCAAAGGATTTATAGTTTTTAAACTACGACAGTTTGAAGATGGCAACCGCCAGTGAAGTGAGCAATTTGGAGCAGTTTGTTTTTAACCGCTCTTCTCTGCCCTTGCTGTAGAGTGAGTTGCCATAGGAACCCAGGTATGTGAGCAGCCAGCAGAGTGTTCCGGAACAGGCTGCTGGATGAAACACATTCTCTAAACTGCTGTCATTCCTACAGTTTTGATAACACAAAAGTGAGCACTATCACATTTAATAATTATATTTCCATGTTAGTCAATTTGTTATACCTGTAACAGAAAAACAGTAACATTGTTACAACAATACAGCTAATCAATGTTTCATAAAGTTACTCTGCCCAGTCCAACCTTTCCACAGTTACTCCAGCCACTCCAACTACACAACAGTTACTCAAGCCACTCCACCCAGCAGTTACTCCGCCCACTCCAGTTGTAGAGTACTGGTGGAGGCAAGAACACTTCACACAATTTCCTCACAAATTGTAGCTTTTCTAGTTCATTATGTTATTTGTCAAGTTTAGCATGGCATTTCATACTGTAAATATAATACTACTGTTTTTAATAATACAATTATAGTACAACAAAACACATATTTGTATTCTGTGATCTCCCACTAGTACAACAATGCCGCCTCCCGAAAAAAATTATCCCACACCAAGGTTCAAAATACGACTTTTGAAATACCCTAGGATGTCTTCTTTAAGAAATGGTATGCCTTTGTGGGGTAGTTGGATTATATAGCCTGCTTAAATACTCACAAATGGGACACAGCGTAAAAATTCAAAGTTCGATAAAAACTGGAATGACTATGTCTCAAATGTGCCCCTTCCATGTCCACATACAGGGAGTGCAGAATTATTAGGCAAATGAGTATTTTGACCACATCATCCTCTTTATGCATGTTGTCTTACTCCAAGCTGTATAGGCTCGAAAGCCTACTACCAATTAAACATATTAGGTGATGTGCATCTCTGTAATGAGAAGGGGTGTGGTCTAATGACATCAACACCCTATATCAGGTGTGCATAATTATTAGGCAACTTCCTTTCCTTTGGCAAAATGGGTCAAAAGAAGGACTTGACAGGCTCAGAAAAGTCAAAAATAGTGAGATATCTTGCAGAGGGATGCAGCACTCTTAAAATTGCAAAGCTTCTGAAGCGTGATCATCGAACAATCAAGCGTTTCATTCAAAATAGTCAACAGGGTCGCAAGAAGCGTGTGGAGAAACCAAGGCGCAAAATAACTGCCCATGAACTGAGAAAAGTCAAGCGTGCAGCTGCCAAGATGCCACTTGCCACCAGTTTGGCCATATTTCAGAGCTGCAACATCACTGGAGTGCCCAAAAGCACAAGGTGTGCAATACTCAGAGACATGGCCAAGGTAAGAAAGGCTGAAAGACGACCACCACTGAACAAGACACACAAGCTGAAACGTCAAGACTGGGCCAAGAAATATCTCAAGACTGATTTTTCTAAGGTTTTATGGACTGATGAAATGAGAGTGAGTCTTGATGGGCCAGATGGATGGGCCCGTGGCTGGATTGGTAAAGGGCAGAGAGCTCCAGTCCGACTCAGACGCCAGCAAGGTGGAGGTGGAGTACTGGTTTGGGCTGGTATCATCAAAGATGAGCTTGTGGGGCCTTTTCGGGTTGAGGATGGAGTCAAGCTCAACTCCCAGTCCTACTGCCAGTTTCTGGAAGACACCTTCTTCAAGCAGTGGTACAGGAAGAAGTCTGCATCCTTCAAGAAAAACATGATTTTCATGCAGGACAATGCTCCATCACACGCGTCCAAGTACTCCACAGCGTGGCTGGCAAGAAAGGGTATAAAAGAAGAAAATCTAATGACATGGCCTCCTTGTTCACCTGATCTGAACCCCATTGAGAACCTGTGGTCCATCATCAAATGTGAGATTTACAAGGAGGGAAAACAGTACACCTCTCTGAACAGTGTCTGGGAGGCTGTGGTTGCTTCTGCACGCAATGTTGATGGTGAACAGATCAAAACACTGACAGAATCCATGGATGGAAGGCTTTTGAGTGTCCTTGCAAAGAAAGGTGGCTATATTGGTCACTGATTTGTTTTTGTTTTGTTTTTGAATGTCAGAAATGTATATTTGTGAATGTTGAGATGTTATATTGGTTTCACTGGTAAAAATAAATAATTGAAATGGGTATATATTTGTTTTTTGTTAAGTTGCCTAATAATTATGCACAGTAATAGTCACCTGCACACACAGATATCCCCCTAAAATAGCTAAAACTAAAAACAAACTAAAAACTACTTCCAAAAATATTCAGCTTTGATATTAATGAGTTTTTTGGGTTCATTGAGAACATGGTTGTTGTTCAATAATAAAATTAATCCTCAAAAATACAACTTGCCTAATAATTCTGCACTCCCTGTATACCTGGCAAATGTACATATGGGGTATTGCTGTACTCAGACAACATAGCTGAGAAACATATGAAGTACTATACAGTTTTAGCACGCCTAAGGTTTGCAAAATATACTGTGCAAACTCACTGTGTGTGTCAAAAAGGCAGAAAAAATGCTTATTACCAGTACACTTGGTACAAACTGGCGGAAAAATTATCCCATGCGAAAGTTCAAAAATATGCCTTTTGAAATACCCTGGGATGTCTTCTTTAAGAAATGGTATGCCTTTACGGTGTAGCTGGAATATGTAGCCTGCTCAAGTGCTCCAAAGTGGGACACAAACGCATCCAAGCCCTCCATGAAAATTCACACTTAAAAACCTGAACTTGTCACGTCTCTTTTACAGCACTGTAACTTCACAAAATAGTGTCTAGGTCATACATTGGGCATATTGTTTTACTCAGAAGATGTAACTTAGCATAATTTTATTTTATATGACAGTGGTACAAGTTTAAGAAATACTCATCAAAAATGCAACATATATGTAAAAATGACAAGTTAAGGCACAATATACACCATATAAGATCCCCTGGGGTGTCTGCTTTATCAAATGAAAGCCCTTTGAGGGTTTATTTTAACAGTCACACTGCTATAATACCCTAAAATGAGACATAGGCCTTTCAAATCCATCTACAAAAATTCTAGCTATAGAAACTGAAATAGCCTTGTGTCTTATATGGCATTGAAGCTTTACAGAAAAGTGCCAAAGGGGGTATCGTTATACTCAGCAGATGTAGCTGAACACAATATGGGGTTCTGTGCAGGAATAGCACACACATATGCCAAAATAAAGGAAAAAAACACAATTTTACTCCAATTTTTAGCAGAGATTGGCGATGAAATGGCTACGTAAAAAGTGTCAAAATAACCTTAGGTAAATAGCCCGTGATGTCTACTTTATATAAATATATACTTTTGTGTGGCATTTTTTTTTTCTGTGATGGCTATTTTTTGTTGCAAATTGAAATTTTATTTTAGTCCTTGTATTTTGTGACCTGTAATTTTCAAAATAAGCTGAAATCATATGCATATGATTTACTCTATAAATCAAGACACATAAATGAATTTATTTTTAATTACTTTTTCTAAGCTGGACATATTATGCACACGCTATTATTGCCAAAACTGTGAAAATGTTTTGTGGATTTTTTGGGGGGGGGCATTATTTTTTTTTTATAATTAATGAGAATGTATCTATGTATATGTGACAGAAAATTAAAGCCCTGTTTGCCCTCTAAAAAACGGTATATAATGTGTGTTGGTGCAATAAATGACAGCAATGCAAATTGCGTTGGAACACAAACAGCAAAAAATGCAAAAATAGCTTGTGTCCTTAAGGGTAAGACAAGCTTCTGAAGCTGTGTCCTTAATGGGTCAATCACATACAGGAGGCTCTTGCAGAGTCTAGCAAGCTATTAACATAGCAGGGGGTAAGAAAATCTAAATTAAACAGAACTTGCAATAAAGAAAGGATACACTTTAGATGAGTCTTTACAGGAATTGTTTCGGAAGGCTATGCATGTCACATGCAAGGAGGTGTGACTAGGGTTCATAAACAAAGTGATTTAACTTCTAAATGGCAGAGAATTGAGCAGTGAGGCTGCAGGGGCATGTTCTATACACCAAGACAGCATCATTAAGCTAAAGTTGTTTGGGTGACGATAGTGTCCCTTTAATTTAGGGGGTAAAAGGATCAAATAAAAAATAAATAAATAAAATAAGATGACCACAATAAATATATAATTACAGATCCAGTGCCTCTGATCACAGTACTAACACTGTGATCAACAATGAAGGGGTTAAATTGTGTCATTTATTTATTACACACAGTAACCATTTGGAACACTGCCCACAACCGATCCTTCTACCTCTCTCACCTCATATCAAAGTGAGAAAAGAAAGAGGCAGAATTCTATGTCACAGACAATTTATGACTTCATAAAACATTCATCATTGACTTAATCACAGTGACATCCAGTTGGGTTCCAGGCAGTCCCCCAATTGGATCTGGCGAGATCAGAGC
Organism: Pelobates fuscus; assembly: GCF_036172605.1. Lineage (NCBI taxonomy): Eukaryota > Metazoa > Chordata > Amphibia > Anura > Pelobatidae > Pelobates > Pelobates fuscus. The sequence goes on from NC_086320.1 coordinate 100,068,209, forward strand.
TGGGGAAACAAGGGAGTTAGGACATGTCATGACACACTAACGTTCTGAAAGTCCATGCTTTTCATGATATAACGATACATCCTAACAGCGGCAACTAGATAAGGGATTAGCCTTTTTACATTAAATAAAGAACATATGAATATATTGTGAACTCAAAAAACAACTGTAAATAAGAAAAACTAAACAAGTATTGGCCACACTATCCATCACCAGAACCCAGCAATCCTGTCTAATGTATCGGACCCAGAGCATTTGCTTAATATTACTACTCCAGACCACACACATTAATTTTCAACTTGTGCACAACATATGGAAAAAAAGCCAGTTACATTAAACATTACCATCCTTTATTTTTCAAGATTCATTCATATATTATTGTACTGGGACACAGCGCCGTACAAAAAGTCAGACAGTTAACAGTTCACACCTCTATGGTACTTAGTTACAGGTATCTAACAAGGTACATATATTCTTGTAGACTTGGTGTTCTTCCTCTTCAGACAAGATCAAATATAAAGTAGGCAAAATGCTATTCATTGCTATTACTAAGCATGCATGTGTTCAGTGACACATGACATCAGTAACGTGTGATGAATGCAACAAAAAAGAAAATCTGTGTGCTCGCTCAATGTAGTCACTTATGGCTGCTCATTCACTTAAAAATATTGTACCACTTGCAGAAGTGAACTAGATGTGCAAACAGAGGCACTGTATAAGTTTGTGATTTAACTCTATAAGGAAAAGTGTTGTGCACTAATTTAAGTGAATTGAGGCTATTATTTCCTACTTGCGTCTGAACTATGAGAAACCAATTAGGTGAATCTATGGAGCAAGATGGCATTTACATCAATAAAAATAAATAAATAAAAAGGGGAGAAGTGAGGGGTTACGGGTTGAGAGATCTGAGTGTGCCCAATAGTTGTCATGTGGTGCCTTATCAGGGTCATTAAGGGGAACTTATGGACATCTCGTTTGAGAAGGATGTGAAGCAAAGTGTGATTGTGTATACCCGGGCTAATAGCCTAACAATATCAATTTCTATAGCTTATACAGTTTCAGTTGTACTCATTATGAGCTCGGCTGTCGAGACTTCAAGGCAGTGTCCTCAGATGAAGAGGGCGGCTACGGCCTCTACATACCTCCCACACCTGCCAGGCCCTGCTCCAAAATGTTGCCTTAGTGGAGAGAGCTGTTCTGCAATAGAATCCGGTTGTGTCAATGAGCTGTACGCACTGTGGTATGGTTGGCGCCTCCAGCTTTTTCCACGATCTGCTTATCAGAGCCTGGGCCGCAATGTTAATCTGGTAAATTAGATACCTTGTTGCTTTGGGTAATTTATGTGGGTAGTTATGGAGTAAGAGACAGTCTGTCGTTTTAGGTAGGTTAGTGCCTGTGCTCTCGGATCAGCGTAATTATCGCCACCTAGTATGGTGGGAGTATCGAGCACGTCAACCAGATGTGGATCATAGAGCCTGTTCCAGATGTGCATCGCCAACATCTATCTGAGGCTTCAGGATATATTCACTTAAGGCGTGTAGGCACTAGGTACCACCTGTATAAGATTTTTCTTGATGATTCGGTGTGGTTTGCGCTAGGTGTGAGTTGTTTGGGAATGAGAAATATCTCCCACCACATTTTGTCCGGTATGGGTAGCCCAAAGTCTGGCTAGGATTTTGTCTATCCTTGAGTGTGTCCTATTTGCTTCAGAGTAGTGTGTATCAGAGCGGTCAGATGGGTGTAAAGCCCTCCACATATCATACAAATTGAACTCAAGTAGCAACTTGGCCAAAGCCTGGCAGTGTGGATTAAGATGGTGGCGGTGGGATGCAGAGGGTAGTAAGGACGTGTCTAATGTGTGGTCCAATGTGTGGTTTAGGTCTCTACATAGCATTGAGAATTCTGTTCTAATAGGGTCCACTTTGGACGAAACTTTGTGTAAGAAGTTTCTTTGTTGGGAGTTGGGACTATAGATGTTCATGATAGTGTAGGGGATATCGTTGATTGTGCACAGTATAATGATGTATCTACCCTGACTATCAGTTACTAGTTTGAGTAGTTCAAAGGACAATTTGTGGATGAGTATTGATACTCCCCTGGCTTTAGATGTATGCGCCGCGTGGAATTGTGTGGGATACTACTTAAGGCCAAATGTGGGGATGCAGAGTTTGGCAAAGTGTGTTTCTTGTAAGCAGACTATGTCTGCAGAGACTCGTTTAAGGTTTTCAAGTAATTTGTGACGCTTGTGTGGGGTTTTGAGGCCCGAGTGTTATGGGAGTATATTATCATACTGGGGTGTCCCAGTGTAGAAGATAGGTAGGTCATAGCCATATTTGTGGAGTGTGGCGATCAGTCTGCCAGCTTGAAAACAACTCCAGAGTTGCATAGGGCTTGGTGCGAGAATGTTGGTGACAGGAAGGTCGTCCTGAGCTCTCTGTGGGTGGGGGGTGTAGCCAAAGAGGCAGGGTTCCGAGGGGTATGGTAAATCAGGGAAGGGCGAGGAGCAGTATGTACAGTATTCCCCGCTAAGGGGAGACGGTACGTGAGGGGTGCACCATTGGGGTGTCCGTAGTTAGTATACGGTGTGCGTGGCTACCTGGGCAGTGAGGTAGAATGTACACATAATGGTGAGAAACAAACCTCGATATTTTGAGTCTGGAAACAAATTGAATAAGGAAAACAATATAACAGTTGCATTTGCAGAGTTTCGATCAATTATGACCTATTAAACAGTATAGGAACCATTACCGAGTTTAGACTTAGTGTGTACTGGGCAATCGTCCTCACATGGAGTATGTAACGGAGCTATGCATATCTGTGGGGTTTGGAGGGCACCGCCGCAGAAGGCTGTGTACCTGTGCTCCCCGCTCCATGAGAGGTGGCATCAATCAGGAGGTAGCGGGGGGCCACGGTTACACCCGACCCTCTCATGGGGTTGGTCTGCATGGTCCGCTGGTCCCTCCGATTGCCCGCCCTTCACAGTCCCCCCATTTCCCCAATTTGCGCTGATGTGACCCTTTACGGGTTATAACCATGTGGGACCGGGCCATACACCTCGCCAGTCGGGTAGTGCCTGAAGACCCGGTGGTCTACATTTGCTGTGTGCCATCAATGATGAGCCAAGCAAGTTAACGGCTCACAGTATAAGGTGTGAACCCCGTGTGTCTATGTGTGGGTGGGTTCGCCAGGGATGCTAAGGTTATGATTCAGCAAGCGGGATTGTCCACATCGGGTATGGAGAGTTCCTTGCGCTGTTACGTCGTATAAGCTGTTACGCATTCCTGGGTCAACTTGGTAGGTGAGGCAGGTAAGGTCTTTGCGGGCGATACTTGCAGGTCCCACGCATGTATGACTTTCATGCCGTCCTCCGGCATGTGCAGGAGAGTAAGTGTTCCATTTCGAATGACGAGCAGCTTAATAGGGTGCTCCCAGCGGTAGCGGATGTTTTGAGTTTGGAGGGTCACTGTCACCTGCTGGAAGGCTTTCCGTTTTCTCAGGGTAGCTGTGGACAGGTCAGCGAAAACCTTGATACCGGCGTAGTCGGATGACAGGTTTGCTGTGCGGCTGCTTTTCAGTATAATGTCCTTTACGTGGTAGAAATGGGTGCGCAGCATGATGGCTCTCGGTACAGATTCCGCCTAGTGCTTGGGTCGCGGGACTCTATGAGCAGCATGGTCTAGGAGCAGCATGTCAGCCGGGACGTCTAGTGCAATCGCATTCAGGAGGCTGTGGACATAGCGATGTAAGTCGTCCTGGGAGAACGTTTCAGGGACACCTTAAGCGGAGGTTGTTTCGCCTGGATCTGTCCTCTGCGTCCATCATTTTCATCTCCAAAACTTCTATGTGCTGTTTTAGTTGTTGCACTTGGTCTGCAAGCTCATTGTGGGCCGTAGCATTAGCATATTCAGCCATTTTTGTTTCCGTGTGGGCCGTTCTTGTGGCCCAGATCTAGGAGATCTTTGTGGAGCGTGTCCACACTGGCAGTCGAGAAGTGGATCAACTTGGTGGATAAGGCATCCATGGCTTCATGTAAGTGTTGCCTGGTGAGGGCTGCTCCTTGATTGAAGTCCCCTGGCACAAAGGGCAGGCTGCTGTCGTCTGATGAGCCTCCGCCATCTTGACTTGTGGCCCGTGCGGCTTGTGCGGCTTGCGCGGCCGGGCTTCTGGGCGAAGAATTTCAGTTTTGCATCCTTGCGACATGACCGGTTTTGTGATGGTCTTGTGAGGTTTAGCTGCTCAATGGTGCTGTATTGTGGAGCCCATGTGCCGGAGCAAAGATTTAAGCCGCCGTCTTGCGGTCAGCCACCCCCCCCCCCCCAGCAGTGCAGCGTTTTGCCATGCATGCGCAATAGCCTCTCAATGCTTTTCTGATGATCTCAGCCAAGGCGGCGGATGGGGGCCAGCAGGGTTGTATCTGCAGCAGCGCTGGAATAAACGTTTATTATCTTTTTAAAGTGTGCCAAAGGGAGCTGGGGGTCTAAACTACAATATTATCTCTATAGTGACAAGAATACACATTTGTATTCCTGTCACTATAGTGTTCCTTTAAGGAACAATATGTAACAAGACCATAACCGATTGCGTTGTGATAGGTTGAGGCAGACAGCAGAGTATGACAGACTAAGGTTAAACTAGGTTAGATATACACCTGTCATGTAATTAATGCTAGGCGTGGTTCCTTAGCTATAGGAACGTCGGACCATAGAAAGGGAAAAAAAGAAAAACATGTTTTTTCAAAGTACTTGTTCAACAGGGGATGGCTGACAAGTTGTGTCCTTAACTAACTCTGGCTGGGTCGTAGCAGGAAACTGAACATATATATAAAAGGGCCAGGCACCAGTGCTCTGCCCAAGGTGAAATACACTTTACAAATAGAAGAGATAAAAAATGATTGACAGGTAAAGTCACCACTCAGAAAAAGAAACACCATATGTAGACAGATAAAACAGTAAAGTTCTAAAGCACGATACAGGGCAAAGATTGCCAGATTATCATGTTTTTGCAGGATACTTATAATTTCAGCATTATGTTGTGCAGGTTTAAACATGCAGCCCAGCAGAATGTGAAATTCACAAGCTCCTAATGTGAAATCAATGAATTAATCATTACAACTCCTTTGAGCTTAATGGTTTTTACATTGTGATTTCAAATGTTGCACAAAGAATCAAGAAATCAGAAGCATCAAGCAAAAATATGGAGATCTGGAACAAATCTGTCTTGCAGCGCACTATAACAAATAGAAATATATTATGTTACAGGTCGGCTACATATAAGCTACTGAGAATGGAGATGGCTGTCGTAGGAAGAAATGGTTAAATATATTTTGAATCAGTAGAGAAAATTATAACGAAATAGGCTGAAGGTCTAAAGCAGGAGATCAAGTTAACCATTAACTGACTAATTTGAAAATGTGAAAAATGTAGAGAGTATTTCAGAAACCTCCCAACTGTCCCAATTTTTATGGGACTGTCACGATTTCCAGGTCCTGTCTTGCGGTCCCGAATTTGTTTCCTGGTGTTTACCGCTTTATTACATCATTACATGCGCTTACTATATATTCAGGACACTAGCACCTTGCAAATAGCTCCCTGCCTCTTCTGCCCTCAGTGGGCTGGTCTACCATGATTGACAGGCAGCCTTGGCCAGGATAACCTGCTAGAACGGATCCAGGGATTCAGTGTGTCACTGTTTCACCCCCTTTACCGCCCTCCTTCTGGCGTCTTGCTTCTCGGGAAAAGTAAAATTTTAAAATACGGTGTTCAGATGCTCACTTCACATATCAAACAGTGTACATAAGAGAAAAAAGGAAGTGCATTTTAAAACAGATGAAAGGGATATAAAACTTTGAGCATAATTAATTTAAAATGGCACTTACACAGTTTGCCAAGACCCAAAAGCTTGCATCCCAATTTGAGGTGTGGGGCCTGAGGATACAGCACAGTTTAGGTGTCTCTGTGTTGCCATTTTCCTTTTCAGGAACACTATAGTCCTGGAGCGGCTGGTTATGGTCCCAGCCCCCTCAGATTGCAGTGAAAAGGTATTCTGTGCAGCACTGAGATAGGAAGCATCTATAGTTGTTGTCTGAGTGACTGCCGCTAGAGGTGTTATTAGGCAGCATTTACATTGAAAAGCCTGCAGGAACAGGCTACAGACATCAGAACAACTACATTAAGCTCTGCCTTTTGTCACGTTTTATCACCTTCAAGCTTTACCTTAAACCCATATTGTCTTATACTATGCTTTAACTAACATTCCAATGCATTGCAATACATTTCAAACCCTGTCAATGTGCGAAACGGTAAGATTATTTTGCTATGAAATACTCTGTTGAGAGGACTGGTTTAGTTAAGTCAATCAGTCTTTTATTATTTTACATCTGGAATGGTGGTAAAACTGGCATGCATCTTGAAAAATACAAGCAGTTTAAAAACCAGGATGGTGACATAATATGAGTTTCAGGATGATGTGGTTAGGCTAGTCACTTTAGCTCCCTGCTCATAAAGATACAAAAACATTTTTGGTCCTGGAATTTTCTTAGAAGTGGTGTAAAACTGCTTACAGGCAGTACCAGTGTTACATCTTAGGTGGCTATAGGCACATAAATTTTAGCACCCTCAAAAAGTAAGATTAGGGTGAATACTAACTGTGTTTTTCACTAAGCTCTGAAACTCGGCAAAAAAAAGAGCCATTGTGGCTATGGCTAAGTTGGTTTTGACTGTATGTATTGGGGCTGTACTACGGTCGTTGCTGCCGCCCAAGAGTTGTGGGAGTTTGTGCGCAGGGCCTTTTTAACACCGTTACCCTTAACACCGTTACGGCGTTCTATGCCGTCCCCATTATAATGGGCTTTAACCCCTTAAGGACACATGACGTGTGTGACACGTCATGATTCCATTTTATTCCAGAAGTTTGGTCCTTAAGGGGTTAAAGACGTTGCGGCGGCATAGAACACCGTAACGGCTTGCCGCCCTGGAACCTCAGGAATACTTACCTTCCCGGCGATTAGCTTCGGGAGGACTGCCTGAGGACTGCCAGCTCAGGCAGCCCTCCCCGGCAAATCAGGCCACCGGGGGCCATGTGATCGCTCTCAAAGAGCGATCACATGGCCCCCTATAGCTGGCTGTGGATCTGCCAGCAGGGAGACTGTCTAGGCTGTCAGACAGTCCCCCTGCTGGTGAGAATAAAAAAAATAAAAATTAAACATATGTAACGTCATACGTAGTGTATTTTAATGTTAATATAAGCACATATATTAGTATTAAAATACACTTAGAATGAAGTTACATATATATATGATCCCGGTCCATTCCTGGGCGACGGCCCAGCTAAGCAGAAGACAAGAGATGCACAGACAACCTGCAGTACCAGAGTGGAGAACAATGGCGAAAGCCACGTGCACTCCGAGCCACAGAGAGGGAGAACCCGATATAGTGGCACGGCTGGACAGCACATTTGCAACCTTCTGGCTTAAACTGGCACACAGACTGAAACAAGCGGAGACCCAAACAGCAGAGGAGACCTCACCTGAAAGGCCATCTCCTGGCTCCCGACCCCGGCGGGTAGCCCCCAGACCGCAGAGCACTGGCAAACTACGGCAGAGGAAGCGACATATCCAGCCTGCTCGCAAGCCCACTCGACCACGTGGGGCTCAGACTGGGATTCCCCACAAGAGACTACAGCAACAGCGAAGAGATCACCCAAGAACGCACGCTACCAAAGGGAACCCTGATAGCAAAAAGCACAACTGGCCGACCCTCGGTAAGCTGGGGCAACCAGCAGCACTCATCCTGGTTACAAGACTCTGATTACCCTCTGGCGGGCGTAGGTTAGGTTAACCTAACCTCAATGGCCATCCACCATATCCACTGAAAAAGGAGATATGGCGCACAAGTTGCACACATAACGGACACTATCCTGCCTCTTATTTTCCTTTCTTATCTCCTCATGTGATGCAAGTTTGTTTTATTTAGTAGATATAAGTATGTGCCTCTTACGATACCTAACGTGCTCCCCACTCCCCCGCTCAGATAGCCAAGAAAGTTGTCTACTCCTTATTTTAGCCAACTCAAGAAGAGCATAATTACCAGCACACAGAATCTTAGTAATAGCAGCCATCCACTACTAGAATAGCGATGTTATACGCACGCTTACTTATTGTAGTCACTTATGTATACCTGATATCAGCTCACACAGTCAGCGAACTCATTAACGACGCAACGACCATTTACTCATATATGTATAGTTTAACTAATCTATGTCAATGCTATTCAGGCACTCCAAGCGTGTCACCTTATAAACTACTCCCCTGCCTAGATGGTAAAGCGATGTTACTTTATGTTATGTTATGAAAATACCTAAGCAATGTAAATCTATACGGCCTATAGCCTTACCAAAAAAAAAAAAAAAAAATGTGCTTGATCTACCATGTACCTCTATGTGTTAACTGTTTTTCATGCGCTAGAGGATTGCCTTTGGGGTACCTCACACGCGAATGTTATAAACTTACGCACTACAAAAATAATTTTTTTTTTTTTTAAAGTGAACAGTATTATGACATTTACAGCTAAAATGTCAGGCAGAACTATAATTTTAAAAAAAATCTTAATTTCTCACAGTTTTTTTTTATTTTATTCATAAGTTATGAATCATATATGAATAGTTCATGAGAAATTAAAGCCCTGTTTCTCCTGAACAAAATTATATATGATAAGTGTGGGTGTATTTAAAGGAACACTATAGTCACCTAAATTACTTTAGCTAAATGAAGCAGTTTTAGTTTATAGATCATTCCCCTGCAATTTCACTGCTCAACTCACTGTCTTTTAGGAGTTAAATCACTTTGTGTCTGATTATGCAGCCATTGCCACACCTCCCGTAGCTATGATTGACAGAGCCTGCATGAAAAAAAAACTGGTTTCACTTTCAAACAGATGTAATTTACCTTAAATAATTGTATCTCAATCTCTAAATTGAACTTTAATCACATACAGGACGCTCTTGCAGGGTCTAGCAAGCTATTAACATAGCAGGGGATAAGAAAATATTAATTAAACAGAACTTGCAATAAAGAAAGCCTAAATAGGGCTCTCTTTACAGGAAGTGTTTATGGAAGGCTGTGCAAGTCACATGCAGGGAGGTGTGACTAGGGTTCATAAACAAAGGGATTTAACTCCTAAATGGCAGAGGATTGAGCAGTGAGGATGCAGGGGCATGTTCTACACACCAAAACTGCTTCATTAAGCTTAAGTTGTTCAGGTGATTATAGTGTCCCTTTAATATGAAAGAGGTGAATTACGGTTGAACAGACAGAGCGCAAATTCCAGTTTTTGTTTACATTTTGTTTTGATCAGAACGTGTACTTTTAACTCCATCCTCAGGGGGTTAATAACAGTTTATGCAACTAAAATGTTTATGCAACGAGAACAATAACAATGTATATTATTTACACAGACTGATTGCTAAAAACATTTAACCCTTTAAGTCCGGAGGGCGTACATTTACGTCCTTTTAAAAGCGTCTCTAAACGCCACAGGACGTAAATGTACGCCCTCCGGTTTTTATTCACTTACCCGGTCGCCGGCAATCGCGGTTGGGGGGACTCCCAGGGAGCCCCCCCACCCCCTGTGGCAGATCTTCCTCCTCCGGTCCCCCCGGTCATGTGAGAGTGAGGTCCTTGCGAGGACCTCACAATCACATGGCCGGGATAGCTGGCTGCAGCAATAGCTGCCTGTAATGACAGTTAGTCCCCCTGCTGGCTGGAAATAAAGTTAAAAACAGTTAAATAAGTGTAAAAAAAAAAATATACATATACTTAGATCATATATATATATATATATATATATATTCCAATATGATAATAAGGTGCACTCACAGGACTTTTTTTCAGTAACTTACTTTATTTTTTAAGAAGTGAATTCCATGTGAAAATATCAAATCGACGTTTCGACCCCTGTAGGGTCTTTTTCAAGATCTTGAAAAAGACCCTACAGGGGTCGAAACGTCGATTTGATATTTTCACATGGAATTCACTTCTTAAAAAATAAAGTAAGTTACTGAAAAAAAGTCCTGTGAGTGCTCCTTATTATCATATTGGAATATTTACACTGACGCTGAGGTCGGCACCCAGGCAAGAACATTGAAAAATTTTTTTTGAAAAGGGTGAGTGCCAAGTTTATTTCTTTATATATATATATATATATATATATATATATATATATATATATATACACATATACACACACACATACACTGTCTAGGTGTGTTTTAATATTAATATATATATATATATAATTATATATATATTAATATCAAATTACATGTAGACTGATACTGATTAAATATATATATATAATTATTGTTATATATATATTTATAAATATTATAAAAATAAATAAATATGTAAATACGTAAAAAAAAATAATTAAAAATAAAATATTAAAAAATATATTGATGTGTTTTATTTCGTTCTAACTGTATTGTGATATTAATATATATATATTTATATCAAAATACACGTAGAACGAAATAATATATCTATATACATAAATATATACGTATATATCACTATATATATACCTATATATATATATATATAAATAAAAATATTTAAATAAAATTATATATATATATACGTATATATACACATATGTATATATATACATATATTAATTCTACACATATATTTATGTAATAATTTTACATAATTAGGTATCCTAATTAATTACAATTAGCGGGACCTGCCTAACAACCCATGCCGAAAGTATAGGGAATTTCATTTGCTAGCACTATATTTAACTCTATAACTTTCCAAGACACCATAAAACCTGTACATGGGGGATACTGTTTTACTCGGGAGACTTCGCTGAACACAAATATTAGTGTTTCAAAACAGTAAAATGTATTACAACAATGATATCGCCAGTAAAAGTGACGTTTTTTGCATTTTCACGCACAAACAGCACTTACACGGACGATATTATTGCTGCAATACTTTTTACTGTTTTGAAACACAAATATTTGTGTTCAGCGAAGTCTCCCGAGTACAACAGTACCCCTCATGTACAGGTTTTATGGTGCTTTCAAAAATTGCAGCGTCAAATATAAAGCCTGTGTTTCATTTTTTTCACTTTAAAATTCGCCAGATTGCTTACGTTGCCTTTATGACCCTATGGTAGCCCAAGAATGAAAATTACCCCTATGATGGCATACTATTTGCAATAGTAGACAACTCAAGGTATTGCAAATGGGGTATGTCCAGTCTTTTTTAGTAGCCACTTAGTCACAAACACTGGCCAAAATTGGCGTTTTTTGCATTTTTCACACACAAACAAACGCTAACTTTGGCCAGTGTTTGTGACCAAATGGCTACTAAAAAAGACTGGACATACCCCATTTGCAATACCTTGGGTCGTCTACTATTGCAAATGGTATGCCATTATGGGTGTAAATTTATTTCCTGGGCTACTACACAGTCTCAAAGGCAACGTAACCAATCTGGCGAATTTCAATTTCAAATGTAACACGCTATATTTGACCCTGCAACTTCCCAAAACACCATAAAACCTGTACATAGGGGGTACTGTTTTACACGTGAGACTTTGCTGAATACAAATATGTGTATTTTATTGCAGTAAAAGCAAACAGTATTATGACATTGACAGTTAAAATGTCATGTAGAAGAAAAAAAAATAAAAAAAATATTATTTTCTCCCATTTTTTTCATATTAAATTATGTTTCATAGCTAAATATTTGATATTAAATGAAAGCCCTGTTTCCCCTGAATAAAATGATATATAATTAGGGAGGGTGCATTTAATATGAAAGAGGTGAATTACGGTTGGACAGACATATAGCGCAAATGCCAGGTTTTGTTTACATTTTGTTTCGTTCACAACTTGTACATTTGGCTGCGGTCTTAAGGGGTTAATATACTTTACTGTGATACATTGCCGTTAGTATTATTGCTGTGGAGCTCTGTTATACACGGAGACATACTATTCATATGGAATGCCTAGAAAAGAGAGATATTTGAATGAAAAAAAAAAAAATAAAAAGAGGTATTTGGGCCCAAAATAGGATCGGTCTCTCCTAAATAGGGACATCTGGGAGTTATGCTATATATCATATATATCATTTTTTCCCTTTACATAAGATGGTTCTATATCTTATTGTAAACAATACACGTTTGAATCTGACAGAAAATATATGAAAACATGAAACATTTGGTTTTCAATTACTTCATGATTTGTGTAAGCTAGTGTTGATGAACAAATGTCAGAAAGTTTTGCTTTTTATAGACATGACCGACAGTGCACTGTCTGGCAGCACACTCTGTTCTTTTTCTGGATGCTTCAAAAATAAATATGTATTCGATGAATATTATGGTCATTAAAAGAAAATTAGAGTCACAACAGCAGCAGTACCTGACTTATGGCAGATTTAAAAAAAAAAAAAAAATCAGTAATTGCAGCCAACATTTTATGTCACGAGAAGCAGCGTGTGTACACGGCGGTTTATATGAAGAGCTTTAATGTGTGTTAGTTGGAGCTGATGCAAGGCTTTGATTAATGGCTACAATTACATAAGATTGCTTACCAAAAAGTGTCTGCCTTTACATCTACAAGAAAAAACTGAATTATGCACCAATTTGATCAAAACTAAGAATGAATAAAAAGACACTTTAAATAGTAAAGGAAATATAATATTTGTTTTAAAATTACCAATATATTCCAGTGACATATAATAGGGTACATTGAATAAGCAATGAAAATATAAACATGCACTGATTCAAAAAGGGTTCTGAGAGCTTAAAGAAACACTCTTGGCACCATAACAACTTCATAAAATGTTTGCCTGAGAGCAGGCAGCTGACACTCTCAGCCAATCAGTGAACCCCACTCATAAAACTGTCATGAAAAGAAGCATACATTTTCCAACCAAGTTTTATGAATGGGGATTCACTGATTGGCTGAGAGCTTCAGCTATCCGACGTGCCATTTCCCAAATCTGCAAGAGCCTTCCGGATTAGAGATTTTTAGAAACGGAAGGGCAGAGAGGGTGGGAGAGTCGGTGCTGAAATAAAGACTTTGGGGGAGCAAGCACCAGGGATGTCCTGGCATCATAGCAACTTAATTTCTATTATCATACCTAACCTGCGCATTTTGCATTAAAAACTGCATCTCCCTTTTGGAAAGCTATAAAATATGTAAACTACTAAGCTACACGGTTTATTCTGAAGTAAGCACACAAATTAAATACAAAGTATACATACACACAAGCATTCCGCATGTTCTTTTAATCTAAGATCTAAAAGACCTGCTCATATATGCAAGCAGCTAAGGCATCATGCAGATGTTCTCTCAACAGAAACCAAATGAAGTATATTTAGTGGCAAACAACTCTCAAATAAGTAAAAGGTGTGCATGTGGTATACAGGAGGATATCTGGTAGATAAAACAGTTTAGCCCTTATATAATCCTCATACATTTTTCTTTTACTCTATATTCATATATCTACTACTAAGAGGGAAAAAAAATATTCAACAAAGCCCTAGGCAGGTTACCAGTTGGAGACCTTCTTCACTGTTTGTATAAGGATGATGAATGTAGCCAAATTTGGCCAAGCATCTTCATTCTTCCGGTGCCCATTTTGAAAGGGGCATCTTTAGGAAGATTTGCAAACATTGTATCAAGCTCACAGTACATAAAAAAATAGAGAATTCTAACTTAAAGAAAAAGTTATATCCTTTATTTTGCCCACCTTTTCCAGATCTGATCCACCTTCTGTTTTACTATTACTTTAACTTATACCTTATGTATATTGTATACCTATGTATTGATGAGGTGCAAAACATAAAATTATATGCAGAAATTCAGAACTCTTTATTCTTTAACTGGGAACCTCTATCTCATCACCCTGTCAATCATTGCTATAAACCGTTTTTTTTTTTTTTTGCAACCAGTGGCCCTCCAGAGTAATCATACAGAAAAGAGGAAAAAAAATATTGCTTGTATTTTTTAATTTCACTTGCAACTTGACTGTGATGTAATTTGCTAAAATGTTTAATGTAAATGTAAAAGAAAACAAATCATCACATGGAAAGTATAATGCAGATGTTTATTACATTTAGAAACTCTATAACAGCTATGGAAATCCTACGGCACACGTCTTAACAGGCATGCAAAGGCCTTTCTGCTGGCATGCGAGCTGGAGGCGCGACAAGTTGCAGGTAATCTGGGAGACACTGCTACGGCAAGGAGACACAGGCGCCTTAACCAGCAAAAGGGGCACAAAGTCTAAGCATACCACTGCTCCTATCACAAATTGCAAATTATAATAATTTTTTTTGTTAATTATTCCCTTGTGATCTGGTGGTGGAGCATATGGTCTGCACTTGAGCCTGTGCAGACTATGTTAATTGTTCCCTTGAGGTTTCAGCTCTTAGTGAAGATGTCAGCACAATTGCCAAAATTCCTAGCTTGTGCTCTGATTTCAACTCACTAAGCTCCAAACCGGAAGTAAAAATTGCACTCAACCAGCAGACAACCAAGTAATTGCTCGAAAGACCATTGGACCACCAGGGATTTATGATTAACCCCCACTGATCACAAGTGATTTATTATTAACCTCCATTGGACTACCAGGGAAGATAGTCTCCTCCCTACCAGAAAAGGTAAGTCGAAGAGGGGGCATAATATTTTCTATTTTATTAATACAGTTAAATTAAAGTAAACACTGAGCACATATCATCTTGCCTTCTGTTTTCATGTTTATTTGCAGTGTTGGCACTTTGGGATATATAGGTTGGTTTCCAGTTCCAATGTGGGCACCCGGGTGAAAAAAAAGTTCTATACTAACAAAAGAATATGCAGAAGTAAATTATTTAAAGGGGCACTATAGTATCAGGAATACAAAATTTAATTCCTGACACTATAGTTCTAATATCACTGTTCAGTCCCTCAGCCTCCCTCTCAGGAAAGTAAAAGGGTTAAAACACACCTTTTTCCAGAGCGGCGTGGGGCTCCTCACATCTGGTCCCACCACTCGATTCACCTTCTTGGCTGACATCATGATCATCTCAGCCTAAGAGGCGGGCTGTAGGGCAGAGCCAAATACCACCCTGGTCAATTAGTATCACCTCATAAAGATGCATTGAATCAATGCATCTCTATTGGGAAAGTTAAGCATCTAAACACCGCGCAGCACTGACCCAGGAAGCACCTCTAGCGGCCGTCTGAGGAGTGGCCACTAGAGGTTTTTCTAGGTTGTAATGTAATTTTTCTCTGAAAAGGCCTGCAGGGACAGGCTATACTCACCAGAACCACAGTAAGCTTTAGTTGTTCTGGTGACTATAGTATCCCTTTTATTTATAATCTTGTATAGGTTACTTCCATATTGCAGAACAGTAGGTATGCCAGAGCAGTCATAACACTTGACATTAAGGTGACATTATAGACATCCAGACCACTTCATCTCATTGAAGTGGTCTGCATGCAGTATGCCTGTTCCCTTAACCCTGCAATGTAAAAAACTGCAATTTTAGAAAAAGTACAATGTTTACAATGCAGTGTTAAGAGGCGCTTCCTGCAGTTTCATGGAGTTAAAGTTTAAAGGACCACTATAGTGCCAGGAAAACAAACCCTCAGGGTCCCACTCCCGCCGGGCTAAAGGGGGAGGAAGGGGGTTAAACACTCACCTTTCTCCAGCGCCGGGCTCCCTCGGCGCTCGGGACTCTCCTCCTCCTTCAGTCGTCATCCGCTGAATACGCATGCGCAGCAAGAGCCGCGCGTTCAGCCAGTCCATAGTAAAGCATTCTCAATGCTTTCCTATGGACGCTGGCGTCTTCTCACTGTGAAAATCACAGTGAGAAGCGAGGAAGCATCTCTAGCAGCTGTCAATGAGACAGCCACAAGAGGCTGGATTAACCCATATGTAAAGATAGCAGTTTCTCTAAAACTGTTATGTTTATAGCCGGCAAGGTTAATCCTAGATGGACCTGGCACCCAGACCACTTCATTAAGCTGAAGTGGTCTGGGTGCCTATAGTGGTCCTTTAACTCCGTGAAATGATGCTGGATGTCCTCATGCAAAGCGGCTAGCATGCTGAAAAACCACATAGTCAATGCTTTCCTTTGGGGAAGGCCTAGTGCACACGTGTGGCGCTAACCACGCATATGCATGTGCATTAGGTCCCCCTCATTGGCTGACGTCAGCGGAGAAGGAACCTGGGTGCCTCGGTGTTGGTTCACCTTGCGGGACTCACGTAAATGTTAAACGTTTTAACCTTTTACATCGCCAGGGAGATCAGAGGGAGGTAGAGGGTTCCTATAATTTTAGTAATACAGCTTTGTATTCCTAATACTATAATGTTCCTTTAATGAACGCTATTGTCAGACTGCATTGCAATGAATAATGTGAACTCTGCCATTAATAGCGATTATGCAAGTAACTGACTGGGTCAGTGAGCCATAAACCTAATACGTAAAGCAGCCCTCACCAAGAATGCATCTAAACATTTTCCAAAATGTTTAGCACTGGAGAAAATAGAAATTGTCACAGTGATGTAAGCAAAGGTGGAGGAGAGTACAGTTAAAAGTTAAAGGAAAAACCGGAAGAAATACGTCAGCACATATCTCACAGAGTGCTGTATTATGATTAAATGCTTTACAGAATAAGCACAGTAAAATAAGATCATATACATTTCTGAACGTTATGACACTTAAATTCTGCATGAAGCACTGCATTGGGAAAAAAGCAAATGATACATGATGTATGATGAGTCAGAAGGTAACAAAATGAAATCAATGAGAGGGTAACAAAAAATTGAACCATTGGTGTTCAGCCAATCAATCTACAGATAGAATTCAAACTCATGGTAGTGACCTGTGTTACTGTCCTTTGAAACCTTCATTCTGATACTAAGTTGAATGATTTCATTGCAGCTACGTTTATATCTAGGGTATCAAAGTTAGGGCTTGCAATATTTTTATTTTTTTTTAAATTCGTTATTTTTGATGTGCATTGCATTACAGAGATGTATAATTGACATTTTTAGCAAAGTAAACATTATGATATTATACGTGTTACACATATACAGTGATCGTGATTATGCACATTTTTTGTTTATGTTTATCATGGGTGGGTCCCTAGTGGGCTATTAGCGAGTATGGTACATGGTATATTGGTGTTGTCTGTTCAAGCCCCGGGAGGGTAATGCATGAGGTGCATGTTCCTAATGCAATGTAGGGGTTTACAAGTCGGTCGTGTCCGCTCAATTGTGAGCATGATTGGGAACATGCACGGGTCTAGGATTGAATCATGTGGTTTCCTGCACTTGGGTGCCGATATTGTGGTAGGGGTGACTACCTTTGGCTACCTTCGTGCATGGCTTAGCCGTGCGGTGGAGGTATTGCCCCTAACCAAAGGGATAGCGGGGGGGGGGGGGGGGGGGTGTTTGCGGTGAAGTAGCGAGTTATGCGTGGCTTTATGGAACCGGACTAGGGCCTTATGTGATACTGCTTCGAGGGTGCCTGGTCATGATATAGTGAGCCTGGTCTCTCTATTCCCAGGAGACCCAGGTCAGTGTTTGTGTCCTCGTATGAGTGAGTCTACGTTAATAAACGAAAAAATAAGGCAACAACTGTAAACCATAATCAAAATGTTACAACTGAACAACTTTGCAGCCTAAGGCTGCTGGATCGGTGAGTCTCTCCAATAGGTTTGGGTTGGAGCTGGTGGCTTCCCTGCCAGTCAGGTGTCAGGTGGATGGTCGGCTGCAGTCCTTGGTACAAATGGTACCACACTGGATGGGTCCCATCCGTGGGCGCGGTTTAATCCTGCTGGTGCTGTCGTCTCATTCGGTATGTCCAGTGTTGCGAGGAATGCAGGAATATCAGTCCCAGTGCTCAGTTTTTGTACTGTCCCTTTGTGTGAGACGAGGAGGGTTCGTGGCATTCCCCACCTGTAGGATACTCCTGCTGCCCGCAGCCGGGTGGTGACCGGGTTCATGGATTTTCGCCATTGAAGTGTGGCTTTGGATAAGTCCTGGTAGAAGGATAGTTGCGCGTCTTCAAATGCAAGTGGGGTCTTATTCCTTACCGCTGCCATTATTTGCCCCTTATCTTGTGGCAGTGCACAGCGGAGTATGACGTCGCTGGGCATTGTAGAAGTGGTTGTGGTGGGCGTCGGTAGGCGGTATAGTCCAGCAATGGTGATTTTTTTCGCGGTGGTGGGTGGCAGCACCGAGGCCAGCAGCCTTCTCACATAATGTGGTAGTTCCTCCTGGGAGACGGTGGTCGGTATGCCCCTTATCTTTATGTGGTTGCGGCGGTATCTGTCTTCCTGCGCCGCTACTTGTAGTGAGAGCGCCTGTTGGGCTGCTTGTAGGTGGAGTATAGATGCTTGCATGGTAGAGGTGTCTTGGCGGAGCTCTTTAATACCCATTTCAGTTGTCTCTATTCTGCCTGTCAGTTGTTGTATAGACGTTTTTAGAATGGGCAGGTCAGTAGTGAGAAGGCTTTGAATATCCTGCAGCATTGTGTATAGGATTTGGAGGTCCTGTTTGGTTGCAGGCTCAGTAGTACCTGCTGAAGCTGTGGGCTGTTGCTGCATGTCCTCCGGTGGGCTCTGAGTCTGAGGTGTGAGAGGTGCAGCTGTGTGGGGAGCCCCTGGAGGAGTTTGATTTTCGGCGGCCGCCATCTTGGCTGGAGTGTGCCGCTGGAGCATAGCTCCGATATCCCTCTGCTCTGGGGCATTACCTGGTGTAGGCTTCTGGTTCCTGCGCCCCATGAGTGTATAGGCAGGTGCTGTATGTGGCGACCACCACTCCGCTGCGTCTCCAGCAAGGTCCCCGTTCCAGAGGTACTCGAGGCCGCGGTCTGTGGGCCTGCAGTAGGCCCCGGTCTTGCGTTTCGCCTTAAGGTGTTTCGGGGAGTATTGGAAGGGCATCAGGGGATTCTGTGGGGTGTCCCCCGGCAGTATCTGGTGTTTGCAGGGTCGGATGGTAGGTAATTGCCAAGATTAGACTTAGATTGATTTGGGAATTAACGGAGCTGGGAGAAATGGCGTCCGGTCCGGTTCAGTGCCAGGCTCCGCCCCCAGGGCTTGCAATATTTTTATACCACTAGACTGCCTTGTTTCTATTAACACACTTGAGGTCAGACACTTTCATAGTGTTTTTCTATTCACTGAAATGCATGTGGAGAAGTGACAGAAATGGCAAATTTTAGGACAAAATAAACACACTAGAGAAACAGCTACGTTTTAATTTCCAATTTGACTAATTTGACCTAAAATGTGCAGTTCTCCAGACAATTTTATTTTTTTCAAAACCTGAAATTGTTAGGAATTAATGGAAAACACTCTTAATGCCATAAATCTGCTAGTTGTTTTATTTTATTTTTATAATTCTTTATTTTTGTTGTGCATGGGTGTATATACAGTTAAATTGGCAGTGCCACAACAGCATATACAGGTATGACATCACCCAATGTTAAACAGGTACATGGCTTTTGAAACATCAGCATTTTATATAATGAAGTAAACAAGTTAGTCATATATGTAGGTAGATTGGATTAGGTGGGATATGAAGACTCAAGGAAAATGATCAACAAAACATGTAACATGAGTGTAACACTGGAATCTACAGAGCTCGCTAAACATGCAAGGGCTATAGGGAAAATGATTACTCCTGAATGCATAGGGACTCATATCTTTAGCAGGAGAACTGCATATAGATAGGAGTCCATAGTTAGCTGAATCCCACAGTCGGAAAGCAGTGGATATGACAAAAGGGGGGTGCCGGGAAGCAGCACTTGTGGTGGTGTTCTTGAGTCCGGAGTGATATAGGGAATAAGATGATAAGAAACATAATATAGTGTAGTATATTTAGAGACACACAGGAAAAGATGCATTTTCTTTGGAGGGAGGTGACAAAATGCATCTCCACCTGTGTAGCCAACAATCTCAGCACCAGTCCTGCACCCAGGTATTGAGATCTGATGCAAGGAAGAGAAGATAATAAAGAAAAGTGGTAATAGGGGAGTATAATCATAAGGAGAGATAAATTGAAAGAGACAGAAAAAAACCCAAAAAAACAACAGTGCTGCTTTAAAAAAAAAAAAAAAAAAAAAACTCCAATTCACACAAATTACTATAATTTATAGTGGGCAACATTATACTATGAGGAAGTGGTAAAGACACACAAGATAAATAACAGCATGTCAGAGGGGCTATGGATTAAAGGATAAGATGTCTCTGTTGCAATGAGATGGTAAAAGTGGTGTGTGGAAGAATCAAGCCGTGGCAGGAGAGAGAGTAAGCTGGGCTATGGAGGTGAGGGAAGTGATGAAGGCAGTGAAATGAGAGAAACAGCATCCAGAAAGATGGTATGCTATCCTTAAGAGGTGTATTTTAAGTGACCTTTTGAAGGAGTGGAGGCTAGGGGAGAGTCTGATGGCACGGGGTAATGAATTACAAAGAAACTGGGCAGCACTTTAAAAATCCTGCAGGTGAGAGTTAGGCAGTGTGGGAACGAGCAGATCTCAGTAGAAGGTAATTTGCAGCGTGAAGGGAATGAAAAGCAGCATATTTGTTGAGTAAAGAAGAAATGTAGTGAGGAGTGGAATTAGAGAGGGCTTTGTAGATTAGTGTTAGCAGTTTGAATTGTACTCTGAATCCAGGAATCCAAAGTAATGATTGGCAAATGGGGTGAGGTGTGGGAATAGCGGTCAGTTAGGAAGATGAGCCTGGCACAGAATTCCTTATAGACTGAAGAGGAGTCACTGCGGGTATTTGGAACGCCAATGAGCAGTGAGTTGCAATAGTCAAGTTGGGAAATAATGAATGCATTAACTAAGCTGTTAACTTTGTGTTTCAGTTATTTTAATGTTAACTGGCCATAGTGACTTATAGAAAATGGGGCATAGTACAATCCCTGAGGAGTATAAAGATAAACATCTACATAACAACCTTGATTTTAAGCGGTTATCAGCAAGATGCCTTGGTCCCTTCTTCATCTTATTTCTGTTTACTGCCTGACAGCATGCATACTACAAAGTTTATATAAATACATCCAGTGACACCATGACTAAAATCCCTGTTTCCATCAGCATATCTCTGCTTAGTACATGAAGCCTGCACGCTACAAGAGAGATCTGAGCTGATGTTAACCAGCCACAGCTGGCTTTTTACAGTTAAAAAGCACTCATGAAAACATAAATACTGGCTTCACCGCCCCCTAGCCTGCACGTCAAGGAGGCGCACTGGACTACCCTTTGCGAAGGCTCTGTGTGAATGAATTAGCTGATCAAAACCAGCTCTCTCTGGTTCTCTGAAGTTTGTTTACTGAACAGCGTGTGCTGAGGCACATACTGGAAGGGGGGGGGAGAGGGGGACGATCATGACATGGGAAGACAGGGGGGCTGAAGGAGGAGAAATCACATGACGCCTGGTTCCAGCAGGCAACATTCCTGACAGACTGAATGTAACCCTAGCACAGGACAAATAGGAAATGGAAAAGCCTTTAAATCAGGAAACTGCTGACTTACCGTAAGAAAGAGAGAGAAAAAAAAAAAATCATAAAAAAGAACAACAAAAAACAGTTCAATCATAATGACAGTGGAAAGCCCACAAACTATTGATTTCCTAGGAATTTAACTTTCTTGGGAAACGAGTCTCATACGAAATGCACTGTGGAAGAGGTTATGAGCCTAATAATATAATTGAACTCTCTATTCCAGGATTTCAAAGGAAATAAGCACCTGACCGTGTTTGCAAAAACGCATTTTGACCACAAAACACACATTCCAAAATAATTGCCTTCCAGCTTTTATGAAAAGTGATGTCTGTTTATAAATAGCATGTCTGGTGCATAACAATTATAAAACGGAAGCAATAACCATTGGTATTAACAGAGTGAGTTTACAGATTTCACTCTATATATATTAAAATCAAGAATAATGTTGACCAAATATCGTAAACAGGTATCCCGCAAATCATTTCCACACTATCTTTGAAAACTCAAAGAAACACAATAAACAGAGGGATATATTATGGTATGCATATTTTGAAGGTGACATCCCTGCTTTGTAGAAACAGCCGGGGAGGTGACGCTAAACGTAGATATATTTGTAGAAGTACTTATGTGGTGCTGGTGCCAGCCGGGGCCCTCCGCACGTGGCTTGAGTACTCCTGCCTCCCGTTGAGCCGCATGTGGCTCAAACACTACTGGAAGGCTGTGCGCATCGAACATTCTGATCTGTCACACGGGTCACGAGCACGTTCTTAAAAGGGAAATGGGAGCTTAGCCTCACAGTTGTCTCCCATTGGCCTACGTCATCCTGGCACCCCCAAGTGTCAGTACCTCCGCAACCCATATCCCCATATTATTTGGCTAATCTGACCCCTCCTCCTAGGTATGGAGTTGATGTCAAGACACGCAGAGGGATTATTGATCAAGAGTCCCACTTTGAGATCCCCCCCCCCCCTCTTTTCCCATTGATGTGATGTTCCTCATGCATCAGCATACTGATAAAGCACTTGAGTGGGCTAATCCTATTTAAGAAGCCATCTGTCCTTTGGCTAATAATTATCAGGCTTTTCCGACGGCGTTTCACAGGACCTGTGATACCACTAACAAGGCCAAAAAACGTAGCTAAAGCATGAATGAGAATTAAAGAAGGATCCAGATCTGTTGCTGTATATGCTAATTCGTTCCTTGGCTTATCGGGTGGATTGGACCAACAGCAGACCTGTTTCAGCCTTTATGGAGGGATTGTCAGATACTATATTAGATTAGGTAGCTGCTAGAGAACTCCCTGTTGCTTTGGAAGATCTTATAGACTACATTATCGGTATAGATAATAGAATTCAGGAAAGACAGTACACATTGCAATTTCTAATTCACCCTATGTTGTCAGTCCAGAGGCAGAACCCATGCAGTTAGGGGTTATGAAACTTTCAAAAGCAGAAAAGCTATTTAGAAGGAAAGAGGGACTCTGCCTTGACTGTGGTAAAAAAAAAGACAATATGTGTGACATCAGACATCAGAGTCCCCTCACTTGCCTCTAAATAGACTACTTGTCCCTGTTTCCCTACTAATTAACAACTCTACCAATATAGGGAATGTTAAAGCCTTGATCGACTCAGGAGCAGCCGACAATTGCATTGATTCTACCTTTGTTAGAGGATACAAAATACCCTTGTCAGTTGAGGCCATAAACGGTAGACCATTGCGTTCTCCGGTAATTACCCACGAAACGGTTCTATTCTTATATCTACAGGGGTGTTACAAATTGAAAAAAAATAGTTTCCAAGTTATTTCTTCTCCCTCTTCTGAAATAATGCTGGGTTATCCTTGGCTGTCCATACACAACCCTACTATTAATTGGAAAACAGGTCAGATAGAATAATGGAGTACCAAATGTAAAGACACATGTATCACTAAGGTTAGTCCTTTAAATTCTATTAATATACCTACAGCTCCTCCTTTATCTACTCTTATACTCCCTTAGTACATATCGTTGAAAGGTGTCTTTGAAAAAAAAAGAAGCAGATAAATTACCAGATTTTACTAATTTCATGACGTAAAGTCATGATTTTATAAAGGACACGGAGGCGAGTATTATGCTTTTCTCTTTCTTTTATTCTACAGCAGCAAAAGAAATATTGTACATATATTTCATGAAAAAGAAAAACAATTCAATCACATCAATCATATCATAACCTCTAAAGGGTTACTCAGATACCACATATGAACCAATCAGAGTGTCCCCATTACAGCAAAGTCCCATGTGACCCTAAGCCACTCCTCTTTCTTTTGGTGTTGCTGATGGACACTCCAAAACTCGACATTGAAGAACCAGAAAAAAACAAACAAATACTCGTGTAGAAGAACAAAGACTTTGAATCCAATAGAAGATGACATCAAACAAAGGTCCAACCAAACTGGCGAAAAAACTGGTCATCCTCCATTCGTAGACTTATAGGCATGCTTGAACCATTATGGTACTCCAATTAGGAAGCTGTAAGACAGAGAAACAAGATGGTAAAATATGGTCTTGTATAATATTTTTTCCACGTTCATATTCCAAACTATCTAACATTAAATCTTTCTAAATATAATCACTAAAATGGTAAAAAAGATGTGACACTATCACACATTTCTAATCCCATAACATACATAATATTCTCAGAGGCGGGTAACTTACCTCTCGTGGGTGGGATAATACTCGCCTCCGTGTCCTTTATAAAATCATGACTTTACGTCATGAAATTAGTAAAATCTGGTAATTTTATTAAAGGACACGGAGGCTCTAATTATGCTAGTTTAAAGCTGTGTGATCACCGACGTGGAAAAATGAGAAACCGGACGAAAATAGAATTCACGGAAAGTGGATTCTCTCGACCAGTCGGCCGCTCGGAGAAGATCTTCCAATTTACAGCCTAATGAAAACGCTTTTGATGCCATTGCACCTCTCATTGAATGTGCTCCGTATGTGGAAGTATCAATGCCTGCTGACGTCATGATCCATTTGACCCATCGAGATAGAGTGACTGTGGAAACCGGGCGATGCGGTTGTCGAACGGCCAGGAATAATTCCGCCCGTTGGGGGTCTCGGACCTTCGCCGTTCGTGCTTCATATTCTTTGAGGCAGGCTACTGGGCATAACTTACTGTTATGTGGAAAAACGGGGTAAAAAACCTTCTTGATGGACGTTTTTGTACGTCTCGATATATCAAAGATCACCCCTTCCGGTGTATATGAGATTGCCTGAATGTCCAATGCGCGCACATCTGAGACCCGCTTACAGGAGATGAGGCAAAGCGGCGTGACCAATTTTGTGGTGAGTTGTTTGGTCGACAAGTCTTCGTTCCTCGGCCAACCTCTGAGTATCTAGGTCGTGGTGGTCGCGCAAATTTTATGCCTCGTAGGAGTCGGCACACCATCGGGTGTTTCCCTGTTTGAATTCCATTCCAACCTCCGTGGCCTGCCGAGATAGCTGATCTATATAGATTAATTGTACGGTATGCCAAACCGTGGTCGAACAGTGAAGTAAGGAAAGCCAGGACGTGACTCACAGTTGCAGATATGGGATCCACGTGTTGTTCCATGCACCAACCATACCATGCGTTCCAGGCATGTAAATATGATTTTCTTGTACCCAGGGCCCACGCTCCTGCCAGGAGGTCCAGAGTCGTTTGTGGAACATTTGGGATGTCGTTGAGTCCCCTGAAAGGAGCCATGCTACCAGTTTGAGGTGACCCTGCATTATGAGCGGGTGTGGGTTGCCATCTGGGTCCAGGAGAATGCTGTCGTTCACCGGCAGTAATCTCGGCAGGTCTATGGACAGTTCCAAAAGTGTAGGGAACCAGGGTTGAGATGTCCAAAAGGGAGATACGAGTATTAGGGATGTCCGTTGTCGTCTGAGGTGTAGCAAGGTCCGTGCGATGAGAGAAAATGGGGGAAACGCGTAATGTCTGGTGTTCGGCCACTGTTGTCGGAAAGCGTCCGCCACCAGAGCCTCTGGATCCGGCCTCCAACTGAAAAACCTTGGTAATTGTGTGTTCAGCCGTGACGCGAACAGGTCGATGTCCAGCAGTCCCCACAGAGATTGCACGTGGCTGAAGATGGTCGGGTTCAGCCGCCAGTCGCTGGCATCCCGTAGATGTCTGGAGT
Source organism: Pelobates fuscus (assembly GCF_036172605.1). NCBI lineage: Eukaryota > Metazoa > Chordata > Amphibia > Anura > Pelobatidae > Pelobates > Pelobates fuscus. The sequence continues at coordinate 100,093,881 of NC_086320.1, forward strand.
TCCAATCCGCTACTACATTGCTCATCCCCGGGATGTGTTCCGCTTGCACTGAAATGTTGCGGTCCAGGCAGAACTGCCAGAAATCCTTTGCCAACTCCGCAAGTATTGCTGACCTCGTGCCCCCGAGGTGATTGATATATCGAACCGCTGAAACATTGTCCATGCATAACAGGATGGAATAGTTGGTCGACACATTCAAAAGACTCCGTAACGCAAACGAACCTGCAAACAATTGTAACGGACAGTTTCACTTACAAGAGGATAAAACCCAGTTTAGGCGATAATCCCCTTTCCAGATGCACAGGCAGCTACTGCAAACACCATTCTCCCGACTGGAACCACACGAACACTGGAACAGCTGAACAAGAAAAGCAGACATCGGCTTACACTCCTGGCAGTCAGCATACAATCCCATTCCCCCAAAGATCGAGAGGACACATCGCTTTGAGGGTTAAGCAAGAACTCAGGACTGGGACACCCAGTCTGGCTTTTATTACAAACAAGTACATACAGGACACTCCCAGGGGGAGGATGAAATTAACCAATCACATGGATGTACCTCCCACACATTTCCTCCCCTTAGATTAACACTTAACATAATTATACCGTACACCCTTTTCCCCAATTCCTGGATGTACCCCAAATACATATGCTACACCTCCAAAGGTATCCCCTGATAGCCCTTATTCAGGGGGACAACATATTCAAGAATCAGGTCATTCGGATGAATGGTTCGGGAGATATGAGGTTCCAATATGAGATATGAGATTTGACCGACCGCATGGGTAAAGTATCCGAAAACAGTTCCATGCATTTTGGCCCTGCGGTCGGTCACAAACAAGTGAATGAAACAGACGAATTACTGGTGTTATAGAGACTAAGGGGGATTCGCATGAATCCCCTAGTTCGTACGTTTCTTTCTACCGAACGGCGGGCCGTTCGGTAGTTTCCCCACGAAATCCTGGAAGTCTGGAGGTCTCAGCGGTGTTTGCCTAGTCGAGTGTCCGATTTCAGTTCCAGACACTCGACGGAAAAACACCGCTGTTCGGTAGTTTAAGATGGCCGCCGCCACGTGTTTGTTTCCCGAATGGCGGCCACCCAGAGGACAAAGAATACATTACATGGATTGCCAATTACCTGTTTGCAACATTGTTGCAAACGGTAATTGGAGGCACACTTATTCCTGGGTGGTCTGGTTGTTCGGTAGTTTCACTCAATATAATGAATGGAGTAATTCTACCGAACAATCAGGTGAATGCTGCATACATATCACCCAGGTTAAACTTAACACATGAAGACATATACAATATTACAGGCAGTACACTAGAATATGCTTCACAGTCTTAAAGGGACAGTAGTCCCAAAAGTCCCAATATGTCCATCGCTGATTTTAAAGGGCCAGTAGCAGCAATATAAATTATTACATGCCCAAATATAGTGTTTATAGAGCAATATGTCCAGGGGCCGTAGTCGCAGGGCAGGAGGCTAGCAGCCAGGCCTCTCCAGTTCACAGTGGCGAAGCTGGTTTCGCCACACAGTTCGAGGCCCTTGATATGAAGTCCTTGTTCCTCCTTGGACCATCTTCCTCCGGTGGAGAAAGGTCCGCAGCGCGCGCCCCAACCGCTCAAGCTTGCATCGGATTCCACTACGAGGTCCGGCGCTGTTCCGAAGATCGCGCGGCCATTCCAGGCTTCCATGTGTTGTAGCCACCACTTGATTTCGTCTTTGGCGGCACAGTCGAGAGGAACAGAGTCTGAGTATGAGTGCCCCGAACGAAGGTATTTTGCCTTTAATCGTTGAAGCGCTCTGTAGTGTAGCGGTCCGGGGAAAATTGCCTGGATCGATGCCGAGAGAAGGCCTACAATCCTGGCCAATTGTCTCAAAGTAAGGACAGGGCGTGTGAGCGTCCGTTTGAGCTCTTTTTTGATGGCCTTGACTTTGGTCATTGGGAGTAGGAGCGTTCCGTTCACCGCATCTATGATGAATCACAGGAACTCTATAGTTTGCGAGGGTTCGATGATCGACTTCTCCCAGTTGATCAGAAAACCCAGATTTTCCAATAGATTTCTCGTCCAGGAGGAATGTACTTGCAGCAGAAACGGGTCTTGAGCCATGATGAGGATATCGTCCAGGTATATTATGAGCCGTACGCCCCTGCTGCGTAGGAGGGCGTAGGAGCTTCATAAGCTTTGTGAAGCACCAGGGGGCCGACGAGAGGCCGAACGGCAGGCATCGGAATCGCCACATGGTTTCTTCCCAGCGGAATTGCAGGAAGTGATGGCAGTCGTCGGCCATAGGGACCGTGAGGTATGCGTCCTTCAAATCGAGTTTGACCATCCAGTCCCCTGTGAGGAGGAGGTCCAGGAGTGAGTGTATACCCTCCATCTTGAAGTGGTGGTACGTGACGAACAGGTTTAAAGGTCTCAAATTTATGACTGGGCGAACGCCCCCGCCTTTTTTGGGTACTAAAAATAGGTTGCTTAAGAAACCCGGTGTGCCAGGGGGAAGAGTATATATTGCCCCTTTGGAGGCTAAGGCTTGGACTTCCTGTGTTATCAATTCTCGGTCCCGCTTGGGGAACACCATTCTGCCGGGGGGTGCGACTTGGACCGGGTATTGTACAAAATCTATAGAATAACCCCGGGCCGTGTGAAGCACCCAGGCATCTGCAGTGATCATGTGCCATGCCTTGACAAATTTGCTCAGTCTGCCCCCCACCACAGTTAATGTAGACATATGAGGAGGTAGGGCACTTACCATAAGGTCGTCGGCCATATGAAGAGCCTCTGGGTCCTCGAGTCTGCCACGGTCTGCCCCGAACCGGGAAGAATGGTGAAGCGTGTTTGGGTTCCGGGGGTGTGAATCTAGGATGCACGGAGCCACGAGAGCCCGGGTATGATCCCCGGGGCGAGCGGCCGGGCAGACGGCCCCGATATCTGCCGGCCCCGCCAAAAACCCATTGATGGAACACTCTCTTCATACTGGCCTGAGCACTATCCAGTGCTGTGAAGGTGCCCACATAGGTGCCTAGTTTCTTTACGAAATTATCCCCAAACAGAAGGGCCTTAGCCTGGGGACCTGGTTCTCAGATAGCCAGATTAACTAATTTAGGCTCAATTTTTATTAAAATCGCCTTGCGTCTTTCCATGGCCACCGCCGTATTCGCGTTGACCAGAAGACTCACGGCACGCTGGATCCACCCCCTGAGGGTTTCCAGGTCCAGCGGTGTACCCCCTGCCAACGCGCCTTCTACCATATCGAACATCCTCGCGAGCGGTCCAAGGATGTCCAATACCTTGTCCTGGCAGTTCCGCCAGGCAAAGTCTAGGCCTTTCTTAGCCTTCCAGCCTGACTTGCCCAGAAATTGGGCGATTTTTTAATCCACGTCCAGGGTGGCGCATGCCATATCCGGGACCGTGGGGCGAGGGCACTCTGCCCTTAGTTTGTTTCGTGCCACCTTATCTAGTGGCTTTCTGATGCGGGCCGCTATATATTTAGCCACGTGGTCCAAGGGGTACCATTCAGAGGACCTCGGGTGTTGCAGGTTATCAGGGTCAAACAAAGGTTCGCCCTGAGGATCCAGTAAGGCGGAGCCGTCCGCTCCGTTCTTACGGTCCATGTCCGTGCCTGCGACGGAGTTATAGTCCCCCCATTGAACCTCGTTAGAGTCTTCACTATATTCCTCAGAGTCCTCCTCTCCGGACTCACTCTTTGCCTCCTCTAGCTCCGATTCAGAGTCGGAGGATTCCAATAGGGCCTTAGCCCTCTTCCACTTCCTCACCGATTTTGCCCGGTGGGGGGCTCTTTGTTGTGGTCCGACCACAGGTTCTGTGACAGGACGTACCCTGTCCGTCTTTAAAGTTTTGGAGGCTGACTCGTCCAAATGACGAGATTTTTTAGCGGCCTTACGCCCACTAGGGGCCGCCGGCTTATTCTCTGGGGGGTTAGCCACGGGGTTAGTTGGCAATCGTGTGGCTCTCATCGCCGTAGTAATAGAATGGGATAAATTATCCGACATGGAACCCATGGCGGAAAAAATGGCCTGAGTCACAGACTTAGTCATGGCCGCATCTAGCAGGGAATGTAATTCCTCTGAGTCCATATGCTCCTGCGCTGAGTCCAACGCTGTGGGCATCTTGGGGCCTTGTAAGGGGGGGTGGGCATGGTGGCCCTAGGTGTAGCGGCACCATAAGCATTGTTGTCAGTCTGCATGGTTAGGATGGCAGTACAATTTTTTTTTTTTTCAGGCACGGTGTAGTGTATACCCCTTTAATTACCACCTCTAGGATAATAATAATACCCCCACTAACAGTGATGCAAAATGTGAATTTATTATAGTAGGCACCAGGCACTAATGGGGCAGAAGCACAACAGAACAATTGCACTAGACAAATACTAAAACAGCAAGCTCTCCGAGTGTTCCCTCAGGAATAAGGTCCTGGGGAACACAGGGAGAGTTTTGCCCGGCAACGGGGTTATCCCCCCGCCCCCAAACCAGCCGATTGGCCGCGCTAACAGAAGCGCGGCAAAACTGCCAGTCCCAAGATGGCCGCCGCGATGCGCACTAGCGTTGTGCGCATGCGCGGGCAGCCGTGACCGCGGTTATCACGGACCGCCGGGGACCGCGATCAGCAGCGGTACCCGGTGAAGAAATACACCCGGAGGGGGGAAATCGAGAGGACGACGGTCGGGAAATAAACAAACCGACCGGAGGAGGGAGGGGGGCGAGGGAGACAAAGGGGGGGGAGACGGAAGGGCAAAGCCACAAAATTCACCAACAAAAACCCGAAAGGGTTAAAGAGACATACCACATAAAGTTGAGGAAAACAACTTAAAGGTAAATTGACTGGAAATACAAACAAAACTATAACTGTCAGTAACAGAGTAAAGTTTTGTACTTATCTGAGGCTGCAGCAGCAAAAGAAAGAGGAGTGGCTTAGGGTCACATGGGACTTTGCTGTAATGGGGACACTCTGATTGGTTCATATGTGGTATCTGAGTAACCCTTTAGAGGTTATGATATGATTGATGTGATTGAATTGTTTTTCTTTTTCATGGAATATATGTACAATATTTATTTTGCTGCTGTAGAATAAAAGAAAGAGAAAAGCATAATAAGAGCCTCCGTGTCCTTTAATAAAATTATCACCCCACAGACCATATGATTGCGCAATTCATTTACTACCTGGCACTGTTGCTACCAAGGGTAGGGTGTATCCTTTGTCATGACAAGAAAACCTTGATATTGAGGAAAATTTCAGCAAATCGCTACAGAAGGGGTTTATCAGGAGGTCTTCTTGGTTTATCAGGAGGTCTTCTTCTCCAGCTGGGGCTAGCCGTTTTTTTGTATTGAAGAAAGAAGGTGATTTGAGGTCTTGTATCGACTATAGGGGTCTAAACAAGATCACCATAAAGAATGCCTAACCCATTCCTTTAATAATGGAATTGTTTAACAGGTTGAAACAGGCTATGGTTTTTACAAAATATGTCTTAGGGAAGCTTGTAATCTAGTGCGTATCAAAGAGGGTCATAAGTGGAAAACGGCCTTTAACACTAGGGGTGGCCACTATGAATACACGCTGATGTCCTTTGACCTCTGTAACGCTCCTGCAGTGTTTCAGGATTCCATTAACGATGTGTTAAGGGAGTTTATACATACATTTGTAATTGTTTACCTGGATGACATTTTGATCTATTCCCCTGACCTGCATAGACACCACATTCATGTCAAACAAGTACTACAGACACGTTTAGCCAATGGTCTTTATTGTAAGCTCAAGAAGTGTCTATTTGATCAGACTGAAGTGCAACTTATGGGTTATCTAATCTCTTCTGCTGGTTTTCATTTGGATCCTAAGAAACTCCCTGCAGTCATAGACTAGCCCCCTTCCCCATCCAGCTCTTTGTTGGCTTTGCTAATTATTATTGAAGGTTTATTAGGAACTTTTCTTCCATCATTACACCTATCACCCGTTTAATAAAAAAGGACGCTGATTCCTATTCCTGGACCTCTGAAGCACTTTCAGTTTTCCATTTTTAAAAAACTTTTAGCATATTTGTGTGTGTGTGCGTTTTGAGCGTAAAAATGGTAAACACATTATCACGTAATCAGAATCTACAGATACATCATTATTCTGACATGTGGTGTGCAGTCATACATTTCTGAGTATCTCATAATCTGCTGCTGGATGTCGTGTACATTCCTCAAAACTAATGCCTTGTACTTATCAAGAAGTATAAAAAAAAAAAAAAAAAAAAAATCACATTTCAAGATATAGTACGAAGACTATTTGGCACCAATACATATTTTTGATAGGTGTCATAGAAAAGAAACATACAATTTTTAAATAATTTTAGAAGTGGCTGTCCTGTTATTTTTACTCTCCTCATTTGTTAATTTGCATTACCTGACCCTTATTCTAATTTTTTTTGCTTGGATTTAAATTTTGGGCATTATACAGGTTTGGTGTTATCTGTTTGCGGTTATCTATTGAGGTAAAAGTGAAAAACAGAATGCAAAGAGAATTACTTATTTTATATTTTTTTCTCAATGTTATATGTACAGAAATTCACATTTGTATAACTTATTTAAAGGCCTTTAAAGGGATAGGGGATTTCTTTGTACCATAAATTTTGTAATAAGTGTAGTTTTTTTATGGTGCCTCAATTGTCTCTTTACATGGACAGTCAAAGCACATAACCATTATAATTGATTAAGATATTCACTAGGGCAAAAGGAAGCTGTTCTCATAATGCTTACTTATAAACTTTTTATTCTCTTATGTCCAAGCTTACCACTCCCCCAAACCCCCTCCCGCCTTGACATCATATGGAGAAGTCTGGCTTCCAGTGGCACATTAAAGGCTCTGAGTAACTACCCACAATAAATGGTTCATCACAGCAGTATTGACTTACCAGTGTCAAAGACCCTTTAAACTCTTGCCTAATGCACATACTTGCAGGATTATTTTAGTATATATTTCGACTTTAGGAGGTGGGGCCTGACCGTGATCAGAGATGGACGCTTACATTTTCTCTTCTGAACCTCCTCGTGTTATTTAGGAGTAAATCCCCTTCAACCTCCCTAAAATGGGCAAAAATCACCGTGCATCGAGCTCCCACAGAGCCGCTGAATCTAAAAAGGGGTCTCTCACTCCCTCCTTGCGCCAGTACCTTACCACACCGTCGGATCTGGCGTCCCAGCCCCCGTCGGACAAGGCCTCTGACAGCACTGGAGCTCACTCTCCTGCTGAAACGTTGCCAGCTCCTGAAGACAGCAACTGGGGAAGACTTCTGCAAGATCTGCCCACAGGTGCTGACTTTGCGGCCGCCAACACCACCCTGCAAGCCTCCAATGCGGCTGGACATTCAGGCCCTCAGGAACGACATCCAAGGCCTTGGAGACCGCGTGGGCCACGTGGAAGCCACGTGCAATCAGCTCCGGACGGCACACAATCAAGCAGGAGACACCTTGATACAGCATGAAGACATCCAGCGAGGCATGGCGCTCCATGTGGCGGATTTAAAAAACAGAGGGAGGCGGAACAACTTAAGGTTCTGAGGCCTCCCCAAGATGGAAACCGACCTCCCACACCTCCAGGCCATCCTGAAGAGATTTTTAATGACGTGCTGGATAGGGAACTCACCTCACCACTGCACCTTGTAAGAGCCTACCGCGCTTTACGCCTGAAGGGACCCCCTGATGCACCACCCAGGGCCATTATATGCTGCCTGGAGGTGTTTGCCGAAAAGGAGTCCATCCTCAGGGCCGTGAGAGAGACGGAAGTGCTGCGCTACAGGCACTCAGAACTCCAGTTATACCCTGACCAGCTATGTTGCAATATAGGAGACTGCTCAGACCCCTGACCCGGGCAATGCCGGTGGCGGGGACAAGGTACCGTTGGCTTTTCCCACCTGGCCTGTCAGTGACTACACCAGGGGGATCTGTGGTAGTTCACACCCATGCATACTTCATGCACTTGGGGACTATCATATCCATCCCCCTGTTGAACATCAGGTGGCCTGACCTGTCAAATGTCTACCTTCCTGAGCTGCTAGGACCGCCAGCCTTACCCAGCAGGAACGACAACCGCGTCAAATGACCACCCGTGCTGCAGGAGTCCATTCATAATGAGGACTTGCCTGCCTGACTGCTCTCACCCACTCCGATGATGACCTGGAACACCAGCTAATGACACGTACCCGAGAATTGCACAACACCCCTCCTTTCCTCCCCCCTATTTTTTTCTCCCCCTCTCCCTTCTCTCCCCCTTTTTTCTTAAACCCCTCCCTTCTCTCCCTTCTCCACCCTTTCTTCTTAACCCCCTCCCTCCTTCTCTTACGTGAACTCCCTTCTCTTTCCCCCTCCCTTCTCTTCTCACCCCTCCATCTACTCTCCTTCCCCCTTCTCTTCTCCTCTTCTTTACCCTTCCCTCTCTTCTCCCTTCTCCTCCTTCTCCTCTCCTCCCTCCCCGCACTCCCTCCTCTCCCCTCTTCACCCCCTGCCCTCCGATGGCTCCTGGCTAGATGACAGAGACATGCAACTCTGCAATCAAAAGGCATCATTCGGCCTGCAGCGAAGACGGCGGCGACTACAACACTGAGAAAACACTCAAGGCGGCACCTGCATGCTTCCAAGTGACTTTGCATCAAACATGAAGACAACTGCACATGCCGACCTACCTGTACTGCGACCACTACAAGTTATGTTGCCTGGCACGCACCACGCAGAATGCTGTGGCATCTCCACCTACACCGAAGTCACTGGACTGTCTGTCTCACCTGTCAACGTTATGCTCTTGCCAGGACTAATGGACTATGGCTAATGACACACAGCGATGCTGTTCCGTACGCACCTACACATGTCACATGCAACTGCTTAGACCCCTGACCTGGGCACTGCAGGGACAAGGTATAAGCTTCTCATGCACTCAAAATTCTAGCAGTCCCTGACTTCCAACTTTACAACCGGGCTTCCTACTTGCAACGTGTGCTGGAATGGGTCAAGGATGGAGTGGTCCAGCATTGGAAGGCGATAGAGAGAGTCCAAACTGGCGGATCCCTGAAAGCGTTGACATGGATGACTACAACTAAGGGACGACATATTTTACAACATCAACCACTTGTGAAGACAACCTTGGACGTATGGCACAGGGCAGCCACACAGGTGGGCCTCTCCTCCTTTCCATCCCCTCTCTAACCACTCACAAATAACCCAGACTTAAACCCGGGCATGGACCCACGGGCATTCGCTTGCCTGACACCACTGACACACATTCTAGTGAGGCACATGAGACAGGACAACACAATCAAACCCCTCAGTAACTTCCTGGACAACACACACATTACCTTCCTACACAGACTGAAATACGAACAGATCCGACAGTTCCTGAAAAATATACCAGAGCACCATGATCTCTACAGGACTCTGACCCAGTTTGAAAGCCTGGGAACGGACCCAGACCCACTCTTACAAGCCATCTCATACCTATATTGTTCTCAGACAACCCACCCCCCTTTAAACCTACCGCATACCTCTTACATCACACTACGACCCCGACAGCCAACTATAAGAAATCCCTGACTATACGGATACTGAACACAGCAAAACATATTTTGCCCCTATACTGGAAGTCAGACACACCCTCTCAATTAACGACCTGGTTTGAGAGAATGGAGGAGCTACGTGAACTTGAAGACTTGCTGTTCACGGCACAGGGGAGCTCACAAACGTACTTAGACATCTGGCACATTGGCTAGTAAAAGTCTACTGCACAGATTTTCAAAGCATACTGACATATAGCCAACAGGGGGACGAAACGGGGAATGGGGAGGGTGACACTTCGGCTCTGACACAGACTTAGATGGGAATCTCGGGTCGCTGGACCACTCAAGCTGGGGACTGACACTCCTCTGCCCTGGCCCATTGCTTAAGCCCGGAGGGCTGGAGACCGAGGCGGGAACAAGGGCACATGCAGGAACCAACCAGGCGGGAAATACCGGTGGCTAGAAGGCGAACTGCCGTGCCTGAGGGCGCAAATCTGTCAGGGAGGTTGGAATTGGAAGCCTCACCGCTGACCTTAATTACATCAATACTTGCACACAGTACACTGACACGAGATTCCATTGGATACATCATGACGCTATACACCCTACCCAAACACCCGTTATTTTGTTTTGCATTATACACTGGTTTGCCACTTCTATGACATTTATGATATGTGGAATTGATTGTTTGCTATAACTGTTTGCCTTGCCTATCGAAGCCCTGCGTGGCTGGTAATTTGGACGTTCATTTACATGCAATAGATCTGCGAGTCCTACCTCTTTATTGCAAGTTATACCGTGATGACACGCTCAATGACAAACGATAATAAAAATTACATTTACAAAAAAATATTACGACTTTAGAATGGATCACTAAGCGAATGTTACAAATGCTCAAATGACTCAGCAAGCGAATATTATGAACATAATTGTTTGCTGAAGAAGGTGAAATAGGCACTCCAAGCAACATAACCAACCAACTAGTAACAAACTTGACATTGTTAATCTAGAAGTGTCAAATTAACCATACCAGTGCAGCTGAGGGAAGGATGGCTTTGGGTACTGAGAGAAATTACCATTTATATAAAACTAATAATAATGCCAGGGCCCACTAAGTTACATAACAACTACAGGATTGAGTTGCTTAGAGTCTCCCTTCAAGAAATTCTAATTACTGTGATGTTTGTAAGACCAAAACAGTCGATTTAACTATCACCTGGGTAATAATATAGATAGTTTTAAACCAAAATATATCATCAATTTCATGTGTTAATATACCGTAAGTGGTCTATAGGGATGTTAAAATACTGGGTAGTGGGGGCGGGGCCTGACCGCCATGCTGACCGGTCGCATGGCCCAGAGGCTCCAGCAACTATCACCTACAACCAATGGAACACATGGGCCTACCGCTGCAAATTAGGCGGAATAGCCCGCAGAAGTGTGCAGGATAGAGGTGGGCACCACCGTGGACCCCGAGATCGGGAGCCTACTCGGGGTAGACGCGGGGCAGACGGCCGCTGCCCGGCGATAACCTGGTCGCCCTACCACGGTCCTGTAACACACCACACAGGCCCCTTCCCCCCCCCCCTTGGGCCGGGGGGGTTATCCCGGCCCCCACAGAGGAGAGCCAGGGTGGCACGACAGGCTCCCCGACCAGCAAGCAGAGTGCTTACGCAGGTACTCTGTGCCTCCAATATGGTGACCTGAAGGCCTCAGCCAGGCGCGAGGACACAAACCGCCGGTGGGCAGCAAGATAAAACCATAGCCCAGCTACACACCGCAGCAACCTCCTGGCTTACCCGGCTCACATACCCTGGATCTGGATCCGGTCTCCACAGCAGCCTTCCTGAGCCTTGAGCCCCTTGAGGATGTCCCTCTAACCGCAGCCCTAAGCCCACGCACACTCCATCAGCCAGGCAACCCGTTACCGGCCAGAAGTGGAACCGGAACCGAGGGCACAGGCGGCCGCTCAAACAGAGCCCGGGGCTGGCACAGTGGAATACACCGGACCGGCCCTCCAACCAATCCTCCACTCACAACGACACCGGGCTGGAGGCGGGTGAGCCGCAAGATCGAAGGACTCAGCAAGCCCTGCTTTATAACCTGCTCAGCAGCACGATGAAGAGGAGCATGAGAGACAGTGTGATTTCTACGGGAATGTCCTCCCATGGCATGCCCTCTATCAGCTACATGCCCAGCTGGACACTTACTACACAGCTCACAGCACAGAAAGGTGCAGGGGTTAGAGAACGGACAATTAATCCTGAATATGCAGCGTGAACAATAGCACCTACTCAACATATGCCTATATTTTCCTTGTCCTGCTGTCACTCCTCTTGTACATCACACTGTCTCTCCCTGATGTAAGTCTTGCATCTTTGCATCGCCACTCAGACAGGCCTGTTAAAAATATGCGGTTAAATTTCTCTAAGCAGCCTACACTAGCTAATGTTGATTACAACTGTAAGCGAGACTAAACGTTTGTCTAGCCTTTTCACCTATATCACGACACAGAACGAAATTTTACAAGACCCAAGTTTATTAAGCATGCCATTAGTTTAATTACTGCTCCTATCTTGTGTATTAACTATTGGTAGTATATCAGACCTGTTCTGTTTTCCTTTTTACTATGTCTCAACACACTAAGCACTGAACCATTTGTCCTCGACTCAAATCTATAAAGCGATGTCTTAGCATGTTTATCTACTCCTACCTTTCCCTAACGTTTATTCCTTCTTGACTATCTTAAAAAAATGTGCAACTATATCCTGTGCCACAATTGTAAAATCTTGTTTTTATCTGGTACATGCTACTGCTGTTGTGGCAAAGCATGAAAGCTTGTAATATTAACTCTTGCACGAAAAAATAAAGAATTTAAAAAAAAAATACTGGGTAGTATACTGTCATTCTAATTTCTTAACAAAGAATGTTTACTGTGTTACTATCGTCACTGAGCCTTTAAGAGAGCTCATAAATAAAACTATGAAAACAATATAGCACATGTGTTATGAGGTTGGGTTACTTCTCTTTACAGGCTCCGTAGTATATATTGCTTTAAAGACTCTGCACCTATAATTGGACCTGATGCTGTCCAGCACTTCAAAGGCTACCTCTTGCTGAGTTAAAATGCTGAAGAAGCTGTGTCATGTCAACACTACTTCTAAGATGGCAGCTTTTTTGCTAAGATTACCCCCTAAGGTGGTCTCCACAGGAGTATTCAACGTGAGCATTAGTCTGCCTGCACAGCCAATAAACATTACTTCTACTGTACTGTATTTTATTATTTTTTAAAATAACTATTACAGATTTTGTATAGGAAGATGAAAAAGTACAGTACAATTCTATATCCTGTAATAAGCCATTTGTTTCCCTCTTATTCTAAAGGCTAACTTTTCTAGCTGGCTCGTGCCAATCTGTCTTCATAGTATTCTTTATTTGATTCTATCATACTACACGTCTCACGACCTGATTTCAGGAGGCTGTCTAAGAGCATGGAGTCAGGCGTCAGTGGGTGGACCCACCTAATATTTCATGGACTGCCAATGGCGCAAGTCCCTCCCCCTTGATTCACGCAAAGCAAGAGGGTATGATACTACGTAAATGTCAAACATTTTTTATATCTTCACTGTACAGCGGTAAAAGTGATTTGATGGCCAAAAGGAAACAAGGAGGGATCTGACTGCTAGCTTAGATAACAAAAAGTATTGAAAGTATCAATTTCTGTTGTGCATTGAATTCATATCAGGCGCATGGCTAGATTCTAGAAATAGAGTGGTGGAGAAATGACATGACATGTCATGACAGTCAGGTATCAACACTACCCATCCAATAAGGGGGGGGTGCAGCAAAGTGTTGTCAACCAGCACCCCCTCTCAGCAGTCACTTGAAGGGCACCACTAAGTAACCTGGCAGAGAGCACTGCAATACTGATATGACTATGTAATAGACGGTTACTTTGAGAAGCCTGTTGTAAAATTAAAAAGAGAAAATTAAAAGTGCATATCCCCAAGCCCCCACTATCAACTGTAAAGTGCATCAGCCCCCAAAGCTGCCCCCCTTGCAATGCCTATGATTCACCTAAGCTCGTTTAAGCAGCACCTCTTCAACCTACTGTTCCTGTAAGTTTTTGAAATGGTCTCATTTATTGTTAAATCTCCCCCTCCTAAAATATTGTAAAGTGCCATGGAATTTGTTGGCACTTTATAAATGTCAATAATATCATTGTAAAAATGTGTAATCCTACATATATGAAGATTTTATAAAGGTACCTTGTATTTTCTGGAACGTAATTCCATTTGTTTAACGAGGCACTGAAGTTTCTACATAAGCTAGCATAAAATATGAAAAGAACTTTGGAATGGTTATCCAATACCCTCTTTGGAAATACTATATCCAAGTCATACAGTTACCCTGTCCATGAAAAGGGCTTACGAGGGACAAGAGACCTTCTTCAGAGGTTAATGGGTTGCCCCAACCACAAACTAGTGTTTTATGAAACCACCATTTTGGTTAGAGTAGCCCTTCTTACCATGCCCCCACAACTTTAAAAAAATAAAACTAAAAAACAATGCACCTTTTAATTCTGCACTGAGGTCAAATTCTCCCCTCAGTCAATTCCTCTTCTGCTGACATCACTCCCCCTAGCATTAGGAAAACAAACATGTAAATGCTATGTTATACTAATACTCTATAATTATTTAGGTGGCGTATCCCTGTGAGGGTTTAAAAGGAAAGATTTATTTTACTTATATTACCCAGTGTGCTGGACTTGCTGCGGCCGCCCCTCAAGAACATCGATCTTGATGATTTCTGCCAATCCCATGCTTTCCCCTAGTAAGAACTGGGAGACTAAAATGAATGAGTTGCAAAATGTTGCACTGCACCAATCAAAAATGCTCTCTTCCACAAGTATTTGATTGAATATCATATTACAATGACGTTAGTAACGTGCCTGGTGTGTCCCTTTAAGTGGCATACACAAATTTGTAAATATTTCATAATTTAAAAGTATTTAAACATTTTCAACTTCTCCCTCCTAAAATGAACTCAAAAATATAGCACATTATATAAAAAAAAAAACAAAAAAACATACATACTAACAGACTTGTGGAGAGATACGGATCTCTAATGTAAGGAAGTTTGCTAATTCATGCATGGTGCCCTACCCATCTTGTTATCAGATGTTATCAGTATATATTTGCAATTTAAAAAAAATAGTATTTGTCATTCTAGTGGATCACACAAAATGGTAAAGAAAAAAATAATTTAAATATGCTGATGCAAATACATGTGCAAACACATTTTTATAACTTTTAAATTACTTTAATAATTGTAACTAAAACAAAAAAAAATGTGGTCGGGTGGAGTCTAAACATAAAATGGAATAATTGCATGACTTTATTATAGTTGTATACTTCTCAGAAAAGAAAAGCAAACTTATTTTCCAGCTTTTACCAAACACCTGTAAACCCCACAAACATATAGTGATGAAACATCATAATATTACTATATGTAGAAGGCAAACATGACCAAGCATGTATATAATAAATGTGTTTATTGAGAATGAATGCAGGTGCATAGACAGGCTCAGCTTCTCCTCCTCCTACTCACTTGGCAGAATGAGTAGATGGGAGATATTATTACTAGGTAGAAAGGTTACCAATAGGAGGAGGGATGGAGGAATCATGATAGAAGGATAAGATTCAGCGGGGTGCTATTACACTGTACTGATAGATACACGATTAGGACGACAGCACTGACTCCTTTAAAAAGAATTCTAATCCATCCTGCTATGATGATGGCATAACACAAGCTTTAAAATAGCAAATGAAAGCAATTACTGAAACTAAATATGCCATAAAAACAAACATATGGGTCGTTTAAAGTAGACATAACCCTCTTAAAATTGACAGTACAGACACCTAAGGTAAAACTCTGTGTCTGACTGAGGATTGCGAAAATGATCAACCTTTAATTGTGACTTTCTTTTTGAAGGATGTCAAATACATGTTTTTACATAAACTGTAAAACAACTGAAGCAAGGACAACAACTCGAGTCTCCCTAGAGAGAGATTCCAGCTAAGCTACCCTGCATATCTCCTGCATGTTTGCTATGCAAGAGTGTGTAGCAGTGTACGCGTACACTGACCTGTTTGCGGTTTCTAATTTATGATGAAAAGTTACTATAATTATTATTGGTATATATAGCGTTAACTAATTCTGCAGAGCTTTACAATATTATGAAAGGGGGGAAATTTTACAATAAATGAGATAATTAGACAATGACACAGGAACAATAGGTAGATAAGGACCCTGCTCACATGAGCTTGCATTCTAGAGATTGAATATAAAAGCCCACACATAAGTAAATAAAAAAAAAGTTTCCACATATCACTAAGCAAATTTTGAAAACAACACTTAAAACCCACTTTGAATAACAAATGGGACCTACATCCAAATATCAGTGAGTCACGTAGAACGGCATAAAAAAATGATTTTCATGATTTGCTGTGCTGCTTTTTATTTCTTATTTCTGTATATATAACAAGTCCTTAAACAAAATAATAAAAATTAAAATATGATATGGGTCACAATTACCCAACTGACTGACGACTAGTTGTTTAAAGTCCACATTTTCTGGAGTCACTTAAAACTGGATCAGTTGATTTTTATTACTGTAAACTAGCTCCGAAATGACTAAACTAGAGGGACTGCCAGGTTATCATCAGAAGATTAAACACTTAAAGTTTATGATGCTGTCAAAGGCCAAGTCAAAACGCTTTAATCACATTAGTGTGCAGAATGTTCTTGGCTCTATAAGCATGCAAGGGTTAACAAAAACAGTTCTATTATGATCAAAGGGGCATTTATTAACGGTGAAGATAATGGGAACCAATATACATGTGCATAAATATATAAAGTGGTTGTTCTAGGGCAGGAGTAGGCAACCTTTTAGCAGCACTGTGCCAATATAGGATTGTGATGTCCTGTAGCATGTCGGTCCTATTTTTTTTTTATTGAGGTCTGTATGCTGCCATATTCTGCTTGTGTTATTGTTACTGCAGTTGCTTTGTATGGTTGTATTTGTGTGTATATAAGCCATTATATTGTATATATTCATTAGTAGTTTATGGTATTGTGTATGATACATATGAATGTGGGCTGTGTATGAGGGCTGCTTGTGGAATTGTGTGGATGGATATGTCACATTGTGTGTTTGGTAGTGGGTGGGGGCTGTTTGGGGTATTGCATGTGAGAGGCTGCATGTGGGGTTGTGTGCATGTATGTGGATTGTTAGCGGGTTACGTTTGTGCGGATTGTGTGTATGTTTGTTTGTGGGCTGTTCTTATTATTTGTATGAGGGGTGGGTTATTCTGCAGGTCTGTGTATATCTAGCAGTGTGGACTGCTACCCTGGGTTCCAGTGGGGTACGGGGTGCCAGGTACAGGTCAAGGACAGGAGCTGCAACAACAGCTGCGGGCTGCTTTACTACGTTGTGGATTCCCATTCACAAGTGCTGGGGGAAAGTGATCTGAGATCACTTCCTCTATGTGATGCAACCATTATGGTTGTCACGGGCCCGGCCGCTCGGGCCCCAAGTGGAGCGGCGAAACTGCCGCAGGTGCATCTGCACCGGGGCCCATCAGATGGCCCAAGCATTTAGGGCCACCCGATGGGCCCTATATCTTCGGGGCCCGGTCAGTGCTGAGGCCGGGTAATTGTGCGACCGGGCCCCTTTAAAAAAAAATTGGCCGGTCACTTCCTCCCAGCTCACTCCACACAGGGGAAAGGGAGAGGGAGAGGAGAGCAGAGGACAGGCCAGAGGCATCCACTCCCATCATCCCCAGCCACCCTCCTGCAACTTAAAGGTAAGAGGAGGGTGGCTAATAAATTAGGTGTGTGTGTGTGTGTCTGCAAGTATGTGTGTTTGTCAGTATGTATGTCTGTGTATGTATGTCTGTGTGTGTATGTCCGTATGTCTGTGTGTGTATGTCCGTATGTCTGTGTGTGTATGGCCGTATGTCTGTGTATGTATATATATATATGTGTGTGTGTATATGTCTGTATGTATATATATCAGTATGTATGTATGTCCGTATGTATTTATGTGTATCTATGTCAATATGTATGTATGAACATCAGTGTGTGTCTGTATGTCAGTGTGTGTGTATGTGTCTATATGTGTGTATGCCTGTTTCAGTATTTGTGTCTGTTAGTATGTGTGTATCTTTCTGTGTCTGTGTCCGTGTGTGTGTATTCCTATGGGCAGGATTTGGAGGCGGGCACACGGGGGTCCAGACCTTGAGCTGTGTTAGGGGCCCCTCAATTTCTGATGGCGGCCCTGGATGCAATGCTTAAATTGAGGATTGTCCTTCACCGCCTCTTCGTATTAGCAGATATCTGAAGTTTTATTAGGACCCCTGATAGGCCAGAGCCTGTTTGGCTCTAGCAGCCTTGAGTGCCGTGCAAAGACACCTCGAGTGCCGTGCATGGCACTAGTGCCGTAGGTTGCCTACCCCTGTTCTAGGGGGTGGGATTCACCTCTGTAAAATCTATCAGTAACATCAAAGTCAGGTGGGAGTGAAATGCACCAACTGCCACTGTGCTGAACCACATATGTGGTAATAAAAATATTACAGCTAATAAATACTAGCTTATTTGTAAATTAGCTTATAATGGATTTCAGAAAAATATAAAGAGATTAAAAAAACAGAAAAGGAAAAGGGGCAAAAATGTGCATGTAGTGTAAGACATTTTTCAGAAGCCCATGTGTACAAAAATTGCTGACATCTTTGCGGAATAAAATAACATGTTATACATTCTTGATGTTGCAACTTCAAAAGGGGAAAGGAAATAAATATATGGAAAGGGTAGTAATCAGGAATGCATAGCTACCAAATTTCTACAGGGAAGAAAATAGAATCAGTCCAAGTGTACAACTGATTGAAGGTCTGGGAGATAAGCTGTTAATTAGTGTTAAACCATCTCCCATTAAATACAGGATTTTTTAAAATGGAAACGTTCACTCCACCCAGGGCCGGCCTTTGGGGTGTGTGAGCTGTGCGGCTGCACAAGGTGCCATGGCAACAGGGTCGCCGGGCAGCCAACACAGCGCGCACATGCTTGGACGCTAGGGCTTATTAATCCTTCCCTTACTCCCTCTGTGGCACTAAGGAGGGTAACAGTTAGGAGAGCCGTGGGGGAGTAGCCAGGCCGAAGCAGCACACAGATCACGGACATTCCTGGCTTTGGTGAAATGTCCTTGACTGACAGTCACTTGCCGGTGTTCTATCAAATTTCCCAACCCGTGAAAATCCCCTACCCTCGTCACGTCCGGTGAGGGGAATCAGCTGGATCCTGTGCTGCACATGCATGCTAGCACTCCTGCTACTCCTCCACAGCAAGGTCCTGGAAGGTAAGTAAAACTAGTTTTACACTTTCATTATAGTTAGTGCATTCACTAAGCTTAAGACATGGGACATTTAGGGTTAATGTTAGAGTTCAAATTAAGGTTAGGATTAGGGACTTGTTCATATTTAGTGGTATTTCACATTAGGGGAATATCACTAAATTGTGCTTTTTCACACTTTATTTTAACCCTTACCCCAAGGGTTAGGGTAAGAATAGAGTGTGAGAGAGGTTAGAATCACTTACCTAACCCTAATTTGAACCCTCACTTAACCCTAAATGCCCCGTGTGCCTAAGCTTAGTGAATGCACTAACTATAATGAAAGTGTAAAACTAGTTTTACTTACCTTCCAGGACCTTGCTGTGGAGGAGTAGCAGGAGTGCTAGCACGCATGTGCAGCACAGGATCCAGCTGATTCCCTTCACCGGAAGTGACGAGGGTAGGGGATTTTCACGAGGTAGGGGAATTTGATAGAACACCGCATTTTACAGCACTGGCCTCTTTCATGGCCTCTGTGCTGCCTGTAGATTCCGCTTGGAGGAGTGTCAGCAACTCACAGCCCTCCTTCCCCTGCTGCTGTGTGACACAGATATAGATGAGCATGGGAGCATGGCTGAGGATGGAGCTATGGGATGCTGCAGGTCAGTACTCTATGGGTACCTGAGTGGGTGAAAGGCTCGTTTTTCTCATTCGTTTGTGAGTGTACCTATATCCCCCTGAGTGGGTGAAAGGCTCGTTTTTCTCATTCGTTTGTGAGTGTACCTATATCACATATATTGAGACCTAATATTTAATATTTTTTACGCTATGTTAGCTTTTTGATTTATTTATACAGAAACATATACCGGAATATCTACTTAACAGGTTATTCTGTTTTATATTTCACGTATTCTGGGTGGGTTCCACTTTTCTATATATAACCATATTTACTTAGGTGGCTGTGGAGTACACCTGGGATCACTCCCAGTAATACGTTTTCTTATCTTTAGTGTATATACTTTCTTTTGTTTTTGCAGTACTCTATGACCTGATATATTGATTAACTGTCTGTTAGTGCCCCATCTCTGTCAGTGCTGCCAGGCTCCAACCATTACAATCCTGTAGGATCTGCCAAACTAATGTCTCTGTAAACACAGTGGATATATGCATTTGTTAACTGTTGTATGCCAGTGTCTGTGTGTGTCATAAGCTACAACTCTCAGTGTCTGTGTGACAGTGTTTATGCCAGGGTCTGTGTCAGTGTGTGTTTCAGTTAGTGCTTGTGACAGTGAATTCCTGTGGCAGTGAGTTCTTGTGTCAATGTGTGTTAGTGAGTATTTGTGCCAGTGTATGTGTGTTAGTGTGTGTGTGAGTCAGTGTGTGTGTCAGGGAGTTCTTGTGTCAATGTGTGTTAGTGAATGATTGTGCCAGTGTGTGGCAGTGAGTGCTTGTGGCAGTGAGTGTGTGTGTTAGTGAGTGTTTGCTCAGTGTATGTGTGTCAATAAGTGCACGTCAGTGCTTGTGTCATTGATTGTATGTGTCATTGTGGGTGTAGCTGAGTGCACCTGACAGTGGTTCTATGTGTATGTGTGACTGTGTGTGTCAGAGAGAGTGAGTATGTGTGATTGTTTGTGTCAGTGAGAGTGAGTATGTGCAAGGGTGTATCATTTTCATAAATAGACCATTTGCTATATATAGTTTTTTTTTTCTTTCTTTTAAACAACAAATTAAAGTAGTTTTACTTAAAGTAACACTATTGTCACCGAGACCATTGAGATGAAGTTGTCTGAATGCAGTGGGCCTGTATTTCTCACAAACACAACGTTTTGAAAAGCCTTTGTGGTCTAGCTATAAGCATGTATGCACTTCTCTTTATAAACAGAATGGTGTTAGCAGGAAAGAGCTAGTGCGTCTGCAATCAGAAAATTACTGTGCAAAGCTCACAGCTATCATGCCTGCCCACCAGCCTACCTCCTATCGGCTTGAAACTTCCTTTTGCACAGTGAAGCTAAAGGAAGCAGAAGGAAACCTCCCCAGCTGTCTGACAGCACGAGACATGTTATAGCAACTGTATAAAAGCACCAATTTCTATTGAAATTGATACTTATAAATTGGAGGGAAAAAAGATAGTTCTTTATGTATTTGTTTAAGATGGGTTCAGTCAAAAGAGAAGGAGAAGACATCGTGTTGGCTTCCTGAGGACTGGATTATTATCCATGGCTTTATAAAACTATTAAACACAAAAATGCCAATTCCCTTCGGTGAAGTCGCGGGTGGTCTTGATGCTGTCCCCTTTGTGTTCGCCTAGCTTTTACCCCTCCCTGGGCGTTGGTGCGCCACTTGTGCTGTGCACGTCTGTTGGGAGCTTTTCGCGCCCTCAGGGAGTGTTGGGGTCTACGTGGTTGGCCCAGTTTTTCCGCCTTCAGGAGGCCTCGTGGGCCCTTCGGCAGGGCACGCATGGTAGTGGTGACGGGCCCCGCCACATGCTTGTCACTGGGTGCTCGTTTTAACCTAGGGGGCTCCCCTTGGCGATGTCTGTCCCCAGGGGGTGTGCTTCCCCGCTGTACCTGCTTATGATGTTCTGCTTTGCTTTCGAGCTTTTGCCAGAATCTCCGGAGCAGGTCGTCCAGGCGCTTTTCTAGCGTTTCGTGCTGCTTTTCAGTCTCCCTCTCGCGGTCAGCTGCCGCCATCTTGCTTGTCATGGCTTGTCTGTATGTGCAGCGTGCTGTCCAGTGGGGAGATTCAGACTGCTTGATGGTGACCGGGATAATCCCCGCCGGTCGGGGGGGGGAAGTGTCTTGCCTCGGCTCCTGTTACCGCTGATGTCCCAGGGAGCGGCCGTCTCCCCGTGGTAGGCCGCAAGCCTTGTTTCGTCGGTATGGCTGTGCAGGGGCTCGTGAGGGGCACCGTTCGAATCGGTAGCCCCTTCTGAGTAGAGGTATTATGGTGTCTTAGCTGCGAGCGGCTATGGTCCGGCGTTATACCCCGTTTTTCCTCCCTAGACATGGGAGCATTGGCTAGGCACGTCTGGGCTGCTTGCCTGCTTGGCTCCGCCCCCGGCCTACAACTCCTTTAATTATCTGAATGTAGTAGACAGCTAAAGAATCATGGAAGTTGAATATGCCTCATACAGAGCTATTGTTGCATACGAGTCATAGGAAAGAGTCCTGAACATGTCAACTTTTTAACACTTCCATTCTAAATGCACAATAACATTTCTTTAAATGTATTTTTAAGGAAAAGTACTTTACATTTGCATGAGTGTTTTTTTTTACCATTTTGACCTCCTACTAGCATTTATGGATTTGAATTAACAGTTTTAAACTGTTTTCACTATTTGTTCCTTGTTATTTTTATTTGTATAATTAGACAGTATGTCCCTCTCTTTTACATAGTTTAAATAGTAGTTACTAGCTACATGCCATCATGGGGCTCTGAAGTAAATATTTTAACTGTACCCCTTGGGTAGGATGGAAGTACCTCTTGCCTAGGACAAAAGTACCAGGTATTGAAGTACCTCTTGGTCAGGTCAGAAGTACCAGGTACAGAATACAGCTTGGTCAATTTAAGCCACAGATACTGAAGCAGCATTTGACCAACATTGAAGTACTCCTTTTCCACATGACGTTTCAGGCTTTGAAGTATCCTTTGGCCTGCTCAGACATACCATACATCGATGTACCCCTCTGCCAGGTCAGATTGAGAAACCCTGGCACGGAGAAAGGTTATTTTAGAGTTACTACCTCCTCATACAAACATCTTTGACATTTATTATGAGATGCTTTGAGGGACCTATATGTAAATGTATATACTGAGGTTAAATAAGGTTGTTTTTCAGCTTTAAATTTGAGCCATGGTATTTGCTTTTACAAGAACATGAGTACAGATGTGCGCAGAGTCTAAATGCTTCTGGAAAATGTTTCCAGTTCAGTTCTGAAGGTGCTAGAAAATCTCTTCAATCTAACAAATGTGCCAAAGCTGAAGACATTATAATATATAATCTCACTCTTGTAAAGTCACAGTTAAACTGCAGGTCACATAACCTTATATTATTACTGCATACCTGAAATAGCCACTTGTTCGTATTATACATAAAATGAAAGCTTAAAAATATTTATGAAACTAATTTGCAAATACACACAGTGTTTTAAAAATGAGTATAATATTACTTGCACAGCAAGGTATAATGTCATTATAAAAATAAAAAATACCACAAGTACTAAATGATAAAATAATAACAATTACAAAATAAAAATGTGTAGTAGCTGCTGTGTCCATTCACAGGTTAAACTCTTAATATAAATACGTTATGAATTCCATATCAAGTAAAAAAAAAATTAAAAAAAAATTACATAATTGTTCCATTTAAATTGAAGCTAATGATAATGGTTTTGTGAAAACGTTGCTTGTGAAATGTAATTATAGCAGTGCTGTTTGTAAAAATCAGTCATTCAGCTGATACGTAATTTTAAATGTAAACAGAAAATGTAAACATAAAAGACTGATAGAGAAAATGTGTTTAGTAGGTTTTATTACCAGTACAATTAATGCCATGACAATTATAGAGTACCATCCTTTTAAATCAATTCGTCAGGGATGCTGTGTTTATGCAGTAAGGCTCAGGGCCTGAGAGAATGTTAAATTTTATCACATGACAGGAGGCGTCATATTTGCATAACTCTCTTTACTGAAAATCTCCAGCAGCAAAGAAACAAAACAACCAATCAGAAAAAAGGAGGATGTTACACAAAAGGCCCTGTAAGACCATGCCCTTCCTCTTTCTTTGCTGCTCCAGCCAAGTGCACAGGTTAGAGTAATTTGTTCTCCCTATACTTTATTGATTTCACTGTGTCATTTTAGCCTTATTATGGTTACTTAGATTTATTTAAATTGATTCACTGCCTATCTGTCTCCCCACTTCTGTCCTTCTACCGGTTTTGTGCTTTATTAGTTTCTTCTTTCCGTCCTCCACTACCCTTTGTCTGCTCCCCTCAAGTCTGTTTTACTCTGTCCTTATTCTTCACAATTTTGCGCATCGCGGCCACCAATTTTTATTTCTGGGGACGCTGCCTTTGTGGGCTGCTCTGGGTGGTGTGGGTCAGGGGAAACTGGTTCTCATTACTTGTGGGGTTTTTTGGCGGACCCGTGGCCAGAAGGCCGGTGGACCGTTGCACGCGAGCGGCGGCCATTTTGGATACTGCGAGTACCGCGAGAATCACGGTGGCCATCTTATTCCTGTCATTCCAGATTGGGAATCACTCGGTCTGGACTCTGAGGATACAGATTTCACAACCTGCTAACAAATATACCTACTGTGGATGCTATCAATGTACTGCTTACTAAAACTATTTGAATCTGCTTATACAAAGGATTACTACACGTTTATACTTAGAATTCATTTCACATGAGTGAAGCATATATATGGATTTTCTACATATGGCTGTCTTAAAGACAATACCAATAAATTCTTACAGACCTTTTCACCCACAGGGATTATTTTGTTCTGTGCCAAGTGTGTATTACTACTTTGTGGGTGTCCTCTGGGTTATTCACGGCATGCCACCTGGGGTGAGCCCCAGATTATTACATATAGCTCTGCCAGAGCAGTTTACAAAGATATGGTACCTTACTTGCAATGTGAATACCTATGTGATTGGGCTGACTACTCTTGCTGACCAAGGAGGTACAGCTCTCGAGTACAAACGGGGGTGAGCCACAATATCATTACATGCCTAAGAGCGTCTGTTTAGAGCGTAAGCCCCTCCCAGGTACCAAACCCCACGGAGGGGTCTTATTTGGTGAACCCAAATTTTATGAGACTATTATGTCTCCCATACCAAAGTAAACCCCATTTTGTACCACTAGAGGGTGAGCCCTCTTTCACTGCCCATACTACACTCACGACACATTGCCCGCTACCAGGGTTCTGGGCGAGCTCTGGTTGTACCAGGAGTATGGCACATCATGGACTTGTTCCTCTGCCACTTCTCCTACTGATTGTCTCAGATCTTCATTCCAGAACGGCATTCACTCGATCCGGACTTTAGGAGATCTAAAGACTAGGATTACCACTAACTGTCCCCATTCAAGCACTGTATATTAGCTAAAGGTACTTACTTCACATTGCTGGATTGTTTATACTGCCTGTCATTTCTTCAATTGATACAAGACTACCTAAACAGTATTGGACATAGATGTATGTGGAATTTCTGGACTGAGTGTACTATATACTGCCTGAAAGCAATCACTACTACCCTTTAACGGGGATATATTATATACTGTACCAAGTGTACAATTACTGATGTCCTCTGTGTTTTCATGGCACACCACCTGGGGTGATCCCCCATTTAATCATATCATTCCCATATTATGCCAAGTATATTATCTACTGATGTGGGTCCTGCTGATGCAAATCCTACTGGGATCAGTCCCCATATGGTACAGGACTATCAATGCTTGTAACGTGCATGGCATACTGATTGTATCACGAGATACAGCTCTGGTGTACAACTGTGGTGAACCCCATCTCCAACACCTTGAGGATCAGAGGATTTGCCTCAGGCGTCTTCTAAGTATGTCAGACAAGCAGTATTGAAGGAAGAAGGTTACCTCAAGGGCATCCTGAGCGACCTGGTGACCACTGTGCCTGAAGACTGACGCTTCATAGATGTGCTAGGGATCCCACTATTCGACCCTCGCAGTATCCGACGTCTAAGGTCACCGGAATGGAGCCTCCCTGATCATCTGGCTGATCAAAGAGGTTCCGGCACGCCTCAGTGCCGAATGCCCAAGACCACTATTGCCTGACAAAGGGGCTATTACACTGGAGTTCGACACCACTGTAGCAGGCTTTAGGTGTACGTCAGGCCGGGACCCAGGGAAAGGCATTGGAAGGTCTTAAAGCTATGCAAGACAAATTGCTGGATCTCCTCGACCCTATAGCAAAAATACTTTAATTTTGCTGACCTGACTCTCACCCAGGGTACACAGGTTGGCCAAAACGCTTTCCGAGAATGGGCCCAACGTTCAATCTGCCTGCTAGGAAATGCCAATGACGCACTTTGTGCCGTATGGCGCAAACCAGCACGGCTGAGAATTAACACAAAATTGCGGGAATTAGGATCAAAAGAGTTCAGGTCCCTGGTGAAAGGTCTTCTCTTTGGGGAACCTTTCATTGCCAAATTGAAAAAGCACTCAACCTGTTTACGACCTTAAGTAAGGCGCAATCACCTGAAACAGGTTTTTTGCGCCCCACCAAGTAGGGGTTTTGGGAGGGCTGGTCGGCAGCGGAGCCGAGCCACCCGGCACTTCTGGTCTACAGGCTCCAGATCCCATCCTCCTTCATCTAACTCCTACCCGACCACTACACAGAGGTCCTCATACTACAGGGGCTCAGAAAGAGCCAGGGGAACTAGAAACAGAGATTGTGGACGTTTTCTCTACAGGTGAGTCCTATTTCTGGCCTACCAGTTTCCAACTATACTGCTGGCAACCTGTCTCTTTTATTCGGTGCAATACGTACTGGACGGGGATGGTTTCTTCCGCAGCATATTTATAGTCAAGAAGAAATCAGGGGAGTACCGACCGGTTATATATCTCCGGAACATCAACAAATACATAGATTTCAGACATTTAAAAATGGAAGGGATACATCTCCTTCAGGACCTCCTCCTCGAAAACAACTGGTTCACCCGACTGGATCTGAAGGACACATGCCGGTCACTTGGGAATGATGACGCTTTCTCCATTTCCCGTGGAGAGGACGAGCATGCCAATTTACATGCCTGCCTTTCAGTCTCAGTTCGGCTCCGTGGTGTTTTCACGAAGCTACTGAAACCGGTGATGGCTCACATTTGATCCGCAGGCGTGCAGTGTCTCATGTACCTAGATGATTTGCGAATCCATGTTCAGGCTACGATTGCAAACAAAAATTTGTTGTCCACTTTCTGGAATCCTTGGGTTTTGTAGTGAACAGACAGAAGTCGTCACTCTCCCCCTCGCAGATGGTCCAGTTCCTCTGTTTCAGAATCAACTCGCTGAACTGTGTACTGTGCCTTCTAGTCTCAAAGATTACATCCCTCCGGATGCTCGCCCAGGACCACTACACTACAGGGCGATGCAATGCCTGACAGCGAACGGCCTACGTTCCGGACAGTTCTACGACCACTAGATACCACTTTGAACAGACGTGAGGACAGAGTTGGTGGCTCCTACACATGGCACGGCAAATGTTTTGACTCCTACTTTCTGCGTTCCCATAAAAGGCGTCCCAGTGGGCAACGACCCTCTGGTATGTCGCTTGTTGCGAGGAGCTAAGCTAACCAGGCTTTCAGCTCCTACATATTTTCGTCTCTGGGACGTAGAAGTGGTGCTGCGTTTTCCTTGGAGATTGGCTGGTTAACCCTGGTCTCTCTCCTAGACAATTGTCGTTGAAACTTATCCTATTATTGTGCCTCATCTCTTTTCATTGCTTTGTGGACGTTAGGGCCTTCGATGTCGACGGTTTCTCTTTCTCTCCTGAAGGAGTTTCCTTTGCTATTTCCAGTTGCACTAAGTCGGATTCCTCCTTGTTTTTTATCCTCACAGAACTGCGGTTGTGCGTGGTAAGAGCTTTGATGCGTTATACAAACATCACCGCTCCACCCCGAGTTTCGGTGTTGGATCAACTTTTCATCTCGTATGTCAAGCCACATGGTCCGGTGTCGACTATGACCTTGGCCAGATGGATCCGCTGGCTCTAATCTCTAGCTGGCGTTAAATCCTGTTTCAGGGCCCACTCAGTCAGAGGGGCGGCAGCATCTCAGGCTTTCTCGGCGGGAGCGTCCCTTTCCGACATCATGCGTTGCGCGGATTGGACACGGGAGTGTAACTTTCAAGTATACTACTTTCACCGAGTTACTCATGCTTCCTTCGCTCTTCTTAATAATCAGTTTTAAAAATGCAAATATGGAGCCTCCTGTCATGTGGTAAAATTGTAGATTATGCACCTATAATCTTAATTTTAGTAATATTCCCCTCCCGTATTTCTCTTCCCTCCCTTTTTTCTATATGGAATGTACCAGGGATTCTGTGATGTACTCTGATATGTTTATGGGGGCGGGGGTCTAGGTTCTAGACTAATCAGATAATGTGTACTCAAATTTTTGTTGTTGATATGTACATAAGGGTATGCATAATACAATTGTTCAATCTATGCGGACAATCGACCATTTCAGATGACTTTCACATTTTTCTTTCAGTGTAATTGGTTCACTTCTGGAGTCGAGAATATTCACCCTTCTTCAACTATTTCCCCTTCTGGATCTATGGAATTCAGCATTGATTATTTGGAACCTTACCATACGTTTGTTGTTCATGGTTTATGTATTGGTTACTTGTTTTTACTGTCGCTACAAAGAAAGAGGAAGGGCGTGGTCTTACAGGACCTTTTGTGTAACATCCTCCTTTTTTCGGATTGGTTGTTTATGATCTGTGCTGCTGGAGATTTTCAGTAAAGAGAGTTATACAAATATTCGCCTCCTGCCATTACTAAAATTAAGATTATAGGTACACTACGTTAGCATAATTTACAATTATAGGGTATTTTTTTCTTGTGCTAAGGTTCTTTACTGTTAACAAACAAAAGTCTGCTTAATGAGCTCTAACGTGTTTTTGTAAACCCTGCGTGACCTGGGCAGATGATAATGCTAGTACACCAGACAGCACAGTCTGGGGGAAATTCCAAGTATCCCATATTCTAGGCACAACTTGTTGACTCCAGGTTTTCCCAGGGTCTTTCCAGGGCTTTCTAAGGCAGAGCTGCTTAACATTTTCTAAGCACACCACCATTTTGAACATGTAATTCCAGTTACATTTATTGTCCAAAATGTAACACTAGCAGCTACTATTTTCGAACTAAAGAAATAACCTTCAGGCACTGTCGGAAGAAGCTCTTGGGTTACCAATATGTGAGATTTAAGCACAATTTCCCACTGGAAGGTTTCTTTTCCGAAGTGTTTCTCTTATTTACCCATGCTGTATTCTCTGCACAGGGGTGATGTAATGAATATTAAAGGGACACTATAGTCACCAAAACCACCTTAGTTTAACCAAACAGTTTTGATGTATAGATCCTGCCCCTGCAGTCTCACTGCTCAATTCTCTGCCATTTATTAGTTAAATCACTTTGTTTGTGCAGCACTAGTCACGTCTCCCTGCATGTGAGCCTTCCTAAACACTTTCTGTAAAGTGGGATCTAATGTGGGATCTTTATTGTACAGTATGTTTCATTAAGAATTTCTTATCTCCTGCACTATTAACAGCTTGCTTGACCTTGCTGGAGCCTCTTGTGTGTGATTAACGTTCAATTTACAAAGCCAGAGCTAAAAACTCTAGAACCAGTTAACATCTGAATTAAACCATTTTTTCCCTATAGGCTGTGTGCGAATCACAGCCAGGGGAGGTGTGGCTAGGGCTGCACTGACTGGAACAAAATGTGATGTAACTCTTAATTGGCAGAGGATTGAGCAGTGGGACTCCTGATGCATAATCTGTACACAAAACTGCTCCTTATCAGGGTTAATTACCAAAGTGAGTATTGCCAGGAATTCAAAGTGAATCTCAAATAAAAAAAAATCTTATATACTATTTTTTATTTTATAATGTCATTCTGGGAATTATGTACTACGTCCACCTCTTATAAAACCTGAAAATAAAGGGTTGAACTCAAACAGGTTCAAGCATAAATGCTGCACATACAGGCTCATGGCAGTTAGAGTAACCACAAAAAATCACTTTGGATTTTTTTAAAAATGCCAAATTTAGTGAATAAGACATCTGCATTCTTTTCAAGTATTTCAAGTATAAACAGAACAAATTTTATGTATTATTTCAGTTGGCACAAAATACAGTTTTTATGGTATTTATATGATTCATTTTTAAGATTGAAAGATATTTATACTACACTGCGCCACTTTATCTTTTTGGGTTTAAATGTAAATCAGTGTATATCAATTATAAGAAATATTGAGAGCAAAGAGCTGTGCTTTTCTCTGTAGACTTTAAATTAAGATTAGACATCTGCATTCTTTTCAAGTATAAACAGAACAACAAAAAAAGCTAAAATAGACTCATACTACAAGAAAGCTGAATAGGCAGATCACAAAGCAGATTTTCATGAGTAACTGAAAGCATTTTAGTTATCTATTTCCTGTTTATTTATTTTTTTAGTAAGAAAGAAAGCAGCCAGCAGTCTGAAATCATCTGTGTTGCTATGAGCACGTTCTTGTTGTCCACACAAAAACATTTTTAAAAAAATAAAAATCTATGGTATGTAGTAAACAGCTCCACAATAGCGCAAAGAGAGACATACTGAGATGAAGTTAAAAAGAAGAGCAGAAAACGTAACTTTATTTTTTAAAATAACTTTCACTGATAGAAATGCAGTAATTAAATTATGTACACACAAGACATAATTTAATTATTTGAAGCAAACAAAAAACACATTGAATAATGCATATAGGTTTGTATTAAATTAATTTCCCACTTTGTGGTTACAGGTCATAAATGAAGTCACTGATGGAATAAGGATTCATGGACAATGGCAACATTTTAACATGACACAAAATTCACTGTTATGTATTTGCCCTCTCTCTACCATTACTGCTTTGAAACTTGAGTACAATAAAAAGGTACATGAACAAAATACAAAGACAAAAGGCAAACAATTAAAAACAAACATCTTTGTAAAATGTGACTCTGAATCAACAGTACGACATCATTACTACTTTAAGCCAGATTGACCAGAGGTTTTTCCCCATTTGTTGTACAATTACTGCTTTAAGACTGAAAAAACATCTTTGGAAGTGTGGTTTTACAACAGTTCGGGATTTACCAGCAACATATGTTTGTCTTCTTTTCAGTGTTGTTAAAGGTGCACTGTAAGCACCAAATCAACTTTAGTTTGATGAAGTGGTTTTGGTGTACAGATCATCACCCTGCAGTCTAACTGCTCAATTCACTACCATCTTCTAGCAGTTTATGCTGCCCTAGAAAATAACCTATACTGGCTGTGATTCACACAGCCTCCCTACACACTTCAAACATTTGAAATTCTCTTACTGCATAGCTAGCATGTTTAATCTAGATGTTATTTTCTGCTGTGTTAATTACCTGCTAGAGCAAACAACGAATGTAGGCTTTAGAGTCTAGTTTGATTAAAGTTCAGTTAGCATAGAAGGAAATAAGAACCTCTAAAGTAAACTGTGTGGAAATATTTATTTTAAATTTCATGGAGGCTGTGTGAATCGCAGCCAGGGAAGTCTGAGCAGTGACACTTCAGGGGTATGATCTATATATACACATTAAAACTTCTTCATTAAATGGTTACTACAACCACCGTGATCATATCAGTAATCTGAAGTGGTCATGGTGGTAGGAGTCTTGCAATAATGCACATCCAGAGACATATTACCTTTTTTTTGCCAGGACTTCGTTGCACACGTGACTTTGACAGCCTGGAATTCTGTTCCGGTCTGCCATATTTTGTGTCTGTCGGCATTCTAGTGACAGACATTAGGATATTCTCCCCTTGCAGGCATAACCTGCAGAAGGCAAGTTTGCTCACTCCTCCATCCCTTTCTGTGGTTTCTCCTCCTCCATTACAACCAATATATTATTTTTCTCAAACCTCTCTCTGTGCCTCCACACTCCCTCTTCCCTCCCATCACCAGCTCAGATTGCGCACATGTGCTCTGAGACAGTGAAACAGTCCAATCACTGGCTTCTCTATCAGAAGGAACATTTATAGGACATTATGGGGTAAAAACACCTCAGGTGGGAGAGGGGTGGCAGTTGCCGACCCATATTATTCCTTGCCCGTCCATGTGTCTCCGCAACAAACTTGTAACTCTTTGGCTCTCCTGCCTAAATTAGCCCATGTGAGAATGAGATTGAAGTCACACTCCCAGACACAAGCAGGACAAGCAATTACACTGTTAATCTACCAACTGCCCAGCATTCAGGCACACTCCAGAATATAATGTCCCGACCAACAAGCCTTCTAGAAAAGCAGGGCAGCACAAGAGCCACATCCACATGCTGCTGTCCCTTACCCGGTGATTGGGAAACATGTAGCAGTGAGAAACATGGAAGCTGGTCCTCTGAGCCCTGAGACAGAGAGGAGGTACAGCTCTGAATTAAATGGATGCTTTCAGTGCAACCAACTGAGTAAGGAAGGGTTGCTTGCTGTGTGAGAATGTATGTATTAAACAGTGTCTGTATGAATTTGTGCAAGTATTAGGCAGTGCCATTGTGTGTGTATGTATTACGCAGAACATTTATGTAGGGGTTGTTTGTGTGCATTTGTATATATTAAGTATTTTTTTTTTGTTTGTGTATGTATTAAGCAGTTTATGTGTGCATTTTTATTTATGTGTATATATTAAGCAGTTTCTATGTTTGTATGTTTAGGCAGCTTGTGGGGAAACTTTTGAAGAGGCAGATAGATTGTGTTACATAGTTACCTAGCTGAAAAGATACATGCGTTCATCAAGTTCAGCCTTTCTTGCATCTGTTTTCAAACCCCGAGTTTGAAGCGTTTTCCAGTTTTGCAACAAACTTGGAAAAAATTTCCTTCTTGACCCCTGAATGGCAGTCAGATATCTCCTTGGATCAATAGAGATGAATAGACAGAGACAAACATAGAGACCACAAAGAGACATTGGCAAAAGGGGAACTATCACTTACAGGGATTTTTAATATTATGCTTACAAATATGAATTTGTGACGCGTGAAAAAAAATGAAATTAAATGTAGACGTCCACACATCTTTATTCTACATAGAAGCACCCAGACCACTTTAACTCAATGAAGTGCTCTGGGTGCAGTGGCAATGTCACTGTAGCCCTGCACTGTAAAAAATTACCTTGCAGGATTAAGACTGCTCCTGTGGCCGTCTCTCAGACAGCAATTCGGGGCAGTTCCTGCATTTACGTGGAGTTAATAAATGCTTGACGTCCTTAAGCTTTGCATAGGACATCCAGCGTTTTCAAAATCCCCAAAGTAAAGCACTGATTTGGTGCTTTCCTATTGGGAAGGCCGAGGCGGAGACTGAGCCAGCACCAAGAGACCTTAGCACTGAAAAGAGGTAAGTGTAAATGTTTTTTTTCAAATAGCCAATATGGCTGAGGGACACTATATCATAAGCCATAACAAATACACTTTTGTATTCCTAATGCTATAGTGTTTCTTTAAGGGATGTGATTTGTAATGCAACAAGAACATTTACTTTCACCACTGAAAAGCACAGGCTCGGAAGTGGAAAGTACTGCTTTTTAAGTGTGCCATCTATATGTAGCACTTTTTTGTCACATCACATTGTGTAGGAGGCATGTTTCCTAAACAGAAAACTAAACAAGAACTGATACGGACTTCTATATTAGTTAGATCTCATCAGGGAAATAACTGAATATGTGCACGGCGGTGAGTTTTTACTGAATGAGAACCATAATGAAAGTAGCAGTGTTCAGCTAAAGAGTGGCTTTCAATATTAATCATGTTAATTGACAATTTAAGAATAAAGTATTCTATAATCTACAATTATAAATCTGCAATACAACTGGAAACTGATCCTTTTGGTTTTTGTTCTTCATTCTTTATTTTAGTTTGAGCGGCAAGAATATCAAATTACATCAACAGTAGTTAAACAAGAAAAATACAGGTCCATAGGATACAATAGACATCAGACATCCGTAAAAGATGCAGAAAATGATTATATTATTATTATCGCCATTTATATAGCACCAACAGATTCCGTAGGGCTTTACAATAATATGAGAGGGGCGATTTAACTATAAATATGACAATTACAAGAAAACTTACAGGAACAATAGGTTGAAGAGGACCCTGCTCAAACGAATTACAGGAGGTGGGGTATAAAACCCATTAGGACAGAAATATCAATCAAATAAGGTGGGAGTGAAGCAGAGCTGGAGGAGAGAGTTAAGTGCTGCCCTTTAGGAGAGAGCAAAAGACAGGTAGAGGTTACTCTGGGAGGCCATAAGCTGTCCTAAAGAGATGGTTTTTAAGGCACTTCTTAAATGATTGAAGACTACGGTAGAGTCTGATTGGGGTAGGCAGGCTATTCCATAGGAAGGGAGCCACCCGCGAGAAGTCCTGCAAGCATGAGTTGGCCGTACGGGTGCGAGCAGCGGACAGGAGAAAGTCACGGGCAGAGCGGCGGGACCGAGAAGGGGCATACCTAAAGATCTGTGAAGAGATATAAGAGGGGCTAGAATTGTTCAGTGCTTTATATGTATGTAAGCCTGGAAGTGAATTGACCTCCGGCGGTCACTGAGAGCAGTGCAGCAAGGCCATAATCCCGGCGCAAGCTAGGGGCGGGAGTTGCACTACATACCACATTTGCACAGTCACCCACCCTCACGAACTGTGCCCACAGAAGGGCTTTGACCTCCTTTCCAGGAATGCAGACAAGACCTCCAGAACTGGCATCAGCTGAAGCAGCCTGGACTGACTCGCTATGTGGCCAGAGTCCTGTGGCCCAGCTCACAATGCCAGGACTTTCTCTCCACCAACCAGAGGCATCAAACGTTTATTAGCTTAAAGTGTTTGACTCTCTTCTCACAATACCTGACATAATAATCTACTCTCACTGTATGCTACTTGTCCAAGACACCAGCACAGCGACCACACTGCATGTCAGCAAATAGGTCCTACCGATAGTACTAGTCTCATTTGCAATAATACCTACCTTTTCTCACGCATGTTGCGCAAAAATGTACAATCGACAGGGTAGTTCAATATTCACTTCTAAGCCTACACTAGCATGGGAGCACATGCCAATAGGGCAGACCTTCATCACACCACCACGCAGCACGTACTAGGTGCTCCACATGTAAGCCATATCGTAAAGACTCACTAGGTGTTGCCTCACTGTGTTACACTCGTATAACCAGATGACCAAGCTTGTAGTTCATATGTTTTTCCCTTTTTGTCACTCCTCTGATTATTTCTTTATTATTTAGTTTGTTTATGTTTAGAACAGTGCACACATGCCACTGATAAGCCTGTATGCATCTCTTTGAACGCTGTTGTGGCGCTAGACATAAGCCTGTACTCAAAAACAAAAATGTGCATATACCTAGGCCACTGTTTAGCCGGTTAATATACCTGTGTACGCTATTGTGGCTTTTGTCAATGTTTTTGTACTCACCTGCGCAACAAAAATAAAGAATTATATAAAAAAAATAATAATAATGTAGGTGCTTTATTCAGCCATCAAACTGAAAGGGCAAAATTTTGACAGATGCATGTGTCTTTCTCAACCAAAAAAATTAAAGTGTACAACAGTAGTATTTATAGGTGAATCTCACATGTAAAATATCCAAAACAACCAATCACAACATCATGTTTAACATTCAATATGCATCCATATCCTTTGTCTATTACGATTTAACACCTTACTGGAGTATTGCAGAATAGCTAAACATTTTTTTTTAAAGGTACAGTGCAATATTCACTACAGAATATAGTGCAAATGTTCATAACAAACATCAGTCATTGTACATATGTGCTGGACAAAACACAATCAAAACTTAAGTAAGGAAATATAACCTTCACAAACTTAGTAAAGATTGTTCTGTAGGTACAGTGCACCATAAATATCATTACAGTATAGAGTTTATTTGTAATAACAAAATTGTATTATCATACTTTTTGTGTTTGGCTTAACCATGGGACAGGGCAGACGCCAATTTCCACAGTTCCGGAGGTTTTCTGCCAAATCCGAAAAATCAGCACAGGAGCCGGAACTCACCAGCATCTCCAATATACCGGCACTGCTTTCAACTATGGGATGGAACTCGCGGAAACCGCCTCAAGGTACGCTGAGTGAATCCCATGATATAGGGACCCAACTCCAATGGCAGGTCCAGTATAAAATGTCAGCCCAAGAGAACCAAGCGGCTTCTGTTGAACCTCAGAGCCACACACAAATGACAACCCGTTTCAGACCTTGACACAAGAATCTGAGGAGGCAGCTCCCAGCTTACCAGATCTCTCAGCTCTGACCACGAAACAAGAAATTAAGAACCTTCTCACTGATTCTCAACAGATACTGGCTGCGGATTTAGCAGCGATGCAAGCGGATGTTCAGGTGCTCACTGACAGGGTACGTGCCACTGAAGAAGAAATCATCAACTTGAAGCAATAAATGACTAGTGTGAGAGACTCACTTCACAATATACAAAAGGCACAACAGGCATTCTCCATGCACCTTGCTACACTGGATGATCGAACCAGACGCAAACAATTTAAAATAAGTGGTGTACCGGAGGCCATCAATATGGATGAATTGCCACACTACCCGAGACGCCTTGTGGCTTTGCTACTACACCTGGCAAATGCTAAAAAGCTCATGTTTGATTACATATTCTGTCTACCTAAATCACCCAGAGCTCAAACATCTGCTGTGAGCGATATAATTTTCTGCTCCCTTGCACAAGACAAGAGGGCACTTTTGACAGCTCTACGGAACAAGACGCCTTACTCGTTTGAGGAATCCGACATGTCATTCTACCAAGACCTTCCGTGGTCCACCTTGCAATTGAGGTGAATGCTCTTTCTCGTTACATGCAAACTGTGACATATAGGTAAACTACACCAAGACCCCTCTTGGTGAACCATAACGGCACTGTACATAGCTTATAGTAGACTGAAGATGCACCAGACCTGTTTCTGACATTGGGACTACCTATGCTTACTAGAGAGACGGGAAGTCAAAGGGGCACTAATATTCAGGGCCTGACTACTGTAGTCCCCTTCACTCCAAGGAGCCAACCGACAACACAATCAGGAATGTGACTAAGAACCAGATACAGTATTAGTATTTAGTATTTCAACAATCACAATCATTCTGAATTTGATTTATCTACACAATAACAGAACCACTTTTGTCTTATCTAATTTAACAGCAGAAAGAATTAGATAAGTCACTGAAATCATATTTCAACTAATTAACCAACGCCTTGAAAATTAGCAAATGGTTAGAACAGGAGTACAGGAAATACATCCCATAACTTGATGACATGTGGAAGCAAAATCAACAGACTTATGTAAACGATTCCTAGTTGATTAAATAAGGCAGATAAGATGTAAATAAGCACAGATGCACTAATATAGTGAAAGTGACGTACAATAAATACACATGTTCACTATACCCAAACCGTCTGATTTAAAAACAATTAATGGACCAAGCCTATTTTGAGATGCAATGAATATGTCACCACAGTCTTTTTGACACCTTTGCCATGCGTTCAATTTACCACAATTCCATCCTTTCTATTTAAGTGCACCAATGCATATTTTATATCATTTTTAAAAGAGGAATATATACCCTATATGTATACCTAACACTATATTAAATAGGAATACATTTTTTTTTTCTTCTTTTTTTTCAAAA
This sequence comes from Pelobates fuscus, assembly GCF_036172605.1. NCBI lineage: Eukaryota > Metazoa > Chordata > Amphibia > Anura > Pelobatidae > Pelobates > Pelobates fuscus. The sequence continues at coordinate 100,131,272 of NC_086320.1, forward strand.
TTAGCTTAACAACTGTTTTATTAGGGGGGAAATTTACAGATCACGCATGTTTCATCACTGTAAACACCCCATATTTGTCTTCTGCTACTTTTCGCTATTACAACGATAACCCACATATATAGCTTTTCCCTTAAATAATATAACCCCTTAAAACTCATAGATATTCCCTCTGCTGATGTCAGTACTGACATTAGCAGTAGGATTTCCCAACTCACACATTACAGAGGGCTCTGTGAGCACTTTGTACTGTGTGACTGCAGCATGACAGGAAGATCTCCCTTTCCTGCTAAAGCCCCAGGAACTAAGATCAAGGCTTGGCAGCTGGCAAAGTCCAGAACTGATCAATCACTGAACAGAGGAACATATCTTTCAGACCATGGTGTTTTCTCTCATACTGGAATCACATTTAAATTCATGATGGCTGAGAGCAATGGCTCAGCTGTGCTATTTGAATTAAAGGGCCATGTGCAGCACTTACTTACAGCGCTGCATATAGCTCATATGTCAGCCTGGGACTGTTAATGGTAGCCCAAACTGACAGTGGGGATCCACAGGATACATGGGACTCCGTTTTCAATTAGGAAAAGGTAGATGACACACTCGGAAATACTGTGGTTGAGCATGATCACTTTTAAAGGGCCAGATGCAGCACTCACTTAAAGCGGTCCACATAGCTCATTTGTCAAACTGAACCCACTATGTGTAACAAACCAAACCCTCAGGTATCCTATGCTACCAAGATTCCTTGGTACCAGCCTAAAAGCCCTGCACTGCATGGCGCAACAGACCGTCATGCCGTTATTAAAGGATAGAGAAGCATCATACATAGACGATTTGCAACAGGTTAATGACACTACACCATAAAAAGGGTAAAAAAAAAAAAAACAGGTCAAAGCTCTCCAAAAGAGATCCATTTTTTGTTAGCCAAACAATTTTAGAATATAGGTCTTAAGATCACGTCATTAAGCATGATGACCGAGCTTAATAACATTTTTAAACTTCAGCACCGTTAATGGTAGTAAAAAATGCACACAGTCCCAAACAAAATTAAGAAAATTTTAATGATTAAATATCAGCACTGGATTGTAATCAATCCTTTCCCTGGCATCCATGTTGAATGGCCCTCTTACATTCAATATATCAAAATAAACCTAGCAAATTGTGCACTTTTATAGGTATCCTAAATGTATGTGTGAAAAATATTTACAGTGTGTTCAAGTGTTAGAAATTAAATTGAAAACAATGCTGCAAAGATCTGGAGATTGTATAAACCAAAAGATAGAAGGGATAACATGATTTTTAGGTCCTGTTACATGTTTTTTTTCTTTTTCTCAAAGGAACACTATATGGTCAGAAACACAAACATGTATTCCTGACCCTATAGTGTTAAAACCACCATCTAGCCCTCCTGGTCCCCTATTGCAACCCTAAATATAGTAAATTATTACTTGTAATCAAGTCTGCCCCTGATCTGCTTGCTTGGTTGACATAATCAGAAGTGTTGTTCTGAGCCAATCACAATGTTTCCCATAGGATTGGCTGAGACTGTTAAGGAGGCAGATCATGGGCAGAGCCAAACACAGCCCTGGCCAATCAGCATCTCCTCATAGAGATCTATTGAATCAATGCATCTCTATGAGGAAAGGTCAGTGTCTGCATGCAGATGGAGGAGACAGTGAATGGCAATTCTGCACACTGTGCAGCACTGCCCTATGAAGCACCTATAGCAGCCATATGAGGATTGGCCAGTAGAGTTATCCCTAGGCTGTAAACGCAGATTTTTACTGCAAAAAGCCAGAATTGAATGATTTTACTCACTAGAACATTTGCAATAAGATTTTACTCACTGGTGACTAGTGTCCCTTTAATATAATAATTGCGTTGAAGTTTTATTTCATCACTCCTGAAAACCAATGTTTTTTTCTTCCAGACATTCCAACTGCTGTGGAATAGAACAAACACAATTGCTAGGGCAAACGTCCTGGCTACATCCACAACATTCATTAATTATTCCCCTTTCCCCTTGTTGCCAACTGCATGGGCAGGGTAAGATAACAGGATATCTAATGAAGCTTATATAATGGCGGAGGGACACTATCATGCGCACGCATGTACTCTGCTTCTCTGTAAAAGCTATGGGGTGGATCAAAACTTTTTCCATCAACATTGAGAGCACACTTGAATAATATCTCAACGCCCCATTTTTGGTAAACACAACATTGTAGTGCATTGAAAACTGTACTACAAAAATAGCTGATTTTGAAAAATTCTCCAGCTCCACTATAGCAACAAATTAGCTATTTTACTCTTGCAACGCTTTTATTTCACAATATTTCATTATAAGCTCTTTCCCCACAGCTCCTCATCCAAGATATAAAACGGGTGATGGAGAAAGCCAATGAGCCTAAGTTCTCAGTGAATACTTTTCTAGCAACCCGTTTCATTACCCCTTTTGTGTCACTATACCCCACTCCCTCTAGCATGTAAGCTCATTGAGCAAGGCCCCCAACCCCTCTGTTCCTATGAGTCCATTTGTCTGGTTACAATTACGTGTCTGTTAGTCCATCCATTGTACAGCGCCAAGGAATTTGCTGGTGCTATATAAAAAAATAAAATAATAATAATGGCAGCAAAGAACTGTGGCTGCTGGCTAGGAGTGTGACCCCCATTAATCTCTGAGTACTGGACTGAGATTTAGGCAAAACAAATCACGTTTTGTCAATTCAAAATTTGAATTATGTGCAACAACATATAGGTCATGTAATTTATATATCTAGCACTGTCCCCGCTCTATAATATATAGAGATCTATGGCAATATATATCAATGCAGAATGCACCTGTCATGGTTGACTATAGTTATTACCTATTATGTGTTAGATTTATATAGGTGTGTATGTGTGTATATATATATATATATATATATATATATATATATATATATATATTGTTTGTATAATGTATTTTTTGTAATAGTGTACCCTATTGTAACAATGCAATGTTTTATGGACATACAGGACATACTTGAAAACGAGATACCGTAAATCTCATTGTATACTTCCTAGTAAAATATGAAATATATATATATATATATATATATATACATACACAGATATACATACACACACTCCAAAAATTTAACTAGAAGCATTTTTTACCAGAAATAATAATTAAATTCTTGTTTTTAAATAGATAAATTCTAGTTAAATTGTTTGACACACACATACATATTCACACACATAACAATCAAACAATTTACAATTTATCTAGAAGCATTTTTACCAGAAATAATCTTTGAGTAATGATTAGAACTGGACATAGGTCCTTCACCACCCCGCACATAAGCAAACAGTACAAAAGAAGGTCACACAGTCATACAAAGAACACAAGGTAATCAGGGTAATGTTCAAGGTTCAGATGTAAGGGATGGGTCTGGTTTTTCTATTTTACTCATGCAATATAAAGCGATGGAATCAGTTACTCATGTGAAAAAATGAAGCTTAATTCACTAAAGAAACAAGAGCATATAAGCACATGGCCAGAATGAAATATACGTGTTTGCTGGCTTATAGTGCGAGTAATAAGTAATTTATATTGGGCCCAATTAAAGCTGTTTGAGAGTGAATAATAAACAGTACCGTATCTGCTACAGGTAGGTTTTTCAAGATTATTACATTTAATTTATATAGCACCTGGTTACAATACCATATATTATATATACGTTTGATACTGCAATAAAAGCACTATACATTATGGAACCTGGAAGGGTTTGATAGCTCCAGGATATACATATCCCTGTTTCCATGTAACTGATGGGAGTCCTACAACAGGGCAGCAACCATTCATAATTCCACCTCTCAGCACTTACTTACATGCATTTTATTTGCCAAAACACTAAAATTCACTCATTAAAAAATAAATAAAATCATGTAATATAAAGTATACAAACTGGTTCACATGCGTGGAAATATATATCAGGATCACTTTACCCTCTAGAGTTAGCAAGACAAGGTTCTGCTGGGCTGAAGTCACTGCATCTGATGTGGTACAGATCTCTCTGCCAACTCTGCAAATGTTTTCACATTACAGACTGGGTACACTGGATTATGACATCATACACTGGGTTATGATATCATACCTGGGAACTTACTATCATTGACAAAGTATCTCAGGGATGATCAAGCATCTGGTTCATAACACTGTACACCTCTGACAAATAAGAACACGATCTGGTTTTAGGGGATGACGTTTGTATTGCCTTAAGCATTGCACGATACTGCACTATGTTGCACAAATGTTATGGCTGTATAAAAGTACAGTGCCTGGTTGGTTGCTGGGTGAAACACAATACCTATCCTATCTGTGCTTATTTGCATGTTGAACTAGGGATTCTGGGATAGTTGTAGAAACAGGATTTCTCTGAATTTTTGTGCTCAAGGCTCACTTTTCAATTTGTGACGCACCAGTCATTTTTCTATCCACACTAGGAGGAGTTTAGGGGAGTTTTATCATGTTTGGTCTCTGCACAAATTATTTGGCATCATGCCATACACAGGTACTCTGCCACTGGCAAGAAATAATTTAGCACTTTCAAGTAGACGCGTTCCATGGACCCTCCAGGATTGCAGTGGCAAGTAACTTTTAGGCCAATCCAGTAGAGTAGGACTTGAAATATTTAGTATGTATGTCTATGTATATGTATATGTATGAAAAGTGGAAGACAGACAACCTACTATAAAATGCTGGACAAACCCAGATCTCTCTATATATATGTGCAATTCTGTCCTAAGAAATATCAGCTGGTGCCTAGAATTCCTTGACCTATTTCAGTAAAAATTAATACAGAGATTATGTTTATTTATGCAAATAATCGAAGAGCATTGAGCATACATCATCTGCACTTTAATACAGCTAAAATATCACTATCTACTAACATCGTACAGCAGAGTAATTTTGAGAATTGTGTACACTCAGTATAAATAGCTACTTGATTGATACCAAGCATTTCCTGTATAGACTATAGAACCCTGGCCTCTGTTGTCTGTCACTGTCTGTGGGTACTCAGAGCTATTAGAGAGGCACAAAATAAGAATGATACTACAAACCAACCTGTGTGTTATGAATATTTAATTTGTGAGAAACTCTTAAAATGTATATTTTCACTAGTTATCTCCCTCGGCTATTGCACAGTATGTGATAGACCACATAAAATGATGCAAAAAAACAAAATGAACAGCATATATACAGACCAGTCAAATGGTATTCTATTTTCAACACATAAAAAAAAAAAAATGTTGTATTTTTTCAGGTTTTCATATGGCATTTATAATATAAACATTTCATAGGCCCAAATAATCACTATCCAGGATCCTGCCAATCATATCTAATGCTGCCTGTATGTGACTAACTCCAATCCAATTTAGGGATTTTGAGTATAGAAGTTGCTATAAGTGCTAAAGCTGCTAAACAACAACACATAGAGAAGGAAAAAAAAATGTGAAATGAAATGAGAAACACGTATGCAATGAGTCTGCTATCCATGTACAAAGTTTTGAGTTAAAGTTTTGTGACAATTTCTTTTAACTGCCAGCCCTGCCAAGGAACACGCAAGAAGACAACAATCTGTCCAGATATGCTTGTATAGCAGCTTTGTTTGGCATGTTCCTGATAATAATGTAATTACTTTAATATAAGGTTCTTAGCATTTTCACTACAAGAACAGGAAGCCTTTATAATAACAAGACGCAGAGTTCCTTATAGAAGCATATTGACCCCTGCTTTGTTTAGTGTGTTTTATGTACATGATGCCTATTCACTGTGGCAGAAGCTTTAATGGAATGTTTCCAAAAAAAAGTCAGTTCCCTTAGTGAATTAAACAGACTATTTCAAAATCAACACAGCGTAACTATCATTTCTGCTAGATTCAACAAAGCATATTGTCTGTGAAAGAAATTACAGTAATCGCCCAAGATTCTGTCATTCCCGGCTAAGCCTCTTCACAGGCATAGTGTGTGACAGCAGTGACTCCTGTTCCCAGGCAGGTGAGGACAGAAAGTACATATTTTTAAAAAACTAATCCACCATACTCTCAAATTCACGAAAATAAAAAAAGAAATGGTGTTATTTTCTTTCAACTTTATACAACTTCACAGAGATTTATTTTGGAAAAACTCATAAATCACAAGGTTACTTACTAAACTGAGAAGTCAAGTTTAAGACCAGAATAGCTGGAGTCGAAGTATAGCTGACTTATGTTACTACTTTAGTGAATAACCCAGTCAATGTTCAATTCATTGTGTTTCAGCATAAAACTATGAGTAATCACATTAGATGCAATACATAAATTAAAGGAACACTATAGTGACAGGAATGCAAACATGTATTTCTGTCACTATAGTGTTAAAAGTGCAGCCCCAGTGCCCCATGGCACACTTAAAAAAGGTATTATACCATCGCCGCGTGGGTCTTGCCGCGGTTGGGTCCGCCTCCTTGACTGAGATCATCAAAACTAACGATCACAGCCAATTCAATGCTTTCCCATAGGCAAGCATTGGGAGGCTATTATGCATGCACTGGAAAAGGCTGTGCTGTTCCAATCAGCCTCTCCTCATAGAGATGCACTGAATCAATGCATCTCTATGAGGAATGGTCAGCGCCTCTATGCAAGGTGTAGAGATGCTGAACGTCAGTGCAGCGACCCAGGAAGCACCTCTAGTGGCTGTCTGAGTGACTGCCACTAGAGGGGTTGCTAGGCACTAACCGAAACACAGCATTTTCTCTGAAAAGGCAGTGTTTACATTAACAATCCTTTTTAAGGACATACTATACATACCAGAACAACTACTTTATTACTATTTTATTATTTATACAGCGCCAACAACTTCCGTAGCGCTGTACACTGGGTGGACTAACAGACAAGTAATTATGACCAGACAAGTTGGACACACAGGAACAGAGGGGTTGAGGGCCCTGCTCAATTAGTGGGTTATAGTGACACACAGGGTAAAAGTAGGAGTATCAAAGTAGGTTGCTAGAAAAGTAGGTTATTTTGACAGTTGCAGGAGAGCAGTCAGGGTGTGGGGATAAAAAGTTGTTAACAGTTTAATTGAGATGAAGAAGTGAGTTTTCAATGATTTTCTTTTAGGAATGGAAACTGAGTCAAAGTCTAATGGAGAAGGAAAGTGAGTTCCACAGAAAAGGTGCAGCCTTGGAGAAGTCTTGAATGTGAGCATCAGAGGTGGGGAAGGTGGGAGGGGGGGAAAAGTACTGATGGTGAATAGACGTAGGTCTTTGGCAGAGTGCAGGGGCCTAGACAGGACATGCTTGTGTATTAAGGAGAATAGGTAGGTTGAAGCATTACGCTGCAATTGTGCTGGTGTCTATAGTTTTCCTTTAAATAAAATAAATACAATGTGGATTATTCTCTAAATAGAGAGTAGTGGTGATCTGACAAAAGGAACTGAAATCAATTAACCCAATAGACTGTACATTGTTAAACCTGACTTCATTGTCACAAAGCATTAACTTATCTTTTCAATTAATTGAAATTCATAGCTGATTGAATAAATAAGGTGTGTTAACATCTTCAGGAAATGCAGATTTCAAGAGAAATTGACACTATACCAAATTAGTCAAGTTTGCAGCCAGGAGAGCTTCATGGATCACTCACCTTAAACGATCATTCAAGCAGAAGTTAAAGCGTCCACAGGGAACCACTAGTTTAAGATTTGCCTACGTGAAGCATTCTATTGGGCGACTGCCACCACGCATGCACCAACTTAGTCCTGGCAGAAAGGGAGATCGTCGTCACTCCAGAAAGTGGAGGGGAGAAAAGGCGAAACAGGACTCTCTGAATATCATTTTTTTAATGTTGGGGTATACTTTAATCCCTTAAGGAAGGGCTGCCCAACAGGTAGATCCCCAGATGTTGTAGAACTAGAACTCCCATGATGCTTTGTCATTCTAAAAGCATTCTAAAGGCATGCAAAACATCATGGGAGTTGCAACATCTGGGGATCTACCTGTTGGGCAGCCCTGCCTTAAAGGAACACTATGGTGTTAGGAATACAAAGCTGTATCTCTAACACTACAGTGTCCCTCTGCAACCGCCCCTCCACCCAACGTGTCATTCAAAGAGTTAAAAACCTTTTAAACATTTAACCGACTGTCTCCGCCTCATCTGGCTTTATTGTGAGGGGGAGTTTAATGCAGTGCACAACAAGCACCGCACGCACATCAGGCCTTCCCCATAGGAAAGCACTGAATCAATGCTTTCCTAAGGGATTCAGCAAGACGCTGGACATCCTCATGCAAAGAAGTCTTAGACATGCTTTGTATGGCTGAGAATTATGGGATTTACATCCTCTAACCTGCAGTCCCACTAATCCTTAATAATCCCTAAATCCCTAGCCAAGGCACCATACTTAGCCCTAAACCTACACTGACCCTAACCTTAAAGGGACACTCCAGGCACCCAGGCCACTTCTGCCCATTGGAGTGGTCTGGGTGCCAACTCCCACTACTCCTAACCCTGCAACTGTAATTATTGCAGTTTTTTATAAAATGCAATAATTACATTGCAGGGTTAACTCCTCCTCTACTGGCTGTCTACTAGACAGCCACTAGAGGGAACTTCCTGATTTCTAGGAAAGATTTTCTTTGCTAGAGCGTCGCTGGACGTCCTCACGCTGTGTGAGGACCTCCAGCGTCGGTCATTTCCCCATAGGAAATCATTGAAAATCTTTTTCAATGCTTTCCTATGGGGAGCGCTAATGCGGCAGGTGGGCGGGATCAGTCTCGCCCACCGGCCGACGGAATCAGAAGGAGGAGCGGCGCGGAGGAGGAGACAGCGACGAGGGACATCGCCGCTGCCTCAGGAAACTGACTGAAGGGGTTTTCACCCCTTCAGCAACTGGGGATTGGGGGGTGGGAGGGAGAGGGTACCTCCAGTGCCAGGAAAACTGATTGTTTTCCTGGCACTGGAGTTTCCCTTTAATCTAACACCAAACATACGCCTAATCCTAATCCAAAACTAATCCTAACCGTAACCCACGCAGAGAGATTTCCTCTCCTTAGACCTTAGAGCTTTGTGAGTGCTTATTATGTAAATAAAATTAAGCAGGAGCATCTCATGAAAAATGTTAGCACAAGTTATAGGTGATTTACAGTGCTTTAATCGATTATGAAAATTCCAGAAAGGTAACCATTGCTTTCATGATTATTCTGGATCAACAGTAGCAACAATGTGTAAAGCGGTGAACTCTACAGAGGGCACCTCAGGTTGAAATTCTGTACCCTTTTGTAATGCACATGAAGAATTACAATTAAAAAGTGCATTAAAAAAAACTTTGCTCTACGTAAACACGCAGGCGTGGCCGTACTCATACACAAGAGATGCCCTTATACGGTCACACACACGCAGAATGACTCTGAAGGCAGATACCTGGCTATCACCGGCAACTACTACAATACCAAACTGCACATAGTGAATCTGTACGCACCCAACAAGCCAGACAGTGAATACTGGAATGCAATAACATCCCTACTCACCTCCCTACAGGGAGGCATAATGGTGGTGGGAGGAGACCTAAATGCCGTACCCAGCCCGGCGACCGACCGTAGCTCTAAAACAGGGACTCAGCGTTCACAGGGGAGAGGGGGTCAAGACAAACTCCTCCATACCTTTCTACAACGCACTGGACTAATGGATGCGTGGAGACTTCAACACCCAGACACCTTAGACTATACATACTACTCCGCACCCCACACTACATACTCCAGAATAGACAACCTTCTCCTCAACAGAGCGGGCATGGCAAAACTAATACACTCAGAAATTAACAATATCACATGGTCGGACCATGCAGATGTGACTATAACCTTAGGCATAGGTCAACATCGCAACACATGGACATGGAGACTCAACACGGACCTACTCTCTGACAACGACATATCTGCCACTACCCGACTGAAAATATTAGACTACTTCACCACTAACGACACTGAAGACATCAACCCGACCGCATTGTGGGCAGCCCACAAAGCGGTGTTACGGGGACACCTCATACAGGCAGCCACACATAAAAAACGAACCAAAACGAAACGCCTCCTAGAATTACAAACCACAATGAGGAAACTAGAGCAACGACATAAGCAGGCGCCCACAACCACCGTATACACAAAACTACAAACCATACGTCACGCTATAAAAGAACTCACCATAGCAGACATAGCACGCTCCTTAGTCTGGTCCAAGCGCTTTTTCTATGAAAAAGCCAACAAAATGGACACACTACTTGCAAGGACCCTCCGACCCAGACCAGGGCGTAAACCCATAACCACGCTGCGAACAGCTGCCAATGACCTGGTACACCCCCCGAAAGATATCAATAGCACGTTCACCGAATATTTCCAGAACCTATACAACCACACACCAAGAGAAGGGGAAGCGCAGACACAATATACCACACGCATAACAGAATTCCTGACCCAATTAAACCTCCCCCAGGTGTCCACAGTGGAGGCCAACATCCTAGAGAGCCCCATCACACAGGAGGAGGTAGAATCGGTGATAGCAACCCTTCAAGGTCGCAAGGCACCGGGCCCGGACGGGTACGACATGGGCTATTACAAAAGGTATAAACCGGAACTAGCCCCCTACCTCACCAAATTATACAACCACTTCCTCCAAGGCGGCACCCCAGACCGCGACATGGCCACGGCCAACATAATTTTAATCCCCAAACCGGACAAAGACGGAACACTAGCCACTAATTACAGACCTATATCACTTATAAACGCGGACTTAAAAATATTCGCAAAGATACTGGCGAGGAGACTAACCCCATTGCTCCCAAAATTAATACACCCAGACCAAGTAGGCTTCATGCCAGGGCGCCAATTATACGAGAACACACGCAGAGGAGCTGATCTGATGTGGCTCATGTCTAACTCTAAGTCACCAGCCCTGGCATTGTCCCTTGACGCAGAGAAGGCCTTTGACAGGGTCCAATGGTCTTTCCTGTTCCAATTATTACAATTACAAGGCTTCCCGGACACATACATCACTGCCATAAAAGCCCTATACACAGACCTACAGGCACAAACCATAATAACGGGCGCCCCGAGGACACCATTTCGAGTGAGCAATGGTACAAGACAGGGTTGTCCCTTGTCGCCACTGTTATTCGCGATAGTACTTGAGCCACTCCTGCATCTCATCAGAACAGATCCAAATATTAAAGGGGTGCAAATTGGGGGGGAGCAATTTAAAACAGCAGCATATGCGGACGATATCCTCCTCACACTGACAGATCCGATTCCCTCAATGGCGAATCTGGAAAAACTACTTCAAATTTACGGGGAGTTATCCGGGTACAAAGTCAATCTCACCAAATCAATAGCACTACCATTTCACATTCCCGAACAAGAATTACAATACATTAGACGTACGCACCACATCAAAACGTCTACGACCACACTCACATACCTAGGCGTCAGGCTAACCGCAGACCACAAAGCACTTTACCAACACAACTATACACCGCTGCTCAACAGACTTAAGACAGACCTAGACAACTGGACAGACAAACCGATTACATGGCTTGGCCGGTTACACTCAGTAAAAATGAATATACTGCCAAGACTACTATTCCTCTTCCAAGCACTCCCAATCCGGGTCACCAAAAATGACCTAGCAGACACACAAAAGGCAATAGACGCCTTCATTTGGCAAAGAAAAAGACCCAGGATAGCCAAGGCAACTATGTATAACCCTAAATGGAGGGGAGGTTTAGGTATGCCACACCTGCACCATTACTACAAGGCCGCACAATTGGCTGAAATAGCTCACTGGCACTGCCCGACTAATCAACGTAGGTGGGTGGACATAGAATCCCTCATGACAGGAGCTGACCTACCGCAATTCCTAATGTGGGTGCCCAGAGAACATAGAGTAATCCTACGGACGGAATGCCCGGCGATCCTTAACTCCCTAAGCTTATGGGACAGAGTCGCAAAGAAACTTAAACTCACAGACTTACCGTCACCAATGACTCCGGTCTTGCGCAACAGAGCGTTCCCACCCGGACTGAGGGCACGAGAGTTTCAGGGCATAGAGGCCACAGGTCTACAACGCTACACACACCTGTATTCAAACAACCAATTAGTTACTTACCAACATCTACAATCCCTGGCCCCACTAAAAACAAGTGACTTCTTCAGATATCTCCAGGTACGGGACTTCGCACAGACCAGAGAAGTCAGAACGGCAATAGCCAAGCCGCTCACCTTCTATGAGAAATTTTGCTTGCAAGAGCGTATGCCAACCAAACTAATCTCGCTATTATACAATCATATATGCCTAGAATCAGGGACCTGGGGCAATCAGACATACACAGACAAATGGGAGACGGACTTAGGGGAGACATTAGACGGGACGGACTGGCAGGATATCTGGGAGGCCAATGCAAAAGTTTCCGTATGCACAGCCCTCCAGGAGCAATCTTACAAAATACTACTCCGGTGGTATACGACCCCTGTTAAACAATGCCATATGCAACTAAGTCCCACAGACACCTGCTGGAGGCTCTGTGGAGAGAAGGGCACATACATCCACATGTGGTGGCACTGTGTCAAGGTTAAAGAGTACTGGGGAAAAGTTACAGACCTAACCTCGAGCATTATGCAACGCAGGATAACACTTGACCCGTGGGCTTGCCTACTATCACGGCCAACGGAGGGGCTAAATAAACACGACCAAAAGCTGTTAAATATGCTTAACCTGGCAGCTCGTAGAGCGTTAGCACAATATTGGATAAAACAAAAAAATACCGCCGATCTCCCTAGTCCTCTCCAAAATCAGGGATAATTACCTGATGGACAAGCTAACTGCACAGGTTCGCGATGCCAATGCCTCCTTCCAAAAAACTTGGGCGCTCTGGGAACAATATGACATATAACAAACCAGCATAACCCCATAACCGACAGTCGTGAAGATACAACTTATAGCATGACATACCCAATGTTACTGGTTTTACAGTTCCTGTCATATACTGTACATATATTACCCTATTCTATTATATGTTATTTTGATAGATATTTTTTACTTGTATATGTCTCACTGCACAATAGTCTTCAATGAATGTATATACCTACGAATTGAGACGAAATTTAAATTTAAATACATGTGGACTCGGCACAACACAAAGATATGTCTGAAAGGCTTCTGCGCAAGCCAATTGAGAAGTATTTTCTATGTACTAACATACCCTTCCTTTCTGTATTGCAACTTTTAAGATGATCCTATTGATTGGGCCTCTGCGTAGGCCAAAAGAAATATGATGCAATGTGCCAGTCGACATTTAAATAAAGAGTTGGAAAAAAAAAAAACTTTGCTTAGAGTCCTTCTTGCTTTTCAAATTTGCACTTCTACAGCTAGTCCAGGATTAACTGCATGTAAATAATTAAATATATATAGTCCCTGCTGACCTTAAACATGCCACTGTAGTACCTATCCTGAAAAAAACATCTCTCGACAATCTCTCTAAAACTGAGCATCTTGTCTTTCCTCCTCCTAATACTGATCCTCCCTTGTTGCTCTCCCTTCAAGTTAGTGGTATCCACATAAGTCCATCCTTGGCATCATACTTGATTCTGCCTCACCTTATAGCCTCACATCCAGTATGTTGCCATATCCTGTAGATTCCATCTTGAAAACATAGCCTGCATCCGCCCCTTTCTTACGCTAGATGCTACCAAGGAGCTTGCCCATGCTCTAGTAATTTCCCACATGGATTATTGTAACCCTCTCCTAATTGGTCTTCCCAAAAGCCGTATTGTATTGTCTGTAATGAATGCTGCCGCCAGACTGATTTTCCTCTCTAGTCGGTCCTCTCACACCTCTGTCAGTCCTTACATTGGCTTCCTGTATCCTATAGGAGTCAATTTAAAGTGCTAACCCATACCTATAAAGTACTGAACAATTCTAGCCCCTCCTATCTCTTCACAGATCCATAGGTATGCCCCTTCACTGTCTCTCCGCTCTGCTTGTGACCTTCTCCTGTCTGCTTCTCACACCCGTACGGCCAACTCACGCTTGCAGGACTTCGCGCAGGCTGCTCCCCTCCTATGGAATAGCTTGCCTACCGCCATCAGACTCTGCCCTAATCTTTAATCATTTAAGAAGTGCCTTAAAACCCATCTCTTTAGGAAAGCTTATGGCCTCCCAGAGTAACCTCTACCTTACATACCTGTCTCTTGCTCTCTCATAAAGGGCAGCACTCTACTCTCTCCTCCAGCTCTGCTTCACTCCCACCTTATTTGATTGCTATTTCCTGTCCTAATGTGTTTTATACCTCACCTCCTATAGACTGTAAGCTCGTTTGAGCAGGGCCCTATCGTTCCTGTAAGTTTTCTTGTAATTGTCCTATAGTTAAATCTTCCAGCTTGTAAAGAGCTTCGGAATTTGTTGGCGCTATATAAATAGCAATAATAATAATAATAACATAACTGATGGAGGCATATGTAAAAGAATGGGGACACTTGGAAACACATAGGGACTGACAACGGGATGGGTACACATGAAGGTAGGTGGGGAGGCTCCAGGAGACATATCAAGGACATGGAGATACATATGTGAAAAGGAACAGATTATTATATCAAAAGGGAAGAAATATATTACACTCATAACATACCTGATATCTAATCTGCTTGGATTGACAGGAACTACAAGACTGGCTTTACTGCTTCCTTGAAGACAGGATCTAGGACTGGCTCTTGAAGGAAGACCATACACACGTTGGATAACTACTCGTATACACATTTCTTTCCAACCTGCAGCACCTTGTGTTTCTACCACATCCAGCAAGGAGTCATTCACAGAAAAGCTTGATGCCCGTGCCTGTTCCTGGCTGCTGTACATCTGCAAAGCATTTCAAGTCATTATTTGTGGTCTTTGGAATCTGGTTGCATACTTTTCTATGTAGCATAATAATAATAATATGTAATAGTCAAATAGCCAGAATGTGACGCTGCATTTGTAGAATATGATAATCTACATTTAATAATCTAAACTACTTTAGAATTGACCCCGTCACAAAATACACAGAAAAAAATAATATTTACCCATGGAAAGATGTCTCCTTGTGTCACCAATGCATTCAAATACATGTAACATGAATTGGTAAATTATTTAGTACGGTTAAATTTTAAACTGTTGAATATGTCCAATTATCACCAGATTTTGTAAACTAACACACAAAGCAAGGTTAACATATACATTATATATATATATATATATATATATATATATATATATATATATATATATATATATATATATATATATATATATATGTATATATATATATATATATATATATATATATATATATATACACACATTAATAATATGAAACTTGCCTATTCTGCATTTTACTGCAGAACTAAACTTTGCATTTCAGGAATTAGGCAGCAGGAGAAATAATACAAATAAATATAAATTTGAAAAAATATATTCTGAAATATATTGGTTGATTTATATTTTCATATTTTTCATTTGAGAATACAGCATATATTCAAATTTTATAACATGACAGGAGGCTTCGTATTTGCTTAAGACTTTCTTTACTTAAGCTTCACAGCAGCACTTTTTTACTTAGTAACAGGGTAACCAATCAGAAAAAAGATAACATGGTATAAAAGTCCCTCCCTGTGACGTCACTTCCTCTTTCTTTGCTGCTTCACACCAATACAGGTCAGAGTGCCACTGTCTCCTACTTTTCTGTGGGTTCTGTGGTTTTATCCTTTATTCTTTTTTTTACCTATCTGTTTCTGTCATAATTTCACTATATAATATGGTTTCTTATTCCTAAGGTATTTGTTTCCTACCTTATCTTATTTTCCCTAAGTTTCTCTTAACTTATTCTCTTATTGCCACCTTATTTTCTTTTCTCATTCTTATACATTACTTTAAGTTCCGTTTCTGTATCTATTAAATGTATTACATTTTTAAAAAATACAGTTTTAACAGTTATCGGTAACCATCTATGTTCCAGCCAGTGGTGTAACAACTTGACAGCGAAGCCTTCACAGTCCCGGACCGGGAGCTCTGCATCACTCATCTCCCAGAGCGAGGTCTGACACGCACGCCTTCTTTACCGGCAGCTGGAAAGAGAAAAGTGCTCACACCATCCACAGCCATCCGGACTGACCCTTGAGGCTGACTTCCAATACTCTCATCCACTGTGCTGGTAATCATTCTGGACTCCATTTCTGACACATATTTTTATCTATATTTATTTTATATTGTGAATAAACTGGTTTTTACTTTCACCCAGTTTTTTACTATTCCAATTATTTGTTCCAGTGGCACTTTACAGCGATATCACCATTATATTGCACTGCAGGAAACAGTTTTTTGCACATACTGTTTCTTCTGCTGTATTATGTTTATATCTTTTTACAAAAGTATATTATTTGGTGCTTATTCCACAAATTCTGCCTATAGCAGTTCTTAAAGGTATACTCACCATACATTCTTGTTGCACTTTATCCCAGTGTTCCTTTTTTGAAGTATTTCTACCCTATTTGTATATATATATATATATATATATTTATATTTATACCACTAATATATCACCACCACGTTTTTTCATTATTTATTTGCACATTGTAATTATTACAATCTTTATAATTTTTATAATCTTACTATTTCTAGTTTTAGCCATTTTTGCTAGTTAGCTCCTGGATCACGTACACTGCACCTAGGGTGTTACCTCTTATTACTGCGGATTGGTTCTCCCGACATTGGAGAGACGTCAGCGACTGGCGCCTGCACAAATCAGTTTTCTTCCACATCTCCAAACTCAGGGGACCGTTTATTCTGGACCTTTTCGCCTCCCGGACGAATTTTCAAGTCCCACACTTCTTCAGCTGGCTACCAGTCCCAGAATGCTCGGCGGTAGATGCCTTCCTTCAAAAGTGGCCGACAACGGGAGCCTACGCCTTCCCTCCTTTCGCAATGATCCCGAGAGTCCTACTCCAGATTCGCAGACAACAAGTCACGCTGGTACTACTCACCCCGCTCTGGCAAGGCCAAGCATGGTTCCCAGATCTCCTGGACCTATCCTGCCAACATCCCCTCCTTCTACCTCCATGGCTCAACCTTCTAGAGGACCCTCAAGGAAACCCTCATCCGATGATAATTCAGGGCCACCTCCAATTAGTGGCTTGGACTCTTTCAGGGGATCCTGGAATTTCGGAGAATTAACGCAGAGAGCTAAGGAACTCCTCTGGGATTCTTGGGCGCCTGGAACCAGAAGATGCTACCTTTCCTCCTGGGGTGCTTGGTGCAATTGGTGCCTGGAACGGAATACCGATCCCCTTAAAGCCCCTAGACAGTTCATTTTGAATTTCCTCTCACATCTGTTCGACTTAGGCCGCTCATACCGTTCCATCAACGTTGCCCGGTCAGCAATCTCAGCGGCCCACGTTCCTCTAGATGGAGCTCCAGTTGGCCAGGACCCATTGGTTTGTAGACTATTGCGGGGCATTAAACTAGCTCACCCCCCCAACACCGAAATATTCCCATCTATGGGACGTTAAGGTCATGATTCGCTTCCTTGAAGCTTGGCCGAACAACGAAGATCTAACCCTACGTCAACTCTCAGCAAAATTCACTCTGTTACTTTGCCTAATCTCCTTCCGAAGGTCAGACATTCGAGCATTTGACCATAACGCTATCAACTTCTCCCCAGAAGGTGTCACCTTTTCCGTGTCCAGACAAAATCAAACTCCTCTTCAGTATTTTACCCTTATTTCCCTAACCATCCAAAATTGTGTGTGGTCTCGCTTCTCTCTCGTTATTTATCAATCACCTCCTCTCTACGTTCAACCTCCTCCAGCCAACTATTGATCTCATACGTCCGACCCCATCATCCTGTATCAACCACAACCCTTGCCAGATGGGTTAGGTGGTTGCTCTCCCTGGCCGGGATTGAAACTTCCTTCGGAGCCCACTCCATCAGGGGTGCGGCGGCATCAGGAGCATTCAACGCTGGAGCCTCTCTTCGGGACATCCTTCACTCAGCAGACTGGTCCAGGGAACAGACGTTCCGCAACTTCTACTTTCGTCCAGCTGTGCACGCTTCCTTAGCCCTCTCCTGGGGGAGCGTTAAAACAGCAAATACGAAGCCTCCTGTCATGTTATAAAATTGTAGATTATGCTAGCTTTAGTGTACCTATAATCTTAATTTTATTAATGACAGGAGGCGAGTATTTCCCACCCATTCACCTTCGTTCCCCCCCCCCCCCCTTGGGTCGCCTCTTTAGGTAAGTTTATCTAAGATTAGAGTAACATGCTATGTATATTCTACCAGGGGGGGCTAAGGATTACTCTCCTTGGGTGTATAGATTAACACTTTATGGGAGGCGGGCTATTATATATGATTTTTTCTAATTACTGGACGTCATAATTTTAGATGTCCAATTCTCGGATTAATCCTTGGTTTCGACTCTGCTCTCTCGTTTCAGCGTAAAGCCCCTCAAGAGGACAAGTCTAGTTGCTGTTCCATCTCAAGCCTCATCTCAGCTCTCCTAGAAGTCATGTTTTCGTTCCTGTTCCCTCTCAAGCATCAGCTTTCTCGTCTGGCATTCCGGATTTCTTATCGGTTCCCTTTACAGTTTTCCTGTTCCTATTTGTTCGCAGCCAGAAAGAGGAAGTGATGTCACAGGGAGGGACTTTTATACCCTGTTACTAAGTAAAAAAGTGCTGCTGTGAAGCTTAAGTAAAGAAAGTCTTAAGCAAATACTCGCCTCCTGTCATTAATAAAATTAAGATTATAGGTACACTAAAGCTAGCATAATCTACAATTAAGGTCAGTGACCAGTAATGCACAGACAAGTATAAGCTAAAGACTTTCCAAGTTTGCTATATAATTTATGGCCCAATATAAAAAAATAAATAAAAGAAAATACATATATATATATATATATATATATATATATATATATATATATATATATATATATATATATATAACTAGATTTACATATATATTCACTTATTTAAATGTTTACTATGTTTAATATTGTCCAAACGATAATACATGACTTCAAAACTGCAGGTGCTTTTTTTTTTTGTATCAGTGTCAAAATGGAAATGTTAGAATTTGCAGATTTGCCACAGCATATCCATACTTACTTTCGGATGATCTTCACACTTTCTTTTCCCACCAATTTCAGCATCATTATTAATGTTAAATACCACTGACAATGGTACTGGTTTCCTTCTTTCAGGCAACAAACTGGACACCGTCTTATCGTCATCCTGGTTCAGGTGTCTGATTATTTTTTGAGTAAAATGTGTATTCAAGAGGACAGGTGTATTTTCATCTCTGAGGGTTAGATTTAGCCTAGAAATGTGAATAACACAATATTACTAGAGCCTGACAGTGTCAATTATTTAATCTGTGTTCTGACACTAAACAAGAATACCATTACATGTTCTAATGTATCGGAGATACAATTATGAGGTACTTATTATCACAGTTACCTTGTAGGTGAAAAATAACTGCAAGACACCAAACAGCAAGAGAAACAATTAAATAATTACCAGTTCCTGTGATAAACTGTACAGTAGCATATTCAGTGGAATTTATGAAATGTTATAGAAATATCTAAACAAATTACATCCAATAAAACATGAATATATACACCCTGTTCCAAATTATTATGCAAACAATATTTTTTCTCATTTACCTAAATAATTGATGTAAATAATAAGTCAGCATAATTCTCATGTTATCAACTATTAAGTGTACAATTCAAATTTTATTGAACAAACCTCCTAATGATAACAGTATTTTTTTAACCCCTTAAGGACGGAGGACGGTTTAGGACCTGAACCGTCCTAACCGTCCAATGTACTTACCCGATCGCCGTCGTTCCCCCGGCGGCGATCGGCGGTGCTCCCGGTGTGGGGAGACTGCCTGCAGCCCAGACAGTCTCCCCATGGCGGTTTAGGACCCCTGCGGCCATGTGATTGCCCAACAGGGCAACCACATGGTCACAATAGGTGTCCTAGTGTCTGCCTGCAGGGGGACTGTCTGTGCTGACAGGCAGTCTCCCTGCAACTGTAAAATAAAAAAAAAATGTAAAGTTATAGTTAATAAAAAAAAAAAATATTATTATATATATGATATATAGACATATATTATACCTATATAATATATGTCTATATATCATATATATAATGTCATGCTAAGTGTATTTTTATATTAATATGTACATATATTAATATAAAAATACACTTATAATTAATTTACACACGTAAATATATATAATTTATATAATAACTATATATATATTGTATATATTTATTATTATAAAATACGAATAATAAATAATTTAAATTAAATTTAAAAAATTAAAAATAATAATAAAAATTAAAAAAAAATTATATATCTATACGAAATTTTATTCTAACTGTATTTTGATATTAATATATATATATTTATATCAAAATACACTTAGAATGAAATTGTATATATATCTATGTATATATAAATAAATAAAAAGAATGCGAACTATTCATATGTCCATATACAACATTACATAAATAATTATATAAATATACACGTAGACTTCAAATATATAAATATGCATATATATTTAAATTCTACGTGCGTATTTATGTAATATTTTTACATAATTAAGTTATTTTATTGATTGCAATTTAAGGGACCTGCCTGCCAACCCAGGCCGAAAGTACAGAGCATTTAATTTGCTATCACTGTATTTTAACCTGCAACGTTCTACGACACCCTAAAACCTGTACATGGGGGGTACTGTTTTACTCGGGAGACTTCGCTGAACACAAATATTAGTGATTCAAAACAGTAAAACATATCACAGCGATGATATTGTCAGTGAAAGTGACTTTTTTTGCATTTTTCACACACAAACAGCACTTTTACTGATGATATAATTGTTGTGATACATTTTCCAGTTTTGAAACACTAATATTTGTGTTCAGCAAAGTCTCCTGAGTAGAACAGGACCCCCCCCCCCCATGTACAGGTTTTATAGCGTTTTTGAAAGTTACAGGGTCAAATATATGGGTCAAATATTTTTACATTGAAAATGGCCAGGTTGGTTACGTTGCCTTTGAGAGCGTATGGTAGCCCAGGAATGAGAATTACCCCCATGATGGCATACCATTTGCAAAAGAAGACAACCCAAGGTATTGCAAATGGGGTATGTCCAGTCTTTTTTAGTAACCACTTAGTCACAAACACTGGCCAAAATTAGCGTTCAATTTAGTTTTTTACTTTTTTCACACACAAACAAATATGAACGCTAACTTTGGCCAGTGTTTGCGACTAAGTGGCTACTAAAAAAGTCTGGACATACCCCATACTGAATACCCTGGGTTGTCTACTTTTAAAAAAATATGTACATGTGGGGTGTTATTTAGCAATTTATGACAGATAATAGTGTTACAATGTCACAATTGATACATTTTAAAAATGTATGTTTTGAAACCGCAATATCCTACTTGTACTTATAGCCCTATAACATGCAAAAAAATAGCAAAAAGCATGTAAACACTGGGTATTTTTGAACTCAGGACAACATTTTGAATCTATTTAGCAGTTTTTTTTCATTCGCTTTTGTAGATGAGTAAAATATTTTTCACATAAAATTCAAAAAACTTGTATTTTTTGCAATTTTTCATCATATTTTTTCATTTTTTTTTAATTAAATTACATGAGATTATATAAATAATGGTATGTAAAGAAAGCCCCTTTTGTCCTGAAAAAAACAATATATAATTTGTATGGGAACAGTAAATGAGAGAGCGGAAAATTACAGCTAAACACAAACACCACAAAAGTGTCAAAAAGATGCCTGGTCGCAAATGTACAACATCGCAAAAAAAGTCCGGTCCTTAAGGGGTTAAACATAAAAAACGTACAATGCACTGTTCCAAATTATTACGCACAGTAAGTTTCAAAACACTTTATAGATTGTAAAGAACTGCAAATTGGCATTTGTTGTGTTTGCAGCATATTTACTGAAATCAAAAGCTATTTCAATCAAACTTATAACAACATTTAAACGTTTTAAACATTTTAACAGGTCACATTACATTGCAACATAGGACCCCTTATTTGATAGCAGCTTCACAAGTCTTGCATCCATTGAACTTGTGAGTTTTTGGGCAGTTTCTGCTTGAATTTGTTTGCAAGATGTCAGAATATCCTCCCAGAGCTGCTGTTTGGATGTAAACTGCCTCCCACCCTCATAGATCTTTTGCTTGAGGATGCTCCAAAGGTTCTCAATAGGATTGAGGTCAGGGGAGGATGGAGGCCACACCATGACTTTCTCTCCTTTTATCCCCATAGCAGCCATTGATGCAGAGGTATTCTTTGCAGCATGAGACGTGCATTGTCATGCATGAAGACGATTTTATTACGGAAAGAATAGTTCTTCCTTCTGTACCAGGGAAGAAAGTGGTCAGTCAGAAACTCCACATACTTTGCAGAGGTACTCTTTACACCTTAGGGGACCCTAAAGGGGCTGACCAGCTCTCTTCCCATGATTCCGGTCTGTCGGGGTTTCTTTGCTGTTTTAAACAGCAACCCTTCCTTTTTCAGTGTCTGAGTTTTCAGCTGAGATTAACGATCAGCTCCTTCAGTATGTTGCCACGGTTACTCACCTGAGAATAGTAATCAACCCTGCTGCTAATCAGTGCAGCCTATTTAAGCAGCAAAGCCCAGTACCTCCTTGCCCTTGCGTGGTTTCCTGCTCCCCAGAAGTCTCCTTGTTCCTGTGTTTCCTGTTTGTTCCTGGTTCCTGACTCTGGCCTTGTTCCTGACTTCGCTGATCTCCGTTCTCCTGATCCTGGCTCGTCTGACTACCCGCTCTGGTGACTGACCCCTGCTTGCCTCCTGGACTTTGCTTTTGGTTATTTCTTTATTTGTTATTTATTAATAAAGGTGTTTTTGCATCTAGTTCTGTCTCTGTCTGGTTCCTGGTCCCTAACAGGGCCCAAAACAAGACTCCACCACCGCCTTGCTGATGTCGCAGCCTTGTTGTTACAGGGTGGCCATCCACTACTCCATCCATCGGAACCATCCAGGGTTGCACGGCACTCATCAGGAACAGGACTGTTTGAAAATTAGTCTTCATGTATTTTTCTGCCCAATGCAGTTGTTTCTGCTTGTGAGCATTGGTTAGTGGTGGCCGAATAGAAGGTTTATGCACAGTTGCAAGACTTTGGAGGACTCTATACCTTGAGTCCGTGGGACTCCAGAGGCACCAACAACTTCAAATATCTGTTTGCTGCTATGTAATGGTATTTTAGCAGCTGCTCTCTTGATCCGATGCATGGATCTGGCAGAAATCTTCTTCAATGTGCCTTTATCTGAACGAACCCGTCTGTGCTCTGAATCAGCCACAAATCTCTTAATAGTGCGATGATCACGCTTAAGTTTTTGTGAAATATCTCATATTTTCATACCTCGTCCAAGGCATTGAACTATTTCACTCTTTTCGGCAGCAGAGAGATCCTTTTTCTTCCCCATATTGCATGAAAATGGTGCTCTGCTTAATAATGTGGAACACCCTCCTTTAGTAGTTATTCCTTAAATTGGGCTCACCTGGCAATCTAATTATCACAGGTGTCCGAGATTGTTTTAACTCATGCCATCCATGAGTTAAACTGAAAAGCAAAATATTTAATCTTTGTGACACTTAAATAGAATTTGCATAATAATTTGGAACAAGGTGTATACCTATACTTTGACTGGTTTCTCCATAACACATACTTGGTTTGATATGAACTGTCCTTCATAAAAATATGTTAAACTACACTAACTACACTGCCAAATACAATATAAATAAAAATCAATGTTTAGTAGAAACACCCAAATGAAAATATGCATGCAATTAATTATCATGTGCATGCTGTTATATCTAAAAACAGCTTGCAAAAGTTGCAGTACTGCCTATGCAAGCCCTCGCCTTCTAACCCCGCTCAGACTCTCTGTTGCTGTCCAATCACAGGCTCACCAATACAGCTCAGTGAGACGTCTTTGCAAGGGAGGTGCTCTGAGCTATTGCCTGCCTCTTGAGTTTAGCTCCACTGAGCTAACCAAACACAGGAAACAACAGGATTGTCTGGCTGATTGAAAGGCAAGGGAGTGTAACCAGGTTAAAACAGGTTCTAAGTGTCAATTTCAAAATGAAAGGACACACTCTTCACACAAAGCTTTTCACCAAGCTAAAATACTTTAGGGTTCTGGAGTGTCCCTTTATGTCCCTAATAATGACAGTGTTAACATCATTGACGTAATTGCACATCTGAGATTTTGATCCCATTTTAGATATGGGCACCACATCTACACTGCATATTTTAACAAGCTAGAAGACATCAAATGAATAACAAATATGCATAATAGATCATGCAAATTAATATCACATTCATCTGCAGTGGGAAAATATAGCACACTATATAAGCTCATACATTTTTTTTATTGTTTTCTTAATGATGTATACTTTTTTTTTTTAATACATTTTTTTCCTTTTTTTCTGTCTGAGCATCTGTGTTGGGTCAGACTCTACTGTTGTCCAACCAACAGCTGCTCGCTCAACCTAACTTGCCTGCTGCTGTGATTGCTCTATGTGAGACTACTGCAGCAGGCAAGTTAGGCTGAGCAGCAGCTGATCAGATAACATGGCTGCTCAGCCAGATTAAACATTTTTATATTTCAAAAAATCATTGTACATCATTAAAAAAATCATTAAGTTTCATTAACTGTAATAAACACAGAAGTGAAAAATTTATGACAGTTGTCCTTTAAGTCAACGAGAAAGTGCGCACTGCTTGAGGAAGTATTTCTAAGATGGGATCTAACATGAGAAACAGGGACCGGATGTAGGAGAGATCAGGGATGGATTTTACATTAGTATAATACAAACTAATCCTGCATCACTAGTGTCCCCGCAAGACTGGAGAGGGTATTATTGTAAAGCGCTACAGAATCTGTTGGCGCTATATAAATGGCGATAATAATAATAATAATAAAATATCACCAGTTCTAAAAACAATTACATCACATCATGTACCTTTATTATAAATTTGATATTCACAACAGCTGAGGTTATGACATCATGCCAGACTTATTTAATTGAATATGTTTAGACTTTACATAAATATGTTGAATTTTAAAATAATATCGAAGCACATAAAGTGCTTTCCAGGGACATTTATGTCAAAGCTTTTTAACAGAGTGGATATAAAGTTGTGTGAAAATTGTGCTACGGAGAATATTGTCTACTACTTTTAGCTTTATTCCCTGTGAATTGTAACATATAGTTTTCTATTTGGCATTGGTCGTGTTTTGTCTTTTCTGATGCATTCTGCCCTATCCGGAAATCAGCATGGACGCCAGCTAGAAGCAATGCACCAAATATAACATTGCAGCACTGATGTGATAATTTCACTTTTAAGTTAAACCTATTAACGAGTGTCGTCAATAGAAATGGGCTCTTCAAAAGTTTAATACAAGACAGCCTGCAAAGAGCAGCTGGTCTTATTCCATCTCCTGTAAAAATAGTAAACAATATGAACAGTTGGAAAACATTATCCTGTTTTCTAGCTTGGAGTCATTAAAAAAGAAAAAAAAAAAAGCATACAACAAAAAGAATGTTTGCAAATGTAGACCAATCCCGCTGTCTTTTAGCTTACTTCTGATTCATATGACATTTAAGCAGAATGCCTTGTTTGGAAGGAAAATTCCACTCTAAAAACAAGGATGCGGATGCAATATATAGGAAACGCAAGAGTATGGTTAGGCCGTCTGATTTGCTAAGTAGCTGTGTTTTGTAAATGTGTTTTAGGAAACATGTCTGAGAATACTGTTTAACATATGCATAATGTATCAAAGTGAGGGGAAAAGCTGCATTTAGAAAGAAAGACATGAGAAAATATTTAAAGGAACATTCCAAGCACCATCAGACTACAGAACACTGCAGTCTGCCAGGCGCCGTTCGCTCATTGCCTCACCTACAGCCTCCAGGCCAGCCCCAAGCTCTCTGTCTGAGACAGGCGGTGCATGGCTTACAATAGATCATTGGCTGTGAGCAAACCGCTGATGTTCTCAACAGAAACCAGTATTTGATTACTTACAATAGAGGTGGTCCAGGACACACCTGGCACCATAACCACTGCAGTGTGCTATTCTGGTTATATGTACTTGGAGCACATTATTGTATGTGAAAAGTACAGGCTGTGGTATTCTTCAAGCTTGTGTTTAAAGAAGGTGTAACCAGTAATTGAGTTACTCAAACAACAGCACAAAAGCAAAGTAGAATTGCTTAGTTGGGGGTCAACTGCAGCCTGAAGTCTTTCTTTTATTTAAGTTACAAAGTGCCCATATCTCACATATGTGTCTAACATAAACCAAGTGGCTAGTTTATTAGTATGAAGATGAGTGCAACAGAAACACAATGATACTGCCCCCCCGAGATGTGATCCTGAGGTGCCAATCACTCACAGAAAAGCAACGCAAACTCAAGGCAGTACAAGGCAAGATGCCCTACACATTCAAAACTGCTAATCTCACCTTCTTTCATGATCTGTCCCAAAATACACTACAGTGGAGAAGATCGCTAAGCCAAGTCACCAACCAACTACGAAATGCAAATATCGCATAGAGATGGTCGAACCCACGCTCTTTCACAGTTAATAGAAATGGCACCACTCTGCAGCTGACATCTACTACAGAAGCTACCACCTTCCCTCAGGCTCTGGGAATATCACAAACCGACCCAACACCATCATCCACCCGCCGTGACTGGGATCCTGAACGTTCAGCCACTTTCATCCCAAGAGGACACCGAACCTCCAAAGCACTGACATGAACCTGCGCAAGACAGCGAACACCTGCCTGCTCTAGTGCTTTTAGTTATATCCGTTACTCTGTTAGACAATTGACTTTAACCTTGACAAGTCTGCACCAGCTAACACATGATTGCCAGCTCTAAAGCCAAACATACGGG
Organism: Pelobates fuscus; assembly: GCF_036172605.1. Lineage (NCBI taxonomy): Eukaryota > Metazoa > Chordata > Amphibia > Anura > Pelobatidae > Pelobates > Pelobates fuscus. Next base: position 100,158,336 of record NC_086320.1, read on the forward strand.
GTCCTAAAGACTGAGAAGAAATATACTCCTTTCCCTAGCCTCACCGGAAATAAATTGTCTTTACAGTAAAAACAATCTGATTACTAAGTTTGACTAGACATCACAGATACAGTAGGCAACTAGTTTTAAAGGGGCACTATAGTCACACAGACCACTTTAGTTCCCTGGTTTTTAATAAACTGCAATAATTACCTTTGAGGGTTAATTCCACCTCTAGTGGCTGTCTAGAGGTAAAAAACTGACGCTGGACGTCCTCACGCTATGCATGAGGACAGCCAGTGTAATATAAAACCCCACAGGACAGCAATATACATGATTTCTAAAGGGGGAAATACTAACATGAGCATGAGTGCAGCCAGAAAGAGCGGAGGTGAAGCCCAAAAGGCGCCGAGGGACATCAGCACTGGACTCAAGTAAGTGACAAAAGGGGTATTTATCAAGGGGGGGGGGGGTGTGCAAGGGAGATGTAGTGCCAGGAAAATAACTTTTTTTTCTACACTTTAGTTTCCCTTTAAAAACAGTGATTAAGTAGCACTCACACAGATTTAAACATCAATCTCTGAGTAATAGATGTGGAGTCTTCCATTGCCAACAATGAATAGATAATCAACAATTTTCATAACACTTTAGCCTCCCAACTGATGCTTTGTTTTTATAATTAATAATAGTTGGTGATTTATATAAGGATACATATCTTTAAAAAGCAACTAAGCACCTTTCTACCCTTTCTTGCTTTACTATAGCACTTCAGTTGAAGAAACTTAATATTATACAGATTCCCGATTAAAAAATAGGGTTTCTCACTATGGTGGGACTGCCACAAAGCTAACCAATAGCAGCACTCAAGTGGCATGATAGAGAGTTGATGTAAGAAAATTCCATAGTCTGATAAATAGTCACATATAGGGCAGGACAATATGGCAAATATTTGCAAAGATGTCAACATTAAAGGATTGCATTTTAATGTTTAGTATGGAAGATTATTTAAAAAAAAAAAAAAAAAAAAAAAGCAATAATAACTTTTAAGTATTGTATGTAAACAGTTGCTGAAAGTAAAAATTAATGGGATATTTAATTTGACTTTCCAAGTCTAATACTCTTAAAAATGATCATCTAGCAGCATACATCACCAGCTGGATATTTCAAGTGCAAAGACAGCAAAATATTTTTTTTTTTAAATAATTCATCAGGAGTTATGGAATTCCGTTATATTCACTAAGAACATTCACCACTGATTTAAAAAAAAAAAATCCAGCAGGCGCTAAACTTTCAACTATAAAACCATGCAGGAAGAGAAAAAAAAAATCAGAATTCAATGTTCCGTACTAGGCCAAAAGCATGACACTGGTAAAATATCCACCTGCTCTCATTCCTTGCTTACCTGCTGTTTTCCAAAATGAGACTAAAACCATGCTAAAACTAGCCCTACATCTTCAGTAACCAAGTGCATTATTTCAGTCATTTACTTATTTAAAGGAACACTATAGTCACCTAAATCACTTTAGCTAAATAAAGCAGTTTTAGTGTATAGATCATTCCCCTGCAATTTCACTGCTCAATTCACTGTCATTTAGGAGTTAAATCACTTTGTTTATGTTTATGCAGCCCTAGCCACACCTCCCCTGGCTATGATTGACAGAGCCTGCAGGGAAAAAAAAATGGTTTCACTTTCAAACAGATGTAATTTGCCTTAAATAATTGTATCTCAATCTCTAAATTGAACTTTAATCACATACAGGAGGCTCTTGCCGGGTCTAGCAAGCTATTAACATAGCAGGGGATAAGAATCTTAATCTTAATTAAACAGAACTTGCAATAAAGAAAAGCCTAAATAGGGCTCTCTTTACAGGAAGTGTTTATGGAAGGCTGTGCAAGTCACATGCAGGGAGGTGTGACTAGGGTTCATAAACAAAGGGATTTAACTCCTAAATGGCAGATGATTGAGCAGTGAGGCTGCAGGAGCATGTTCTATACACCAAAACTGCTTCATTAAGCTAAAGTTGTTCAGGTGACTATAGTGTCCCTTTAACTGTGCTACATCAGAGAATGGGTAAAGAAAAGCTCTCCACTGCAGCATTGAAACAATGACAAACAACCACATATTGGATGTTTCAAACAGAGGCAGGGTCACTGACATTAAAAATGTAGTACAAAAAATAGACCAACCACAAAGAATAACATAACATTGTGTGGAAATTCCATGGATCAAAGTTTTTACAATTAGGGTTGCCACCTGGATGGCATTTTACCCACACAACCAGTATTTCAAGACGTCTGTCCGGTATTACAAAAATATCTGCCAGATGTAAATGCATGGGATTTTTCTCTGATGCGACTCTGGGAGAGTGGTGAGATAAATGGAACCAGAATATCTGCCTCAATTATACAGGACAATTGCTATATATATACACAGTGACAAACAAACCCCCACTCAGATACAGTATAAATAAAATGACACTGTAATACACACACACACACACAAGACCAATTAATATGCAAAATTAAACACAGTAGACACACGCACACTCAGAAACATTATACACACTGCCATACGTAAGGTTAACGATTTTTTTCTCATGTCACTCTCTTGTAATATTACATAACATCCAGGGACATTCTGGCCTGTGATGTCACACATATAATGCATATTAGAATGACGGATATTTTTTCCCTCAAGAAAGGTAACAATCCTTTACCAGGGACAGCTTTGCTTGGGGGAATACTTTCTCTTCTCTTTCCATGTATGTTGAAGTGATGGATACGTACCAGTTAAACGTGGGGTAACCACGCAACCGGTATTAAATATTAAAGGACCAAGGCGATGAACAACCATATTTAACATAAGTAACTAAAAGCAGGAAAGTTGAAGTCATAGCCAAAGTAAAGGTAAAGTAACATTGCACACTTACAAACCAGAAGATAAAATTAGCTAAATATTGAGGCATGCAAATTACTGGATTTTCTGCCAAAGAAAAGCAGAGACAGACAGTAAATACAGCCAAGTTGCCAAAATGTAATTAGACACATGTTTACAATGGAAGTGCCTTGATTACTACCGTATGTGAGTGCATATAAAACTTGTTCTTTGCTGGAATTCAGTTTCTCATAATAAACTGGCTGAAAAGGATTTTCCCCTTTTCAATAAGTACTTGAAACAAATGTATAATCTAGAAAGAAAAACGTTATCGATCATGAAAGAATATAAAACCATGTATGCAATGTGTTAAAATATTACAAAATAGGGGAAGTTTGCATCTCTTGTATCTAAATACTCCTTTATTCATCTTTGTGATAAGAAAACAGAAAACAGCTGGTGAGCCCAAGATGGCCAGAGCTTAAAGGGATACTATAGTCACCACAATAATGAAGCCGCTTAAAGAAGCACTTTTGGAAGCATGCTTCTGAAGTTGCACTGTTTAATTATCTTCCATCTAGTAGTTAAATCACCTTTGTTTCTGTTTATGCAGCCCTAGCCACACCTCCCCTGGCTGTGACTCACACAGTCTGCATGAAACCAAAATGGTTTCATTTTTATCAGATGTAACTGACTTACTTACTTTAAACGTTTGTATTCCCTGCTCTGTAAATTGGACTTAAATTAAATACAGGAGCCTCCTGCAGGGTCAAACAAGCTATTAACAGAGCAGGAGATGAGAGATTCTAAATTAAACAAAATTTGCAATAAAGGAAGTGTAAACATTAGACAACTCTTTACAGGAGGTATTAAGGAAAGCTATGTAAGCCACATGCAGGGAGGTGTACCTAGGGTGCATCTTGCGAGAGAAAGGGGCGGATGCGTGCAATGTTTTGATGGTGGAATTGACAGGTTTAAGCAACATACTGAATATGAGGCGCAAAGGTGAGGCCAGGATCAATGATAACCCAAGAAAATGAGCTTGCAAGGATGGACTAATGCAAGTACCATCAACTTGCAGGGAAAGAGCAAGTCTCAATAGAGTGGAGGGGGTGAAAGCCAGATTGAAGAGGAAGACAGATCCAGGGATGGCTTTTTTAGGATGGGTACGGCAGTAGTATGCTTAAAGGAGCAGGGAAAACACCAGATGAAAGAGAGCAGTTTAGAATGTGTGGTAAGGATGGTACAAGACAAGGGGAGAGAAATCTGATAAGATGGGAAGGTACTGGATCAATCGGACAGGTGGTGGAACGAGAGGAGAAGCGCAGGCACTTCATGCAGGTAGCGGTTCGACTTAGTGTGCCACGTTTGGAGGTGCATCTTCCTTGAGGTGTATTGCCCCAACCCCCCTAATATTTCCCCTAACCACCCCCAGTACAGGTCCTAACCCCCTACTATTGCCAATATTGCCAATGACCCCCCACTAAAGGTCCTAACCACCCAATATTGCCACTAACCCCACAGTACAGCTCCTGACCTCCCCAGAACAGCACCTGACCCCCAAATACAGCCTTGGAACCCCCAGGAAGTCCCTTCAATACTGCCTATGAACCCCCAGTACAACCTCAGACCCCTCCAGTACAGCCCCAGACCTCCCTAAAACAGCCCCTGAACCTTTCAAAACTGCCACTAACACCCCAGTACAGACCCTGACCTCTGCAGAACAGCCCTTGAACCCCCAAGTACAGCCCCTGAACCCTCCACTACAGTCCCTCACCCCCAATACTGCCTCTGAACCCCCAGTACAACCGCTGACCCATCCACTAAGTCCATGACCTCCCCAGAACAGCCCCTGAACTCCCCAGTACAGTTCCTAACCCACCAATACTGCCTCTGACCCCCCAGAACAGCCCCTGACTCCCCCCCGTACAGCCAGTGAACCCTCCAATCCTTCCACTGGCCCCACTATACCGGGCTTTCCTATGGGGAGCGCTAATGCGCATGCACGGCATTAGGTCTCCCCGGCCGGTGGGCGGGATCAGTCTCGCCCACCGGCCAATGGAGACAGTAGGAGGAGCGGCGCGGAGGAGGAGACAGCGACGAGGGACATCGTCGCTGCCTCAGGTAATTGACTGAAGGGGTTTTCACCCCTTCAGCAACCAGGGATTGGGGGGTGGGAGGGAGAGGGGACCTCCAGTGCCAGGAAAACGGATTGTTTTCCTGGCACTGGAGATTCCCTTTAACGAAAATAACGTACACGTACCAATTAAGAACATAAGCAAGTTAAAATCAATACACAATTTTTTTAAGCTGTAAAGCTATAATAGAGTTCTTCTAATATTTTTAACTGGCCATGTCAGTTGTCTCCCTAAATGTACGTCTGACAGGAACAGCATATTTTTTTATTGTTTAAACACTGATTAAATAAATATAATATATATATGCTTAATTTTATCAATAATTTACATTTTCTTTCCTGGTGGTTGTGTAGTGCACTGCTTTGCCCGGGGCCCTATAATGCTTTTAAGATGACAGTGCCTTGGGCTGACACAACAAAGGTTAAATATTTGAATTAAAAAGTTAAAATGTTACAATTGCACCCTAACAGTCTTGTTCCCCATAGGGTTAAAAATAATTGAGTAATTGAGTAGCAGTATGTTGATGACGCTACGATAATATACATCTATCTGCTGACAACAAAGCCAAGATGACCAACAGAGGATATGTGTCTTGTTTTAGAAAAGATTTTTATGCTTTGTGATTATTAGAAAACTACAATGCCTGCGATGATACATTTAATTTGACAACAATATAAAAAGAGAAACACTAAAACAGAATGCATAACTTTTTTGCTAAAGGCTATTTCTATATACATGTAACTATGGAACACATTCATTAAACTCAAACATGTTCCAGACTAAATTATCTGATAAGGAAATAATCTCCAATTTAGCAATATATTGACAATTTACATATTTTATTATTTTACGATTTGGAGTTCAGTAAACCTTGACAAATGTACTAATCTTAAAGGGACACTATAGTCACCCAGACCACTTCAGCTCAATGAAGTGGTCTGGGTGCCAGGTCCCTCATTTTTTTTTTTTTTATTCTTTATTTTTGCGGTCAGTGTTGACCTCTGAGCACATCACAACTATGGGGCAAAAACAACAATGCTTACATAAATGGTGTAACAATCCCATCAGTATAATAACGACCTATTTTTTATATCTGTCGTTGCTGCAAGATCCTGCATGCCGAGTGTGTATGCTATAACAGTGAGTTAGGGGAGCTTGTACAATGCTTTGTGTGCCTGCGTCTTGGCATAGTGAGGTGCTGACTGTGTGTTGCGCATAAGGCACTGGTTTATTGTCAATTATCTTAACAAAAGCGTCACTAAACTTGTAACTACGGCCGACTCCGGCCAGGAGGGTATATGAAAAGGCTCTGGGTTTAGGCTGAACGTGATAATAAACTTGAACGTCAATAAGGGGGCAACTTGACTAGTTCATGCTAGCTTGTGGTGGGGGTTAACTAATAGGTTAGTATTCAAGGCAAATGCTTACAGAGCCAGGGTGCATGAGAGACTTAAAGGTAACGTATAACTATAAAGAAATAAACAATATTGCGTTTGGCAGTAGTTTCTTCCCCTCTTATGCCTCAGGTAGGCGAGTCAGTAGTCCCCGGTGCAGCCCTTCTGGGCACAAAGGGAATAATTCTCTCCACTGTCCAGGATGGCTGTGCGTTCTTCTGGACGGTCTCCGTTGGTAGACCCAGGGCTTGGAGGAACGGTGTTGCCTCTGAGATATGCAGCAGGAGGTGTGTCTTGTCGTTCCTTTACGCTATCAATCGTTGCAGGCCCCACTTGTACGGAATGGAGTGTTCTCGCAGGAGTTGTGTAACCGGTCTGAACATCCTCCGCCATGTGAGGGTACTTCTGGAAAAGTCTCTATAAAAGACCAGGTTTGCTCCCTCAAAGGGTACCGTGCGAGAACCTTTAACAGCGCCCATGAGGACCCCTCTGTCTGAGTCTTTTGCAAACTTGAGCAATACATCCGTAGTAGACTCTTGGGGTGCCTTGGCCGCCTTAGGCAGATGGAAGCATGTATCCACCAATAGCTGTTTGGCCTGTTTTGGCGGTAGGAGTGTGGAGATGAGCATCCTGCAGTAATGGGGCAGTTCAGCATTTGAAATGGTGTCAGGAACACGACTTATTCTTACGTTTCGTGCTTTAACCCTGTCCTCCATGTTTGCCATTTGTGCTGTTAGATCGTCACATTTTCTTTGTAATGTAAAGTGGCATCTGTGGCAGATTGTGCCAATTTGGTGCTTCCCATGTGTCCCTCCACTGATACCACTCTGTTAGTAAGTGAGGTGACTTCTTCCCGGATGAGGGCCATGTCTGCCTGAAACATATCTTTAATATCCTGCCTCAATGCTTGTATATCTGCCTTGGTGGAAGGAGCAGAATCATTCTCCGCCTGGGTTGCTCGGGCACAGATCGTACCTGGGGTGAGGCAGGAAGCTGATCCTGGTGGCTATCGTCGTCCGACGATGCAGAGGAGTAGGACCCCGCCGGCGCCATTTTGGAAGGTGCTAGCCGTGCGGTTGGGTTCATATATGCTCTAATATCTCTGGAGCCTGAGCCCGGATCTGCCCGGTACTTCTTATTCTTTTTCCCTATCTGTACAGGAGTCCAGGGATCCCCACTGGACCCTCGCAGGTGAGTTATTAGCCGCAAAAGGCCGTGGTGTTCGGGACCGGCTCTCAGAGCTGCACGGAGACACGTCTGGCTCGATCAGGCGCTGGCTCCGCCCCTCTCAGGTCCCTCATTTTTTTAACCCTTCACATGTAAACATAACAGTTTCAGTCGTCAGCGCCGAGGGAGCCCAGCGCTGGATTGAGGTAAGTGGCTGAAGGGGTTTTAAGCCCTTCAGCGCCACAGGAGGGGGACCCTGAGGGTGGTGGCACCCTCAGGGCACTATAGTGTCAGGAAAACAGCTTTTTTTTCCTGACACTATAGTGACCCTTTAAACCTCATAGTTTTCAGAAAAAAATATTTAATCAGATCATTTAGTATAATAGACGGGTAAAGGAGAAACAATGTTTTTGTCATGTGGTGCTCCATGCACACATCAATGACAAACAAAAAGTAACTGATGTCACATGTGGTTTTGTGTTCTGCCTCCTCCTTGTAAAGCTTACTTAAACTCTCACCACAAGCATTCACAGCTCCCATTTAACATACGCAAGCAGAGCTCAGCTTCTCAAATGTTATTCATAGTTCATGTTTTTAACTTTTTTTTGCCCGTTAGTCATTTTCTGGATCCACTTCAGTAAACAGTTATCACTCAATATGTTCCACCTAGCAATGCTGTGGGTTCTACATCAATATTGGCTTTACGTTGACAACAATAAAATGCATAAGTCTGCTACATTTCCTTTGAAAGTCTGTAAAAGTCTGTAAAACTGAACACAAAAATATTATATTAGGAATAATCATGACCTCAAAAAAAGAAATCACAGATCACTACTAATCAATTAATACAATATTTCTGCATAGTGAGTTATTCCTCTTCCTGAGTTGTGTGTAAAGCTCTTGTATACACCAGGCACATACTCCAAGGAATTAATGTATAAAGTGGAATTATGAGGAAAACATTTGGTTCTTTGTTGAGCTCATTTGCATACGTCTACCCAGAATCCCATTCAGTAGTGAGAGCACTGTTAAAGTGAGATTTCTGTGGGAAAAGCAAGTCTTATAGCTTGACTGGTGTGTCTACTTATATTTAGCAATGTATTAACTATCCACTTACTTCAGGTAGAAGGGGTTTTCATCCACACTTTTTCCCCACCACAACTGTTGGTATGTACTTTACAAGTAACACCAAGCCTCCATTGCAAGACAGTTGCAAGATAGTCACCAACCTCATGCTGATGAGTTGCATTAACAACGAAACAGCTGTCCAGGAGTGGTTCACTGGCTTTGCTCCTCTTCCTGAGTTGTGTTTCAAAGCTGTTGTATACAGCAGATACATATTTTATATTACCTGCACTCACACTTATTATAGATCATTTTGTTCAGAAAAAATAGAGCTTTCATTTCCCATCATTTACTGCAATAAAATACACACGTCTTACAAATAAAAGAGTACCCCACAGTACAGATTTTATGGGGTTTTGGAAAGTTAGATGGTCATATAGTTTTTACACACTGAAATTTGCCCGGGCCTATTCTGCGTTTGACATTGTATGGCAGCCAAGGAATGAAAATTATCAAATTAAATAAAATTATTATTAAAAAAATATATGGTTTAAACAACACAGGGTATTCAAAATGGGGTAATTTTTAATAGCCAGTTAGTCACAAACCCTGGCCAAAGGTAGTGTTCATATTTGATTTTTCACACAAAAAACTGCTCTTTCAGCAATTATATTATCATTATATATAATCATCATTGTATATTTTACGGCTCTAAACACATATTTGTGTTCAGCAATGTCTCACGAATACAACAATCAGGTTTTATATAGTTTTGGAAAGTTACAGGGTCAAATATAGGGCTTGCAAATTAAATTCACCAGACTTTCTGCCTGGGTTGTCAGGAAAGTGCCTCAATACACGATGAATAACATAATTATGTAAAAATAATACATAAATATCATATAATTCAGATTGACAGAATTGGCTGGAGAGGGACTGCTTTGGTTGTCAGGCAGTCCCCCCGATCGGATCTCTGGTGAGGACAATAAGTATTTCTGCGACAAGGAGGGCCTGATCATTAGGGTATGCTATGCCACCCTAACATAATTAAAGCAGTCCTTTTGTATGCCCTAATGTCGGTTAAGGATAAAACTACTGCTTGATCCACTATTTTTGTTTTGCATATCAAATCCAGTTTCTACCCTCCCCTGCTTCTTCCTCTATATTTATACTACTTTTTATCTTTCAAGACACACTCCCACCCCTATAATGACAAACTTCTGCATCTCAGTTTCCATTCCTCTCTGCTGTCTACTACAAGGAACGCTGGGCCAGGCAACAGCCCCGCCTATCAGTAATTACCATTTTTTTCCTTCAATGGAAGCCCATTGGTTGTCTGAGAGCAATAGCTAATACGCACAGCTCAAAAGCCGCCACCTGGATATCCCTACCATGTACTGTCAAAATGTAACTGTTGCCAAACAATTTATGTAACAAAGCACTTAGACACTACTGCCCCATAACAACTTGAATAAGTTTAAATTGTTATATGTTCCTATACTAGCTGTCCTTCAGTGTTTGTGGTACATAACAAAGATTCAGTTTTGTAAGTAACATCCCCGCCCTTCCCCCACCCACCCATCTTATAAATGGAAGGTAGAAGGTATGCCTTGAGAAGTGAATTGGGTACAATTTGTTTAGTATATAAATGAAGGATTTCTAACGTGAGAAAAGTGTGCAAAAACACATACAAGAAACTATCTGTTCTAGATAGTATTGGCTAGAAGTATAATCCAATGTTTAGGATAAATATAGATGTGACTTACTTTAGAGGAATGGAGATTCATATGTAGCAATTCAGTACTCCATAAAAGAAGACATGATTGGGATACAGTACATCTCACTGAGGATGCTTTAAAGATAACCTTGTTTGAAAATAGCAGTGGACTTTCTTTAATTAACCAGTGGTGCTCAGTGAAATATAATACACAAAAATCAAGAAACTTTAATTGTGTAGACAATGTAAACAGAGTAAGCAAGAGCACATAGGCAAACATTGAACGTATTGAGTAACCAATGAAAAGAATATCTTCAGCATATATCCAACCAATATCATTGGAAGTACAATATCTGAAAATATATTCAGCTAAGGTGGGCTGTGCTTGCAGGTCCACCCTTACTGAATTAGATCACCAGAGATACCCTACAGTAATGTCACAGGGCTTAACCCCTATATTGAAAATAGAAACAAAAAATTCAAAACGCTCTCACAGAGCGTTTTTTGTAATTTTTCATTTTGAAGTACAATATCTACATAAATCATTTTGCATACCTACTAACAATTTAAATGGACAAAGAGTGACACTTTGTTTTAAGGGGTCTGCATGGGGTTGTGACCATGGAAGGGCATAAATTTGTTTTGGGTGATTTACTAGTAATTCATGCAACTAAAATTTACTTTAGAATAACAAGCATGCAGAATATTATTTACATGTTTTTATTTTTATTTTAGTGGTTATTGTGCCAGGAGTGCCATAGTGCCCTCCCAGGGTAAGCAGTCAAACAGTTTGAGAACAGTTTGACAATTTACCTGGGGTCTGCCAGGATAGTGGCTATAGTGGGGGATAAGGGTTGAAGTGTGTGTGTGTGTGTGTGTGTGTGAGGGGTGCAGTGTGTGTGTGTGTGGAGTGCAGTGTGTGTATAGACTTGCATTGAGTTTGTGAAGGATGTAGTGTGTGTGTGTGAGAAGGATGTAGTGTGTGTGAGGGGTGCAGTGTGTGTTTGGCTGGGCAATGTATGTATGGAGGAGCAATGTATGTATATGGGTGGCAGTATGTGTGTGGGTTGAAGTGTGTGTGTGTGAGGAGTGCAGTGTGTGTGGTGCAGTGTGTGTACAGGCTTGCATTGTGTTTGTGAAGGATGTAGTGTGTGTGTGTGTGAGAGAGAGAAGTATGTAGTGTGTGTGTGTGTGTGTATGGCTGGGCAATGTATGTGTATGGGGGCAGTATGTGTGTATGGAGGGGCAATGTATGTATATGGAGGCAGTATGTGTGTATGGAGGGACAATGTATGTATATGGGGGCAGTGTGTGTGAGGGGTACAGTGTGTGTGTATGGAGGGGCAATGTATGTGTATGGAGGGGCAATGTATGTGTGTGGGGCGGTGTATGCGGTCAGTGTGTATGGTGGGCAGTGTGTGTATGGGGCAGGGTGTGTATGGGGGATGTATGTTTATGGGAGGCAGTATGTGTGAGGGGTACAGTGTGTGTGTATGGAGGGGCAATGTATGTGTAAGGGGGGCAGTATGTGTGTATGGGGACAGTGTGTGTGAGGGGTACACTGTGTGTTTATGGAGGGGCAATGTATGTGTATGGGGACAGTGTGTGTGAGGGGTACAGTGTGTGTGTATGGACGGGCAATGTATGTATGGGGGGAGGACAGAAGAATAAATAATACTATACTTTAGTAAAAAAAAAAAAAAAGATATATTATTTTTATAACCTTCCCATATTACCTTTGCCTGGGAGTGGGAACATTACTAATCCCCTGTGGTCAGGTGGAGAAGCCCTGGTGGTCCCAGTGTTGAGAGTGAACTCCAGCAGCTCCTGAGGCTAGAGTTCACTCTTGCGAGATTCGGAACGGTGCCTTAGTAACACGGCAATGCTCTGAGCTTGCGAGGGGACAACCTGGCAGAGCTGCAAGTTAGAGCTCCCCCGGGTCCCCTGTCCCTCCCCTGCCGGCTGCTAGCGTTACAGTGCTAGCAGCCAGTGATGGAGATATATGATCACCCCCCACCCCCCCCCCCCCCCAGTCCAACAGAGCCAGCACGGGGGACTGAGGCACAGTTCCTGGGGCTATGATCATAGCACCGGGGAAATATTTTGCGGGACCCCTGTGTGTCCGTCGCAGCACCCTGGGAACTGCTGGTATATATGATCCTGAGCCAACCCCAACGCGCATTTCCAGGCAGGTGAGTAGTTAAAAGGCAAACAGCTGGGGCGGGACCAGACCGCCATGCTGACCGGTCGCATGCAGGAGAGGCTCCGGAGAAATCGGGCCTCTTAGGCAAAATACTACAACTCTGACACCCGCATGGAGCCCAAAGCAAGTACCCGCGGCTGCGGACAAAGCAGCAGAACCCGAGATCGGGAGTTTTGGATCCCCAGAGGGAGGCACGAAACTTCAAGACTGCGGCCTACTCGGGAGGGAGCGGGGTGGACGGCCGCTGCCCTGTCTCCATACCCGGACACCGCAAGCCGACCTCATGTAATGCCTGCCGGTCCCGTTTCCCCCCCCCTTGGGACCGGGGGGGTTATCCCGGTCCCCATATTGGAGGGCTCGGGAAGTGTGGAGACCACGAGTCAGGATGCTCCCGGGGTCAACCTGCTAAGATGGCGACAACACCAGCAGCTCCCGCCCTATGAAGCCCCAGGGGAGAGAAACCGCACCACTCACCCACACATGCAACCACAAGATCAGCCCAGCGGTGAGTCCTCTACTAATATTCGCCGGGTGAACACAGCAAACCCCCGGCTTACACAGGCACCAAGCCCGCCAAGCATCAGCATGCCTCCTCCCAGCCGGGACAGGGGAGACTCTGCTACTGCCATGACTAAACAGCCACCTCAGACCTGCGGTAACACCTTCAGATGATGGATTTTATGTCTCCAGAGACTACCGTACGGCACAATATGCCGATACAGAGCCCGCCTGGCCCCACACAGACGCCTGCAGGATCACAGCAGTTGGCGGACGACAGTGCAAACAGCGACCATCGCAGGGGCACCAAAGGATGGTCTAGAGGAACAACTGGAGGGGCTAGCTTGAGTCCCGATAACCCAGGACTGCTTTCCCTATACAGGACTCACTTGCCATGCGGCATTGCAGACGACACCGGATCAGGCGACATAGCAGAACACTACACTGAAATGTACTCTGCCTGTCTTGCTAGCACGCTAGGCTACTTAACATGCAATCTTTCACTCTGCCTAGCACACTCTGCCCGGGACTCCACCACTCCTCCCTCCACTATCACTACACACTCACCTTGCTCACTGTAGGCGCACTCATGATTAGCAGCCTATACCTGATACAAGCTTAAATAGTCTGAGTACCCACCACTCATATAACGACCATATAACCATGTATGCATCTACCCTACAAAAGTTCCACTCAATTATCACAAGCCTGTTACCTTTCACAAAAATGAAATGTGCTGATAACTCTGCCATGATATTGTATGCCACTGAATAACCTGTACTCGCTGTCGTGGCGCTACAAGCTTGTCTGTAATATTGTGCACAAGGAAAAATAAAGAATTAAAAAAAAAAATACAAAAATAAAATAAAAAAGACAAACAGCTATGAGTAATCACCTTACTTCCAAAGATGGTGGATTGCTGCTTACATAATCACAACAGTTTTGTTGCCCTTTCATATAAAACATGCTATATTGGTTCATTAAAGGAACACTGTCTCCACAGTTTTAACACTGCAAGTGAAAAACATGGGTTTTGCTGTACATGTGCACTAGTCTCCAAATACTTTACTATGGGAAAGTTCTGGATTGGCTGGGATCCCTTCGGGTGTGGGTCAGAGACAGATTTGGCCAACAGGGCATTATGGCATTTGTATTCCTATAGTGTTCCTTTAAAGTGGGGCTTCTCTATTTATGACATGATTGGGCCCCAAGTTTCTCAGAATTCTGTGTCGGGCCATTAAAACATGTACAACACACTGAACCCAGTAAAAGGGAATAAAGACCAAAGGATTATAACATTTAGGCCACAAAAAACACTGCTGGAAAAATAGCAACATTCTACATTCTCACATTTCCTGGTTACTTCCCATTTTAATTAATAATCTCATTAAAACAGTCTCAGCTTCCTACCAGATGATCCATACATTAGAGTGCAAGCAGAGCTTTACACTACGTACTAGCCCAACAGCAGAACGCCCACCTGTGCAGCTGCACTGTGGCATGCACTTAGGGCCACTCGATGGCAGTGTGTCATGTATACATCCTCTTCATATGCTATACACAACATAAATCACCTTTCCAGGAGTAGGAGAAGTGCTGCTCGGCGATCCTATGCCATAAGGCTGGGCTTTTGTGACATGCTGGTGGACACTGGCCGATGTGGATCCACACTGTTATGTAGCCCCACGTCTGTCCATGGTGGTAGCGACGTCGACGTGCAGGTGACATGCGAAGGATGCGTGCACGTTTTTGGGTCAAAGGCCAGGTATGGCCAATCGGATTCATAAGAGGGATATCTAAACTCACTCATTTCTTCTACTCATTGTCCTGTCCTGGTTTCCCTTTGCTGCTTATCCGAGAGTGTGTTCCTGATCGTGTTTCTTTGGTTACTGACTTTGGCTTTGTTCTGACTTCCCTGACTATTGTCTATTCCTTGCAACTGTGTTTCGTTCTGTGTTCCTGACCTCGGCTAGTATTTAGACTATTCTCTGGTACGTTAAGTCCAGCCATTCTAAGATCCGGTTAGACATTATCCTTATTCCTAAGTGTGATACTAATGTTGGATCAATTGTATTCCTGACACAGTGTGTCTTCAGGGGCTTGGTTGTGCACTTCAGCCTTTTAACAGTGCAACTTGGCCCCTTTTATAATGGCAGCCTGGAAGGAAGTGAAAGCTTTCCTCACAGAAAACACCAAGCCGCGCGGGAGAGATAGGATAGAGAGGAGGAGAGCATGGACAGGGAGAGTCTCTGACTCCCAACAGAATCAACCAGCAGACTCGACCAGGGGAAACCAACCTCCTGCAATCAAAAGGTAGGAAACAGGAGGGTGGCTAAAAAAATAAAGACATTTTGCATGTATTTCTGTGTATTAGTATGTGTGTGTCTGTATGTGTATCTGTATGTCTGTGTATCTATCGGTGTGTCTGTATGTGCCCCTCTGTATCTGAATGTGTGTTACTGTCTGTGTCTCTGTGCCTGTGTATATTCAATGTGTGTGGGGGTGTCCTTGTATCTGCATGTGTGTCAGTGTGTGTATCCGTGCGTCTGTATGTGTGTCTCAGTGTATCTGCATGTCTGTACCTGTGTATGTGTGTATCTGTATGTGTGAGTGTTTGTATCTGCATGTGTGTCATTGTGTGCATCACATGTCTGTGTATCTGTATGTGTGTCAGTGTATCTGTGCATCTGCATGTGTGTCAATGTCTGTATAAGTGTATCTGCACGTCTGTCCTTGTGTATGTTTCTGTATGTGTGTCAGTGCTTGTATCTGTGTATACGCATGTGTATCTAGATCTGGATGTGTGCTAGTATGTATCTGTATCTGAATGTGTCTGTGCGTGCATGTGTATAAGTGAGTGTGGCAGTGCATATTACACACAAATACACCCCTGCATTCAAAGGCAAACACTACACAAAGGTAAACCACTGCTTTCAAATAACAGCAGTACAAAAAAACACAATACACCCCTAAATTCACACACACACACACACACATAATCCATACAAAAACGTGTTTACATTCAAACACACAGACACTGCTCTGTGCTAAGTACAACCCTGCAAGGATGGGCATATAGATCCCTATCTGGCAAAGCATTGTTGGAATTGTACAACAGTTGTGGATCTACCTTTTTACCATCCTTGTGAAAGAGGGAAAGGTGGGTAAAAAATTATTGCACCAGGGTCCCCTCAACTTTAGTTCCGCCATTGTCCTAGTCTAAAACAAACCAGAGTTATGACCACAAATGCAGACACATGTCAAACATGATTCACTTTCCATGTCTAAATGATGATAATTTTTAGTCAGATTTTGTTCTAGTAACTTATCCCACTCCTTATCTAATCATGTGCTTGCAATATGTGATACCGAATGTCTTGACTATTTCAGCATTAACTATTGTAAGGTGTTTAAATGCCGTTCCCAGTTGCAGGCAGATGAAAAGAATTGCCAATGTCTATATTTACCAAAGAAAACACAACGAAAGCCAAAGACCAACGTGACGCACTGTACTCCATGTGAGAAAACAAATGACAGACGTTCTTCTGGGAAGTGACAGAATCCCTGATGTCACAGATCATGAGCGCTGACTGGAGAGATGCCCACACCCATGGCCAATATAGCAGGCTTGGATTAAGTAAATGAGCAATGAAATGGACACTATGTATCTAACATGTCAAACTCAAGATTTATGCACAAAACTGTGAGTGCCTGCCGTTCCAAAGTGGAATCAGAGCTAAGAAGGAATGCAACATGTTTGATATGCCTGCTCTTCTTAGTTCTTAAAGAGAATTAACTAAATTTCCATGCACATAAATAAATAAAAGCTTTTGGAAACACTGCAGTTCACATGCAAGTCTAAAATGTCTCCATAAAATTGTGTCCACTTTCTTCAGATAGTAATCCACCACAGGACTCAGACCCCAGGGGGAAATATATTCCCCATTCCACATTTATCCTTGTGTTCTTCTTTTTTTATGAGCTTTTACAGTTTGATACATTAAGATTTCTCTCGCTTTCAAGTAAGAATCAGTGTAGCATTATAACTTGCAATCATGTGTCATAGGGCAGTAAAGTCACTAAAATATATTTACAGAATTCAGATTTTTTTAAGATGCATTAAGTTTCTTTATTTTACTTCAAAATTTAATGCAAATATGTAGAAAATCTGTAATGTACAAATACACATAAGCAAATGCAATGCAGATTCACCTGCCATCTGTATAGCGCTCCATGAAAAAAAAAATGAATGGTGTTACCAAAGTATAAAGTGTAGTGTGGAACCACCTCCATTCAGCAGAAGAAAAATGTGGCAGTTTTTCCACACACACTTTTATTAGAGGATCCAATAAGCTCCTTGACAGACTGCAAATCCTACATGCGGGACACCCACTCACCAAAATAAGGCTTATGAGTAGATTTCCAGTGTATTAAGTTTAGCGAGAGTACCATAATAATCAACGACAGGCAACAGAGTGCCAAAAGCTGTTTGTGGAGCAGCCAGTCTAAAAGGGGAGATGAACTTTAGGTGCTAGGTCAACAATCCAAGCCTCCATATCTAGTGGAATAGTCCCTTAATTTACAGGTTCTGGAAAATAAGTCACAAGGTATAATAAGATGTCATTATACCTTGTGAATCATTTTCCAAAACCTGTTAATTAAGGGGCTATTCCACTAGATATGGAGGTACAGAGGCTCTCAACACCTCAAACATGTGGGGTCAACCTCAGGGTAACAGTGCTATTTTTGTTGACACCCAGTATCAAAATATAAGCCACTTATATAGCAGTTCCCGATGTTTAGATGCTATGTAGCAGTGAAGCAAAATTCAGAATCTTCTTCCACTCTGGATCAGGACATATTCTGCCCATGGATGTAAATGATAGCATCCAATCCAAAGTCACAGCTAGGAGAAGTTCATAGAGATTTGGAATGCAATGCGCGATTACTGAATCAATCTTCGCCACGTATTTAAATGGAGTTAATGAGTCTGATTGTGCTTACACAGTCTAGTTTGTAAGAAATGTTGGGCATGACAGAGGTTCCCTAGGTAGCAGGAGATCCTGAGTAAAATGACATTACTCTACACCACATGAAAAATATATAGTGTTTTAGAATCCATCAATTTTCGGGTCATTGTTGGAAGAACACCCACTGTAAGCTCTAGATCGTCAAAGTACCAACATAGGAAATGGGTGAGTGGAGAGATTGCTCCAAAACCGCAAGGAGAGATTAACGCCAAAAAGTAAAGATGTCAATCTTCTTCAATGTCAATGTATAAGTAATGGGTAGGAGCAATCATGAAATCTAGGGTTCGACTCATGTGAGCAGCAGAATATCTACAGATATTTGTAAGTGCAAGGCCACCATCTACTTTTGTGAGAGTAAGCACATTATATTGCAATCCAGGAGGTTTGTTGTGCCTATCAATAGACCATATCTGATAAAACACTGATAGGATTGAACTTTTAGGAAGTGTGATCATATAAAGTAAGTCACCGGCACACACTGATGTGGGTGCTTGGGAGGAGGAACCACCGTATCCATGACTTGAGTGACTCAATCTCAGAATTGAGGAATGGTTCAAATGAAAGGATGAAAAACAGGGAATCCCTGACTGGTGCCATTCTGAATGTCAAATGAATCTGAAGGGCCCACGCTGACCTTCATCCTTGCAGAATGAGATGTATACAATGCTTGGATCCTTTCTTGCACCCACAGTATGCAGAATGTGTCAAAATACTTTTTGGCATGTGTTGAGAGGAGGAGCAGACACTCATTTGACATCAAAGATTAATTGTAAGACCCATATTGTAGTGCCTTGTGCCTCTCTTACTGGAACGAAACCAACTTGCTCTTGAGCAATCAAAGTGGGAACAATCTTCCAGCCAGAGCATTGGAAAATAATTTAATGTCTGAATTAAAAAGGGAAATTGGCCAGTAACATGAACAGTCCAAGGGTTCCATGATCTCCTTACGAAGAACCGTAATGCTGGCCATGAGTTAATGTGGGTGGAAGGTAGTGCCAACTCTGATGGAATTTAAGGCATTTAAAATGCAGGAAATTGAACCTCTTTCAAGGACTATCAGTATGCCACAAGTTGGCTGTCAGGGCTAGGATTATTACACTTTTTGGTAGATTTCAGTGAGGATGAGATTTCCTCTAATGTCACATATTAATGAAATAAATAAAAGGTATAAAGTCCTTACTGCTAGCCCTGATGTGGAAGTTAAGGCAATGCCAGCCTGACAGGGTTCACCAAATAGGAGAGAGATGAGTCCAAATGTCCTCAGCAAGTTTTCCTAACAGCCCCAGTACTCTATTTGATCCAGGCCACTTATGCAAGGAAGGTAGGTAGTGATGCTGCAAGGAGACGGGCCTTCTGTAGTGGGGCACTCCCCAAAGTCTCTCATTTAACAGCTTATTTTGGTGGAATGCTGTGTCTGGCAAACTTAGCATTAACAGTATGAACGTATACCTGCGGTCTGTTGCCCGAGCAGATGAGATAAAGGGGTAAGAACAGTTGCTTACACAAAGCCAGAACACCTGCTACAGCTGATCAAACAAACGATTCCCTCCAAGTCACACTCTCTGGGCCTGTGTAGCATGATAGAGATTGCAGTTTACCCAGGTGTTAAACATTCCTAGTGGGTGGTGCTTTTAGAAGTTATATAAAGGTTGTGGTCATTAGCTTGGCTAATATAGCTTGGTTGCTGCTTCAAAGTGTGTGCTGGGAGATATTCTGGAGATAAACTGGAGGTTATCTGAGCTATACCGGAGGACAAAAAAACTAAAAGTTAAGATTTGTTTGATTTAAATTACTCACCTCATTAAATTGGCAGACTTAGTTTAGTGTAATAGTTGTTTTGCATTTGTTTTACGTTCCACTTTTTGGAGATTTGGATGTTGTCTAATCTGTAGACAGTTCTCTATATTGCGGCAGAAGATTGTATTTTTTGAAGTCTGATATTTGTAAATGATCTGGCACTTTCAGAGTGTAAAGGTGTTATGGAGACAGGCTCAGGCACCAAGTGTAGTGGTGTTATGGAGACAGGTTCAGGCACTGAGTGTAGTGGTGTTATAGAGACAAGCTCAGGCACCGAGTGTAGTGGTGTCGTAGAGACAGGCTAAGGCACAGAGTGTAGTGGTGCTGTGGAGACAGGCTCAGGCACTGAGGGTAGTGGTGTTGTGGAGACAGGCTCAGGCACTGAGGCTAGTGGTGTTGTGGAGATAGGCTCAGGCACTGAGGGTAGTGGTGTTGTGGAGACAGGCTCAGGCACTTAGGGTAGTGGTGTTGTGGAGACAGGCTCAGACACTGAGGCTAGTGGTGTTGTGGAGACAGACTCAGGCACAGAGTGTAGTGGTGTTGTGGAGACAGACTCAGGCACTTAGGGTAGTGGTGTTGTGGAGACAGGCTCAGGCACTGAGACTAGTGGTGTTGTTGAGACAGGATCAGGCACTGAGGCTAGTGGTGTTGTGGAGACAGGCTCGGGTGCCGAGGCCTAATAGAAAGCAGTTGTTGTTGGGGGATTCTATCATAAGAGGTGTGGAGCTGGACAACAGTGGTCTTGTGAGATGTCTTCCAGAAGCTACTGCTCACAGAGACAGGAGACGTATTTGTAATATTGTTAAGCGAGCAAAGCAGGAAGGGAAATTGGATGTAATTGTCCATTTAGGAAGATTTACAATCTCAGGGGCACCAAGCACCACATGCATCTGCGGCTCGATGGCAGAGTTTTAAGATCACTCTGCGCACCTACACCCACTAGACCTCAAACACTAGATGACTACACAAGCCACCAAGGGGATCAGTGGGGAACACCAGTACCATCACCACTATTACACCACGACAAGCAACTAAACACCAATGCAGGATACCACACACCCATAAACTTCATCCCAGTCAGCATACATAACCACATACACAAATACTGAAATACCGAACCGATGACGTCCTGATAACTACTGGCATATCTTGTGTTTTTTGTATCAACCAGACACTCTAGCCTGACACTCTCAACCTCTCGATTGAACCTACTACTGATATCATGCTAATGTTATTATACTTAAAAATGTGGTGATTTTTTATAATGCTCCTACTGCTATGCTTCAAAAGATGCTCTAGGACTGCTATGGGGGCGTCCCGAGTTTGTATGTTACTATGTTCCTTGTAAATCAGGAATTGGATGAAAGGGCACGAAACTGCATATGCCCGTTTTGCTCACCAAGCGGTGGTCTCCTTTGTTCAGTATAATTTTTGTTTACTCATGATCAAGCCAGTTCCTTTTATATATTTTTTCATTCATCTAGCGTAGCTCGTATAATACTAATAGCTTGGACCAGACCTATTATATTAATTGCATAACCATGTGAGTCGGACACTTGGATAAGTGTGCTCAGCCCAGTTCCGTAAAGCGATGTCCTAGTCTGACCGTTATTCTCACTGTGGCTGCTAAGTGAAGCCTACCTGTGAGCCAAGCTAATGTTTTCTTTTGTTTTTATGAAGCTTAAGATATAACCCTGTTTACCTATCTACTTTAAAAAAAAAAAAATGCCAGGTTTCTCTTTAATGCCATGTGAATAAGTGTGAATACAAAACTGATGGCACCAGCTGTTGTGGCAGTGCCAATCCACATATATATAATCTCTGCACAAACAAAATAAAGAATTTTAAAAAAAGAAGGAAGGAAGGTATGTAGAAGAGGATAAAGGTCTAGCTGACTGCCTCAATGAATATGTTTGTTCAGTATTTACAGATGAAAATGAAGGAAAGTGGCCTTAGTTAGGAAAATTAGTCATTTGTTACATGTGAGTTTACAAAGGAAGAGGCTCTATTTCAACTGAAAAAGTAAAGTCAAATATGTCAATGGGGCATGATGCTATGCACCCAAAGTTATTAAAAGAGCTTAGTGGTGTACTAGCAAAACCATTAACAGATTTATTTAACCAATCATAAACAGGAGTAGCCCCAAAAGATTGGAAGATAGCGAATGTTGTGCCCATTCACAAGAAAGGTAGTAGGGAGGAGTCGGGCAACTATAGGCCAGTAAGCCTTACTTCAGTAGTGGGGAAAGTAATAGAAACCATTTTAAAGAATAGGGTTGTTGAACATCCAAAATCACATTGATTTCAAGATCAGAGACAACATGGGTTTACTTCAGGGAGATCATGCCAAACTAATCTTATTGATTTTTTTGATTGGGTAACTAAAATAATAGATCAGGGTGGTGCAGTAGACATTGCTTACCTAGATTTCAGTAAGGCTTTTGACACTGTTGCACATAGAAGGCTTGTCAATAAATTGCAATCTTTACGTTTGGATTCAAATATTGTTGAATGGGTAAGGCAGTAGCTGAGTGACAGGCAACAGAGGGTTGTAGTCAATGGATTATATTGGAAGCATGGTCTTGTCACCAGTGTGTACCTCAGGGATCTGTACTTGGACCCATTCTCTTTAATATTTTTATTAGTGATATTGTAGAAGGACTTGATAGTAAGGTATGCATTTTTGCTGATGATACTAAGATATGCGACAGGGTTGATGTTCCAGGAGGGATAAGCCAAATGGAAAATGATTTAGGTAAACTAGAAAAATGGTCAGAGTTGTGGCAGTTGACATTTAATGTTGATAAGTGGCAACTTGGACGTAAAAACCCAAGGGCAGAGTACAGAATATTTTATAGAGTCCTAACCTCAACATCTGAGGAAAGGGATTTAGGGGTAATTATTTCTGATACCTTAAAGGTAGGCAGACAATGTAAGAGAGCAGCAGGAAATGCTAGCCGAATGCTTGGTTGTATAGGGAGAGGTATTAGCAGTTGAAATAGGGAAGTGCTTATGCCATTGTACAGAACACTAGTGAGACCTCACTTGGAGTATTGTACGCAGTACTGGAGACTGTATCTCCAGAAGGATATTGATACAGAAAAATTGTCTGGCTTGTCTTTTATGAATGGATTTTGAAACCACTCATCAGGAATGGAAAATTCTGATTAATAGATGTGATTAAATGGCAAAGATGATCTACAATTTCATTGCGAATTTCAGCGTCAAGTTCAATTTCTGATTCTTCAAGAAAATCCTTAAGTGTTGGCAAAAAAATTTAAATGATTTTGCTCAACAGATGAGGTCCAAAACTGCAGCTTACGAGACAGTAACAATATTTTATCTCTTGCATTAAAAATATTAGTGTTTTTTCCTTGGAGTGATTAACATACGTCATTTAATTTTGTGAATATGTCTGCAAGATATGCTACTTTGGATAACCACAAAGTGTTTGTTAATCGATCAGGTAATCCAAATTTATGATCCTGGAAAAATGGAAACAACTCCTGACGCAATTCAAACATTCTAACAAGGACTTTACCTCGTGATAGCCAACGGACTTCTGAATGCAGAAGCAGAGCAGAGGGGTGACTACCCATATCTTCACATAGAATTTTAAATAGTCGAAACTGTAATGGTCGACTTTTATAAAATTAATAATCTGGGCCGATTCGTCTAGAACAGTTTTAAGTGAGATTGAAATATTTTAGCTACCAGTGAATGTCTGTGAAGAACACAGCGAGAACTGATGCTGTTTTTTGCTACATTTCTTATTTTCAGTTTCACATAGAAGCAAGTCTTCTTCAATCTATTTGTCAAAATTATATCTAACAAAAAACAACAAAACTGAAACTCCTGCAACATATGTGGACTCGTCTAATTGCAGTGAGTACCCATCACATTGATGTAGTCGAGAAATTAGTTCAGTATGGATGTCATCAGCATGATCATGAATACGGCGCAAAACTGTGTTGTTGGAGAATGGCACAGCTTCAATTTTTTTTTACTCTTCTCACTCAAAATGCATGACACTATTTCTTTGGCACATGGTTTTATTAGTGATTCCCCAATTGTGTGTGTTTCTCCTGCAAGTGCTCTCTGGTAACTCACTCTGTAAGAAGCCTCTGTGGCTTTTTCATTATCATTTTGAATTTTTTTGCACATAAATTGTTTACTCTTCTGATACTCCTTTAGCTTTCGCTTAAAAAAGTCAATGTCTTTATCTTTGTACTCTACGTGGTTTTGCTCAAAATGACGTCGTAATTTAGCAGGTGCTAATGAACTGTTTGCCAATATTTTATTGCAAAGTACGCATTGTGCTTCAGGACAATCTTCATTTCTGGCACTTGTGAACAGGGGCGGACTGACCGGTCGGGCATTTCGGACATGGTCCGAGGGCCCGGCCGGGAGGGGGGCCCGCCATCAGGGGGCCCGGCTGCCCCTTTAAATGCTGCAGCCGCCTGAGCGCTCTCTTAAGAGCGCTCAGGCGGCTGCAGCTTCTCACCCCCCTCCCCGTAGCGTGGCCGAGCTGCTCTGCGTCCGCGGTGCCGGCCGGAGTTATAGGAAGGTGCACACACACTGAGTGTGCACCTTCCTGTCAGTCCGGCCGGGTACAGGAAACAGAAACTCCTGTTCCGCGCGGAACAGGAGTTTCTGTTTCCTGTACCCGGCCGGACTGACAGGAAGGTGCACACTCAGTGTGTGTGCACCTTCCTATCAATCCGGCCGGCACCGCGGACGCAGAGCCTCTCGGCCACGCTACGGGAAGGGGGTAAAAAGAGAGGGAGGGAGGGGAGGGGGGGGGAGTTAAAAGAGAGAGGGGGAGGGGGGTTAAAAGAGAGAGGGGGGGGTTAAAAGAGAGAGGGAGGGGGGTTAAAAGAGAGAGGGGGGGTTAAAAGAGAGAGGGAGGGGGGGTTAAAAGAGAGAGGGAGGGGGGTTAAAAGAGAGAGGGAGGGGGGGTTAAAAGAGAGAGGATGGGGGGTTAAAAGAGAGAGGGAGGGGGGGTTAAAAGAGAGAGGGGGGGTTAAAAGAGAGAGGGAGGGGGGGTTAAAAGAGAGAGGGAGGGGGGTAAAAAGAGAGAGGGAGGGGGGGTTAAAAGGGAGGGGGGGTTAAAAGAGAGGGGGGGGTTGTTAAAAGAGATGGGTTAAAAGAGAGAGGGAGGGGGGTTTAAAAGAGGGAGGGGGGTTTAAAAGAGGGAGGGGGTTAAAAGAGAGAGGGAGGGGGGTTAAAAGAGAGAGGAGGGGTTAAAAGAGAGAGGGAGGGGAGGTTAAAAGAGAGAGGGGAGGTTAAAAGAGAGAGGGAGGGGGGTAAAAAGAGAGAGGGAGGGGGGTAAAAAGAGAGAGGGAGGGGGGGTAAAAAGAGAGAGGGGAGTAGGGGGGTAAAAAGAGAGAGGGAGGGGGTAAGAAGAGAGAGGGAGGGGGTAAGAAGAGAGGGGGGTAAGAAGAGAGGGGGGTAAGAAGAGGGAGGGGGTAAGAAGAGGGAGGGGGTAAGAAGAGAGAGAGGGGGTAAGAAGGGAGGGGGGAGTAAGAAGAGGGGGAGGGGGAGTAAAAGAGGAAGGGGGGAGTAAGAAGAGGGGGAGGGGAGAGTAAGAAGAGGGGGGAGTAAAGGGGGTAAGAAGAGGGGAGGGGGGAGTAAAAAGAGGAAGGGGGAGTAAGAAGAGGGGGGAGGGGGTAAGAAGAGGGGGGAGTAAGAAGAGGGAGGAGTAAGAAGAGGGAGGAGTAAGAAGAGGGAGGAGTAAGAAGAGGTGGGAGTAAGAAGATGGGGAGAGTAAGAAGAGAGGGGGGAGTAAAGGGGGTAAGAAGAGGGGAGGGGGGAGTAAAAAGAGGAAGGGGGAGTAAGAAGAGGGGGGAGGGGGTAAGCAGAGGGGGGAGTAAGAAGAGGGAGGAGTAAGAAGAGGGAGGAGTAAGAAGAGGGAGGAGTAAGAAGAGGTGGGAGTAAGAAGAGGGGGAGGGGGAGTAAGAAGATGGGGAGAGTAAGAAGGGGGAGTAAGGAGAGGGGGAGGGGGGAGTAAGAAGAGGGGAGAGTAAGAATGGGGGTAAGAAGAGAGTGGGGGAAGAAGAGGGGGAGGGGGGTAAGAAGAGGGGGAGGGGGGAGTAAGAGGAGGGCAATTGCCCCCTCCCCTGTCCGCAGGCACCGTGCGGGCAGCCGGCAGGGGAGGGTGGAAGAGAGGACCCGGGAGCTCAGCCTGCAGCTCCTCTGGGTCCTTCTTGCGCGAGCACAGATCGTTGCCGCGGTTACCACGGCAACGTTACGGCTCTTGCAAGAGTAAACTCTAGCCCTGGAGCTACGGGCTAGAGTTCACTCTCAACACTGTGACCACCAGGTATTCCTGGTGGTCGCAGTGGTGAGAGTGAACTTTAGCCCCATAAACACACTGCCCCCACACCATACACATTCACACACTGCCCCCCATACACACACACTGCCCCCACACACACCATACACACACACTGCCCCCACACACACCATACACATTTACACACATTGCCTCACACACACACACATACACTGCCCACCCATACACACACAGCCCCCCATACTAACATTGCCACACACATACACAGCCCCCTCGTACACACATTGCCCCACACACCCTACACATTCACACACTACACCCCCTCACACACACTGAACCTTTCACACAGACTGCACCCCTTACACATTGCACCACTGCTCCTATACCCTACTACAGCCTCATATCCCAGCAGACCCCAGGTAAGTTGTCAAACTGTTCTTAAACGGTTTGACTACTTACTCTGGGAGGGGGGCCCGGCCCTCCTGGCACCATAACGACTACACAGAGTAGTAGTGGTTATTGTGCATGGATTATTTCTTTAAATAATCTACGAGTGCCCCAGTAGCCAGCAAGCCAGCCAACCCACAGGCCAGCCAGCCCACAGACTGGCCAGTAGACAGCCAGCCAGTCTACAGGCCACCAGTTAGGCTTAAAGCCAGCAACCCCACAGCCTGCCAACCGCAGCCAGCAAGCCACAGCCTGCCAGCCAGCAAGCCACAGCCTGCCAGCTGCAGCCAGCAAGCCCACAGCCTGCCAGCCGCAGCCAGCAAGCCCACAGCCTGCCGGCAGTAGCCAGTAAGCCCACAGCCTGCCAGCAAGCCCACAGCCTGCCAGCCGCAGCCAGTAAGCCCACAGCCTTCCAGCAAGCCCACAGCCTGCCAGCCGCAGCCAGCAAGCCGACAGCCTGCCGGCAGTAGCCAGCAAGCCCACAGCCTGCCAGCAAGCCCACAGCCTGCCAGCCGCAGCCAGTAAGCCCACAGCCTTCCAGCAAGCCCACAGACTGCCAGCCAGCAACAGTAATTAAGGTAAGAGGAGCCAACTTGGCCTAGGTATCAGCTATGTTGTGTTGCTATATTGTGAATAGGAACCAGAGTGTTGGAGAGACCCCCCTCCAGGCCCCATTAGACTCCATTGTAGTCTCTAATGGGACCTGGAGGAAATTCTTTCTAACACACTCTCTAAAGGACACTGAGATAGCCTCTGCTAGAATGCTCCCCCCCTCCATGGCCCATTAGCCCTCAATTGTAGTCTCTACTGGGGCCTGGAGGCGACTGTTTCCAGCAGGGACACTGAGATGGCCTCTGTTAGAAAGACCCCCTTCCAAGCCTGTTAGACTCCATTGTAGTCTCTAATAGGGCCTGGAGGGGATTCTTTCTAACACACTCTCTAAAGGACACTGAGATAGCTTCTGCTAGAAAGACCCCCCTCCATGGCCCATTAGCCCTCAATTGTAGTCTCTACTGGGGCCTTGAAGGGATTATTGCACTTTTGTTCCTTGTGTCTAAAGATTGTGTAGGGTGTGGCTGGAGGCGGTGCATGGAGGCGGGACATGGGTGGCGCTTGCTGCGGAGTATGGGTGGGGCCTGTAAGGGGGCCCTTGATTTATTTTGCCCGGGGGCCCTGAGGGTTCTCAGTCCGCCCCTGCTTGTGAATCCAAATGACAAGTAGCTATCATCATATTTTGTTTTCTTCGTTTGAGAAGAAGATTGGCTAGCATTGTGTGCTACATTTTTTTTTGATTTGTCACTTGTCTCTGCTATTTGAGGAACAGTAGGTACAACTATTTCGGGCATGTTTTCGCGATTTTTAGTTATATCTTGTTTTTCAGTTTCTATAAGTGCCGAACAGGTTAGAAGTAGTAATACTTTTTCTCTGAAAAGTTCCCTGCTTTAACCAGCTTTCCAAATTTGTGGTTGTTTGTTGGTTAAAAAAAAAAAAAAATATATATATATATATATATATATATAATTTTATTTTTTTTACAGATCTCACAACCTGACTGAAAAGGATGCAGATATTGATAACGCTCTTAGAAAGAACTGAACTTAAGCAGTATTTTTGAGTTAGAGTTTGAGCAAAAAGATTTGAACACTTTGAAAAATACAGTTAACAGTTTTTTGCCCTTCACAAAGTCTTTCAATGCCCCTGACAGAGCCTTTTAATGTCCCTTACAGAGCCTTTTAGTGTCCCTAGCACTGAATTCCAATGCCCCTGATAGAGTCTTTCAATGCCCCTTAAAGAGCCTTTTTCATGTCCCTAGCAGAAAATTTCAATGTCCCTAACAGATAATTTCAATGCCCCTGACAGAGTCTTTTAATGTCCCTTACAGAGCCTTTTAATGTCCCTAGTACTGAATTTCAATGCCCCTGACAGAGGCTTTTTCATGTCCCTAGCAGAAAATTTCAATGCCCCTGACAGAGTCTTTCAATGCCCCTGAAAGAGTCTTTCAATGCCCCTGAAAGAGTCTTTCAATGCCCCTGACAGAGCTTTCTAATGGCCCTTACAGAGCCTTTTAATGTCCCTAGCAGAGAATTTCAATGCCCCTGACAGAGTCTTTCAATGCCCCTGAAAGAGTCGTTCAATGCCCCTGACAGAGCTTTCTAATGGCCCTTACAGAGCCTTTTAATGTCCCTAGCAGAGAATTTCAATGCCCCTGACACAGCGTTTTAATGTCCCTAACAGAGAATTTGGAAACGCTGCATTAGACTGTCATTTTTTTGTTGTTAAATAGCATCACTGTATAATTGTAAAGCACTTGGGAAAAGTTTTATTTAAATGATAAGAGTAATAGAGCAATAGGAGAACAGAAAGGAGGGGGAAGCAGAAAGACAAGATGAAGTGGTATATAAAGGTGCAATCAGATAAAAAGGAAAATGGGACAGAAAAAAAGAAGGGAAATTTCAGTAAAATGCATAAAAAGTGAGAAGTCTGAAAAAAAATCAGGAGTCACAGCTACCTAGTCAACCCCAATCAAATAAAAATTATGGTAGACGGAATCCAATAGAAACTAGGGAGTATAGATTGACATCTCCATTGTATCCTTAGACTGTAAGCGCTTCAGTGGCTAGATCTCAGCTTATGGGCAGGGCCCTCTCTATCTTTTGTATTTGCCTGTTTATATTGTAGTTTTCACCTTATTGTACAGCGCTGCAGAATATGTTGGCACTTTATAAATAAATTAATCTCTCTTCTATAACAATGCACTACTACCTCCCATATTTATTTCTCATGGTTCAGGCCTAGAGTGGAAGGGGAATAACTGACAAAAATAATATTTACAAAACAAATATGAAATTCTCACACCTGTTTACTGGGAATAAAATAAATATGTCTTCCAAAATGAGTCCAACTGCATGTTTAGATGACACCTTGCTGCAATATCTGTAAACCTTAAAGCATTGTGTTGTTAATTTTGCCAAGACACACCCAGGCAATTCCCAGACTAGCTAAATCCCTACCATTATTTCTGTAAACTAGGGATCACACATAATTTATTAAGAAGGAAAAACATACATCTGTTTCCTGTACCCGGCCAGACTGACAGGAGGTGATCACTGAGAGAGGGGATCTGCTCCATTCGGCAACGCTACAAGAGAGGTAGAAGGCACACCAGGAAGGGGAGTGTGACCACTAAGGCCGTGGGGGGTGTACCAAGGGACAGGGGGGGGAGGGGAGAGAAACACCAAGGGACAGGGAAAAGAGGGGGGAGGAACACTAAGGGACAGGGAAGAGACCACTAATAGACGGGGAGGGGAGAGGGCTGGTTAAGGGGGGTGTGGCAGAAAAGTGCTTCTTCGCCTATGTACCCAAAATCTTTGCACCGGTCCGTAGATTAGCCGGATTATACGTTGTAAGAAAAGAATGGTCAGCGACAAGCAGAGTCACCTAAGCCAGGAAGCAAAAAAACGATAGCCAAGTCAAAGGAGGAAAGCCAAGATCAAAATACCAAATACCAAAAATAGACACAGATATAAGCACTCTTGGGAACTGAAAACAGAAACCACAACAGGGCAATGCCCTTTTTATATCCTATGCCTAATCTATAGGAACGCCCCTAAATGTTTGAATTTGAATGTTTTTGCGGGCCGTGACGTCATCAGTGTTATAATATCGGTGCGTACACGGCACATCATAAAAAGGGGTGGAGCTACAGCGGCCGGCATCGGAACCACTGACTGAAGTCATGAGAGGGACTGTGGGAAGGGTTACTCTCTCCTTCCTGGACTTCCCCAGGCTGTGTCACAGCCTGGGCAACATAAGGTACTGTGACAACAATTCCTTTATTATTTTATTTACCTGTTCAATAAATTACTCACTAAATTCACAGGTCACAAAGTCACTCATACGTTTCTGGAATAGTTCGACTCCCTCAACTACTCTTCAACCAACACATTTTAAAATACAAATGGGCATGGTTCCTGAAAGTAGGGATTGATAATGGAGAATGACTCTACATCTTAGGTATCGCTTTCAAACTCAGCGTTCAGGGCCTACTTTCATACAATGTATGTACAGTAGTCATTCTTTTGCTTATATGGAGAAACATGACAAGATAGGAGTAGCCTACCAATAAAAGTACATATGAGTTATGTGTTGCTAATTAACTGTTGGGAGCTAAGATTGTACTTGAATGTATTTTTAGACATAAGGCTTGCTCAATCAAGGAACTCCAGATGACAATAGGTGCAGGATCCCATTGCATGTTTTTCTCATTAAGATTTATGGCTCTTTATACGATTAGTCAGTGCTCCCAATGAGAGGCATGTAAAGTCTTGTCAAGTGAAGTTGGCATCCCAGATGCTTGTGAACTATATTTGCCTTAATGTTCAGCCAGCTGAAAGACAAGAGCTAGTTCAGTGATGGAAATGGGGGCACTCTGAAGATTTGTGAATTATATTTTCTTAAAGGTATGCCTAGGTAAAAAATTATTCCCAAATGCAGTAGAACATTAAAGGATCACTATGGTGTCAGGAAAACAAACCCGTTTTCCTGACACTATGTCATCCTTGGGGGACCCTCACCCTCAGGGTACCCCTCCCGTGGCGCTGAAGAGGTTAAAACCTCATTTATTTTAAAATGGTTTGAGGGGAAAAAAAAAAGAGAGGGGCTAAAAAGCAGTTATCACTGCAACGGTGTATACCAGGGGTCAGCAATCTATGGCACAGGTGCCATGCATTGCACTTGAGGTGCCTTTGCACGGCACTCAAGGCTGCCAGAGCCGAACTGGCTCTGGCCTATCAGGAGTCCCAGTGGGACAAATATATTGTGCTTTTGCAACTGGCGGGCTGATTGCAGTTGATGAGGGACAATCTTCAATTTACGCATTGCAGCACTTGTGAACGGGAATCTGCACTGGGGTAGTGGAGCCCACAGCGGCTATCGCAGCTCCTGCTGCTCGACCAGTATCAGGCCAGCCTGGTCCCCACTGAACCTCAGGGACGCCACCCACACTGCTAGATATACAGAGAGCTGAGCCACTGACAATCCACATACACGCAGACAACCCCACAAGCAGTTCTCACATGCAATGCCACAAGCAGGCCCCCACACACACACCACTAAATAAACAATGTGACATTATTCCCAGTCACACACAATTACACAAGCAGCCCCCATACACAATCCACATTACCACTAACAACTCATGAACATATACAATACAGCAGCCCACATATGCACAAACACAACATTACAAAGTAACTGCAGCACCCATAAATAATACAAGCAAAATATGGCAACATACACGCCTCAATTTAAAAGAATAAAATAGGACCAACATGCAAAGGAACAACAATATCTTGTTTTGGCACAGTACTGCTTAAAGGTTGCCTACCCCTGGTGTATACTATGGCTTACAGAGACAGTATTACATTAAATATAACTACTTGATTTGAATTGTTACACATGTGAGAAACATTTGTGGGGTTTGTAGTTGGTGTTTTTTTGCTTTTCATTTTTGCTCAGCAATTACAGTTTTCAGCAATAAGTCATTCAGATTTCAGTTCACGTAATACAATAGACTCTGGAATAATGAAACCTGTGACTAAACATCTCATGACCTCTCACACACAGAGGCACACGCACTCATTCACCTCTTGGGGTTTTCCCCATTTAATTCCCTATGAAGCAGAATGGATGTGCCCTACCTCTCAGAGGCCACATCTTAAATGTCTGCTTGGTACTCTACAAAGTTGGCTTCTTACCAATTCACACATAATTATAGGACTCGTTTTTTCTCCCTCCCTTTCCCATCAAGCAAACCTGCCGCAGGGACATTATCCCGCCCCCACTACTAATGATGTCGTCAGCAATGACCTAATGCAGGAAATGTGAACTTTTAGATGGGTGTGTTACCTGAACCAGCCATCACACCTGCACATTAATTAAACGCTATATCACACAGGCACTTCCTGCTCTGGGAAGGCTAAAGAGATTATAAAATATGAAGGAAGCAATATACAGGACATTACTGTACATTCTAATAAGAGTTCAGGATTGTTAGACAAAATATTGGTATTTATTAACTAAGGAATGAGCAATTATGAGTTGACAGCAGGTCGTCAGAATTTATGAAAAAAATTAAAATATGTATTCTGATGGCATTTTATTTTTAAATCCAGTTGTACTGAATAGGTTAAAGTCAAGCTATAATTTTGTTCAGTATTTTTAATAATATGTTTACTTATCACTATATTTAACAAATAAATAATTTTGAGGTGTAAAATAAAATACAAAATAAGAGTGTACTCAATATAATATGTAATCACAATCACATACAGAGAAAAACAAGTTAACAACACTCAAAATCAACTGGACCGTTTCTGAAAGGACCTTTCCCCTGTTCCCTTGTCCATGCAGATAGTCAACAACAATAGAGAGGCAGCCAGTCCTAAATGAATACCAAATAACAAATAAAAGTGCAATAAAGTTCCAAACTATATAATGAATATGTTTCACTGTTGATGATCTCAGCCAATTCAATGCTTCCTCATAGGTTAGCATTGGAAGGCTAGGGCGCGTGTGTGGCAAAACACTGCACTGTGCCAATCAAATGCTCTGAGTTTAAATTGGTGTGGTAGAGCCGGTAGTGGCTGTCTTCATAAAAGGGCCAAACACCATCTTCGTCATCATAGCCATCTAGTGTTTAGAGGAATAGTATATCATTAGTGCAGGGAGGAAATTGCCTTGTACTTCCCTTTCTCCCTCATAGCCCCAGTCTCTGCGGGGAAACTCTGCCTCCTTGGTGGAGATCATCTAAATCAAGGATAATCCCGTAGGTAAGCAATGGGAGGTAGGTGCACATGTAAGGCAAAATGCAGTGCTTCACCAATCAGATTGGTTTTCTGAGACCGTCTAAGAGACAGCCACTAGAGAAATTTTAACCCCTTCAACGAAAACACTGCCGTTCTGCAGAACGGCAATGTATTGAGCTGCAGGGTTAAAAGTGGGGGACATGGCATCCAATAACTTTGTGGAGATTAAGTGGTCTGGGTGACTATCCCTTTAAGGATCCAATTCCAAAGTGGAGTGACCTTGTAATATACCAATAAATAGACTGTATTCACAAAATATGAAGGCAAACCACGTCAGAATAAAATTTAGTGATCAGTTTCCAATTTCTGCAAAAAATGAAATTGGCATTAAGTGGTTAATTTCTCTGAAGTAATCTACAAAATACACTGACCTACATAGAAGAATACAACAAGGTATCTGCAGCACCATCTATTGACAATCAGTAGAACTGCAGAATCCATGCACATCTTACTAGTTAGCAGACAATTGTAGAGGTAGTTCTATAAATGGTCTGTTCCCATTGGCTACCCTAGAACTCAAAATATGGCTCAGATGTGGACATAAATGCATTTGTCCTTTATTACGCAAGGCAATACAACTGTAATTGTATAAGATAAGCTGTTATGTGGGTGGTCATTGCATTTAAGCATCCCAAATAACAAAGGAATATTTTTTATTAGTAATCTTTATAGTGGAAAATGCATACTGGGTAAAGTTACAAAAACTCCTAATCTGCCAAAGTAATATGTGGACAATATGCTTTCTACTTAAACAGGAACCAACCACAGCTGAATATTACTGTAAGAGAAAAGAGGAAGTATCTTCCGGTATGCAGAAAGTGACAATTTGCTGACACACTGTATCTAGTCTAGTCTACTGTGGTCACATCTGAATGCTTTTTGCATTGTCAGGCTATTCACAGAGCTACACGTAACTATCATGATAGAATGGTCAGTGTGGGATGAATGTATTGAATGTTTTCTAAATCAATATAATAAAAACATCAGATAACACACGGGGGAGATGTAATATAATAGCACAAAAAAGCATTAGTTCTCACCTTGATAAATCTCTTCCACTCACGCTAGCAAGCCACATTTCAAGAGGATGTAGCAGTGACATTTTTTTGTTTTTGTTTAACCATTGTATAATTATGCACCATAATTGTGCAGTCGGTATTAAAAATTTCATAGGTGCCAGCAGGCCTGAATTTGCTAAGACAGTGAAGCATTTGGGGTACGATCCCAGCAAAAATAGGTCCTGGGGGCCTTCCCCGCAATTTTTAAATGAGCTGGCAGATTTCAAAATTCAGGAGGGGACACCTCTGCCTTATAATGTGATTAGGGAAGATTGGCAAGTATGCTATGGCTATGGAGTTGACAGAAAATTAGTCTATTATTCCACAATTCCTAGCGTTTGATCCCATAATTTAATGCAAGCTAGGCCGTATGTAAGCAGAGGCGTGTGCGCACATGTTGCAGTACACTCAGCAAATATCTTGACATAGTATATAATTTGCTTCAGATTTTACCAATACAATGCATTAGATATATTTTATTACTTTTCTGATACAGCGGGCTGTAAACATGCATACATTTTGAGGGTATTTACACACACAAACTGAGTGAAGTAGGAAGCCCTTAACATATTTTTTTCACAGGGACCTCTGCTATGTACGTAGCAGGGGCGGACTGACCGGTCGGGCACTTCGGACATGGTCTGAGGGCCCGGCCGGGAGGGGGGCCCGCCATCAGGGGGCCCAGCCGCCCCTTTAAATGCTGCAGCCGCCTGAGCGCTCTCTTAAGAGCGCTCAGGCAGCTGCAGCTTCTCACCTCTCCTCCCCTGTAGCGTGGCCGAGCTGCACTCCGGTCCGCGTTGCCGGCCGGAGTGATAGGAAGGTGCACACTCAGTGTGCACCTTCCTATCACTCCGGCCGGGCACCGCGGACCGGAGTGCAGCTCGGCCACGCTACAGGTGGTGGTGGGGGTGGGGGCAAAAAGAGAAGGGGAGGGGAGGGGGGCAAAAAGAGAAGGGGAGGGGAGGGGGGCAAAAAGAGAAGGGGAGGGGAGGGGGGCAAAAAGAGAAGGGGAGGGGGGCAAAAAGAGAAGGGGAGGAGAGGGGAGGGTGGGCAAAAAGAGAAGGGGAGGGAGGGGCAAAAAGAGAAGGGGAGGGGGGGGCAAAAAGAGAAAGGGAGGGGAGGGGGGGGGCAAAAAGAGAAAGGGAGGGGAGGGGGGGCAAAAAGAGAAAGGGAGGGGAGGGGGGGCAAAAAGAGAAAGGGAGGGGAGGGGGGGCAAAAAGAGAAAGGGAGGGGAGGGGGGGCAAAAAGAGAAGGGGAGGAGAGGGGAGGGGGGCAAAAAGAGAAGGGGAGGAGAGGGGAGGGGGGGCAAAAAGAGAAAGGGAGGGGGGGCAAAAAGAGAAAAGGAGGGGAGGGGGGCAAAACGAGAAAAGGAGGGGAGGGGGGCAAAAAGAGAAAGGGAGGGGGGCAAAAAGAGAAAAGATGGGGGGGCAAAACGAGAAAGGGAGGGGGGCAAAAAGAGAAAGGGAGGGGGGGCAAAAAGAGAAAGGAAGTGGAGGGGGGGGGCAAAAAGAGAGAGGGAGGGGAGGGAGTAAAAAGAAAGGGGGGTAAAAAGAGGGAGGGGGTAAGAAGAGAGAGGGGGTAAGAAGAGGGGGGTAAGAAGAGAGGGGAGTAAAAAGAAAGGGAGGGGGGTAAAAAGAAAGGGAGGGGGGTAAAATGAGAGGGAGAGGGAGTAAGAAGAGAGAGAGGGGGGTAAGAAGAGAGGAGGGGGAGTAAGAAGAGGGGGAGGGGGGAGTAAGAAGGGGTTAAGAAGAGGGAGAGGGGGGAGTAAGAAGGGGTTAAGAAGAGGGGGAGGGGGGAGTAAGAAGAGGGGGAGGGAAGAGTAAGAAGAGGGGAGGGTGGTAAGAAGAGGGGGGAGGGGGGTAAGAAGAGAGGGGGCGGGAGTAAGAAGGGGTAAGAAGAGGGGGAGGGGGAGTAAGAAGAGGGGGAGGGAGTAAGAAGAGGGGGAGGGGGTAAGAAGAGGGGGGAGTAAGAAGAGGTGGGAGTAAGAAGAGGTGGAGGGGGGGTAAGAAGAGGGGTAGGGGGGAGTAAGAGGAGGGCAATTGCCCCCTCCCCTGTCCGCAGGCACCGTGCGGGCAGCCGGCAGGGGAGGGAGGAAGAGAGGACCCGGGATCTCAGCCTGCAGCTCCTCTGGGTCCTTCTTGCACGAGCACAGATCGTTACCGCGGTTACCACGGCAACGTTACAGCTCTGGCGAAAGTAAACTCTAGCCCTGGAGCTACGGGCTAGAGTTCACTCTCAACACTGTGACCACCAGGGATTCCTGGTGGTTGCAGTGGTGAGAGTGAACACACTACCCCCACACACCATACACATTCACACACTGCCCCCCATACACACACACTGCCCCCACACACACCATACACATTTACACACATTGCCTCACACACACACATACACTGCCCACCCATACACACACAGCCCCTCATACTAACATTGCCACACACATACACAGCCCCCTCATACACACATTGCCCCACACACCCTACACATTCACACACTACACCCCCTCACACACACTGAACCTTTCACACACACACACTGCACCCCTTACACATTGCACCACTGCTCCTATACCCTACAACAGCCTCATATCCCAGCAGACCCCAGGTAAGTTGTCAAACTGTTCTTAAACGGTTTGACTACTTACTCTGGGAGGGGGGCCCGGCCCTCCTGGCACCATAACGACTACACAGAGCAGTAGTGGTTATTGTGCATGGATTATTTATTTAAATAATCTCCAAGTGCCCCAGTAGCCAGCAAGCCAGCCAGCCCACAGGCCGGCCAGCCAGCCCACAGGCTGGCCAGAAGCCAGCCAGCCAGCCCACAGGCCACCAGTTAGGCTTACAGCCAGCAAGCCCACAGCCTGCCAACCGCAGCCAGCAAACCACAGCCTGCCAGCCAGCAAACCACAGCCAGCAAGCCAACAGCCTGCTAGCCGCAGCCAGCAAGCCCACAGCCTGCCGGCAGTAGCCAGCAAGCCCACAGCCTGCCAGCAAGCCCACAGCCTGCCAGCCGCAGCCAGTAAGCCCACAGCCTTCCAGCAAGCCCACAGGCTGCCAGCCAACAACAGTAATTAAGGTAAGAGGAGCCAACTTGGCCTAGGTATCAGCAAGCTATGTTGTGTTGCTATATTGTGAATAGGAACCAGAGTGTTGGAGAGACCCCCCTCCAGGCCCCATTAGACTCCATTGTAGTCTCTAATGGGACCTGGAGGAAATTCTTTCTAACACACTCTCTAAAGGACACTGAGATAGCCTCTGCTAGAATACTCCCCCCCCCTCCATGGCCCATTAGCCCTCAATTGTAATCTCTACTGGGGCCTTGAAGGGATTATTGCACTTTTGTTCCTTGTGTCTAAAGATTGTGTAGGGTGTGGCTGGAGGCGGTGCATAGAGGCGGGACATGGGTGGCGCTTGCTGCGGAGTATGGGTGGGGCCTGTAAGGGGGCCCTTGATTTATTTTGCCCGGGGGCCCTGAGGGTTCTCAGTCCGCCCCTGGTACGTAGCATAGTCTACTAAAGAGAAGAAATGTGTACACCTTGTGAGAAGATTCATGATTCATACACATAATAAGCAGTTAAGGGGCTTATTTACTACATATGGCTGAGATGTGGACATACAAAAAAAATAATTCACATTTAAAGCCAGGGTAGTCAAACTGAAAGCATGGCAGACTTCGAGAATTTATACAATTTGACGCCAAAACAAGCTAAGCAGCCAGTGGTTGATTCCTTTTTTCGACTCCCCCGGGGTCACAAAAGCACTATAAAAGCATTATAGGGGCTATCGTAGGCTCTCATACAGTATCGTTTGCGGGTTCACAGGTTGTGTTTTACAGGGACTTCTTTAGGAACACCCTCGTATGGAGGAAGATTCTCTGTCAGGCTAACTGGCAGTTATGTGAGAACACCATCTTTTACAAGTGGGGCCTCCACCGCCTGCTTGCGGACAGGGATGGCAAGACGCATCTCTTTTTTCATCTATTTAAATCACCAGTCCCATGGTCTGCCAAAAAAAGCTGTCCCAGCTGCGGCTCATCCTCTGGACAGTTGCTTGAATTACTCCTTTTGTGCCATGGTGTCAGGTCCCAGCTCCCAAGTTTACTTACCTGGAACCCATTGTCGGGCCTCTCTGTCCACTTGTGGAGGTACCACACTGGCGCACATCGAACTCCTCGGTGTGGTCGACCTATTTGTCTCCATGGTTTGGTGGCCAGCATACTTGCAAAAATTGATAGCGGTGCCACAACTCTCTCATCCTTGCCGTGGGCAGCAATTCACTTGTGATGTCAGCCAGGTGGATGCGAAGTCTACATGGCCCTGGGCTCCCTATGCAAACACAGCGA
The DNA here is from genome assembly GCF_036172605.1 of Pelobates fuscus. Taxonomy (NCBI): domain Eukaryota; kingdom Metazoa; phylum Chordata; class Amphibia; order Anura; family Pelobatidae; genus Pelobates; species Pelobates fuscus. The sequence continues at coordinate 100,197,208 of NC_086320.1, forward strand.
ACGGCCTCTCAAAAAGGCAGAGGGCAGGATTGTTCTAGAGGGTGCGGCCTTGGGCTACAGTAATGTGGGATGGGTGTGTCCCTCTCCCATATAAAACTGAAATTGACTGTGTTCACTGTGCTCAGTTGTACTGTGCTCTCAGTGTTCTACTGCTTTCTATTAATCTCTTTGGTATCTGATTAATTTTTCCCTGTTTATCGCTTATGAACCTGTGCTGAAGACGTCCACACTTTATCGCTACTAGTACTTCACTTTGGTTAATTTAGTAGTCAGCTCATTACTGCATTTGGGGCTCCTCCTGCCAATCTTGTCATTCGGGGGCTGTGTCAGGGATGGTTGCACCACCTACTTAAGACACACAGCTGTTGTCTTATAATTGTATTTAAATGAGTGTTTTGTGTTTAGTTAAATGCCTGTCCATTGAATGTTCACAGTCTGGGCCCTCCCATTTTCCACTTGCTGTGTGCATTTGCTTTAGCAAGCTGATGGAGGCTTTTAAGTTGTTCCTTATACGTTCCATACGTGCCTTTAGTCTGATTTTTGCTCAATGCAAAATTATTACTACCCCTGGCACTTACAATTCACTGCCTGCGCCCCCCACTCAGCTCTGTTTCAGTTTAAATGAAGGATAGATGCTGGAAGCTTTTGTGTGGTATTACTTAATTTAAAATAGGGTTGATACTTATGTGTTTGTTTTATGGTTTTTAGGTACAGAACTACTTCATGTACACATGAAAGAACAATAAAACAAATAAAGGATTTCTAGCGCTAATGAAAGTATTAATAGGCAGCTAAAACAACCCACACCAGAGACTCTTCCGTCTGGTAAAAAGTACAGTTCGGTATGGAAATGGGAGGAACAGCGCCTTGCAGATAGTCTTGAATCCAGGAGATGATCAGTGGATATGTGGAAAGAAAAGAACCAAGAGAAAACAATATAGTGTAGTATCTTCTGACAGTTGATAAAAGGAGTATAAAAAACACACTTACAGTTTTAGGAGCTATAGATCAGCTCCAGATGTTAGCACCTGGGCGGTACAATCCCCACCTATGGATGTGGTGGTCCTGTAGGGCCTTGGCAGATGTATCTAGAAATTGTGTTATGTACACATGACTTGATTGTTTGGTAGTTTCTTTGTTGGTCAGCAAAATAAAAGAATGAAAAAAAAATGGATCTCTATAGCTGTTATGCAACCATAACATTTGCAAAGAAAAGTTGTTTTTCAATAAAAATATCATGACTGTCCCCTTAGGTAGCTGGAACACTTCTGGCTTTGTCTTCTTAGGTTGCTCCTGAGATTCAAAGTGTTGTTTTTTAGGCAATGTGATTGTTTGTGGTCACCATCTTAGACCTACTGGCGTAAAAGAGTATATTGCCAATACCTCGGGAGCCTCAAGTAACAGAGGGCTTCAACTTTTTATTCTGTGTGCCCATTGTATTATTCAGGGCTTTAATTATGAAAATTATGAATCAGGCTAAGAATAAAGAGATAACCCACAAGATGTGAGTAATATTTGCAAGTAGAGTGATGAGCTAATGCGAAACATGTCTGCTGTGCTTCACTCTTGCTCCACCCCTCCCCCCGATTAATTATTTTAGATGAGTATGCATTGATGATGTAACGGACACTTTGATACAGATTCTCTGCATTAACCTAGTGACCAACAAACAGAAATTGTGCTTTGAAAAGGATTCCTTCCTCTTTATCCTGAATTCAAGAGGAAGTTTTCTTTAGCAAACACTACCCTCTGGAAGCCAAAAGAACCACAAGATAAAAGTAGATTCTAAGAATTGTGCTGCGGACCGGTCCATAGACTCCTGCTATGTTCTCAGAACAACTAAAAGGAACTTTAAGATTTTTGGTAAATTCCCAAAACATATAACACTGATTCAATTTTCACATAACTAGCCAAGCCAACTGTTTTTAATGTGCACAAGAAACATAATTCAAAAATTCAGCAAATTGCCAAGATTACTATTGTGACTAGACTGTAGGCCAGTGATGGCGAACCTTTTTGAGCCCGAGTGCCCAAACCGCAATACATGCCAACTTTTTTTCCCTCAAAGTGCCAACATGGCAATTAAACCTGAATACTGAGGTTTACGTTTAGAAAAAAACTACTCGTACAGTTAACAACTTTTGTTTTAAAAGAACACAACAGAGAGTTAAATTATAAAAAATGTAAATAATGATATAAATTAAGCTTATATTAGTATCTCCAACAAATGCAATACATACACACAGACTGCTGAACACATTCACACACCAACTGCTTAATACATACACACACCGAGACACAGACAGACTGCTAAATACACACACAGTCCGCTAAATACACGCACACTGCTGAGTACGCAGTCTGCTGAATACACGCACGCAGTCTGCTGAATACACACACACACACACTGCTGAATACATAAAGACTGCTGAACACACACACATATACTGCATTGAGGGGTGCAGTGTATGTGTCTGTGTGTAATGTTGTGTGGGGGGGTGGGGTGCTGTGTGTGGGGGGTTGGGGTGCAGTGTGTGGGGTGCTTTGTGTGGGGGGGTAGGGTGCTGTGTGTGGGGGGGGGGTAGGGTGCTGTGTGTGTTTGGGGGAAAGGGTGCTGTGTGTGTTTGGGGGAAAGGTGGCTGTGTGTGTTTGGGGGAAAGGGTGCTGTGTGTGTTTGGGGGAAAGGGTGCTGTGTGTGTTTGGGGGAAAGGGTGCTGTGTGTGTTTGGGGGAAAGGGTGCTGTGAGTGTGGGGGGAAAGGGTGCTGTGAGTGTGGGGGGGGAGGGTGCTGTGAGTGTGGGGGGGAAAGGGTGCTGTGAGTGTGGGGGGGAACGGGTGCTGTGAGTGTGGGGGGGAAAGGGTGCTGTGAGTGTGGGGGGGAAAGGGTGCTGTGAGTGTGGGGGGAAAGGGTGCTGTGAGTGTGGGGGGTAGGGGTGCTGTGTGTGGGGGGGTAGGGGAGCTGTGTGTGGGGGGGTAGGGGAGCTGTGTGTGGGGGGGTAGGGGTGCTGTGTGTGGGGGGGTAGGGGTGCTGTGTGTGGGGGGTAGGGGTGCTGTGTGTGGGGGGGTAGGGGTGCTGTGTGTAGGGGGGTAGGGGTGCTGTGGATAGGGGTGCTGTGTGTAGGGGGATAGGGGTGCTGTGGGTGCGGGGTAGGGGTGCTGGGGGTAGGGGTGCTGTGGGTAGGGGTGCTGGGGTGCTGGGGGTAGTGGGAGTAGGGGTGCTGGGAGTAGGGGTGCTGGGTTAGGGGTGCTAGGGGTGCTGGGGGTAGGGGTGCTGTGGGTAAAGGGGGTAGGGGTGCTGTGGGTAAGGGGGTAGGGGTGCTGGGGGTAAGGGTGCTGTGGGTAAGGGGGGTAGGTGTCCTGGGGGTAGGGGTGCTGTGGGTAGTGGGGGTAGGGGTGCTGTGGGGGGGGGTAGTGGGAGTAGGGGTGCTGGGGGTAGGGGGAGTAGGGGTGCTGGGAGTAGGGGTGCTGGTAGTAGGGGTGCTGTGGGTAGTGGGAGTAGGGGTGCTGTGGGTAGTGGGAGTAGGGGTGCTGGGAGTAGGGGGAGTAGAAGGAGTAGGGGTGCTGGGGGTAGTGGGAGTAGGGGTGCTGTGGGTAGTGGGAGTAGGGGTGCTGGGAGTAGGGGTGCTGTGGGTAGTGGGAGTAGGGGTGCTGGGAGTAGGGGGAGTAGAAGGAGTAGGGGTGCTGGGGTAGTGGGAGTAGGGGTGCTGTGGGTAGTGGGGTAGGGGTGCTGGGGGTGGGGGTAGTGGGAGTAGGGGTGCTGGGGTAGGGGGAGGAGGGGTGCTGGGAGTAGGGGTGCTGTGGGTAGTGGGAGTAGGGGTGCTGTGGGTAGTGGGAGTAGGGGTGCTGTGGGTAGTGGGAGTAGGGGTGCTGGGAGTAGGGGGAGTAGAAGGAGTAGGGGTGCTGGGGGTAGTGGGAGTAGGGGTGCTGTGGGTAGTGGGAGTAGGGGTGCTGGGAGTAGGGGTGCTGTGGGTAGTGGGAGTAGGGGTGCTGGGAGTAGGGGGAGTAGAAGGAGTAGGGGTGCTGGGGTAGTGGGAGTAGGGGTGCTGTGGGTAGTGGGAGTAGGGGTGCTGGGAGTAGGGATGCTGGGGGTAGTGGGAGTAGAAGGAGTAGGGGTGCTGGGGGTAGTGGGAGTAGGGGTGCTGGGAGTAGGGGGAGTAGAAGGAGTAGGGGTGCTGGGGGTAGTGGGAGTAGGGGTGCTGTGAGTAGTGGGAGTAGGGGTGCTGGGGGTAGGGGTGCTGGGGGTAGTGGGAGTAGAAGGAGTAGGGGTGCTGGGGGTAGTGGGAGTAGGGGTGCTGGGGGTAGTGGGAGTAGGGGTGCTGGGAGTAGGGGGAGTAGAAGGAGTAGGGGTGCTGGGAGTAGGGGTGCTGGGAGTAGTGGGAGTAGAAGGAGTAGGGGTGCTGGGGGTAGTGGGAGTAGAAGGAGTAGGGGTGCTGGGGGTAGTGGGAGTAGGGGGAGTAGAAGGAGTAGGGGTGCTGGGAGTAGGGGTGCTGGGGGTAGTGGGAGTAGAAGGAGTAGGGTTGCTGGGGTAGTGGGAGTAGAAGGAGTAGGGGTGCTGGGGGTAGTGGGAGTAGAAGGAGTAGGGGTGCTGGGGGTAGTGGGAGTAGGGGTGCTGGGGGTAAGTTATTAAATCAGTATCCCCCTCCCCTTCCCTTCTTGTTACCTTTGGTGAAGGGGAGGGGGGGGACACAGCCATCCCTGGTGGTGGTATGCAGGACAGGAGGACAGGTCCTGCAGCTCTCCTGTCCTCCCGCGCGATGCTGTGTGGAGCGTTGCCATGGTAACGCGCGGCAACGCTCCACACAGCTCGCGGGAGGACGGGAGAGCTTCTTCCTCGATCCCTCCCCCCTGCTTCCAGGTCCTGCCGACACGGAAGCAGAGTAGGCGCCTGCCGTTTTGGGCAGGCAGGCGCCTACTCTGCAGTGATGGCAAAGCTATGGCCGCGTGCCCACAGAGAGGGCCCGGCGTGCCACCTGTGGCACGCGTGCCATAGGTTCGCCATCACTGCTGTAGGCCATTGAAACAAAACAAAAATGAAAATTAAGGTTAGATATCAGCACTTGAAGGTATTGCACTATGGCGGGCAGAAGTTATCTATACAAACATTTAAAAATGATCACTGTTTCATGAACAATGACTTCTACTTCATGAGTCTGAAAACAAAACAGAAAAATAACATCAGCAATTATTTCCTTTATTCATTTAGTTGGCATGTACCCAAGTTGCACCTTAGCTACAGACGACAAAGAATATAGCCAACACATGTTACTGCTTGAAATGAATATAAAACAGTATCAGATTATCAGAACTAAGCCAAAAGGATGCAACCTCAATGGAAGAAGAAAGTGCTGCTAAAAACATAGGAACTGTGAGGCATACATCCATTTTTATAATTACAAAAAGGGCCACAGGTGCGGAGATGAAAAATAGAAAAAAAAAATGTTTAAATCACTGAGTATATCTAAATAAAATTATAATATCTAAAATTGTCTACTGGACTAATATGGCTAGTGCTCTGTGTGAACTTGTAACACCGGGCAAGTTAGGTAGAGCAGCAATAGTTCAGATAACAATGAAATCTGACCCAACATGGCTGCTCAGCCAGATAAAAAGTGACATTTTGATTTTTAAAAAATCACTGTGTGTAATTTAAAAATTGTTTCCCTTTGTTTAAATGTAATAAAACAAGAAGTTCAAATGTGCTATCAGTTGTCCTTAAAGCCCTGCCATTCGTCAGAGTTTTGATCAAGATTTACAAGGTTTGAGGCTGAATACTGAGCCTGACCTTAAAAATGGAGACCTTGGCTTGTTAGAGCCATAGCTATACAAACATCCTTATCTCAGTGACAGATAAAAAGAAACTAATACAAAAAACTCATAGGCGGGCGGGTGAGGGGGGGATTACGCCTACAGAATTCACTTGGCCCATAACATACAGTTTTTATGATTTTATGGCATTTCACAGAAACGGTTCTATTAGCTGCAATATGCCTAGAGATTGCATGCGCATGTTTTTTTCTTCACAGTCTTCACATGTTCATGACAACTGAATACATCTAAAAGGAAGGTGGAATGGAAACATGCAGCAAGAAAAAATTGAGAACAATAGTTTTTAAAAAGCATTTAACCTATACGTAAGTTTGCAGTCATGGCTTAGGTGGTCCTTATTTATGTCAGCATGCAAATTCCTGCATGCTTAGCATTGGCAGCTCTATAAGGCCCTCCTGAGTGGCATCTTTCATTTTAAACAAGGATTATTAAAAATCAGATTTTTCTGTTCCTTTCTGTGCATGGACTGCAAATTGACATCACAGATTAACACACAATGCACAGACACGTGTTACACACACTACCACCAACAATGTTTCGTTACACACACACACACACACACTACCACCAACAATGTTTCGTTACACACACACTAACACCAACATTTCAGCCGTACAGATGCAGCCTATCTCAAGTCTCACAAAAAGTCCAATCTATAGGACTAAAAAGTTGATGATTGCATGTACCCCTAAACATGCTGAAGACCTTTATAAGTGAGGAGTATCCCATTTCAAACGCACTTTATAATTAATTATTGAAGAGTAGCCTCCTTACTTTCGTTAGCTCCCCTGAGCTTATGGAAGTGGCAGGTATGATCTACTTGAGTAAGAAGCCTCTGATAGGTCTTTTCTCTATTAGTCTCTTCTGGGGAATAAGGGCATGAAGAGACTAATAGAGACCTTATGACTGTACTATAAACTTATTACCAGGGACTATGCCTCCCAAGGGAGGAGTCTATGCCTTGTCCCCCCAGGAAAATCTTTGTTTGGAGGAATATATTAAGGATGCTCTCAGAAAGGGTCATATCCGTAGGTCCTCCTCACCAGCCGGGGCTGGATTCTTCTTTGTCTCTAAAAAAGAAGAAGGAGACCTACGCCCTTGTATTGATTATAGGGGTTTGAATAGGATTACCATAAAAAATGCCTACCCTATTCCCCTTATATCAGAGCTATTTGACAGATTGAAGGGAGCTCGAGTCTTTACCAAGCTCGGTCTCCGAAGTGCATACAATCTAGTCAGGATTAAGGACGGTCACGAATGGAAGACCGCATTTGACACCAGAATGGGACATTACGAATACCAGGTTATGCCGTTTGGATTATGTAACGCTCCAGCGGTATTCCAGGATTTTATTAACGATGTCCTAAGAGAGTACCTTCACATGTTCGTTCTAGTGTATTTGGACAACATTCTCATCTATTCCCCAGACCTAGAGACACATCACGAACATGTGAGAACTGTACTGAAAACCCTGTTACAGAACGGCCTTTACTGTAAACTGGAGAAATGCCAGTTTGACCAAACGGAGATACAATTCCTTGGATACGTTATATCTCCGTCTGGTTTCCAGGTGGATCCTCGCAAACTGGAGGCAGTCTTACAGTGGCCATTACCCAAGGGCCTTAAAGCTACTCAACGATTTATAGGTTTTGCGAATTACTACCGCAAATTCATAAGGGGATTTTCCTCCGTGATTTCCCCTATAACCAATTTAACAAAAAAAGGAGCAAATTGTATATCTTGGCCCAAAGAAGCAAGAGAGGCATTTGAACGATTAAAATCTTTATTTTCCTCAGCACCTGTCCTGACCCATCCTGATCCATCCAAACCATTTATCCTAGAGGTGGATGCATCAGAGACAGGAGTTGGAGCCATTCTGTCTCAAAGAGAAAGTCCTGATACGCCTTTACATCCCTGTGGATTTTACTCTCGCAAACTCACACCTGCAGAGAGGAATTACGACATAGGGAATAGGGAACTTTTGGCCATTGTACTTGCCCTTAAGGAATGGAGGCATCTCTTGGAAGGTTCCAAAGAGCCACTTTTGATCTTTACTGATCATAAGAATTTGGCTTATATTGGGGACGCTAAGAGACTGTCCTCTCGTCAGGCTAGATGGTCATTGTTCCTCTCCCGATTCAATTTCATAATTACGTACAGGCCTGGTACTAAAAACACCAAGGCAGATGCGCTGTCTAGGCAGTTTGAGACAAATGAAGTTCCGGAACAGGTGATATATCCTATTGTACCTCCTGAATGCCTCATTGCCACTACAGTTTCCGAAGTGTCTTCTCCACTCTTCTGTGCCATAATAGCAGATCAAACTCAGGCACCTGTGGGAAAACCTCCGGACAAACTGTATGTGTCACCTCAGTTTCGAAAGAAGGTACTAGATTTGTTCCATGACAACCTCACAGCGGGCCATCCTGGAGTCCATAAAACTCTCTCTGCCATCTCCAGGAGATTTTGGTGGCCTGCTCTTAGAAACGATATCAAAGATTATGTTGGGGCATGTCAAATATGTGCCGTTTCTAAAGTTCCTCCTAGGTCACCTCCTGGACTGTTACAACCACTGCCCATACCTAGTGCTGCATGGACCCACTTGGCCATGGATTTCATTGTGGATCTACCCAGTTCAAACGGGTTTAATACAGTCCTTATGGTTATTGATAGATTCACGAAGATGGCACATTTCGTCCCACTTAAAAAATTACCATCTGCTCAAGATCTAGTTCAAATATTCTTGAGAGAGATCTTTCGGTTGCACGGTGTACCCAAAAGCATAGTATCTGACAGAGGTACCCAGTTTGTTTCTAGGTTTTGGCGTTCCTTTTGCAAACAATTGGGCGTCGAACTCTCCTTTTCGTCAGCATATCACCCTCAAACAAATGGAGCAGCAGAGAGGGCGAATCAGTCTTTAGAAGCCTATTTACGTTGCTTTATAAATGCCAATCAATCTAACTGGTATGAGCTCTTACCCATGGCTGAGTTCGCCAGAAACAACACCACTCATGAATCTTCTAATCACAGTCCATTCTTTGTTAATCAGGGTTATCACCCCACTGTTTTTCCTTCTGCATTCTCAGACACAGAAATCCCCGCTTTGAACACCCGTTTAGAATCGATTCATGATACCTGGGATTCCGTCCATTCAGCTCTGCAAAAAGCCTCATTACGAGCAAAGGTCCAAGCTGACAAGAAACGGGGCGCTAATCCTGTCTATCTTCCAGGTGACAGGGTGTGGCTCTCCACAAGACATATCAAGCTTAAGGTCCCGTCCATTAAATTTGCCCCTCGGTACATTGGTCCCTTTCGAGTTACCCAATGTATTAATCCAGTGACCTATACTTTGGCACTACCGGCTCATATGAGAATAGCGAATACTTTCCATGTGTCTCTGCTCAAGACCCTTACTTGCAATCGCTACACCAGGGTATCCACTCCTCCTCCGCCCTTGGTAGTGGGTGATCAAGAAGAATACGAAGTCCGTTCTATCATGGACTCCAAATTATCCAGAGGTGTCTTGTCCTATCTCGTTGACTGGAAGGGTTATGGTCCCGAGGAACGTTGTTGGGTTCCTGCTGACCGGGTCCATGCGCCCCGTCTTATCCGGTCATTTCACAACCGCTTTCCTCTTAAGCCGGGTCCTTCCCGCCCGGTGCGCAGTCTTCGAGTGGGGGGTACTGTTGCGGTCACCGGCCCGCCGAGCCTCACGGTCGTGCCCGACCGGCACGACCGCTCCGACTACACGAGCTTACCTGCTCGTCGGCGAGCCGGGAACCGCGCACGTAGTTCTTCCGGGCATCACGCCCGAATCTAATATGGCGCGACCACGTGGTCGCGTCTATGGATAGCCCCGCCCCCGAAAATTATACTAACGTGTGCGTGACGTCACGACGTCAACGCACACGCACGTTCTGGGGTCAGAGGTCGCCCTCTGACCAATCATAGCTTAGAGAGGGGTATTTAAACCCCTAATTCACCCTAGTACTTTGCCATGTCGTGGTTTCAGTTTCCTGGTTCCCTGAAAGTGCTATTCTCGTGTTTCTGATTTCCTGGTATCCTGATCCTTGGCGTTTCCCTGGTTATTCTGATCTCTGGTTTCCCTGACTTGGCTTGTCTTATCGGTATTGAGTATTTTCTGGTTTCCTTGACCTCGGCTTTCCCTTTGACCATTTTCTGTCTCTAGCGTATTAGTCCGGCCATTCTAAGGTCCGGTTTACGCTCTATCCTGTTATTTTCCTTTTCTTACTTATGTATATATTTACATAGTTTCTGCGTGCTGGACCACATTACTAGTCGTGACAGTCTGGGCCGGGAAGAGGCACAGGATAGCGAGACAAACCCTACACACGCCTAAGAGCAAGGGGGGTCTGGGTCTCCCCAATCTGCACGCCTACTATTTGTCGGCACAACTAGCACAAATTGTAGAGTAGCACTCCCCACCTGACACTCACAGATGGGTAGACCTGGAGACTCTACTTATGGGCACAGACCTCCCACAATATTGAATATGGGTCCCAAGACACGATAGACCACGATCGCCACAGCTTTCCCAGCCATCCTAAACTCCGTCAGGATCTGGGACTAAGCAGCCCACAAATACGCCCTCACACATCCAACATCGCCACTCACACCATACCTACGTAACAAAGCGTTCCCACCCGGCTTAACCGCTAGAGACTTCAGGGGCATCGAAAACACGGGCATACAAAGATACCACCAATTATATCACGAAGGCACACTTAAAACGTTCGAGGACCTCAAGGCCTTAGCCCCCCTGACCACCAAAGACCATTTCCGATACATCCAGCTCAGGGACTTCGCCGGAAGGGCGCAAGTCAAAAAAGCAGCCAACACTAAGCTAACCTTCTACGAAACACTATGCATGGCTGACGGACCACGGACCGGCCTCATCACCTGCCTTTATACACAGCTCAGCGCACCCTCAGATAAGACATACACCCCTGCATATGTCACACAATGGGAAAACGACTTACAACAAACTCTGGAAGGGGGTGAATGGCAAGACATTTGGGAGGCAGCGTCAAAAGCATCCATATGCGTGCTGCATCAAGAACAGTGTTACAAAACACTTATGAGGTGGTACACCACACCGGTCAAATTATATCGCATGGGCAAAACAATCATTGACACCTGCTGGAGGGGATGTGGGGAGAAAGGAACATATATACATATGTGGTGGACCTGCCCCAAGGCGGTGATCTACTGGGAAGAAATAGCCCACCTCCTTACAACAGTATTAAACAAACCTCTTAGACCGGACCCATGGTCCTTCTTGATAGCCCGACCCGCTGACAACCTGACCAGTAAAGAGCAGAAACTGCTCAACAAAATAACCTTGGCCGCCAGGAGAGCCATGGCACAAACCTGGCTACAAATAGACATGCCGCAAATGGAAAATGTTACCCGTAACATCAAAGAGGCCTACCTCATGGATAAATTAACAGCACAAATACGAGACACATACCCAAACTTCATAAAAACCTGGGCACCATGGGAAGACTACACCAACCGCTGAGAAGGCCAGGGGTAATGTGACCACTACATTCCATGACCCCTGGAGCGGGATCCCCCTGGGCCGCCCACCCAGTGCTGGCTATACCCAGAACCCATCCCTTACCCCTCACCCCTACCCTTACTTTTCCTCTCTACTCTGACCTCCCTACAGGTCATTTCATAGAATTACTCATACTAAGTGACAATATGCGGGAAGTAATGAAACAGAATCGTATACTTTATTTACAAACAAATGCTGACTAAAATGTGCTTGTTTTACATTTACCCTAATGTACTGTATAACTTTGCAACGCGGGAGGATTGCCGTTGGGGTACCTCTTTCGCAACTGTTACCTGATGACACACTACAAAAATAAAGATTTAAAAAAAAAAATTGCAGTGTTTCTCTTACACTCTTTTCCATATAGTTACTGTGTTACAATTGTGTTTGTATCGTAAATTATAGCTGGTGTATTCTGTTTATGTACATGTACTAGATTACTTGCGGTAATTTATTAAATTTATTTCAAACAATGTACAGTCATGGGGAAAATAATACATCCTCTTTGAATTATATGGTTTTAAATAACAGGACATAACAATCATCTGTTCCTTAGCAGGTTTTACAATTAAGTAAATACAACCTCAGATGAACAACACATGACATATTACACTGTGTCATGATTTATTTAACAAAAATAAAGCCAAAATAGAGAAGCCAAATGTCAAAAACTAAGTACACCATATGATTCAATAGATTGAAGAGGCTTTATAGGGTTTTGGACTGTTACAGGTTCAAATATAGGGTCAGCAAATTACATTTTCTGGATTTTCTGCCTGGGTTCACAGGCAGGTCCCTTAATATAGAATTAATAAAAATCACATAATTATGACAAAATAATACATAGCTATACACATAGACATAAATTGTATATATATATATATATATATATATATATATATATATATATATATATAAAATGAAAGTGTATTTTGATGTACAGTATATTATATATATATATAGAGAGAGAGAGAGAGAGAGAGAGAGAGAGAGAGAAATTTACTGAACTTGCTGTTTAGTGAATGAGTGAGTGTGTTGGATTTTGTATATGATAGATAGATAGATATACACACACACACACCATATGGACAAAAGTATTGGGGCACATGACCATTACACTAACAGGGTCTATTATGACAATGCATTATAAATACATAGATATGAATACGTAATTGGTCCTCCCTTTGTAGCTATTTGTGAGGTCAGGCACTGTCGGTCGAGAAGGCTTGGCTTGCAATCTCTGTTCCAGTTCCTCCCAAAGGTGTTTGATGGGATTGAGCTCAGTGCTGTGTGTGGGCCACAACAAACTCATTCAACCAAGTCTTTATGGACCTTGCTTTGTGGCACAGTCATGCTGGAATAGTATTGTCCAACATGTAGTGGTGTGCTCAAGCATTAAGATTTCCCTTTCAATAGACATAAGGGTAGGTCCAAACCTTTGAAAAATAGCCTACTACCATTATGTCTCCTCTATTAAACTGTATAGTTGGCACGTTCTCCTGGCATCTGCCAAACGAGACTCTGCCTTCAAACTGTCAAACAGAGAAGCGTATTTCTTCACTCCACAGAACACGTTTCCACTGATCCAGAGTTCAGTGGCCTGTTAAGCACCATGCGCCTCGGCTGCTATTCTGTATTTTATGTGTTATTTGCACTATTATATGTTTATTTATTGTGTTATGTTTTTAAAATGCTTTTTTTTTTGCCAATTCCTGTAATAAATTGTAAACATTACTACTCTAAATCTATGCATATATTGTTTCTTTTGGTGCCCATGGGCTATCATTGAGGAGACTGCCTAACTAGAGGAATTGTGAATATCTTCAAGTTACGGCTGATTATATGTGCCTCAATTCAAATTGTAATCACACAAATTGATGCCTGTTTCCATCATCCACCACGACTGAGAGCCGATAGAAAATAGCAAAGGAATCTTCACCTTTTGTAAAAGATTGGTAATTACATGAGACAAAGTAGTCTCTACGTTATCACATGTATATCTTTTGATGGCACTGAAAGTCCAACAGTCAGAAAGGGTTTTCATAAAGCCTAACTTTATGGAAAGCTCAAAAGCAACAGTTGATTTAAAAGTGTTCATTATTTTGTGGTGTTTCTCCTAAAGCCTCTCACTAAAACAATCAGTTTATATAATCAGTAAACCAAATGACATACACATATACATTTGCCTCAGTGTGCTATATCATAGAAAGCAGTGTATTGAATAAAATCCTAAAGGATACAGAATAGAAATCCTAAAGGATACAGAAAGCTGATGATTTACAAAGTGCTAACTAAAGTATGAGAAGAGCTTGTCAGGTACGAAAGATGATACTGGCAGTAGCATTCTTTAAAGATTCTAAATGTCTACTATGGTCACATTTAAGACCAAAAAAAGGGCAGGTTACAGTGGTTAAGAAAATGAAAAATGATCGACAGATAGTTCTGAAACACAATATACATATATATATATACACACACACACAGAGGAACCTCAGAACTCAAACTTAATCTGTTCCAGAAGGCTGTTTGAGAACCGAGTTGTTCGAAAACTGCATACAAATTTCCCATAAGAAATTATGTAAATTAGATTAATCTGTTCCAGACCCCCAAAAGTACAGCATTTTAACACACATTTTACAATGTAATAATACTTTAAATGCATAAAATCATACAGAAAACCAATCAACACAATGTAAATTAAAATGTAACTTCACTTTACCTGTCAGCTCTGTTTGCTGACAGAATGGAGCTGTTTGCCAACAGAATGGAGCTCTGTTCGCTTTGTCTAGTACTAGGAGGCCGATGCGTCAAACCAACAAGGTTCCAAAGTGGTACCATCAAGGTTAATGCTGTGTGATTTTGTTCTAATACCGAGCCATTTTTTTCTCAAATATTTTGTTTGAATTCCAAATTGTTTGAGTACTGAACTGATCTAGAACCGAGGTTCCACTCTATATAAAAACACAAGATGAGCTAATTTCTTATGACTGCGTAAACGTTGATAAATTGTCTTTTGGGTTTCATTATTGGTCACAGGTCTTACAACCTTTCTTACACTGACAAGACTAAAAATGCTTCATTCCACACACCCTAAAGTAAAAATGCTAAAATTAGCAAAGGCAATGCAAAGTAAATCTAAAAAAATGTACTACAGTCTCACGTGGAACAGATCAGTTGACTGGATTTGGCTAAAAATAAACCAGTACATTACGGCAGCAATTTTTCCAGGATTCAGCCAAGAACTCACAGACCTCTCAATAAATTGTTTTGGCTCCTGCCCTTGAATCGGCCTGCAGTGAGTCAGCAAATATACAGCACTATGGAAATTCCCCTGAATTAGTTACTTCAATCCATCACGTAAAAGCTGATCAGTCCTGTCAATCAGTGAAGCTTACCTGAGTAACAATGTTTATCAATCGTGGCTGTCGTCCATAGCTTCAGAAGTATTTTAGCTCCTTTTTAGCACAAACAACTGGTCACACATTTACACACTTGCGTTGTGGCTTACACTTTTCAACCAGAAGTGCAACATGTTATTTTTTTTTCATATATTACTTATATATTGCAGACATTTCATTCACATGCTGAAGAAATGAAAAAGTTTACAAAAGACGATGAAGAGATGATTATGTTTTATGCATTTAGATATGGCAAAGCCAAACATGTTAATCAATTTCCTGCTGTCTTGCTATTTCCCATCAGATATTTTAAAGGAACACCCTAAACACATAAAGCACTTGCTGAAATGCGTATGGGAAAAGTTATCTTCCTCTGAAATTCACAATAAATGCCTTTGAATCTTACAGAGACACCCATATTGTTTTTATACTTTACATTTTATTTAAAAAATTAAAGGAACGCTCCAAGCACCATTACTACTGCAGAGGGCTTCTGGGACACCAAACAAAAAGTCTAGGTTCTTCAGTCTTTATTAATTTCCAAATGTAGAAGCTAAGAATTTGAGAAGATGCTTTGATTACATAGTCACTGGCAATGAGACCAAAGTTCATTTGCAAACATAAAGGAATAGATAAGATTGAGATACAATGGATGAGTGATCAGTCACTTAATCCTAAAAAAGGTAGTACAAAGTAAATGTAGGAATAAACACCACAAAATGTATAAAACTGAGAACATAAAGCTGACTAAGTTAAATGTATTATTTAAAAACAATATTCTAGTTTGATTGGCTGGATTTTCTTACTTTGCATGAATTCAGCCTTCATGGTTTATTTGCTAAAATCCAAGTTCAAACCTGTATTCCTGATACTATAGACCTGAAGTGGCTGGATAGATGGCCAGCTCCCCTCAGATCTCAGTGAAAAGGTGATTTTACTCTATGCAGGTTTCGCCACAGCTACTGCTTGACTCCACCTCCGTTGATGAGATCATTAATCTTGATCTCATCCAATCCACTGCTTTCTCACAGGAAATGTGCATGCATTGCAAAATGTTGCACCAATCGGCATCTCTTCATTGAAATGCAATGAATCAATGCATCTCTGCGGGGAGCGTTCAGAGTCTCCAAGGAGAGCTGCGCAGTATTGGACTATGAAGCACCTGTAGTGGCTTTCTGAGTTACTGCCACTAGAGGTGTTACTAGGCACCATTGTAAATACAGGCTTTTCTCTAATGTAGAAGGTTTTATTTTTTTTGTAACAAATAATAAACACTGTACACATTTACATATGTTAATTAGTAGCAGAATGTGTATAAAAATACTGCCGGACAATATCAGTTTGACCATATATAAGGAAAGAAAGAAAAAGATTCAACCAAAAACAATCATTAACGAGCCATCTGGTTCATGAAATTTGATTAATGAACTGAAGCTGTATTAAATTAAACAAATGTGCATTTGAGCTTTATATTTTGCATATAAATGTGACATCACAATACACACTCATCAAAAGATCATTAATATGATCAAAGAACAGATATTTAAAGTATCATGTCAGGTGATTCATTGTTGTGTGTAACATTCTGTATTTGATACACGCTGAAGAACATTTGTACAAATGTAGCTAGGCTTTATTGTAACTTATCAGGGCTTAGTGCATGTCTGGTTAAATAAACAAAACTCAAAATAAATTGAGACAGAAAATGGAAAGTTAGGCCTGGTTTAATCTGTGTGTCACATTATGCCCTTCATATTATAGGCTTTAGTGTTGCATTTCTATTAAACTCCACAAAGACAACAGCATCCTGTAAAGAGAAATACAGTCATCATACAGCTGATATATTTCCATTTGCAGGCAAGGAAGGAAGACAGTTGTCATCATAGGTCGACTTGTGGTCTAGTTTAGGAAACACCAGTAAGCTTCACAAGCAAAGCCAGAGTGACCAGGTACCTTCTTATAATTTGGTAACGGATTAACCCAAATGCACCGACCCTGGCACTTCTGCTACCCAGTTTCCATCCCACTTTGCAGTGCAGTACCAAGAAGTAGTGTGACTACTTACAATGTGGAGGCTCCATGCCACTATAACCACAAGAGCACACTAGAGAGTGATTATGGTGCTTGGAGCATTCCTTAAACTATTATTTCTTGTTCCTCTTACTTGTGAACTTTGATATCACTGCTCTCCTACCATTTGCATGGAATGGATTCCTTATGCTTATTATTGTTATTTACTATATACAATATATTTAAATGACTATTGTGTGTTTTTATAGTTAATCAAAAAACCTCTCTGACTCAGAAAAACCTTCATTAAAATATAGAAAGCAAAAAACTTTGCATAACAATATTGATGAAAGATGATGAATACAATTATATTTTCACTTAATACTGTTTTACAGTTTAAAAGTCACTACACATTGCTTGGCTAATAATTTTACGACTGTTAATACATTGCCCTCCTATTATCTAACCCAAATTTAAACTCCATTTAAACAAAAATAAAACATTTCAGGGTTAATTAAATAAGCCTCTTGCAATAAATAAATATATATATATATATATATACATAGTTGAACTTGAACATATATTTTGCACCAATCATATATCTAGCTATCTCTTTTGATGGGATCAATATTTTGGAAAGAAGAAAACATTTTCCATTTTAGAACAATAAAAAGTATCCAAAATGAAACGTACTGTTTTACTAAGTCTGTTTTTACATACTGACTAATGAGATTAAAGCGAAGATGGCTTGCATTCAAACAGATTTATTTAACGTTCGTGCAGCATCAGAATGCTGGGACATCTGGTTCGGATTTACTGTCTGACGTTTTAATGGAGGTACCACCCCCACAAGAACTTTCTTTTCCTTTTTTTAATAAGCTGTTCCTTTTACCCTTTCTCGGTTTTTCCCCTCTCCCCCTCGGAAGCTGTCCTTTTCTGCTTCTTGCTGGAAGCAGCCTGATCATTGCCAGGAAGAGAAATGCAAAACAATCCCAAGAGCAGGTCCTGACGTCAGGAATGCATTCCTCCCTCCCATCAGTCAGACCCCTTTGGAAATTCCAGGCTCCAGCAGGACTAAGTTTTTGTGATAGAACAGCTGCTTCATTGCAGTTCTACTCTTCTAACTCCTTCACTGCCAAAGAGCATAAGTGACAAATATTCCTCTCCTTTAACGCATTAAGTTCCAACAAGGAAAAGTGAATATATGTCTTTCATTTAGCATCTTTACCAAGAAAAACAAAAAACAAAAGATGATCTACTCTACTAACACCTTCACTGGTAGATGTTCTTCTCCTCAATCTACTTAAAGGAACACTAGAGTGTCAGGAACACAAATGTGTATTTCTGACACTATAATATTTAAAACACATATTTAGTGGTCACCCCAACCCTTGCCCCCGTTAAAAAGGACTAATTCTTACCTTTAGTCCTGCGCTGCACAGGTCTGCCACAGCTGGCTCCATCCCTGCACCGCCTCCTTTGCTGAGAGCATCAAAATTTACATTCTCAGTCAATCCAATGCTTTCCCATAAGAAAGCATTGGGAGGCTATCATGCATGTGCAGCAACATGCTGTGCTGTGCCAGTCAGCATCTCCTCATAGAGATGCATTAAATCAATGCATTTCTATGAGGGGCATTCAGTGCCCACATTCAGAGCCTGGAGATGCTGAACGTCAGTGCTGTACATTGGGCAGCGCTGACCCAGGAAGCACCTCTAGTGGCAGTCATTCAGATGGCGAGTGTTCCTAGGCAGCAATGTTAACTCTGCCTTTTCTCTGAAAAGGCAGTGTTTATATTAAAATGCTCGCAGGGCCAGGATATAAATATCAGAACAACTACATTAAGCTGTAGATGTACTGGTGACAATAGCGTCCCTTTATTTGCCAATGAAGATAACTGATAGGTATTCCTCTCTTAACTCCTTGAGAGATAAAGAATAAACGTGACAGAATATCCATTCCTGTAACTCGTTAAATTACAACATGTTCCACCACTTGCTGCTAGCCATCAGAAAAGTGAATAAACATTGCCTGGCCAAAAAAAAGTCACCACCTGGATTTAACTAAGCAAATAGGTAAGTGCCTCCTGTTGGATAGTTACTGCATGGGCGATTATCGTTCAGCTGGCAACAAGTTATTTAAACCCAACTGATGCAATAAGTAGCTTCTCATTTCTCAAACAACCATGTCGAAAGACACATCCCGTGGTCATGGAAAAGATGTTAGTCTGTTTGAGAAGGGTCAAGTCATTGGCATGCATCAAGCAGAGAAAACATGTAAAGAGATTGTAGAAAATACTAAATTTGGGTTAAGAACTGTCCATCGCATTATTAAAAACTGGAAGGATAGTGGGAAATCGTAGTCTTCAAGGAAAAATTCCTGATTGATCGTAATCGTCGATAACCAGTAGAACTCTATGTTTAATAGTGAAAGTAAAAGCATTTCCACATGCACAATGCAAAGTGAACTAATTGGGGGTAAAAGGGCTTCAATTTGCTAGGAAGCTTAAAGATTAGATTCTGGAGCAATGGAAGAAGGTCATGTGGTCTGATGAGTACAGATTTATCCTGTTCCAGAGTGATGGGCACATCAGGGTAAGAAGAGAGGCAGGTGAAGTGATGCACCCATCATGCCTAGTGCCTACTGTACACGCCTGTGGGGGCAGTGCTATGATCTGGGGTTGCTGTAGTTAATCAGGTCTAGGTTCAGCAACATTATGTGTCCAAAGAGTGAGGTCAGCTGACTACCTGAATATACTGAATGACCAGGTTATTCCATCAATTGATTTTTTTCTTCCCTGATGGCACGGGCATATTCCAAAATGACAATGCCAGGATTCACAGGGCTCAAATTGTGAAAGAGTGGTTCAGGTAGCACACATGGATTGGCCACCATGGATTGGCCACCACAGATTCCAGACCTTAATCCCATTGCAAATCTTTGGGATGTGCTGGAGAAGGCTTGGAGCAGTTGTACGACTCTTCCATCATCAATACAAGATCTTGGTAAAAAATTAATGCAACACTGGATGGAAATAAATCTTGTGACATTGCAGAAGCTTATCGAAACAATGCCACAGCGAATGTGTGCCGTAATCAAAGCTAAAGGCGCTCGAACAAAATATTAGAGTGTGTGAGGCTGCAGGCTAGAGTTCACTCTCACCATTCGGACCACCAGGGCTTCCACACCAGACCACCAGGGATGCAAAGCAATGTCTCCCCCTCCCAAGCCACAGGTAAGGAGGGAGTACAATATATTTGTTTTTAGAAACAACATGATCTGCTTCCCTACCACACACACAATAACACCCTACACATTCACACACTGCCCCCCCCCCACACACACACTGCTCCCCATACACACATTGCTCCACACACACAAGCACTGACCCATACACACATAAACTGCCCCTCACACAAACAATGCCCCCTCCATACACACAAACTGCACTCATCACACACGGGGAACCCCTTTACTCCCCACCAGGGAGTGTAATGCCCTATATACCTGTGGCCAGGGAGGGGAGAATATATATATATTTTTTTATGTAATAATTATATAAAATTATTTTTATTTATAAAATAAATAAAATCCACAGATTCCTACCCCACATATTTACACACACACACACACACACTGCATTCACTAATAAAATACTCTCACTGCATCCACTATACACATATATAATCTTAAAAACATAAAAAATCTGACTGGCATGTATATTTTCTGCATTTAACTTAATGAAAAAAGATTTGCAAAAAAATAAATAAAATAATAAACATGTTCAGTTAAGAGTAGATTTGTGTAGAAATAGTTTCTTTGTTCAAAACGGTAAATGTACAGAATATCGGAATCAGTTGATTCCACAGATATTAAGCAATTATTTTATTTAAATTGTAATACCCAGCATTACCAAAAAAAGGCCCACCTCTCTTCACTTCACCTTCGTAGAGACAAATCTAAAGAGATTGAATCAAAATCATCTGTTGTTTCCTGCTACATATTTTTACTTGGCAATTCTAAGTGAGATTTATTTATTTTTAAATGAAGAGTAAAGATAATTTTACTGGCACCTCTTTGAACCTGCTATGTCATATTTTATATTTAAGCACACTGAATGTAATGCCTCTAATAAAAGGGGAATGCAATGCAAAAAAAAGAGAGAGAGAGAGACACAATATGAGAACTCTGAGAAAAGACAAAAGCTTAGAAAAACCTCAATAGCTTGCCCTCCGGTAAATCCCCACTCTAATAGTTTTGGTTCACTTGTGCCATTACAGAGTGAACCTATTCCATTGCATATCAGACTTATCCCACCCATAAGGGCAGTCCCGAACAGAAATGTCAGCAAGTTGTCACAATCGAATTGGTGTTTTGGTGTCTTTTACTCCTAATAACATACACATATAACATAACTAACTTTAATTCATTTTTTGGTGGTTTTAAAACATTTTTTTTTCTATTTCTTATAAGTTATTATATTATTATAAGTTCTGATTTGCAATTATTAAAAAATACAAATACTTTAGAGCAGCGTTTCCCACCTGGTGTTCCATGGAACCCTAGAACAAAATTGGCGCCACACCACAGCCGTCTAAGATCGCGACTGGGCCCCTATAGGATGGGATGCTGGAAGGAAATAACAGCACTTCCTCCCAAAGAGAGCGCGCTGGCTGGAGGGATAGGTAGCAGCGAGGACCGAGCAGCACACCAACCACAGCCAGCAGCACTAAAGGAATTCATCTTAGTGCAGAAAAAAGGTAAGTGAACAGGACAATGACTACAAATATAAACATATGTGTGTGTCTGTGTACCTGTGTCAGTGTGTGTGTCTGTATTTCAATGTGTTTATCTGTGTGTCTGTCAGTGTGTGTATCTATGTGTCCGTGTGTATGTGCTAGCGTGTATCTGTGTGTGCGTGTGTGCCAATTTGTGTATCATTGTGCCAGTGTATGTGTATGTCTGTGTGTGTCTGTGTGCCAGTGTGTGTATGTGTGTCAAGGTGTGTGTATCTGTTTCACTGTCTGTGTATCTATGTGTCAGTGTATCTGTCAGTGTATATTGTGTTTGTGTGTGTATATGTGTATGTGTCAGTGTGAGTCTGTATGTGCCATTATGTGTATCATTGTGCCAGTGTATCTATCAGTATGTGTATAATTGTATCTTTGTTTCTGTCAGTATATGTATATATGTGTCTTAAGGTGTGTGTATCTGTATGCCAGTGTGTGTATCTGTATGCCAGGGCGCAGGGGGGCAGCATTTTTGCCAACCCCCTAAAAGTGCCGCCCAAGGCAAATGCCCCGTTAGCCTCGTGGGAAATATACCACTGATTAAAATGCTAAAATTATATACAAACACCAATGCTACACACAAAAGCACACCTGCTCCTAAGTACTAACATATGTTTACAATATGTAGAAATTAGTGTATTTATAGCAAAAAAAACAAAATTTGTCAAAAAAGAAAACATTATGCTCTACTAATTAAAAGGTTTACGCTATGGCACAAAATATTTTGATGGGTGGTTCCACAATGTTTATACACTATTCCAGGGGTTCCACTAAAAAAAAATTAATTGGGAACCCCTGCCATATAGTATAGGCTGCCATGACTAACCAGGAAAGCAGAAAATATATTCATACTTACCATAATTTTCTTTTCCTGGCTATTTGTTATGGCAGTGTATACTACCCACCTATTAATATTTCTTTATTTACCTACTGTACAGCTTGTCATTGACTTGAGACCTATATATATGTTTTTAACACAATGACTAAATTTTCATTAAAAAAGGTGGAAATAGGGGATCAACTCTAGCCTTAACTATCCCTCTATCAGAATCCTCTTCTTTTATTCATGCATTCAGTTAATAAATCAGACATTTTTAAGTCATCTTCTATCAGCCAGTTTGAAAGACTGACCACACACATTCTGTTAGTTGCTTTTTTTTTACTGGTAAAATTATAAATCCACCCAAGCAAATTGATGAGATAGTATTCCCCCACCTCCCTACTCCTAGACTCTTTGCACTGATAGCCTGCATGCACGGAGATTAGATTTTAAGTCTGCTTATGAACATTTAAAGCCCTCCATGACTCTACTCCTAACTACATTTATACTCTTATCTAAATATCTGACAAACCTATTTGTTCAGTTTATAAATTACAACTTATTTGCTTTTTTTCTTACCTCCTATCAAGATTTTTCCTACAGTTCTCTTGCTTTTCCTCAATGTGCCAAAAAACAATATACACCAATTTTCTTTCCACCAGACAACTCACCTCCTCTGCAAAATCAAACTATTCTCTGTCTATAGACTGGACTGTGCATGTGTTATAACATAAAACACAATATCCACTATTATCTCCTCGCCACTGGTCCTTAAGAAGCTTCTCTCTATCACAGAAAAGAGCTGTCAAATCGCCCCGATAAAACCCATTCCAGTCAATTTTTAGCCAAGCCACAACTGAGCACTGATATAGAATTAAGGATGCAACTGAAAATTTATCTTTGGAGAAATTGTGTTAAATGAGTTCCCCAGAAACTTGTTGACTTTTATTTTCCTAAAAAAAAAAATCCTTCTGTTTTTCTTATCGGATCATGAACTCAATTTAATTTTATATCTGAAAACCATTGATAAATATCAATCCGATATTACGGTCAGCTGTTTGAAATAAATACAACCACAAATAAATTATCTTCGTTAGTACATTTATCAGACTTTAATGACTAACCTTGTTGGTCATTTAAAAAGTAGTAAAAACAAAGTCGATGTGGATCAATATGTCAGCAGTATTAGTATAAGGGTGGTCTTATGCCTTCCCTATGCACGCGTACAAGCCATGCCAAAGGTGGGGGAATGTTCACTAAACAGCAATAAGCCGGTGTCCAGAACCTAGTAACATATTGGGGGGGAGGGGAGGGGATTTGGCAAAGGTCCACCCTGAGATCCCAATCAGAAGGCTTTGGTTAGGTCTTCAAATATAAAAATGGGGGGACAGGTCACTGTGCAGTCCTTGTGCCCTCACCAATGGCCAATGGGTGGGGTTTATTACATTTAAAAAAAAATGTGTCATGGGTTGGGGACATCAGATTTCCCCAATATCCCACAGTTTGGTCTCTCAATGAAAACTAAGCTCACTGACCAAGGGTGTCTAAAACCACCCTTGGTCAGTGAGTGGGGTCTGTAGTATACCAAATGTTGGCCAAGCCTTACCCAAATGTAGCGGATGGGGATATTAATTTTGTTATGATGGGAGGCGGGAAATAGGTGAGGACACAGATGGACCTGTGCCAGGTCCCCTCGTGCAGTTTCTAGTGACCGGGCAGAAATTCCTGCAGAGTCGATAGTCTTTTATGACCGAGAGCAGCTCCCACCTGCGGCATAGTGTCTGGCTCGCATAAACTTTTTTTGGCTCTCGTTAAGCCTTAAACTGCTGCGATTCAATTGATCTGAAGCATTAAATGTCTCCTTGGGAGCTGAAAAACTGCAGATAAATGTATTTAGCTGAAATGTAATCAAGCCCGTGCAAGAATATACCGACTTGGAGTTGCAGGTCTCGTACAATCTCACTGGAGCACATGCATTTCTTGGCATATTAAACATTTCCATGGAATATACAGAAATAAACAATCACTTAAAAGGTACCATATGTTGA
Organism: Pelobates fuscus; assembly: GCF_036172605.1. NCBI lineage: Eukaryota > Metazoa > Chordata > Amphibia > Anura > Pelobatidae > Pelobates > Pelobates fuscus. Next base: position 100,221,680 of record NC_086320.1, read on the forward strand.
AGAAAAATGAAATATTGGTAAAATGGCATCAGTCATCTAATTTGCTGGTTCAATCAAACCAGTTCAATACAATTTAAGACTTGCTTGAAAATTGCCGACAGAATTAATGTATCCTAAGTTAAATATTTTGATATTTATTATTATTAGTTTCCAATACCAATATGCACAATTGCAAGAAAATAAAGAGAAAGCAAACGTTGACATCCCAATGAACAGTGTCACATGATTGGCACCCACTTATGACATCCTAGATTAGAACCAGTCTGGGCTCCAGGCAGCGGCAAGTGATAGCAACTAAGCAGCGAAATATAGACTTCTAATTCTTGGACTTACTTAAAGGGACACTTCAGACCTCTAAAGCACTTCAAGCTTGCTTAAGTGCTTTATGTGTGGAGAATGTGTCTTTTTTTCTTCATTTTATAAAACAGTGCATATTTAGATAGAAACTGGCAATGGTATAAATTAACCTTGTTACACTGTCCTGGCTTTCAATCAGACAACCGTACCTGTTACTTCTTTGTTGCTTAGCTCAGTTGAGCTCAACTTAAGAGGCAGGAAAATGCTCAGAGCACCTGCCTTGCAAAGACTTCTCAATAAACTGCATTGGGAAGTCTGTAAATGGACAGCTACAGAAAGTCTGGGTTAGGACGGGAGGACTTTAGACAAGAGATGCACAGATTTTTTCAAGCAATTTTTTGATAAAACCCTAAATGAAAAAATGCTAAATTAAATGCATGCATGTTGGGGGGGCGGAGCTAGCAGCGCAAGGAGAAGGGCGCCATTTACAGCAGCTCCGGTAAAACGGAGCCAAAAAAAGCCGAAAATAATAAAAGTCAAAGCCCATCCGTCGTCAAAAGCAACGGGTACTTACCCCCGACACCCGGCGGACCACGCAGATGCCTTTCGTGCAGAAATCGGGCACGAAACGCCGCACCAAAGGAACAGGGGCCTACCGCACACGCGACCAGGCTCTTCCCAGGGAGCTGACATCGTGGCTCGGAGCAAGCCCATACAGCACTGAGGCGGACTTCTACACCCCAGAAGAAATGGGACGGAGATCCCACAAACCAGCCCCAGGTACATCCATACCGCACAGGGATATAGGCAGCATGCTACAAACCCCCTCACTGATAAAGAGCCGAAATGCCACGGCTGTCTCACCCGAGCGGTCTGAGGATGGAGACTCCACACACAGCACGGCCACAGCAGCTATTAATAGCACATGCACACAAACGACTGAGGAATCAATTCCAGCAACCAAAGGGGACATTCAAACAATGTTGACTGGACTCCAAAGAAACTTGCAGCAAATGTGGCAGGCGGATCTGAAGGGGCTGGCAGCAGAGGTGCAGACGGTCTCGGCCCGCACCCAAGCCGCGGAACAAGAGGTGAGAGACCTGCGCCAAGACCTCACCTCCCTAAAAGAGACAGTCACCCAGATACAAACCGCGCAACCTAACACTAATAGACAAATCAATGTCCTAGACGACAGGGGCAGGAGGAAAAATATCAAAATAAGAGGGGTATCAGAAGCGGTACCACTGGAGGAATTGCCCCATTTTGTGCGGCGTCTGGCGGCCTCACTCCTTTCCAATAGGCAGGCGAAACAATTCACTTTCGACGGCGTATACCGCATAGCAAAACCAAGACAGGCACCACAGACGGCCCCACGCGACATTATACTGAGATGTCAGTCGCTAACGGACAAAATAGCCCTAATGTCGGCCATAAAAGGGAACTCACCACACGAATTTGAAAAACACCGACTTACCTTCTTCCAGGATCTGAGCAGAGACAATCTACTCTGGCGCAAGAGCATGCACCACATCACATCCACGCTGCAAACCGCGGGCATCCCATACAGATGGGCAACCCCAAAAACGTTGTGGGTGACTAAAGATGAACTTCACTATAAGCTCACTGACCCAGGAGAAGGCACAGCTCTCCTGGCCACACTGGGAATATCAGACAACGACGCGGCCCCACCCGCCGAGCATCCAGGACCCACGACCTGAAGCCTGCAGTGACCACAAGCCACAAATCACGTTTATATTTTATATTTTGTTTGTTCGAGTTTCTTTTGCACTGTTGCACCAGATTACACATAACACTCCCAACTAAAACCAAATTTAATGAACCAGACGAGGCCAGGGGGCCATGTAGTGAAGCCGCACACAGATAACAGACTCCTACCCCCCCCCCCCCCATTCATGCCCTGGGGTCACAGGGCATAGTAAAATCATGGAGCTCCATCAGGCACCACTAGACGGGTACACGGGCGCAGAGATACCCCTATCGACAGCCGTTAGGCTCAGATAGCCAAGCTCCCAAACCAGATAAACCTGCACATAGTCGAAACACAGAACCCAGCCCTCACGCTACCACAAAATGCAAACATAACCTAACGCCACGCATGGGGCATGGGAATTCACAAGCACACACCTTGTGCCGGGGTTAAACCATAGCCCAAAGACCCTAAGGGGTAGCGTCAACCTCTCACAATACCCACACCAAGGGCACAGCTCACACTCTCGATACAACCACCTAGCACATTATACTAAAAAGTGCAGAGCTCACCTCAGCCCAGCACACTGACAGTACATAATGTTACCTTATCCTATGCAAATGCTGTTGTGGCATTCTTACCAATGTCTGTATTGTTGCCATTGCACCAAAAATAAAGAATTACAAAAAAAAAAAATGCATGCATGTTTTTATCTGGAAGCTATCTACTAAACAGTGAAATATATATTTTAGGCAGTGGTGTCTCTTTAATAGTTTTGCCTTGACACAGAAATGTTGATGGTCATTACAGTGGTACTAAAAACATCTGATTCTTCAAAGTTCACACCAGGGTTTGGGATAGCGCACAGTAAACATGCAAACTCAAATACTGACTAAAGAGACAAATGACACATACAGTTATCCTTACTACAGCTTTCAATATTATTAGCAATACCAAGGTAACATCATTTTCAAATAATAGAAGAGCATAGGATAGTCAGACAGATATGTTTTAATGGGCAAATTAAGCATCATAACCACTGCAGCCCACTGTCATAGTTATGATGCCTAGAGTCTCCTGGTACTGTACAATGGCAAATAGTCAAACCTACTTTAGCCACATCATGGAAAAAAAAAATAAGTTTTTATTACATTTTAACCATTGTATGTCCGTTTTGTGCAGCTTTTCATATGATTCACTGGCTGAGAGAGTCTGCTAAGAAAAGCTGAGAAACTCTACTTCAGCCACACTATGTAGCAGAATAGGTGTCCAAGTAGGTTTCAACCCTGAAAAAATATTTTGAGATAGCTTAGGGGACTGCTGGCATCATGACCTCTACAGTGGGTTGGAGTAGTTGCAGGAGTAATTAGAGTGCCCCTTTAAGTTTAATTATTTGGTAAGCTGCAAAGACTCCCAAGACACAAGCAGTACTCTCCAGTAGCACAGCACCAAGCAAAAGCATAAACGCTAAAGAACACGACGGCTGCCACATGACCCTGAGTAAAAAAAAAGACCACCACATTACCAGGGTTAAAAACTAGGCAAAACTAGGCAGGGCTTTTACAAATTATTTAGACGTTTTGGGCTGTTCATAATCATGTTATTGCCGTTATAATTTCAGAGTCTGTTAAATCTCTATTATTGAAATATTACAGCAAGAGGTATTTCTCATGTGCTCCAGCTATATGATATATATAAAGCCTTAAAAACAAACTAAGTCAGTTCTCTTTGTAGGGTGTCCTGCTGTGAAATATGACCTTCTAGTTTAGGAGTTATTAATTTACTTTGCTCCAGGATTTTCAACAAAGCATACAGAAAAATCCCAGCAGAAAATAAAGGCAACCAGCGGGATCAGAGAAAGTATTTAATACACTGTTCACTCCAGGTTTAAAAAATATTATTTTTTAGATATTAAAATTCAGTTGTGCAGCATGGCTATAGCAGTAGACAATGAAACCAAATGACATCTTCCCAAGATTTGTTTTAATTATCCTAAGTTTTATATTCTGCATTTCTAAACAAACGTTCAATAAAGGTAAAGATAGCTAAATAAATTTCACTCCCTCTAAATTCCAGTCAGCCGGGCTACAGCTCTGAAATTTGAGGTGGCAGCTCGTACTGATTTCAAGCTGGGATCTGTCAGAATTCTTGGAGGGAGCGCTCTTTATTAGCAGAGTTGAAGAATGCGGCTCTCCATCCTCCGCCTTTGACGTCAGTAGACAACTACTCGTCAGTGCTATCTGTCAATGGAAAATGCATGGAATTTCCTCACTTAAAAGTGCTGGAGCATCTCAGGAAGAGGCCCAATATTAAAAGGACCATTCTTTGGTAGGTTATCTAGCACTAGAAGAACAGTTTTTTCTTTCCAAGGATAAAAATAAACAAAATTGAAACAGTCCTTAGAAGAACTGTAAAAATGGCCTAAACTGTTGCTGTTGTTCAAAACGCAAATAACAAATATATAGAGGATTAGAAATGGTTACTAACATTCAGTGTGAATTGGAGTAAAGAAAAGACCATACTGAATGAAAGGACAAAATTGCTTAGCAGCCAATTGAGGGTCACTTTGGCATGTTACCGGATACACAGGGTTTAAAGACATGGATAGCCAGCACTGCTCCCTCTTTGCAGCACTTGGAGACCAGGACGATACACAAGTTCTTCACATACCTTTGAGTGAGCTAATTACATAATACTGTTTTTATATATTAATGTACACAAAGCATGGCAGGGCCCATACTTCAGTATACACAGCAGTTTTATGATTGACTTACTGACTTATTTCTGTTGACATTTATAAATATTGCCTTACATAGGATGGTCTCTACAATATAATCCTTATGTTATACCCTGTTTCACATACTCATAGACACTACTTTCCTAATAGAGGTAGATAGATAGATAGACAGACAGACAGACAGACCATTGCCATCCACAGTTCCAACCCAGCCCAGACTTTCTGTGGTTGAACAATCACAGGCTTCCCAATGCAGCTCAATGAGAAGTATTTGTAGGGCAGGTGCTCTGAGCAAATGTTTTCCTCTTGAGTGCAGCTCCACTGAGTTAAACAACCAGGAAGTAACAGGACTGATTGTCTGATTGACAGCTAGGGGGGGACGTGTAACACGGTTAATATATAAAAGTGCCCATTTCTACATTTTTTAATGCCACAACCATTCCCAAATCATCATCAATTAACAAGTTCTGAAAAAAACGTAATAAAAACATTGATAACAGTTTGTTTAGTTCAATAAGTACATTCAGGACATTAGCAGTAATGTAAAAAAGTATAGTATATTCTACTGGCTGCTTTTTCTTGTATCCCCTTCTACTGTTTGGCCACAATAGGAATATTATTTTGACTAGTTATTGGCGAGATTGTCTGCCTGTGATTGTTTTATTTGCTATTTATTGTTCATCTTTATTATCAACCACTACACCTCTCTCAATACCATAGGTAATAATAACCAAAATAATGTCCAAAAGATAGAAACGAATAGAAACATGAACAGTCAACAATATGTAGACTCTTGCTGCTGGACCCTGGGGTTTGTGCTGGAAAAGGTTCTAGTACAGATTGTGAAGTAGAAAGATGAGTTGGGGAAGTTATCAAAACAGGATTAATAGAATCAAGGGAACAAGCAAGGAAACAGCATGCACCAAGAGTCAAAGAGTTGTATGAAAACCAATGCTCAAACACCCGTAAGATCTTCCACAAGAGGTGCACAGAAAGAAGTCTCTTGAACTAATGTGCTAATGAGACCAGGAAGGGACTGAAAGTGTCTTAAAGGGACGCTTTATTCACACAGACCACTTAATATGTTATGGGTGCACTGTTCCTCCTGTCCCACTTAGTCCTGCAATGTAAGTAACTGCCGTTTTTTGGAGAAACTGCATTAATTACATTGCAGGACTAAGACTGCCTCTAGAGGCGCTTCCTGGTTGCCAACGGACTTTTGGTCCCCTAATTGACGCTGGACGTCCTCACGCTCTGCATGAGGACATCCATTGTCAGGGAAATCCTTCTAGGAAAGCATTGATTTAATACTTCTCTTTGGGGAGGGCCTAATGCGTTAAAAGCACTTGTCGCACACACACATTAGCCGCACCCCTCCAATCGGATGATGTCAGAGGAGGCCAGATTTTGTTTCTTTGTGTCACGCTTTTGGGGATGTCAGGAAACTGTCCCCCAAAAAATAGCACGAACACATAATCAGATGCGCACGTGCGACACTAAGGGCACTATGACCCTGCAAAGAACACTGAAACACTAGAATGGTTTGCTCTCATTGGGCTGGCCTGCATAATTGGTGGGCAACTTACAGCGTTAAATATGGAAGTCTGAAACAGAGGACTATAGATAGGACCTAAATTAAATATCATAGAATGTTTCACTAAAACAGTGGGAATTAACGTCCAAACACAGGAAACGATGAAATCAGAATAGGAGGTGGGAACGTCTATGAGGGCTTGCCAGTAAAGCTGCTTGCAATTATTGGCAAAGCCCAAAATAGGTAAAGGAGGGTGGAACCACCAGAAGAAGCGAGTGTTAGTCTTGCATGAATGCACTCTAGGCTGAATAACAGCCTGTCTGGACCCACTCAATGCCGTGTTGAGGTACTCTGGACTTGGACTTAATGACCTGACAGCAGTTTGCATAGTGCACGTCTGTATTTTGATGATGCTATGCTGTTTAAGGACATTTTGCTTGTGTCCCCAGAGGAGGACACCAGAGGAGTAACCAAGGATAACAGAACATCCCGCTAAACCCAGATGAGAAGTATAGTCAAAGTTAGGACCTGTTGTTTATACCTGTAATGAAAACGGTCAGGTTCCCCAGCATTCTCTCCAGGTGCGTTGTCATTAAAGTGAACCGCACAAGAGAACATATGCTTATCCAAACAAAGATCTCATTGCTTTAAATGCCCGTGTAATCATATTGCGAACACATCAGTAATTTTTGCCATGCAAAACAGACTAATCTGCAGTCGCATAAGCTTGTTTCTCTGATCAATGTTCACTTACATAGCAGGGCAGAGCACAGGGGTACATGACCATTTTAATTAAAAGTTAACATGGTAGCTTACAAGGTAGATTAACATACAACATACGTACATTTACTGCTGTGTTCCATAATAGTAAACAAGTAGCTAAACAAAATATGGGGGAAATCTACTTAATCATTTCTGCAAATATAAACATTAAACAATTGATTCTTGATTATATGATTTATTCAGAGCACTGACAACCAGTTGGGGCAAAAAATAGAAAATATGTTTATTCATTGGAAATTGTTTAAGTATTTGTAATCCAATCAGTACATTGTATTCAAAGTCTTTTTTTCATTTTTTCATTGTCTTGTGATGCTCCGCTCATGCTTGACATTTAAGAGGACAAATTAATTTATGGCTGTTTAAGAGCCAGAACAAAATGATCATATTAAACACATGCCAGGACAAACAAAGTAACAATATTAATAAAAAATATAAATCCTACAGTTAATTTCTTTGCCAGTACACAGAATTTCTAAACCCCTTCAATACCAAGTCCATTATCCATTTAACACAGTATACTGGAATTTACAAAAGACAAAACAGTCACAATATTTTAAAGGAACACTATAGGGTCAGGAACACAAACATGTATTCCTGGTCCTATAGTGCTAAATCCACCATTAAGGTAGCTTGCCCCCACTTAGCCCCTTAAAAGCATGAAAGCTCCCCTTATTTCCAGCACTGTGCGGGTCTGCCGGCACTGGCCCCGCCCCCCTTGGTGACATAATCAGAATTGCAGATTTTTTGCCAATCGGGAAAGCATTGGATTGGCTAAAATAGGCAAGAGGGCGGGGCCAAATGCCATTTTGGCCAATCAGCACCTCCTCATAGATAATCAATGCATCTGTGAGGAAAATTCGGTGTCCCAATGCAGAGCTCATCCTTCTGATGAGCTGAACTAGCACGTCAGGGACTCGGCTGCCCACATTAGCATCCAACTATTGTAGTGCCACCAGGCATTTGGTGTTTGCCGTTATCTTGACGACCCAGGCACGGCATCAATCCTAGCGGCTGTGGGGGACAAGTTTTTTCCCACTTACAGCACTTAGTGTTATATTTAACTGGTTTTATTTTTACATTGGGTGGAGGGATTATACTTCGTAACCGGATAGGGGTATCTTTTGGGATAAGGTATGCCCATGAAGGCACATTAGGGCAAGTTATCTGCTCAGACTCCCTCTCACTCCCCCCTTGTCCCTATATTCCTCCATCCCTATTAATCACATGTAACTGATTGTAAGCTTCGGGGGCCGTATCTCTTCACTTTATTTTAGAAGATTGATTATGGCGCTTTTATACTATTCACCATCACCGAGTGTTACTAGTAAAGCTATATTCATTCAATTTACCATTATAGCGGTTCTGCTACTTCTCAGTTACATTGTGATAACAATTATGGTAACACCTATTACATATACAAATGAAGCGTTTTAGACCAAAATATCATTATTAGAATTGTTTTAACCATTATAATACAATTTTCATACACGTGTGTGCTGTTAAAAAGATCTAAAATGATGGCAATTCACAACCTTTGATTAGTGGACCATTATAGTTCAACACCATAAGATTGTTTTTAGATGTGCTTTCCTTTTCAATAGTACTATTTTCTTTTTTTAATTTTTTTTGTTCCTAGCCTTTTTGTTTAGTCCTTGTTGGACTTTACTTTTCCCAAGATTTGTTAAAGATTAAGTATTAATTATTCTTGACATTTTACTCTTATAGTATTCCTTATCTTTAGTACTTTAAGTGTTGCATCCTCTATGTTTTTCTCTTTTGCCTGTTAATACAACAGTGCATTTTGCTCCAACACTGACCCAAAAAGCATGGGTGCTTTACTTGCTGACTAAGAGCTGAGAACAGTACAGCATCACTTCTACTCTAGTGCTAAAACCGTTTTAGTTTGAGGTTAGAGGAGTATTCTTTTTACTACAACGCTGACCCAAAAAGCCTGGTTACTTTACTTGTTTTTTTAACAACTGGGAACAATACAGCATCCCTTCTACTCAAGTACTAAAGAGAGAAAAGTTCTTCTTACTCCAAGACTGAACCAAAATTCCTGCTTACTTTACTTGCCTACTAAGAGCTGAGAACAAAACAGTACTTTGTACTCACATACTGAAATGTTATTTTTCAAGGTACAACCATGAAGGTGGTTAACCCCTTAAGACCGCAGCCAAATGTACAAGTTGTGATCCAAAAAAAACGTAAACAAAACCTGGCATTTGCGCTATATGTCTGTCCAACCGTAATTCACCTCTTTCATATTAAATGCACCTACACTTATTATATATAATTTTATTCAGGGGAAACAGGGCTTTCGTTTAACATCAAATATTTATGTATGGAACAATTTAATACGAAAAAAATATAAAAAAATGGGATAAAATAAGAATTTTTTTATTTTTTTTTTAGTTCTGCGTGACATTTTAACTGTGAATGTCAAAATACTGTTTGCTTTTACTGCAATACAATACACATATTTGTATTCAGCGATGTCTCACGTGTAAAACAGTACCCTATGTACAGGTTTTATGGTGTGTTGGGAAGTCACAGGGTCAAATATAGCGTGTTACATATTTCAGTTTTTTCACATTGAAATTCGCCAGATTGGTTACGTTGCCTTTGAGACCATATGGTAGCATACCATTTGCAAAAGTAGACAACCCAAGGTATTGCAAATGGAGTATGTCCAGTCTTTTTTAGTAGCCACTTGGTCACAAATACTGGCCAAAGTTAGTTTTAATATTTGAAAATGCAAAAAACTAATTTGAACGCAAATTTTGGCCAGTGTTTGTGACTAAGTGGCTACTAAAAAAACTGAACATACCCTATTTGCAATACCCTGGGTTGTCTACTATTGCAAATGGTATGCCATCATGGGGATAATTTTCATTCCTGGGCTACCATACGGTCTCAAAGGCAACCTGGCGAATTTTAATGTGAAAAAACTGAAACGCAAACCTTATATTTGACTCTGTAACTTTTGAAAACACCATAAAACCTGTACATGAAGGGTACTTTTATACTCAGGAGACTTCGCTGAACACAAATATTAGTGTTTCAAAACAGTAAAATGTATAACAACAATTATATCGCCTGTGTAAGTGCCATTTGTGTGTGAAAAATGCAAAAAATTTCACTGTCACTGACGATATCGTCGTTGTAATATATTTTACTGTTTTGAAACACTAATATTTGTGTTCAGCGAAGTCTTCCGAGTAAAACAGTAACCCCCATGTACAGGTTTTATGGTGTTTTGGAAAGTTACAGGGTTAAATATAGTGCTAGAAAATTTAATTCCCTGAACTTTCGGCCTGGGTTGTCAGGCAGGTCATGCAAATTGTAATTAATAAAATGACCTAATTATGTAAAATTATTACATAAATATATACGTAGAATATATATGTGTGTGTGTATATATATATATATATATATATATGTATGTATATAATTTTTTTTATTATTTTTATTTATATATAGGTATATATATATAGTGATATATACGTATATACTTATGTATATAGATATATATATTATTTGGTTCTACATGTATTTTGATATCAATATATATATATTAATTTTAAAATACAGTTAGAACGAAATTACGCATGTTTATATATTTTGTATCTATTTATTTGTCAAATTTTATTTTTTAACGTATTTATATATTTATTTTTTATTATATATAAATATATATATATATATAATGAAAATTATATATATTTAATCAATATCATTGTACGTGTATTTTGATATTAATATATATATAATTATGTATATATTAATCTTAAAATACACGTAGACAGTATGTATATTTATGTGTGTATATGTGTATCTATATACTTAGATCATATATATATATATATATATATATATATATATATATGAACTAAGTATATATAATCTTATTTTTACATTGTTTTAACATATTTATTTTTTCAGGCAGCAGGGGGAGTACCCGTCATTACAGGCACTCCCCCTGCTGGCATTGACATGGACGGCTATGCCATCCATGTGATCGCGGGGTCCTCGCAAGGACATAGCGATCACATGGCCGTGGGGGGCCGAAGAGGATGGAGGGGGACTCCCTGGGCTCCCAGGTAAGTCCCCCATACCGCGATCGCCGGCGTGGGATCGCCGGCGACCGGGTAAGTAGAAAAGATCGCAGGGCGTTCTATGCCGCCCTGCGGCGTTTAGAGCCACCAAAATGGGGACGTCATAGAACGCCCTGCGGTCTTAAAGGGTTAAAGAAAGGAACTATCAAGAGAAAAGTTACTACTTCTAATTGTTTGGCATTTATAGAAACCGAGAAAGAAATATATCAAAAACTTGAGAAAACAGGGCTGAAATAATTGAATCTGCTGTTCCTCAAATAGCAGAGACGAGGGGCGCGGGGCCGGGCCGCCGGGCCGACTGGACGCCATCTGGATGGGCTCCAGCGGCAAATCGCCTGAAATAACACCAAACATGGCCCAAAACCGCTTAAAAAAGCAAAGCATGCTGCATTTAAGAGGGTGAAAGCTCCGACACCCACCTGACACCTGCAAGAAGTCGACCGAGTGGCAAGCGGAGAAGACTGGGTCTGGCCTGCACACGGCTTCTGGGCATCGGCCGCCATTGCATGCAGCATGGCGCCGTGAAATGGCGCAACACAGAGTCAACCCGCTGCACCATAAGTATTCCTGGCGTGGAGAGACCTTTGGCCCGGGGCATGGCCCCGTTTCCCCCCCCCGGCCGGCGGGGGAAATCCCGGCCATATGGTGGCGACATGTACTACGGCGGGAGCCCCCGCGTGGACACTGTGCCGACCACTTAAACTGGCAATGGCAAAGAGATAGCAAGCCAGATGTAATGGACATTAACACTGAGGAGCAATATATTAAACTGGGAACGTAACCTGGCAGGAACAGAGGTGATATACGTTGACACAGAAGCCCAGGAGGCCGGTGATCCGACGCAACCGCGCCATATTACTAACATGGCCTCTGTAAAAACATTATTGAAAGAGGAGTGCAGAGACACCAAAGGAGACAACCCATTTTGGGGCAACGACCTTGACGGCCTGGGCGGACCCCGGCGCTGCCGGGTCCCTGATGGACCCCCCGCGATGCCTGCCGACCCGCAGGAGAAGTGAGTGTCCGGGCCTTCGGGTCTGGGAGGTCCCTGGAGAGCCATGTCCCTGATGCTGAGAGACCTGTGGGGTGGGTCTGCGCGGCCTTTCCGGCGGACCAGTGGCCGGGGGCTGCGCGCTCCGGTCCAAAGTATGAGGCCGGCACCGGGAGAGACACTGGGACACAACCTTCACTGGGACTGGGGTGGTGTTGGGGAGGTGCAGGGCGCGAGCGGCCCGCTGACACTAGGTCTGGGGGCGCAGCGGGCCGTCCCTGCTCCCGAGTGCCCACAGCGCCGCGGAGGACTCAGGTGCTGGGCTGGGACCGTCCCGGGGGGGGGGGGGGGGGGGACTGTCGGGGACTTGGCGTCACGGGGGACGCACCACGGCCAAGCCATGGGAGGCCCTCATCGGACTGACATTATGGACAGCTCTGCCTTAGAATTGTTGTTATTCTTATAGTTATTTGTTTATGCATTCCTTAATATAGTAAGCCAGAGCTGAGACGCGCAATGCGCGACCAACGCACCTACTATAAGTTCTTGATGCATATTAAGGTTTTTAGTCTTTACGCTTTTTTAAATTCACGATTGATGCAAACATTTTCTCACTCTGTCATTTAGACACAGTTTAAGCTGCTTAGTAACCGGCAGTAATTGCATATTTGTATGGCTTAGAATGGCTAAAATTACACTGTTAACAGTTTAGTCACTCAGCCTTATACGTCACTGCTACATTGACATACTTGAGTGACTCTCCGCATTAGCCCCAGAATGCATACGTCATCTTATTAAAATGGCCAGACAATTGCAATGTGATGTAGAATTATTTAAAAATCTTTATTGCACCTGTATTGAATTATTGTACTAACTCCATTTTAATCTCACATAACCTCACATTATGACAGACCCTCCATTTTGTCTACATTACATGACAGAATTTCCTAACAGCATTTAGTATAATGAATAGAGACTGTATTTTCTAAAAAGACATAGCTGACTCCGGAATTATTGAATCTCCTGTAACATGCAACAAAGCATAACCAAGGCCAGAGCCAAGGCCATGAGAACACTGTACTAATGAAATGTTCTATTCATAAAAAGAACCTTGCACCTGACCACGAGACTGACATCACTAACTGCCCAAAATGACGCTCAAGCCCCCCTTCCCACCGAGTAAGCCTCATGCTGGGAGAGATGGCGCTTGAGCCATCTGTCCACACCCGTGTCCAGAACAATACCACCTCCCGGTGGGAGGACACCTAGCTAGTCACTCAAATCCCTGAGCCAATTAATAATATTGATGGGTGGACACTGATATAGCCACTTAACATTTAATCCAATTAATGATGTTTATTTGTTATTATCTGATATTCAATGATGATGTCATTTTGCCTTTAAAAGGGTCTGCATACCCGTTTTCTAACCAGATGCCATTAAATTTTCTGAAGTGCTTTTAACCTGAACTGCATGTGTCAGTGTGAACTTACTTCTGCGTATACGCAATTTAATCATCTCAGATTTGGACAGGAACAGATAGACATTTAAACATATTTGTTTATTTCTAAATTAATCTAGAGGGGGGTGGACCTGTGGTAGTTTGCCTGGGGGTCCTGTGTTTGTCTGTTGCCCCTTTTGGGATAAAGGGGGGTGGACCCGGGGGATTTGCCTGGAGTCCTGTGTTGCCTGTTTACTCCTTTTAGGAGCCACGTGGCTGTGGCTGTAGGGAAAAAGGGGGGTGGACCTGTGGAAGTTTTCCTGGTTGTCTTCTTTGCCTGTTTACCTCTTTTAGGAGCCTCGTGGCTGTGGCTGTATGGAAAAAGAGGTGTGTTGGAACTGTGGAGCTTGTGTAGACTCATAGTCTCCTGTGATCCTTCTGGTGTCACTTTGATAACCTAGCTAGCCTCATTGTGCACGTAGCTCTGCTTGCAGAGAGGTGGTACCCTCCAGCTTTGAGCGCTGAGCTGGAGTCATTCCAATTTTTATTTGTGGTGCGTGAATTCGGGCAGGCATTGCTGTCTTCATCACCACGGGGTAGTGGGACTTATGAGTGGGTTCATAGGGGCACTACGAGGGTGAGGATAGAGGTGGCCACTCCTAGTGGACTGCTGTAACGAGGGAGGCATATGGATTTCGGACCGGTGTTAGCTGTTATCCTTGGCCGCTGGTAGTGAGACTTACGAAAGTTGTTCTCCGAGCGGGGACACTACGAGGTTGAGGGAGGTGACTTTGGTCACACGAGTAAAGGAAAGGGATTACTGTTGATTTTATTTGAACTGTGATGCATGCACTGTATTTCAATTGGATTGTTGTTTTTGTTTAAATTGGGAGTCATTCAAACTGTGTCTGTCTCTAAATTCCACTTTACTTTTTTACCTTTTCTATACTTCCTGAGTTATATACACTATCCTCTCCTATTTCTATTGTGAGAGAAGTGATTGGTCACACACTTCTCACCTCGCTCCAATTAGTGACTAGTCTACGTTTTGGGAAGACGCACTTGGGGGGACCCACCCCTCTCGAGTGGCAGTCCACCATTGTAGACACTCTGTTTAAAACCTTTCTCCTCTATATATGGGACGCCTTTTATAGGGGGAGGGGAACAGGGATTAGAAAAGCCCAATAAGGGCTGGCTAGCGCGTGTGATCTAGTTGAAGATAGAGATTGCTAAAGTGTGTAAAATTGCTGTGCCTTCATGTGGTAGATTGCAGCCAGAAAGCTGGCGTAGATTACTGACAGAGTAGCAAGAGCTATTCAGCAGGAAGGTTGGGTTGAGGAAGAACTAGATCACAAAGGGTTAAGAATGTATGTATATCATAATAATTGTTTTTGTATTTTGTGTTAGCCATTACCCTGGTAGAGGGTGGGGGTTTTGTATTGAATTTCACTGAGAGTATTACTAAATGTTGTGTTTTTGTGTCTCTTTGCTTTTGCAATAACTGTAACGTGGCTATCCTTCTGTCTTGTTACTGTACAGCATTGACATGGTTAAAGAGATTCTGCTTGCAGTCTCTCTCTCTCTCTCTCTCTTGTTCCTCACTCCCACTTCCCCCGCCTCTCTCTCCTTGCCTTCTGTGAGACGGAGGTTCGGGGGGAAGGGAGTTATTCAGAACTACTGATAAGACTTAGCAATGGAATTTTTGCTAGAAAATATTCTAATTGTGTATTTTGCTACTTACATAGGAGTGATGTGTCGTATAGGAGGTTTCTAGGGTTTGTGTGTTGTTGTTGTCGTTGCCATTTGTGAGACGCCAGCAGGTTCTGTGGCGTAGTATATGTATTTGGATGTGTTGGGTGATTAATAGCTGGTGAATGATGGGGGAGTTTAGTTGCATCCCGTGAGTTTATTTTTGCACCATGTTATTCCAAAGCTTCACGGGCTGTTAAATGTATAATGTTTTCATTTGTCTTCTTTAATCCGTCAAGTCTGTCCATAGTTTAGTATTTCATTTTGCCTAACAGAATGTTGCTTCTCTGATTTATTTTTATTAAGCTATAATTTAGTGTAAAGCTACTGCAAGCTGAAATGCCCTAAAAGAAAATGGCCCCTAGAACAAAAGAAGGTTGTCCTTAGTACCCACGCCTCCTCCTGCCCTCACTCTGCCCTTACCATATCAGTGAGCTCATATCCGCCCATGTATTGTGTCATGCTCATCCTATCTTAAAGACATGCTGTCTTCCTTAATTCCCACATATTATGAACAAAAAAGTTACAATTACTAAAATAATCCTGCTATTAGTTTCCCTATATCAGGAAAGTGTCTGTGACAAGTGATGGTTAATATGTAGATAGAATATATATGTGTATCGATTCACGTGTAAGTAACAAGAGTGTTTGACCTTTGTATACAAAGATTGATAACATGCTGGAAGAAGGGTTATCTTAAAGAACATTTACTAAAAGAAAGTTCTAATAAACCAAGATTTCTTGAACAAATGGTAATACAATTAAGGATTGGTTTCAAAATGTTTTGATCTAATTGAAAAGGAACCAGTTAACATTATAAGCATAACTATTAACAAATGAATAAGGTGGGAGTGTGTTCCAATCTGTTTTTTTTACTGGATAATGTTTGCCTCCAAGATTAAAAGACTGACTAACATAATTTTTGTTGTAAGCCCAGATATTTTATTATTGCATATGCATAGGAATTGAGACTTTTGGGCATTATAGTGTATTAATTCTAGATCTGTTACTAGCAGCAAGTGCTTAGCCTTATGCCTATCCCACGCATGCTTAAACACTTCTACTGAGTTAACCTCTACCACTACAGTTGGAAGGCTATTCCATGCATCCACTACCCTCTCAGTAATGTAACACTTCCTGATATTATTTTTAAACCTTTGTCCCTCTATTTTTGAGACTATGTCCTCTTGTTATGGTAGTTTTCCTTCTTTTAAATATAGTCTCCACTTTTACTGTGTTGTTTCCCTTTATGTACTTAAAATGCTTTTATCATATTTCCCCTGTCTCGTCTTTTCACCAAGCTATACCTGTTAAGATCCTTTAACCTTTCCTGGTGAATTTTATCCTGCAATCCATGAACCAGTTTAGTAGCCCTTCTTTGAACTCTCTCTAAGGTATCCATATCCTTCTGAAGATATGGTCTCCAGTACTGTATCCAGTACTCTAAGTGAGGTCTCACCAGTGTTCTGTACAATGGCATGAGCATTTCCCTCTTCCTACTGCTAATACCTCTCCCTATGCAACCAAGCATTCTGCTAGCATTTTCTGCTGCTCTATTACATTGTACATTGTCATTAACAGCCAGAAACTGGAGAACAAGAAATGTGAATTAATGTATAGCCAATTATAAGCTTAACAAAATCTCCATTATCTTTTCCATTTATTTTGCAGAAGACAATGTTATTTGTCTATTTTGTATGTTTTAAAAATACATTATCAGTGAAGAGTAGAATAAATTTTATCCCATTTGCGAGACATAAAATTGTGATAATGTATATTTGTGATATAAGTAGGAATTACATTTTGAGATGTTAGATATAAATTAATAAAATAAAGAACGAGAGTCAGGGATAGCGTCTGTCTCCACGGGCACAAGTCTGGTGTGGGAGATGTGGTGGGCTAGCCACTGCGGGACACCCACGGAGTGAAACGTTCGAGGCCTGTGCAGACAAGATGAGCATGTTAGCCTTTTATTATTTTTCTCTAGGGAAAGCATAGGGCCAGTTAATAGTTGTTGTACATGGGCTATTCGCAGCCTCCATTGCATTTCTACCTAGTCTTGATTTCTGATGTATCCTCCATTGCTACATCACCTGTCTGCTCCCTTACCTGCCCACCCCCGCTTACTCCTTCCACCGATCCCTCCCCTTCACCTACAGTCTTCCACTTTCTCCTCCTACTCCTCCCTCTACTCCACCTTCTCCTCTCTCCTCCTACTTCTCCTCTACTCCACCTTCTCCTCTTTCCTCCTACTTCTCCTCTACTCCTCCTACTCCTTCCTCCTGCTCTTACTCCTCCCTCCTCTCTCTACTCCACTTTCTCCTCCTACTCCTCCCTCTACTCCACCTTCTCCTCTCTCCTCCTACTTCTCGACTTTCTCCTCCTACTCCTCCCTCTACTCCACCTTCTCCTCTCTCCTCCTACTTCTCCTCCACTTTCTCCTCCTACTCCTCCCTCTATTCCTCCTTCTCCTACTCCTCCCTCTACTCCACTTTCTCCTTCTACTCCACCTTCTCCTCTCTCCTCCTACTTCTCCTCTATTCCTCCTTCTCCTCCTCCTACTCCTTCTTCCTGCTCTTACTCCTCTCTCCTCTTTCTACTCCTCCCTCTACTCCACCTTCTCCTCCTCCTACTCCACCTTCTTCCCCTCTCGCTCTATCCACTACTCATTCTTCCATCCCCCCATTACCATATCTATATCCTTTATATGCTTCCTCCCTTCTTATTCCTTACCAATTTCCTCCGCTCATAGACAACTCTGCCTCTACCTGACAACATTATATTTTGAAGAAAAGTTGCTCTGGCCATTCTTCCACCACTTCCCAGGGGGGAATACCACACATTATTCAGACTGGTGGAGGTGCACTTCATCATGAAAGAACTGTTTTGGGCACTCTCAAGGAAATAGTGCGGTCCTGACCCAGATTCCCATGGAAGTAAGACACCTGTAAGGGAGGTGGCTGTCCCTCATGTTTTTTCTTCACTAAGTCCCCAGAAATCTCATGAAAGGAACCTGACTCATTAGAACAAAACATGAACAATCAATTTACAACTCTCTACAGAGGGGGGTCAGCAAGAGAACTGTAAATAGAAAGACAAATACCCCCCAATCTCACACAGAAATAGGTGAGGAAACCTCTTCTACTGCTCCTCATGGTTGCTTTGAACAGATGAAAGAAGAAACAAGACACCTTTCAACAGAGCATGCAGTAGCTTTACCAGATCCTGACTCCACTCTGTTTGCGGATAAAGAGGAAAGGTACCATACTGGATTTGCTGTTGCTACAGAAGATCAGGTACATCAAGCATCTTCACTTTCCTCACCCACATCTGCTCAAGACGCTGAATTGACAGCCTTCCCAGTGGTATACAAAATGCCTGAAGGAAGACATGCCAATACCTACACTGACTCAAGATATGCCCTGGGTGCAGCACATTATTTTGGATCAATCTGGAAGACAAGAAGCACCACTCAGCTGACCAAAAGCTGCCAACCAAGCCACAAGTGCACCAAGGGAAGTGGACAGAAGGGTGTCCGCTAAAGAAACTTCTATACTCACCATGTAGGCCCTACCCGCAGATCTCAAGCTTCTGAAAGAATGACCCTGAAGAAATACAAAGCTGGAAAAACAGAAAGGGGCAACCCTTGAAGACGGGCTGTACTCCAACACTCTCAAGTTCTGTTTACCCAAAACATGTACTGGGCAGTGGGCCCATGGAACTTTATACCTATCCAAGACCCTCATGAACTCTTTGATCTCTAAATACTCTAAAGCACCTAGAATTACTCCTCTAATCATCAGTTACTGCCGATCCTGTGTTAATTGTGCCAAGGACAGCTCAGGCAGAAGAGGAGGAGAATCTTAAGCACCTAGCTAACTCTCACTATCCCTTTCAAGAATCCAGATGACAAAGAGCTGCTGGGTCAAATATGCACTAGTTATAATAGACATTTTGTCAGGATGGCCATAAGCCTAGCCGGTCATCAATGTGACAACCAAGACCATATACCCAATAGTGCATTGTGAAAGTTGCAGAGATCACTCAGTGGATTCATTGTTCCAGATTCAAGACTCTCTCTCTCTCTCTGCAACATGAGAAGTAACATTTGTTGATTTTGACACACTTTAGACTCTAAAGAAAAAATGACTTGTTTAAAGATGGGACTCTTGTTACCTTTATTTCTGCACCTCACTACACCTTATCCGCTAACTCCACATACAACATACGCCTATCAGCCCGGGCTCCGTAAGACTCCGGTTTAACACGCACATGCCGTTTAGTCGGCAGCTTAGAGACCACAGTAAGTGGCGAATTAACCCCCCCCCCCCGCGGCCCCCTTGGTCAGGAGCCGAAAGCTTGCATACATGGGTTGTCACAACACGTAAGCTGGGCCTTATTCTTGCCCCCTATGCTAATACCCCCACGACTTAATGTAAACACGTTATAAATTTACCCCTGTAACACTCAAATTACGGGGAGGAAACTGATCAGGTGTCCTAATCACATTACTCATTGATCACACAACCCACACCTGCTCACTCCACCCCCGGAAGATAACTACACTTTAACTCCCTCACACAGTTCCCAGCCTGGGAACTCAGAAGACTACACAACTACCTATCACACCTAGGCAGAACGAAAATCATACAACACTGTACAATAGTACACCTGATACAGCACGTTTTATTAAAAATTTGTGCTTTTGTTGATATGCCACTTCCATACGTATCCAATGTTCTTGCTGCGGCTATTGTGGCTAAGCAAGCTGTCTGTTAAGATTTGCACACAAAAATAAAGAATTTAAAAAAAAAAAAAAAAAAAAGATACCAACAAGTAGGTGTTTGATGGCCATAATAATGCCTGACCACCTGCCATCGATGGAAAGCCGAGGACCCCAAAAGGAGACCTCGTGAAGCTAAAGAGATCCAAACGCCAAGCTTCCTCAGGATTATTTACCCATCCTGAGTTTGTGGTGATATTAATATTGACTAAATGATCCGAGTCCACCTACGCTGATGTAGCGTGGGACAGGTTTAATACTACAATGCATAAGCAAATGTGCCCTAGCCAAGGTTATTGTGTCCATACACCTAATACATGACAAGGTACTCTTGACACACCACATTCATGCTTCAGAACACAAAAAGGAGCACCCCTCTAAAGGGAAAGTTTGACACATATATATATTGATGCCATAGGTGTGCCAAGGGGGGTACCAGATGATTTTGCAGTAAAAGGAAAGTTTGAGTCCATTTTCCCAACCGTCACTGCTAATAATAATATTTTGATTTGCATTTATTATATCTATTGCAACCAACAACGTTTACCTGTCACCATGAGTTGTTGTGCCTATACTCCAGATAACACAGGTCCATATGGTAATGTAAGCTTGTCTATTTTATGATGTCCCTCTGAAGAACTAAGAAGACCAAGAACCGTTACTTCATAGGGTTTTGTGCCTTTGGGCTAACCTGTCTTCTGGAACTAACCAATAAAGTTTATCTTTTTTAGAATCTAACATTGCATAGGGGGGACTGATGTAGAATTATTTAAAAATCTTTATTGCACCTGTATTGAATTATTGTACTAACTCCATTTTAATCTCACATAACCTCACAATATGACAGACCCTCCATTTTGTCTACATTACATGACAGAATTTCCTAACAGCATTTAGTATAATGAATAGAGACTGTATTTTCTAAAAAGACATGGCTGACTCCGGAATTATTGAATCTCCTGTAACATGCAACAAAGTATAACCAAGGCCAGAGCCAAGGCCATGAGAACACTGTACTAATGAAATGTTCTATTCATAAAAAGAACCTTGCACCTGACCACGAGTCTGACATCACTAACTGCCCGAAATGACGCTCAAGCCCCCCTTCCCACCGAGTAAGCCTCATGCTGGGAGAGATGGCGCTTGAGCCATCTGTCCACACCCGTGTCCAGAACAATACCACCTCCCGGTGGGAGGACACCTAGCTAGTCACTCAAATCCCTGAGCCAATTAATAATATTGATGGGTGGACACTGATATAGCCACTTAACATTTAATCCAATTAATGATGTTTATTTGTTATTATCTGATATTCAATGATGATGTCATTTTGCCTTTAAAAGGGTCTGCATATCCGTTTTCTAACCAGATGCCATTAAATTTTCTGAAGTGCTTTTAAACTGAACTGCATGTGTCAGTGTGAACTTACTTCTGCGTATACGCAATTTAATCATCTCAAATTTGGACAGGAACAGATAGACATTTAAACATATTTGTTTATTTCTAAATTAATCTATATCACAATGTACAACGTAAACCATTACGCCTCATCCTAATTATAGATATACCTATGCTCATTGCGGCATATATTTGTAAACTAACAGCTCTGACGATATTGCACACAATCTGCGACATGGTTATTTTGCGTTTAACTGGCCGCTGCCATAATGCTTATAGATAGGATTATACATTACATTGAGACGCCTGCCTTTTATAATACTGTTTTTATATATGATTACCGTACTGCACGTTATATTAAATTCTCAAAAATGCTTGTTCATTCTGATTTATATGTCTCTGCGCAGGCAACCACATACTACATTTATCGCTTTAAATTGTGCCTGCTCATGTTCTTTTGCGCAACCAATAAAAATATTCAAAACAAATAGCAGAGACTAGTGATCAGTCGAAGAAAAAAAGAAATGCACACAATGTTAGCCAATCTTCTTCTCAAACAAAGAAAGGGAAATATGATGACAGCTATTTGTTATTTGGAGTCACAAACATAGAAACATAGAAACATAGAATGTGACGGCAGATAAGAACCATTCGGCCCATCTAGTTTGCCCGATTTTCTAAATACTTTCATTAGTCCCTGGTCTTATCTTATAGTTAGGATAGCCGTATGCCTATCCCACGCATGCTTAAACTCCTTTACTGTGTTAACCTCTACCACTTCAGCTGGAAGGCTATTCCATGCATCCACTACCCTCTCAGTAAATTAATACTTCCTGATATTATTTTTAAACCTCTGCCCCTCTCATTTAAGACTATGTCCTCTTGCTGTGGTAGTTTTTCTTCTTTTAAATATAGTCTCCTCCTTTACTGTGTTGATTCCCTTTATGTATTTAAATGTTTCTATCATATCCCCCCTGTCTCGTCTTTCCTCCAAGCTATACATGTTAAGATCCTTTAACCTTTCCTTGGACGTTTTATCCTGCAATCCATGAACCAGTTTAGTAGCCCTTCTCTGAACTCTCTCTAAGGTATCAATATCCTTCTGAAGATACGGTCTCCAGTACTGCGTATAGTACTCCAAGTGAGGTCTCACCAGTGTTATGTACAATGGCATGAGCACTTCCCTCTTTCTACTGCTAAGAAATGAACATTGTCCTGAAGCACAATGCTGAAAATATTGCCGAACAGAACCACATAGAGTATAAAGACATTGCCTATTTCAAGCGAAAGCTTTAGGAATATCAGAAGACTAAACAGTTTATGATCATAAAGTCTCGAAAAAAAAAAAAGCCACAGAGTCTTCAAACAGAGTGAGTTATTGCTTAGCACTTGCCAGACAAGCACACACTATTAGACAATCACTAATAAAACCATGTGCACAAGAAATAGTGTCATGTATTTTAAGTGAGAAGTAGTGTAAACAAATTGAAGCTGTGCCATTTTCCAGCACTATTTAATGTTTGCATAATATTCATGATCTTGCTGATGACATCCAGACAGAACTAATTTCAAGGCTGGATCAATGTGATGGGTATTCACTGCAATTAGGCGAGTCCACAGAAGTTGTCCTAAACATTTTGCTGGCTTTTGTAATCTATAATTTTGACAAATTGAGCGAAGAAGAATTGCTTCAATGTGAAACTTTACAAACACACAAGCACAGGTAAGAACATATTTAACTGAATCCAGCAGTTTATCAACATACAATGCATATATTTGTTTCCTGAAATTACACACATAATAAAAGATTTAGCTAATTACATTAC
The DNA here is from genome assembly GCF_036172605.1 of Pelobates fuscus. Lineage (NCBI taxonomy): Eukaryota > Metazoa > Chordata > Amphibia > Anura > Pelobatidae > Pelobates > Pelobates fuscus. Next base: position 100,245,045 of record NC_086320.1, read on the forward strand.
AATCACATTATTGGATCAAACTTAAAATACAGAAATACTGATAGCTATGTATGTTTCTTTGCTGTTTTTTCAATTCAGTTGTTTTTAATAAAGAAATGTGAAAAAGAAAGATTTTAAAACACGCTAATATTCCGTGCCGGGACTGACTTCTCCAGAAGCCAGTCTCTAGCAAATTTAATAAAACATTGGGAACCTACAGCGCATGCACCTCAATCATGGTGATCTGCCAATTCAATGCTCCTCATGGGAAAGTATTAAATACAATAATTATAGGTGAAAAACATTAGTTGCATTCAGATTCATGATGCCATGTGTGATGACAGAAGACCTTTGAAAATTAAAGACCTTGAATTAAGAAATGCCTCTATATTGTTTGTTAGTCTGACAGTTATGAGAGAAAATGTTTTGAAAAAAGGTAAACACTGATGTTTTTTAGAAATGGAAATGTTTTACACGCTCCTAAAACAGGGACAGGGTCTGTGAACCAAAACTACATCATTATGATGAAGTGGTTTTAGTGCTTAGAGGGTCCATTTAGATAAGCTTGGATTATGTAAAGTGTTTTCAAGACACAAGGGACCCAGTCGCTTCTCTTTGTTCCAGCAGAGTTGCCAGCAGGGATTTTTTGGGGGCAAAGATCACCGTTCTTGTGGCAGATTGCATCAAGGTGCGTTGCAGTATGTCACCTGCGTAAGCGGGTCTGATATATGTAGCTAGAAGGTCACTTTAATTGCACTTTTCTGGCTTTCCTGGTCAGAGCTCATATGAAATGCGGCTTTCCAGTATGGCGATCAGGCCCTGCCCCCCTTATCCAGAGTTTTTTTTAAAAAAAACATTGAGCTTTTTTAAAGATATTTTTATTTGAATGGGAGGCGATAATATTTTCCAATATTTCCATTACCTTTGCGCTTAATAAGAATCAAGTTATAATAATCTTTACTTGGTATTTCATACTCTGTTATTAATTGTTCATAAGGTTTGAAATGAGATCCATCTAAAAAAGTTTTTATTCTTATACCACTTCGTCTTTTTCAGGTCTGGGATACTGTGTTCTATTATTTTTTTTTAATTATTTTATCTTTTAGACCTAGGCGATTCTTCATTTTAGTCCAATAAGAAATTTTATTTTTGATAATAAAGGTCCCTTTAGAATTATCCATAGTCTTTTTTTTACTATTTCATTATTCATCCATAATATACGATTATAATTCTTAATATCTATACATAACTATCTATGTAAGTGCAGTAGCGCATATGCTCAACTGTAAAGCATCATGTTAGGAGCCCATACCACTAGATTTATTTCCATATAAAACATTTTTAGAAATTCTTGGTTTCTTATTTGACCATACAAATTATTCTACTGCTAATTGAAATTGTCTGATATAAAAAGAAGGAAGCTGAAGTGAGATTAGTCTTATAAAGCCATATGGGTAACACATACAATTTAATAACATTCAGTTTACACATTCATGACAAGGGTAGTTTTTTCCATTCTCACAATTTTTTCAAGAGATCATTCATTAACTTATGGTAGTTCAGATTGATTATCTGTGAAGGGTCCTTTGTGATTTTCCAATTACGGGCAATAAGAATTTTCACAGCGATCATAAAATTATTATAAAGAAATGCCTCTTTCTTTTGCAGTTAGTTTATATTCAAGTGCAAAAAAGCATTCTCTGGGGCTTTAGGAATAGGTTTAGTTAACCAAATGTCTAGTTCTACAAAAGCCTCTTTGCATTTATTTTTAATTCTGATGCAGTCCCACCAGATGTGGATAAAGGATCCAAGGTGTCTATTGCCTCTCCAGCAAAGTGGGGAAGCAGAGCTATACATTTTAGCCAGTCTCGTCAGGACCAGATACCATCTATTCATTACTTTGAATAGCATTTCTGTTACATTCAAGCAGTGGACAAGTTTACAGGTATTAGAAAGAACTAGACACCACTCCTCCTTATTGATTTTAGTTTTTAAATCCTTTTCCCACTTAGTACATGCTGGGATGGTTTTGGGAGCATCCGTTTTTAACAAGGCCCTCATAGCTTTTGAAACCACCTTATCTATTGGCTCATTTTTAAACACTGAACATATGTCTTTAACCCCCTCTGAGTAGATACAAATAATATTTTGATTAAGGAAATGTTTAATTCTCATTTATGGAAATATCTCTTTATTCGATAGTTAAAATTCATGAATTATCTGAGGAAAGGATTTATTTTTTTTCGCTCCATTCATTGATCTACACGTACAATATTTTTTTGTAGCCCCTTACCTATATTAAGATCTTCTACATAATACGGTATATATGATAATTTAATATTTACAGGAAACCTCTTTTCTATTCTACATATTTGTTTAATTATTTTCCACCCATCTAATATTGCATCTAAACATACATTGTTATTTCTAGCCAGTTACCCGGGGCTTATTGCTCCCTTGCCATCAAATTTAGAAAAGGGGGAGAGCAAGGAACCTGTTCCTGTTGCCTTTATTGGGTTAATTACAGGACGAGAAGAGAAAGAAAAATGCTTTCTTGATCAATAGGGGACACCTGTACAAGATAAGCCACAACAATGATTGCCTGACTTAAACAAGAAGTCAATAACGGCAATCCAATGTTAAGTAGGGAAAAATAATATAATCAAGAAAAATAACAAATACTTTATTATTCAAAAGGGGACACCTATCCAAGGTAAGCCCCAGCAATGGTTGCCTAACTAGATAACAAATTACTAGCGGCAATCCAATGTAGAGTTAAAAGGGAAAAACAGTGTGAATCAATAGATGAGTTTAGCACTCCTGTGGTACACATATGTATCGAAAAATTGTGGTAAGATACAATGTGAGAAATCCCACAGAGGCAAGCTCCCTCTGATGAACCTTGAAGCTAGGTGAAACGCGCGTCGGGGCGCAAACACCGGGAATCTACCGAATAATTAGGTTCTACTACTGTGTCCTCGGACACCCCCTTGCCCTTGTGCATAATTTCCATGGGCTGGGAACTTAGGCTGCGATTTTCCGCCAAGGTGATACACGTAGACCCTCATTGACATGAATTTGTAAATAGCTTTATCTGACGAATATACCGGGATCATCTATCCCTGCAAGCGAGGGATTAATTTACATCTATACTAATTGTCTATCTCTTTCTACCTATCCTATATTGAGTGCCCACGAAGGCACCCTTCCTACTTTTCCTATACTTAGGGTTCTTATACCCTTCTGACGATTTTATAACAGAATTAGGTGGTGTAGATATTTGAAGTTTTCCCTTGTTCCTCACGTTAGTGTGAGTCTCGCTGCAGCATCAGCCATAGCAAAGGATTCACCCGATATTCTGTGCCCAGGTTTGCACAGAAAGATTTAAGATATCGTTTCTTCTGATGACATGTGTTATCATGACACGAGATTAGCTGTCCATGAGACTAACACACGACACTAATGCGAGTTAAACATAACGTGATATTGTCAAATTGACACTTTTTAATCGCTATCATTACAATAGATTGAGCTTGCCTCTGTGGGATTTCTCACATTGTATCTTACCACAATTTTTCGATACATATGTGTACCACAGGAGTGCTAAACTCATCTATTGATTCACACTGTTTTTCCCTTTTAACTCTACATTGGATTGCCGCTAGTAATTTGTTATCTAGTTAGGCAACCATTGCTGGGGCTTACCTTGGATAGGTGTCCCCTTTTGAATAATAAAGTATTTGTTATTTTTCTTGATTATATTATTTTTCCCTACTTAACATTGGATTGCCGTTATTGACTTCTTGTTTAAGTCAGGCAATCATTGTTGTGGCTTATCTTGTACAGGTGTCCCCTATTGATCAAGAAAGCATTTTTCTTTCTCTTCTCGTCCTGTAATTAACCCAATAAAGGCAACAGGAACAGGTTCCTTGCTCTCCCCCTTTTCTAAATCATTATAATATCTCTGAGGGTTACCCCCTCCCCACCTGTTCCTTGAAGACTCAAGACATTTACTCTGAGGCAATTTTTTTCCTTGCCATAAAATTGCTCCCAAGTCTCTCTCTCTCTAAGATATAGCAACCTAGATCTTTAACACACTGTAATTGAGTTCTGTACAGGTGATATAATAGGTTAGCATGGTATGTCCTCTCGATAATTGGAAACGCTACACCCCCTGCTCTAACTTTCTGCACCAGTATTTTTTATTTTTTTATTTTTTTATTAATTCTTGGTCTTTTTGCTTTCCAAATAAAGTTTGAAAAAGAACTCTGGATCATGTCTAACCATGGTTTAGGTTTTTTGTTTTTTTTCCTCATTCTTTCTTTTATTGAGGCAATGAGAGGTTGGGTACGGAAAAAAATGGAGGTATAGCAAATGGTCACACAACGAAATCGCAGTAATCTGCACAATGGTATACACTCCATGTTATGACAGCCTCGTTTTTAAATTAAGGTATACAAGTAAAACAAACACGGCTTAACATGAAGGCTAGGCATGTCAATAGTGATTATAGAGTAACAAGATAAAGAATACACATGTGAATCAGTTGCTGATACAGGGATAAAATGGAGTGGGTCAGGATAAGATAAAAGCTTAGGTAGCCCATAACAGTCACAGTAATGTGTAGACAAACTGCAGGCTATGCAGCTTGCAGTGTGAACAAGCTGCTGTGTATATGAAAGGCGGTATCTATTGATATATGGCATATAGGCTGCATTATGTTATTTAAGGGTTCAGTATATGCTGGATGCATAGCGAGACAAGTTAATTACTAGACATGTTGAAACATACCACTACAGCAAGACATGCAAATAATAATAATTTTTTATAAACTGCAATAAATACCTTGCAGGGTTAACTCCACCTCTAGTGGCTGTCTACTAGACAGCCACTAGAGGGCACTTCCTGGTTTCTAGCACTGGTTTCTAGCATCCATCTACATAGTGGGGAACTTGTATTTAAGTGATGCCATTCTGTTTTCACTGATTCCCACAGCCATAGCTTGTGATTTAGTTACATTGAGTTTGTAGTTGGAATATTCAGCATATAGTTTTATCACCAGCAGACATGCCTGTGATTTCTTTATTATTTTTGATTCTTGCTGCCAGTGGTTCTAGGGTCAAGAAATTGAGAATGGGAGAAGGGAGGGGGGCAAAAAGTACCCCTGTCTAGTACCATTCCTAACGGTGAACAACTGGGAGGTGTAACCTTGCCCCACTATCTTAGCTGCCGGATCTGAATACAAAGCCATAATTAATTTTGTTATATTTTCGCATATAATTATCAAAATTAAATCTTTTAAGAATTGCTTCCAACCCCCCCCCCCCCCCCCCCCCAAAAAAAAAACAGTCAACTCGATCAAATTCCTTTTCCACATTCAGAGAGAGAGTAGCCATAGAGATTGTATTGATCAAGACAAAATCTATTTTATCTATGATTTTCCTTCTATTACATTTTCTTTTTCACCACTAAATAGTAAATAATAACTGAACTTACCATGGTGGATGTATATGAATAATATCACATGGCTGTCCTTGAAGCTGGGATGCTGTTTGATGCGTGAAAAGAACCTTCAGTATTGTTGCAGAACTAGAACCAGTGGTGGAAGAGGTCACAACATTTGGAGGGTCCACCAGCTTCTCACACAATGCAACCTGCATTGAACATTCCTCATGGATCTCAATTATCCTTAACATAAGGATCCCAGATTTATCTCCTAAAAGATCAAAAGGTTTGAAAAAAATGCAGCATTTTAAATATACATGGCTGTAAAGAATATGAATCACACACTTAAATAATAAAACCTACATCGCTTTTCACGGATATTTAAATGTTTATGCTTTAATGATCTTAATATTACTGGCCTCTTATCTCGTTTTAGAATATAGAACGGGCTTCAATCACTTTAAAAGACAGCAAAAATTAGGTAACATATGCATATTCATCCCCAGGTTAGGCAAATAAATGATTATATAAATCATATCCATGATGTTTTTTATTCTTTAGTAACTAGAAATCATATGCCTGAATGAAAATCCACAGTGCACCAGTAGATATTATCCTAGAAAGTTTTTTGATGCAATACAATGGTTTAGGAATCAGACATGAATCCCAACAGCATGCACATGTAAACATAAATCTTCAGATTTTAAGTATTGTTACCTCTAAATACCTACTAGTCATTATGGGGGGAAAACATGCAATCATACACACACATATAAATACACAATTAAGGTTTATTGTCAAAATGTACACACTATCAGCTGTTTCACTAAACAAATCAAACAAAAGCAAATTGAAATAGCTCAACACAACAAATGCTTCAAGTAGTTTCCCCAAATGCAACTTATAATGACTTTGTCACTCTCAAAACTATTCCACCCCCTGAATAGAATCCATCACTACAGCACAAATATGCAAAACAGGTGTTGTCCCAAGCAGACCTGATGCAACTAATCAATGGCTTCATTAGTTGCACCAGATGTGCTTGAGCTGGTACACTTGAAATACCTGAACTGCCTAGGGGTTTGTAGAGTGCATGTTAGAAATATGGCTAAGTCAAAATATGGTCCACAGAGGTACAAGGAACAGGATATAAAAAAAGATAGCAAAGGCATTGAATGTTCTTAGAGACACAGTTGGAAGCATAGTTAGCAAGTCACAGTTGAAGGAACACTGGTAACACTAACTACAAGGTAGAAAAAGGAAGCTATCAATGGCTGCAACCAGATTTCCGAGAAGGCAGGTTGTAAAAAAAACCTTGAATAAAAAGATCTGCAGGAAAACTTGGTGTGCAACAGGCACTGAAGTTTCAGTGAGTACAATAAGGTGCGTAATAAATGCAGATGGTTTCCATGACGTACACCATTACTGACCTAAAAGCACAAGAAAAGTTGTCTCCAATATGCTAAAAATCATATAACTAAGCCAGAAGTGGATCAGCAGTATGTCTAGATGAAGAACAATAAAGCATACACTGAAAAGAACACTCTGCCTGCAGTTAAGCATGCTGCTGGCACGGTGATGCTCTGGGACTGCTTTGCATCCTCTGGCACTGGAAACCTGCAACATGTGGAAGGCAAGATGGATTTATTGTAGTATCAGGAAATATAAGGAGAAAACATCATGCCGTCTGTGAGGAAGCTGAAGCTTGGACATCATTGGACCTTCCAACAAGACAATGATCCTAAGCATACCTCAAATTACACCAAGACTTGGTTGCAGAAGTAGTCCTGGAAAAGTCTACAGTGGCCATTACAGTCGCCTGACTTGAACCCCATAGAAAATCTGGTGGGATTTGAAGAAAGTGATTGCAGCACACAAGAATATTACTTAACTGGAGGCCATTGCTCAAGAGCAATGGGCTGAGATTCCTCAGGAACGCTGCAAAAAAGCTGGTGTCTGGCTATGCATCCCGTTTGCAGTAGGTCATAACAGCAAAAGGGTGCTCTACTAAGTACTAAATATGCTTGCTATAAAGGGGTTGAATAATTATGAGACTGGAGAAGTCATTAGAAGTTGTATTTTCAGTTGAATTTGGGGAAACCACTTGCAGCATTCGTTGTGTTGGGCTATTTCCATTTCTTTTGTTTGATTTGTTCATTGCAAACAGCTGAACGCATGTACATTTTAAAACACACACACATACACACACAAACAACATATATTAATAAAATTATTGTGACACACCTCTTCATTATTGAATTCTGGTGTTTCGACCCATTGCCACAGTATAAAATCCAGCACCTAGCCATGCAGTCTACATTCTGGGGCGTTCTTAACAGCTCGATGAATTCAAGCATGAAACATGGCACTCTTTGCAATAAGTTAGTTCATGAAATATAATCCCTGCTAGATATTCTAATGCCAATTGTAAGTGGTATTATTGGAAAGTGGAAGTGTTTAGGAACAGTAGAAACGCAGCCACGAAGCGGAACACCACTTAAGTCACAGAGTGCTGAGGTTTTTTGGCTGAGGTGTTTTTTCTTTTTAAGTTTTTCATACAACATCTTTCTTAATAAAATGTACCGTATATACTCGAGTATAAGCCGACCCGAATATAAGCCGAGGCCCCTAATTTTACCCCAAAAAACTGGGAAAACTTATTGACTCGAGTATAAGACTAGGGTGGGAAATGCAGCAGCTACTGGTAAATTTCTAAATAAAATTAGATCCTAAAAAAATTATATTACCGTATATACTCGAGAATAAGCCGAGTTTTTCAGCCCATTTTTTGGGCTGAAAAACCCCAACTCGGCTTATACTCGAGTCAAGGTCTGTATTATGGCAATTTGCATTGCCATAATAAAGACTGGGGGGAGAGGGGGGCTGGCAGAGCTGTACTTACCTGTTCTGCAGCTCCTGTCATCTCTCTCCTCCTCTGCGCCGTCCGGTCAGCACCTCGGTCAGCTCCCAGTGTAAATCTCGCGAGAGCCGCGGCTCTCGCGAGACTTACAGTGTAAGCTGACAGAAGAGCAGAACGGACGGCGCAGAGGAGGAGAGAGCTGACAGGAGCTGCAGGACAGGTAAGTTACAGCTCTGCCAGCCCCCCTCTCCCCCCCACTGAACTACCACTGGACCACCAGGGAAGGAGAGCCCCCCTCCCTGCCATATATCAAGCAGGGAGGGGGGACGGAAAAAAAAATATATAAATAAAATACGAAATAATAATAAAAAATTAATAATAATATATTTTTTTTAATAATAACAAAAAAAAGGGGTATAAGGACCACTATGGGAGGGGGGGGGGGTATAAGGACCACTATGGGAGGGGGGGGGGTATAAGGACCACTATGGGAGGGAGGGGGGTATAAGGACCACTATGGGAGGGAGGGGGGGTAAAAGGACCACTATGGGAGGGAGGGGGTGGGATAAGGACCACTATGGGAGGGAGGGGGTGGGATAAGGACCACTATGAGAGGGAGGGGGGGATAAGGACCACTATTGGAGGGAGGGGGGTATAAGGACCACTATGGGAGGGAGGGGGGGTATAAGGACCACTATGGGAGGGGGGGGTATAAGGACCACTATGGGAGGGAGGGGGGTATAAGGACCACTATGGGAGGGAGGGGGGGTATAAGGACCACTATGGGAGGGATGGGGTGGGATAAGGACCACTATGGGAGGGAGGGGGTGGGATAAGGACCACTATGGGAGGGAGGGGGGTATAAGGACCACTATGAGAGGGAGGGGTGGGATAAGGACCACTATGGGAGGGGAGGGGGAAGTAAGGACCACTAGGGGAGGGGAGGGTAAGGACCACTAGGGGAGGGGTGAGTCAGGACCACTGGGGGGGGGGGGTGAAGGAACACGGGGGTGGGGAGGTAAGGACCACTGAGGGAGGAGGAGGGGAAGTCAGGACATATGGGGGGGGGGAGGGGGCGGCAAATTTTTTTTTGCCTACGGCGGCAAATATCCTTGCACCGACCCTGCACACACTGCATTCACACACTGCATTCATAGACACACACACACTGCATTCATGCACACACACACTGCACTCATACACACACTGCACTCATACACACACGCTGCACTCATACACACACGCTGCACTCATACACACACACATACGCACACACTGCATTCATTATACACACACTGTAAATAAATATTCAATTAATATATTTTTTTTAGGATCTAATTTTATTTAGAAATTTACCAGTAGCTGCTGCATTTCCCACCCTAGTCTTATACTCGAGTCAATAAATTTTCCCAGTTTTTTGGGATAAAATTAGAGGCCTCGGCTTATATTCGGGTCGGCTTATACTCGAGTATATACGGTAATTGAATATTTATTTACAGTGTGTGTATATAATGAATGCAGTGTGTGCGTATGAGTGCAGTGCGTGTATGAGTGCAGTGTGTTTGTGTGTGAGTGCATGAGTGCAGTGTGCGCGCGTATGAGTGCAGTGTGTGTGCGTATATATTAATTGAATATTTATTTCCAGTGTGTGTATATAATGAATGCAGTGTGTGTGTATGAGTGCAGTGTGTATGAGTGCAGTGCGTGTATGTATGAGTGCAGTGCGTGTATGTATGAGTGCAGTGTGTGGGTATGAGTGCAGTGTGTGGGTATGAGTGCAGTGTGTATGAATGCAGTGTGTGTGAGTGCAGTGTGTGTGTATATGAATGAAGTGTGAGTGTGTGTGATGCAGTGTGTGTTTGTGTATGTGTTGGTGGGGGTGGACATTTTGCTATATTATTAATTATTTTATTAATTATTATTTTATTTTTTATTTTTTAATATTATTATATTTTTTTATTATTATTTATTATTTAACTGAATTATAAATTTTATATTTTTTTATTATATATTTTTTTCGTCCCCCCTCCCTGCTTGATACATAGCAGGGAGGGGGGCTCCTTCCCTGGTGGTCCAGTGTCATTGGTAGTTCAGTGGGGGGAGAGGGGGGCTGGCAGAGCTGTACTTACCTTTCCTGCAGCTCCTGTCAGCTCCTTCCTCCGCGCGGTCTGTGCAGCTCCCTCTGTCAGCTCCCAGTGTAAGTCTCGCGAGAGCCGCGGCTCTCGCAAGACTTACACTGGGAGCTGACCGAGGTGCTGAACGGACGGTGCGGAGGAGGAGAGAGCTGACAGGAGCTGCAGGAAAGGTAAGTACAGCTCTGCCAGCCCCCCTCTCCCCCGGTCTGTATTATGGCAATGCAAATTGCCATAATACAGACTCTGACTCGAGTATAAGCCGAGTTGGGGTTTTTCAGCACAAAAAATGTGCTGAAAAACTCGGCTTATACTCGAGTATATACGGTATATTAACCATTAACTTGCAGGGACATATTTATCTTTATTATTATTTTAAATTCTTTATTTTTCCGTGCAATAGCGTTAACAGACAAGCCTGCGATGCCACGATAGCAACTCAGGCGGTACATAGCTCATATTGTCATGAAAGAGTTACATTGCACATTTTTGTTGTTTTTAAACAGGTTATAAACATTTGGTCAACAGAAACAATTTAAAACTTGCGGTAGTTACGTTTAGATCATATTAATATTATATATTTTAGCAAGCTTGACTAAATAGTGGAATCGCTAGTGTAAATTAAGCTCGTCGTCGCTTAACAGTGCTAATTTAGTATTGTCTATATAGGTGACAGGTTAGTGCTTTATAGTATGCTAAGAAGTTTTAAACAGGTTGTCACGTTAGCCTCCAACACATTCTAAGTAATTTATGGTAGAAGGGGTTAAAGGGAGTAAGTTGTTAAAGAGTATAACTAGACATGGTGTAAAACGTTTATACTTCGAATAAGCTTAGCTTTGTAAATTGTTCATAACTTGAGGCAGACAGTTTTGCTTGTAGTGGGCAGCTCCCATTACGAGTGAACAAGTCCCTCTGTAGGCTATTCTTCACCCTATGCCGTTTCTACCGGGTCCCCGGTGCCAGTAGCATAGGTCCTTCATGGTCTGGACCAGATTGGTGGCTGGTATATAGCTCGGTGTGTCCTCTTCAAGGCACCTCCCGTGTTGTTCCAGTGGCCCTTTAATGAGTGGGAAGTGGAGGCGTCGTGTAGGTGCTCGACTCGCAGGTGTCTTTGTCTGTACTCCCCTCCGCCTGAGTTTCGGTGTTCCCGCTGGTTTCGTCATAGTTTTGCTCGCAGGGAGGCGCACATGGGGGTGCCGCCCGCTTGGAGCCCTAGCCGTTGGAGGAGACTGGGTGCTCGCTGGCCTCATGTGTGGTGAGTTACAGCCCGGCGTTAGCAAGCAGGGCTCCTGCAATGCTCGGTGTAGCTTTGCCCAGAAATCTTCGAAGATTTTTTCAAGTGTAGTTACGTGCATGGTCTGAGTCCTGGATTGTGCCGCGCACATGGCGTCCGCCATATTGGTTGGGTCGCTGTGTTTATCGCTTTGGGAGGCTGCTGAACGGTTGTGCTTGTCTCCGCCAGGTTGCCTCCTGGACCGGGATATCCCCCACCGGTCCATAGGGTCCATTTCCTCTGCTTTCTTTGTGTTCCCTATTGTGAGATCGGCCGCCTCTCCAGGGTTCACTAGGCCACAGGTCAATCATCCTGCTCTCCGGGGTTGTGTCCACCTGCATGTCGCTATTGTCGCTCATATTGAGCTCCGATATCGCCAGGGAACGTAATCCGCCGTCTTGGTGTGTTTTTCCTTCGAGTTTTTGGGCTGAAATCCTCATTTTTGTTCCGAGTGGCATGGAGCTCGTGCGATACACGTCTGCCCGGCATGGCAGTCAGGCCCCACCCCCTATTATTATTTTATTAATGATATAGCGCCAGCAAATTTCGTAGCGCATTACAATGGGTGGACAAATAGACACATAATTGTAACCAGACAAATCGACACACAGGAACAGATGGGTTGAGGGCCCTACTCAATGAACTTACATGCTAGAGGGACTGGGGTATAGTGACACAAAGGGTATAAATAGGGGTAATGAAATAGGTTGCTAGAAAAGTATTTACTGAGAACTTAGGTTACTTTTTAACAGTTGCAGGAGAGAGTCATGTGGGGGGAAGGGGGAATGAAAACCCTCTAACAGTTTTAATGATATGTTTTCCTGAAGAAGTGTGTTTTCAAAGATTTTTTTTAAAGGAGTGGAGACTGGGTGAAAGTCTAACGGAGAAGGGAAGTGAGTTCCACAGATAAGGTGCAGCCTTGGAGAAGTCTTGCAGGCGAGCATCAGATGTAGGAGTATGGACAGAGGATAGATTATAGGTCTCTGGCAGAGCGCAGGAGCCTCAACAGGATATACTTGTGTATTAGGAAGGATAGGTAGGTTAGAGCAGCATTATGTAGGGACTTGTTAGCAAGCACCAGAATCTTAAATTGAGCCCAATATCTAACTGGAAGCCAATGTAGGGACTGACAGAGGGGGGGGTGGGGGGAGGCATGAAAGGTGCGGGCGGAGAGGAAAATGAGCCTTGAAGCGGAGCAATCTGGGAACACGTAAGACCACTGAGAAGGGAATTGCAGTAGTCAAGGCAAGAAAAAACAACGGCACCGGCCCTGCTGCATTCCATGACGGGCCGGTGGGGAGATCAAAGATCTCTCTTACCGGCCCACTTGCACAGACATGCGGCAGCCGCCTGGTGAGGGAGACAGGAGAGGACCCAGCAGAACTCTATCTTGCAGCTCCGCCAGGTTCTAGCGAGATTTGGAGCATTACCATGGCAATGCCCCCATTCACCACTAACACCACCATGGATGGCAGCACGGTTCCCCCCTCACAGGCTAAAGGTAAGAAGGGAGGAGGGATACAATGCTTGTTTTGTTTTTAATTTTAAATAAATAAATTCATATATAGTGGCATTAATCTGCCAGCCCCCCAACACAAAATCCCTCCTAAAATATAAACACACGCATCACCCTTACACACAAATCACCCTCACACACATACTGCATCCCTCACATACACACTACACTATTCACACACACACACAACCTCCCCAACACACTGCACTCACCGTGAAATCCAGATGGCTAGGCGTAGTCGCCCCACAAGTGCTAGACAGGGGATTTGAACATTGTTCCTTCGTGACCTGGGCCTGCTATACTGCCTCTAAGCCACAGCAGATTCTGTTATTTTGAGTAATTCTATCCTTGTTATACCTGACTATGTCTGCAGAACAGGTGGCTGGACTTTTTATGTGGCAATTACCAGTGCTTCACCTGAGGCAGATCGCTCATCAACTGGGTATTTAAGCACTGCCTCACCCTGGGAACCTGGTCAGTTCTTTGACTCTGGTGATCATGTGTAGTTCCTGTTTTCTTGTCTGCTGAACTTGTTCTCCAGACTTACCCAGGCTTCTGACCTTGGCTCCACTCTCCGTTTAACCTGACCTCTGGCTTCCTCTGACTACAGCTATTCCTTGACTATTCTTCAGCTTGTGACCTTGCCTATACTGTGTATTGTAGCACCTTTCCTGCACAGATTCACAGTCCAGGTAGCTTCTTACCTGGTCACCTTGGACCTTGCGCTACAGACTCCAACCAAGGTAAGCCGTGACACACACACACAATACTTCCAAATATATTTATATTTACTACAGCACCCCTCACACACACACTGCACCCCTAAACACATTACATTCCAGACACACATTAGATCCCTTACCTAACTCTGGATTAACTACACACATACACACACTAGATCCCTATACACACTTTGAAAACTGCTATATGCAGACACACACACTAGATCTCCTATACCCAATCTGGGTCCTTCAAACACACACTAAACCCCTATACACACACAATCTGGATCCCCTATACACACAATAGATTCCTTGTAAGCAAACACATACTACATTCCCTAAACACACGCTCACTACAACCCCTACAAACACTACATCACCTATACACACACACACACACTATGGCCGGTATGCACACACTTGCTACATCCCTTATACAATACCACACCACAATCAGCTCACTCTACATACACGCAATCCCACTAGCAGGCTCCAAACACATGCACAATACTCTTTCCTGGCCCTTTTGTCTCCTGGTATCCCATCTATAGAGACACCAGAGACAAGTTGCAAGGAAACACAGCGCAAGCATGTTATTAAATTAGCTTGTACTGGGGGGGCGGGGCGGGGCCGGGCCGGGCCGCCGAGCAGAGCGGCAGCAACCTAAGCCAGCTCCGGCTATAAACACAGCCCAAAAACCCACTTAAAAATCCTAAATAACCCTAAACAAGCCGGGAACCAAAGGGAGATATGCCCAGGAGCGGAGTACTGATGATCCCGACCCGCTAACAGCACACAACAAGCACGAGGCCCAGGCACACATGGCCCACGATAAGCACAGACAGCGTCGGAGCCAGGGGTCCCGGCCCGGCACCGCTCCCTCTCCCCCCCCCCCCCCCGTACAGGCCAATGGGGGTGATCCAGGCCTGAAAGCCCACACTTCGGAGGCTGGGGAAGAGGCCCACAAGGCATGGGGCCCGGACCCATCTGAGACCGAGATGGCCAGCGAATAATCCACTCCCGCACAGCAACAAGGCGCGCTAGGAAAGCAGGTGACGGGAGTCTATGCTGAGACGCCTTAGTCCCTAGGGCGGCGGGCCTCGCGGCTGGAAGCCCCCGGGCGGCTGACCAGTCGACACGGAGCCGGCCCAGATCTCCGGTTACAGGGGTGGTCCCGGAGACTGTGCCCCCAACTCTGCGAGCCCTGTGACGCTGAGATGCGCGGACACCCGGCGGACCGGTGTCCGGGAGGACATGCCAGCGGCAAGTATGAGACCGGAGGCGGGTGAGGCATGACTGGGCTGGAGCTACATAGGGGCCCTGCTGGGAATGGGGAGGTGCAGGAGGGGGCGCCATGCGTACTTACCGGAGGGAGAGACGCTGGGAATTCCAACACCTCCAAGTGCCCACAACGCAGCGGGGCCTCGAGTGGACATGGGGATCTGCCTTGGGGGTGAAAGGGAGGAGCCTGCCAAGCTGGGGGAGCCGGGGGGACTTGGATGTGCGCAACCTGCCCAACGCACATATAATCCTGCACAGGAACAAAACCCGAGGGAGACCGAGATTTCGCACCGCGCGATCCCCCATGCCGGGCACATCATTACTCTCCCCAGCGAAGGGACTTTTGATTCAACATGAGGACAATTGATCTCTAGACTAGCACGCACACAAACTTAACGTCTTTACTACTGCCTAATTAAATAGCCAGGCTGTGCATTGGGTGACGACTATTAACATGCTTATACCTAGGCATAGAAATGACCATGCTCATTGAGACACATATATATATATATATATTACCAGTCTTGACGATTATACATTCATTTCCAGGCATGCCTATTCTGTGAGTAACTAGCCACTGCTATAATGCTAATAGATAAGATTTATCACTGCATCAAGAGACCTGACTCATGTAATACTCCTGCCATGTATGATCACCGTACCACACGTTTAAGCGGATATATGAGCTAATATACCATGCATACAGTTTTTTGCCTTATTAGTTTTCCTCAAACCTCTCATCAAGGCATATCTGTGTTTAAGCATAACATGTTACACTAGTTCATTATGTGCAGTCTGTGTTGTAATATATACAAATGCATTTCTGCAAAGTTTATGTATGTTCATATGTTCTGATCAATTCGCCTCTGCGCAGGCGATAATCTGCATTTACCCTGTTAAACCGATACTTTAGCCTCTGCGCAGGCGATAATCTGCATTTACCCTGTTAAACCGATACTTTAGCCTCTGCGCAGGCGACTGTTTGCTTTAATGAAAATCTGTTTGATATGAGAACTCAAGACACGATACCAATAAATATATTTAAAACAAAAAAAAAATTAGCTTGCACTGTGCAGAACAAATACTGGGCCTTTTTCTCATGCTAAAGTTCTTCAGCAGAGCTCTGCGCATGGTCTGCACCGGAGGAGCATTGAACCAACATGCTCACTCTGCCCCGCCCCGATTAAAAAAAAAATGCCCGGGCTGAATTTATTTCTCAGTCTGGCCCTGGTGCCACCTAATTTAACCTTTTCCAGCTCTTCAAAAATATTTACAAATCTGTTGTACAAATGCACAAAGCCCATATACACACAATGCAATAGAAACATACATTTTCCTGTATATTGGTACAGACATATTACACACATATGTATTCACACACAAGTATGTTCACACACACATTTACACCTCCCTGGGACACGTACAGTTAAAGTCATGACAAACGTGACTGGGCCTATGATACCAAGAAATTATATTACTAACGAGCTCTGATTCTTCCAAATGTGAGAAAGGCAACATCAGAAATAAAGGAAAGTTAATACATAAGGGAGCTTACAGTGCTACATTAGTTCTCCTGTTATGTATCTAGTAAAGTATGACTGGTGTCAGAGTTGGTCATGTGTGCAGTACAGTAACTTTTGACTGACCATCAAACCAAGCAGTATTGAGTACATCTTACCCAAAGGCATTTTGCAATCAGAGTCACGCTGATGCCTCCAAAAACTAATGGCAGATCTTTCTCTGTTCTGCAGTCGAATGAGTCTCTCTGCAAGTCCTCCCCTGCAGAGAAATGAAAAATGTGCCACATGGCCAAAACTTAGCATTTAGTGTTGCCAAAAGGACAAAATAAAAGGACACAGATGGGACCATTTAGAAGAAGAAAAATATCATTCTGCAGATTTGTTCAGACACTTAAGCTCAGTTAAAAGCATATTTAGCTCGAATAACATTTGAAATTTCTATTACAAAGAAAACAAATAATTTGATGCCGACTGTCATTATATATCTGAATTTTATTTCCATATGAACTATGAAAATGCTTTAACTGTACACTTAATATAATAACAATTTAACACCTCAATAACAAATAAAATAATATACTTTTATTTTGTAACCTAATTTATTGAGCTATTTGCACAAAGGACAAAATATATGGTGGTACCGAGATCAAGTAGTATATGAGGCACCATATATAGTAGTCAAATAGGTTACATTTCATTTTTAAGTAAGTTCACAGGAAATACAAATCTGCATATTGTACACATGCAACAATAGTAATTATTAAACAGATATCAGATAGCTTAAACAGCCTAATATAGATTTAGAAATTAGGACTATGCCTAATCAAATCAGAAACACCACAAGAATATTGCAGTACAATTAGTTTGAGGCACATTATACAAAAATAATAATAACAGAGCTCATATCAGATACAGGATAGCATGCTGATATTTTCATCTGATTCCCTGCAAAAGGACGTGGGCTTCAAATGCTATATTTTTGTAAAAATTTGAAATTCTTTATTTTTGTTGTGCATTGCGTAACAAAGATGCATATCTGTCCCTTTAGCATAAACAGTATGATATTATAGTATTAAGCATTTACAGTGAATGTGGTTGTGCACATTTTTAATAATATATATCATGAGTGGGTCCCTAGTGGGCTTCTAGCAAGCATAGTCCGTAAAATGCTATATTTTTATATCATATAGAAATTGTTAGAATTGTGAGTGTTTCCTCAGTAAAGAAAGATTAAATAAAGAGTGCAACAATTTTCAAAAAAGAAAAAGAAATACATCTGGGAAAAAAGTATAAAATTAAATAATAATAATCCAAAATGTTTGTCAAAATGTCAATATCTAGAAACATACAGGTATATAACAATAAAAAGTCTAGTTATAGAGATAAAATGTTGTACACCTTAACACATATTCAGGTCACATATTCACTCTAGCATTTTTCTTAAAGGGACACTGTACTTATCAAAACAACTTTGGTTTAAATAAGCAGTTTTGGTGTATAGATCATGCCTCTGCAGTCTCATTGCTTACTTCTTTGTCATTAAGGGTAAAATCGATTTGGAAAAGTACCAAAGTAAAAACATACAAAAAAACATATAAACACAATGACAGAAGCAAGGGCAAATGCAATAATGTAATGGTAAAATACCAAAAAGATTCTTACAAGCCACAATACAGAAACACGAGTTACCAAACCCCCCCAACGTTTCAGCACCAACTGGCTGCCTTTATCAAGGGTACCAGAGGCTACATCAACAGAAACAAAACTGATTTAAATTGATACTATAAATGCCAGAAATACAAACCTGTTTTCCTTGCAATATAGCTCGCTCTGCCTCCCTGCCCCTTGCGCCGTTCCACCGACGTGAATAAAGGGTGAAAAAAACTTTATTTAATTACCTTACCCAAGCGCCGATGTCCCTCGGCACTGGGTTGCGGCTCCACCTCCTGTGATGATCAGGCGCTAATCCGCACGTGCATTAGACCTCCTGATAGGAAAGCAATGAATAACTGAATAAGCGTCCTTAGGTGGGCAGATGCCTTAAATGTGTTCTTTAAATGTGTTCTAATATAAATAAATGTAATACCCAACTATGCCATTCTATTATTTATAAAGTGAATCATGCTGTAAAAAGCAAAACATTGATATACTTATTTGCAATGGTTGCATGCAATGTGATAAGCATTTGGGAAAGTAGGAAGTGTTGGACTCCATTAACTGTACATGCCCACTTCACAAAACAATCATGCTCCTGTGTTTCTAACCTATCTCTACCTGAATGAATGTGATCACTATATATAGGGTGAGGTAGAGGCAAAAAATGCCTACAAAATTCAAATATAAACAAAGAAAATTAGACCTGTGCTGCAGAAACTCCACACTGAAGTCCCAACAGTGTATATACAACAGCCAAAAAACACAAGAGTCCTGCGTGCATCCAGTATAGGTAGGCACACCTAGGTGCTACCACAATTTATTTGAGGATAAAGTTTAAGCAGCAAACGTTTCGGACAGCAGCCCTTCCTTGGGTAAAGTAATTAAATAAAGGGTTTTTCACCCTTTATTCACGTCGATGGAACGGCGCAAGGGATGGGGAGACAGAGCGAGCTATATTGCCAGGAATACAGGTTTGTATTTCTGGCATTTATAATGCAATTCTCAATGGGAAAGAAACAGGAGGGACATTGCACATCCCATAAACCAAGCAGGGCAAATAATAGGTACAATATATGTACAATGAGAATCCCTGAAACTCCACCATTCCCGACACTGCGTGGACAAGCACATTATTCTAGAAGACTTTTTTTTTTTTTTTTTTTTGGAATGCAGTTTGACTTTACATTAAAGGGGTATTCCTTACACTATAGTTTTAGGAATACAACTTTGTATTTCTAACACTATAATGTTCCTTTAAAGCTTAGACCGCTCTTTACAGGAAATGTGTAGGTCACATGCAGGGCGGTGTGACTGGGGCTGCATAAAGAAAGTGAATTAACTGCTAAATGTCCAATAATTGAGCAGTTAGACTGCAGGGGCATGATCTATATACCAAAACCATTCCAATAAGCTAAAGTTATTTTATGCTTACAATGTCCATTTTGCACCTTTTTCACAGCAAAACTGTTATAAAATAAACATACAAATTTCAGAAAAAGAGATGCCTTTGATTAGGAACTGCAGCTTTTGTAAGCTCTTAAGATACACCATCATTGAATACATACATGCATGTATTCATTTGGGGGTACATCTACTAAACAATAAATTGTATTTGAAGTGGATTGTGCATATGAACAAGTTGCTAATATTTATATATCAAAAAAAATCAATGTCTCTATGGACTCATTTTTAATTCTATTTTTAAATATTTTGGAATAAATTTGCTTTTTAACCCTAAGTTGTTTTTCAGCGATATTTTTATATTGCATACAGCAACCAGTGTATGGTACTGGTTTTGCTTGATTTAGCAAGTATTATACTTGCGTGATAGAAGTCAGTGTTATTTGAAGTACATTTATAACATTTGGCTATTGTATCTTTCACTCTACTTGGAAGTATAACAATTGGCAATAGGTGGTATTTACCCTGGGATGCTCAATTTTCCAGAGTTAAGGACACCCATGCCATACAGTTATCTTTAACTCAAGATATCTATTTATATATATTTTTTTTTTTTTTGTGAATTAAGTTTTATTCAGATTTTCAAGAATAAATTTGCAAATAACAATAAAGGTAAACGTCTCAAGTGTGGTTCAGTGAAACACGCAGGTTTCCAACAACTGGCAGATACAGGTAATAAGGCACATTGTTAGCGATTCTGAGGTGTCGGTAAAGTAATGCAGGGAAACGCGCAGGTTTCCAGGTCGGAACATGCGTAGTTAAGCATTTAATGGCATACCTGTGGTCTGCTGTATCCTGGTCCGGCTGCGCGGCCCGCAAGTCCACCCGGGAAGGGGGGGGGGAAGGGGGGGGAGAGGGGGGGGGGAGAAAAAATGGGGGGGGGGGGATCCCTCAGCGTTTGAGAAAGCGTCCTCCCTTCCCTTTAGGTTTATGTGGTCCTTCGTCTCTGTCAGGGCCAGAATTGTCGAGTTAACTTCTGTCAGTGGTAGCTTTATGTATGACGTGCGCTGTCTTGTCGGTCCTTCCTTGTCACCCCTACCCATCGTCTCGGGTCATGTCCCCTCTGATGTCTACTCAGTCTGTGATAAGCGTCTGGAAGTCGGGTTTCGTCGTGGTCAGTATCCAGTGTGTCCAGGTCGTCATATACGACTGTTCCCTCCCCTCTGCGTGTGAGGTGAGTTCCTCTAGTGCCCTGAGCTCTTCCATGCGCTTAAACCAGGTCGACACAGGTGGTGGGGTCTTTTGTTTCCAGTATAAGGGAATGAGACTCTTGGCTGTATTTAAGATCCTGATCGTTAGGGATTTTTTGTAAGCTGAGCTACGGGTGGAGGTGTGGTGCAGGAGAAAGGCTGCTGGGTCTAAGTGGGGGGGAGTATCAGAAAATTTGGTGATGATCGTGTGGATCGCTGCCCAGTAGGGTCGTATCAGGGGGCACGTCCACCAGATATGGAAGAGAGTGCCTAGGGCTTTCTCACATCTCCAACAGTTGTTGGTGGCGGTTGGATCGTAGGAATGGGTGGCCAGTGGCGTGCGGTACCAGCGAGACAGTACCTTATAGGCCGTTTCTTGTATGCCGCTGGATGTTGAACAGTGAAGGGACAGGGTACAGATCTTTTCCCATTGGGCTGGCGAGAGTGTAATTCCCAGGTCGGTTTCCCATTTACTCATGAAGCTCGGTGGGGGAAGTCTCTTTGCGTCCATGAGGAGGCTGTAGAGTGTGGACAGTCCCCTGGCCAGTGGGCTTGGGTCATGGCAGAGCCTTTCAAAGTCTGTGAGCGGCCTGTGGGCATGGATGTTTTTGGTGACTATTAGTAGGTAAGCGGATAGTTGTTTGTATCTGAACTGCAGCATGAACGTCGGTCTCCCCACGGGCAGCAGGGACTCAAGAGTCCGTATCGTGCCATTGGTGGTAGCGTGGCAGAGTCTAGGTAGTGAGTTTCCTAACAGTTGTTGGAACGGGCCTGCGTCTAGTCCAGGTGGGAAGGCGTCATTATGCGTCAGGGGTAAGAGTGGTGAGATGGGCGTGGTGAGGGAGGAGGGTGTCCCCACTTTGTGCCAAACCATTAAGGTCGCTCTAATTAGCGGGTGTGGGTTAGCCAGCTGTCTGCCCTGGTGGTGATCTAGCCACGGTAGGAGCCCTATTGGTCTGGATATTTGGTCTGACTCTATTTCCTTCCATAACTTGTGGACCTCCGATTTGGACCATTCCATCACCCTCTGGAGATGGGTTGCCTTGTAATAAACCTGGAAGTCTGGGAGGGCCAGGCCGCCCTTCCGTTTTGGTAATGTGAGAGTGTCGTGTTTGACCCGTGCCTGTAGGTTGTGCCATGTGAATCTGAGTGCCATGGAGCGCAGCGTTGAGAAGTATGCCTCAGGTATGTGAATTGGCAGTGTCTGGAACAAGTAGAGCAGCCTGGGTAGAATGTTCATTTTTAACACTCCAATGCGTCCAAACCAGGAAGGGCGAACTTTAGTCCATTCCTCCAAGTCTCTACGTATTGTGGTTAGGAGGGGTTGAAAATTAGCGGTGTATATTTGTGACAGGTCTCTTGGTATGGAGGTGCCTAAGTATCTTATAGTAGTGTCAGACCATTGGAATGGGAGCGTGTGCTTCAGGGCTGCAACTCTATTGGGTGGGATCGAGACATTCAGAACCGAAGATTTGGCGAGGTTAACTTTGAAATTCGATAATTGGCCGTAGAGCTGGAACTCTGCCATAATTGCTGGCATTGAGGTTTCAGGCTGAGTGACATAAAACAGCAGATCATCTGCAAAGGCAGCCACTACGTGTCTCGTCTGCCCTATCTGTATCCCTTTTATGGCTTGGTTGTCCCGGACAGAGTTAAGAAAGAGCTCCAGTGCCAGTACAAACAGCAATGGGGACAAGGGGCATCCCTGTCTTGTGCCGTTCCGGATGGGGAACGGGTTCGTGAACAGTCCGTTCACGCATACCCTTGCTGTGGGTTTGGAGTATAGTGCTCGTATCCAGCTCATCATGTGCGGGCCCAGACCTATCTCTTCCAATACCGCCAGCATGTAGCCCCAATCTATGCGGTCGAAGGCCTTCTCCGCGTCTGTGGAGAGCAAGAGGAGGCCCTCCCGACTGTCTTGTGCCCTGTGGATGAGATCTAGTGTCCTGATGGTGTTGTCTCTTGCTTCTCTCTGGGGCGTGAACCCTGCCTGGTCTCTATGTATGAGATCAGGGAGGTAGGTTTGTAGTCTGCGGGCTAGTATTTTTGTGAAGAGTTTAAGGTCACAATTTAGTAGGGAGATAGGTCTGTAGCTCGCACAGAGCTCCGGGTTCTTACCTTCCTTTGGGATTAGGGAGATGTTGGCCTCTAGAGTCTGTGTGGGTAGGCTGGCTCCGTCACGTAAGGTGTTAAGGGCAGTCAAGAGATGTGGGGATAACACGTCAGCAAATTTTTTATAGTATCTAGTGGGGAGACCGTCAGGGCCCGGGCATTTGCCCAATTTCGACTCTTTTATGGCCCAGGCTAACTCGCGAGGTGTGATCGGTTCGTCAAGGGCATTCGTAGCTTCCCTGGGAAGTCGGTTATGTATGCGTGTGCGTAGGTATTGTCTAGTCTCTGGTAAGGCGTCACCTTGGCGTGGTGGCTCCCTGTCGGGGTGTATGGCATAAAGCTCCGCATAATATTCCCGTATAGCCGCCGCCATGTCTCCCGGGAGATGTTTCAGTCGCCCTTCTTTATCACGAATTTTAGGAATGTAGGATTCTGCTCTCTTTTTGGCGATCATACGGGCCAGCAATAAGTAAACAATGAACAATAAAACAACACTATACAAAATATAGTTTCAGCCCCCCACCCAAAAGTGTAACAAGAGAGGGAGTCCGGCAGTTCAGTGTGGTTTGTGAGATACCTTATGGGAAGCTCCCCAGCGGGTCATTGTTCATAGGCAGGTACCTCAAACTGTGGGTCTCAAAGTCTCTTAGGAGCCGTGGAACTCAGCGGGTGTTGCCGACTGGTCGCGCCGTCTCCAGTCTAGATCTGGTTCTTCTTTGTGGCAGTGGGTCGTCTCGTGCCGGCCTCGGTGGGCCTACGTAGAAGTCTAATGGGTCCGGCCAAGGCATGTTTAAGGGTGGTAGCTGGAGCTCAATGGTGAGATCTTGCAGGTCCTGTTGGTTGCGTACCGGCATGGGACCATTAGGGGTGTGAGCAATTAGGCCGGTCGGGAAAGTCCATCGGTATCTCACCTTCTGAGCCGTCAGGGCTCGAGTGAGGGGTTTCAGGGCCCTGCGGTAGCCCAATGTGGCCGGGCAGAGATCAGGAAATATCTGGATCGGGTGGTCCTCATGGGTAATGGATCCCGCATTACGAGCCGCCTGTAGTATGTCTTCTTTGAGGGAGAAGATAGTTAAGCAGCATATAACATCTCTTGGCGGCGCTCCTTCAGGGCCTCTGGGTCTTAATGCCCTGTGTGCACGGACAAAGTCAATCGGCGTGTCCGTAGGACGGCCTAGAAGGTCGTTGAATAAGGAGGTAAGTGTGTCGGTGAGCCGGGTTGAGGGTTCTTCGCCTTCAGGTAGGCCTCGGATCCGCAGGTTGTTTCTGCGGCCCCTGTTGTCGAGATCTTCTACATGGCGCGCCATGGCTTGTAAGTGGGCAGTGTGGCTGAGAAGCGTGGACTCTGTGGTTGTGTGGGCCACAGTGAGGTTGTCTTGTTCCTCTTCCAGCCGCGCCATGCGGTCCGCCATACCCTGCATGTCCGCTCTCATCAGTTGGAGGTCGGCCCGGATCGAGGCATGGAGGGCCGATGTGGCTTGGGTCAGATCAGCTCTGGTAGGCAGTGCTCTCAGCAGGGCCATCCAGTCTGCCGGCGGGTGTTCTGTGGGTTCTCCGCTCGCGTCGCCGACCTGGGAGTTCGGGCTCATGGATGAGGCCTCCGAGTACAGGAAGGCCTCAGCGGAGGCCTGGGAAGATGGGTCCGGCTGTGTGGTCATGTATTGCCTGACCGATGCCTGGATTGCAGGTGGGCGGGTGGCCGCTGGTTTGGGGGTACCCCCAGCCTTAGTGTGTTTCCCCATATTTGCGTTTGGGGCAGCTTTCTAGCGATTTGCAGGGCGAGTACGGAGGAGCTCAGAGATTAGGCAGCCATTCCGCTCCGCTGCTAGGCCACGCCCCCCTATTTATATATTTTAATCATATTTATCCACTCCATAATATATTTATTATCTTTAATACTACTCATTCTTTTAATTAGCTCCTGGATACCTGTAACTATCTTATAGTACTAAGCACTCTATTCATGATGTTTTTATAGGTTTCTGGTGAATCCCTATATTTATCCAGTTTTTAGAGCTTTCTATATATGGTCTTACTCCCTCTTACTACTGTATATTCTATACGTAGATATCAGATTTCTACAAAAAAAATATAATGGCAGATACATTTTACTGACAGCTCACGTAGTATCACATTGTTTGTCCTTCTTGCATAATTTTAAGTGCTTTGATAATTAATAAAAGTATCTTTAAAGTATACAAATTAAACAACTTATGAAAATACTTAGGGGTTCTTTTAGTTTATAAAGCTGGTATAAGCATGTCTTTTCCCAAGTTAACAGGACACAGTTTTTCAGTACATCTTAAACATTTTATGTCAAAATGAACTTCCTGATGCTTCAGGATACGCAATGTCCTGACATTTAGACTACTGCTTATTTTGGTACATCCTGTCATCTGCCGTGCAATTCTCTTACCCACATATACTACATTCCCTTTTTCAAACCGTTCATATTCTTCTTACTTTTGTTTGAATTGCGAAATATGTGTGTCTTTTCTTTGCTTGTTCAGCATATCTATATGTTGACAAGCATGTCAGGTGAAGATACAATGAGCAATTGCAAGAGAAACAATGATAGAACTGAAATTAGACATGGAGATTTTTATAGAGACAAGAAAAGGGTGATAAAACATAGGTAGATAAGCAGAGGTTCAGTAAAAAAGAGAATTATATAAACAGAAAGCAAGTTGGAAATGAGGAGGGGTAAAGCTATAAAGAAGAGGCAAAGACGTGCAGGATTATGACATGAAGAGAAGAATAAAGATGAGCAAGGGAATGGAGTCAGAGGTAGATGGAGATGAATGCATGTGCAGAAATGTGATAGAAATGATAGAAATGGGGATAAGCAGGTGTCTGTCAACACAGAGGAAAGTTGAGATAAGCAAGGGTACCAAGATGTTAAAATGATAGATATGGGGATAAGCGGGTGTCTGTCAACACAGAGGAAAGCAGAGATAAGCCAGGGTACCAAGATGGATGTGGACAATGGAGATATGCTGGGGTACAGAGACAGGGGGAAATATGGGGATGAATTGGGTTATGTCGATAGATACAAATGTGGAGACGTGTTCAGAGAAAGGTTGAGAGCAGAAAGAGTACATTGATAGATAGAGACGAAGGTGGATAGGTGCATGCCCTAATTAACCATAAGGCTACAGAGGTCACGGTTCCGGGGAAGAAAGCGACATAGTAACTTACCTGATTCAGGAAGGGTTTTTATAAAAATACCAGAGCAAATACCTCAAAATCTGTTAAAATTGCTCAACTCTGCAATATATTACACCCCCACCCAAGGCACGTTCACAAGAATTAGCCTAGCAAGACCATAATACATACAATCTGATTTCACACCTGACACAGATGTTTATTTACTATATTATTTACCCTGTGTCATATAGTATTATTTTTAATAGTATATTGCACTCCTCATATATATCATAGCTAATCCCATATTTAATAGAGTAATGAATAAAAGTGGTGCAAGTGAAGGCAGTTTTTATGTAATTTGAGGCTGTATAATATTATGTAAGTTGTTTGAGGTTGGACTGTATGATTACGAAAGAAGTTATGGATTTGGGATTTGCAGATTTATTCACCTAAATGTTATCTTTCTATTAATTCCACTAAAAGCAATATCCTCTAGTTTCATTCAGCACTTCACTTCCACCCTCTAACCCCGTCCTGCCACTCACCCTTGTTTTCTGCAATCTAACGCACAGCAAACACTGTACACTTATTGCTTGTTTTTTTTTTCTCTCCCCTCCCCTCACTCTGTGATCTTCACACCAGATATTTACGACTCTCTGCAAGAATTGTGTCTATTTTCTATCAAACCTATGTCTTATCTGCACTCTGACGCTTTAACCTCTGTATCACAACTCAATTCTATGAGTTGTCTTGCTCAGAAACGCTTTTTTTTTTTTTAATCTGTTTTTATATATATATATATATTTATTTTACAGTCTTCATTTGACTGACATTTTATCTTTGATTTGGAGAGCACGGCACAGACAAGATGATATTTCCAATAGCAAAAACATATCTGAATCCAGACAATCCAGACAAAATATTTAGGGGGAAAAATAAAATAAAAACATTTCAAACTGCCAGGACTAGCATGAGTTATTGCTGAAATCCAGATCACACCTCATTAATATAGCGCCAGGATGAAGGATAGCAAAAGAGGGGGGGAAAAAATCCAAGATGATTAATAACAAAGAGAGCCAGATAAATAAGGTACGAGAACATTCTCCAAACTCAAATTTTAGTGGCGGTCCTGGTAATTAATTCAGAGATAATATGGAACATCTATAGGATTTTGGAATATAAAAAACACACAAACAATCTTTCCAGGAAGCCAATATAAATACTACGTGGATCAGAGTTACTTTCCTGCCAGCATTAGAAAACTGAAAGCTTTCCATTGTCCAAAACTGATTAATGGGCTGCAGAGGTATCCAAATGTATAAAATAAAAAAAAATAAAAAAGAACAAAGAAAATAAGAAAATAAGAAAATATTAAAGGAATATTCACTTATTCAGAGAGTTTTTCTTTTCTACACAATAGGGCTAAAAAAAAACCCCACACATTTTATATAACAGGAAAAAACATATGCACTTTGATGCATCAATTTCATGCAATATAAATAAATAAAAACAATGGCGAAGAAGAGGTAGGAAAGAAACAGGAGGTGGAATGGACTTGCTGTCACAAGCTTATCTGTACCTCGCACGCACCACGTGGCCGCAGTCCTGCAGCCTCAGGCTGCGCGGGCCGAACACTCCACACTTCGGTCCCGCGAACGGCTTCCTCTGCTGGTTTGCCCTTACTCTTTGCCCTATCGTGGTTTCTGTCCTGGTACACGTTAGTGCTATTTATAAGTCTCTCTTGTTGTATTCCTGTTATTGACCTCGGCTCATATTTGACTTGTGATTTCTGGTATCCTGACCCAGCTTCGTATTTGACTTGTGATTTCTGGTATCCTGACCCAGCTTCGTATTTGACTTGTGATTTCTGGTATCCTGACTCGGCTTTGTGTATACACTGCGTGCAGAATTATTAGGCAAATGAGTATTTTGACCACATCATCCTCTTTATGCATGTTGTCTTACTCCAAGCTGTATAGTCTCAAAAGCCTACTACCAATTAAGCATATTAGGTGATGTGCATCTCTGTAATGAGAAGGGGTGTGGTCTAATGACATCAACACCCTATATCAGGTGTGCATAATTATTAGGCAACCTCCTTTCCTTTGGCAAAATGGGTCAAAAGAAGGACTTGACAGGCTCAGAAAAGTTTAAAATAGTGAGATATCTTGCAGAGGGATGCAGCACTCTTAAAATTGCAAAGCTTCTGAAGCGTGATCATCGAACAATCAAGCGTTTCATTCAAAATAGTCAACAGGGTCGCAAGAAGCGTGTGGAGAAACCAAGGCGCAAAATAACTGCCCATGAACTGAGAAAAGTCAAGCGTGCAGCTGCCAAGATGCCACTTGCCACCAGTTTGGCCATATTTCAGAGCTGCAACATCACTGGAGTGCCCGAAAGCACAAGGTGTGCAATACTCAGAGACATGGCCAAGGTAAGAAAGGCTGAAAGACGACCACCACTGAATAAGACACACAAGCTGAAACGTCAAGACTGGGCCAAGAAATATCTCAAGACTGATTTTTCTAAGGTTTTATGGACTGATGAAATGAGAGTGAGTCTTGATGGGCCAGATGGATGGATTGGTAAAGGGCAGAGAGCTCCAGTCTGACTCAGACGCCAGCAAGGTGGAGGTGGAGTACTGGTTTGGGCTGGTATCATCAAAGATGAGCTTGTGGGGCCTTTTCGGGTTGAGGATGGAGTCAAGCTCAACTCCCAGTTTCTGGATGACACCTTCTTCAAGCAGTGGTACAGGAAGAAGTCTGCATCCTTCAAGAAAAACATGATTTTCATGCAGGACAATGCTCCATCACACGCGTCCAAGTACTCCACAGCGTGGCTGGCAAGAAAGGGTATAAAAGAAGAAAATCCAATGACATGGCCTCCTTGTTCACCTGATCTGAACCCCATTGAGAACCTGTGGTCCATCATCAAATGTGAGATTTACAAGGAGGGAAAACAGTACACCTCTCTGAACAGTGTCT
Organism: Pelobates fuscus; assembly: GCF_036172605.1. Lineage (NCBI taxonomy): Eukaryota > Metazoa > Chordata > Amphibia > Anura > Pelobatidae > Pelobates > Pelobates fuscus. The sequence goes on from NC_086320.1 coordinate 100,274,323, forward strand.
GGGAGGCTGTGGTTGCTGCTGCACGCAATGTTGATGGTGAACAGATCAAAACACTGACAGAATCCATGGATGGCAGGCTTTTGAGTGTCCTTGCAAAGAAAGGTGGCTATATTGGTCACCGATTTGTTTTTGTTATGTTTTTGAATGTCAGAAATTTATATTTGTGAATGTTGAGATGCTATATTGGTTTCACTGGTAAAAATAAATAATTGAAATGGGTATATATTTGTTTTTTGTTAAGTTGCCTAATAATTATGCACAGTAATAGTCACCTGCACACACAGATATCCCCCTAAAATAGCTATAACTAAAAACAAACTAAAAACTATTTCCAAAAATATTCAGCTTTGATATTAATGAGTTTTTTGGGTTCATTGAGAACATGGTTGTTGTTCAATAATAAAATTAATCCTCAAAAATACAACTTGCCTAATAATTCTGCACTCCCTGTACTGTGTATTTCTGCATTTCTGACCTTGTTTCTTGCTGTTTTAATACGTTAAGTCCAGACATTCTAATGCTTGGTAATAAGTCTTTCAGATCCACCTTTTGTGGGTTTTCACTTTCCTGCGTGTTAAGGTAAGACTTCCATAACACTTGCACACATCAGGATGGGATAGTTAGATATGAAGACTAGGCTGAAGTTGTTAATTGATGATCATCAACTGATGATCCTGATGAAAGTTCCGAATGTGGAATGAAACGTGGATCCTACACTACAAATAATGTTTTTTATTCCTTTTAGGTTCCAGCTCTATCCTGCTGTGAGCTGAACATGACTTTACATTTTATTTTCAACTACGGAGATCTAACAAACCTAGGATATAAATATGATATTTGCTTCTTTCCACTATGCAAGCACCAAGTGATTTAATGAGGACATTATGTATTCCATTACGATAAACAAGGTCACTTGGTTTGTACAGTCAACCGGCCAAAAGTCTGGCTCTGAACCTGACAGTTAATAACAAAACTGGTCAATTTCCCATACTGGAATATGAGCAGTTTGTGAATTTCCCGGGGAAAAAATGCATAAGCCTAGAAAAACTGATATATTATCCAGAGAAATTAATTTTGCCAAAAGAAACAAAAAAACGGCACCCAATTGTAACTAAAATAGAACTGGAACACATATGAATTCCAAAAGAGCAAAACAAATATATATGATCTACCAATGCCAAAAATAAATACTCTGAAATATAAAGGATACTCACTATTTTACATCAATACATTTCTACATTGATGTAAACTCTAAAATGTCAAAGTAATAGTGACCAATACAGACAGTGTCCAAAAGTGTATATTAATGGATTAGGTAACCAAATGTTGTGGAAAACATCTCCTTTAATGCTCTTACACCCATAATGCTGACAAAGTATCAATAAAGGGAGATGTTGTCCACAACAACTGGAATGCCAAAGGTTGCCTAACCCTGGCATTAAAATCTATTTCCTACCTTCACTCTTATAGATCTTAAAGTAGGAATTTCTACATATTACACTTTCAAATTATGTCATTAAAGGCATACCGGAGTATATAATTGCTACAAGAAAGCAAACATGGCTTGTGTTTAAAAAAAAAAAAAAAAAAAAATGAATAAGACAACTGCAATTATACTGACCCAAGAAATCTTCTCCTTTTCTTGGCAGAATCATCGGGGGTCTTACAAATTTTTGTCATAGTCTTCTCTGGGGTCTGCAATAAAACCTGTGCAGTTCTGGCCCAGTCACTTGCAGACTTTCCAATAAAAGTAGCAGCGTCTCCATCACCTACTAGACAGGGTGATCTCTCAACCAACGATACACTCTCATCCAAGTCATCTGAAGAATACTCTGCAATATCTATAGCCTGGAAAACAAACATTTTAACATTTTAGCAACAGCAGCAATTCTCAAAGTTTGCAGTGAAGTAGTGGTGATTCAATTCCATAATTACTGAACTGGTTGTGTTTGCGTGTGGGGTGGGGGACACAGGGGGAATAACATAGGAGCTGATGGAGCCAAAGATCTAGAACCAATCCCATGGAATAGGCCCATTGATGAATTTTTTTTTTTTTCTCAAATGCACAGGCTACTTCATGTAGAAGGAATTAAAGAAGCACTATAGTGCTGGAATAAATGATTTTGTGACAGGCCCCCCTTTCTGTGCAGAGCATGGAGACTCTAAACATAGGTGCTGCACACTGTGTAACACTGAACTAGGAAGCACCTCTAGTGGTTGTCTGAGTGAGTGCCACTAGAGGAGTTACTAGGCAGCAATGTAAACACTATCTGTCCTGTAAAAAGACAGTGTTTACATTGAAAAGCCTATAGGGACATTCTATAGACACCAGAACCACTACATTAAGCTGTACTGGTTGTGGTCACTATAGTGTAACTTTAAGTTTAGAAATGTAAAGGCATACTATAGGCATTAAAAGAACTTTAGCTTAATGAAGCTGTTTTGGTGCTCAATTCTCTGAGTTAAATCTCAAAATTTTCTGTTTATGCAGCCCTAATCACACTTCCCCTGTCTGGGAGTGACAAAGCCTACGTTATAAAAGTGGTTTCAGGAGGCGGGGCCTGAACGTCAAGTCAAGCGGACGCAGGCTATGTCGGCTCTTGGGCAAACAACACTTTATCGACTTAAAATCGCTAATTCCAGCCTATACTTGGCTACCTGCTAACTCCTGTTAACTTCTGGGCATTCTTAGAATCGAGACAAGCATTACACAACTATATGCCCATGCTGACTGCCAGCTGAGACTTGCGGCCGTCTCCGTGGATGGGGTGGGAGAAGCGGCCGATCTTCCGATCCTAGCCTGGAGAGGCAAATCTAGCACACGGCTGGCACCCGTTCTCCCCCCCCTGTAGTCCGGTGGGGGTTATCCCGGACCCCATCAAGCAACCTCAACCATCTTGCACCACTAAGCCGGCACAACTCCTGCAGGTGCGAAACTCTGCAGAGGTTCCAAGATGGCCGCTGCAAGTGAATCAGCATTGCGGAGAGAAGCAGAGCACACTGAACTGAGCAACCAGACCTGCTCAGATCCAACTCTGGAGAATCCATACCCTGTATGCCTCACACGCTCTCATGGGAAAGCAGATTCAACACAGTGTTTGAAGTGGTCTGCACAGCCTTCTGGGCCCGAATTGAGGCCCGACAACTACAGCAGTCCCCCGCCTTGCCTGCCACTGGGGAGACTTCCAGCGTAGAACAGACGCGATATGCTTCACATGAGACGCACGAGTATGCTCCTTACCTATCTCCCAGGCAGGTGAAAAAGCCCCATCACTCCCAGTATGACAGGCGGGGTTCAGAGGCTCCCACTTCATACCGAGCGGTGAGCAGAGACATGATGCTGCAGACCCACCCAAACTCAGGTGGCAGACATCGCTGTCCTGGAGCTGATCACTACGGACCACCCGGTAGTTCGGGCCCCCTGGGGCGGCCTCTTGCAACAGCCCAGACCCAAGTCTCACCACTATAAGGCCCAGCATCTGACGCTGCCTTACAAGATGGCGCAGGGGGATAACACCGCACCTCACAAACACCCGAGGTGCCCACCAAAGGCCGGAGTCGGATGAAACCCCATCCCGGGAAACCAGAGACTGAGACCCGCTATCTATGCTGGCACAGTATCATTCCATGAGCACAACACACCTGTATTAAATGTTCATATTGTGGACTTAACTGCCCAGAATCACTCACATACACTCGCTGCATAACCAACCGCCAATTAATCGTAAGACACCTTAATGCATAATCAGTTACTCAGCTTAATTAGCACAAATGATAAGGAGGGTAGCCAACATTTCACTACTGACTCTCGCTGCTATTTCTCAACCACGCACTTGCATCTAAGCAGAATATTAACAAGCACAGTCTCAGTTTCATGCTAACCCAATTTGTTATTTGCTATTAGAATGGCACAGTTTACATTCGTCTTTTTTACTAACATGTTTTAACACAAATGCCACTATGCACAATCTTTTATTGCTGACCATACGTATATGACCTGCTTAAAAACAAAAAAATGTGCAACTTAATCCTGTCATGATAATGTGAGCTTTGAAATGCCTGATGATGCTATCATGGTGCAGCAGGCTTGTCTGTTAACCCTATTGCACGAAAAAATTAAGAATAATAAAAAAAAAACGCAAAGTTGAGTTGTTTGGAAGAAACACACAACACTATGTGTGGCGAAAAAGAGGCACAGCACACCAACATCAAAACCTCATCCCAACTGTGAAGTGTGGTGGGGGCATTATGGTTTGGGGCTGCTTTGCTACGTCAGGGCCTGGACGGATTGCTATCATCGAAGGAAAAATTAATTCCCAAGTTTATCAAGACATTTTGCAGGAGAACGTAAGGCCATCTGTCTACCAGCTGTGGCGAAAGTGACCTCGCCACTGGTTTTTGGAGGGGCCTGTTTGCCAGCCTCCTGCCCTGCGACTATGGCCCTGGGATGTATTGCCCTGCTAGGAACTGATTTGGACATATTGTATTTTATTATGCTGCTGGCCCTTTAAGAACCATCTGGGGACATACTGTGGAGTTACTGGGTGGCCACCATTTCATGTATCAGAGGCACATGGTGAGAACAATGGATGAAGCACATGGTGAGAACAATGGATGGCGGCCATTTTAACTCACAGGCGCTGTTTTGACTTTTCTACACGGTGCCATCTCGCCGGTATTTGGTGCACAAAGACATCGTTCAGTAGTTTTAAACTACAGAACAGGGGACACATTTAACAGTAATTATTTTTCATATAGCCTGTATATGGTCTGCGGAATCTGCATTAAACCGTATCTTCCAAACTACTGAACGGATCTGGGTGAATTTTGGATATGTGGTTCACTCAGATCCCCCGGTTCCGAGGATATATTTTTATGGGGTTATTGCATGTTTTGGGGTCCCTGTGATATGTTTTATAATACTGTATTTCTCTGCCTGTGATAATTATATTAACCATTGTGTTCAGTAATCATATCACAGGCAGAGGGGAAGATTTTGTGTGGGAGTGTCTGTGTGTATTGTACGGATTGATTGGTATTGTATTTAAAAACCCTGTGGGCAGTACTATGTTTGTAGAATGTGAATTAAAGAGGCTGTATGTGCCAGTACAGTCAGTTCTACTTCCTGTCTCTTATTGTGGGAATCTGCTACAAGGGATTGCTATGCTCTGAATACTCTCTTGCTATATTCACTGCTAAGTTCTTGTAATAGCTTGTTCCTGTCCTGTTCTCTGAAGTAGTCCACGGTGGTTATGGTGTCGGCTAAAGTGCTTGGAGTCCTCAGGAAGCGCTAGGAGCATTCTTCAACGGAGGTACCCAGTCGGGGTGCCAGGTGATCCGTTACACCAGCTGAAGCTCAACAGAAGATGGGTGTTGCAACAGGGCAATGACCAAATGTATAGAAGTAAATCAACAACAGAATGGCTTAAACAGAAGAAAATACGCCTTCTAAAGTGGCCCAGTCAGAGTCCTGACCTCAACCCGATTGAGATGCTGTGGCATGACCTCAAGAAAGTGATTCACACCAGACATCCCAAGAATATTGCTGAACTGAAACAGTTCTGTAAAGAGGAATGGTCAAGAATTACTCCTGACCGTTGTGCACGTCTGATCTGCAACTACAGGAAACGTTTGGTTGAAGTTATTGCTGCTAAAGGAGGTTCAACCAGTTATTAAATCCAAGGGTTCACATATTTTTTCCACCTGCACTGTGAATGTTTACATAGTGTGTTCAATAAAAACATGGCAACATTTCATTCTTTGTGTGTTATTCGTTTAAGCAGACTGTGATTGTCTATTGTTGTGACTTAGATGATGATCAGATCACATTTTATGACCAATTTGTGCAGAAATCCATATCATTCCAAAGGGTTCACATACTTTTTCTTGCAACTGTATCCTCTGCAAGAATGTTGTCTATTTTCTATCAAACCTGTGTCTTATCTGCACTCATGTCGTTTTAACCCCGGTATCACAACTCAACTTTGAATTATTTATTTATTTATAATAAGTATGTGTGTATGGATGTATGTTTTAGGCAGTATGTGTGTATGGATGTATGTGTGTATGGATGCATGTACTAGGCAGTGTGTGTGTGTATGGATGTAGGTATAAGGCAGTATGTGTGTATGGATACATGTATTAGACAGTGTTTATGGATGTATGTGTGTATGGATGCATATTTATGGATGTATGTGTGTATTGATGCATGTAAAAGGCAGTATGTGTGTATGGATGCATGTATTAGGCAGTATGTGTGTATGGATGCATGTTTAAGGCAGTATGTGTGTAATGTAGGTATTAAGCAGTATGTGTGTATGGATGCATGTATTAGGCAGTATGTGTGTATGGATGCATGTATTAGGCAGTATGTGTGTATGGATGCATGTATTGGGCAGTATGTGTGTATGGATGTAGGTATTACACAGTATATGTGGATGGATGCATGTATTAGGCAGTATGTGTGTATGGATGCATGTATTATTTATTTATAAAATATTTTACCAGGAAAGATACATTGAGATTTCTCTCGTTTTCAAGTATGTCCTGGGTCCACAAATCATTGCATTGTTACAGTTAGTGTACAATAAAATACAAAAACAATATTAATATACAATATATACAAAATTTAACATAGAACAGGTAGGAAATATATAATCAACCATTACAGGTGCATTCTGTTTTGAGGTATGTAGAGAGGGATCTCTTAAAGGACTTTAAGCTTAGGGAAGATTTTAATTTGTGCGGGAGGTCGTTCCACAAATGCGGTGCTCTGTAGGAGAAGGAGGATCGGGCTGCTTTCTTTTTGTATTGAGGTAGACTAAGTAATGTGTTGGTACTGGATCGGAGGTTATAGGAAGTGGGAACAGCCGGGGAAAGCATTGCGTTCAGGTAGGGTGGGAGTTTCCCAGAAAAACTCTTAGACACAAGGCTGGAAAGATGAAGGGTGCGTCTGGATTCCAGCGATAGCCAGTTTAGTTCTTTTAGCATGTATCAATGGTGGGTCCTGTAATTACATTGTAGCACAAATCGGCAGAACGAGTTATATAATGTGTTGAGTTTATTAATGTGGGATTGCGATGCATATGCATATACTACATCCCCATAATCAATGATTGGCATCAGCATTTGCTGTACAATATTTTCCTTTACTGAAGGGCTTAGGCAGGATTTGTTTCTGTACAGGGCACCTAGTTTTGGATAAAGTTTGATGCAAGCTTTTCTATGTGCAGGCCAAAAGATAGATTGGGGTCTAACATCATACCAAAGTATTTGAAAGAGTGGACTGCGGTCAGTGTGGCATTTGAAATTATTTTGATGTATAGGTGGGAATTGTGGAATTTGTGTAATTTAGGTACTGTTCCAAAGATCATTGTGACAGTTTTGTCAGTGTTCAGGAACAGTTTGTTTTTTGCGATCCACTTTTCTACCTCTGTAAACTGGTCTTGGAGCACAGCCTCAAACTGCGGTATATCGGAATTGCTCGCATAGATTACCGTGTCATCTGCGTACATGTGTACATTTGAGGATTTGCAGACATTAGGCAGATCATTTATAAATAATGAAAATAGTAGGGGGCCGAGAATGGAACCTTGGGGAAAACCACACGTGACTAGGAGAGGGAGGGAGTCGCTGTCAGAAATGGACACATATTGCGAGCGATCCGATACATACGATCGAAACCAGTTTAGCGAACGATCACCAATACCTGAGTTTTTGAGTTTGTGCAGTAGAATGTCGTGGTCTACTGTGTCAAAGGCCTTAGCAAAATCAAGGAAAATAGCTCCAGTTAGGTCTCCTTGTTCCATGCCAGTTTGGATGTCATTGCAAACTTTTAAGAGGGCAGTTGTAGTGGAGTGATTCTGGCGAAAGCCCGATTGATCAGGGGTCAGATAGTTTGATTGTTGGTAATACTCACATAGTTGCGTATGGACACATTTTTCTAAGATTTTTGACAATACCGGGAGCAATGATATAGGGCGATAGTTAGAAACCAAAGTAGTGTCACCACTTTTATGGATAGGCACTACTCTTGCAGTCTTCCAAAGTTTGGGTATGTATCCATACACCAAGGATTCGTTAATTAGAGTTGCGACGGGTTTAGCAATTGCCGGCGTACTGATCTTCAACAGCATTGCTGGGATTTGGTCAGGTCCGGACTGGTTTTTCATTTTTACATTATTAAGATGTTTTTCAATGACACGAACAGGTACAGGTCTAAAAATGAACTTGTCTATATTGGGCCTTTGCAAATTTAGTGAGACCTGATCCACATTTGTAGTTTCAGGGAATGCACAGGGGAGCTAGGTGGGCGGTAACAATTCCTGCAACAATGATTGAATTACTGCACGGGATCTCAATTGTGTCAGAGATGAAATCAAAGGTGGCAGGAGGACTAAGGTTTTGTAAAGGGGTAAACTTTCTCTCTTTCTAAAACATGAATACCCTTGTATTGCAATGGCGGTGTCTGGTGTTTTAGTAGTTAACCAAGATTCTGAGACCACAATGATTTTTGGTTTGTAATGGGAACACCAGGCTTGCAGTGCATCCAGTTTAGGGAGCAAACTACGGATGTTGCAGTGCACAAAAGAGTGGGGAGATTAGGACTAGAATCAGCTGGGGGGCCAGGGTTAGACTCCACGGCATTTGCAAGGGCAATTAACATAAGGAATAGGAATTTGGACATCATTTTTGTTTGGGCATATAGTGAATGGGATACTTTATAATTTTGTGAGGTGTGGGTAGGAGGGCTATTTTTTAGAACTCTCCACCAGCACTCAGCAGATAAGTTACAGGAACAAAGCATGCCATGGTGTATGATAATTTGTGTTCCAGTTTGAGGTGTGTGCTTATGCTGGTAGTGGTGTGAACAAAATTGAATTGAAAAAAGGGTTATTAAGAATATCAGTATGGTTATATTTGGATTCATGTTAGTGGTATGAGGTGTGTAGTTGAAAATTAAACTGAAACAGAAATTGTGAAAAACAAAGATTAAACAAAGTATATAGTATTGGTGTGTGATATATCTATTTGTAGGGAGAGAGGGTATGTGTTCTATAGGGTTAAGAGATTGGAAGGGTGTGCTGATCAGTGTTTGCACCTGTCAATTTCAGGAGATTGAAAGTTGTGTGGGAGACTATCTATAAATGTGGAATTAAGCATGGGGTGGGTGGGCGAGGGGTGGGGTGGGAGGGAACCGAATCTTCCAGAAGGCTACCTGTTTCAAATGGCCATGGAACAGCTGATGGAGCTCTGAGTTCTATGCTGGACTGGGTATGTTTAAAAATCGGACTGTGGGAGAGAGATGTATATTAGGGTCAGATGGGCTAAGAGATGGGGGGGGTACATAGATGGACATTTGATTTAAGGTAATTTAAGGAAAAACAAAAGCTAAGATTGAGAATTACAGAGATAAGACAGAGGTATTTAAGTAGGGCAATAAAACCATTAAACAAGGAACAAGAAAGAGTCATCTTGCTCAGAAATGCTTCAGACTTGAGAAAGGGAGGTTCTCCCGAAAGCGTGTCATTTAAAAAAAAATTCTGCCCAAGCAGGCAAGCAGACCAGACGTGTTTGTTCAGAGCTCCCACGTCTGGAGGAGAAAAATGGGGATTAATGTCGGAATACAACCGCTCACAACCAAACCACTACGATACCCCTACTCAGGGGGGGCTACCAAATCGAACGGTGCCCCTCACGAGCTCCTGCATTGCCGACCTGATGAAACGAGGCCTGCGGCCTACCTGGGACTCAACCGCGGGGAGACGGCCGCTCTCTGGGGCACTGACGGTGCCAGGAACCGCAGCGATACATCTACCCCCCCCCCCCCCACGACCGGCGGGGGTTATCCCGGTCGAGAGAAAGCAACAGGACTCACCCGTCTCTCCCCGCTACCGCAGCACACTCAGACAAGCCACTCAAATCAAGATGGCGGCGGCTGGCTGTGAGATGGAGACAGCAGAGCGGCAAAAAACACTGGAGCAGCGTCTGGACGACCTGCTGCAGAGATTCTGGCAAAAGCTTGAACTCAAAGCAGACCAACGTAAGCAAACACAGCGGGGAGGCTCACCCTTTAGGGACAGACCCCACCAGAGGGAGACCCCTCGAATGCAACAAGCACCGAGCGACACACACGTGGCTGGGCCCGCCATTACCATTGTGCGCGCCCTGTCGAAAGAACCACGAGACCTCCTGAGGGTGGACACACTGGGCCAACCACGGAGACCCACACCCCCCAGGAAAAGGCGAAAAAATCGCCACCAACGAACACAGCGCAAGCTGCGAGACGTAATCCGGCGGCAAGCCCAGCGGAGACCTGCTAGCCGCACACACAGACACCACCACCTGAGGGTGGTACTAACCCACACTCCCGGCACCCGAACCCAGCCACAAACCAAGACACGAGCCGGTGAGTTGGAGGGCAAGCAGCGGGGAACGAGGAGGGTGTCATCGGGCACAGCAACAGCACAGACAAGTACCCCTACTCCACGTAGCCCACCTAGACTGAAGGCCACCAGGGCTAAAGCCCGACAGCATCTCCCACAGCAGCTGAGGCCCCAGCGTTGTAACCGGCAGCACAGCGCCAGACCCCTCAGCACTCCCACAAGAGAAGGAAACTCGGACTCTGGCAGACACCGGGTTTGTGGCACAGTGATGCAGGCCTGCTCACCAGTCTGGGGCTGGAGGATCACCACTTCCCGTGCCTGCACAGCTGCGGCCCTGTACAGCCCATCAACGCACACCAACATCTTCCCAGCTAGCCACAAAATGGACTATTTACTTCAGCACACCAGTGGCGTAGGGTGAAGGTTTGCAGTAGCCTCTATCCCTGCGGCCACCCGGTCAGCAGAGCTGAACTAAGGGGGTATTTACCTTATTGTTGCCCTATGCTCAGCGGTTTAAATGTATGGCTTAAAATGTTTTAGATGCTTTATAGACCACACAATACTACACACACCTATGTCACACAGGACCGACCAGTCTAACATTGTCCCCACACTCAAACGCAGGTGACGAACACTCACATACCTGTCATAATTATACTTCTGGGAAAAAGTCATCACCAGCTATTTGTCTGATTTACATGACACACAGGCCCAACATAAATATGCAATGTAGGTTCTTATTTGTCAAGTGCCTTTCCTAAACTAGATACTAACATCACATGGTCGGTCCTTTCTGCACTTGCATTTACGTTACCAATTAAAGCTATAATTTTTGATGTTATGTTTAAAACCCGGTTACTTCACCATACCGGGACCAATCAAGCGTTAACTCTACTTAGTTTTAATGCTATATTGTCAAACTATGAAACTCCAAATCACCAACATAGGAATGATTACCTCTTTTGTTTCACATGCCTATCTAACCATCATCACGCCTAAAAGAATATGCAAATAGAAAGCATGTCTAGCATGTATATCATAATTCTTCTCTTCTTGTTTTATGTACACTGTTATGCCTGATATTACTTACAAAATTGTGCTGTATATTCAAATGCCATGTAACTGAACTGTCTTGTTCTATTAATATTTCTTGCCAACGCTGTCGTGGCATTGGAGAAAATCTATGTTAAACTCATGCACACAAAAATAAAGAATTTAAAAAAAAAAAAAAAAAATTCTGTTAGTTCAATAAAAAAGGTATTACAAGATACAAATTTTATCTGTTTTTTACATATATATATACATTTTTATGTCCTGATGAAAGTTTGCTGATGTAAACTGAAACGTTGACTATGACTATGGATTAAAAGCCATTCTTATTTTTTATACAAGTCCTTGAGTGCTGGCTTTATTTGGAAATTTTATATATATATATATAGGATCCTGACGAAAGTGCTGCACAAGAAATGAAACGTTGATACTTTGTGGCAGTTGCTGAATAGAAGCTAAGTTATTTTTTCACCATACTTTATTCAAGTCCCTGGAGTGCTATTTTCGACTATTCTGTTCTATTATATTTGCTAAACAAGCACCGGGCTTTATTTTGTTACAACAGGAGTGCAAGTATTTGGACATTTTATATATATATATATATATATATTATATATTTGTGTTCGGGGAAACATTGATTATGATATGAAGTAAGATTGTTGTTAGCAAACCTGTGATAGGAAAAAGTTGCTTGAGGTGAGCCAACACCGACGTATGCTGTAAGCCAGTAAATAAAGTTGGCCTACACTAGAAGAGTATGGTGAATAAAAGGAGTGGAGGGTGGGGCAGCAGCTCGTCAGACCAATCACGGTAGGGTAGGGAAGAGTCCCTTTTAAACGTCCATAAGCCTCTCCCACAACTTTAGGCCAAGGCTTCCAATTTGTGTTCGGGGAAACATTGATTATGATATGAAGTAAGATTGTTGTTAGCAAACCTGTGATAGGAAAAAGTCGGTTGAGGTGTGCCGAAACCGACATATGCTGTAAGCCAGTAAATAAAGTGTTCAAAAAGGAATACATATCATGCTCAAAATCCATTTATTGTGTAAAGAGCATATTACAACGTAAGTACACTAAGATGACAATTTAACGAATGCCCTTCGTATTTCCTGTACTGGTTGGGGTATGTATATTGTATATGCTGATGACTTCCAGCGACCTAGAGTTTTAATGACATAGACTGGAACGTGCTGGCTCGAGGCCGCCCCTATCCTAAACGAGTGTCCTGAGTAAAGGCTAGGGTTCATACCAAGCCTTGTTAACAATAACCGTAGATATAACATGTACTTAGCGCTAGTGAGGATAGTCCCGTGAAGTGACTGTAGTGGAAGAGATGAAATATTCGGTACGGTGAGGAGGTAGGAATCGAAAACCTTCACTGGCACCATATATATATATTATTTGAGGGATAGTATGGAATGTGGACGGGTTGACCCAGTTGACTCGTTTTGGTCACGGATAGAGTCAGTATGTAATGATCTTGATGTTTAATTAGGTAGGAGCTTCGAAGGCAACCTTGTGCGTTATATTGGCCACTGATGGTGAGTGAGTACACCCCTCACATTTTTGTAAATATTTTATTATATCTTTTCATGTGACAACACTGAAGAAATTACACTCTGCTACAATGTAAAGCCTGCATAACCGTGTAAATTTGCTGTCCCCTCAAAATAACTCAACACACAGCCATTAATGTCTAAACTGTTGGCAATAAAAGTGAGTACACCCCTAAATGTCCAAATTAGGCCCAAAGTGTCAATATTTTGTGTGGTCACCATTATTTCCCAGCACTCCCTTAACCCTCATGGGCATGGAGTTCACCAGAGCTTCACAGGTTGCCACTGGAATCCTCTTCCACTCCTCCATGACATCACGGAGCTGTTGGATGTTAGAGACCTTGTGCTCTCCCACCTTCCGTTTGAGGATGCCCCACAGATGCTCAATAGGGTTTAGGTCTGGAGACATGCTTGGCCAGTTCATCACCTTTACCTTCAGCTTATTTAGCAAGGCAGTGGTCATCTTGGAGGCGTGTTTGGGGTCGTTATCATGTTGGAATACTGCCCTGCGGCCCAGTCTCCGAAGGGAGGGGATCATGCTCTGCTTCAGTATGTCACAGTACATGTTGGCATTCATGGTTCCCCCAATGAACTGTAGCTCCACAGTGCCGGCAGCACTCATGCAGGCCCAGACCATGACATTTCCACCACCATGCTTGACTGTAGGCAAGGCACACTTGTCTTTGTACTCCTCACCTGGTTTCTGCCACAAACGCTTGACACCATCTGAAACAAATAAGTTTATCTTGGTCTCATCGGACCACAGGACATGGTTCCAGTAATCCATGTCCTTAGTCTGCTTGTCTTCAGCAAACTGTTTGCGGGCATTCTTGTGCATCATCTTTCGAAGAGGCTTCCTTCTGGGACGACAGCCATGCAGACCAATTTGATGCAGTGTGCGGCGTATGGTCTGAGCACCGACAGGCTAATTCCCCTCCTCCCCCCCCCCCCCCCCTTTCAACCTCTGCAGCAATGCTAGCAGCACTCATACGTCTATTTCCCAAAGACAACCCTTTGGATATGACGCTGAGCAGGGGCACTCAACTTCTTTGGTCGACCATGCCGAGGCCTGTTCTGAGTGGAACCTGTCATGTGAAAACGCTATATGGTCTTGCTCAGTTTCAGGGTCTTGGCAATCTTTATGTAGAGCAACAATTCTTTTTTTCAGATCTTTAGAGTTCTTTGCCATGAATGCTATGTTGAACTTCCAGTGACCAGTATGAGAGAGTGTGAGAGCGATAACACCAAATTTAACACACCAGCTCCCTATTCACACCTGAGACCTTGTAACACTAACGAGTTACATAACACCGGGGAAAATGGCTAATTGGGCCCAATTTGGACATTTCCAGTTAGGAGTGTACTCACGTTTGTTGCCAATGGTTTAGACATTACTGGCTGTGTGTTGAGTTATTTTGAGGGAACAGCAAATGTACACTGTTATACAAGCTGTACACTTACTACTTTACATTGTAGCAGTAGTGTCATTTCTTCAGTGTTGTCAAATGAAAAGCTATAATAAAATAGTTACAAAAAAAAAACCTTTTGTGAGATAATGTAAATATATATATATATATATATATATATATATATATATATATATATATATATAAACAATCCAAGTAGATGGCTGCACTCACGGATTTAAAAGTCCAAAGTTTAATGAAAAATAATTAAAACATCAGTAGATCAACGTTTCAGTCCATTACAGACTTTCATCATGATCCTGATGAAAGTCTGTAATGGACTGAAACGTTGATCTACTGATGTTTTAATTATTTTTCATTAAACTTTGGACTTTTAAATCCGTGAGTGCAGCCATCTACTTGGATTGTTTGGATATTGAAGCTATTTTGGTTGGCACCCGGTCGTAAAGGGATATTGGAGCGTGAGTGCAGGAGCTATTTTGTTTTTTGTATATATATATATATATAGAGAGAGAGAGAGAGAGAGAGAGAGAGAGAGAGTTTTCTAAAAGGTTTGCATCAGTATACAAGAATGTTGTGTTCCATTCAACAGAAGTTCCATAAATTAATGAAAAGCCTTTGAGACACCTCAATTTACTGTAAATGAGGACTCATTTAGAACAGTCACGTGCGTCAAACTGCTGCTGCACAGATGTTGAGGCATGATAAAATAAGTAATTTTTCCTTTTTAAGGCAAATGTATAGAACGCATTATATGTTTTTCGTAACATGTTCAACCCTCGGCATTCTAACATGATCATTACAGCATTGGTGTCTGTTCCATCTGCAAAAATTAAATATTTTGTGTAAAGAATCTGTCAGATAATTTTTCCATTAAAATGTTTTGTTTTTTTAATCGGTGAATAATAAAATAGACCACGAGCAAAAAGTCAAGAGAAACAAATCACAACAATAAGCATAAGATTAGATATTAATATAAAAGTCACGACACTAATAGAAAGTGTGTTGGTGTCCTTTTAGTGACTTTTGATATTGTTCATCATGAGGGCCAAAATATGTGAATATATAGGAGAAGAAATGGTGAATTTAGGTACCAAAATATGTCATTATATCCACAAAGGAGCAGTTTGGATAGTTTGTAATTTTTCACAATTAAATAATAAACTACTTATAAAAACACATTTTTACTTACCATTCATTATTTTTTCCTTTGTATAGTGACAGTAGGTGTGGGGATATTCTTGATGAGTAATTCTGGAAAAAAGTTAAAATAATAAAACAAGCCTCTTCCTCTCATACCTTTACAAAGGTTGTTTGAGGCTGAACCAACCAGTCACATAAAGAAACCACACGTAGACCCAATGCTGCAAAATGTATATCTATAATTAATTATAAACACAAAGGGGGGTAAATCTGTACTGCCACTATACTAAGGAAAAAAGAATTTACAGTAGGTAAAATTAGTAAAATTTCTAGTACCTGTGGGATATATATCCCCTTTAGGTGGGGAAACTCGGAAAATGACCACCTTTAGCAACTTACACCCTGAAAGCAGCTTCTGAGGGAGAAAAGATGGTGTCTTATAAATGTATGGGATTTTGACCAGGTAGCTGCTTTGCAAATGTCTTCTAGAGAAGCAGAAGCTTAAAGGGAAACAAACTTGGTTTCCTGGCACTATAGCTTCCCCCTTTGTCAAGTCCCCCCCTTGACAGCCACTAGAGGAGGACTTAACCCTACCAGGTAATTATTGCAGTTTATAAAAACTGCAATAATTACATGCTCAGGGTTAAGGGTGATGATAGTTTACACCCAGACCACTTCAATGAGCTGAAGTGGTTTGGGTTCCTACAGTGTCCCTTTAAGCCGTTCAGGGTGTTGCCAAAGGGGTTGAGTGTGCATTTATCGGAAATGAAAGTTTGAGACTCTAACTTCGTATGCCAACTTGATTGTGTCACTCAACCAACTAGTAATTGTAGGTTTAGATGACTCTACTGTGATATGACCTTGGAAGTAGACAAATAGATGACCAGATGTCCTGAAAACAGAATACCTCTTGATACAGATTTCCAGTGCTCTTTTGACTTCCAGAAAGTGAAGTTTCGCCTATTTATGAGAAGTAGGAGACTGTCAAAATGACGGGTTAATTAACATTCACTTCAGATAGACTCTTGGGTAGAAATGATGGTTTTGGATGTAACACCAGCTTATCCTGAAGAACAATCATAAAATGATCTGAACAAGATAAGGCCGGAATTTCCCCTATGCGCCTGGCTGACGTGATTGCCACAAAAAAAATAAAATAATAATAAATAAATATATCATATGAGACCGGATAAAATGTTAAGCTTGCAGAGAGGCACTATCGACAAGTCATGTGACAACTTATGCTCAACAACCTAGTTCCTGTAGTGCAATTAAGTGCAGCAAGAGGGGGCTTTTGCCCAAATACTACCTGTCATCCAGCACTTTAAAAATGTCTTCAAAGGGGGCGTGGCCTGACACCCGAGCCGCATGGTCGTGTTTCTCTAGAGCTCCGGGAGATACGCGCTACAGGAGAGAAAATAACCGGGCTACATAATCTATTTTCGTCCCAAAACCTGCAGGGACCGCCGCAATGTCTCACCGATCCGCCAAAAAAACGGCGAAAGCGGACAAGGCATCCTTCTTTATGACTAAAGCCGTAAACAACAAACACCGAGACGGCCGTGAGGAAATCCAAGATGGCGGCGGCCACGGATCCAGGGAGGACTCTCCATCCCCTCCCTCCTCGCCCACCTCACTACTAGAGGATGGCCCCCTCACAATAACAACGATGAAGTCCATCATGGCGGACTTCACGTTGCAGATACAGGGCACCATTGGGGTGCAGATAAAAACGCTGGCAGGTGAACTCAGGAGGGACATACAGGATTTAGGCCTGCGCACGTCCCACATGGAAAACGGTATCAGCAAACATGCCTCCACGCATAACAGCATGGCAGACGAGCTACACCATGTGCAACAAATTGTCCGAGAACAAAATCTGAAAATTGCTGATCTGGAAGATAGATCCAGGAGAAATAACCTACGCATCAGGGGCATCCCTGAATCAGTTACAAATGAAGCCCTACACAATTGCCTCCAAACCTTTTTCCTGGAACTGATCCCTGAAGTTCACCTGGATCAAGTGGTCCTGGATAGGACACACAGACTCAGGAGACCCCAACACCTTCCTACCACAACAGCCAGAGATGTAATAACTAGAGTGCACTTCTTCCATGTCAAGGAGAAGATTGTCAAAGCAGCCAGAAAAGAAAATTTGCCCTCTCAATATGGAAACCTGAAGATCTTTGCGGATTTGTCGGCGCATACACTCCAATTCCGCAAATCACTTGCACCTATCACCACCGCACTGAGAGCGCAAGAGGTTCCGTACCGGTGGGGCTTCCCAGCGAAACTTATCGTCCACCACGACAACTCCAATCACTCCATCACTTCCGTAGAAGATGGAATGAAGAAATTGGCGGATTGGGGACTCCCTAGGCCGGACGTACAAGTGCAACCTGTTACAAAAATACCAAGACTGTCGGCAGACTGGTCCCGGGCCTAACACGAAGGCTGAGTATATGCTACATGATTGTTAGACCAATGTCTCATTAACCGTTCTAAATTTGTTTATATGTTGTGCCATTGCTCACTATCTAGCCTGGTCCCACGACTTTCAGTAAGGGGGATACATGTTTGCATGTTTTATTGTTGTGTGTAATACTTAGCGTGTATAACGACCACGGCAACTTTTCAGTTGACGGCTAGAATAGGCGCTGCCCATCAGCAGTCACACTTCAAGGCCCCCACCCGTTCCTGTTAATCGAACACAGACAGGGCAAGGCACTAACGCATGTTGGTTGGGCATCATGTAGCGAGGTCTCTTACATCCCCGCACGAAAGGGATACTCCCGCTCCATTATCTCCCACACGCGACTCCCTACCCCCCCTAGATACAGTCGTCACCACATCAGACTGACCGAAGGCCACGTTACCCACCACCTGTGCCCAGTACAACTAGGCACGATATAGCTCAAGAGGTTTGAGCCCCTTGTCACTTGTTCCTCAATGTTTTTCTCTGTTATTCACGTTTTCACCCCCTCCCCCACCAAGTTGGATTTCGATCAACTGCACCGTTGTGGCCCCCGCCACAGCTGCCACTAGAGAGTTGAGTAAAATTGTATACCGCAAACCGGACATCCCACAACGCCATACACTCTGTGCCTATGGGAACCATGTGTCATTACCTACTCAATACCTAACACTATTATGATAATAGTCTCCTATAACGTGAAGGGGCTTAATTCCCAGCACAAAAGAAACCTATTGTTTCAGACGCTACAACACCAGCATATAGATATAGCGTGTATCCAGGAAACCCATTTTAAGTCCTCAATGGAACCAAGGTTATTCGCTAAACACTACCCTAATCAATTCCACACCAAATCTGCTAACAAGACAAAAGGGGTGTTGATTCTCATCAGCAGAGACATAGCCCTGGATGTCCAGAGACAGTACGTTGACCCACAAGGGAGATTCATTATATTAGTGGGCCTTTTTAATGCAACACAATACACACTGGTTACAGCCTACTTCCCCAACAACGACCCGACAAACTTCCTAACCAAACTTCTCCAAATAGTGGAGGAACACCGTCAGGGAGGACTAATTCTGTGTGGGGATTTTAACTTCATCCAGTCACCGCAATTGGACACGTCGGCTGCGCCATAAAACCTCACTACCCTGATCTAAAAGTACGGCCTATACGACGGCTGGAGGATCACCCACCCCACGGAGAGGGACTACACGTTCCACTCCGCGGTGCACCATACCTATTCCCGCATAGACGCGTTTCTGCTAGACAGCATGTCCCTGGCCCAAATGGCAGAATGTAAAATCGGATCATTTGCTTGGTCGGATCATTGCCCAGTTTACATCACATTGCATGACGCTTTCCAATTCAGGGGGCGAGGGAACTGGAAGCTTAATGAGTCGCTACTCTCTGACGATTCCTTTGCTGACCTCGTAAAAAACGAATTAGACCACTTCTTTCGACTGAATAGCAGTGGAGAGGTATCAGACACCTCGGTTTGTCTAGCCCATAAGGCGGTCGTCCGAGGCCTATTCATTAAGAGATCCGCATATTTGAAAAGACAGAGACAGGGAGAACTTCTCCGATGTCATGAACAAATTGCAGTACTATCAGATAGGAATAAAACCAACCCCACCAAGGAACTTGCTGCGGAACTCCAGCAAGCTTACCGCACACTACATACACTTAACGCAACGAAAACTGCGTACTTATTGAATAGACTGAGATTGACTACCTACCACTCCAGTGGGAAAGCTAACAAATCCCTGGCAGCAAGACTGCGGGATAGACTATCAACTAATAGGATAGCACACATACTAGGGGAAGACGGGACAAAAAAGCTAGGGCGCCAAGAGATTAGCGACACGTTCGCCAAATTCTACTCCAAATTATACAATTTGAAAGACGATCCCAATACACACACCCCCACTGAAGTTGAAGTGAAAACATTTCTTGACCGCATCAAATTACCCCAACTCTCACGAAGCCAGATTGAAACCCTGACACACCCCCTCACGGTGACAGAGATATTAGACACTATCAAGGAATTGCCTAATGGCAAATCCCCCGGAGCGGAGGGGTTCTCTAATCTCTACTATAAAAAATATGCCTTAACGTTGGCTCCACACCTGCTGGAAACTTTCCACCAGGCGATGGGGGGGGGGGGGGGAGGGGGGGGGCACTGCCGACGGAAATGCTGCGGGCCACTATAGTGAACCTGCCAAAACCCGGTAAATCGACTGACAACTGTAAAAACTTCCGCTCCATCTCCCTACTCAATACGGACGATAAACTAACCGATTTGCCCCTCTGCTGCCCTCGCTTATCAAAGATGACCAGACTGGCTTCGTGAGGGGAAGACAGGGCCTGGATAACACCCGCAAACTGTCGGTGGTCCTCCAACAGCTTAAGGGGGCCAGAGGGGGCGGTCTCCTCCTAGCACTAGATGCCGAAAAGGCGTTTGACCGACTCGGCTGGCCCTTCCTTCGAGGGGTCTTGGAGGCATATGGGGTCCCACCTCAAGTTAGTCGACAAATATTTGCACTCTATGCGGGTCCCTCGGCACAATTACTCCAGTCGGGATTCCTCTCCTCCCTGTTCCAGATAACGAATGGAACGAGGCAGAGGTGCCCACTTTCCCCATTGATGTACAATTTGGCTTTAGAGCCATTGTTAGAGGGGGTCAGAACTAATGACGAAATCCAAGGCGTTAAGATCCGTCATAGGGTGATTAAAGTAGGAGCCTTTGCGGATGACATTCTAGTCTATCTGACGCATCCACTTACCACACTCCCCGTAGTTATGCAACTGATAAAGGAATATGGGAGGGTGTCCTACTACTCCCTCAATACGTCCAAAACACAGGCACTATGCATTTCCCTACCAGCCACCCTAATCAAACAACTTCAGTGGACCTACACGTTCGAATGGAGAACTGACACTATCACATATCTAGGGATTACATACACGAGAGCCCACACGGATTTGTTTGCTGTAAACGATGTGTCGGTGTGGAACAGTTGCCGTATCCTACTCAAAAAATGGTCACCGCTATTCCTGTCCTGGACGGAAAGGGTCATAGCGATCAAAATGTCAATCGTACCTAGACTACTCTACTTGTTTCGTAACCTACCACTAGACCTCCCCCGATCCTTTTTCAAAACAGTCCAGTCAGATATAAACCACTTTGTATGGAAAGGGGGCAAACCTAGAGTGACACAGGCCTTGCTTAGTGCACCTAAACAAGAGGGGGGTCTGGCGCTGCCTAACATACACACGTATTACTGTGCAACTGTCATAGCCACTGCCCTCCCGCATTTCCTGCACACACCATCCCCACAGTGGGTACACCTAGAATGAGAGCTGGTGTCCCCACACACTTTGGCCAACGCAGTATGGATACCAAAGACATCTAGACCGCAATGGCCCCAAGCACCCCACTTGATTAAGCTACTTCTACGGCTCTGGGACAAACATGAGGCGCAGCTTAATGGCCACAATGGTCTATCACTGGCAACACCGATCATGTCCTTCACATATTGCATTCCCACATTCCATGCCACGCCGTGGCACACCCATGGTGTCACCCACCTGACGCACCTGTACAAACAGGGTAAAATGTTTAGCTATGAAGAGCTGCAAACCCGATATTCACTGCCTACAACATCATACTACTCCTATATCCAGCTACGGTCGTTTTTTTGACCAAACACTACTGTAGGGACGCTGTGCCCAACCTACTACCCACAACACCTAACGTATGGGAACAAATGCTTATTAAGGGACTGCTCCCTACTACGTGTAAACCGATCTCCATGAGTTACAAACTACTTTCCCGCCACCTACCCTTTGCTGCCTCAAAACTAGTACAGCTGTGGGAAGCGGACCTGAACTGCTCCCTCCTGAGAAAAGATTGGGAACGTATATTCCGATTGCCTCGACTCCTGATCAAATCATCCACACACCTAGAACAACTCTATAAAACAATTTACAGATGGTAAATGGTACCGAGCAGGCTGCACAAAATGTATCCTAACACTTCCAGCATATGCTGGCGCTGCAATGAGGCTGAGGGCACTGTCATGCATATTTGTTGGTCGTGCCCCCGCATCCAGACCTTCTGGGCGGGTATCCATGAGATTGCACAGGCAGCAACTGGCTGCTCGGTTTCTTTCGAGCCCAGACAGATGTTGATAACGGACCTCCCAAGAGGACTGCCCAGGGCCACACAAAAACTCCTGCTACATATAATTTTAACAGCGCAGTGATTAATCGCTCAAAACTGGAAACAAACAGCCACTCCTGGTATACAGCGAGTCATTGCAGACCTAGACACACAAAGCTTGTTTGAAACGGGCTTAAAAACACTGTTCCCACCAGCTCGCACCGCCCAAGCGGCATGGGAACTGTGGGGCTCATGGAGATCGGGTAATAAAAGAAAGTGAATGTAACTTACCAACAATACTGTTTTTTGTTGAATACGTGAGGTGTACACTATTTGAATATCCATTGCCAACTGTATAAAAGATGTTATTGTGCATAGATGAAATCTGTTTACCTTTCCCTCCCCCCACCCTCCCTCTTCTTTTCTGTATCAATCGCTTAAAACAATAAAAATTGTCAGATTTAAAAAAAAATGTCTTCAAAGCTACCTTGGCTTATGGAGTAGAACTCCCCAGACAACCGGTGATGGGAACGCCAAAAGGGCCTCTCTGATGGATACTGATTTCGGCTCACTGAAATACTGGATCCGAAGGCATAGGATGCAGGCTTGTGCAGCGCCCCTGGGCTGGCTAGACTTAACGGTGCACTGAGATTTTGCTTCTAGTATTACTAGATGTGCCAGAGGTTGGAGTGGGCTGATGGACTATCACACAGGGCCAGTACACTCACAAGCTACACATAGATTTTCTCTTCCCAATAATGAGTCCTTTTAGTGACTTTTGATATTGCTCATAACGAGTCTCCAGAGGCTCTTGACTTTGGTTTTTTTTGCTCATCATTTATTTTATTTTGATTTTATAGCATGTGCACAGCAACAGGCCTGTTGCCTACTTTATGCTATGCCATAGTCTAAAATGCTTCCAAATTATCAGTATCCTGTCCTCAATTGACCTTATGTATGTCGATCACTAAGCTCCATTGTTATGAATCACACTCTTGGCTACCTGCTCAGCTGGAATGCATAAGCCTTATCTTTTATTTCAGATTATCGTTTTTCACTATATAAAGATGTTATATAGAGATGTTATTCCTGCTGGTTTACATTTGGTCATGTGTTATGCATAAGCCTACCTGCTACTCAAATGAGCGCTGGATATGTCTGCATGTATAAATGTACTATCATCTCAATAAAAATTTGATTGACAAACAATTTTGAAAAAAAATTCAAAGCCGGGGGCGTGGCCGGAACTCAAGCCGAACGGACATGGACAGAGTGAGCTCCATCGTGTCGGCTCTAAAAGAAGCATATTTAAAGCATACAAGCACAAAAACTTGCAGACTTACCCCATACAATGCAAACAAACAAAATATGTGAACACAACTCCAGTGAAAACAGTGATTAATAAGCAAAAAATGGAGCTTCCCTGTGTTAGGTGAAGTATCCAGAAAAGGTCCCCAAAGACTTCCTCTTGTCTTCAGCATACATACAAAATAGAGTAGGGGATTATCTGCTAAATACAGATCAAATGGAAAAACATAGCGTTTAACTGTGTGAGAGTAAATGAGGATGTATAGTTAACAATTGGCCACTCACAAATTATAAGATGTAAAAAAGCCTTGAGTGTAATCCTTTTCTTCAATATTTTCTATGTTCCTCTTCACACTCCCATCAGTAGTTAGGAATATTTGCTCAAAAGAGAAAATATATGGAAAATAAAGTGCAATTCCAGAGTAAAGTAAAAAAAAAGAGATTTAATAACTTACATATCAGTTTAAAACAATAAGCATGTCACCACTGGGCGTCCTACGCGTTTCGTCCTAAGATGGGACTTCCTCAGGGACTTGGTGCATCAATGACAGCAAAAACAAGTATAAAAAACATTCTCCCCCCCCCCCCCCCCCAAAAGTTCTTATATATCCCCTCCGAGCGTTCATCATTCAATTATTCTCGCCCGGTGTTGCTTCACTGTTCAGGCGGCACTTCCTGTTTAGACGGGATGTCATCGCGCACGTCTTTTGCGTTCCAAACGTGCGTTCCAAACGTGCATATAAGTGAATAAAAGCATATGAGGGGGAAAAGACATTAAAAAAAACTCTGGATCGCTCTGGATAGCACAATATATTTTTATGGATACGAAAATGTATCCCTTATTATCTTATTATAAACTGTAAAATATGTATATATCAATATATAAAAATATATATAATATATAAACCATGTACTGCATATAAGCTCTATACATATATGTATGATCCCAATCTGTAAAATGAAATTAAACACAATAAAGCAAGTATGTACATTAAAGCTGATACATTCAAGATGGGGAAGGAAAGCTATATTAAAGAGTATAATACTCCATGTATTCCATATATATTAATTATTTCATTCCCCATCATGAGAATGTGTACAAAAACAGGCGGATCAAACAGACAACTAAATATTACTTTGCTTTTCTTACAATGTATAAGTGATTAAGTGAGGTGGAAACCATTTTATATTTGTATATACATTAAACGCTTCTCCCCTTCATATAATGCTTAAGTGTCTTCCACCAATATGATTCTCTCTTTTGAAATTTCTTATAATTTATTTGTGGAATTTTTTATATATATATATATATATATATATATATATAAGCCCCCAACCTTTAGTGGCAATGCCGATATTAAAGGACCACTCTAGGCACCCAGACCACTTCAGCTTAATGAAGTGGTCTGGGTGCCAGGTCCAGCTAGCTTTTACCCTTTTTTTTATAAACATAGCAGTTTCAGAGAAACTGCTATGTTTATACTGAGGGTTAAGCCAGCCTCCAGAGCCTCTAGTGGCTGTCTCATTGACAGCCGCTAGAGGCGCTTGCGTGCTTCTCACTGTGAAAATCACAGTGAGAGCACGCAAGCGTCCATAGGAAAGCATTATGAATGCTTTCCTATGCGACCGGCTGAATGCGAGTGCGGCTCCTGCCGCGCATGCGCATTCAGCCGATGACGTCGCGAGGAAGAAGAGGAGGAGGAGGAAAGCTCCCCGCCGGGCACTGGAGAAAGAGGTAAGTTTAACCCCTTCCTCCCCCCAGAGCCCGGCGGGAGTGGGTCCCTGAGGGTGGGGGCACCCTCAGGGCACTCTAGTGCCAGGAAAACGAGTATGTTTTCCTGGCACTAGAGTGGTCCTTTAAGTTGTGTTTAATGTATGAGATTATCCTTTAGTGCCAATTGTCGATAATGGGTTGTATTTAATGTATAAGAATATCCTTTTGGGCTTTCTCAATTAACACCCCAATCAAAATGTTGGCAAAAAATGCATAAAAAGATGAAATGAAAATGGAGAAGTGCAACATCCGCAAAAATATTCCATGTGTAACCCCAGTTAATCCTCAAAAAAACTCCACAAATCAATATCTAGATTAAGACCCCAAGGTTGGAGTGTTTTTAGTTTATTTATCCAGAATGTTTCTCTTTGTGAGAGTTTCTTGGTCAGGTCTCCTCCCCTCCAATAGGGATCCACATGCTCAATGCCCATAAAGGAGAAATTTTGCCAACAAAATTAGTTGCAAGAATTGCAATGCAGAGGTACTATATGTTTAATTGATTTTTTTCTTACATTATTTTGATGTTCTAATATTCTTTCTTTAAGTTTTCTACAAGTTCTTCCCACATATTGTTTCCCGCATGGGCATTGGAGCATGTAGACTACATTTTTAGTGTTGCAATTTATGTTAGATTTTATTTTAAATTTCTCTCCTGTTGTAGAGCTAATAAATTCTCTCTTTTGTGTGTATTTTTGATTTTTACATGCTTTACAGGTATTGCAAGGGTTGAAACCGTTGATGTTGGATGGTCTACCCTTTTGTTGGATTTTTTTTTTTTTTTAATTCTTTATTTTATTTGTGCATGGAGAAAACACATATAACATGTCATACCACAACAGCTTGAGCATGCGGAGTCAAACAACGATTTGCGTTAATTAGGCATTGGTTAAAACTGTGCACATTTTTAAAGTTATGATCGCTTGACACACGTATTTATACAAGCTTACGATAAGTAAAATGAACATAAACGATTTCTAACTGCGTTGCCTCAGGTTACTGTATATTGGTAAATGGCTAAGCACACATGGCAGCTGAAAAGGCTAAGCAGTATGTTAAAATAAAGGTGATAATCCTTTCGTTGGATTTTTAATGCATAACTTGGTGCCAGTATATTTTTCAGATTTCTTGTTCGCCTAAAGATCATTGGCGTTTTCTTCGGTAGCACTTTGCCTAATATGGGATCTCTACATAAAATATTCCAATGTTTATTGAAAATTGTTTTTTTATTTTCCAATGTTGCGTGTTGTACTGTGTAATAAAAGAGAAATTGTAATATTTTTTTGGAATTTTTTTAGGTTTAGATATCATTAGATCTTTCCTATTCTTTTTTTCAATTTCCTCGATTTCTTTGTCTAGCACAGTGGATTCATATTTCTTTGCTATGAATTTATTTTTTAGGTGCCTAGCCTGCTCCCTGTAATCTGATTTCTTTGTACAGTTCCTCCTCACCCGTATTAGTTCGCTCTTTGGGATTGTTTCCAGAAATCTCTCCTGGTGGCAACTTTTTCTATGTATATAGCTGTTACCCTCAGTTTTTTAAAAAAAAACATTTTGACTCAATTTTGTTGTTCTCCACGAAAAAGGATATATCTAAAAAGTTTATAGTGATAGTATCCATCTCGTGTGTAAATTTTAGACCATATTCATTTTGATGAATATAGTCCAAGAAGGATAATAGCTCATCTCTTGAGCCTCGCCAAATCATTATGTCATCAATAAATCGTTTCCATAGGACCAGGTTCGCTACCCAGCCATGCCCACTCCATATGTGGTTGGATTCCCAATCCCGCATATATATGTTTGCTAAGCTGGGGGCGAACCTGGTCCCCATGGCCGTGCCGGTTGTTTGCAAGTAGAACGAATCATCAAAAAAGAAAAAATTATGTTTAAGAATATCAGAAAGAAGATCGTATTGATAGTATAAAAGCGCTAAAACAAATATATAATATAAGTGCAGGGTGGGAGAGACAAAAATGTGTAAACACTCCCTCACCACCCAAATATGAAACAATCTTTAGTTATTTTGATAATTGTTAGCTGCTACACACCTGTGTGAACCCAAACCACACACAAATAAAATAAACAATATACTTATGCAGGTGGAGCGCAAAATCAAATCCAAATTCCCAGGAGGATCTTGGGATTATTTCAACTCAGACATATATATGGGAATAAAAACATATAATAGTGAAGCACAGTAACACTTTAAAACATTTATTGTACACACTAGACACAAAACACTCCTATCCAAATACAAGGGTTGGAGTCCTAAAATGAAACAGCAGTAGTAAAAATAGCCTCTTACAAGGTTTAAGAAAGTGAGCATATGCAGACCCAGCTGCTACTCACAAACGCTTTTGTGGTGCCTCTGCTCGGGCTTGGTTGGTATATCAGCTTGCTTACATACACCCTCCACGGATAGGTACTTTCGCTGTGTCTTTTTTCTTCCCGAGCGTCGGCTGGTGATTTCCGGATGCCCAAATAGCTCCGCCCACTTTGCGTCACTCCGTAACTCACGTGATTACGTCACTGCGTATACTCTAATTATACTCTTTAATATAGCTTTCCTTCCCCCATCTTGAATGTATCAGCTTTAATGTACATACTTGCTTTATTGTGTTTAATTTCATTTTACAGATTGGGATCATACATATATGTATAGAGCTTATATGCAGTACATGGTTTATATATTATATATATTTTTATATATTGATATATACATATTTTACAGTTTATAATAAGATAATAAGGGATACATTTTCGTATCCATAAAAATATATTGTGCTATCCAGAGCGATCCAGAGTTTTTTTAATGTCTTTTCCCCCTCATATGCTTTTATTCACTTATATGCCTCCGAGAAAAACTGCAAATTGACGATCGCTACCCACTTCCGGGTATGTGGAACGCACGTTTGGAACGCAAAAGACGTGCGCGATGACAACATCCCGTCTAAACAGGAAGTGCCGCCTGAACAGTGAAGCAACACCGGGCGAGAATATTTGAATGATGAACGCTCGGAGGGGATATATAAGAACTTGGGGGGGGGGGGGGGGGAGAAATGTTTTTTATACTTGTTTTTGCTGTCATTGATGCACCAAGTCTCTGAGGAAGTCCCATCTTAGGACGAAACGCGTAGGACGCCCAGTGGTGACATGCTTATTGTTTTAAACTGATATGTAAGTTATTAAATCTCTTTTTTTACTTTACTCTGGAATTGCACTTTTTTTTCCATATAGTTTCTCTTTTGAGCAAATATTCACTTTACAATCCTGACTATTCTTACTTAAGTAAATAACCCTGATTACTTAAGAAAAAAAAAAGTTAAGGAAATCAAAAGTAATCAGTTAGACAGACCGACAGTAGGTCTGAAATATAGCAGCTAGTTATCCTGTGTTAGATGTAATGCATAACTAACATAGATCACATGAAAGAAGCTACCCCTGACCTAAACCAATTAACTAAGCCCTGTATTGCTAGGCTTAGGGTAGAAGAGTTAAATGATCACTATAGGGTCAGGAACACAAACATGTATTCCTGACCCTATAGTGTTAAAACCACCATCAGCCCCCTGGGCAACTCTGCATGCTGTTTGTCTAAAAAAAAAAACAAGCAGTCTGCTGACATCATCAGAAGTGGTAGCCTGATCCAATCACAGTGCTTCTCCATAGGATTGACTGAGACTGACAACGAGGCAGATCGGGGCAGAGCCAGCATGATTCAAACACAGCCCTGGCCAATCAGCATCTCCTCATAGAGATTAATTGAATCAATGAATCTCTAGGAGGAAAGTTCAGTGTCTGCATGCAGAGGGAGGAGACACTGGATGTTTGGATGCATTTTAGGCAGCCATGACCCAGGAAGGATCTCTAACAGCTATCTAAAGAGTGGCCAGAGTTTTCTGTGTTTACAGCAAAAAGCCTGAAGGTAATGATTCTACTCACCAGAACAAATTCAATAAGCTGTAGTTGTTCTGGTGAGTATAGTGTCCCTTTAATAGAATGTAAGGAACTTGAGTTTATCTGGTCATTATATTGAAGACAGGGAGCAGTGGCCAGTGGACCACAGGTAAGAAGTCAAACTACTCAAAAATGGTTTCATTCTTTACCATGGAGGAGCACCAGTGAACTTCTAGAGCCATAACCACTCCAGGGAGCTGTAACGGTTATGGTGCCTGGAGTGTTCCTTTAATATAATTTGCCTCCTCATACCAGGGAATATTTAAGCAGAGACAGCTGGTGCCAGGCACTCTGAGTTGATATGTGGCCTTG
Source organism: Pelobates fuscus (assembly GCF_036172605.1). Taxonomy (NCBI): domain Eukaryota; kingdom Metazoa; phylum Chordata; class Amphibia; order Anura; family Pelobatidae; genus Pelobates; species Pelobates fuscus. Next base: position 100,303,872 of record NC_086320.1, read on the forward strand.
TCAGCATTGAAATATGGCTGCACAAGTGTATAGTGCTGCAGAAGCAGTCTAACAAGGATAGTACTGTCCTGCAAAGCTTTCAACCATGCACTGCCAAATTTGCCTTAAAATATGAGACTGTCATATGGCTTTACACATTTCAATTATATAAGTCTATCAACACATACACATGATGACCTCAATAAAATTATACATTCGACTAAGCATTCTCTGTGCTTTAATCACATCTACAGAAAGAGTAATACTGTGCTACAATAAGTAAAGCTAGTTTAACTTGGAAATTCCCAGGTCATCAGGTCTGTTCAAATAGCAAAAACACTTGACAGCTTAGTGTTTGTTTTACCTTTATGAAATATATATGAAGGCTAACTAACGTACTGTTTATCTTTTTTGAATAAACACTTTCAATTATACTAGGGGTACAGGCCTTAGGCAAATTGTGAAGTGCACAGAAGACGTTATTGATTTCCTTCACAAGCTCTCCACCTTAAACGACCTGATGTAAGAGGTCAGTTGATGAACATACAAGGAAATATAAAATGACAAAATAAGCAGTGACTTCTTTATTGTTTAAAGGGTTACTCCAGGGCTTGACAAATTTGCTTTGATTCTAGGAGCCAGCTAAAAAGATAGGAGTCAGGCTTTAAAAACAAAAAATAAAAAAATAACAGAGCTTTACTTTCAAAGACAAAACAAACAGATTTTAGAGGGACACCTTAGTCACGAGAACCACTAATGGTTTTGTGTCTACAGCCTGTCCCTGCAGGCTATAGACATCAGATCCACTACATTAAGTTAGTCCCTGAAGGCTTTTCAATGTAAACATTGCCTTTTCAGAGAAAGGGCAGTGTTTACACTGCTGCCTGGTAACACTTCTAGTAGGTGCTTTCAAGTCCAGTGCTCAGAGTCTCCATAGGGGCATTGAATGTTCCCTATAGAGATGCATTGATTCAATAAGGAGTTGCTAATTGGCGTAGCACTGCGTTTAACCGAACATGCGCAATAGATTCCCAATGCTTTCCTTTTGATGACTGATGATCTCAGCCATGAGGGAAAAGCCAGACGCAGCAAGACCGGCGTGGAAATAAGATCGCAGGGAGGCTGGTCACCTAAATAGTTGTATTCCTGACACTATAGTGTTCCTATAAATGTACACAAAAAAAGACCAGAACCAAACTTCATGGGCATTTAACTTAATATTCTGATGTAACACACCAGATGTTTTATGCAGTGTATCAGTTTTTTTTCACTTGGCTTTTTGTTGCCATGAACATGACTTGCATCGTTAGAAATACTCACTTAGAGACAGACAGGATTCAGTATGTATTGTTTCAGCTTGAAACACTGCACAAAGCAAGATATTTGTAATTGTATGCTGGGGGCTAGTTGCACTCCTAGCATGTGATATTGGCAGCCTAGAACTCTTTTCCGGGATACCAACGTCAATTCTGTGCATAAAATAAGTCTGTCGTCAGTGTGTATTGCACACTGACGACAGATGTGATATTATTCCCCAAGGGAAAAATGATTCCTCCCTCTCCACCGGTGCACCGGTCAGGTGCACGTGCACGTGCCTGCGCTCTGAGCTGGCTAAATTAACAAATCACAGACTACTTTATGAAAAGCATGAGATTAATCCACGAGCGGCCCTTGTGTTTTTGGAGAGGGTGCAGAAGTCAGCTTAACACTGCTCTGGATTTGAAGTATGTAAATCTGTTTTACTTTTCCTGTACCTCCTCAATCGTGCCCAATAGGACATTTTACATTGAAAAGGTTCCTCTCCATAACCCTTTAACCCCTTAAGGACACATGACATGTGTGACATGTCATGATTCCCTTTTATTCCAGAAGTTTGGTCCTTAAGGGGTTAAGGCTAGATGATTAGTATGTCAAAATATTTTATTTTTCCAGCATATTTAATAGAGCAAATATAATAACATGCAATTGAGCAAGGCGCTTAAAGAGTTAACGTTAAAATAATATACACAAAAGTGATAGATAGCTATATATATATATATATATATATATATATATATATATATATATATATATATACATACACACACACACACACACAAAACTCACATATATTCATATTTATCTCACCCCAAAAACCACACAAATACAACCTAAACACAAATTCAAAATGAAGTGGAGCACTATATGCATCCGTCACAACCACAAAAGTGTGGCTAAAATATACAAATGTATATTCTAAAAAAATAAATACTATTATATATATATATATATATATATATATATATATATATATCTATTGAAGGCTGGGATTGTAGTTGTGGGAGGGGCCTGGGTCCCCTTTATAAGGGCCTCCAATCCTCTCTTACATACCGTTATTGATCTGGCAAGTTGAGTGTGACTACTTCCGGTCACTCACAAGTCGCCATCTTGCAGTGCTTTTCTGTATCCTGTGGTACTGGTTCCTGGCTTGCTGTCCGTTGTACAGTCCTTGTTTCTACTTACCTGAGCGCTTACCGAACGTTTCCAATCCGCCTCCTCCTCCAGCATGCTCAGAGACTGACCCGGAAGTGTATGCTGAACCGTAAGTGTTAGGCCCAAGCCAACGCACCTTGGTTGCATCGTATGTCGTCATCCTTGTTTGGGTCTATTTCATTTCTAATTATTTCAAACTTTTTCGCATGTTTTCGTGCATGCTCGCACAT